>NC_092140.1:95682504-98442504 GCF_043159975.1 Macaca nemestrina
AATGAGATACCACCTTACCCCAACCAGAATGGCCATTATTAAAAAGTCAAAAAACAACCGTTGTTGGTGCCGATGCAGTGAAAAGGGACACATACATTGTTGGTGGGAATGTAAATTAGTACAATCTCTATGGAAAACTATATGGAGATAATATGGAGATTTCTCAAATAACTAAAAACAGATCTAACACTGGATCCAGCCATCCCACTACTGGATATCTTCCCAAAGGAAAATAAATAATTATATAAAAAAGACTCTTCCTCAGTGCCTATGGAAGCATAGGGAAGAAAAGAAGGAGAAAAGGGAGAAAAAAAGACACTTGCACATGTATGTTTACTGGAGCACAATTCACAATTGTAAAGTTATAGAACCAACCTAAGTGCCCATCAGTGGATGAATGGATAAAGAAAATGTGTGTGTGTGTGCGTGTGTGTATGTGTGTGTGTGTGTGACATATAGCACCAGATTATTGAGATAGTGGGACTCAAAAGGGTGAGCCAGGAATGAGTTTTTCTCTCCCTATCCTGTTTTCAACTCCACTCAACCAGATATCTTTTCCTTATCCTCAAAGCAAAACATCAGCATATCCCACAGCTTTGTGGTCATTTTTAAATATTAACTTATAGTTCTTTTTTAGGAATTAAAAATTCAAGTCCAAGCCACGCGTGGTGGCTCACTCCTGTAATCCTAGCACTTTGGGAGGCTGAAGCGGGCGGATCACTTGACACCAGGAGCTCGAGACCAGCCTGGCCAACATGGTGATGCCCCGTCTCTACCAAAAAATACAAAAAACCAAAAAATAGCTGGGCGTGGTGGCAGGTGCCTGTAATCCCGGCTACTTGGGAGACCGAGGTTGGATGATCGCTTGAACCTGAGAGGCGGAGGCTGCAGTGAGCCAAGGTGGCGCCACGGGACTCCAGCCTGGGTGACAGAGAGAGACTCTGTCTTAATAAACAATGAAATACAATAAAAAATTCAAGTCCAGTCTAAATAAAAACTCCTAATTTTCATTCACTTCACAACTTTTCTCATTCCCCTAGTTCAAGCCTGGCCCAGGGACAGGACCTGCAGGGGAAGGAAGAAGGTGTACGCCCCCCAGCCCCACCCTGCCTCACCCTATTCTACTTCCTCCCCAACTTCTACCCGGACAAGATCAGTGAGAGGAAATGGGAGAAAGTGCTTCATGCCTGTGTGTTTGTTTGCTTGGCTGTTGCTGTTTGTTGTCTCTATTAGCAAGTGCCCTCTGTTATGGCAGGATATGTCTTCCAAATGCTGCCTATTTCTCTCCTGGAACATCTGTGGAGCTTGTGGAGCTTCCACGTGATCCTTCTGCTGGGGACCTCCCAGGAAGAACATGACCTCAGCTCAGATGCTGTGGCAGACGCTGAAGGCAGAGCAGCTGGAGGCTGTTGGCCAACTGCATTCTTCAACACTGAGCAGCAAGTTCTTTCTTGAAAGGAGACCCGAATGCACTCCTCGGCTGCCACGATCAGCTATCTCTAGGGATCCAAAAATAGAATATATTTTCAGAGGAGCATTGTTAGCCCATTAGTTCTACCGCTTTTCCCCTCTCCTCCCTCAGTGAGAAGGGAAAAGGGTGCTTCCTTGTGCCAGCTCAAGCCAAGTGGAAGTGAAACCGGAAAAGTTCCCTTGTCCCCCTCGCAGGACATGCGATAAGGGTGTGGCTGTCTTCTTCAGTGTCCCGCTGCTCAAACCTCTAGGGGAGCATAGACAGGCAGGCTGCGGGGCTCCCGCCCCATGGCAGCGTCTGGGGGTGGATGTTTACAGCTCCTGAAGCTCCAGTGGGTGTGTGCTACTGTGTGCTCTTTCAGTTTTGCTGTCTATAGGCGGCTTGTGTTAATCAGCTCAGTTAGACCCTCTACCTTATCACAAGGACAGAGGGCTTTCTGTATCCCCGGTTCTTGCCTTGGTGTACGGGAAGAATTGGATCACACGTGGGCGTGGAGAATGAGTGCAAGGTTTTATTGAGTGAAAGTATCTCCCAGCAGAGTGGGGAGCCAGAAGGGAGATGGCATTAGAAGAAATTTCCAGCTTCATTCTGCCACTCCAACAAAAGAGAGAGATCTATAAATATAATATTTATAGATCTATAAATATAAATATTCATAATAGCAAAGACTTGGAACCAACCAAAATGTCCATAGACTAGATTAAGAAAATGTGGCACATCTACACCATGGAGTACTATGCAGCCATAAAAAAGGACGAGTTCATGTCCATTGCAGGGATGTGAATGAAGCTGGAAACCATCATTCTCAGCAAACTATCACAAGGACAGAAAACCAAACACTGCATGTTCTCACTCATAGGTGGGAATTGAACAATGAGAACACTTGGACACAGGGCAGGGAACATCACACACCAGGGCTTGTTGGGGGTTGGGGGGCTGGGGGAGGGATAGCATAAGGGAGCTAGCATTAGGAGAAATACCTAATGTAAATGAGCAGTTGATGGGTGCAGCAAACCAACATGGCACATGTATACCTATGTAACAAACCTGCACATTGTGCACATGTACCCTAGAACTTAAAATATAATATGTTGTGTATATATATCTGTAGCTTACAATGACAAAGTTTTATTTCTAACTCGCTTTATATGTTACTGGACTCCCCCAGCTGGTTTCTCATAACCCAATCTAGGCTGAAGGAACAGCTCCATGCTAGACATGCATTTCTAATGCCAAAGGGGAGAAAGCAAAAAAGCTGGTAGACATGCAATGGTTCACCAAGCTTCTCCCACTCATGTTTTATTGGCCAAAGCAGAGCACATGGGGAAATTTGACAATAAGGCAGGGAAGTATAGTCCTCCTACAGTCACAAGGCAACAAGCAGGAATATCTCATCCTCCTGCAGGGGCAAATATTTGGAAAAAAAATACAGAAATGCTGGAGCTGAGATCTCTGAGAGTCTCTTGGCTTTTCCAACATTGTGCCAAAATGGCTGCTGCAGCTCCAGACATCACTGCCCTTTGTCCCACAGGAAGCAGAAGAATGAGGCAAAGATAAACAAAAACAACTGCTAGCTTTGGGTTTCATTAGTCAACTTGCTTCAGTCTGTCTTGTTTAAAGAGATTTATTGGGAGTCTTTCCCAATGACTTTCATTTCCATCTCATTGGCCACCCCTCTCTGTTTACCCACCACATCCAGTGGTATTCTGTTATTAAGGAGGCAGGATAATTTGAATATTGGGTGGTCAACTAGCATTTTCTGCCACTCCAACAAAAGAGAGAGATCTATAAATATTTAGAACATGCGAGACAGACTGAAGAGAAAACAGTCTAGAATGTTCTGTGGTTGTTGCAAAGACGGTGGAAGCCAATCTACCTAACAGAGCCCTAGAAGGTTTCTGGGCTCAGAGATGGCAACTGAACCCAGGGCAGAAGTCAGAAGTGTGCTGAAAAGAGCGTGATTGCATGAATGTCTGCATACGAACAGCAACCCTGCTGGCACCATCTTCTCCATTCCTGTCCAGAGAACAGGCAGTCAGTATTTACCCCTAGGCAAAATAAAACCCAAAGATACTGAACAAAATATTCAAAGAGAGCTAAGACTCTGGTTCACAGGTTGGCACTGAAGGATTCAGCCTTCTTCAGTCCCGTCTGTGGGCAGCCTGCAACCCTCTTCCTGCCCACCTTACCCAGAGCTCTGAATGTGAAGCCAACCCAGTGGAGACACCGTGCCTGAAAATAGACAATGCAGTGGAAACCCTCACAGCTCCCCACTCTTCCCGTCTTATCTAGAAGCAGACAATTGAGGCTTACCAGATGTGTGAGTCTGGTTTGCATTGCCATAAAGGAATACCTAAAACTGGGTGATGTATAGGAAAGAGTTTATTTGGTTCACAGTTCTACAGGAGGTCCAAGCATGGCACCAGCATCCGCATGGCTTCTGGTGAGGCCTCAGGAAGCTTTTAATGACAAAGAAAGGGAAGAAGAGGAGCAAGAGAAAGAGCGGAAGGTGCCAGGCTCCTTTAAAAAAACCAGCTCTTGTGTGAGCTGCCAGAACAAGAACTCGTTACGATGGGGACGGCACCAAGCCATTCAAGAGGGACCCACCCGATGACCCAGACACCTCCCACCAGGCCCCACGTCCAAATTTGGAGATCACATTTCAACGTGAGATTTGGAGGTGCTGAACATCCAAACTATGCAACCAGGCAACTGAGGGACTAAACTCCCGAGCCAGGCACAATAAGGTGGGTGACATCACCCTGAGGGCCAGGCTTTAAGTGAAAGTCCTGCAGGCTAAGTTATAAGCCTCCCAGTTCTATTGTACTCATGCAACAAGTAGGGGTTGCTGTAAAAGTGGAACACACAATCACAAAAGAATGCTGATGAATTTCAAAATTCCAGCTACCACCAGTGTAAGTAGTAAGTCCTGGAAAGAGGGGGTGGCCTGGGGTGCTGAAAACTAAAGCTTCATACTGAGGAGTTGAAAGGTAACGTCTAATGTTTCTAAGTGAACAAACAGAGGTAAGTGTATTTATTCTAGAGTTAGGAAGGTAACCACGAAAAGGGCTGTGTAAAGAAACTGTTAGAAGAAAAACAAAAAAGTTGTCTCTGAGTTGGGAATTTCAGGAGAGCTGGGAGGCCATTCTCTTCCATTGTAACTTGCTCTGTACTGTTTGATCTGGTGCTACACACGTGTACTACTTTATTAAAAACAAATGGAAAAAAGCAAATAGGATGATTGTGTCTCCAGTAATGGATCCTGGAAATTCAGTCACACCGTAGGCATCAAAGATGTGCTTATTAAGACTCAACAGGATTGGTAAGTTACTAGGAGACATAGCCACCTGGTCAGAAACAATCCAAGACAGAAGCACTTAGTGGCGCTTACTGGATGCAAGGCTCTCTTGTGAGAGACATATTTGCCTATCTTCTCTAATTCATATAACAACTCTAGGACTTGGGTGTGTTTATAGCATCATCTGTGTTTTACAGAGGAGGAAACTAAAGCAGAGAAATAAAGAAGCATGCCCAAGTCCACAGGCTTAGCAAGGGCTGTGATCACATTTTAATATGGTCAGTCTGCCTGCAAAGCTACAACCTTAACCGCTGGGCAGCGTTGCATGTAAGCTAGTGCCCCAAACATTATCTAAGAGAATATTGGGCCATAACAATAGTGGGAGGTGAGTCCTACATTCTGTAATTACAGTTAAAGTCACATTGCCGGGTGTGGTGGCTCATGTCTGTAATCCCAGCACTTTGGGAGTCTAAGGCAGGTGGATCATGAGGTCAGGAGTTCGAGACCAGCCTGGCCAACATAATGAAACCCTGTCTCTACTAAAAACAAAACAAAACAAAACAAACAAACAAAAAAACCCACATACACACACACACACAAATTAGCCAGGCACGGTGGCGTGCACTTATAATCCCAGCTACTCAGGAGGCTGAGGTGGGAGAATCGCTTGAACCCAGGAGGCAGAGGTTGCACTGAGCTGAGACCATGCCATTGCACTCCAGCCTGGGTGACAGAGTGAGACTCCGTCTCAAAAATAATAATAATAATAAAACTAAAATAAAGTCACATCATTGGCATTCATTTATTTTGGGGGGGGGACTGATTGTTTTTCCCAAGAAACAGCAGCCCTTGCTCTGCCCACAGCATACACCATCTACGATGTGGTCATTTAGGGAATTCCACTGACTTATGCAACTTGATTTCTTGTACAAAGTTTTATACTGCGCACTGAGAGGCAACGTGCCTGTGAGGGATAAGCATTGAGCTGGGAGCCTCGACTCTCTCATCCCTCAGTTGCACATCACCCTGAGCAGGTCACCGGCCTCTAGAGGCTGAGTTTTTGTATTTGTGAGAGGAGAGAGTGCACAACTTGCCTCTGGGCTGTAGTATGGATGTCATAAGGAATTTATGGAAAGGGCCTTGTAAACTGTGACTGTCTATTATGAAACGAAAGATATCAAAATGCTATTTTCTTTAGGTCACTACCACGATTGGGAATCTTTATTGGATCCCCTCTAAGGCCCCCAGTAAAGCCCTACCTTCACCAAGCTACCAAGCTTACAGGTCCTCCCCACTCTGTTGTTTCATCCAATCTTTTTTTTCCCCCTCTCTCTCTTTTTTTTCCCTAAAGACAGAGTTTCAGCCGGGCATGGTGGCTCATGCCTGTGGGAGGCTGAGGCAGGCAGATCTCGAGGTCAGGAGTTTGAGGCCAGCCTGACCAACATGGGGAAACCCTATCTCTACTAAAAATATAAAAATTAGCCGGGTATGGTGGCATATGCCTGTAATCTCAGCTACTCTGGAGGCTGAGGCAGGAGACTCACTTGAAGCTAGGAGGCAGAGGTTGCAGTGAGCCGAGATCGTGTCACTGCACTCCAGCCTGGGCGACAGACTCCATCCCCAAAAGAAGAAGACAGAGTCTCACCCTGTTGCCTAGGCTGGAGTGCAGTGGCATAATCTCTGCTCACTGCAACCTCTACCTCCCGGGTTCAAGCGATTCTCATGCCTCAGTCTCCTGAGTAGCTATGACTACAGGCACACACCAACACACCCAGCTAATTTTTGTATTTTTAGTAGAGACAGGGTTTCACTATGTTAGCCAGGCTGGTCTCGAACTCCTGGCCTCAAGTGATCCACCCACCTTGGCCTCCCAAAGTACTGGGATTACAGGCATGAGCCACCGTGCCCAGCTTCTTCCAATCTTTTTCTTGTCTCCAGGACTACTCATCTTCATCCCCCCTGCGCCTCACTCAAATTAAACCCTGAATCCTCAGTGGTTTCTGTCAAATCTTGCATTATTTAACCATTGTCTCTGTTTTATAATTTAATTATAGAGGCCCCAACCAAGGGAAACAAACATTCTGAGAACTTGTGATTTCCTCAAATAAGAAGAGCTTTACAGCAGATTACATGTCCCATAAAATGCAAACTCACACTAGAACAAGCAGCCCACTAACATGTCCATGGCCAGTGTCAGGCTCGCTTGGCTCACCAGCTTAAGGAACTTGTTCCTGTTACCAGAAAGCAATGCTCAGGGCAAACCATGGCCCCTCATGGACTCTTGCCAAGAGTTGAAACCTTGAGGGTTAAATCTTACCATATTGCAATCCACCAGGAGCAGGTAGGTTCTGTCCCAGTTGCTCCTGACCCAGGCTGGTGCTGTTCTTCTAGGGCAGTGGCTCTATTTTTGGTCACAGGACCCCTTGACAACTCTTAAAAAAAAGTACTGAGGACCCCAAGAGCTTTTATTAATGTAGGACACACCTATCAATACTGACTGTATTAGAAATTAAAACTGAGAACTTTAAAAAAAATGTATGTATATTTCATTTTTTAATTATTATAATAAACCTATTACTGATAAACTCAAAAACATTTCTATGAAAAATAACTCTATTTTCTAAAACAAAAATACCATGAGGAAGATAGCATTGTTTTTTCATTTTTGCAAATCTCTTTCATGTCTGGTTTGATTGAAAAAACTAGGTTCTCCTGTGTGCTTCTGCATTCAGTTAGGTTCATTATCGCACACTCTGTCACCTGGAAAATGCCACTGTTCACGTGTGAGAAAGTGAGAGTGAAAAAAAACAGATAACATCTTAGCATTATTAGGACATTAGTTTTAACCCTGATGATCCCCTCAAAGGTCTCAGGGACAATCAGGGGTCCCTGGACCATGTTTTCAGAACAGCTACTTTAAAGAGAGTTTGGAAACAGAAGGGCCGTTTCTGATTGTCCCATTTATGAGCAGGGAGAGGTGTCAGAATGACCTATACAGCCCTAGATGGTTCTACACAGGAAAGAACTGCCCAGCCCAAAACAACAGGGTGCCCAGAAAGGAAGCTAGATTAGTTCCTGCGGTAGGTGATCTGGACTTTTGCATATTTGCCCAGCATAACTTTGTAAGAGCTTAATAAACCTTTTTACATTTGTTAAATGAAAATGATAGAACCAAATTGCAGATGAAATGGCTCACCTAATAATGAATCCAAATCAGATAGCTTTCATTGTGCGGCATTTTAACTACCACAGACTGTGTAACAGAAATTATTGCATGTCCCAGGCAATGCCTAAGAAACTGCTGTTTGTAACCCAGTCTGGCAGTGGTTAATCACATGGCTTTCCTCATTTTCTGTTGTAAACCTCTGCTGGACCTATGACCAGCTATCAGTGTGAGATGGTAAGCCTTCGTGTTACTCCCTACCCCACAGGAAGGAGCAGATCTGATGGGGCTCCCTGATTAGGATACCAAGGGAACAGGCAGCACTCTGTAAACCTTAGTGGACAATGTCTAAGATAAGCTGTGATAGGCTAGCATCCCTGCAATTTGGTTTTTAAAACCCCACAGTAAGTCATAAATCTGACTTGGTGTGGAATCTGTGGAATTAACAGGGATGTCGGGATCTGACTGTAGCCTGGAAGCCCCTGCTTTCTGAGGACCACACTGGAGGTGCACTCAGAATTCAGAAGGTTAGATCCTCCCACCCAGCCTCCCTCACCAGCTCCCTGGAGGTAACCAGTAGCTTTTCTCCTTTTGATAGTGTTTGTCATCAAGTCAACTTTACTAGTTGTTTGCTTTTTTTTTTTTTTTTTGCATCCTGATTAACCTCCTCAGAACCTTGCCATTATCAAGTCTCTCTGTTGTTCAAAATGTTCAGTGCGTCCTGTCGGCACAGTGTATAAATATGCCATAGTTGTTTATACATCATCCTTTGATGACTATCTAGGCCGTGTAAAATTTTCTGCAATTATGAGCACTGTTCCTAATGCAGTTTCCAGCCTGGTATTCAAGAGCCTCCGCGCTGTGTCACCGATTAGGTTTCTTTACATCAGGCTCCACCCTTTGTAATCCTCTGCTTCCGCTGTGCTCCCGCGCCTGTGCCCACCCATCCACGCCTCTGTTCCTTCTCCTCGACATCACTAAAGGATCCTCTCACTTGTCGTCCCCGCTACTCGGGAGGCTGAGGCAGGAGGATCTCTTGAGCCCAGGAGTTTGAGGCTTCAGTGAGCTATGATGGCACCACTGTACCCAGCCTGGGTAAAAGAGCAAGACCCTGACTCTAAAAAAAAGAAGAAGAAGAAAAAAAAAAGGATCCTCTCCAATGGCTCTGTACTCATTGGTCCTGTGTGACAGCAGCCCTCTCACCACAGCCTGACGGCGTGTTCGTATTACCTTTCTTTCTCCTTTGCCATTTGGGGAAATAAATTTTTTATTTCATTTAATTTTGATTTTTATTACTAGTGAGACTAATGATTGTTCCCGACTCAAATTTGTGAAACATTTACCATCGGTGCCATGCGGTGGCACTTACTGCCTTGAAACGTTTTTGTGTATATCCTGTTTCCGCAAGTGGGTTAATAAAGTAGGCTGAGTGGGGTGGCTCAGGTCTATAATCCCAGCATTTTGGGAGGCCGAGGCAGAAGGATCGCTTGAGGTCAGGAGTTTGAGACCAGCCTGGCCAACATGGCGAACCCCTGACTCTACTAAATATACAAAAATTAACTGGGTGTGGTGGTCTGCCCCTGTAATCCCAGCTACTCAGGAGGCTGAGGCAGAAGAATCGCTTGAGCCCGGGAGGTGGAGGTTGCAGTGAGCTGAGATTATGCCACTGCACTCCAGCCTGGGCAACAGAGCGAGACTCTGTCTCAAAAAATATATATAAAATAAAGTAAGTAAAAATTTAAAATTTAAAAATAATGCAGTGACCTGCAGTCAGGAATGGTTTCTCAGAGAGCCTTAAATGGAAGGGAGATCCCTGAAGCATCAGCTCAATTCAGTCATTATCTGCTGGCTGTCATTTAACACAAAATGTATTATTTGAAAGTATACTTTTTAAAATTAAAAAAGTCTTAATATTCTCCTGTAGATTGAGTTATCCCACCCAAATGAAAACAACTCATTAAAAGGAAAAAAAAATCAGTGCAAATAGATTTTTAAAAAATGTTTTAAAAGGGCAGATGTTATCTCTAATCTCAGGTACTCCAGTTCTTTTTAAATGAAAGCAACTTCATCACTGACGATTCACACCTTGTAAAATTCCCCCACAGAAGTGTGCGTGGCCCATAAACACCCTTTTCTCAGGTGAGTGAATGAGTTGAGAAGCGAGACCAGCGCGACAGTTCCACTGTTGGGCAAAGCCCCCCGGTGTCCCTACCCACACACAGACACTCCTCTACGCCTAGACAGAGATCTGGCCAAGCATAACCACCTACCTCCCTCTATCTGTAATTTAGGGAAACTGCTGCTGCCTCTCAACCCCGGCCCTGCAAAAGACTGCTTGCAGCAAACTCTTGAGAACATACTGGAAAAGGAATAAAAATCACCACCCAGAAATAACTACTAACAATATTTCACAGAACTTTCCAAATACTGCACATGTGCACACACACATCCCATACTGGGGCTCACATCGCATATACAACGTGAGGCAAAATTGGAGTATAAGAATAATATCTGCCACCTAGGGATGCTGAGCTTAAATGAGGTGATGTGTACAAAGTGTTCTAGCAGCACCAGCACACAGAAAGGAGTATGTAACTACGAACTGTTGGATTATACAGTGCCACACAGTTCTCCGTTCTCCATCTTACCTTTGAACTTTACATTTTATCATGATCCTATGTTTTTAAATATCCCTTGAAAATATTGTTTTTGATGTCTATATAAGTAATATATTCTATTTTTAAAATATATCACTTTTTTTTTTTTTTTTAAGAGACAGGGTCTTGCTCTCTCACTCAGGCTGGAGTGGAGTGGCTCAATCATAGCTCGCTGCAGCCTTAAATTCTTGGGCTCAAGCGATCCCCCAACTTCAACCTCTGGAATAGCTGGGACTACAGGCGTACAGCAGCATGCCCAGCTAATTTTTTCTTTCTTTCCTTTTTTTTTTTTTTTTTTTGAGACAGGGTCTCGCCCAGGCTGGAGTGCAGCGGCATGATATTGGCTGACTGCAACCTCCGTCTCCCAGGTTCAAGCGATTCTCCTGCTTCAGTCTCCTGAGTAGCTGGGACTACAGGCATGCACCACCCACCCTGGCTAATTTTTGTATTGTTTGTAGAGATGGGGTTATGCCATGTTGGCCAGGCTAGTTTCGAACTCCTCACCTCTGGTGATCTGCTCACCTCGGCCTCCCAAAGTGCTGGGATTATAGGCATGAGCCACCATGCTCCACCTAATTTTTAAAAATATTTTGTAGAGACTGGGTCTCACTATGTTGCCCAGACTGGTTTCAAACTCCTGGCCTCAAGAGATCCTCCTGCCTCAGCCTCCCAATGTGCTGGGATTACAGGCATGAGCCACCATGCCCAGCTTAAATATTCCACAATTTATTGATCATTTTTGCCTGTTGCTGGACATTCAAGTTGTTTCCTATTTATAACTATTATAAATAATACTGTGATGCTCTATTTAAAATTTTGATCACATCCCTGGTTATTTTCTTAGGATGGATTTGTAACATAGAATTTCTAAAACGAGAGGGCATACACATTGTTTAATATGTATATTACCACATCGCTCTCCAATTTATTCTCATTGGTCCTGTGTGAGAGTGGTCTTCTCAATACACCCTCACTGTATTTTAGTATTACCTTTCTTTCTCTTTTGCGATTTGGGGAAAGACATTTTTTATTTCATTTAATTTTGATTTTTATTACTAGTTAGACTAAACTTTTATGGTTATATTGGTCATGTGCCTTTTTTCTTTGACAAAAATTGTATATATTAATTGTATATGGTATATAATGTGATGTTTTGATGTATACACACACACACACACACACATCAAAATGATTAAATCAAACTTTAACATATCCAAACATCATTTTTTTGGTGAGAACATTTTTGGTGAGCAATTTTTAAGCATGCAATACAGTATTAACTACAGTCACCATGCTGTACAATAGATCCTCAGAACTTACACCTAACTGAAACTTTGTACCTTTTAACCAACTTCTCCCCATTCCCTCCCCTCCACCCCAACCCCTGCTACTTCCCAGAGTCCCTGGCAACCACCATTCTATTCTCTGCTTGACATTTCTTTTAAATTTGACTTTTTTCGTTTCCTCACATAAGTGAGATTATGCAGCATTTGTCTTTCTATGCCTGGCTTATTTCATTTAGTATGTTCTCTAGGCTCATCCATGTTGTTGCAAATGACAGGATTTTCTTCTTTTTTGAGGCTGAATACTACTCCATTGCATATACGTATCACATGTCCTTTATCTTTTCATCTACTGATGGGTTCATTCCATATCTTGGCTGTTGTGACTAACACTGCAATCAACATGCGAGTGCAGACATTTCTTTGGCGTACTGATTTCATTTCCTTTAGAAATATACCCAGGGGTGGGATTGCTGGATTATATGATAGTTCTATTTTAATATTTTTGAGAACTCCATACTGCTTTCCACATGGCTGTACCATGTACATATTTTTTTTCTTTGGAGGAATTTTCTGTTCCTATCCCCATTTTTATTTATGTTGTCTTTAATTGAATTGTAAAAAGACTTTGTAAATATCAATTGATAAGTGCTCCTTATGCATTAGGAATTCAGCTTTTCTATCACATTTTATTTTGTCCAGTTTACTTCATGGTCCTGGTTTTCATTTGCTTATTGATTCAGTGCATAGTCCCTGCATGCCTGCTATGTGCCGGGCCCTGCTACAGTGTTGGGGTTACAGCAGGGAGCAAACAGACCAAAACCTCCATCCTCAGCGAACTTACGTTTTAGTGGGAGCATGTACACAAGAGTGTAATTTTACGAACAGAAACACCCAGTTCCTGGAATCCCTGTTTTGTAGTTTGATAAGTACCTGTGATTACTTAAATGTTGCTGCCCTAGTAATGCCATCTTCCTTTCAGAAAACCATTGCACCCATGTGAATATGGAAGAAGAAAGACCTCTGAGCTTGGGCTAATAGAGAAAATTAGATAATATTGTCAAATAAATATGACTGAAAAGATATCCTTAAGACTTTCAGATGGGATTTAAGGAATCAAGAGCATGCTTAAAGGTTATTTCCTTTTTTTCCCTTCTATCTAGTCCTACAGGCGCCTCTAAAACCTTATAACCACTTGTTCATTCCACAGTCTGGACATGAAGTCTGGTGAAGTGAAAGCATAAAGGTGGGCTTGATGAGGACAGAGAAGCTTGGGGTCCGATAAACAGAGGGGACTGTTCCAGAAATGGCTTTACAGAATATCTGATACAACAAAGCAAACTTCACATAAGATTCCTTTCCCTCAATCAAGGCATAGAGGAGCCACCAAGCCCTTCACCGGGAGCAAAGCTCCCTCTCCAGCCACGAGTGTGCCCGTGCGACTCATGGACCAAAGCCTTAGCACTTGGAAATGACTCCAGGGAAAGGCACAAACAGGATGTTGAATTGACTGAGATTGTGTTTACAGTAGCAAAAGAATAGGAATCAAAACAGAAATGTCGTGGAGTTACAGAAAAGTAAAGGTCTGTTTCTTATACATTTGGAAGATTTTGTTTTTGTTTTTTAAAAAAGGAATCAGAAAAAAAGAGATCATCACCTTAACACTTAACATAAGAAATTCCAGCAGTTCTTAAGAAGAAACTGAAAGTGCATCCAAAATTCCATTAAAATAGCACAATTTTAAGTTAACTTCTAAAAGTGCAATATGGACGGCATTATCTGTTCCAATATTTCCAAGGTGGAGACCATCAATTCCTTCTTCACAGATTGGCTGCTCACAAGCACCACATGCCTCAAGAGCTAAGATAAAGAAAACTAGCTCCAAAAGTTGCCCAGCACACAAGCAAGGACCTTGTGAAGCCAGGATCTCCAGATAGTCCTACTCAAAGATCCCGCTTTCTTCTCCTCTCCTTGCATGGCGCAGGCCCCACTCTGCAAGCCCCCTGGGCCCTTTCCTAAACTCCATCAGTCTCAGCTTCCTCCTGGCTGAAGCGGAGCTGGCTCTTGCTGGGAGGAGGTGCGTGAACGAAGGGCCACAGAATTCAGATTAGTGGTGTCTGGAAAAGATGCCCAACACCACTAATCGTTAGAGAAATGCAGAGCAAAACCACAATGAGATGATACTTCATACCCATTAGGATGCCTATTATTTACAAAAAAATAAAAAATAAAAAGGATGAGGAGGAATAGGAATAGGGACCCTTGTACACTGTTGGTGCGAATGTAAAATGGTACAGCCAATGGAAAACCATGTGATCCAGCTATTCCATCTCTGGGTATATTCCCAAAAGAACTGAAAGCGGGGAGCTCAGTTATTTGTACACCCACCTTCATAGCTGCAGGTGGAAGCAACCAAAATGTTCATGGAGGGATGAATGCAAAAGGAAAATGCGACACCTGCATACAGTGCAGTTTATTCAGCCTTATCCAGGAAGGAAATCCTGACACAGGCTACAACATGATGGACCTTGAAGACATATGGTAAGTGAAATAAACCAGCCACAGGCAAACACCGTATAACTCGATTTACATGAGGTCTCTAAGAGTAGACAAATTCATAGGGACAGAAAGTAGAATGGTGATTGTTCCGGCTAGAGGAGGGGAATCGTGAGTTACTGTGTAATGGGTAGGGAGTTTCTGTTTCGGAAGATGAAAAGGTTCTGGAAATGGATGGCGGTGACAGTTGCATAACCATGTGAATGTACTTAGTGCCACTGAACTGTGCGCCTGAAAATATTGGCGGGGCACGGTGGCTCACGCCTGTAATGGAATCCCAGCACTTTGGGAGGCCGAGGTGGGCGGATCACGAGGTCAGGAGTTCGAGACCAGCCTGGCCAGAATGGCGAAACCCCATCTCTACTAAAAACACAAAAATTAACTGAGCGTGGTGGCTGGCAGGTGCCTGTAATCCCAACTACTAGGGAGGCTGAGGCAGGAGACTCGCTCGAACCCGGGAGGCGGAGGTTGCAGTGAGCCGAGATCGCGGCGTTGCACTCCAGCAACGGGGCAAGACTCTGATTCAAAAAACAAAACAAACAAACAAAAAAAAAATTCAGAAGTCAGGGAAAAGGAGAAGCCTTTAATGGCCATTTCAAACTGAAAGGCTATCTTAATTGCCACTCCCTCTATAAGGCTTTTTTGATGTCCCCTAAACCATGCATTTTCAACGGAGGCCATATCCCCCAAAATGGAGTGCGAATTGGTTCCTAGGAGGTGGCAAAAATCTTTATTCTTTTATGTACGAAGCACAGATATACATACAGTATACACCGATACACAGCCTATCTATGTTCGTTGCATTTTATGGGGTGAGAGGTGATGAGATGAAAAACTGTCTAAGGAGAAGGGACAATAGCAGCAACCCAGAAAAAGGGTTAGGCCCCCGAAGTCTGGGGCCTAAGCGGACGTGATGCTCCATCCTTTCAACCTGTACAGCACGTGGTTCTTCCCTCCAAGCGTGTCGTATTCTGTCCGTGTGACCTGCTCCCTTTGGCAGGTTCTCCCCTGGGTCCCCGGTTACTGGTGGCGCGCCCGGCCGGCTGGGTGCCCGCCGCAGAGCAGGCACAGCGCGCAGCCATTGCCGAGTCCGGGCCGGCCGCGGACCACTGGCCGCTGCAGCCACCAGGGGCGCGCTTCGTCCCCAGAGAAGCCCGGGGTCACGCGGCCTCGCCCGCCCCCTCCCTCGCGCCGGGGCTCGGCCTCTTCCCTCGCGACGGCCGCCGGGCACCTCGGCCGCTTCCGCCGCCTCCTCGGCGCGCCCCGCCGCTGCTCTGACAGTGCTTGGGGTGGCGACGCCGAGGGTGGCAAAAGCCGCTGCCGGCTCCGCGGAAATCTGTACACACCGCGGCAAGGTCTGAGTAACTGGGTCTCTGTGGCGCAATCGGTTAGCGCGTTCGGCTGTTAACCGAAAGGTTGGTGGTTCAAGCCCACCCAGGGACGGCCGGTGCTTCTTTTCCCGAGACAGTATTTACTAGATGGTTCATTTTAAAACTGCAATAGTGAGATTTTTAATCGAATAGGAGCATGACGCTACAACGTGTCTAGGACAAGGAGAGACAAATATCCTCTTAATGTGTGGTGCCTAGTGGCTGGCCCCAAGGGAAAGGCTGTGTCTGCACTGCAAGCCATGGTTTGGCAATTCTCTTCCTACCACTTATCCAAGGGAAACTTGCACGTTTGCTTCAGGAGGCCTTCCCAACAACGCTCACAAACGGCAGTCTTTGAAATAGCAAAACATCAACTCAATTGCTCATTGACCTGTGAATTTATAAATTCCATTGGTGACTCTCAGAAAAATCTGGCACCACCGAAAAGCAAGTGTAGTTATTTAAGACATGCCTTCCAAAAGCATGAGCAGCCTTCCAGATGAAAACGTGTAGAGGAGTCATTTTAAAGCATATGGAAGCTTACCATCTTAAGAAACTATTTATTCAGTTAAGATCTGTTACAGCTTTTGGACAATGGATTTAAATCTAGGGAAAAATGTTACTGTTTACCTTAGATTGCTGACAGAATTAACCCTGAAATTAAACTCCAGCAGAAATTGTACAGATTCCTGTTACAAGCTCTTGAATGACATATTTTCAACTCTGGTCTAACAGAGGACACATATTTTTCAAGCAGAATATTCACATAAGACTTTAAGATAGAAACACATATAATATGATCACATGATGATTTAATTTATCTCTACCAAGATTCAGGTCCTATGGTCGGTGCTTTGTCTCTGGGATCTACTTACCTCCAACAGAATTTAGAGGCCTGGAAGAAAGAGTAGTTAACAGAGTCACTAGGCTGTCTTTAAGGGAATGCCTTGGCAAATGTTTGCTGATAGTTATCAATCAAATAATTGTTGATAACACAATACCCTCTGTTGTTTAGTTAGTAGCCCTGGAGAAGGAGACACAACGTTGTGCTTACGGTGGAATTCCAGGCAACAGAAAAAGTGGCTCTCAAAAATTTTCTTGGAGGCCGGACGCGGTGGCTTACACCTGTAATCCCAGTACTTTGGGAGGCCGAGGTGGGCGGATCACCAGGTCAGGAGTTCAAGACCAGCCTGGCTAACATAGTGAAACCCTGCCTCTATTAAAAATATAAAAATTAAACAGGCAGACCGGGCGCGGTGACTCACACCTGTAATCCCAGCACTTTGGGAGGCCGAGGCGGGCAGATCACGAGGTCAGAAGATCGAGACCATGCTGGCTAACATGGTGAAACCCCGTCTCTACCAGAAAATACAGGAAGTTGGCCGGTCGTGGTGGTGGGTCCCTGTAGTCCCAGCTACTCGGGAGGCCAAGGCAGAAGAATGGCGTGAACCCAGGAGGCGGAGCTTGCAGTGAGCTGAGATTGCGCCACTGCACTCCAGCCTGGATGACACAGCAAGGCTCCGTCTCAGAGAAAAAAAAAAAAAAAAGAAAAGTTCCTAGGTAGGAATCTTTCTGATGCCCATCAAATTCCAAACGTCCTATCTACACTTCTGGGTAGCTTATAGTGGAAACAACACAATGAGGAGAAATTAGGTCATAAGATAATGTATGTACTGTTCAAACCTAGTTTCACATTTCCAGATGCAGGGCATAATATTTGCTATCACTACAATTACAGGGACTTAGAAAACATGCCCTTCCACTTTGAAGCTGAATATATTTACCCTAGGCGACAAGCTCCTCGGGGGCAGAGATCATCTTCTGTTATAAATGATCATTTTTAGGCTCCAAGGGATTTCCTTCAGGATACATTTCAAATTCTTGAGCTTAGCAAAAGGACTTGTATGGTCCTACCATGTTCCTTCATGAAAGCTTCACACAGTTACATGCAGTTACCAAAGGTTCCCTGAATGACCCATGCAGGCTTACACGCCCCACTTAGATGCCTCTCCTTGCTCTGCCCTTCTCCACCTCTGCCCCACTTACCTGGGAGACATCCACTGAGACATCACCTTCTCAGGGAACTTCCCCGATGCTGCTTCGATCTGACATAGACACCCCTTCTCCCAGCAGTCACCACAACCCCCAGAAATAGTGAGCTGCTAGTCACCTCCACTGAGATACGAACTCCTTGAGGGTAGGGACCCGTTCTTCATTCGCAGTGCTTGCCTCTCTAGCACAGACCTGTCCCCTAGCACATGCTCAGTGCAGAGGCACTCTCTGCCTTCTCAGGGTATGGTTCACAGATGGACAACCAGATAAAAATGCATCTGATGGAGTGTCAGCAAGTCAGCCACAGAATAATGTTCACAGGCCGCGAAGTAAGCGGCCAACATGGACTGGGGCTGTGAGTCTTCATGGAAGATTTGAAACAACCCTGAGAGATGTGGACAGGCAGGCGAGAGCCATTTAAGGCCAAGGAAAATTTGAGACAAAATGAGAGTAGGGGGCAAGAAATGAACATAACCAGTACATAGGACAAGTGTACTTCAAGAAGGTGCAGGGGAAATGTTCTTAGCTCCTGGAAGGTGCTTGAATACCTAGGATGTGGCTTACTTTACCCCATCAAGGAAGCGAGTAACTTATTAGAGGTTTCTATTTCAGGGTAGAATGAAATATATTATTTTAGGTGATTGGTGTGGCAACAGTGTAGGGGAAATAGTAGATCAGAGACTAGTTAGGAGGAAATTATATTTCCAAGGAGGTGCAATGAGGCTCTGGGCTCAAATGGGCCTGGAGAAGGCAGTGTGGGTGAAATTCAAGGCAAAATTGGGCAAGTCTTGGGGGCGGCAGCAGGAGGGAGGTGTCTACGGTGATGCTTACATTTAGAGCCTGGCTGACGCTACTAATAGGAATTCAAAATCTGAAAGGGTCTTAAAGAAACCTAGGAATAAATATTACAAATTGTCCAAACTCTTAGCTTACGTTCCATGCCGCTGATTCCCTACCATGGAGTTGCTCTGGAACCTAGAACCTGATTTCAGAAAGAATCTTTGGCTTTGAGGTGTTTTTTGTTTTGTTTTGTTTTTAATCCATAAAAAAGCATCTTTCATTGGTTTTTGTTTTTCAGTGAGATTTCATTTTAGGTTTCAGTGAAACTTCATTTATTGAAGTCAAATTGCCCAAGAGACTACCTTCTGGGTACATGGAGCGCTGTGAAAATCCAAATGACAACCTAAAGACCCTCTCCCTAAAATATCCATATTCAGAGATGAGATTTTGTTCACAGCGTCCGAGAGAGTCACAGGCCCTCTAAAGCAGAGTTCTTGGCCCCCAGATTTTGAAGACCTGGCTTTTACTTTATTTATTGGATTTACATTCTAACTACTGACAAAGGCCACAAAGCATGTCAAATCCGAAGTGTTTAGGTACAGAAAAATGACTAAACCGGAGACTTTAAGGTAACACAAAAATTAAAAACCAGAATAGTTTCATACTATTGACAAGTCACAAAGAGAAACAAGTTTGATTTTTTTTTTTTTTTTGGCTTAGTGATTAAGTAGGTCTATAAAATTAGTAATAAAGGGGACAAAAAAAAAGCTACCTTGAGGTTTTAACACTTAATGCTTTATTGTTACAATCTGGAATGACCAGCTGGGAAGGGCTTTAATATATTGATCCTTTCAGAGTCACTTGCACAGAGATTTACTAAATCAGCAGATACCAATTTGCATTTTTTTTCCTTGTGAGTTACTTTAATGACACCCAGCAAATTGCCATATTTTAGTTACCTCTCACAGAAATGGAGCCATTTTTCACCATGCTTTTTTAGTAAAAGGAAAACAACAAAAATTACTGTCTGTCAAAGATGACAAACTATTTATTCCCAAACAGGTATATCAAATGAACACTTCAAAATAAAGAGATTCTGAATTACCTTAGCAATAAACTGAGCATATTATCATATGTGTGAATATGAGCATAATGATGGTTTATACTTAATTGAATGATATATTCACTTATACTTGACTATAGGTCTGATCATTGGAATTCACTGTAATAAATATCACATAGGGCCAGGCACGGTGGCTCACACCTGTAATACCAGCACTTTGGGAGGCCAAGGCGGGTGAATTGCCTAAGCTCAGAAATTCAAGACCAGTAGAGCCCTGTCTCTACTAAAATACAAAAAATTAGCCCGGCATGGCGGCGTGCACCTGCAGTCCCAGTTACTCGGGAGGCTGAGGCAGAATTGCTTGAGCCCAAGAGGCAGAGGCTGCAGTGAGCCAAGATTGCACCACTGCACTCCAGCTTGGGTGACAAAGGGAGACTCTGGCTCAAAATAAATAAATAAATAAATAATCACATAGGTGAAAATCTGCCATGGATAAGAGCCAATATAGAACTGAAGTTTAAAATATAGAATTTCTCTATTAATTACCAAGCACAGGGATTCTTTACACCACAAGTGCCACAACCAATGGGACACCAGTTTACAACTGCAAACATTTCGCTATCCTGTCGAACAGGGCTGGTTTATATTGCCTTAGGGCCTAGGGGAGCATTCACTCTCAGGTGAGTTGTGGAGACACTTGAACCTCCTCAGCATATTTAGATACTATCAGCCTCCCAGCCCAGTAAAAGGGCTTGTAAGAAAGAGAAAGCTGGCAAGAAGGATACTTTACCAAGCTTTTACATGCTTGCGCTACCTAAACAGGAAATGCATGTTCGCTTTCAGATTTGCAGTATTCCATAGGGTTCCTTTTCTCCCTAGGAGCTCTGGCTTCTGTGTTAATCTACTGATTATTTTGAACTTCTCCAATACCAGATTTATCGTCACTGCAGTGCTTTGCTACCCTGCAAATGTTAGTAAGTGCCTTTTCATGGATGTGCGGTACTTAGAAGCATCCTAACGGGCTTTCAGCCGCCCTTGCTTCTTCCGTGGTTCCCTGAGGGAACACTGGCTGGGGAAATAGGGATGTGAACCTCTTGGTGTCTTTGAAAAGCTGTCAAAACAGCAAAATTCCAACAAATCGAGTGTAATAATTTAATTGGCTTTTACTAGTGATACATGAGTTGGGCAGCATCCCATCTATAAATAGAAGGGTACTTCAGTGAGCTGAGCAGAGGAGATAGGTTTCATAGGCAGAAATAGACCAAAGAAAGCAGAAACCAAGAATAAAAGTAGATTGGTCATTTCAGAGTTTCTTTCCTTGTAGGATTACAGCAGAAGAGCCTCATCATGCTGGCTCAGGTTGACTGGGCCTCTTCTAACTGGTTGCTGTGAATCTTATGCTTTTTTTTGAAAAACCGACCTGTTTTAAAGTTCAATTTGAGTACATAGCACCTAGGACAAGTGAAGCCATTCAGGTTTGGTCTGTTCTTTGGGCCTAGGGCAAGAGTAAAATAATGGTCTCTTTAAATTTTACTCAGTACAGCTACAACAGACAGAGAAACAGTGCCAGATACGTTCACTGCGCAGGCCTGTTCAGAGTCCACGAACCATGGGTGACTCTTTACACGTGGCAGTGGTGCCCAAACAGGCATTGCCTCTGAAAACAGCTCAGAATTTAGTCGTTAGTTTAATGTAACTTTGGGCTACTTTCTTTAATCCACTAGATTGGTTCCGCCTCTTCTACCATGAACTCCCAAAGCATCCTCTTCCTCCAACACCATAACGCATGTCTTTTGGCCCTATGGCCTCTGACTATAGTCTTTTGGATTACAGCCTCTGACTCTAAGCTTGAAGAGGCTGTTCCATTTTGTGTTGATTTCTTCTATAGTATCCAGCAAAACTCTCTGATCAATTGTATCTTTTACTTTTCTTACTCTTTTCCTGACTTACACAGTGCATGACCGTGATATGTTAGGTGGATGAAAGTTTGGCTAAAACTTAATAGACCTTCCTCCTGGCCTTTTTTCTTCTGAAAAAATGTTATTGAATCATTGTATTTACATTTTTAATTTGGCATTCAATAATAGATCACTGAAAATTTTTCCCTGATAATTTCAACATACTATGGGAATTAAATGTAATAACAAATAACATTTGTTGGCTGGGTGTGGTGGGTCACAGTTGTAATCCCAGCACTTTGAGAGGCCAAGGCGGGCAGATTGCTTGAGCCCAGGAGTTCGAAACCAGCCTTGGCAACATAATGAATTTCAGTATTTACCAAAAACACAAAAATTAGCCAGTTTCATAACCTGGTCTCAAAATAAATACATCAGTAGAATAAATGTTTTTAAATTTAAAAAAGTTATTAAATGTAGTATGAAAGATATGTGAATGGTGTATTATAAATGGTTAAAGAATAGTGAAGGCTGTTCAATAAGTATTTGAACAATAAGTTTACTATTTGGGGAAAAAATAGTACAAAATAGAAACTTCAATGTTACACATCAAAATACATTACAAATAATTAAAGATTCATACACCAAAAGAGAAAGCAAAGGAAAAAAAAGAAACGTAGTTTCATTAGAAGATACATATTTTTTTTTGGTGGAAACAATCTTGCTAAAAAACATGATGCCAGAAGGAAAAGAATGTGAAATAAGATTAAACTTCTACATGATGAAACATTAAAAATGATGATCAAGCATAAACCAAAACTGCCAAATGACAGAGAAGATTTAATATCGTTACACCTAGAGCTGTTATAAATGAGATCCCATTTCAAGGACCCCAAGTCTGAAGGTAGGCCCACAGAGCTTCTCACACTTCTTGTTCAGACACACCCTACCCCCAGTCTCTTTCTTCAAAAGATTCCTTGCCTTGCCCTTTAAACTGCCCAGGAGGCCAGTCCCAAGAGAGATACAACAATTAGAACTCACCTCCCCCGCCTGGGTGTGGTGGCTCAGCCCATAGTCCCAGCACTTTGAGAGGCAGGTGAATCCCAAAAACCCTCTCATCAGGAGACCCGTCATAAGCTGCACTCTTTTCTTTGTTGTTGCTGTTGTTTTTGAGACAGGGTCTCACTCTGTCGCCCAGGCTGGCGTGCAGTGGCACGATCTCAGCTCACTGCAACCTCCGCCTCCCAGGTTCAAGTGATTCTCTTGCCTCAGCCTCCCGAGTAGCTGGGACTACAGGCGCACACCACTACCCCCGGTTGATTTTTGTATTTTTCGTAGTGATAGGGTTTCGCCGTGTTGGTCAGACTGGTCTCCAACTCCTGGCTTCAAGCAATCCGCCTGCCTTGGCCTCTCAAAGTGCTGAGACTACAGGCATGAGCCACTGCACCCGGCCTAAGCTGCACTCTTGTTGATCTCTGTCACCCTGTGAAGACTGAACCTCCCAGAAATTGAAGCCTAGACCTAACCTCGCCCACTGACCCTCCCGTGGTACCTTTTGGAATGTGTGGTCTGTCCTTAATCCCACTGTCCCAGATTTTTTCTGCCAACAGTTCCCTCCCTGCCCTCGTGCTAAGTGGAACCTGAATATTCGCTGAATGTCCCTCTACGGCCCTGGCCAGTGGTGGCTGTCTTATCTCCCACATTCCACATACTATTGGGCCTGGAGATGAGAGAGGTTCTTCCCTGTTGCCATTTCAGCCACTCCTTCCCCTGCCCACTCAACCCTGCAGTGGCTCTGAAGCACTTTGGACTGAACCCCTGCCCTGCTCCTTTGGCTGTCATCTGCTGTTTTCATGGCATTCTGCCTGTCCTTGAGGGTTTTTGCTTTGGTTTCTTTCTGCTAGGGCCACTGCTGCCATTTAGATGACTTTGACTTGCACAGAGACAACCCATGTGCCATCCTGACCTCTTGGTGCCTCTTTCTCCTCATTTTCCACAAATTCTTGCCAACTCTGGCCCTGCAGTTTCCTTGTCGTACTTCCGACTTTGTCATCACCTGCAACCTTGCTATCTCTGGAAGCTTAATTTCAAGCACACTACTTTCTAGCCAGCTTACTTCCTCCACAAGTGCCTCTTTGCCATTCTTTGAACCTTGCTCCAATCCACTGAGCTCTGCCACCACTCAGCAGACAGCCACTTCCTGTGTTCCTTACTTATCCATCCCTACAATCATTACCCTTGCAGGAAGCTTTAATTCCTTTTCTCCTCTATCTCCTTGTCCCATTTGCCTGACAATTCCTCTACGCTGGCTGAAACTAACTTCACACTTACTCTCTCTGTCCTGCACCTGAGCAGTTTAATATGACTGGAGGAAAACAAACCACCATCTTAGCTGGTGTCCATTAAATTGATGACCATAAACTTCCCATGGGCTCTCCGCACAGCTTAGCAAGCCCACTGTATGTCCCTATTCAATTAGCTCTCCATTCTGAGACCAGTGTTTCATACCTGTCTTCCTCCATGTTCAACTCCTCCTCCCCTCATACCCTCAGCTGATGATCCATTTATTTCCCTAATAATCAGAAGAGACCTTTCTCATTCTTTTATCAGCAAATCTCCTAGCATCTGAGCCTAAGTACTTTGTCTTTCCTATTAATAAAATAATTTTTCTAGCTCTTAGGGTCACACCACCTCCTCTTAGACACTGGATCCCATCCCTGGAGAAGTTTCCTCCCGCAAGTGCCCCTTCTCTCACTACAACATCCATGCATCAGCCTCTCCCATCTTCAGAACAGTAACAAAAACCTTGACCTCACATTGCCCCACGAGGCACCAGAAAATGTTTCAACAGTGAGTCCATAGCTCCACTTTCTCACCATCCCTTCTCTTGAGCCCACTCACACTTGTTCATGTGAAACTGTTCATGTGGAGTTAGCGGGGACTTCCCTATTGCCAGAGCCAGTGGCCAATTCTCAGTCCTCCTATTACTCTTCTTCAGCAGCTTCTGACAGATAATCATCCCTTCCATTAAAAAAAAGAAAAGAAAAGCATTCTTCCTTGTATTTTCAGGGCACCACACTCCTATTGAATGAAGCTAGGCAGGCAACCATGTGACTAAAGGAGAAACATTCCACAAGAGCAGAAGTCAGGAGGAGGAAGTGTGCTTGGCCTTTGCCTTGGTCTGCTTGGGCTGCTATCACAAAATATCTCAGACTGGATAATTTATACATATTAGAAATTTAGGCTGGGCATGGTGGCTCATGCCTATAATCCGAGAACTTTGGGAGGCCAAGGTGGGCAGATCACTTGAGGTCAGGAGTTTGAGACCAGCCTGGCCAACATGGCAAAACCCCGTCTCTACCAAAAATACAGAAATTAGTCGGGCGTGGCGTACGCCTGTACTCCCAACCACTTGGGACGCTTAGGCACCAGAATTGCTTGAATCATGAAGTGGAGGTTGCAGTGAGCCGAGATCATGCCATTACACTCCAGCCTGGATGACAGAGCAAGAATCTGTCTCAAAAAAAAAAAAAAAAAAAAAATATATATATATATATATACACACACACACACACACACACACACACACATATATATATGTTGCTCACAGTTCTATAAACCAGGAAGTCCAAGATCAAGGCCCTATTTTTGTTCTCCAGAGCTGTTTTAAGTCCCTAATGACCCCATCCTATACTATGATCCACACACTCCTAATTCCCAAATGGCTATCTCCAGTGTGTCCCTCTCTGCTGATCTCGTGTTGCAGATCTATCTTCCTATTAAATCATCTCCACTTGGAAGTCAAATAGGAATCTCACACTTAACACACTCCAAATGGGATTATCTTATCCCCTTTAAATTCTCCTTCCCAAATCTGACCCATCTCAGGAAATAGCACATTTGCTCAGTCAGTAAAACCTGGAATTCATTTTGACTCCTCTTCTACCTCAAAGCCAATGCACACATCGTGTTGGCTCTACTTCTGAAATGCAACAATGATCCAACTACTCTTGAACACCTCCAGTTACCACCCTAAACTCCAAGGACATTGTAATAGACTAGGACTCCTATTCAGACCATCTGCAGACAGTCTCCCCATTTCAGTGATCCTTTTAAAACCCAGACCAGACCATGTTACCCTCTTGCCTGAAACTTTCCTGAGGTTATTATTCTCAGCTTAGACAAAGTCCTCACTATGGCCTACAAAGCCACATAAGATCTGGTGTCTGCCAGCCTCTTTACTCATGTCCTAACTCTCCTTCCCTGATCACTCTGCTCAACCACACTGGCCTCTTCCTTGTCCTCAGTCACGCTGCTGTGGTCTCAATGTTTGTGTTCCCCCAAAATTAGTGAAGTCTAAGTCCCCAATCCAACAGTGCTAAGAGATGGGGCCACTGGGGAGACAGTGACATTAAGAGCTCTGTGCCCCTCTTACGCCACGTGAGGACACAGTGAGAGGAACCAGCCAGGAAGCAGAGCAGCTTTCACCAGAATGTGCTGATACCTTGATCTTGGACTTGCCAGCTTCCAGAACTGTAAGCAATACACTTCTATTATTTATACATTTTTACCCAGTCTAAGGTATTTTGTTATAACAGCCCAACCAGACCAGACACATGCCTAACACTCACTCTTCATGACTTTTGCTCTCCTGGAACGCTCTTCCCGCAATCACATGGTGAACTCCGTAACTTGATTGAAGCCTCTTCTCAAACGTCACCCACCTCCAAGAAACCTTCCAAGTCTACCTAGTCTAAAATACTTCTCCCTCTCATCCACTCCTCTTCTCCGTAGTATTTAGTGCCATCTGACATAAGAATCAGTCCTCGTTACTCACAGATTCCATATTTGTGAATTCTACTTGCTAAAATTAATTTGTAACCCTAAAAATCAATGCTTTCAGTGCTTCTTGTGGTCATTTGTGGACATGCATGCACAGAACAGAGAAAAATTTGAGTCACATGACGTGCACATTTCCAGCTGAGGTCAAACAAGTCAATACTCCACCCTCCTCTTTCAGTTCACACTGTAAACAAGTGTATTTTGGGCGGGGGGGGGGGGGGCGGCGGTGGCTATTTACTGTCTTTTTGTTATTGTTGCATTTTTTTGTGTGCTTTTTGATTTCACTGTTTTTAAAACGTCCTCAAGTGCAGTGCTGAAGTGCTGTTTAGTGTTCCTAAGCACAGGAGGCTATGGTGTGCCTTATGGAGAATATCATGTGTTAGATAAGCTTTGTTCAGGCTGAGTTACAGTGCTGTTGGCCATGTTAATGTAAAGAATCAACCATATAGATCAAATAACGTCTTTAAACAGAAACAAAAAAGCTTATATAGTGATTGTTTGACAAAAATGTCATGACCACAGGGTAGCAGGAACCTGTTTCTCCTAGGAACAGTATTTCAGTTTATGCTAATTCAGTGTTCAAGGCGACTTTATTGACCATAACTACTAAAAACGACACAAGTCAACTGTATGTATCTCCTATTACCATCTAACATTATATATTGATCTCCATCTTTGGAAGGCAAACTCAAAAGGAGCAAGGATTTCCTTCTAGTGTACTGCCTTATCTCAGGTTTATAACAGTGCTTGGTCCTTAGCAGTAATCTAGAAATATTTGTTGAAAAGATAATTAGTACAAGCAAAGGATGGGCAATTCTTAAATCCTCCTCTACCACCCGCCCCCCCCCCACACACAAAAAACTCAAGTGGACAATAGTTACAGAAAATGTTCAGGCTCACTGGTAATCATGGAGCAGCCAGGGTTGGTTCCCCCCTCCTCTCAATACTACTACCTAGTGTTGGCGACGGCCCAGGGAAGTCAGTCATGCAATCATCAAAAAACCTTAAATGTGCATTTCCCTTGACCAAGCAACTCCACTCCTGGAAAACGAAACTTGGATCCATGCAAAAATGTATCAACAAGGATACCTGCTGCAATTAACAATGGCAAGACAGTATAAATGACCTCAGAATTTTAAAACATTAGTGAAACAATGGTTATCCATAAAAACAGATACAATAGGATCTCACTTTTATTTAAAGTCTATATGCATAAAATAGGAACATGTTTGTAGTCGCCATCACTAAGTATTCAAAAATCTTTTTTTTTGTATTTTCCTAGTTTTTCCTTGACAATATGCACTACTTTTGTCAGAAATAAATAAATAAATAAATAAAACACGGAAGTTTAGGAGTAAATTTGACAAATTATGAAGTACTGAGTCCCTAGCAAATAATTTTACCGCAAGGACACTGGCTGCCAGGCTTAAACCTCAGTAAGTACTGCTGTTAACTCCAGTCTCTAGGGCGGTGGTGCTGTTTGGGCATCCTACTTTAAATGAAGCCTGAGGAGTGGAACATATATTGGTAATCTCAGCACTCAAATGCTATGGTAGCCACTCTACTCAATCTCAGCTCCACAACTGAATAAGTATAGTCTCCTTATCTGTAAGATGTGATAAAAGTATGTCACTCACAGGAATGTTGAGGTCTAAACGAAATAACATCTATCTAACAACCAACATACAACAAGCCTTATAAGCACTGGTTATTCTCTCCCAAAATACAACTGTGAGATGGTGTCCCACGTTGGTTACAGAAGTAAATGTCTTGGGAAGAAAGATGGTATTTGTGATAACATGTAAACTTTTTGTACATCATCCCAAAAATAGGTAACTTTTTTCTGTTATCGATTTATTTATAGATTTATTGATCACTTAACATTACTAAAGTTCAAGTAATAAGGTTTCCTGCCCTCCTCTGTATGAAGAGATAAAGGAGATAAGTGATATAGGGAAAGTTTACATTCCACAGCACTCTACTGGTGTAACAAACAGGTGCAGGCTCTTATAGAAGGTCACACAACCGTAAGGAAAACTGTCGTACATTCGTATACCGTATACAATTTAAATTTGCATGAACTCTTGAACTAATGATGGTGGCAGGTGCTCCAGCCAGCCTGCTATCATTCCAGCTGCAGCAGCCAGGCATGGCTGGGGCCGCCCGTTCCCTGGAGCAGGCAGGATCCCTGCCCTCCTGGGTGCGGCTGCAGACTCAGGCATCCCTGCACTTTTGGGGGCCTGCTTTTGCAGGTTAGGAAGCGCGTGTCCCCACTGCTTGGCTTCTCCCTGCTGCTGGCAGCGGCTCTTGGATCAAAGCAGTGGGGGAAACCTAGAAGCCACGAACAGGGAGGGCCTGAGGGCTGGGGGCCAGGCTGCCAGTCCCACCTACAGGAGTGGTAACTGGTGCCTTTTCTAGACTCACCTGTGGCCACCCATGGGCCAGTCAGTATGTACTTCCTCCCCACAGGGGCCCATAAAAAGCCCTGGGCTCAGCCACAGCTGAGCAGAGGGTGGGATGACCAGCAACAGGGAGGAGATACCCTCTCTGCTAAGCACTTCAGAGACCTGCAGAGACAGCAGAACCACCTGCCTATGGAGAGAAGCTATCCTTTCCAGGGCCGCCTCTCTCCTGAGAGCAGCAGACCTCTGGACAACCTGCCTGTGAACACAAGCCACCTTCTCCGGGGCTTTTTCTCTGCTGAGAGCTGAGAAGAGTTACTCTCTCCAGGGCCTTTTCTCTGCTAAGAGCTGAACACTTGAGGGATGGCTTGCCCGCCTACAGAGGGGAGCTACCCACTGTGGGTCTCCTTCTGAGCTGTTTTAACACTAGATAAAGCTTCTCTTCATCTACTTCACCCTTCATCTGCATACCTGGATGCAGGACAAGAACTCGGGCACCACGGGCAAAGCAACAGGTTTCCAGAAGAAGAAAAACCACCCCAAAGATCACTCATAACATTAACATAACCAAAACTTCAAATCTAAAACTTTAATGCATCCAACTGTACAAACTGTCAGAAACTGATGCCACTTTTCACCTTTAACATTTTGAAATTCTCATACTCTCAACAAGAACAAAATAAAACCAAAAAGGAGAACACATTAAATGATTTTAATTCGTAAGACAGATTACATGCTTCATGGGCAGAACCAAAGGTCAAACCTCGCATTTTGTTCATCGTTATTACACAAGTAATTACACAAGTCCAGTGTATAAACACTACCTGAACACACAGTAAGTTCTTCTAAGAATAAATATTATATGAAAAAAAGTTAACAAGCATTAATTCAATAATTCTCAAACAGATATTCATCAAAATGAGGTAGGTCTAATGTGTCATTTGCTAAAGCACTTAATGCTGAGGAGGAAAAAAACTCATCGAAAATATCAGTCTTCATGGGACTCTCCAAGTTTAATGTTCTAACGCAGGCATTATTTGTCAGAGAGTCTGGCTGAACTTCACGTGGATTTTTCTTGGTGGGGCTACAATAATTATGGTCCTGTCTCAGATGTGTGTTCTGGGAAACATCATTTAATTCACTTGGTACTGGTGGTGGGATATGACCATCTCCCATTCCCAAATACCTAAAGTCACCTTCCCCATTTTCTGACAGCTCTGTTGAAACAGTTGTAGGAGACAATAATTCCGCTAAAATTTCTTCATGAGTTTGACTACCATACAAGGAAACACCAGCAACAGTGGTGCATGCAGACTCACTGGCAGTATCAACTGGATATGGTAGCTCATTTAACAAGTCCTCTATTGATTCACAATCATTTGGAGACCCACCCTGGGGCACCTGTTCTAGATTTTCACTTGGAACTGTTCTGCTTTGCGGGGAAGACATAAGAGCAGCTAATTTCTTCTTTTCTGCCTTTAGCTTTTTACGAAGTTTTAGACGGAGTTTATGAATCTGACCTTCCACCAAGTCTTCGTGGTTTGCTGGAGAAAGACCATTTCCATGAGAACTGTGGTTGAGTTGAGCTCCACACGAGGTGCTTCCAGACTTTTCCAAAACTTCTGAAGCAGCATGAGCATGTGGGTGGGCAGCTGTGCCATTAGACGATGGAGGGCCTGGTGGTGGCTTACTGATGGGAGGAGGCTTACCTGCACTCCCACGCGCTTTCTTGGATACGTGGCGGGCCTTCTGGTTTATACCTTTAGTTTTAAAGCCACCAAAATTATTTACCCCTTTAACTGAAGGTTGTAAATCAGTTATAGTGTTTCTATTATGAGCTGAAACACAGAGTGGCATAAAAGAAGCACCCCTGCTTATTAAGCCTTTAACCCAACTTCCCACAAATGGCTTCTTCTGATTTTCTTTCAGAGACTGATTCTGTAATGACTTAGATGTTGTGGTTTGAGAATCTGCTGTAGTTTCTTTTTTCTTCAAATTAGATACCTGAGATGTGACGTGTTCTGGTTTTAATTGTTCGGTTTTTGGTGTAAGGAATTGTTGTAACTGAGCGTCCTTCTCAATTTCTACTGACTTCACTCCCTGTAAAAGACCAGTAGCATCAGTATTATTCACAGATTTAGTATTTACAGTGTCTTTTGTATTCAGCTGTACTGACTGCATGTTTGTATTTACAACTCGGGATGGAAAACTTATGTCCACAAATTGGTCTGGGATAAGCTTTTCATGACATGGAGCTGATACTGAAGAAGCCATTAGTGATTCTTGTGATGGCAAAGTATTTGTTTCGAGAATTCCTGTATTTTCTGCTACAGGTTTACTTTCTAACAGGAAAGCTTCAGAATTTAACTGTGAAACTGAGGTTGTTTTCTGGATAGTTTCTTCAAGTGTCAAAGGTAAAATATTATTGTCAACCAAACCTTTTGGACCTGAAAGTAAATGATCTCCATGAGTTACAGCTGTGTCCTGTGAAAAAGTATGAGGGGCAACTGATGTATCTTTAGGGTGAGTTACTGAGGCTGTTTCAGCTGAGGCAGCATCACCCACAGAACACGATGTTGAAGATACTGGTTTCTCATTACCGAGAGCATGTTGGTCATTAGTCTTTTTAAGTGGAAGGCAGGCAGCTTCTTTATCTGTCACTTGGGATGTTTTTCTTTCCCAGATAACAATATGTATCTCTGAAGCAGGAACTTCAAATTTCTTGTGCCTTTCAGAACATGGGCCTTTTAAGTCATCACATTCCAGCCAACTTCCTGGAGGATGGGAAAAAAGTGAAAGTTAGATATCCAAAAACCACCATCCTAGGTTAACTTTCTTCTGGCCTTTTCGGCTCTTTTATCACTGAATACCCACCAAAGGAGAAGACTCTAAAACATGGTCTTGACCTTGTCACCGTCGTCTGCCATGTTAAAGTCCTTAGACGGAGTATATTTAACTTTTGGAACTTAGAACTTGGTTATCACCTAATTTATCCAATAACATCAGAAAACAGAATGTTTCATATATATAAATTTTCATGATAAATGAAGCTTGTTACCTGAAGGATCAATATTCGTTTTAATTCTTATTTTGGAGCTTCCATTTTCACATTTGTCAAGAGAGAATGAGATGATGGATGACAAGGGAAGAGTTTAAAAACTAGGAGTAGGATGCACTGCCAAATACTGAAATACTAATACAAAACTTGGGAAAAGTCCATTACTTGTAGCAGTGTGGTCGCTGGCAGTTATTTTGCCTGCACAATTTCAGTGGTGCAGTAGGGACAGGGGTCCCTACGTAGTCAACTAAAGCATGAATGAGGAGTAAGAAGGGAACCTGTTTAAACCATTCCTTTAAAAACAAAAACAAAAACAAACAAACAAAAAAACAGAAAATAGCAAATGTTGCCAAGGATGTGAAGAAATGGGAATCCTTGTGTAATGCTGGTGGGGATGTAAAATGGTACAACTGCTGTGGAAACAGTCTGGCAAAAGTTAAACACAGAATTACCATTAAGACCCTGCAATTCCTCTTGTAGGTAGATACCAAAAAGAACGAAAAGCAGGGACTTTCAGTTCCTTGTCCAGTAATGTTCAGAGCATTATTCACAATAGTCAAACGTCCATAACAGATAAATGGATGATACATAAAATACTATTCAGCCTTAGAAAGGAATGACATTCTGCTCCATGCCACAATACAAATGAATCTTGAAAATATGCTGAGTAAAATAAGCCAGACACAAAAGGACAAATAATGTATGATTCCACTTCTATGAGGCACCTAGAAGAGACACATTCACAGAGACAGAAAGTAGAATAGTGGTTACCAGGGTTTTGGGGTGGGAGGATGCAGAGTTATTGTTTAATGAGTAGTTTCTGTTTGGGTTGATGAAAAAGTCCTGATGGTGATGGTGGTTGCACAGCATTGTGGTTGCACACAATGTATTCAACGCCAATGAATTGTACACTTACAAATATTAAAATGGTAAATTTTATGTTACATATATTTTACCACTACAACAAAAAAATACAAAAGTACGGCTGAGAAGTAAAGGAAGCTGACTAGGTGCTAACAGGTGGTGTGGGGTTAAAGGAGGGTATATTTCTTTACAGTTTACTTACTACCACATGATAATTTGGGGAAAGCTAACCACAGGCTTGCATGAGTAACAACTTTTAATAAATAATCAACAAATATCTGTACTTTCATTAGAAACTTATCAAAACAATCCACACTTCCACTGTATATATCAGTATCTACATATCTATGAAACAGAAATAGATACAAGAAGTGTGATGTCATGGCAATCGTGGCACAGCAAATACGCAGCTTACTCTATTTCTACAAAACCAAATGTGATAAATTAATAAATTATGATGTCAAACACCGTCGTACTTACTACAAAACATTTCCTATTCCTTGGATTACAATAGTACGCACCCAAAGTACTGTATTTTTTCTAAGGAGTATATTCTTTTAGAAAACATTATTTTAGCAGTAGAGAAGTAATGACCAACACAGTGGTCATCATTTTATGTTGCAAAACATGTTTAGAAACACTTAATCTTAAATATTGAAAGTACACTCAGTTTCTCTTTTCCTTACACATGTGCATCTATCCTTTTTTGAAAAAAGATTTCTCAGAGCACACACAGAAAACTCGTTTGACATATCTCCCATAGTCATTTTTTAATGCTGAGAAAGAACTTAAGATTGTGAGGGAAAAAGGGTACTTGCCACCAGGCTTCAAGGCTTCCTACAAAGAACTAATCTTAAGGAATGCGAAGATTAAGAAAGGAGAAAGAGACCTTTCCTTAGTTGTCAATTCAGGCCAATTTAGTTACCAACAGGCTGGTTAATGTTAAGGCATCACTAGTGACTATCTGAGAACAGCAAAGGTCTAGGACTCAACACAGACTTAAAACACATTCGCCAAAGAGAAAAGTTTACAGACCAAATTAAAATATTTATTAAAATATAAGATATGGCTGGGTGCACTGCCTCATGCCTGTAATCCCAGCACTTTGGGAGGCCGAGGCAGGTGGGTCACCTGAGGTCAGGAGTTTGAGACCAACCTGACCAACATGGAGAAGCCCCATCTCTACTAAAAACACAAAATGAACCGGGCATGGTGGTGCATGCCTGTATTCCAGCTACTCAGGAGGCTGAGGCAGGAGAATCACTTGAACCCAGGATGCAGAGGTGACGGTGAGTCAAGATTGCACCAATGCACTCCAGCCTGGGCAACAAGAGCAAAACTCCATCTCAAAAAAAAACATGATATTAAAAAAAAAGTAAACCGAAAGCATTAGTCGCGTAACAGACAAATGAATTCTCTGATAAGTTTCAAAAGGGAAAACAAAATATACTAAGAGATCTGCTAATCCCTCACATATACACAAAACCAAACTGTTCATTAAGCACGTGGTTTATGTGGCTACACTCTTATCTACTACCTGCACCTACTCTTTAAATAGAAAACTTTATGTATCTTTTGTTTGCCTGTGTCAGTGGTTCTCTACCACATGACCCACAATGGAATTACCTGGGGAGCCTTGAAAACAATGTTTAAAACAGTATTGCCATAGCATGTGCCTGTAGTCCTAGCTACTCAGGAGGCTGAGGTAGGAGGATCACTTGAGCCCAGGAGTTTGAGAACAGCCTAGGCAATACAGTGAGACCTTGTCTCAAATAAAATAAAATAAATAAAATAAAATAAAATAAAATATAAAATAAAATAAAATAAATAAAATAAAATAAGAAGAAAATTAGGAGAGAAGGAAAGAAGGAGCAAAGAAGGAGACAGAGAGAGAGAATGAGACGGAGGGAGGGAGGGAGGGAAGAAGGAAGGAAGGAAGGAAGGAAGGGAGGGAGGGAGGGAGGGAGGGAGGGAGGGAGGGAGGGAGGGAGGGAAGGAAGAAAGGAAGGAAGGAAGGAAGGACCGGTCGGCCAAAAACAAATACCAAAAACACCCAATATTGATACTTGGGCCTAATCCCCAAGGCTGGTCTCCAGGGTACAGCCTGGACATTTTTAGAAGCTAACTAAATGACTCTTCCATGCCGTCAGGGTTGGAAACCATGCTGCACCTGAAGTGGATTGATCATTCTTTGAAATGCAAAAACAGTTAAAATAAGTTGGTTTGTATTGTGAAGAACTACTTCCACTCAAATCTGAAACAGGGTAAAACCTTAAGGTAATAATTACATTTATAATATAAGTTACAGTTTGTAAAGTGCTTTTATAATACAGTATTGTGTCATCCATTCAAACCATCCCCAGCAGGAAAATAGCAAGTATGAAAGAGTGTCCAAATAACAGAAAATGGTTATATCAAAGTGAGCCCTTATCAATGGCTTGATACAACCCTTTAAGGGGACTGAATTATCTTGTCTAAGACAAAGTGAACATTATGAGAAAACAAACTCAATATTTTACCACATCAGACAAATGCAAGGCGAAAATTCCCAAAACCCATGAACTGTGCTTACTTAGCTTTCTACTAAGAGGTTTAATTACTTAAATAAAGGCTTTATCTTGAAGGTAGCTGTTAGTAAACTGTATTCCACAATGACAGAAGGGCTACATAAGTCTCATGTTTAATAGTCTTAGAAATATATGTCTAAAAAATAAAAGCAAAGATGTTAAGTAGGAAAACAAACTAAGCAAACATTAGTAATCTCATCCTTTGTCTAAAAAAGAAATATGCACATGCACATGTGTTTACCTATAACACATGATGTAAGGAAAGGAAAAAATGAGAAAGGATACTAAAACCACCACTTTTAATAGGTGTGAAGAGGAGAAGGCAAAGGCTAGAATGGAGAGAGAAAGAGTCACAGCAAAGTTTGTCTTTTTTTAAAAAACAAAAACCAAAAAGTCCCCACATGCTAGAATTTAGTTTCCATGCCAATTATCTTAAAAGAAAACCTCTAAACACTTACCATCAGCATCTAAAATCCATGTTATAAAATGATTATTTGCTCGATACTGAATTACAGAAGTTATTTGATAAGGACAGCCTTCAAAATGAAATGTGTAGTGTTGCAAGTCATTCTGTGGTAAGCCTTCTACAAAGTGCAACATGAATATGGGAGATACTCTGTGGGAGATAAAAGCAAGAGAAGTTAAACAAATTTAATGCCATGTGTCTGGTTATACAAAAGATGTCTGAAGTGAACTAGTCACACATAACACTTCCAAGGCGAACTGCACTAATTTTTCTTGAGCACCTCCAGATGTGTGCCTTAATTAGAAATGGAGAACTCTCTCTAAGAAGTATGTAACACTAAACCCTTTTCAGAATGGTATCCCAGACAGTTGGAAGTCATCATGCAGTACGACTCTAATAAAGACCATTAAACAAAAATTGCTCTGTAAGCAGCAATGCGGCTTTGGCTTAAAGATGTCATGGTAGCTACTTTGTAAAATCCAAGGAAAAAATCCAGACCTTTTAGAATTTTCTTTGGCATCAAGTGCTCAGATTAATTGCTTTTGTTAAGCGGTGTAGGTAATAAGTGAAAGAAAGCAACAAACCTAAGATATTCAAATAAGCATTAATTTGGCCTATTTCAGTTATCTCAGGAAGCAAAGGGGGTCTGTCAAATTAAAAGTTCTACTTAGGAAAAGTTCAATTTGTAACTAAGTAGATAAAAAAATACAACATATTGGTCAATTTATTATTAACCTCAAGACAACTGTAATTTCAAAATTATATTTTACCATTATAGCAACATGCTGAACCAGAAAATAGAACCCAGTGGGTCTCAAATAACTAAATTTAACAAAGCTCTTAGGATGTAAGAAAAATGTTGAATAGCCCTATTCCCAATAGTTAAACAGCTGTCAAAACTTACTTAGTTTATCAAAATTTATTCAGCCCAAATAAACTTGAATCAATGTCCAAACTGCAGATTATTCAGACTGACAAGGGATAATTTATAAATTAAACCGTGTCAATCATTTTGTTAGAGAGTAATCAAGTCCTCAAAATTTAAGCACCTATAAAATAAAAAGTCCTGCAAATTGTCTATAACACTAAACGTTCCCACTTGAAAAAATCATATTTCATCAAATCTAAGATTTCACTAATTATTAAATGTACCACTATGAAAACATGCTGCCACTTAAACTATGTCATGGTATCAATTTCACGTATTACCTTTTCAGACAGGTTAAAATGTGAACTGCATGTCTGAATCAATGAACCACAGTAAAACTTGAGATGTATTCTCATAGCAGGATATGCAGGCTTTAGGCACCTATCTGATGATGATGATGATGATGATGATGATTATTTGAGATGGACACTAGCTCTCTCACCCAGGTTGGAGTGCAGTGGCATGATCTCAGCTCACTGCAATCTCCACCTTCTGGGCTCAGGTAATTCTCCCACCACAGCCTCCTGAGTAGCTGGATTACAGGCATGTGCCACCACACCACACACTACTATTTTTAGTAGAGACAGGGTTTCACCATGTTGGCCAGGCTGGTCTCGAACTCCTGACTTCAAGTGATCTGCCTGCCTTGGCCTCCCAAAATGCTGGGATTACAGGCATAAGCCACCATGGCTGGCCTGACTCTTAATATTTAGTTCCTTGACCTTATATAATATCTTTCAAGATACTGAGGCTAGTTACTAAAACAATCTCTTGATCCCTAGACTACGACATCTCACTAGTTTCCTGCCTTTACATAAGTTTACATGTGGAAAATATTTTAAGACATACTGACATGATAATGCATGTAAAAACATCTGACACATTTTTATGCTTCTTGTACATTCCAAGTCTTTTATTCTTTTGCAAATTAATAAAAGTAAAAACTGCCAAGACCAAAATCCATACTCAGCCCAATTCCCTGGATGTCGAAGATACTCAGACTCTAGCTGAGTACAAGTACATTCCCCTAGGTAGTAAGAAATGACTTGTCAGAAACCTCCAAAGTCTTCTATGAGGTTTAAATAGGATAGAAATTTGATTTTCTTAACCAGCAAAAAAAGAGACAACAACTGGAGCAATTATATGTTAGGTTTTAAAATATCCTCTTAATTACACTAGTCTTACTGCCACAAGATGGACCAGTACACCAAAGCTATCCAGGGCCTGATGCGGGGTGACATGATGCAGAACCGAGATGATGCAGAATACAGCCATAATGTAGAGCTTTACTACCGTGTCGAAAATCTTAGCGTGGCCTCCATACTACTTTACGTAACTATGAAACTTTGTTTTTTGTTTGTTTGTTTGTTTTTGACATGGAGTCTCACTCTGTTGCCCAAGTTTGAGTGCAGTGGCACAAGCTCAGCTCACTGCAACCTCCGCTCCTTGGGTTCAAACGATTCTCCTGCCGCAGCCTCCCGAGTAGCTGGGACTATAGGCATGTGCCACCATACCCAGCTGATTTTTGTATTTTTAGTAGAGATGGGGTTTCACTACGTTGGCCAGGATGGTCTCAAATTCCTAGTCTCAGGTGATCCGCCTGCCTCGGCCTCCCAAAGTGCTGGGACTACAGACATGAGGCACCGTGTCCAGCCAGCCTTTCTTAATGGCATATTTTTTTAAAAGGTGCAACTTACAAACAGTAGTATCTTGGAGTCAATCAAATGATATCCTTCCCCTTCCTTTTTCTGTTCATATTCCTCTTTGATTCCCCTAGACTCTAGTGTCCTACCTACAATTCCAGCGTGTCTTATTTCCAGCCTCACTGTGGGAAGCCAAGGCAGGTGGATTACCTGAGGTCAGGAGTTCGAGACCAACTTGGACAACATGGTGAAACCCCATCTCTACTAAACTTTATCCCTAGGTTTTGTTCTCAGACTTCTTCCTATCCATAATGCCTGAAGTGTCAATGAAGAATGATGCTCAGAGTCGAGGAGAGCAAGTTAGGTTCTCCCTCAACCACTGGAAAATTGAATGAAAGGAATTAACCAAACTGGAACCAAGAGTGAACCAGAGACTTCAGGCTAAGATCAATTTGCATTTACCTAACAACATGTGGTTAAACTCCTCCTATTTAAAGATCTACCCTCAGGAAAAGAAAAGAAAAGAGAGAGAGAAAGCACAAGAGAGCTGTGTTAACCTCTGCTACCCAAAGATAGCAGAGAAACATTGCATCCCTGTCCCACAAAGCGCAGCCATGGCCTTGCACTCAGAGAGATTGTCGCAGTAATCTTTGAAGAGTTTGTCAAGTAAAATGAAATCTGATTCTAAGTTCTTGGTGCTCCATGTCACCATGGTCTGAATGTAACTCCTAAACAACTTACTTAAAGAAAAGTAGCAGATTTGGGCACGCTAGGCATAATTCACCTGATTTATCTATCAATGGACTCTTTTCCCAGTGGGGAGACATTAGAGAAGTGGGTTATCTGAGATAAAGTGTCCAAGGAACTTAATTAGTTTTTAGAATCCTATATGTTTTAATTACATATGATACCATGACGAACCCAATCACTTTTAGGTTATCCCTAAAAACTGTATTAAATTTGTTTCTAAATTCGATTAGATACAAACAAATCAAGTTATACAAATTTCAAAATAAAAAAAAAACACAAAGGACTTATATAAAGACCTTGTTATTTAAAATTTAAGTGAAACTTCATATACTAGTTCAATTTACTTTTGAAGAAAACAGAAAATGTCCACATTATAAATTCTACCCATAAATTGGCCCACTGGAACTCAAAACACATTTTCCATTAAAAAACTGTTTTACCTAATGAATCCATTTCCAGATCAGAATGTGAATCTTTAAGGAAAGCAACTTTTTGGATAGTTAAAAAATACATATGCTGCAAGGCAACCAATTAACAAATTAAACAAAACAATGGTACGAGTCTATGTTCAGTGCTGGAGCATGGGAAAAAGCAGGTATGAACAGCTAGATGAAATCATATACACCAAGCAGCCGAAAGCAGGCCCATGGTCCAGGGCAGGATGGCAGACCCCATCCATGCTCTGTTGCTCTTCCCCTCACCTCATCATCAACATTTACATCGCACAACTGACACCTGGCAGCCAAGGCAGATTACAGACTTCTGTAATCTTCAGACACATACAGACACCTCCTCTTCCTTCCCACTTCGCCCTCCTACACAAATGCTATCAAATAATAGTGAGGGGCAAAAAAGACATGAGTTGCAAAGGGCAAAGAAAGGAAAATAAGCAAATAAGAAGTCAATAAATATTTAGAGGACACAAAGCAAACAGAGAAGTGGCACCTTACCCAGCAGAATGGACAAAGCGAAGACATGAGTACTGTGGAGTGCGTATGCTGATGACAAAGAAGAGCTTATTATTCCCAGAGAACCCCTAAAAGGCTAGATATTTATGGGCAACAGATGTGGTAGAATGTGGGGATGAGGCCTTGGGCTAAAAACTAGGATAGTGACTGGAAGTGTGTACATAATAAAGAGCACCCTATCCCCAGGCCGAGAGAGGAACCAGCATAGACTGCAGCAAAGAGTGAAAGGTGACAGGAAAGAGTTTCCAGGAAAAAAAGGGGAGGGGAACAGGGGTAAAAAACTGTGAAGCATCTGAGTATTGGAAATTTATTAATAAGTCTTTAAAGTATTTGGCAAAAACTCAGTACATAAAACAAATGAAAATAAGGCAAATAATTCCCAGAAAAACAAAGAATTGTAAAAGTGAAACCTAACTATGTCTACTGCTTGGCTGAAGAGGGAATAACATACGTATATTAATAACAATGCAAACACCGAGTACTGACTTAGCCAAATACACAATTGCATTGGAAGGACAGGGAAAGGCTAAACAGATATGGGGCCCAGGTATTGGTGTGAGAACCCTAGTCTCAACTACTATAAAAGGAGAACAGACTGCATTATGGTAGAATAGGCACATCAATTTGAAATGTCAAAGTACATACTACCTTAATTTGAAGGTTTAAAGTAGATACCTGAGGGAGGGGACAGGGGACCACTGCCCTTTTTTCCTTCTGAGCCTGTGAGCACTAATGAACTGAGAATTTATTACTTCAATGAGAATAAACCTTTAGGAAAGATTCTGAGGGGTTTCTGGCACATTCAAGGGCATAAAGGTTAATGTTCCTGGTTCTTTATTACATCAAATTAGAGCTCAAAACATTTCCTTAATGTACAATTAGACTGAAAATGAAGAGTAAAGAGGTTGTGTACATGTGTGAGTGCATTAATGAGAGAGAGGCAAACTGCCTGAGATGGAACTGACCTCTGAGTTTAAAGAGATGGTGCTCTGGAAACACTGGAAAAGGTAATGCTGACCAGCCTCCCCAACTGAGGACAAACAGCAAAGCTGGCAAAATATAATGAAAACATATCTGCCCAAGGCCACCGGATAGCTTACAAGATGACGAGGAATTAGCATGCTGAGATCTAGGAGAAGATAGAAATTCAGAAAGATGAGCCTGTGGCTCATCTTTGAATCATCTTAGTTCTTGAAATCTGATTAAGCAAATCCCAGAATTCTAGAAACTCCATACACTTGGCAGAGGAGAGAAAAACTGAATCTTGATATCCTTAAAGGGAGAAAAAAGGCAAAAAGAAGGAAAGACACTAGGAGAGTGGGGCCGGAGAGTCAGCCTACGTTGGCTCTTCAGTGGCTTCACCTGGGACAGTGGGCTCACTGGCCAGACAGGGCGAGGCAGTTGGCAACCCAGAAATATATGTTAACTCAGATTTCACAAAGGTAGATTGTTGTCACCATTTTCAATCCTACAAAAAGAAAAATGTAAATCCACCTTCATTTTGTACTAAAAATTATAAGACAATTTTAACTCACTTTTCCAATACCATTTTTCTTATTTGTGATTTACTGTTGCAATTGTTACATGGACCAAAATGGGCAGCATTAAGTGGGTGCCACTCAGGGATGACATTTGTAAAGGTGACCAGACTCTTCATATGCCTATAAAAAAATGACATAATAAATTCATTAATGTTAAATGCATTTACATTAATTTAAACCAATATCTAAAAGTATTCCTCCCCTTTTTCGTGATTCATACTTTCTTAATTCCCCAAATCATGTTAATATCGCAATGTTCCTCCCTACTACCCCTAGTAAAGAAGCTCTGTGAAGATGCTCCATGTTAATTTCCCATAGCTTTCAACTATGAGATGAAGCAAGAAAACAAGACAGGGTTCCTCAACACCACCACTGACATTTGTCACCAGAGTGTCTTTGCTGTGAAGCACTGTCCTGTGCACTGTAGGAGGTTAAGCATCATCCCCGGCCTCTGCTCACCAGATGCCAGTAACAGCATCCAGTTGTCTCCAGACGTTGCCAAATGTGCCGAGGGGGACAAAATAGCCCTTAGTTAAGAACCACTGCTAAGGTTGTCAAATTTATTAGAGCTCACCCCTTACTCAAGTAACTCAAACTGGCTAGCCATTACAGACAATCAAAAATGAAAAGGGGTGTTTTCAAACATAAAATCAGGAATACATACAACTTAACTTTTTTTAATCCTTAAAAAAAAAAAAATCACTGTGAACAAATTTTGTTTTCATAGGTTACACAAGTTCTAAATTTGCACTTTAGTCGGAAGACTTGAAAGCAATGCCATCTAAAAAGATGCTGACGAGTTGATGGGTGCAGCACACCAACATGGTACATGTATACATCTGTAAGAAACCTGCACGTTGTGCACATGTACCCTAGAACTTAAAGTATAAAAAAAAAAAGATGATCTTTAAAGATGTACACTAAACCTCAACTGCATCCACTTTAATACAAATACTTGTAATTTAAAGAGCAGTTACATATTACTTAAGAGATACAAGCTTCCTTTCTAAACAACAGCAAATACTGACAAATCCTGAGAGAAAGCAGTCTGTTAAAAACAGACCAGTACTCAGGGAAGTTAACATTATAAAAGCAAAGCAACATAAAGATGTCAATAAATGCACTGACTGTATTTCTGCTAAATTCTTAAATTTTCAAAGACAATTGTTACGTAAAGGCTCCTATTTTTTAGTTTATAAAAAGGAGACTGTCCCAGCAAGTAAGTGTTAATTCTCCGTAAGACATCTGACGTTTCTGAACACTTCCTATGCAAGGAGGGCATGGCACTGGACACTCATCCTCCAAACAACTCTCAGAGGCAGGTGCCATTCTCATCCCCATTTTACAGATGGGGAAGGCGACACATAGAGTGCAGTGATAAATAACAGACCTGAGCTCTGCCTCGGAAGACTGTTTTTAACTGCCTCTGGGTTATACTTTCCAAGCTGAGTAAAAAGCCCTTACGCTGGCACTAAAAACAGCTTCACAAAAACAGCGGAATTTGCTGGATAGTTCTCCTTCAGATTAAGTGGAAGTAAGTTTTAAGTGATGACATATTAAAACATATTTAAGAAAAGTCACTTCATTTTAGCTTTCCCCCTATAACTACTTTCATTTTTAGAACAAAGTAAGATTATTTTAAAAAAACAAAAAAGGAAACCAAAGCGACTAGTGGCTTCCCACCCTTGAGCTCTCACAGTTTGTGCTATCTATCCCTAAACTGCATTTAACATCTTGCATTCAAAGTTAACATTAAGCAGGCCAAAGATCAGATTAATTACGAATTCTCTGGACCTCTATTATGTGTTCATGTATTATCTCACTACCTAATTAGTAAATTTGGCAAAGATACACTATTTTCAGTGCCTGAGTTCCTAGCACACAGAACATACTCAACCAAAAACTGTCAAACAACTAAGATATGGATTCCAGAAGAGCTACAATTAAGCTGATTTTAATCAGCAAGCTTATTTATATTATTTAAAACCCAGGTAGTGATTAAGGAGTATAGCACAGTGAGCAAGAAAGTCTTAGAGGCCAGAAAAGCCTAAATGTGTCTGTCTCCTGACTCTGCCACTTACAGTGTGTCATCTTGGGAATCAATCTAACCCCTTTCAAGCTGTCATATCCATAACTGCCAAATGAGGACACTAGGATCTTCCTCACTGAGTTACTGTGAGGAGAAAACCAGGTAATTTATATAAATCAATGATAGAAGACTGGAAACAGATGTGTTCTCATACTCACTTGCTTACACTAAATTATTTATGTCCTAGGTATGAATAAAACGTTAATACTTACCCTGTTCTAGTGGGGGTTTGGGGGACTATTACAAAAGCTTACTTAACAAAAAGCTTAATATGAAAATGTATCTGACCCAATTTTTACATCAGAGTAAAACAGGCCCTTTGGAGGGGACACGGATTTTTCTGCAGAGCAGCCATGATGTATCTTTGTTCCATGGCTTCTAACATGATCAAACTACTTCCCTGTATCACCACCATGCCAGTATCACTCTGTTGCCCACCAGCTGCCATCTCCACACATTCATCTATCTCAGGATGCATAAAGGGACCAAATCCTTGCGACATTCCTTGTATACGTCGGCCAACAGTTATTTTTAAGGTAACTTCTTGTCCATAATTTTTTTCAACTCAGGAGGGTTAGCTTTGCTCATGGTGTCTACTCCGTGGCCTCCCTTACCCTGTTCTAGTAGATCTAACCAGTTAAAAACAAACAAACAAACACTTTGTTGCCTGCATTCCCTGGAGCATCCTCCCAGACTGAACTCTCCTTGACTACTCCTTAAATACCTAAAAAAGATTTCATATTTAGATAACGAATATCTAAGTAATTTTTTTTTTCTTTTTTTTTTGAGACAGAGTGAAGCTCTTGCTGCCCAGGCTGGAGTCCAGTGGCGTGATCTCTACTCACTGCAACCTCCGCCTTTGGGTTTCAAGTTATTCTCCTGCCTCAGCCTCCCAAGTAGCTGGGACTACAGGCGTCCGCCACCATGCCTGGCTAATTTTTGTATTTTTAGTAGAGACGGGGTTTCACCATGTTGGCCACGTTGGTCTCAAATTCCTGACCTCATGATCCACCTGCCTCGGCCTCTCAAAGTGCTGGGATTACAGACGTGAGCCACCATGCCCAGCCTTCAAAAGTAATATTTTTATATCACATTTTACTTTAGTAACTTAAAGAGACTTCAAGTTTTCTAACTTAAGTGTCGCTGGGTATGGTGGCTCACACCTGTAATCCCAGTAATTTGGGAGGCCGAGGCAGCTGGATCACTTGAGGTCAGGAGTTTAAGACCAGCCTGGGCAACATGGTGAAACCCTGTCTCTACTAAAAATACAAAAATTAGCCAGGCGTGGTGGCACACACCTGTAATCCCAGCTACTCAGGAAGCTGAGGAAGGAGAATTGCTTGAACCCAGGAGGTGGAGGCTGCAGTGAGCCAAGATTGCACTGCTGCACTCCAGCCTGCACGATGGGAGTGAGACTCCATCTCAAAAAAAAAAAAAAAGTGGAAAAGAGTTATTTCTATTGTAATAATTTGAATACATAACCAATTGAGCCAGTTTGGTCATCTTCAATACCTTGCCTCCCTGACTCCTCTTCTAAAACCTATTCCTCTCCTTACATGGTAGGTACAGGTTGAATATCTCTTATCTGAAATGTATGGGACCAGAAGTGTCTCCAAGATAAAGAGATAACCTGGAGATGGGACCTGGGCCTAAACATGAAATTCATTATGTTTCATATACACCTTATGCAAAGCCTGAAGGTAACAGGTGCATCAATCATGGCCTTTCTAATACGCCGCTGAGAGGCATTAGGAAAAGTAGAAAGTATGGCTGAGACAGTTCACGTGTAAGGCTTCTGGAGGTGGTTGGTCTTTCACAGGACTATGGGAAGAAATGAGGAAGCTTGCATTACCTCTGAGAATTGCTGCTAGCCTCCAAGAGTCTAAAACCAGTGTCTATAATGTTAGAAACCTAAAGTAAACAAGCAAAACCCCTCAACTCTAATAGAGGAATAAACAAAAATGCCTATAGTTTCAAGGCATTCTGAGAGGTATTCTTACTCAGCAAGGACTCTGGAGAAGGGAGGTGTACTATTCCTCTCATCGTCCCTATTTCCCACTGAAGAACTCCTTAAGAAATCTCCTACTACCAGTCTATCAAACCATGAGGTTCTGACCCTTCCAGTTTAAAGAAGCAATCAAACTGCAGTGTCTGGTGCTCAAATTGTTCTCTTAACCTGTGGTGGAGAAACTAGAAGGACCCATTTTAAAAAACAAAAGAAACTAACCTGTTTTGATATTGGTGTCCACACTGCGAACATTCGAAGTCCCAAGAAAAAGAATATAGGAAGAGCTTCTCAATGTGGGGTTCTAGTTTTAAGAGCAGGGGAAATGCAAACACAGGGCTTTCCATATCACCTTCAAAAAGAAAAGGAAAAATTACTGCTCATAATCAATAATGGCAAAAATTAAACCAAAATTGTGAACTACTGTCTTTTCTTACTATATTTACAGCATGAATATGTGTTAATACAGTATGACAGAATAAGTCACCCAGAGCTGGGAGAGGGGAAGTTTATAAAGCATTTCTCTAAAAATGTCCATCATAAATATTTAATTAACACTTCGATCTCTTTCCTTTTCCTTGGCAGACATTTATGAAAATGTCTTAAGACAAAAAAAACACACAAAAGACCCATACTGTCTTCCATCTTTCTAGATTTCTCAGGAAAAAAAAAAGATCTTGGAACTATAATAGCCTTAGAGTATATTAAAACAAAAATTGATGAGGTGTGGTGGCTCACACCTTGTAATCCCAGCACACTGGGAGGCCAAGGCAGGAGGACTGCTTGCATTACCTCCGAGAATTGCTGCCAGCCTCTAGGAACCTAAAACCAGTTTCTATGACGTTCGAGACCAGCCTAGCCAATATAGCGAGGCACCGTCTCTACAAAAAATAAAATGAAATAAATTAGCTGAGAGTGGTGCCACACACCTGTAGTCCAAGCTACTCAGGAGGCTAAGGCAGGAGGCTCATTTGAACCCAGGAATTTGAGGCTGCAGTGAGCTATGATCATGCCGCTGCATACCAGCCTGAGTGACAGAGCGACACCCGTCTCTAAAAAAAGAAAAAAAATTATGGAAATGGTTTGCCACAGATGTTAAAAAAATGTAACCAGTGAAACACTGTAGAAACACACCAGAATTGGCCATTTCTATTCTGATCATCTTGTTCCACCTGTGGAAAGGGTGTGGCCACACAATGGTTAAATGACCAGCCTCAACTCTTTGGACTCTTCATCTACCGTTCTTCCTAACTTTTCAGTCTAATCCTTTCCTTTAACAACTTTACGATTGAAGATTTGAATCTTGTCACTGAAAATAACTGAACAGTGAATGTTGGCTTTCAGCTTTGAGACTGGAAAGTAAGCTAAGTAGCAGAATCTACATGCTTCTCTTACATTCTTTTTTCCAATTGGTTTCTCTCCTTCCTATTCTCAAGGAGCTCAGATGCTCCCTTACTGATTTGGCCCAAGAGACTGAGTCCTTCCATGCCTTCCCTAACCTGGACAGAGCCTCACTTCCATGGTCCAGTTCTCCCCCTAGCCTGGAACTACAGTTGCCTGGAACAGTCACCTTGGCAGGACCACAAGGCAGACAGTAGGTGTTATTACCTAAGTAATAACAATCATGTGGGGTTTCTAAAAATTACTGATTTCCTGAGCCCCATCCCTGAGATTCTAATTCAAATGTCCCTATGATTGGTATTTACTTTTAAATTCCCTTGGTGCTTTTCAATGCACAGTTGAGGTTAAAAATGGTAGATGTGTCTACTGGGAAAAGTACTAAAGAAGCAACTAACAACTTGCCCCCTAAATATTCTCCTGGTTCTGAGAACTGCACCCACTCTCAAGAGGTGGGACACCAGCCTGCATATTTCTAGGGAACGCCTCTGCCCTACAATAACGTACCCAGTGGTAGATTCCTAAGTCAGACCACTCAGATTCTTTCTCCCAAGAAGATGACCATCCAAGGTAATCAAACAGTGTTATACTTCCTTATGATGTACGTATTTCTACATGGTAGATGAGTATAACACAAGCAAGTTATACCCTAACCCTAAGCATATTCTATAAATATCGGAGGTTACAAAGGCTATTTTAGTCACCTTTGTGGGACAGTCTCACTGCTACTTTTGAACAAAAACATAAAAAAAGTTTGTATTATTTATTTATTTATTTATTTTGAGACAGAGTTTCGCACTTGTTGCTCAGGCTGGAGTGCAGTGGCGCGATCTCAGCTCACCGCAACCACTGCCTCCTGGGTTCCAGCAATTCTCCTGCCTCAGCACCCCCGAGTAGCTGGGATTACAGGCTCCTACACCACGCCTGACTAATTTTTTGTATTTTTAGTAGAGACAGGGTTTCACCATGTTAGTCAGGCTGATCTTGAACTCCTGACCTCAGGTGATCCACCTGCCTCTGCCTCCCAAAGTGCTGGGAATACAGGTGTGAGCCACCGGGCCCAGCCATAAAACAAGTTTTAAAAAGTTTTTTTGTAAGTAGAAATACAAATAAATCTCCCAGAAATGAAAATATGCAACACTGTATGCATAAATAGTATGTCATATAGCACAATTTTGTAATTCATTACCAGCCTTTAAATCCGCATTCTATTGTAAGTAAATATTAATTGAAAAAGCAAACAATTTACATTTCATAATCACAATATAAAATCTTCAGGTCTAAAATACATAAAGTTCTCCGTGAATTAAAATATCATGAAAGAGCTCAAAACACATGGTTAAATAAGTTATATTTAATTAGTAAGATCTTCAGCTAAAATATAGCACCTATCCTTGAATGGGCAGTAAAACAAGAGAGGAATCCTCCTGCATTGAAAGAGCTGTATGCTTGCCCAATTATTATTACACAAAATAATAATTTAAAAATTCCTTCTGTTACATAGAAAACCAGGCCCATGGCGGAGGTGGAGCAAAAGATGTAACTTCGTTCCAAAAATAATTATCTGGGATAAGAAGGGTAGTGATTCAGGCTGGGGGAGAAACCATTCTTTAATTCAACTGGGAACTGAAGTAGGGACTCTAGAAGGGAAATGGTACCTGCTAAATGCACCACAAAAGCCCCTCCATCTAAACTCCAGGATCTTATGGAAAAGGCTCCTTCGAAATGAGTATTCGCTCAACAGATCAGTGGCTGGGGGTGATGAACCTGGTTAACCACAAGGAGCCTGGTGAAAAGTTTTAGAGTGACAGAGTCCTATATCTTGACTGTAGTGAGGGTTACAGAGCTGTACACGCTTAAAAAGGGTCTCACTATATGTAAATTACACTTTGATATAAAGAAAAAAGAATATTCATTTCATCTCAGAGTCTATCTGATACATAAATTAGAACAGTTCTTTAGGCCTAGAGGAGGAAATGTCAGAAATCTGGCATATGAAAAATCAGATTTTTATAAAAACAGAATAAATATATATGTATAAGTCCATAAAAACAAAGCAGATATACAATAATTATATATCAATTTTAATAAAATGTAGGAAAAAAGTGAAAATTAGGGGACAGAAGCATGAGTCAAAGAAATATGTCAAAAGCTGTCCAGCATGTACAAAAGACGCCATGCTTCCAGATATATTATATATATATATATACACACACACACACACATATATATACATATATATATATTTTTTTGGAGACAGAGTCTCACTCTGTCCCCAGGCTGGAGTGCAGTGGTGCGATCTCGGCTCACTGAAACCTGTCTCCCAGGTTCAAGCGATTCTCCTGCCTCAGCCTCCTGAGTAGCTGGGACTACAGGCACATGCCATCACACCCAGCTAATTTTTGTATTTTTAGTAGATACCGGATTTCACCATGTTGGCCAGGATGGTCTCGATCTCTTGACCTTGTGATCCGCCTGCCTCGGCCTCCCAAAGTGCTGGGATTACAGGCGTGAGCCACCGTGCCCGGCTGTATAAGTATATAAATATGTTATAAATATATTGTCAATATATTATAAAATATCATATTTTATAATGATCTGGAAGCATGGTGTCTTTTGTACATGCTAGATAAATCAGTTGCAACAACTGATTTTATTATAAAACATAAAAATCATTTTTTAATATAAGTTAAATGTCACTCATTGAGAGAAAAACTAGAAGGCACTGATACTTTACATAATATGGGTAATTACTAAGAGGGAGTATCGTACTCTGCTACTCTAACATTACTAGAAGAGTTAATACAAGGATAAAAGGAAAATAAAACAAAAAGCCCTTTCAAAACAAAAACAAACAAAAAACCCCACAGCTCCTTTCTGTAATACTAAAAAAATTTAGAAAGGTTTGGTCAGACACTCTAACTCACTTGCTGCACACCACTCCCACAGGCCAAAAACCAAGTCACAGAGAACAAAGAGGTCCCATCCTTGTGCCCTTTCTAAAGGCGAGGAAGCTTTCTCAAAATGCCATCAGCATATTTCTCTTAATATCCACTGGCCAAAACTGTACCACATGTCCATTCCTAAAGCAATCACGGTAGGGAAACAGAATTACTATGGTTGGTTTAGATGAGATTCTAAACCCTGTGTACATGTAACAATCATGTGGGGTTTCTAAAAATTACTGATTTCCTGAGCCCCATCCCTGAGATTCTAATTCAAATGCCCCTAGCATTGGCATTTACTTTTAAATTCCCTCGGTGCTTTTTAATGCACAATTGAGGTTAAAAAAGCTAGATCTGTCTGCTAGGAAACGTACTAGAGAAGCAACTAATGATATGCCCCTAAAATTCTCCTGGTTCTGAGAACAGCACCCACTCTCAAGAGGGGGAACACCAGCCTGCATATTTATATAGAACGGCTCTGCCCTACAATAACCTACCCAGTGGTAGATTCCTAAGTCAGACCACTCAGATTCTCTCTCCCAAGAAGATGATCATCCAAGGTAATCAAACAGTGTTATACTTCCTTATGATGTACGTATTTCTACATGGTAGATGAGTATAATACAAGCAAGTTATACCAATTACTTACCTAATGTGCATCTAAGCTGGGGTTGAAGGCTAATAAAAATTTCATCTCTAACTTCATTCAGACAGGTCTCTATCTCTGCAAATATTTCTGAGGTAAGTTTTTTACAATCTCCATCTAAGAAAATACAAAGAACATTATCAATTCCTCATCGATGTGTATCTTGCCACAGAAAACTGAGACATTCCCAAGAAATGAAAGCTGAGTCAGTAAGTTCTGCAAACAGAGACAAAAAGCAAAACACAAAATTTCCTTAATTCTTTCTCTGTGGTATACCATATATTCCCTTAATGTATGTTATCAGCACAATATCATTAGTACTTACCTAATGGGTAAAATCTCGGGGAAAGCCTTTCTCACCCATATAATCACAGGTCTAGCAAAATAACCTTTCAGATACTATGTCTATATCTAAAACAGCTAAAGAAGTTACCTCCTTATGTGCAATTACTTATACTACAAATGATTTATTCATTTATTCCACTCTGTGTAACTTTTATTGAACTTAGCCAGGTCATAGGAACAGATAAATTTATAAGGAGTCTTAATAAAGTTACAATTATTTCCCAAACTAATACCTCGTATATTTCCCTTCTATGTCATTTTTGAGGAGTCTGAAGGGGTCTTCAGTGGCAACATAGTGTTTATTTGGTTCCACATCCTGCTTTGTCTACACAAATTTGCTTCATTAAAATTTCTGACCAGCCTGGGCAACAGAGTGACACCCCTATCTCTTAAAAAGAAAGCTGGGTATGGTGGTACACACCTGTAGTCCCAGCTACTCAGGAGGCTGAGGTAGGAGGATCGCTTCAGCCCAGGAGGGTTAGGGTTCTACAGGGTGCACTGAGCCATGATCTCACTACTGCCCTCCAGCCTGGGCAAGTGAGACACTCTCTCAAAACAAAAACAAAAACAAAAACAGAACAAAAACAACAAAAAACTGGCTAGTTATTATACAGTGACTGAAACATAGCACTTGTTTGTGTGTGTGTGTGTGTTTGTAGACAGGGTCTTGCTATGTTGCCTGGGCTGGTCATGAACTCCTGGGCTCAAGCAATCTTGCAGCCTCAACCTCCGGAGTAGCTGGGCTTACAGGCGCATGCCACTATACTCAGCCGAAACATTGCTTTAGTAATCATTCTCCTATTGCCAAACATTTTAGTTGTTTCTTTTTTCACTATTATAAATACTATTGTGATAAATACCTTTGGGCACATATCTATGTTTTGGATCACTTCTTTAAGGTAATATTTATTATCTTCAAAATGGAATCACTGTGACAAGAAACTATCCAAGATTAGTAAGAAAATTATTTTGAATAAGACTCCGCATGCATCTGACTCTACTTACTCTTAAGCTACAAACAGATCTTTTCATTCACATCTCTTATAAATAATTCATACAGCCTGATCGCACTCTGCTTATACGTTTCCCTAATGAAAATATCTGGATTCGCTTGTAATATGAAATAAGCATTAACCAGAATTTTTGTTATTTGACCACACCAAAAAACACTTACACTGCAAAGTAATGCAGCTCAAACACATAATTAACAACCAGATTATAAAAACTAAAATTATTCTGTAAAAAATTAGTAACAGATAAAAACATGAAACGAAAGTTAATTCTAATATTGAACTGTTGCTCTTCTGCAACAAACAACGGAACTGTCACCTACTTAACACTGGGGTTCCTGTAATTAGAGAAAGCAGAAATAGAAGAAAAGTCAAGGCAAAAATGCTTGTGAGAAATTGAATTTTAAAAACTGCAAAAAACTGTAAATGACTGACACATACAAAAAGGTTCAAAGAAAACCTACATTGAAACAAAGTATTTCTTACCTAACAAAACCATAACCTCTTGAATGTTCTAACCAAAGGTGGTTAGAAAGCACTGAGGTATTTTTTTCTACATAATGAAAATGGAATTATATATCGGTACAACCATTCTGGAAAACTGTATTCAGCAAGACCTTTAATATTCATATTTTAATATCTCTCCTAGGATACTAGTCAGTAATGAATTCAAAAGATATATGGATATTTGTCCTGGTGTTAATTCATAACAGCAAAGACCAGTAACAGCCTGAATGGTTAACAACAGGGAAACAATGTATAAGATCTATATAAAAGACTGTAAGACCAACTCAAAATTTTTAGCACATTAATGAATAAGAAAATACCCACAATGTCAAGCAAAGAAAGCTTGGTATGATGTCACATCTGTCCCCAAAATATATATGGCCAAGTAAGATCAGAAAAAATATGTATCAAGACACTTCAAAAGAAGCTGAATAAAAGTAAGGATTCTTGCCCTACAAGGTAGCCATAAGAATTTAAAAAGTATGAGTGCTGGGTTAGACAAAGTAACCAAGAGGATGAAATTGAGAGTTAAGGAACAGCTGCACACATACATGAAATGTTGACACATGCTAGAGGTGGCACGGCAGACCAAGTGAGAAAATAAAGTAGAGCTACAAAAACTGGCTATGCAAATGGAAAAAAAAAGGATCCTTACCTCATACCACACATCAATATGAATTCCAACTGAAAGAGGAATTTCAATGTCAAAAGCAAAACTATAACTTCTCAATGAAAATATAGGTGAATGATTTTCTGACCTTGGGAATAGCAATAATTTCTTTAAAAAGCCACAAACATTACTAGCTCCAAATGGAAAGGTAAAGACTTCCCTATAAATCAAGATAGCTTTGAAAAAGTAAAAACACAAGCTGCAAGTTGGGAGCAGATTCAGCAAAACATCTGACGTAACTCTAGCAACAAAGATACAAGAACAAACTCATACAAATCAATTAAAACGTGACCATCAATAGAACAAATAGGGATAAGATACAAAAGGCATTTCACAGAAGAGGGAACAAATATGAGCAATATATACACATAGAGCCAACAACCTTTTCAAAATGTGGAAATGGCAAATCAAGGTCACAGACCATTTTATATCAAAGAGCAAAAATCTCAAGTGTGAAAATAAACCAAGGAGAATATATGGATCAGGAAGAGCTCTTACATACACTGCTAATGGGAGAACTGATTGGTACAACCACTTTGGAAAACTACTGTCATTATCTTGTAAATTTAGACATGAGAGTCTGTAATTTTCCATTCCTCTGGTATACAGAAGGGAAACTCTCATACTGTGCCTCAGGAGACTTGCCCCCAAATGGTCACAGCAGCAGCATTTACAATGGCAAAAAAAAAAAAAAAAAAACAACCAACTGTCCACTGACAGGGAGACGAATATACTGTTATATTTACAAAATAGAAGTATTATATAGCAATGAAAAATCAATGAGCCACAACTACAAGCAGCCCCATAAATTTTTACAAGAAAAAAAGGTCCCAGAAGACTTACTGTACAACCCCCTTGTTTAAAGTTCACAACAAACTAAATTAGGCAATACAAAGTGGCCCCTCTTCATCCGTGGTTTTGCTTCCTATGATTTCAGTTACCCGAAGTCAACCATGGTCTGAAAATACTAAATGGAAAATTCCAGAAACAATTTAAAAGCTTTACATTTCATGCCATTCTGAGTAGCATCATGAACTCTCTTGCTGTCCTGCTGTCTTCCATTGGCAACGTGAATCTTCCCTTCGTCCAGTGTATCCAAGCTGTCTACACTCCCTGCCTGTGGTTCACTTAGTAGCCATCTTGGTGACGCGATCTATCGCCATGGTGTTGCAGTGCTCGTGTTCAAGGAACCCTTATTTGACTTAATAAAGGCCCCAAAGCACAAGCATAGTGATGCTGGCAATTCAGATACGCCAAAGAGAAGCTGTAAAATGCTTCTTTAAGTGAAAAAGTCAAAGTTCTCAACTTAAAGAAAAAAATCATATGCTGAGGTTGCTGAGAGCTAAGAACAAATCTCTTATCCTTGAAACTGTGAAGAAGGAAAAAGAAATTGGTGCTAATTTTGCTGTTGCATCTCAACTGCTAAACTTATGGCCACAGTGCCTGATAAGTAGTGTTAAGATGGAAAAAGCATTCAATTTGTGGGTGGAAGACACAATAAGAAACAAGTGTTCCAATTGGCAGCAACATGTTGAGCCACATTTACTTTACCTTTTTTTTTTTTTTTGAGATAGAGTCTCACTCTATCACCCAGGCAGGCTAGAATGCAGTGGTGTGATCCCAGGTTCAAGTGATTGTTCAACCTCTGCCTCCCGGGTTCAAGCAATTCTCCTGCCTCAGCCTCCCAGAGTAGCTGGGACTATGGGCGTGTGCCACCACGCCCAGTCAATTTTTATATTTTTTAGTAGAGATGGGGTTTCACCATGTTGGCCAGGCTGGTCTTGAACTCTCGACCTCAGGAGATCTGCCCGCTTCAGCTTCCTAAAGTGCTGGGATTACAGGTGTGAGCCACTGCACCTGGCCCACATTTAATTTATTCTTAATTAAACTTGATCGTAATTATGTAGGTATAGGGAAAAACACTATATATACAGGGTTCAGTACTATCCGTCCCCCATTATCTGAGAAGGATATCTTCCAAGACCCCACTGGATGCCTAAAACCTTGGATAGTAACTAAACCCTTTACACATAATGCTTTTTCCTTTAACTACATACCTATGATCAAGTTTTATAATTAGGCGTAGTAAGACTAACAACAACTAATAATAAAATAGAACAACTATAACAATACGCTGTAACGAAAGTTACATGAATGTGGTGTCTCTCTCTCTCTCTCTCAAAATATATTACTGTACTATACTCATCTACTTTCAGACCTTGGGTTAAATGAAACCAAGAAAAGTATAACTGTGATAAGGGGAGACTACTGTATACTGTTTAGATATATACATGTAAGGAAAACTGAGAAAAGATGGAATGATAAAACACACTCAGATGATGATTACTTATTGGGGGAGGTAGAGAATGGGATGAGAGGAACACATAGGTAAATGGAAATTATTGGGAATGTCTTAATTCTTCATACGTTGGGAGGTGGGTTCATAAGTATCCTATTTTACAGAGAATAAAATGAAAAACATATCCCTTAGGGTGACAAGAGATCTTAGGAGGTTGTGTGATTATGGATGATTTTTATTCACTTCTTCATTCTGCTTTTCAGTACACTTAAAACTAACCACTATTATCCTGACAGGCTAAGTAAGATACAAGCACAGCCTCACAGTTTTGAAAAAGACTGCCTAGGCCGGGCGTGGTGGCTCACGTCTGTAATCTTAGCACTTTGGGAGGCCAAGGCAGGCAGATCATGAGGTCAGGAGTTCAAGACCAGCCTGACCAACATGGTGAAACCCTGTCTCTATGAAAAATACAAAAATTAGCCGGGCCTGGTGGCAGGCGCCTATAGTCCCAGCTACTCGGGAGGTTGAGGCAGGAGAATTGCTTGAACCTGGGAGGCGGAGGTTCCAGTGAGCTGAGATTATGCCATTGCGCTCCAGCCTAAGCAACAGTGAGGCTCCATCTCAAAAAAAAAAAAAAAAAAAAAAAAAAATCACAATAGCAAAGACTTAGAACCAACCCAAACTAACACAAGGACAGAAAACCAAACACCACATATTCTTACTCATAAGTGGGAGTTGAACAATGAGAACACATGGACACAGGGAGGGGAACATCACACACTGGGGCCTGCTGGGGAGTGGAGGGGTTGGGGAGGGATGGCATTAGGAGAAACATCTAATGTAGGTGACGGGTTGATGGGTGCAACAAACCGCCATGGCACATGGATACCTATGTGACAAAACTGCATGTTCTGCACATGTACCCCAGAACTTAAAAAAAAAAAAAAAGACTGACTTTGGGGCTGTCAGGATAATGTCACTGGTTATCTCAAGCTTCGTGATACTGTTCCCGGGCTCCTTGCTCCCAGGCCTCCAGAAAACAGAAGCAACGGATGACATCTTTCCCACATGCTGGGAGAGAAAACTCAACATTAATGTTTTCAAGAATTAAAGACAAATAGGCTGGAATGGTGGCTCATGCCTACAGGGAGTACTTTGGGAGGCCAAGGCAGGAAGGGTGCTTGAGCCCAGGAAATCGAGTCCAGCCTGGGCAAGATAGTGAGGCCCCCATCTCACTGTCTTAGCTGGGTATGGTGGTGCACGAACGTAGTTCCAGCTACTTGGGAGGCTGAGGTGGGAGGCTCATTTGAGCAGGGGAAGTCAAGGCTGCAAGGAGACGTGATCATGCCACTGCACTCCAGCCTGGGTGCCAGAGTAAGACCCTGCCTCCAAATAAATAAATAAATAAATAAAAATATTAGTACCAACCTTTAATGCCACTCAATTGATTGGTATACAGAAGTGTATTTGCTTGATTATATTTTGTAAACAACCGCCAGAATATAGATTCCTCCTTTGAGCACAGTCCAGTCACGGTGTTCTTTAATTCTTCGGAGTGCACCAAAGCTGACAGGATACAGTCTAACCAACAGAGAGCATAAGCATTTTTCCACTGGACACATAAAGTCTGGGGAAATGATGTATATTTGCTCTCCAATGGCATTTCTGGTTTAGATGTATATCCTTCATTTTGAGGGGAAGGTCCGCCAGTTCCAGAGACATCAACTGTCGCAGGATCTTTTGTAGTAGCCATGTCAACAGTATCAGCTTCCAAAATCTCATTCCGCTCCAAGGAATCAGCTGTCCTACCTGGATTCTGTTGACTACTACTATCAGGTAAGTTTGATGAGCTTTCATCATATACTTCTCCATTATGTTTGCTGTTCAAAACTTGTTCACCATGAGTAACAATATGATTTCTAGTCTTTTTGGAATTTGCTAAAAGAAATGAATCTTTATAGCTGCTTTCCAAGCTCTTCCTTTTCTGAGGCTTATGTGGAGTGTGACATTCTTCCGAATCAGGAGAAATTAGGTTATTAAGTGATTTAGAGCCCAAAGGATAGATGCACTGGAAAATAAAAATAAAATGATAAAAACTATAAAAATTCAAATAACTTCATGTTTTATAGTTTTCATATCATGAAAAACATGTATAGAATTTTAGCATTAATTTGATGACAGGTTATATTTATACACATAAATTTGAAAAACTTAGAGACAAACTACTTAATCAAAATTTTGGCCTCCAAAAGAATAATTTTTTTCAGGTTAATTTGAACAATCAAGGGTTTAATCTGAGTTACGCAAGAGTAAGCTAATAAGGAAAACATATTTTTGCTTTAATAAAAATCTAATGTTAAGTGAATTTAAAATTTTCTTTTTTTTTTTTTTTTTTTTGAGATGGAGTCTCGCTCTGTCGCCCAGGCTGAAGTGCAGTGGCCAGATCTCGACTCACTGCAAGCTCCGCCTCCCGGGTTCACGCCATTCTCCTGCCTCAGCCTCCCAAGTAGCTGGGACTACAGGCACCCGCCACCTCGCCCGGCTAGTTTTTTGTATTTTTTAGTAGAGACGGGGTTTCACCATGTTAGCCAGGATGGTCTCGATCCCCTGACCTCGTGATCCACCCGTCTCGGCCTCCCAAAGTGCTGGGATTACAGGCTTGAGCCACCGCGCCCGGCCTGGAAACTTTTATTTCTTAAAAATAAAATGGAAGTAGGCTGGGTGTGGTGGCTCATGCCTGTAATCCCAGCACTTTGGGAGGCTGAGGCAAGAACACCTGAGGTCAGGAGTTCAAGACCAGCTGGCCAACATGGTGAAACCCTGTCTCTACTAAAAATACAAAAAAAAAAAAATTAGCCAGGCAAGGTGGCGTGCCCCTGTAGTCCCAGCTACTCAGGAGGCTGAGGGAGAACTGCTTGAACCCGCAGGCAGACGTTGCAGTGAGTGGAGATCACGCCACTGCACTCCAGCCTGGGCAACACAGCAAGATTCGAGACTCCGTCTCAAAAGAAAAAAAAGAAACAGAAACTAGAATGGTTGCCAGAAGCTGGGGGAGAGGAAAACGGGAAGTAGTTATTTAATGGGTACAGAGTTTCAGTTTTGCAAGATGAAAAAAAGTTCGAGATCTGCTGCACAAGTGATATACCTAATACTCCTGAACTCTATACTTAAAAATGGTTAAGATGATAAATTTTTTTACAATTTAAAAATCAAAACAAATTTTTTTAACAGAAAAAAAATTCCTGAGATGAAATCCCTTTGTGAATCTCAAGCAGAGTCAAGATCATGGTATATGCATCCTACTTACACCTCTACTTTATTCAAAACAGTAATAAACCTTTGGTTCCAAAGGAATGTATATCCAAAAAAAAAAAAAAAAAAAAGAAAGAAAAAAACAGTAATAAACCATAAGAGGCCCCAGAACTGCAAAACTTAGTGAGTTCCACCCACACTCTTTGCAAGTGTCTTCACTGACTTTTCTTTATATAATCTGTGCTCCCACCATAGGCCAATCTGGAATATAATTTGTCCTTGCCCCGATTTTTCCCTTATAAATTAACAATTTCAGATTTTTATCTTTATTTTTTCTTTTTATAGAATTGTGTTGCCTCTTTCCACATGTTCTAAAGATTTGTATTTCTTTATACCTGACTTGTTTCTATTTACAGTGAACATGTATCATTTTTATAACTAGAATAAAGCTTTTAAGCTGTCTTCAATAAAGTCATAAAAATATACACAAAGCATTAGTATTTTAGCCCAGCACAACCATCTAGTATCATTTAAAATCCAATGCTGAAAAAAACCTAATCCTGTCTCTTTCACTGAGTTTTGGAGCAGCTTAAGTAAACTCCTGTACTCATTCTTGTGAAATAGGAAAAAGGAAAACATATCATGTCTTCTTATACTTATATAAGTAATTATCAACAAGGTATGGCCAAAGACAAATTATAATAATAATGTATTCATTTTACAAATGGAGAAAACAAAAAAATCTTTTCTTTGATTACTTAACCTTAATGATTTAAAAACTTTATTATAAATTTCATGGGTTTTTTAAAAAGACTAATTAAATGTTCCAAAGTAAACGCTGAATGATAGACTACTCCACGAAAAAAAAAAAAAAAGTTAAAACTTCCTACTGTTTAAAAACACTTGAGAGTTTCAATTTGGTATAATTTTGGACCAGTCTTGAATATCAGTGTACAAATCAAGGAACATTTTAATGTAAATACCTGATTAAAAGAGGTTTTCCAAATGGTTCTTTGCAATTTATAGCACAGTAAACTCCAAATTTTATAACAGAACTCTTTTGAAATAATTTGATTCAGAGGACTTACACAGGGATCAGCAAAGTTTACTGATAAAAGGCTAGATGATAAATATTTAGATTTTATGAGCCACATAGTCTGTGACAACGACCCAACTCTGTTGTTGTATGCAAAAGAAGCCATGAACAATACATAAATGATTGAGCATGGCTATGTTCCGGTAAAACTTTATTTATGAACACTGAAATCTGAATTTCATTTAATTTTCACTGATTATGAAAGGGTATTCTTCTTGGTTTTTTTTTTTTGTTGTTGTTGTTGTTGTTTGAGACACAGTCTCCTCTGTCACCCAGGCTGGAGTGCAGTGGCTCAAACCTTGGCTCACTGCAACCTCTGCCCCGGCTTCAAGCGATTCTCCTGCCTCAGCCTCCCAAGTAGCAGGGATCACAGGCACATGCCACCACACCCGGCTATTTTGTATTTTTAGTAGAGACGGGTTTCACCATGTTGGCCAGGCTGGTCTCAAACTCCCGACCTCAAAAGAATCTACCTGCCTCAGCCTCCCAAAGTGCTGGGATTACAGGTGTGAGCCACCGCACCTGGCCTTTCTTTTGATTTTTTCTGGCATTTTTTCTTTTGATATTTTCCTAACCATTTAAAAAACATAAAAATCATTCCTTGCTTGTGCATCATACAAAATGTTTGCTCACCCCTGGTGTAAACCAATCTACTTCATAAAGTACATTGGGCTCTTATTGCTGACTAGAAATTTAAAAAACAATAATAAATTACTCACGTTCCTTTTAACATTTCCAAAGTATATACTTAAAATTCTTGATTATATGTTTTTTGCCTTGTCACTTAAAAAAGAATGCTTCAAAAACCAAAAGTCCGGGCCAGGCGTGGTGGCTCACGCCTGTAACCCCAGCATTTTGGGAGGCCAAGGCGGGTGGATCACCTGAGGTCAGGAGATCAAGATCATCCTGGCCATAGTGAAACCCCATCTCTACTAAAAATACAAAAATTAGCTGGGCATGGTCGCGCATGCCTGTAATCTCAGCTACTCAAGAGGCTGAGGCAAAAGAATCCCTTGAACCATGGAGTCGGAGGTTGCAGTGAGTCGAGATCGTGCCACTGCACTCCAGCCTGGTGACAGAGCAAGACTCCGTCTCTCAAACAGAACAAAACAAAACAAAAAAACAAGCAAAACTAAAAATCCATGTAGTGCATCTAACTTTAATAGCCAAAAACCTATCTCCCGAGGACTAGGACTTGTCTATTCTTATGGTCCTGATCTTCTCCCCAAAACCTTGCTCTTCCAAGTCTTCCCAGTTCAGTAATTAGCGATTCCATTCTTCTAATTTTTCAAGCCAAAAATCTTGGAACCATCCTTGATTCCTCTTTCCAACCCCATATTCCAATCTTTCAGCAAATCCTGTTGGCTTTACCTTCAAAGTATAAATAAACTCCAACCATGCCTCAACACCTCTGCCACCACCCTCTACCCCAGAATACTGCAACTGCCTTTGACTAGTCCAAAAGGAAAAAAGCTTTTTTTCCTTTCTACTTATCAATCTAAATAAAAAGAAAGAGAGAGAAGCTTTTAAAAAGAAAGTGACATTTATTCAGGAATAAAGTATTCCAATGGGAATACACATGCCATAGTAAACTGTGTTCAGGGAGGTAAGGGAAGACAAAAGGTTTTTAAAGGAAAATGAGAAGGATCACATACTTGTTTTGAGATAATTACCCTTGGCTACAAGGATCAGTAACAAGGATGACACCAGCCCACGGCTGGACCAGGCAGTTGTTGGGCAGATGTTCTTGCAGAAGTATCTTCTGTGTAAGTGATGACGGTCTTTGTGCAAGGCTGTGGTTTTTGCAGTCTTTTGGGATATTTTGGTATTTATGCATGAAAGCTCTCTCTTCATAGCCTTTCCTGGCTCTATTTGTCTTTTTTTTTTTTTTTTTTTTTTTTTTTAATAGAGACAGGGTCTCACACCCTGTCATCCTGGCTGGAATGCAGTGGCACAATCATAGCTCACTGCAGCCTGGACCTCCTGGGTATGGTGCCGTGCACCTGTAGTCCCCCTCCCAAGTAGCTGGGACTACAGACGCACACCACCATGCCCAGCTAATTTAAAATTTTTTCTTAGAGACAAGGCCACACTATGTTGCATAGGCTGGTCTCCATTTCCTAGGATCAAGCAATCCTCCTGCCTGCCTCAGTCTCCCAAAGTGTTGGGATTACAGTTGTCAGCCACTTGCCTGACCAGGCAGGAATTTTTTTTTTTTTTGAACACAAATTACTCCATTTGGATTCTGACAATTTTCATATATTCTATCCTCCCAGCACACTTTTGTGACCAGAGGTGTGGGGGCTTTTTCCCCACACCAAGCAATTCTCCAGAGGACACCAAATGGGTATCCTATAATCCAACTCCATTTTGATGTTATCTACCTAGAGACCATGTCAGACCCTACAGGTTGAGGGCTCCGTTCCACGACTCCCTCCACTTCAGATGCCAATCCCACATCCAGAACACCAGTATATCTGACTGACTGGCTACAAAGGTTCCCACTCCCGCTTCTTGGGCATAAGTAGTTTGCAAGGACGGCTCACAGAACTCAAACGAACACTTATGTTTATTGGTTTATCCTAAAGGCTATTCTAAAGGATATAGATGAAGAAATGAGTAGGGCAAGGTGTGGGGCAGAAGAGGTATGAAGCTTCCACTTCCTCTGGGCATACCACCTCCACATGGCACCAGCCCCTCCAGCAACCCAGACACGCGTTAAATCCAAATCTTGATATTTTCATACAGCTTAATCTCCAGCCCCTCCACTCCTTTCCTGGAGGCCTGTGGGTAGGGCTAAAAGTTCTCACTCATTAATTCTCTAATCATGTGGGCTTTCCAGCTACTTGCCCCATCTGAGGCTATCCACGGCTCCATCCTAAGTCACCACATTAGTATGAACCCCAGTGTTAGCAAACAGGCTCATTATGAATAACAGGACACTCTTGTCACTCAGGAAATTCTAAGAGTTTTAGCTCTGTGACAGAAACCAGAGGCAAGGACCAAATATAATTCATATTATACTATAATCTCCCTGCTTTAGGTCTTGCCCATTACATACATTTTCAACAGTGCAGCCACAGTAATGCTTTTAACACTGAAGTCAACTTATGTCACTCCTCTGCCAACATCTCTGCTATGGTTCCTGGTTCCACCCATAGTAAAAGCCAGAAAGCTTACAATGGCCTATAAAACCCTACTTGGTCCAGCTCCCCCATTATTTTTCTGATCCACCTTCTATCGCCCTGCTGGTTTCATTGCAGTAGCACAAATATCACAGGCAGCCTCCATTCTCTCAAGGCCTCCCTGGAACTTGCTTCCCCTGCCTAGCAAGCTCACTGCTCTACACCTCTTTCAGGCTTTTGCTCAAATTTCACTTTCTCATTGACGCATTACCCTCACCAACCTAATTAAAATTGCAAACTCCCCCTACTTTGGCATTCCAGTCCCTACTGCCTTATTTTCCTCCACAGCACTTTTTATCACATGACACAGAAACACATACTTGTCTATTGTCTTTCCCACTCTATGACATAACCTCCTTAAGGGCAAGAAATTTTTGTTTTATTATTGTATCCTAACATTGTATCTGGAACAATGCCAAACAGTGACACTCATAAAAAAACCATTGAATATATGCATAAAGAAATTTATATTTGTAGACATGCCTGGGATTACTTTACTTCAAATTATACCCAGCATAAGTATCTATTAACAACCACGTGATTAAGTCTAGTATTTTCCAAACCTGGCTGGCTGATGATCAGACTCATCCTCAAATGTTACAAAACCACAGAATTCTGGGCCAACTCTACTGAATCAGCATCTGGGGTTGATACTCAGAAATTTATTAAAAGCACTCTAGGTAATTCTGATGAACTGTTAATTTTTTGCTGGAATAAACAGATCCAAAATTAGAAGTCTGTATTCCAACCACAGCTCTGCCACTGTATCAGGATCTTATGTTCCTAAACCCTCTGAAATCCATCTATTTTCTTATTCATGAAATAGCAATACAAATCCTGCAAAGTTCTGAGAATTAAATGTGTATGAGACAGTCTCATAAACTGTCAAATACAATAAAATGTGGAGTATTATAGAATTTAATGAGCTGCTATATAAAAGCCGTACCAGTGGGTACAAATTACTATAATTTTAAAAGCTATTTAGAACTTCTAAAAGGGTCTTTTAGACTTTACAAGATTCTATGCTCTATCTGGTTCACAGTATATATACTGGTTTTAGACTAACCAATTTCCAAAACAATCTTCCAGGTACATTAGAGATTCGCAACTTTTCCCATCAGTTGCAAAGATAAACCAAAGAGATGAGAGAGTAACTACTATACGCTAATAGCTAACAAGGACCTCCAAAAGGTTGAAAAAAAGAACTTGAAATGTATTTTCTCCTCTCTCAAGTCAAATGGCAATAAAAACAAAGATCCTTATGCAAAGGGAAAGGTAGGTGGAAAAATAACATTGTATACCAGACAGACTTAGAAACTGAGATTACATATTAAAAATCCAGCCTAAAAAACAAAAAATGAGTAAACTTTTACAACAAGAAAAAAGCAAAAGAAAAAAGAAAAATCTTATATATACTATATAAGATTAATACTTTACCTGCAGATCCTCACACAAAAAGATAGATTCTTGAAAACTAATTCGGTAAGTCTTTAAGGCTTTTAACTTTCCCTTCTCTCTACAAGCAGGGCAATACTCATCTGATGGAACTTTAGCTGAATCATAATTCTAAAAGAGAAATAAAGCAAATTAAAATATAGACATTCCTACAATATATCAAAATATTAAAAGTTAGATGGAAAGGTAACCAGAAAAAAATTATAATTTTCTATTACAAATATCCTGCCAAGATATTTTAAACATGGCAAATAAAATAAATGCATATAAGCCTTTAAGCTATTATTCCAAAAATAATTATGTTATGGTTTTAAATATTAAATGTTAAGTGTTAAGAATAGCATCAATTTTATTTGCAAGAAAAAAAGTAACATCAACTACCAGGGAGAATTTATGTACCATATTTTCAAAGAACAGTAAATCATAAGGTCTATGTTTTATTTCCACTTTCATGTATCAATAAAACAGAGAGGTAAACACATTAAAACAATCTTTCGCCATTACTGTAAGATTTCCGTGGAAGACACAATTTTTTAGAAGTTAACTGGTAACATCGCAATTGAATTTAAGTCTCAAAAATACAGAGGAAAAAAAAAACTTTGCACTCAGGCAAAAAATAAGTTCACTAACTTTTCCCAAATACCCCACCATGTGGAGTGAAGATATCCCTATATCAGTCCCTGGTCCAATCACTGGCAAACCATTTCCAATCTTCGGAGAATCCATCATTCCGAGTCATTGGCTAATTTATGTCACTTGAGACATGTCAATATCACTAACGATTTTTTCAATGAACCCTGGAAAAAAAAAGTCAATAGACAATTAAATAAAAATTCTATTTACTATAAAAAAGAACCATGCTATTTTACAAGACGTATATATTAAGTAGATGTTGAGGGCTATATGTCCTGGAATAAACATATTCTACAATTATAATCTTGAAGTGAAAATGATACCTACATTTACAAACCTAGCAAATTTGTGAACAGAGGGCAGTGACCAGTTTTCATAACAGACTCATTTGTGAACAAATTAAATAAAACTTGTAGTAGAGGTAGCTACTATTTAAGGCAAACTATATTGACCAGAATTTGAAAACCTAACTTCTTAGAGTCTATGTACAATTTGAAACAAATATGCCAGCATTATACAGAGAAAAACCCCAGATCCATTGTGCCACTATCTGGCAGGAACAAAAGAAACAATGAACCATCTATTCCATACATTCCTATTGTTTTCAACTACCAAGAACATTAATACTTCATCAGTTGGAAAAAATACTACAATACTACTTATCAAAAGCTGCTAACAAATTATTATTTGTAAATGATCTAATTTATACCACATTTAACTTCTTTTGTTATCAGAACAAAAATATAAACACTGTCCTAGTACAAATTACATGTGGCAAGCTTGTTTTGAGCTTAGTCCCATGGCGTAGAACTACATTTAATAGAGTAAAAATTACGAGAGACCGGAGCTCAGTGTAAGCAAAAAATAATTAAGAGCATTTTAATTGTGGGTTTACAATTATAGGAAAATCAAATACAGGAGACCTTTAGGGCAAAGGAGAATTACCACTTAGCAGAAATGTTGTAAAATAATTCTAGGCATAAATCTTTCCCAAATCCGAATGCATGATTCTATGACACCCATCTCCTGGGAATCGAGGGCTCATAATTCACTTTAAAAGCTAATTATGCTGTTCTGGTTCAGCTATATAAACTTCACAAACCTTTCAAGCCAAGGAATAACTTCAAAAATAAAACTGCTTTTTAAAGAAAGTATCAGTGAATCTTAATTTTCTATTCCTGAAGAAATAACCATAAGACAGCGTTTCTCAACCGCAGCATTACAGATAACTCTGACCAAATAACTGTTTGTGAAGGCTGTCCTATGTACTGACGATGTTTAGCAGCGTCACTGACCTTTACCCTCTAGATCCAACAGCCAAAAAAGTTTCCTGACTTGCCAAATGTCCCCCGGTAGGCAAAATCACCCCTTCTGGTGAGAACTACTGATGTTAACTTTTTTCTTTCTTTTTAGGCACAGACAACTTATTACCCTTTGGCTGGTTCTATTTATAATCTACTTACAAAAGGGAACTATGTAGGAGTCAAACTTCTATGGTTCCTGCTTTGCAGGCTTTGTACCTGCGGATCTTAGTCCCGAAACTTACTTGTAAAATTAGTTTCTTCTAAGAATTAAATGAGATAAAGATGTAAAAAGTTTAGCACCTGACAAAGCTACTATTTGGTGCTAATTTTATACTTCATTCTGCGTAGAGAAGCAGTACACGCTGTATCATTCTGCGGTACTCTCAAATAGGAAACTAGTAGGCTATGTACCTTGCATAAACTGTTTTTGATGAAAATTTCCAACTACCTGAGGGAACCTAGAAAACTTTTTCAAATCAAACGGTTTTCTCTTTGTCTCTCTCAATTATAAAATATAAAGGGCCTCCAAACTGCTCTCCTGATTCCGTCACCCAACATTTCACCAGGAAAAAGATAGGCTGGTGGTTGAAATCCTGAATATATAGAATTCCCCAAAGACAATTCATTTACTACCAGAGGTTTATTTGTCCATATGGGGGACATAAAAAAAATACCAGAGGTGAGCTCCCCAGGTCTTCTTCCAAATACAATTCACTTCGACTTAAATACAAAATCCTGGGGTGGATTTTACAACTTAATTTGACCCTAAGTAGCTGCTCCTCCTTCCCATATCTCACTTAAATGTGGGCGTCTCCATCCTTCGAAACACACAGGCTAGAAAGTCTGAGTTGTTTGTTCCCTATTCCTTATTTCCCTCACAGTAAGTCACCAAATTCTGTGGACAGTTCTGTGGAAAGGTCTCAAATCTCTACCTCTTTCCCTTCCATATCACTGTCAAAATGATGTCCCGGTAAGATAAGTCTAAGCCTGTCAATGCTTAGCTTAAAATTCTCTATTTACTCCAGCCTGATTACAGCAAAGTCCGTCAAAACAGCCCAATATAACCTAAAGGTAGCACTATGACCTAAAGCTCACTGTACTGTGAAAACAACCCAGCTTTCCAGTTCTATTTTCCTCAGCTCTACTTCACCCCCAGCATCTTTCTTCTAATATCCACTTTTCATACTTCTGTGGGCCACTTATACTCCAGAAGCCTTAATGTGAATTATTAGCCAAGCATGAACCCAGTTATATAGCACAATGAACGTGTCAAGCTGGCCCTGGGAATCGTAACAAGTATGCAATTAAACTTAATTCACACTCCTGTGTGCAAAATGGAGAAACCCAGGGAAACAGCTGTTCGAAGAGGGGGCCTTATACCCACCCATTTGAGCTTGCCTTCCGAGAGCGAGTAGGCTCGGCACGTGAACTGTCAAGAGCGAGGCCACAACCCACCTGGAAGCCGAAGAACAGGGTCGGCTTTCTGCACCCAGCCCTGTCTGGTACCAAACCCAACTATTTTGAATCAGAGACGAACAGGACCAAAGGAGGGAAGTTTCAACACCCAACCTAAGAAGCCCCAAGAGGCGCAGGGTCCGTTAACCCTGCCCAACTCCACGCTCCTTGGAAAACGAAAACAAACTCTGGTTTCTCTTCAGCCTTCACCTCTCTGAGCCCAAACGGATCTGTAAGTCCAACTCTATACCTTAATCATCAATCTTTCCCACTTGAACCCCGTCCCAGCCTAGCCCATCCTTTCAGCGCGCCGACTACCCCATAGGTCATCCCAGCTCTGTCTCTTTTCCCAATTTCGAGAGCGGAAAGAAACCCCTCCCTCTTCTCCGTTACCTGCCGCGGGCACTCCCCTTCTTGGTACCGGGTCGATCGGAACTCCTGTTCCAGCTTGATTTCCACCCTAGTTGCAACGTTCAACCCACGTTCCCCGCGGACTGCTCCTCCCCCACTCGCGTTTCCACTAGGAAGGCGGCTTCCGGCTTCAGTCCGCGGCAAAAGAGTCCTCCTTCCTGCTGCACGCAGGGCCTAAAAGAACGGAGGCGTGGCGGGGAAGGTGAAGACGTGAGCACTTCCGGTCGCGCTCCGCAGAGGCGTGGCTGTCCGCCCTGTGGCCGCAGACGCAGTTGCGACTGCGGCGACGAGCAGGGGCGGGGCCGGTGGTTGCTGAGCCCGCCATGTGTGAGTGGCTGGGTTTGGGGAGGCGACGTTTCTGGAAGCTGCTGGAAAGCGCCCGAGTGGCGGAGGTGGCGCCAGCGGCCAGGGGGTGGGGCGTGATTAAAACTAGTGCGCGGCCTGCTGCGGAGGGATTACGCTGAGGAAAGAGACCGGCTTCTGCGTCGCTGTTCCGTGGTCCGCGCGAGCGTGATCGGGAGCCGCTGGGCCCTGGGGTGACCCGCGGAGGTGGGAGAGGGAAGGGCTCCCGAAGCCGGCGGAGGTGCCATGGAGCCTCTCCGCCGGCGTGGCCTTCACAGCTGGGTCGCGCTGGGCATCCGTAGTCCGCTCTCCCAAAGCCTCGGTGGAGCCGAAGCTGCCACAGAGTGCATGTTCACAAAGGGTCATCACACACGGAGCTGCCCCTCCCTGTCTCCCTAGAGCCCATCTTCGAGGCCAGGGGCTTTTCTACCAGGATTCTGGGGTGTTTCTCCTCCTTTCCTCCCTCCCAGATCTTCTCACGGTAAGGGGAGCAGCGAAAGCACAGGGACTTTGCATTCCACGACCCGTTCTGACTAGTCAGCAGCCGTTCTGTCCCTGCTGCACTAATTCCAGCTGCCCTGCCTTGTTTTAACTTCAGAGAAAGGGGGAGTTCTCATTTGATAAGTTTAAGCCTCTGCTTTCGTAGGAAGGTCATGTGGCTTAAGGGACATCGTGACCGCGTATGCTATTTCTGCCTGTGCATTCTAAATCTTGGGGGCAGCATATTCCAGAAGTCCTTTTGGTCGATTGGTTATGTGTCCTAGGATAACATTTTGTAGTTTCAGACCATTTCTTTACAGACTAACCACAATTGGTATTTTGGAGTGTGGGGTTTTTTAGTCGTCTCAAACTAAATGATTATATTCTGGAATAATGCTGATAATTTGGGTAGGGTGGTATGGAGGAAACAAGTCTCGTGTAGAATAAATTATTTAGTAAGAAGGATTTTAGTTTTTGGTACTTCTGAATGCAAATGGCCAAGGAATCCAGCAGAGTTTGTTGGGGTTTCTCCAGACAAAAATAGGCTGGTTAGTTTACCTTTTTCTGTTGCTTTACTAGATTATTAATGTATTTGTATATTTAAGATCTAGCTAGTTAGGTTTTTATGAATTGTGATTAAAATTGGAGAAAGTAGTACTTCCTCCTGAATAGCCAAAACTCAGAGGGTTGTTTTCTTGCTCACCACTGCTACTTCCATTTTTAGAATGGAATACACTATTTGTAAAAAACAAACTAGCTGAGTGTTAACTCATAAATTGAACAAAACAATTGGTTCAGTTAAAATATAGCTGAAATTGTAAGACTGCAAAATAACATCACCAAACTGAATTATATTTTTTAAAACATTGTTGTCTGCAAAGTTGAATTTTAGTCTTTTAGTGTAAATTTGATACTTTTTCAGAAAAATAATTAGTAACAGAAACAAAATGGAGGTGGGGCTTGAGTTGTAAAGAGAAAGGAAAGGATTTTAGTGTGTTCTGTGTTTTCGCTGTAGAGCTTTTTCCCCTTGTAAAAGGTAGTACAAGACTCACAAGATAAAGAGAAGAACTTGGATACAGGAGATCAGCAGAGATTGACTAGAAAACCCCTTTCGTTTATATTATAGAGTAACGGTCCAAGTTGAGAATAGTGTATACATATCTGCTTATTCCTATATATTTGAAATGCTTTTATTACATATCCTGGTCCTAGACAGAGTGCAGTACCTTCCAGTGGGATTAAAGCTCATTGCCTCCATCCGCTTGTGAGCAGTGTGGGACAGAAATTTTATTGACCTATTTCCAGTTATAAACTCATGGTTTAAAGGGAGGAAGCTTTTATTAAATTAATAACTAACGAACGGCTGCAGTAGTTCAGTGCTGTATGATTAGGATTTTCTTTTTTTTCTCCCCCTCATTTTAGCCACTCACGATGTCAGCTCTTGCGCCTTCTGCTAAGTTAGATTCCTTAACCACAGTACAAGTCTTTGGCCCAAACATGGAATATAAAAGCTACTTGCTATGATTTATTTTTCTAGTCTCATCAAAAAGATAAGAGTCGAAGTGACTGGCTGTACTTTCTAGAAGCACTCTATGAGTACAGTCTGTAATCCCACATCTCAGACTAACATTCAGAAAGCGCTGAAAACCAAAAACTTCTTAAGCTTGGCAACAAAATTCATTTGGTAGCAAAATATGACCTGAACTATTGAGAAGCTGTATATAGTCTTTATCCCATGTGTTTTGCTGAAACTATATTAATATGTTTGATTATGGGGTGCTGTCCTTGGCCCCTGGTATGTGGGATGTTATATATTGGTTTATATACCTTGTAACACTTAAAAATTGTATGAAATTCTTATTTCTAAAACATCCAACCCTTGGGTTTTAGTTAAGGAATTGTAAACCTGTATTCATATTTTTGGCAACACACTTGTGCTATGCGTGTGTATATTTAAAAAATGAAGACATTTTAGTTCTTTCAGTAAATTCATATATGTTAGGATAGCAAAAGTACGTGTGTCATATTGTGTGTCTGTCACATCGTGCATCTATCATATTGTATACATGCAATGATAGAGGTATGCACAGCATATTCGTAAGTGTAGCCATATAGTGATCCAAATAAGAAATTAGTAGTTTAGCCGGGCGCGGTGGCTCAAGCCTGTAATCCCAGCACTTTGGGAGGCCGAGACGGGCGGATCACGAGGTCAGGAGTTCGAGACCATCCTGGCTAACACGGTGAAACCCCGTCTCTACTAAAAAATACAAAAAAAACTAGCCGGGCGAGGTGGCGGGCGCCTGTAGTCCCGGCTACTCGGGAGGCTGAGGCAGGAGAATGGCGTAAAAACCCGGGAGGCAGAGCTTGCAGTGAGCTGAGATCCGGCCACTGCACTCCAGCCTGGGCGACAGAGCGAGACTCCGTCTCAAAAAAAAAAAAAAAAAAAAAAAAGAAATTAGTAGTTTAAGGGCTTAAGGTTAGTTTATACTTCAGGCTCTAAAATTTAGATAAAACTTGACAACTCAGCCAGGTGTGGTGGCTCACACCTGTAATCCTAGCACTTTGGGAGGCTAAGGGGGGTGGATCATGAGGTCAGGAGTTCAAGACCAGCCTGGCCAAGGTGGTGAAACCCTGTCTCTGCTAAAAAAAAAAAAAAAAAAATACAAAAATTAACTGAGCACGGCGGGAGGTGCCTATAATACCAGCTACTTGGGAGGCTAAGGCAGGGAGAATTGCTTGAACCCCGGAGGTTGGAGATTGCAATGAGCTGAGATCACACCACTGCACTCAAGCCTGGGCGACACAGCGAGACTCTGTCTCAAAAAAAAAAAAAAAAATGACAGCTCGTAATGTAGCCCAAACTTACTTGGTTCTGTTTTGCCCATAGAAAATGAGAAGATGGCATGATAATAGTGTAAAGTTGATACTGGAATATCTAACATCTAATCCCATGTCTTCTGCTGTGTGACCTTACGCAAGTCACTGAATTTTTAAGGTCTCAGTTTACAGATCTATAAAATGAGAAGTTTGGAATAAATGGTTGTCTTAAGGAAAGTTCCTTACAGTTTCAACATTCCATGTGTGGGTATTTACTCTTAGAAGTACCACCTGCTTCAAAAAGTTTTTCCTACTAAGGGTGTGATCCCATTTCATCTCAAATTGCTGTCTTGCTGATCTAAACTTGTCACTTTGTTCATAGGAAACACATTTATTCACATGGTTCAAAATTCAAAAGGTACAAAAGGATACTCAGTGAAGTCATTTTCTGCCTAGGAAGCAACGAGTGCTACCAGTTTCTGTTACATTTTTCAGAAAAATTTTACACATGTGAGAGCAAATAAATTACTATATATATTTTATTTTTCTTCCCTTTTTCTATGTAAATGGTACATACCATGCATGGTGATTATGTACCTTATTTGTTCACTTAACCTTAAAAGTTGTCCTGTTATTATTTAAGGTATTTCCTTATTTTTATGGCTGCATAATCTTCCATTTTATAATGTACCATTATTTCATCAACCCTATCCTTTTGAACATTTAGGTGTTTTTTTTTTTTCAGATCTTTATTAAAGAGCATTGTGCAATGAAGACCTTTCTACGTACATCATTCTCCACATATGTGACTGTATTTGTGCCCTAGCCAATGGTACGGCTGGGTCCTGTCTACTTTGACTTATGTGTTCTCTATGCCAGTATTGTATAGTGGAGTCAACACCCTATTGACTCTAAAGTAAGCATATGAGGTAAATCACATCACCTGAATGGCTGTTTTTTCATGTGAGCCCTGATAGCATATATGTACATGCATAATATACATATGTATGTATATGAAGCAAGTAGATTATGTGTAGTGACTTTGTCCTAAACAAACAAACAAATAAATCTTTAAACACTAAAATCATGCCACTGAGCAAGATTTACAATGAGCGGCATGTGAGAACAGAAATGAGTGATGTAACAACAGGTTTGTTCTTTCCAGCTCATGCTTATTCCAAGGCATGTACTCAATTAGTACTCTTAAGCTGATATTTTTCTTTAAAAATTTTTGCCAAGCATATATGGTTGAATTTGTGTAGCACGCAACTTCTAGATATTTCTACTTTACCAATAAGAAAACAAGGTGTAAGGCTAGGCATAGTGGCTCACACCTGTAATCTCAGCACTTTGGGAGGCTGAGGCAAGTGGATCACTTGAGGTCAGGAGTTCGAGGGTGTGGTGGCACATGCCTGTAATCCCAGCTACTGAGGAGGCTGAGGCATGAAAATGGCTTGAAACTGGGAGGTAGAGACTGCAGTGACCCGGTAGCGTGCCTCCGCACTCCAGCATGGACCACAGAGACAAGACTGTCAAAAAACAAAACAAAACAAAACAAAAGGCCTAAAAGAAGTAAACCATTTACTCAAATTTGCATTAACAAGGTGGCTAACCTGGTACTAAAACCTACATTCTCTCATTTCTAGTCCAGGGTTTTTTCCAGTGTGTTCTCAGAATTGGATGTGTAGCTCTAGCAGATTTGAGAATGTCCAGTAATTAGGAACTGCTTTAGGTACATTCACTCTTCCTAGACTCCAGAGCAACCTAAACTTCAGAGAGCAGCGGAGCGTTTTTCCAGTGACAGAATAACGTTCTATAAGTACTTGTGGAGGTAATCACACAACATGCTGATTAGCAATCAGGAAGCCTCCAAATCAAAAAATTAAGTGCATATAAAGAAACACTCTTTCCTAATTGGGACGTAGTTGTCACTTCAAGATGAATTCATCAGTCATAAAGACTGGAAGGAATTTAGGATTATTTGGAAATAGGTAGTCTTAGTTTCCCCAGAATTCATGCCATCATTTAATTTAGCCAGAAAATTTAAAATAATTATCACCAGAAAAGGAGAAGTGGTAGTAGAAACAATAGCAAAAGAAAAATAGAAAGTTGGAGGATATGCTTTAGTAACTACATTCACATAGAAGGTTAGATGTGTTTTAGTGACTGTATTCGCTTGAAGCTGGCATTGCAGCACATGACCCTCCCCTTTAGGGCCTCAGCTACCTGCTGACAATGCTAGTCCCCTTGTCTCTACGTAACTGACTCTTTTCATCCTTGGAGTCTTAGCTCGAGTGTCTTGTGTCAAGCTGTCCACCCTATTTGAGGAGCCCTCTGTCCTCTACCCTCACTCTAATTGTTACCACCTATTTGTTTTCCTTACAGCATATGTGTGTGTATGTGTATATGTATGTGTATGTGTGTGTATATATGTATAACATACACATATACATGTATTTTTGGCCCCATAGTAGGTTGTGAGATCTGTGAGAGCAAGGACGACATCTCTTTGGTTCACCATCACCTATATAGTGTCTGGTATACATAGTGCATATTTGTTGATGAATTATCTTGGTGGCTCCCAATTTTCAATTTACATGGCTGATCAAACCTACTTTTAAAACAGAATGTATTAAATAGCCTATTTCCTTCATGTTTGTTAGTTCAGATGTATGCATAATTGGTATGCTTTTCTTATTGAGAAACCTATTATTCATCAATGGCTTTTTTTTTTGTTTTTTACACTTACTGGTTTTTTATAAAGGATGTTTTAAAGGGTACAGATGAACAGCCAGATGAAGAGATGCACAGGGCCAAAAAGCTTGTATTGAATGTGCAAAGGACTGCCATAAATGCAGGGAGAATACAACGGTGAATAATGCATAGTCCTTATTCCTAAAGAGAAGTAGAAATGTTTGTAAACAAATAGCTTTCATACAAGGTGGAATGAAATAAGTGCTAAATAGTTGTACAAGCAATGTTTTGTAGAAGCTATGGGGGAAAAATGATTAATTTTAATTATAGGAAGGCCCTCACAAAGGTGAGTTTTTACTTTGGTCTTCAAAGAAAAATAGAGCACAAGTCCCTATAGATGAAGAATAGGGATGAATAAATGTTTAGCTTCACTTTTTAAAAAGTCCTTAAAATAGCTGTAATCCCAGCACTTTGGAAGGCTGAGGTGGGCGGATCACAAGGTCAGGAGTTGGAGACCAGCCTGGCCAGCATGGTGAAACCCCATCTTTACTAAAAATACAAAGAATTAGCTGGGCATGGTGGCACGTACCTGTAGTCCCAACTACTCGGGAAGCTGAGGCAGGAGCCTCAGATCCAAGATTGCACCACTGCACTCCAGTCTGGGCAACAGAGCGAGACTCCGTCTCAAAAAAAAAAAGCAGTATTGACCACAAAGGACTCATAACGCATTGTTATAAAGCAATCTTTTTTTAAAAATTAGTTAAAAATAAAATGACTCCAGCCATAAATATTATACTTCTGCAACTGAGGATGACTGTAAAATCACTTTAACTGTTTTGACTAGGTTGACAGCTAAGTTGAGGTTCAATTTAATGATTGAATTGTAACTGAGTGCTAATTGGAGCTAGTAATTGTTTAGTAAATGTATCAATTAAGACAAAAACTATTGAATAATGAAAACAGATTCATTTTTTAAAAAGAGATTTTTAAGCCGCTTGGTGGTCTTTAATATATGGTTCTCTGCCACATAAGTTAAAATGACTGGTTTTTGGTGGTCTAATCTGATTTTTTAAGTTTATTTTTGCTTCCCTATGTCTGTTTTGCTAAGCAATACAGACCTTCACACTTTTTTTTTTTTTTTTTTTTTTTTTTTAGTGTAGGCATTAGATTTACAGATCTCATTTAAACTTGGCTATATATTAATCCCAGTTTTGTTACTTCATACAAAATATGTAACCTCCCTGAGGCTCAGTTTCACTGATAAAATGAAAACATCTACTAATCCCACTTCTGTCATTTAACTAATTTTGTGGCCTCAGACAAATCATTTAACCTGTCTGAGCTTCAGTTTTTCCATGTATGAAATGAAATTCTCTTAAATGAGGTAAGACATAGGACAATGTCTGGCAGTTAATAATGCCCTCACAGCAAATGTTGGTTTTCCCTCACCCTTCCACGTCATCTAAACCCTGCATGTCCTTTACAGATTGCTTTAAATTCTGTTTTCTCTTTCCTTTGCCAGCTCCTAGCACTCTCTTCTAGAGTTGTTGCACTTACCATATATACCATGGATTCTTAAGTGGGTATTATTACAATTGACCCTTGAGCAATATAGGGATTAGGGACCCACCCCCTCCTTCCCCATGCTGTTGAAAATCTGCATATAACTTTTGACTGCCCAAAAAATGTAGCTGCTAATAGCCCACTGATTACTGGAAGCTTACTAATAGCATATATTGTTAACTAACACATATTTTATATTTCATATGTGTTATATACTGTATTCTTACAATAAAGTAAGTTAGAGAAAAAAGTTACTAAGAAAATCATAAGGAAAAGTAAATATATTTACTCATCATTAAGTGGAAGTGGATCATCTTAAAGATCTTCGTCCTTGTCACCTTCACATTGAGTAGACTGAAGAAGAGGAGCCGAGTGGATCAAGAAAATGTTTATGTACACCATGGAATACTATTCAGTCACACAAAGGAATGAAATAATACCTTTTGCAGCAACTTGGACGGAGCTGGAGGCCAGTATTCTAAGTGAAGTAACTCAGGAATTAGAAACCAAAAATGGTATGTTCTCACTTAAAAGTGAGAGCTAAGCTATGAAAACACAGAGGTGTAAGAATCATGCGGTGGACTTTGGGGATTCGGGTTGTGAAGGAAGGTTGGAAGGGGGTTAAAAGACTACATATTGGATATAGTATACACTGCTCAGGTGACAGTTGCACTAAAATCTCAGAAATCACCATTAATGAACTTATCCATGTAACCAAAACCCATCTGCATCCCCCAAAACTACTGAAATAAAGAGGACGGGTTGTTCTTGCTGTCTTAAGCCTTATGGCAGAGGCTTAAGAGCAGGAGCATGTTGGGAGGGAGGGAGGGAGGCACACTTGGTGTAACTTTTTTTTTTTTTTTTTTTTTTTTTTTTTTTTTTTTTGAGACGGAGTCTCGCTCTGTCGCCCAGGCTGGAGTGCAGTGGCCGGATCTCAGCTCACTGCAAGCTCCGCCTCCCGGGTTCGGGCCATTCTCCTGTCTCAGCCTCCTGAGTAGCTGGGACTATAGGCGCCCGCCACCTCGCCCGGCTAGGTTTTTTTTTTTGTATTTTTTAGTAGAGACGGGGTTTCACCGTGTTAGCCAGGATGGTCACGATCTCCTGACGTAGTGATCCGCCCGTCTCGGCCTCCCAAAGTGCTGGGATTACAGGCTTGAGCCACCGCGCCCGGCCACTTGGTGTAACTTTTATTGAAAAAAATCACATCCATTTATAAGTGGACCCAGGCAGTTCAAACCTGCATTGTTCAAGGGTCAACTATATATTGGGAACTTGTTAAAACTGCAGCTGCTTGGGTCCCATGCATCATTCCATGAATTTGGCATGGGTCCTGGGCATCTATATTTTTTTCTCCCTCAGATTTTCTTACGCTTACCAGTGATCACGGTTTTTCACCTATTTGTTAATCATGTGTTTTTTATAGTTTATATTTAAAACCATTCAGGTGTTTTAGTTTAAACCTCAAATATACTATAAACTCCATGAGGGCACAAAATTAAACTTAGTTTAGAGGTTGATAAGTAATGCCCACACCTTTTTTATGTTTGGATCCAGTTAAATCAGATGAAGATTGAAATGTAAGTTTACTGAAAAAAGTTGTTTGGAAAAAGCTGAGATTTGCAGCAACAACGAACTTCAAAGAACTAGGCAGATTTAAAATTAAGAGTTTTTCTATCAACAAGAATAGAGCTTGTCCCACTACATTTACTGTGTAACAGAGCAGGCCAAAAAAAAATAACCCTCTTCAGTCAGCCAAATCCCAAATGGAAAGGAGAGAGCAAGTTGGCTGAGCCTCAGAATTTTTTCTCCCAAACTTGCTGTCAGATCGTGTAGCCCCTCCTATCCTAGAAAGGAGTTAAGAGTAGAGGTCAGCCATGATTATTACAGTAAGGAAGTTTTATCTGGAGTATGAAAGAGCTTTCCTCATGCCCTCAACAGTACTCAATAGGTATTAATGGATTTTTTTTTATACTTTGCATTGGGTTGCTGTGATTTTTAGTACCTAAATAAGTTATGAAGTTACAACTTCAGTTAAATCAGTATATATTATTGTATTAGTTATATTTTGTTATATAACAAATTATTCCCCAAACAGCTTAAAACAGCATTTGTCATTTCATACATGGTGTATGAAATGTTACGTGGTCAGGAATCTGGGAGTGGTTTAGCTGAGTGGCTCCAGTTCGGAGCCTCTTATGTGGTTGCAGTCATCTAAAGGCTGCTTGAGTGTCTTCACAACATGGCACCAGAGCACGTGATCTGAGAGAGAGGCAGAAACCACAGTGTCTTTTACAACCTAACCTTAGAAGTGACCTACTCTCACTGTGCTGTATTCTATGGGTTACATAGACCTACCTACACAACAGTGTGAATACCAAGAGGTGTAGGATTCATTGGAGGCCATCTTGAGGGCCAACTACTACACTTTTATAACATGTTAGTTTCACTTTATATCTCACAGAACAAGTCATTCAATAATGTCTAATATCCCAATAAAATTGTTTAATGGTAATTTTGTGAAATAATTGTATTTTTATATAATAAAATTTCCTACCTAGAGATCAGGCTGTGAGAATATGGCCAGAGGATGATTCTGTACTACCAGCCCCTTCCTGTCTAGTTCTATTTCTGAATCAGTAATTTATATAGCATGATCAAGAACTACTCTGGTTGCATGTTCTTCTAGATAGTCTGTGAAAGTTCAGGTGATTTATAGACAGACTTACCATAGGTGATTGTATTAGTCTGTTTTCACGCTGCTGTAAAGAACTACCTGAGACTGGGTAATTTACAAAGAAAAGAGGTTTAATTGACTCACACTTCTGCATGGCTGGGGAGGCCTCAGGAAACTTACAATCATGACAGAAGGCGAAGGGGAAGCAAGGCATATCTTACATGGTGGCAGGAGAGAGAGAGCGAAGAGGAGGAAGTCACACGAATTTAAACCATCAGCCCTTGTGAGAATTCTGTCACAAGAACAGCAAGGGGGAAGGCCACCCCCATGATCCAGTCCCTTCACACCATGCTTCTCCTTTAAATACATGGGAATTACAATTCAAGATGAGATTTGGATGGGGACACAGAGCCAAACCATATGAGTGATAATAGCTACAATTTTGATTTTAGTATGAGTTAATATTTACTTCTGGTCTCCTGGGAGGTACCTCATGAAGTCTGATTCCCATCTACTGATTTATTCAAGTGAAGGTTTATTTTGCAGTGGTAATAATTAGAATAAGGTGGACTAGATGGCTAGTGAAGATCATTGAAATAGTCCATAGGCCCAAAGGAGCCGAAAACCATCACTGTAAGCAAGTGGCAGTGCTGTGATTAAAATTCTATTGCGAAAGCTTAAAAGAAGCTCAATAAGTGAAATGAAATGATTAAGAATATAATTTATTTCTTAAAATATGCTAAGTAATCTTAGGTTTTGTAAGATAGCAAAAAATACTACAGTGTTTGAAGTGTTCATTGAATTCAGGAGTGCACAATTCATTTGTCCTCTATAGCTGCTCAACACAATAGAAAAGATAATAACTTGAAGATTGTGACAGAAGATGTTTTAACATAACCTGACAATGCCTGAACATTCTTTGGAATTCTAACCGTAAGCATTGTTAGATCAGTTTGCATTTTAAGTTGCTTTGAGTCCTTACAGATGAATGACCAGTTGTAGTAGCCCAAATATTTGTATAATCAATTTTCTCATCCAGATGTAAGCTGTTTATTACATAGACATACACGTGTAGAGCATAGTATTACCAGACCCAGTGAACTCATTTGGATGTCATAATTTCCAGTCATGTAGGCATATTTGACAGCAACTTTCACCCCCCAAGTGTTAGGAGGCACTATTTTGCTAATCAGGGAAGAAATTTTAGGAAATTCATTTTGCTTTCCAAATGTAATTTGTCATGATCAATAAAATGTTTGGTTTGGTTATTGATGAGCTTTAAGACATGCTCTTCTATGAATTCTTAGGGTAAATGAGAGATGGTAGTAGTTTTTTTCTGTATATAGAGTATATAAACCCTGAAAGTTGCTCAGTTGAGTCTTCAGAGCTAATAAGTGATGATAAATGAAAAACAAATCTTGGAATAATTGATTTTCTGAAAGTGAAAGGGCAGAGAGAGATAAGGAAATCGGGAAATGTTAATTTTAGACTATTGTGCCAATAGTAATGAATGTATTCACTACCCGAAAAAACTATTCTTCTAGAATAGAAAAACAAGTTAAGTGACATGACATGATCAGTCAGATTTATTCTATAAGACAGGTCTTTTCAAAAAGTCATTATTAATAGAGACCAAAGACACTTTAATAGAGACCAAAGACACATTAATAGAGACCAAAGACACATTAATAGAGACCAAAGACACAACCAAATGCTGTGCATGGACTTCGACTTGATCCTGGTTTGCAAATCACATATTGGGGAAATTGTAATGTACCCAGCTATAGAATATATTTGGGAATAAATTTTTAGTTTTCTTAGGCGTGTTCCTGGTTACTATGGCTATGTAGGAGAATGGACTTATTTTAGGAGGTATATCTGAGGTATATTTACAGGGAAAGTTATCTTCAAACAATACACAGTATGTACAGGGAAAATAAATACGGCATTAAATGTTGAATCCGTGGTAAAAATAAGTGTGGTTGTCAAACAGTTCTTTCAGCTTGTTTATATGTTTGCATATGTAAAATGAGAGAAAAATCCCTCTCTGGAACCCTGTTTCTTCGTTCAGCTTTGCAAGAAAAGACCTCAAGAGAATGTATCGTTGTTTATGGCTACCACCTCTACCCTTCCTCTGCTGTTCTCTCTCTCTTGAATTCAGACCTGTGAGACTTTTATTCCTGTCTTCCCACCAAAACTCTCATTTCCACGTCAGCACTGGCCTCCATGTTGCCAGACCTGGTGGTCCTTGCTTAGTCCTCATATTGCTTGACCTCTAAGCAGCATTTGTTGCAGTCGATCAAGTGGTATAATGATTCTCTCAGACTCTGAGTTCTGCTGCTGCTTGACTTCTCTTTTGGTGGTTCCTCCTCTTTTTTAAACATCGGAGTGCCTCCGGGCTCAGATCTCATCTCAATTTGTGTTTATTTTTTTATTTATTTATTTTTTTTGAGACGGAGTCTCGCTCTGTCGCCCAGGCTGGAGTGCAGTGGCCGGATCTCAGCTCACTGCAAGCTCTGCCTCCCGGGTTCACACCATTCTCCTGCCTCAGCCTCCCGAGTAGCTGGGACTACAGGCGCCCGCCATCTCGCCCGGCTAGTTTTTTGTATTTTTTAGTAGAGACGGGGTTTCACCGTGTTCGCCAGGATGGTCTCGATCTCCTGACCTCGTGATCCACCCGTCTCGGCCTCCCAAAGTGCTGGGATTACAGGCTTGAGCCACCGCGCCCGGCCTCAATTTGTGTTTAGTTCCTATATCACCTTACCCTGTTCTATAGCTTTAAATACTATTTAGATGTGGAGACTCCCAAGTTCATATTGCCACCCCAGCCTCTCCCCTGAACTTTGGACTCATTTATCCATCTGCCTACCTGATACATTCCCTTGGTGCCAAATAGGCATTTCAAGTTTAATGTATCCAGAACTGAGCACGTTGGTCCCATCAGTCTCTTCTGCACACCCCCCAACAAAGCAAGCACATGCTATTTACCTGCTGTTCCACATTCTTCCTCATCTCCATATGAGGAACTTCATTCTTCTAATTGCTCAGGCAGTAAATCCTGGTGTCTGATTCATATTTTCCCCTCATACCTTACATTTAATCCCTCAGCGAATATGGTCAGCCACACTTTAAAAACATATTCAGGCCAGGCGCGGTGGCTCAAGCCTGTAATCCCAGCACTTTGGGAGGCCGAGGCGGGCGGATCACAGGGTCAGGAGATTGAGACCATCCTGGCCAACACGGTGATACCCCGTCTCTACTGAAAATACAAAAAATGAGCCGGGCGTGGTGGCGGACGCCTGTAGTCCCAGCTACTCGGGAGGCTGAGGCTGGAAAAATGGCGTGAACCCGGGAGGCGGAACTTGCAGTGAGCCGAGATCGCGCCACTGCACTCCAGCCTGGGCGACAGAGCGAGACTCCATCTCAAAAAAAAAAAAAAAAAAAAAAAAAAATTCAGAAGCTAAGCACTTCTCCAGCTCTTACCACTACCATCTCAATCCAAGGTACATTCTAGGACAGATTATAACAGATTTTCTCAACCTTGGTACTATCAACGTTTTGGGCCAGCAATGTTGGGGTAAAGGGCTGTCTTGTGCATCGTAGGATGTTTAGCAGCATCCCTAGCTTCTACCTGCTAGATGCAATTAGCAGCCCGTCCCAACAGTTGTGACAGCTAGAAATGTCACCAGACATTGCCGAACTGTTCCTTGGGGGGACGTTGGATTATGGACCACTGGATTATAGCAATATCCTCCTATTGTCTCTGCTTCCTCTCTTGCCCCCATACAGCTTATTCTCCATCTAGCAACCAGTGTATCAGATCAAAACATGGATCAGATCATGTCATTTATTTTCTTTAAAACCTTCCTGTGGCTTCCCATCTCATTAGCGTCAAATCTGTAAGTGCCTACAGATCCCTTGCTGACCAACATACATACCTGACCCACCCACCCCCCAACTTGGAGAGCAACTTTTTCTCTCTGTGCAGATTTGAAAAGGGCATCATTTCCACTGGATGGATGCAGCCTCTTCCCCTGCTTTATTTTTCATCACAGTATTATCACCACTTTACATGTTCAATTTGTTGAATGCATGGTAAGATGAGAAGTATAATTATCAAAATGTGCCCTTGGTATCCATGGATTCCACATCTGTGGATTCAATCAACTGTGGATCCATAATATTAGAGGGGAGAAAAAGGCATGTATTCTGAACGCGTGTGGACTTTTCTTGTCATTCCCTAAACAATACAGTGTAACAACTATTTACGTAGTATTTTCATCAGATTAAGTATTATAAACTAGAGATGATTTGAAGTATACAGGAAGACATGTAGGTTATATGCAAGTACTATACCATTTTATATAAAGGACTTTGTGGCTTAAACATGATTTATTATTTGTCATGATCCTGTAGGTAACTAAAGTGCTTCTGCTGGTCTCACCTGGGCTGCTCATGCAGATTTTGGTATCCTTAGGGAGTCCTAGGACCAATTCCCCACAGATACTGAGGGATGACTGTTTTTAGTAAAAGGTAAGCTGCTAAAAGTTCACCTAACCCAATCTGAGAATGTCAAGAAAACCTTAGCACCTAACATAACCTCAGAGATTCTACAAAGGTCTCACAGAAGAAACGATGCCTAAATAAGACTTAGTGTGGTTGTGTAGAAGGAGAGAAAGGGTATTAGTAGTAAAGAGGAGAAGGAGTGGAGCCAATGCCCAGTTCAGTTTTGAACTGCCTCCTTGATACTTGCAAGAGGAGAGATACTTCCAAGAGGAGAGATACTTCCAAGAGGAGATTCTGCCATCAGGTAGTTAGAGAGACAAGTCTTGATCTTAGGAGAGACAGCTAGACTGTAAACACAGATTTGGGAATAATCACTAGATAAGCAGAAATGAGGGACTGTTGACATGTCAAAATTGGAAGGAAAGCCTTGAGATTTAGTCTGATAACTAAAGAAACTCCCTAAACAATCTGCCAGAGAGAAAAATACAGCGGAAAATTTAAAACATGATAGGAGGCTGCACGGTGGCTCATACCTGTAATTCTAGCACTTGGAGAGGCCAGGGCAGGCGGATTGCTTCAGCCCAGGAATTCAAGATCAGCTTGGGGCAATAAGGCAAAACCCAATCTCTACCAAAAAAAAAAAACAAAAATTAGCTGGACGTGGTAGCATGTGCCTGTGGTCCCAGCTCCTTGGGAGGCTGAGGTGGGAGGATCATCTGAACCTGGGGAAGTTGTGGCTGCAGTGAGCTGTGATCACACCACTGCCCTCTGGCCTGGGTGACAGAAAAAGGTAAAACAAGATGGGAGACTCCTAATGTGTTTCTCTCGGACAAGGAAAACAAAACAAGATAAGGTTGTTTGTTCTTGAGGAAGAACAATTATTTAGCTTAAACCAGACTAAAGCCAGGGAAAGAGTTCTCTAAAACCTCAGTGATTATTGAAGTGTTGAGTACAACAGATAACAAAGCCAGCTAGCTGTGCTACTCATGTAAATTCTAAGGTTATTTTAATTTTTATGCATTATAAAAATCAGTTTTTCAAAGTTGGAAGTTTTTGGAGTAAAAAAATAACTTTTAAAGTATGGAGTGTTCTTTTTCTCTCATTCTTACACTTTTAATTTAGTATTGTAAATGGACATGTTTTTAGTCGAACTGTAATGGTTGTCTAATTTTGTGTAACAAACGCCACTCCAAATCTTTGTAGTTTAAAAAACATTTATTATTTGTCATGATCTAGTAGGTGACTGGAAGATTCCTCTGGTCTCACCTAGTTCTGTTCATGTGGCTGTAGTCAGCAGCTGGGCTGAGGCTGAAGGGTCTAAGCGGGTCTTGGGGACATGTCTGAGGCCGTGGTGCTGGTGTCCCCGGTGACATGTCTGAGGCCGTGGTGCTGGTGTCCCCGGTGACATGTCTGAGGCCGTGGTGCTGGTGTCCCCGGTGACATGTCTGAGGCCGTGGTGCTGGTGTCCCCGGTGACATGTCTGAGGCCGTGGTGCGGGTGTCCCCGGTGACATGTCTGAGGCCGTGGTGCGGGTGTCCCCGGTGACATGTCTGAGGCCGTGGTGCGGGTGTCCCCGGTGACATGTCTGAGGCCGTGGTGCGGGTGTCCCCGGTGACATGTCTGAGGCCGTGGTGCGGGTGTCCCCGGTGACATGCCTGAGGCTGTGGTGCTGGTGTCACCTGGCTTGTATGCTCGTACATGTGCACGTCCTGTTCACCCCCCTGCTCCGAGTATGCTCTCTCCATCCATAGTCTCCCCAGAGGTGTTTTAACATGGCAACAGGAGTGTTCCAAGAGGGCAAAAGCGAAAACTGCAGGTCTCTTAAGGACTAGTCTTAGTCACACGTCGTCATTTCTGCTGCATTCTATCACACTATAATGTATGTGGATTAATTCATTTCAGCCTCACTACAATGCTGTAACAAGTAGGTAGGTACCTTATTACCCTCATTTTTAAAGTGAGGACACCAAAACTCAGTACTAGTAGTTTGACCACAGGCCCCCAACAGGTAAGCCACAGGACCAGGTGGGGTTTCAGTCTCTCCTTTGCCATCAACAAGCTCTGAGATGTTCATTTATCTGAGCCTGTTTCTTCTTCTGTAAAATGGGATTAATACAACTTGAGTGTCCCTTGCCTGAAATGTTTGGGACCAGAAGTGTTTCAGATTTGGGGTTTTTCAGATTTTGAAATATTTGCATTATATTTAGCCAGTTGAGTATCCCTAATCACTTGAACCCGGGAGGCGGAGGTTGCAGTGAGTCAAGATTGCGCCATTGCACTCCAGCTTGGGCAACAAGAGTGAAACTCCATCTCAGAAAAAAAAAAAAAAAGTTTCAGATTTTTGGATTAGGGATACTCAACCTACACTATTATACAGAATAATTTTTAGGATTGAATTGAGATGATTTCTAAAATATCTAGCGAATACTTGATTCCTAGCAGGTACTCAAAAATGTTAATTTCAGGCCGGGCGCGGTGGCTCAAGCCTGTAATCCCAGCACTTTGGGAGGCCGAGACGGGCGGATCACGAGGTCAGGAGATCGAGACCATCCTGGCTGACACGGTGAAACCCCGTCTCTACTAAAAAATACAAAAAAACTAGCCGGGCGAGGTGGCGGGCGCCTGTAGTCCCAGCTACTCAGGAGGCTGAGGCAGGAGAATGGCGTGAACCCGGGAGGCGGAGCTTGCAGTGAGCTGAGATCCGGCCACTGCACTCCACCCTGGGCAACAGAGTGAGACTCCGTCTCAAAAAAAAAAAAAAAAAAAAAAAAAAAAAAAAAAAAAAAAAATGTTAATTTCATCACGTTCTTCTTACTGTTCTCAGGTTGCTTTATTAGATGAGGAAATGTTTTTATACCTGCTATTTGTCTCATTATCTTAAACAAAATTTGAATGACCTACACCAGAATTATTAAAGGAGACAGTGATTTAACATTCCAGTAGTAGAGCAGTAATAAAGAAAATTTCATACTGATGGAATTTATTTTAAGACTGTGATCTGAGCTGTTCTACCCTAAGGTGTTAGTGGCTGATGATCACTTAATAGATTGCTCTCCCAGAGATTATTTACATTTTCAGGGGAAATAAAATGCCGATGAAAGAATAGAGTAGAAGAATTTTAGGTTTTGTGGCAAGCCAGTGAGGAAACTATGATTAGGAAAGGGATCTTTCAGTGGTGATCTTTGTGGTCTATCTACCACCATAGATGAATCCTGGCAAGGTATCAAGTAACTCACCACAGTTTGTATATAATTTATAGATTTGGGTTTCTATAGGAAAAAAATGCCTTTTAATAAATTCAGACCATCATGCTATGTTATTTCATTTGGGTATGACATTTAGATGAGCACAGATGCAGTTACTATACTATAAATCCAACTGGAGTGTTGACAAATTAAGGTCTAGGCCTGTTACGGGCTGAGTTGTGCCCCACCCCCAATTCATATGTTGAAGCCCTAATCCCCTGGACCTCCGAATGTGACTGTATTTGGACACAGGGCCATAAAAAGGTGATTAAGTTTAAATGAGGTCTTTGTGGTGGACCCTAATCCAATATGACTAGTATCTTGATAAGAAGAGGAAATGTGGATACATGGGGAGACACCAGAAACAGACAGAGGGACAGCCATGTGAGAACATTTCAAGAAAGCAGCCATCTGCAAGTTAAGGAGAGAGGCCTCAGAGAAACCAAACCAGCCAACAACTTTATCCTAGACTTCCAGCCTCCAGAACTGTGAGAAAATACATTTCTGTTGGTCCAGCTACCCAGTCTGTAGTGTTATTGGGGCTTTTTTTGTTTTTGAGACAGAGTTTCGTTCTTGTTGCCCAGGCTGGAGTACAATGGCCTAATCTCAACTCACCGCAACCTTCGCCTCCCAGGTTCAAGTAATTCTCCTGCCTCAGCCTCCCAAGTAGCTGGGATTACAGGCATGTGCTACCACACATGGCTAATTTTGTATTTTTAGTAGAGACAGGGTTTCTCCATGTTGGTCAGACTGGTCTCAAACTCCTGACCTCAGGTAATCCACCCACCTCGACCTCGTAAAGTGCAGGGATTACAGGCATGAGCCATTGTGCCTGGCCTATACTGTTATGTTATGGCAGCCCAAGCAGACTAACACAGGGCCCAGTACCGACCCTTCCACATGGGTGTTTAACATTTGTTATTTTTTCAAAACCAAAACTGTTTGTTGCTACTTGGGAGGCTGAGGTGGAGAATTGCTTGAGCCCAGGAGTTCAAGTCCAGCCTGGGCAACACAGTGAGACCCCATTCTTTTAAAAAAATTATAGGCCAGGTGCAGTGGCTCAAGCCTGTAATCCCAGCACTTTGGGAGGCCGAGACGGGCGGATCACGAGGTCAGGAGATCGAGACCATCCTGGCTAACACGGTGAAACCCCATCTCTACTAAAAAAATATAAAAAACTAGCCGGGCGAGGTGGTGGGCACCTGTAGTCCCAGCTACTCGGGAGGCTGAGGCAGGAGAATGGCGTAAACCCGGGAGGCGGAGCTTGCAGTGAGCGGAGATCCGGCCACTGCACTCCAGCCTGGGTGACAGAGTGAGACTCCGTCTCAAAAAAAAAAAAAAAAAAAAATTATATATACACATACAGACACGTACAATGTATTGTATATGTATATACACATATATAATATATGTATATACATGTATAATATATACATATATAAATATACATGTGTACATGTTGTATATAAAAGATCTACACACAAATATATAAAATAAATAATAAATTTTTGTTGTAGAAAAATCAGGGATGGATTATAGATGCTGTTTCTCATAAAGTAATCAAATTAAGTTGCACAACCCAGCATTTGAAACAGACCATTTTAAAAGAGTCGTCTTATCCTTTATTTTGCCACCAAGGCTATAGCCCCTTTCCTTCCATTTCTCTGTCCTCTTTACCCTACCCTACACTCTTCTGTCCTGTTCCAACATACATGCATATAGGCCAGCTAGAGCTGGCCCTTTTACCCTCACTTCCTATATTTTCAGGTGTATTCTCTCTAGAAAGCTTTAGTTATTTTTCCTAAGCAACAGGATAATCTTCCATGTTGCTTTTCTGTTTCACTCTGTAAAAAATGAGGAGGCCAGTTAAAGAAGGAGAGAAGGCCTTAACATTTATTGAGCACTTATTTTATGCCAGGTACTGTTACTCACTTTACATAAAACATTTCCTTTAGTGAGAAAACAGCAGTGGCCACATTTAGAAAAATGAAAAGCAACAGTGACGATCTTGTAACATTGCTTTAAAATGAGTGTCTGGCCATTGCCCTACTTTCTGTATATGTGCTTAGCTCTGCTATTATCAGATCTACTGTACCTGGTAGTTATGAAAAGTACCTTAATTATTTAAATCTCTAGATGTAAGTCATTTTGTGAGAGGAGAAAGCAAGATAACCTTGGGGTATGTGTCTATTAGAACGGGTTTAGAAACAACGCAGGGACTGGTGCTTCTGAGAGTATGTCATTGATGGTCACAAGTAATTTGCTGGTGCATGCCTTCTTAATGGAAAGGAATTGAAGGAAAAATGGAAAAAGTTACTAACTTCTGGACAATTAGACAGTAATCTGAGGAAGGGACAGCTACTCTAAGGCTATCGGAAGCATGCCTGGGCTGGTGTAAGGTGTCCCACTTAGGAGAGAAAAGGATTTGAAAAGGATAGTTTCCTTTGGCTTGGAACGCTGAAAAAAAAGGAGCCCAAGGGAAAGGAGGCTTGTTAACCCTACACACCAGGGGTCAGGCTGTGGGTCAAATGTGGCCTGAGGTCTGTTCTTGCAGTCCTTTGGGATGAAAGTGATTTTTACATTTTTAAACAGTTGTAAAAAAAAAATGTACCAGAGACCTTGTTTGTCTCACAAAGCCTAAAATGTTTACTATCTGACCTTTTGCAGAAAAAGTGTGCTATTCCTTGCATATAAGTATAGAGGATTATGAGGGTTGGTTTGTATTTTCAACTGACAGGCTTGTGGTATACTGTAAACAGTTGAATATGAGAAATCTTCCCAAACATTTGTAGCGTTTCATAGAATCATCCTCTTTTAGCCCAGTGTTAAGAGCTCATTTGTATTAGTTTGCTAGGATTGCTGTAACAAAGTACCACGAAAATTTATTTGAACAACAAAAATTTGTTGTCTCATGGTTCTGAAGACTAGAAGTCCAAAATGATGTATTGACATGGTGGTTTTCTTCTGAGGACTGTGAGAATCTGTCCCATGTCTTTTCCTAACTTCTGGTGATTTGCTGAAAACCTTTGGTGTCCCTTGGCTTGTAGGTGTATCACCCCGATCTGTGCCTTCATGTTCATGTGATATTCTCCTTGTTTGTGTGTATCCAGATTTCCTTTTTTAAATAAGGACACTGGTCATATTGGATTAGGTCACTCCATGACCTCATCTTTATCACTTGCAAAGACCCTATTTCCAAATAAAGTCACATTCACAAGTATTGCAGTTTAGGACTTCAGCATCTTTTGGAAGGGACATAATCCAACCCATAATATCTTCTAGGCCTTTGTTTTACAGACAAGAACAGAGAAACTATGAAAGTATAAAGAAGTCATTCAAATCGTATAGCTATCTGGGAGCAGAACCAGTATTATAATGTAGGTCCACTGACCGACCCAGTATTTGTTCACTCACATACTTTATAATATTCAATTGCAGTGTAATGAGGTTCAATCAAGTGTCATACTTGTTTGTACCAGTTACACGATTCCAGTCATCTTTCCTATGCCTTCCATTAATCATGGAGCAATAATAAATTACAGATGGATCGGAATTAATTCATTTCCAATACAGAAATGAGCACATCTTGCATCATTGTTAGTGTATTCCATTCTGTATCCTTTTCGTATTCAGTTCTGAAAGAGTTTACTCAGGGCCTGCTGTTTGCTAAGGAGTATCTAAGCATACTTGCACAGTAAAGTTGTAGAGAATGGGCTTTGGTCTGGATTTCTACATTGCCTATTTCAACAGGTTCTAGTCACAGCTCCGCTACAAGTTCTAAACTCAAGTCTTGCTGGTTTTGTCCGTTGATAAATCACTTTCTTAAGCCTTAATTCTCATGTGTTGTTCCCATAAGATTTTCAGAAACCCCAGGTAACTTTAGGATTCTATGATTCTGTGACTGTGGTGAGACATTTTTGCATTTGGAGCATCTGATGGCTAAGGAAAGTATATGTAACTTCAGGCTAAGTCATGTATGGTAAACCACTCTAAAGATGAGCAGCACCATTCACAATAGCAAACACATGAAAGCAATGTAAGTGCCCATTAACTGATGAGTGGATAAAGAAAATGTGTTACATATATAACATGGAATACTACACAGCCATTAAAAAGAATGAAATCAAATCCTTTGCAGTAACATGAATGTAACTGGAGGCAATTATCCTAACTGAACTAACACAGAACCAGAAAACTAAATATTACATGTTCTCACTTGTAAGTGGGAGATAAGCCTTGGGTACACATGGACATAAAGATGGGAACAATAGACACTGGGGACTCCAAAAGCAGGGAGGGAGGGCAGGAGGGAGGGGGCAAAGGCTGAAAAACTACCTGCTGGGTACTGTGTTCACTGTTCGGGCAACAAGAACATTAGCGGTCCAATACCTCAGCTTCATACTATATACCCATGTAATAACCTGCACATGTATCCCCTGAATCTAAAATTTTAAAAAGCTGAAACTTAAAAAATTAAATTTAAAAATAAAGATTTCATCTCATTTGCTTTATCACTTACGCACATGTGTGCCTTGCTCTCTTCCGCTAATACACGTGTGTGTAGATTCATGTTAATGAATATACACACATTTTTTTCTAAACCATTTAAGGGTAACTTACATACATCATATCTGTGTGCCTAATTTCTTAGGTGAATAATTCCTAAGAAATACAGTTAGCAACTTCAGCAAGTTTAACATTGATACTTTACTATTGTAATCCAATTTTGTCAGTCAATTCAATACTGTCCTATATGCCATCTTTTCCCTTCTTGCATTTAACTTTAGTCTCTTTCAATCTGTAACATTTCCATAGCCGTTCTTTGTCTTTTATGGCATTGATATTTTTGGAAGAATAAAGACCTCGCCCCACTCCTTTTTTAGTAGAATGTTCCACATTTTGGATCTGTCTGATTTTTTTTTTATGATTAGACTCAGGTTGTAGATATCTTTTTAAATGTTCTAAAATGTGGAAACAGTATTCCATTCAAAGGATCAATGTAAAACAAAATTTAGGTCACACAAACTTTGAAAGAATTATTAGAAGCCAAATCGAAAAACCAAAAATGTGTTATAGAATCAACTTCCTAGAAAATGTTTAGAGTACGGTCGTTTTCAGTCTTTCACATTTCTGTAGATGGTGGTTCAACAACTGGATTTTCCAAAATCGAGAAATGTCTTGGCATTGAGGTGAACTTAGGTGGCTTTCTTTAGCTTCATCATGAACTCTGCCTCCCCAAAAAGCCAGTGATAACTTTCTGTAGAAACAGGATTTTTCTTTCAACTTCTGCTACATTTATTCAACAAACATTACTAAATTCTTATTATCCTGACATTGAGGTGGAACCTGGGAATACAAAGAAGGGCATAACAGAGACTGAACATGCCACACTGTTTATTAAAAGATAATCAGATGCTGACATGCCACAGAGGACAGGAGCAGCTTCTGTGGGGGGTTGGGGGGCGGGGGGATGGTCTGTAACTGCACTGGAGGGGGAATACCTAAATGCTACTTTCTGCCCAAAGTGGGAAATCCCTGTTGTTCCTGTAAGAGTCACATCTGTCTGCAAAAAAACTCCGGCTAGTGCTTAGCATGTTTACCTATTCTGGTGCATTAAAAATGACTAAGCCATACTGAATAGTTTAGTACAGGCAATCCTTTTCAGAGACTGGCGGATAAGAGGTTATTTCTTTCGATGCTTGAATTCTTGAACTGTTGTTTTGCACTATATGAAATGTCCTAAGGATTCGCTTTTTTTTTTTAAAGCACTAAATTTTAAATTATTTTTTTCATCATTTCCAACAGTATTACAGGTAAATAGTAAAATTATTTTAAAATGGAAAATGCTTTTTTAGTTTGAAGACAAAGCAACTTTGCATCTTCTGATGCTATGATCCTAATTGTGGCTTTGTTCCTACTTTCTTTAGATTTAAGAAAGATGCTTTACGACCTTTAGCAAAGTCTTAACCAGGTCATTTTATCTGAAGACTACCATATTCTAAGCCACAACTTCATTTGTCTGGTTTCTGCAGGGAATAGTTCATTAAACTTGGGGTGCCCAAAATACTGTAACTTAAACCTGGAAATAAAACACCAATATGCTGAACTTGGGATAATTTCTAAGAGTACTACTAAAGGTACTTCTATTTTTTTCCAAACATAACATAGGGGAATGGGTATTGGTTGTACTATGTAGATGTTCTTCAACTTAAATTGTATTACCTGGGAAGACTGGTAATTTTCATGTCATTCTCAATATAAGAATAAAGAAAATGTAATAGTTATCCATTCTAAATTCTGTGTTATACATTTTCTTAATACAGTAACTAAATATGCCAAAGAAAAGGAGCTGTGATTTCATATTGTCAGAAATATGACTTTTGAAAGCACGTAGATAACAGAAAGGAATTCAAGAAGACCCATGAATGTAATATGGGGAAATTTTTTTTTTTAATTTTGTGACGATATTATTTACTTCTATATTGGCAAGTATTGACCAAAGAGAAGTATTTTATTGACTAAAAATATATTTTAATCAAAATAATTCTGATAGGACATTCTAAATAAGCTAATTTTGACAATTTTCCTTCTGTTAAAATTGAGAGGAAATAACACAGTTGCTTTCTCCCATGCAATTGAAATGCAGTAAATTATAGCATATAATATAACTGGTCTTTCAGATTACCTTAGTTATTGCGCCACCCACAATAGGACAGTATTATAAAGCACAAGGGAAGCTCTGAATCTGATTATAAATGAAATAGAGATTACTTAGAGGTTATTTGTTGTCTATATTGTTAATATAGAGTAAGAGTTGACTAGGTTGTCTTACATTTTAAAACCCCGGTTGTGACTGGGCATGCGTGGTGGGCCAAGGTGAGAGGATCGATTAGCGCAGGAGTTCAAGACCAGCCTGGGCAACATGGCAAAACACCATCTCTACAAAAAATTAGCTGGATGTAGTGGCAGGCGCCTGTGGTCCCAACCACTCGGGAGGCTGAGGTGGGAGAATCGCTGAGCCCGAGAGGCAGAGGTTGCAGTGAGCCAAGATTGCGCCACTGCACTCCAGGCTGGCTGACAGAGCAAGACCCTGTTCAAAAAGAAAAAAAAAAAAAAAATCCCTGGTGGTCTTTACAGAGTTTAGAGAGCAGAATGTAGAGTGCTTAAAATTCCTTAGCACAATATAGTATATAAAATTGCCCGGTATTTCTTTTTTATATCAAGACTTACTGGATATCATACATTTTATATGATTCAACCTTGAACAGGCTTATCTGTAAAAAGATTCTGCCTCGGCCGGGTACGGTGGTTCACACCTGTAATCCCAGCACTTTGGGAGGCTGAGGCAGGTGGTTCATTTAAGGTCAAGAGTTCAAGACTAGCCTGGCCAACATGGTGAAACCCCGTCTCTACTAAAAATACAAAAAATTAGCTGGGTGTAATGGTGCATACCTGTAATCCCAGCTATTGGGAGGCTGAGACAGGAGAATTGCTTGAACCCGGGAGGCGGAGGTTGTAGTGAGCCAAGATCTTGCCATTGTACTCCAGCCTGGATGGCAGAGTGAGGCTTTGTCTTTGTCTCAAAAAAAAAAAAAAAAAGGCTCTTCCTCCTTTTCTAACCTGCTTCCTGCCTTAGTCCACCTTTGTCGTAGTCTATTCAGGCTGCTATAACAAAATACTTTATACTGGGTAATTTATAAACAGCAGACATTTATTGCTCACAGTTCTGTAGGCTGGGAAGCCCAAGATCAGGATGTGGCAGATTCAGTGTCTGGTGAGTGCTCACTCTCTGCTTCCAACATGGTGCCTTTGTGGTGTGTCCTCACATGGTGGGAGGGTCAAAGAGGCTACCTCAGGTGCTCATCCCATTCATGAGGGCTCCACCCTCAAACCCAAATTACCTCCTAAAGCCCCAAATTCTTAATACTGTTGCATTGGGGATTAAGATTTCAACATACGAATTTGAGGAGACACAGAAGTTCAGATCATTTCAACCTTGAATTTCATCCTTGAACAGCATTGAACGGCTTGTCATTTCTTTGCTCACGTCTGACTTTCACATCTTACAGTTGCATGTGCAGTATGGTAGCCACTACCTGCATATGACTATTTAAATTTAAGTTTAGGCTGGGCGTGGTGACTCACACCTGTAATCCCAGCACTTTGCGGGGAGGCCAAGACAGGTGGATCACTTGAGCCCAGGAGTTTAGACTAGCTTGGGCTTAAATTTAAAATTCAGCCTCTCAGTTGTACTAGCTACATTCCAAATACTCAGTGGCCATATGTGCTAGCAGCTACACCTTATTGGACAGTGCAGATATCGAACACTTTCATCATAGAAAGTGCTGTTGGACAGTGCTACCTTACAGCCCTTTGTTCCAAGTAATCTCTATTTCATTTATAATCAGATTCAGAGACCAGCCTGAGTAACCAACCTAAGTAATCTCTGATTACTTAGGGTGGTCTCCTCTCACTGCCCACCTCTCTCCTTTCGTATCTATTTAAAGCATTCTTCTTCAAGATTTATATCAGGTGCAAGAAGCATTTTCAGCCAGTCCTGCTCGTTCCCAATTTCAGGGTTCTAGTCCTCCAGTCTTCCTTTTTTTTTTTTTTTTTTTTTTGAGACAGAGTCTCACTCTGTTGCCCAGCCTAGAGTGCAGTGGCACAATCTTGGCTCACGGTAACCTCTGCCTCCCAGGTTCAAGCGACTCTCGTGCCTCAGCCTCCTGAGTAGCTGGGATTACAGGTGTGTACCACCATTACCAGCTAATTTTTTGTATTTTTAGTAGAGATGGGGTTTCCCTGTGTTGCCCAGGTTGGTTTCAAACTCCTGGGCTCAAGTGATCTTCCTGCCTCAGCCTCCCAAAGTGCTGGGATTACAGGCATGTGCCACCATGCACGGCCTCTGTCATTTTGGCATTATGCCTTTATTATTGACACTTCACTGTGTGTAAATTTAGGTTTACATATATGTCTTCTCTTCTGACTGTACACTTTTGAAATTTCACGTCCTAAGTATTTCTTCAGTCCATTTACTTCACTCTAAATATAGTGGTACAGGCTTAGGAGTTAAGCAGGATTCATTTTGAATTCTAGCCCCTCCACTTACAATATTTGTTACCTTAGACAGCTTTAATCTTATTGAACCTTAGTTTCCTAATGCATAAAATAAGAATGGTAGGCTGGGTGCGGTGGCTCACATCTGTAATCCCAGCCCTTTGGGAGGCTGAGGCGGGTGGATCACCTGAGGTTGGGAGTTCAAGACCAGCCTGACCAACATGGAGAAGCCCCATCTCTACTAAAAATACAAAATTAGCTGGGCATGGTGGCACATGCCTGTAATCTCTGCTGCTCGGGAGGCTGAGGCTGGAGAATCACTTTAACCTGGGAGGCAGAGGTCACGGTGAGCCGAGATCGTGCCATTGCACTCCAGCCTGGGCAACAAGAGCAAGATTCGGTCTCCAAAAAAAAAAAAAAAGGTAAACTAGGCATTCAGCTTTACAATTAGAGGCCGGCCATGTATATCATCAGAAAACAATAGTAAATGTTATTTATTTTTATCATTTTTTTTTTTAAATGGAGTCTTGCTCTGTCACCCAGGCTGGAGTGCAGTGGTATGATGTTGGCTCACTGCCACCTCCGCCTCCTGGGTTCAAGCGATTCTCCTGCCTCAGCCTCCTAAGTAGCTGGGACTACAGGCATGAGCCATCATACCCACCTAATTTCTGCATTTTTATTAGAAACAGGGTTTCACCATGTTGGCCAGGCTGGTCTCAAACTCTTGACCTCAAGTGATCTACCCGCCTTGGCCTCCCAAAGTGCTGGGATTACAGGCATGAGCCACCGTGCCTGGCCTAATTGTGTTTAATCTTCTATTTCTAATGCTTTCATTTTACTCTTTTGACTCAACTTTAAGACCTTTTGGGCCGGGTGCGGTGGCTCAAGCCTGTAATCCCAGCACTTTGGGAGGCCGAGGCGGGTGGATCACGAGGTCAGGAGATCGAGACTATCCTGGCTAACATGGTGAAACCCCGTCTCTACTAAAAAAAAAATACAAAAAACTAGCCGGGCGTGGTGGCGGGCGCCTGTAGTCTCAGCTACTTGGGAGGCTGAGGCGGGAGAATGGCGTGAACCCGGGAGGCGGAGCTTGCAGTGAGCCGAGATCACGCCACTGCACTCCAGCCTGGGAGACACAGCGAGACTCCGTCTCAAAAAAAAAAAAAAAGACCTTTTGTATCTAAGCACTATCTTAACATCAAACCTTTTAACCATGCAGTTTCCCATTATTCTGTTCCCCCTCCCACCCCAGACAGAGGAAGATTTCTTTACTGTCCCATTAACATCTCACTCTCAGCCCTGTCTCCTAGTTTTTACATATGTTGTATCCCCGATCAGAAACTCCTTTCCCCTGTTCTACATGATCCACCTGCCTATCCTTCGGGATCCAACCCAGATCTCATCTCTTTTGTGGAGTTTTTCCTGATTATTTTAATTTTCAGAATCTAACTATTCTGTACCTCATAATTTACAAATTATGTTATCTTTGCTTGAGTGCATATGTGTAATTATACATTATCTTTCTGTGTTGCTATGTAATATTTTTAACATGGTTTCTTGTTTTCTATTATTTGTGTTAATGTTATTTTGTAAGAATAGATAGAATAGATACTATGCTTTTTATTTACTCTTTGGCAGGGCTGAGTACATGATAAATCTTCAGTAAATGTTTGTTTCTTAAATAATATGATAAATAGACTGGCAGACATGCATGACAGCATATGATGGTAATTTTTACAGGAATTTGTTTTGCTCATAAATTTGTTCACTGCTGATTGATTCATTTTGCATAGTTTGGAGAAGAGCCTTCCATTCTCACATTTGCTTCTTTTCAAGAGATTAGTCATTATGTATTGAGCTTCTAGAAGGAGTGTTGTAATGGACACAGTAGCTCCCTCATTACCAGTTTGTTCCTCAGAAATATCTCTCTGTTACTCTTTTTCCAGACTCTTCAAGATAAAAGAAAATCCTATGATGATGTTGTTGCTAATGATGGGGTGATAGAAGAATTTGTTAATTATAATAGCCCTATGAGAATAAGTAGTTCATTTGCTTGGCTATTCTGTAGTGTGTGAGCATCACACCTTAGTATTTAGCATTGTAATAACTATATTAGGAGATATAAAAGATATACCTGTACCTCAAAGAACGTTCTGGTAGATGTAAATCCAAGTTATTTAATAAATCACTAAAACTACTGTGAATCTTGGTTAAAGACCCCACTAGTCTTATTCATATACACACTTGAGAAATTCAGAAAGCTAAATATTTCTGCTGGGTGTGGTGGCAGGGACCTGTAGTCCCAGCTACTTGGCAGGCTGAGGCAGGAGAATTGCTTGAGGCCAGGATGCTGTAGCGTTCCGTGGTCAGGTCTGCAAATAGCCACTGCACTCCAGCCTGGGCAACATAGTGAGACTCCATTTCTTAAAAAAGAAAGATGACTACTTCTGATTTAAAATTCCAACTTGGATGGTAAACTTTTAGCCATGGCACAGCTGAAAATTTTATTACTATGTAAGATGGGAAAATCCCTTGCCACATACTACATTTATAAAGTTATGAGATTATGATTTCTTTGACACCAGTACTGATTTAGCTGTTGTTTTTACGAAGAAATAGTCCTGAGGGAGCACAAGAGGAAGCCCTAGTTTTAATCAAGTAGAGAAGTTATATTATTTATTGTTGGTCTCTGTTTAAAAAATAACAATCCTACAAAGTAAAGTTTTTAAAGAAAATAAATATTACATTTTAATTATAATAACTAGGGAGAAAAGAATTCTTCATAAATTTACAGCAATGAATACTTGGGGAACAAACATTTATTCAATATATGAATATAAGAATGATAATATTAGTTACTGAGGGAGGTAGGGATAGGTTTGGCAGGGAAAGTCACGAGGTGTATTTTGAACACATTAAGTTTGAAATGCCTATTAAAAGTCCAAATGGATAAGTCAAGTAGATCAATTAAGAAATCATAGGGAAAAGATTGATATAATAGTTATTTCAGCCAGGTGCAGTGGGCTTACGCCTGTAATCCCAGCACTTTGGGAGACTGAGGTGGACAGATCACCTGAGGTCAGGAGTTCGAGACCAGCCTGGCCACATGGTGAAACCCCGTCTCTACTAAAGTGGAAAAATTAGCTGGGTATGGTGATGCACACCTGTAATCCCAGCTACTCAGGAGACTGAGGCAGGAAAATTGCTTGAGCCTAGGAGATGGAGCTTGCAGTGAGCTGAGCTCGCACCACTGCACTCCAGCCTGGGCGACAGAGTGAGACTCCATCTCAAAAAAAAAAAAATAGTGATTTCAGTGTTTCAATAGATAGTATCTAAAGTAATGGGACTGACATCACCCAGGAGCAGTACAGTAAGGGGGAAGAAAATCTAGGTTCAGTCTTTGTTAATGTTCTTAGCATTTAGAGGTCAGATAAAGAGAAGCCGATAGAAGAACTGACTAAAAATGTAGGAGGAAAATAATAGGGTTTCTTAAAAGTTGAGAGTGTTTCAAGGAGGGAATCATCAGCTGTGTTAAAGATTGAGTAATTAGCCAGGCATAGCTGTGCATGCCTGTAGTCCCAGCTGAGGTGGAAGGATCTCTTGAACTCAGAGAGGTTAAGGCTGCAGTGAGCTATGATCACACCACTGCATTCCAGCCTGGGTGACAGAGCAAGACCCAGTCTCTTGAAAAATAAAAAATAAAAAAAATTAGAAAACAGGAAGTGTCTGCTGGATTTGGCAACATGAACGTCATTGATGGCCTTCATAAAAGCAGTTTTAGTGGAGAGTACTGAGAACCGATGCCAGATTGGAGTGGGCTAAAGATAAGTGGATCAAGAGGAAACAGACAACTCCTGAGAAGTTTTGTGGTCAAGAGGAAAGAAATGGGCCAAGGGTTGGAAACCGCAGTGACAGGACAGTTTTTTCCCCTTAGTCTGGGATTGTAGATTGTATAGAGCCTGTTTACATACGTGTGTTCTTGGGAGTGAGCTAGTAGTTAGTCATAAAGCTGCAGACATCAGAGCTTTGTGATGTTAGAAAAGATATTTATACTTTTTAAAGTCCCTGCAGAATCAACTGTGTACTTTTTCTTTTTTCTTTTTTTGTTTTTTGAGATGGATCTCTGTTACCCAGGCTGGAGTTCAATCTTGGCTGACTGCAACCTCCACCTCCCAGGTTCAAGCGATTCTCCCCACTTAGCCTCCCGAGTAGCTGGGTTTACGGGCATGCACCACCATTCCTGGCTTATTTTGTATTTTGCATTTTTCACCATGTTAGCCAGGCTGTTCTCGAACTCCTGACCTTAAGTGATCTGCCCACCTTGGCCTCCTAAAGTGCTGGGATTACAGGCATGAACCACCACGCCCAGCCCCTGTACTTTTCTTTATACTGGATTTAACATTTCAACAATGCATTGGGTTTTTTTGTTTGTTTGTTTTGTTTTCTGTTTTTTGTGGTTTTTTTTGAAACTGGGTCTCTGTCACTCAGGGCTGGAGTGCAGCGGCGCGGACTATCCAGGGCTCACTGCAGTCTCTACCTCCCAGGCTCAGGTGACCCTCCCGCCTTAGCCTCCTGAGTAGCTGGGACTACAGGTGCATGCCGCCATGCGTGGCTTTTTTTTTTTTTTTTTTTTTTTTGAGACAAGGTATCATTCTATAGCCCAGGATGGAGTGCAGTGATGCAATCACAGCTCGTTGCAGCCTCAGTCTCCCGGGGTCAAGCAGTCCTCCCACCTCTCAGCCTCCTGAGTATCTGGGACTATAGATGTCTGCTATTATACCCAGCTAATTTTTGTATTTTTTATAGAGATGGGGTTTTGCCATGCTGGCCAGGCTGGTCTCGAATTCCTGGTGTCAAGTGATCCTCCCTCCTCGGCCTTCCACTATGCTAGGATTACCGGCGGGAACCACTGCACCCAGCCTGGATTGCTTTTTATTAGTGAAAAAGAGTTCAGTGTATTCTGTCTAGTGATGAATACATATTGCTAGATAAAATTGTGTTAATTGTAAGCATTTTTGGAAGCTACCTGGGTGCTAAAATAATGTAAGAATTCTGGCTGACCAAAATAGTAAATATTTTATTTAAATAATTAGAAAATACCTGCAAAAATCAGTAATAATTACATTTCAAAGTGTTCATTTTGCTGAGAAAATGAAATTATATAAGTAAAATGTGTCATAGCTAGTCAATAAACAAATTTTTATTAAGTACTTGGTATGTTCCAGAAACTATCTTAGGTGCTGATGACACAGGAATGAAACAGTCTCTGCCCTCAAGAAATGCTGATATTTTAGGAGGTTGGGGAAGGACAACAAGCACATAATAAGGGAATGTTTATGTACTGAAATGTACTATGAAGAAAATAAAATGGAATAATGTAGCAGAGAATGACTGGGATAAATACTTTTGCTAAGTAGTCAAGAAAAGCTTCTTTGAGCTAAGATTATGTAATGGGTGGAGGAGATTCAAGTCAGAGAAAAGAAAAGTGCACGGGTTCTGAGGTAGGATTGTGTTTGGCTGGTAAAAGGAAGATAAAAAGGTCTTGTGGCTGAAAGATGGAGTAATCTGGGAATAGAATGGAAGGAGCTGTTCAGAGAGTTAGTTGGCATGAGATTATTTGATTGTTGTTGATTAGGGTAAAGAAAGTGTATTTGGGTTTATTTATTATTTTATTTTATTTCTTTTCCTTTCTACTTTCTCTCTCTCGCTCTTCTTTTCCTTTCCTTCTTTCTTTTTGTTCATTCATTCATTCATTCTTTCTTTTTTTTCTTCTTCTTTAGAGACAAGGTCTCACTCTCTCCAGACCGGAGCACAGTGGTGCTGTCATAGCTCACTGGGGCCTCAAATTCCTAGGTACAAATGATCCTCCTCCCTCAGCTTCTCAAGTAGTTAAGAATGGACTGAGGATTTCTTCTTTTTTTCTTTCTTTCTTTTTTTTTTTTTTTTTTTTTGAGACAGTCTCGCTCGCTCTGTCGCCAGGCTGGAGTGCAGTGGTGCGATCTTGGCTCACTGCAACCTTCACCTCCCGGGTTTAAGCAATTCATCTGCCTCAGCCTCCCGAGTACCTGGGACTACAGGTGCGTGCCACCATGGCCAGCTAATTTTTGTATTTTTAGTAGAGACGGGGGTTTCACCACCACCAGGATGGTCTCAATCTCTTGACTTCGTGATCTGCCTGCCTTGGCCTCCCAAAGTGATGGGATTACAGGCGTGAGCCACTTTGCCCCGCCTCTTTTTTTTTTTTTTTTTTTTTTTTTTTGAGACTGGGTCTCACTTCATCCAGGCTAAAGTGTAGTGGCATAATCACAGCTCACTGCTGCCTTGACCTCCAGGGCTCAAGTGATCCTCCCAACTCAGCCTCCCGAGTAGCTGGGACTACAGGTGCGCCACCATGCCCAGCTAATTATTGTATTTTTTGTATAGATGGAGTTTCACCATGTTGTCTAAGCTGGTGTCGAGCTCCTGGCCTCAAGGGATCCTCCCATCTTGGCCTCTCAAAGTGCTGAGATTACAGGCATGAACCATCACACCTGGCCAGGTTTTTTTCTTAATGTGAATTCATTGAAGGGTTGAATCAAGGAAGGGGCATGATTAGATTTATGCTTAGAAAGATAGTCAGGGTTAGGCAGGGTGGCTCACACTGGTAATCCTATCACTTTGGGAGGTTGAGGTGGGAGGATCCTTTGAAGCCAGGAGTTCAAGACCAGCCTAGGCAACATGGCAAGACCCTGTCTCTACAAAAAATTTTTTTAAAAAATAGATCCGTATGGATGCTGTGTGGAATGGAAGCGAGAAGACTCATTCAGAGTCATCTACAGTAGTACAAGTGAGAGATTATGAGAATTCAGACGAAAGTTGTAGCAGCAGAGATGGTAGTATATGTGTTAGATTCAGGTTATATTTGGGAGTCAATGCTGAGAGGATGTACTGGTGGGTTGGATGTGGGGTGCTGGTGGGTTGGATGTGGGGTGCTGATGGATTGCGTATGGGGTGTAGGGGAAATAGAATCATCAAATTCAGCAGTAACATTTGTTAAATACCTGTCCTTATGTGCGATTATATTAGATAACAAATATACCAATTGATTTAAAACAGCTATGTCCCTTCTTCTTGGACTGTAATTTTTCATCACTTCTTCCCATTTTGGTGGATGGTTTTGTTTTGTTTTTTTTTTAAGACGGAGTCTCGCTCTGTTAACCAGGCTGGAATGCAGTGGCGCCATCTCGGCTCACTGCAACCTCCAACTCCTGGGTTCAAGCCATTCTCCTGCCTCAGACTCCCAAGTAGCTGGGACTACAGGCACCTGCCACCATGCCCGGCTAATTTTTTGTATTTTTAGTAGAGACGGGGTTTCACCATGTCAGCCAGGATAATCTAAATCTCCTGACCTTGTGATCCGCCCACTTTGGTCTCCCAAAAGTGCTGGGATTACACGCATGAGCCACCGCACCCAGCCGGTGGATGTTTTTTAAACCACCTAAATGGTATCATAATTTTCATTCTAGCTTTTAAAATAATGTGTTTTAAAATAATTTTTAAAGATTTTGATTGCAAAATGAAAGCAACAAGGATAAGTTGTACTAATTCCAATGAAATATGGAGGCCATGGTTTTAGCAACATTCCTGGATCTCCTCTTGCTTAAATGTCCAGCTCCTGGCACACGGACACATCCCACATTAGAGCTTCCTGAGGTCTGAATCACCCCATTTCTTTGACTGTGTCTTGTTTTGCTACCTTCCTGATGCTGAGTTCAGTTTTAGTGTCCATTTGTTCACCCTCAGCTCTATTTTCAGGTTATATTCTGTTTGCCTTCTCTACCATGATACAGTGATTCTGTCAGATAATCATAAACTGCTTCCTTCAGTAAGTCCTGGGACACTTTTACTCCCCTATCTCCCTACCTTCCCAGAAAGTCTTGAGACTTACTGAAGAAAGCAGTCTTTACTAAGGAGAACCAGGTATCAAAGCATGGTTACTAAAGATGAAATACAGAGCTGAGCACTTGTTCACAAGGGGAAATGGACTCAAAACTTTTCCTGCAGAAAATTCTGACTTTGCCTGCAGGTGTCTCCCTCCTCGTTAAGATGGCCTTCTATCAAAGCAAGAGTCCTGATTGGGAACCCCCATTTCCATTATATTAATAGATGAACAGCTTTACCACCTGCTGGTCTAACTTCTAATACTTGTGGTTCTGTTCTTAATCAGCAATATAGAATACTTGTACACTCCAAGGATCAGCAAACTTTTTGTAAAAGGTCAGATGATAAGTATTTTAGTCTTTGTTAGCCATATGACCCCTGTCCCAACCACCCAGCTCTGCTGCTGTAGCGCAGAAGCAGCCATTGACAGTGTGAAAATGAGTGGAAATGACTGTATTCTAATAAAACTTTACAAAAATGAGCAGCAGGCAGGATTCAGCCTGTGGGCCATTGTTTGCTATCCCCTTCTCTAGCCTTTGTTAGACAAACTGTTAGTCTGTTCAGCTATCATCAAAAGCTGGGCTGAGAAAAGTGCTATTTATGGAATACGATAAGAAGGGCCCACTGTATGCAATGGATCTAGAGCAGATTATAGATCTACTCCTCTAAGTAATCTAAGTTATAAGAATCACTTTCTGGATCTGATTCCCTCTTTTGCGTTAATTTTTTTTTTCTTTTCTTTTTGTATTAGGCAGGTAGACCTACTGCTATAAGTCTACTTTGTCATAGTAGAAATGCCAAATAGGCTGGCATGGTGGCTCATGCCTATAATCCCACCTCTTTGGCAAGAGGATTGCTTGAGCGCAGGACTTCAAGGTTGTAGTGAACTATGATGCACTCCAGCCTAGGTGACAGAGTGAGACGCTGTCCCAAAAAGAAAATGCCCAATAGGAAGAACGGCCTCCTATAGCTGCTGATTTCAAGGAAAGGGTGTCTCAATTCTAATGACCAATGGGGATTAGCTACATGGAAAAATACAGGCAGTGGATAAAGACAAGCTATTGAGCAAGACATGATAGAAATTCTCAAAAAGGCTTATCTTTGCTCTTGCCTCTTTGTGTGTCGTTCTAGTCTCTAATTTTATTCAACTAATAGTTGTTAAATGTCTATTATGTGCAAGGCATGGTGCTATGCATTGTCTCCTGAGAATATCCTTCTATTAGAAAAAAAATGCCTGATATAAATGATTGGTATCTGTTTTCCTGCCATATATAGTCCATTCCCTGGCATGTAGGAGATGCTCAATAAATATTTGTGGCCAAATTAATATCTCACATTATAAATCAATAAATTTCTTTTCTTTTTGTTTGTTTGTTTGTTTGTTTGTTTTGGTAAATTGCTCTCTTGTGAATTCCATTATCATGCATCAGTGGATGAGTTTATAAATAAAACAAGCCATAGCTGCTGTCCAACCGTGAGCCTAAGGTGATTCCAAATAGCCTGGGATGTCTAATGATTTTAACAAGATTACTAAGTATCTTTTCCTTTCTCATAGTGCCACATCCAGCACTTTAAATTAAATAAATACAATATAGGGAGTTAGGAGAAAAGAAGTGAGGGCTAATATGAGGGTTAGAAACAGGCAACTGTTTGGTGACTAACAAAGCAGAACTTATATTTCTTTTTGATCACCTACTAAGTTCTCGTTTCTGATGTTGCACTAGAACTTTTTAAATGGAAATACTGTGAAATTGTAGTTATTTATATTTACAGATGCAAAACTGAATCAGAGATTAAGTAATTTATTTGAGGGAAGCCCTGGTTTTCTCACTGTCTCTTTGTATCAGAAATAAAGTTGTGGTTTAGGAGACTGATAGTTAGTCCGGTGTCCTATTTCTTTTGTCGTAAGTAAGATTATATATTCACTTGTATTATTTTTCATTTTCTCCCAATTGAGCCACTTCACTATTGTACCGGATGAACATGACTTTGTAAGTCTTCATTCATTTTAAACAGTAGTCATTTTTTATTTCACTGTAATCTGTCTTATGCCAGCAATGACCTCTTAACTCGTTAGTATCAACTATCAATGTAAGCACGTTTGACTGAAGAAACTAACATTTTTTAACTCTCTTACGTGCCAGGTACCATGTTGTTATCACCATTATCATTGCTAAGATTTATTGAATAAATACTAAGTGCCAGGCATTTACATACATTCTCTTATATATTCCTCACAATACTCTATGAGGAAGATGCTGTTACTGTCCTTAGGGTGACTTCAGTGAGGAAACTAAAACTTGTGGGTAAGGTTAAATGTTTTGTAAAGTATCAGAGCAAGCTATGATATGAACTCAGGGTATCTAACAAATTTATTTTTCACATCATTTAACCTTCCCAAAATGCTTCATGGTAGACTTATATTATAGTTGAGGTTATTATGAAAATAATAAATTGTACTAAACTAAGAAATGACCATATGCAGTGTTTTCCAAGCCTCTTTTAAAACCACGCTGTACAATGGAACATGCATTTTACATTTCAGCCCAATACACATGTACACATGTGTGTGACAGAAACAAAAATTTTGCCCTGTGATTTTTTTACTATTCTCTTTTTCATAATGGATCATGACCTATAGCGTGAAAAGTGATGATATAATGTGATTCTGTCCTCAGTATATATTCTTAGTGTGACAGTATATTACACAATAAGCCAGTTTTTTTCTCACTTTTTCTAGCCATTCTATTCATTAACTTATTTAAAAACTACAAACATATTGAGTGTTTATTATGTCTCAGGTACAGTTTAGTTCCCAGGACATACAAAGACGAGAATGATTCCGTCCTTGCCCTTGGATTCAAATGGGCAAGACAGACAAAATTGTAATAAGTTGTGGTAAGTACTGTGCTATCTGTATGTGCTGTGGGAACACAGAGGAGCAAGCGGGTGATTCTCCTAGTGGATGTCTAAGAAAGGCTTCATAAAGGAGTGACTTCTGAAATAGGTCATATGGAATGAATGAGAATATCCCAGGCATAAGAGAGAAGGGCATACCTGACAGAGCGAACTGCATATGCAGAGTCAGGGAGGTTTGAAAGCGTTGAACTTGTTCCAGCAATAATAAGAAAGAAGTTTAGCATAGCAAGCATATAGGTGTATATAGAGAAGTGAGGTGGAGCCCATTGAAGACCTATGCACCTTGCTAAGGAGGTTAGACTTTCTTCTTTTTTTTTTTTTTTTTTTTTTGAGACAGAGTCTCGCTCTGCCGCCCAGGCTGGAGTGCAGTGGCGCGATCTCGGCTCACTGCAAGCTCCGCCTCCCGGGTTCACACCATTCTCCTGCCTCAGCCTCCCGAGTAGCTGGGACTACAGGCGCCCGCCACCTCGCCCGGCTAGTTTTTTTGTATTTTTTAGTAGAGACGGGGTTTCACTGTGTCAGCCAGGATGGTCTCGATCTCCTGACCTCGTGATCCGCCCGTCTCGGCCTCCCAAAGTGCTGGGATTACAGGCTTGAGCCACCGCGCCCGGCCTAGACTTTCTTCTTATATGGTGAGAAACCTAGAGAGGTTCTGAATCTGGGATATGTAAGACAGGATATTTGTGCTTTAGGATGACCATTTTATTGGCTGTTTAAAGGATGGTGTGGAGAAAAGAGAGATTAGAGTTAGGAAATCCTTTGCATTGGTTCAAATGGGAAATAAGGACTTCAACTAAAACAGGAGTGATGGATATGGAAAAGATGGTCTAGATTCCAGAGTTCAATTCCATTCAGTTTGTGAAACATTTACTGACATTTACCATATAGCAGGCTGCTAAACACTGTGATACCAAAAAAAAAAAAAAAAAAAAAGAAGAAGAAGAACTGATCTCTGATCTTGAGTTTTCTGTCTAGTGGGGAACAAAGACACACCAACAGGTCACTTCAGTATGATAATGGTTAAGTGTCAGTAATAAAGGCTTGCAAAAGGTATGAAAGGAGCAAAGATGGGTTCATAACCCACACTAAGGTTCATAAAGGCTTCCTGGGAGAGAAACGTCCAAGCGGAATCGAGGAGAATGAATGGGAGCTGGCCAAGGGAAGCAAAGGGCGAGGATGTGGCAGACGGAGGGCTGGGGAGAGTCTGCCTGAGGGTCAGGGAACTACCAGGAACTGCACGGAGTCTCGTGCTGTTGACCTCCACGTGGATGAGCAGTGACATGAAGGAGCTTGAAGTTGGAGTGGAAAGTTCACCTGTGTTCCCGTATTGGAACTTGTGGATTCATATGGAGCCTCTAAGAAGTGCTAAGGAAGCTTGGACTTTATCCTGTTGATGGTGGAGAGCCCACTGAAGTGTTTTAAAACATGAGGATGATGTGGGCAGCCTTGTGGCTTAGGTGGCTTATTCTGGTAATTGATGAGATAATAGTAGCTCACTTTCGTTGAATGCTTATAATGTGCCAAGCTGTGTTGGAAGCATTATACATGTGTCGCCTTGTTGAAACAACCCTGCTATTATTAGCCTTATTTCACAGGGAGGTTACTGACACACAGAGAGATTAAGTAACTTGCTCAAATTTACACAGGCAGCGGCAGAATGAGGACTTAATCCCCAGTGATCTGACTGTAACCCACAGTGATACTTCTAGGTAGGTAGATGTGAGAGAGTGGCTGGACTGTAGGGAAGACAGGATCGTGAGCTACCCTGCGGTAACAGAGAGGAGGTCACTGATAAGTCGGTTTGGGCTGCCACAGCAAAATACCACAGACTGGGCGGCGCAAGCAACAGAAATTTTCTCACAGCTGTGGAGGCTGGAAGTCCTCCAGGTCCTATCAGGATTGGGTTCTGGTGAGGACGCTTTTCTGGGCTATGTATGGCTTTTTTTTTTTTTTTTTTTTTTTTTTTTTTTTAAAGAGACTGGGTCTCTGTCACCCAGGCTGGAGCACAGTGGTGTGATCACAGCTTGCTGCAGCCTCGAATTCCTGGGCTCAAGCCATCTTCCTGCCTCAGCCTCCTGAGGAGCTGGGACCACAGGTGTGTACCATCATGTCTGACTATTTTATTTTCTTGTAGAGCTGGGGTCTCACTATGTTGCCCAGGCTGGTCTCAGACTCCTGGCCTCAAGTGATCCTCCCACCTCGGCCTCCCAGAATACTAGGATTACAGGTGTGAGCCCCTGTGCCCAGCTCTAGTCTCTTCTTATAAGGGCACTGATCCTATCAGATCAGGGCTCCACCTTTGACCTCACTGAACCTTAATTACTCCTCAGAGGTCAAATCTCTAAATCCAGTCACATCAGGGATTAGGACATACGAATTTGGGGGGACACAAATATTCAGTCCATGACGGCGACAATTCTGGAGAATATTTGGAGATAAAATCAGCACAAGTTGGTAATCGATTTGATGTGGGGAGTGGGGTGGAAGGAGGAGTTTAGGATTTCTCTTAGGTTTCTCACCAAGACGCAGAGGAGGGGCTGGCCTGGGGGGAGAATGAACAGCAGTTCGGTTGAGGTTACTGTGGCTCAGCACTTGGAAAGCTTCCAGGAGATAGTTGCGATGCGAATGTGAAGAGAGGCAGCGATGTGTGTGGATGGCAGTAGAAGCCACAGGCTGGGTCACATCGCCTAGGGAAGACATGTAGAGTGAAAAGACATGTAGGACTGCCAAGGTGGAAAAATATTTACGAGGCAAGCAGAAGAAAGCAAAGGGAGACTTAAGAAATAACGTCCCTTTATCCCTGAACCTAAAGGAAGAGAGAATTTGAAGCAATAGGGAGTGGTTGACACATTCTGCGGCCTCTTTGTATCAGATTGTATCCTTAGGTGAGAAAAGGGAACAGCTTAGAATCATAGCTTTTTATTGCCCAATAGGACCAAAGAGATGATTCTATGATTCCTTATTCTACACACAAGGAAGCTGAAGCCCTGCGAAGCCTTGTGATTTGTCTCTTTCATGGTAGAAACAGGACTAGAATTTAGGTCTCCTAAGCCATTTGACTTCAATCCAGCGCTTTTTACAATGTATCAAATAAAATCCACCATTGTGGGGTTTGAAAATTGGGTCTATGTTATAAAAAGAAAATTACACTAAATGGAGAAAGAAGCGTTCAAGTTTTATTTGTATATGCATTTGAGGAGAGGAAGACATAGTATAGTATAGAAAATGCCAAAGACTTTGTCTAAGAGGAGAGAATACCAGTGTTGACCTTGAATGGTGATGATGAGATTGACCAGTGGAAGAGGGCCTAGAGACAGGGATTCTGTCCTTACCATATTCACAGTGGAAATGGCATGTTACCAGTGGCTCCTGTTGTGCCCTGAGCACACTTAAAACGAATTTCTTTTTAGAGACAGGGTCTCACTCTCTTGCCCAGGCTGAGTGCAGTTGCACAATCATAGCTTACTGCAGCCTCAAACTCCTGAGCTCAAGGGATCCGCCTGCCTCAGCCCCTGGAATAGCTGGACTGCAGGCGGGCGTCACCATACCCCTGAGCACACATTTTTAAATGTGACTCCTTCTTGTTTTTTTCCTATCATTGACTAACCCCACATTAGATATATAGTAGTACTGTATTAGAAAATTTAAGTCAGTACCTTATTACAGGCTTGAAGCTAACAAACTTCATTACTTGGAGAGAGGAGTGGGCTCTTTTACAGGATTTCAAAATTGCCTTCAGCTGCGGCGACTCCCTTACGTGAAAATTTCTGTAAGTAACAGACAGTTTATCTTAGAATTCAGTTAATGGAGTATATATTGAGTATCTACTATAAATGAACCACAGTGTTAAGCACTTCAGGAGGTGTTAATGGATTGAACAGAGTCCCTATGTGAGACACGTATGGCCTGTTGCTAGAGTGAAGGAACATCATGTGAACCTTTAGACTCACAAATATTTTAATGGGGTCAGTGTAGTCAATAGGGCCAGTACATCCTCTTCAGTACTTACTGAAAATATGAGCTGACTTCGGGCTATATTTATCACTTTCAAATTTTAAAAAACACAAACTAAAGCAAGTTGAACCACCATCATGGTTTATATGTTAATTGCTTTCTTGTTTTTACTAGCTGAATAAGCATGAATTTAACGCAATATAAGAGGCTACTATTTTTTCATTTTATAACTTTATGGCATGAAAACGTATATGCTGATATTTAAAATAATAAACATATGCACACCGTGCGGATACTTTTACTTGGAGTTTATATTTTGGGTATATTTTAATGTATCAATTAATATAGAATTATACAGAATAACTGATTCCCCAACAGACACATCTTTAGTACCAGGCCATTAATAGAATTTTTATGTAGTATATGCATACTACAAAGAGTACATTCTATGGAAAATAAACCAAGCTAGATTTCTAGATTCCTAGCATGGTTTATTTAATGCAAGTATTAAATTAAAAAGTCTGGTTAGCATGCAGTTAGCATCATAAAAAGAATTTCCACATACGACTATGTTAGTATACATTTCTGCATTAAGGACAGCCCTCTACAAAATTACGAAGTATGTAGGTATCTTGGCACAACCCATAACATTTTTATTCCAAATATTAGAACTTATCACTGAAGGCATTTCATGAAAAGTTTGATCCGTAATTCTGCACTAGTGAAGACTTTCAGTAGAATGGGCACCTTATTACATTCATCTTTATTTTCCTATTTCCTACCAGGGTCATGGAAATTAGCATGTTCTCAATGAAAGTTTATTAAATGAATGCTTTCTGCTGAAAGTAAACATTAAGAAGAAATTTTCACCATCAATTATGTTACCATAGTGCTATTATCACAAGAGAATTCATTTAGCAACCCTTTATTGAACATCATCTGTGTGTAGACAAGTGTGTTAGCACTAGGAATATAAAACTTAATAAGACCAGCCTTTAAGCAGTGGGATTGGGGAACAGTGGATGGAAGAGGCAAAAGAACTTCAAACAGCTGTGATAAGGGGAAAGCTAGTAATGCTATCACGGAAATATCTACAAACAAGATAGCGTTATGCTGTTAGAAAAATACAGAGTGCTGTGGGAGCCCAGAAGAGAAATTAATTCCAGTTGGAGGTAGGAGTGTTTGTCAAGATTTCATATGTTAAGTGGCTTTTGAGTTAAACTTTGAATATCTCACTGGCATCTTGGGCATCTCTAATCCACTGTGTCCCTATGTGTATTCATAATTTATTCATCATTTTCCCCTTCCATTCATCCCCAGCCTGCATGTCTGATAGTCTTGAACATAATTACTGATACTGCCGTTCACCCCTGGGTCCTTCCTTTTAGAAAATGCTGGATTAGGCCGGGTGTGGTGGCTCACACCTGTAATCCCAGCACTTTGGGAGGCTGAGTTGAGTAGATCACTTGAAACCAGGAGTTCCATATCAGCCTCAGCAACATGGTGAAACCTCGTCTCTACAAAAAATACCAAAAAAAATTAGCCAGGCGTGTTGGCACATGCCTGTGGTCCCTGCTACTTGGGAAGCTGAGGTGGGAGGATCACCTGAGCCCATAAGGTTGAGGCTGCAGTGAGCCGTGATTGCGCCATTGCACTCCCACCTGGGTGGCACAGTAAGACCCTTTCCCCCAAAAAAAACAAAAAAGAAAGAAAATAAGAAAATACTAGATTCATTTGACTCCTTTTCTTTCCCCTCCAATATTTATTTGGTCACTGTAGTTATGTGAAGTTTTGAATAATTTCCAATTTTTTTACAATTTATATGGTTTGTACATAATGAAAAGCTTATCAAAAGTGTTTGAGTGTATCAGTCTACTAATCAAATATTTTTTAAATTTTTAAATTATACACAGAAATGTCCTATTTTGAAACAATTCACTCATTTTTTCCACATTAAAAAGTTCAATTTTGATTTCGAAAAATCAGAAAATCATAAAGTATTATAGGGAAGCTATTCTGGTATACAATTATGACAGTATTTTTTATTTTAAATGATACTGTCCTTCTAAGAATGTATTTCTGTTCATTTGTGCTTATCGCTACAGAACCCTAAAATTGTAGCACTACTGTAGTGTTTCTAGAGAGTAATACGTTTCTGCTGCCATTTGGAGGAGCCTGCATCACAGAGTAATGAGTTGAGTCTGACTTACAAAGATACCTCCTTTGAAATTCAGACCCCCCAGAAGAATTTGCAGTCAAATTCCTATAATTAATGAATTGTGTCTTCTAGATTCCTTTAAGTACTACATCTGATGGAAGTTACAATTGTAACTTAATTATTTTGTAGAGATTCTGATGGTGTGCTTACACCACTGAAACAAAAGATATTCTGAAAACTGAAAGTGAAACTGTCAGCCCTTGGCATCTGTAGTTAACAAACTACTTGAGTTTTGTTGCTAGATATCTAGATAATTGTGAGAATAAGCCAAGAGTGTGGGAGGCTTGCTTTGCTCTTCTAATGAAATGGTTTAAGTTTTGCCAAAATCCATGAAGGGTAATCACGGTCTCTTTTAATCTCAAGTTTTAAATAATACCCACAAATAACTTACTCTTTCGAGTGGTCTTTGGAATTAGAGAAAGCAGAAATATATTAAAATGTATTTCATTCACTTTTTTCCTGATCCTTACACCAGAGTCACGGAGTCACTAAGAATTAGCAAAGTTCATTGGTAAGAGATTTACCCTTCTGATATCTTGCTCTGGTGAAATACTAGAAAAATGTCTTAAGAAGTAAAAGGCAGATGTGAGAGTTAAAGGAAATTTCAGTTAATTAGCAGAGTTACGTTAAAATAATCCTACCATGATCATGAAGTCTTGAATTCTAACTTTGCCTTTGCTGGTATAATCCTAATTAGATATTTTACTTGATTTTTGGATTTTCATAATAAATAACCCAGCTTCTGTCAACAAAATGAAGACTTTGCATTTAGAATTGCCTTCAAAATGCAATCAATTCCGATGTCATTACAAAAAGTAACTGAACGGTCTCTAAAAGCTACGTTGAACATTTATCTCTGAGATGTCCTTGCATTCTATTGCAGTTATTTTCCAACATGTACGGGGGAAGAAAGGTATTTCCTACTTTGATCATTTATCAACACACTTGCACTAATACCCGTAAACAGTCACACCTCTGCCTGGCATTGTTTTATACTTGCTGTCATCACATTCATTCTTCAAGTTTTAACTCAAAGTCAGTTCTTTGAAGTCATGCTTACTCTCCCATCATAAACTTGCAAAATTAGGCCTGAAGCTATTTTATTTCCTCTCAAGTAATATCTGCTATTCAGGTATATATCAACACAGAAACAGCCTCAGGTGTAGTCTTAGGGTGTAGACAGCTGAGTTTATCCTACACTACATTTACTAAAAGCAAATATAAACATACTAATCCATTAAATTATTTTAATATAGATAAACTCATTAAAATTGTAGGAATGTAAATATTAACTATTAGGATACTATAAAAATATAAAGTAATACTTCTAAAATACCTATACTCTTCATTTGTTAAGACTCCTTAATCCTGAACTATTTTCATTTTCTGCTTAGGTAATCTTAGTTTTCTGTAGACTCAAATAGATTTAAATGTTTTTTTGTAAACCTGCTTGTGGCTTCAAAACCACTAGGCACTATGCCAGCTATTAAAAGTAGATTTTTATTCTACAGCTTAATTGTCCATAATAAAACTTGGCCATTTAGGCCGGGTGCGGTGGCTCACGCCTGTAATCCCAGCACTTTGGGAGGCTGAGGTGGGCAGATCACAAGGTCAGGAGTTCAAGACCAGCCTGGCCAGCATGGTGAAACCTCATCTGTACTAAAAATTTAAAAATTAGCCGGGCATGGTGGTGCACGCCTGTAGCCCCAGCTACTTGGGAGGCTGAGGCAGGAGAATCACTTGAACCTGGGAGGCGGAGGTTGCAGTGAGTCAAGATGGCACCATTGCACTCCAGCTGGGCAACAGAGCGAGACTCTGTCTCAAAAAAAAAAAAAAAAAAAAGCCATTTTTCGCTAATCCTGGAAGAGGGCTTTCTCACCCTCATATTACTTTTTTAAGTTGTCAAACTTTCTACATTGTTTTTTGTCTTACCAAAATCAAAATAAAACAATGCAGAATAAAATGACTAGATATATCAAACACTTCCTTGTGATTGTGCATTCCTAATCAGAATAAGATTTTCCACCTTCTAGCTACTCTTATTCTTTTAAATTTGAATTTATGAAAATATATCTAATGAATGCACACATTTATTCATGAGCCTGACTTTTGAACATGACTATTTTTAAAAGGCCTATGATACTATTTTTTGAGAATTGATTTATGTGAAAAATCTTACAAGAATATGAAAATGAAAGCACATTAGGTAATATATTTAGAGAATTGCCTTTATTTAAGAAGAAGGAATTGCATGAAATTAGAACTCCCCCAGAAAATACAGAATATAGAACCATCATCTCTGTGGAGTATGGCCCTTATCTATTTAATGGTGTATTGGTAGAGTGCTTAACACGGGGGCACAAAAAGATGGCCATTTAATAATGGCTTTTAATAACCGGGAGATGAACTTCCTTTGATATGAAGAAGTAACCAAAATTGTGCTTTTATTCTCATTGTTCCTAAGGGTGTAGGAAGCAGAGCATTTAATACAGTGCTTAAATAAGAAAGCTGCACACAAAGTCAGAAGTGTACCACGTAGAAAGATGATTACATGAAGGATATGTAAGTAGACCCCTATGTGTCAGCGTGTGGATGCAAATTGATAAACACTCACTGAAATTGCTTGTCAGAAAGCTAAGTGATCACAAAGACGCAGAGGTTCAAGGTGAAAAAGTCATCTTAGACTAAGTAAAATGAGAATCCAGTTGTGCATTAAGACAGTTTTGCAATACCTAAAAGTTTTCACTAGCATTTGGAAATTCTTAAGTGAATTTTGTAGAGAATGAGAACTTGAATCATTATTACTTGCTTTCTTTCTTTCTTTTTTTTTTTTAATAAAGAAAAGGTCTTGCTATGTTGACCAGGCTGGGCTTAAACTCCTGGCCTCAAGTGATCCACCCATCTTGGCCTTCCAAAGTGCTGAGAGTAACAGGCATGAGCCATTAGTGTACTTGTTTAAGCAGAGCGAGGCTTCCAGGCAATGCCTCAGACTTCTTTATCCCTCCTACTCTTTCGTGAGTCATCACAACCAGTGTGCTGTCCTTCAGTTACAAAGAAATCGCTGTTGACCCATCAAGGGGGAATGCACTGGGTTTGTAATAATCTGTTCTGCTTTCTCTCGTCTACCTCCTACCAAAGCCCATGCCTTTACAAACTTCTCGGCAGACTAGGGAACTGTTGCTGCTGGCTGTAGATCAGGATTGGCATCACCAGACCTAGAGATAAAATGCATGACCTTTAGCCTCATGAATACAAGCACTGATTCAGGTGGTAAAGTATTTACATTTGGTTTTGGTGTCTTAAAGTCTTCTTATTTACATATTTTATCTAATCTTCCCACCTCTACAGTTTTCTGCTGCCTAGTAACTTGCACTTTCTGCTCTTGGTCCATGAGAGCGCACTCTGGGAAAGGTAATATAGGAAAGAAGTTGACGTGATTAAGAGCAGGGGCTTTGGAAATCAGACTCAGAGTAGCTCGAGGCCTGGTTCTGCCACTGAGTAAATATGTCATCTCAAGACGTATTTATATGTCTCATAAAGTGAGACATTTATGAACATCGTTTTCTCAGTGTTCTCAACTATAAAATGGGGATAATGCATATCTCCCAGAATCCTGTAGAGGTTAAACAAGGTAATGTATTTATGGTGCCTAGTACACTGCCTAGCATATGCAAATGCATATTAGATAGCCAAAATGAAAAAGGAACTAGGCTTGTTTACACTAAGACTGGTGCGTTTAACACAAGGATAATGTCTTATCCCACAAAAATTCACTTTTTTGACAGAATATAAAGACATCATCTCTAGTTGTGGAATGAGAAATAGTACACAGTTGGTGGAAAGAGGCCATGTTTGAAATGGGCCTGACCCAGGACTTTTATAATCATATACTCATAGGTACATGCCTGTGCTGCTTAATGCAGAACTACAGACCTTTAATAACTTCTTTTTGCTGCTTAAGACTTGGCTATGTCCTAGGATGAAGGAGTCTAGCTCTTTTGCCCAGGCTGGAGTGCAGTAGCATTCACTACAACCCCCACCTCCCGGGTTCAAGCAATTCTTCTGCCTCAGCCTCCTGAGTAGATGGGATTACAGGTGCACACCACCATGCCCAACTAATTTTTATTTTTAATAGAGACAGGGTTTCGCCATGTTGGCCTGGTTGGTCTCCAACTCCTGACCTCAAGTGATCTGCCCATCTTGCCCTCCCAAAGTGCTGGTCTGAGCCACCGCACCTGGCCCTATTATTATTTTTTATACTGTGTATTAGAGTCCTAATACTACCAGTGCCATAACAAATGACACACAAACTTGGTAGCTTAAAATGACAGAAATTGATTTCTTCACAGTCCTGGAGGCCAGAAGTTCTGGAGGCTCTGAGGGAGAAACCATCCCATACATCTCTCCTGCCTTCTGGTTGTAGACAGTCCTTGGCACTCCTTGACTTGTAACTGCATCTATGCTTCCCGCTTCGTAAGGCCCTCCCCTCTGTGTCTGTCTCACAGTTCCCTGTACCTTTCTTTTGTAAGGACAAATGTCATTGGATTTAGGGTCCATCCTAAACCAGGATGATCTTATCTAAGATTCTTTATTACATTTGCAAAGACCTTTTTTTCTTTTCTCCCAAGAGAGGGAGTCTCACTCTGTCACCCAGGTGGAGTGCAGTGACACGATCATAGCTCATTGCAGCCTTGAACTCCTTGGGCTTGAGCAATCCTTCTGCCTCAGCCTCTCAAGTAGCTGGAACTTCAGGTGCATGCCACCACACCTAGCTAATTTTTTATTGTTTATAGAGACAGGGATCTCAATATGCTGCCTGGGTTGGTCTTGAACTCCTGGGCTCCAGCGATCCTCCCACCTTGGCCTGTCAAAGTTCTGGGACTACAGGTGCACACCACTGCACCTGGCCCCATTTTTCCAAATAAGGTCACATCCACAGGTTCCAGGTTAACACATGGACATATCTTTTTGAGGGGGCCACCATTTGGCCCACTACACACTAGGTAAGAGAAGAACCGGAATCTGGAAGAATGGAAGAATGGGAGGATGAGCTGGTATGGGAAACTCTACATCCTGGAAGATTCCATCTGGGGGGAACACTAGAGCTTCACTGCCCATATGTTGTCATGGGACCGTTGAAATTAATTTTCTAGGTACAATTAAGCACCTGCCCAATGGGCGAGTCTTCATCTTTAGCTGCAGGAGCACAGCAGTTGGGATTTGCCCGATTGTCTTTTTCAAGTGTGTCGATGCTATTTAGTTCCCAGGGTTTGCTAACTATATTTGGGTAAAGAGCAAGCAGGGGAGCTAAAAGTACCTTCATGTAGTGTGGGCCTGGGAGCCCGTGATGGAGTGTTCTAACAAGAAAGTGCTATACAAGATTTCAGCAGCTATCAGTATTAGTCCCTCAATTGCCTCACCACCACCACCCTCTTTTCAGCAGGCATTTACTGGGCCTCAAGTGTGTGTGATTAGAAATTTGGTTAATAGGCTGGGCGCAGTGGTTCATGCCTGTAATCCCAGCACTTTGGGAGGCCGAGGCAGGCGGATCACGAGGTCAGGAGTTCAAGACTAGCCTGGCCAACATGGTGAAACCCAGCCTCTACTAAAACTACAAAAAAATTAGCTGGGTGTGGGGGTGCACACCTCTAATCCCAGCTACTCGGGAGACTGAGGCAGGAGAATTGCTTGAACCAGTACCCAGGAGGCAGATCTTGCAGTGAATAAAGATCATGCCACTGCACTCCAGCCTGGCGACAGAGTGAGACTCAGTCTTAAGAAAAAAAAAGAAAGAAATTTGGTTAACAAGTGAAATCAGTGGTTAACAAGTTTTAAAATAAGGTTATATTTGGACATTTTTTGTTTTTCTTTGAATGGAGTACTGGAAATTGACTACAGGGGCTGAGAAAGGAAAGATTAAAGAAATCATCTAATTTTATTCACCATTGTAGTTTGACTTGTGACCACAGAAAGAACAGGGCTAATACCAGGGCAATTTGCCTGAGACTTGGAACTAGTAACTCTACCTAAAATGGTTTGAAATGGTAGTTAGTTCAAGAAAAATCTAGAGTGGTAGAGAGCTGTGACTTCAGGATAAATTTTTCTACCAACTTGCGTAGCAAGCTGCCCACCAAAGCAGTGAGTATTGCACAAATTTTTTGAAATCAAAACTCGTGTTCATCAAATCTCTAAACCAAGATATCCTCCACGTTGGTTACTTCATGATTCCTTTTCGCGTCTATGGTTCTTCTCACAGTTTCTATTTAGGTGATGTTTAATTAGCCCATTATTTCATATATTTCATCACTGCTTACCTTTTAAGGTGCTTTAATTGATTTTTATAAAGATCAAAATTTTGAGGAAGCCAATGACATGATCTAAATGCTGACTTGGGTGGGTACAATCTCTTTGTTATATAGAATAACTTCGTGTTGTCATGGTAAGAAGAGATGAGAATTAAGTGCATGGTTTCCAGGAGAAAAGTTTGTGGGTATAAACTGGATCAAGATACCATTGCTTCAGAGCAAGGGTCAGCAAACCCAGCCCCCTGCCTGTTTCTATATGGCCTACAGGCTAAAAAGGGTTGTTACACTTTAAAAGGTGGGGAAAAAATCAAAAGAATATTTCATGACACATGAAAAGTTTATGAAATTCAAATTTCAGGGTCCACAAATAAAGTTATATTGGAACACACCTATGCATGTATGGATTGTGGAGGGCTGCTTTTGCCCTACAGTGGCAGAGTTTATAGTTGGAACAGAAACCATATGGGGCCCAGAAACTCTTAAAACATCTGCCCTCTGGCCCCTTGCAGAAAAAGTTGGCTGACCACTGCTGTAGAGCCTGTGTTTGATACAATTGCTGATTTTTGAACCTTAGGACTGTATAATGAGAACTTGAGAACTTGAGTGTGTCCCCTCAAGTTCCAGTTTCACCTGAGGAAAGTAGCGACTCACTGTATCAAATATGAATGGCAAAACCACAATTACTTTTGCACCAAGCGTACTAGCAGCCACGCTTCCCTTCCGTGCACCAGGGGTGGAGTACAAGCCCTTGTCAGCTGGGCGATGCTCCGTGGTACTCAGAAAATGGCCCATAACCAAACGGGCCAGGCAGGTAAGCCACAAGCTGAATAGGACCGTGCCACCAGCACACTGACAGACACTCAGTGCCACCAGTGCTGGAAATTATTTCTAAGTTGTCCTTGCATCTTTGCAACATAATCTCAAGGGTCATGGCCCTGGAAAGAATTTTCTGGTTGGCCACAATGCCCGTACCTACTTGTTACAGATAATAGGGAAGTGAGGCAGACACTTAACTCACTCTTAATTTGCTGCTTTTCAGCTCATCCCTCCCATCATGATGCACAAGGAGATCTCACCTAAATGAGAAACCCTGCTAGGCAACCGGAGAGTAAATATCAGACATCTTTTTTGCTTCTCTAAGTGTGGTCCATGGACCAGCAGCATCAGTGTCCTCTGGAAGCATGTCAGACATGCAGACCCAGACCTAACCTAATCAGAATTTGCATTTTAACAAGATCTCCAGGTGATTTGCTTATGTGTTAAAAATTGACAAGCAGTGCAAATGAAGTTCTAATTTGACAGGATTTCAGGCAGTATTATGAAGTGAAAGGAAGTATTTAGGCAGTTTGGGCACATATATTTTTGGCCCTAGGAGGTTACCCATAAGCATGACAGATCTGCCTGGCAATCTGTGCCCCTGAGTAATGCCTGCTTTTTACAATTTCTTTCTTTCTTAAGCCCTCAGATTTACAACTCCAAAATTATAGCATTCCCCTTGATAGCACGCTAGGAGCCCTGATGGTCAAAGTGGATGGTGAGACAGTGGCCATCTAGATGTGTGGGTGGTTTGTAAATAACAGCTTGCCCATGTAGGTCACAGAGCCAAAAATTATTTTAAAAGGACAAAGGTGAGTTATTGACCTCTAATATAAATTCAGAAATGGAAGCTTAATATGAACCCAGTCACACTTGGATTCAAATCTTAGTTCTGTCTCTTCTTTTGTGATTTTTATCTTCCTGAGCCCAAATGTTCTCATCTCTAAAATGGGGTTAATAATCTAAGAGATAATCTATGTAAAGGACGTACCATAGTGCCCAGCCAGGACTATGTGCTTCATTAATTGTAGCTATCATGTGTTTTAATTTGCTGCATTAGGTGGACATGGTTCCTTATGCTTTAGTTCACTAAAGTGTTCCACATTATCAACTCATTTTGCAGTGGGATTGTTAGAACCACTAATGCTGAATGGTCTATGTTGAGTTTTAGAATTACAGATTCTTAGGCATTCAACTTCTCTTTCTGCCTCCAGTTTCTGTACTATGAGGCATCATAGAGTACAGTTTATATCATGAGGTCAGTTTGATAAATTGCAATCATGAATGTCGGAGAGATAAAAGTACATATTTGAAAAACTGCTGAATCCACTAAAGATATTCCTTAAATATGACTTCTGGAATATTGCCATTACTGGCCACAATAGAAAAATATCAGCAGAACCTTTCATAAGACAGAAGTGATTACTTTTAGGTATTATAAACCTTCTAAAATTTACTTCCAACAGTCTTTAGTGGTAAAGATAAACAGATCTCTCCAAGCACAGGGCAGTGGTTGGTTTCTTTTTGTTTGTTTGTTTGTTTGAGACTGAGTCTCTCTCTCAGTTGCCCAGGCTGGCATGCAGTGGTGCGATCTTGGCTCACTGCAACCTCTGCCTCCTGGGTTCAAATGATTCGCATGCCTCAGCCTCCTGAGTAGCTGGGACTGCAGGTGTGAGCCACCAACACCTAGTTACCTAGCTAATTTTTTTTTTTTTTTTTTTTTGCATTTTTAGTAGAGCCTGGTTTTTGCCATGTTGCCCAGCCTGGTCTTGAACTCCTGGGCTCAAGCAATCCACTCACCTCGGCCTCCCAAAGCGCTGGGATTACAGGCATGAGCCGCTGCACCTGGCCCGCGGTTAGTTTCTTAATCATGTCCTATAACTGGTCATTTGTCCACTTTTCCTTTGAGAATATGTCACCTTTTAGCATTGATTCCAAAAAATGTGAATTGAAATTATTTTCACAGCTAAAACGTTTTGGCCAGCATGCCCATGAAGTTATTAAAATAAATTATTTATTGAAAAGCAAGATAGGTTTTCCATTTACCATTTTAATTTTTATTGTCTTGTAAATTAACAGTTATAAAGTAGAGACCCAGCTAATAAAGCTTAAACAAGTTGTTAATAAATGAACTGGGTGCATAAAATCCTTAAACCACATCTTCATTAGCAGTGAGGCATCTTCATCCTCAACTGATTAATCGTTTCACTCACATAACAGTTTTGCCAAAGACACCTCCGACATGAAGGTCCTAGGTTACTTTTAGCTAGAATCTAAATATGGAACTGCAGAAAAATAATTGTACTAGCTGTTGAAGTGCGTGGCTATAATGTACCAAAAGAAAGAAATCGGTTTTTAATTTTTATTTTATTTCTTTTTTTGAGACAGAGTCTCTTTTACTGTTGCACAGACTGGAGTGCGGTAGCACAGTCACGGCACACTGCAGCCTCAACCTCCTGGGGCTCGAGTGATCCTCCCACCTCAGCTTTCTGAGTAGCTGGGACTACAGGTGTCTGCCACCACACCCAGCCAATTTTGAAATTTTTTATAGAGATGGGATCTTGCCATGATGTCCAGGCTGCTCTTGAACTCCTGAAGTTAAGTGATCCTCCTGCCTCAGCCTCCCAAAGTGCCAGGATGACAGCTGTGAGCCACTGCGCCCAACCACAGAAATGTTTCATTAATAATAGCCAAGCAATATTATCACTACTGGCCAGGCAATATGGGGAACACTCTATCAGAAATTAAATTTGTGGGGATTTTACCCCATTGTTTGAACAGAGAATATCTAGATATTTCTATAAATGCAGAAATCGATTTGACCTTGAAGCAGAGCTTCCTTGTTCTAGTAAAACTTGCCTGAGTAATTGCCCTTAGAATTACTAGTTATAATTCCTGCTGTAGACTAGTAAACTGCTGTTAACAGTACTTGAGGCTTAAAGCCCTGTGCTCTATAGGCTGACACTTTTTTCACCCCCCAAACTGTGTAGAACATACATCCCAGACCTGGCTTTTACATGGCACTGCCATTAACACTTGGTCTACTTCCTTCCTTCTTGGAGCCAATCCTTTATGGTTTACTGATCTTGTGCCTTCCATAAACCGTCTTCACCACCACCCTTTGGGAACACACTAGTTCAGATACTGACAGAGGAAACCGGAATCTTTCCCCCTGATTTGCTAGTTATCAAGGCCAAGCGTCTGCCATTGTGATAGTAATGCTGTACGTCCCCAACCAACCCAGCGCCAATTCTGTCAACTTCAGATGTGTTGGCCATACCCTGACCTCAGTGTCTCTAAGAATGAAGTCTTTGAACCTCTCAGATTCATAGCCCTGTCACTGGTGTGGGACTGCTTTTCTTTTTCACTATTAGAAATGGATAACTTATACTTCTATTATATGAAATCGTTCTTAAGAAATATTTATTGTCACTATATAAACTTCTGTGTAACAAAAATACTGTAATATAAAAAGTAAGTTGATATATAATTCATATACTTTTCGTATAAGAGTATTTTATAATCATTTACATGGAATTTTATATGTAAACATAAGGTTATATATAAATTTTATAAACCTCTGAGTATTTTATAGTGGTTCTATATAATTTTATATATAAATTCACTTCATATTAGAGAGTATTTCTTATACAGAAATTTATGCAGTGATAATAAATACGTTGTTTTGTTTTTGTTTTTGTTTTTGTTTTTGTTTTGAGACCAAGTCTAGCTCCATTGCCCAGGCTGGAGTGCAGTGGTGTGATCTTGGCTCACTGCAACCTCTGACTCCCAGATTCAAGTAATTCTCCTGTTTCAGCCTCCCTAGTAGCTGGGATTACAGGCATGCACCACCATGCCTGGCTGATTTTCTTTTATTTTTAGTAGAGGCGGGATTTTGCCATGTTGACCAGGCCAGTCATGAACTCCTGACCTCAGGTGATCCGCCCACCTTGGCCTCCCAAAGTGCTTGGATTACAGGCGTGAGCCACTGCGCCCGGCCAAATATATCACATCTTCTGTATAAGACACTCTTTTCTCTGACTCCATCATTAACCAGGAGATGATGTAGTCCTTTGCCTGATTATATCTCCACATTCACTCAGAAGTTGGGGGACCAGTTGCTGATGTTTCACTGTTCATCTGACCCCTCCCTCATGTCTGCATTTCCTGTGGATGAGATTTTCCTCTATCATTTAAGTAAATCCCACTCTCTTGATGACCCGCTTTCTCTTCTGTCTTCCAGGTCTGTGAACTCCATCCCAGCAGCATTTAAATCATGCTTACGTATCTTCAATCTTAAAGAAAACTTCTTGCTTAGCCACAAATTCCTTTCTGGCGACTCCCCTTTATTTCTAACTATGCCTCTTCAGTGTCTCAGAAGAGTGGTCTACCCTCTGTTGCCACTCTTCAACCTAGTGTCATCTGTCATCGTTCCTACTACTTCACTGACTTTTTTCTCGCAACAGGGTCTTTCCTTGTCACCAACTGGCTGACTCCTTGGCAGCAGTGTCGTTCCTTTAAGAACATCTTCTGCCTCTTCTCCGAGTCCACCATCCTACCTCTCTCATGACAGCTGCTCAGTCTCCTCTGCAAGCCTCTCTTCTTGTGTTGTCACCACAGCCCCACTTAAAGTCTGTGCCCCTCAGGAACTCCTCGTCTTTCTTCTCTTCTCATTCGACACACACAGGCTAGGTGATCTCAGCTACCTCCGTGATCTTCATACCATCAGGTAGAGTTGCTTCCTCCTCCTGAGCTTCAGACTAGAAAGTCACTGTTGACCATTCCCTCCTCTGTGATAATACTGCCGTCTATTGGCCGCCCTGATTCCAGAGTCAAGTTTTCCTCCAACTTTCTTACCAAATGTGTCCTAGTCTTCTGAAATCTGTCACTCTCCTGCTTAGAGCCCTTCTATTGTTGGAATTCAGTGTAAATTATAAGTCCAGGGGGTACCTGGCTCCCACCGTGGTGCTTCCCTCCTTGCACTAGCTCCAACTATCCTTGTCTGACCCTTCTTTCGTTTCTGCAGACCTCGCTCTGTTATCTTATGCTGCTGGAGAAAAACATATATAACCTGAAGTCAGTTCTGATTTATGAACTCCAGCCTTTACTGGTCTAAGAAGTTGTTTCAAATGTCCATCGTTCTTCAACCCGTCAGTATTGTCACCTTTCTCCTGTCAGTTGACGTTGCCATCTCCTTCATGGAAAAAGAAAAAAGTGAGCCTATCATGCTAGAATTTTCTGAGCCTCTTCCTCAACACTTAGAAATTTATCTCCATGGGAACCTATCCTTTCTTCTTTATTCTCTCTCCTAGGGTAAGAAATAGGCTCCTACCTTTTTAAGCCCAACCCCATCCCTTCCCGAATCTTGAGGCATGCGTTTTAACTTCTCTATTGATATTGGCCTTTGTCTCAAGTAGTTTCATCTAATGTTACACCTTTATACTCCTTGGGAGGAAAAACAGCCCCTCAACTCCACATTTCCTTCTAGCTACTGACCTAATTCTCCTAACCTTCAGATTTGAGCTTCCTGAAAGAGTAGCTTATAATTGGGTAGCCCTACTTCCTTATGCCTGCTTGATGACTCAACCCACTGCAATTAGCTTCTGTTCTCTGATGGAATTGTTCTTGTTAAGGTTACCAATAAGCTTCATATTTGCCAAAACCAAAGGCTAATTTTTAACCTTTATCCTACTTCATGCCTTCGTGGCATTAGACACTGCTGAGCACCCACCATGGAACTTTTTTCCTCCTTTGACTTACATGACCCTAATTTTTCCCCATGCTTCTGTCTTTCTAGCTTTTTCCCTTGCAGCCTCTTTGGGGGTGTCCTCTTTTCTTATTCATTCATTCAACAAATGTTTATGAAACTGGATCCTAGAGCTGCAGTGATAAGTGGGATACAATCTCTACCCTCATTGGTACAGGATACAAGAGAAACTATCAAATAATTATACACATCCCTGTAGTTACACACACATTCTGGTAAATGCTGGGAGGGGGTGCCTTGGGGGTCTGATCCAGTCTCAATGGTGAGAAACACATGACATCTGAGTCATGTGAAGGTGTCATCCATCTCACTGTACTACCTTTCCTGCTTTTTGGGAATATGAGATTTTGGTGAATGAATGCATATTCATCTTAGTCATACTCTTAATTATTTAATAATTGTCAGTCACATACCCTTTCACAATCTGCTATTTCCAAGTGTAGATATTTTTAGCCTTTTAATATACAGTCTCCTCCTCAGTCCCTTGTTAGTAATTATGGAGATACTTGGGCTGAAATACATTTTTGTAAATCTTGAGTTCAGTTATGCCTTAGTTGAGCAGCAGCAGCTAGAACTTCCCAGAATTCCAGGTGTCCATCTATTTGCAGCTGAATTCCATCCGCTTTCTTAAAATCCGATTTCCCTATGTGGCTATCTAAATTTAGATCTCATGTGTTAGAGCAGGCAGCCTACTACACGCACATCTCTGAACACTACTTTGTGATATGCCATATTGCTGAAGAGGTGTGGATAGAGTACACAGTTGGTTTGAGTCTGGCCTCCATCACTTCATTCTTTTGACAGGTTATTTAAATTCACTGGCCAAGGAAGCAAAACTAGTAAACCAGCATTGAAACTCGGGCCATCTTACTGGGATTGGGAGTTCGTCCTGTAAAATAGGCCATGGTCTTGTAAATGACCATTGTCAATGGTGAGGAAACGGTTCTCCCACAGTGTGCTTCCCTAGCCACTCTAGAAGCACAGGAAGCAACTGGCCTTGGAATGAGGCCAGTGCCTAACCTACCTTGGTAAGGAATGATCTAAGGCAGTGCTTCTCAACAGGGGTGATTTTTCCTCCACCCCCAACCTCCACCCCAGGTACATTTGGCAATGTGAGAAACGGACTCACCTATTTCTAGAGAAGTCCTCAAAAGATATTTTTAAAATTGAAAGTAACTATAGACTCAGAGTTTTCTGGAAAAGTGTACAGATCATTTATTCATTCAACACATTCTGAACACCTACTATGAGTCACGAGCCAGGGTTAACCTTCAACAGGCTTGGTCCTTGCCCCCAAGGAGATTATAATCCATCTCCTTTTGAAGTATTGGTGGTCTTCAAATTTTACCATGCATCAGAATCCCTTGGAGGCTTGTGAAAAGCTCATTTCTAGGCCCTACTCCCAGAGTTTCTGATTCAGTAGGTCTGGGGTGGGGCCCAAGAATTTGCATTTCTAACAAGTTCAGGATCATACTTGCTCTAGGGGAATAAGGAAAGAAAGCTCCTGTGGTTTTGAGGATCAACATTTGCAGTATCTGTGGGACACTTGAACAGTTTGATTGTATCTGTCAGAATGTCTTTGGAAAAACGAAGGTTTCATAGCCCATGGCTGTTAGAGACAGACTTGGTGTTTCACTAACAACTAGGATTATCGCTAAAAAGCCCAGACATTTTATTGCCTATTTCTCTAAAACCAGTAAGGTTGAACATTTTTTCATCTTAAAAAAAAAAAAAAATCTTTTTTACATGATTTATGTTTTCATTTCAATTATTTTTTGAAAAAAATTTCTGCTGAGGTCTTGGTGAGCAAATGGTTTTAAACTCCACACTTTTGGCTACGAATGAGATGTAAGATATAGACACTAGTTCTTAAAATTCAGCACTGTTCACTTTTGCCAAGTGAATATAAACTGAATTGCATCAAATTACAGAGAACAGAGTATCTAGAATATTGTTTTCTTTTATCATTTTTACCTTTCCATTGAAAGATGTAATCAGGCAATCAAAGTAGCAAGGGTTAAATTTCTAGACTACCACAAATTAGAATTGACAAGAAAAGCTTTCTGATCCATATTTGCCTGGGAAGGCTCCAAGGGAAATACAAGAAGCAGCAACTCAAATCCTGTTCTCTTCATTATCCTTTTTTTTTTTTAATAGCTCTTGCATAGGCTCGGTTTTTGGAAGTTGTATGCTGCTAATTTAGGTATATATGTCATTACAATTTTAGCATGGATCCTTCTCAGGCATACACAAGAGATGCCAGACATGTGAAAAAAGGAGGGAGCCAAACACAGGAACCTCAGGGACACTGTATGACTGTTCTAGAGTCAGAAACCACGTGAACACGTATCGAATTAATAGATCTGAGGCTCAAGTCTGTTCTGTGCCCTGTCTCGCTGTCTCCTCTCAACGTCCCCTTCTCTTTCTGGAACTGGATTTCACATAATTCTTTAGGTGAGAACTAGAGCCATTCAGTCAAAGACTAAAAAGAGGCAAGGTTGGACCAAGTTTAAGTAAGAATCAGGTAACAATTAGCTGTGTGATGGTTAATGAAATCATTTGTCTCCGCATAAACTCTTCCCCTGGAAGTGTCTTGCAAAAGCTGGTTATTGGTGAAGTAGGATGGAGAGTTAAGGGAATGGGTTACATGACCTCCAAAGCCCTTTTAACTACAAGGTGAATCACAAGTCTAAGAGTCTTAGGTCAACATTTATTGGAGTGCAGATATGGACAGAGCTCTGTGCTAGGCACTGGGCCCCAGAGATGTGAAACATGGTCTTGACCCTCGGAGGCTTGCTCCCTAATCAAGGGGACCAGGTAGACAGACATTTAAATAAAATAAAAATGCAAAGGAACATAGACTAGGCATTCTTTTTAGTTCTGGAACTCGTGTTGAGGATCACATTGATTACTTTTAGGGTCAACTCCTAGAACTTGAGGAGCAACTTATTTCAGTTAGAAATTCCCATATGAAAATAAAGATGAAAACATGGAAAAAGATACCCTCAAAAAATTGGAATTCAGTGCCAATTTTATTAGACTACAAAAACATATCATACAATTATTATTTTAGGTATATTTATATAAAGTCATAAAAGCTATACTTTTTGAAAAACATTAGCATAAGAAGTAATTTTTTAATTTGTTATATAAGTAAATTAACTTTAGCATCTTAAGGATTCGATGATACAGTTTTTAAATTTATTTTTTAAATTGACAAATAGCAATTGTACATGTTCTTGAGAGCACATAATTATATTTCCATACATATAATTTATAGTTATCAGATCAGGGTAATTAGCACATCCACCATCTCAAATGTTTATCATTTCTTTGTGTTGAGAATGTGCGATATCCATCTAGCTATTTGAAACTATACATTGCATTATTGTTAACTATAGTCATTCTACAGTGCTGTAGAACACTAGAACTCATTTCTCCTATCTAGCTATAATTTTGTATCTTTTAACAAATCTCTCTGTCACTCTCCCTTCCCAGCCTCTAGTATCCTCTGTCCTACTTTTTACTTCTATGAGATCAACTTTTTTTAGCTTTCACATATGAGTGAGAACATGCACTGTTTAACTTTCCGTTCCTGGCTTTTTTCACTTAAAATAATGTCCTCCAGTTTCATCTATGTTCCATGAACGATGGGATTTCACTCTTTTTTATGGCTGAATAATACTCCATAGTGTGTATATATCACATTTTCTTCATTCGTTCATCTCTCGTTGCACACCTAGGTTGACTCCATATCTTGGTTATTGAGAATAGTGCTGCAATAGACATGGGATGCAGACGTCTCTTTGTCATACTCTCAGTGACTTGTTTTGTGTTTTGTTTTTTGAGACAGAGTTTCTCTCGTTGCCCAGGATGGAGTGCAATGGCAGGATCTCGGCTCACTGCAACCTCCACCTCTCAGGCTCAAGCAATTCTCCTGCCTCAGCCTCTCGAGTAGCCAGGATTACAGTTGCTTGCCACCTCACCTGGCTAATTTTTGTGTTTTTAGTAGAGACAAGGTTTCGCTATGTTGGTCAGGCCGGTCTCGAACTCCCAGCCTCAGGTGATCTGCCCACCTCAGTCTCCCAAAATGTTGGGATTACAGGCGTGAGCCACCATGCCCAGCCTCAATGACTTGTTTTAATGAATTTTCTCTCTGAAGACTTACTGCTATTTCCTGCTTATTGACAGCTGTGGCAGCAAGCATCCAAAAGCTGATTTTTCTGAGGTCTTTGAAACTTTTGGACACTTCTCCTATTGGGAAAATAGAATTTTTCTTTTGAATAATTCTCATTTCCCACTAAGCGTATAAGCAACCTGGAGTATCTTGTAAGATCCATACAGATTAATATTTCAAGCATAATAATCCTTATATATTCCTTTTTGACAATGGAGACTATGGTTACGAGTAGAAGTTTTTAAATAAGGACTACTTTTGAGGTCCCAAAGCTTTGAAAATATGAGGTATAAACAAAACAACATATTCCAATGAGATATTGATACCTAGTTTTCTTAAATGTCTCATTCAAAGGTTGAGAATTTCTTCCTGAAATTTAGACAATATATTATAGAAATGTGGTTTGTCTTTTTGTACATTTAGGATGATTATTTTTAAAAATAATTCTAGGCATTGTTTATTCTGTGTATTAGTGTAATAGTCAATGCAGTAGTTAGAATTGTGGTTGCTAATAGTCACAAAATCTAGTAAGAATGTGAGTACATGAACCCATCCCCAGGAAACTGATGGGACAAGTAGTAAACTTTTTTTTGACTATTTAACAAAAATATTTAATGCTGCCAAAAAGTATAAAAATACAGTAGGAATGGCAGTACAATACAAAGGAATCTCTCCTAATTTATTTTTTTTACATATTTCTATATTTCATACATGCATTAAAAACAATTAACAACACATCCAGTGAAAAGTTCTGCAAAGTCTTCTGCTGGTGGGTGCTCCTCATGCTTTGTATGTAAAGTTTACTTTGTAAACAAATGACGGTGAGGCAATCTAGAGGTTTAGCAAGCCTCACTTTAGTGTCCGGAGTGGGCTTCAGGTCTGGCTTTGCACATCAATGGTTCAAAATGTATAGCTCCAGAATATTCTCAAGTCATGAACATTAGGTGCCTACCGTGGCCTTTTTCTTTTTCATTCATTCTCATTTAGCCTCTGTTTCATCTGCTGCACGTTCTGAACTGTGGTGGCCTTTCTGGCCTCTCGAATACGTTTCCGTGGAGCATTCTCACTGTTCTCCTCCATTGTATCTTGCATTTGCTGTACATCGGTCACCTGTCAGTTTTTCTTCTTCTAGACCAATTCTGTTCTGATTGTATTTTTCAGTCGTTATTTTGTTTGGTGAGTGATCAAAAGCAGGAGCTAAGTTTTACTTAGAAAGTCCTTTCCACCGTTTCTGTATACTAGAATCTCCCTTTACACATTTTACTGCTTCTATTGTAGCCATGTATGAGAATCTCAGTTGATCTGGGGTCTGAATAAGACCCATTCGGTATTTTCTCATGTTCAATAACACTTTTTTAATGTTAATATAATCTCCTTTTCCCATCAAAACAAGACAAGTGTCTACCAGAGAGAAGGTGCTGAGCACCCAGTGCCTTCACTACAATGGACCACCGCAGGCTCATGGTCAGGGTTCAAGGAGCCAGATTCTCTCACTTTAACCAAGAAATTGATAAATGAAGCTGGTGATTCAGGGACTCCAAAATCTGGCCAGGTAGTGTAATGAAAGTGAGATATTGTTCTGGTTTCACCACTATTGATATTTTCTAATCATAGAAGATGTACCGTGTAATACAACTTCACATCTTCTGATAAGAGCTTCACACTGAATCCTGTTTCTCTAAACAGCATCTCTTGGTCATCTGTTGGCCAGTACTGTGCACATTTAACCGATTCTTTCTCCACAATGCGGCTCAGCATGACAACTGCTTTGGTCTTCTGCTGCCAAACCGTAAGCCAGGAATGGCAGCACATGTTAGGAAGTGGACCCTGTGTTAAGATGTAACTCCTTTGTGCCTCTTCTATGTCAACTAAGCTGGCATTAATATAATCATTCTCAGCATTTTGCAGTTTAACACGACTGTGATCATATGGGCTTACATCTCTGTATCTATTTCGATTTCTGTTTTCTGGAAACTTGGCCACTCTATGAAGATAGTCATGGGACTCATTTCGAATTTCCAAGTACGGCGGCTGCCAGCGATACTGAGCATCCAACTCCTCGAACTCGCGCTCGATGATGGTGGGCATGGCTGGGACGAGTCGTAAATCTTAAGAGAAATGGAAGAGTGAGGATGGCTGCTAAGCTGGACAGACACCCAGTGTGGTTGATTATAGTCAATCATTACTCAAGGAATTTGTATATATTCTATTCATGTATATATATGGTAAATTTCTAATTATCATACTCCTATAAAGTAATTACCATACTCCTATAAAGTATTATCTTCATTATAAAGTGAAGAAAGTGAGGCTGAGAGAAGTTAAATTATGTGCCCGAGGTGATGGCCTAGTGAATGAGCAAACTTGGTTTCACAGTCAGGTCTGTCTGGCTCCCAAGCTGCTGGTGTTTTACGTTACCACATTGTCTTAGTCTGGGCTCTCCCGAAAGCAAAGCCTGTACGGACAACTTGGAGGTAGGTAGGGAGTTTATTTGGGAATGTAACACCAAGGAATAGACTGATAAGACAGAAGAATGACCCCCCGGAAGGAGAGAAGGCCAACCCAAGGGTCCCTTTCAAATTAGCAAACATTATGAATGTCTGCTACTTGATCCTGTGGGAGCTTCTGAGGAACCTTTTAACGTGTATCTCAGAATTGGCCACCCTGGGCTAAAAATGAGACAAGCATTTTTCTATGCGCTTCTGTCCCTCAGTGGTCAAGGGCAAGCTTACAGGCCTTAACTGTCCCCCATTGCCAGATTGTCCACGCCCGAGTGCCAAGTGGTTCCCATGGGACTCCTGTGTCACAGCTCCAACATAGCCCTCGGGCCAGAAACCCGGGGCAGAGGCCAGAAGCAGGTGCTGTGAGGTTGCATCTGCACAAGATGAAAGAAGCCCACCACGCAGGCCTGGGCACCACCGCAGTGTTTGAAATAAGAGGTGAAATTGAGAACACGTGGTATATTGCCCAGAATGTTGAGAGACACATGACCAGTTATAATGAGAGAGTGGAATGAGAATCTTCAGTGTCTCATTATGCATGCATTCATTCATTTATCCATTCAGTCACCAGCGAATACTGGGTAGTATATGAAGTGAAAGAAGAATTAAAATGAGTCTAGCTGAGTTTCAGATACTACAGAAAAGAAAATAGATAATGTGATAGTGTGTTCTAAGTGCTTCAATAGAAGTATACTAAAAGGTAGTAAAAGTATAGAAGGGAGATACCCACTGTATTCTGTGTGTGGACAGAGAGGGGGTGTGGGGAGAAGGGAGGTCATTTTTCTAGAGCTTAGTCTTGAAAGATAAATAGAAGTCAGCCAGCTGGGGAGAAATATGAGCATCGGCTCTATATTCAAATTAAATTTTAGTATTTCAATATTAAGTTTCCTAAGTATGATCATTGTGGTTATGTAAGAGAGTGTCCTATTTTTAGGAGATACGTGCTGAAAAATTTAAGAGTAAAGTGTCATAATGTCTGCAACTTACTCTCAAATGATTCAGCACAGTAAATATTTGGGGATGGGGAAAAGCAGGTGAACACAAATGTAGCAAAATGTTAATCACTGGTGAATATAAGTAAAGGGTATGTATGTGTTTATTGCACTAATCTTACAACTTTTTAAAATTTTCTGAAATAAAAAAAGGAGGGGAGAAAGTTAATTAATTGAAGGCCATGGGCAGGGGCTGGGGAAGAGCAGTCCGGGATGGGGTTGTGAGAGGGACAGCAACACCTGAGGACACTGGTTCATTTTTAAAATTGCAGCGGTTGGCCAGGTGCAATGGCTTACACCTATAATCCCAGCACTTTGGAGGCCAAGGCAGAAGGATCATTTGAGACCAGCCTGGGCAACAGAGCAAGACCCCATCTCTACAAAAAAATACAATATTAAATAGCCAGGCATGGTGGCACATGACTGTGGTCCCAGCTACTCAGGAGGCTGAGGTGGGAGGATTGCTTAGGCCCAGGAGTTCGAGGCTGCAATGAGCTATGATCACACCACTGTACTCCAGCCAGCCTGGGCAACAGAGCAAGACCCTGTCTCTACGAAAAGTAAATAAATTGCAGTGGTTAGTGGGACACCGTGGGACATAAATGCTCATGATAGAGAAAAAACAAAAATGGGACAAGAGAAGGGAGTGATGTATGCTAGAGTGTTGGGCTGCATCCTGAAGGCCTAGGTGACATTGAATAATTTCATGCATCTTTTGTGTTTTAAATGGTCACTTTAGCAGCAGTTTAATAAGAATGGATTAGAAAGGCCCAAAACCGTGGCAGGAAGATGAGTTTTTATGTTACTACAGTAGTTAAGGTGACAGATTCTATAGGCTTACAGGAAAATGGTGCCAAAGATAAAGTGAAGACAGCTTTGAAACTGCAGAGGGCAGAAGAGTCAACAGGACTTGGCAATCCCCTACACTCAGTGAGTTCCTAAGAACATGGACTTGGTTCAGTTCAGGGATGAGGCTTTTAAACCCCAAAGAGAAGGAAGACTTGTGGAGGAAAAAGTTTACTTTTAGAATGTATTTAACCATGAAATAATGAATTAAGGTGTTTAGTTTGTACATCAGGGGTTTATTTATCTTTCATCACCATAACTAGTACTGCTTGCAGTATAGTAGGTATTCAACAAAATTTTTTAACCTGTGTTTAGAAATCATGATAGTAGATGGTAAAATGCTTTCTTCAGTTGCCGATACTCAGGGGAACTATGTTGTATGTTTTGTTAATGTTTTCTCCCTGAGGGCTAAGCATTTGGTGAACATCTGTCTCCTAACACCTGTTGGACCGGTTTACCTGGCAATCCAAAGTGAACATGTGCCAGGGTAGTGCCACTTAAAGTACCTTCACTTTTTAGAATCTATCAGATGGGTTTAGAGTCAGTTTTGTCTTTCACCAGCTAGTTTTCTCCGTTTCGAAAGTACAAGTATTTCTACTTCTTAGTAAATGTAATGTATGACACATGAATTTAAAGAACGTACAAAGTAGGAAACATTTATATTTCATACAACTTGAATTTTCAAATGCAGAAATTCCCTCTTGGGAGTGAGTCTTATGCTTTGGAGCAGGAATGACAGAACAGATATGGTACCAAAGCCAAGCTCACCTAGATATTGCAAACACACAGGCAAAAGAGGAGGTGGCCCAAGTGTGTCATCAGAGGGTCACTCGGCATCGGAGCAGTTCCTTTGGCGGGTGGTGAACTGAGCAAAGAGGCAAATGAATGATAGGTAGTTACAGAGAGAGAATCCCTACATCAAGGAAATACGACAAACACCAGGACTCGATTTTGATTCTATGTCTAAGAGCCTTCCTTTGACATCCTTCCCCACCATGTCAGGGAGGCTATGTACTCTCACTCCATTCAGTCGTTAGCACTGCTCACACTGGTAATAACTTCTTGTTACCCGCTTTCCTCTTTGGACTTTAGATATCCCCCTGAAAGCCACCCACCTTTGTGTTCCCAGTGTTTAGATTGGTCCCTCGCACAACGTCAGCGTTCTGTAACTTTCACATACATGAATGAACAAATGGACAAATGAACATACATGACTTCCTAAAAGGATATCATAGCTCTTGATAGTCATGACAGCACTAGTATTAACCTTTGTTTTGTAATGAGTTTCAATTTAATGTTGTTAAGGAAAATACAGGATTTTAAAAACTAGTACACACACATACACATATTCCAGAGTCTTTCTAATGAGTTCGAATATTAATTTGTAAAAGAATCTAACAACACATGCTTTAAAAAATAGTGTTTGTGGCCAGGCATGGTGGCTCACGCCTGTAACCCCAGCACTTTGGGAGGCCGAGGCAGGCAGATTACCTGGGGTCAGGAGTTCGAGACCAGCCTGACCAACATGGCAAAACCCCATCTCTATTAAAAATATAAAAATTAGCCAGGCATGGTGGCGGGTGCCTGTAATCCCAGCTACTCAGGAAGCTGAGGCAGGAGAATTGCTTGAACCCAGGAGGCAGAGGTTGCAGTGAGTCAAGATCACGCCACTGCATTCCAGCCTGGCGTACAGGCTGAGACGGAGCAAGACTCCATCTCAAACAAAAAACAATTCGTGTTTGTGCCAGGCACAGTGGCTCATGCCTATAATCCCAGTACTTTGGGAGGCCAAAGCAGGAGGGTCTGTTGAGACCAGGAGTTCAAGACTAGCCCGGGCAACATAGTGAAGCCCTGTCTCTCCAAAAAAAATAATAATAATAATACAAAAATTACTCAGACATGGTGGCCTGCACCTGTAGTCCCAGCTACTCAGGAGGCTGATGCAGGAGGACCACTTGAGCCCAAGATGTCAAGGCTGCAGTGAGCTGTGATTGTGCACTGCTCTCAGCCTGGGCAACAGTGTGAGACTCTGTTTATTACTCTAAACACTATCACTAGTACTATAAGAGTAATAGAGTTTATTACTAAGTTGTTTTAGGATCTGTCAAATACAGAGATGGTGCCCCAATCTGGTCAGACATTTCTGATTGATTGATTGATTGATTTTTTTCAGACAGTATCTCACTCTGTCATCTAGGCTGGAGTTCAGTGGCACAATTATGGCTCAGTGCAGACTTGACCTCCTGGACCCAAGTAAGCACCTGAGTAGCTGGGACCACAGGTGTATGCCAGCATGACCAGCTACTTTTCTTATTTTCTGTGGAGTTGGTGTCTCTGTTGCCCAGGCTGGTGTTGAACTCCTGGGCACAAGAGATCCTCCTACTTGGCCTCCCAAAGTGTTGAGATTACAGGTGTGAGGCATTGCACCCAGCATCTCTGATTCTTTTGATTCCATTGAAACTAAAGTTTCAGTACATCAAGAAAGAAAGCAGCCCAAAGGAATTTACGCTGTCCCTTTATTCACTATCAGGGACAGTGTTAATAGGGACTGCTTCCGGCTGTCTGCACAATGCCCTTTACTGTCCAAGACCAGCACTTCCAAGACAGTGTGGTTCATTTGGTCTTAAGAACAGATACTGAGGAATTGGTCCATAATCCACAGCAAAGCTCTGTAGGCACCTGATACCACGGAGAGGTGTTCTGACTTTCTTACACGTCCCCCAGGGCAGAAACTATAGGTTCTGAGTGACATCTCGTCATAATTCAGTGGAAGCATTAAGAGGCAAGCAAGCATAATTCTGGGCAAAGAAGGGCTCCCATCATAAGAATTTTGCAAACCGCATACTCTTTTATTTTGTAACAATGCTCGTAATTTATCTTTTGGAAAGAGGCACACAGATCTTGATGTAATTTGTGTAATAGATACTGTTTACTAACGAAATACCCTTTTCAAATGAAAGGAAAATATTAGTTTCCTACATCAGGTGCTGTATTAGTCCGTCCTCATGCTGCTAATAAAGATATACCCAAGACTGGGTAATTTATAAAGGAAAGAGGTTTAATTGACTCACAGTTCAGCATGACTGGGGAGGCCTCAGGAAACTTACAATCACGGTGGAAGGGGAACCAAACACGTCCTTCTTTACACGGCGGCAGGAAGGAGAAGTGCTGAGCAAAAGGGGGAGAAGCCCCTTATAAAATCATCAGATCTCATGAGAACTCACTCAGTATCACAAGAACAGCATGATGGTAACCACCCCCATGATTCAGTTACCTCCCACTGGGTCCCTCCCACAACACGTGGGGATTATGGGAACTACAATTCAAGATGAGATTTGGGTGAGGACACAGCCAAACTCTATCAGGTGCTTATGACCATTTTAAAACCTGAAACATAGTGGTATTCCTATTGTAAATTTTCCTAGAAAAACACCATTAGATAAAATGCAACAAGCGCTAAAATAGCATTTTATATTGTAGAATGATAATTTTTATTTTCTCCTAAACATAGGCGACTAACCCATATCTTTTTTTGAGTCTCACTCACTCTGTTGCTCAGACTGAAGTCCAGTGGCACCATCTTGGCTCACTACAGCCTCTGCCTTCCAGGTGCAAGCAGTCCTCCTGCTTCAGCCTCCCAAGTAGCTGGGATTACAGGTGTGTGCTGCCATGCCTGGCTAATTTTTGTATTTTTAGTAGAAACAGGGTTTCACCATGTTGGCTAGGCTGGTCTCAAACTCCTGATCTCAAGTGATCCACCAGCCTTGGCCTCCCAAAGTGAGCCACTACGCCTAGCCATATCTTTATATTAAAAAAAAAAACAACAACAAAACAAAACCTAAAGTCCTGTTTGTAAGTACTCTTTTCCCATAGTATTAGACAGACAACATAATGCTCTGTAGCAACCCACCCCAAACTCAATGGTTTGTGTTAACATGTATGTGTTCTCATACAGGTCTTAAGGTTGGCTGAGGTTTAGCATCTATGGAATGGGCTCAGCTCCTGACTCTGCTTAAGGCTGTGGGTAAAGGAAACCAATCGTTAGTCAGTTGAAAATAAGCTTGCCCTGTATTTGGTTCATGAGGTTTTGCCAACATACATAATTATTAAACTTTCACTGAAAATGTTTAGCAACAATATTTTTTATGAAACGGGAGGGTAAAGTGAGAAAACTTACAGCTGGACCAGTGCCTTACCTTTAGTAAGTTCTCAAATAATATTTGGGAAAAGAATAAAACAATGGAATATAAAGAAATCAGAGACGATAAAATTTCTTAAAACTGTAACTAAGCAAACCTTGGACAAAACCTGACAAAACTAAGCAGCAGAACGCTTTTTCCCCATTGCCTTTGTCATCAGTTATGCGAATAACATCTCAGGAGGACTTCAGGCTTGGCATGGCCCACACACATTATCTCTGCTTCTTGCCGAAAACCCATCAGTAGTGCTGAAGGAGTAGGATAGGGATAAAGAATGTTTTGAAAGATGGGAGACACATGGACCAGTGGTAATTAACAACACGAAACCTACACCTACAAATGTGTGTGTTGTGGCGGGGGGTGGGTAAGAATCAAGTTTCAAGAAAGGGGAGCCTTCAGGTACCCCTAAAGGTGGATTCAGAGTAGGACTGAAAATTCAATAATTAATGAAATATTGTATAAAGAATAACTAAACTGGACTGGGCATGGTGGCTCATGCCTGTAATCCCAGCACTTTGAAAGGTTGAGGTAGGACAATCAGTTGGGACCAGGAGTTCAAGACAAGCCTGGACAACATAGCAAGACCCCATCTCTAAAGAAACTACAAAAATTAGCTGGGCATGGTGGCACCCACCTGTAGTTCCAGTTACTCAGAAGGCTGAACTGGGAGCACCACTTGAGCCCAGTAGGTTAAAGGCAGCAGTGAGCTTTCATTGTTCCGTTAACTATAGCTTGGGCAACAGAGCAAGACCCAGTCTCTAAAAAAAAAAAAAAGAAAGAAAAGAAAGAAAAATCACACTTCCAGTTTCCATCCTCAAGAGTGTAGTTAGGAAACCACTTCTCCCCAAGTATAAAACGTGAGGTTGGCGAGGCACAGTGGCTCACACCTATAATCCCAGCACTTTGGGAGGCCAAGGCAGGCAGATCACGAGGTCAGGAGACCAACACCATCCTGGCCAACATGGTGAAACCCCGTCCCCACTAAAATACAAAAAATTAGCTGGGCGTGGTGGTGCACACCTGTAGTCCCAGCTACTCGGGAGGCTGAGGCAGGGGAATCGCTTGAACCTGGGAGGCAGAGATTGCAGGGAGCTGAGATCGCGCCACTGCACTCCAGCCTGGCAACAGAGCAAGACTCCGTCTCAACACAAACAAACAAAACTTGAGGTTTAGTCTCCAGCAGTGTGCCATAGAACTTTCCGTGATGATGAAAGTACTTTATATCTGCATTGTCCAACTAGTGGCTCAATAGCCACCTGAAATATAGCCAGTGTGGCCACACATGGTGGCTCACACCTGCCCAACACTTGGGGAGGCCAAAGTGGGTGGTTCACTTGAGCCCAGGAGTTCAAGACAAGCCTAGGCAACATGGTGAAAACCTGTTTCTATAAAAAAACACAAAAATTTGCTGGGCATGGTGGCACACACTTGCAGTCCTAGCTACTCCAGAGGTTGAAGCTGAGGCAGGAGGATCTCTTGAGCCCAGGAGGTTGAGGCTACAGTGATCCATGATTGCACCACTGCACTCCAGCCTGGGTTACAGAGTGAGACCTTGTCTCGAGAAAAACCCGCAAACAAAAATACACGAAATATGGCCAGTGTGACTGAGGAAATGAAGTTTAGTTTTAATTTTGATTCAAATAGCCACATATGGCTAGTGGCTGACGTATTGGACAGTGAAGCTCTAGACTCAGGAATACTGGACACTGCTGAGGATGGGATGGATTCTCTTGCAGAAAAACAGGAAAAGTGAGTAGAATTCTTCAAGTGACTGCTGAGATCTGTCAGCCTCTTCTATTACATGGCACCCAGGTTGGAGGATTCCTTTCTGACAAAATTGTGCTGCCAAATTTATATGAATAGCAGAATAATACTCATATTATTAATAATAATATTCAGTTATTCCCAAGAGAGCAGCCGGCACTCTAATTCATCACCCAGTGACAGCACCCTCACCTAGAGTCAGCATTTGTTGTGGTCGTTTTGTTTTGAGATGGGGTCTCACTGTGTTGCCCAGGCTGGCCTTGAACTCCTGGGCTCAAGCAGTCCTCCCTGCTCGGCCTCACATCCATCAGCATTTTAAATGCCTCCCTCTCAAATGTGACTAGGTAGCCAAGGATCACCATGCATTTGGGGAAAGCTGCCCAGCTGAAATGGAAATCAATGCAAACAGAAGAAAAAGAACTGAAACAAGACATGACAGGGAACATAAGAAAAAAAAAATAGTTTTTTTAAGAGAGAAGATATTGCAACCTAAAACAAGATCAGAGGCTATATAAAAGATCGGAGGAACACGTTTCTACATTCAGGCGCCTCCTGACTCACCTGAATTCCAACAGAGCACAGTAAGCGCCAGTTCTCCGCCTGCCCTGGATTGGGCCCTGCAGTTGCAGAGAAAGCTTGGGAATAAAAATGGAGGTAAATCTTTAAGTGATTACCTATTCTTCTGACCCACCGGCTACAAATCGGTGTTCCCACCACTTTCTCCTCAGGTTCAATTGATTTGACAGAGCAGCTTACAGAGCTCAGGGAAACACTTTACTTATGTTGACCTATTTATTATAGTGGATACAGAGGAACAGATGGGAAAGATGCATAGGGCCAGGTATGGGGGAAGGGTGCAGAGCCTCCATGCCCTTTCCAGGGGCACCACGTTCCAGGAACCTCCACATTTTCAGTTATCTGGAAGCTCTGCAAACCCAGTCCTCTGAGGGCTTTATGGAAGCATCATTACATAGGCATGATTGACTACGTCATTGCCTATTGCTGATCAACTCAACCTTCAGCACCTCTTCCCTCCCCGGAGGTAGGGGGAGTGAGGCTGACATTCTAACCCTCCAATCTTGCCTTGGTCTTTCTGGTGCCAGCCTCCATCCTGAAGCCACCTAGGGATCCCCAACGATTAGTCATCTCATTAGCAAAGCAAGATACCTTTATTGATCTGGCTGTTCCTAGGGCTTGAGGAGCTGTGGCTAGGAACAGAGATGAAGGCCAGTGGATCACTGGAGGGCTCCCACTATCTCACTTTTGGGGCAGAAGTGGACATTCTGAGGTGGGGAGTGGTTGGTTCAGAACCTCTGACTTGCGTGTTCAATCCCAGGCAGAGAGACGTCGCTGGGACCCGCCAGAGTAGGTCATCTGCCCACGTGGCAGTCACCTGCAGGTGTGGGTGCAGACACGTCTAGCTGAGAGTCAAGTGCCACCATTCCAGATGCCTGTCCCCAGAAAGAAAATCTCAGACCAGTAGAGCTCTGAATGGAGGTTTGATCCGAATACCAAGGACAATATAAGCAGAGCTGCTTTAAGAATGCTGTTGCTGTGGTCCATGGGAAAGACCCTTCATGCCTGAATTATTTTGATTCCAGATTGAAGGAAAATGCTAATTTCAGGTAGTTTTATAGAAGTTAGGGTTTTGGACATTGCTGTTTGACTGTAAACTCTCAATAAGGTAGGGAAATGAATCAGAAATCATGGGTGTGCATTTGTAGAGACTTGACAGACTTATTTTGCAGTTGGGGCTTCAGGGCCCAGAACCTTTTAGCATCCCTGCCCTAGTTGAAATCAGACACACCCTCTCCCTGGTATCCAAACAAAGCTAGTTCAGGTGCTGCCCTGAAGGGATTTGGTTGATGTGAAGTCTCAAGTCCTTAAATTAATCAACAGGAGTACTTCCTGGACGGGACTGATTTGATCAGGTGGGTGATATGTAAGTTCTCCTCCTTTACAGGGGAATACAGCAGGACTCAGAGAGTCCCACTTCCCACCTCTCACCTCAGACGCTCTCAAGATGGTGACCTCTCTGGGTTTCAACACCTGGAACAAGCCGGGTGTGGTGGCTCACATCTGTCCATCCCAGCACTTTGGGAGGCCGAGATGGGCAGATCAGCTGAGGTTGGGAGTTTGCAACCAGCCAGGCCAACATGGTGAAACCCCATCTCTACTAAAAATACAAAAAGTAGCCAGGCATGGTGGTGCATGCCTGTAATCCCAGCTACTCTAGAGGCTGAGGCATGAAAATCGCTTGAACCTGGGAGGCGGAGGTTGCAGTGAGCTGAGATCATGCCACTGCACTCTAGCCTGAGCAACGGAGCAAGACTCTGTCTTAAAAAAAAAAAAAAAAAAAAAAAACGCTTGGAACAGGCAGAGCCTAGAGGATGCGTGTGGACTTCCCATCTGTGCCAAATGTGCCTTGGAGAAAACCCACATAGCTGAATGATTAAAGTCAAGCAGCACGGGAAGGGATCAGCCACATAGCAGTGCCCCGTGCACCTTGGCGGAAAGGAATTTTTCTGTCCATTGACATTTGTAGGTGTTCAGTTTGGAATCAGTCCATTTTGGGAGTCGCCACCCATCAACTTGTCAGTCCCAAGGGCACTCATGAAGCAATCACCCATTGAATCTGCACTGGGGCCATCCTGCGTCACCGTGAGAAACGGGAGGCTTCCACAGAGAAAGTGAAGGTCCAAGGTCCCACATTGTGTGTCCAGAAGGCCAGACTGTGCCCCTGTGGAGTCCTCCAATGAGGCAGATGAAGAATTTTCATTCATGGGGAAGCCCAAGGAACAGGAGGCAGAGCCTGAGAACAGGAGGAGGGCTCAATCAGCCAGCCAGGCTTTGGCATTTTCAGGACCAGGTGAATGACAAGAGGAAGAGAGATTGGCTGGCATTTGAAAACAGTGGAGCCTGGAGTGATAGAAGCAGGCGGCTTCAGAAGAGAAGGAGGTGCCTTGCGCCTGGAATGAGCAGATGTTAGTGAAGAAAAGGAAGAAACCGAGGATAAGGAGATGGAGCGGCAGTGCAGCACCCTGTGTCAGGGAGCACAGGAGAGGAGACAGGAAGGTGGGAGGCACAGGGCAGGGGGTGAGGAGTGGCGTCCTGGGGAGCTCAGAGCAGTTCTGAGTATGGAGAGTCCACAGACAGTGAGGATGAGACGGTGTCTCGCCTGATGCAGGCCCTCACTGGGAAGAAGGGCCGAGTGACAGTTCAGAACCTGAGGCTGAAGCATTGAACCAGAAGGAGCCGTTGCAGGAGGCAAAAGGCACGCTGAGGACGCATGGTGCCCCCTCCAGACTGTAGGAGACCAAGGAAGAGCCAGCGGAGAGCAGGCGGGGCCGCAATACTCCGGATGCGCTTAACACCAAGAGGAGAGTCAGGAGGAGCAGGAGGCATGGAAAGTTCAGAAGCTAAAATGAACAAGGGGACAGGGACGAGGAAGAAGAAGAGAAGGAGGAAGCAGAAATTGAGCACCTGGGAAACCTGGCTGAGGAAGAGCAGCAAGCTGAGCTTCAGGCGTATGGCAAGGTCATTACCAGCAAAGCCATTCAGGGCAAATATGAGAAATATACAAAAGAGCTTTCAGTGCCCCCACCCTGGAGGATCATTTCAACAAAGCCATGCTTCCTAAAGTCATGCAACAACTTCGGGCACTCTGGTTATACCAAATACACCCATGGTGGGGATTGAGACACCACCTCCTTCTACCCAACATGGGGCCAAGAGAGTGCCCAGAACACAAAGTTCTTCAAACAAAAGGCAGCTGAAGCACAAGATGTAGTTGGGCAACCGTTTGCCAAGAAGCGGAAGAGTACGTAGGAGTCAACTCCTCGTTCTCCCCAATGTGGAACTCAAGGGGAAGTCTCAGCATCTGGTCCTTGATTTGCTTTTCCTGTTATTTACATGGCCCCTGAATCCAGCCTTCAGACCTACTGCCATGCCTGTGATACTGCATGGCCCAGTTTTTGAAGGTGCTTTGTGAAATTTAGACCTGTGCTGGAAAAATCCCCCAGAAAAGCACTATCCTGGTAGGATTAGAGGCTTCCCACTTATTTCCAGGAAATCTTAGGTTTCATCAATGCTAAGACTTCCCATATTTACATGAGACTGTTCTGATTTTTAATTTTAGAGATGGAGTCTCGCTACATTGCCCATGCTGGATTTGAACTTCTGGGCTCAAGTGATCCCCCTGCCTCAGCCTCCCAAGTAGCTGGGATTACAGGCTTGTGCCACCACACCTAGCTCTGAGTTTCATTTTCTAGCCCCTTATCTTGGGTCAGAAACATGGGCATGTAAGTGGACAATAAATTTAACTCTTAGGGTTAGGAGTAAAATGCCAGGAAATCTAAAGTCATTGAAACTTGTTTTTCATTTCTGGAATAAGTACATTTTTCTAGATAGACATACTTTTTGATCCATTTATGTGTTGTTTCAAGAAATAAAAGAAACACACACCCCCAAAAGAGAAAACAACATACAAGAAGGAATGCAACCTCTGTGCCAGGCCATTCCCAGTGTTTCACTGGTGCCCTGGGGTAGACATGCTTTTTTAAAGAAGACTAGGCTGGGCGCGGTGGCTCACGCCTGTAATCCCAGCACTTTGGGAGGCCAAGGTGGGCGGATCACCTGAGATCAGGAGTTCGAGACCAACCTGACCAACATGGAGAAACCCCATCTCTACTAACAATACAAAATTAGCTGAGCGTGGTGGCGCATGCCTGTAATTGCAGCTTCTCAGGAGGCTGAGGCAGGAGAATCACTTGAACCCGGGAGGCAGACATGGCGGTGAGCTGAGATCATGCCATTGCACTCCAGCCTGGGCAACAAGAGCGAAACTCTGTCTCAAAAAAAAAAAAAAAGACTAAAGTGCGCCAAATCTGCATTAAATTGAAGAATGTCAGACCTGCCTCTTAGACCTAGAGTGTGGCCTGCACATCCAGGTTCATGACACAGCATTGTCTTTTGAAAGTAATCTGCCAAAGTCAGATGTCAGCCGAGGGTTCTACACACAGAATATGGAGAGAGATCTGAAACTCTGATGGAGCACGTCCAATTAGCATGCTGGAGAAAGACACATCCCCCAGTGTCGTGCTGCTCAAACTGGCCTGGACCATACCCTGCTATCAAAGGAATCATCAGCCTCACATTTGCTCCTGCTGGGTGAAAGGAGAGTGTCAGAGAAAAGAGAAGCGTCCCTACAGACACAAGAAGCCTACAGATCTGGACGATTCCCTTGCTGATCAAAATGTTGAAGATTCATATTATGGAATCAATGACCCTGTAGCAGAGAAGCTTCCAAAGCAGACTTCAACCATGCCTCATCTGGACACACAGAGGACGAGACTCTCACGACATTAGAGGTAGATGGTGTGGGTGAAACAGATCAGAGAAATCATTTCTACCAGTTTGGAGAGATTGACAATCACTCTAATGCAGAAAGAGCAGGGTGCTCTCACCCAGTTTTCCACAAGGCAGGCTGCAGACATGGCTGCTGAGAAGGCCTTTAATAAGTTGATTGTAATGGCCACAGACTCAACATGAAATCAAGATCTCAAGCAGCCAGAGGAAAAGAAAAAGAAGGACGGAACCACATACTCTGGGATCAAGCTAGAGCCTTTCCCAGGACTGCCGTGAGCTCTTCCTCCTGTTGCAGCAGAGGATGCAGCAGCCAGCTACTTCAGCCTACCCCTAAGTGATCCTCCACCACTGTGGTGAACATTGCCCTGCCACCCCCACTACTCCCCGTACCGTCAGGTTTGGGGCTACACATGTTCCACCCAATGAGACCACCTCATTCCTTTCATGAAGACTCCAGGACCAGTCCTTCTCAGGACCCTCAGAGGATGGGAGCTCGTGCTGGAAAACACAGCAGCCCCCATCACATTAGCACTACTCTGGGGCTCTGTGGAAGAAAGGGCACTTAAAAATCCCAGTAAATGAGTTTTGGAGTAAATATATTTTTCCTTCCTTTGTAGTTTCCATGGTAGCTGAATATGCTTAGATATGGACAGTCGGTGAACGACAGCCATGCTTCTCTACGCATAATCGAAGAATCAGTGGCCTTCAAAATAAGCTGCTGTGGACACATCTGGTTACAAATACAACATGACTAATAAAACCTAATGCCTGTTCCACTCACCTCTGTGGGAATAAGTGACTGGGTGAATTGGAATGCCCAATGGAGCTGCCATCTCAATTACACGTTCATTTTGTACCTTCTCGGTGGGGGCGGGCAGGGGAGAATTGATCTTCAGTAAAAGACTTTTGGGCCAGCTGGGCTCTGTGGCTCATGTCTATAATCCCAGCACTTTGGGAGGCTGAGGTGGGTGGATCACTTAAGGTCAGGAATTCGAGGCCAGCCGGGCCAACATGGTGAAACCCTTCTCTACTAAAAACACAAAAAGTAGCCGGGCATGGTGGCAAATGCCTATAATCCCAGCTACTGGGGAGACTGAGGCAGGAGAATATCTTGAACCCAGGAGGTGGAGGTTGCAATGAGCCGAGATCATGCCGTTGCACTCCAGCCTGGGTGACAGAACGACACTCTATCTCAAACAAAACAAAACAAAACACCTTTGGGCCATTTTTATGTCCATGGGGGTATTTTTCTTTTTCTTTTTCTTTTTTTTTTTTTTTTTTTGAGACAGAGTCTCGCTCTGCCGCCCAGGCTGGAGTGCAGTGGCCAGATCTCAGCTCACTGCAAGCTCCGCCTCCCGGGTTCACGCCATTCTCCTGCCTCAGCCTCCCGAAAGTAGCTGGGACTACAGGCGCCCGCCACCTCGCCCGGCTAGGTTTTTGTATTTTTTTAGTAGAGACGGGGTTTCACCGTGTCAGCCAGGATGGTCTTGATCTCCTGACCTCGTGATCCGCCCGTCTCGGCCTCCCAAAGTGCTGGGATTACAGGCTTGAGCCACCGCGCCCGGCCCATGGGGGTATTTTTCTTTGTATCATCTTTAAAAAAAAAAAAAAGAAAGAAAGAAAAAAATGCTGGTACTACTCACTGCCGTGTGTCAGGGTGATTTAACTCTTTTGATGTCACACCCTCAGACAAGTAGAAACCAGCTGCCCGCAAAGCCCAAATGCTTTCTTTCCTCTCCTCTTCTTTATTACTAAAGGAATCTGACTGATAGTTGTACTTCTCTATATCACCAAAAAATAAAATAAAATAAAAAAATAAAAATTACTTTGTATTCTTATCAGTCAGATGGAAACACAAATTTCATGGAGCTGTGTATTATTGAGAAAACCTGGTGTCTGGGATGAAATTATGTTCAACAACGTCCTGTAAGATGCTTTCTTTAACAAACGGAAATGAAAAGCATGGAGCGTTTGAGTGGAAGACTTGTGACCTCAGCTGGAACTATGATCTTCCACATTCACCTTTGTGTGTCTTCAGGGGCTCGTTGGAATTCCCTGCTCTGGGCAGGGTGGTCTTAGAAAGTTTGGGTATAACTGTATTATAGATGATAAAGGCAACTTGATGTTGTGTTAAAAAATAAATTTTAAAAAAGAGAAGAAGGGAGAAATCATAAAAGAACTAATTCCAGCAATTTTCACCATACTCAAGAAAGAATTCAGATTGAAAATGAAAAACGTCTTATGCCATCCAACAGAACTACATCTGTTCAGCAGAGGCATGTACACAAACGTTTATATAGCCCTGTCTCTAGTATCCCCGAAATGGAAATAGTCACAAGTCCATCCTCATTAAAACTGGATACATCAATTATATATATATAGTGGAACAAGAGTGAATGAATTGCCACCACCTGCAGCGACGTGGGTGAATCAGACAAAATTAATGGTGAATGAAGGAGACCAGGAGCAAAAGAGTACATATTTTTAAAAAATACGGCTGGGCACAGTGGCTCATGCCTGTAATCCCAGCACTTTGGGAGGCCGAGGAGGGTGGATCACGAGGTCAGGAGATCGAGACCATCCTGGCTAACATGGTGAAACCCTGTCTCTACTAAAAATACAAAAAATTAGCCAGGCGGGCGCCTGTAGTCCCAGCTACTCGGGATGCTGAGGCAGGAGAATGGCGTGAACCCGGGAGGCGGAGCTTGCAGTGAGCCGAGATTGCACCACTGCACTCCAGCCTGGGCAACAGAGCATGACTCCGTCTCAAAAAAAACAAAAACATATAATGATTTCATTTCTATAAAAATTGAAACACAGGCAAACTGATCCACAGTACTGGAAATTACAGTAGTGGTTCTCACAAGGGGCAGATGGTGGCTGTTGGTAGCATTGTTTCTTAATCTAGGTATTAATTGCACAAAATGTTTGTTCATTTTGTAAAATGATTTGTGCTCTTCTGTATGTTATACTTCAGTAAAAACTTAACGTTTTTCTAAGTTCCATATCAAAACACACCATAGTGAAATTTATGGGGATAAAGAGGGGATTCAAACAGCTTTGGTTGGGGCTAGGTGACGGTGGGGAGATAAAAGGATCAAGACAGAATAACTTAAGACTTCTTAAAAGTATTACTGGGAAGTAAACAACAATAGAGAAATGCCTATAACATGCTAAGGGGAAATTACGTCCAAACTGTCAATCAAGTGAGAAGGTAAAATAAAGACATTTCGTAAAACATAGTCTCAAAAAATTTTCTCCCTGTGCATCCTTTCTCAGGAAGTTTCTAGAAGACATCACAAAAATAAGAACAGGGAAGACAGAGGAGCCAGGGAACAGAAAAGAAGGGAAGAGAATTTCCAAAATGATGGTTGGAAGCAGCTGTAGACCTGCGGGCTTGGAGATGAATCCAGGCCCCGTGGAGCAGGATGGAGGATGCTGCCAAGAAGTCGGTAGCCCAAGTGGTATGAGAGGAGTTTAAAGTTCTGTTGGAGAGTATGGTGACAAATAGTGATAGGAACCTAGACAGCTAAGCAAATGGAAATAGAAAAGATAATTACTAGCTACCAGAAAACAAAAAGATGTCCAAGAAAGGAAATGCAATGAGTGTCCGCTACAGTGAAAAATATTTACACAAGTATTGAATAATATGAATGTTGATTTAATTTTTAGGCCAGGCATGGTAGCTCATTTCTGTAATCCCAGCACTTTGGGAGGCTGAGGCAGGCAGATCACCTGAGGTCAAGAGTTCGAGACCAGCCTGGTCAACATGGTGAAACCCCGTCTCCACTGAAAATACAAACATTAGCCGGGTGTGTTGGCGTGTGCCTGTAGTCCCAGCTACTCTGGAGGCTGAAGCAGGAAAATCACTTGAACCCAGAAGACGGAGCTTGCAGTGAGACAAGATTGCACCACTGAACTCCAGTTCAAAAACAAAATTAAAAATATACATATTGGGAAATTAGGAGGAGGAGGGGAAAAGTATATTGCATCATGAGGAAAAAGTTAGAAAAAAGTCTGAATCCTAATACCCTATGATAGGAAGTCAATATTATGTTTTATGTACTAGGCATATATGTTATTTTGATAATTTTAAAAACACTGAGGAGAAAAATAATTGTTTCATCTGCAACACAGTGAGAATTATTTGTTGCAGTAACTTCTATTTAATTTGAGAAAGTAAAACATTTTTCTATCCCTTCTGAAGGAAACCTTTAAGTGCACTTGAGTTTTTTATCTAGTTCTGTAGTGTACAGGGTAAGAAAATCAAATTTAAAACGTGCTTCCATTTTCTGAATTACGTTATTGGTAATAATTACAAAAATGGACTTAGATTATTTGAGTGTGTTGCTTAGCTTTTGCCTATATTCTCGTCTTAATTGTGAGCAGAAAATAGGTTTATTTTTGTTTCAGTTTTTGTTTTGAGACAGAGTTTTGCTCTCATTGCCCAGGCTGGAGTGCAGTGGCACAATCTCAACTCCCTGCAACCTCCACCTCCCAGGTTCAAGTGATTCTCCTGCCTCAGCCTCCCAAGTAGCTGGGATTACAGACGCGTGGCACCACACATGGCTAACTTTTGTATTTTTAGTAGAGATGCAGTTTTGCCATGTTGGCCAGGCTGGTCTCGAACTCCTGACCTCAGGTGATCTGCCCTCCTCAGCTTCCCAAAGTGCTGGGATTACAGGTGTGAGCCACTGTGCCCGGCCAGTTTTTAAAAAGTGCACATTAATTCAGTTAAGAGGAATGATAAGATACAATAAGCATACTGAAGCCATTCATCCTAGAAACTTCCAGAATTTCAAATGGTAAAGAGAAGCATGGAGGAAAAGATGTTACCTTTTTTGTGAATTACTAGCATCAATCATCTTTCCAGCTTAGAGAAAGTAGCAATACATACATATGCAAACACAATTTTTCCCCAAAATACTGAATTTCAGAAGTTCTCATTCTCATGATAACTATTTTTGTTGCTTCCAAATCTTGACAATTAAGAAAGTTGAGAATGAACTAAGCAAATACTGAAGTTCCCTCCTTTTCAAAGTGCTGGCAAAGCACAGCTTCGGATGAACTCCATCAGGTGCTGCTGGCTGGCTTGTCAAGACAGAAGCTACGATTCGATGATATGGCAGAAAGAGAAAGGCTGAGTGGGGAAGGTTGTACAGAGGACCCTCCTTATCCAAAGATTTATTATGAGAGTCCCTGCAGAAAAGATTAACAAATAATCTAATACCGACTTGTGAAATTAGTCCTCATTCAAGCATCTGTCTCCTCTTAGCATCTGTAAGTCATTGAACAGTCTCTCCAGTGCTGTAAACATTAAAGCAGAGCAAATGGATAGCACAGTGAAAATGCTAATCTAGAAGGTGGAAAATGTCACGGAGCCTACGAAAGTGATGTTAGAAAACAGCTTGAACTGGCCAGGCATGGTGGCTCATACCTGTAATCCCAGCACTTTGGGAGGCCAGGGCAGGCGGATCACCTGAGGCCAGGAGTTTAAGACCAGCCTGGCCAACATGGTGAAACCCTGTCTCCACTAAAAATACAAAAATTGGCCAGACCTGATGGTGCACACCTGTAATCCCAGCTACTCGGGAGGCTGAGGCAGGAGAATCGCTTGAACCCAGAAGGTGAAAGTTGCAATGACCCGAGATCACATCTCTGCACTCCAGCCTGAGTGACAGAGTGAGAGTCTGTCTCAAAAACAACAAAAAACAAAGTTAACCAGATACAGAGGAAGCTTTATGGTTCTGTTGTAGATGAGAACCCCAGAAGCCCTAACTGAGCCACATTGGAGAATAGACTGAAGTCTCTGGGCTGTGGTTGCACAGATGTCCCCAGGCTCCAATCCCAATGCCTCCCTGCATGTACATCGGCTTGAGGGTCCTTTGCTTGGCCCCACTGCCCACTGCTGCTGAATCCTGTCTGCCCTGCTGCATGTGAATCTGGGTCTCACGGTGGAAAAAATATATGTTTTGGGCTCAGCTGGACCTGAGTCTGAAGCTTAGTTCAGCCCTTTACAGGTGAAGTTATGAAGCCATTGTGATAGTCTGTTGCCTCTTCTGGAAAAGTGGGGGAAATAATACCTATTTCATAGGGTTGTAATGAGGATTTAAAGAACATATGTCACCTCCAATCAAGCTGTATTCTACTTCTAGGAGCTCATCTGTGGAAGTACTCATGTGCACAGATTCACATACATGGATGGTTGATTGCAGTCTTATAAAACCAAACATCTGGAAGGAGGCTAAAAATCTAATAAGGGGCGGACATGGTGGCTCACCCTTGTAATCCCAGCACTTTGGGAGGCCGAGGCAGGTGGATCACTTGAGGTCAGGAGTTTGAGACCAGCCTGGCCAACATGGCGAAACCCCATCTCTACTAAAAATATAAAAATTAGCTGGGCATGGTGGTGCATGCCTATAGTCCAGTCCCAGCTACTCCGGAGGTTGAGGCAGGAGAATCACTTGAACCTGGGAGGCGGAGCTTGCAGTGAGCTGAGATTGCGCCACTGCACTCCAGCATAGGTGACAGAGTGAGACACCATCTCAAAAAATATATTAAAAAAAATAAGGGATTGATTTATTTTTAATTATGACATAGCAATATAATGGAATACTATGGAGCTATTTAAAAGAATGAAGTATACCTATGTCTACTTATATGGAAAGATATTTGCCTCACTACTTAGTGGGAAAAAAACAAGTTGCAAAATCCTGACCCCATTTTTTGTTTGTTTGTTTGTTTGTTTGTTTGTTTGTTTGTTTTTGAGATGGAGTCTTGCTCTGTCACCCAGTCTGGAGTGCAGTGGTGAGATCTCAGCTCATGACAACCTCCGCCTCCCGAGTTCAAGCAATTCTCCTGCCTCAGCCTCCTGAGTAGCTGGGATTACAGGTGCCCGCCACCATGACCAGCTAATTTTTGTACTTTTAGTCGAGACGGGTTTCACCATGTTGATTAGGCTGGTCTCGAACTCCTGACCTTGTGATCTGCTCGCCTCGGCCTCCCAAAGTGCTAGGATTACAGGTGTGAGCCACTGCGCCTGGCCCAATTTTTAAAAAATATATTGATTATTGGACATGCTTAAAGAAATGCTATAATACCATAAAAGTGGCTGTCTTTGGGAAGTAGAATTATGAAGGACTTTAGATTTCTGTTTTGTAAGATGTTTGATTTATTTATTATTTATTTTATTTATTTTTTATTGTTTTTGAGATGGAGTCTCGCCCTGTTGCCCAGGCTGGAGTGCAATGGTGTGATCTTGGCTCACTGCAACCTCCACCTCCCGAGTTCAAGCCTTTCTCCTGCTTCAGCCTCCGAGTAGTTGGGATTACAGGTGCCCACCACCACGCCCAGCTAATTTTTGTGTTTTTAGTAGAGACAGGGTTTCACCATGTTGGTCAGGCTGGTCTTGAACTTCTGACCTCAGGTGATCCACCCATCTCGGCCTCCCAAAAGTGCTGAGATTACAGGCATGAGCCACAGCACCCAGCTGTAAAATATTTTACAATGAGCATGTGTGACTTTCATATTCAGGAAAAAAATTTCGCTGAAAACACACACACACACATGCATGTGTTACCTACCAGAGCCGTTCCGAGTAGTTGGTGGTGGTTAGGAGAGTTCCACTTCCAGCATGGGTGCGCTGCATCTTTAAATATTCCCGTAGCAATGAGGAGCCACTGTGCCTAGGGTTTCTGTGCGAATACATACCCTCTTTTTTTATTCTTGATAGACTCATTATTTTAGTTGAGGCCTTGTTCTCCTTTCCTTCATTAGCTTTAATCAGCAGGCTTGGGGCACCTGTCACAGGGGATGCCATCATTCATTTTAATTTTGAAAATTATAGTAGCAATTTAAGCTCATCCTAAACATGAAAAACAAATCTGCAGTTAATAAAGTAAAACCTTGGCCGGGCGCGGTGGCTCAAGCCTGTAATCCCAGCACTTTGGGAGGCCGAGACAGGCGGATCACGAGGTCAGGAGATCGAGAGACGATCCCGGCTAACACGGTGAAACCCCGTCTCTACTAAAAAATACAAAAAAATAGCCGGGCGAGGTGGCGGGCGCCTGTAGTCCCAGCTACTCGGGAGGCTGAGGCAGGAGAATGGCGTAAAACCCGGGAGGCGGAGCTTGCAGTGAGCTGAGGTCCGGCCACTGCACTCCAGCCTGGGTGACAGAGCAAGACTCCATCTCAAAAAAAAAAAAAAAAAAAAGTAAAACCTTAAAGTCACCAATTTCACCATGCCTTTCAGTCCCACTACCCAGAGTGGCATTATGGTCTTCACAGCTTCTCTGCATATGCAAATGTGTGTGTGCACTTGGGTTTTGTTTTTTGAGACAGGGTCTCACTCTTGCCCAGTCTGGAGTGCAGTGGCACAATATCAGCTCACTGCAGCCTCAACCTCCTGGGCTCAGGTGACCCTCTCACCTCAGCCTTCTGAGTAACTGGGATTACAAACGTGTGCCAGCACACCCAGCTAAATTTTATATTTTTTGTAGAGACAGGGTTTCGTTACGTTGGCCAGGCTGGGCTCGAACTCCTGGGCTCAAGCAATCTGCCTGCCTCCACCTCCCAAAATGCTAGGATTACAGGCATGAGCCACCACACCCAGCTTGCACTTGTGTTCTTGTTGCACAAATATCACTAAGCATGTAAAAAATTTCTTTCCACCACAGAGATTTATATATACTACGTCTTTTTTAAGAACTGTGTAATATTCTACCTTGTAGGTGTAATTTATTTCACCATTCCCTTATTGACGTAGTTTTCACCATTGTTAGCAGAGCCCCAAAAATATTCTTTTACCTATATCTTTGCCCACTTCAGTGAGCAGATCTGTAAGATAAATTCCTACAGGGGAACTTGTATTGGTCAAAGGGTATCCATGCAGATAATTGTTATCATGTTGCACTGACTTACATTCCCAGCAGTACATGTATGAGATCCGTTTTCCCCTACACACTTTTACCTGCACAAGTTGAGTATTCTTTACACAAAATGCTTAGGACCAGGTATGTTTCAGACTTCAGATTTTTTAGGATTTTGGAATATTTGGGTATACATAATGAGATATCATGGGCGTGGGACCCAAATCTAAACATGAAATTCATTTATGCTTCATATACGCTCTATACAGGGAGGCTGAAGGTAATTTTATGCAATATTCTTAGCAATTTTTGTGACCCATCACAAGAAGTCAGGTGTTTCAGAAATTTTAGAACATTTTGGATTTTGGGTTTTTCAGATGAGGGTTGCTCAACCTGTATCATGTATTATATATGATTGTCTTATTATTGCTTTTATTTGTTATTATTATTATTATTATTATTATTTTTTTTTTTTTTTTTTTTTTTTTTTTTTTTTTGAGACGGAGTCTGGCTCTGTCGCCCAGGCTGGAGTGCAGTGGCGCGATCTCGGCTCACTGCAAGCTCCGCCTCCCGGGTTCACGCCATTCTCCTGCCTCAGCCTCCCGAGTAGCTGAGACTACAGGCGCCCACAACCGCGCCCGGCTAATTTTTTGTATTTTTAGTAGAGACGGGGTTTCACCGTGGTCTCGATCTCCTGACCTTGTGATCCGCCCGCCTCGGCCTCCCAAAGTGCTGGGATTACAGGCGTGAGCCACCGCGCCCGGCCTGTTACTATTTTTAAATCTTTGGCAATTCAGTATGTGAAAAAATGGGTGTCATTGTTGAATTTGAATTTTTTTCATCATGACTAAAGACATCATTTCTTTATTGCCACCATCCATTTGGAAATGTTATGCATGTTCTGCAAATCCAATTGGAAGGCTGGCCTAGAGTTTGGTTAGATGGTGGTGGGGACATAATATGCTTAGAAACATGGTCCTGGATAAAATGTTGAGAAAAAGTAGAGAGAGAAGATGTGTGTGGGAGACAGGTTGGATAGTGGCATATTTTTTTGCATAGAAATCTGTTAGCTGTATGGCTGCTGTTTCAACATTCTTGAATCCCTCGCCTGTTTGAAATGGGCCATCTATCCATTCACCTTTGTTCACAACGATAGAAATCATGTCCAGTATTCTCTCTGTATTTTTTCTCACTGAAATCTGGCATCATAATGACTCAGCATCTGGAGGAGCCAATACAAGTGAATCAAGTTTGCGTTCATCACCCAGCAGTGCCTCGTATGCCTAAGGGATTTCACGGAACTTCATTTCAAAATCATAGTTTGAAATGGTCATGTTTCAAACACCTATAAAGAAACTTTAAAATGTGGCAAAATGTAGACAGGGCCTTAAATGTAGAAAGAACGTTCAGATAACTTTGCAAACAGTTTTTTGGTGATAGCTCAGTTACTTCTTGCCTCATTAGTTGTCCTTGGTGCATAGGACATCCGTGACCCCGCATATGTCAATGATAAAGTTTGTTCCAATACACATTATTTCTCCCTTTCAGAATAAGTGGCCTTGGCAGATGTGAAACCTCTCTGAGCAGGGAATGTCACTAAAGGGGACACGCAGAGAGACTGTGCAGGGTCACGTTGTGATGGAGATGTGGGTGAAGAAACTCACAGACACCATTGCCTTTTCCGTCATTTAGGATGTCTTTACTAGTTTCTTCATTTCACCATCCAGAAATACCGAATTATAAAGGATGTGATTCTTTCTGACTACCCAAGGCATCTAAAATTCAATCTTATGCAGACTTCAGTTGAGGACGTTTCCCCTGGATTCTTTCGCAGCTTCCAAGTCCCAGTAGTTCTCCGTTTTTAACCTATCAGCTGTTCTCAATGGATGTCATGCCTTGAGATGTTATCTTCCAAACACACAGCATACACAACTAACTCATTCTCTTTTTAGAAAATCAAGCAAATATGTATATAACTGCATATGCAGGCATCTGGTCAACCAGAGGCAACAAGCATGACCTCACAAGTTTGTGTAAACTCAGTCAAAAGCAAGGGAATGCAATACGGTAGTCCTTTTATGGGTTAATATGATCTCACCCTCCCCCCACCACAGTAGTGATCTTTCTGTTCCTAAAAAGGGAAGGGCTCTGGGCTGGGAACCCCTTCAGTTATCCCTTCTGAGTGGTACAAATCTCCTTCATCCCATCCCTCTGATGGTCCCAGTTGGTGGTGGTTGGCCGTGAAAGAAGGTAAATGGCTCAAGATCATGCACCTCATCCCCCACCTGAAAAAAGACATTTCACGTTCACATTTTGCTGGTGATGGGAGCCCTGAGTCAAAACCTGTATGTAGAAAACAGCCCAGAAGACGGGTTGCCTGGTCACTGGCGCTGCAGCACACTGAGTTCCCTGCTCTGGGTCAGGTTGTTAAGACCGCACGAGGATGCGCTGCTGTAAAAGTGCCTGCTTCTTCCAATTTAGGGTCACCAGAGTGCATAAATCCACTGACAGCTCTCTTCAAACGGTTGTTCTCAACTTTAAATAAAATTTTGAAATAACACCTGGTTTTCCTTTTTAAATTTTAAATTTTAAAAAAGAGCAGCAGGAGGGTATAGATTGGGGGACTATGGAAGGCATTCTACTATTGGGGGAAGAGCACACGTCTTTCAGAGTTTGACTTTGAACCCTGACTTCACTAAACATTTGGCCATATGACCTTGGGAAGGTTATTTTTAAGCTTTGATTCCCTTCTCTGGGAGTAGGAATAAGACTCCTTTCCAGTCTTGTGGACATTTATTAATAACTTCAGCATAGCATAGGGCTGGGCATGGGGTCGGGGCTGAGTAAAGGTGAGCTTGCCCGTCTCCTCTCTATCTCTTTTTATGTCACACTGTATCGGAGCCTTCTGTTTCTGCAGTTAAGGGCAGCGCTGGATGTCGTGGTGATGCTGACCCTGAGGAAGTGACAGCCCACTTCCTCAGGGGAAGTAGTGGCACAGACACAGGCAATCGTATGTCATTCATAGAAGCAAGTTCCCAGCCACTGTGGACCACCAATATCTGAGGAAGGTGGGAAGAGTCTCAGAGATAGGAGCTACCACCCCAGCCTCGGGTGTTACTCACCGAGCTGCACTGCAGTCTCAGGGTGGGGACAAAGGTCAGGGGGCCCACCATCCCCGAGAGGTTCCTTCCTTGGTGCGCTGACAAGCCAGCTTCTGCCTGAAGTTTCTTCCAACTGAAGCTTCAGTTCTGGCAAACAGACTACGAACCTAAGTCCTAGGCCCAGCAACTGCCTCCCCAGGCAGGTCCATTCCCTTTTTGAGACCACTGCCCCTTCTCAGCTTTCTCGCCCGCCTCCCTGGAGAGAGAAGGCTCAGCACCGGATGCACAGCCACTGTGGCCCCTGCTCTGTGAGGACTCTTGAGCTTCAGCGAGGAATGGCCCATGCTACTCATTAAAAGGCAGGCTTGGCCCCTTTGAGCTCCTCCTGGCCAAGGAGCCTGCGTCGCTGCAGGATGCAAATCCAAAGGCCATCAGAAGGATGTGTGGAAAACACTGCGGTAGAAATGAGCGGACATTCCTAATGGAGCACGGACCTTGGGCTGATTGTGATCTGAGACAAAACAGTGCTAAGTGCTGCCAAATCATTAGAACACTTGTGGACAACAGCAAGAGAAATGAAGACACGCAGACTCTCCCGCAGGAAGGCTCTGTGGTATGGAGGGAAGCAGGAGCTTTGGTGACAGAGGGCGGAGGCCCCTTTCTGGTTGTCTTGGGACAAGTCATTTAGTGGTGGTAGAACTAGGGCTCGTGGTGGCAGCCTTGCTGTCCCCCATATCAAGGTCTTGCTGTATGCCAAGCACTGTCAGGCTCCTCGTAGACATCATGTCCCTATAGCCCTGTGAGGTAGGCACTGTGATTATGCCTATTTTGATTTTAAATTTTTTTAGGTTATCTCGTGAGGTTGCAGATCTCCCTGTTTAGATGAAGAACCTCAGACTCAGAGGTGAAATGATACGCAGCTAGAACCAGTCTCACTGTTCTCTGTCTTAATGTCTCAGCCTTCATCTCTCATCGGCAAAATGGGCATAAAAAATGGAATCTCATAGAGTTAGAGAAATAATGAATAATTCACAAGTCTGTGGTAGAAAATAGGTGTTCGGGCCAGGCATAGTGGCTCATGCCTATAAACCCAGCACTTTGGGAGGCCGAGGCAGGCGGATCACTTGAGGTCAGGAGTTTGAGACCAGCCTGGCCAATATGGTGAAACCCCGTCTCTACTAAAAATAGAAAAATGAGCCAGACATGGTGGCGCATGCCTGTAATCCCAGCTACTCAGGAGACTGAGGCACGAGAATCGCTTGAACCTGGAAGGTGGTGGTTGCAGTGAGCTGAGATCATGCCACTGCCTTCCAGCCTGGGCATCAGAGCAAGACCCTGTCTCAAAAAAAAAAGAAATAAAAGTTGTTAGATGTGGGTTATTTAATGTTGCATGTTGCCTTCCAATTTTTAAAAAAATTGCCAGGCGGGGCTCAGTGGCTCATGCTGCAATCCCAGCACTTTTGGAGGCCAAAGTGGACAGATCGCTTGAGCTCAGGAACTTGAGACCAGCCTGGGCAACATGACGATACCCCCATTATATGGTTAGGCTTTGTGTCCCCACCCAAATCTCATCTTGAATTGTAATCCCCGTGTGTCAAGGGAGAGACCAGGTGGAGGTAATTGAATCACGGGGGCCATTTCCCCATGCTGTTCTCATGGTAGTGAGTGAGTTCCCATGAGACCTGATGGTTTTATAAGTTTGGTAGTTCCTCCTGCATTCATTCCCTCTCCTGCCACCTTGTGAAGAAGGCACCTTGCTTCCCCTTCACCATCCACCATGATTGTAAGTTTCCTGAAGTCTCCCAAGCCATGCTCAACTGTGAGTCAATTAAACCTCTTTCCACCCAGTCTGGGGCAGTTCTTTTTTTCTTTTTATTTTTCTTTCTTTTTTTTTTTTTAAATATACTTTAAGTTCTGGGATACATGTGCAGAACGTGCAGGTTTGTTACATAGGTATACACGTACCATGGTGGTTTGCTGCACCCCTCAACCTGTCATCTACATTAGGTACTTCTCCTAATACTATCCCTCCCTTTGTCCCCAACCCCCTAACAGGCCCTGGTGTATGATGTTCCCCTCCCTGTGTCCATGTGTTCTCGTTCAACTCCCACTTACGAGTGAGAGCATGTGGTGTTTGATTTTCTGTTCTTGTGTTACTTTGCTGAGAATGATGGTTTCCAGCTTCATCCATGTCCCTGCAAAGGACATGAACTCATCCCTTTTTATGGCTACATAGTATTCCATGGTGTATATGTGTCCGGTAGTTCTTTATAGCAGTGTGAAAATGGACTAATATACACCCTCTCTACAAAAGATCTGAAAAAAAATAAAAATAGCAGGGGAGTGGTGGCACTCTCCTGTAGTCCCAGCTACACAAGAAGCTGAAGCAGGAAGACGGCTCGAGTCCGGGAGGTTGGGGCTGCAGTGAGCCAAGATGGCACCATGCACTCCAGCCTGGGCAATAGAGTGAGACCCCATCTCAAAGCAAAAAAAAAAAAAAAAAAGAGCCCAACAAAAACAAATGCCAAATGCAGCACCAGGTGGTACAAGTGGCAGCTCCTGTAAGCAAGATGAGGGGACAGTCCGAGCATGGCTTAAGTGTGAAAAGAACACTGGTTCTTTCAGCCACACTGGCACATGCAGAGAGCGGGCCCTATCCTAATACATTTTGTTGTACAAAGAGTGGTAACATCTTTCGGGCAAATCCTGAAAAAAAAAAAATACTTGGCTTCAGTAGATATACCACATGCTGATTAACCTATCTCACTCTGTAACTCCAATAAGATTTTATGGTCCAGTGATTCGAAGCTGACTTTTCCTAGCGAAGTAGGAAAGCTTGGTATAGAGGCCTTTTCCCTTGCTCAGCCAGGGTCGAGCCATGTGCAGAGTTTCTTTGACTAGGAAAGAGTGGTGCTGTAGCACTTAACCTCCAAGGAGATTATTTCATAAAATATTGATTTTTATGCACAAAAAGGAGATAGTTCATGAATAGAAAATGTAAGCATAAGCAAAATTTTTCAGTTCTCTCAGTTCATAAACACAGAAAGTAATGAATCCTGTAACCAACTGAGGCTGATATCTACTGTACCTACTGGGAGATAGGCAGAGCTAGAAAATTATCCTTCCCCAATGTTATAACTACAAGAACTGTTGTACCAAAAGCAGACCAACCTGGATGACACAGCCATTTCCTGTAGGCTGTAAAGGCAAGGCGATAGACTTTGTCGTAAGTTGGACCAGGCACAGTGGTTCACGCCTGTAATCCCAACACTTTGGGAGGCTGAGGCGGGCAGATCGCTTGAACCCAGGAGGACTAGACCACCCTGGGCAACGTGGCAAAACCCTGTCTCTACTAAAAATACAAAAATGAGCCAGGCACGGCAGTGCGTGCTTGTAATCCCAGCTACTGAGGAAGCAGAGGTGGGACGAATGCTTGTGCCTGGGAAGTGGAGGTTGCACCACTGCACTAAAGCCAGGGCAACACAGCAAGACCCTGTCTCAAAAAAAAAAAAAAAAGACTTTTAGACTTGTTTGCCTCCATAACCCAAGCTATAACTGAGCCTTTTCCCAACATCAGATCCATCTTACTGAGCTGTTGCAAACGAAAAATACGGTTTCACTAGCTATTGCTGTCTTGCAGATGCCAGGAGCCATGCCACATCACCTAAAGTGGTGTTGTCATACTATGTCCTAAAGTGGTGTTGTCATACTATGTCCTGACAGCATTTCTGCACCCAGTCCTCCCCCTCCCCAGTTTACCTCTAATTCGTCATCACTCTTGACCTTACTCTATCACAGTTAGGTAGCTATCCTGGGGTTGGAACAGCCCGGAGGGGTAAAAGGGCAATGGTCTCAGACACTAGAAGCAAGATTATGGCCAGGCACAGTGGCTCACACCTGTAATCCCAACACTTTAAGAAGCTGAGCCCAAAAGTTTGAGACCAACATGTCAAGACCCAGTCTCTACAAAAAATAAAGAAGTTAGCTGGGCATGGTGGCATGTACCTGTGGTCCCGGCTACTCAAGAGGCTGAGGTGAGAGGATCACTTGAGTCCAGGAGTTTAAGACTGCAGTGAGCTATGAACATACCACTGCACTTCAGCCTGGGCGACAGAGCAAGACCCTGTCTTGCCAAAAAAAAAAAAAGTATTATGATTATGTTTTAACTCACATTCTGTCACTATGCTATCTTGAGCAAGTCAGTGAATTACTCTTCATGTTTGTTTCATTGACTGTGTGTAAGAAATGTTGATAGGTGTTGTGAGGATCAAATGAGAAAATGCAGGTGAATGCTTTAAAAATAAATGCAATGCCATGATGAGTTATCAGTTCACACCCACCAAGATGGTTCTAATCACAAAGACAGATGATAACAAGTGTTGGACAAGGATGTAGAGAAATTGAAACCCTCATCTATTGCTGGTAGGATTGTAAAATGGTGCCTCTGCTTTGGAACACAAGGTGGCTGTTCTTCAGACAGGCAAATATTGACTTACCCCATGATCCCACAGTTCTACTTCTAGGGATGTACCCAAGAGACGTGAAAACATGTATCTACACAAAACCTTGTACATGAATGCTTATAGCAGCATTATTCATAATAGCCAAAAGCAGAAACCACTCATGTGTCCGTCAACTGACAAGTGAATAAATAAAATGTGGTATATCCATGCAACTGATATTACTCAACAATAAAAGGGTATGAAGTGCTCATACACTGCAACATGGATGAACCTTGAAAACATGCTAAGGAAAGGAAGCCAGTCACAAAAGACCACATATTGCAATGCCGCTTATACAAAATATCCAGAATAGGCAAATCTATAGAGATAAAAAGTAGATTAATGGTGGCCAGGGGCTTGGAGTCAGGGGAGGAATGGGTACTAACTGCTAATGGGTCCAGGATTTCTTTTTGGGGTAATGAAATTGTACTAAAATTGATTTATCAGTATATTTTGAACATACTAAACTCCACTGAATTTTTCACTTTAAGTGGGTAGATTGTATGGTATGTGAATTTCATTTCAATGAAGCTGTTATGGGAAAAAATAAGGACAACACAAAGGCCATTAATAATAATACTGGGTTTTCAGCAAATGACCAAATGGAACCGAACTCCAGCAAAGATCAATTCTGGGCTTGATTAACCTATTACCAGTATGTCTGAAATTCAGGACACATCTTATGATGGAAGGTGTCTCACAATCTGCTTGCCAGGCCACAGTCGTCATTGCCTGTATGTCCATGAACATCAAAAGCACTAGTGTCCAAACTTAGAAAATGGGTATCAGTTGCTTGGAATAAAATCCCAGAAGGAAGAGGGAAGCACTCCTTTCCTTCCTGGGAACCAAATGTTTATGGGAAAAGAGGTGGGGAGAATGATAAATCATCACGTGCTTGGCAATGATCTTGAAGCAGGAATCAAAAATAGGCAAGCAAAGAGCCCAGCCCCAAGAGCTTTTAGTACTGTTGGATTCTCTTAAGAAATGCTGCATCACCAATGCCCTTGGTGGCACAGAGGACGATATTGAGTGAATAAGCAGCAAGGCAGACTCTGAGTCAAACAAGTGATTCACAAGGCTGAGATTCTGAATGAGAAGACAATTTAGGAATATTTTATTTTTATTTTATTTATTTATTAATCAAGATGGAGTCTCATTCTGTGTGTGGCCCAGGCTGAAGTACAGTGGCCTGATCTCAGCTCACTGCTACCTCCGCCTCCCAGGTTCAAGTGATTCTCGTGCCTCAGCCACCCAAGTAGCTGGGATTACAGGCATGCGCCACCACAACCAGCTAATTTTTGTATTTTTAGTGGAAACAGGGTTTTACCATGTTGGCCAGGCTGGTCCCAAACTCCTGGCTTCAAGTGAGCCGCCCGCCTTGGCCTCCCAATGTGCTGGGATTACAAGTGTGAGCCACTGTGCCCAGCCTATTTTTATTTTTTTTGAGACAGAGTCTCACCCTGTTGCCCACGCTGGAGTGTAGTGGCCCAAACTCAGCTCACTGCAACCTCCACCTCCCAGGTTCAAGTGATTCTCGTGCTTCAGCCTCCAGAGTAGCTGGGATTACAGGCATGTGCCACCATGCCCCTCTAGTTTTTGTATTTTTAGTAGAGATGGGGTTTCACCATGTTGGCCAGGCTGGTCTCGAACTCCTGGACTCAAGTGATCCTCCTGCCTCGGCTTCCCAAGTGCTGGGATTATGGGCGTCAGCCACTGTGCCTGGCCAAGAAGACAATTTAGGAATATTTTAAATCAATTTATTTTGCCTATATTTTCCTTTTTGTGTATGCAAAAGAGTGTTAAATATTTTAAAAATCTAAGTCTAAAAAAGCAGTTTCAGAAAGTATAAAATGGTAAGTGATAAGGAAGCATCATCTCATAGTTTAGTTTAATTAAAGGAGCATTTTTCCTTTCTGAGGACTGCATAATATAATGCTGCATCAATGGGCTTACATTTGATCATATTTAGTACTTGTTATGAAAGATAGTTCTTGAGGGTAGCAGAAACTGTTTTCTAAGTTCAATGTGACATCTCTAGCTGCTATGTTGAATTTCTTTTTTTTTTTTTTTTTTTTTTTGGGACAGAGTCTCACTCTGTCACCCAGGCTAGAGTGCAGTGGTGTGATCTTGGTTCACTGCAACCTCCGTCTCCTGGGTTCAAGCAATTCTCCTGCCTCAGCCTCCCGAGTAGCTGGGACTACAGATGTGTGCCACCACGCCTGCCTAATTTTCGTATTTTTAATAGAGACGGGGTTTCACCATGTTGGCCAGGCTGGTCTTGAACTGCTAGCCTTAAATGATCCACCCGCCTCGGCCTCCCAAAGTGCTGGGATTACAGGCATAAGCTACCACATCCAGCCTGAAAATTATTATAGGATAATTCTCACTTCTCAAGCATTGAAATTAGTTGACACTTGTTCCAGGACTGTCTAGAGAACGTTTATTTGGGCTGGGCGCAGTGGCTGACACCCATAATCCCAACCCTTTGGGAGGCCAAGGCAGGAGGATCATTTGAGCCCAGGAATTCAAGACCAGCCCCCATCGCTACAAAAAAAAAAAAAAAAAGAAACTAGCTGGGTGTGGTGGCATGTACCTTTTTCTGTGTGTGGTCCCAGCTACTTGAGAGGCTGAGGTGGGAGGCTCACTTGAGCCTGGGAAGTTGAGGCTGCAGTGAGCCATGCTCGTGGACACTGTGCTCCGTCCTAGGCAAAAGAGCAAGACACTAAATAAAAAAAAAAAAAAAAGAATGAAAGAATGTTTCTGTGAGTGTTAAAAGCTGTGTGCTATCTATTGCTCCCTTACTCTGTCAGGCACTGTGCTAAATGCTCTTCATGCATTTCTCACTAGCACCTAACGATAATAATGTGTAGAAGGTATAATACAATTTCTCCTATTTTACAGAAGGGGAAACTGAGGTTAAGGAATATTAAATAACTTTCCCAGAGTCCTTCAGCAACTCAATGACAGAGCTAGGACCTGGATCTGTCTGACTCCAAAAGATCATGCCTTGATGTTCTGCCAGGACACCTTTACGGCTCATCTAAATTGGGTGTTGAAAATCACAGACAATTCAACACAAAGGGAAATAGGAAAAGACAGTTGGATATAGAAGTGTTTTGTTTTGCTTGTTTCAGACAAGGTCTCAGTTGCCCAGGCTGGGGTACAGTAGTGTGAACACAGCTCACTGCCACCTTGAATTCCTGTGCTCAAGTAGCCTTCCTGCCTTGGCATCTCAAGTAGTCGGGACTATGGACGTGCGCCACCACGCCCAGCTATTTTTTTTTTATTTTTAGTAGAGATGAAGTCTCGCTATCTTGCCCAGGCTGGTCTTAAATTCCTAGGCTCAAGCGATCCTCCCACCTCAGCCTCCCAAAGTGTTGGGATTACAGGCGTGAGCCACCACATCAAGCCAGATATAAGAGTTAGAAGGGAGTCGCAGACTTCTGGTCTTTAACTACACTAACGGTCAACTTGGCCAGCTCTGGGTTTTCCATGTTACTCGATGGAAGTCCAAGTAAACACGAGTGAGAATCTATAGTTATAGTTTCCAGTGTTCTCCTGTAAATTCTGCTGGTGAGGTACAAAATAAAGTTTCTGTCTCTCACATTTATTGCCCCACCCTTCCGGGGTTTTTTTGGTTTTTGTATGCTGAAATACCCATGGAGTGAACTATAGAGGATTTGAGATGCAGAACCAGAGCAAGCCTAACCTACAGCAAAATCCCAAATCACAGAACTTCAGAGCTCAAAAGGCTCTCAGAGGCCAGGCGCAGTGGCTCATGCCTGTAATCCCAATACTTTGAGAGGCCAAGGCAGGCAAATCATATGAGGTCAGGAGTTAGAGCCTGGTCAACATGGTGAAACTCCATCTCTACTAAAAGTACAACAATTAGCCAGGCATGGTGTAGTCCCAACTACTCTGGAGGCTGAGGCAGGAGAATCGCTTGAACCCGGGAGGTGGAGGTTGCAGTGAGCTGAGATTGTGCCACTGCACTCCAGTCAGGGTGACAGAGCGAGACTCCATCTCAAAAAAGAAACAAAAAGGCTCGGAGAAATTGGCACACATTAAACTACCTATGTAGCTTTCCCAGACAGCTGTTGAATGGGCATCTCAGAGCAGGCTGGTATAAGAACTACATTCTCAGTGGTTCTCAAAATAGGCTTCCTGGACAGCAGCTTTACATCACCTGAGAACTTGTTAGAAATGCATATTTTGGGGGTCTCATCCCAGACCATTGGATCAGAAACTGTGGTGGCAGGGCCCAGTAACCTGTGCTTTACCAAGCCTTCTAGGAGGTTCTAAAACCTGCTAAAGTTTGAGAACCACTGAACTAGACCAAGAATTTGGATAGAATTCTAAGGTCATTCCTTCTTTTCGGAAGTACATCACAGCTCTATTTCAAATTCAATTTCTTCACATTCAAAATATTTATTTTCATGTTTTGTATACTTGGAACTTTTATTTAGCATTTATGTATTTAAAAGCACAAGAATCCTAGCCTAAAATTCTGAACCTTATTATTATTATTATTATTATTATTATTATTTTGAGACTGGGTCTCATTCTGTTACCCAGGCTGGAGGGCAGTGGTGTGATCACAGCTCATTGCAGCCTCGATCTCGCAGTCTCAAGCAATCCTCTCACCTTTGCCTTCCAAGTAGCTGGGACTACAGGAGTGTACCACCACTCCTGGCTAATTTTTTATTTTTTGTATAGACAGAGTCTGACTATGGTGCTCAGGCCGGTCTCAAACTCATAGACTCTGGCAATCCTCCTGCCTCAGCCTCCCAAAGTAGTTGGGATTACAGGCATGAGGCACTATGCCCAGCCCTGATCCTATTTTTCTACCTCCTCCTTAACATCGACCAAAAATATCTTTAAAAGTTTGTCAGTTTTAAGTGTGTTCTGCATTAAATTATGAAGTATTGGATGACAAAACAACCTCTTATTTAAAAAAAAAAATTCACTGTGGTAATGCACAGGTATATGGTATGGCTGAATCGATTCTAGAAAATTCCTTGGGACCTTTACTTTGCTGTATAGGTATTTTGTTAAAATTAATACAGTTGTTAAAAATCACTTCAAATTTATTTACTGAAGTAAAAAAATTAGTGAAAAGTTACTATAGTCCATAAGGAAAGAAGGAAGACACTTTACCAGCTCTTGAATATCTTGAATCAGTTTAACTTCTGAAATATTCCTTGTAGTCCTACTATTTTGATTTAATACTTGGTCAGGAAGGGAGGAATTTGTTCAGGCCAGCATTTCCCAAATTGCATTTCTGCAAGAGGTCAAAAACTATTTCTCAAAGAAAGATTCTGTCGTAAGTACGTTTGGGAGATGCTGTATTAAAAAAATGAGTAGATTCACTTCATGACTTCACAGAGTTTTTAATACAGTAATATGGACTGTAAATCTCTGGGGATGTGGGGGGAAGGTGGAATGTTGTCCGTAGCATTTGCCAGACTTTTTTAAATAAAATTTTTTAGAAACAAATCAACGAAGCATTGTTTCTAAGGACCTTGGAAGTAGATTTGTTATATAGAATATTTCTTTATAATGGTAATTCATGCAAATAAATTTTACCTATAAATTCTTTTGATGATTACCTTAGTTTGTAAAATATTCTACTAGCTGGTTTTTGGTGTCCTGAAACTAAAATGTAGCCCCTGGGTGTATTAAATGTTTCGAGGTGCATCTCTGCTTTAAATAATTCCTTTCATGTTTTCTAAAAACATCCCTTCTAGAATAATGTGGGGTTTCTTTTAGCAATTTAATAAATATTAAATGAGCATGACAGATATTGTTCAAATTAAAATATTTGTTAAAATTGTTTTTAATGTTGATAATAGGCAGAAAAGGCCAGCTGGCATTATGACCTTACTGGCGATAAGATCAAGTTATTTCAATTATTAATGTTTTCTCAGTGAGTATTTATTGAATGCAATGTTAAATTACATTTTGTTCAATAGTAAAGGCACTGAAGAGAAGTACATATTAGTCTTCTATTTTGCATGGCAAAAATTATCACAGAGGCCTCAAATAGCACCCAAGTTTAATGATTTAATATGATGAGGGTCAGGCTCACCTGGGTAACCTCCCGTAGCATTAGCTTCAAATAGCACACAGTTCTGTAGGTCAGAAGTTCAGTTTGGCATAGTCAGGTTCTCTAATCAAGGGATCACAAGCCCAAATCAAGGTGTTGGCCAAATTGAGCTCACATCCACTTCCAAGCTCATTCAGCTTCTGTTGGCAGAATCCACTTCCTTGTGGCAGAATCCACTTCCTTGTGGCAGAATCCACTTCCTTGTGGCTCTGTAACTGAGGTGCCACTTTCTTGCTGAGCAGTAGTAGGGCACTGCCGTCTGATTCTAAAAGCCGCTTTCCGGTCCTTTTCCTGTGACCCCCAAAACCTTCAAGCCAGCAAGGGCGAGTCCTAGTCTTCTTGTGCTTTGAATCTCGGATTCCCCATCTGCCTCCAGCTCTCTGCTTTTAATGATTTAATTTGATGAGGGTCAGGCTCACCTGGGTAATCTCCCGTAGCATTAGCTTCAGCTGTGCCATCTAACACATCCTAATCATGGGAGTCAACTCTCGTCATACTCACTTGTTCTGCCTGTGTTCAAGGGAAAAGGGATTCTCTAAAGATGGGGCTTAGGAGAGGTCATTGAGGAGCATCTTAGAGTTCTGCCTACCACAAAGTATAAGACACATCCCAGTACTCCAAAGTTTAACAGTTAAAAGATGATAGGCATTGTGACACACACCTGTAGTCCAGCTACTTGGGAGTCTGAGGCGGGAGGATGGGTTGAGCCCAGGAGTTTGAGGCTGTAGTGAGCTATGATGGTACGGGTGAATAGCCACTGTACTCTAGCCTGAGCAACATAGCCAGACCATCCCTCAAAAAAACTAAATAAAAAGTAAGAAATAGATATACAAATATGACCAGAATGTACAATTTAAAACGAATACTACAATCAGTGCTGCGGTCATTTATAAAAAGGTGATTATCAACGTAAAAAGATTGATTAGAAAGGTCACATAGAGTTTTGAAAAATTGCCAGGTACAGTGGCACATGCCTGTGATCCTAACTATTTGGGAGGCTGAGGTTGGAGGATCACTTGAGCCCAGGAGTTTGAGTCCAACCTGGGTAACATAGTGAGACCCTATCTCTTAAAAAAAAAAAAAAAAAAAGATTGAACTAGACCCTGAGGGATAATAATCATGGCTAGCATTAATTGAGCTCTAAACCCCTAGTACAGCTCAGTACAGCTCAGTACTAGGGATTTATAACTCAATCAACGCTAGCCATTGCTATTATTATCATGAGGTAATGTGCATCCTCATTCAATCACTACAAAAATCCTACAATTACTCCCATTTTCTAGATAAGAACCAGTTAGATGACTTCCTTAACAGTCCAGATGAGAGCTATCAAGGGCCTTAGGTGAGAGGTGGACCATATGAAGGGACAGTGGATGGATGAAATTTGGGAAGGCCAGATGCAGTGGCTCACACCTATAATCCCGGCACTTTGGGAGCCTGAAGCGAGAGGATCACTTGAGGCCAGGCATTTGAGACCAGCCTAGGCAACAGAGAGAGACCCCATAGACCCCATTTCTACAAAGAAAAAAAAGAAACCTGGTGACTCGTTAGATGTATAGTATTGCTGTGGTTTGAATGTTTGTCACCTCCCAAACTCATATTGAAACTTGATCCCCAGTGTAACACTATTGAGAAGTGGGGCCTTTGGGAGGTGACTGGGTCATGAGAAGCCTCAATGAATGGGTTAATCCATACATGGATTAATGGGTTATCGTGAGAGTGGATTAGTTATCAAGAGAGTGGGTCAAGAAAAGTTGGCATTGGCCAAATTAAGGTTGAGTTATCTGTAGTACCTCCAAGTAGAGATGACCGGTAGAAACTTGGACATACAGGCCTGAGGCTTAGCAGAGACGTCTGCCCTCAGAGAGGCAGATTTTTGGAATCTCAGTGCTCTGGAATGAATTCAGCGCTGTTGGATTCATGCTCCCACTACCTTATGCTAGGCCCCAGGAATACAGATATGAAGATACAGATCCTGCCATGGAGAAGATGTAAACTCACACACACCTGGGCAGATGTTTTGCTGTTACAGTGAGCACATGCGTAGCATACAATGAGAGCATTCATGTGGGTGACTTCCTGAAGCGGAGAACTCCAGGCAGATGAGAGTAAAACCAGGAGGGAAAAACGGAAGAGATCTTCTACAGACCACTGAAACGTGACTAAAGAGCCAAGAGCTGGGGTGACCAGAGAGAAAACGGAATCCAGGTTAAAATCATGTTGTTTACTCATGTGGGGTTTTTTAGGTTTTTGTTTTTTGAAATGCAGTCTCACTCTGATGCCCAGGCTGGAGTGCAGTGCAGTGGTGTGATCTCAGCTCACTACAACCTGCCTCCCAGGTTCAAGCAATTCTCCTGCCTCAGCCTTCTGAGTAGCTGGGACTACAGGTGCCCACCACCACGCCTGGCTAATTTTTGTATTTGTATTAGAGATGGGGTTTCACTATGTTGGCCAGGCTGATCTTGAATTCCTGACCTCAAATGATTCACCTGCGTTGGCCTCCCAAAGTGCTGGGATTACAGGCGTAAGCCACCGTGCCTGGCCCTAGTCATGTGGTTTTATAAAGGTACACTCAGTATTGAGGGATGCAGGGGACTGGCTCAAAAGGTGCATGGACTGTCCACACAGAAGCCCTGTCCAGCACATTTACCTTGGTCAGTTTACCGTGGTCCTGGAGCTGTTCCTCAGGCTCAGACATGTGATTTATTTGTTAATTATCATTATTATTATTACTGAGTGGAAGCGTCTCCATTTCTCAGCAGTGGCCTTACTTTAGCCAAGATCATCAAAACTGATTATCCACACATATGCATGCAGCTGAAGGCCAATGCATTTGGTCTGCAGGGGGATCTGCAACTGACAGCCTGTCTGTCTGATCAGGGCCCATGCCATGGACAACAAACTGCTTCAGGATTGCTGTGGAATCAAACTAGTGAAGGGCATTGTTAGGTGATTTCAGTGTTCACACATCAGGGCCTGAACTGTCACGTTCATTCTTCAGGAGATGTGGGTAGACATTCTCATTGACATAACAGATGGGTGTTGCCTACTTTTCACTCCTTGGGCTCCCTTTTCTGACCCTTCTAGTCACACTGCTCCCCTAAGCAAGTTCAGTGTTTGCCTCTGCTCCCTAAATTACAATCACTTTCAAATCCTACTTCCCTGACATTACTCCCAGATTTTGATTGGAGTTTCGGGTTACCTCCAGCTCCTCAGTCACTCATTTACAGAGCAGGCATCCTCTTGATTTACTCGTGCGAATTACATCTTTTTTTTTTTTTTTTTTTTTTTTTTTTTTTTTTTTTAAGAGACAGGCACTCACTATGTTGCCTAGTCTGGTCTCGAACTCTTGAGCTCAGGTGATCCTCCTGCTTCAGCTTCCCAAAGTGCTAGGATTACAGGCCTGAGTCACCATGCCTGGCCCCAATTATGTCTATGGTGTGTGTTAATCAAGTGCATCTCAGGTGACAACTTTAGCTCTTAAAGGGTAGGCCACAGTCACCCTCAGAGAAGAGTCAGGTTAGACCGGGAGGAGGGTAGGCTGAGGTTGAAAAGTCCTTGAAGATGTAGCTAAGGAGATTATGCCTTGTCCTCTGAATAGTAGGGAACCTCTAGAGGTGTGGGTTTGGGGCAGTGGGACAGCTTGATGAAATTAATGTTTGGGGCCTGCAGGTAAACTGCACTAGAGTAAGGAGAAACCAAAGGCCAAGAGCCCAGATGAGAAACCAGGACAAGGGAGGTAGATGGGACATGCAAGGCCCAGCCTAAGATGGTGCCAAAATGTCAAAAGGAAAAACTACGTTCAATAGACATTTCACAGAGAGAAGCAAGAAGACTTGGTGTATTAGTCTGTTTTCATTGCTGTAAAGGAATGCCTGAGGCTGGGTAATTTATAAAGAAAAGAGGTTTATTTGGCTTACAGTTCCACCGGCTGTATAAAAAGCACGGCACCAGCATCTGCTCAGTCTCGGGAAGCTTCCACCCATGGAAGAAGGTGAAGGGGGAGCAGGCATATCACATGGCAAGATGGATAGAGCAAGAGAGAGATGAGGAGGTGCCAGGCTCCTTTAAACAACCAGCTCTCACTCATTACCTCAGGGAGGGCACCAAACCATGCATGAGGGATCCACCCCCATGGCCCAAACACCTCCCACCAGGCCCCGCCTCCAGCATTGGGGATGACATTTCAACGTGAGATTTGGAGAGAACCAATATCCAAACCGTATCATTTGGTGACTGATGGGCTGTAGTGGATAACTAAGAGGAAAACATTGATGCCCTGTTTTTCTTTAGTTCTATGATTATTCCTGGCAGCGTTTCAGGAATCTTTAATTACCATTATACTTGGTTTTAGGTGTGTGTTTATAAGCACTGTATATGTGTAAAACCATATTACTTCAGTGTGATGAGTAATAGGGTCTGGCTTCTCCACTCTGGTTCACTTAGTACATTTAAAAGAATGAGCAACTTGTAAAAAACTATCTGTTGGCTAATCTAGACTCTCAAACATCTTAGGAAGAGATGTTCCTGATACACAATACATTTTGAAGAATAAGGAATGGAATTTGGAGAGAAACTCAGGATACTGGGCTGATTGAGGGGGGCTGGAGGAGAATTGATCTCTCAATTAGTAAGCGTTTATTAAGCACTTACTATATGCCCAAGATTGTGCGAGATGCTGTGGAGGCTACAAAAGCCAATATGTAACAGCTTCTTTTCGTGAGGAACTTCATAGCCTCCTCGCGAGTTAGATCTTACTCTGAGAAATAACCAGAAGCAAGCAACATAAAAGGAAATGGAACCGTGCCGCTAAGCCAGAGCATAGAGACCAGCGGTATTTTCGTACAAACTGAGTGATGAGCCTCTGGAAGCCATGGCAGAGAAAACAACAAGGTCAGAAGGACGAAAAAAAAAATCATAGCTTGAAAGGAATAGGCAAACTGGGGCTGGTAAGTTTAGTAACAGATTCCAGAGGGATTTATCCTTTCTTTTTTTCCCAGAGGTTTATTCTTTGCAAAACACTTTTATGTGTATTAATCTCATTTTAGCTTTGACACAATCCAGCAAGGGAGGCAAGGTGGGGATTAAAAACGGGGAAAGGATTTGAGAGAGATTTATGATGTAGAAACAGCAGGATTTTATGACCAATTAATCTTCTGGTTAAGGGTGAGGGAGAGTCAAAGATGCCCACCCCCACTCACTCATTCACTCATAAAAATCACTCATACAACAAATACTTGTTGAGGATATATTATGTGTCCTGTCTGCCCACTGGTACTGGACTTGCGGATTCCTGGCTGAGGCTACAAGGTCAATGACAGTGCCTTGGCCTGAGCAGGAGGTGGTGGAGGAAACGTATGGGATGCAGGTGGTTGTTCAGGTTTCAGGGGGTTCCGGTTTCCACCCTGTGGATTTGGGAGGGCTATGGGACACACAGGTGAAATTGACAAGTAGGGCAATTTTACAGGAAGATTTAGCTTTCTCTGGACAGAGGTCTGGGATACGAAATAGACTATTAATTAGCCTATAGGTAAGAGTTAAAACTGAGAGTGGATTAGGTAACCTCCAGAGATCTTGGTTAAGATACTTAACAATTCAGAGCTTCAGTTTCTTGCTATGGGAAATGAAGAAGATAGTATCTACACCTTGGGATTATTTTAGATCCAGTGAATGTGCGTGAACCTTGAATACAGCAGTACATTATATAAGTTGAAAATACTATTGCCAATATATCACCACTATAGTATCTGCATCTTGTCTCGCCCGTCAATTTAGTAAACTCCTCAAAAAAGATCCAAGTTTTGCACTCAGATTCCTGCATTATCTCATTATCTTCGTATCCCCAGGCAAAGGTCAAGAGTTAAACATGAATAGGTCTTGACATCTGGGCTTTGGAATGGAAATTAAGAATATTGGGGCATGGCCAGGCATAGTGGTTCACACCTGTAATCCCAGCACTTGGGGAGTCTGAGGCAGGTGAATCATTTGAGGTCAGGAGTTCAAGACCAGCTGGCCAACATTGTGAAACCCCGTCTCATCTAAAAATACAAAAGTCAGCTGGGTGTGGTGGTCCACACCTGTAGTCCCAGCTACTCGGGAGGCTGAGACAGGATAATCGTATGAACCCAGGAGGCAGAGGTTGCAGTGAGCCAAGATTGCGCCACCACACTCCAGCCTGGGTGACATTCCATCTCAAGAAAAAAAATAAAGAATATTGGTGCTGGGTGCAGTGGCTCATGCCTATAATTCCAGCATTTTGGGAGGCTGAGGAGGGAGGATGACTTAAACCCAAGAACTAGAGACTAGCCTGGGCAAAATGGTGAGACCGCCATCTCTACAAAAAAAAACATTTTTGTAATTAGCAGGGCATGGTGGCGCACCTGTGGTTCCAGCTGCTCCAGCGGCTGAGGCAGAAGGATGGCTTGAGCCCGGAGGTTGAGGCTGCAGTGTGCTGTGATAGCACCACTGCACTCCAGCCTGGATGACAGAGCAAGACCCTGTCTCAAAACAAAACAAAAATATTGGATTAATTCATAAATCTATTTTAGATATGAAAGGTGTCTCTGATCAGGAACTGGGACAGAAAGATAATTATGCAAGGCAGAACGGTGGTGCTGTTGTTGAGTTTGAGTTCCAAAAGCACAGCTAATGAATGATTAATGTGAATACGTATTTTCACGTAGTCTGACCCTTGAAAAATGAAGGGGAGGGGAAATTTAGAGAAATTTGAGAGAACAATTCAGGTTATGACTAGATTCCCTGATTCTCAAAATGAAAGGCGGTGAGAAAACCAGGATACCTTTAGGAAAACATTTTCAAAGCAAATTGGTGGAGACTAGGTTTAGGAGCACTGTTTCAACTGAGTACAAGGATGAACCAGGTGACCAAGGAATGTTTTCAAAGGCCTACATTTTTTGTCATTTTCTTTTCTTTTCTTTTTTTCTTGAGAGGGAGTCTTGCTCTGTCACCCAGGCTGGAGTGCCGTGGTGTGATCTTGGCTCACTGCAACCTCTACCTCCCAGGTTCGAGCAATTCTCCTGCCTCAGCCTCCCGAGTAGCTGGGACTACAGGCGTACACCCCACGCCCGGCTAAGTTTTGTATTTTTATTAGAAATGGGGTTTCTCCATTTTGGCCAGGCTGGTCTTGAACTCCTGGCCTCGGCGGATCCTCCTGCCTCAGCTTCCCAAAGTGCTGAGATTATAGGCGTGAGCCACTCTGCCCAGCATGTCATTTTCAATTCTGTAAGACATGGTATAAAAACGACTTTCTTAGATTAATTTATGTTTTGAATGATGTTACTCTAACTCCATGAATTAGAACCTGCCTGGCAAAATAAGGAACATATTTGTGCTCAGTTTTAAATGTTTCGTCCAGTATAATATGGGAGTAACAGTTCAAGGCCATGGCCAGCCACTCCATTTAATTTTCTGGCTCTCATTAATTATTTTTTCTTTTTTAGAGAGGGAGTCTCACTCTGTTGCCCAGGCTGGAATGTTGTGGTGCAGTCAATAGCTCAATGCAGCCTTGAATCCCGGGGCTCAAGCGATCCTCCTGACTCAGCCTTCCTTAATAGCTGGGACGACAGGTGCACACCAGCACGCCTGGCTAATTTTTTAAAATTTTATGTAGAGATGGAGTCTCACTATGTTGTCCAGGCTGGTCTTGAACTCCTAGGCTCAAATGTTCCTCCCACCCCAGCCTCCTGAGTAGCTGGGATTCCAGCTCTGGCTCTTATAATTGATGGGTGCATACCTTCTGTGCAGGTAACCAAATCTCAGAAGTTAACTAGAGGAAGAAGAATGGTCTCCTGGAACTGGAGATTTGCCTACTCTGCTATCAGGAAAACAAGGTGGGGCAGTTTCTTGAAATAGTAATTCTGCTGTGCTAGTCTTCCTCAGACCACAGAATGACTGTGAAGAGTCGGTCTGTCTTTCTGCAGTGACAGAAGCTAAAGAAACCGGATCCTTTATTCCCTCATTCAGTCATTCATGAAACATTCGTGCCAGAGAGTGTGGCGATCGCTGGAGAGGGGTGGATGGAGTAATAGTTCTTACTCCAAGGAATCTTCCAGTCTAGTGGAGAAGATAATACCGGGTTCCAGGTGCCACCTCTGAATACATGTGTGAGGTGCAATGCCCACCCAGGGTTAGGGCCGGGTTGCCCTTCACACAGGTTGTGACGCTGAAGCTGAGTCTTAGGGGATGAGCAGGAAGTGGCAAATTAGATTGGGAGTTGGAATTCCAGGCAACAGGGAGATAGCTTAGTGGAGGGCTGAAGCATTTGAGCTGTAGTGGAAGACTACGCTTTTATGAGTGAGTGACAGAAGATTGAGCTGGAGTGGCAGTCAGGCTCAGGAAGGCCTTAAATGCCATTCTGATGAATTTGGGATTTTGCCCTGAATATGAACAAGGAGGCAAGCACCCTCGTCGCTTTGCTTTGGGGGGATCGCCTCCTATAGACTGAGTTGCCTTGATAGTGGGGATGGTCTTATTCGTCTTTGTAGCCCCATTATTTTCTGACACACATTTCCTGAGCACCTTCGGAGTGAGCACCATGAGAGCCAAGGGTGCGGGAGAAATAAGACAGCCTCTGCCAGCTGGGAGAGGGTGATACCCACACAGCTGTGCAACCTGGGGACAGAAGTGCCAGGTAACCGCAGAGCCTGCAGGAGCGCACCCCACTCCGCAGGAAGGTGTGTGTCACTGGCACTTTCCTAAAGCAGGTGAGGCTTTGAGAATGCCAGACCAGCCAGGCCAAGAGAGCTGGAGAGAAGGGAAGGCCGGGAGGGGCAGCCCGAGTGTGGATGGATCAGTGGCACCTAGCTAGGTGTGCTGCAGAGAAAGTGTCCGCGGAGAGGCAGAATGACCAACAGAAGGTGGAGGTGGACACGTTGGCCAGAAACAAGAAGGACCGGTCTTCGTGTGAGATGGGAGGAGAAGTGTGAGGGCAGATGGGACTGCAGGCTGGGGTACAGAGGGGTCAGTGATAGAGAAGGGTTCAATAAATGCTGGCTCGGTTATCGGTTAAGAGGGTAGCCTCCACTGGTTAAGAGGGTAGCCTCCACACTACACTTGGGCGGGTCTGGGAACACAGCTGACCTTTCCTCAGCCAGATTCCTGCTTCCTCTGGCTGTCGCCCTCTCCACAACTGAAGAGAATATGCCCTTCAGTCCAGAAGCCAGAAAGAATGTCAGCAGATCTCAAATGCTTCCATCCAACACACCCCCACGCCCACTTGGCTCATTCCTCCCTGCAAGGCCCCACTAATACCTGTTCAGGTCCCCTGATGCTGCCACTGGGAAGGGCCTGGAAAGGGCTTGGGGCCTGGCTGCACCTCCCCCCGATCTGATTCTGATTCAAAGGGTCTAGCTCTCTGCCTTGGTCAGCCAGTTTAGTCTTTCTGTGGGGACTGTTTTCTTCTCTCCTCAAATCTGTCTCCAGGCCGGGTGCGGTGGCTCACACCTGTAATCTCAGCACTTTGGGAGGCCGAGGCAGGCGGATCACCTGAGGCCAGGGGTTCAAGACCAGCCTGGCAAACATGACAAAACCCTGTCTCTACTAAAAATACAAAACAAAAAACAAAAATAAACTGTCTACTTGATGTCCTCGGACTGCCCCCTGAGAGGACAGGAGTGAATGAAGACAAAGGGGGGATCCAAAAAGCATGCTTGGCTCTAAGGTGATTGTGTGTACTGAGGTAAGTGCAGATGAAATCACTGCTTCACACTAAGCCACTAGAGAGGAGTGCGATGGAAACGGGATGGGCCCTGTGTTGAGAACTGTTGAAGTTGAATAACAGATACGGGGGTTTCATTATACTCTACTTTTGCAATTTTCCGTAATAAAAAGTTGAAAAACAGGCTCACACCTCTAATCCCAGCACTTTGGGAGGCCAAGGTGGGTGGATCACCTGAGGTGAGGAGTTCGAGACCAGCCTGACCAATATGGTGAAACCCATCTCTATTAAAAATATAAAAATGGGCTGGGCGCGATGGCTCAAGCCTGTAATCCCAGCACTTTGGGAGGCCGAGACGGGCGGATCACGAGGTCAGGAGATCGAGCCCATCCTGGCTAACACAGTGAAACCCCGTCTCTACTAAAAAGTACAAAAAACTAGCCGGGCGAGGTGGTGGGTGCCTGTAGTCCCAGCTACTTGGGAGGCTGAGGCAGGAGAATGGCGTGAACCCAGGAGGCAGAGCTTGCAGTGAGCTGAGATCCGGCCACTGCACTCCAGCCTGGGCGACAGAGCGAGACTCCGTCTCAAAAAAAAATAAAAATAAAAATAAAAAAATGGTTGGGCACGGTGGCCCACGCCTGTAATCCCAGCACTTTGGGAGGCCAAGGCAGGCGGATCACGAGGTCGGGAGATCAAGACCATCCTGGCTGACATGGTGAAACCCTGTCTCTACTAAAACTACAAAAACTTAGCCGGGCCTGATGACTCGCGCCTGTAATCCCAGCTACTCAGGAGGCTGAGGCAGGAGAATCGTTTGAACATGGGAGGCAGAGGTTGCAGTGAGCCGAGATGGCACCACTGCGCTCCAGCCTAGGTGACAAGAGCAAGACACCATCTCAAAAAAACAACAACAAAAACACAACAACAACAAATATATATATATATATGTTAGCTGGGCGTGGTGGTGGCACCTACAGTCCCAGCTACTTGGGAGGCTGAGACAAGAGAATTGCTTGAACCCAGGAGGCAGAGGTTGCAGTGAGCCAAGATCACGCCACTGCACTCCAGCCTGGGCGACAGAGTGAGACTCTGTCTCAAAAAGAAAAAAACAGAAAAAAAAAAAAAAAATTGAAAAAGAAATAGTTGGTATTTTGAAAATGCTATGAATTGACACTAATACTTCATTTTTGCCAGTCATGTGATAAACGTATTATTTACCAACGTAGGGGGAAGAAAGCAAGAACTGTTGTGTAGGAACTCTGCTGGTTTGGAACTCTCCTTCCCTCTCACCTCCAACTCCAGTCTTTGGCCAGTATTATCTGGTATTACCCCTCCTTGGTTTTAATCAGAGTTACCCTTCAACTTCATTCCCCCTGTCTGAGCATGCTTGCCTTTATCTGTTTTTCATCTGTAAGGGTAATCCTAGTGTAAGAAAGTTCAATTTCAACCTAACCGAAACCTTCCCCTGATCTAAGCTTTTCTTTCCACTGCAGCTATGACTTTGATGTGATGGAGAGTTGCTGGTTGTCATACTTGTTTTTAAATTACCCCTCTTGGATAAATAATCTTTTTTTGTCTAGCTTTATCATAGAGGTCTCTGATGTTTTGAAAAGAAGTATCTAGATAACCAACCAGAGAACTGTTGTGGGGAAGAAAATACAAAACAAAACAAAAAGAAGTATCAGAGCACTGAAAAGATGCTTAGCAATATTAAGCGTGAAAAACAAATTTCAGATACGAAAGATTACCTTGGATTGAAACCACATTGTGATTGAGAAACTTGAAGACAAAGTAACTTCATGAGTCAAAAGATAAGAAACCAGCTAGCAAGAACAGCAGATGTTTTGGGTGGAGCCTTTGTCACAGGCTGGGGTGGGGTAATTCACATCCAGCCTTCTAACTGTCCTTCCCTCCAGGCCCAACCCAACTCATTCCACCTTCTTCAGGGCTCCTCATTAGCTTCAAGATAAAACCTGACTTTCTTCAAGGGCATCTAAGATGACTCTACCTATCTCCCATCTTGTATCTCAAAGTTTCCTTCCTGGAAGCCTTTCTTGACTCCCCTGGAAAAAAAAAAAAAAATGGTGATTTCTCCATGAGTGCTCCCAAAGCACCAAAATATACAATACATTTCTGTATGTGTGTGTGTATGTATGTATGTATGTATGTATTTTGGAGTCAGGGTCTTGCTATGTTGCCCAGGCTGGAGTGCAGTGGCTATTCACAGCTGTGATCATAGCACACTGCAGCCTTAAACTCCTGGGCTCAAGCAATCCTCCCTCCATGGCCTCCCTCTCCAGTAGCCGGAATTACAGATAATACGGTATGACCCAGCCCTACAATACCTACAATACCTTTATTATTGTTTTCCCTGCTACAAGTTCTTTTTTTTTTGAGACAGAGTCTCGCTCTGTCTCCCAGGCTGGAGTGCAGTGGCACGATCTCGGCTCACTGCAAGCTCCGCCTCCCGGGTTCATGCCATTCTCCTGCCTCAGCCTCCCGAGTAGCTGGGACTACAGGCGCCCGCCGCTGTGCCTGGCTAATTTTATGTATTTTTAGTAGAGACGGAGTTTCACCATGTTAGCCAGGATGGTCTCGATCTTCCAACCTTGTGGTCCGCCCGCCTTGGCCTCCCAAAGTGCTGGGATTACAGGCGTGAGCTACAAGTTCTTTGAGCTCAGGCAGTCTTTTTGACCTGTGCAGTACCTATGCTTAGCACCTAGGAGTTTCTCAAAAAAAAGCTGAGTAGGATCAGTGACCCCACAGAATTGTATTATAGCAGCCGCGAATGAAGATGGCTAATTAAACAAACCCATAGGCTGGCAACAGAAATGTTACTTTCCTAATGGAAGAGGAACCTTCTCCCTAAAAGATATAGTACAGACTATAATAACGATTTATTATTTAATAAAATGATTTATTTTATAATTTATTTATTCATATATTTTTATTGTGTGCTTACTAAGGAGTCAGCCTCTATGCTAAACGCTTTATCTACATTACCTGAGTTGCATTTATCCTAAACTTTTATCTGTTTATTTGTACTCCCTCTCCTTCACCTCCTTTATATCTCATCAACTCTGTTCAGAGTGTGGAGACTAAGGCCGAGCGCCATGGCTCACGCCTGTAATCCCAGCACTTTGGGAGACGGGTAGATTGCTTGACACCAGGAGTTCAAGACCCTCCTGGCCAGTGTGGTGAAACCACATCTCTATTAAAAATACAAAAATTAGCTGGGTATGGTGGCAGGCACCTGTAATCCCAGCTACTCGGGAGGCTGAGGCAGGTGAATTACTTGAACCCAGGAGGCGGAGGTTGCAGTGAGCCAAGATTGTGCCACTGTATCCCAGCCTGGGCGACAAAGTGAGGCCCTGTCTCAAAATAAAATAAAGTAAATAAAATCTGCGTACCTAGATTATAATGCAACACTGCAAATACAGTAAAAAATGTAACTGTACATGTTACTCGAGTGAATTTTATGATGTGCCTATACATCCACACAGTATGTACATTATATCTCAATAAAACTGGTTTTAAAATCCTATGTAAGGTTTTCTATGTAAATGAACAAAAAAGGTCTAGAATAACTGTTAATTACAAGGAAGGAACTGAGATGGGGGATGGGCCTTAAGGAGAACAAGTTTGATTTTTTTTATTCTGTGCACTTCTGTATCTGAATGTTTTCCAGTGAGCATATGTGTTAGCTTGTATATTTTTGGTCTGTTTTATTCACTGCTGTAATCCTAGCACCCAGATCAGTGCCTACACATAGCAGAGGCTCAATAAATATTTGTTAAATGAAAAATAAGTGAATTATACTTTAAATGTAAAAAAAACCCAAATGGAGTACATAATAACTTGATTGGTTTGTGTATGGCTGACTCAAACTTTCTAATTTTTAAAATTCATTTCCAAAATAGATTTATGGAACCGATGCTTTTTAGCAATTTGAGAACTATTCTTGGAATACTCTGAATGGGTCCTGGCTTAAAAAATCCAAGCACTGAATTTGATTTTTGGCTGTAAAATTTGGCTATGAAAGGAGTTTCCCCAGTATATCTTTTAATCAATCTGCTATAAAGCATGTACAATCATTTATTTTTCTTATCTAATACGAGAAAATGAGGTGTTGTAACTGAATGTAGCTGTAACTATGTTCACTAGTGACTTGATTTGTATTTGGTATTGCCTTTACATTACCTGATGGATTTTTTTTTTAAACAATAGTGGAAGTAAATTTACCAGTAATTTGCAATCCAGGTTAAAATCTGTATCTGAACACCTCCTTCCCTGATGTACTTGCATGTATATTAAGGTAAATACTTGTTGATACATACCTGAAATGCTGAAATAATATTGTCTATTAGTATTTAAATGTGGTTACTAATTATGTGATGATTATTTACAACAATCAACCTTTTATCTTGCTATTGCTTAAATGGAAGTTTTTTAGTTCTATTTAATGCATTCATAAATATATAAAATAATATCTTGATTTTAATCTTGCCTCCCTTCTAAAACAGTGGTTCTTAAGCCTTTTGGAGATCCTTAAGGATCTGATAAAAGCAATGAGCCTTTGCACTGTAAAAATGTACACATTTAGGTTACAGTGAACTCCAGCCACTGCACTCCAGCCCAGGCAACAGAGCAAGAATCTGTCTCTAAACTAAACTAAATGTACACAGTTGAGGATGGTTCCAAACCTCAGGTTAATAACTCTTGTTCTAAATCATTCAAATGCATGGAGCTATCCACAGATACCTCCACATCAAAATTTACATATATATATATCTTAAAAGTATGTAATTTGACGAAGGTTCCTAGCTTTTTATATTGATGGTGACTTTCCATTTAACCTGTGGCTCTTTAGGGTATCCAATTCATTTATTAGAATATCATACTCAGGCACAGTGGCTCACATCTGTAATCCCACATTTTGGTAGACCAAGGAGGGAGGATCACTTCAGGAGGAGTTCAAGACTAGTCTGGGCAACACTGCGAGACCCCATGTCTACAAAAAAATTTTTTTTTAATTAGCCAGGTGTAGGCGGGGTGCAGTGGCTCACACCTTTAATCCCAGCACTTTGGGAGGCCAAGACAGGAAGATCACTTGAGGCCAGGAGTTCTAGACCAGCCTGGCTAACATGGCAAAACCCCATCCCACCTTCTCAGGAGGCTGAGGCAGGAGAATCCCTTGAACCCGGGAGATGGAGCTTGCAGTGAGCTGAGATCATGCCATTGCACTCCAGACTGGGCAACAGAGCAAGAATCCATCTCAAAAAAATAAATTAATTAATTAAAAAACAGAAGTTAGCTGGGTGTGGTGCCGCACACCTGTGATCCCAGCTACTTAGGAGGCTGAGGCAGGAGAATTGCTTGAACCCAGGAGTCAGAGGTTGAAGTGAGCTGAGATCATGCCACTGCACTCCAGCCTGGGCAACAGAATGAGACTCTGTCTCAAAAAAAAAAAAAAAAAAAAAAAATTAGCCAGGTGAGGCAGCACACACATGTAATCCCAGCTATTTGGGAGGCTGAGTGGGGAGGATCGCTTGAGCCCAGGAATTCAGGGCTGAGGTGAGCCGTGATCGCACCACTGCACTCCAGCCTGAGCAACAGAATGGGACCCTGTCTCTTAAAACACACACACAAGAATATCATACTCAACTTGCATCTCCTGGTATCTTAGTTCATTTTCTGTTGCTAAGACAGAATACCTGAGACTGGGTAATTTATAAATTGAAGTTTATTTGGCTCATGGTTCAGGAGGCCAGGTAGTCCAAGGACATGGCAGCAGCTTCTGGTGCCGGCTTTCGTACTGCTTCATAACATGGTGGAAAAGTAGAAGGACAAGCAGCACATGCAAAAGAGACTACAAGAGTGAGCCAAGCTAGCTTTTATAACAACCTCATCTCCAGAGGGCTCACTCCTGTGAGAGCTAATTCACTCCCTCAGGAACTCACTTCACCTGATGGCATTAATTTATATCTGCGGGCTCTGCCCTCATGACCCAATCATCTCTTAAAGGCCCCATTTCTTAATACTGTTAACATTGGCAATTAAGCTTCCAGGACAGGAACTTTGGAGAGACACATTCCCCCAGGCCTGAGGAACTCAGGTGGCTGGATGATTGACAGACAGGCTTCAGAATCACTTTAACCAAATCCCAGTGGCTTGGGGCAGGGTTTAGTTTTGTTTAATTGAATTCAGCAGTCTTCTTAATTCTTCAAACAAAGTCACATAATTATTTAAATGTGATGTAACTAATGGATTGACTTTTCAAGGTTCCTTTTTGGTCTTATGATCCCAAATACGGTTTTTAAAGAAGAGGGAATCTACAATTAATGAAGGTTTATTTCTCATACTTGTGCTTCTACGAGAACGAGAAAAGGGTATTGTGGTTTTTAAATGTGGTTTGGGAAATGTTCATGACAATGGAAAGACCAGTATTGGGTCAGACTATGAGGCTGCATGATACAAAGAGAAACTCAGTTTGAAACAAGAAAAAAGAGAAACAGGAAGGGCAAAATGAAGGAAGGGTGAGAGCTGCAATTTTTGAGAAGTAATGATCGAGAGACTTTCTGGTGAAGAGCCACCCAGTCTGGAGATCAGAGATGCAACAGACCCATTTCAGACCTAAGCACACCTATCATTCAGTTGTAGTTAGTAGGAAAACCCAAAGGGTTTGGGATGATTTCTGAACCCACCTTCAGGGTGAAGAATTTGCTGATTGCAGGTTGGGCACATTGGCTCACACCTATAATCCCAGCAGGTTGGGAGGCCGAGGCAGGTGGACCAGGAGTTTGAGACCAGCCTAGCCAACATGGCAAAACCTTGTCTCTACTAAAAATACAAAAATTAGCTGGTCATGGTAGTGCACACCTGTAATCCCAGCTACTCAGGAGGCTGAGGCAGGAAAATCACTTGAACCCAGGAGGCAGAGGTTGGAGTGAGCTGAGATCACACCAGTGTACTCCAGCCTGGGCAACAGAGCAAGACTCCATCTCAAAAAAAAAAAAAAAAAAGACTGGGTGCAGTGGCTCACACCTGTAATCCCAGCACTTTAGGAGGCCAAGGCAGGTGGATCACTTGAGGTCAGGAGGTCGAGACCAGCCTGGCCAATATGGTGAAACCCTGTCTCTACTAAAAATACAGAAATTAGGCTGGTATGATGGCTCATGCCTGTAGTCCCAGCTACTCGGGAGGCTGAGGCAGGACAATCTCTTGAACACAGGAGGCAGATGTTGCAGTGAGCCAAGATCACGCCACTGCACTCCAGCCTGGGCCACAAAGCAAGACTCCATCTCAATAATATTATAATAATGATAATAACAATAATAATAATTTGCTGATCCCTTTTTCTAGATTTGTGTATTTGGGGCAAGAATCATTGAAATTGTGTCTGACTCTATAGCTAGACATGGGGTAGTGGGGGGCATAAAGGGATAGAGTGAGTGATGGAAACCTTGCAAAGGAAGCAAGCCCAGCCATCTCTCCTGATACCCACCACAGCTCTTATCCCTCTCCAGCCCCTCCCATGCCTGCTGCATCCCAGGGGGACAAGGAAAAGTCATTGAGAAGATAAATTCCGAGAGAAGACCATCAAACTTGTCCAACAAAAAGTCTTAATTGACTTTGGGAAGATATATTTTGAAATGGAGTCTCACTGTGTTCCCCAGGCTGGAGTGCAGTGGTGCAATCTCGGCTCACTACAGCCTCCACCTTCTGAGTTCAAGTGATTGTCCTGCTTCAGCCTCCCGAGTAGCTGGGAAGAGAAATGCAAATCAAAACCCCAGTGAGATACTATCCCACACTAGTCAGAATGGCCATTACTAAAAAGTCAAAAAACAACAGATGCTGGCGAGGTTGTGGAGAGAAGGGAATGCTTACACGCTGCTGGTAGGAATATAAATTAGTCCAGCCACTGTGGAAAGCAGTTTGACAATTCCTCAAAGAATTTAAAACAGAGCTACCATTCCACCCAGCAATTCCATTACTGGGTATATACCCAAAGGAATAGAAATCGTTCTATCATAAAGACGCACACACCTGTGTATGTTCATTGCCACACTCTTCCCAATAGCGTAAGACATGGAATGAACCTAAATGCCCATCAGCGGTAGACTGGATAAAGAAAATGTGGTACATATACACCATTGAATACTACCCAGCCATAAAAAAGAATGAGATCATATCCTTTGCAGCAACATGGATAGAGCTGGAGGTCATTACCTTAAAGGAACTAATGCAGGAACAGAAAGTCAGATACAGGATGTTCCCATCTATCAGTGGGAGCTAAACAGTGAGTACACATGGATACAAAGAGGGGAGCAATAGACACTGCGGCCTACTTGAGGGTGGAGGCTGAGAGGAGGGTGAGGATCAAAAAACTATTGTCAGGCACCATGCTTATTATGTAGGTGACAAAATAATCTGTACAGCAAGTCCCCATGATGCAAAATTTACCTATATAACAAACCTGTATCCCCAAACCTAAAATGAAAGTTAAAAAAAAAACAGCCTGGCCAACATGGTGAAACCCCATCTCTACTAAAAATACAAAAAAAAAAAAAAAAAAAAAAAAATTAGCTGGGTGTAGTAGCGGGCACCTGTAATCCCAGCTACTCTGGAGGCTGAGGCAGGAGAATCGCTTGAACCGGGGAGGCGGAGGTTGCAGTGAGCCGAGATCGCACCACTGCACTCCAGCCCAGGTGACAGAGAATCAGTGGTAGATCCAAAAATGGAATGAGCGTGGCATAATCATTCGAGGTGTTCAGTGTGAGTGAAGAGAGGGCAGGGTGGGTGCAGTTGTATTGACAAGTATGTCTTCTGCATTGAAGGGTCCTGGTTATAGCGAAAGGTGAAGAGGAAGGAGCCAGCCGAAAGAGATAGGGGATCATTTTGGAAAATGAAGAGATGACTGAGGATCAAGGTCTCAGTTTATAATTGAAGGGGAGAAAGACTGAAGGCTGGGGAGGGGATGGCTTACATGTGTAGAGGACTATAAGCACTGAATTTCTAAGAAGAGAAGAAAAGAGCCACTACTGTGAGGCTCCGGGCATGATGGGAATATTGGTGGGGGGTGTGTGTGGTGTGTGTGTTGCGAGGAGTGAGCATTGATCTGATGGAAGGAATGTTTGTGTGGAAGAGTAAATAGCCACCAGCCTGAAGTTGACCATTAAAAAAAGTCCCAAAACACATTCAACTGAGTCTTACCCTCTTAAATGACTCCACATTTCAAGAAAATTTGCCTGGAAAAGCAATCCTCTTCCTTACCCATTGAAGATACTGTATTTTACTTTTGAAAAGCCAACGACAAAGATGCAACACCTTTTTAATAAAGAATCTCCCCCTTGGATGGCTTAGATTTTTAGCTGCCTAGAGAAAGGCAAGCTAGGACACTGCTTTCTTAGTCCATTCCCCTAACACTTTTAGGTGAGGTTTTTATTTGATACGCAGTGTCTGAACTGCCATGTACTTTTGCAAAAATGCATTTCCTGGTTGTGTGTGTTTTATGGCAATTGCTACCATTTCTTCTAATCATTCGCCGCAGGTATCCCATAGGTATCAGGGGTAGAACTTCTGGTGCAGGGGGGAGGCCCATGTGCCAGGCTGTGAGTCTAGGCAGGTCATGGGAAAGGCAGTTGTTTACTAGGCCTTGGTGTTTGGTACATTACTGATATGAAGCCTGGGGGGAGGACTGGTGTGGAGATGATCTGCGTCTGCTATCAGGAGCAAGAAACATTGAATAAATAGGCAAAATTGCTAAGGAAAAAAAAATGCTCTCTTAACTTCAATTATTTTCCTTTTCCTTCCTTTGGCCACCCCATCTTCAGGTGCCCAATAGTGTCATAAAAATGTATTTCTTAAAATACCCTAAATGTTTGAGTTGACTCCAAGTTAATATGTATCAACATTAAAACTTAAAATTTGAGTTAAAGGCGTATTAGCCTGGGTTATAGTAGTAAAACAGCAAAGGACACTCTAGATGGTTGTAGAGTCTAGATGATTATATTCTGTTTTAGGCATCCTGTTTTGATAAGGACACTGACCAACTGGACCACAATCAGAGAAAAGCAGCTAGGGTCTGGGAACCACATTATCTGAGGAATGACTCAAGGCCTGGAAAAAGAAGACTGATGGTTATCTTCATATATTAAAGGGTTGTCTGCCAGATAGTAAAGGGAAACATTGGCTGGGCGGGGTGGCTCACGCCTGTAATCCCAGCACTTTGGGAGGCCAAGGTGGGCGGATCACGAGGTCGGGAGATCAAGACCATCCTGGCTAACATGGTGAAACCCCGTCTGTATTAAAAATACAAAAAAAAATTAGCCGGGTGTGGCAGCATGCGCCTGTAGTCCCAGCTATTCGGGAGGCTGAGGCGGGAGAACGGCGTGAACCCAGGAGGCGAAGCTTGCAGTGAGCCGAGATCGTGCCACTGCACTCCAGCCTGGGCGATAGAGTGAGATTCTGTCTCAAAAAAAAAAAAAAAGAAAAAGAAAAGGGAAATATTCAGTGTCGCTCTGGAGGACACAGCTAGGACCAATGGGAGGGAGTGACCAGGAAATATATATTGGATTAAAATAAGAAAGAAATTTCCACTAATTAGAGTTGTTCAAAAGGAGAATGGAAAAAAGCAAACTGCAGAACAGCATTAGAAGTATAATCCCTTTTGACTTTGAAATTGCACACAAAAGTCTTTGAACAGTGGAGAGACGGGATCATTGCTTTAGAAAAACGCTGCTGGCGGCAAGCTAGAAGGTGCATGAGAAAAGGAGGTAAGGATGGCAGTGAATAGCCCATTGAAACAGTCCAGGCAAAAGATGATGAGACCTTAAACTAGGGTAGTAGCAGTGATGAATTAGAGATGACCCAATTGTCCATCGATAGATAAATGGAGAAACAAAATGTAGTCTCTGCATACCATGGAATATGATTCCACCTTAAAGGTGAAGGAAATACTCACATAGGCTACAACATGGATGAACACGGGAGGCTGAGGCAGGAGAATGGCTTAAACCTAGGAGGCAGAGGTTGCAGTGAGCCGAGATCACGCCATTGCACTCCAGCCTGGGCAACAAGAGCGAAACTCCATCTCAAAAACATAAGTGGTTAAAATAGTAAATTTTATGTTATGTATATTTTACCACAATAAAAAACACTTCAACATTTAAAATAAACAAGGTTAGAGATGAATTTGAGAAAGAGTTGAAAGATACAAACGAAAGTAGAGTAAAGTTGATTGCCAAGCTATCTAGCTTCGCTGACTAGGTAGATGATGAGGCCATTAGCCAAGAAAGAGAACATTAACCAAGAAGACAAACAGAAGATCAGGAGCTCAGTTGGAGAAATGTGAAGTTTGAGTGGCCTGACAAACATTCAATGGGAGATTTTTAAAATAACAACTTTACTGAGTTGTATACAATAAATTGCACCTACTTAAAGTGTGCCATTGAGTTTTTTTTTTTTTTTTAATAATGGCTAGCATTTATTAGATGCTTATTACAGCCATTTTCCCAATTTTTTTTTTTTTTTTTAAATGACATTTCACTATGTTGCACAATCTGGTCTTGAACTCCTGGGCTCAGCAACCCTCCCCCACCTCAGCCTCCTAAGCAGCTGGGATTACAGGTGCACACAACCACATCTGGCTCAATTCAAGGAGTTTTTGTTTTGTTCTGTATAGGAGATGAGTGTCTTGCTTTGATGCCCAGGCTGGAGTGCTGTGGTGTGATCATAGCTCAAGGCAACCTTGAAATCCTGGGCTCAAGAGATCCTCCCACCTCAGCCTCACAAGTAGCTGGGACCACAGGCATGTGCACCTTGCCTGGCTAATTTTTTCATTTTTATTTTTGTAGAGATGAGGTCTTGCTATCTTGCCCAGGCTGGTCTCAAACTCCTGGCCTCAAGTGATCCTCCCGCTTTGGCCTCCAAAGTGCTAGGATTACAAGCGTGAGCCACTGCACCCAGCCAGTCCAATGTACACATCCATGAACCCACCACAACCAAAGTTCAGAACATTCCTGTCATCCCCCAAATTTTCTCTTTTCCCTTATCCTTCTCCACGCCTGCCCCGGAAAACAACTGAGTTTTCTGCCACTTACAGATTAGTTTGCATTTTCTATAAATGAAAACATATAAAATGTAGTTTTGTGAGTAGGTCTGACTTAATTCACTAAGCATAAAGATTTTGAGAGCCATCCATGTTGTGAGCATCAGTAGTTCACTCCTGTTTACTACTGACTCATGACACCTTTTGACTATACCACAACTTGTTTATGCCATAAACAAATTGGTTTAGGCCAGTTGTTGAGCATTTGCTTTGCTTCTAGTTTTTAACTATTACAAATAAACCTACAATGAATATTGCTGTACAAGTCTTTGTGTGAACATATATTTTTATTTTTCCTGGCTGAATACCCAGAGGTGGAATGACAAGGTTGAATGGCAGGTGTATGTTTAACTTTTTTATTTTTCTTTTTTTTTAAATTTGAGACGGAGTCTCACTTTGTCACCTGGCCAGGCTGGAGTGCAGTGGCATGACCTCGGCTCACTGCAACCTCCGCCTCCCAGGTTCAAGCAATTCTCCTGCCTCAGGCTCCTGAGTAGCTGGAACTACAGGCCCACGATATCATGCCCAGCTAATTTTTGTATTTTTAGTAGAGATGGGGATTCACCATGTTGGCCTGGCTGATCTCGAACTCCTGACCTCAGATGATCCGCCTGCCTCAGCCTCCCAAAGTGCTAGAATTACAGGCGTGAGCCAGCGCAGTTGGCCATGTTTAACTTTTTTTTTTTTTTTTTTGAGGCGGAGTCTCGCTCTGTCGCCCAGGCTGGAGTGCAGTGGCGCGATCTCGTCTCACTGCAAGCTCCGCCTCCCGGGTTCCCGCCATTCTCCTGCCTCAGCCTCCCGAGTAGCTGGGACTACAGGCGCCGCCACCACGCCCGGCTAATTTTTTTGTATTTTTTTTTTTTAGTGGAGACAGGGTTTCATTGTGTTAGCCAGGATGGTCTCGATCTCCTGACCTCGTGATCCGCCCGCCTCGGCCTCCCAAAGTGCTGGGATTACAGGCTTGAGCCACCGCGCCCGGCCCATGTTTAACTTTTAAAGAAGCTGTCAGTTTTCCAAAGTGCTTGTACCATTTTACATTCCTGTCAGCAGTTGTACATCTTCACCAACACTTGGTATTGTCATCATTTTATCTTGAGCCACTCTCATTGGTGTGTAGTGGCATCTCATTGTGGTTTGAATTTGTGTTTTCTAGATAACGAACAATATTGAGTGTCTTTTCATGTAACTTCTTTTTAGAAAGCATCTGTTTGTCTTTTGCCCATTGAAAAAATTGCATTGCTTTCTTATTGAATTGTAATAGTCCTTTATACATTCTAGATACCAGTCCATTACATGTATTGCAAATATTTTTTCATTCTATGCTTTATCTTTTCTCATTTTCTTTTTTTCTTTTCAATGTATTAATAAATTTTTGTTTGAGGTGAGGTCTGACTCTGTTGCCCAGGCTGGTCTCAAACTCCTGAGCTCAAGCAGCCCTCCCACCTCGGCCTCCCAAAGTGCTGGAATTACAGGCATGAACCACTGTGCCTGGCCTTTTCATTTACTTAACAATATCTTTCTTTTTTTTTTTTTTTCTTCCAGAAAGAGTCTTGCTCGTTGCCCAGTCTGGAGTGCAGTGGTGCAATCTCAGCTCACTGCAACCTCTGCCTCCTGGGTTCAAGCGATTCTCCTGCCTCAGCCTCCCGAGTAGCTGGGACTAGAGGCACCCACCACCACGCCCGGCTAATTGTTTGTATGTTTAGTAGAAACGGGGTTTCACCATGTTAGCCAGGATGGTCTTGATCTCCTGACCTCGTGATCTGCCCACCTCGGCCTCCCAAAGTGCTGGGATTACAGGCATAAGCCACCGCGCCTGGCCACCAATATCTTTCTAAGAGCAAATTTTTAAGTTTTAACAAGGTTTAGTTTATCAATTTTCTCTTTTATGAAAGTTTGCTTTTTGTGTCCTGAGATTTCTCCTCTGTTTAACTCTGGGAGTTTTCTAGATTGTACACTGAGGTCTTGCATTCATTTTGAGTTGATTTCTGTGTATAGCATGATGTAAAAGTCAAAGTTCATTTCTTTTTTTTTTTTTTTTTTTTTTTTTTGAGAAGATAGGGTCTTGCTTTGTCACCCAAGCTAGAGTTCAGTGGCATCATCATGGCTCACTGCAACCTGTGCCTCCTAGGCTTAGATGATCCTCCCACCTCAGCTCCTCAGCTTCCTGAATAGCTGGGGCTACAGGCACGCACCACCACACACAGCTAATTTTTGTATTTTTTGTAGAGATGGGGTTTTGCCATGTTGCTCAGCCTGGCTCAAGCAATCCGCCTGCCTCACCCTCCCGAAGTGTTGGAATTAGAGGCATGAGCCACCACGCCCAGCCTCAAGGTTTGTTTCTTTTTGCATATGACTACCCAGTTGTTTTAGTAAAATTTGTTGAAAACAGTCTTTCCTATGGGCTGGGCGCTGTGGCTCACGCCTGTAATCTAAGCACTTTGGGAGGCCGAGGTGAGTGGATCACCTGATGTTAGGAGTTTGAGACCAGCCTGGCTAACATGGTGAAACCCCATTTCTACTAAAAATACAAAAAATTAGCCGGGCCTGGTGCTGCGCGCCTGTAATCCCAGCCACTCAGGAGGTTGAGGCTGGAGAATCGCTTGAACCCGGGAAGCGGAGGTTGCAGTGAGCCAAGATCATGCCATTGCGCTCTGGCTTGGGCAACGAGAGCGAAACTCCATCTCAAAAAAAAAAAAAAAAAAAAAAAGAAGAAGTCTTTCCTTTTCGTGCTGAATGTCTTACCAACTTTGTTGAAAATGAATTGAACATATATGTCTGACACTATTTCTGGTGTCTATTCAGTTCCAGGTGGAGATATCTAGAGGAATGCATGACAGAGGGAATTAGAGCTACGTTTTTGCTGAATTCCAGCAGTGTACCTTTGCCTACACACAGAGAAACGCACCTGTCTTCAGGAAAGCCTACCTACCAACATCAAGTTTGCATATCATTTCCTGAAAAATTTTTTTTTTTTAAGAGACAGGGTCTTGTTCTGTCGCCCAAGCTGGAATGCAGTGGTGTGATCATAGCTCATTGCAGCCTCAAATTCTTGGGCTTAAGCAATCCTCCCACCTCAGCCTCCCAAATTCCTAAATTCTTTTTTATTTGCCGAATTCTTAATTTTTGTTGTTGTTGTTGTTGTTCAGACAGAGTCTCACTCTGTTTCCCAGGCTGGAGTGCAGTGGCGAAATGTCAGCTCACTGCAACCTCTGCCTCCCAGGCTCAAGTGATTCTTGTGCCTCAGCCTCCCAAGTAGCTGGGATTATAGGCGAGCACCACCACGCCAACTAATTTTCGTATTTCCATTAGAGACGGAGTTTTGCCGTGTTGGCCAGGCTGGTCTCAAACTCTTGGCCCCAAGTGATCTGCCCACCTCGGCCTTCCAAAGTGCTGGGATTACAGGCATGAGCCACCACGCCCAGCCCGAATTCCTAAATTCTTAATTGAAATACTTAACTATGACTCTTTTTAGAGCCAAGACCTACAGTGATAAGGCAAGGGAAAATATTAAAACCTGGGTTCACACTTGGTGAAGGCGTAATGGCAAAGTATTTGGGATACCTGATTCTTGGCAACACTAAACACTTATTATTTCTGTGAAAAAAATTTACAGGTCAAAGAATTGAAAATGCCCGGAAGACAACTGAAGGATCTGGGGGCTTTGGGGCAGACAGTCAGGATCTGGACATCAGCAAACTCTCCAGCTTTTTTTTTTTTTTTTTGAGATCAGCGCGGTGGCTCACGCCTGTAATCCCAACATTTTGGGAGGCCAGGGCGGGCAGATCCCTTGGAGTCAGGAGTTCAAGACCGGTCTGGCCAACATGGTGAGACCCCCATCTCTACTAAAAATACAAAAATTAGCTGGGCATGGTGTTGCCTGCCTGTAATCCCAGCTACTCAGGAGGCTAAGGCAGGAGAATTGCTGGAACTCAGAAGGCAGAGATTGCGGTGACCTGAGATCTTGCCAATGCACTCCAGCCTGGGTAACAGAGCGAGACTCCATCTCAGAAAAAAATAAATAAAATAAAGAAATTCCATTCGAATTGGTCATTTAAAAGGATAGAAGACTGTGCCCAAGAACATGTATTCAGAAGTGAGTGACACAACGGGCCAAGGAATCTATTTGTATCCTGACTTTGGCACACATCTTAATAGTGTTAACCTCTGTTCCTCCTCCTAGTGAGAGCACACGTGCTATTAGTTCAAATACACAGCTACTGTGTAACTCAGATTATTTAAAACCAGCAAGTTAAAAATATGTTCCAAACAAATCCTTTTCCACTTACACATGCTGTATTTTTTGCTTTTACAACTTTAAATTTCTGTCCTCTTCCCACCAGTACAACCGCATCTTCTTGTTAAGAAAATAGTTAACTTAGGAATTAATTTTATATCCTTCCATAAGAGTTAAGAGTTTTTTTGTTTGTTCATGTGTTTGAGATGGGGGTCTCACTATATTGCCCAAGCTGGTCTCAAATTCCTGGACTCAAGTGACTCCTGCCTCAACCTACTGAGTAGCTGGGACTACAGGCACATACTACTGCACCAGCCTTCAACGAGAGTCTTTAGAAGTGTCTAGAAATTAAAGTTCTAGGGTTTTGTACTGTTGAGTTAATGGTGTTTCTGAAGAAAGAGTGTCGAATCCACCAGTTGCTAAGCCTGCCCCCTTAAAGTCGCCCAAAATTGTATTTAGACTCAAAAGCAATCAACAGAAAGGAAAAATTACTTTTCCCAACATTTGTGTTTCTGAATGCTTGCTGTGCTGAATATTTGCACTGAATGTCCATGTTTAACCTTTTGTCTAAAATTATTTCATTTCAGGTCCTCCTCTTAGGCCATTATTATTATATGTATAGATGTATGTGTATGCATGTCTGTATGTGTGTATATATGTTAGGTGTGTGGAGGACAGCGTAAGATATCTGTAAGTTTCCCATAATTGAAAAGTTGGCTGGGCACAGTGGCTCATACCTGTAAACTCAGTACTTTGGGAGGCTGAGGCAGGAGGATCTCTTGAGCCCAGGAGTTCAAAACCAGTCTGGGCAACATAGTAAGACCCTTTATCAGGAAAAAAAAAAAAAATTAAACGAAAAATTAGCCAGGTAAGGTTGCACATGCGTATAGCCCCAGTTACTCAGGAGGCTCAGATGGGAGGATCGCTTGAGCCCAGGAGGGCAAGGCTGCAGTGAGCCGGGTTTGGGCCACTGCACTCCAGCCTGGGCAACAGAGAGAGACCCTGTCTCAAAAAAAAAAAAAAAAAGAAAGAAAAGAAAAGAAAAGGTTGACAGCTACCTGGAATCACATTAAGCCAGTGGATGTCTGTTTACTACTTTGAATCTTTTGCGTCTAAAATTTTTGTAATTATTGCCATAGCAGCAATTCAGATCCATTTTAGTGATGTTACAATAACTATCATAATATCCAAATTAGAAAATAAAAATGCTGGTAAGAGTTTGTTTTTGTTTTGTTTAGTGATAGTTTCAATTTTTATTGGATTTTTATTATTTGAAGTTTACTCTTTGGCTATAATTAATGGTGTCTGTTTTATACACTATTTAGTATATAAAGTTTGTATGACCACCTGGTGTATTTGGTTGGGTTCAAAGAAGGTTACACAACAATTCTGTAACTCTTTAAAGACTTTGGCAAATGATTTTTCCCCTCAATTTTAAATCATTGTTTTGTAAGGAAATTTTAATTAGAAAAAAAATTGTTTCTTTTCTGACTAAGTGCACGCCCCTCCATTGAGCCAATAAAGAATTTGTTTGAAAATAATTCCCAGCCTCTAGAACTACTAAGAGTATAATTTTTTTCCCTTTAATTAGTAGTTTAGAATTTTTTTAAACCAATGCCAAATGCAATGTGAGCTCAAGTTTTTCGTTCAGTTCTAAACTTAGAACCCGTGATTTTCAAGTGGGTTCTAAATTTGGCAAAATGTCTTCTGCCTGCCATAGTAGCTGGTGTTTTCCCATTCTTAAGGGTTCATATGTCTTATTTTCTAAGCAAGCAATACTGTTTTCCTTCACTATTTAATAATTCTTCCATTTCCCCTTTGTGGAATACCAAATGTGGTGCAACCTTTTTTAGCCCATAAAATAAAATAGATATAGCAGCTTTTTGAAAGAAAAAGGGGAGGAAATGGTAAGGGGGGAAAAAAGTCATTTAGCTTGCTTCCCTCTTACAAGGAAAAGAATACTCTATGTCTTGGATATTGAATTACACAAAGTTTATATATAGGTTGGTAGACATCATCAAGTCAGAATTCAGTTCAGGTGCTTATTTTTTCTGCAACCCTCTGCATAGATGCAAATGAGTCCCAGAACGTTCCTGAGGGAAGGATATGTGAAACAGCATCCCATTCCATCACCACGCAAAGAAGCCTGTTCAACAAAGCCATCTCTCCTAGTCTGCTCTTGGCCAAGTATTTCATGGCGCTCCTTGCAGATGAAGGCACCAAGTGTTGAGAGCAGAACTCACTGGGTGCAGTGCTCAGGCCTGGCAAACTAGGGGCACTGGCCTCTGAAGAGTATAGGTGGTTACTGTGTAGATGTTGTAGGTAGTTGGAAAAGCCACTTCCATCCACAGAGTGTTGGAGAGAAGGATACCAGGATCTCTCCCCAAAACACAAGACCACACTCACTACATTCTCACACTCACCTGCACTGATCTCTGCCTTTCAGCTCTCCGGCTCAGGTCTCTCCCTATCATGTTCCTTGTATTCTTTTTTCTCCTGTTACAATTCTTTCATAAAAATAAAATGACCCAGAGGAAATAAGACCGGCATGAAGAAAAAGGTGAAATGAGGTTTTTATTCCCCTCCCGCATCCAACATTTGGAATGCGGTCCAGTCCCTCAGGCAGCACTCCTCTGCAGCAGACTGTATCTGTTGGAGCAGCTTCCCTTTCTTCCCATGATCATGTTGTTTAGGCATTTGTAAACGTCACCCCAACCCAGAGCAACAAAGCTCAAGTTTGCTCTTTCTCAGAGACAGAGCATTTCCCAGCACTTCCCTGGAGGTCTTGGCAAATAGGCATCCCGTTCACTCTAGTCTCTCTGGTCCTGCTCTCTTCTCTGCTGGGGAGGAAGAACCATCCAGCTCCTTCTAGCAGCAGACAGCCTCCAGCAAGAGTGGCCTTGACCGTCCTGTCCAACAGGTTCCCCTGCTTTATTCTTCTCTTGCTTCCCTGGTGCCAAGAGGCAAGGAATACTTAAGATATTTTCCACTCCCAGCCTTCCTGGATACTAAGCATTCAGACTACCAGATTCTGGGCTGTGGCAGCAGTACATTTTCCAGGATGGACAGCCCTCCCATCATCCATACCACTGCCATTGGCAGCTGTCTCCTGTCCCCCAGGGCCGGCAAGTGTTGGTAGAATTCCATTGACCTCAGCATTCCTAGAATGGCTGGAATTGACTTGAACATCCAACCTTTAAGGGAATGCAGCAAAGTGAACCAGCCAATGCACTGCCCATGTGGGGCCGTATGGGTGATTCGAGCTCGAGGGAGTAAGAAATCGAAGTGGGTTCAGATCAGCAGACCAGACTGGACGCCTGCCTCTGACCGTGATGCAAAGGGCCATTCTGTGAGAGAGCATGGTTGCTGTACCATGTCAGCCTCAAACTTTTAGGGTAGTGCCATGCAACATTCCTGGTTTTCCTTAACAATACCTTATTTATCTGGCCTTGTCTCCAACGTCTCTACCTTGGGCCTCTATCATCAGTCATAGTGTTTTCATATTAAATAATCTAATAGAAAAAGCATTAATAGGAATCAAGAGTTCGAGCTTTAGCTCTGCTGTAAGGTGATGTATGGCCCTGGGCAAGGCACTGATCTTCTCTAGACCCAATTTCCTTCATCTAAGACATAGGGGTGCCGGATTTGATTATAACTGTGTTCTAAAATTCCATAAATCTTCTTAAACTAATACTTACTAGTCTAATGAATAGCAAAGAGTATTTAAAATACTATTGTAAGATACTGTAATATTTTCCCCATAAGTGTCCCTAAGTTACTTTGGTCAAACTTTAAGGAATTCCACTATTTCTACTCTTATAGGTTCACCCTACCTGTGCTTTTCATGACTGAATAATCTTCCTCATGCTCCTGCTTTTCCTTTGATGTCAGTGATTGCAGATCTGCTATTTTTTCTTCTCTTTATAAATCTATTTTTATTGATAAGTCTCAGCATGCACTTGATTATTTTCATTGCCCATCTCTAAAGAACCCCTGGCTCTGAAAAAAGTCGTAGGTACTCAAGGCAGGACAGTGGTGTTTTCTGTTTCCCAGTGACACTGCACAGTTTGGTGGCTTTGTGATGGCTGCAGCACGCTGACCTGGTGCCCTTTGGGGGCTGCCCCCAGTGTCTCCCAAGTTGCCTTCCTATGTTATAAATGGGAGTTAGGGTCCCTCATCTTACTCATCTTAAAAGTACATTTGAAATGTTTTCCAGCTGAGCACAGTGGTTCACACCTGTAATCCCAGCACTTTGGGAGGCCAGTATGGGTGGATCCCTTGAGGTCAGGAGTTTGAGACCAGCCTGATCAACATGATGAAACCCCTTCTCTAATAAAAATACAAAAATTAACTGGGCATGGTGGCTCATACCTGTAGTCCCAGCTACTTGGGAGGCTGAGGCAGGAGAACCACTTGAACCCAGGAAGTGGAGACTGCAGTAAGCCAAGACTGCGCCATGGCACCCCAGCCTGGGCAACAGAGTGAGACTCTGTCTCAAAAAAAAAAATTAAAAAGAAAAGAAAAAAAGAAATGTTTTCCACGAAATACTTCACTCTTTGCTATATTAATACTTATCTCCCATTTTTTGCATATGTACCCAGCTGTGAGAGGTCCTTTGGCTGTTTATCCCCTTGGCTCTTTGTCTCCTAGAAGAAGAGTAATCTATAGAATAAAAGATTGCACTGTGTATTTCCACTTCCATGTCATCTTCCCTCCCCTCCTCTCCCCTCCCTTCCCCACCCTTCCCTTCCCTTCCCCTCCCCTCCCCTCTCCTCTCTTCTCTTCTCTTTCCTCCTCCTCCTCCTCTTCTTTGTCTTTATCTTCTTTTTTTTTTCTCTCTCTCTCTCTTTCTCTTTCTTTTTTTGAGACAGGGTCTCACAATGTTGCCCAGGCTACTTTTGAACTCCTGGGCTCAAGCAGTCCTCCTGCCTTGGCCTCCCAAAGTACTGGGATTACAGGCGTGAACCACTGCACCTGGCCCATTTTTTCTCAATGGTGAAAACAAAAACCAAAACAATATGATAAGCTCTTATACCCATCCCAGTCCCTGAGACAGAATAGCAGTTGTTGGGGGATGGAGGGTGAGGAACGTGGTGAAGATCCTACTTCAGGGATGGCAAAATAGCATCCTGCTTCACAGAGTTTTAGTAGCATGTATAGAGCAGTTGGTAGCAAAGCCGTTAATAGACTCTCATTCCTTCATTACTTTCCCCACTTTATCATTTTAGACTTTTTTTTTTTTTTTTTTTTTTTTTTTTTTTTGAGACAGAGTCTCGCTCTGTTGCCGAGGCCGGAGTACACTGGCCAGATCTCAGCGCACTGCAAGCTCTGCCTCCCGGGTTCACACCATTCTCCTGCCTCAGCCTCCCGAGTAGCTGGGACTACAGGCGCCTGCCACCACGCCTGGCTAATTGTTTGTAATTTTTTTTTTAGTAGAGACAGGGTTTCACTGTGTTAGCCAGGATGGTCTCGATCTCCTGACCTCATGATCCGCCCACCTCGGCCTCCCAAAGTGCTGGGATTACAGGCATGAGCCACCGTGCCCGGCCATCATTTTAGACATTTAATTATGAACTGAGTGGCTCCTGGAGGTTAGATGCTGGGGAAAATGGGGAAGAAAGCACACCCTGCCCTGGAGGGGCTTACAGAGGAGAAGGCCACAGATGCCTGGGTAGTGCAGTCCCTGGCCCTGGAGACATTGCCAAGGAGGGGCAGCTCAGACTGGGATGGAGGGCACCAAGGGACTGCTTCTCCCAGAGCCAGGCTTTGAATGGGATGGTCAGGGGCAGCTTCTCAGAGCTGAAAGAAAAGCACGAGTTGGACAGGTGTAGGGTCATCCTGCTGGAAAGACATCAAGGCCTGAGGGAGCATGACCATCCCAGGACCTCCCAGTGGCTCAGGATGGGAGCTGGAGCATGGGCAGGACAGAGAAGCAGGGCCTGAGCATGAGTGGCCTAGGACGCTCTGCGAAGAGCTGAACATTCGGCTTGGTGCAGTAGCTCAAACCTGTAATCCCAGCACTTTGAGAGGTTGAGGCAAGAGGATTGCTTCAGCCCAAGAGTTTGAGACCAGCCTGAGCAACATGGTGAGACACCATCTCTACAAAAAGTTTAAAAATTAGCTGGGTGTGGTGGTGCGTGTCTGTGGCCCCAACTACTCAGGAGGCTGAGGAGGGAGGATCACTTGAGTCCAGGAGGCAGAGGCTGAAGTGAGCCCAGATGATGCCACTGTACTCCAGCCTGGGTGACAAAGGGAGACCCTGACTCAAAAAAAAAAAAAGAAATTTGCACGTTCTCTTGTGGGCAACAGGGAGTCATGCAGGAATTATTTAAGCAGAGGAATATCATGATCATAATGTCATAATTTACCTTAGAAACATCACTCAGAGTTTCCTAATACTAAGGCCCAGGGTTGGAGTAGAGTGAGCAGGAGAAGGTGGCCTCAGAAATGAAGTGACAGGGATCAGAGACACACGTTAAAGAGGCAGGATCCCTAGGACTGGAGGGTTTGCTGGTTGCGGGGAGTGAGGGAAAGAGAGGAGTTAATGATGATACTCAGGTTTCTGGTCCAGGCAACTGAGTGACAGGACCCCCAGACAAGGTTTTAATGATGAGCACAAAGGTGATTCACATGGCAACCTTATGGCCATGCCAGGCTTCCAAGCCCTGGTGGATGCAGAATGGAGTGGAGTCTTGTGTTTGCTTTGATCACTCACCTGTGGGTGAGGAGTGCTGGGCTGCTACCCCTTGGCTATATTCTCTGACCTGTCATCTTAACATTAAGACGATTGCTCCTCAATAATTGGTAAAGGGCCAGGCATGGTGGCTTACACTATAATTCCAGCACTTTGGGAGGCCGAGGCAGGAGGATTGCTTAAGGCCAGAAGTTCAGGACCAGCCTGGGCAACATAGCTATGCCCTGTCTCTATGGAAAAAAAAAAAAAAATAGCTGGAGTTGGTGGTGTGCACCTGTAGTCCTAGACACTTGGGAGGCTGAGGCATAATGATGGCTTGAGCCCGGGAGGTCAAGGCTGCAGTGAGCTATGATCGCACCACTGCACTCCAGCCTGGGCAACAGAATAAGACTCTGTCTCTATTTAAACAACAACAACAAAAATTGGTAAAGACCTCATTTTTTATTTTATTTTTTTTATTTCCCGCAAAGACCCTTGAAGTCGCTGCCATTGTCATTTGCTGCCTTTGGAGTGCATCTTTCTGATACTGTTGGTTTTAATGACAAAGGTGGGAATAGGAAAGAGACACACATGGAAGGTGTCAGGTCAGACTTGGCTTCAGAGCCAGAAAGACGGGTTTGGATCACTAGCTGGGTAAGCTTAGGCAACCTTAATCTCCTCACCTGTAAAATAAGGAAAATAACACCCACTTCAAAGGCTTGATGTGAGAATTATAATGAGGTAAAGCATTTAGGATCCTAGCAGATGGCGAATGCCCAATAAATCCTAGTTTCTGCCCCCTCCTGGCCCCACCATAGACGCTTGCGGCCTGAGCACCACTGTCTGCTAACTGTAATAAAACATGAGCTTGGTCTTCACCATCTTCATCTCCCTGTTGCTTTTGTGTGTATGTTTTTGTTTTACTTAATCTTTCAGACAATGGAGAGAAGGGAAAAGAGAAAGGCAGAGGAGGAGGGATGTGGAATGGATACAAACTAAATTTAGAACTTTCCTAAGTGAAAATGTTGCCTGAAAGAGTACCTTCAGTTGTCCTCCCTCAGTTCTTTCTCCAAGAAAAATATTAACCTATGTGACAATACTATGTGTCTACAGTAGCACATTTAAGACTAAGAATACCTTGAGGCAGGTGGATCACTTGAGATCAGGAGTTCGAGACCAGCCTGGCCACTATGGTGAAACCCCATCTCTACTAAAAATACAAAAATTAGCTGGGTGTGGTGGCACACACCTGTAGTCCCAGATACTCAGGAGGCTGAGGCAGGAGAATCGCTTGAACCTGGGAGGCGGAGGTTGTGGTGAGCCAAGAGGCACTATTGCACTGGTGACAGAGCGAGACTCCATGTCAAAAAAAAAAAAAAAGACTTAAGAATACCTACATGGAGCTGGCATATCAGGCAGAGTAAGACAGTAGCTTCCTGGCCTTCTGAGTCCTTTTTCCCCTGAGCACCAGCCTTGGATAACTGGAGTCTGACAGAGGCACGCTTCAAGAGCGGAGCCTCAGTAGAAGTTTACTGTTTTCATCACGATGGCAGATGTGCTGAGTCCCATCCACTGATTTTGCCCCACTGGGGGAGCCAGTCTCCATCCTTGAATCTTACAGTCCTAAACTGTGATGGGATTGGCATCTCAATTTAGAAAAATGCCAGGCCTCCGCCTTGGGTCCTCTCCAAATCTTTCAGCTTTTGGAGATACACATTCTTTCTTATTACTCCTTCTGGACATAGATAAGATCTAAGCCTTAGCTTAGCGGTTAGTGCTTGCAGTCTCCCTCAGGCCACCTTTCTTAGATGTAGCTTCGGAACATTTTGGCACTGGCTCCGCTCTCCAGCCTTCACTCTTCCCCTTCTTGGCATTCTCTTTTTCTGTTGTTGTAGCAGATCCTCTTCTAATCTCATCCGTGTTTGTTGTTGTTGTTTTTTTTTTCCTCCATCAAAAAATCCCTCTGAAAAAGATCCAAAGTTCAGTTCTAGCCACTGAAGAATGTATAGCTACATGAAAGTTTGTTTTTTTTTTTTTTTTTTGAGTCTTCTAATTGTCTTTAACAAACATATAGTTCTTGAAAACAACTTGTTATCATATAATACTTAGGTCGGGACATAGTTTCTACCTGCAAGTTTACATTTATTTCTTAAGGTAAGGTTAAAGAAAAAAACACATACACAAGAGGAAAAAGATTCAAGAGACTAATATTACACCTCTTTAAAAAGCTGAGCAGGAAACCATAGAGTCTCACAAAAATCCATTCTTCTGCTTGGGATGAGATTATTGATTTCCTTAGTTACTACTTTTCCCTGAAGTGTTGAAATAAGTGCCTTTTGATGCTTGGACTTGAGAAAAACTTGTTCCCCAAAGCCACTTGGCACGAATAAATCCCAGGAACTAGGTACTTGAGGCACTGTGTTTGGTAAGCATGAGAGAGAAGGGCGGGGAGGGGAGGAGACAGAAAAAAGAGCGAGGGAAGGAGGGAAAGTGGCGGTACTAGGTGCCAGAGGAACCATAGCACTGCAAGAGAGTGACTGACATAGAAGGGAGTAGGTCCTCACTGAGGCCTGGCTCTCCTTCCCTGAGTTCTACCAGCTTCACCCAGGGCATCTACATCACCCACACTGCTCCCGTGAAACTGGGCTAATTTCATGCAAATCTAAACAGGTTTCATCCAAATGTAAAACCTAGAACTGAGTGCAGTGGCTCTCCTGTAGTTCCAGCTATTCAGAAGCCTAAGGCAGGAGGATCCCTTGAGCCTGGGCAACATAGTGAGACCCCATCTGTAAAATTAAAATAAACAAACAAATATATATTTAAAGCAAACCTAGACTGAATTCATTGAATTTAGTGAATACACATTTTGTTGTCAAAGTGAATATTCTACACATCTCTAAAATTAAAATAAACACATGAACAAACAAATATATAAATAAATGAAACACAGACTGAATTCATTGAATTTAACGAATACACATTTTGGTGTCAAAGTAAAGAGTCCACACAAGGCAATACATTTTGAAGGAGTTTATGAGCTTCTACGATTTCTGGTTATATGTAGAAAATCACATGCTTTAACTTCCAAAAGCATCTTTATTGTCACACAGTAAACATTTAAAAGGAGAGATTGGGTTTTAGCAGCAGAGGAGGGGGAAGGACATTACAGGCCAGAGAAACAGTGTGACCAGAATCTCGAAGGTGGGAAAGTACAAGGTCCAGTTTGATTAGAAATCAGGAGGGCAGCAGGAGGGAAAGCAAGAGAGAAACTGCCAGATTAGGGAGGGCCCTGAGGGCCAGAAGAGGATTTCGTAGTTAATTTGGAAGAAAACATTGTAATTAAATAAAAAGTTTTTTAAGCAGTGGAGTTGTATGCATTAGGAAAATTATAATAACATCCAACATCTGTTGATCATTTACAGTGTTCTAAGCGATTAACACTGTAGGCTGAGCTCTTTAGGTATATGAGCTCACTGAAACTCACAACCCTCTTGCAAAGGAGAAATCATCCATTTTATGGAAGCAGCTGAGGCTCAGAGATGTTCATTCACTTTGCCCAAGGTGACACAGCTAGTCAGGACCAGGATTTTAACCTTAGAGGTGTCTGGTTCCAAAGCCTCCATTCTTAACCACAAAACAATAAATGCCAGAACAAAAGAAATGAAAAAAAGAATTTAAAAAGTCTTGTGACTTAAATGTTACTGAAGTTGGTGTGAGAGGAGAGGAAGAAAGGGGAGTCAAAAACAACTGCTAGAATTTGAGCCAGTGTGGGAATTCTGCAGGTAGGGAAATCGGAAAGAGGTAAGGTTTACAGGGCAAACTGGAGAGCTTGCAAAACTGGTGAGGGGTGGGAATAGGAGTCTGAAGTCCAGGATACAGCCTGGGGCTGGAATGGAAACCAAGGGTCATTTACATAATGACAGTGCTTAAAACGCCTCTAAGGAGAGTTGGTCACTGAGGTCTTAAAGAGAGCAGAAGAGAAGCAAAGATGTGGACTGAGGTCCAAATTATAGGGGAAAAATGAATAGTTATTAGAGAAGACACATCAATAGTGACGAGAGGTAAACGTTTAGAGCGATGATAAATGTGCATATTTATCTTTATAGGGAATGTTTCCCCATAGGGAACAGTTTCTAGAGTAATGCTGAATTTGTAAAATTATCTGAATCTTTGAGTCCTCTAGTAGCACATTTCTTCTCTTAGAAATTGGGATTTGGCCCAGCTATTTGGGAGGCTGTGGCACGAGAATCGCTTGAACCCGGGAGGCAGAGGTTGCAGTGAGCTGAGATCACGCCACTGCACTCCAGCATAGGTGACAGAGGGAGACTCTGTCTCAAAAAAAAAAAAAAAAGAAAAGAAAAAAGAAATTGGGATTTGAGGGCTGGGTACCATGTGGCTCATGCCTGTAATCCCAGCACTTTGGGAGGCTGAGGTGGGAAGATCACTTGAGCCCAGGAGTTTGAAGCTGCAGTGAGCTGTGATTGTGCCAATGCACTCCAGCCTAGGTGACAGAGCAAGACCCTGTCTCAAAAATGAAAAGAAAAAGAAAGCAAAGATTATCTTCCATCAGAAATAAATAAGATTAACATTTATTAGTATATTCTTTCATCTTTTCTGGATTCATAATACTCTTTTTCAAACTAGGGATCCTTCTGAAAATAGTTTTCCTCATAAGATATTGTGTATATTGGCCGGGCGCGGTGGCTCAAGCCTGTAATCCCAGCACTTTGGGAGGCCGAGGCGGGCGGATCACGAGGTCAGGAGATCGAGACCATCCTGGCTAACACAATGAAACCCCGTCTCCACTAAAAATACAAAAAAAAAAAATTAGCCGGGCGTGGTGGCGGCGCCTGTAGTCCCAGCTACTCGGGAGGCTGAGGCAGGAGAATGGCGGGAACCCGGGAGGCGGAGCTTGCAGTGAGCCGAGATCGCGCCACTGCACTCCAGCCTGGGCGACAGAGCGAGACTCCGCCTCAAAAAAAAAAAAAAAAAATATTGTGTATATTTTTGCAAGGCATTCAGTTTAGTATTCATAAGAATTTGGTAGTATTATAATAATAATAATGCATCATAAAGGTGGATTAAAATGCATTTAGCCAAACCTCTCATTGGACATTGGACATGTAGGTTGTTTCCACATTATAAATAATGCTCCAATTCATAATTTTTTAAATTAAAAATAATTATTTTTAGAGATAGGGTCTCACTCTGTCCCCAGGCTGGAGTGTGTCTATTCACAGGTACAATGATAGCTCACTGCAGCCTTGAACTCCGGGGCCCAAGTGATCCTCCCGCCTTGGCGTCCCAAAGTGCTGGGAATACAGGAGTGAGCCACCGTGCCTGGTCACTCTTTACTTATTTCTAAATATTTCCTAGAAGCAAAATCAGTGGTCAAATGCCATGAGTGTGTTGAATGCAGAGTTCATTTCTGAACATGACTATCAATTTGCTGGTAGTACTTGTGCTAGACCATAGTGAAGCGTGCTATCTCCTTCCTACTTCCTCATTTCCATTCTTGTAAGTCAAAAGGAAACCTTAGAAAAAGGATCAACAGCAACCTTTCAGAAAAAGCATATACATTTTTTGTTGTTGATTTTTTTTTTCTTTAACACCTTCAGGTGTGCGTTAGCAGTCACCCTCTGTTTACCCTTACAAGCCACTTTGGGCACTCAGTGTTTTTTAAACAAAAAGGCCTGGTAACTTGGATGGTAAGGCTGTCTGTCCCAACTGGTCCCGCTCCTCACTGGCAGAGGAACTTCTGCATTTCCAGCCTGTGACTTTCGTCAGAGGCAAATCCAAGGAGGGGAACCTCACTTAGGTGAAGAAGATACTTGTCAGGTCTGCTAGGATTTCTCTCCTAGGCTTCAGGAATTTGCAAGCATCTTTGCATTTCCTGGCATTCTCTGGCCTGGAATGCTGCTTTTTGTCTTGGGCCTCCCTGGCAGAGCAAGGCAGTCCTCTTTTGTGTCTTCAGAGCCTTTCTCTGGGCTTGGGACAGGCCCACTGTGTTGGCACAAGCCTCATTTGGTCTGCTGGGGAGCTTGGCTGCAGGCCCTGGGTGCTCGGCATCTCCCCTGGCTGCTCCTCTCTGTCCTATTCAATCAGCCTCAGCACCTGCACTTGTCAGTTAGGCCTGATGTTCCCCTGGATGGGAAATGGAACTTCTTTACCGTTGCTCTAATTCCATGTTTCACAAACCGCAGGGCCTATGGATGGGTTGGGAAGTAAATTTAAAGATGTGAAGAAAAAAAAATCGGAGTCCATCACAATAATGGTAGGTATTGTTTCATGAAACTTTTTTCGTATTTTATATATGCAAACTTTAAAGACCTTGAAAGCCAAGAATGTGAACTGTGCATTTCAAACACATGTCAGTATTCCCACGGGGCGATGATGCATATTTAGGTGGGGAAATGTGATACCGTTTTTATTTTATTAGCTAGGCTAATAACTGCAAGATCATATGGCTTTAGTGGAGAAAACACAAAGCTTTGGACTCAGAACTGGGTCAATATTGTTGCTAACTAGCTGTGTGACCTTGGACAATTCAATGAATCTCTCTGAGCCTCCCTTAGTGTTGTCTGTAAAAGACTGATAAGCATCCTGGCCTCATAGGATTACTGTTAGGATTAAACAAATTTTTTTTTTTTTTTGAGACAGTCTTGCTCTTTTGCCCAGGCTGGAGCACAGTGGTATGATCTTGGCTCTCTCTAACCTTCGCCTCCTGGGTTCAAGTGATTCTTGTGCCTTAGCCTCCCTAGTATGTGGGATCACAGGCACGTCCCACCACACTCAGCTAATATTTTTGTATTTTTAGTAGAGCTAGAGTTTTGCCATGTTGGCCAGGCGGGTCTTGAACTCCTGGGCTCAAGTGATCCACCCACCTCCGCCTCCCAAAATGCTGGGATTACAAGCAGGAGCCATCACACCAGCCATAAACAAAATAATCTATGTATAGTGCTTAGCACATGGGAGACACATGCTAAATAAAGCTTGTTGTCTAGTCTTTTGTCTGGGTCATAAGGTATCCTCTCTTGGCAGCACAGCCACCCTCTTCCTCATCTCAAGAGTACAAGATGGCTGGGCACGATGGCTCAGGTCTGTAATCCCAGCACTCTGGGAGGTTGAGGTGGGCAGAACACTTGAGGTCAGGAGTTTGAGACCAGAGTGGCCAACATGGTGAAACCCCATCTCTACTAAAATATACAAAAAATTAGCTGAGTGTGGTGACTCACGCCTGTAATCCCAGCTATTCGGGAGGCTGAGCTTCAGCCTGGGAGGCTGAGGTTGCAATTAGGCTGCACTCCAGCCTGGGCGAAAGAGTAAGACTCCGTCTCAAAAAAAAAAAAAAAAAAAAATTGAGAGAGAGTACATGCTACCTGCATCTCAAAACAGAGAGAGAAAAAGAGAGTACATGCTACCTGCATCTCAAAAAAAAAAAAAAAAAGAGTACATGCCATCTGCGATATCGCAACAGTTCTGTTTCTCAGTTTCCCACTTTATGGTTTGTATGATGACAATAAGTGTTTCCTATAAAAAGAATCTCTGATCAAGAAAATTTCAGAATTACAGTTTACAGTTATATGAAATGCTAAGGCCCCCAACTCAGGAGTTGCAAACTCAAGTGTCTACAGGGGCCAGGGAGGTGATGTGATTGGGTGAAAAGTCAGGCTAACCACTTAGGGAATGGCAGGGACTCTGGTTGAGAATCCTGACCCCTTTGAGGGAGGCAGCCACTTTTCATTCCACCCATCCTCCTCATGTGGAAATGTGAACCCAACCTTATCAGATCTCTCATTTTTGAAAAGAAGCCAAATATCTGGATTTTTTATTGTGAAGATTTCTACTGTTTTCTGGGTTTTGTTTGTTTAGAGACAGGGTCTCTCTCTGTGGCCCGGGCTGGATGGAGTGTGATGGCAGGATCATAGCTCACTGCAGCCTCAAACTCCCGGGCTCAAACAATCCTCCTATCTCAGCCTTTTGAGTGAGTAGGTGGAACTATAGGTGAGCACCACCACCACACCCGGGGAATTTTTTTTTTTTTAGAGACGTTCTCAAACTGGGCACATTGGCTCACACTTGTAATCCCAGCACTTTGGGAGGCCGAGACAGGCGGATCACTTGAGCCCAGGAGTTCAAGACCAGCCTGGGCAACATGGAGAGACCCCCATCTCTACAAAAAATACAAAAACATAATTAACCAGGCATGGTGGTGCGCGCCTGTAGTCCCAACTACTTGGGGTGGGGTGAGGGGAGGGGAGAGGTGGGAGGAGACTGCAGTGAGCTGAGGTCACACCACTGCACTCCAGTCTAGGCGAGACCCTGTCTCAAAAAAAAAAAGAGAGAGAGAGAAGGTCTCGCTCTGTCGCCCAGACTTGAGTGCAGTGGTTCAATCACTGCTTACTGTATCCTTGAACTCCTCTTCTGCCTCAGCCTCCCAAAGTGCTGAGATTACAATTGTGAGCCACCACATCTGCCCAATGTCCACCTTTTTAAAACACCGCTTTGACCAAAAACACGTCTGTGGGTCAGAAGATAAGGCCAGAGAGAGGCCAGTTTACGCTGTCAGTCCTAACCCTTCATGGCTGGGCATACTTATTACGGTCACCCCCTGCTCTCCAGAAAAGCCTCCCATGGTATCCCTATAAAAGTGCTTGTTTAAAATAACTATAATATTTTGCAGCAAAAATACACTTTAAGCACAGAATATGTAACTCCAATAACAGATTAAAATTCTACCTAACGAAGAAGACCATCTTCTTCACAAGGTGTTAAACACTACAAACAGCAAGAAAGAAACGGGCAAGTCGGCAAGGTGGGAGTGTTCCATTGTTCCTGTCTTTCCTTAGTCAACCAAAACCACTCATAAGACATTTATTGCTTTTTAAAAAAATAGCTTTATCAAAGTATGATTCACACACCATGCAATTTACCCACTTACAGTGTACAATTCAATGGTTTTGGGCATATTCACCAGGTCATGCTGCCATTACTATAATCTAATCTGCAACATTTTTGTACCCCTAAAAGAACCTCCATACCCATTAGCAGGCACTCTCTTTTTCCCCAAACCCTGGCAGCCACTAATCTACTTTCCTGTCTATAATATTTCCTGTTCTGGATAGTTTATATAAATGGAATCATACAATATGTGGCCTTCTTATGTCTGGCTCTTTCACTTAGCATAATGTCAAATATATATGTATGTATATGGTTGTACCACATTCGATTATCCACTCATCTGCTGATGGCCATTTGGGTTGTTTCCACTTTTTGACTGTTATAAATAATGCTGCTATGAAGATTCATGTACAAGTGTGTGTGGACATGTTTTTGTTTCTCTTGGGTATATACCTTGGAGTGGAATTGCTGGGTCAACTGGTATCTATCTATGTTTAACCTTTTGAGGAACTGACAGCTTGTTTTCCAAAACACCTGCACGTTTTACATTCCCACGAGCGTGCATAAGGGTTCCAGTTTCTTTCTCCACATGCTCACCCATGCTTGCTGCTGTCTGTCTCCTTGATTATAGCCATCTGCGTGGGTGTGTGATAAGCATTTATTCTGAAGGTGTAAGGCAGTTTTAATAGGGCAGCTGAATTCGGTGTTTGATTATTGAGATCAAGACCTAATATAGGGATCTTTTCTGAACTTAGATCAACTTTCTGTAAGAACTTTTACTATTACGTTTTCCACTCATCATGTGTACCATTCTTTGACTAACCAGAAGATAGGCCTCTTAAGGAAAGGTCTGATATTTTCCCCTTCCTAACCAGTAAAATAATCCAATTCTAGAGACATTATTGATATAAATTAGCTTTAGTACAATTTTCTGTGCCACAGCCATCAATGCTGCCCACAGTGTAGCTGCTGATTCCCCCCAGAAAACTCAGGCTGAGGCAGGAGGTACTTAAACAGGGGGGAAGAGGTTCTCCTTCTCCATACATAAATACGTATAGCACCACCTCCCTGTCTTTCACCTCTGGTCTTTCTTCTTGCCTATCCATTTAGTCATGAAACATCCTTTCAAGTTAGATTAAGGTAGCGAGAGCCCTAAGGCAATGTTGAGGAAACTGAGCACAGACCTTGGTGACTATGAGACATCCATGCATAGTGAATTGAGGGGATTGGATATCAGTATGCTTGCTTCTAGTCTGGAGTTCACAAACCTGTGCTCTCTTCTTTTCCTGAATGCCTCGTTCCTTTATTTTCACCGCCCTAAAAAAAAAAAAAAAAAAAAAAAAAGTTTTCAGTATATGTGATCCTTAGTATGGTTGACCTCATCAGACATTTTGGGTTAGTGTTTCCTCTCCTTTTCCGAAACTGGCCCGTTTTGCAAAGCAGACAGGAGAAATCATAGCTTGACTTTAGGACTCATTGCACTGGGAGAAGTCAATATTCTTCAGCCAATGAAAAACTTACGGCTCCCAGTCTGCATTTTTGTTGTTGTTGTTTTCTGTATTGTTTTGTTTTATTTTGTTTACAGAGTCTTGCTCTGTAGCCCAGGCTGGAGGGCAGTGGCACCATCTCGGCTCACTGCAACCTCCGTCTCCCAGGTTCAAGTGATTCTCATGCCTCAGCCTCCGGAGTAGCTGGGACTACAGGTGTGCACCACCATGCCTGGCTAATTTTTGTATTTTTAATAGAGACGCGGTTTCGACATGTTGGCCAGGCTGGTCTCTAACCCCTGACCTTAAGTGATCCGCCTGCCTTGGCCTCCCAAAGTGCTGGGATTACAACAAGTGTGAGCCACGGTGCCTGGCCTTGCATGTTGCATTTTTTTACATCAGAGTTTTTTATTTGTATGTTTGTTTTGACACAGAGTCTCGCTCTGTGACACTTTGGCGTAGTCTCTGCTCACTGAAACTTCTGCCTCCTGGGTTCAAGTGATTCTCGTGCCTCAGTCTCCCAGGTAGCTGGGACTACAGGTATGCGCCACCACACCCAGACTCATTTTGGCCTTTTTAGTAGAGACAGGGTTTCGCCCTGTTGGTCAGGCTGGCCTTGAACTCCTGGCCTCAAGTGATCCACCCGCTTCCGCCTCCCAAAGTAGTGGGATAACAGGCATAAGCCACCAAACCCGATCACCTTTTAAGTTTTAGAAGCCAATTGGTGGCCAGTCGCGGTGGCTCACATCTGTAATCCCAGCGCTCCGGGAGGCCAAGGCGGGCAGATCCCCTGAGGTCAGGAGTTCAAGACCAGCCTGGCCATGGTGAAAACCCATCTCTACTAAAAATACAAGAAATCAGCCAGGTGTGGTGGTGCGCGCCTGTAATTCCAGCTACTTCGGAGGTTGAGGCAGGAGAATCGCTTGAACCCAGGAGGCAGAGGTTGCAGTGAGCCAAGATTGGGCCATTGCACTCCAGCCTGGGCAACAAGAGCAAAACTCCATCTCAGAAAAAAAAAAAAAAAGACCAGGCATGGTGGCTCACTCTTGTAATCCAAGCATTTTGGGAGGCCAAGGCAGGTGGATCACCTGATGTTAGGAGTTCAAGATCAGCCTGGCTAACATGGTGAAACCCTGTCTCTACTAAAAATAAAAATAAAAATAAAAATAAAATTAGCCAGGCGTGGTGGTCCATGCCTATAATCCCTGCTACTTGGGAGGCTGAGTCAGGAGAATCACTTGAACCCAGGAGTTGGAGGTTGCAGTGAGCCGAGATCATGCCACTGCACTCCATCCTGGGCAACAAGAGTGAAACTCTGTCTCAGAAACAAAAACAAACAAACAAACAAAAAAACCCATTGGTTTGGTTGAACATGGGAGACAAACATAAAATTAAAAATAAAATCAAATAAACCAGGCATGCTGGTTCACACCTGTAATCCCAGCACTTTGGGAGGCCAAGGCAGGCGGATCATGAGGTCAGGAGTTCAAGACCAGCCTGGCCAATATAGTGAAACCCCATCTCTACTAAAAATACAAAAATTAGCCATGGAGCATGCCTGTAGTCCCAGCGACTCGGGAGACTGAGGCAGAAGAATTGCTTGAACCCGGAAGGCCAAGGTTGCAGTGAGCTGAGACACACCACTGTACTCCAGCCTGGATGATAGAGCGAGCCTCTGTCTCAAAATAAATAAATAAATAAATATGTCCGGGCATGGTGGCTCACACCTTTAATCCCAGCACTTCGGGAGGCCAAGGCAGGTGGATCACGAGGTCGGGAATTCAAGACCAGCCTGGCCAGTATAGTGAAACCCCATCTCTATTAAAAATACAAAAAACCGTAGTGCGTGCCTATAGTCCCAGCTACTCGGGAGCCTGAGGCAGAAGAATTGCTTGAACCCAGGAGGTGGAGGTTGCAGTGAGCTGAGACCACACCACTGCACTCCAGCCTGGGCGATAGAGCAAACCTCTGCCTCAAAAAATTAATTAATTAATTAAAAATAAATATATATATAAGTCCAGGCACGGTGGCTCACACCTGTAATCTCAGCACTTAGGCCGGGGTAGGTGGATCACCTAAGGTCAAGAGTTCAAGACCGGCCTGCCAACATGGTGAAACCCTGTCTGTACTAAAAATACAAAAATTAGCTGGGCATGGTGGCACGCGCCTGTGATCCTAGCTACTTGGGAGGCTGAGGCAGGAGAATCGCTTGAACCCAGGAGGCAGAGGTTACAGTGAGCCGAGATCGCGCCACTACCGTCCAACGTGGACGACTGAGTGAGACTCCGTCTCAAAAATAAAATAAAACAAAATAAAAATAAAACAAAACAAAACAATAAACAGCCCATTGGTAGCAATCTTTGGGCAGACAATCTTGCAGTTTTCTGTGATAGTCTAATTTGGCTTGCCATAGTTCCCTGTATCTACCTAATAATCTTGGCCTAATTGGGAACTGGTAAATGCTTAGACTATATGAGTTTCTCTACATTTGAGATCCCCTGTCACCCTCCAGCTGTGCCTCCCCCTTTTTAAGTTACATCAATGAGATGTAATTGGCACCTATCCTCAATCTTAGTATCCTAACATTCACTTATTCTATTTTCCTGCCTTTTGATTTAGAAAGACCTAAATGCTTTTAGATCTAAAGATAGAAGAGGAAGGTTAAAACAATAATTTGCAATATGTACTCCTTCAGCTATTAATTCATTTATGCAATGGGCTTTATTTAGTGCCTGCTGTATACCAAGTACTCTGCTAGGTGCTTGGGACTCAAAGATAGGGACTGGGCTCTGTTTCTCACACCTGTATTCCCAACATTTCAGGAGGCCAAGGACTTTGAGACCAGCCTGAGTAACATGGAGAGACCCTGTGTCTACAAAAAAAAAAATAGCCAGGACCGGGCACGGTGGTTCATGCCTGTCACCCCAGCATTTTGGGAGGCCAAGGTGGGAAGATCACTTGAACCCACGAGTTTGAGACCAGCCTGGGCAACATGGAGAGACCTTGTCTCTACAAAAAATAAAAATAAGGCCGGGCGCGGTGGCTCAAGCCTGTAATCCCAGCACTTTGGGAGGCCGAGACGGGCGGATCACGAGGTCAGGAGATCGAGACCATCCTGGCTAACACGGTGAAACCCCGTCTCTACTAAAAAAAATACAAAAAACTAGCCGGGCGAGGTGGCGAGCGCCTGTAGTCCCAGCTACTCGGGAGGCTGAGGCAGGAGAATGGCGTAAACCCAGGAGGCGGAGTTTGCAGTGAGCCGAGATTGCGCCACTGCACTCCAGCCTGGGTGACAGAGCGAGACTCCGTCTCAAAAAAAAAAATAAATAAAAATAAATAAAAATAAAAATAAATTAGCCGGGGCTGGGCACGGTGGCTCATGCCTGTAATCCCAGCACATTGGGAGGCCGAAGTGGGCGGATCACAAGGTCAAGAGATCAACACCATCCTGGCCAACATGGTCAAACCCCATCTCCACTAAAAATACAAAAATTAGCTGGGCGTGGTGGCGCACACCTGTAGTCACAGCTGTTCGGGAGGCTGAAGCAGGGGAATCACTTGAACCCAGGAGGCGGAGGTTGCAGTGAGCCAAGATCATGCCACTGCACTCCAGCCTGGTGAGAGAGGGAGACTCCGTCTTGATAAATAAATAAATAAATAAATAAATAAGCCAGGCATGGTGCCTCTCACCTGTAGTCCCAGCTTCCCAGGAGGCTGAGGTGGGAGGATGGCTTCAGCCCCAGAAAGTCAAGGCTGCTGTAAGCCGTGATCGTGCCACTGCACTGCACTCCAGCCTGGGTAATACAGCAATACCCTGTCTCAGAAAAAAAAAAAAAAAAAATAGAGTCCTTGCCTTTAAGGTGTACAGTGCAGTGGGACAAGCAGATTCAATTGGAGAACCACAGTTGTGATTGCAGAAATTAATATACAGAATATTACAGGATTACAGAAAAGAGGTACTACCCCTATCCTAGAGGGGATGGAGGAAGGGCATAAAGTATATTAATGACAATCTGTAATTCAGTTGGTTAAATTGAGCATGGGAGAGGGTGTTCAGGGCTTTTCAACTGGATGACTTTGTAATTTGGAATAAAACACCCAATAGCTTGGCCGGATACTGTGGCTCACACCTGTAATTCCAGCACTTTGGGAGGCCGAGGCGGACAGATCACTTGAAGTCAGGAGTTCAAGACCAGCCTGGCCAACATGGTGAAACCCTGTCTCTATCAAAAATACAAAATTACCCGGGCCTGGTGGTGCATGCCTGTAGTCCCAACTACTCGGGAGGCTGAGGCATGAGAATTGCTTGAACCTGGGAGGTGGAGGTTGCAGTGAGCTCAGATCTTGCCACTGCACTCCAACCTGGGCAACAGAGCAAGACCCTGTCTGAAAAAAACAAAAGCAATAACAATAAAAACCCAATAACTGTAAAGTAAAATATGTCAACTTGTGACTAAGGATTCATGTGGAAGAAGAAAAGGGTCTAATAAGTGAACATCAAGGTTGTGGGGTTAGAGCTAGAAGATGTAGGTTTTATTTTAAAATTTCTTTCTTTTTTATGTCCTTCCCTGCCTATATCACAGAAAATCAAGTATAAGAAATGAAGTGCCTGCAAGTGATGGTTTTTAAACTCTCCTCTCTGACACAGCCTCTGTTAAACTTGGGAATAAATAAAGGTACCATCACCAGACTAGGGGAAGATTAACATTGTTTGAGGTTAGGATTTTAAAAAAACAAAGCAAGGCCAGGTGCAGTGGCTCACGCCCGTAATCCCAGCACTTTGGGAGGCCGAGGCGGGCGGTTACCTGAGGTCAGGAGTTCAAGCCTGACCACCAGCCTGACCAACATTGTGAAACCCCATCTCTACTAAAAATAAAAAATTAGGCGTGTTGGCGCGTGCCTGTATTCCTAGCTACTCGGGAGGATGAGGCAGGAGAATCGATTGAACTGGGAGGCGGAGGTTGCAGTGAGCCGAGATCGTGCAATTGCACTCCAGCCTGGGCAACAAGAGCGAAACTCTGTCTCAAACAACAACAACAACAAAAAACCAAATTTCACTAGATTTGCAATCACTGCCTTCATATACGATCAAAATATGAAGAAAAACTCAAGGTTAACTGCACTTGAGGTTTTCTAAATTGTGGGATTGAGGGGGTCTATATAATTTTAAACCTGAAAAAAAAGTTTAATCTTTACAACCCCATGGTCCCCTCCACTTTATAGCTGAGAGAATTGAAGCATGGAGGTTTAAAAACTTGCCCAAGATCATACAGCTAGTAAGTAGCAGAGCTGGGATTTGCACCCAAGTCTATTTAATTCCAGTGCCTATTACTCACCATATCATCCTGTCAAAATATAAACCTTGTGTGGGTCCACTGCTCTCAAGATGTCCTGTGGCCATAAATGCACCCTGGCAGGAGCAAGCTGGTATAGACAACCAGTCAAGTGGATGGCCGTGCCAGTACAAAGCCAACACTGATCCTGGAAAATACTGATAGTGCCATATTCAACTAATCATCAAATTTTAATATCATGGATGCCATTGAAAGTATCTTAATCATTCTCATGAATATTTTGTAATATGAGACATTGAGAAGATAAGACAGTATTGAAATACATATCTAGATTTAAATGAAATATAAAATTTGAGTGATTAGTAGAGGGAAGCAGAGGATAGTAAATATGTGTGAAAATAACATAAAAGTTAACTTTAGATATATTCTCTTTAAACACTGCATGTGCAGTATACCAATTTATATCCTCTTTAATATTATAGTCTTTTTCATGTGCGTGTGTGATGTATTGTCCATTCACTGAGACTATAATCCCTGAGACCAATAGTATATTTTCTTTTAAAAAAGAAATCAACATTAAAACAGGAAAGGTTATCTAAGCTTACTCTTAAGTAGTTTAATACATTTGAGGAAATAAATTAGGTTAGGGATGCTTATAAGCAATACAGAAAATCAAATTAACACGACGTAGGTGATTTATTCCAACTTTGATCTGTTACATTTGGAGGAATTGGCTGTTGGATTTAGAAGTGCACAAAATACCATTAGAGAGTGAAAAAAAGGGAAGTCTGTTATAACCGAATAGGGGCGTGGTCTGCTCAGGCTAAAAGGAATAGATAGTAGTTTCATAAAGGACTGATATAACTGTAGAGTCTTCAGAACTGGGCACTACAGCCCGCACATTTTCTCTACAGACGTAAGTATGTCTATTAATACCAGTCAGCTTGGTGAGTTAGAGAAACCATAGCCTGTGGATTTGGGCACATGCACTCTCTGCCTGCATCTAATCCTTCGGGTAACCGTATACCTACAACTCCAGTAATCCTAGAGCGGTTACATGGATGCACTAAGTGGTGTGATGGGAGGGAAAGATAGCATCACAAGGATTCGTTTGATTATAACAGTAATCCACACCAAGCCAAATAAAACAGCCAAACAGTTTAGAATGTGGTCTCTAATGAATTTGCTAATTCTACCAGGGCCTCACAAACATTTCCTGCTAGAGTACCCCATATCAAAACGAAGTGGCTGTTCTTTAATTACATGGAATAATTATTTGATTTCCAGGAAGTTAAGACAGTGCTTTGTATTTAAATAAAAAGTTCTAGACATGCTGTGAAACTCGATCAAACCAAGAAAAAGGGTGAAACTGAATGCCTGCTCAGTGACTCAAGATTTCAGCTGCTCAGCGAGCCTGACGTGACGGCTTATGAGCCCAGAAAAGGGGCATTTTAAACCCGGCTGGTTGGATCATGTCACTTTCTTACAGAAGCCCTGCCTTTCCAGAGACCTAAAGTGTAACGCAATCAGAGACCTTTGAGGGGCTAGAGGCTCGGCGGCTTCCGCCCCTCGGCACCAGCAGAGACCCCCGTTTTCAGGGGACATGACCCCATAGTGTCCCCCTCACTTTTTAAGGGCCATTAAAAGCCTGGGGCCTCTTATCTCAACGGCTTTGGGCGTGAATGTGGGGCAAGAGGGGGGGGGAGACCTGTGGGTGTCTCTTTTGCCTGAGGAGTTGGAGACACTTGTGGAAAAGTCAGGCCCTTTTCGCTCCGGCGGCCGCTCCGGTGTGGGGCTGGCTTGGGTTAGACACATGCACACATACACCATAGAGCTCTGCTTTCCCGTAGCAGCTGCTGCCTCTGCCTCTGCCTCTCCCGCCTCAGCCTCTTTGCCCGGCATACACACACATTCAGATTTGCGCGCTGTTTCAATCCTTGATGACGTGTCCCCGGAGACAGCCAATAGCAAACGGGCTCTGGTCAGGACAATGGGAGGTATCGGGCCAATGAGCGAGCCCCGTGAGTTGGCGGTAGCCAATAGGAGCCGCGCTGGCTGGAGAGTAATGTTACAGAGCGGAGAGAGTGAGGAGGCTGCGTCTGGCTCCCGCTCTCACAGCCATTGCAGTACATTGAGCTCCATAGAGACAGCGCCGGGGCAAGTGAGAGCCGGACGGGCACTGGGCGACTCTGTGCCTCGCTGAGGGTGAGTCTGGGGCAGCGCCGCGGCGGGGAGAGCGCCTCCGGCAGCTCCCCAGCCCGCGCGACGGCCGGATCCCCGCGGCCGGGAGCCGGCGGGTCAGGATCCACACAAAGGCAAATGAGGGGGGACCGTGGGGGGAACTGCGCACGGAGCGAGCCTCTGCCCGGGCGCCGGGAACGCTGCCCCGCGCCGGAGCCCCGGCCCTCAGGCAGCCTGAGGCGCCGGGAGCCCCGCGCCCCGCGAGTTTCCACCCCCGGCGGCGTCCGCGCTGACTGGCGCAAAAAAAAAAAAAAAAAAAAAAAAAAAAAAATTTTTTTTTAATTAAAAAATTTTTGAACGTGTTTTGGGCCCTCGGGCCGGGCGTTCGGGCGGGCGGCGTGCGCGGAGCGCGGCCGGGGCGGCGGGGCCGGCGCGGCTTGGCGGCGGGAGGGCAGCGGCGGCGCTTCCCCGGGCTGCATTGGCCGTCGCCGCAGCGAGCCAGGCGCCAGCGGGGAGCGCGGCCGGTCGGGCGGGCGGCGGGGCGGGCGGGGCGCCGCGGCGGGCGAGGGCGGCGCGGGGGCCCGGGGGCGGCAGTGCGGGCCCGGCCGGCCTCGGCCCGGGCGCGGCGGCGGCGGCGGCGGCGGCGGCCGGGCGGCGGGGGGAGCGGCGCCGCTGCGCTCGCTGGAACATGGCTGACTCGGGCCCGGCGCTGCTGGCTGGAGAGAAAACAAGGCGGGCGGGCGGGGGAGCTGGGCGCAGCAGTTCCGAGGCAACTTTTTTTTTCCTCTCTCTTTTCACAGCCCCGCGTTCCCCGTGCGGGGGCGGCGGGGCGCGCGGCCCGCGCGGAGGGAGACGGGGAGTGGCGGGCGGGTGGGCCCTCGGGCGGCCCCCACCGCGGCGGGGGGAGGGGAGCGGCGCGGAGGGGAGGGCCCGGCCGCGCGCCCCCCGCCCCTCCCCCGGCCGTAATGGCCGAGTGTGTGCGCCAGAGCGCGGCGCGCACCCCGCCCGCCGCCGCCGCCGCGCCCGCACCCTCGCACTCACACTCACACACACTCACACACACACACACACACAAAGGGAAGGAGCCATATTCTCGCTCGCGCTCGCCCTCGCGGCGGCGGCGGCGGCGCAGGCGGGGAAGACGCGCAGCGGCCATTCCGTGCGCGCCGGCCCCGGCGGCCGCGGGCGGAGCCAGCCCCCATTTCGAGCGGGGCTTCTCCCTGCGCGGAGCCTGACAAAATGGGGGCGGCGGCGGCGCGGGCCTGCGGGGCCTGCCGGGTGCACGTGGCGGCCTCGGGCCTGGGAGCCGGGCCGCGTCCCCTCGCGTCGGCCGCGCGGCCACCGGTGAAGTTCTGGGGGCGGGGGGCTCGCCCCGCGCGGGAGGCACCCCAACTTTCACGGCTCCAAAAAATACTCCCCGAGTTGGGGGAGGGGGCCACCGAGCCACGAGCAGGAGTGGCTTTTGTCCCTCATCCTTGTTTACTCGGAGAAACTTCAGACCGGACGTGTTTAGTCAGAACAGAAATACATCTCAGGGCCAAACCGATAGGAAACGAGGCTGCCTCGCGGTGGCACCGCCACCCTCCAGCCGGGTTCCGAGCACCGGAGCTGGCTGCAGCTCCCTCTTCGGAGCAAAGTTTTATGCAAAGAGGGTGTTTTTGAAAACTTTCGGTGCACGGTGATTTTTTGTTTAAAGGTCCATAATTAGGAAGAGTCGACTCGCTTAGGCCCTTGTTTGTTCCCTACCTAGTAGTGCAAATCCACGAATTGGCAGCATGTTTTCTGACCTTTGGTTTGGTTGGTTTAAAAGGGTGTTCTAGATTTTAAAATCGTTTAAGTGACCAGTTACTCCTTCAGAGCAGACTCAGGCGGATAGATAGGGAATACTGTATGGGTATATCTTTGTGTCTAGACTTCTTAAGATCGCCCTGAAGGACCGTTTTTGTTTTGTTTTTACTTGGCATAGCCCCTTCAAGGAATTTAATCTCTCGGCCATATTCTTGTCTGATTTCACGGAGGTTGATGTCACTACTGTGTTAAATAACCAGTACCTTGGTTTTCATTCCCTTCCTAAGTACTTCAAGCTCTTATGTGTCATAATTTTATTGCTAACATCAGATAATTTTTTTTTTTTTAGAAAAATAACTAAACATGGGCAAAGGAGATCCTAAGAAGCCGAGAGGCAAAATGTCATCATATGCATTTTTTGTGCAAACTTGTCGGGAGGAGCATAAGAAGAAGCACCCAGATGCTTCAGTCAACTTCTCAGAGTTTTCTAAGAAGTGCTCAGAGAGGTGGAAGGTAAGAGGGCTTAAAACATGCTAACAAGGTAATTAAAAGACAATTTCCAATTGAGGATGCAAAAGTCCAGTTGGCGCTCTCATAGTGTCACGCTATTACATAGCAAAAGACATTGGTTTTGAGAATAATTTACTTAAATTTTACAACTTAAACTTGCAAATAATTATTTTGTAGACCATGTCTGCTAAAGAGAAAGGAAAATTTGAAGATATGGCAAAGGCGGACAAGGCCCGTTACGAAAGAGAAATGAAAACCTATATCCCTCCCAAAGGGGAGACAAAAAAGAAGTTCAAGGATCCCAATGCACCCAAGAGGCCTCCGTGAGTATCTTGCCTGTTTTTACTTCCCAGACACGGTTTACAGTAGAATCTGAGAGAAATTTAGCAAGCTACTTTGTCAGTTTAGAGTGTAAGTGTACAAAGTTTCTTAGCTAATACGTGTTCATACTGGTTATATTTAAATACTATAAAATTCCTGTCGGGTGGGAGTGTTACCAGAGCAATTGAATTAGACACTTGGTCTCCTTTGCCCAGTGTATTTCCTTTGGTCCTTTTATTTCTTGAAAAATACTCTCTCTCTGAAATAGTGTAATTGTAGAATGTTCATCTGAGGCTCTAGTTAGTATAAATTAAATAGTTGTAAATTAAGCTTTGGTTGTGAAGGATATTAGCATATTATAGTATTTGCACTCTGTTCAGTGCATCACAAATTCACAGGCAGCTTTAAATAGCAATGCAGTGTACACTTGATACTATTTGTTTTTGTGGTCTGTTAACTTAAAATCCTAAATTTAATTTTTTTTTTTTTTTTTTTTTTAGTTCGGCCTTCTTCCTCTTCTGCTCTGAGTATCGCCCAAAAATCAAAGGAGAACATCCTGGCCTGTCCATTGGTGATGTTGCGAAGAAACTGGGAGAGATGTGGAATAACACTGCTGCAGATGACAAGCAGCCTTATGAAAAGAAGGCTGCAAAGCTGAAGGAAAAATACGAAAAGGTAAGAAGTGTGGGTTTGCTTGGTAAAATGATGACGAGTACGCCAGATGTTGTATGATTGTACTTAGTTTGAGGTGTAATAAGTTTTTAGTGTAACAGCTACATTAAGTATGCTGTTGATATAAGTCTTTTCTCATCCTTCAGAGAATACAGAGGACCAAATCGGTTTTTTTGACTAAATTAAGACTCAGACAAAGGCTGTGTACATTTAAGTTGGTTTTGTTATTCCCCAGTATCTTGAAGTTGATGAAAATGTTGATAGTCACTTCAGGTCAAAAATGAGTTATTTTTAAATGGCTTGGCATACAGTACAGAAATAAGCTAGACAAAGTAATATAGGCTATGTTTTTTTTAATCATATCCTGAAACATTTAGGTTCCTTTCCTTTAGATATTCAAAAAACCACAACATCACTAAGTTAAATTTCAAGTCTGCTGCTCTGTCCAATAAATTAATAAGATTAAGGAAATCTTTAACTCTTACAGTTAAGTAAATTGAAATATTAAATACTTAATTTTCAGCTTGTTTAGTCATTCTGAAAAGTGTTTATTTCTAGATGTTTCGTAACCTCCTAATTGCATGATTATTGACAAATTAACTTTTTTTTTTTCCTAAGACAACATGTTCTTCTAAGGATTAGGGTCTGACAGTGTAAACCTGTAGAGTGCTTTTTTGCATTCAGAAGGTGGCAGTGTCTACCCTTTAATCAAAGTCTCTACATTCTGGTTTTAATAGAGTTAGGATGTGGTACATAATTGCACCTCAATGAGGCATAACTTTGCAAATACTAGACTATGCCATTTCATGAGTTACAGATTGTTATAATGATCTTGTATTTTTATGTTCATTTATTGAAGTTCTACTTATTTCTGGAGTTGCAGTGGATCTACAGATACATGATATTTTGGTATAACTAGAATCTTGATTTCTTTCATAAACTTCTGCCATGTTTTATTTCTTCCCTTAATGTTTTTTTCTTCCCTACTGTTTTGTCCTCCCTTTGCTTTGGAAGGATATTGCTGCATATCGAGCTAAAGGAAAGCCTGATGCAGCAAAAAAGGGAGTTGTCAAGGCTGAAAAAAGCAAGAAAAAGAAGGAAGAGGAGGAAGATGAGGAAGATGAAGAGGATGAGGAGGAGGAGGAAGATGAAGAAGATGAAGATGAAGAAGAAGATGATGATGATGAATAAGTTGGTTCTAGCGCAGTTTTTTTTTTCTTGTCTATAAAGCATTTAACCCCCCTGTACACAACTCACTCCTTTTAAAGAAAAAAATTGAAATGTAAGGCTGTGTAAGATTTGTTTTTAAACTGTACAGTGTCTTTTTTTGTATAGTTAACACACTACCGAATGTGTCTTTAGATAGCCCTGTCCTGGTGGTATTTTCAATAGCCACTAACCTTGCCTGGTACAGTATGGGGGTTGTAAATTGGCATGGAAATTTAAAGCAGGTTCTTGTTGGTGCACAGCACAAATTAGTTATATATGGGGATGGTAGTTTTTTCATCTTCAGTTGTCTCTGATGCAGCTTATACGAAATAATTGTTGTTCTGTTAACTGAATACCACTCTGTAATTGCAAAAAAAAAAAAAAAAAGTTGCAGCTGTTTTGTTGACATTCTGAATGCTTCTAAGTAAATACAATTTTTTTTATTAGTATTGTTGTCCTTTTCATAGGTCTGAAATTTTTCTTCTTGAGGGGAAGCTAGTCTTTTGCTTTTGCCCATTTTGAATCACATGAATTATTACAGTGTTTATCCTTTCATATAGTTAGCTAATAAAAAGCTTTTGTCTACACACCCTGCATACCATAATGGGGGTAAAGTTAAGTTGAGATAGTTTTCATCCATAACTGAACATCGCAAATCTTGATCAGTTAAGAAATTTCACATACCCCACTTACATTTACAAACTGAAGAGTAATCAGTCTACTCAAAGCATGGGATTATTAGAATCAAACATTTTGAAAGTCTGTCCTTGAAGGACTAATAGAAAAGTATGTTCTAACCTTTACATGAGGACTCTATTCTTTAACTCCCATTACCATGTAATGGCAGTTATATTTTGCAGTTCCCACATTAAAGAAGACCTGAGAATGTATCCCCAAAAGCGTGAGCTTAAAATACAAGATTGCCATATTAAATTTTTTGTTGACATTAGTCTCAGTGAAGACTATGAAAATGCTGGCTATAGATGTCTTTTCCCATTTATCTCAATATGGACTGCTCAGGAAACGAGACTTTCCATTACAAGTATTTTTAATTAATTGGGCCAGCTTTTAAAATGAAGATGCCACATTCAAAATAGGGTGTATTTTCCTATATTATGGTTTGCCCCTTTATAAATCGAAGTAGATAGGAGGAAAGAAGACACTTAAACTTTTGAATGATTTTTCTTTACAAAACAAACTCATTAATCATTATCTGCTTAGCAGTTTAGGGAACAATTTGGCAATTTTGTGGTTTTTCGAGATTATCGTTTTCTTAAAGTGCCAGTATTTTAAAATAGCGTTCTTGTAATTTTACACGCTTTTGTGATGGAGTGCTGTTTTGTTATATAATTTTGACTTGGATTCTTTCCATTTGCATTTGTTTATGTAATTTCAGGAGGAATACTGAACATCTGAGTCCTGGATGATACTAATAAACTAATAATTGCAGAGGTTTTAAATATTAGTTAAATGGCTTTCACTTAAGAATTTAAGATTTTGTTACATATTTTTAAATCTTGTCTCTAATAATATCTCTTAGTACCTTTTAAATAAGTATAAGGGATGGCAAAGTTTCCCTTTAAAAATACTCACTTTATGCTTATAAATAGGTTAATGGGCTGCTAAAAGGTTTTGTCAAACATTGCAAGTACTCTCGGTGCTATATATAAATGAGGAAAAACTAGTTTTACTTTCAGAATGATTTAAACAAGATTTCTAAAAAGATACATGCAAGTGAAAAGCAGGGTTAGTGATAGGCTGAAATTGTGTCAACATCAGATTTTTTGTTAAGAGGAACAAATGACTCAATCTGATTTAGATGGAAGTTTCTACTATATAGAAATAACCATTGTCAACAGTAGTAATTCTGATCAGTTTAAAATGAATTCTGGCTCAAGGAGACTGTAACTTTAGTAGGTATTTCCTGACAGCTATCATTTTTTTAAGATGTTGAGAATGGGAACAGTTTTTTAGGATTTATTCTTGACCACAGATCTTAAGAAAATGGACAAAAACCCTCTTCAATCTGAAGATTAGCATAGTTTGGTTTGGTGTTCCAACAGTATCCCCTAGAAGTTGGATGTCTAAAACTCTCAAGTAAATGGAAATGGGAGGCAATTTGGATAATTAAGTGTAAAACCTTGTAACTGAAGATGATTTTTTTTAGAAAGTGTATAGAAACTATTCTAATGCCAAGATAGTTACAGTGCTGTGGGGTTTAAAGACTTTGTTGACATTAAGAAAAGACTAAACAATCTATAATTAATTGGGCCAACTTTTAAAATGAAGATGCTTTTTAAAACTAATGAACTAAGATGTATAAGTCTTAGTTTTTTTGCATTTTAAAGAGGCATATGGCATATTGATTAACGAGTCAAATTTCCTAACTTTGCTGTGCAAAGGTTGAGAGCTATTGCTGATTAGTTATCATTAGTTCTGATGATCGTCCCATCACAGTGTTGTTAATGTTTGCTGTATTTATTAATTTTCTTAAAGTGAAATCTGAAAAATGAAATTTGTGTGTCCTGTGTACCCCAGGAGTAATGGTTAAATGATAAAGATAGGGAAAGCGCCCATGTGACACAAACCATTCAACAGGTATTTCCCTTACTAAAGGAAATGTAACCATTGCTCAGACATTGTAGGATTTAACTGTGTTGAAAATCACAGGAGAGACAACAGTGGTTTTTGAATGCAATACATGGGCACTACCTTGCTTGACATCGCATAGCCCTTGATGAAAGTTCACATTTAGTTCTGCTTGGTACAGTATGCCTCCTGAAAGGGTTCTTGATGAAAGTTCACATTTAAGTCTGCTTGGTACAACACGCCTCCTGAAAGGGTCTGATAGCTTTCAGTACCAGTAAGACACTTGAATATGATGGTAAGGTATCTGCAAATTTGCACACACTGTACACGGCTTAAGTCTTAGAATTAACTTGCTAAAGTGATGAGGCTCTTTTATTAGACAGTGTGATATTGGAATTTTTCATATTTGTGCTTTGTGTCACTTTCAAATGGCCCTTGAAATGCCTTTTAAAACTAGATTAAAGCCAGAAAGTGATTTCATTGGCTATCCAGCAAAAGATGGGAAGGTGGTTCGTTTTCTTGTCCCCTTTTAATACCAAGGCAGTGCTGACACTTGCCATAACTTGGGAAATTCCCTGGGTCTATGCCACGTTGTTCCCAGATTAATGAGGCAAAATGTTGCTCTGTTCTAGAATTGCTTGTTTCACAATACATCATGAAGGAAATGCCATACGACATGGAATGACAAAAACATAATATGCCACACTCCAGAATATGTAATGCTCGTCTTCCAGGGGGTTTCAGTCTAAGACATAATCTCTACCAGGAAGAAATGTTAGATGTCTTTAGGCATGTCAATTGGTTTGGACCTTCTAATTAGTTGAATTTTTACTTACTTATTTTGACATGAGAGATTACATAGAATTTCTGTGTTGCCCAGGTTGGTCTCCGAATCTGCTCAAATAATCCTCCCGTGTCAGCTTCTCAAGTAGCTGGGATTACAGGGACACACCACTGTGCCTAGTTTAAACAGTTGAATTTATTGGGCATCCGCTGAAAAGGAAGTAGGAATAAAATCTGCAATAATATGAATAAACCTGTAAGTGAGCATGAGCAATGGTGGGCAAAGGTATGCACACGCTAGAATCCAGAAACAGAAAATCAGTGGAAAGCCAGGCACGGTGGCTCACACTTACAATCCCAGCACTTTGGGAGGCCGAGGTGGGAGGATCACTTGAGGCCAGGAGTTTGACACTAGCCTGGGCAACATGGTGAGACCTTGTCTACTAAAAATACATAATTTTGTGAATATACTAAATACCATTTTAAAAAGTGGAAAAGGGATTAGAGAGATCACTGTAAATTATGTACTCATATTGATTGTTCTCTTTAGTCACATAATTCAGTCACGTGACATTCCACAGTATGGTGCTCCATAATATATATTTTTTCTTTTTTCAATCTCACTTGTATATGATCCATAATACTTTTTCTCATTCCCTTACTGATGGACATTTAGATTGTTTCCTATTTTTCGCTGTTTAACAGTACTGCACTGAACATCTGTCCATTTCTCTCAGCCATGTGTGGGTCTTCAGATACCTCAAAAGTAGAACTGCTGAGTCAAAAGACATTTGCATTTAACATTTTGGAAGATGTTGATAAATTGCCCCCCGCCCACAAAAGCTGTATTTATGCTGTGAAACATTTTAACAATGATTTTGCAATTAATATTTTTACTGGTTTTTCTTTGGCTCTATGACTCAATTTTCAAAAATGAGAAATTAAAATACTGAAATACTGTCATTTGTCCAGAGCTACCTGACCAGAATAAGAAGCACAGGCAGAGTCAACTGAAAGACTCTTAGGTCAAGCCACTGCTTTATTTAAACTACTAAACTATTTCTCAAACTATCCTCCCTCCCTCCTCAGCCCTGTTGCTGAGATTACAGGTGTGAGCCACAGTGCCCTGCCTAAACTGCTAAACTATTTCTCTCAAGTTACTGCAGTAACTAAATAAGTAACCCACTGTGTGAAAATGAGGTTCTTTCCCATTTTGATATACTCTTTCCTAAATGGAAGTGTGTGGTAGTTTTTTGGTTTGTTTTATTCTGGAGAGGGTCTTTTCTAGCAGAGATTGTATATCAATCTTACAGAAGCTGCAGCCAACAGTTTTGGAAAAGCAAGTCGTTCAATAAGGTGTAGCGAAAGAAGACATGTGGCCCAGATACTAGCCATTGGGAGACAGGTATTTGGAAAGGCAGAATGGATTCTGAGGATTTGCCTTAGGAATAAAGTTCACCAGTTCCTTGCTGGAGATGATACTTTATGGCAAAGGACATACTCCGAATGTGCTTATAAATGAAATTGTATTTATATGCTTAAAGTGAAATTAAGCTTAGTTCCTTAGAATTACATAGAATCTCTCAACAGAGGCTTTACCATATTTTGTTTGTTAGCTTTTGCTTTCTGGGTTTTTTTTCTCCTCTTCACAGGTGTTGACTGTACCCTAGTTTTGTTTATTGGGTTTCAATCAGAGCTTATTTTATAAAGTGATCTGAGCATAACCAAGTAAGAGAATAAAAAGCCCTAAAATAAAATAAGGATCTGTTGAGTGTGAGAGAGTGCTTCTAAAGATAAAGAAAAACAAGATGCTCAGTTGCCACAGCCTCAGGTGCCACCGTAATCCCTGGAAGAGATGAAGAGTAAAAACTTGGAGGCTACTCAGAGCAAAGATATTGCAGCTCCTCCACGCCTACACCCCAAGCCCCACTTCCCCAGGCCTCGCTCTGCCATCTGGAATCAGCCTGGCTGGGACTTGGACACAGGGAATGGGGCTAGGCACACTTAGGCTCAGAAGCAGAGAGGCTGACCAGAGAGCCTCTTTTCAGGGAGGGACAGAATAAGGCATAGCACTAGTGTAGGGTCCTAGCACATTAGAGGCGAACGGGCTCTAAGGGCTACTGTAGTCTAATCTGTGCATTTTTACAGAGTAGTGGACAGAGGCCCGTAGGGATTCGGAGGCTTGCTCAAGGACAAATGGCAGTATCAAAACACTCCAGCAGCGCCAGGCTCACAGTAGGTGCAAAAAAGATGTCAGCTCCTTCCCCTTCCCTTAAGGACAGCAACAAAGAGGCTGGAAAGCTTCCTCGTTGCCCCTCACTTCCAGGCCTGAGTTCTCCTGCTATGGCTACAATTTTTGCTATGCGGGGATAGCCAGTACAGTCTGCCATCACTGAGGATCTTCTCTGGCTTTCTCCTTTGATTTACTTAGAACATTTCTGAACTGAGTCAAACCAAACCAAACAAAAATGTTCCCAGTCATGTAGAAAGTTATAGGCCATCTGATTCTAAAGGGCTGGTAATCACTGAAATAATAGATGGGGCTTACGACGGTAGCCTGATCTTCTGGAAGTAGAAGCAAGATGCAATATGCTACACACGACTGTAACTTTTGAAAAATCGGTTGCCCTTATTATGAATGAAACTTATATTATTGAAACAAAATAAATAAAACAAAAATCTATAATTCTATCAGTCAGCAAGACTATTACCACATTATGTGTCTCCTAAGGCCAGTTTCTATATATAACATGTAATATATATAGATACAGATAATATAGAGATAGATTTTAAAAATTAAGGTGAGATTCATATAACAAAATTAACCTTTTAAAGTGAACAGTTCAGTGTCATTTAGTACATTTAAAATGTTCTGCGACCATCACCTCTATCTAGTTCCAGCATGATTTCATCACCCAAAAAGGCATCCCTGTACCCATTATTTTCTTCTCCACTGGCCCTTGGCAACCACCAATCTACATTGTCTCTACGGATTTATCTATTCTAGATATTTCATGTAAATGGAGTCACAATATGTGACATTTTGTGTCTGGCTTCTTTTACTTCATGTAATATTTTCACAGTTCATTCACATTTATCATGTATCAGTACTTTAATCTTTTTTTCTTTTGTAAACAGATTCTCACTGTGTCACCCAGGTTGGAATACAGTGGCACAATCAGAGTTCACTGCAGCCTTGAATTCCTGGGCTCAAATGATCCTACCTCAGCCTCCCCAGTAGCTCAGACTACAAGTGCATGCCACCATGTGTGACTAATTTTTAAGTTTTTAGTAAAGATGAGGTCTTTCCATGTTGCCCAGGTTGGTCTCAAACTCCTACCCTCAAGCCATCCTTCTGCTTCAGCCTCCCAAAGTGCTGGGATTACAGGTGTGAGCCTCCACACCTAGTCATTCATTCCTTTTTTGTTGGTTTTTTTTTTTTTTTGAGACGGAGTCTCGCGCTGTCGCCCAGGCTGGAGTGCAGTGGCCGGATCTCAGCTCACTGCAAGCTCCGCCTCCCGGGTTCACGCCATTCTCCTGCCTCAGCCTCCCGAGTAGCTGGGACTACAGGCGCCCGCCACCTCGCCCGGCTATGTTTTTGTATTTTTTAGTAGAGACGGGGTTTCACTGTGTTAGCCAGGATGGTCTCGATCTCCTGACCTCGTGATCCGCCCGTCTCGGCCTCCCAAAGTGCTGGGATTACAGGCTTGAGCCACCGCGCCCGGCTTGTTGTTTTGTTTTTTGTTTTTTGGAGAGAGTTTCACTCTTGTCACCCAAGCTAGAGTGCAGTGGTGCAGGGCTCACTGCAACCTCCACCTCCCAGGTTCAAGCAATTCTGTTTCAGCCTCCTGAGTAGCTCGGATTACAGGCACCCACCACCATGCCCGGCTAATTTTCTGTATTTTTAGTAGAGACGGGGTTTCTCCATGTTGGCCAGGCTAGTCTTGAACTCCTGACCTCAGGTGATCCGCCCGCCTCAGCCTCCCAAAGTGCTGGGATTATAGGCCTGAGCCACCACTCCCGGCCCATTCATTCCTTTTTAAGGTTGAGTAATATTCTATTGTGTGTATATACCATAATTCCTTATTCATTCATCCAGTGATAAGGTCTTAGGCTGTTTCTACCTTGTGGTTATTGTGAATAGTGCTGCTATGAACATGCGTGTACATGTATTTGTTTGAGTTCTTGTTTTCAATTCTTTGGGTATATATCTAGGAGTCGAATTGTCAGGTCATATAGTAATTTTATGTCTAACTTTTTGAGGAACTGCCAAACTGTTCTCCACAGCTGCACCACTTCACATTCCCACCAATGATGTATGAGGGTTTCAATTTCTCTACAACCTTGCCAGCACTTCCTATTTTCTATTTTTTAAAATTATAGCCATCCTAGTAGGTGTGAAGTGGAATCTCACTGTGGTTTTGATTTGTGTCTCCCTAATGACTGATGATACTGAGTGTCTTTTCATGTGTTTATTGGCCATTTGTATTCTTTGGAAAACTAATTCAAGTTCTTCACCCATATTTAAATTGAGTTGTCTTTTTGTAGTGTTGTGTGCATACAGATATACATACATATATATATGTTTTTAAAAATGGTAATAATTTACAAATATTGCATTTGTAAGCTACTTTTTCTACTTCACAGTCTATCTTGAACAAAAGTCTATGTCAGTCTGGGCACAGTGGCACACACCTGTAATCCTAGTACTTTGGGAGCCCAAAGCAGGTACATCACTTCAGGCCATGAGTTTGAGACCAGCCTGGCCAACATGGTGAAACTTGTCTTTACTATAAATACAAAGATTAACCGGGTATGGTGGCATGCGCCTATAGTCCCAGCTACTCGGGTGACTGAAGCACAAGAATCGCTTGAACCCAGGAGGTGGAGGTTGCAGTGAACTGAGATGGTGCCGCTACACTTCAGCCTGGGCAAAAGAGCAAGACTCTGTCTTTAAAAAAATAAAAAAGTCGGCCAGACACGGTGGCTCACACCTGTAATCCCAGCACTTTGGGAGGCCGAGGTGGGTGGATCACCTGAGGTCAGGAGTTCGAGACCAGCCTGGCCAACATGGTGAAACCCTGTCTCTACTAAAAATACAAAAATAAACTGGGCATGGTGGTGGGCGCCTGTAAGCTACTCGGTAGCCTGAGGCAGGAGAATCGCTTGAACCCAGGAGTCAGAGGTTGCAGTGAGCCTAGATCGCACCATTGCACTCCAGTCTGGACAAGAGCGAAACTCCATCTCAAAATAAATAAACAAATAAATATAAATATTAAAAAGGTCTATGTCATCATATATTCGTTTTCTGCTAGGCATTATTTTTAGTGCCTCAATGTAAAATACCATAAATTATTAAATCAATTCCAAATGATTAGACATTTCGTTTATAATTTTTTACTGTTACATCTAAGGGTAACATGACTGCCCTTTCTTTATGCTCACACCTTTGCCCACAATTATTTCATTAGGATATGAATATATTCCTCAAAGTGAAACCACTGAATCAAAAGATGAGCCAAATTTGGTGAATTTTACCGAGCTACCTTTGGAAAGTTTTCACGCAAAGGTAACAACTTTTTAAAAGGCTATTCAGACAATTTTACATATAAGGGATACAAAATAGGGTCATGGTTTCTAAGATTTTATAAAGGTTCGAGCCTACAACAGTGGGGGGAATTGTGAAAGGAGTAAACCTTCAAAAGCAAGCAGATAAAAAGCCTGAAAAACCTGGAAAACCATTGGATTGAAATGTCCATTCCCCTTTATACTTCTGTTACCTTACTACTTTTCAGGTTGGAGATTAACAGAAAGAGCTTTTATATTCAAGTAATTGCAGAACTGCAAAAAGTGAATGCCTAGATCAATTGGAATGGGTAGAAAAACTTTGAAACTTTTGCAAGAGCATTAGAGCTTTTTTGCTTTTCACTTCATTGCGTCACTGTACCTTGTAAAAACCTACATAATCTCCAAAACTTACTAATTAGTAACTGTATCAGATTTTTTTTCTTTAAATAAGATTAAATAACAACATTTTCACATACTGTTTTAAAACCAAGACGTAGATCAACATTCTTTCAAGGCATACACGTTTCATTTAATAGTGGCCAGTAGGCCAACATGAAACTGAATTAATTATATATAATTTATCCTCTAGACAACCCCATAGGAATCTTTTTCATACATTGATGAGTATTGGATTTTACCCTACATAGGTCACTGAAAAGCAGTGTAAATTTCATGTTTTTTTGTCTTTTGTTTTTTTTTTTTTTTAGATGGAGTCTTGCTCTGTTGCCCAGGCTGGAGAGCATTGGCACAATCTCAGCTCACTGCACCTAGGTTCAAGCGATTCTCCTGTCTCAGTCTCCTGATTAGCTGGGATTACAGGCACCCACCACCACTCCCGGCTAATTTTTGTATCTTTTAGTAGAGATGGGGTTTCACCGTCTTGGCCAGGCTGGTCTCAACCTCCTGACCTCAAGTGATCCGCCCACCTCGGCCTCCCAGAGTGCTGGGATTATGGGCGTGAGCCACTGTGCCTGGCCTCATGTTTCTTTTAAGAACTTAACTTTTAGAAGGCAGCATTGCAAACTTTCATGTCTGAATTTATATATATTGAGCTTCTATAGATAATTACAATGTACCATTAGAAATAATACTGATTTTGGCCAGGCACGGTGGCTCACACCTGTAATCCCAGCACTTGGGGAGGCCGAGGCAGGCAGATCACGAGATCAAGAGATCGAGACCATCCTGCCCAACATGGTGAAACCCCATCTCTACTAAAATTATAAAAATTAGCTGGGTGTGGTGGTGGGCACCTGTAGTCCCAGCTACCTGGGAGGCTGAGGCAGGAGAATCGCTTGAACACAGCAGGCGGAAGTTGCAGTGAGCCAAGATTACACCACTACACTCCAGCCTGGGCGAAAGGCTGAAACTCTGTCTCAAAAATAAATAAATAAATAAATAAATAAATAAATAAATAAATAAAACTTGGGATTTTTAAAAAAATTGTTAAGGTCCTAAAGGTTTTTAAATAACTCTACTCAAGAATCAACTGACTCAGGCCAGGCGAGGTGGCTCATCCACCTCTCTCGTCTCTACTGAAAAATCAAAATGTTGATTTTGGCTGGGCACGGTGGCTCACACCTGTAATCCCAGCACTTTGGGAGGCTGAGGCAGGCAGATCACTTGAGGCCAGGTGTCTGAGACCAGCCTGGCCAACGTGGTGAAACCCTGTCTCTAATAAAAATACTAAAAATTAGCAGTGTGTGATGGTGCATGCCTGTGATCCCAGCTACTCGGGAGGCTGAGGCAGGAGAACTGCTTGAACCCAGGAGGCAGAGGCTGCAGTGAGCTGAGATCAAGCCACTGCACTCCAGCCTGGGCAAAAGAGCAAGATTCTGTCTGGAAAAAAAAAAAAAAAAATCACTGACCTGGAAAAAGAAACAGAAATGCCATTTTTTTTCTTCATTATTTTTTGCTACATTTTCATTTTTAGGCCAAATCTAATTTGTTCTTACCTCTAGGTCTTAGTAGGCTATTAATTCTTAAAATCTTACTAAGAAATCATCAAAATACTTCCATTTTATTTTATTATGAATATCTCTTTTTGTATGTTATTTATTTTTTTTTTTTTATGAGACAGAGTCTTCCTCTGTCACCCAGGCTGGAGTGCACAATCATGGCACAATCATGGCTCACTACAGTCTAAACTTCCCGGGTTCAAGAAATCCTCCTACCTCAGCCTCTCAAGTAGGTAGGACTACAGGCATGCACCACCATGCCTGACTAATTTCTTTTAATTATTTTTTGTAGAGACAGAATCTTGCTATGTTGTCCAGGCTGGTCTTGAATTCCTGGCCTCAAGCAATCCTCCCTCCTTGGCCTTCCAAGGCATAATTCCACCCTCACACCATTTTTTTCCAGAGATGGGCTGTCCCGCTGCTAAATGAGCTATGTTGTAATTTCACAGCAACAGACTTACAAGGACTAGCTTCTACTGTCAGATATCCAAAGGAATTCCTAAAATGTATTCTCTACCCAAGGGCCCTGGAACCTGGGTCTCCATAGTTTTTTGTTTGTTTTGTTTTCGTTTCTTTTTTTTTTTTTTTTTTTTGAGATGGAGTTTCACTCTTGTTGCCCAGGCTGGAGTGCAATGGCGTGATCTCGGCTCACTTCAACCTCTGCCTCCCAGTTCAAGCGTTTCTCCTGCCTCAGCCTCCTGAGTAGCTAGAATTACAGGCACCTACCACCACGCCCAGCTAGTTTTTTTTGTATTCTTAGTAGAGACGGGATTTCACCATGTTGATCAGGCTGGTCTTGAACTTCTGACCTTAGGCGATCCACCCACCTCGGCCTCCCAAAGTGCTGAGATTACTGGCATGAGCCACTGCATCTGGCCTCCATAGTTTCTTCTCTCTTTAATTCCAGGAAAGACAGCAGTTAGGTGAGTAATGGAAATTATCAGACAAAAATAATCTTCTTGTCGTCTAATCTAGATTCCTTTCTGGGACCCAATTTTAGCTATTATAAAAACCAGAATAAAACCCATCTGCCATCACTTCAGAAAGTGCCAGGGAAAAAGAGGGAAAAAGTCTAAGGAAGGCTTTTATTATTTATTTATTTGTTTATTTATTTATTTTTCTTTTTTGAGACCAAGTCTCACTCTGTCACTCAGGCTGGAGTGCAATGACTCAGTCACGGCTCACTGTAGCCTCAACTCTCTGAGTTCAAGTGATCCTCCCTCCTCAGCCTCTTGAGTAGCTGGGACTACAGGTGTGCACCACCACACCCAGCTAATTTCTGATTTTTTGTAGAGACAGGCTCTCTCCATGTTGCCAGGGCTGGTCTCGAACTCCTGGGATCAAGTGATCCTCCCATCTCAGCCTCCCAAAGGCCTGGGGTTACAGGCATGAGCCACTGCACCCGGCCCTAAGGAAGAGTTTTAAACAATAAACTAGCAAGGGGCCCAGTGAGGTGGCTCACACCTGTAATCAATCCCAGCATTCTGGAAGGCCAAGTTGGGAGGCTTGCTCCAGCCCAGGAGTTCAAGGTTGCAGTGAGCTATGATTGTACCACTGCACTCCAGCTTAGGTGATATAGCAAGACCATGACTCTGAAAGAAAGAAAGAAAAAAAAAAGATAATAAATTAGTAAGATATATAGTCATGATAAAGCTGTTCAAAATTATGTTTGCAAGCTAAGTTTACATAGGAAAGAAACATTTGCTGCCTGGTAGAAAGAAGGCCCTTAATTTTTAAAAAAGAGATTTTAAAAGAAATTTTATTCATCAAAATGTGGCTGCTACAAGAACTATGATATTGTACCATTCGGTATATGGTCCTGTTTACCATATGTATGTGTCCTCTTACTAGCTTAAAACTTGATGGCATGACTTTGAAAGTGCAAAAATGGTAAAACAAAAACAAAACCAGGGCAAATGCTCAGCTGTCTTTTCTTTCAGAGAAACTCAAGGCATGAAGGAAGCCCTCAGGTAACAAGTTTGTCGCCCTCATCTGTAAATTCTGCAATGAGGCAACCAACCCATTTCTCCTTTGCTTTCAGGTAGGCTCTGCTGATCCCCTCTCCTCTGTCACTGCCCATGGCTCAGACTGACTCGATCCTTTCTCAGTGGCCACAGCCAATGCAACTGGGTGCCTGGGCCACCCAGAAGAGTGCGGTAGGAAGCTGGTCAGCTCTGGCCACCTTTAGGGTCTGTGCACATCCCCCAGGCCTGTCCAATGAGGCCAATAGCTATGGCAGCCTTTTTCGGTTTTTTTCTCTCCTGGATTCTTTCTCTTTTAGTCTCCAAAGATCTGTAGGCAATGGTGTTGGATTCCAGTTCCCTATCTCTAGGCATGTTGTCTTCAAACCAAAGGCCTTGTGTATAAGATTTCTATTTTCCACTTTCTATTAAGACAGCAAAGAGGGGCCGGGTGCGGTGGCTCACACCTGTAATCCCAGCACTTCGGGAGGCTGAGGCAGGCAGATCACCTGAGGTCAGGAGTTTGAGACCAGCCTGACTTACATGGTGAAACCCCATCTCTTCTAAAAATACAAAAAATTAGCCAGGCTTGATGGCACATGCCTGTAATCCCAGCTACTCAGGAGGCTGGAGCAGAAGAATCACTTAAACCCGGGAGGCAGAGGTTTCAGTGAGCTGAGATCGTGCCATTGCACTCCAGCCTGGGTGACAAAAGCAAAACTCCGTTCCCTGCAACATCTCTGGCATAAAAAATAAAAATAAAGGGGCCGGGCACGGTGGCTCAAGCCTGTAATCCCAGCACTTTGGGAGGCCGAGGCGGGCGGATCACGAGGTCAGGAGATCGAGACCATCCTGGCTAACACGGTGAAACCCCGTCTCTACTAAAAATACAAAAAACTAGCCGGGGGCAGTGGCGGGCGCCTGTAGTCCCAGCTACTCGGGAGGCTGAGGCAGGAGAATGGCGTAAACCCGGGAGGCGGAGCTTGCAGTGAGCTGAGATCCGGCCACTGCACTCCAGCCTGGGTGACAGAGCAAGACTCCGTCTCAAAAAAATAAATAAATAAATAAAATAAAATAAAAAATAAAAATAAATAAAAATAAAAATAAAAATAAATAAATAAAAACAAGGTAGCAGTGAGGGAGTCAAAACACAACTCAAATTGCATAGTTGTTTGTGCCTTTGTTCGAGTGATGTGGCTACATTTATTTTTCTAGTAAGATTGTCAGTTCCAGAAGGTCCAGAACTCCTATCATTTGACTGTTGTGTCACCTGTGCAGGTGCTCGTAGATCAGTGCTTCTTGAGTGAACTCGTTTTCTACTCTGTGACAAATCACAAATTCTAACATGTTGGTTCTAATAGTGAACGGGATACAAGTCATCTCCGAAAACCTAGGTTGGCATACCCTACTGCCCAGTGGCCTAGAGGGATTTGGTATAATGCTAGCAAGAAATGGTGATATTTCATTACAATTATAGAAGAAAACATTCTGAACTCAGATCTTGGAAAGAACAGACACTAATATGCCCAATGAATATAATTTTCACAGTATTTCCAGGTGTGGATGTCTGTATTAGAAATGATTGTCACTTTTGCTGAGCGTGGTGGTGTGTGTCTGTAGTCCTAGCTACTTGGGAGGCTGAGGCAGGAGGACTGCTTGAGCCCATTAGTTCCAGGATGTAGTGCACAATGATTGTGCCTGTGAATAGCCACTGTACTCCATCCTGGGCAACATAGTGAGACCCTATCTCTAAAAAAAGAAAAGAAATGAAACGACTGTTACTTTTGACAAGCTTTTAAATTTTCAACTAATTTTCTTCTTAAAATATTTAGGTTTAGAGAACACTTGCTTTCAGAGTGAAGTCCTTCAGTTCCATTAACACATAAATTTCATTAATGCCATGAAACCTTCCTTATAAAGGTCTGAATTCTTTATAAATACAACAGACTACATTGGATCTGTCCAAAAGTCTAATGTGTTGAATTGAACTGAATCTCAAACTTATCTTAACCACGTTATAGGTGAAAATCATCTAAATGATTATGCTTGTTATACTACTGTAACTTTCTAGTTACCCTATAATTTTACTTTCTTTTTTTTTTTCTTCTTTTTTTCTTTTTGAGATGGAGTTTCACTCTTGTTGCCCAGGCTGAGCGCAATGGCGCAGTCTCGGCTCACTGTAACCTCCGCCTCCCGGGTTCAAGCGATTCTCCTGCCTCAGCCTCCCGAGCACCCCACACTGCAGGTGCCCGCCACCATACCTGGCTAATTTTTGTATTTTTAGTAGAGACAGCGTTTCACCATGTTGGCCAGGTTGGTCTCGAACTCCTGACCTCAGGTGATCCACTCGCCTCAGCCTCCCAAAATGCTGGGATTACAGGCATGAGCCACTGCGCCCAGCCCCTAATTTTACTTTCTTTAAATGACATGAGATTACCTTAAATAGTGACAAGTGGCAGACATCATCAAAAGAAACAGTGAAGACCATTAATATTTTGTCAGACTCTGTGCAATGGGTTGGAAAACACATAAACCCAGGGAGGATGAATTTCCTTACCCTCAAATAGATCCAATCCCTCCCCGTAGGTGGAAGACAACCTTTTACCAAAGGTAAAAGTGACAAACCCGCCAGCGACTTGATTGATGAGTAGGCAGCCTGCTAGTAGGGGACTCCTTCACTCATTTACAAACGAGCTGGGCATTGTACTCGGCCCTGGAGATGCAGAGGTAAACAAAGCAGACCCATTGCCTCCCTCACAAGTTTCTAGGAGCTTAGATTTTCACGGAGAAGACAAAACAATGAACAAGCACACACATACCTAAGCCAGATCATTTCAGGTGCTGCGCAGGCCCACAGAGATAACACAACAGGGTAATGAGACAGGGGTGAGTTCGAGAGGCTGGAAAGGCCTTTCCAAGGAGAGAATAGGACGAAGTTGGTTCCCTTTCAAACTGTATTCGTCATGCAGCCTGCTGACTCTATTTCAGTTGGCCTGGACGAGGACGGGTGGCTGATTAATGTTCAATGACCCACGCGGGCAGCCCAGGCCGACAGTTCCTCAGGACCCTGCAGGTCAACGTTTCGCAACTTCCCAGGCCTCTCCCTGCTCCAGAACTAGCCTGACTCCGCTCCCAGTTTTTCCAGTAATCTCCTCCTCACCGCTCCGCTGCTGCATTTTACTCACGCCCTCCAGGGAGCGGTCCTCGGCGTCCGGCTCTCAGGATGTGGAGAGCTGCAAATAGCACCGACAGCTGCAGCTGGAGGTAGCCGCCCGGGAAGCCAGCCAGCTGCTGCCACCACAGGGGCCAGGGCCGGCCGCGGGCCTCCGCACGCCCTTGTGAGCAGCTCAGCGCAACCCTAGACGAGGCGGGCCGACCCGCCGGTGCAAATCACGGCTTTTATTTCCTTCTGGGTGCGCACGTGGGGAGCGAGGGCGGGTGGGGAAGGAGAGTGTGCGCCCTTCAGTGTTTACCACTTCTCTTCAAAACTGCCTGCGAAGTAGGTCGGCACCAATAATCACCTCATTTGCACAAACAGGGACACTGAGGTGAAGGAAGTGACTGCCCCGCCTGAACACAGCGGAGTCACAGGGAAGCAGGAATCCCCCCAGCCTCTGTGCTCCTGGAGCCTGGCCTTTTCCTTCTGGTTCTCTTAGTCCTTTTACGGTATCTCCGGACTATTTTTTCCCTCCTGTGCTCTTTGCTACGTACACAAGACTCACCTCCTCTGGCCACACTCCTCAACGCGAAAAGATGAGGATTACTTACAGACCCCTACTGGAATTTGGTCTTTAAAGAAGGAAGCCTAGGCCAGGTGTGGTGACTCACGCCTGTAATCCCAGCACTTTGAGAGGCCCGAGGTGGGCGGATCTCCTGAGGTCAGGAATTGGAGACCGGCCTGGCCAACGTGGTGAAACCCTGTCTCTACTAAAAATACAAAAATTAGCCGCGTGTGGTGGTGCACACCTGTAATCCCAGTTACTCGGGAGGCTGAGGCAGGAGAATCACATGAACTGGCAGGGGCAGTAGTTGCAGTGAGCCGAGATATCGCCCCACTGCACTCCAGCCTGGGGCAGAGAGCCAGACTCTGTCTCGGAAAAGAAAAAGAAAAAAAAAAAAAAGGCCAGGTGCAGTGACTCACGCCTGTAATCCCAGCACTTTGGGAGGCCGAGGTGGGCAGATCACCTGAGGTCAGGTGTTCGAGACCAGCCTGGCCAACATGGTGAAACCTGGTCTCTACTAAAAATACAAAAATTAGCTGGGCATGGTGGCGGGCGCCTGTAATCCCAGCTACTCGGGAGGCTGAGACAAAGAGTGAGACTCTGTCTTAAAAAAAAAAAAAAAAAAAGATTCAGACATGAGACCGTGAAACTGACTAGACTCACTATTGCATTGTTTATAGATGTTGCCTGACCGAAAGCCCCAAAGCAGTACAGTACCTTCCTAACACCTGGATTGGGAAATCTAGATTTTAGTAAAATAAATGATGATACTTACAGAAGAAACGTTGGAGTTAGAGTATGCCAAAAAAAGGAAGCATAGCCTGAAAGGTATTTAAAATGCATCTCCTTGCCCTGCCACACACAGGGGGGCACAGAGATGGGGCCCCGGTCTATGTGCAATCCCAGGCACATCTTCTTCCTTGGGGTTCCTTGGGGTTCAGCCTGGTGTGGAAAGGAGTACTGGACCCGCTCAACGCCACAGAAACTGGAACCCTGAGCACACACCCTAGGTCGTCTCCCATGGGAAACGGTCTGACGGGGTATGGGATAGAGCGGCCACTGCTTCCTCTGAGTGAGACAAACTGCTCTCCTGAGGCAAGAGGGCTGAATGAAGAAACTAGACTGCTGAGGTAGGCCCCATTCCCCTGATGGTCAGCCAGGGTCCTGGGGGAGCTTCTCAGGGCAGTTTTAGCTCCTCTCTCAGCTTTTAATGTGAAAAAGAGAGAGAAAACCTGATTAAGAAATGAGCGTACAGCAGCAGAGCTGTACACAGGAAACTGGTGCAAATGACCGTGACGTTGTACTGTATTTTCATCTTTCTTCTTTTCATTTTTGTTCTGCAGCAAAAAATTGTAATGTTTATAATTTAAATATTAATAATGTAGCTGGTGGGCCAGATGCAATGGCTCACACCTATCATCCCAGAACCTTGGGAGGCTGAGGTGAGAGGATTGCTTGAGGCTAGGAGTTTGAGACCAACCTGGGCAACAAAGTGAGATCTCCATCTCTACAAAAAAATTTTTTGAAAAAGAGCTGGGCTCGATGGTGCACGCCTGTAGTCCCAGCTACTGAGGAAGGAGGCTGAGGTGGGAGGATCGTTTGAGCTCAGGAGGTCGAGGTTGCAGTGAACCATGATCAGGCCCCTGCACTCCAGCCTGGGCAACAGAGCAAGACTGTCTCGAAACAACAACAACAAAATAATTCAGCTGGTATTCAGTAATACATGATACTTAAGTGGTCTGCCTTAAAATATATATATATATATATATATATACACACACACACACATATATATATATATACATATACAACTTTTGAAACACCCCATACAGGTTGACAGGTCAACACTGAAGACTTTATCAAATAAGATTTGCAGTGAATGAGAAGCACAAATTATATTCTTCTTCTTTTTCAATTAAATTTGAAACACGCTTCAGCAAATATGTATGTGTCTTCCAGGTGGATGTTGCGTTTCAGGTTTCCTTTCTGTTGCCTACAGTGCTTTAAGTCTGCCAGAAATTCCCTTGAGAGAGAAGGAGATCTTAATGCAGAATATTAAGTCCTCTGCCTATCATATCCATAAAGCCACGCCTACCTCTCTCCCAGGGGCATGAGAAATTGCTTTTGTGTGCTATTTGGAGAGGCGTTGGCATCCAGAAACAAAAGTGAAACAAACCAATGCCCTCAAGAGATAAGATAAAGAAGTACAAAGACCTAAAGCAGCACTGAGTTTTAAGTCACTGGTTTTAAGAAATAATTCAAGTTAAAGCTTTGGAGTCACTGCATTTGTGACGAGTCTCACTTGACCACTTGCTAGTTTGGGTATCCTTGGGCAAGTACCCAACCTCCTGTGCCTCAATTTCTCCATTTGTCAAATGGGCACAATCATACTGACTTTATAAGGTTTCACTGATGTGTGAGAATTTAATAAAATAATCAATGGAAAATGCCTGCCATTTTGCTTGGCATTTGGTAACAGCTTAATACATTGTTAGCTATTGCTTTTTTTTTTGAGATGGGATCTCGCTATGTTGCCCAGGCTGGTCTTGAATTCCTGATCTCAAGGAATTTCTTGAATTCTGAACATTGGAATCATCCAGGGGATTGATGCCTGGGTTCACCCAAGGGATTCTGCTGGACTTGGTCTGGGTGTGGCTTGTGCTTTGGAAGTTTTAAAAGCATTCCTGGTGATTCTTAATGCTCAGCTAAGTTTGGAAACTAATGCTTTTTGGTGTTGTCCTAACCAAAAAGGCAAAGCAGATATTTATAGTTCAGATCAAATTAAGGCAGTATGTATTTTGAGCTAATAATTTGACTCACTTTGCTGCATTAGTCACTCAAATTAGCCAAGCAACTATTGTTTTCACTGAATTTATAAGTTTTGGCTGATTTGACTAATTAAGCAAAAAGTTTGATTCCTTAAGATCATATGGCCACAAGCTCAAGTAAATTAAATTCATTGGGAACCAGCTATGCTTGTGGGTATTTTGAACCATTATGATACATTAGGCATGCATTATTTATTTATTTATTTTTATTTTTGAGATGGAGTCTCACTCTATTGCCTAGGCTGGAGTGCAATGGTGTGATTTCAACTTACTGCAACCTCTGCCTCCCAGGTTCAAGTGATTCTCACTGCCCCAGCTTCCTGAGTAGCTGGGATTAGAGATGCGCACCACCTTGCCCGGCTAATTTTTCTATTTTCAGTAGAGATGGGGTTTCACCATATTGGCCAGGCTGGTCTCGGACTCCTGACCTCATGATCCGCCCACCTCGGCCTCCCAAAGTGCTGAGATTACAGGTGTGAGCCACCATACCCAGTCTTAGATAATGGATATTCCATTAAAATGCTGATACTTTTCGATGTATTTGATCGGTTCATCCAGTAAAAACTTGATTCTTCAAACTAATATAGCTACAGTCTAAAGGAAATTGAATTTGTTGGACACCAACTAGGCTTTTCAGTGTAATTTAGGATATAAATTACTATAGGAATACACATCATTTAATTCCTGCACATTTGCCAACAAAGTAGATGTTAAATCAAAATGCTATTGTTGGAATGAAACGGATGCTGCCTTGTCCTTTGATCTCATTCTGGGGACTTTTGAAGGTGTGTAGGTTGCTATTGGCTTTGTACACCACTGTTGGTTTATTACTAACCACCTCTTTTAAAAATTAATGAGCCTGTTGGTTAACTTAGTGCTTCAGGTCACACTGATCCATCAGATGAATCACAAGTGACGTAGCACTCTCAGGCTCTATCAACTTCCTGTCAACATTTTCCGTTGGAGGCATGAAATGCTAGATTAGAAAAAGCCCTGGCCCTTGTTGCCCAGAGTGCTGCATCTGGCCATGGACCTGGGGCATCGGGTGCTACTTTAACCAGTTGAGCAGAGCAAACCTTTCTGCTATGTATCCATAGTTGGACAAAACAGAAACCACCACTTGTCTCCAGACTCTAAAATATAAAACAGTAATCAGGCAATTATATGTGTACGGTTTATTTTCTCCACTGCAGAATAAGTTATTTGTTTATTAAGTATGTATTTATAAGGGGCAAAAAAAAAAATGACATCATTAGAACATGGGGAGCATACAAAAGTTATTTTAATTTAATTTCCTCTTTTATTTATTTATTTATTTTTGAAACAGAGTCTTTCTGTCACCCAGACTGGAGTGCAGTGGTGTGATCTCGGCTCACTGCAACCTCCGCCTCCTAGGTTCAAGAGATTCTTGTGCCTCAGCCTTCAGCTGGGACTACAGGTGCATGCCACTGCACATAGCTAATTTTTTTGTATTAGTCAGGAGGCAGAGGTGGGAAGATTGCCTGAGACCAGGAGGTCAAGGATGTAGTGAACTGAGTTCATACCACTGCACTCTAGCACAGGCAACAGAGCAAGACCCTGTCTCAGAAAAAAAAAAAAAAAAAAAAAAAGCTGGATGCTGTGGCTCGTGTCTATAGATGTCTGTAGTCCCAGAACTTTGGGAGGCCAAGGAGGGTTGATCACTTGAGCCCACGAGTTCAAGACCATCCTGAGAAACATGCCAAAACCTCATCTCTACAAAACATAAAAAAAAAAAAAAAAAATTAGCCAGGCATGGTGGTGTGCCTATAGTCCCAGCTACTCAGGAAGCTTAGGTGGGAGAATCCTTTGAGCCGGAGAGGTCAAGGCTGCAGTGAACTGAGATCGTGACACTGCACTCCAGCCTGGGCAACAGAGTGACACCCTGTCTCCAACAATTAAAAAAAAAAAAAATGGTGCTTTAGGCAGCGTGTTCTGTGGTGTCCCGGCCATTGGAGGTAGAACACTCACTGGGGCTGGGTCAGCGTGGGGCAGGCAAAATGGACCATAAGGGCAGGGTCCAAGAAGATTCCACAGGAATCAAGAGGATGATGGTAGTGTCACCAATTCCAGAACAATGGAAAAGATGCGGTGCTCATTTGAGAAAATGGTTCTCATCTTTAGCCTCTGCACATGTGATTTTAGGCTAATTTTCACAAGGCCATTGAGAGACTTGAAAACCTTTAGGTATTTTCATGCTCCTAGAGTGAGGATGCTCTATGGGTGGGTAGAGGTGGGTTATCTGTGTGGGTTTTATGCACTCCTCTTTACAGAGAGGTGGTAGCTGAACCAGGCAAGGAGCTTCCTGTCCTTTCTGATATATATTTGCTTAATGATCTCTGCCTGCACCGTGTAGAGTTTGAAGAGCAACGTACTAGAACCATGTTTCTTCTGACATACTCTGGCTGTACGATGCACATACTTTCTGACAATATCCACGTCAGACACCTCTCTTCTGATTCTAGGCTCCCAGATTGTGGCTTTTGCGTTATCCTGTGAATTGCCTGAATTGCCAGCTCTGACTAGGCTGGCTTCTGAGCACAGCTTCCATCACTCAGGCTATTGTCTGTCCTGGCTCAGTCTGTCTTGTCCATACCACACTGGTTATCGAACAGTTGATTGGTAAGGTTGCACTTGACTTATAAGAACCAGCTCAAACTGCTTATGACCCTAAAAGAGATTCGCTTAAAGAAGGTGTTACAACAATTAAGAATACATCAACACACACTTAGATTAAATATTTAGATAATGCATGCATTAAGCAAAGCACTGTTTTAGTTTGATGATAAAATCAGGATCAGCTAGTCACCTGATAACATTTCATAGCTGCTTAATTTATCAATGAAACTCACTGACTTCAATTTTCCAACCTTACACTTGTAAGAAAGACATTAATATTAAAGATTATAGTGATATCCAGTAGAGGAGAAGACAGTAATAAATAATTAGCTTCTTTATGCTTCAGTTGCTTTCCTAAATTACTTATGAAATAGCAACAAATACTACTAGTGCCATTGGGAAAGCTGACATTATCCATTTCTTATTTAACAATGGAGTCATTTAAAAAGGAACAGAGAGAAAAAGGAGGCTGGGAGTGAGAAACTCATTATTGTATTTAAAACAGACCTGGTATCTTTTTTTTTTTTTTTTTTTTTTTTTTTTTTGAGACGGAGTCTCGCTCTATCGCCCAGGCTGGAGTGCAGTGGCACGATCTCGGCTCACTGCAAGCTCCGCCTCCAGGGTTCACACCATTATCCTGCCCCAGCCTCCCGAGTAGCTGGGACTACAGGCACCTGCTACCATGCCCAGCTAATTTTTCGTATTTTTAGTCGAGACGGGGTTTCACTGTGTTAGCCAGGATGGTCTCAATCTCCTGACCTCGTGATCCACCTGCCTTGGCCTCCCAAAGTGCTGGGATTATAGGCGTGAGCCACCATGCCCGGCCTTTTTTTTTTCTTTTTTTTGAGACGAAGTCTCACTCAGTTGCCCAGGTTGGAGTGCAGTGGTGCAATCTTTGCTCACTGCAACCTCTGCTTCCCAGGTTCAAGCCATTCTCCTGCCTCAGCCTCCCAAGCAGCTGGGCTTACAGGTGCCAACCACCATGCCTGGCTAATTTTTGTGTATTCTTAGAAGAGATGGGGTTTCAGCATGTCGGCCAGGCTGGTCTGGAACTCCTGACCTCAGGTGATCTGCCCACCTTGGCTTCCCAAAGTGCTGGGACTACAGGCGTGCGCCACCGTGCCCGGCCAGATTCTGGTATCTTGAGAGGCTGCATGTTTGGCTGAAGGATATCAAAAGCCAGCTAAGCAAGAGAATGGCATTTGTTGTCACCAAAGTAAACAATTTTTATTTCTGCTTTCCATATGCAGGCATATGAGTAAAGAAAACATGGCATATTGTATTTGTATATTTTGGGAAAACATGTAGCCTTATAATCATCATAATACGAAACCCTTATGCTATTAAGTGTTTCCTCACTGCTCTGGGAGTTCTGCATTAGCAAAGGAGATGGAAATTATTGGTTCTAAGAAATTTCAGCTCCAGTATGAATTCTGATATGGTCCAGATTGAAAGAACCACACCTAACTTGTCTCAGTGATGTGAAAATTTATTTTATAACTGTTTCCAGAGCATGTAGTTCAAATATCACAACTTATCAAATATAAACCTCATTGCCAGGAAATTTTCCTTGAGACTGACTGAGATTTTTTAAATTTTCTGATCTCTCTAGGGATGGCAATGTCTCCCGTCCTCCATAATCTCCAAGATTTTTTTCTCTCTGTCCAAAAGAGGAAAGTTTTGGTGGAGACAAAATCCGTGTCCCCAGAGAAACATGCTCAAATGAATACATTTCTAGAAAGTTCATTAGCAAAAGTTCAGATAAATTGAGAGTATTTTTTAGGAATTGTCATTTCCTTACACTCTGATAACATCTGTGCCTGCTAGATAAAATGTTTACAATAAACTTTGTAAATCTCCATATTTTGAGAAATCATTTGTGGCATTAAGAGTGGAAACAGAAGAAATAAATGAAAATAATGAATCATTGATAATGTCTATGAAGTCCTCAACAGTATGTGCTCAACAAATATTATAGGTGTTAACATCATAATATTATTTGGGAATATTTACATTTAACGAAAAATGGTACATATATATTTATAAATGTGAACACATATTTAAATACAGCATAGGTATATATAAACAGAAAAGAGTCTGTCTTTCCTAATTGCCAGAAGTAATCTTTGCTTGGGAATTAATTCATTGCTGTTTGCTATTATTTCTTCTGTGCAGAGTTGGAAAGGAGAGCATACCTGTAGAGGTGTGAAATGGCTCATTTATTTGCATTAATTATTAACTTTGAAGCTTACTAAAATTGTTCTAATCTTAGCATTGAAGCAACTTTGGTCCTTGATGAAATACCTAATCAAGGAATTAAAATCGCAAAACATGCTAAGAATGCCACTGTTGTCATGTAATAATGGAATGTGAGAAAGGACTTCAGACATCACCCAGCATAATGCCTTCATTTCACAAGTGAGTAACCTGGGGCCCGAACAAGTAAGGGGACATGTCAGATGGGTCATTCCAAAACTGAAATTTTGCCTCCATATCCAGGCTCTGGCCAGCCACATTATCTGTAAGGCTTTTTACCCTTCTATAAAAACTAAGTCTGGCCAGGTATGGTGGCTCACGTCTGTAATCTCAGCGCTTTGGGAGGCCGAGGCAGGCAGACCATTTGAGGTCAGAAGATTGAGACCAGCCTGGCCAACATGGTGAAACTCTGTCTCTACCAAAAATAGAAAAATTAGCCAGGCGTGGTGGCTCACGCCTGCAATCCCAGCTACTCAGGAGGCTGAGGCAAGAGAATTGCTTGAACTCGGGAGGTGGAAGTTGCAGTGAGCCAAGATCGTGCCACTGCACTCCAGCCTGGGTGACAGAGTGAGACTTAGTCCTGAGAAAACAAACAAACAACAACAACAACAAAACCCCCCCAAAAATACAACAAAACCAAGTCTATCTGATTATGTGAGTCTGTGGGACTCCATTACAGCTGGATTGGCCTCTTTGACCTCTTGGGGGTGATGGCCTCGAATACTTCTCAAATACAGAGAAAACAAGTTGGTTCTAAAATGATGGAAAAGAACAGGCCCCAACAAGCATCTCTCTTTAACCTCACCTTTTCTGCTCTACTGTTGTGGATATCCCAAAATATGTGGGCGTTCAGGAATATTACCTCCCTTTAGGATAAAAAAGTCCATTGTTTTACTTTTGTTTTCTGAGTTTGGTGGTGGTGGTGGTGGTTTTTGTTTTTTTCCAAAGACAAGGTGTCTCTCTTTTGCCTAGGCTGGAGTGCAGTGGTGCCATCATAGTTCAATGCAGCCTCCAATTCCTGGGTTCCAGTGATGCTCCTGCCTTAGCCTCCTGAGTAGCTGGGACCATAGGCATGCACCACTAGGCCTCGCTAACTTTTTTTTTTTTTTTTTTCAGTGTTTTTAGAGATGGGGTTTTGCTATATTGTCCAGGCTGGTCTTGAACTCCTGGCCTCAAGTGGTCCTCCCACCTCAGCCTCCCAAAGTGCTGGGATTACAGGTGTGAGTCACTGCACCAGGCCACCAAGTATATTTTTAAATGAGGTTTTTGAAATAGGTCACGGAATACTCTCATATCTAGGCAGAGAATTTTTAGTGATAATTGGTTATTGATGAGTTCAAGAAACCACTTTTCTCTGATTCTCATGTTCCAAATAGCTGGTCCAGTTGTGCAAATTAGCCTGAAACTACATATGCAGAGCCTAAAGTGGGGTAAGGGTTGGAGGCTCCTCAAAGGCAGGGTGTGGGTCCCCTTTATAGTTGTATCTCCAGGCCCAAGTGCAGCTTTTTGTCATTGGAGGTGTTCAATGAAGTTTGCTGCACAACTTAATGAAAGAGTAAACAAATTAAATTTCTGGTTCTCCGAGCTTTTCTTTTTATTTTTTTTGAGACGGAGTCTTGCTCTGTCACCCAGGCTAGAGTGCAGTGGCATGATCTCGGCTCACTGCAACCTCCGCCTCCCCAGTTCAAGTGATTCTCCTGCCTCAGCCTCACAAATAGCTGGGACTACAAGTGCCTGCCACCGCACCCAGCTAATCATTGTATTTTTAGTAGAGACGGGGTTTCACCATCTTGGCCAGGCTAGTCTTGAACTGCTGACCTCGTGATCCACCCGCCTCAGACTCCCAAAGTGCTGGGATTACAGGCATGAGCCACCGCGCCTAGCCTCTCCAAGCTTTTCATGGGAATAGAAGAGTATCTTAACACACAAGCAAGCATTTGTGTTTTCTTTTTTCTTCTTTTTTTTTTTTTCTTCTTTTGAGATGAGGTCTTGCTCTGTCATCCAGGCTAGGATATAGTGGCATAATCACAGTTCACTGCAGCCTCAACCTCCCAGGCTCAAGTGATCTTCTCACCTCAGCCTCTCAAGCAGTTGGGACCACAGGCATGTGCCACCACAGCTGGCAAACTCTTTTTGTATTTTTTATAGAGATGAGGGTCTCACTATGTTGCCCAGGCTAGTCTTGAACTCCTACACTCAAGTGATCCATCCACCTTGGCTTCTCAAAGTGCTGGGATTACAGACATTTGTGTTTTATGAAGTCGTGTCTCGCAAACTTGATGGTCTAGTGGCTACTTTGGTGAGTCCAAAAAATCAACCAAACAAAAAAACAGAAAACAAAAAACCCTTTTAAACTTTTCTATCCTTTTCTAATAGTCACTGCATAGCATCTTCCCACGTGTAAAGGTGTATCCTTTGAACTTTAGCAGGTGACGTGGGCATGAGTCTCTGTACCTCATGAATTCCTCAGAATTCTATGTCATTCTGAAATGTTGACCTATTTCTCTTGCTTACTGCTGAGGCCAGTAAACTAGCTGTCTTAGCGTCTCACCTCTTGTGGAATATCTCTGGCAAAGCCCATTTCCAAGTGTCTTGCATTAGTGGAGATGTGTGTTGTATGGTGTCCTCATCAAGAAAAAACACATGTTTGCTTGCTGAAATTTTAGACAATTTCCTTCTAACAAAAGCCCTTGCCTGCCTATCTTTAGAATCCCAGCCTGGGGTGGGCACAGTGGCTCACATCTGTAATCCTAGTGCTTTGGGAGGCTGAGGCAGGATGATCACTTGAGGCCGGAAGTTCGAGACCAGCCTGGACAATATAGTGAGACCCTGTCTCTACAAAAAATGTTTAAAATAAATTAGCCGGCATGGTGGCACGTGCCTGTAGTTCCAGCTGCTCTGGAGGCTGAGGCAGAAGGATCGTTTGAACCCAGGAGCTCAAGGTTACAGTGAGCTATGATCGTGCCACTGCACTGCACTCCAGCCTGTGCACCAGAGACCCTGTCTGTAAAGTAAGTAAATACATAATTAAAAAATTAGAATCCCAGCCTGACTTGTGACTAAATTCGTTCACTAAGTGGTGAGAGATGCTAACATTAAGTGCTGGTATATATGCTGCTTCATAGATGGCCCTTCTGACAACCATATGTTGTGAAACTGTTTGATGCATGTGGCCCACCAGTAGGAAAAGGCATTGTCGTCAGCACTGTCAAGAGATCAGGCAGAAGTGTAACATATGTATATTTTAAAGAAGGAGCAACAGTTGGGAATGGACAAAAGACACAGCCAGGGCACCCTCAGAAGCCTGTAATTATACTAGTAACCAAACCTTCCCATAGGAGAGCTCATTTTCAGAGAGGTGAAACTGAATCTGAAGACACGTTTCTGAGACATGAATACCGAGATTGCTTTACCTAGGCATCGGCAATAAAACATCTTATGTTGATCACATCTTTCCCAGAGACATCAGAAAAGAACATGACTCACCTCATTGGTGTAAAAAGGACACTCTGCTTCCCTTCCTAAAACCTTCCATGGTATTGTTCCGCTTTTGGTTCTGAATTATAGAAAGATGAATATTTTTGTCCCTGAGCCAGGAAGGCTGTGTGCCATGTGCCTTTTACACAGCAGCTACATTTCACAAAAGAGTGTTTTTTACCTGATTCTTCCTGTGGCATTTTAGAAATTTGCTCTGGACTTTCTAACATTCATTTCTTGTGTCCCCAAGGCACCATCACGAGTCAGTGGGAGGAAAAACATTAACTTCACTGAAGCCGGGAGAAAGGTCGAATGGCATGTCCAGAATCACACAGTGACTCAGAATACCTGCCTGGGCAGCTTCTTCATCTGTTAGAAGGTTCACTTTTCAAACAGCAAGAGATATTTATTCATTTTGGAAACCTCTTCTGCTGTGTTTCTAAATGGTCAGCCTCTAGATTAGGGGAGGAAATCACCCAGTTTTCCCTAGCTACCACAAGCCAACACAGTGAACATAAAAGCTTGTAGAAAGATTATTCCATCAGGATAAATCTATAGTTGGTTATCATCATGCTTGAGAAGCGTTTTTGGAAGTGAGCTCAAGCTTTGGAAATTGATTTCATAGAGCAGGTCTGTGTCCTCATGACCACCCCACCTGCACCCCAACAGTGTCCCTGCAAGACGAATGCCCTGGAGGAGCAAGACCAACACCATTGCCCACCTGACATTTAAAAATGTTCTCATATTTGGGTGAAAACAGACTTCAAATATCTGGGTTACCACTTTTTCAGTCTTTTCTTAGATGCTTGCATTGTAGAAAAATGTTAGGTAGAGAATTAAGGCAATTTAACAATCACTTGCCACACTCCAGAAGTTTAGGATATCACCTTTAGGCCAGTTCATGTTTTTAATCAACTCATGATAACTATTGGTTCCAAATGAAAAGTTTCCCTTTTTATTGTTTAGCTGTGGTTGAAATTTGCATTTTTCTCTGAATCAATAAAATCATCTTAGAAGTTGGTTGGCATCTTCTCAGATTTCCCTGCTCCTGTTGGGGCACAAAAATTCTCTTTGGTTCTACTTTACCCCTTGCATGTTAAGCAATCCTAGTTCCCTTACCTTACCTGATCCTTTCCCCTCTCCCTCCAGCTGATGGCTCCTCTCTGATCCTGCTGGGAGGTTCCTGACTACATTCTCCCGGGTAGTTCAGAAATTTACCCTCACCAGTAGCCCTCACTCTCCAAAACAAAAACCAGACAACTCTTTGTTTGGTACTTTATTAAAAATGCTAAAAATAAAAGAAAAGAAAAGAAAAAAAGAAGCACAAAATGACTCATACACATTCCCCCAGACTAACAGGAGGAGTGACTCACCTTCCCTCCTCAGCTTGTATCACTCATGTCTTATGGATTAGGACATGGAATCATGTGTAGGTTTCTCTGCCACTTTCTAGAGCCAGTTAAATTCTAAGATCCCCAGAAGTTTAGTAGTCATAAACGATTATTAAATACTTGGGCATCAAATATGGTAATGAAATGAAAATATGTCTTCCATGAAGACACCGGCTATGACAATGACCAGAGAAAAAAATCCCTGGAATTTTAACATGGTGATTTCTCATTGCTCACCAAGATGTGTGGGTTTCCCTTCACTGATGATACTCACACGAGCCACTCCTACTGCACATGACAAAAAGAACTCAAGAAGGCAAACTTTCTTTACAAGTTGAAGGTAAAAGAAGCTAGACTGATAATAGTTTCTATAGATTGATTTATCTTTTTGACAAGTTTAAAACATATACTTAAAATATAATTTAGAAAATGCTTCATCTGCTGACTCCAGAGCCTGAAGTGCAGGGTGGGGTGGGGGTGGACAGCTGCCTACTACACCAGCAGAGCAAGACTGCAGAGGTGCGGCTCTCCCTCCCACACCCTTCTCTTCAGACACCCAAGGGGTCCCATGCACCGCTGGAATCACACAACTAGTTTCTACAGATTTGAGATATGAGAAATTGTAGACACTGGCTTCAGTTATTCAAAAGCAAGAGCTTGGGTTTTTTGATCCTTTAATTAAAGTTCTTGTTCCAAAAAAATGTGTTCAAACACAACCTTTAACAGCTCAATTTCTAAAAATTATTTCATAAAAGGAGGAGAGTGAACAATCCTCTATGTATATGTTCTACAGAACAAATCTTATCACCAATTACTAAAGCAGGGAAGTGCAGCTTGTCAAAAAGGCCTTACTGGAGAGGCGGTGGGGGATGGGGGATGGAGAATATGAAAATGTCATTAAGGATGAGAGCCTAGACACGATAAAAGATGCAGCACTTCAGAGCAGCCCAGCCAAAATGAGAGGTGGCAAAGCTACTTTTTTGTCTGTGAAATTTGCATTTGTTTCATTTCCTTTACCAGTGCCATCTGAGTCCCTCCAAGCCACCTCACTTTCTGTTGTCTCCATTTCAGCCTAAAGACACCCCAATTATGGTGTGCCTTCCAGGTATTTCAGTCAGTTTTTTTGGGATGGGGTGGGGGGACAGAGTTTTGCTCTTGTTGCCCAGGCTGGAGTGCAATGGCGCAATCTGGGCTCACTGCAGCCTCTGCCTCCAGGGTTCAAATGATTCTCCTGCCTCAGCCTCCTGAGTAGCTGGGATTACAGGAGCCTGCCACCACACCCGACTAATTTTATTTATTTATTTATTTATTTTATTTTTAGTAGAGATGGGGTTTCACCACGTTGGCCAGGCTGGTCTCAAACTCCTGACCTCAGGTGATCCACCCACCTCAGCTTCCCAAAGTGATGGGATTACAGGTGTGAGCCACGGAACCTGGCTCGCAGGTATTTCAATCTAAATGTCAGTTCAACAGGAAACATCAATTAAAACAAAAATGGATCCCACGACCAATACGAATTCCTGTGGCCACTCTCATCCCATTTCCTATCTACATCCACCAAAAAAAAAAAAAAAAAAAAAAAGCAAGGAATAGAGCATACAATCTCTTTTCTTTTATGTTCTCTAAGTAAACCCTGGGTTCTGGTAGGACCCTGTGTCAACATCCTGCTGTCTGAACTCTTATCCTGTTAGGGTAGCCAGATTTTATGCTTTTAAAACACCAACTAGTCCAATGTATAGTTCCGTCTATTAATGGCCACTTTTTTTTTTTTTTTAGAACATCTTAAATTTTTAATCCTTTCTTTACAGGTTACCTAGACCACTTTTAATTAAGAAAACTGTAGAAAGTCAGTAACTGCTGCAAGCGAACGCCAGGCGGTGGCACGTCGATTTCCACAGAGTCCTTCTTTGCGAGGTGTCTGAATGTACTACAGGGGGTCGGTCTCTGCTCACACTTGCTGGAATCAATCGTGGCAGATTTTAGTCCACAGGTCGCTTTTCCCCATATTTCTTTGTAAACTCTTCAGCATTCTTACAGAATTTTTTACGGTCTTTAGAGTATTCTTCAGCTAGGTCAGCCCGAAGCGGGTGCTCGGGCTGTGGGTCATTCACCAGTGCTATGAGGGACTGGATTACTTGGTCGGTTTTGGTTGCTGGCTTCCAGTTTTCAGCACTAATTACTGGCAGACAGACCTGCCCCTTTTCGTCGATGTTCGGGTGATAGATCTTTGTTTTAAATGTAATCCTCGGTGGTTTGAATGGGTACTCTGCTGGAAAGTTGATTTCGATTCTGAAGGCCCCCTTATTATACGGAGGGTTGTCAGGAACAATAAGCCCTTGCCAAGTCAATAAATTAGCTTCATCAACCTGGATGTTACGGAAGTTTTCCATTCCACATTTGCGGATTTCTTCAAGCTCCTTCATCAGCCTCCTGCTGGCCGCCATCTTGGATTTGGTGCTGCTCCTTTCCCAGAATGCATCGTGGTAACGGCCACTTTCAATGGTTGCATATGTATACACAAATAACGTTCTGATGTGGCAGTTTGAACTTACGCTGAGCAAAGCAACTTGCCCACTGGTTGATTAGAGTGATCATCCACAATCCTACACATTATAATTCTTTTTTTTTTTTTTTCTAGAGCCAGAGTCTCGCTCTGTTGCCGGGGCTGGATTGCAGTGGCGCCATCTCGGCTCACTGCAACCTCCGCCTCCTGGGTTCAAGCCATTCTCTTGCCTGGGCCTCCCAAGTGGCTGGGATTACAGGCACGTGCCACCATGCCCAGCTAACTTTTTTTTGTATTTTTAGCAGAGGCGAGGTTTCACCATGTTGGCCTTGCTAGTCTCGAACTCCTGACCTCAAGTGATCCGCCTGCGTTGGTCTCCCAAAGTGCTCAGATTACGGACGTGAGCCACCGTACCCGGCCTTACACATTATAATTCTACCTGCATATTCACCTGCTGCCTGACTGAAGACTGATATTATATCCAGATCAGATTGCTCATCTTGCATTTCACAGCACAAAGTGAGATCCTTGGTGTTTGAATTTTTTATTCTGAGGAATTTCTATTAATCCAGTTCATGTTCTCAACAGGAAGTAATTCAGACATGGGAAATGATAAAATGTATCAACTGAGAGCCAAAGAAGATAATGAATAGAGGTCAAATATACAAATATACTCATGCAAAGGGATAGAAATAATATATTTTGGGGCATTTTCACAAAAAGTTATCACTTTAGAGTACGAATGTAAATTATACTTGTTTACCTGAATTTTCAGATATAACTCACTTTGTAGAATATTTAATATCTTGAAACCTGTCATTTTAATTATAAAATTGGACTTGAATTTCTGTAGAACAAGTATTATACCCAGAACGACACGAAAACTTCAGTAAGAAGGCAGCAAAACTTATTTAAAAATCACATATTTAAAGGTAAGATTATCTTTTACAATAAATTATGAATGGCATTGCTCAAAATAAGTTACGGAATATGAATGCAAAGTAGTCAGAGTTATTTTTATATTTGCCATAAGAGCTAAGGAGCTTAAAAAGAAAAGTAGTATTAGAACAACAAAAAATGGGACAGCAGTCACTTGGCTTCAATAAGCCTTCTCTGCAATATTCTGTAAGAAAAGAATATACAAGTTGCATTTTTAAAAGTTACCTTGTTGTGGAAGCTTCTGAATTTTGGAAAGGAATGGTTGATTTTGATCAAAGCCTGGAAGAAATACAGACATTTTGAATCAAAATGTAACAGTATATGCAGAGAGCTCTCTAGCTACAGATAATAAAATCACCACCTAAGCACAGGCTGTGTAGACCAGGACTAGGAAAGAAGTCCATCTGGCAGGAAAATAAGTTAGAATTCAGAGAGCAAATAAGATTGCAGCAGATGTCAGGGTACAGAAAATGATTGAATAAGTAAGAATTCAAAATAGTATGTTTATATGACCTGTCTTCCCCAACTAAAAGCTCCATATGGGCAGGGATTGTAATTTTGTCCATTGCTGTATCCCCAGCTTCTGCGCCAGTGTCTGGCTTATAGAAGATGCTCCATACATTCCCCCTCCCGACCCCTCACTTTTGTGTAAGCCCTGACTCGCATCCATACTTTTTTTTTTTTTTTTTTTTTTTTTGAGGAGTTTCACTCTTGTCTCCCAAGCTAGAGTTCAATGGCGTGATCTCAGCTCACTGCAACCTCCGCCTCCCAGGTTCAAATGATTCTCCTGCCTCAGCCTCCCGAGTAGCTGGGATTACAGGCGCCCACCACCACGCCTGGCTAATTTTTGTATTTTTAGTAGATATGGGGTTTCACCATGTTGGCCACGCTGTTCTCAAACTCCTGACCTCAGGTGACCCACCAGCCTTGGCTTCCCAAAGTGCTGGGATTACAGGCGTGAGCCACTGTGCCTGGCCCTTTCCTTTCCTTTCCTTTCCTTTCCTTTCCTTTCCTTTCCTTTCTTTTCTTTCTTTCCTTCTTTCCTTCCTTCCTTCCTTCCCTTTCCTTTTTTTTTTTTTTTTTTGGACAGAGTTTTGTTCTTATCACCCAGGCTGGAGTGCAATGGCGCAATCTTGGCTCGCTGCAACATCCGCCTCCCAGGTTCAAGTGATTCTCCTGCTTTGGTCTCTGGAGTAGCTGGGATTCCAGGCAAGCCCGGCTAATTTTTGTTATTTTTAGCAGAGACGGGTTTCACCATGTTGGCCAGGCTGGTCTCAAACTCCTGACCTCAGGTGATCTGCCTGCCTTGGCCTCCCAAAGTGCTGGGATTACAGGCGTGAAAACCCTGCCCGGCCCATAAATATTTGATAAGTGAATAAACATAAGCTGAAGTTTCAGAAGACAGATTTGTCCAAGGAAATTAAGTCCCACAAGTATGTGAGGAACACCTAACCAGTACTATGTTAAGTGTCTGCATGTAATGCAAAAGTAACTGTTATCCAAGACTCAGTAATATGGCATGAGAATGCATGGCGCTGGGTGGGGAGGAGTGACTGTCTTTGGGAAGAAGGCATTAGAGATGGTATTGAATGGTGAGTGGTAGGAACGGGAGGGACTGGAGCCCAATGCCAGGCCCTGGGCTTTGTATTCCATTCCCAATCTCCCTGAGAACAGGAACTACTTCAAGTGCCTGCCTCACTATGTTTCTAGTAGGTGCTCAATAAATATGCATGAACTGGTAAGTAGACAATTGGGAGCCAAGCAGTGCATCCAATGGAGCTGCAGGATCAGCATGCTGGCCAGGACCAGCCAGGGAATCAGCCAGGGCCTATTTCTTTGTTCTCTGACTCATCTAATTGAACAACTGTGGCCAATCCAGGATGGGCATTGTCAGAGTGTGGTCTGAGAACTCCTCCCCCAGGATTAAACGTTAAAATGTTAACCCTCAGGCCCCATTGAGACTTCTTGAATCAAAATCCTGAGGGAGAGAACAGACACTGTAATGTAAAGCAGGTATCCAAGAATTGGGCACTGTGGCTCATGCCTGTAATCCTAGCCCTTTGGGAGGCTGAGGTAGGAGGATTGCTTGAGGCCAGGAGTTCAAGACCAGCCTGGGCAACATAGTGAGACCTGGTATCTACAAATAAAAAATTAAAAATTAGGTGGGCATGGTAGCATACACCTGTAATCCTAGCTACTTGGGAGGCGGGACTGGGAAGGAAGATCACTGAGCCCAGGAGGTTGACGCTGCAGTGAGCTATGATTGACTGCACTCCAGAAACTGAAATCCCAAGAGCAAGAGAAACAACTATTTTGGGTGGTCACTGTGGGCCAGGTACTGTTCAAGATGCTTTCACATATAGTAATTTTATTTATTTATTTAATTTTAAATTTGCTGCAAACTCTTGAGCAGACTTACATATAGTAATTTAATATGCAATACTCCACAGAGATAGTTTGATTATAACTATCTGTGTTTGAGGAAACAAGCTCAGAGATAGTATATAACTTGCTTTACACTGAATGGCAAGTAACTATTGGGGATCCAAATTCCTGAGCTTAATTTCAGAGACCACACACTCTCCTACATCTCACGGCACCTTAGGGGAATGAAGAATCCAGGAAACCAGGACATCATGTTGTGCCTGCCTTCAGGAAATGTACATTCAGCCTCTGTTTGGTTGAATCTGCCCAAATGAATCTCCAGAAATCGAGATTTGAGGTTTTAACATTACATAATTCTAGATCCTAGAGTGTCAAAGTCATCTATGACTTTAATAATCCTAGTAAGACGTCCAAGCACTGGGTGCAGTGGTTTGTCTGAACCAGGACTAATTTTTAGAAAATTCACATGTGCAGAGTGGACAAGTGCCTTAACAGAGTGAAGGCAGAGGTGGGGGAAGACAGCTGGAGAGGTGCAGACTGTCACCCTCACACCTAACACCGCTGTTGGCTCCCACCAACAGTCCCACCCAGGGTGGCCGGGTCTTCTCATGTTTCAGAGAAGCCTAAAGTCCAGTTTTCCATGTGAACCATAACAATTTCAAAATATCCATAACTAATTCAAAAGTTTAAACTACATCCTGCAGGCCAAACAAACAGGTCTGGAAGACAAGTTCAGGCCCATGGAGCTCCAGCATGCACCCTCTAGTTGGGAACATACAAATCCCAGCTCGTTAAGCTACATAAAGTAACTGGGACATGGTTTAGTGAAAACAGTTTCCATCAGAACCTGTCTGTGCATCTGCTTGCATGAAGGTATATCCCTACCACTATTTCTGGTTTAATTTAGGAAAACATGCATTGCATCATCTTTTGATTTTATGCAAGTGTATCAGATGTGGCCTGAAGGCCAAATTTTTGTAAATTGGGATTGCGTCTTTTTATTGCCCACCTTCCCACCGTAAGGATGCCTAATTCTGGTTTTTGAGTGATCTTTAATGAGCACTGGCCAATTTTAAATGTATGATTCCCTGGCCTTTCAGTTTATTTTATTTTTTTGAGACAAGGTCTGGCTGGAGTGCAGTGGTGCTATCTTGGCTCACTGCAACCTCCACTTCCCAGGCTCAAGCCATCCTCCCGTCTCAGCCTCCCTAATAGCTGGGACTACAGGTGTGCACCACCATGCCCGGCTAATATTGTAATTTTTTAGAGACGGAGTTTCGCTATGTTGCCCAGGCTGCTCTTGAACTCCTGGATCCAAATGATCCCCCTGCCTCAGCCTCCCAAAGTGCTGGGATTATAGGCGTTGAGCCACCACACCCAGCCCTAGTTTATTTTAAAGGAAACTAGAGTAAACTCTCTGGGGGAAGAAACTCCAGTTTAATAACACTCTGTATTGTATCTCCTTTATTGTAATTGTATTTGGAGATTTTCCACATGGAACTTCTCTGTACTGAAGCCTTAAACCTGCTGTGTTTCAGAGCAGAAGTTATCCATGTCTGTCTATCTCTCTCTGACACACATGCACAAAAACTAGATATGTGATTTACTATATATGACACGATAAACATTCTAAAACAGTAAGTTTAGAACAACAAATTTTTTGTCATTGCTATTATTTAATGATTTTATCATGTTACTTTATGTAGAATGGCTATGAATAATTAATTAGGTTTTGTTGTTTTTAATATCTCCACAGTCTAAATAATAAACCATTTTCCCAATATTGGCATTGCTTTAGAAGAGATTTTCTTTTTTTTTTTTTTTTTTTTTTTTTGAGACGGAGTCTCGCTCTGTCGCCCAGGCTGGAGTGCAGTGGCCGGATCTCAGCTCACTGCAAGCTCCGCCTCCCGGGTTTACGCCATTCTCCTGCCTCAGCCTCCCGAGTAGCTGGGACTACAGGCGCCCGCCACCTCGCCTGGCTAGTTTTTTGTATTTTTAGTAGAGACGGGGTTTCACCATGTTAGCCAGGATGATCTCGATCTCCTGACCTTGTGATCCGCCCGTCTCGGCCTCCCAAAGTGCTGGGATTACAGGCTTGAGCCACCGCGCCCGGCCTAGAAGAGATTTTCTTATCTACTTTATGGCAGAGTTAAAAAGGTGCCTCTCCCTGTGTCCTAAGTTTTGCAACGTGTGTGCATTTATTACGTGTCATCAAGCGAGGCAGTGCTAAACTAGCAAAGCAGAAATCATCACCAGAGCAAATTAACGCAGTGTCACCCGCTGACCGATGTTAAACGCGGCAGAGACGCACAAGCATCCGTGTGAATGGATTAAAAAGGCACTTACAGGGATGGCCCGCAAAGATCCTAGTTTCAAGACACAACAAAAAGCCTCCAGGAAGTGAAGCCGGCAGGTTCTAATCTCACTTATTTTCATGGCTATGTTTTTTTAATTGTAGTTTTCCACTGTGAAACCAAAGAGCATCAAAGGAGAACAGCCTTTCCCCTCTCCCGAAAGCCTCACGGAGCTGAGTTCCCAGAGCTGCGCGGCCGCGGGTCACGGGGAAGCTGCCCCGCGCGCGGAGCTCCCCGAGCGCCCAGCCCTGCCTGCGCCGCCGCCGCCACCACCGCAGCCACCGCAGCCACCGCCGCCGCCGCGGCCAGGGAGCTGGGCTGAGCCGAGCCGGCCAGGGCTGGCCGGGGCGGGCCGGGGCGGGGATGGGCGGGCCTGGGCGGGGCGAGCGTCCGTGGTTATTTATTTATTTAGCGGCTGCAGGAAAGCTCCTTGGCGCTCGCGAAACCCGGAGACGCCTTCCAGGTACCCCGGCGCTCCCGCCCGTCCAACAGTTCCCGAGCTTGGGAGAAACTAAGGAACTTGCTTCGCTCGCCCGCCCGCCGCTCCCGGGGCCGCGTGCCCACCCGCGGCGCTCGCCCTCCCTGCTCTTCCCCACTTTCTGCCCCCACCTCCGCCCGCCCCACCTTCCCCCCTTCCCCCGCTTTCCCCTCTCCCACCTCCTCCTTCCCGCCCCCACCTCCACTTTCTCTCCCCTCCCACATCCCCCGTCTGCCTCTTCCCCCTCCTTCCCGCCCCACCTCTCCCTGCTCCTCTCCCTCCTCCTCCCCTCCGCTCCTCTACTTTCCACCTCCTCCGCCCTCCCCCACCTGCCCCCCGTTCCCCTCACCACCCCTCTTTCCCCACTCCGCTCCCCCGGCGGCGGGCGGCTCCCTGGCTCCGGCGTGTACAGATTTGGGCAGAATGTGGTTCCAAGGCTCTCGGTCAAGAATTCAGAGGAGGAAAGTTTGCTGGCGGCGCCGCGGCTCACACCACTCCCCGCCCCGGGGACTGTCCTCCAGGCCGGGCCGCGCCGCCGGTGCTTCCCTTCCCGGAGCCTTCGCTCTTCCCCGGGAAGGCCCGGCCTTACATAAGGGCCCGTGCGCCCGCCCCAGCCCCGGGGGCAGCGCGCTGTGCTCTGCTCAGTTTAACAAATATTCTGCTCCTGAAACTTAGTACCGATAAAAAGGGCAGCGGTCCGTTTTATTTTAGACAGAAAAATGAGGGCGCAAAAGGGGACTGAGAGGGAGAGAGGCCAGAGAACAAGACAGCAGGTTCGTGTTGGTGGCAGGTGGATGGATAGAAGGTTCCTTGAGAGCGGAATTTCCTATTTGGATGCCTGTGCAGAGGGAGGTGGCTGTAAAGATCGGGTAGCCTTGATAACGCCAAGGTGGCCTGGACAACAGAAGCCCGGGGAAGGAAACGGGGCGGGACTTCTGCCTCCAGAAAGGATGATCGCTATCCGCGTCCATAGTGGGACACGCGCCTGAGCGAGGGCGCGTGTAGCGGAGAATGGGGTATGGGTCATGTGCAGGGAGCATAATGCCTGCGTCTCCAGCGGCAGGCCTGGCCTACAGCAGGCACACCATAAACAGCTAACACGTGGGCACTGAGCTTAAACTTTGCCAGCTTGGTTGCATTTAATCCTTAAAACAATTGAGCCCTCCTTACTCCCATTTTACACACGGGGAGACTGAGACCTGGATGGGCTAAGTGACTTGGCCATGACCACACAGCTCTTTGCAGCCGATGAGGACTCAAACCTCAGACTCCAAAACTCATGCTATGGGACAACTTCGTATTTGGGAGGCGTAATACAAAAGGGTTCAGCTTTGGGGCAGAGTGAAGGGACACCGTGTTTGGAGGATAGGCAGGTAGGCTTGCCGCAGGTGGATATGTATTTCCCTGCAGTTCTCTCACGCTCACATTTCACCATGGACACAGCGGATCTTTACCCCTCAGGACGTTCCTGAGGCGGGTTCATTAGCCCGAGTTTCTGAAATCCTCTACTTCCTCCACAGTGGGTACTTGAAGAGCTGTCCTCTCTGGTTAACCCAAGTCTCTTTGTGGCTCTTCAGGGAAATTCCCTGTGCCCAAACAAGACTGGTATCCATGTGCAGAGTTACTGGACTCCCCAACGGGATTAAAAACAATTCCCCAAATTCCCGTTCTTCTGGGAATTCGTGGGATTCCTGGCCCACACAACATTTTATAAGGGGCCTAACCTGGAGCCTAAGGATGTGGGTATCCAGGAGTAATGATGATGGGACATTCTTAGTCTAGCGTGAATGTATGTCCCTTTGCTGCTGCTCCCCAGCAACTATGAAACACACCTGATACTGTTAGGCCCCTCCGATAGTTTCTTTTTAAACGGTTTCGAGATCCCACTAAGGATTTTTTTTTTTTTGCTTCAGTTGCTATTTTTACTACCACTTAACATCTACACACTCATAGGAACCCAGAAGACACCCTAATCCTCCCCAAAAGTGAGAAAGATTTGACATCCCAGCCTGCTAAGGAAGTCAGTGGGAAGCCTGGTTCTCAAATCAAATGTCTACACGTGTTCCCATAGAGCACAGAGAAATCGGCGTTCGCCGTGTGGTGGGATAATACCTTAGGGTGCTATCTGATAGTTCATTTATTTCTAAACTAGTGTAGCCGCCATATTGATAATTAAATATCCCGTAGGAGCTCTGGGAGGGTCTCCTTGTGTTATCCCTTCTCCATTTTTTTAAGGGTAAAAACTGAAGCCGCCAAAAGGCTTACTATACCACACAACACCCAAGCCTTGTTTTGGGGCATGGGGACAGTGGATCTATGGCTCCTCAGGATGCCAACCAAGCGAAGAAGGAAGCCAGCTCTACTCAACAGCTCCTACAAAGGAAGGACCACAGGGGAGGGGCTTCAGTGGTTCCAGGCAACTGCTTCATTCACAACAGAATGACCATTTTCTCCAGCATGGCCAACTATCCCTAATCTTTTTGTCACAACAGCCTAGAAGGCAGAAGCTAGAGCCAAGGCTGCTGCTAAGGAATTCCTACTCTTACTGGGGCCTAATGTCAGCCTTTCCTTATATTGTAGAGGGGGCCCTGGAGGATAGTTAGAGACTCTCTTCCTGCTGGGCTCTGAAGAGGAGCAGGAGGATCTGGTGAGCAAAGTGAAGCAAAGCTTAATGCAGTGCCTGCAGCTGACAGCCCAGTTCCCTACTGCACGCAGTTGGCTCAGGGCTGTCCCCCACCTTGGAGCTTCTTGCCACTCACGGGCTACCCTGCACACACTACTTACTGCCCAGGCCTGTCTGCCGCCACAGTACCCTGTGCCAGAGACCTTTCCTGGCCTCTGCTGGATCCCAGGCCTAGTATCATTCCTGGGGACCCCAGAGGCAAGTCCAGGCTATTACGTTCTGGGAAAACAATGGACAGTGTACATGTTTGCCTTTTGACGTAGATAAATGATACCTGGATCCCAAGTCTGGCTCTGGGGCAGGGGAGCTTCAGGCCTGGCTACGGCAGAACACTGAAGGAGGTACTCTGGGTTTTCACCACCTCTTAAATCATCTCAGAGAGAGAGAGAGAGCCACTTACTTTCACATGCACAAGCTGCCGCTGGCTCTGTCACAAGAAGATGAACTACAAGTAATAAAATCAAGATGAAGTTCTGTGTAAATCTTTCCAGCTTACAAAAATTGTAGAAAGTTGAAGATGAAAGGGATATTAAAGAGCATCTCATTCTACCTCCTCATTTTGCAGCTGTAAGAACCGAGACCCAGGGAGGGGGACTGGGGAAGCCACCATCACACAGCTGCTCCGTGGCAGGGGTTGTGCTGACTTTCTGTGGCTGTTGCCATTACACCCAGCATCTTTTGACTTTTGAAAACAGTGAAGGAGAAATCAGTTCTCCCAGCATCTTCACCTCCCACAACGTTTATTGTTTCCAGCTGTTAAAAATTGGCCCTTTAAAAATGAGTCGCCCTGCCAGTCACAGAGGGTCACCGCGGTGGGCAGTGCTGATTTAGAGGGCGGCAGAACAGGGAGGTGATCGGAGGCATAATTGCCAGTCTGCTCCCTGGCACCTGGGGATTTCTGTCATTCAAGTCCCTGGGTGTGTGCCCTCAGCAAATACTAACCCACAGAGTCAATTGCTAACTGCAGTCATCTGTGCATTTGCCCTCTGGGGATGGAAAGTCAGAAGAAATGCCATTTCCTAGTCTAGTTGGCCTTGGATGAGAATATGTTTTTGCCTAATGGAAGCCTTCGGAAAGTGAATAATGTGTATTTAGGACCTACAGTGCTCCCCAGGATGCTGTAAGGGACCTGGTTATAAAGAAAAAAACCTCACAGATAACCATCTTGGCTTTGTCTTTGTCTGAGTTAAGTCCTTTTGGTTGGAAGTAATCAACTTGAGCTGACTTAAGCATTAAGGGACATACAAGAGTACAGCGGTATCTCATGAAGTGCAAGGGCAGATGGCCTCAAGGTAGCCCGAGAAGCTGCTAGGAACCTAGGCAGTCCACCTTCTCCAGCTTTCTTCTCTGCTTCATGTCTCTGCAATCTACTTTCTTCTCTGTGAGTAGCTGGGCGGAGGATAATCCCTCAACAACTATCACATCTACATCTTCTCTCCTCAAGAGATTAGCCAAAGATGAGTGGCTGTCCTCAGTCCAATACCAGATTCCTGGGAAAGGGAATTTGGTTGTCCAGCCTGGGTCAGGTGCACAGCTTGATCCAAGCAGGTGTGCCCGGGAGAGGATTCCCTGAGACAGGTACATCTGGGGACACTCATCCTCATGAATGACCGAAGGACAGTTCTCCAGGAAAGAAGAGAGAAGAGCGGAGGTCAGACATTTCAAATGTGTATTATAGGCAACACATTAGTTACTGATATAGAAAAATGGCAATGTCTAAGTAGGGGGCTTGAGAAACAGTTCAAACACTGTAGAGATTTTGATTATTTGCCTAACTTCCGGGATGATAAATTGTCTATTATGGAGCTGTATCTTTGTTTTGTTTTGAGACAGAGTCTTGCTCTATGGGCAAGGCTGGAGTGCCGTGGCGTGATCTCAGCTCACCACAACCTCCGCCTCCCAGGTTCAAGCAATTCTCCTGCCTCAGCTTCCTGAGTAGCTGAGATTACAGGCGCCCACCACCACTGCCGGCTAATTTTTGTATTTTTAGTAGAGATGGGGTTTCACCATGTTGGCCACGCTAGTCTGGAACTCCTGACCTCAAGTGATCCGCCCTTCTCAGCCTCCCAAAGTGCCAGAATTATAGGCGTGAGCCACCATGCCCTGCCAGAGCTGAGCTGAATCTTTTTTGTGTGTGTGGAGAGGGATGGAGTTTCGCTTTTTCGCCCAGGCTGGAATGCAGTGGCACAATCTTGGCTCACTGCAACCTCCGCCTCCCAGGTCCAAGCGATTCTCGTGCCTCAGCCTCCCCAGTAGCTGGGATTACAGGCATGTGCCACCACGCCCGGGGAATTTGTGTATTTTTAGTAGAGACAAAGTTTCACCATGTTGGCCAGGACCTCAAGCGATCCACCCACCTCAGCTTCCCAAAGTGCTGGGATTACAGGCATGAGCCACCGTGCCCAGCCAATCTTTTCATGTAGTAGATTTCTTGCAATGTAACCCCTATCCTCTGGGCTTTGTGTAAAAAGTGCATTCAGACAATCTGAGGAGTGTCTTAATTTTTTATGTGACTATCACATATATTTTCATCCTGTTGAGGTGTGTTTGCTAGGTGGATATTGAACTCAAAATCGAAGTATAATTTTAAACTTGTGTTGAAATATATGTGTATAAGCATATGTGCACAATTACCTATATTGTTAAACACCCAACCTGCTTTCCAAAGGATTTGAAGCAACGTCTAGTAAAAACACAGAAGTATGGCCAAGAGCTGTTAACACCAAAAAAAGTAGTACAGGGCAAGTCGCAAACAGATTGCAGTTGAGGAAAGCTGCAAAGGACTATAATGCCAGGCCTGAAGTGATTGCTAAATGTAGCTCTGAACTTTCTGACATTCAAAGCCAAAAATAGATGTATTTTATTATTTAAACAGTGTCTACTCTGAGGTCCTCAAAACGCTTTCAGGGGGTCCACAGATCAAAACCATTTTCATAATAACACCAAGACACTGTTTGCAACTTTCATTGTCATTCTCTTAGGAGTGTACAGTGGAGTTTTCCAGAAGGTACATGCCGTGTTCATCACCACAGATTAAATGCAGAAACAGACATGAGGATCTAGCTGTCTCCTACTAAGCCAGACGTTCAGGACATTTAAAAGTGTAAAACAGTGCCACTCTTCTCACTAACTTTTTTGTTTTGGAAAATATATCTTTCATAAAATATTAATTATGTTGATATATTATGGGTTTGTTGTTATTTTAAATGATAAATAATTTTCTGATTTAATTTCTATGACTGTAAATATTGATGGATATATCCTGTATAAGCAAAAAGTCTTTGGGGTTCTCAACTATTTTTAAGCGTGTAAAGGGGTCATTAGAGAACTGTTCCTCAAGAATATTAGTGTTATTTAAAGAGCTTCTGCACAGAAAAAGAAACTATCAACAGAGTAAACAAACTACAGAATGGGAGAAAATATTTGCAAACTGTGCATCTGACAGGGGGCTAATATCCAGACTCTATAAGGAACTTAAACAATTCAATGAGTAAAAAATAATTAACCCCATTAAAAAGTGGGCAAAAGACATGAACAGACACTTCTCAAAAGAAGACATACAAGCAGCCAACAAACACGAAAAAATGCTCAACATCACTAATCATCAGAGAAATGCAAATTAAAACCACAGGGAGATACCATCTCACTGTAGTCAGAATGGCTATTATTAAAAAGTAAAAAAAAAAAAAAGATGCTGTTGAGGCTGTAGAGAAAATGTAATGCTTATACATTGTTGATGAGAACATAAATTAGTCCAGCCACTGTGGAAAGCAGTTTGGAGATTCTTCAGAGAACTTAGAACTACCATTTGACCCAGCAGTCCCATTACTGGGCACATACCCAAAAGAAAACAAATCTTTCCACCAAAAAGACACATGTGCTCGTATGTTCACTGCAGCACTATTCACAATAGCAAAGCCATGGAATCAATCTAGGAGTTCATCAATGATGGATTGGATAAAGGAAATGTGGTACACATACATCATGAAATATTGCCCAGCCGTAAAAAAGAATGAAATCATGTCCGTTGCAGCAACATGGATGCAGCTGTAAGCTGTTAGCCCAAGTGAATTAATGCAGGAACAGAAAACCAAATCCTGCATTTTCTCACTTATAAGTGGGGGCTAAACATTGAGTACACATGGACATAAAGATGGAAACAACAGACACTGGAGACTACTAGAGGGAGGAGAAAGGGAGAGAGGAGAAAGGGAGGGAGGAGAAAAGGAGGGAGTCAAGGGCTGAAAAACTACCTATTAGGTACCATGCTCACAACCTCAGTGATGGGATTAACTGAATCCCAAACCTCAGTGTCACATAATATACTCATGTAACAAACCTGTGTATGTACCCTCTGAATCTAAAATAAAGGTTGAAATTATTTTTTAAAAAAAGAATATAACTATTATTTAATCATCTGTATCAGTCCATTCTCACAATGCTATATATTAATAAAACTACTTGAGACTGGGTAATTTTTAAGGAAAAGAGTTGACTCACAGTTCTGCATGGCTGGGGAGGCCTCAGGAAACTTACAATTATGGTGGAAGGGGAAGCTTGCAAGGCATGTCTTACATGGTAGCGGGGGAGAGAGAGAGAGAGAGAGCAAGTCAGGGGGTTGGCGGGAAAGTGCCACACTTTTAAACCATCAGATCTCGTGAGAACTCACTATCACACCATAAAGGAAACTGGACCCATTATCCAGTCACCTACCAGGTCCCTCCCCTGACACACAGGGATTGCAATTCGAGATGAGATTTGGATGGGGACAAGAGCCAAACCATATCATGCATCTGAGATGCTGATTTTGCCCCCCATCCCCCAATTTTTTCCAAAAGACATTGATCTACACTTGATCCCCTACAAAACTGAAAGTATTTTAGGAATAGATGAAGCAGCATTTTTATGCACATATATTCATTTATTCCTCATTCTATCTGCTCAAAACGTATTTATTCAGCACCTTTTGTTTGTTTGTTTTGTTTTTTGAGACGGAGTCTCGCTCAGTCGCCCACGCTGGAGTGCAGGGGCGCGATCTTGGCTCACTGCAACCTCCACCTCCTGGATTCAAGCAATTCTCTGTCTCAGCCTCCCAAGTAGCTGGGATTACAGGCTCCCACCACCAAGGCCGGCTAATTTTTTTTTGTATTTTTAGTAGAGACGGGGTTTCACCATCTTGGCCAGGCTAGTGTTGAACTCCTGACCTTGTAATCCACCAGCCTCGGCCTCCCAAAGTGCTGGGATTACAGGTGTGAGCCACCGCACCCGGCCTATTGATCACCTTTTATACATATGCCAGGTATAGTGCTTGACTCTGGGAATAGAGTGAAGGGCAAGGCACACATGAGCCTTGGCCTCATGAAGATTATGATCTGCTTGCAAAGGAACAACAGTATGACTTAAAAATAATATAGGGTCAATGTAAAATTAATCCAGATGGAAACTGCTTTTGTTTGTCTTCACATAAACTACCAGTTTTTTAAAAACCTGCTACCAGTTTTGCTGAGTCTGAAGGCTTAAGGTCAAGGAATTTCTAAGCAGGAGAACATCATGTGCCAGGTATTGAATTTACTGGTGATGTAAGTTACAGCAGCCCTATTCTCTTATTGTGTTTAAAGGTATGGTATGTTTTGAGAAAATTCAGCCTAGGTAAACAAAAATTCATGTGAGAAAGTATTACATTTGTATTAAAAAATTTTTTTCATTTTGAAAATATTAGACTTATGGAGGGGGTGATCAATAACTTTATTGATTGAATGATTGAGCGGTTCATTGTATATTTAAAACATGATTCAAGGCCGGGCGTGGTGGCTCATGCCTGTAATCCCAGCACTTTGGGAGGCTGAGGTGGGTGGGTCATAAGGTCCGGAGATTCACCGTCTCTACTAAAAAATACAAAAAATTAGCTAGGTGTGGTGGCGGGTGCCTGTAGTCCCAGCTACTCGGGAGACTGAGGCAGGAGAATGTTGTGAACCTGGGAGGCGAAGCTTGCAGTGAGCCGAGATCACGCCACTGCACTCCAGCCTGGGTGACAGAGCGAGACTCCATCTCAAAAAAAACAAACAAAAAAGAAACATGATTCAGATGATCCCAGTTGACTCAGTTTATCAGTTATATGTATAATACATTTAGAAAAACAAAACTGTACTGCACAGTTGCAGTAGAAAAGAAGGAAGCATGCTTCCAGGGTGGCTAGTGTCTGCTGCTAGGCAAGCCCCAGAATGGAAGGAAAAGTCTAGAGGCAGTAAAAGAGCAGCGCCAAAGAAAATATGAACTTCAAAGTTTAAGTGGAACTTAATTTCTTTGACAGCATCATTGAGCAGAAGGTCAAGGCAGTGCATATAAATTTCAGTAAGACATTATACAAAAATCTTTTATAGCGTTCTTGTTGATTAGCTAATGGAGAGATGTAGGGTAGATCATGGTATAATTAGATTGATTTGCAGCTAGCTGGTTGAACAATCATTTCCCAAAAGTCTTGGTAATGGATCCATTTCAACTTTGAGGGGGTTCTTTATAGGCTTACCACAGGGCTCTAGCTTAAGCCTCACTCAGTACAATATTGTTGTAAGTCATATGCTGGTGAAATCTGCTGTTGACACACAGATAAGAGGAATAGCTTATATATTAAGATGCTAGGACCAGAGTCCAAAAACATTTGAAAAGACTGGAACAATGTGTCAAGTTTAATAAGATAGAGTTTAATAGGATAGCAGTCCACATTCTGGCCCCTAAAAACTCTCTGAACAAGTTCATGATGTTTGGAACATGGCATATTTAAACGACATCAGAATGAGGCAAATATATAAACATATCTGAGTCAGGTCCAGTGGCTCATATATATAGTCCAAGCTACTTGGGAGGCTGAGGCAGCAGGCTTGTTTGAGTGCAGCCTGGGCAACATAGTGAGGCCTCACCTCTTAAAAAAATAAATAAATAAATAAAGGTATCTGTAAGGACTTTGCTATGAGTAGGCCACCACTTGATTTATAGGATGAGGTTTCCTGAAGCTTCTTGATGTCAGTAGGTCTTAGGCCAGGGGACAGGAGGGCGAGGTTGTGGAAGAAACCTGCATAGAAAGAATGGTTTAAGAATGCAATATGCGCCCATGCGGTGGCTCACACCTGTAATCCCAGCACTTTGGGAGGCCGAGGTGGTTGGATCACGAGGTCAGGAGATCAAGACCATCCTGGCTAATTTGGTGAAACCCGTCTCTACTAAAAATACAAAAAATTAGCCGGGCTTGGTGGCAGGCGCCTGTAGTCCCAGCTACTCGGGAGGCTGAGGCAGGAGAATCACTTGAACCTAGGAGGCAGAGGTTGCGATGAGCACCACCACACTCCAGCCTGAGTGACAGAGCAAGACTCCATCTCAAAAAAAAAAAAAAAAAAAAAAAAAGGTGCAATATGCAAAAGAAAACAGCAAACTCAATAAATGACTTTCTAAAATGCAATGGGAGGCCTCAGAATGTATTAACAGAAATATAATGTCCAGAATAAAGGAGGGGATGGTCCTACTTTACTCTCTGCCAGTTAGGCCCCACCTGGAATACTGGAGGCAATTCTGAGTGACTACCTTTTACAGAGACTTTGACTAGCTAAATATATACAGAGAACACAGCAATTAAGATGGAAAGGGTCTTGAAATCATGTCATGTCCCTGCTTTCAAAGTGTGACCCTGCTGGCTCCCTCTCAGAGCTCGCTTCCTACCTCTTTCCCCTCACTGTTTCCTCTCCACTGTCTCCATGATGGCCTTGCTGGTATTCCCCAGACATCAAACATTTATCATTGCAAGGCCTTTTTTTTTTCTCCCCAGATATTGACATGGCTCTTTCCCTCAGTTCAGGAGAGTTTTCCCGAAAGTCAGGTCTTTGTCCAAATGTTATGTCCTCAGTAGGACCTCTCTTACCTCCCAACCTAAAGCAACAGTCTCATTCCCAGTTTCTTTACCGTGCCTTTCCTTCTGTGTATGTATCACTACCTGACATTACATTATAAATGTACCTATTGAACTGTTTATTTTCTGTCTTCCTCAATAGAATATATGTTCCAGGAGGGCTGTGGCTTTGTTTTCCTCTTCCATCCTTCAGCCATCCTAGGTACACAATAAACAACTTTTTTTTTTTTTTTTTTTGAAATAGGGTCTCACTTTGTCACCCAGGCTGGAGTGCAGTGGTGCGATCTCACCTCTCTGCAGCCTCGACCTCCTGGGCTCAAGCGATTCTCCCACCTCAGCCCCGTAAGTAGCTGGGACTACAGGCATGTGCCACCACGCCCAGCCAATTTTTTGTATTTTTTGTAGAGACGGGGTTTCACTATGTTGCCCAAGCTAGTCTAGAACTCCTGAGCTCAAGCGATTTGCCTGCCTCGGTTTCCCAAAGTGCTAGGATTACAGATTACAGGCATAAGCCATGGTGCCCAGTCCTCAGTAAGGATTTATTTATTTATTTATTTATGTATTTAGAGACAGTGTCTTGCTCTGTCACCCAGGCTGGAGTGCAGTGGTGTGACCCTGGCTCACTGCAACCTCTGCCTCCCAGGTTCAAGTGATTCTCCTGCCTCAGCCTCCGAGTAACTGGGATTACAGGCGTGCACGAGTAGGTTCAGCTAATTTTTGTATTTTTCGTAGAGGCAGGGTTTCATCATGTTGGCCAGGCTGGTCTCGAACTCCTGACCTCAAGTGATCCACGTCCTCGGCCTCCCTGAGTGCTGAGATTACAGGCATGAGCCACCATGCCCAGCCACAATGAGCAATTTTTGATGAACTTAAGGAATAAAACGAGTCCATACTGCAAAGCTACAAAAGGAAAGCCTCTAAGAGATTCAAACACGTAGGGGAGCTACTTTGTGGAAGAGGTTTTTCCCACATGGCCAGGATAGAATGATGAGTGGGCGCTCAAGGAAAAAAGATTTGAGACTCTCTGGCTCTGTGGAAAAAAAAAAAAAAAAAAAAACATTTCTAAGAGTTGGAAAGGGTGGGTCCCTTGGGGTGTCCCTGCCACTGGTTGTACTTGCATGGATTTGAGAAAACCACTCGTCAGGGATACTGTTTGGTTTCTGAATTAGATAATACTTAACACTTTTTCCTATTCTAAAATTTTATGAGATTTTCACAGGTTAGGCCACCTCTTTCTTATTAAAAAGTAGTTTTAAAATTTGGTCTGCTGAAGTAATTTTCCTATGTGAACACACCTTCAATGTTTTAAATGTGACCATGGATTCAATTTATAGAAACTATGCTCGTTTTCTGAAGCATGGTTTGAACTATGTGAGATTTAGAGGAGGAAGATTTTGGTTTCATGAGAAGTATGTATCACTCTGAGGGCATCTTAAGAATGATCAGGATGTACCTAGTTTTTTTTTTTTTTTTTTTTTGAGACGGAGTCTCGCTCTGCCGCCCAGGCTGGAGTGCAGTGGCCGGATCTCAGCTCACTGCAAGCTCCGCCTCCCGGGTTCCCGCCATTCTCCTGCCTCAGCCTCCCGAATAGCTGGGACTACAGGCGCCCGCCACCTCGCCCGGCTAGTTTTTTGTATTTTTTTTAGTAGAGACGGGGTTTCACCGTGTTAGCCAGGATGGTCTCGATCTCCTGACCTCGTGATCCGCCCGCCTCGGCCTCCCAGAGTGCTGGGATTACAGGCTTGAGCCACCGCGCCCGGCCTACCTAGTTTTTTTTTAATCTACATAACCAGTGTGCTCACCACCCTTATAAATAGTCATAAATGTTGCTTTCTGGGTATCTTTCTAGATAAGACATTGTGTCTGTTCCAAGGAGAATGCTTTTAGCACTCAACAGCTGAGAAAGGAAATGAATTATCCCATTGTAACTACTAGGGCAACTTAGGTAGTCAGTCATACCTTGGTATGAACAGACAGACAAAAGAATAAACAAGATTCTGCTATGTTTTTTCAACGAGGAGGAAGTTTTTCCTCCCTCCCTCCCTCCCTCCCTTCCTTCCCTCCCTCCCTTCCTTCCCTCCCTCCCTTTCTTCCCTCCTTCCTTCCTTCCTCCCTCCCTTCCTTCCTTCTTTCTTTTTGTGAGTCGGAGTGTCACCCAGGTTGGAGTTCAGTGGCGCAATCTCAACTCACTGCAACCTCCGCTTCCCAGGTTCAAGCACTTCTCCTGCCTCAGCCTCCCGAGTAGCTGGGACTACAGGCACGCACCACCACACCTGGCTAGTTTTTTGTATTTTAGTAGAAACGGGGTTTCACCGTGTTGCCCAGGCTGGTCGGGAACTCCTGAGCTCAGGCAATCCACCCACCTGGGCCTGCTAAAGTGCTGGGATTACAGGCGTGAGTCACTGCGCCCGGCCCCCCCCCCCCCCCCCGCCCTTTTTTAAAAATTAAATAGCACTAAATGTTTAATACTAACGCAGATCTCGGAGGAAACTGAACAGGGGTCTGGTGTTTTTATAAAGCAAACAGACAAAATAAGTGTTTGTAGAGGACTCTGTGTTTTTGACTTACAGGAAAAGGGACAGAATATCAGTGCAGAAGGACTCCGGGCAGAGTCCAGCTCAGATCTCCAGCAGTGACTCACTCCCACAGTCCTCAAGCAGGCCAGGAGCTGTGATACCGCCCGAAATGTGTCGTGGGAATTTGTGGTTATTTCTCTGGCGATGTGATGAGATTTTTGCTGCCTAAAAACCCCAGAGGTTAGAACCACATGGCTAGTGTTCTGATAACCTAGTAAGTGAGAAAAGAAAGTCTTTCCTGGAATTCTGAATTTTAAAAACTTATTTCAAAAAAGCAAGCAAAAAAGCCCAAACATAATGTTAGCACATTAAAAACAAGCAAACAACAACAACAACAAAAACCCAACAAAACCTGAGCTACATAAAGGTAGACACGGTGCTATCAGCCAGATACTAGAACAGTTTCATGAGAAAGGAAGGAAAGTATGAGGATGTTTGACACCAGTTTCAAGTGTTACTATTAAATGAAGTGAAAAGGTCCAAAGAAATGCAAACCCGGCATTACCCCTGTTCTAACGAGAGGCAAAGTGTGCACTCTTGGTATGAGAGAGGATTTCCCGCTCTGGTGTCTTGTATTTTCAAGTACTGAGCACCAGGAGTCACCTTGTCGCCTGATAACTCATTTCTTCGGTGATGTGGGTAGCCAAGGCAGGGTCTGAGTCCTTGGTCACTACTGAACCCCCGCTACAGGCCTGGCACCCGGGAGATGATCAGTAGGCATTCGTTGAATAAAATAATAGAAGTGACTACTCCTGGCCTGACTTCTGCCTAACAGGCTGCCGTCATTACCCAATAAATGGGCCTCTTTCAAAACAGGACACGTTAGGAAATGGAATTTCCCTAAAAGGAAAAGCCAGTAGCGTGGCAGGCCCCTTTCGCTATGCTTTCTGAGAAGGTGCGAAGGAGAAAGACGGGAAAGGGGAGAAAACTTCCCAGGGTGATGGGTCCTGCACTGCCCTTTCATCTTGGGTTTGAGAAGTGACCCGACTCTCCTGGCCATAAAACCCCAGAAACAAGAGCCAGTAGGTTTGGAGGCCGGCAAGGCATTTCCTCCCCACGTGACGAGGTGGCTCCTCTCCGCGCCCGCCGCAGCGCGCGCAGCTGCCGGCATTTCAAAGGTGAGGACCGGCAGCCTTGTGGCTGGGCCGCCGTGCGCTCGGGGCGCGGGCGGGCAGGGGGCGGTGCCCGCTCCGGCTCTCGCCGTCCCTCCCCTGCCCGTCTCCTCCTCCTCGCGCCTCCATTTGGTGAACTCACAATAGGTTCCCAAGCCAGGAAAGAGACACCTGCCGGTGGCAGGCAGCAATGCGGGGCCCGCGAGCCCTCGCGACACGCAGTCCAGGCCGAGGCCCGCCCGGGAGAACCGAGCAGAGCGGGCCGCGCCGGGACTGCACGCGCTTCTCCTTTGCAAGCCGGTTCTTCATTCAGCTTCCAAGGACACAACATGATCTCATCTTTGAACGCCTTTCCAAACATCTTACAACAACAGGCATAGGTTCACGTATGGGGGACCCCAAATGTCCCGCCAGCCTGGCCCCCCACGCTGACCGTTCCCGGAGCTGCTGGGCCAAGAGAACACAAGAGCGTTATATATAACACAAGAGAGTATATATATAACATATGTATATGGCCTGGTGCAGTGGCTCACCCCTGTAATCCCAGCGAACATTTCCCCATCCTCTGCTTTAGGCAATGACCCTATACTAGCGCTTGTGTCTGTGTGTGGTGTGTGTGCTTGTGCGTGTGAGAGAATGTGTGGACTTGAAAGTGACCAGCTATATTAGCAGTCACAGTGAGAGAAGCAAGCGTCAGATGAGAACACAGGAGAGGAGAGAGAGAGAAGAAAAAGGAAGGAGGGAAGGAGGGAAGGAGGGAGGGAGGGAGGGAGGAAGGAAGGAAGGAAGGAAGGAAGGAAGGAAGGAAGGAAGGAAGGAAGGAAGGAAGGAAGGAAGGAAGGAAGGAAGGAAGGAAGGAAGGAAGGAAGGAAGGAAGGAAGGAAGGAAGGAAGGAAGGAAAGGAGGGAGCGAGGGAGGGAGAGAGAAAGAAAAGGGAAGGAAAGAAAGAAAACGAAATGCAATAAGAACACCGTAAGGACAACTTCTATGAGCTGGGACCCTGGGAGCCCAGTTTGGTTGGAAAGGCAGGACTAACCTCATAATTATAATCACTGACTTTCATTGCCACCGAGTACTAGAAGAAAGAGCTCCATGAAGGCTGGAGAAGCAAAGTCTTCTGGACTTTACAGGCTAACTGGTCTAGGGGTAGTGTCTTCAAAATGGGGTCACCTGGGAGAGAGGAAAGTTTAAAGGATGGCCCAGTTCACTGAGGAAGTAAGTGTGGGGAGAGAAGATCAGACAGACTAGGGGAGGACAAAAATTCCAAAAGCATACAGGGAATTGCCAGTCAGAGAGGGAAGAAAACTAAGATAGTGCAGACTCACCGAGGCACAGAGAAGTGAGATTTCAGAAAGAACTAGTGGAGAGAGCTGGCCTTGGGCAGTGTTTTCCAAACCATTAGAGGGCCGTGAACCAATATGGTTATGAAACCAGCACTTCAAAGCATAATAGAAAATGTCAGAGAGGGCTGGGCACAGTGGCTCATGTCTGTAATCCCAGCACTTTGGGAGGCTGGAGACCAGCCTGGGCAACATAATGAGACTCTGTCTCTTTTTATGTATTTATTTATTTTGAGACATATTCTCACTCTGTTGCCCAGACTGCAGTACAATGGCATGATCTCGGCTCACTGCAACCTCTGCTGCCCAGGTTCAAGTGATTCTCCTGCCTCCGCCTACCGAGTAGCTGGGATTACAGGCACCTGCCACAGCTAATTTTTGTAGTTTTAGTACAGACCAGTTTCACCATCTTGCTCAGGCTGGTCTTGAACTCCTGACCTTGTGATCCACCCGCCTCAGCCTCCCAGAGTGCTGGGATTACAGGGGTGAGCCACCGTGCCTGGCCTTCTGTCATATATATATATATATATATATATATACACACACACACACACACACATATATACACACACACTCTCACACACACACATACATATGTATATATATGGCCGGGTGCGGTGGCTCAGCCCTGTAATCCCAGCACTTTGGGAGGCTGAGGCGGGCAGATTGCTTGAGGTCAAGAGTTCGAGATCAGCCTGGGCAACATGGAAAACCCTGTCTCTACTAAAATTACAAAAATTAGCTGGACATGGTGGCGTCTGCCTATAGTCCCAGCTACTCAGGAGGCTAAGGTAGGAGAATCACTTGAACCCGGGAGGTGGAGGTTGCAATGAGCCAAGAGTGTACCACTGCACTCCAGCCTGGGCGACACAGTGAGACCCTGTCTAAAAAACAAAACAAAACAAAAAAAGAAAATGCCAGAATGTATCTCACATAGCAAAGGTAGTTTCCAGAAACTTCTGTTTAAGATATATATTTGGAGGGGGTGCACAATATCATCTCTGTGACGTTCTTAAAAAAAAAATGCATAACCTCAGTCCAATCATGAAAAAACATCATACAAACCAAAATGGAGGGACACTTGACAAAACACCTCTTCAAAAGTGTCAAGGTCATGAAAGTCAAGGAAAGGCTGAGAAAAAGTCAGAGACTACAGGAGACTAAAGAGACAGGACAGTTGAATGTCATGCAGGGTCCTGAATAGGACCCTGGAACTGAAAAGGGGTATCAGTGGCAAGCTGGTATCTTCAGCTTCGTTGATAGTACCGTACCGATGTTGATTTCCTGATTATGACAATTGTACTACGGTTACATAAGTTGTTAATAGTAGGAGAAGCTGGATGAGGGATATATAAAAATTTCCTGGACTATTGTTGCAACTTTTCTGCAAGTCTAAAATTAGTTCAAAATAAAAAATGTGTTTTTGTATGTGTGAACAACAGGGGGCTCGTGATGTAGAATATGTTTCTTATAATGGGCTGTGGTGGAAAATGTTCACAAGCCACGTCCCTTGGGTGTGGAAGGTGTCCGAATTCGCCAGCCTGGACCAGGCGGTGAGGGTAGCTCCTGGAGCTGAGGTTCCTGGAGGGTTTGTGGGTGTAATGGGGGTGAGTGAGAAGCTGCTGGTGACAGATCATGGTCAGATGTGGTGGTAGCTGGAATTATCACGGTGTCTCGAGGCATTTCAATCCAAGCCACCTATCTGCTGTTTAACAGAGGCTGTAGATTCCAGAAGGGCGAGGAACTCTGACCCCATGAAGTCTGAGAGGTAGGCATCAGGGATCCTGAAGTTGTCGCAGTGCTATTCTGTTATAACCTCAAGCAGCCACTTGTGAGAAGTTAAATGCCAGGAAGAGAGACTTTTGGAGGATTGGCGGTGTTTGATAGTCTAGGGTTGTGTTATTGCTTTGTGTGTGTGTGTGTGTGTATGTGTGAAGGAGGAGCTAATTTCAGCCCTAAACTATAGTTTCTCTGACTCCCCAAGGCTGTAGGCAGATAAATGTCCCTCTTTCACCAGGAATCTTTCAAGCAACTTGGAGAAATAAAAGGTTTGGTGAGGCAGCTGCTTCTAATATCTATACCCCTGCTTTGAAAACATATGGAATTAGAAGAGCAGTTCTTGACTGGGGGTGACTTTGCCCCCCCAGGAGACGTTTGGCAATGTCAGGAGACATTTTCAGTTGTCACACTGGGAGAGAGTGTATGTGTGTGTATGTTACTGGCATCTAGCCGGTAGGGCCAGGGATGCTGTAAACATCCCGCCATGCACAGGACAGCCCCCTCCACCAGCACAGTGGAAAATCATTCAGCCCAAGATGCCAACAGGACTGAGAATAAGAAGCCCTGAGTTAGAGGAGATGAAAAGCCAATGTCTGTTTAGAGTCCAGAAAGTTGCCTGGGTGCTTTTCAAAAAAGAAAGGGTTTTAAGCTTCATTTCTTGGCTTGATTTCAAGTGGATAATTATAACCTTCCTACCTACAATTTACACTTTCATTTTCAGTGGGTATCTTTCTTCAGTTCATGCTTAAACAAGCCAAATGTGGCTGTGTTCTTGACAACAGGGCAATATTCCATGGCTGAGTTGGTTACAGGTCAACAGTGGGTGAAACAACTGGTCTGCAAAGTGATTTGAAGCCTTTGGGGGCTGAAAAGCACTAAAACCAGAAACCTGGGACATTATCACCATTATTAATTATCAGTGATATTACAGCACTTATTCAGCCACTCTCAGGATTCCCACAGGATTCCCATTAGTGCTAAGGTGAAAATCAGATTCCTGACCTCCAGTCCGCCACTGCCTAGAATTAATATGTTAGCTGTTAGAAGCCGGGAGCTGTCACGCTGCATGTCCCTGCTGCTCCAGTGTTTGGGAGAGGCTTTGCACTGGAACCATTGAGCTTCAAAGCAAATCTTCAACCTTCTATTCGTACTCACTGTTCCCATATATAGAACAGAGCAGCACACACTTGTCTATTGCTTCAAGGCAAGAGCCAATTCTGAAGGTATTAAATAGAGTCTTACTTCATCCAAACAAGAGAGCCCAGAGAAAGCTAAGGACAAGGTTCTGTCCCTTCCTTTACATTTTAAAGATTTTATTTATTTATTTATTTATTTATTTATTTATTTATTTATTTATTCTTTGAGACGCAGTCTCGCTTTGTCTCCCAGGCTGGAGTACAGTGGTGTGATCTCGGCTCACTGCAACCCCCACCTCCCAGGTTCAAGCCATTCTCCTGCCTCAGCCTCCTGTGCAGCTGGGATTACAGGTATGTGCCACCACGCCCGGTTAATTTTCCTATGTTTAGTAGAAATGGATTTTCACCATATTGGTTAAGCTGGTCTCGAACTCCTGACCTTGTGATCTGCCCACCTCATCCTCCCAAAGTGCTGGGATTACAGGCATGAGCCACCACACCTGGCCTAGATTATAATAATTTGGAGTGGCAGAATTTAAGATCAGGATCCAAGCTGCAAACTCTTAAACTGAAGGGTTATTTTAGAAGCCACACAGATCAGTTTATGAAACCTGATTTGGCTTTTTTTTTTTTTTTTTTTTTAAATAAACAGCATTTAAATGTTAAACAAGCCTGGACAGCTACAGACAGGCAACAGGCATAAAAGAAGCAGGCTTAAATTTTTTTTTTAATTTTTGGTGTGTTTGTTCATTTTCCCTAGGATTTCTGTCTTTAGAAAGATAATATCGATTTAATCTTTAGTAACCTGGAGTTTCGGCAAAGTGTGCTTTCTAGAATTTTGAATGGTAATATCTGTCGTTTCTCTGCTTGACACAGTTTTATTTAAATAGCTTTAAAATCGAGACTCCCCTGGCATGACTCTTCCGTTAAAATCCATAGAATTTCATAGTACAAGTGCTATCTTACATATGTGGACGAGGTGCCACTGACTTTCTTGATTTTTTACTAGTTGATTCGTCTGCACCCTCTCACAAGGGCCCTTAAAAACATGGCTTTTGAAGGTGTTAGCCAAAGTGAGGGGCAGAAAGTTTAGCCAAGGGACAGACTTTGTCTTTGCAAAGCAAACTGGTGTGTTCCAGACCGAGTCTGAAACCCTGGCTCTCCATGGGAATCATCGCAACAGAGTTAATATTTATTGGCTATTGAGTATGCGCCAATGAGTCCCAAATTTTCTGTGGAATGACTCATTTCAGCCTTGCCACAGCTCCTCTATTTTACAGCCAGTGAAACTGAGGCTGCAAGAGGGTTAGGTGTTTTATTTATCTAAGGTCAGGGAGCAGAAAAGACTGCGGCAATCTGAAACAAGTCATCTGTCTCTAGAGCCCTTGCTCTTGACCTTTTCCCAACAAACATGATCTAAAAAAAAAAAAAAAGCCATTGATCATATTAGCATGTGATTATTACATAGTTTGATTTTTAAGTGGTTCAAACTATCTTCACAACTGTTACCCCTTTTGCTCTGGAGGCATGATGGAACTGAAATCCTGGATGGGTCTTTTCGTAAAGATTAGATTTGGAAAAGACACACTCATAAAAACTACCTTTTCCAGTGCAACGTTCACGGAAGCCCTACTTGAGCAAACCTGGTGCCCCAGGAGATCACCTCAGTTTATTTTCCTTCTCCCCAAGATAAATGTAGGTGGTGGGGTGTTTTAGGGTTTCTTTCAGTACCGCTTTTATTTTTCTACATTTTTCCTGAATGTGATGCAATTGATACCCTTTTGAAGTTTAATTATACCTCTGGCGTCGCATTGCATGAAGCATTTTCCTCATGGCTGTGTTTCTGGAAGCTAAGTGCATGGCAGTAGCAGCATGTTTATCTTGGAGTTGAGACTTGAGAAGCAAGTTCCTCCCTTGAACACGACCTGAGATATATCACTTCCCCATCTGGGATTCCAACCTTAGGTGCATAAGGGAGCAAACGCGTCATTTTAAGAGACAGTGGGAGTGAGAAGCCATTTTCCATTAATTTAGATGAAAGCCAATGAGGTGAGGGGTAGCCATCTATCATTTCCAGGGGTTTTAGTACTAGTATCTTCCCCCAACTGCCTCCTGATTCACTGTTCTGTAAGTGTGGGGGTCAAGAATGGTTGGCAAATCACCACTTTCAACAATGTCTATTTGGCTTAAACGCGGCCCTTCTGCATCACGTTGATAATGAACAAGTCGCTAAACAGACACATCTGTGCTTAGGAGACCTGTGGCAACTTGCTGGCATGGCCCAGGGGGCCTTTTGAAGTTGGTCCTCAGCCGTCCTTTCTCGCCCGAGCACTGGCCACTCCCTACTTTGCAGCTATACCAGGCCGCCTGCACCTTTTTATTCCAGATGGGGTCGAAGGCAAGTCGTGGCTACATTTTGGAATTCCAAGGATTGGTTTCCTACTTCTTCTAGGCTGCAACTTTGAGATTTAGTGGTTCTAGGATGGATGATGTGGTCCTGGGATGATAACCAACTCATGCAGCCAAACCTTCAAGACACAAAGGAAATTCAATGTCTTCATTTAAGGCAGGAGACATTTTATTTTGCTTCACCCTCCAAATCTTTCATCCACATGGATCCCTTGTTCTGGGATGCCTTCTTTCACTTCATCTCCTGAATTATAATATTAATATATTCTTCCCTCAATATTCAGTCATCTCCCAGGAGCAGCTTTCCTCACCCACCTTCTGGATGGGACGTCTGTGCCGCACCCCATCACACCCTGGGCTTCCCTCCAATACAGCACAGACCACATGGAGGCCTCCCAGCATGGCTTTATCTACCCCTCCCACTAAACTATATTCAATCATTCTGGCTGATAGTAGGGGATCAATATATTTGTTCAATGAATAAATAATTCTTTCTGGTAGAGGAGCCTATTTGGGAAACAAGTCAAGTCAGATTACTTGGTGAATATTGAGGATCCGGAACAAGCTGAGCTGGAAATGCTCTGAATCCACATCTGAAGCCAGCTACCCTGTCACATGGTCATTATCGCTCTCCCAGTTTGTCCTACATTCTTCAAATTCTCCATATTTCAGTGCTGTGACCATCTCTGTCAGCTCTGGTGGTGTCAAAACGGCCCCCAAGTAGCTCCTAACTCATTAAACTTGGCCATGACTGCAGTGGAGAAAGGTGCTAGTCTCTTGCGTTGAAGAAGTGGGATCATGAATAGGGCTAGGCCAACTGTGTGAGGGCTTTCATTTGTAGATTTTTTCATGGCTGCCTCTGTGCCCCAACGACATTGTACGCCTGACTTTTTTTTTTTAACAAGGGTCTTACTATGTTGCCCAGGCAGTTCTCAAACTCGGGCAGTCAAATGATTCTTCTGTCTCAGCCTCTCAAGGAGCTGGGACTGCAGGCGCAGGCCACTGTGCCCAGCTGGCCTGCTTTTTAAAGGGGTGGAGGAATGCTTTTATGCTAGTGGCTGCATAGGACACAGCCATGCTGGGAGAATTTTCCACTTCGGAGACAGCGCTCCATGCAAGCAAAGGAGATGGCCTCCTTCATATGAGAGGAGAACAGAAACTGCTTAAAACGATTCCCTCACCACTCTGTGCACTGAAATTCTACCATCAAATCCAAGTACCTGCCTCGAGGGGCTTGCAGGCCTACAATCTATTAACCTCTCCTAACACATTAGCATTCATTAGTTTGTTCAAGGACAGGTCCATTTGCAGTGTGGAGGAAAGCCCCTGAAAGGTCTGTGATTGCGGAGATGAGTAGAAACCCGGGCAGCGCACGGACCTGAGCTCAGGCCACGATCCTTCTCTTGCCTGGGTTTTGGCCCGTCTTTTTGAGACCTCAGCCAAGCTCTCCAGCTGTGGAGTTTTATCCTCCAGTGTTGGACGGAGAGCACTCATTTTCTTTCTGGGCCTAAATGAAGTGTAAATACTTTAAACTGCCCTCAAAAGCCCAGTAGGTCAGGTGCTATCAGTGACTAATCATGAAGCTGATTTCCCCCAGTCCCTGCGCTCAGCACGCTCAGCACGAGGGCAGCCCTTCCCATTTCCTCCCCTGTCTCCTGCAGGAATGAATCCCTCAGACCGTCACATTCCCAGTGCATTTTCTTTTTATACCTCTGTGTGTCACTTGGGGCTGTCTGCCTTGAATTAGAGTTAGTTGTGTACCTGTGCCTGGCAGCCTCCCCACGACTTGATGATTTGAGCGTGTGAGTGACAAGGCCATCTCTTTTTCATTTTTCTATTCCTCAGAGCACGCTGCTCAGTATTTTACATTTAGGTACTCAATGTGTGGTTTGAATTGAACTGAATGCAACAACTGGGATTTAGATTTGCTGGATGAACCACTACCCCGTGTACCCTCAAAAATATATGAACCTGGGTAAGTTTCACAATTAGGCTGCAGTGGTCATCAACTGCGAGCCCATGAAAAGGGCTACACACAGCCTGAAATTTTTCTAGATAGTCTTGGATCAAAGTAGCCTGTCTTGTTCTCTGAGTATATGTACATGTTTTTTTTTTTTTTTTTTTTTTTGAGACGGACTCTCGCTCTGTGGCACAATCTTGGCTCACTGCAACTTCCACCTCCTGGGTTCAAGTGATTCTTCTGCCTCAGCCTCCCAAATAGCTGGGACTACAGGCGCCCACCACCATGCCTGGCTAATGTTTGTATTCTTAGTAGAGACAGGGTTTCACCATGTTGGCCAGGATGGTCTCCATCTCTTGACCTCATGATCTGCCCACCTTGGGCTCCCAAAGCGTTGGGATCATAGGCATGAGCCACCGCACCCAACAAATTTTACGTCAGAGGTAAGCAAGCGCTCTTTCCTGTAGCATGACAATTACATGAGGCGCTAGGTGGAGAAGTTAGGTGGTATCTTCATTTGTGGCTTTACCATTCGTATGTTTTTCCTAATGACTTTTTGGACTCTGACCTGAGGCTCTTCATTGCAGGCTCAGCCCAGGTCTGACTCGGTTGAAGCAGGAGACAAGTTTGCTGGGAAGCTGAAGGCGAACTCTCCCACATCTGATCTGCTTTTGGGTTTATGGGTTGATCAGAGTATTACTCACAGCACCTGTCAGCTGTTAATACAGACAACAATTTGATCGCATCCTAACTGCCAGCTTAACTTCTTCCAAGGAGGCCTGTGGTTTTTCCAAATGAGGGTTTTCTTTCTTTTCTAGCAACTCAAAATACCCTGTTTATTTATTTTGTTTTATTTATTTGTATTTTATTTTTACCCTGCATTCAAACTAACAAGTTATGGACCCTGTTTACTTAGAGTTATTTAGTACATGCTTTATATAAGTGTGAAATATTCTTGGCTGGGCGAGGTGGCTCATGCCTGTAATCCCAGCACTTTGGGAGGCCAAGGTGGGCAGATCACCTGAGGTCAGGAGTTTAAGACCAGCCTGGCCAACATGGTGACACCCCATCTCTACTAAAAATACAAAAAAATTAGCTGGGCGTAGTGGTGTGCACCTGTAATCCCAGCTACTTGGGAGGCTGAGGCAGGAGAATCACTTGAACCCTGGAGGCGGAGGTTGCAGTGAGCCGAGATCACGCCACTGCACTCCAGCCTGGGCAACAAGAGTGAAAACTCCGTCTCAAAAGAAAAAAAAAAGTGTGGAATATTATTTATAGTTTCTCGTAACATGCCCTATTCTATTGTACGTTGTCATAAAATCAAGGCAGAGCACATCTGAAACTTGCTGTCTCCATTTCTCCTATCATGCTTCCTGGGAACTTTTTCCTTCATGTCACATCAAGCCCAGCTCCTGTGCCACTACTCCATCTAGAATTTCCTATAACCTACTGCAAAATCTCTTTCTTAATAGGTGAGAAGGCCAGGCACGGTGGCTCATGCCTGTAATCCCAACACTTTGGGAGGCCAACGTGGGAGGATCACTTGAGCCCAGGAGTGCGAGACCAGCCTGGGCAACATAGAATCTGTCTCTTTTCCATTGAGGCCATCAGTTCCTATCCTCTAAAGAGAAGGCAAGCCCATTCTCCAGCCCAGGACAGAAGATTGCAGTGATGGATTCACTCATTCTACAAATATTGATTGAATGTCTTCTCTGCAGGGCACGATTGCAGGTGCCAGGGATACAAGAGTGACTGAGAGAGAGGGGGCCCTCCCCTCGTGCAGCCTCACTCCAGAGGGGTAAGTCACCTCCAAGAGGCCAAACCCTGGGGCCTGGTGGGGTTGGGAGAGTGGGGGTAGTAGGGCATTACCTTGGTGGGGCTGGGAGAGTGGGAACAGTGGGGCATTACCCACATGGCTGCAATGACCAAAGGCCCTTCTCTCCTGGCCACTAAGGACTAATTAATTTAGCAGCAGATGCTTCGGAAACAAGAGTTGAACCTTTGTTGGGAGATATGGGTGTGATCTTTTTCTTAGAAACCTCGTAAGTTGGCACCAAGGAGTTCTCCCCCTCCAGCCCTGTTTCGGATCCTGCACCAAGAGAAGCCTTTGTGTAGAGGCCACTTCGCTGCTGTCAGCATGACTGAAAACACAGCAGAGCGACTCTGGAGTGATCACTCTGTGAACTTTGATCAAAACATTGCACAGTTCCAGCCTGAGCGCCAACACCTTCGCCTTCCCTGTTTCTCCACAGTCAGCCTTGGAGGACACTCCAGAGACTTTGGCAGGTGCTGCCCCAAAAGCCAGCGTGTCCAAAGTACCAGAGGGTCAAGGGACAGTTGTGGGCAACCTTCCAAAGGACAGCATGCCAATACTGCTTATGTGCCTCGTGAGAGAGAGGTGTGGGGCCTCCCCTGCTTTGACAGGGCCTAACGTGTGTCTGTGAACAGAGAGCAAAAGCATGCCCTGAAATTGGCAGAGCCTCTGCTATCCTGAGTCAGTGCTGGCCAGGAGGTCGGGAAGGGGGAGACTGATAGAAAGGATGCAGCCTGCATATTCTTAGTGAAATCTTGGCTGGATTTTGACAGACATTCAATGGTTCCTCTTCTTTCTAGACCTGTAGCCCACACCAAAGGAAAAGGAAGATGGTGAGTTGAAACAGAAGTCAGAAACGCAGGCAAGATATGTCTGCTGGCTAAGGATGGTATTTTATAAAAGCAGCATTGCCTCAGAGAAGGTCCTTGACATTCACGTCTAATGAGCAATTCAGATATCAGAATTTAGTCCCCCAAAAGTGGCCCCATGGCCATCCCTAACCCTGACCTATGCATTGGAAGGAGGGACACAGTTCATGCTAGAGGAAGTGACAGCACAGTCTCTGACCCCAAAACTTAGGATGATTAGGATGAGGGTATACTGTTTTTTTTTTTTTTTTTTTTTTTTTGAGATGGAGTCTCACTCTGTCACCCAGGCTGGAGTGCAGTGGCGCGATCTCGGTTCACTGCAACCTCTGCCTCCTGGGTTCAAGTTCTCCTGCCTCAGCTGTGCACCACCACACACAGCTTTTTTTTTTTTTTTTTTTTTTTTTTTAGGAGAGATGGGGTTTCACCATATTGGCCAGGCTGGTCTCGGACTTCTGACCTCAGGTGATCCATCTGCCTTGGTCTCTGAAAGTGCTGGGATTATAGGCGTGAGCCACCATGCCCGGATGTATACCATATTTTGAACTAAATTTCTCCCAGCCTATCTCAACAACACTTGCCATAGTTCCTTATTTTCCTGAGAGAGATAGTAACCGCCATCTTCCCTCTGTAGAAGGAGAGTCTAAGGTAGAAACAAGGTACCGTGTCCAGCATCAGCAAGTCTTTAGAAAATTAAATAATTAAAATTTATGTCTTTTTCGGGCTCACCTCTTACAAAGACCTGAGCCACCAGGAGTGTTAGAATGGCACAGCCTCAGCTGGACATGGTGGCTCATGTCTATAATCCCAGCACTTTGGGAGTCTCAGGTGGGATTGCTTGAGTCCAGGAGTTTCAGATCAGCCCGGGCAAGATGGTGAGACCCATCTCTGCAAATCATCTTTTATTTTTTTTGCCAAGTGTGATGGCATGCACTTGTAGCCCTAGCTTCTCGGGGAGAGGCTGAGGTGGGTGGATTCCTTGAGCCCGGGAGTTCGAGGTGACAGTGAGCTGTGATTTCACCGCTGCACTCCAGCCTGAGCTACAGAGGGAGACCCCATCTCTAGAAAAAACAAATGGCACAGCCTCTATGGAAAGCAGTATGGTGGGTCCTCAAAAAAATGAAACAGAATTACCAAATATCCACCAATCCTACTTCTGGATATTTATCCAAAATAATTGAAAGCATGACTTCTCTTGAAAGGAAATAATTGAAAGGAACTCACGCAGATAATTGTATGCCCAGGTTCACAGCAGCATCCTTCACAATGGCCAAAAGGTAGATGCAACCCAAGTGTCCATGGATGGGTGAATAGATAAAATGTGGTTTACATACAATAGAATATTATCCAGCCTTAAGAAAAAAAGGATATTCTGACACATGCTTCAACATGGATGAACCTTTAACACATTATGTTAAGTGAAATAAGTCAGTCATATAAGGAAAAATACTATGTGACTCTACTTATATGAGGTGTCTAGAGACAACAGCGGAACGGTGGTTACCAGGGAGTAGGGGAGTGGAAAATGGAGAGTTAATGTTTAATTGGTCCTAGGCTTAGTACCTGGGTGACTAAATAATCTGTACAACAAACCCCCGTGACATGAGTTGGCCTGGATAACAAACCTGCACATGTACCCTTGAACCTAAAATAAAAGTTAAAAAAAAAAAAAGAAAGAGAGAAAAGTGCCCTTTGCGGTTCCACACAGAGGCCCCAGCCTTGGGCTGAGAGAACTCACTGGTTTGATGGTTATTGGACCGCTCATTATAGATAACCAAAGCTATTGTTCCTCCCTGGTCTTGCCTCTGTAATTGAGTCATCACCCTTAGAGGCAGAAGAAAGCAAATTACAGCAGGGCTTCTTCAGCATTGGGGTGGGGGGATTAAAACATGCATGGTAAAGATGTCACCTTCTTGGTCGTGGAAAAGCCCTCTTGGGGCAAATCTGCATATATTTGCATATATATGTGCACACATACCTCCCAACCTGAAGGGGACATCCAGCTCTTCCCACCTACAAAAGGACTTTTGACGTCTCTTTTACAGGGTATGTGGAGAATAAAAATTTAACTCTTAATGTTGTAGAACTCTAAGGAGAAAAAAATCACAAAGTGAACATGCCATTTAAATTTTAAATTTAAAAAATGTCATTTTTAGTGTAAATTCTTTATAGGTAGATAACAGCATATCTTGAAGACTTTTTAGGAAGGGAGAAGGGGAAATAGTAAAAGGTAACGTCAATCCTAAATCTTCATTTGAAAAGGAGACTGGATCTGTTTTCTTCTCTGTGTGCTGGGCAGTAGTTCTACCTTACTGTACCAAAGGGACTAACAGGGTTTGGAGAATCTGGGCTTCATCTTTTTCCAGGATCAACAGCCATTTTCCAGGGGGAAAATGGACTTTCACTTTGGAAAATATAAAATCATGTTTGTTTTACCTTAGGAAACAACCTGAGTCTCTGGAAGACGATGCTCTACGCCGCGTTGTGTAACCCGCCCGGGGAATCACGTTGCACAGACAAGTCCCACCGGATTTTACTGCAATATAAGCTTGATCTTCTTATTCAAATACAAGTAACAACCACAGCCGGCTCCAAGTCACGTGTCGAGGTCACATGGCACTCAGAGGCAGAAGTCGACTGGTAATCATTAGCCAATGCTTACTACCAGGGAGAAAATCCCAGCTTTAAAGACACGAACTCAGTTTTTAGAAAACAAACAGGACTGCAAGAGAAGGCATTTGATGTGGGGGTAGGGTGTCATTCTTGTTAAGTGCTTTCCAAGCAAAGGAAAAGAGCCAACACACATTCCCTCCTTTCGCTCTTCTCCCAGAACTTTCCAAACTTGCCCAGCGTAGCCGCCTTTTCCAAACCTGGAGGAGCCCTGGGCTGCAGCATCCCCAGCTCAGGCCTGGGAGCGAGAGGGAGGGGCAGGCTGACTTGGCTGTGGGTCCTAGCCCTTGGGAAATGGAGGGCTGAATTCAGAGCTGAATTTAGTAGAAAGCCAAATTTTCTCTTCCTTATGAAATTAATGCTTCTGGGTTGATGGAGTTTGGGGAGAGGTGAGGGGTGAGAAGAAGCACTGTGAGCCATGGGGTCCGTCTGGACTTTTTGTTAACACGATAAACAACATCCAGAATGTGGCTCCTTTAGGTTTTTCTGTGGTGAGAACAGAAACCGTAAGGACTCTGCCTACCTGAATGTTTCCTTGTTCAGCCGTTTGAATTTAGAAAGAAGTTATTTCACTTTCTCTAACTTGTATAGTGTTACTTCGTGCTTTCAAAAACTGCAATGATCGAACTGAGTTTGTTTAATTTAGTGTGGAAGTGACAATAGTGGGTGTCAATGAAGAATCTGGAATCTGCTGGAGGGAAGGGGAAGGTAAAGTACAGATAAAAGGCTTTAGCAGAAAGTTGACAGCATTTTTTTAAAATCTAGGTATGTTTTATTTCACATTGCACAGAAAGTACTTTACCCAAACACTGCAGTACAGATGCAGCCTTACAAGAAAATCTACTGGTGTAGTCTGGAGTTTTAATCCTATTTCATTTAGCTCTTTTCAGAAAGAACAAACATACAAAGAATTTCACTGTGTCACTGAAATATAACTGTTTCATGAAATTTAGTTAGGAAGTTTGGTTTTCTCCCTCTTCACCTTTTTCTGCATCTTACCCTCTTCAAAAAGCTAAAATACGCCTGTAATCCCAGCACTTTGGGAGGCTGAGATCAGGAGTTCAAGACCAGTCTGGCCAACATGGTGAAGCCCCGTCTCTACTAAAAATACAAAAAAATTATCCGGGCATGGTGGTGTGTGCCTGTAATCCTAGCTACTCGGGAGGTTGAGGCAAGAGAATTGCTCCAACCGGCAGAGGTTGCAGTGAGCTGAGATTGCGCCACTGCACTCTAGCCTGTGTGACAGAGTGGAACTCTATCTCAAAAAAAAAAAAAAAAAAAAAAAAAAAAGCTAAAATAAGTTTTAATTAATAATAATTTTTTAAAAAGCTAAATAAGCTAAAATAAGAGTATGTGAGCCAAAGGGGTGAATCTAGGTTTCGTAGGTCCTGAAGCTTATGCAATTTGGAAGGAAGAGAATATTAACTTATACATACAAAATTAGGTATTAAAGTATCACTAAATTTAGAAAAACATATAATTAACTGACTAACATAACTCTAAAATGCTTTCCATCCCACATTTTGGGGCAGATACTCATTGATGGCCTCTTACGTTCCTGAAAGGTGAGAACTTTTATCTTGACCAGTGATCCGTTTAAGTGTATCTACAATTGTACAACTTTGATGTTTGGAAAGCTTTGCCCAGACTCGTGTAGGACCCTGTTTCACATCTTGCTCCCTCCCTTGCTCTGGGGACATGCACATATCATGATACGATGCTTGAGTCTGAGCCTTCGCAACTCCATGCCAGCTGAGTCGGTACGTAGGAATGTCCCTGGAAACCTTTTCTAAGCAGTAGCTTGGCGATACGAAAGTGACTGCATCAACCAGGTGCAGTGGCTCGTGCCTGTCATCCCAGCACTTTGGGAGACAGAGGTGGGCAGATTGATTGAACCCAGGAGTTTGAGACCAGCTTGGGCAGCATGGCAAAACCCCATCTCTACAAAAAAAATCTAAAAAGTAGTTGGGTGTGGTGGTACATGCCTATAGTCCCAGCTACTTGGGAGACTGAGGCAGGAGGATTGCTTACACCCAGGAGGTCTAGGCTGCAGTGAGCCCTGATCACACCGCTGCATTCAGTCCAGTGATAGAGCAATACCCTGTCTCAGAAGAAAGAAAGAAATTGACTGTATCAGTATATCGTAATCAACCCAAAATTAAAGGTAGCTCTAACTTGGATTCTTTAGCTAGGTCCCCAAAATGCCCAGGGTCATTCCAAAGCCACGCAAAAGGAGAGGAAATGTGGCCAAATGGAAGTCAAGGTGGAAAGAGGCAGCGATCTGAAGCAACTAAGCATCTTACCATTGCAGAGTTTATAACGTGAGTGACCATATGCACAGGCTGCTGGGGCCCTGGCTTGAGCCTCCGTGTGGGGGTGGGTGAAGTGAGAAGCCTGAAGTTTCATTTTCATTAACTTCATGGTAAATCTGCCTCTAGGGACCCCAGGTTCATAATAAGTATTTCAAAAAGTGATTTTCTGGGCTCTAGAAAAGTTAAGTATGCTTGTTTGAGGTGAGTTTGCTCTCTGGACATGTTGGATGGAACGAGTTGTCAGTGTAAATTCTACTTAATAAAAAGCCTCTATTGGGATCGCAGGACTCAGCCCCGGGAGCAGTTCCTCTGGCAGCCAGGCACCCAGGAAAACCATATGCAAGGAAAGGGAGGAGGGGAGCAGGAGGGACCACTTGGCTCTTGTTCCAGACCAATTTTGTGCACAGCCCCCTATCCAAGCGCTGGATCACACACATCACACCCTTTGCTTCTCAGGACGGCCCTGCATAGTGACTCTTATTACTACTCCGGCTCTACAGATGAGAAATGAAGTCTCAGAGAAAGTGTTTTCTGCCTGCACATGGTGGAAGTGTTTCAAAGCTGGAGTTCAAAACCAGGTGTGTCTGCCTTCCCCCAACTCCACTGGTGCCTTCATGGCGCAACTCTGACCTTGAACCCTGGGTGAATCCAATGCAGCCCATGCCTTGTGTTCCTTTCTATACTGGAGCTGACTTTATTTGCGGCAGTATCTGGTTATAGCTCCCAGCTCTTTAGCTCTGTTCTTGCAGACCATGATCTCATTGCTTGCTAAAATAATCAGCGGGTGAAGCCAACAGGATTCCCTGACCAGTTTTAAAGTTCCGCTCCTCCCCGTTGGATGGTAATGATCTCTCCTGCCTTTCTCTGCCCATGCCCCCTTGCCCTTACTAATGCCATGCTTCACTCTGGGCATGCCACCCCATTGCCTGCCTCTAGAGTAGGTCCTGCGCCTTTGCCCCATGCACAGCAGAAACACTCACCTTGCTGAATCAATCACTCCCATAGTTTGTCAGGACAATATTTGGATTTTGGAAAGGCTTATTAGCATGCTGTTTGTCGGGGGAAAGGAGGCTGTCAGTTCAGGCAATCCGTAAATGTGTTAATTAGCTGGATGGAAAAAGTCCAAGTGCAAGCAGCAGCATCTCTCCTCCCAGAAGAGCTAACCCATCTGATACTGTCTCATGACTAGTGTCCACCATGCTTCATCCCGGGCCGGGCTGTGGACGAGGACTGATGAGCATTACTGATTTTTTTAGCTCAGAATTTTTCAACCTCAACACTATTGACATTTAAATGACAATGCATGCATTGGTTACACAATGTAAAATAGGTTACACTGGTTAAGCACTTGATACATAGTAAGTGCTTAACCAGCGTATCCTACTTTACAAATTTCTGAACAAATCTTTGATTTCTTATTTTTCTTATTTTTATTTTTTGAGAAAGAGTCTCCCTCTGTCACCCAGGCTGGAGTGCAGTGGCGTGATCATGGCTCATTGCAACCTCTGCCTCCCGGGTTCAAGTGATCCTCCCTCCTCAGACTCCTGAGTACCTGGGACTACAGGCACGGTGATCCTCCCTCCTCAGGCTCCTGAGTAACTGGGACTACAGGCGTGCATCACCATGCCCAGTTGAATTTTTGCATTTTTAGTAGAGATGGGGTTTCGCCATGTTGCCCAGTCTGTTTGAACTCCTGGATTCAAACAATTCATCCGCCTTGGCCTCCCAAAGTGCTGGGATTACAGGCGTGAGCCACAGCACCTGGCTGGTTTTTTGTGTTTTATTTTTAGTGATACAGATAAATATCTTTCTGCCCAAATTCTTCAGATAACTTTGCCAACCTCCTGGTTTGTTGATCTGGAGACAGTGTACTACAAATCAACTTTAGAATCTCCTTGCTTTTTTTCTTTTTTTTTTTTTGAGACAGGGTCTCACTCTGTTGCTCAGGCTGGAGTGCAGTGGCATGATCCTGGCTCACTGCCACCTCTGCCTCCCAGGTTCAAGCAGTTCCCCTGCCTCAGCCTCCCAAGTAGCTGGGATTATAGGTGAGCACCATCATGCCCAGCTAATTTTTGTATTTTTGGTAGAGATGGGGTTTCACCATGGTGGCCAGGCTGGTCTGGAACTCCTGGCCTCAAGTGATCCTCCTGCCTTGGCCTCCCAAAGTGCTGGGATTACAGGCATGAGCCACCGCACCTGGCCTCCTTGCTTTTTATAGGAAGTACAGACCCCATCTCCTTGAGAACGTCCATGATTGTCAACAAAGCTGCACTTTCCTGAGAAAGGTCAGTCACCACCAAGGACTCAATCAGGGTTCTTGGCCTAAGGTGTGCTTGCTTTGCTAGTACAGGGTGCTGAGGTGTTTTACAAACACATTCAACTCCATCATGCCCATGAAAGGGTTTATTAATGTATTCAATGACAAATGAGCGATAGTTTGTTGTTGTTGTTGTTGTTTTAATAGAAAACAGTGACAAAATAACGAATGCTGCCCTTGTGTATGGACTAAGTCATTTAACATTAGGAAAGGTTCTAAAAGACCTTTTATGTATTGTGTGATATATAAAAGCTGCCTTAACCTCTGTAGTCAACAATAATCAGCAGTGGATAGAAAACGCAGTAGACAAACCCCAAAGGATTTAAAGTGCCGTGGCTTGACAGCAAGGCATCCACAGAGTCTACCAGCCCTGTCCAGGAGATGCCAACTGTTTGCTCGAAGACTTCGAGCCTGGGAGTGATGCAATGTTTGCCTCACGCCATGGATATTTCCTCTATACAAGGCTCCTTTGAATTTGCCTGACTTCAAAGTGGAGTGGTGGACGTGAAGCTGCTAAGGAGATTCTTACAATACTTGCAGATGTTATCTGTCCCAGTGGAATTTTCAATGTAGAAAAAAAATGGTTGTGTTAGGGGAAAACATGTTTGAGAGTGCCTTCACCAGTTCAGAGGAGGAGCATGTGCACGAATTTAAAACACGCCTGTTTGGTGGAAAGAAATCTGAGGGCTGCAAGCTTAAACCCTTCCTAGGCAACTGAACGAACAAACAGTGCACTTCAGAACGATCTTTCAGGACTTAACCTGCTTTTACGCGGAGGAGCTTCTGAACATGAAGAATCTTGCTGCCGCCTGGCAGCTCCTTCGTTATTTCTCCACAAATGTGACATGTCAGCTCACATTTGTAAACATGGGTCTTGTTCCTAAAATTCCGAGGGCATAAATAGATGGTATAGTTCCAGCCCAGACTATATGATCCTGTAATCTTTTGGAGATGATAAAAGAGTGGCTTCCTTAGAGGTTTTAACTCCGCAGACTAGGAGCCAAGAGCAGCTCAGAAGAGCGCAGGAAAGCAAGTTTGACCCCTGTGGCGATTTACTTCCCTTTCCTCTTTCCTTTTCTAGTCCAGCAAAGTCCAAGGCCTTGGAATTCTAGCCAAACCTACTGGCTGAGGCAGAGAAATGAACAAGAAGTGTCAGCCAGGCCGCTGGCCCAGGCACCAGCTCACAGTTGCCCAGTAGGATCGAGCTCTGGGTCGTTTACAAGTCCACGTCATTCCTGTATAAACCTTAGAAGTTTACTGTATAAACCTTAGAATAAGAATATAAGATGACTTATTTTAACATAAGTCCACGTCATTCCTGTATAAACCTTAGAAGTTTACTATATAAACCTTAGAATAAGAATATAAGATGACTTATTTTAACATAGTATGTGTCTTTGAAAAACTTTTTGTTTTGAAATAACTTTAGACTTACCGAAAAGTAAAAACACTAGAGAGGCTGTTTATATATCCCTCGCTCAGCTTCCCCTAAGGTTTACATCTTACAGAATGTCAGCACTATAGCACAATGATCAAAGCCAAGAAAGCAACTGTGGTACAGTATGACTAACTAGACTACAGGTTTACTTGGAGTTCACCAGTTTTCCTACGAAGTCTTTTTCTGTTTCAAGATCCAAGCGAGGGTCCCACAGTGCATTTAGTCTCTTCAATCTACAACAGTTCCTCAGTTTTTCCTTGTCGTTCATTATTTTGTCACTATTGAAGAAAACCAGTTTGTTATGTTGTAGAATATCCCTCTGTTTGAGTTTCTCTGTTGATTTCTTCCTCCTCCTCCTCCCCTTCTCCTCCTCCTCCTCCTCTCCTCCTCCTCCTCCTTCTTCTTCTTCTTCTCTTCTTCTTCTTTTTTTTTTTTTGAGACACAGTCATGCTCTTGTCACACAGGCTGGAGTGCAGTGGTGCAATGTCAGCTCTCCAACCTCTGCCTCCAGGATTCAAGTGATTAGCCTGTCTCAGCCTCCCTAGTAGCTGGGATTACAGGCACCAGGCACCACACCCAGCTAATTTTTGTATTTTTAGTGGACACGGGGTTTCGCCATGTTGGCCAGGCTGGTCTTGAACTCCTGACTTCAAGTGATCTGCCTGCCTTGGTCTCCCAAAGTGCTGGGATTACAAAGACCTGGGATTACAGGTGGGATTACTGTGCCTGGCCAATTTGTTCTTTTTTATTGCTAAATAATATTCCATTTTTTAGGCACTTCAGGTTATTGCTGCCATTCTGTCATAGTGCCTTGAGTTAGGCCTAGAGTTGTTTTGTTGTTGTTGTTGTTGTTGTTGTTTTTGACACGGAGTTTCGCTCTGTTGTCCAGGCTGGAGTGCAGTGGTGCAATCTCGGCTCACTGTAACCTCTGCCTCCCAGGTTCAAGCGATTCTCCTGCCTCAGCCTCCAGAGCAGCTGAGATTACAGGCATGCACCACTATACCCAGATAATTTTGTATTTTTAGTAGAGATGGGGCTTCACCATGTTGGTCAGGCTGGTCTCGAACTCCCGGCTGCAGTTGATCTACCCACCTCGGCCTCCCAAAGCGCTAGGATTACAGGAGTGAGCCACCTTGCCCGGCCGGCCTAGAGTATTTCAGTGGAAAAAGTGAGACATGCACTGCTGCTTTGGTGGCACTTTGGATTCTCCTCTTCCTCAATCTCCCTGCGACTATTTACTTCTCAGAAATACTGTGTACTGGCTGGGCATGGTGGCTCACAGCGTGAGATTCTGTCGAAAAAGAAAAAAGAAAAGAAAAGAAAAGGAAAGAAGGAAGGAAAGAAAGAGAAAGAAAGAAGGAAAGAAGGAAAGAGAAGAAGGAAAGAAGGAGAGAGGAAGGAAGGAAGGAAGGAAGGAAGGAAGGAAGGAAGGAAGGAAGGAAGGAAGGAAGGAAGGGAGGAAGGAAGGGAGGAAGAAAGACTATTTACTTTCCTTTTTTTTTTAATTTAAAATTTTAAAAAATGTTTATAGAGACACGATCTTGCTATGTTGCCCACGTGTCAAACTCCCGATCTCAAGTGATCGTTTGCCTTGCCCTCCCAAAATGCTGGATTACATTCTGTCCAGGTTTTATAAGTGCAGCTGGGAGAGCCCAGCCGGAGTGTGTGTTTGCCCTCCTGCCCAGAATTGGAACCTCTATCCATTGCCTGTTTGCTTTTCTTTTTCTTTCTTTAGTTTTTAAAAAATTTATTTTTTTTAATATTTACTCATTTTTTATTTTATTTTATTTTTTTTGAGACAGGGTCTCCCTCTGTCACCCAGGCTGGAGTGCAATAGTGTGATCATGGCTCACTGCAGCCTTCACCTCCTGGGTTCAATTGACCCTCCCACCTCAGCCTCCTGAGTAGCCAGAACAACATGCATGCAACACCACACTCAGCTTTCCTTTCTTTTTTTTTTTTTTTTTTTGTAGAGATAGGGAGATAGGGTCTCACTATGTTACCCAAGCTGGTCTTGAACTCCTGGGCTCAAGAGATCCTCTGCCTCGGCCTCCCAAAGTGTTAAGTGCAAAGGCGTGAGCCACTGCACCCAGCCTCTGTTTGCTTTTAGATGTCTGAAGTCAGTGTGTTTCTCGATCCTTTTAATTGACTTATTTTCTCTTTATAAAAACCCGTAGGATTTTTCTCTTTTTTTGGACATTTCTCATTGATGTTCCTTGGTGTGATTCTACTTTCATCTATTGTGTTGGGCACTTGGTGGGCTTTTTATTCTGGAAATTCACGTCCTTCTGTTCTGGGCAAACTTCTTGATGAATTTTGTTGATGGGTTTCCCACGATTTCTCTTTTCTCTCTTCCTGAAACTCCTTCTATTATTTAATGTCAGGCTTCCTGGACTCATCCTGTCCTTTTCTCTTTCATTTTATAGCTCTTTGTCTTTTTGCTCTAGCTTCTGGGATACTTCCCATCAACTTGATTTTCCAGCCTCTCTGTTTAATTTGTCATCTGTATGCTCCTGTTTTTAATTCTCAAGAGCTCTTCCAGCTGTTGCTGTTCTCTGTGTGGGTTTTTTTTTTTCTTTCTTTCCTTTTTGCATGGATCTTTTGTCATCTCTCTGAGGATATTAATTATTTTGGAGGAAGTTTTCTTCTCCCTGCATACACTCCAGTTTGTCTTTTTCTTCGGTTTGTTTCGTCTGTATCTTCATGAAAAAGAATTGAGAAGCAAAAAGCTAACAGGAAGCTTGGAGCTCAAGGCACGGTTTACTGCCTGTGAGCTTCACTGCAGGCTCAGCTGGCTGGCGGGACCATTTGTTGAACAAACCTAATTTCAGTATCTCCTGATGATTTCTCTTGAGCTGGTCAGATTCTCTGGAGCAGAATTGTAGTCTCCTGCCTGGATGCTTAAGATCTGGCCATCAGTGCTCTGGGAGCTAAGCTGGGGGAAGAGGGCCTGGGGGTCTCATCACTCAGCATCCATTGTGCATACAGTCATTTAATCTTCTTGGTTTTGACACGGTGCTTTCAGCTTCCCAAGTCCAGATACTTCTGTTTTGCACTCGTAAGAGAGTGAGATGTGTAACTATGAAGGGGTGGAAACAAAGCAGCTTCCAGGTGACAAACAGCCAGGGAAGGAATCTCCAGACTTGTGTCTCTGGGGTCGCCACCCAGTCCTTATTTCCACCACACTCTTTGAACCTCCATTTCCAGAGGTGTCTGGTACTGTTAGGTACCAGGTACCTGAGCTTTGTGAAGATTCTGTAGTGAATAGGTTTATCCTAAGCTTTATCAGCCACCAACTCCAGGCCTGTTAATTTGTGTTTTCCTCATTCATCACTTACAGAAGCTGCCTAGATTTTACTCCTTTGTTGCTACTGTCTCCTGTCCCGCCTATTTTTGTGGGATATGTCTTGTAGAAAATTTCTATACTGTAACTTTAGTGTGTTTTGGGAGGAACTACATTAGGTGTGTGTATTCATTCTTGCATCCTAAAGTGGACGTCTAAAATGCATTTTTTTTGAAATTACAGAAATCATAACTCGACTGTACAGTGGAATGTGGATGCCACCTTGACTTTGCTAGGCGTCAGGTGGACAAGGGACCTGTAAAGGCCACACAGCTAGTTATTGGCAGAGCAGCGATAGAACCCAGGACTCAACTTGCCTAACTCTGTTGGTTCTATATTGCCACAGTGCTCCTTATTATCATCATCAAATACACTTTTAAAAACCACTTTGGCCGGGCACAGTGGCTCAAGCCTGTAATCCCAGCACTTTGGGAGGCCGGGCGGGGGGCGGATCACCGGAGGTCAGGAGTTCAAGACCAGGTTGGCCAACATGGTGAAACCCTGTCTCTACTAAAAATACAAAAATTAGCCACGCGTGGTGGCAGGCGCCTGTAGTCCCGGCTACTCGGGAAGCTGAGGCAGGAGAATTGCTTGATCCTGGGAGACAGGGGTTGCAGTGAGCCGAGATGCACCACTGCACACTCCAGCCTGGGTGACACAGCGAGACTCCATCTCAAAAACAAAACAAAAGAAAACCAACCAACCAAAAAAGAAAAAAAAAAAAACACCTTTTATTATTTATTTATTTATTTATTTATTTATTTTGCCACCACGCCCAGCTAACTTTTGTATTTTTAGTAGAGATGGAGTTTCATTATGTTGGCCAGTCTGGTCTCAAACTCCTGACTTTAGGTGATCTACCCACCTCGGCCTCCCAAAGTGCTGGGATTACAGGCATGAGCTACCGTGCCCAGCTATAAATAGGTTAAAATGCACAAGAAATTGCAAAAATAAGTTGCAGAGAGTCTTCATGTGCCCTTTCTCCAGCTTCCCCCATGATGTCATCTTATATAACAATATATGTCAAAACCAGGAGCTTGATGCTGTTACAATAGTCTTAAGTCAGGTGCACACTTTCTTTTTTTTTTTTTTTTTTTTTTGTTGAGACAGAGTCTCGCTTTGTTGCCCAGACTGGAGTGCAGTGGCCGGATCTCAGCTCACTGCAAGCTCCGCCTCCCGGGTTCACGCCATTCTCCTGCCTCAGCCTCCCGAGTAGCTGGGACTACAAACGCCCGCCACCTCGCCCGGCTAGGTTTTTGTATTTTTTTTTAGTAGAGACGGGGTTTCACCGTGTTAGCCAGGATGGTCTCGATCTCCTGACCTTGTGATCCGCCCGTCTCGGCCTCCCAAAGTGCTGGGATTACAGGCTTGAGCCACCGCGCCCGGCCCACACTTTCAAGTAACACTTTTGATGTAAAAATGTGTACATTCTGGTAAGAAAAAGCCAGAAAAAGACCTAACCTTGGCCGGGCGTGGTGGCTTATGCCTGTTATCCTAGCACTTTGAGAGGCCGAGGCAGGTGGATCATCTGAGGTCAAGAGTTCGAGACCAGCCTGACCAACATGGTGAAACCCTGTCTCTACTAAAAATACAAAAATTAGCTGGGCGTGGTGATAGGTGCCTGAAGTCCCAGCTACTCCGGAGGCTGAGGCAGGAGAATCGCTTGAACCCGGGAGGCAGAGGTTGCAGTGCCCACTGCACTCCAGCCTGGGTGACAAGGTGAGACTGTCTCAAGAAAAAACCCAATCTTTTCCTATGGAGAACCTTACAATCTAAATAGACATATAAAGATAACTTCAAATAACAAAACCCAAGTATACAGGTCCAAAATATATTTTAGGGCATTCTTTCAGAAAAGCAAGAAGTGGGAGAAAGGAGAATAGGCTTTGAAATCAGACAAATCTAGGTCTGAGTCGAGCCTTGCTATTTGTGTGTTTCTGGGCAAGGCATTTCCCTGATCCTCATTTTCTTGATTGTAAAATGAAGAATATTATTATCTACTCTTTAAGATGGTACATATATATCATATGTATGTATATTAACTGCCTAGAACAGTGATTGGCACATAGTAGATATGTAATAAATGGCCAACATAATAATGATTAATAAAATGAGAGTCCCTAAAGTCATAATTCTCTGGTTGCTCGTGTAAGTTCAAGTCCTGCCAAAAGGATAATGTGTGTCTCCCAGCAGTATCAGTTCACAAACTGCTCAGCTCCAGCCCAAGTGAGGAGACTTGCTTCTTCCCCAAATTCCCCTATTCCACCTACAAGTCCAAAGGTTTCACCCCAAAGAGGAAGCTTTCATCACAGGCACATTAGGAGTGTCCTGGTATTTAAAAGCACATACCAATTCTACGTTGAGCTTTAGTAGACTCTCTGAATAAAAACACAAGTTAATGTTTGAAGTAGCAACTTGGGGCTTGCAAAGGCCGCCATCGGTCCTTACGCAGACGGTTGTCAGATAAGCCCTGCTTCCCTCCACACCTGGTGCCCCGCCTGCCTGACTCTGGCTTAAATTTCCTGCCCTTGGCACTAACCGGAAAGCACTCACAAAGGCAGCAGCTGCTGGTGTGGTCCCGCGGCAAGGAAGGCACTCCGCCCAAAACCTGCCTTCTGTTTAAGTCGCAAAGCAATGATTGTCCTGTGGGGGGTGGGAGGTCTCGGTCAGTGAGGACCAACAGATGGCCCTCGACCAGACTAGACAATGTCCTCATTTGGGTCCATCCAAGTAGCCTGATGGTAAAACCAGACCACAGGATAAAGAAAAAGCTGCTTTTTGACATGTAGCTCTTCTCCGTGCCTATTGCCTATGACGAAAGAATAACTTTTTTTTTTTTTTTTTTTGAGACGGAGTCTCGCTCTGTCGCCCAGGCTGGAGTGCAGTGGCCGGATCTCAGCTCACTGCAAGCTCCGCCTCCCGGGTTCACGCCGTTCTCCTGCCTCAGCCTCCCGAGTAGCTGGGATTACAGGCGCCCGCCACCACGCCCGGCTAATTTTTGTATTTTTAGAAGAGACGGGATTTCACCGTGTTAGCCAGGATGGTCTCGATCTCCTGACCTCGTGATCCGCCCATCTCGGCCTCCCAAAGTGCTGGGATTACAGGCTTGAGCCACGGCGCCCGGCCAATGAAAGAATAACTTTCAGGCCTTTTTTTATGTCTCCAGCCCCATTCTTTCCTACACTTCCCCCCGCCAAAATCATGTTGCCTTCTGCCTGTTTAATTTGTCTGTGTTTTTTATTTTTTAAAATTATTTATGTATTTTTTGAGACAGAGTCTCACTCTGTCACCCAGGCTGGAGTGGAGTGGTGTGATCTCAGCTCACTGCAACCTCTGCCTCCAGGTTTAAGCAATTCATCTGCTCCCGAGTAGCTGGGATTATAAGGTGCACACCACCACACTCAGCTCATTTTTTTTTTTTTTTTTTTTTTGTATTTTTAGTAGAGACAGGGTTTCACCATGTTGGCCAGTCTGGTCTCAAACTCCCGACCTCAGGTGATCCGTCCACCTCGGCCTCCCAAAGTGCTGGCATTACAGGCGTGAGCCACCGTGCCCTGTCTATATGTGTGTTATTAAAGGTGTTCAGCTATAGCTTTTGGTAGTTTAGTAGAACTGCTAGTTAAAGAAAATCTCTCTTCTATTAGTCACGTAATTCACATAACCAGAATATCCTAAGGAAATTCGGCTACATCTCAATTAACTGTGTGGCAAGTAAGTGCTGTGATATAAGCAGAAACCACCGCTTGTTATGGGCGAAATTGTTCTCCTTTGAAATTCATGTATTGAAGCCCTAACCCCTAATACCTCAGCATGTAACTACTATATATTTGGAGACAGGATCTTTAAAAAGGTGATTAAGCTAAAATTAGATTATGAAGGCAGGCCTTAATCCAATCTGACTTGTGTCCTCATAAGAAGAGGAGATTAGGACACAGACATGCCCAGAGGCAAGACCACGTGAAGACACAGGGCATCTACAACTCCAGGAGCGAGGCTGCAGGAGAAACGAACCCTGCCAACACCTTGGTCTCAGACTTCAGCCTGCAGAATTGTGGGGTGATAAGCGTCTGTTGTAGGCCGGGCACGGTGGCTCACATCTGTAATCTCAGCACCTTGGGAGGCTGAGGTGGGCAGATCACTTGAGGTCAGGAGACCAGCTTGGCCAACATGGTGAAACCCCGTCTCTACTAAAAATACAAAAATTAGCCGTGTGTGGTGGAGGTGCCTGTAATCCCAGCTGCTTGGGAGGCTGAGGCAGGAGAATTGCTTGAACCCGGGAGGCGGAGGTTGCAGTGAGCCGAGATCACACCACTGCACTCCAGCCTGGGCAACAGAGTGAGATGCCATCTCAAAGTGTCTGTTGTGTGAACCACCCAGTCTGCAGTACAATGTGATCAATTTTGACATATACCTATGCTCATGAAACCATCACCACAATGACAATAGACATATCTGTTCATCATCTCCAAAAGATTCCTCATGCCTTTTGTAATTCCTCTGTCCCTTCCCCTATTTCCCAGTCCACCACGGAAACTGCTTTCAGTCCCTATAGATTAATTTTCCATTTCTAGAGTCTTGTAAATGGAACCATACAGTATGCACTCTTTTACCTTGCATAATTCTCTGGAGATTCATCCAGGTGGTTGTGTGTATCAGTAGTTCATTCCTTTTCATTGCTGAGTAGTATTCCACAGCATAGATAAACCCAGTTTATCCATCTGAGGTAGGAGACCGGCAGGATTTATTTCCCAGTCTCAGGCAGGAAAAAGTGAAGAAACCGGCAGGGACCAACAAATTACAACAAAAGCCATCCCTAGCTGTCGTCATTACTCATTAGCCTAAGACACTTCCACCAATGCCATGACAGTTTACAAATGCCATGACAATGACCCAGAAGTTACCATCCCTTTCCTAGAAAGTTCTAAATAACCTGCCTTTCAATTTGCTTTAACTGTCCCTTAATTTGCATGTAATTGAAAGTGTAAGTGGGTAGAAATATAGTTGCCAACAGCTCATTTGTTGCCAACTCTAGATGCACTGTCTATTAGTTAGCCCTGCTCTGCAAGGAGCAGTACTGTTCAGTACAAGATTGCTGTCTAAAATCGCCAGCTCGCCCTTGAATTCTTTCCTGGGAAAACCAGGGCTAAGCCCCAGTTTTGGGGCTCACCTGTCCTTCATCACATATGCTTATGAAGCCACCCCTTAAAGGCTTCTTACGGTTTTGTGAGATTATGAATAAGTTATTGTAAGCATTCTTGTGCAAGTCTTTCAATGTATGGACATATGGTTTTCTTCCTTTTGAGAAAATAACTAGAAGTGAAATGGCTGGATCATGTGGTAGGTGTATGTTTAATTTTTTATTTTATTTTTTTTAGATGGAGTCTCACTCTTTCACCCAGGCTGGAGTGCAGTGGCTTGATCTTGGCTCACTGCAACCTCTGCCTCCTGGGTTCAAGTGATTCTCCTGCCTCAGCCTCCTGAGTAGCTGGGACTACAGGTGCGCACCACCACAAGTAGAGGTGGGGTTTTGCCATGTTGGCCAGGCCATTCTTGAATCCTGATCTCAGGTGATCTGCCTGCCTCAGCCTCTCAAAGTGCTGGAATTATAGGATGAGCCACCGCGCCCAGCGAGGTGTATGTTTAACTTTTTAAGAATCAAACTTTTCCAAAATGGCTATACCATTTTGCATGACCCCCAGCTGTGTGTGAGAGTTCCAGCTCTTCTCCATCCTTGACAATACTTGGTAACTGGTCTTTTTGACTTTAGTCATTCAAATAGATGTGTAGTGGCACATCCTTGCGATGCTAATTTGCATTTCCCTAATGATGTTGAGCATCATTGCTATCCATGCATGTTTTTTTAATGAAGTATCTGCTTAAAGGCTTTTACTTATTGTTTTCATTGGCTTATTTATTGTCTTATTATAGTTTTGAGAGGTCGGTATGTATTCTGGATACAAGACCTTTATCACATACATACTTTGCTAATATTTCCTCCAGTCTATGCCTTGTGTTTTCATTCTCTTGATAGTGTCTTTCAAAGGGCAGAAGTTTTTAATTTCGATGAAGTCAAGTTATCAATCTTTCTTTTATTGTTTGGGCTTTTGGGATAGTTTCTAAGAAATCCTGATCTAACCCAACACCACCAAGATTTTCTCCTATGTTTTCTATAAAAATGTGATGGTTTTCAGTTTTACATTTAGGTCTGTGGTCTATTTTGAGTTAATTTTTGTATATGATACAAGGAATGAATCAAAGTTCTTTTTTTTTTTTTAACGTATGGATGTTCAATGGTTTCAGTGCCATTTGTTGAAAAAGACTATTCCTTCGCTGATGAATTGCTTTCATATCTTTGTCATATATCAGTTGTCCCTAGGTGTATGAGTTTATTTCTGGACTTTTAATTCTGTTCCACTGGTATTTGTGTCTGTCTTTATGGCAATACTGTACCACACAGTCTTGATTACAGTAGCTTTATAGTAAGTCTTGAAATTAGGAAGTGTTAATTCTCTAACTTTGCTCTTCTGAGTGTGCTTTGTAGACAGCATATTGATTAATGCTGTTATTGTTACTTGGAGGTCCTTTCGGGTGAACCTAATTCATTTCCTGTCTTAATCCCCAGTGTAGTTCATAAGGATCTGTGCCTTCTCCTCAAGCCCCCACCCTGCCTTTGCTCCTCTCATTCTTAGTTCTTGACTTTGCCCCTGACTTGGCCCAAAAGTTAAAGTCGTCAGCTAACGATTCCTTTGAGCTCTTAGGCTCCTCTGCTATGAGGTCACCTCCACTTGCACGAATCCTTACCTGCTTTGTTGCTGGCTCAGAGAACGATACCAGTTTTAATGAGAGTTAGCTAATTATAGTTAACAAACATTGAGTTATTTCTATGGGCCAAACACAGATATGCACTTTACACCATTTCTCATTTCAGCATAACATTTCTATCAGATGGAGATATATTATTATTCTCATTTTACAGAAGAGGAAACAGAGGCAACGAGGTTCATTACTTCATTACCTTTTCCATGATTTTGTAGCTAGAAGGAGATGGAGCTGGCATTCAAGTCCAGGGCTGTGTGATTTCTGTCCCTCCTCCTGGCCAGCCAAATCCCAGTAGTGCTCACAATTTTGTCCCCACCTAGCTGATGGAGAAGCTCGCTCCATTCATTATCCACTGTCCCACCCCTGCCCCCATTGTCTCTTCTAGTTTCCCTCTCCACTTGCTCCTTTCTTTTTTCTTTTTAAAAGATTTTAGAATTATTTATTTATTTTGAGACAGGGTCTTGCTCTGTTGCCCAGGCTTACTAAATTTATCTGGGTCCTTTGTAATTTCTGCATTCATCATAATTTTTTTGGAAGAAAATTTCAAAGTAGTAGAGTGTAGTGGCACAATCATAGCTACTGCAGCCTTGACCTCCTGGGCTCAGGCAATCCTCCTGCCTCAGCCTCCCAAAGCTCTGAGATTACAGGCATGAGTCACTGCACCCGGCCCTTCCTCCTTTTCATCATGGTGCTCACAACAAAATAAGTGTTTTCAACTTGGGCTAAGAAGTTAAAGTTTTCCAACCCTTTTTCTGCAGCCAGACCTGGGTTCTGCAGCTTCATATATTAAGTTATGTATTAGATAGCTTCACCAGAATACATCATGGGCACCTCAAACATCAAAACAAAATTTACCATCTTCTCTCCAAACCCCCTCTTCTTCCTGAATTCTGTGTTTCAGTAGATGGCTCTTACAACCATACAGTAGCCCAAGCCCAAAACTGACAATGGAAAAACCCAGATTTTGGTTTCAAAACCCTGCTCTGCCACTTACCAGATAGGAGACTGTTGACCCTCAGTTTCCCAATCTGAAAAGTAGGGATAATAGTCCTACCCTCACATGGTTGCTTTCAAGGCTAAGTGATCATGTTAGTTGCTCAAAAATGAGTAATTATCATTATCATCATTGTCATTATCATCATTATTGTCATTGTCACCTCCTTATGCTCCCTTGCCTAAGTTCCACAAAAATATCCTGCACCCTCCTTTTAATTCCTTTGATTCTGCTGTTACTTTTTGCCAAAAGGTTATCCTGACATTCTAGAGCGGTGATCACTAAAGTGCCAAATCAATCCTTAGAGATTCAGGAAGAAAGTATTAGAACGTTAATTTATATTCATTTTTTAAAATCTCATCTTTTAGGTTTCTTTTTTTTTTTTTTTTTCCTGAGTCGGTGTCTAGCTCTGTTGCCCAGGCTGGAGTGCAGTGGCCAGATCTCAGCTCACTGCAAGCTCCGCCTCCCGGGTTTACGCCATTCTCCTGCCTCAGCCTCCCGAGTAGCTGGGACTACAGGCGCCTGCCACCTCGCCCGGCTAGTTTTTTGTATTTTTTAGTAGAGACGGGGTTTCACCGTGTTAACCAGGATGGTCTCGATCTCCTGACCTTGTGATCCGCCCGTCTCGGCCTCCCAAAGTGCTGGGATTACAGGCTTGAGCCACCGCACCCGGCCGTTTAGGTTTCTATTTATAATTTTAAAATGTTTAATAGAGTATACATACAATTTAGAAATAAATATAACTATTGATGGTACATGTTCAAAATTGTTGCGACAGCTAGATTATAAAGATAGTTGGGAGGTCACCATTCTTTGCTGGGTAAGGTGACTCTTTCTTTTCTTCCCCCAGAATGATATGCTGCTTTGTCATTATTTATTGTCTTCCTCATGGACAACATGAGGACAGGGACTGTGATTCAGTCAGGATGAATCAGCAGACAGCACGATCCACTCTAGCTACAGGAGAAATGGATTTATTATAGGTGATTGACCCACAGCAAAGGTCCCTAAACTTTAGGGCATATCAGAATCATCTAGAAGGTTTGCTAAAGTCAAGCCTACTGGGTCTAACCCCGAGAATTTCTGATCCAGCAGGTCTGGGGTGGGGCCCAAGAATTTGCATTTCTAACAAGTTCCCAGGTACTGTTGGTCCAGAGCCCACCCTTGGAGAACCACTGGGCTACAGAATGATGGCAAGGGCTGGAGAGGGAGGCTACAGAGTGGGTCCAGGTGCAGTCTCAGAACCATACTGCAAAACTGGCCTAGTCAGGTAGCTGCTGTATCTGCTGCTTCCACTGTGAACTCAAAAACCACATTGCCTGTGCTGCAGGCCGGAAAGCTGCTGAACCAGGAAGCTGTGCTGATGCTGCTGACTGCCCCTGAGGTTAGAGATTGACTAGACATAGTGCCACTGTCACCCCTGCTGGAGAAGGTCTAAAGCATCTCCACCTCTGTGCTTCCAGAGGGGCAGTGTGGTAGCCACTTAAAATGCCCAGGCTGTACCATGCACCAGAGCGTCTGCCTGGGTAAGCTGCTATTATTATTATAATCGACCTGGAAGACTACTCGGGGAAAACCCTAGTGCAAGGGACTTTGGAGGAAGAGGTCTTCAGTGTTTCAGCCTTTAGTGCACAGGAAATCTTGCTAGGAGGAGGTTGGAGTGGTTTTGCGTGAGGCGAGAGCAACGTCTGCTGCAGACTGTTTTTCATGTTGTCTCCTGGTATGGTGCCTGAGCTCTAGGACTTGGCACGTAGAAGGCCCTCTTCCTTTTCCTTCCTCAACCTGCTAGTCTCAGCCACTCCTCTGAGCACATACAGTATGCTGAAGTGTTTCAGCGTTTCAAGTGGGCTCTTGAGCATGCTGGGTATCCAGGGAGACCAGAATTCTTGCAGTGACAAGTCTGCCCGGGCTATTTCCATCTAGGAGTCAGTTCCACTTAGCTCACTGGGGATCTAGGGTACATGCGTTTTCCTAGAGTGACCTCCCCCTACCCCCTTCCCTCCACATCCTCGTCTCCAGAGCCTGGAACCCTGGGATGCCACCTTGGTCTTGAGAATCTCTGAGGCTGAATCCGTTTCTAGGAGGGAGACCTGAGATTCTTCCACAAATGAGGTGGGGAGGGGTTGGAGGGAACTGTATTGTTTCTAATACATCCTTCACACAACAGGTGCAAGTATAGAGAGTTCCAGCTTAAACTTTAGGATGATGTAACAGTGACAGGCATTTAGTAGAAAGTGCACTTCAGGGCTGGGCCCGGTGGCTCACGCCTGTAATCCCAGCACTTCGGGAGGCCGAGAAGGGCGGATCACGAGGTCAAGAGATCAAGACCATCCTTGCTAACACAGTGAAACCCCGTCTCTACTACAAATACAACAAATTAGCCAGGTGTTGTGGCACACACCTGTAGTTCCAGCTACTCGGGAGGCTGAGGCAGGAGAATCACTTGAACCCGGGAGGCGGAGGTTGCAGTGAGCCGAGATGGCACCACTGCACTCCAGCCTGGGCAACAGAGCAAGACTCCGGAGCGAGACTCCATCTCAAAAAAAAAAAAAAAAAGAAATAGTGCACTTCAGATGCTGAAGACTGGCCTTTATCCCACAGGCAAGGGATATGCTGTATGACACTCTCTCGATGCTGGGCAGTGGCTACGAGCCGAAGCGCCCAGGCAGCCCTGCCCTCAGAAGGGTAAACCACGGACACCTGATGCCTTCCTGAAGGAAGAGCGCTCAGCCTGCCAAACCAGCAAGTGCTGATGCTCCAGCGCCTTCTTCCCGCGGTTCTCGAGTCTCAGCAGAAGAGAGAAATTGATGACCCTGTCGTTGTAGCAGCCCCATCACCCAGCAATTAATTTTAGTTCAATGCTTCAAACGCTCTTCAGGCGCAGTGTGCGTTCAGCTGTGTCAGCTAATGGTGAGTACCCGGACAACCATTCTGTTTCACATTCAGTACAGTATTCAATAAATCACATGAAATACTCAACCCTTTATTAGAACATAGATAGGCCTGTGTTAGATTATGTCGCCCACTGTAAGCTAATGAAGGGTTCTGAGTACATTTAAGGGAAGCGAGGCTGAACTCTGATGTTCGATAGGTTAGGTATATTCAAGGCATTTTAGACTTTCAATATCTTCAATTTACAATGGCTTTTATAGGGATGTCGCTCCACTGTAGGTCGAGGAGAATATGTAGTCAAGTTGCCTGTTCATGAGCACATTTTAGGTCAAGGTGTCTTTCACGCAGCTTCTTGGGTTTGCTCCTTCCTTTTGAGTTTGAGCCTGGGGGTGTGTGTTGAGGATAAAAACCAGGTGTGGGCCAGGTGTGGTGGCTCACGTCTGTAATCCCAGCACTTTGGGAGGCCTATGTGGGAGGATCTCTTGAACCCAGGGGTTCGAGATCAGTCTGGGAAGGTGACAAGACCTTGTCTCTACAGAAATAAAATAAAAATAAGGAAATTAGCCAGGCCTGGTGGTGCATGCCTGTAGTCCCAGCTACTTAGGAGACAGAAGCAGGAGGATCACTTGAGCCCAGGAATTTGAGGCTGCAGTGAGCCAGCCATGATGACACCACTGCACTCCAGCCTGAGCAACAGAGTGAGACCCTGTCTGTATTTAAAAGAGAGAGAGAGAGAGACGGGGGGGGGGGGGGGAGAGAGAGAGAGAGAAAGAGAGAGAGAGAGAGAGAGAACAAAGAGCAGGTGTGACTAGAGCTCAGGAAATCCTCCCTCTGGTAAGCAGTCCCAGCCTTCTATTGAGGCTGCCACCACTGCCATCAGCAGCGTTTGCAGACCATGACATACACAAACTGTTGTAAAATTTTGGCAGTGCTCATAGTGTCAGAGCCAAGCTTTGAAACAGCAAGGCAGCAGGAGACAGTGGGAGGAGGGTGGGATTAGAGACAGAAGGTCTCCGGGTTTGAATCTTTTCTCTCTATTGGCTGGTTGTGTGACTCTTGTCTCAGCTTCTTGGGCTGTACAAAGAGAAAACTAACACCTGCCTGAGGGACTTGTGATAATTTAATGTAGAGTGTTTGACATGTTATTGAATATTAGCAATTGCCGATATTTATAATGAAGAGCCGATATTTATAATGAAGAGCACTGGAAGCTGTCACAGTTCTCATAGTTTATTTTGCATTTGCTTATAAGCATCCTGTGCTCATCTCAGTGTCTGTGTGGTCTTAGTGGGATGCTGACTAGATGAATACTTGTAAACTTTACTCATTTGCGATCTCAAATGGGACAAGGGATAAAAATTATTTTTTATATTGTATATTTATTTAGTAAGTGAGCACTTTCCTTTTTAGGCACTGGAGATACAGAAATGAAAGAGACAACATGCCCTCAAGGATCTCACAGTGTGTGGGTGAGGTGGACACACACACATATCTAAGCACATAACAGTGAGAGGTGCGTGGTCACGAGGATGTGACGTGGAGCTGAGAGCCCAGAGGAAGGGCTCTGGGTCAGACATGGTCGGAACACACTCGGCCATGAAAGTCTTTGAAGGTGGTGAAGGGGTGAAGATGGTGAGAGGATTCCAGGGCTGGGAGAGGTACTCTCCCTACACGTTCTAACCGACTGGCCGTGGGGAGGAAGCTGGAGGTGAGGATGCGGGTAGCGCCTGGGTTTTTGCCTCATGTGACTGGGTGGATGGTCACACTTCGGCCATGCTGTCTTTGAACTCAACACCACCCAAATCATAGGATATTCCCAGTAATATTGATTTCCGCTAGATTACTTTTGGTACCGGAGTTTTAAGGGCAGAAGTCTTTGTCCCTTTTATTCCCCAACAGGAAGCCATTCTGGGCCATTTATTTGCTGTTAACTTACTTGCACAGCCCACTGGAGAATGGAGGGGTGTGAGTGTGGGAACCTGGGTGAGGGCTGCACCAGACTGTCACCAGGACAGTCCTCAATGCTGCCTGGCTTAGCCACATTGCCAAAAACATATGCCCATAGGTTGTGAAATGTTCAATATTGTATTGTATGGGAGAAATACAAAGAGGAGAAAGAACTGGGTTGAAAAGGTGGTCTGATCAGGAATCTCAACCCACTGGCTTACAGACCAGGAACCATTCTAGCCAATGTATGGAAGGAACAGAAATGGGAAACAAAAACATTTAAATTATATTTTTCTCTAATTGCAATAAACTTGGAGGAAAGCTATTTTCTTACTTTGAGCTTTACTTCCAATTACGATGAATGCAGAGATTAATTACAAAGGACCTGGATAAACTAAAAATCATCTACAGCATTTTTTTTTTTTTCCGAGACAGAGTCTCGCTCTGTCCTCCAGGCTGGAGTGCAGTGGCACGATCTTGGCTCACTGCAAGCTCTGCCTCCCAGGTTCACGCCATTCTCTTGCCTCAGCCTCCCGAGTAGCTGGGACTACAGGCACCCGCCACCACGCCCGGCTATGTTTTTTTTGTATATTTGGTAGAGACGGGGTTTCACGATGTTAGCCAGGATGGTGTCGATCTCCTGACCTCGTGACCTGCCTGAGCCCCACAAAGTGCTGGGATTACAGGCATGAGCCACTGTGACTGGCCTCTACAGCATATTTTAAAAGGCAAAAAGGTATTTTAAAATTCATGTTGGAAGACGTAGGCTCTAGCTGGGGCTGAGACAGATGATTCAAGTGTCTTTTTTATTTTATTGCGCACTGAGGGTTGAAGCTGCAGAGCATGTGTGCTTACCATTGTGTGTGCACATGTGCATACATGTGTCTTACACCAAAGACTGAAATCTCAAAGAAGCTCCAGTGAGCAGGTGTAACTGTTATGCTACAAATGAACAGGCGTATTGTAGATTGCTGTTATACAGTTCTTTTCTTCATACATACCTTCCTGGTATAACGTTTTTTTCCTGAAAGCAAACAATTTCTACTATTGGATTCTTGAGTGTATCATTAAGCTTCTCCAAACACAAATAACATCTACTATGCTTTAAAAGTAATGGCCCACACAGCTATTTATCTGTGTGACTGTTTATCTGTTTATACCTTTGCCTGTTTTCATCTTCAAGCAAATGGGGGATCTCAGAAGCCTTAATGAAGTAACTATCCCTGAACACTCAATAGTCAGAATCCAGCCGTCAAATCAACACCAAGGTATATACCGGGGAAAGGAAGGTTTTAGGTGAACTCCTAGCTGCATGTCTGGTTAACCTGCAACCACACAAAGCAGCCAGGGCAAAGGTGTGTCCCGATGCTTTGTGGTGTACTTGGAACTCCACAGCCAGAAGATTAGATGTTGTTTGCTTACTGTTCAAAACAAGAGGTGTAAAGGAAGTTCAGCAACAACCGAAAGATGACTCGTAATTTGTAACTGACTGGCTATGCTTGGCGAGCCTGGTGTATTTATAATCTTTCAAAGTCAAGCGCAAAGGCTCCCAAGCCTGATGCGTCACCCCACTGCAGAATTCCTGTTGATCACGCTGGTTGTCACCATAAAGCCTGAGCAAAAGTAAACTTTTCTGTCCCAAGGGTTTCCTTGTACTGAAAGAGCCACTGCTTGAGGCTTTTTACAGGATCACAGCCAATGTCTGTTTCATGTGGCAGGTCCCTGGGGACTGTAATTGCAGAAGTATAACCTGGCGGTTATGCCACATGGCCCAAGAAACTGCCAGGGGACCAACGTGCTTCCTGCCAGACGACCTTTTGCAGCTGAAGGCACTAGTGCCCCATCTGCGGTCGCTGTCTCTGTATGAACAATTCTCTGATGTTCCCTGGGCAAAAGGACGTGCTTGTTGACAACAATGAGTCAAAACTTGGAACCCTGAGCCCTCGCTCTGCCACCATGTCACTTTCCTGTTAATGGAGTGACTTGGTTAGGTGTTAATTAACAAGGGTTTTTGTTTTTATGAAACAAACTGTTTTTAAGTATTAGGCATTTCCTACCTTTGAATCAACTCAGAGCTCATTTCCTACTAAAATGGTAAGTGATATCAATATAAGGATGTGGAAGGTTTGCCCAGTTTAAGCATTGGGAATGGAGGCCTAAGCTGCATGGCTGAGGGGATTTGGGCCACAAATGGTCTCACTGGTTGAGGACATGGATGCTGGAGATGCTCAAGTCTGGGCTTCTTTGTCTCTCTAGCCTCAGTATTCTCATCTGTAAAGTGGGGTGATGTGAGAAGTCGATGAACTAATATTCATTAGCACATGAATAATGACAGCTAATACTTGTGTGGCCCCCACTACATGCCAGGCACTGTTTTTCTGTTAACTCATTTATTCCCCAGAGCAGTCCTATGAGGGAAGTACTATTGTTTTCAGTCCCATTTTACAGATGGAAAGCTGAGGCACAGAAAGGTTAGTAACTTGCTCAAGGTCATGCAACTACTAACTGGCACACCTGGGATTTGAACCTATGCCTGACTGTAGAACCCGTGTTCTTATGACGCCAAGTTGCACCTTTTGTAAGACAGGCAGTCGGTGGCATGCACTTGGTAAGTACTCAGTAACGATCAGAATGGGGTATACGGCGGATCACCTGGAACAGAAGCCATGTTTGTCACCTCTGTTGGCTATGGCGCAAGGCATGGGTGACCTGTAAGGGCCTCATAGTGCTGTCTACTTATCAAATACTCAGCTTCTTAGCTGTGGCCGCAGGAGACTGGGGCAACCAGAAGTCTGGTAGGGTGTCAAGCCAATAGTCATCCTGGGGATGATGAGATGCCACCAGATCGCTGCTGACTTGAGCCAAGCTGTTGGTGGGCACTTCAGGCCATGCAGGGAACCAGGCATGAGAGCAGGGTGTGACAGGGGAGAGACACTTGGTCTGTGTGTGTGTGTATGTGTTTAGGGAGGCAGATGGGAGCCTCAGGTGATTTCGGGTATCGGGAAAGATAGCTTGGGATGGGGAGTTGGGTCTCAACCCTCGTCTCTCACTCAGGTCTACTCCTAACTGGAGACACTGAGATGGAGAATCAGGGATGAATGCAAGAAGCTGACGGGAGCCATCCCATCCCCACAGCTATGTGTTAGGGAACATGGGGGATGTTTTAATAGTGAAGAAATGCCCATAGGATGTTTGGGGGTGGTGATGACTTCTGGTATTTCCTTTCAAAAGGCTGAAAATACTGACAGTGTTGTGCTGAAACTGGCTTTAGATTTTCACCCTGTTTGTCATTCTGCTCTAAGACTGGCCGGGCACTATTCTAGGGGATGGAGATTCAAAGACAGTAAACACATAAACATATAACAGAAATCAACAGGGTCATCCAGAAGTAAGCACTGGGGTCATGGGAGCTTTGGGATGGAAGAGGCAGGGTCAGAGACAGTGGGGAATAACAGCTGAAGGTCAGCCTTCGAGGCAGCTGGAGGTGGAAGCATGATCAGGTTTAGGACAGGAAGGCAAGGGATGAGCAGTTGCATCTTGATGGGGCTTAAAATGTCAGGCCAGGCGAGGCAGAAGATAAAGGTGGGGAGGGAGGGCCAGGTGTAATATATATTTTATTATTATTATTATTTTTTTTTTTGAGAAGGAGTCTCCCTCTGTCACCCAGGCTGGAGTGTAGTGGCACCATCTTGGCTCACTGTAACCTCCCCAACCTGGGCTCAAGCAATTCTCCAGCCTCAGCATCCTGAGTAGCTGGGATTACAGGCGCCCGACACAATGCCCAGCTAATTTTTTGTATTTTTAGAACAGAGAGGGTTTCGCCATGTTGGCCAGGCTGGTCTCGAACTCCTGACCTCAGGTGATCCACCTGCCTTGGCCTCCCAAAGTTCTGGGATTACAGGTGTGAGCCACTGCGCCTGACCTAGGTGTAATACATAAAGGAGTTTGTGCTTTATTGGCTGGTCAGAAACGTTGGTGTCATTAGATGTCTGAGTTGCTTATTTATTATCATTATTTTATTTTTTAGAGACAGGGTCTCACTCTGTCACCAGGCTGGGGTACAGTAGTGTAATTATGGCTCACTTCAGCCTTGAACTCGTGGGCTCAAACCATCCTCCTGCCTCAGCCTCCCAAAGCACTGGGATTACAGGGGTGAGCCAGCACACCTGCCTCCAAGTTGCTTTGTAAACGGATCCTCCTGGCAGCAGTATGGAGGATGAAATTCCTGAGAGAAAAAGCCGAGCCAGGGATATCTGTTACAGGAAATCCAGATGAGATGATGAGGGCTTAAGACTGAGATCACGGGAAAGCCAGGTAAAAAAAAGTAAGTAGGACTTGAAATGTGATTGGTCATTGAATGAGGCGCTGGGAGACAGAGAATGAAAATTCAAGGACAGCTTCCAGGTTTCCAGCTCAAATGGCCAAGTAGGTGGTGGTAGCAGCCACTAGTTCACAATCACAGGGAATGGGTAGCTGGGTTGGAGCAGGAAATGATGGGGTTAGCAGGGAACATGCTGAGTTTGAGGTGCCTGATGAGTATTTAGGGGGAAGGCCCAGGAGGCAGTTCCAGAGGCCTTAGTTAACAGCATCTGCATCTAGTGCATTACTGAAGCCTCAGAGAAGAGATGGGCTTGGCTGGGGAGAGAGTGAGTAGGGGGTAGACCAGTGCTCCAAGGAGAGGACTCAGCAGTGCCGGCAGCCTGAGGCTAGGGTGCGTCAGCTCAAGGCATCTGGTGTGGCCCGGGCTCTGGTGGGCAAAGACGCTGGGGCCTACACTGGCTTTGCAGGAGAATAGGGCACAGCCGGCCTCTTTCAGGGATTGGTGCATTGGGTCTCAGTTTCAGGTGCAGGGCTGGAGGGAAGGGTGGGATTGAGGAAGAGAAAAAGGTCACAGCCCTCTGCTGGCTACAGGGGCTCTTTGAAAGGGGAGCATTTAAACGTTAGTGAAACATCTTTAAAGGTCCTGTTCATTGAGGGTCCAGGTAGCGGTTCCTTTTTTTTTTTTTTTTTTTTTTTTTTGAGATGGAGTCTCACTCTGCCGCCCAGGCTGGAGTGCAGTGGTGTGATTGATCTCCGCTCACTGCAACCTTCGCCTCTCGGGTTCCCGCAATTCTCCTGCCTCAGCCTCTCAAGCAGCTGGGATTATAGGCGCCCGCCACCACGCCCGGATAATTTTTGTATTTTTAGTAGAGATGGGGCTTCACCATGTTACTCAGGCTGGTCTCAAACTCCTGACCACAGGTGATCCACCCGTCTCGGCCTCCCGAAGTGCTGGGATTACAGGTGTGAGCCACTGTGCCCGGCCCCAGGTTGAGGTTTTTAAGCAGATGACGAGGTAGAACTCACCTGTTTGCCTTTTTCCAATTGTGCGTGCGCTCCTCCTCCCACGGGCCTGAGATTCTTACAGGTGTGTGACAGGCATGGGAGTTGTCCTTCGGGAGCTGGCAGTGAGGGATCCATTTTGTGGACCAGAGTCTCCGTGGGACGATTCTGATGCATCCTTAACTGATGGAGAATGCACCATTTGCAGTGAGGGAAGCAGTGCTAATGGGAGAGAAGGCTTGGGACCCTCCTTTGTATTTTGCACCCCTGGGTTGAACCATTTTCCCCCAGCACTTAAAGTGCCCCGCTCCAGCCTAGTCACGGCACACAGTCCCACCGTTTAGAATCTCCACAAGTTCATTCACACTGCAGGTCAACAACCACATAATCATCACTCAGTCACGCCGCGTGTGAGGAAGGTGAGGGGCAACACCTGAAGCCATGGGACTCTGCAGAACACCATGGAACATTGAGGTAACTTTTTCTTTTTTTTTTGAGATGGAGTTTCACTTGTCGCCCAGCCTAGATGCAATGGCGCTATCTTGGCTCACTGTAACCTCCGCCTCCCGGATTCAAGCAATTCTCCTGCTTCAGCGTCCCAAGTAGCTGGGATTGCAGGTGCGCACCATCATGCCTGGCTAATTTTGTGCTTTTAGTGGAGATGAGGTTTCACCATGTTGGCCAGGCCGGTTTCAAACTCCTGACCTCAGGCGATCCACCCTCCTCAGCCTCCCAAAGTGCTGGGATTATAGGAATGAGTCACCGCACCCGGCCTTGATGTACTTTTTCTATTAAATGATCTAAGAACAATTTAACGGGCAGAAAGTATGACTGTAATAAATGTGTGCAATCCAAAACTACCACCCACCGTCCATGAAAATACAAAAGCCAAGCTGTCATGCCAAATCTAATTGGTTACTTCTGTTTCTCTGCTAATAGTTGTTAGCTCCACTCATTTATTTGTTTTATTGTATCAGTGTCCACTGTCAGATAAGTAAGAGCAGGTGCTGAAATTTTCAGAAACATTTGAGGGAACATTTTCAATGGAATCTATTGAAGTTGAGGTGCTTTTAGTACACTAGTACAACTGCACCACCCCTGAGTGTTAGCAATAAGGCAATGATTTAATTTTACTATGGAACTCCCAAGTCCAGCGTATGGAATAAATTCAGGATTATAGTTTGAGAACTACTGGCTTAAAGAGTCCCGTTTCTTGCTTCTTTAGCTGTCAAACAGTGACTGTGATTTGTGTGTATATATATATATATATACACATACATATATTCCTGGCCCAAGTAATGGGCAAGCTTCGAAGCAGATGAGGACTGCAGTCAAAACTAACTGTGCCCCCTGAGTGTTCTAGCTCTGAGGATTTGGTCCCTGGCTTCTTCCTTCAATCTGCACCATCAAGAAGCATTCTTGGCCAGGTGCACTAGCTCACGCCTGTAATCTCAGCACTTTGGGAGGCCGAAGTGGGTGCATCACTTGAGGCCAGGAGTTCCAGACCAGCCTGGCCAACATGGTGAAACGTCGTCTCTAAAAATACCAAAATTAGCTGGAAGTGATGGCTCATGCCTGTAATCCCAGCTATTCAGGAGGCTGAGGCACAAAAACTGCTTGAATCTAGTAAGAGGAGGTTGCAGTGAGCCAAGATCACACCACTGCACTCCAACCTGGCCAACTGAACGAGACTGTGTCTGAGAGAGAGAGAGAGGAAAAAAAAATCATCCTTCTAGGTGCTGCACATAGGTCACGTGCTAAAATCAGCATTCCAAGGGCCAGAAGGACTTCCAGAGGCATCTTTCAGGTGCGGACACTAGTTCAGAGCCTCACAGATAGCTCCAGTTTCTGCCCAAGTAAGTTCAGGGCCTGGGAATTCACTACTTCCCCCTAAAAAGGTTCTTATGAACCATCATCTCCCATCTCCACCCTCTAAAACCACCTAGTTCTGAACTTCTGCTTTGTTTTTGCTATCAGCACTCTCTGCCTTGTATTGTTATTTGGATACTTAACTGTCACACAGTGGTAAGGGCTTAGGTTTTGGAACCATTTGCGTTAGAATCCCAGCTCCATATTTATCTTCACCATTTACAAGCCACGTGACCTTGGCAAGTTACTTAACCTCTCTGAGCCTCAGTCATCACCTATATGGGATGGGAATAACCTTAGGGTCTATTTCAAGGATTATTCGGAGGTCTAAGGTAATGGGAGGAACCTGCTTGACGTGTAGAAAGCTCTCAGTACGGCATAGATATTACTGTTATTCCTCTGCTGGACTACAAAATCTCTGAGGGCAGGGACCTCTTCCTGGATATCTTTGAACCCCTCCATAACAGTGGGCAAAGTGTCTGTCAGAGGGATTTAATGAATGCATCACACAAAAGAGACTGTACTGAACAAGAGAGACAGGAAGCTTGGATAATTATTTGAATATCTGTAGTCATCAGAAGGCTTATAAATGTAAAGCCAAAGCTCCTGCCAAAGAACTGTGGAGCAGAAAACAAAACCCAGAGCAGAATGTCAAGAGCAAGGATGTGTTGGGACAGGAAATGGAGTCGAGATTGGGAGAGGTCATGCAGAATCAGGTCACATTCTGGAGGGAAGAAGGAGCAAAGGCACATGATGAGTGAGTGCTAATTAAGGTGGCCAAAGAGAACAGCGTGGTGCTGTAAATGCCGGCAGAGCAGGGAGCCCTGCTGCCAACCTGACCCCACACAGGCATGTTGATGAAAATGGAAAAAGATGGCTGGAGTTAATGATAATGTATTATAGATTGCAAAATCACTAGAAGAGAGGGTTTTGAATGTTCTCATCCCAAAGAAATCATAAATGTTTAAGGTACTGGATGTGTTAATTACTCTGATTTGATCATTACACAATGTACACTTGTACTGAAACATCACACTGTACCCCAGAAGTATGTGCAATTATGTCAATCATAAATTTAAAAATTAAATTTTTTTTAAAAAAGGAAAAACAATCTTTTCACCGCACAAATCATTTTCTGAGCCTGCACATTGGCATTCAGCTTTCCTCCTACGCTTGTGGCCTTAAAGAGGAGGAGTATGACTGGCAGCGCGGCAGCCTCTCGATATTTACAGACCCCGGCGCTCACTCCTGGCTTCAATGCTGTTTTCAGCTGGAGCCTCTTCCTGCCATTCCTTTCCTCTCTGCATGGCTGCTGATGCTCATCCGGGAGCAGGAAATGAGTGCATTCTTAGGCTTTTCTGCAATTAGTCTTCTAAAGAGAAAAACAAAACCAAACAAGAAAGAAAACCGAATGTTTAGGGATATTCTAAAAACTTGTACAGGCTGGCTATTGACGGAGGCCAGTAAAGAAAGGTGGAGGCTGACGACTCAGCCCCCTGGATTGGAGGTTTGTGGGAATTTATCTCGGGCTTTCTTATGTTTATTCTATACTTCCAAATAACTTGGAAGGTTTCTTTGGAGATTCCAACATGGGAGAGGAGGCCCTTGCAAACTCTCTTGACTATGCAGCGCCCCATCTTTTGCGGGGAGAAAATGGCTTTGGGACAGCATGCAGAGGGGACAGGGCCACTCTCAAATCTCCACCCCTTAGATCACTGTGTCACCGCTGGGGTAGGGGTGTGCTGAATAAATTAAAGGTGTTATTGTAAATTGGAAGTGCGCTAGAGCCGGGTTGCAGAGGCACACTCTCAAAGCCGCCTTCGGTGAAACCACGGAAATCTCCAAATACTACACATTGGGGCTTTTTTCCGCTTCCCTGAGAACCAGCTGATAATTTACTGGCATGTCACCGCATGTAAACAAAATCCAAGAGCAATCAGTTAACCTGCTGGACTGGACAAGGAGTTTGGCATAAAACTGGCCAGATAAACAGATAAACCTTCCATTAAGGAAGGTCTCCCTTCCTTAATGGAAGCCTGATAGGAATGAGGCCCACGGTGACTCAGCAGCTCGTTCCCTTTACTGCGTAGCCTTGGAAGTAATGGAGTGGGCTTTCATGATTTTGCTTCTTTCTTCTTTTCCACTGAAATGGAGGCCTCCAGTTGCAAAGCTCTCCATTGTCAGATTACGCCGCCTGATGGGCATGAAAAGTCCACAAAAGAGAATTTTCTGATGTGAGAATGGAGGGTGTTGCCTGTAACTAGTGGCTCCAGATCCCCGTGGTGGCAGTTTAAGGCAGGTGGGAAGGCTCTAGACGCGTGGGACTGGAGTCTTGTGTTCTCTGCCTCCCAGCTGAATTCTGACTCCTCTTTCAGCCTTGTACCAGTTTCCCTTCAGTGACCATCAGCACGTAGAAGTGCTGTTGAGGCTGGAGAGTGGTGAGTTCAGTTTCAAGGTGCACTCTAGAGATCAGGCCTGTGTGTATTTTTGGAACTGCCCTCCATACATTCCAAAAACTGAAAGCTTCGAGGTCCACTCGACCAGCTGACCTAGTTTTTCAGCTAAAAGACCATGGCCTGGCCTCCTAAAGTCCTATGTCTATAGATTCCAGCCAGGTGGGACCCATGGTGCCCATTTTGTTAATTCCGAAGCACAGCATGGTGTCGGAGAAAAAGGACAGAATTTGGAATACAGGAGTTTGGAGTCAGACTTAGGTTGAAGGCAAAACAAATCTTTCGTGTCGAAGTCGGAAGGGGATGGGGGTTTACTGAGAAAGGGCACAAGGAGACGTCCTGAGTGATGGAAAGATCTTTTCCCTTTTGGGGTGGTAGTTACACAAAGTGCATCCCTTTGTCAAAATCCATCAGACTGAATACTGAACATCTGTGTCTTATTGAATGTAAATTATACAGCAGTTTTTAAAAGGACAGGTTCCAGTCCTGGCCCTGCCTCTTATTTACCATCTAGAGAAGTTCCTCACCTCTTTGAGACTCAGTTTCTTTTTCTATTAAATGGAAGTAGTGCTTATACCCGTGCTTATATTCAATAAGATCATGCAAGCAAAAGCGCTTTGTAAATGACAAACAGCCTCGATGAGCAGATCACTCCTATCATTATTCTTTCCATCCAGCCGCCTCCTGGAGCAGATTGTTAAGCTGATGCGAGTCTGGGCTGTGCCTCGCCACTTGCCTTGGAGGTTAGTGTTTATCTATTTTAAGGAGACTCTGGAGATATCAAAATGCTGCAGAAAAGCAAATGGAATATGGATGTGCCAGGGAGAGGAGGACGGGCTGGAAGGGAACAGCTGGGGAGAAAGCTCTCAATCCAGCTCAGCAGCAGGGCTGGGCAGGTGCCGAAAGGGAGTCGCTAAATGCCTGAGAGAGAATCGTGACCAGTAAAAGCAGCATGAGTTGAAAAAAAAAAAAAATCACATCTTGCCGAACAAATTGGGTCACATTCGTGACGGAGTTAGTCACTGAGAGCAGAGATGGGAAAGCAGTTTCAGGGCAAAATGCAAAAGATTTGGGGACCCTGGTGACTCAGCTGAACGTGGCAAAGGTCACTTGGGCATCCTGGCCTGGGTTGGGGGTTAAATAAAGGCTCTTCCTGTGGCTTCTGCTGTGAGTCTTAGCATACTTTTGATTTGAACTTGAACTTGATCTTTACTCCTTAATGGCCACCACAAGCTAGCTTTTTTTCTTTTTCTCTCTCTTTTTTTTTTTTTTTTTTGAGACAGGGTCTTGCTCTGTTGCCCTGGTATTACCCGAGCTCACTGCAACCTCGACTTCCTGGGCTCAAGCAATCCTCCAACCTCAGCCTCTCAAGCAGCTGGGACTACAGGCACGCGCCACCATGCCTGGCTAATTTTTAAAATATTTTTTTGTAGAGACGAGGGTCTCACCGTATTGCTCAAGCTGGTCTTGAGGCTCACCTCAGCCTCCCAAAGAGCTGCGATTGCGGGCATGAGACACTGAGTCTGGCCTACAAACTACTTTACATCAGAATCAAGAGCACAGTGTACAGTTTTAAAAAGGAAAATCTTAGAAAGAAGCCGAGTTAAGTGGAGGCTGAGAAAGCAGGAAGGCCATTCCGGAGTTCACCCTCGGAATTCAAGTGGGAGGTGACAACGGCCTGAACCCAGCCAAGCTTTTTCATGATTATGCCGACAAAGTCCTTTTGGTTTAGAAACATTTAACCCCAGAGCCAATGTCCTTTGACGATAAAATCCTATAAGATGATTGAACAGTGTCAAAATAAATGTTAAATTGTTAGCCACTAAAATAAAGTTAAAACAGGGAAAGATTTAACAGGAAGAAATAATCTAAAAGAGAAATCTGATGTGCGAAATTTTGATTTTATCCTCATTATAAACATTTTGGTGCTTTCTGCTAGCTATTTCTGCCAAGAAATGTGATATGTTGAAAAAGAAGAGGAAATGTACTCTCTCTAGATGCTGTGACTATAAAAGGCTGTTTAAAATGATAGGAATCAGTCAAGGTTCTCCCAGTGACCAAGGTTATAAAATTAGAATCTCAAACTACCAAATCAGGGTGAGAAAAAAAAAAAATTTTCAACAAAAGCAACATCTAAATTTATTTTATTATAATTTCCATCATCCAACAATGTTGGTGTTTCTCCGGACACATCAAATTTCTTTTCTTTTTTTTTTTTTGAGACAGAGTCTTGGTCTGTTGCCAGGTTGCAGTGAGGTGGTGCAATCTCGGCTCACTGCAACCTCCACCTCCCGGGTTCAGGTGATTCACCTGCCTCAGCCTCTCGAGTAGCTGGGACTAGAGGTGCGTGCCACCACGCCCAGCGAATTTTTGTATTTTTAGTAGAGACGGGGTGTCACCATGTTGGCCAGGATGGTCTTGATCTCTTGACCTCGTGATCTGCCCACATCGGCCTCCCAAAGTGTGGGGATTACAGACGTGAGCCACCGCACCCGGCCCACACATCAAACTTCTTATGTTGTCAATTCCCTACCCTAAAATACATCCTTAAGGGAGCAAGGAGAGATTGGGGATTGAGGAGAGATCAGGTGGGGTGAGGGGCACCGTGAGAAGGCGGGGCATCTTTCCTGCCAACCTCTGAATCTGAGAGATGCCAACGGTGCATCAATATATCAATATCAATACCCAGGATGCTGAATGAAGCCTAGGTTGGAGGATCCTTCCAAACCCAGGTCTTTGTCTTGCTGGAAATCTTGTGCCCCTTCTCCTCTGCCATCCTGTCTCCCACCTCAACACTTTAGCTCTACTGCTCCATTAATTAGCACATGGAGTCTGAGGCTGGGCCTTTTGCATCCGGGCACTGGCTTCATATGGTTCCTCAACCCCCTTTGTTCACAGGTCTTCAGGAACCATGTAAGATGCAACCTCTCCCCTAGGTCTCTTGTAGGCAGGGACCCCTCAGAGGATTCCTCCTTCCAACGCCCTGGCTTTGGGGTTGACAGACTTGGGTTTGACTAGGCTTCATCCCTTATTGGCCAGTTAGTTAAGCTCTGTGAACACTGACTTCCCTGCCTGGGAGGGTGGCACACTGACGGAAGTTGCTGAACCCATGAGCTGTAATTAGCTACTCAACACTTTTGGCAGTGACTTGATGGGAGAGCTTGATGGCAAGTTGCCCAATAGGTGACAGGAAACCAATGGATGTGAACTAAGAAGAGGGATCCACGATCCCCAGTCATGAATTTGGGACATGACTGGGATAGCCCAAAACAAAGGCTGTGTTCTTGTCCCAGATCAGCTTTCCAAGTGCAGGACTCGGACGTGTGGTTCAATGGTAACACGTGTGAAATAGATTTAGGAGTGTCTGGTCCACAGTGACTTCCTGGTGGGGACTGGGACAGGACAGGGTAATCTGGGTCAGAGTTCTTTGGTTGCAAGCAACTGAAATGGACTCTAAATCGGAAAAGGGATTTTCTGGAAAGGTATGGAATAGTTGTTGGATACTGAAGAACCAAGCTGCAGGAAAATGAGGACACCCCCGCAACCCCATCCCTGAAATGGGATCATCAGAACTTTTCTGTTCCACTGTTTTCTGTTACATTTTTCTTCCAAATGCTCAAAACTCTGGAAGCTAGAGTCTGAAGGCCTAAACTGGGTTCTGTGTGCTACCATCCTCTGAGTGGGAGGGGCAGGGAGAACCAGGACTTCTCAGAATAAGGAAGAACAGCTCTCTAATGAGAAATCACAGTGCTTTTACCCCCCAAAAAAAGCGGGAGGGTGTGCTTGACAGGCCAAAGCAAGGGATCTCCGGGATGCTGATTTTAGAAAGGTGCACAGAAAAACAGGGAGATGATTCCACGCTACTCCTTCCTGGCCAAGATCGGGCCAAGTTCTGGGCAATACACTTTCTGAGACTTGTGACTGCTTGGAGTGAGAAGGGATAGGTTCAAAAACAGCAATTAAGTTGCAAATATCTGAAAAACACGACACACAAGCAACCTTGAGAGAATTGAAGAGATCGAACCCAAAGGAGAGAAGACCAAGTTGGCGTTTAATTGCAGCCCTCAGGCTCTGTGAGGCTTAGAATGTAGATGGAGGACAATTTTGTATTCACTGGTTGTGAAAGGAAGACCTAAAATCAAGAAACAGGAGCAGATTAAAGAGGAACACATTTTATCCCATTATATGTAAGATCTTTCCAAGGAATGAAATGAACTGAGTTGTAAGGTAGGAACTTCCCATTTCTGGGAAACCTCGGATGCTCAGTTACCTTTAGCAATAAGCACACTCCTCACGATGGATCACAACCCGTCTGGGTGCCATGGCCCTGCTGCTGAAGATGCTGACCTAATAATGGTGATTCAGGGCCAGAAACTGCACTCCCTGTTTGGCCACATCTGCCAAAGAGCACTTTTCTGAATGTGGAGTTCTAGACATGGACAACGTGAGTGATGATGGGGAGAACAGGAAAGGCCTCCTCTGTACTCCTAACCACCTGCCCAGGCCCTACATGGTGCAAGCCCGCCGTGCGCAGTGCCTTACGTGACAGCGCTGCTTCACCAGAGGACTTCTTTTGAGATGTGTTGCACTGACCCACTTCCTTCTACACACCTTCCAATGGGAATGGCATGACATCTTACTTTATCTCTGCACAATATTCAATGAATACATATTGAGTCTCTACGGTGATACCTATGCTTAGGAAGCTAGAGCATACATATTTTAAAACGTCATGTTGTACATGTAAAAAAATATATATATATAGTCACTTAAAACATAAAAATAAGTAAAAAGGAAGCTAGGGTATCAGAGTTGAAAGGACCTTTTGTGATCAGTGTGTTTACAATGCTTGAATATACCCAATGGCATTTCTGACAAGTTGATTTGTAGCCTGGTCTTGATTCCTTTCTGAAACTCACAACCTCCTAACATAGTCCACACACCACTTGAGTGGTTTTGGTTGCTAAAATTCTTTCTTACTGTAGGCTAAAATCTACTCATGATTTGGCCATATCTATCAAAATTTAAAATGTACCTATCCTTTGACCAGCATTCTACCTCTAACAATTTATCCTACAGATATAGTCCCCATGGGCTCAAAGACATGTGTGCAAAGATATTCATTGCAGCAAAGGACTGGAAATAATTTAAACGTTTGACCAGGGGACTGATGAAATAAATTATGGAATATTTGTACTATGAGAAACCAAGAGGCTGTTAAAAAAATTAAACCATTCTCATGCACTGACAGGGAAAAATCTAAAATTCATGTTGATTTGTGAGAAAGAGAGACTAGCTCAATAATATGTAGAGAATAATTCCATTTATGTGATAGAAAAAAAGGAGATACATGAACATATGCTTAGGTTGTACCTGGAAAGATACTGGTAACTGTTTGCCTCTGCTGAGGGCATCTATGGTAACTGGTTTCAGGGGTAGAAGGAAGAATTTTAGGTTTATACATGTATGTATATATGTATGTGTGTTTATATGCATGTATATGTGTGTGTGTGTGTGTGTGTGTATATATATATATTTTCTTTTTTTGACAGAGTCTTGTTCTGTCACCTAGGCTGGAGTACGGTGGTGTGATCACAGCTCACTGCAGCTTCAACCTCCCCATGCTCAAGTGATCCTCACACCTCAGCCTCCTGAGTAGCCAGGATCACAGGTATGCACCACCACACCCTGCTAATTTTTGTAGTTTTTGTAGAGATGAGGTTTTGCCATGTGGCCCAGGCTAGTCTCAAACTCCTGGGCTCAAGTGATCTGCCCACTTCAGCCTCCCCAAAGTGCTGAGATTACAGGCATGAGCCACCATGCCTGGCCGCACGTATAGATCTTAATTTTTTTAACCCTGTGCATGTATCATTTTAAAAACTTCTTTAAAAATCTGCCCTCTTAAATCCTAGCACAGGGTCCACCTGGTTCTACCTCATAAAGCTCTGCAGAACACCTCTAATCTTTCTTCTGTTAACAGCGTGCATTTGCAAACTTCTCCCGTGGGCCTTTATGCCCTGTCTTCTACGGGTTAAACAAACACAGTTCTTTACATCAATGCTTCTGTCCCTGACCATCTGGTCTCCTGTCCCCTCCAGACCCAAAACAATGGGCTGTGCTGCCGCAAAATGAGGGTGTCCTCAGTGCACTGAGGCCCTTAGACCATGAGAGATGACAAGTGATGTCAGGGAGAGGAACACCTGCAGAGGCAGTGCTGCCCTGGGAGGCCCTGTCCCAAGCAGTAGTGGGAGCATCTGGAAGGGGTGAATAGGGAGTGTGGGCGGCGCTGGGATGGAAGAGAGGCTAAGCATGCAGAGACCAGCTTTGCCAAGTTGTGCAGTGCATGAGGGTCCCCTAAAGGGACTAGCTGGCTAGAATGAAAGAGAAAAACCAGAATATCCTACGTTTACATGGCTACTTTATAATGTTCAAGGCATTTCGCAAACTGCGTTACATTTGTTACTTATCACAATGCTTTAAGGAAGGTATTCAGGAATTATTTTTCTCATTTCAGGAGAAAGCCTTGGCCAGAGAGTTTAAGGATTTGGGGCTGGGCACAGTGACTCGTGCCTGTAATCCTAGCACTTTGGGAGGCCAAGGCAGGAGGATCACTTGAGGCCAGGAGTTTGAGACCAGCCTGAGCAACACAGTGAGACTCCCATTTCTAAAAATAAAAAAATTAGGCCTGGCATAGTGGCTCATGCCTGTAATCCCAGCAGTTTGGGAAGCTGAATAAAGAGGATCACTTGAGGCCAGGAGTTTGAGCCCAGCCTGGTCAACATGTAGAGACTTTATCACTACAAAAAGTTTTTATTGGCCGGGCGCGGTGGCTCACGCCTGTAATCCCAGCACTTTGGGAGGCCGAGGCGGGCGGATCACAAGGTCAGGAGATCGAGACCATGGTGAAACCCCGTCTCCACTAAAAATAGAAAAAATTAGCCGGGCGCAGTGGCGGGCGCCTGTAGTCCCAGCTACTCGGGAGGCTGAGGCAGGAGAATGGCGTGAACCCGGGAGTCGGAGCTTGCAGTGAGCCGAGATTGCGCCACTGCACTCCAGCCTGGGCGACAGAGCGAGACTCCGTCTCAAAAAAAAAAAAAAAAAAAAAAAAAAGTTTTTATTTATTTATTTTATTGAGACAGGGTCTCAATTTGTCACTTAGGCTGGAGTGGAGTGTGCGATCACAGCTCACTACAGCCTCGACCTCCTGGGTTCAAGTCAGCCTCCCGAGTAGCTGGGACTACAGGCATACACCACCATATCTGGCTAAATTTTTGTACTTTTTGTGGAGACAGGGTTTTGCCATGTTGCCCAGGCTGGTCTCTAGCTCCTAGGCTCAAGCAATCTGCCTGCCTCAGCCTCCCAGAGGCCTGGAACTGCAGGCATGAGCCACTGCTCTTGACCATTTCTTTTTTCTTTTTTTTTTTTTTTGAGATGGAGACTTGCTCTGTCACCCAGGCTTGAGTGCAGTGGTGCGATCACGGCTCACTGTCAGCTCTGCCTCCCGGGTTCACGCCATTCTCTTGCCTCAGCCTCCCGAGTAGCTGGGACTACAGGCGCCCGCCACCACGCCTGGCTAATTTTTTTGTATTTTTTTTTAGTAGGGATGGGGTTTCACTGTGTTAGCCAGGATGGTCTCAATCTCCTGACCTCGTGATCCGCCCGCCTTAGCTTCCCAAAGTGCTGGGATTACAGGCATGAGCCACCGCGCCTGGCCAGCCATTTTTAATTTAAGAGACAGGGTCTCACTTTGTTACCCAGGCTGGAGTGCAGTACCCTTACTGCAGCCTTGAACTACTGGGCTCAAGCCATCCTCCCACCTCAGCCTCTCAAGTAGCTGGGGCTACAGGTGTGCGTCCCCATGCCCAGCTAACTGAGCCACCACCATGCCACTACATGCCAGTTGTGACAAAGTGAGACCCTGTCTCTAAAAAATAATTAAATAAAATGTTTTAAAAAAGGATTTACTCTGGTGTTCTGAGTCCTTACTTCATGGACACTTTCCACTATGCAGCCTGCCACTGATTTCACATAAAGACAAACAAACCAAAAGAGACCCTTTGCTAAATTATCCCAAGTCTTACAGTCAGTAAAGACTGGAAAATGTTTTCTGTACAGACAGAGGAAACTGACCGAATGATTTCACCAGATCATCATGCACATTGGGAGTTCCAAAGCCCCACCTCACCAGTGTGATCTGCCCACTTCAGCCTCCCAAAGTGCTGAGATTACAGGCATGAGCCACCATGCCTGGCCGCATGTATATATCTTAATTTTTTTTAACCGTGTGCATGCATCATTTTAAAAACTTCTTTAAAAACCTGCCCTCTTAAATCCTAGCACAGGGTCCACTTGGTTCCAACCCATAAAGACCCCATAAGACCCTAGGTTAGCCAGGAACACTGGGGGACCCCTTTGTCTCCATTGGCCACACCTGGGCCTGCCTCTACCAAAGGATAAGAGACCAGTTAAGCTTTCCATGTTGGAGAAAGACAAGTCCCGTCCCTATGGCTGCATAGGAGGAGCTCAGTGTGTCCTTAGGGCCAGGGGCATCTGTGGCCTGGGCCTTATACCTTGGGGAATCTCTGTCCTGTGGGGTCTAGACACTCAGAGTGGCAGCTGAGAGGTGGGAAGGAGGAGGCGAGGAGGGTCACTGGCAGTCCCAGTTACAAAATTTGGGTATCAGATGCCCCCAGCCAGCCTAGGATATGCACATCACCCAGGCTTGGCTCTTCCTGCAGTCGGCCCAGGTCCGGGAGGCTGCTTGTCAGTAACTTTATTTTCACCTTTTAGGATGCTGTCCCTGGCCATTTTAACCTAATGGATCAGGATAAACAAGTTAGGGAAGCAGACGGAAGAGCACATAGGAGCATTTCCTTGCAGGCTGGAGCATCACGATTCCCCAGGGGATAAGAAAAGGGCTTCTCTTCTTGCTCATAGGAAAAGACATTTTACTAGGAGAGATGCTGTCTGGTGTTCTGCACCTGCAAACACTGGGCCAGGGAGAAAGGAGGCCGGGAGAGGAAGGTGGAGAGGTTTCTGCAGGAAGTTGGGCCTTCGGGCCACTCGCTGATAGATCTGGTTGCACGGAGGGATATTTAAAATGTTTAACAGGCGGGCCTGACCCAGCAGACCTGTCACCGCAGGGCCTCCAGAGTCAGCTCCCGGAGGCCCCCTGCTGGGCCATATCTGCCCCCGTTTGGTTGGAGGACAGTGGGAGGTGTGGGGGCTCTGGGGGCGGGGCCAGGGCCTGGGCTGCTTACCACCTAGTGTGGAAGCATTTCTGTGTGAGAACCAGGTGTGGCTGCAACCCTTCCCAGCAGCTGAACTTCAGCCCTGGTGGGGTTAGCAGCTGATGGTCCTGCTGGCCTCTCAGGGTGCCTGGCAAATCATGCCAGCCTCGTGCAGATCCCCGGCAGAATTGCAGACAAAAGACTTGTTTGCAGAATTGCAAAATTCTCCCATCCAGAGCCAGGCGGTGCACAAATGTCCCAGTGTACGGTGGGGTGGCCTCTTCTCCTGCAGTAACTCATGTGCAGTTCTGACAGGAGAAGCAAGCCGTTCTTGCTTTATCAGGAGGAATCTTCCTCTCCCTTTATCACCCTCTGGTTCCAGGATACCGTGTACATTTCCGCCCCCACCGCTGCGCAGCTGGAACACACTGTCAGAATGAATGCCTCATTGCATCAGGAATCCAGAGCTCTTCGTCTATAAAACAGGAGGGGTGGGCTTCCAGAACCACTAACAGATGTCTAAGTGAAAAAAAACTCCACACCTGCCCAACCGCCAGCTTCCTTTCTCATTCTTGAGGGCTCCCAGTAACAAGACATTAGAAAAATGTGTTGTGCGAGCTGCGGTTACCACTGTCCCTGAAACCCAGCTATCTAATCTCCCGGGAGTGAGAATTCAGACAGCGAATTGTCTAAGATGGGAGGTAAGAGGTGCCATGGGAGGCCAGGTACATGTTGCCCAGGAGCCCTGGTCGCCCAGGACGCTCGCTTCTGCAAACCCAACCGGGGATGACAGCATGGGCTGGCTAAGGCTGGTCTTGACAGAGAAGCCCGTGAAAATTCCTGCTGGTTGTCTCAGTCTGAAGACCTCTGTTCTGATGACGCTTGAAATAGCAAAGCTTCATTTCATGATTTTTATGTTTATATGTATTATTTTTGCACTTTATTTTTCCTTTTTGAGACAGAATCTCCCTCTCTCTCCCAGGTTGGAGTACAGTGGTGCGATCTCTGCTCACTGCAACCTCCGCTTCCCAGGTTCAAGCAATTCTTGTGTCTCAGCCTCCTGAGTAGCTGGGGTTACAGGAGCACACCTGTACTTTTTTTTTTTTTTTTTTTTTTTTTGTATTTTTAGTAGAGAGAGGTTTCACCATGTTTGCCAGGCTGGTCTGGAACTCCTGGCCTCAAGTAATCTGCCCTCCTCAGCCTCCCAAAATGCTGGGATTACAGGCATGAGCCACCGTGCCAGGCCTATTTCCACATATTATTTTTACTGCTAATCCATATATATAGTTTTAAAATTCTGATATTTACAAACTTTAGTGAAAATTCACAGCCTTGTAGCCTCCTGCCCCACCCATTCTTGCCTTCAGGTACTGCTGTCCAGAGTCAGCCACTGTCTGTGACTCCTGGTATTTGCAGCATTCATTCCAAATGATGTGCTTATAGAGTTGTATCTTTCTAAACTTTAGAAATGGTCTCCTGACTTACTGGAAGATGAAGAGGTAGCTTTTTCCTCTTCCCCCCAGGACATGCTTCTTTCTCACTAAGGAACAGAGTTCCTGTATTTCTTCCTATTTTAGACGCATGCCTCTGATTATAAGGTTTGCCATTATTTTATGAGGCACTACACAAGAAGAGAAGTGCAAATAAAGTAACTATGATGCAAGTAAACTATCATGCAACACTTTCTTATCACATTGACTAAAAAATGTGTTCTGATTTCCAAAATGTTAAAATGAGGGGAAAAATATGCATTTTAGAATATTATGAATTACAGGACAGCACATCTTGTGATAAAATCCCTGGTCAGTATTTGTATTATTTTGCTTATGTAAATATTGTCTGCAGTGTACTGCGTTTACATTTCTGCTTATGTATATCTTTTCCCCTTGGGAGTTAATAATTGCCTTGTCTTTTTTAGTTCATAGGGTTTTTTTTTTTTTTTTTTTTTTTTGGCATTTATGAGTAATTCATTCCCAAGCTCTCCTCAGTGTGGTGAACACACTAGTAATCTTGCCATTGCATTTCTCTTCCTGTGCGGACATCCTCTGGGAACTATCCTTCTGCTTCAAACTCAGGCTGGTTTCTCCTCAGGTCTACTGTAGTTACCAGCCCAGATTTCAGCATCCTCCTGGAAATAATTTTTCCTTCTCTCCTATGTTGGATTCCCTGTTTCCTAGAGCTTGTATCTTTTTCTTGGTTAATTCTTTGTTTTGTTGGAGCACATCCTCTAGTAGCTTCCTGAGGAAGGGTTCATGGCAGCTAAATATTTGGAGACCTTGTAAATGTCCCTTGTACTAGTCTGGGCATAGAACTCAACTTCAGGAATATTTTTTCTTCATGTTAGAGGCTTTCTTCAAATGTCTGGTGATTTACTGTTGACACTCAAGTGACGTGTGCATGAGTGAAGCTTGTCAACCAGTGGGCTCATTGTCAGGTGATTCAATGGAGACCTGGATGTTTCATTAAGGAACCCACTAGGTCATTCTCTGTAAGTCTTTTTTCTCTGACTGGTCAGCTTCCCTAATGATGAATCCTTGAATCTTCTGCCCATGGGGTAGAACCCTTATTGCCAGCATTCTGGGATCTAAGAGGGGTAAGGAGGCTGTGGTGTCCTAGAATCCAGAGTGCAACTGGGTGCAGTGGCTCACTCAGGAGTCCCAGCCACTTGGGAGGCTGAGGCAGGAAGTCTGCTTGAGACCAGGAGTTCAAGACCAGCCTGGGCAACATAGTGAGACCCTGTCTCTACAAAATACAAAATTAACTGGGCATGTTGGCATGTTCCCATGGTCCCAGCTACTCAGGAATTTGAGGCTGCAGGGAGCCATGATCATGCCATTGGACTTTAGCCTGGGTGACAGCAAGACAAAACAACAAAGACAATAAAGGACAGAGTGTCTTCTAATTCCGTTTCTATGGTGTGTCACACGCCGGGTCTCGATTGTGCCTGGTGTCCTTGAGTCCAGTCCCTCTCAGATTCAACCTTTCCTCCCGAGGCTGGGCAGGGACAGTGGTGTGACAGTGCAGCTGTGCATAGGTGTACATAGGGATGGAAATAAATGTGGAGTCTTGTAGCTCCATGTACACATTCTCAACACATTTGTTTTCAGCACACCTGCACCCATGTTCTGCACAGAGGGAACCAATTTCTGCTTTTTCTAAGATTCTGTGGTGTAGCTGATTTTCTTCTTACAGATTTCCCTCCCTTTGAGCTTAGGTTGCAGCTTTATCTTCTCTGCTAAATTAGTTGCTTCTCATTCATCTGCTTTTTTTTTTTTCTGATTTCCATAACATTGTTAACATTTTTATCTGCTGTTGTCTCTGTTCCTATTCTCTCTGTATACTTATGGGTCCAGGCAGTGGTGTGCTGGTAAGTGCCTGACAAAACAGCTCTTGCGGGGAAGGGAGGAACCCTGAGTGGTAGCAGTCCAATTTCTATGGTGTAAATATTCCTAATGTGGCTAATTTCAAGGCACCAAAAGGACATCCCTGAACATGCAGTTGGAAAGAAAAGCAAAGTAGCACACCATTATCCAGATGGTTTCTGGCTTAAAATGGTTCCACTTAACGATTTTTTGACTTTACGATGGTGTGAAAGTGATACACATTCAGTAGAAACAGTACTTCAGTACAGTATTCAGGAAATCACATGAGATATTCAACACTTTATTATAAAATAAGCTGTATGTACGATGATTTTGCCCAACTGTAGGGTAATGTAAGTATTCTGAGCTCGTTTAAGGTAGGTTAGGCTAAGCTCTGATGTTCAGTAGGTTAGGTATATTAAATGACTTTCTGGTTTATAATTTCTCTCTCTCTCTTTCTCTTTCTTTCTTTCTTTTTTGAGATGGAGTCTTGCTCTGTCACTCAGGCTGGAGTGCAGTGGCACAATCTTGGCTCAAATGCAACCTCTGCCTCCTGAGTTCGAGCAATTCTGTCCCAGCCTCCTGAGTAGCTGGGACTACAGGCACCTGCCACCATACCCAGATAATTTTTGTATTTTTAGTAGAGACGGGGTTTCACCATAGTGGTCAGGCTGGTCTTGAACTCCTGACCTCAGGTGATCCACCCGCCTCAGCCTCTCAAGGTGCTGGGATTACAGGTGTAAGCCACTGTGCCTGGCCTGGTTTATGATATTTTCAACTTAAAATGGGCTTATCATAAGTCAAGAAGCATCTGTGTAATATTTCTACTATACACATACAATAGACATGAGCAATAGAGAAAAGTAACTTCAAGAGAGTATGTAATTATAAAAATATTATGAAGTGACAAGTATTGAGATTTTATTAGCTTTATTTATTTATTTATTGAGATGGAGTTTCTCTCTGTCGTCCAGGCTGGAATGCAGTGGTGCAATCTTGGCTCACTGCAACCTCTGCCTCCCAGTTGAAGCGATCCTCGTGCCTCAGCTTCCTGAGTAGCTGAGATTACAGGCACCTGCCGCCATGCCTGGCTAATTTTTATATTTTTAGTAGAGACAGGATTTCACTGTGTTGGCCAGGCTGGTCTCAAACTCCTGACCTCAGGTGATCCGCCTGTCTTGGCCTCCCAAAATGCTGGGATTACAGGCATGAGCCACCCCACCTGGCCTTTATTAACTTTATTTTTAACATAAATTGTAAGCCTATATAGTTTAGTTTTTTAAATAGCTATATGCCACAACCAGCTGGCAAAATTCTCGACAATTTAACAATCAGTTCTCAAAAGTCAGTGTCAGCTGGCGCTAACGCACCACCGGGCTTATGCCTTTGTAATGGTTTTCTTATCTTTTTGGTATATTAATCAATTGTTTTTAAGTTTATTTCTCTATAGCATACGGTTACCTCTCCTCACATATTGTTAACACATTGGTAATCCATCCGAAATTCACATTGTCTAATTGTAGCTCTCAAACTGTGGTGAAGAAAAGATGACACCTCAGTGGAATGAGATGATGCTTGACATGAGGGATAAATAAAAAGGTTAAAATAAAATGAGGTGAAGAGAGGTCATCAGTATCCACAGGTGGTCAAGGAAAAGTGGTGTCAACACAATCGGGCAGGAGGAGATTGATACAGTTACTGCCTTGTCCCAGCAACACAACTGCTAGCAATACAGTCGCTAGAACAAGGTAGTAACAGTAACCAACCTTTCAGTTCCCATTTAATCTCAGCTTTTTGTGTTTTTTGGGATTTCTTTTGAGATGGAGTTTCACTCTGTTGCCCAGGCTGGGCACGATCTTGGCTCACTGCAACCTCCACCTCCTGGGTTCAAACGATTCTCCTGTCTCAGCCTCCCAAGTAGCTGGGATTAAAGTCTCCTGACACCACACTGGGCTAGTTTTTGTATTTTTAATAGAGATGGGGTTTCACCATGTTGGCCAGGCTGATCTCAAACTCCTGACCTCAGGTAATCCACCCACCTCAGCTTCCCAAAGTGATAGGATTATAGGTGTGACCCACTGTGCCTGGATAATCTCAGTTTTTAAGAAGATACCGTTTAATGTATCTGTGTTTCTTAGCAATTCTCTGAAGTGGTTCCAAGCAACATCTTACTCTAAACATATATGACCATGAAGTGTCTATATAATAAGACCAAGTGCCTACATAGAGCCCTTCATGAGATGAGCTCAAAGCATTTTACCAACAGTGCCTCATTAAGTCTTACTGAACCTCAATGTGGGAATTGAGGGGGAACATCATTATTTCTGTTTTACTGATGGATAAAGCAGAGGCCTTAAAGCAAACCAACACTAGCTGAGACCAACTTGTTTATCTGCAAATCCAACGTTCCAATGTTCTATCTTTTCATGACAACACGATCTTGAACACCAAGTTATATTTTCTGCCTCTATATAGCTACGTGGAGGGTACAGTTTTATCTGAAATATCAATGAATTCTTTGAAGTCCTGAATTGTATAATTCTGGTTTTTACCTTTGTTGACCCCCTCACACCTTCTTGCACGGGTGATTTGGTAGCATCTTATGGAATTAATACCAAAGACCTACCTAGTTAGTTTTCATTGCAATTAAAGTGTTTAAAAATAATTGCGCGGCCAGGTGTGGTGGCTCACGCCTGTAATCCCAGCACTTTGGGCGGCTGAGGTGGGTGGATCACCTGAGGTCAGGAGTTCGAAACCAGCCTGGCCAACATGGCGAAACCCTGTCTCTACTAAAAATACAAAAATTAGCTGGGTGTGGTGGCAGGCACCTGTAATCCCAGCTACTCAGGAGGCTGAGGCAGAGAATCACTTGAACCTGGGAGGCAGAGGTTACAGTGAGCTGAGATCACAGTACTGCACTGCAGCCTGGGCAACAGAGTGAGACTCCATCTCAAAAAAAAAAAAATTATAAATAAATAAACACATGCAATTACACAAACCACAGTTACTTTTGTACCAACCTAATACATTATCCAACATAACTCCAGTCTGGCCGTAGAAATAGGGGAGTGTTGAAAACAGAAGGCTGCACCACTCGGGTACAAAGGAGAAGATCAGGGACTGTGGTTTGGTCTCCATGTTGAGCAGATAACAAAGCATTAATAATTGCCCAAATAGACAATGGACATTTTGAGCATTTATTATGTGCAAGATATGAAATTGAGTATTTTATACATATTGGCACATTTAAATGATTTAAATTGGCACATTTAAATGACAATTTCTGGTTGGTATTAGTATTATCCCTGTTTTTCAGATAAAAAAAGTAAAGCTTAGAGGGTCTAAATAGGTTTCACAAAGACACAGCTAGTGAGTCGTTTGAACCAGAGGCTGTCCAGCTGTAGGTCCATGTGCTCGTAGAGGCTATTGTCTTGCCTTTCTGCTCCAACTTTTAGTAACACAGCTGGCCTCTTGGCTATGGGAATTAGTGTAGGGATGGACCTGGCACCCAGCAGAGTCCTAAGGCAGGGCTCTCCTAGCTGGACCTAGCAGAAGAACCCTTTCTTCCTTGGTGACAGAGCCATTCGACTGTTTCCCCAGTGACGTGGACTGCCACGTCTACTGCTCTGTGAGGAAAGCCCGGTGTAGGAGGAGAGATTGAAATCCACATGCAAAGAGAAAAGCAGAGATTATGATGGGGAGGCTGGGTGTGGTGGTTCACGCCTGTAATCTCAGCACTTTTGGAGGCGGAAGCAGGTGGAGGATCACTTGAGGCCAGGAGTTTGAGAACAGCTTGGCCAACACGGTGAAACCCTGTCTCTACAAAAATACAAAAAAATTAGCCAGGTGTGGTGGCACATGCCTGTAATCCCAGCTACTCAGGAGGCTGAGGCATGAGAATCACTTGAACCCAGGAGGCAGAGGCTGCAGTGAGCTGAAATCGTGCCACTGCACTCCAGCCTGGGAGACAGAGTGAGACTGTGTCTCAAAAAAAAAAAAAAAAAAAAAAAAAAAAGATGGGGTGATGGGGAGAAGAATTCTGATGGCATTCAAATCCTTGACTTCAATCCCTGACCCTGTTATCTAAACTAGCCTGAGTTCAGCTTTTGCCACTAGGCTACTGGGAGTGTCCTGAGTAATACAGGGTTTACATACCACACTATCCAGCTGCCACCTGTACCAAGTTGACCAGGATAGGGGAGTTTGCCACTGGGTCCCTTGGACTTACCCCAGTCTGTGTCAAATCTTTAAGCAGCTAAACTTTCCCGACAATACAACCCTTCTTCCACTTTTTTTTTTTTTTTTTTTTTGAGTTGGGGGTCTTGCTCTGTCACCCAGGCTGGAATGCAGCAGCACAATCATAGCCCACTGCAGCCTTGAACTCCTGGGCTCACATGATCCTCCCACTTCAGCCTCCTGAGTAGCTGGAACAACAGGTGCACACCACCATGCCGCACCCCTTCTTCCACTTCGAAATACATTCTGTATGGCACCCATAAGATTCTTCTCCATCTCTTGTTACTTGGTCCAAGCCTCCTAATGCAAATACAGCACAGTATGTAGTGACAATGTGGACATGTTAGTGTTGACAGGCATTACTTTATATTCTGACCTCAAGAGGCAGGACAGCAGTCATGGAACTAACAATATGAACAATACGATTACATTCCTGACTTCAGCTGGGGGTCCCCAAACTGTGTGATTTCACCGGCCAGATTATTATGACTTTTTTGGATGCGATGGGGGTGGGGAGAATATCATAGAGCTGCCAACTTTTTATTTTGTCAAACAGGGCTAGTAGACTTACATTTATCCTTCCCCAACTCTTCATTCATTTACTTAACAGGTCTAGAGAATACTCTTCTGTCATCCCTGAGGTTAAGCAACCTGACTAAGTCACTGGAAGAATATTAAAGGTCACATGAATTCTTCCACTCCACTTCACCCAATACCTTTGGTTACTGTCTTAGTCCATTTGTGTTGCTGTAAAGAAATATGTGAGGCTGGGTAATTTATGAGGAAAAGAGATTTATTTGGCTCACAGTTCTGCAGGCTGTACAAGGAGCATGGCACCAGCATCTGCCTCTGGGGAGGACTTCAAGCCGCTCCTACTCATGGCAAGAGGCAAAGGGAAGCTGGTATGTAGAGATCACGGGGTGAGAGAGAGAGCAAGAGAGAGGGGAGAGGTACTGGGCTTTTTATTTAACAACCAGCCCCTCCGGGAACTAAGAAAATGAGATCTCACTCATTCCCAAGAAGTCAGCATCAAGCCATTCATGAGGGGTCTGCCTCCATGGCCCAAAATACTTCCTATTAAGCCCCACCTCCTAACATCACCACATTGGGGATCAAATTTCAATATGAGATTTATTGGGGTCAAATAAATCATATCCAAACTATGGCAATTGCCTTCCAAAATTTAGAGGCAAGTATATGGAGACTGTCAGTTGACCTTGCTGGTAATAATTTTTTTAGTTAGCTGGAAGCTAGAAAGGGCAAAAAGAGGTGAAGAGGAAGCTGTGGCCATGGAGGTTAATGTGGTCTGGGCTTGGGGTAGGTGTGGTGAGTGGAGGTTGACAACAGGTACAGCTTGCACTGCGGCGCAGGAGCTAAGGGAGGTGGGAGGGCCTGCAGAGCCCAGTTCCTATGCTGGGTGTTCTCTGATGAGCTCTGGAATGAAGTAGGCATGGGCAGTTGTTCAGGCTTTAAATCCCTTGATGTTAGGCCTTGAGGGACTGTGATTTCTCCCCACATCACTTCCCCTTAACCAAGCAGTAAACTACATTTGGCTAAAATTGTGCCTTTAAGACAATAGCCAGAGCACGACTGAGAGCAAATCTATGACAGCCACACTAACACTGCACATAGGACCAGACACAGAGAGAAAGTCTTGGTGTGCCCAGTATCTGCATCTAAGCAAAATAAGTTGATCAGAATCTCCTTAAAACTGCTGCCAAGGAAATCTGAAAGTTTCTAGTAAGCAAAGCACAATGAAATGGAAATTAATTGTACAGTACGCATTACCTCTAGTTTAAGTGCAATTGATAAGCTCTTTACTTACTGTGCCACCTGTTTTATTTTAATGAAAGGAAAAATTAGCTATTAGAGCTTTTGTGGATTCATTTGCAATCATGGTCTCTCAACTGTGTTTCTTTGAGATGGCTTTAAGTTCCTGAGTCCCCAGTTCTCTGGCTGAGGTAGTGGTAGTGGGCTGTGTCCGTGAGGCAGGCCTTTGGGGAATGTGGTCAGTGACCTTCAAGATGGCCTGTGATGGTCCCCACCTCCGGGTGTTCATGGTGTAGTCCCCTCCCACATTGTGGCAGCGTTGATCTATGTGACCAATAGGACACAGCAGAACCCAGTAGAGTTTATTTTTAAGATTAGCTCTCAGGTTCTCCCCCTCTCTCTCCCCCCATCTATCAGATCACTAATTCTCAAGCCAGCTGTTATGTCCAAAGGACACGCAGACAGTCTGTGGAGAGGCCATGGAGACTCTAGCCAACAGCCAGTGAGGGCCTGAAGCCATGAACACTGTGAGCACTCTTGGCAGTGGCTCCTCCAGCCCCAGTCAAGCCTTCAGGTGACTGCAGCCCTGACTTCGCAACCTTGTGAGAGCCCCTGAGTCAGCACCACCTTGCTAGTTTCCAGCCCCTGAGATGCTGAGGGATCACACGTTTGCCGTGGCAAAAGCTACTGTGTTTGGGGGTAATTGGTTACATGGCAGTAGAAAACCTAATACAGAGAGTACAGCACCCATTACCTCTAGTTCGATGTGCGATTGATAAGCTCTTTACTTACTGTACCACCTGTTTTATTTTAATGAAAGGAAAAATAAGCTATTAGAGCTTCTGTGAATTCATTCTGTGGATTCAGAGGGAAGATAGTATCTTCCTGACTCTTTCAAGAGGAGGCCCTCATTACTTCTGCTGGGAGAACTGTCCATGTCCCTGATTAGAGTGGTTGGAGCATTCTCACTTCCTTTGCTAGACGGGGGGTACTGGCATTTTGAATTAGACATAGAAAGGATTCTGCCTACATTCATTGCTGCATGCTTGCGACCCTTGTTATTCGGAGGCATGGATCACAAAGCACACACAGAATCCAGAGGATGATGCAGAGCAGTTCTTCTTGTCCCTGTTCCATGTTGGTGGGGGCAGCAGGAAACATTTTTGTGCCCTTGTAAGCTTTTGAAACTGGTATAAATGAGAAAAAAATAAGCTTTGTTTCTTATAAACACAAAATACCTGTGGTGTAAAAAATAAAAAGGTGAAACCATTCACCACCAATGATTCCACCATCCTGTTAACAACTGGGGCATATCGCTCTCCTATCTAGGTATGTATATTTTACACAAATAGATAACATAATAAGTGCTATTGTATGACTTTTTTCATTAAATATATTATGAGCCTGTGTTTATGTAACAAATATATCATGTCATCTGCAATTATAATTTTAAATGGTTGCATGGTATCCATTATACAGATGTGTCAGAATTTCTTAAGCCAGTCCCCTTTTTTTGGATGAAATTTGTTTTCATTTTTGCTATTATAAGGATTGCTAAAAAGAATATGCTTGTAGCAAATATTTGTACCTACCTTGACTTTCCTTGTTATGATACATTATTAACCATCCAGAATGGTTGGACTAAAGCATATATACATTTTATTTTTTGTTTGTTTTGTTTTATTTTTTTGAGACAGAGTCTCTCTCTGTTACCCAGGCTATAGTGCAATGATGTGCTCTCAGCTCCGCCCAGCAACCTCCGCCTCCCAGATTCAAGCGATTCTCCTGCCTCAGCCTCCTGAGTAGCTGGGATTACAGGCGCCCACCATCATGCCTGGCTAATTTTTGTATTTTTATTAGAGATGGGGTTTTGCCACATTGGTCAGGTTGATCTCTGCCTCGGCCTCCCAAAGTGCTGGGATTATAGGCGTGAGCCACTGCACTCGGCCTAAAGCACATATACATTTTAAATGCATTCCCACATATTACCAAATTGCCTGCCAGAAAGGTTGTACCAGTCTATACTCATTGAAATTTATTAGTGTCTATTTCCTTGTATCCTTGCCAGCACTGAGTAATAATTTTTAAAAAATCTTTCTGGCCTTCTATTTATATGGGAAACAGGGAATTTCCAAGAAGTCTACTTTATATTCAAAAATTGGCAGCAGCTGGCCAGGCGCAATGGCTCACACCTGTAATCCCAGCACTTTGGGAGGCTGAGGCTGGAGGAGCACTTGAGTCCAGAAGTTTGAGTCTAGCCTGGTCAACATAGTGGGTCCTTGTCTCTACAAAAAAAATACAAAAGTTAGCTGGGTGTGTTGCTGTGCGCCTGTAGTCCTAACTACTCAGGAGGTTGAAGTGGGAGGATCCACTGAGCCTGGGAGGTTGAGGCTGGAGTGAGCTATGATTGTACCACTGTATTCCAGCCTGAGCAACAGAGCAAGACCCTGTCAGAAAGAAAAGGGAAGGGAAGGGAAGGGAAGGGAAAGGAAGGGAAGGGAAGAAAGGAGAGGAGAGGAGGAAAGGAAGGAAGAAATTGGCAGCAGCTTTGAGGGTGAGCAAGCTGTACTATAATCCAGTGCCCAGTCAAGGGTAAGAGAAATGAAGAAATGAATTGACTGTTTCTCCCAGATTATGGTTTGAAGATGACAGGAAGAATGTTGAAAATAATATATATGTGTTCAGGATGCAAGAAAGATCAAACATAAAATATTCAAATCTCTTGGCCCTGTAATTATACTTCTGACAATTTAGCTTAAATATAAATTCCAGTGAAAGGGAAAAGGGTATATACACCAAACAAAGTTTATTAACAGTACTTTTTTTTTTCTAAGACCTAGGTGAGAACAAAACATTACTTATGTTAGGGAAACACTACAAACACTTAACAGAAAAGAAATAGTTTAAGATACTGGGGTATATCATCTTGAAGGAATATTATACAGTTGTTCAATTAGTAAAGGTTATATAGAAATATACAAATATGTTTATGATATAATGTAATTAGTCATATAAAGGTTATATAGAAACATATATTTATAATGTGAAGTATAAAAAGAAATACAATTTTTAGCATTTAAAAATATGTACTAGTTAAATCCACATCAACATGACTGCAAGGAAATATAAAACTGCCAATCATTGTGAAGACAGTGGCATCCCATCTTTGAAATTCTTTTTTTTTTTTTTTCCTGCATTGATTGCTTTTATTGAGGAAGGACCTGATGTCATATGGAAGCCAAGAAGAAACTGTTTGAGGAGAAACCTGTTGTCCAATTTGTAGGGAAAGCAGAGAGACAGAGAGAGAGGCAGACAGAGCTTCAACCTGGTTTCAAAACAAAGATGGAAATGTAGAATAACTTAAGTTACCAGCACACTTCATAACAATTAAAAATCATCTCGCTTCTTCCTTCTGCCAGCATAATTTTGGGCTCACAGGTGGATTGACCTGACCCCCAGGAAATGTGTGACAAGGACTCGCCCCTCACCTCCTCAGTTACAGCACACGTTTGGTGTTTGCATGAAGCTAGTGGCTTTCGGTATCATGGTGAAATTTTTCTTTTAGGTCATAATTGCGTCACTACAATGAAAAGTATTGATTTTGGAAAAGGCTCACCTTCCAAAAGAGGTTCACGTCAGCAGGTGAATTAATGTGCTCCAGGGACAGTCATGGAAAATGCCTGGCCACACTGGGTGTGTTCTGTAGCCAGGCGTTGCTGAACGGTGCAGAGAAAGGCGCTGGAGGCAGACAGAGCTGGGCTGGTAGCCAGGCTCCACTTCATACCAGAAGTATGAGCCCGGGCAAGTTATTGAACTTTCTACAGCTTAGTTTACATAGCTGTGAAAATGGATGAATAATGCCTGCTTGTGCTGATGTTAGCGAGGGGACGCCTGCTTGGAGGCGAGTATGCAGTGGGTGCTCAGTGAGTGGTGATGAGATAAAAAGCAATGCTGCTCATTTTCTATATTCCTCTTTTCATGATTATGGAGATTACAATGGAGAGAAGGGAATCCAGCTTAAAAGAAAACGTTTGCAAATCTGTTTCTGGTAAATGGAAATAAGAGCAACTGTAAACCACATGAATCTGTCCAGGACAGAAGCGAGTGAGTGAAGAGAGAATTTCTCAGCTGGGTGGTCATGTGAGCAGCATCTCCACTGCCTTTCTGTTAAGTAATTTATCTGGACATCTTGGTTGATAATGACGTGGCACTAAAAAACTAAAAGGCATCACAAAACTGCAAACATTCTGCTTGCATTACAGGAATAAAATTGGTCATGAAAAGGTGATGGCCAGAAAAATTTGGTGGGGGGTGGTGGTAGGGGAGTGTGGGGAATAGAAAATCTTACATAATATCTATTCCTGTGTTTTTTTAAAAAATCAGTTTATACAGTCTAATTTTTAAAAACAAAAGCTAGATTTTAGCTCTTTTCTATCCAGTGATTTGAAATCAGCCTGAAGACAGCAAGGTGCATTGAATTTGCTATGACATCAACCAAATTTGTCAATTTCATTTGGATTTCCAGAATGTCCAGTGCTAGGAGACTCATAAGGTGGAGAGAAATGGCCTGACTTATAGAAACTGAGTGAGACTCCGGAACCACTTGATGCAGAGACACCTGTGACCTGAAAATGTCTCTTTGTGTTTCCTCTGGGAATCCGGGCCAAGAAGACAGGGACAAGCTCCCAACTCTGACTACCCCTTTTATAGGGAAAAAAATCCCATGCCTTCTTTGCAGCAAGTGACAAATCCTTGTCATATCGAGATGGCTTTTCCTCCTCCTCTTCAAACATCTTTTAGCAGCAACGGCAGCTCAAGTAACTGGAGTTATTTCAGCGTTAAAATGAGGGCTTTGTAGACGTCTTAGGCAGACAGAGGCAATTTCAAAGGAAACTTCTTTGGCTGGGTACTCAGTGTTACACAGGGATTTGGGGAGTTAATATTCACTGTTTCTGTTGTTGGAGAAAAGGAAAGCAGAACTGCTCTTTTACATTACTCTCCCCAACGTGCATCTGTTTCCATTCGTATCTTGGAATTAGGAAGATCGAGGAGACTTGAGCGGTGACCCACCTAGCCTCTTGACGCACGCTGGGCTCACCTTAAAACCCCCCAAACAGATGGCAGTTGATCATGGTTTTAAATATCCCAGCATAGACTTTCTGCAGCCTCCCTTGTTAGCCACTATCAGCGCTTAACATTCTGTCATCTGAGTAACTCCTTAAAAATGATACCAACGGTAGTAGAAATTTAAAAGGAACCTCCCAAAAAAAAAAAAAAAAACCATGCAAAAGCTTACCACCCCAGTAAATCACCCGCAACAATGTTGCAACAGTTTAAATTTACTGCAGAGAGAGCTGAAGTTTAGGAGACACCGCTTTATAATATTTTCGAGAGATAGTTATGAGTGCAAATGAGTCCTGTTCCTTTTGCAGCAGGGCCTGCTCCACTGAGTCATCCTGCCTTCAGAAGCTTCCGGTTAAGCAGCAGGCCCTGGCCATAGGCTCCCCGTGTCCCCAGCCTCCAGAGGAGAGGCTCCCACACGATGTTCTCATCGCCCTTAGCTCCACTCCAGAAGGGGCCTGCAGTTCTGCAGCTTATCAGGGGTCTACTGGGAAGTGAGGTGTCACTGTCCCTTTCTGGTAGCCCCTGCACTGTCTGTGAGTGGCTCTCCTGGACGAAGAGTTTGCAAAGTATGGCCAGTGGCCAGGACTGGCCTGCTGCCTGTTTTTGTTTAACCCGTGAGCTAAGAATAGTTTTTTACCTATTTTAAGTAGTTGAAAAAAAATCAAGAGAAGAATACTATTTCGTGATATGTGAAAAATCACATGAAATTCAAATGTAAGTGTCCATAAATAAAGTCGCACTGGAAGACAGCCGCGCTCATTTATTTCTGTCTCATTCGCTACTGTCTGCGGTCGCCTTCACGCTACAATGGCAGAACTGAGTAGTTGTGGCGGGCCCTGTATGACAGCAAATCCTAAAGTAGTTGCCATCTGGCCCTTCACAGAAAGAGTTTGTTGACCCTGGCTTTCGAGCGTCTCATCACTTTGGGATCCCTCTCTTTACCTTCCCCAGAGTGAGGGAGGCAGTAACGTTCCTCATGAGTGCTTAGTCCTCACTCCCAAGGCAATAAACCCCCCAAACCCCTCTCTTTCTGCAGTCTTCTTGTTGGCTTGATAGTGGTAGGGCTGGTTCAGCCAAGGTCACAGTTGGAGGGTGGGAAGGGGGTACAGCTTAGGACGAAGGGGTGTCTGCTCTAGTCCTGTTTGCAGCAATCTTTAGAATGCAAAATAAGAAGAAAATGCTGTTTTTTGGCTGTGGGATGCAATTCGAATTCTGGAAAATTAGAATCAACAGAACGTGGGATGTGGGAGTCCAGGACAACTCCTCTGTTTTGGCCGTGCTTGGTGCCATGTGTGGAGGTGGGAGAGATGGGAGAAGGAAGAGGTTTGGGTAGGGGGTGGGAAGAATCAAGATTCTGCTTTGGATGGACCACCTTTGTGGTTCATTGAGAGGACAGCTAGACAACTGGCCACTTGAAGATGGGATGGAAGGCTGAGTCTGCAAGGCGTCGCAGATGAATGGTATGGAAAGCTGTGGTAGTGGATGAGATCATATGAGCAGTGGGTGCAGATGGAAACGAGAAGCCATCTAAGGACTTGTAATGGGTTCCTCAACACTCGGAAGTTGGGTAGAGGAAGAAGACCACATGAGGGCAGTATCCTGAATGTTCCACTCACTGCTATATCCCTAGCACTGGATATGGTGCTTGGCACACACTGCACGCTCAATAAATTATTTGTTGCTCATATAAGTGAACTTGAATTCCAATGGACTAGCATCTTCCACTCTGAACATATTCAACAACAGCAACATCGCACTTACCTATCTTCCCTTCCCTGATCTCTTTCTCATTCTGTCTCTCCTTCCCTTTTCCTCTGCCTTCTTGTTGCCTTCTCTGATATGAGTTAAACTCATCAGGGGTGCCCAGGCACCCAGTTATTCTTGAGCATTCCTTATCTGGGTACAACTCTGGGTGACATTGGTTACTAGTTTAGTGAACGAGCCAACATATATTCTTCTTTTTGTTTACACAGTTTTTTTTTTTTAATGTTAAACTTGTTCCTATTGCCCCTCACTCTTTATGAACTGTCAGTTAATGCTATTTTTGGCTCTATTCCTACCTTAGACAAATGTCTCACAACTTGGTGTCATCTGACCTTAATTAGGAGGTTCCTGGTTATGACATTGCTGGGGTAAAAAGAGAGATGTTCAGTATGGGCTCCTCTCTGACATGAGTAAGGTCATGCAGGATGTCCCCAGGTGGAGGCTGAGTCATGGATAGGCTGCCTTTTGGGTGATATTATTCAACTCTTGGTGCCTGCACTTAAGACAGAAGAGAGTCTCTCTTATTTCCTTCTATCTAGTTGATGAAAAGTCATTTGTGATGGAATCTAAGGTCAGATTTCAACACAGAGAGATTACATCTCTTGCTCATTCCTTATCTACATGGCCTATCTATCATCAAAGAAAATTAAATTGGTCTGCCAAGATTTGATCTACACATACCATTGAGATGAGTGCAAATCGATTGCTTGTTGTTGCTCGAGTCACTCTTGGCACAGAAGAGAAGTGGACTTCTATCATGGCCTGCTTGGGAGTTGTGTGGGGTGAGGCGAGGGACATTAGAGAGACTTGACAAGGCTGGAGGCCATCTTCAGCACCAGGCATTATGCCAGGCACTCGACAAGGATTTTCTCAACTAATGTTCACAAACGCCCAGCGAGGTTGGCATGATTCCATCTGCTTTCCAGTTAAGGAAACTGAGGCTGAGAAGGCAGAGTGTCATGTTTCAGGTCAGACACCGGTAAGTGGCAGAGGCAGAACTGGAACTTCACATCCTTCATGCTGAGTCCAGCAGTTATACATGTGTGGGATTCCAAACAGTATCGCATTGCAGGGAAGACAATCTTTAAGCTCCTAAGGCTTCAAACATCACCAGGATACAGATCACTTCCAAATGTTTAGCTCTGCCCTCTAAAATCCAGCCTACATCTCCAACTGCCTTCTGGACATCTCTACTAGGACATCCTTCTAAAGGCTAGAGCACAAGGTAGAAATTCAAATAACCATCTTCCTTTCAAAACCCAGGCCTCCACCCCTTGCCGTCCTGTTTTTTCATGGTATGTCATTCTGTCAAACTTCTCAAAACCTGAGTTATTTTGAACCTCTCCCCAGAGATTCTATCCCTAAAACATCTCTTATCTCTATCTCTCATCTGCATTTTCACTACCACTACCATTGTGGCCTTTGTCACCTAAGGCTGGGATGACCGAGACAGTGAAATGTATCTTTCACCAGCTGTCACAGTTTAAGTGCTGCTTCATCAAGTCAGAGCCTAAAACTATGGGCCTCAAATTTGTCTGAATATTGGAATCACCTGGAGAGTTTAAGCAGCACTACAAATTCTCTACGAATGATCTCCCCTTTCAGCATGACCAGGGTCATATAAGATGTGTTTGTATTTGGGAGACCAATGATGTTGTCATAGGTTCTGGGGGTCAGACATAGTATCCAAGCATTAAGAAGACACGGCCCTGGTCATACTCTCGTCTCTTTGGACTGGATGAAGGCATGCAGCCTTGGCTGCCAATAAAAAGAGTCAAGAGGGAGAAACTTAACAACATTGCACGTTCCATTTTTCATTATTCCCCTGAAGGTATCTGCTGTGTTTTCCAGTGACTCAGCAGGTGCTGGTGCCTTGTGAGGCCTCTGACCTTCCCACTAAAGGGCTACACTTCAGACTTGGCAGCTTCTCACGTTATGTCTTCTGACCAACTTTCTTGGAGCTTTCTTCCAGAAGACAGCTAGTTGGTTGGCAAATCTGGTCAATTATCGCAGAATATAATGGCAAAATTTCTTAATTTGCATTCCATATAACACGAGTACTATAAGGCATTCTACAAAAAGGAGAATTCCATGACCATATAATCTTAGCAAATCTCTTGGAGAGGCACTTTAGCATGTTAAAGGCTTTGAAAAGATCTGCATTGCAAAGGTTTATTGATTTTAGTTTGTTCCATTATTTTCCAAATGTATTTGACCATGGAATTCCTTTATTTTCAAGCACCATTCTAATAAGCTAAGAGGCCAATGTCTATGACACGTGATTTCTGATAGGTTAAAGCATGGGAAAATGGCTGCTGATAATATACATCAGTTGTAACAAACATCCTAATTTCAGAGACATTAAAATGTGAAAGCTTGTGCACCTTAGTCTTAGTTAAATCCAGTGATACAAAGTCACTTCCCTTGGGACTAGGGTTTTGTGGAACACCTGTGGGGAATTGCTGGGCAAGATGAATCTATTTTAACAGGGATGTTCTGGATATGACCAAACATGGGCAATGTGGTAGAAAGGGCAGGCAGTGGAGGCATTGGAGGGGAGAAGGGATTTCCAGCAGCTGCCACTGCTCTGTGTGCAAGAGGACTGGCCTGGGAAGGAAGGAATGATATCTTCATTGCCAGCAGCCTGGGCTCTGGTGGGCAGGAGAGTGTGATGACCCCAGTCCCACCCTGAGAAAAAGCCTTCTGGCTTGCCAGGTGAGGGGTATCACGAAACAGAAAAAGGTGCATATATGTTGTCATCAGGTGGCAGGGGAGGGGTGGTGGTGAAGAAGCTGATGGGAAGTGGTGTTGAGCCCCAGCTGTGCCTTATTGTGGTGGTGTGAATTTGAGGCAGTTTATATATATATGTATGTATGTGTGTATATATATATATACGTACACACACGTTCTATATATATACACACACAAATGTTCTATATATATACAAATGTTATATATATATATATATATATATATTTTTTTTTTTTTTTTTTTTTTTTTTGAGACGGAGTCTCACTCTGTTGCCCAGGCCAGAGTGCAGTGGTGCAATCTTGACTCACTGCAGCCTCTGCTTCCTGGGCTCAAGTTATTCTCCTGCCTCAGCCTCCTACGTAGCTGAGACTACAGGTGCATGCCACCGTGCCTGGCTACTTTTTTGTATTTTTAGTAGAGACGGGGGTTCACCATATTGGCCAGGCTGGTCTCGAACTCCTGACCTCAGTGATCCACCTGCCTCGGCCTCCCGAAATGTCGGGATTACAGACGTAAGCCACCGCACCCGGCCAGTTGAGGGAGTGTCTTAAGCGACCTGAACATCCGTATCTTAGTACATCAGTTGAACTACCATGATGATAACTATCAGATGGATTCTGTTTATGTATAATAGAAAGGTGACTACGGTGGTGGACCCAAGCAAGGCTCTTTTTCTCACACTTCTCAGGAAGTCCAAAGGTAGGCATTTTGGGGGGTGCTGCGGACATCTGTGACCCAGGTTGCTTCTTTCTTCCTGCTGTTTTCTCAAAGTGAAGCTTTTGTCTTCGCATTTGCCTCTTCGCAGCCCCACGATGGCTGCTCTACCTCCCACCGAACTCTGCATTCCAGGCAGGAAGGGAAAAAGGGGAAGCTCCTATACTAGGAAAGCAAAGCTGTTCCCAGAAATCTCCAGCCAACTTCCAGCTAGAACCCACTGGCCAGCATCTGAGCTATCAGTCTGAGCAGGCAAGCATTAGGGGGCACTTTGCCACCGTGAACAAAATTGGGATTTGTCAGAAAGGAAGAAGGTGAATGCAGATACTGGGTCCCTGCCTAGTAGCATCGGCCACGCATGTTGGCCGATTACTGGGCTCTGGGAGGTAAGAATGCGCTAATACACACAGATGTGCCCAGCTGTGTGCCGGACACAGAATGGACCCGCTACAGATGCTTTTCTTTCCACACCTCCGCCCCACTGATAATGTTTGATGGCTGTCCCCATCTTCAAGGTTGGAAAATCTGTTGTAATTTGTGGTTATACCACAAGGGGGCATGTAACCAGGAGGGAGTCAGAATCTTGGCTGTGCAGCCTTTGGTCCAACACGCACAGTGGAGGAGAAATGGATTGGATGTTTTGCAACAGGAAGCCCAGGGTGGACGCCAACTGGCAACTGGGCGTCCAGACACGACATTGTGTTTCATTGGAGAAAGTCAGTGTCTGGGCTAAAGTCCTTCCCCGACTACCCAAGTGGATTGCTCCCTTGTCCTCTGCGCTCCCAGAGGGATCGCTACCTAAGGTATTTGCACGGCTTTATGACATCTCTTTGTTATTTCCGCGTGTTTACTTCCTGTGTCTCCAACCATGCTATGAACTCATTTGGGACAAGTCTTGCTTCTTGTCCCCTTTGTCCATGCTGTCCCCACCCCTGATCCTCTGACAGTCCAGTGCCTTGGGAGCCAGCCAGGTGAGCATGTGAAGTGGGCCTGGGGTGAAGAGGAGGCAGCACCCTACAGTGCACACAATCCCTGCCCCTGCCTGACGGAACTCACATCTAAATAAAAAAAATAAACATTGGGAAATAAAGGGTCAAAGTAATGATCAGCAGTGGCTACTCACCCGAAAAAAACCAAAACAAAACACAACCGTTTATCTTGTGCCTTCATAGAAGTACACACCTTTGATGAATTTGTGCCAAAAAATCAAACCTGAATCCGATCAAGCTTCTAGATATAACCACCAATTTACAGGACATAAGCGAGAGGAACATGTTAAATGATACCACAGGAATGCAATTAGCAAGAACCAGACTGTGGGAAACCCTATGGGACAAAATGGCCCAGTTTCCTCAACAAATACATTGCAAGGAATCTAACAAATGTGGAAGGCAAGCCTATAGATTAAAAGACATTTAAGAGAGATATCAACCAGTTGTGATATATATTTTATTTGGTTCCTGATTTGAACAAACTGTAGAAAAATATTTGAGGCAATTAAAGAAATTTTAAAAACGGACATTGACCTTATCTATCTTCCCTCCTCTTCAAATACAAGTTCCTGAAGTGTCCAGTGTACAAGTCAGTTCACTCCTGGATAATTTAATGTATATTTTAAACACTGGCCTGATTAAGGAATTATGTTTTTTAGGTGTGACAATGATACCGTGGTATGTTTTTGAAAGAATCCTTATCTTTTAAGGATGCATATTGAAATATTTTAGAGATAAAATGATATTAGGGATTTCTTTAAAATACCACAGTATGTATGGAGGCGAATGACTAATTAATTCATTACAGATGAATTAAGACTAGCTAGCCTCATGGTTGTGGAAGTTGGACAACAGACGCATAAAAGATCATTGTCTTAAATGCTCTTTTGGTTATGTTTGAAATGTTCATAATAGGAAGAAAAAAAAAAGCTGAAAAAAGGAAGAATCACTGGGCTAAGCAAGCCATACCCATGGCTGACAGGTGGATTTACCATGGAGCTGATGAAATGCAAGTGTGTGAGCCTGTCGCCAGCACAGGCCCCTCCCAAGAGAATTGTGCATTCATCATTTTTTCTCAAGGGGGGGCTCCCCAATGGTAAAAGCTTGAGGCCTCACAAACTTTCCATCTACCCTTGATGGCAGGCAACTGATTGACTCCTGCTTCAGACATTCAATGAATGTTTGCTGTTTTTTTTTTTTTTTTCTTTTCTTTTCTGATACAGTTGGGATCTCACTATGTTGTCAGGCTGGTCTCAAACTCCCAGGCTCAAGTCATCCACCCGCCTCAGCCTCCCAAGTAGCTGGGACCACAGGTTTGCGCCACTGTACCTGGCTAAAAGCACCTGATGTTGAAGATTTTCAGACTTACACAAAAGCAGACACACATCATATAATGAACCTCATGTGCCCTTCCCCCATTTAAGTTCTCAACATTTTGCTATATTTACACCTTTTTTCTCCTCTTCCTTTTTCTTCTTCTCTTCCTCTTTCTTCTTTTCCCCTAAGTAGTTGTTTCTCCATTTTCTTTCACAACTGCAATATCACTATCATACCTAACAAAATTAATAATTCTTTAATATTATTTAAGACTGAACCCATGTTCAAATTTTCCCAATTGCCTCAAAATGGTTGGTTCTTAAGCAAAAATCTCCAATTAATGTCTGAAACATGAAATAAGAGCCATTAATGAATCATCCCTCTTTCTGCATTAAATATTAGCTTAAGTCACACTTTCCTCCTCCATACCAGGTGGTACTGTATGAAAATACTGACTAAGGTTGACCTTTTTGCGAAATGTAATTGTGCAGGTAAATTTAAAATGATTATATTTATCAACGGCTACTAATGGTGAGTAAACAAGGTATAAGCATGTTAGCTGAAAGAAGAGCTTATTTGAAATATAAATAAGACAACTTACGCATTTGCTCTCTGTTCCTTTTCTCTGCAGCTAACAGCCAGCACTCTGCTGTTAACAGTGACCTTTCCTTCTAGCCCTGTCATTCTATAATTATCTAATATGTTATGTGTGCTTTGCATACTATGTAGACTCTACTACGCAGAATAGAATGCATATTGCATGCACTCTGCTAGGCATACTACCTTTTAACAGTTTACTAGGCATAAAAAGGTTAAGAACCAATAAAGGGCATGCATGCTGCATTAGTCAGCTCTGGCTGTCATAAAAAATACCACTGACCAGGTGGCTTAAAACAACAGAAATTTATTTTCTCACCGTAATGTAGGCTAGAAGTCCAATATCAAGGTGCCAGTAAATTTTGTTTCTTTTGAGGCCTCTCTTCCTGGCTTGCCTGACAGTACCTTCTCGCCTTGTCCTCACATGGTCTTTTCTCTGTGTGTGTGCACACGTGTGCAGAGAAAGACAGCTCTCTGGTGTCCCTTCTTCTCCTAAGGACACCAGCCCTGTGGGATTAGGGCCCCACCCTTATGCTCTCATTTAAACTTAGTTACCTCCTTAAAGGCCCTATCTCCAAATACAGTCACATTGGGGATTAGGAATGCAACATGAATTTTTGGGGGCGACACAATTCAGACAATACCGTGTGCAATGCGCACACACACACACACACACACATACCCTTAGGATAAGAGAGAATGAGGAGGAGAGAGGGGAGATGCTCATTGGATTGGAAATGAGGTCTTTAGGGACCTTATTAAGCACACTGCCTCTGTGGCATATAGAGAATAAGCCACATATTAAATTATCCAGCAGTGAATTGACTTGTAAACTGGACACTTCAGGAACCTGTATTTGAAGAGGAGAGAAGATAGATAGGGTCAATGTCCTTTTTTTTTTTCTGAATATGTGTATATTCTAAGGAGAGTGAATAAGTGAGTGGGGGACATTGACTGATAGATACTATATCTGGAAGGAATCTCAAGAAATCATCTGATTTAACGTTTAAAGGTAAGAATCAGTTCTGATGAGGAAGAGGATCATTGATTCAGAATAGAAAGGGGACTGCTTTTCAGAGACTGGTGAGATGCTGGCACTGCAGAGAAAGGGGTTGAGGGAAGGGCAGGATTTGAGAGGAGGATACAATTATGTGAAGCTAGGAGTGGCTGGGAAGCCTTCATGTGACTTTGGATCATTTTCAAAAGATCACACCCATGAAGTGAATGAAACAAAAGAGGAGGCGACACATGGGCTGTGGGGTTGGAACTACAGTGTCATCTGCATTCTTTGACTTCCATGACTGTCTAATTTTCTGTACAAAAGCAGAACAACAAGACCCCGGACTGTTACTGGCAAGTCGAATGTATGGGCGCCCTGCCATCGACCCTCTGCTTTCTGGCCAGAGATGTGCTGAAGGGCTCTTCTGTCACTGTGGATAGGCATTTATCTTCTGCCTTTCAGAAACCACGCAGGAGATGTGCCTTGCTCAGGGTTTCCATGGGGGCGGGCTGGGGCTGTGAGCCAGCCAACCTTTGAAATTGAAGAAGCACAGAAGGCTCATGCCCTTGGGCCGTACCAGTGATCTCAGCAGCTGAGACTGAGTTTGATTCTCCGAGGATCTGAGATGTTTTATGGTGTTGGTTCCTGGAATGAAGGGAGTATCTCTTTGGGACCAGGACAATAACTTTGAAAAAGTACAGGAAAATACTTGCTCCAAAGCTTCTAGGTTTAAAAAGGAACAACATGTTGAGCAATCTTGAGTTTCTTGAACCCCTGTTTTAAAAAAGAAACCTCCTGATTTCAGAATTCCTTTTGTTGACAAGTTAGACTTTGGAATTGTGTGAAGGAAGAACTTTTGCTTTTATTCGAGAATTCATATGTAATCGTCAAGAACTTTGAAGGGGTTGAGATTTTACCCTACTTGCAAGCTAACCAGTTAGCTATTCCAAGTTAGTCTCATGGATCGTGGGAAAAGACATGAGACTGCTGAGTCAGGGAGACAGTTTATTATCCACAGCCATAGCAGTAGATAAACTGTCAGCATGCTTTAAAGAATTTATACTGGCTCCCCACGTCTCAAAAGAGTGATTGAAGAGGGTCAGATTATACATGAAAATGCAATGGGTTGCGTTTTAGGACAGGAATTCTGAGCTTAGGGGACCTGAACAAAGGGCAGTAAGCATGCACGCCCTTGATTTCAGGATTACATATTATCTCTATCTTCCAAGGAGGTAGGCAAACCTACCCTTTGCTCCCAAGGTACACATGATCTCTATTTTCAAGTCTGTTCACTACAGAAACATCCTGCAAAAGATAGTCCAGAGCAAAGGACAGTGTTTCTACTCAAGATATACAGAAATGCAGCCCAGTGTGGTGGCTCACACCTGTAATCTCAGCACTTTGGGAGGCTGAGGCAGGTGGATCACTTGAGCCCATGAGTTCAAGACCAGCCTGGGCAACATGGTGAAACCCCATCTCTACTAAAACAAACAAAAAAATACAAAATTTAGCAGGGCATGGTGGTGCACGCCTGTAATCCCAGCTACTCAGGAGGCTGAGGTGGGAGGATGGCTTGAACCAGGGAGGTGGAAGTTTCAGTGAGCCGAGATCTTACCGCTACACTCCAGCCTGAGCAATAGAGCAAGACCCTCCCTCAAAATAAAAACAAAAACAAAAACAAAAACATATGCAGAAATGCAAGAGATTCACAGAGAATTATATCCCAACAGTAATATGTCATTTAAAACTTAAAATTCCTAATAAATTGAATGAAAATGAAAACAATTTTACCATACATTATTTTCAGTTGTGCCCAAATCCTCTTTACATCTCCCCCTTTTTTGAAAACAGTCGTCTTGAAGAGTTTTCTGAATGTCTTATCATTATTGATGCCCCGCGACCAAAGAAACTTCTCAAACACTGCCGGAGTCTTCTATACACCGTGGTTTCTGCTTTAACTGTTTCTATCTCTGGTATCTCAGATTCCCTCTGGCTTAAATATTTCCTCTTTCATGCCTCTGTCAGGTGACTACCTGCTAGTTAGTACCTCTTTTCCACTCCCTGGACTCAGCCATGTTCTCTATCTTCCTACTCCCAACATTTGGTTATTCTGGGTTTCGTGTCATCTGCTCTGGCCTAGAAGATTTATGAAAGAAGACAAATCCTGCCCTTGATCCACTCGGCCCCCAAATGCCTTGGCCTCTCTCACTGCATGAAGCTGGAAAGAATCTTAAAAGCTGTCTAGTCCAACCTGCTCATTTTACAGATCTATGGGGCTCTGTGGTCAAATGAATAAAGGAAATACCAAGTTTAAAAAGTTAAACAGGTGCAATCACTTTGGAGAGCTGTTTGGCAGTTTTTATAACATTGAACATATATACCCGATGGCCCAGCGATTTCACTTCTATGTATTTACCCAAGAAAAATGAAAACATATGTCTACAAAAAGACTTACATAAGAATGTTCATACCAGCCTTATTCATTATAGTCAAAACTTGGAAACCACCCAAATGTCTATCAACAGGAAAATGGATAAACAAATTATGAGATATGTATATATGTAATCTCTCTATATATTACAATATAGATGTATATAATCTGTCATAATTTGTTTACACACACAATGCAATACAACTCAACAATAAAAACATGAATTACTAATATACACGACAGCATTGATGCAACTAAAATATCTCACATGAGCAAAAGCAGCAAGTCACACAAAAATACATGTGGCATAGTTCAAGAATGAGCAAAGGCAGATGACGTTGATGAGCAGTAAGACAGTGGTTGTCTCTGAGTGGGGACAGTGGGTTGGCTGGAATTGGGCATGGAGAAACTTTCTGGGGTGGTGGAAATGTTCTACATCTTATTTTGAGTAGTAGTAAATTGAGCATTAAACTCTCAAATATTACTGAGCTGAACACAAGATCTGTGCATATGTTCATTCTACCTCAACTATATATTAAAAAATTAAACATTTCTTTACTCTGGGGCTTTCCAGAGGATTTAACAAGCAAATATATATGGTGCATCTTTAAGAAGGAGACACAGCCTAGAGTGCTTGTTAAACATGTTTGAGGAGGGGACACTATGTGAAGGAGCATCTCATGGAACAGGAAACACTTTAGAGGAGTGATATTTTGGTTCGAATATTGACCTGAGAGCATCTCACCAGGACTATGTTTTCTGTTGTGATTTCCTTCCTTCTGCTCATCCTAGAGATGGACTGCTCGTGCCAATCCATGGGGCAGGGGGGCAGTGGGATGAGGTGCCTGCTGTGGCCCAATTCTCCTGCCTTCCTGTTACCAGACTGGAGCCCTCCATTGGCACCCTGCCCTCTCTAGGCCACTGGATTGCCACCACCTTTGCCTGCTGTCAGAGGCAAGAGACCCACTTGGGCGTCTGCTGTATTTGCAGAATTGTATCAGTCACATGGGTCATTTATTCAGCCATGGGTGCATGCATTCACTCATTTACCACCTGCGTCTCTATGGGTGCCTCCACGTGTCTATCACTGTGCAGCTCCCTGGAGACACAAAACTGAGTAAGGCATAATGCCTGCCTTAAGGGGGAAACAGTCACACACACACAGTTTTTTAATTTTTTTGAGACTGAGTCTCGCTCTGTCGCCCAGGCTGGAGTGCAGTGGCGCGATCTCGGCTCACTGCAAGCTCTGCCTCCCGGGTTCACGCCCTTCTCCTGCCTCAGCCTCCCGAGCGGCTGGGACTACAGGCGCCCGCCACCTCGCCCGGCTAAGTTTTTGTATATTTTGAGTAGAGACGGGGTTTCACCGTGTTGGCCAGGATGGTCTGGATCCCCTGACCTCGTGATCTGCCTACCTCGGCCTCCCAAAGTGCTGGGATTACAGGAGTGAGCCACCGCGCCTGGACACACACAGAGTTTTTAAACAATGCAGAACTGCAGTATTAGAGCAATGCCTAAGCTCTTATTTTTTATTTTATCCCTTCTCCTGCAAACGTGCGATTCCCTTTTCCTCTTATGGGTCTGCCAAGGGCAAAAATAATACCAACCACCTGATACAAAAAGAGAATTATTACTTTGACCAAAAGGGTATCTGCTACAAGAGAAATACTTTACACATCAGTGGAGTGGTAGGGAAGTGCAGCAGGTAGGGGCTCCAGGGCCTGCTGGGGCTTTGCTGCACATTTTGGGGTGCAGCAGCTAGGAAGGAAACTCAGAAGTGGGTGCTCAATGATGAGGTGACACCTAGATACATAAGTCCCGATCCTCCTAAGTTCAATTTTTTTTTTCTTATCTTGTTTCTCAGGAGGGGCGAAGGGAGGTGAGCTTTACAGATTTTGTAGAAAATGCCTCCTGCCTTCTCATTCATTGTTCAGCTCAAACGAGTGATATTTTCTGAGCTTGAACTGGCAGTGGGGCAGGTGGGGAGCGTACGTTCAGCTGTGAGCTGTGCACTCAAGGGCAGCAGAAACAACTGGACATTGGCCTTGTCAATGACCTTCACAAGCAGGTGTCCAAGGAAGGTGGTGAAGTATTATTTAGACTAGAAGGTTCTTAGCAGCAACATCTCTTGTTCATTGGCCTAAAAAAAATTAACATGCAGCAAGATTGACCTTGGGTGTGTGTAGAATTCTACGCCTTTTAATGAGTGTAGAGAATCAGGTTGCAGAACAGCTTCATCACTCTAAAGTTTCTTCATGCTATCCCATTTTAATCACACCCTCATCCCACCCCTGACCCCTCACAACCACTGATCTACTCTCTGTTGCCATAGTTTTATCTTTTTGAAACTGCTATATAAATCAAATCATTACAGTACATAACCTTTTGAGTCTAGCTTCTTTCACACGAGGTAACTGTCTGTAGCTCTTTCTTTAGTAATTCTTCTACAGCATGACTGCTGCCAAAAATTCTCTTATTTTTCATTTATCTTATAATGTTCTTATTCCACCTTCATCCCCGAAGGATATTTTCTTAGAATATAGAATTCTAGGGTGAAAATTTTTTTTCTTTCAGCATTTTACCATCTTGCCTCCAATTGTTTTAGATGAGAATTCCATAGTCATTTAATTGTTTCTCTATAAATAGTGTGTTGGTTTTCTCTGTTTTAATAATTTTGGGGGGCTGTTTTTAGTTCTTAGCAGTTTGATTAGAATGTGTTTGGGCATAGGTTCCTCTGGGTTTGTCCTGTATGGAGTTCACTGAATTTCTATAGGTTTGTGCTTTTTGCCACACTTGGGAAGTTTCCAGTCTTTATTTTTTGAGTATTTTTATGTACCACACTTTTTCCTGTCCTTTTGGGGCTCTGATGACACAAATATTAGGCTTTTGGGGAATTGTTTCACGGGACCCTGAAGTTCTGGGTTTTTTTTTTTTTTTTAAATCAATCTTTATTCTCTTTGCTAAAGCTTTATAGAGTGTTGGTTCTTACTTCTTAGAACATTTTTATAATAGGTGCTTTAATTTCTTGTCAAATAACTGTCACATTTGTGTTTTCTTCATATTGACATCCATTGTCTTTTCTCTCGTGAGTTGAGATTTTCCTGGTTCATGTGCAGAGTAGTTTTGGAGCATATCATGAACATTTTAAATATATTATGAGACACTAAGTCTTGTTTAAATCCTGTATAGGTTTGTTCATTTATTTTTTTAGCAGGCAACTGACACAATTGGTTTAGACTGCAAGTTCTGATCAGCTTTCTGTGGTTGTGGTTGCAATGTCAGTTCTATTTTCAAAGTCACTGTGTCCTCTTCACAGTTCTCCTGGGTGCCTGTTATTTCACGGTCAGGATGGGACCTAGATAGTGACATAGCTGTTAATTCAGTTCTCAAAGTCTCTGTTATGATGTTTGTGATCAAATCCAAGCATGCATAGGTCAAGGGTGTGCCCAAAAGCCAGCAAATAACTGTCTAGGTTTGTTTTCCCAAGCTCCTTTCTCTCTGCCATCTCCCTGGCACTTTCTAGTTTCCCAGGATTCACCTTTTTGGTTATCCATCCAGAAAGCTGGAGCCTTATCACCCTGCTCTTCTGTGCACTTCTTGTGACTCTGCCCCTGTCCAGGACCAAGTGGTGGGAGCCCAGAGAAAAGAAAAAGCATGCTCTTGGGGCCATGGTTCCTTTGACCGAAGAGGAAGGTCCCGCTTTGACAACAAATACTGTGCTGCGGGCCTTCCATGCTGTGGCTGCCACTGCCAGAAGACTCTTCTCTCACCGTGAGCCTGGACTAGAAGGTTTATGCTGGAACTCTCCGTCACGCTGATGCTGACTTCCGGGTTTCACGCTGCCTTGACTCCTGTCCAGGGAATACAGGGTAAACATGGTAAATCCACAGTCAATTGGCGATACTTTTGAATTCTGGTTTTCTTCCACAATCTACCTGCTACTGTTTACTTCTTCAAGAGTTGTCAAGCAGCTGCCCTAAGCATTCTGTCCAGGTGTTATGGATATATTCAACGGGAGAACCAGAACCAAAACCCGTTCCTGGATTTTTGCAGAGCCATTTCCCTAGTATCTCCTTGGTCTGAGATCTGGCGACATTTTCCAGGTTACAAAGGTAGAATGGAAACATCATCCTGAGAGTTTATGATGGCAATGGTTAAATATGTGAGTTTGTATGTTTATGTGTATATGAAAAACAGGCATTGCAGGTGAATTCAGGCAATATGAAAACTACAAGGGGGAACCAAATCCTTGTTCCCAAACTGGAGTGGTGGTCACCTCCTCCTATTCCTAAACCACTGCAGAGGAAGTGAGCTCTTTCCGCCTGTTCAGCAGATACAGTACTGTAGGTAATAGCTTGCCAGCCGACCTATTGTCCTATTGGGCAAATATAATATTCTAGACATGGAGCTGTCGGCCCTGCATCAACTTGCAGGTACCATCTAAACCTTTTTTCCTTTTCCTTTTATTCATTTCTTCTTCCCGCCCCTTGTTATGGAGTAATGTGACAGTAGGACATACATGATTAGATCTAGATAACAGAAGGGGATGGGGGGAGTGCTGATGAAAAGGAATGAGGTTCTCACATGTTGTAACTATTGTGATCCAGGCTGGGGCAATCATTACGGGGGAAAAAAAGTTGCAGTGCAGAAAACCCTTGATTGATAAAGATGTAGAAGTGCTTGCCAACGCCAACGTCACCCAAGGGATAAACAGCTTGCCCGCCATAAAATCTCATTAGTCCCCGCCAGGAGAATGGAGAAATGTAAAGATTTGTGGCCCCAGTCTAACTAAAGCCATTATCTCAAGAATGTCTCGGCAATGTGTTACCAGTCTGTTTGAAGATTTCAATTTACCTGTAGTAGGTTTGCTTTCTTTGCTTCCACTAGAGGAAAACATTAAGCTTGTTTTATTGTTTTGGATCCATTTTCAGAGGACCAAAAATATCATAGCCCTCTCTCCAAAAAAAAAAAAAGTAAAAATACCAACCGTTGAGCTGTCCTCCCCCAGCACACACAATCTTAAAGGACATTTCAGTTTGTGCAACAATGGGTCACTTTTGTGGGTGTACAAGTTGAGTGATATAGTTGACACAGTTGTGAATTCATTTGTGGTGGAAAAACATGCTGAGAATCTAAAAATGTCTCTAAAAAAAGACATTGTATTACATTTTCCTTTTTGACATATTTGACATCATCAGTTCTTTCAACAAACGTTTACTAGGAACCTCTGAATGCACGGTCAGTGTTAGGAGCTGCAAGAGATGTAGAGGATACACCAAGAGCAAGGGCCTTGCTCTCTCAGAGCTTGCAATCTGCTTGTGAAGACGATACACGTGTAGGTGGTGTTGTCTGAGCGTTCACTCAGTTGCCAGGTCAGAAAGCTTGGCCAAGCTTCAGCTTCACTGGTTCCTCACTTCCCACATCCAACTGGTTGCCAAGTCATCTTGATCCTATTTCCAAAATGCTTCTCAAATTTACTTGGTTTTCCTCCTCCTACTGTGGCTGCAACTCTATCAGGCTTTCACTTACTTCAATTGCCCAGATCACAGCAATTTCCTTCTAACCAATCTCCAATCAACTCACGTATCTGGTCATGTCTCTTCCCTATTCAAAATTTTTTCATGGTTCTTTATTATGTCCAGAATAAGGCCCATGGCTCCTTAGCACATACATTACTCTGGTCCAAACATCCTCTTTCATGTCTGTCTTCCACTGGACCTGTAACATGAGGTGCTCTCTGAGAAGACCACGGATTTGCCTACTCCTATGCCTCTGTTCTTGTTATTCTTCCGCTTATAGTCCTCTCCCTTTTTTTTTCTGCCAAGCAAAATCAAACTTGTTCTTCAATACGAAGTCAAATGTTGCTTCTTCAGTGTGGCCAGTCACTGGTTATAGCTCCCATTTCTAGGCTCCTGTGGAACTTTGTTTGGGTATCATTTATTCATACATTCATTCATTTGATGTATTCATTAAGTAATACTTTATTACTGGACAATAGACTAGCTGCTGAGAATGCAAAGGTAAGACATCATTCCTGGCCTCAAGGGACTTAGTCTAGTGGGGAGATGAATTTGAGCATAATAAGCATATGCAATGAGAGAAGACAGTGGTTATAATGGATGTGTGTACAAAGTTGTGTGTCTATGGGAGGTCCAGGAGAAGAAGCCATTAAATCTGCCTGGAGGAGGCTCCATAGGATATAGCATTTGAGCTGAGGCTTGGTGGTCGGGTAGGGTTTTCCTGGTAGATAAGTAGTGGCAGGAAATTTCACGTAGAAGAGCACATTTGAAGGCACTGAACCATGCAGAGCAAGGCACCCAAGGAAGGAGAGTCCACATTGACAGATGCAAAGCATGAGGGTGGCTGTAAGGTTTGTAAGGCAGCATACAGGACAGACGCCGAAGCAGAGGCTGTGTGACTCCTTCCAGAGACAATGACCAGGGGTTCCTGCAATGTGTGGGAGGTTAGACTAACCGCTGGGATTAGATTCCAGGAACAAACGCATTTCAGAAATATGTGTGCTTACAAAAATGTAGATAAGGGCTGGGCGCCATGGCTCACACCTGTAATCCCAGCACTTTGAGAGGCCAAGGTGGGAGGATCACCTGAAGTCAGGAGTTCAAGACCAGCCTGGCCAACACGGCGAAACCCCATCTCTACAAAAATTAACAGGGCATGGTGGCAAGCGCCTGTAATCCCAGCTACTTGGGAGGCTGAGGCAGGGAGAATTGCTTGAACCTGGGAGACGGAGGTTGCAGTGAGCTGAGATTGCACCACTGCATTCCAGCCTGGGTGTCTCCGTCTTTGAGACTCCGTCTCAAACAGAGAGAGAGAAAAAAAGTAGGTAAGTCTGTTGGAACCATTTTTAATTTAAAGGGTACTCTCACTCCCCCAAATTATAGTATTAATCATAGAGTAACATATTTGTTTCTGAGTGCTTAGATCAATATGTCAATTAAATTAATTCTTCCCACTCTTTTTCACTACCTTCTCTTTATCTTCTTTCTTCCTTTCCCAGGAATTACTGTAAGACAGTACTTATGGTATATATTTAACTGTTGTTGATTTTCGACTGGAAATAGTAAGTCTAACATCTAAAAATAATTAGAGGAATATTCCATATCTATTACTATAAAAATCAACTAAATCTATCTTATTTTTAGCCATGTGACTCTTCATTATGTTTCTGCTTCCCACCCCGTGTGGACTACGGCTCACACACAGGCGTGCACACACAGAGCTTCCCCATTGCTGATATAAAACACAATTGCTAGATTCCTAGCCCCATCCCCACTGATTTGGGAGGAGGCAGGTGGAGCTCAAGAATGTCTAACACAGGCTCCCAGGTGACGCCCATGCTGCCAATCCGGAGACCACTCTTTAAATCACATTTCTCTACATGCTGCTATCTCCATTATTAAACTCTAAACATATGGATTAGAGAACACTAATCCATATGTTACTTGCTGAGTTGAAAGGCATTTTAAGGGGTTATCTAGACTAATCATCACTTTGAGCTACCATCCAAGGCTACTGCAATGAGGTGCCAAGTAAAAGCAGTTATATGTAGTTTCAAGTCCCCGCCCTCACAGAAATAGAACTTGGTTGTTCTGGGTGTTACATTTTGTTAATCTTGCATAAGAAATGATCCCGTGACACAGTATATGTTATCATGCATATAACAAATGAACTTCCAGACCATAGTAGTTAATGCCTGGGGACGAAGGTAACTGGCTAATTGAGCTTCTTTAACTTGACTTTCAAATAATTGCCACCTGTCTGTATCCTCAATCATTAAACCTATTGTTTTTCTCATGAACTTTTTTGAGGACTGATATAGGTACAATAAGCTGCACCCAATTAAAGTGTACACCAGTCTAACTTTTAAAACTACAAAATTACTAATGACTTATTAATTTAAAATTATTCATCAATATGAATAAAAATGTTTTTAGAAGCCCACACAACTGGAAAGTACTACATGCTTTTAGAAGGAGAGAAACATATGATTTTCTATTTTTGGAATCTATTGGGTACACATGATAGAAAGGCAAGCGGGAGTAAATGGGAATCAGGATGAGACTGTCCACAAGGACGCTGGAAAACCTTGGAGGTGCATCTGGCATCTGGCGCTCCTGAACTTGGCTTGGTGTGCTCAGATAGCAATGCTGCTCTGGGAGGATTTGGGCTGTGAGAATGGAATGAAGGGGATGAGTCTTTGTCATGCTTTCACAGCTGTCTGTCACTTCCTTTGTACTCCCAATGTCCCCACCCTGGTAGGCTGTGTCTGAGTTATACCTAGATTATTGTTAAAAACCATCAGCGTGTCTCCTTGCTTCCTCTCTCTCCCCATATAAACCTATCTTGCACGCATCTGGGTTTTTGCCACTTTCCAACTAACAAAACTTCAGAGACTCTCAGGGTGAAGTCAGAATCTTCCCTCTGGCATTGGAAGCCCTCAACCTGTGTCATCCACCGATCTCACCTAATTTCAGAGGCAAATCACCTGTGGTAGATGAACGGCTCTGTTGACTTGCTCTTACTTTCATGTCTTCCTGCCTGCTGGAAAATCCCTTCATTTTCCTTACCTTTATTTCATGGTCCAAATGTAGTTCTCTATCAACTTCATGCACACAATGGAGACTTGACTCCCTCAGAATTCCCTCTCCCTATGTTTGTAGTTTTTACAATCTGAACTACTCATTTTGTACATAATCATGAACTGCTTTGGATTTGTGTTTAATAGTTCATGGGCATATGTTCTGTCTCTCAAGTGGAACATAAACTGCTTGAGGTCAGGGACCATGCTGTGGAATACTTCTTGGATTTTAGGATTGTAAGTAATTATAGTAATAAAAAAGATACCTTAATGTATAACTAAATGTCTTATTGAGACTTTCCACATAAATCCATGAATCTGAAAACCATCTTTTGTTAGACCATGTATCTTGTTTTTGATTTTAAAAATATGCTATTTTTATAGGCACTAAGGAAATGCAGAGCAGTGATAATAATGACGAACATTTATTGTGTTTTTACTGTGTGCTGTGTACTTTCCTCAGTGCTATGCTGTGTAGTAACTGCCTTAATCCTCCTGACAACATACAGAGACTGTTGCTATTAACATCCCCATTCTACAGCCACAGAAACTAAGGCACAAAGAGGTGAAGTCACTGGCAAGGTCAGAAAGCCAGACTTGAGGGAGCTGGGCCTGGTGCCCACCAGCTTAACCACAGCACACACTGCAACTTATTCATACGAGAAACACATGAAAGGTAGGCTGTGTTGAGAAATACATAGCAGAATCGTAATTAGAGGCCAGAGGAAAAGGTTGTGACGACCATGTCAAGATTTATGCCTGCAAGATGGTGAGTAAGAACATGTCCTCTGCGTAACGAAGGTGTTATATTCTAACAAACGCAGGAGAAAGAACAGCTCATTATCTGTAGGATCTATTTTAGATCCTTTTTCTGATGTCATTATAAAGAAAATATAAAGCCTCCAATTTGATTGCTCTGTATATGATAGGTCCAATCTTGTTATTATTTTTTAAGATGCTCTATCTAAACTGTATTTTGCTGAGTTTTTCCATTAAAAATCTCCTTTTCAAGCCCAGCAAATGTTTAATCTTTACTACTTTAATAGTTGGAAATTCTCCCTTGGGGGTCGTAAGCTCTTTAAATATTTTTAGGTTGCCAGATTTCTTCTGTCCGCTCTCCAGGAAGCCAATTTTGGAAGCCAATTTTGTTCCTAAGAGTAGTCCGGGCTCTGTCTTTTGCACACTCACTGCATCACAATAAAATGCTGCCTAATTACCACCTTTGTGGGATCCCAGAGGTGTGAGTATTTGTCTCCAGGCTATTGCTGTGGACTATAAACTCTTCTCAGATGAGAGATAAACCTCTTCATTATTTAAGCCTCCAGGTCTGGTAACAGGAGTTTACTCCATTCAAATTGTTTCCAGTCTTGTAAAAGAAGTAATCAAATGAGACATGCAATTCACCTTGAGATAATTTCTAAAGGGAGTAGTTAAGGGAATGTTCCTTCTGGGTGGTGCCCAGTTCGAAAGGGGATACTGAAAAGTCAAATCCTTTTATTATCTTGTGTCTTCATTTCTGGCTGGAGAAGGGAGTTCGGAGGTAAACAGATGAGGAAGCGTTACTTCCGCGAAGACACACAGTCTAGTATACTCTAGTGGAAATTTCCTTCTGACAATGGCTTCTTTAAGAAACTTGAGTCAAACAGCTAAACCTATGTTTTCACTAGAAACTATTTTAATAGATAATGTATTTATATTTATAAAATAAATGTATGCTTATTTGGGTGAACCCTACAGTGAAACATCATACAAAACATGTATAATTTGTAAACACATCGGAATTCAATGGAAAAATACATTATTAAATAATGTATGATTGTTTCCTTATTATCCATGGGGAAAATTAAAGAATCAGCCACTCGTCGGCTATGTGCTTATCCTCTGAGATGTTTTTCTTTTAAAATAGGAGGTATTCAATTTTCTAACCACTGTGAATAGGAAGTCCTGTGGAATGTTTTCAAGGGGAGCTTAGTGGAGGAACAGTGATGGGGCTGGGAGGCTCAGATTCTCTCGCTGTGTGCACCATTTTATCTGTCAACAGTGGCAGTTCAGGAAAAGGGCCAGCTACCTACGTGATGGTGGCATTTAGAATCTTTGTGGTTTGAGCTCTCTTGGATTTCTTTCCCAAGTGACCTCAGACCTATTTGACTTACGTACTTCATTTCTGGAACTAGCAGATGGATTTTTCCAGAACCATAAGCTGTGTTCTTTTAAAACTGTGATCACTTTCAGCAGCCACTAAGATGTACAAATAGTCTCAAATAGCAGTGGTTCCCAACCTTGGCTGCATATTAGAATCACTTGGAAAACTTTTTAAAAAGTACTGGTGCCCAGTTCCTCCCCACCAGATTCAATTTTAATTGGTCAGGGTGGGACTTAGACACCTGCATGTGTGAGGCTCCCCAGGGGATTCCAGTGTGCTACAATTTAGAGAATCACCGCTCTAAAGACATGCTGAGAAGAAAGAGCTTCCCCTTCCCTCACTGGCTGGCTGCTTGTGCACCTTTAGACATGGGAGCAACAGGGGTGTTATACAGGTGATAACAAGCTGCAAAATTACTGAATGGCTGCAATGAAAGGCACTGTCAAAGTAAAGCGGTTATAACAAATATTACTCTTATTATTTTATTAGAAAACATTGCTAATACCAGACATCTATGGATTACCAGCTCAGTTATGAAGCACTTTCACACAGACCACCTGTTTTGTCCTCATAGGCACCCTGTGAGGCAGAGAGGCAAGGAATGATTATGTACTTTTTTTTTTTTTTTCTTTTTTTTGAGACGGAGTCTTGCCCTGTCACCGGGCTGGAATGCAGTGGCCTGATCTCAGCTCACTGCAACCTCCGCCTCCTGGGTTCGAGCGATTCTCCTGCCTCAGCGTCCCAAGTAGCTGGGACTACAGGCATGAGCCACCACGCCCAGCTAATTTTTTTTTTTTTTTGTATTTTTAGTAGAGACGGGGTTTCACCATGTTGGCCAGGCTGGTCTCAATCTCCTGACCTCGTGATCCACCCTCCTCGGCCTCCCAAAGTACTGGGATTACAGGCGTGAGTCATCACACCCGGCTGATAATGTACATTTTTTATAAGTGAGGAAATGAAGGTCAGAAGGTTGAATGGGGCCAAATGTGGTGGCTCATGCCTGTAATCCCAGCACTTTGGGAGGATCCCCTCAGCCTAGGAGTTGAAGACCAGTCTGGGCAACACAGCAAGACCCCTCTCTCTACAGTAAATTAAAAAAATTAGCCAGGTGTGGTTGGCACATACCTATGTAGTCCCAGCTATTCAAGAGGCTAAGGCTGGAGGATCGCTTCAGCCCAGGAGTTCAAGGCTGCAGTGAGCTATGATTGTACCACTGCACTCCAAACTGGGTGACAGAGTGAGACTCTGTCTTTTTTTTTTCTTTTTTTTCTAAAAAAAAAAAAAAGAAAAAAAAAAGGTAAATGACATGTCCAAGATCATACACCTTAACAGCTGGCAGCCTTGGGGTTAGAGGCCAAGTTTTTTTTGTTGCTATTCTCTTGGAACAAATTGGTACTCTTATACCTTAGAATCCTAACAGTTCTACTCAGTTGCTGTGTGACCCACAGTTGTATAACCTCTGTGAACCTCAGTTTCCTCACCTATAAAATGGTTATAATATTTGTACCTACTTCACAGGGCTGCTCTGACCTCAAATAAGCTGAAAAAAGATAAAGCATGTCACAGACTACAAAAAATAGGTACAAATATAAGCTGTTGCTATTATTATAACTAGCAGGAGAAGGCAATAGTTTGAGAGAGGTAAAGTTATTTATAATGCTATTATCCTGCTCTTAGGATTTTAAGTTAAGCCCAAAACAAGGAGGACGCATCATATTCTTTTTAATATAGTCTGCATTTGTTTTTGACCTAGTTTGTTTATTCATTAATTCAACATCCAGGGTTGCAGAATTGACCTGAGCAGACCAGGCTTCCGAGGGTCAAAAAAGTGCCTGAAGGAGAGACACTGAGTACATTCTGGGTTTACATTCCCCTCCTCTACTGCATTCCTGAACTTTCTGCCTCATAGCGGCATCTGAAGACGTGGCTGTATGTGTGCTTAACCACCCTTCAAATCCACAGCATGTCATATTACCTGGTTTTTGGCTCCCTGGGACTATTTTGGAGGACCTGAATTAGTCATGTGGGATACTTGATTAAAAACCACTTGAACGGCCCTTTTCTTCTGCTCAACACTGGGCCTCTCTGTTTGAGAACAGACCTGGGCTAGGAGAGCAATGTCTGAGGTTTCTCTCCTAAGACATGAAAATAGGGAATCAGTTACGAAAAAGAGATGAAAGAAATGGGTTCTTTAAATCTCACTTTCATCATTCAATCCACTGTCAGTGAGACATCTGATGGTACTTAGTTGTAGATATAAAGAATCCTCATTTATAAGTACAGGTCATTTTATACCTTTTTTTTTTCATTTAGCACTGTCAAGTTCCACTATTTTTTTCATAATTTTCTCCAGCACAGTGCTCTATGTATAATAGATTTTCAATAAATGTTGTCAGGAACTTCTTTCTCTATCTTTAATCTCTATGACATTCATTCAATCGTTCATATAAGAAACATCTATTAGGTTTTGACTTTATGTCAGGCACTATGCTAGGGCTGGGGATATGAAACTGTGGAGACCTACTCCCCATTCTCAAGGAACTTGTCTCGTGGGAAAACAGAGAAGTGAACAGATGATTCAATTCAGAGTCAGTGCTGTGATGGTGGCGGCACAGGGTTCTACGGGGCACACGGAGAGAAGACCAGGGTCAGGGAATGGGTTCCAGAGGCAATGCCTGAGCTGATTCCTGAGGGGCAAAGAGGAGCTGGGAAGGTGACAGGTACAGTAGGGGAAGGTAGGTATAGGCAGAAGGAGGACATGTGCAGGCACAGAGGTCTGGGAGCATGAGGAGGCAGAAAATGAGGAAGAGCGAGCAGGCTAGGTCACCATGTACTCTGCACTGCATCCTGCAGGCTGTGTTTGCTACACCTACTAGTAGTTCAAGAATTAAATGTAAATGAAATAGGACAGAGAACATGAGAGCACAGGACAGTAACTGAGGCCCTCAGTCCGACCACCTGCAAGGAACTGAATTCTGGCAACCACCACGAGAGCCTGGAAGCAGATCCTTCCCACGTCAAGTCTTCAGAAGAGATCCCAGCCCTGGATGACACCTTGAATGCAGCCTCATGAGACACCCTGGAGCAGAGAACCCATTAAACTGTGGCTGGATTCCCGACCCACAGAAACTGTGAAATAAATATGCGTTGTTTTGAGCACGTTTGTGGTAATTTGTTATGCAGCAATAGAGAACTAATATGCTGCCTAATTTATATTTGACTTCCTCTGCTTCCTTAGCTTCAGCCTCACATTCCTGACTTGACAACCCTCATATAGTGACACCTACATCAAACCCAAATCCACTTTCAAACATTCACACTCATCAGACCAGCAAAAATAGAAATGTCAGATAATTCCAAGATGGGATGAGGTGGGAATTCTCTTACACTGCTGTTCTGAGAGTACACGAATATAGTCACTTTAGGGAACATTGGTGAAATCCAGGAAAACTGAAGATGAACCGCCTTTGCTGTCTATCATTCTACTTCTTGGATAAACTCTCCAAAACCTTGCACACATACGTATATGGAAATATTCAAGAATGTTTATTGTACAACCTTTAGTATTAGTGAAGGATAAACTAGTCATCCATAGGAAATAGATGAATGGTATTACATGGTTACAGCAATTAAATGAGTGAACTAAATCTATTAACATGTATAAATCTCAGAAATACATTGTTGAATTTAAAAAGGCGACCTCAAGAAAGCATAGTATAATGACATTTATAGAAAGCTTGAAAATATGCAAAATGGTATTATGTAATGCCTATAATACACAGATATGTAATAATAGTAAAAGAACATGAATCCAAAAATATCATCAAAACCAGGATGTGGTGAGTACCAGGGTTTCTTTTTTGTTATGCAACTCTATAATTTTTTTTGTGTTTTAAATTTAAAAAAACTAAAATGCTTTTCTGTCATGAAGGTGTAAATCCTAGAACAGATCAAGAAGGAAGAAACATATGTTTCTTCCCAATCTTATGTAATTGCCATACTTACTTTATTTCATCTTAACTTCACTTTCAGACAGTAAGAACAGGTAGCCAGTAATTTGGGAAAAAGGGATCGAGATGAGATTGAGTACGTGCTGTTAGAATCCTTTCTTGTCAGTGAGGATTTTTTGGAAATGTGAAAATTGAGGTGAGACTTGAGAAAGGAGTGAGGCAGGCCAGTGAACATAAGGAGAGAATATCAGGGAGAATAAGATGATGAACAGTTTGCTTGAATCGTTAACCATTTAGGAACGATTCATGTAAGCCAACGTTTATGATTTTGTATCATTTATGCACATAAATCACAAAGACGACCTAAAATGCATGAGAAACAGGAGGGAAGAAAGGAAATGGAATTTTCCTCCAAAACTCATCACTCTCAATTCTCTATAGTGGAAGTAGAACAGACTTAAGAAAAATAGGAAAAGAAACAATTTCAGACATGGGACGGGCCCTGGAGAGCGTTTGCATCTCCTTAGAAGGGGAAACGGGATCCCAGCTGTACTGCTCCTTTTTCATTCATACTTGAAATGTTCTGTGGTTGGGGTTGCCTGGTACAACACTGTCTTCTATGAATAGAAAACCTGATCACAAGCTGCTCTTTCTCTGTGACATGCCACCTACATTGTAACATGCTTCAGTGGGTAAATCAGAAGGTGACATGCTTTTCAATTCACTAGAAGATTCTTTGCATGGCACAAACGAAGTAACTCTTGCCAACATTTGCCTGAGTAATTCACTTTGAGTTATGTATTCTTCTGCCAAACGCAAAGTCCTAAAACAGTTAGGTGAAAAAAGTGTTGCTAATGTATTAGTATCTAGTACAGTATCTGCAATGACTTACTGCAGTGCTCAATGAAAATACGATTCCTCCAGCTATCACAGATGACTATATATTCATTCATTGAGTTATGTGCCCACAACACTCCAAGTGTTACAAATCCACTTAACAGCCACAAGTCCTGGGTTTTCTGTTCATATTTCTGAATTAGCATAAAGAAATGCAAAATCATAAGCAAGGAGAATCCTCATAAATTGCTGCCAAGAGCTTTTGTGTTTATCTTGGCATACGTAAGAAATATTTTGAGTTCCTGAAATGTGGAGCAGTTCTTTATATTAGGAATATGTGATTAAGTGAGTCTCACTTCTAATGGGAGACTGAGGCATAAGTATAGTAAGCTCATGAATAAAATAGAGCAAAAACCTCATTTTGACTGGATAAGGCAGAAACATAGGTATTACGTATTAGTATAAGGTTCTTAATTTCCTCCTCTTGTCTACTATCTCTTCGGATTACATGCGAGAAAAGGCAGCAAGAGAGAAAAAATTCACACCTTGAAAATCTACCTTTTAAATCCTTCTCTTCCACTCAATCAAGTTCCATTTCACGGTATGAGGTCTCTGGTACTAGTTCCTGGCTTTCTTCATCATTCACTTTCTGCTTCCTCTCACTTGCTAATAACGAGTAAAACTGTAGCAAGTAAAGAAGCTGAGTTTCTGCATGTTTGAGAGAGGTCAGATTCCATATGGGTTCAGGCCAAACTCTGATGGACGACTGCAGGCTCACCGCTAGTGATCCCTACAGGCCAGGCTGGGCCTGGGGTCCGACAGTGACAACTGCTGTAGTGGAACAGGATCTTTGCTTTTCATGGACCTGAAATCCAGAGTACCTCTGCATGTTAGGACTGGCCCCTTAGCTGCATCTCAGGTCATCTGGCTATTTAAGAACTCTCAATCCTCCAAAGCACTGTTTCTTAAACCCTTTTGATGGACACTTATGGCAGGAAGTACATCTTACTTAACAATCCACATTAGTCAGGGTTCAGTCAGGAAAAAAGGAACTTAAGTAGGTATTTTAAGAGCGAGAATTTAGCACAGGGAATTGATTAGACAGATGTTCAAGGACTGAAAAATTGAAAAAGGAACACTGGTGTAACACGTAGGTTGTAACTGCAAGAAGCCGCTCCTGCCTACAGGGCTGGAGGTCAAAGGGAGGAGAGGAGGTTGGGGTTTGCAGGAAAGGCCCATTGAAGCTGGGGCACAGGCTCCTGAAGAAGGACACTGGCTGGCTGCTGCTGCAGGTAATGCTCTGGGGTGCAGGAAGAAGACACGCGATGAGGCTGGTTGAGATACAAGAAGCAGCTGGAGACAAGTAGAAGCTCTACCAGGCTGAAAGTCTGTGGCAGGAGTGATGCTGCCAAGCATAGCAGGCCATCAGGAAGGAGCAAGTTGCTTCCCTCTCCTCCAGCCTTGTGCTCTTCCTCTGGTCCTACTGTGCCGCCCCCGCCTTTCCATGCAGATGACAAAGGAGAAATGTGGTTTGCACAATTCCAGCCCCACCTCCAAAAACCAGAGGACAGAGGGTAGGTTTGAAGCTGAAAGATGACAGCTCAGTAACTGTCATACAATACTTGACCCTAACCATGCACATCCCCTCTGGATTTCATTTTCTACTGCATTCTACTTTACCCTACACTACCTTGCCTTATCACATTTTAAATATCACAAAGCTGGAAGAGACTCATCACACTGACTTCATGACCTACTAATAGGCTGTGACCCACAGTGAGGAAAACTCTGTTCTAGATCTTCACGGGTAAGAGGGCCTGAGCGTTGCAATTCAGTGCTACTTACATACTGAATTCCTTCCACAGCAACAGCGACTTAAGGAATTACCTCCCAAGGTACTCTCCTCCACTGAACATGTATGGGGACCCACAGTTCTATAGGCTTCAGGGAAATTTATATCAAGAGGCTGTAAATGTCCTGTATAGTAGTAGAAGAGGGACAGCTACCAGATAAAGGAGGTTTTGCTAAGGGGAAAAGTTAAAAGAACTACCAATCAAAAACATTTATTGTGCCCTTATTATATGTAGGGTATTATGAAGGTGTTTTTGAGAATACCCAGAAATGCACGTTGGAGGAGCTTGAAATACAGTGAGAAAAGACAAAAACCCAATGAGTAAACAATAGATGAGCAGCCACTCAGCAGTATGGTCAGCTGTCCAGGGAGTGAGATTAACAGGAAATATTCTGAGCACAGAGCAGGGTGATATGACTACTGAGCAGGAATGATCTGGAAAGGCTTCATGTGAAGATTTGTTTTCAGAATACGTAGACCTTAGGGGGTAAGGGGCTGGCATCTCAGGAGAAGAGAACAGAAGTAACAGAACAAGTTAAGGAAGAGTAGTCCTGCTTGTGCAGTGCTGGAACTTGTGGATCAGAACTAGCAAGAGAAATTGGAGCGTCAACCATGGCCAAGGCGGAAGCTTGCAAATGGAGAAGGTGCAGTGACTGAACCTTGGCAACTATCCTCACATTTAAGGAGCAGGTAAAAGAGCTGGTGAATAACACAGTGAAGTCTGGTTGGAAAGCTCTGGAGAGATCCAAGGTCAAGGACTACCAGGGAGGGTGGTCAGCAAAGTCAAATGCTAGAGAGGCCAAGAACCCCAAGAACTGAGGAAAGACCTCAACTGTAAACCAGATGCGCTGGAAATGAGGGTGGTGGCTCTTGACCACACTGCCTGTGTGGATTAATGTGCTACTACTTTCAGCTCCATCTTTTGGATTCGCATAGGGTGTTTAACTATGACTTGAACAGGTCCAAAGTATCTGGTGAAAACAATGAACTATGGTTTACCATCGGTCCTTATTCCTTCCCACCTGTCCACAGCCATGTGAGGCATTTTAAGGCTGTGCTTCGGTGGCTTGTGGTCTTCCCTCCCGCGACTGCCCACCTCCAACTCACTGCGAAGCAACTTTTGTTTGTGTTGCTGTCATCCATTCGGAAGTGGCCTGTCCTGCTGAGCTGATTTTCTGGGATTCTGGCTTCACAAAACGAGGAGCGTTATGCACTGGGACCTTGCCTTTGGAGACTTCATCATGGTTGTAGGCTGCACAACAACTCTGGCCCGCTGCCTTGCAAAGAAAGACAAGCGACTGGTCACAAGGGAAACCAGATCAGGGATAGATGGATCCGGTGAACCTATTATCCCTACTACAAACATGTGTTCATCTGGTATAGCAGATCCGTAACATCTTCTCCAGGAGTAAAGGAGAATTTATTTACATGCTCATTACATATGCAGAGTTGTGACCAAACTGCTGCAGGTGACAGGTTCAAGTTCCTATAAGGATGTCCTCTGGCTTAATACCCAGACTTTATTCTGGACTTCATCTCTTAAGTGCTGTCATTTCTTCTGTACAAGCTATGGCTACTTTGGTTTCTTTTCTTTGACAGCAGATTCCAGCTATTATCACACAGCTTCCTCATTTATACTAAATAGAGTAAACCGTCATTATGGATGTAAGAAAATGGGTTTCATAAGTGAACCCACTGTGAAGGTAAGAAGCACAGGTGTATTAGTCCGTTTTCATGCTGCTCATAAAGACATACACAAGACAGGGTAATTTATGAAGGAAAGAGGTTTAATGGACTCACTTCCACACGGCTGGGGAGGCCTCACAATCATGAAGGAAGATGAAGGAAGAGCAAAGAGACTTCCTACACGGTGGCAGGCAAAAGAGCTTGTGTAGGAGAACTTCCATTTGTAAAGCCATCAGATCTCACGAGACTTACTCACTGCCACAAGAATGGTAGGGGTGAAACCGCCCCCATGATTCAATTATCTCCACCTGGCCCTGCCCTTGACAGGTGGGAATTATTACAATACAAAGTGAGAGGTGGGTGGGGACACAGCCAAACCGTATCAACAGGTCATGTACCTAAGCTGCTTAATATTTATTGAGCAGTGACACTGTGGACTGAATCAAATAGAGCATGAGGATACATATGTAAAAAAAAATTATTTTAATAGCTGGCTCCAGAGTTTCTCTTGGAAGTTACTTTGTATAGGAAAATACTTTGGTAAACAGTTTAGGAATGGTAGGTAGCTATAATAGCACAGATTAGGAGATAAAAATAAAAGTGTTGTATAAAGAGAGAAGAGAGGAGGGGACAGATGGGACCAGAGAGATAGTACGATAGTGGGAGGTTACAGGTAATGATGAAAAAATGGGGGTAGATATGACCCAGCCATCCCATTACTGGGTATATACCCAAAGGATTATAAATTATGCTGCTATAAAGACACATACACACGTATGTTTATTGCAGCACTATTCACAATAGCAAAGACTTGGAATCAACCCAAATGTCCATCAGTGACAGACTGGATTAAGAAAATGTGGCACATATACACCATGGAATACTATGCAGCCATAAAAAAGGATGAGTTTGAGTCCTTTGTAGGGACTTGGATGCAGCTGGAATCCATCATTCTTAGCAAACTATCACAAGAACAGAAAACCAAACACCGCATGTTCTCACTCATAGGTGGGAACTGAACAATGAGATCACTCGGACTCAGGAAGGGGAACATCACACACCGGGGCCTATCATGGGGAGGGGGGAGGGAGGAGGGATTGCATTGGGAGTTATACCTGATGTAAATGACGAGTTGATGGGTGCAGCACAGCAACATGGCACAAGTATACATATGTAACAAACCTGCACGTTATGCACATGTACCCTACAACTTAAAGTATAATAATAATAAATAAATTAAAAAAAAAAAAGAAAAAATGGGGGTAGGTGGTAGGTGGATAATAATATCACGGGAGGAATTGAAGGACTTTTAAGAGCAGGAATTTCTAATTTTAGGTTTTTTACATCCTTAATTTAAAACCACTAATCTGCTCCAAACCTTCCAAAGAGTTGGCTATAGAAACAACCAAAGAAAAGGCGCTGATTTCGACATTATGTGTCAGCAGGAGTAGAGAGAAAAGAGTTTTAAGAGGTGATATGTGGAGTAGTCTAAGTGTTCAGAAAAAGCCAGAACTGAGAGCCAGAAGTGACGGTGCAGTCCTTGAGAGGACATTGTCCGTGGGGAACAACAAAAGGTGGATAAGGGACTCAGTCAAGTTTAAGAAAATCTCTGTGGTACGATGACTCAGCTGGATTACAGGCATAGTGCCTTGTTATTGTCAACCATAATTTTTCAGGAGATATTCATTACCAGAAAACGACAAGGTCACGAATTCACTCCCCTTCCTCTTTTTTTCAATTAAATCTCTGGACTTCAGTTTTCTCATCTATAAAATCTAGAGATTGGGCTTAGAATATCTCTGTGGTTTCTATTACAGTCTATAGCTCTAATAATAACAACACATTTTTATGTTCTGTTTTGAGGTAAATTTACATGCAGTGAAATGTACAAATCTTAAATGTTCCATTCCAAGAGTTCTGACAAATGCATATACTTCTGTAACCGAAACCCTTAGCTATAGAATTTTTTCATCACTACAAAAAATTCTCTCAAACTCCTTCCCGACGGCCAACCACTATTCTGACTTTTATCACTATTGATTAAATAATTAATATTTAATAGCTATTGTTAAATGCTAAGATTTGTTTTATAGAGCTTCATCAGTATTAATGCATGTATTTCTTACAAGAGTTGCAAGATGGGTATCTCCATTTTTGCAGATCAAAGCGTTAAGAGGTGAGAAACGCGCCCCTGGTCATCAGCTACCAAGTATAGGGGCAGGACGTGAACTAAGAATTCGTTTTAGAAGCCCACGCTCTTAACCTGTTTATCCTAGAGTCCACAAACGATTGCCCAAGAAACAGCATAAATCCAAATTCAGTCGAAAGCAATGCCATTTGCAAGTTCTAAAACCTCCTGAATAATCCTAAAGGCCATATGCATTCCATCTTATCAAAGGATTCCTTTCCATCCCACTCCCCAGGGAATGGAGAAAGCGGGTGCGAAAGACTTCAATTCGGTTTGACTGCAGAAAAATACTGAGGTGGCGTAGGATCCACACATCCCATGGGGGCAGACCCAGCGGTGGAAGCCCGGACAGGCGGCGGGGGAAGGGCGCTGCGACGCCCCGGTGCCCCCTCCTTCGACGCCACTGGCATCCCCTCCGAAAACAGCAGGCTCGAAGGTGCCCCGCCACGGGGGCTGGACGCGGTGGAGGCGGGCTCATCAAGCACGACCAGAGCTCAGTCGGCCACACGTCCTCCTCAACGTCACCGTCTCCCTGCTCTCCCACCCCGCGCCGCTGCACCTCCCTCCCCCGGCAACCTGGGCTGGAGTCCCAAGCTCCGCCCCAGAGCGGACTCACAGCCTCCGCGCTCCCTCCCGCGCTGCACCCACCGCGCGGCCGGGGCTGCCATGGCAACCCTACGCAGCCGCCGCCTCTTCACGCACGTCGCGAACTAACGGACTCGGCGGCGGCCTGCGCCCCACCCCCAACCCATCTGGACCGCATCGCCGGCTGTGCCCGGACCTGCGCCTTCTAGGTAATGAATCCGAGGGACAGGGGCTCAAGCGATACAGCAGGTAGTGCGGGGCTCTAGCCGATAGCCCCTCCCGGCCTCCCACCGCCGGAAACGCCAGGGCGGTGGGCTGCGGGGTTCCTCGGGCGCTGGCTCCCGTGCGGGGACTGGGAGGGGCGCGAGAGCGCCAGGCTCGCTGTGCATCATGGGGATTGTAGTTCAGTGACTCCTCGGGCTCGCGGCCTTGGCGGGGTAGCTCGGACTGCCGAACTACAAAGCCCGGCGGCCCCGACCGCCGGGAAAGACTGATAAACTTTGAGCGGACCGGGACAGAAAAAAAAATCTCTCTTTGTCTTGAGAGGGCTGTTGGGTGGTCGCGGACCTGGGCTCTGTGCGTTGGGAAAGGGAAGTGGAGGTGAGCCTCGGGCTTCTAGCCCAGTCGCTGGGACCGCCCCAGCTACAGCGCTCAGCCCCACCCCGACTGGGCCGCCGCCCTGCACAGTCTCAGGGATGAGCAGCCGCCCAAGCTGCAGGGCCTCGGGTCTTCGGCGCCTCTGACCCTCGCAGGTTGCTGCCTCTCGGTGCAGAACCGTATGTATGTCATACATGGGATGTGAGACCCGAGAAACCGTGTTTTCACAGGCTTTTCTCTTTTCCTGGATACGTTTATTTCTGGGTTAGTCATGTTTGTTTTAAAGTAGCTCAGAGGTATTTGCATATTAAACCCATCAATTGGTAATTACTCAAAGGGCCGTAATGTTTAAAGATTAAGTGTAGAATTAGATAAAAAGATGTCATTGCTATTATATGGTGGGATCTGGCATTTTTAACTTTTAGCGTTTTTGCATTTTATTTCTTGAGGTTCAAGGTTGTGAAATGGGTGCTCCACCCCACCCCCCCCCGCCAGCCTGAACACTGCCTACACATACTTTGATTAGTTCAGTTTTAAATTACTAGTAACTTTTAAAAACATACTTTTTTTAGCAGTAGGAAGCAATAATTATTTTCTTTGATTATTCCAGTGTTATTCAGAATTTCTCAGCATGTTTTCGGAAGGAAAAATACCATGTTTTAATTATTTAATTAATTATTTATATATTTTTTATGTTCAGGAGTACACTTGAGTCCTTAGAGTTGACTCAAGACTTGGTGGTAAAGGAAGCTGACACAGATTTAGAAAACCTTCCTTGACGACCCTTTAAAATTTTTCAATGGGTAGATAACCATCCTAGAAATGTGCTGCTTTATGGAGTAAGTTGGAGAATTGTTGATATTATTGTGAGTTTGTGTGTGTGTGTGTGTGTTTAAAAACAAACAACAAGACCACAAATCCTATAAAACTTTCTCTTAATTAAAATGAAGTTGACCTGTGTAAATTTTACTTGAGGTAGCAATTTTGTACAAGGAGGAGATGGAAAGTAGGTTTAGTAAGACAGGTAGAAAACAAAATTGAGGCGTTATGTGATAGAATATAAGGTTTGAAGTATTCATTCAAAATTTGTTAAGAACCTATGTGCCAGGCATTATGCCAGGTGGTGAGAATAAAGAGATGAAAAAAGATAGTCTGTATACTGCATGGGCAGTCATGTCATCCCAATAGCGTGGTAGAGATATGTGCAAGTTGCTATAGGAGCCCAGAGGAAATAATCACCTAACAGTAACATTTATTGAATATGTCAGGTGCTGTGCGGAGTATTTTGCATGCAGCTCCTCAGTAAATCCTCAAAACAGCTGGTGAAGTAGTTACTGATGTTTAGAGATGAGGAAACAGGCTTTAGAGGCCCTGCACAAAATCATAGTTGGTCAAGTGTAAACCTGGGATTTCAGCCCAGGTGGGTCTGGTCATGAACTCAAGCACTGACCATTTTCTCTGTCAATTAGTAGAAAGATCCTGACTCTGTCTACAGAAGTCAGGGGAGGCCTTCAGTATGATTTGACTTTTAACTTGTGTTAAAATAGTTGAATAAGCTTTCACTGGAGTGATGAAGAGAAAAGTCATTCTAGGACAAATGGATGGCACAACACGAACAAAGGATAGATTGAAGAATGAGTATTTTGTATTTGGGGAACGCTAGGTAGTTCTGAATGACGAGATCCCAGAATGCTCACTATTAGTGAGTGAGGCCAGATCTTAAAGTACTTGGCGCACCGTATTCAGAGTTTAGAATTTTTCTTGACATGGGGCAGCCATTGAAGAATTTTAGCTCGAGTGGTGGTGTTGTTAGGTTTGTATTTTAGAAAGATAATTCCAGCTCCAGTGTAGAGAATGGACCTGGGTGGGGAAAGATTATAGGCAGTAGAAAAGCCAGTTGTATAATAGAAAAAAACAGTAGAGAAATAAAGAGTCTGAACTAAGCCGTTGGAGTTACAGAAAGACATGGATTCAGGGAATATTTAAGAGATAAAATTGGTATGACTTGACAGAGTTTGGATGTTGGGAGTTAGAGAGATTTGGAGCTCTCAGCTGATTGAGTCCTCATTTTCTGGCTAGCACGACTGAGGTAATAGTGAACCCACTGATTGAGATGAGGAGGAGCTGTTTTTTTGTTAGGGTGAAAGAGATATTAGTTCAGTTGTAAGCATTTGTTTGAGGTTCCTGTGGGATATTCAGGTGGAGATGCATTTGAGTCTGGAGTTCAGAGAGAGCAGGCTGGAGTTAGAAGTTTGCATACAGATAAGTAGTTAAAGCTACAGGGGAGAATAGAGCAGCTCACATTGGAATAATGAATAGAAAAGAAAAAGGAAGAGGTTTGGATATGGAACTCTCACTTAAGAGATGTGTGTAGGCTGGGCGCAGTGGCTTGCGCCTATAATCCCAGCACATTGGAAGGCTGAGGCAGGCAGATCAGGAGATCAAGAGATTGAGACCATCCTGGCCAACATGGTGAAACCCCATTTCTACTAAAAATACAAAAATTAGCCGAGCGTGGTGGCGCTCGCCTGTAGTCCCAGCTACTCAGGAGGCTGAGGCAGGAGAATCGCTTGAACCCAGGAGGCAGAAGTTACAGTGAGCCCAGATCGTACCACTGCACTCCAGCCTGGCGACAGAGCAAGATTCCGGGTCAGAAAAAAAAAAAACAAAACCAAACAAACAGAGTTGTGTGTATGTGTTTGCGGGAGGAGCCTACGAATGAGGCCCTGGTTAGGAGGCAGAGAGGAAGAAGAACTGGGAGAGAGCATAACAAAGGAGGGGACAATAAGGAGAGCAAGTAAGTTGTCTAATTTTGTTTCTACAACTTATTTTCTGTATGATCATAGGCAGGTCTCCAAATCTGTACCCTTATTTCATATGAGGTGTTAATGCTATTTTATTTGATTTTGGGAAGTTGAAACAGTTTAGTGGAGGTAAACCCTAAAGTGCTCAACAACTCACAGCAGTTCTCCTTCTCCCGCTTCCTTACTAACAGTGTGGCAGGACTGCCAGTTCTGTCTGATAGAAAGGCCCTGTTCCGTGACTTTACCTGACCACATTAAGCAGGTGGATCAGGTAGTAGTTATATTACAAAGTGATGATTTGAGTCTGAGGACTAATCATGTTTTTTTTAAATAAAACGTCCTTTAATGCTATAAAATGTTATTGTATAGGGCATTAATACTAATGTGTTTTTGCCTTGTTTTCATCTTCAAAGAAACAGGAAGTTCCACTAGATAATTTGAGAGCCCAATGGCTCTAAAATTCTTTAATTCTGACAGTATTTCATGTCTGGACTGATGTGTGATTTCACTGATCGTTAACATCTGTAAATGAAAATATGTTTATATTTTAATGTGCTCAAGAGTGTTTCATTTCATTTTATTATTTTTTTTAGAGACAGGGTCTGACTCTGTCACCTAGGCTGGAGTGCAATGGTGCAGTCATAGCTCACGGCAGCCTTGAACTCCTGGGCTCAAGCAGCCTTCCTGTCTCAGCCTCCCCAATGGCTGCGATTTCAGGCATGTGCCCACACCTGGCTCAACATTATTTTAAATGTTTTACTCTTCAGTGATAACTATACTTATACTTATTTCCTAGGGAAATTGTGCCCTAAAATACCTGATAAAAGTGAGATATCGGCATTTGCCAGATAAACTCAAGGCATAGATTATGAGAGTAGTTTAAAAAAAAATGAAATAGTTTTTAAAGGTGGTCTAATCTTCACTGGATGTCTTTAGATATGTTTCTCTTGCTGGGGTATGGTTTGATTGTGGTCCTAATTGAACGGAGGGCAAAGGAGTAAATGACCTTTTAAGTCCTTTTGTAACTTTGTTCTGTCCATTAGTAATTGTAAAAGCTCCTATTAAGCAGCCTATTAAAAAGTGAGCTTTGGTTTGAAATTTTATTCTTTTTAATATTTTGCTATGAAGCTGTTTTTGGTAAACATTTTTTATAGTTTTTAATCATGTCTGAGTATTGTTTTGCATTTTGTGAAGAAGTTAATGCTTAGCTGCTGACCCCCAATTGTATTTACTTCACAGGGTATTATAGAACTCTTTAGAATGGTGATTTTATGGACATTTATCAAACACATGTGTCTTGCTTTTCAGTTCAAGAAACATTATTGCGTGTCTTTATGTCAAACAGTGCACCAAATGATACACGATACATGACTAAGATCTGGCCCCTCTCTCAAAGGATGTTACGTTTTAATCAGTGCTCAGACTAGTTTTGGTATACTCACTCTTGTGTTTTTTAAGGAAATCGTCTCTAAAAAACAATGTATTTTATTTCTTTTTTTTTTTTTTTTTTTTGAGACGGAGTCTTGCTCTGTTGCCCAGGCTGGACTGCAGTTTTTATTTCTTATTTTCTTAGCTTTTACGTGTTTGAGGGACAAACGATATAACTTCATTTGCTGTATTTCAATAACTTGTTCCTTTATTCTCGTTTATTCCTATGTCTCTATGAGTGTCTTTATATGCTAGTATTCTTTTCTTTGTGATGTTTTCCTCTTTCCATTTTTCCTGGTGATTTTGGCAGTAGGAAGAGAAATGAATGAGTGAGAGAATCAGTAGTGACTGTTTTTTTTTTTTTTTCTTACCTACTTATGTGAGAATATGGATGACTGGCATTTAACACATAATTCCTGGTATTTTTATACTAGTATTTTCTCTGCATTGTTAGATATTTGAAGTCAAGCATTTTATGTTAGTAAACTCCACGTGGCCTTACATTGTTTCTTATGTATACATAGGTTGTTTGCTTAATGTGGTAGGTGCTTACTAATTAATTTAGATTGGATAATGAATGGATGAGTAAGTAAATATGATAATAAAATTACTTGTTCAAAGACTACTTGAGTCTGGGTGTGGTGGCTCTTGCTTGTTATCCCAGCACTTTGGGAGACTGAGAGGGGCAGAATGCTTGAGTCCAGGAGTTTGAGACAAGTTGCCTGAGCAACATGGCAAGACCTCATCTCTGCAAAAAATACGAAAATTAGCCAGGCATGGCTGCGCACACCCATGGTCCCAGCTACTCAGGAGGCTGAGGTGGGAGGATTAGTTGAGACTAGGAGGTTGGGAGTTCGAGGTTGCAGTGAGCCAAGATTGAACCATTGCCCTCCAGCCTGGGTGACAGAGCGAGACCTTGTCTCAAAAATAAATAAGTAAATACATACATACATACTTTATAAAATAAAGTAATATGAAGCAGATGCCTTTGAAAGGTTTTATGTTGTTCAAAGCACTATGAAATTAAAAAACAAGTAGTATTTATATAGGCAACGGCAACAAAATATCTTTATTTCTGTTAATAAGCCTTTTATATTTATTTTTAGATTAGTTGCGTAACTTTAAAGGAATTTGAGGCAGTAAACTGTAATGAGCTAAGAGGACAGGCTCTGAGTTAGACACATCTGGGTTTAAATCCAGGCTCTATGGGCAAATTGTTTAAATTCTTTAAAGCCTCAGTCACCTGCTCTGTTAAATCATGGGTAACTGTTACTGTTTTGTAGTGTTATAAGGATTAGATTAGATAATGCCCAGAAAAACATTTTTATCGTATTACTTGGTGGGGAGTTAGCATTCAGTAAACGTCGCTACTATTACTTTTGGTGCTAAAAAGGGTATTTATGCACTTAAGATAAAATTTATAGTGTTTTTTTTTTGTTTTGTTTTGTTTTTTTTTTTTTTTTTGAGACAGAGTCTCACTCTTGTTGCCCGGGTTGAAGTGCAGTGGTGCTATCTCGGCTCACTGCAGCCTCCGCCTCCTGGGTTCAAGCTTCTCCCACCTCAGCCTCCTGAGAAGCTGGGACCACAGACGCTTGTCACCACGCCTGGCTAATTTTTGTACTTTTTTAAGTGAAGACAGGATTTCGCCATGTTGGCCAGACTGGTCTTGAACTCCCGACCTCAGGAGATCTGCTGGTCTTTGCCTCCCAAAGTGCTGGGATTACAGGCGTGAACCACCACAGCCGGCCAGGTTTAGTTTAAGCTGTCATCTTGAGACACAGTAACAGATGATCCACATTTTCTGTCCTTTGTAATATTTTAAAGTTGCCAGTAGAATTTGGAACATGAGCAGAAATTACTGTAATGGTTACACTTCTGAGAAACATTTAAGCTCTTAGAATCCAATATTAATATATTAGATTCTTTTATGTTTATGAACAGTTTTTTTTGTTTCTAAGTATTTGAGAAGTGATTTCTATATGTGTAAAAAATAAATGAAAAGGCTTCATTACTACATATATTCTTCTGTAATGTCTGAGTTTGTGATTAAGTTGTTTTCTCTATTATTCATGGCAAACTGTAGTCCTTGAGACGGTTACCCAATATAAAGAGATGGGAGGTATTGTGGTTTTCAAAATTAACTATTTTGTTGATTAGTACTCACATGGTAGCTTCATTTATTACCCTTGAAACGCACTTCAAGATACATTAATTTGAGAAATCGTGGTTATGTGTTTCCTTAATTGCTTTCATTTATAGCAGCCATTGTATGACATAAACTGAACTTTGGTGATTTGGAGAAGCATTTTTTTTTTTTTTTTCATTAAACATGTAAAGCCTAGACATATTGATAAAATTCATTGTGGTACAAAATATTGAAAATAAAACTTGTTTTGTTGTTTTGCTTACCACTGTTCTAGTGTTATTTAGTTCACATTGCTATAGTTCAGGTTACTTAGGTGTTTCTGAAATAGGCATCTAGTTTCAGGAATTTATAACTTTTAGGAGGAAAAGGAACAATATGAGAAAAATGTGAAAGTGTCAGAATAAAAATAGTTTAAAGCAGAAATTATTTTCTTAGTCTCGTATGTATTGTAAGTATAACTGAATTAGATTGACATCATTCACATAAAATTAGTTTAAAAAATGTTTGTTTCCTCTTTAAAAACCATTAGCGTGGAGACAAAAGAATGATAAATATGATTCCATTTGTAATAGGAATTATGAGTGACGTCCCTGGTGGGGTTGGGTTCTGGATACAAGCTAGCTTTCCATTTTTTCAATTATGTGTCTTAGTCTTGGCATGAGATAAAAAATTCATGTTGGGAGAGAAAGTTCGTGTGTGTGTGTTGTGGGTGATGGTAGATTTAAAGGAGAGAACAGAAAGGTTGGAGATGTAGCTGAGGAGTTGACTTGATGTGTTATGTTTAGATCTGAGTCATGAAACAGTTACAAAAATAATTATCTGGGACCAGATAAAGCAGTATTCCTTCTTGGTCTGAGCATGAACTTGGACTGAGCTCTTCTCAGTCTGAGCCTAGGACTCTCCTTGAAGATATTACCTGGAGCATTCTGTATAGGGCAGCAGTGCTGCATCAGTTCAGCAGTAAATACTGTAAGAAGATGCTTAATTTATTTTTGAATACATAATAAACTCAAAAGAAGAGACATATTGTCAAATATTAGACATTGCTAAAATATTTTGTCTTTAGATTTAACCTGACATTTTAAAAAGTCCTAGAAATTCTTCTAATTTATAGTAAAGGAGATTTAAAAAAATCTGTATATTTCAAGATTGTGACTAAAAGTAATTATAGTATAGCTTCTAGAAATTTATAACGAAATTTATAAAGAAATCAATGAATCAGTTGATTTCTTTTTTCAGAGGAAAAATGGACTGCTTCAATTATCTGTATTGGTGTTGAGTGTAGAGTAAAAATACTCCTTACATTGATTCAGTGTTGTATGTGAGGAGTGATGTTAACATATGATCACATTTAATTTTTAAAGTAACCTTACGATAAATACTATTTTTCCTATTTTGTAGACAGAACTGAGGCCTATTGAAATTACATGATTTGTCTGAGGTCACAACTAAAAATTTATGGTGCCTGGATTCATACCCAGGTTTTTCTGTCTGAAATTTTTATGTGGCCTTTATCAAACATAAACTTGGTTTGGTATACAGTTCTAGGTTGTCAACCCCCTACCCCTTGGAAGATATTATTTCACTGTCTCCAGGCTCCCGATGTTCCTCTTGAAAAGTTACCTATCAATATAATTTCTTTCGTTTGTATATAATTTGTCATTTCTTTCCATTGTAAATGTTCTTCACTCTTACTACCTTGTCTCTAGGTGTGAACTTTGATTTGCTTTTAAACTGAAAATTACTATCTTCTGCTAGTTTTGGAAAATTCTCAGCCATTATATTTTTGAATTTTGCCTTTCTTTTTTCTCCTTCTGGAATTCACAAGAGACATATATGATGGATCTTCTCTTTCTACTCTGCTGCATTTCTTAATCTTATTTACTTATTCTCTCTGTATATACGGCATTCTGGTCAGTTTCTACAGCTCTGTCTTCTGGTTTATTGATTCTCCTTTCATCTGTGTCTAAGCTCTTGCTTCCTCAGTCCACTGAGTTTTTTTTTATTTCAGTGACTATATATTTTAATGCCAGAAGTTCTTTTTGTTTTTCAAATAAGCTTATTTTAAAATTTCTTGTCCCTATGTCTTTAAATGTACTTATTTTATAGCAGCTATCTAATGAATTATCAAGGACTTTAGATAAAGGCCTTAATTTTGCTCTATGTTGTATTCTCCCTCATAGTGGATTGTTTTCTTTGTATCTTGTAATTTTAGATGTAAACTCAGTGGAAATAAAGCCTGGGTAAATGATATGTCCTGTACTTTTGTGATTTGTTTCTGTGAAGTGCCCTATGGAGAACTGGTGAGTGAATAAACAAATTTTAGTGTATCTGTATAGTGGGATACTACTCAGCAATAAAAAGTAATTACTGATACATATAAGGGCATAGTTGAATCTCAAAAGCATTATTCTAAGTGAAGGAAATCAGAGTACATACTGTATGAGTTTATTTATTTTGCATTCTAGAACTGACAACTACAGGCATACTTCGGAGATGCTGTGGGCTTTGTTCCAGACCATTTTGGTAAAGCAAATATTGCGATAAAGCTAGTCACACAAACTTTCTGGTTTCCCAACGCATATAAAAGTTACGTTTACACTATACTGTAGTTTATTAAGTGTGCAATAGCATTACATCTAAAAAATGTACATGCCTCAATTTAAAAAGACTTAAACATTTTTTAACTTTTATTTTAGATTTAGGGGGTACGTCTGCAGATTTGTTACATGGCTATATTGCGTGATGCTGAGGTTTGGGATATGAATGATTCCGTCACCCAGATGGTGAGTGTAGTAGCCAAAAGATAGTTTTCCAACCCTTGCCTGCCTCCCTCCCACCTCTATTAGTTTCCAGTGTCTGTTGTTGCCATCTTTATATGTAGCAGTACCCAATGTTTAGCTCCCACTTGTATATAAGAATATGTAGTATTTGGTTTTCTCTTCCTGCATTAATTTGCTAAGGATAATGGCCTCCAGCTACATCCATGTTGCTGTAAAGGACGTGATTTTGTTCTTTTTTAAGACCATGTAGTATTCCATGGTATATATGTACCACGTTTTCTTTATCCAGTCCACTGTTGATGGATACCAAGATTGATTCCATGGCTTTGCTATTGTGAATAGTGCTGCAGTGAACATATGAGTGCATGTGTCTTTATGGTAGAATGATTGGTTTTCTTTTGGGTATATACCCAGTAATGGGACTGCTGGGTCAAATGGTAGTTCTGTTTTAAGTTCTTTGAGAAATCTCTAAACTGATTTCCATACCAACAGTGTATAAGTATTCCCTTTTTGCTGCAGCCTTGCCAGCATCTGTTGTTAAAAAAGACTGTATTGCTAAAAAATGCTAAAAACGCTAACAGTTATCTGAGCCTCAGCAAGTCTTAATGTTTTTACTGGTAGGGGGTCTTTCGATGGCTGCTGACTGACAGATCAGGGTAGTGGTTGCTGAAGGTGGGGTTGGCTGTGGCAATTTCTTCTTCCTCCTTGTTCTTCTTCTCTCTTCTTCCTGTCTTCCTCCTCATCTTTCTTCCTTCCTCCTCCTCCTTCCTCTTCTTTCTTTTTCCCCTTCTCCTCCTCCTCCCTTCCTCCTCCTCCTTTTCTTTTTTTTTTTTTTTTTAGAGACAGGGCCTCACTCTGTCACCCAGGCTGGAGGGCTGGAGTGTAGTGGTGCCATCATAACTTACTGCAGCCTCAAACTCTCAGACTCAAGTGATCTTCCCACTCCAGCCTCTTGAGTAGCTAGGACCATATGTGACTAATTTTTTTTTCCCATCCCTAATACTTTATTGGTTACCTCTAGGCCTGTGTGTGGCTGGGCGGGCTTTGGGGAGGGCGTCACTATTCAGCTCCCAGGTGGAAGCATGAGAAGGCCTTGGCCTGGCCCTCCAGGGTCCCACACTGTGGCGTTTGGAGGGGCAGGTCTCGCCTTTCCTGGGTCAGCACAGGGCACCTAGGTGGGGGCACAGGTGGGTACCCAGCACAGGCACCTAGGTAGGGGCACAAGCTCACTACCCATTGGCCAGCCTAATTGTGTTTGGAGAAATATTCCTGGCTGTGCATGGGTATATACACATTGGGCTTAATCTTGTCACTGCTAAGCTTCCAGCCAGCAGGACAAACTTCTCTGTGTTCATCCGTGTACTGGATGGCCCGGACCAGCTGCAGAGCCTCATCCAATGAGCGTCCCACAGGCAAATCATTAACGGTGATCTGGCGAAGGACACCCTTCCATCAGTGTAAAAGAGGCCCCTGTAGGCAATGCCCTCATCTGTTTTCAGCACGCCGTAATCCTCAGACAAGCGTCTTGTCGCATCAGCACGCAGGGGGATGTTCAGGGGGCCCAAGCCTACCTCCTTCTGGGGGGTGTTGATCCAAGCCAGGTGGGTGAACTGAGAGTCCACCAAGACGCCTAGCACTTCGCAGCCCAGCTTGCGGAAGTTCTCGGCGTGGTTGCTGAATGCGATGATATCTGTGGGGCACACAAAAGTGAAGTCCAGAGGGTAGAAAAAGAGGACCACGTACTTCCCTTTGTAGTCCCACAGCTTCACCTCTTTGAAGGCGCCATCCACCATGGCTGTGGCCTTGAAGTCAGGGGCGGGCTTTTCCACGTGCACATTACTGGAGGCCATGACTGAAAGCTGTGTGGGCAAAGGCTAGATGCACGGATGATCGCACGCGTGGACCCGCGTTCTCTGCCCATGTGACTAATTTTTAATTTTTAATTTTTTTTTTTGTAGAATTGGCATCTTGCTATGTTGCCCAGGCTGTTCTTGAACGTCTAGCCTCAAGTGATACTCCTGCCTCTGCCTCCCAAAGCGTTGGGATTACTGGCATGACCCAGTGTGCCTGGCCCAGGGCAATTCTTAAAATAAGACAACAACAGAGTTTGGTGGATGTATTGACTCTTCCTTTCGTGAAAAATTTCTCCATAGCATGCAATTATACTGTTTGATAGCATTTTACCCACAGTAGCAGTTCTTTCACAATTGGAGTCAATCCTCTCCAAATCCTGCTGCCGCTTTATCAACTAAGATAATGTAGTAATCTAAATCCTTCATTGTTATTTCAACAGTGTTCACAAGCATCTTCACCAGGAGTAGATTCCAGCTCAACAAACCGCTTTCTTTGCTCATACATGAGAAACAGCTCCTCATCCGTTCAATTTTTTTTTTAAATTTTTTGTAGAGATGGGGTCTTGCTGTGTTACCCAGGCTGGTCTTGAACTCCTGGTCTTAAGCAATCCTCTTGCCTTTGCCTCCCGAAATGTTGAGATTACAGGTGTGAGTCACTGTGCCCTACCCCGTTTATGGTTTATCATGAGATTGCAGCAATTCAGTCACATCTACAAGCTCCACTTCTAATTCTAGTTCTCTTGCTATTTCTACCACATCTGCAGTGACTTCCTCCACTAAAGTCTTGAAACTCTCAGAGTCATCCATGAGGATTGGAATCAATTTCTGTAACGCTCCTGTTAGTGTTAATGTTTTGACATCCTCCCATGAATCACAGATGTTCTTCTTGGCATCTAGAAGGATGACTCTGTTCCAGAAAGTGTTCAGTTTACTTTGCCCAGTTTCATCAAAGGAGTTCACTATCTATGGCACCTATAGCCTTACAAAATGTATTTCTTAAATAATAAGATTTGAAAGTTGAAATAACTCCTTTATCCATGGGCTGTGGAATGGATAAGCAAGCATGAAAACAGCGTTTATCTCTTTGTACCTCTCCATCAGAGCTCTTTGGTGACCAGGTGCATTGTCAGTGAGCAGCAGTATTTTTAAAAGAATCTTTTTTTCTGAGCCATAACTCTCAAAGTTGGGCTTAAAATACTCAATAAGCCATACTGTAAACAGATGTGCTGTCATCTAGACTTTGCTATTCCATTTACAGAGCACAGGCAGAGTAGATTTAGCATAATTCATAAGGGCCCTAGGATCTTCATACTAGTAAATGAGCATTGGCTTCAACTTCAAGTCGTCAGCTAAATCAGCCCCTAACAAGAGAGCCAGCCTGTCCTTTAAGGCTTTGAACCCAGGCGTTCACTCCTGCTCTCTAGCTAGGAAAGTCGTAGATGAAATCTTTTTCCAATAGAAGGCTGTTTTGTCTGCATTGAAAATCTGTTGTTTAGTGTAGCCACCTTCATCAATGATCTTAGCTAGTTCTAGACAACTTGCTGCAGCTTCTGCATTAGCATTTGCTGGTTCACCTTGCACTTTTGTGTTGTGGAAAAGTCTTCTTTCCTTAAACCTCATAAACCAATCTCTACTTGCTTCATACTTCTGCAGCATCCTCACCTCTTTCAGCCTTCATAGAATTGAAGACAATTAGGGTCTTGTTCTGGATTAGGCTTTGGCTTAAGGGAATATTGTGTCTGGTTTGATCTTCTGTTCAGACCACTCACACTTTCTCCATATCAGCAATAAGGCTGTTTTGCTTTCTCATCATTCATATGTTCACTGGAATAGCACTTTTAATTTCTTTCAAGAACTTTTTCTTTGCGTTTACAACTTGGCTCTTCGGCACAAGAGATCTACATTTCGGCCTGTCTTAGCTTTCAACATGCCTTGCTCGCTAAGCTTAGTCATTTTAACTCGATTTCAAGTGAGAGACATGCAACTATTCCCTTTCACTTGAACACTTAGAGGCTATTGTAGGATTCTTCACTGGCCTAATTTCAGTATTGTGTCTCCGGGAAAAGGGAGGCTGGAGGAGAAGGGAGACAGGACAACAGCCTATTGGCAGAACAGTCAGAACACAGTATTTATCAATGATATTCAACTTCTATAGGGCATGGTTTCTGGTGCCCCAATACAATTACCACGGTAACATTATGTATTAACAGATATAATAAAAATGGAGAAGTTTGGAATATTGTGAGAATTACCAAAATGTGACATAGAGACAAAAGTGAACACGTGCTGTCAGAAGAATGGCACCGGTAGACTTGCTGGATGCACGGTTGCCACGAATCTTCAAATTGTAAAATAGTGTCTGCGAAGTGCAGCAGAATGAGGCGCGGTAAAGTGAGGTGGGCCTGTGTAGGGAGAAGGAAACAGGAGAGGACATGGTGAGAGTCGGAGGTTGAATGCAAAGTGGCAAAAGGGAGTTTTCTGGGGGGATAGAAACGTTCTTTACCTTTGTCGTGGTGGTTATGTAGTTTATAAAGTTTTCAAAACTCATCAACTTGTACACTTAAAATTAGTGGATTTAATTGTATGAAAATTATACCTCAAAGCTGATTTTTAAAAAGCAGGCAAAACTCATCTGTGGTATCAGAATAGTGATTAAAGTACAGACTGGGAGGGATGAAGGATCCTTCTGGGGAGTTGGAAGTGTTCTGTATTTTGAAGCGGGTGTTGCCTGGGTGTACGCAGTGAATGTGCACAATGTAAAAGGTCATTGAGCTGCACACTTAAGACTTGTGCACTTTATATACCTCAGCAAAAACGGAAGAAGTTCTAAAGAAGGATTATAATATGAGGTTGAGAAAATCTCCAAGAAAGTAGAGCAAAAGGACAGAGAGATGGAAAAAAGGAGAGAAAAACTAAGAAAATTAGAGGACCAGCCTAGGAAGTCTAATTCCTGGATAAAAGGCATTTCATAACAGAAAAAAAAAAAAATGGAAAGAAATTTTCAATGAAATAATTCAGAATATTTCCTAAAATGGAAAGATATTAATTTCTACATTGAAAGAACCCCAAATAGACCCATTTCAAAGCACATCATCAAAAATTTTAGAAAACTCATGTCAAAGAGAAGATCCTACAAGTTTCCAGAAAAGGGGAAAAACAAGTGATATATAACAGATTAGGAATTTAAATGACTTCAGTCTTCTTAACCTAGTATTGAAATCTAAAAGGTATTAGGGAAATGCCGTAAAAATCCTCAAGGAAAATTATTTCCGAGCTAAGCTTCAGTAGCCAGGCAAATTCTCATGGAAGTGTGAGGGTAGAATAAAGGTATTTACAGACACGCACAGTTGCAAAAATTTTATCTCCCTTCTGTAGAAAATGTGCTCCATAAAGGTAAGAGAGTGAACCAAGAAAGACAAAGACGTGTGATACATGACAAAAGGGGACAACATAGAAGAGGCCGAAGGGCTCCCTAGGATGAAGGGAGGTACCAAGTTGAACAGCCTTGGAGGGTAGAAAGAGAGAGTGTCTTTCTCCAGAGCAAAGGTCAGGTTTGCTTATAGCCTTGGAAGATACAGTATCTCCCTTTGGAACAGGGATAGAGAAGCATAAAACTTCATAGATGCAGGTTCTCTAAGCTTAGGCCTCCTCTCCTGTAATTCAGACTACTTCCTTTGCAGATGTTACATGGCCCTTTTCAAATTGCCCCATGGGAACTGGGGCTTGGGGAACTGGTGGAAAAAAAAGTACGTTGGGTTAGGTTGTCTTCTGGAAGCTTTATAGTTTTAACTCTTACATTTAGGTCAGTAATCCATTTGAGTCAGTAATAGTTTTAACTCTTACATTTAGGTCAGTCATCCATTAATCCATAATTCATTTTTGTATGTGATGTGAAAGAAGGGTTGAGATTCAGTTTTTGTTTTGCATATAGATAGCCAATTTCTTTCAGGACCTTTTTGCTGGAAAAAATTGTCCTTCCCTCGTTGAATTTTTTTGGGCACTTTGGTTGAAAATTAGTTGGCTTTGTATGTATGAATCTGTTTCTTGACTCTCTAGTTTCTTTCACTGATTTTTGTGTCTGTCTTTATGTCAATTCCACACTGTCTTGATTACCATAACTTTATTATTAATTTTTTTTTGAGATGGAATTTCGCTCTTGTTGCCTAGGCTGGAATGCAGTGGCAGGATCTCGGCTCACCCCAACCTCTGCCTCCCAGGTCAAAGCGATTCTCCTGCCTCAGGCTCCCAAGTAACTGGGATTACAGGCATGCCCCACTGAGCCCGGCTAATTTTGTATTTTTAGTAGGGACGAGGTTTCTTCATGTTGGTCAGGCTGGTCTCAAACTCTCAACCTCAGGTGATCCACCCACCTCGGCCTCCCAAAGTGCTGGGATTACAGGCATGAGCTACCGCACCCGGCCATGATTACTGTAACTTTATAGTAAATTTTAAAATCATGTAGTTGACATCGACCCCCAACAGGCATTTTTCCCCTCAGCCCCTTAGAAGTACTCCACCTGAATACGTCTGTGTTAGTAAGTCCTCCTACTTTACTGTTTTTCAAAACTTTTTCTATTTTGTGTTCTTTCATTTCCATTTAAGTTTTAGAATCAACTTGTGAATTTTTCCAAAAAAGGCTGCTGGGATTTTGATTGGGATTCCATTGACTCTATGGGTTACTTTCAAGATAATTTGACATCTTACCCGTATTGAGTGTTTTTATTCATAAACAAATACACATTTATTAATTTAGGTCATGTTTAATTCTCTTAGGTTTTAATAGTTCTCAGGTTACAAGTCTTGCACATATTTTGTTAAATTTATCCCAGAATATTTAATATTTTTGGATAATTTTACTGTTTTTAGTTTCTGGTTATTTCTCGTATGTGGAAATAAGATTGATTTTTGAATACTGACCTTGTGTGCTGCAACCTTACACAGCTCATTTATCAGTTCTAGAGCTATTTGCAGAGATCCTAGGATTTTCTCCACTGACAGTCATGTTTTCTGTAAATAAAAGCAGCTTTACTTCTTTTCCAATCTGCATGCCTTTTATTTTTGCATTACCTTATTGCACTGGTTAGAACCTCAGTTCTTTTTTTTTTTTTTTTTTGAGACGGAGTCTCGCTGTGTCGCCCAGGCTGGAGTGCAGTGGCCGGATCTCAGCTCACTGCAAGCTCCGCCTCCCGGGTTTTTACGCCATTCTCCTGCCTCAGCCTCCCGAGTAGCCGGGACTACAGGCGCCCGCCACCTCGCCCGGCTAGTTTTTTGTATTTTTTAGTAGAGACGGGGTTTCACCTTGTTAGCCAGGATGGTCTCGAACTCCTGACCTCGTGATCCGCCCGTCTCGGCCTCCCAAAGTGCTGGGATTACAGGCTTGAGCCACCGCGCCCGGCCAGAACCTCAGTTCTAATGTGGAATAGAAGGGGTGAGAGCAAATATCCTTGTCTTGTTCTTGATCTTGGGGAGCATTTAGTCTTTCACAATACATATGCTTGCTGTATGTATTTCATAGATGTCCATTACTCGGTTGAGGAAATTGTCTTTTATTTTTAGTTTGCTAAGTGTTCTTATGAATTATGTTGAATTCTGTCAAATATATTTTCTGTATCTATTGAGATGATTTATAATGTTTCATTTTTATTCTCTTAAAATTGATTGGTTTTAAAATGAACCATCTTGAATTCTTAGGATAAACCTCACTGGGTCATAATACATTATCCATTTTACATATTGCTGGATTTGATTAGCTAAAATTTGAAGATTTTTTTGTATCTATGTTTGTGAGGGATACTGATATGTAATTTTCTGATAAGATCTTTGTCTGATTTTTGGTGTAAGGCTAACACTGGCTTTAAAATATGAGTTGAATAGCCAAAAGAACTCTGGCAAAAAAGAAAAAAAAATTGGAAATATTTCTACCTCTTCTGTATTCAATTTCACTAATTGATATAGGACTTTTCAGATTAAGTACTCTATCTCTTCTTGGGCAAGCTTTGCTATGTGACCATCATAGAATTTGTCCATTTCATTAAACCCTCTTTTGTCTTTCAGTAGCTCCAAGGTTTGTAGTGATAGACCGCCTTCATTTTTTGTTTTGGTAATGTGTGTTTTCTTTTCTCCCTTTCCTGGTCAATCTTACTAGAGGTTTATTCATTTTATTGATCTTTGGGAAGAACCTGCTTTTGGCTACATTGAAATTTTCTCTTGTTTTTCTGTTTTCTATCTCATTGATTTCTTCCCTTAACTTGATTACATTTTTCCTTCTGCTGCTTTTGGTTTAATTTGCTTCCCCTGCTAGATTCTTAAGATAGAAGCTGAAAGCAAGAGTCAGCAAACTGCAGTCCAGGGGCCAAATCCAGCTTGCCACTTGTTCTTGAATGGCTCATGAATCAGGAATGATTTTTGCATTTTTATAAGGTTGAAGAAAAATCAAAAGAAGAATACTGTTTTGTGACATGTGGAAATTAAATGAAATTCAGATTTCATTGTCCACATGTAAGGTTTTATTGGAACACAACCGTATGTAGTTGTTTACAAATTGTGTCTGGCTGCTTTTGTGCTGGAATGGCAAAGTTGAGGGGTTGTGACAGAAACCATGTGGCATTCTCATTGCTTTTGCACTGCTGTTTCTGATCTGTAATCACTGTTTTAAGTGCCATGTATATCACTGTGCTGTGACATTTTACTTTATTATCAGTGCATACACATCATGTCAAAACAAGAAAAGATGAAAAAAATAGACTTGGAATGTTTTACTCTTAAAGCACGCTGAAGCATAGATTATTGAATTATGACAAGGCATTGTATTATGCAGTGACACTATAGTTGTGTTAAATACAGTATACACTGATATTATCAGACTCTGCATTCATCACAATATTCCCAACTCACAGGAAATTAATGGTCAGAAAAATGAGAAAACATAAAAAGGAATATCTTATTCCAGTAAAATTTCTTCACAAAATTAGAAAATAAAAATCAGGCTGCACCCAGAGTAAACTTCCAAGTGGCTCATTTGTTAGGCAGGCAAGGAAGTCATTTCTCAGTAGTGAAGTGACTAAATTGTGTTTGGTTACAACAGGCGCAGAATTGTATCCGGAGAAGGTAAACTTAGACTATTAGTCTTTTGGCAAGAAGAATTACTCAAAGAATTGAGGACATCAATAATCAATTAAAAAACAAGGCAAATGATTTTGAGTGGATTTCCTTGGCTTTTGATGAGTTGACAGATGTTACCAATACTGCTCAGTTGTTTATTTGAAAAGTCAAGGCTGAGTTTGAAGTTATTAAATAATCTTAATGAATAGTGTGTGTAGAATAGCTAAAGATATTTCAAAAAGTTAGGAAAACACTAATGGCTTGCAACCTGAGTGAAGTGTAGTCTGCTAAGATGCATTATAACTGATGGTGGTAAAAATTTGTGTAGAGTAGAAAAAATTCAGGTGGACAAATTTATAAAGCTGTGAAAGTGTAAGATGTTTAGAGTCTATGGTTACTTATTTTATTTCATAGCAGGTATTTTGCGGAGAATATTTGAATCTATCATGTAATATGAACCAGTAGTGTCAACATTTGCTCTTGTGGACCTAGCCATTGTCAGTTCTAGGAATTTTTGTCAGAAATAGAAGCTGCATATTTTCACTTGCCCTGCTGTACAGCAGTTTGATGGCTTATTAGTTGTAAGGTTTTATTGCAAACTTTTGAATTTAGAAGTGAGATTGAAATTTTTCTGAATGTGAGAAACTGCTGTCAATCTGAATATTGAATGCTGAATGGCTTTAGAAATCAGTTTGTGATGCAGACTCAATAGTATTTCTTAATGAATTCAACCTAAAATTACAAGACAAAACAGTTCTTGTATCAAAACTAATACTGCAGTAAAGTTATTTCAATGGCAACCACTATTCTTTGAATCACAAGTAATATCAAGTCATTTTATATAGCTTTCCATGCTGTTATAAGTTAAAACAAAGAAGGTCTCCATTCCTACCCAGTTTGCAATAGGTGTGTTTTCTGAGTTCAAACTACAGCTTCAGCAGCATGTTTTAGAACATGATGTAAGTGCCAAGGAAATTTCCATTTAACTGTGCAGTTGAGGCACTTTTTATTTAACCTTTAATTGGAATGATTAATCTGCAAATAATGACATGCTAAAAGGTAAATACTAAGAGAAGAGTAAATCCTTTAAATGCCTTCCAAACAATGATTATGCTGAATTGAAATCATATACTTGTGATTTACTATCAGTATAAAGTAGCACCTAATTAGTACTTTTGAAAAAAGACATTTTCAAACATGAAATTTATTGTATTCAAGGTAAACATTAGAATGTGTGAACATTTGTGATTGATTCTCATGATAGGGAACACTAACTTTGAATCCCAACTAAGTGAAATATTGTCCCCAGAAAGAGTTTCAGTCTTCTCCTTAGTCAATCTGTCTTACAGAAAGTTGTACTCTGTTATTGTTTCTATAATATTTTGAATTGCATCGATAAGAATTATGGAATTTTTTGTCTCATTATATAAGTAGTTATATAATATCCTTCATTTTGTTTGTTAGCTCTCAAAACCTAAAGTGTTTGCTTGTCAGGTCTTTTACAGGAAAAGTTTTGCCAACCCCTCCTTTGTATCAGGATATTTTTATCTTTCATAAGTTTGTGTCTGTACTTGTGAGCAGGATTAACACTTTTGTTTCACAATGACTTTAAAGAGAAATAATTTGTAGAGCATCTTTGTTTCTACTGGATTTGTTAATTACATATTACTCATTATAGTAAGACCATATGGTTTTGTGTTAATATTCTAAATTTGAAGATGAGACTTTCCATGGTTGTCCTGTATTCTGTGGATAGATCCACTGGACATTGAAATTAAAAGTAGTTGTATTAGTCCATTCTCATGCTGCTGTGAAGAAATACCTGAGACTGGGTAATTTATAAAGAAAGAGGTTTAAGTGACTCACAGTTCTACATGGTTGGGGAGGCCTCAGGAAACTTAAAATCATGGCAGAAGGCACCTCTTCACAGGGCTGCAGGAGAGAGAATGAATGCCAGCAGGGGAAATGCCGGATTCTTATAAACCCATCAGATCTCATGAGACTCACATTATCATGAGAACAGCATGGGGGGGAACTGCCCCCGTGATCCAATCCCTCCACCTGCTCCTGCCCTTGACATGTGATTATTACAGTTCAAAGTGAGATTTGGTTGGGGACACAGAGCCAAACCATATCATTCTGCCTGTGACCCTTCCCAAATCTTATGTCCTCACATTTCAAAGCACAATCAAGCCTTTCGTACCGTCCCCCAAAGTCTTAACTCATTCCAGACTCAAAAGTCCAAGTCCAAAGTCTCATTTGAGACAAGGCAAGTTTCTCCCACCTATGAGCCTGTATCAAAAACAAGTTAGTTACTTTTTAGATATATTGGGAGTACAAGCGTTGGGTAAATACACTTGTTCTAAATGGGAGAAATTGGCTAAAACAAAGGGATATAGGCCCCATGCAATTCTGAAATCCAGTAGGGCAGTCATTAAACCTTAAACTTCCAAAATTACCTCCTTTGACTCCATATCTGACATCCAGGTCACACTGATGTCAGAGGTAGGTTCCCATGGCCTCGGGCAGCTCCACCCCTGTGGCTTTGCAGGGTACATCCCCACCTCCTGGCTGCTTTCACAGCTGGCCTCGAGTGTCTGTGGCTTTTCCAGATGCATAGTGCAAGCTGTTAGTGGATCTACCATTCTGGGATCTGGAGGGTGGTGGCCCTCTTCTTACAACTCCACTAGGCAGTGCCCTAGTGGGGACTCAGTGGGAGCTCCAGCCACACATTTCCCTTCCGCACTTCCCTAGCAGAGGTTCTCCATGAGGGCCCTGCCCCTGCAGCAGACTTCTGCCTGGACATTCAGGCATTTCCATACATCCTCTGAAATCTAGAGGGAGGTTCCCAAACCTCAGTTCTCATCTTCTGTGCACCCACAGGCCCAACACCATGTGGAAGCTGCGAAAACTTGGGGCTTGTACCCACTGAAGCCATGGCCTGAGTTGTACCTTGGCCCCTTTTAGCCACGGCTGGAGTGGCTGGGTGCAGAGCACCAAGTCCCACGACTGCACACAACAGGGGGGCCCTAGACCCAGCCTAGGAAACCCATTTTTCCCTCCTAGGCCTCTGGGCCTGTGATGGGAGGGGCTGCCAACATCTCTGATGTGCCCTGGAGGCATTTCCCCATTGTCTTGGTGATTAGCTTTTGATTCCTTGTTACTTACTCGAATTTCTGCAGCTGGCAGAAATGGGTTTTTCTTTTCTATTGCATTGTCAGGCTACGCATTTTCTAAACCTCTATTCACTGCTTCCCTTTTAAACATAAATTCCAATTCCACACCTAATCTTTGTGAATGGGTAAAACTGAATGCTTTTAAGAGCAACTCCCCCCTCCCAAATCACCTCTTGAACACTTTGCTGCTTAGAAATTTCTTCCGCCAGATACCATAAATCACCTCTCTCAAGTTCAAAGTTCCACAAATCTCTAGGGCAGGAACAAAATGCTGCCAGTCTCCTTGCCAAAGCATAGCAAGGGTCCCATTTATCCCAGTTCCCAACAAGTTCATCTTCATCTGCAACCACTTCAGCTTGAACTTCATTGTCCATATCACTATCACCATTTTGGTCAAAACCATTCAAGAAGTCTCTAGGAAGTTCCAAACTTTCCCACATTTTTCTGTGTTCTGAGCCCTCCAAACTGTTCCAACCTCTGCCTGTTGCCCACTTCCAAAGTCACTTCCACATTTTCAGGTATCCTTGTAGCAGCACCTCACTCCTGGTACTAGTCTACTGTATTAGTCCTTTCGCACACTGCTATGAAGAAAAACCTCAGACTGGGTAATTTGTAAAGAAAAGAGGTTTAATTGACTCACAGTTTTGCATGGCTGGGGAGGCCTCAGAAAACTTACAATCATGGTGGAAGGCACCTCTTCACGGGGGCAGGAGAGAGAATGCATGCCAGCAGGGGGAATACCAGACGCTTATAAAACCGTCAGATCCCGGCCGGGCGCGGTGGCTCACGCCTGTAATCCCAGCACTTTGGGAGGCTGAGGAGGGCGGATCACAAGGTGAGGAGATTGAGACCATCCTGGCTAACACGGTGAAACCCCGTCTCTACTAAAAATACAAAAAAAATTAGCCGGGCATGGTGGTGGGTGCCTGTAGTCCCAGCTACTTGGGAGGCTGAGGCAGGAGAATGGCATGAACCCAGGAGGCAGAGCTTGCAGTGAGCCAAGATAGCGCCGCTGCACTCCAGCCTGGGTGACAGAGTGAGACTCCATCTAAAAAAAAACAGAAAACAAAAAACCATCAGATCTCTCATGAGACTTACTCATTATCACAAGAACAGCATGGAGGAAACTGCCCCCTTGATCCATTTACCACCACCTGGTCCCGCCCTTGACACGTGGGGATTATTACAATTTAAGTGAGATTTAGGTGAGGACAGAGCCAAACCGTATTAGTAGTGTACTATTTGCTGCAGTGTGATTCTCAAGTAATGTAACTCTGCCTTCATGGAACCTATAAGGGGAAAATAACATGCCAAACACATAAACATTTGTTTTCAAAAATGTTTTGGAGTCAGTTGAAATGCCTAGAACTAGTGATGGTTAATTTTCAGGAAGAATTTTTGAATTCCTGAAGAACAGATAAGAGATTGAGAGAGTGGAAGAGTCAGGCTCCCCAAGCCAAAGTTTAATTCCCTGAATAAGTCATAGAGTAGTATTTCGATTTTCTTCTTTATGTGTATTCATTGGTTTACTGTTCCTGGAAATCAGAAGGCAATTTTGACTCTTTCTCAGGATATCATTCTCCTGTATCTCTGGACTTCTATTCTTTTTAGTCTTGAGAGGAAAGTATCTTTGCATAGAAGCCTTGGATGATTCTAGGAGACTTTTGGAAAGCCTGGAAGAAAAGCCAGAATTACTGGACTGGAGAGCTTTAGTGGAAGCCAGAAATTTAGAGGGTATTCTGACTAACATCTTATAGAAAGGAAAATAACGATAGTTATTTGCATGGCCAAAGAGCTATAGAGAATCATGGGGTCTTAGAAGATTACAAATTGGGGTTCAAAGAGTTTAATTTATAGGTGTTTGCTTAGATTTAAATTTGAGGCAATTACATGAGTATAAATGGTACACAGACAACTATAGACTGTCTTTAAAATCTATTCTTTAAGTATAACTTTTTATTCTTGGGGCCAAGAAGTTTTAGTGAGAACTAGTTCTTATAGTTTCAACTGACTTCAGTAGAAAATATATTCATATATTTATGTGATAATCATATTTTTTATGTTGTCAAGAATAAATTGAATAAAACAAGTTCATCTATTATTGCAGCCTATGGTAATTATAAAGGAATAAGGAAAACTAGTGTCCAATTTTATGTATCTGTAAGTAAATCAGTAGTTCAGAGCTGTGTAACCTCTCTCCCTATTATTTCCATGGGTATTCTTTTGTAATCTCCTTTATACTTCCAAATTTGAAAACTTTGTTTAGTATTATAAGATGCGTACAGATAACCTAAAAGAATGGTAACTGTTTTGACTTTCAAAGTAGTTCTAGGCTGGGCACAGTGGCTCACGCCTGTAATCCCAGCACTTTGGGAGACCGAGGTGGGTGGATCACCTGAGGTCAGGAGTTTGAGATCAGCCTGGCCAACATGGTGAAACCCATCTCTACTAAAAATACAAAAATTAGCTGGGCGTGGTGGTGCACCCCTGTAGTCGCAGCTGCTCAGGAATCGCTTGAGCCTGGGAGGTGGAGGTTTCAGTGAGTCAAGATCACGCCGCTGCACTCCAGTCTGGGCAACAAAGTGAGACTCTAACTCAAAAAAAAGTAGTTTTAAACATATTTTAAAGAACAATAAATGTTTTAAAGTCAGTGCTGAAAACTTTAAAAAGTCATTATATTTTATGTTTAGGTCTCTGAAAGAAGATGAATTTGGCTGAGATTTGTGATAATGCAAAGAAAGGAAGAGAATATGCCCTTCTTGGAAATTACGATTCATCAATGGTATATTACCAGGGGGTGATACAGCAAATTCAGAGACATTGCCAGTCAGTCAGAGATCCAGCTATCAAAGGCAAATGGCAACAGGTAAGATGATATTAAAGTATTAGATGTGTTGGGACAGCAGTACCCTATTTTACTTGAGAGATTAGAGTCGAAAAATGAGTTTGAGATGGAAATAGTTCCTATTTATCTGAATACTGAACTATGTTTAAAATGTGCTCTTGTATATTTTAGTATCTTACCTAGTTAATGTTTTGTTTTTTGATCATATGTTTCATGAGGTATGTTTTGAAGATATTTAATTCCAATTGAATCTACTTTTACTTTTTTCTGTTTTCATGATCAGTTACCTAATTGTGTGACTACAAACTTTTGAAATAAAGTATTTCATTCATTCATTCTTTTTTTCTTTTTGAGACAGAGTCTTGTTCTGTTGCCCAGGCTGGAGTGCAGTGGCACGATCTTGGCTCACTGCAACCTCTGCCTCCCAGGTTCAAGCAGTTCTCCTGCCTCAGCCTCCCAAGTTGCTGGGACTGCAGGCATGCACCACCATGCCCAGTTAATTTTTGTACTTTTAGTAGAAACAGAGTTTCACCATGTTGGCCAGGCTGGTCTTGAATTCCTGACCTAGTGATCCACTCACCTCAGCCTCCCAAAGTGCTGGGATTACAGGCGTGAGTCACCGCACCCGGCCCATTCTTTCTTTTTTTTTTTTTTTTTTTTTTTTTTTAAGGGTTTTGCTCTGTCACCCAGGCTGGAGTGCAGTGGTGCCGTCACAGCTCACTGCAGCCTCAAACTGCTGGGCTCAAACGATCCTCCCACCTCAGCTTCCCAAGTAGCTAGGGGGACAGGTTCACACCACATGTCCAGCTAATTTTTAGATTTTTTGTAAGGACTGAGTATTGCTATGTTGCCCAGGGTGGACTCAAACCCCTGGCCTCAAGTGATCCTCCTGCCTTGGCCCCTCAAAGCACAGGTATTACATATGTGAGCCACTGTGCTGGACCTGAAATAAAGTATTCATACTTGCCCTTTTCCCTTTCATATTTACATGTTGTTTTGACCCATTTTGCAAAACTCTTTTGAAAGACTCCTTAAAAATACAAATGAGTCAGTAATCTAATAAAAAACATTACTATATTTATTGTCTTTTGACTATATAATTTGATTAATAAGACAGTTAATAAAAACTTGAATTTTAATTTACCCACTTACTGTTTTTTAAATTTAATGTTTTAATCAGTATCTTTTAGCATAGTTCTTGCTTTGCTGCTCCAATTTCAAATTAATTGTAACTTTTAAAAACGATTTTTTTTTTTTTTTACAAATCATACTTATAAGCAATAGATCTTTAAGGAAATAAATAGAAGCATCTTCAGTGATGTTTAAACAAAATTGGCTTTTGTTTTGTAAGGGTTTATTATTTAAGCTTGTGTTTTCACCTGTTATACTGAAACAACATAACATCCTTTTTAGAAAATGTTAAGTGAAAAAATACGGAACACTTCAGGAGTTCGTGTGCATCCCGTGCAGGGGACATATTGCTCTTGTCTGTGTTACTCCAGTGTTAGTATATGTGCTGCCAATGCAGACCACTCCCCACTTGGTGTTAAAATTTAAAATCTTTTAAAAATTACAAGTACTAAGTCAAGTATTTCTTTGAAGTTTCCATTTTATGTACTAATGCCTTTCAAGTGTTTCTTCTAGTTTTTCCATTAGTCAGAAATTGATGTTTTCCTAAGTTTTGAGGGTAAATTTGACTTATTTTCCAACTTAAATGTTACCAAATTATATTGATTGAGAACAATATACTTGCTCCAACTCAGGCTCAAATTTTTAGTTGTTTTCTTCTATCCTTCCTGTTAGCTACAGGCAGGGTATTTTATTAATCTATCATGGAAGTATTTTTGACATGTTCTGAATTGTGTATGTTAAATAGTGACCATTTCTACTATGTTTCTTTCCACTGGGTTCTGAAATTACATTTCTTCCAGTGTAGCATATTGTGTAATTGCATGTATTAGCAGTTGAATTTTACCTAGCTTTTTCTTTGGATCTGTAACTCCTTCATATGTTCCTTTTAATATATTATTCAATATAAAGATGAGGGAAAATTTTTTATACTCTGCTTTACAGTATGACTTGCTTTCTGGTTAAAGAAAAAACAATTGTTAAAATGATTTATAATTGTAATTTTCTTTTCTTTCTTTTTTTTTTGACATGGAGTCTTGCTCTGTTGCCCAGACTGGAGTGCAGTAGTGTGATTGTAGCCTCGGACTCTTGGGCTCAAATGATCCTTCTGCCTCAGCCTCCTGAGTAGCTAGGACTGTAGACTCGCGCTGTCATGCCTGGGCTAATTTTTTTGTTTCCCTAGGCTGGTCTTGAATGTAATTTTTAATCTTTATCTGTTTACTTTTGAAAATGAGTTTGTGCTCAAAGTTTGAAAACACAAGAATTTCCTCATAGTATGTGTTCAGTTAAATTTTTTAAATACAGGAAAAACCTTGTCTTTGAAATAAAAATAAACTTTACTCAGAACTCAAAATAATTTAAATAAGGCAAAAATAATTCAGATTTCAGTTGAAGGAGAATTTAAATAAAAACTGGAAGTTTGTAATTCATAGTATAATACCACTTCTAGCTTTCAGACACTCATGACAGGCATTTTATATTTAGTGATATTGGGAATAGGAATTGTGTTGAAAATTTTGGCTTACCGTTTTTTGGAATCTATTTACAAATATATTAAAAGTATTTAGCACAATATTTTACATTTCTTGGAATGTTTAACTTGTTACCTACTTAGTTGATTGTTTTAAATTGTATTAATGATCTTCACGTTCTTTGGTAGAAATGGAATTCCATTATGAAAGAGAGATAACTACTTATTAAAAGGTATAGAATTATGGTTTTTTCAAACTAATTTCTGCCCTTTTCTCAGTATTACTTGAAATAGTTCTTTGTGTTTATGAATGTTTTAATGATTCATTTTTCATACTTTGACATTAAGAAAACATGCACTCTATAGCAATTTATTTAAAATTTATGAAGTCTTTAAACAGCTTCTAGCATAAAGCCTTTTTTTTTTAAGGTTCGGCAGGAATTATTGGAAGAATATGAACAAGTGAAAAGTATTGTCAGCACTTTAGAAAGTTTTAAAATCGACAAGCCTCCAGATTTCCCTGTGTCCTGTCAAGATGAACCATTTAGAGATCCTGCTGTTTGGCCACCCCCTGTTCCTGCAGAACACAGGTAAATAGAACTTTATATTCTCTTTAGGTTCTTCTGGTTAATTGATGTTCACAGTGAAGCATGCTTTGAACAAAGTATGAAAAATCATTTTTGGGGACATGTAAATTCAGTATCTGTTTTTAATATTCACATTTATAGGTTTACAGTTATGTATTTGATAAAGTACAGAAGTAAATGTCTTGTTACATATCTTGCTTTTAGAAATGCTTTATTTCGCTAATAACAATAGATGCCTATTGCTAGTCCTAAAATTTATCAGTTAAGAGAGGTCTTTTAGGTTTCATAATGGCAGCATCAAAACTTGGATAGTTTTGCTTTTTTGCTTGAAGAGATTCTAACAACTTCAGATGAAGTGGTGGAGAAATTGAATGTTCCTGGTTGGGCCTACAGTCAATTTCCAGAGTTTTAGTGTAGAAGGAACCTTACTGATAATGTTTAAGTGGCTTAGTGCTTAAAGTCAGATTCCTCAGTGTGGCGTCTCCCACCAGTTTTCTCTAATACCCAGCCTGTGCATCATTTACGTTAAACCTCTCTGTTTCTGCCCTTTTTTGTCATCTTGTCTGTGTAGTCTCTTCTTTCTGCAAGGATTACCCATAATCCCCATCTCTAAACAACTCATATTCATTCAAGTCTCAACTCAACTGACTATCCCCTCTGCAGCCTCTTTCGATTTGCCCAGACATAGCAGTTTGTTCTTAGTGGTTATCATGTTGCATTTATTTGTCACTTCACAAGATTTGCAAGGACAAGGACCATGGTTTTATTTAAAACAAAAATTAAATAATAAACTTTCATTGCTAACGCAGGGTTTGGCACGTAGTAGACATTCAACCAACATTGAATGAGTTAACTCCATTCGTTTCACAAGTGAGGAAACTGAAACCTGAGAGACCCTAATCATGCTAGATCAGGATGTGAGTTGAGGTCTTTCTGGCTTTCTGTCTGCTTTATTGTGAGGTGGTATTGTGGCCAGAGTGTTGCACCATAGAAAATATGTTTTCCTTTGGCCAGTCTCTATAGTAATCTGTTGAAATTTTCTAAAAACATTTTAAGAGCTATGAAAAATGGTTAATTTATTCCTTTGGATTTTTTCCACTGAATTACAGATAATTTTGTGATTTTCATTGTGAAAGCAGTAGATGAAGATTCTTTTTTAAGCTCTGCAACAATGTAGTTTTCCTCTGATGTAACCACCTTCAGGTGTTTTATACTAAGGTAACCCATATCCCTCGAAAGGCAGTGTTTTAAGAGTCATATCATTGTTACCATGGAAGTTCCAAAATACTGAACGAATGACATTTTAACCTACTATAACTTGAAATTTTCCTGTATGTATGTATAATGAAATACCTTGTTTTTTTACTGAAAGTCATTAATTCTGAAATATACTTCTAGTTTAAAGCTAAAAGCTGGCAATAACTTTAAATATAGGAATATATGCTCTGAATTGCTCGAGTACCATGATTCATTTCAAGCAGCAGTGTCTGCAGATAATAACTAATATTGATGGCTCAAACTGAATAAAAAGTTGTGGATGACATTTTCCCGTTGATGAATACTGATCTCAAAATGTATCACTAGAATGACACTAGTCCAGTTATTTTCTTTTCTTTGTCCTTTCTTAACTGTTCGTAACACAAATCTGACTTATTTTTGTGCTTGTTTTTAAATCCTTTTTCTAAATGAAAGTGAAAGATGAGTGGACCAGAATGTGTTTCTCTGATTCTCCTTTCTTTGTACTAAATTTTTTTAAAAAGTTTTCTCTGTGCATAGCCATTGTATGTGGGTTTTTTGTTTTTTTGTTTTTTTTCCTCTGTGGATCAGAAACCCTGAATAAAAGCAAATCGCAGATTGTATATTGTCTGGGGAAAAAATAGATTTTCATTCCCATGTGTATCAACAACAATAAGAAAACACTTTACAACTCCACAAGGTTCTACTAGAGAAGGAAATATAAGACATTGAGTAATAGCATGGGATTAATAGTTTAAAACTTTATGAATAAAATTTTTATGTAAGCAAAAACAGTGGGTCCTTCATCAATTAACAATGTAAGGTGAACGTTAATGAACTAAATCTTATGCTGGTTTGTGGCACAGAATGTATGCAAGGGCTGATAAAATAAATATTCAGATTGCAAATTTAGATTTAAAGGTTATGGAGGATTAGAGTTGTATGATATTTTTCTTGTTTTACAAACTTTGTTTCTTCTCCAGGTCATGTAAAACAAATATAATAAGATTTTCACTTAGTGGTAGTGAATGGTAGATAGTCATTGGATATTCTTGGTTTAATGGAAAGACATTTGACTTCAGTTGATGAGATTGTGGATTCTGCTTCTGAAACCTACTTGCTTTATGACTTTGAGCAAGCCATTTACCCTCCCTAAACGTTAGTCTCACTATCTGTAAAATGAAGATCTCTACGTCATGGAATTGAAAAAAAAAATTAAGACAGCAACTGGCGTGTAATAAGTAATTAAAGTTAATGGTCATCTCTGAAATAAAGGACTACAAATTCTTTCAGAGAAATAGCAAGAATAACAATTAAAAGTGATAGCCTCATTCATAAAACAAGTCCTTTTATTTTCTTCCTGCAGATTCTACCTAATTCCTTAGTTTCCTGAAACATTTCAAGAGCTCTGACAGAGAGGGTATGACTTTTTAAATGTCCAAGTCTTGAGCAGTTGGTGATTATTTCCAGGGGAAGGATGATAGCTAATAATTATTAGTCACTTACTGTATATGTTATATACATTATTTTATTTAAAACCCAAGTGATCCCATGAAGTTTAGGTACTGTTACTGTGTATCCATATTATCATCACTAATTTATTATTATGAACCCCATTTACAGTTGAGGAAACTGAAGCTTATAGTTTGTAATTTTTCCAAAGTCATCTGAACAAGGAAGTAGCAGAGCCAGGATTTGAACCCAAGTCTCTTCATCTTTAGGAGTCTTATTTGTATGCACTCTGCTATATTACTTTTGCATATATACTCAGTGGGTATATTCTGAGTATATTTTGATACACATCTGTATATCCTGGTATTATCTACTTGTTAACATTCTTACTAGTAGTGGTGGAAGAATAAACAAACCGAAAATGCTTAATGAAATTTTGATATTTCAAGGATAACTAAAAAGAACTTTCCAAGCGAGCATCACACTGAAATTACAATTTAAGTCAATAGGAAAATATGATATTTTCTTGTTTTGTTTTTTCTTTTCTTTTCTTTTTTTTTTTTTTGCCATCTATCATCTTGTAATTTACCTTGTTTTATACAAAGCATTTCAGAGATGCTTCCGGTGTGATTGGCATTAGCCACTAATTTGGTAGCCCTGTTTATGGTTCTGTTCTTTTCACTTCATTGACATTTAACAGACACTTCTCCATCCCTGTTGCTGCGTACCAAGGTAATCTGTGTATTGTGATTTTCCATCAGTGGTGTTGCCACATTGTTTGAAGTTCTATTTCTGTGTCATGGGTCTGCTGAATTTGATCATAATTAAGGTTTAAATCACCAGCAGTTGCTTGGATAAATCAAAATAATATTTTAAAATTTTGATTCATTGCCTTAAATGTGAGTAAACTGAGCTACAAAAGTAGGATCATGATGGTAAGTAGTGGCAATTTTAGAATTAAACTCCAAAGAGATGAAGTCTCTAGCTCATTCTTAGTGTCCTAAGTTAAAATATTTCTTGTATTAATGAAATGATTTTATAATAGTTTACAAGTAGGCTTATTAACTACATTTTCTTTAATGAATTGGTTTCTTCCAGTGATACCTGAAACCGTGAAAGTAGTATTTTCTGTATTGCAGCAGTATTCAACATGGTATATATTCAATAAACTATTCTTCATTTAGCTTAAAAAATAAGTATGGTAGGTCCTTTTTTCCCCCAACTTTATTGAGGTATAAATAACAATTAAAAATTGTACATATTTAAGGTATACAGGTTGATTATTTGATATATATATGTGTTTTGAAGTACTTATCATAGTAAGCTAATTAGCATATCAGTTACCTCACATTTATTTTGTTTTTCGTTTTCATTTTATGGTGAGAACACTTAAGATCTACCCTCTTAGCAGATTCAAGTATACAGTATTGTTAACTGTAGTCACCTTGCTGTACATAAGATATCCAGAACTTACCGTGCATGACTGAAACTTTGTACTCTTTGACCAATATCACCTCATTTTCTTCTCCCCTAGCCCCTGGTAGTAACCACTCTACTCTCTTTCTAGGAGTTTGACTCTTTTTATATTCCACATATAAGTGAGTAACATGGTTTGGATGCTTGTCCCATTCAAATCCCTTGTTGAAATGTGACCTCCATGGTTGGAGATGGGGTCTGGTGGGAGGTACAGGATCATGGGGACAGATTCCTCATGAATGGCTTAGTACCATTTCCTTGGTAATGAGTGAGTTCTTGCTCAGTTCACATGAGATCTGATTGTTTACAAGAGTGTAGCACTGCCCCCTGCAACCCTTCTTGCTCACTCTTTCGCCTCGTGATATGCTGGCTTCCCCCTTTGCCTTCTGCCATGATTGTAAGCTTCCTGAGGTCTCACCGTAAGCCAAGCAGATGTTGGTGTCATGCTTGTACAGCCTGCAGAACCATGAGTCAAGTACACCTCTATTTATAAATTACCCATCCTCAAGTATTTCTTTAAAACAATGCAAAACAAAAACAAAAACAAACAGACTAACACAGTCAGATCATGTCGTATTTGTCTTTCTGCATCTGGCCTATTTCACCTGCCACAAGGAAATGGTAGGATTTCCCTCTCTTAAGGTCGAATAATATTTCTCTTTCTTTGTGTGTGTGTGTGTGTGTGTGTGTATGTGTGTGTATGTGTGTGTATGTGTACACACACCCTGCCCCCAACATATATGCACACATTTTCTTCATTCATCTGTCAATGTATTTTTAGTTTGTTTCCATATCTTAGCTATTACCAGTAATGCTGAAATGAACATGAGAGTGCAGAGATCTGACACACTGATTTCATTTTCTTTGGCTGTATGCTCAGAAGTGGGATTGCTGGATCATAAGTTAGTTCTGCTTAATTTTTTGAAGACTCTCCATACTGTTCTTTATAATAGCTATATAGTACCAATTTATTCCAAGTGGTAGGTCTTTCAAAGTTGCATCTTTTGGGAGAGAGAGCAGTAAGAATAGGATACACAAGCCTGAAATTAATCATTTTATTTCTTCTATATAGATGCCCTAAAACTTTAATAGGCCTTCTCAAGAACCAAGGGGAATGGTATACTGTGTTTCTGTAAACATATAGATAGGAAGATTGATTTTTTTTTTGGATCAAATTAGTGCTATTCAGTAGAAAATCAAAGAGGAAATTTTTATTGACTTGGTATTAAAGTTGTTGTCTTATGTTTCTTTGGGTACTCAGAGAGATTAAGTAACTGACGGTGTTTTATATCCCAATTTGCATTGAAAAAGATCAGTTAAGGTCAAAGTCAGTACTGATAGAGAATAAACTATCATTCCTGCATACAGGTATTTCACCCAGGCTCTGGCTCAGTTATTTTCCTGGGGTTAGAAGGTTGGGGAGCAAGTTTTTCTATCAGTTCCACTACTAATTGAGTGATCCTGCAAGTTCCTTTCTCTATACCTCATTTTCCCTTCTGTAAAACATATATTGAAGTGAGATTGCTTTGTAGGATGCTGGCCTCTAGTATGCCTAGTACTGTGCCTGGTGCTGTCCCACATATGGTGGGATGCCGAAACAGACATGTTCCCTGCTCTCTTAGGCTTATGATTTTGTAGATGGGTGTGAAAGCCATTACAGAGTTAGAATGGACTGGATTTGGTGATTAATGAGATATAGAGAATGAGAGAAAAATTGGAGCAGATAATATCTACATCAAGCTGTTGAATAGGAGTTAGAAATGAGAACCAGACTTTGAGCGAGATTGGGATTCGTGTAGTTATTTCAGAATCATCAGCAACTAATGACAAAGAAATTTTAAGGTCATACTTTGTATGATGGAATAGGTTATTTGCCTAATACTATTGGCAGATTGAGATTATACTCATTTTCTTACAATTCTGGAGTCTTATTATCTTCTAAAATTCTGTTTCTGAGGTATGGGATGGACTCTTATTTGTAGACTGAGTGGAACGTGGGTAGCAGGGCTGATTAAGCACACTAATAACTGACATTTAGTGAGTTCTTAACTGTGAACCAGGTATTGTGCTTTTACATGGTTACTTTTTAAATCTTCGTAACCATCCTTAAAATAGGTACTATTATTATCATCCCTATTTTTCAGAAGAAGACACTGAGGCTTAAAGATTCTAAGTTATGTTATCAAATGCGTGTAGGTCAGATAGGATAAGGATTGAGAACTGGCATTGATGTAGCAGCAGGAGATCACTGGTGGCCTTGATGCACAGTTTTGGTGAAATGGTAGAGAATGATGGAATGGGTTCAAAGAATGCAGAGCGAGGAGCTGAAGACGATAAGTATGCACAGTTCCCTCAGTGAGTCTTGCTGAAAAAGGGAGCCAGGAAAGTGAGTGCCAGTTGGGGAAGACAAGTCGTTGAGGTTTGTTGTTTTAGAGAGAAAGGAATAACAGGAGGTTTGTATGCTGGCGGGAATGCTGCGGTAGAAAGTTGATGATGCGTGGGCTAGATGGACAACTACTGGAGCAGTGCCGTTAGGTGACAGGAGGAGATGAGATCTAATGCACATGTACAGGGAGTGCATGGGCAGCTGGCTCAGAGTCACAGCGGGGAGGCAGGGGCATGTAAGGGTGTGGTTGTAGAGAGGTGGGCAGATAGAGATGTGAGCGCTTGTGCAATCATTTCAGCAAGGAGAAAAATGCAAGCAAGACTATCTGAGATTGAGAACAGAGTGTGTTTTTCAGGGTCTAAATTCTGATCTAATGTGTTCCAAGGGTGGGAGGACATTCCATTTGGTTATTTTATTTTTTTTGTTCCTTTTATGTAAGTTTTCTCTAGGGAGCATTTGTATTATTTTATAGGACTCAGTGGTCACTCTTAAATTTCCATTCTCCAGTTCTAGGTATGTAATACAATAAGTGCTTAAAAACTTGGCATTTCTATCTTTTTTTAATGTTACAGAAAAGGCAACTGAAAGAAATTATAATTCATTAAAGATTAAGTAGTGGGAGCAAGATAGTGGTAAGTCAGAATGGAGCCATAACAATTACTTTTACATTTTTGTTGAAAAGATCTTTGCCTTGCTGCATGTTAGTGACTGTCATTTTCCCCTCCTCCTTGCAAACTGCTGTTTAATGTGTAGTATACATCTGTTGCCCTTCAGTGCCCCTTTTTTCTTTTTCTTTTTCTTTTTTTTGAGACCAAGTCTTGCTCTGTCGCTCAGGCTGGAGTGCAGTGGCGAGATATCAGCTCATTGCAACCTCCGCCTCCTGGGTTCAAGCGATTCTCCTGCCTCAGCCTCCTGAGTAGCTGGAATTAGAGACGTGAGCCACCACGCCTGGCTAATTTTTGTAGTTTTAGTAGAGACAGGGTTTCACCGTGTTGGTCAGGCTGATCTCGAACTCCTGACCTCGTGATCTGCCTGCCTCGGCCTCCCAAAGTGCTGGGATTAAAGACCTGAGCCACCATGCCCAGCCCCTTTTTTCTTAATTATAAGAAATCCTGCTGCTCTTCAGTCATTGCAGTATTGGGACCGAATTCTTGAAAATACCAAATAACTTCCTCACTTAATAATGAAAATGTCTGTTCACTGGACTTACATTGTTTTACTTTCATAATACTTGATATCATGTTGACCATCTTCTTTGGAACTCTCTTTTCCCTCCTAAGGCTTCTGTGACATTACACAATTCTGTTTTTTTCCTGTTTTATTCTGACTGCAGCCTCTTTCTCTTATCTCTTCCACTTGTTGCTCCCTAGTCCTTAGCTTTGTGAGCCCTATGGAGCCAAAGAGCGGTAGAAAGAAGGTCCTTACCCTCCAGGAGCTCATGTTTCCTTTGCACAGAACTTGACCATTCACCAGGCTAGATACAGTTTGGATCTATGTCCCTGCCACATCTCATGTTGAGTTGTAATCCCTAATGTTGGTGAAGGGGTCTGGTGGAAGGTGGTTACATCATGGGGGCGGATTTGCCCCTTTGGTGCTGTTCTCATGATAGAGCTCTCAAGAGATCTGGTTGTTAAAAAGTGTGTAGCACTGCCCCTTCCACCTCCCCCCACCCCCCACTCTGGCCATGTGATGTGTCTGCTCCCCTTTCACTTTCTGCCATGATGATAAGTTTCCTGATGCCCCTCCAGAAGGTGAGCAGATGCCAGCTTCCTGTACAGCCTGCTGAACTGCGAACCAGTTTACACCTCTTTTCTTTGTAAATTACCCAGTCTCAGGTATTTCTTTATAGCAGTGCAAGACTTGCTGGTTCTTCTCCTAGCCCTACCACATGGCTTCTCCGAGGACAAATCATTCAACCTGTCCCTCATTTTCCTCCTCTGTAAGTTGGGGATCAACATGAAAATTACTTCATAGGGTTATTACGAGAATTAAATGATTTAACGCATGTAAAGTGTGAAGAACATCCGGACACAGAGGAAGAGCTCAAGATGTGGTTGCCATTTTCATTGCCTATCCCTTACTTCCAGCCCACTTGATGTTCACATGGCAAATGCCCTCACCTCATTTGTTCAAATGGCACATAGAGAGTCCTACCCTGACCACCCTGTTTTAAATATTTACCCTTCACTGTCACCACTCTTGTTCCCTTACTCAGCTTTATTTTTCTTTATAGTACTCATTGTCATCTGATATTATTATATTATATATTGTATTATATTTGTGTGTTACCGTCCCTGCTAGATTGTAAGCTTTGTAAGGTCAGGACCTTTTATTGGTTTGCTGCTTTACCCTCCGCACCAAGAATATTGCCTGCCACAGTGTAAGTATTCCATAAATATTTGTTGAAAGAATGAGTAAATAAAATACTTATTTAGGTTTATTCATGCGTTTGCCAATGGTTTTGTTTACCATTTCTTGCATTTCACTATTTCTAGATTCAGTTTCATCTTTGCTGAAGAATATTTAGTAGTTTTTACAGCCAGGGTCTCTATTAGTGGTAAACTAATAGTTCTTTTCTCAAAATATCTGTATTTTCCTATCACTCTTTCATGATGTTTTAATATAAAATACTAGTTTGGTAGTTAGTCTCTGTGCTTTGAAGGTGACATTAGTAATAGTTTTTTGTCTCCTGGTGTGTATTACCAGTCTGTTTGTTGTTTGTTTATAGGTAACTTTTTTTCTCGTTGGTTTTAAGGTTTTTTTTTTTTTTTTTGTCTTTGTATTAAACAGTGTCACTGTGAATTAAGTGTAGATTTATTTTTATTTATACTTAAGATTTGTGCATCTTTTGCTCAAATTTTTAAATGCTTCTAATCATATTAAACATACTTATTTTGTAGCCTATAGCTGGCAGTTCTCTTATCAAAGTTATTGAGAGTCATCTTGCTTTATGTTACTTCTGGTGAGCCTCGCGTGCGGTAAAGTTGAGAACTTCTCTTCAGCAAGGGTTTAACAAGTCATTTCAATATGTGGCTTGTTTGGAAGAAGGTGTCACTCCTGAGACGTCTGGGTCTGCTTCAGCCTGGTGCCTTAGGGATGTTACCTGCCTAGGCCCACCTTTAGGCCCACTTTCTCTGCTTAAGGTAGTGTAAAATTGAGTCACAAATCACATGAGGATGGGCCCTTTGCTGCTATATCTAGGGGGTACTTTTGCTTCACTTCACAAATGTAGAACATAGACCCAAGTAGAAAAATGTACTCATTTCTTCTGTCTTTAAAATTCTACCCTTTTACCAAAGTGGCTGTCCTTTGAGGGTCCTGGCTTTATGTGGTAGTCTCAGTTCAACTTTGACTAGTGTGGGGCTATGACCCTGTCTCAGATCTCACTTGTGGTCAATAAATCTCAAGCCCTCAGATATCTGAGGCCCAAAACACTGACAGACTGCCATGTCTTCAGCTCATGTGCTTCTGTTTCTCTCTCTCTTTCTTGGCTATTAGGTATTTCACTTACCTTATGGTAAGGTCAGCTATGTATATAAAAGGATATTGGTTACATTTTACCTAGAATTCCTACATGTTTTATTGTGGGAAGGTTTTCAGCTTATTTTTGTCGTCACTACATATTATTTTTGTAGTTCTATTATCAGTTCTCGAGGGGCTTATCTTACAGCTTGTTGGGTTTTTTTGTGACTTGTTTATATTTGAGTTGAGAAGTCTTCAGCAAGGTTTTAGTTATAGGGTTTATGTGAACAGAAAGTGATGTCTAGTATAATTGTAAAATATGTATGTACATTCAGCTAAATTATAGGCTTAGTGAATGTGGTAGTATGTCACATGCTTTTAATATCCACTTGGTTTTATAAATCAGTAGAATAATCTCAGAAGTTGACAATAAACTGGACAAAGACCTGTGAGAATTTTTCTAAACTTCACCTGATACTATTTTATTATCTGTAGAGTAGAAGTTGTATAGTCCTGATAATATGAAAAAATACCATTGTTCGTCAAGTTTTAAAGTCTTTAGAGTTAGGCAAAAAATAAATTAAATATCTTAGGTTTTTCAAGTTCAAAGATTTTTATAATTTAATGGTAAAGGCAATGACCTATCTGTAGAGCCAAAGAAAACCAAAATACAAGCAGTGATTAACTTGCCTGGGAGTGATGGAATTCCATCATTAGTGAAAGGTTTAGTAGTTTTCACACCCCTTGCCTCACTCTTGAAATGATTGAATGAATGGCTTAGCAACTTTAAATAAGATTTTAGTATGGCTCATCAGAAACACTGACAAGAATCCACTCAGTATCCCAGCTTGAATAACTGTTGTGGGTAACATCAAAATGCTAGGAATCCAACCCCCAGCCTATTAAATGGGATTGTGTAATTTTTGGTGTGAGAAGTATGTCTGTAGCTCCAGATCTTAAACCATCTGAAATTTCTGGTTTACTATTACCTTGGTTAAGTTGGATAAGTGTTTTCTGTAGTAGTTAAGCAGAGCTTTTAACTCCAGGAAAATTTAAAATTAAGACTAGATATGTCTAAGAGGATGAAAACTATGGTAATAATGTTTTTCTGTTTAAGGATATGTATATATTTGCATATTTATTTTTTATGTACTTGGAATATTTAAGAAAATAGGCTAATGAGGGTGACATGTATGCAATTCCACTTTAAATGTATTATGGAATAATTTAGACTTGTGATTTTTTTCGTACATGAAAATGTATGTTAAATAGTTTATTGGAACTCTTAGAAATTTAATATTTTATTTGTAAACTTGATTTATTATAAGTTTATAAAGGTAATTATATGTAAATTATGCTTTACTAAGACAAGAACTAAGAAGAAAACATATTAAATTTATAAATATTGGTTACAAAATTCTGGTGGCATTTTATTAGCGAGGTTTGTAAATGGGACCAAGCATTATTTTAAACTCTCTTAAAAGTGGGCCAGGTGCAGTGGTTCACCCCTGTGATCCCAGCACTTTGGGAGGCCGAGGTGGGCAGATCACTTGAGGACAGGAGTTCAAGACCAACCTGGCCCACATGGTGAAACCCAGTCTCCACAAAAATACAAAAAGTAACTGGGCATGGTGGCACATTCCTGTAATCCCAGCTGAGGCAGGAGAATCACTTGAACCTGGGAGGCAGAGGTTGCAGTGAGCTGAGATTGTGCCACAGGACTCCAGCCTGGGCAGCAGAATAAGTGAGACTTTTTTTTTTTGAGATAGAGTTTCGCTCATGTTGCCCAGGCTGGAGTGCAGTGGTATAATCTCAGCTCACGGTAACCTCCACCTCCTGGATTCAAGTGATTTTCCTGCCCCAGCTTCCCAAGTAGCTGGGATTACAGGCGCTTACCACCATGCCTGGCTAATTTTTTGTATTTTTAGCAGAGACAGGGTTTCACCATGTTGGGTAGGCTGGTCTCGAACTCTTGACCTCAGGTGATCCGCCTGCCTCAGCCTCCCAAAGTGCTGAGGTTACAGGTGTGAGCCACCACTCCTGGCCGAGAGACTGATTTAGGAAAAAAAAAAAAAAAATCTCTTAAAAGTGACTTCTAAAATCTGCTAGACTCATACATAGAAAAAAATTGTAGCTGAATCTGAAAGGTTTAAGGAAAAACTGACTTTTTGCATTTTTAAATTTAATTGAATATTTTAAAAATCAAAGTAAGCCTCTGAAGAGTATTCTCTGCACAAAAAGCACCCTTGATAAAAAACAACTCATAACAACTTGTATTATACCATTGTCTGTGGTGCTCCATATATTTCTGAATGTAATTGATTTGCTTAGATAATGAGGGCATACTTTTTTTTTCCTTTGAGATGGAGCCTTGCTTTGTGGTCCAGGCTGGAATGCAGTGGCACGATCTCAACTCACTGCAACCTTCGCCTCTCAGGTTCAAGTGATTCTCCTACTTTAGCCTCCCGAGTAGCTGGGATTACAGTTGGCCACCACCATGTACAACTGATTTTTGTATTTTTAGTAGAGAAAGGGTTTCGCCATGTTGGCCTGACTGGTCTGGAACTCCTGAGTTGAAGTGATCTGCCTGTCTTGGCCTCTCAGAGTGCTGGGATTACAAGTGTGAGCCACTGTGTCCAACCCTTAATACAGCCTTTTACATTGTATAGCATAGTGCCTTACATTCAGTAAGATTTAGCTATTTGTTGAAAGAATTAATAATATTTTAAAGGTTCCTACTTACAATATTTGTTTATAATCTGATAGCAAATAATTTAAAACTTCTAAAGTCCTTTTTAGAACCAGAAGCTATCCTTAATGATTAAATTCTGAAAAGTCACTTGGTTTGTGAAGACACCACTGAAATTTAGTAGAAAAAGGTGGGTCGCATCAGTAAATGCTTCTGGAGTAATTGATTATCCATTTGGGTGAAAAAAAATCAAGATACTTTCCTTCCCCACCTCACATCATACAAAAATTAATATAAAATAATCAATACCTAAAATATTAAAAGTAATAAAGTAAAACTTCTAGAAGGAAACATGGGAGGGATATCATCATGATCTCGGGGTAGGCAAAGATTTATTAAACTGGCCACTAAAACATTAAATATAAAATATTGATAAATTGGACTCCTAGAATTATGACCTTCTCTTTATCAAGAAAGATACCATTAAGAGAAGTAAAATACCTTTGTAACAGACTTGCACCTGTACATGTGTCCCTGAATCTAAAATAAAAGTTGAAAATAAAATACAAAAATAAAGAAAAAAGCAAATCATACACTGGGAGAAGATATTTGCAAAGCATGTATGTGACAGAGGACTTGTATCTGGACTATATAAAGCAGTACCAATAAGAACATGTACATATAATATTGATACTTAATATAGCTTAGAAGGAGGAAGTACTGGATTTCAAAGGAGATGAGGCTTATTTGCATGTGATAGAATAAGGCATCTTTCTTATTCCTATAGGGAAATCTCAAATAGGAGAATTGAGCCCAGTATAGATACTTTTGTCTTTCACCTGTTATTCTGTAAATATGAAGTGCTATAAGCTAGTACAGTGTCAGTCTGTTTGACCATTAGTGCAGCGGTCAAGGACACTATGTAATCCTACCAAAGTCTCTTTTTAAAGAGAGACTAGTAAAAGAAGCCTTGAGACCTTTATTGTTTACACAGCCTGGAAGCTGTCACTGAGTCCTTAAATTGAAGCATGACATTGTGCAGTGTTGCGCTAGTGGACAAAGAAGTACAGAACAGAATCAAGGATGTCCTTTGGGAAGTCCACAGAGTCTGTTACAAATGTAATATCCCGTTGCAGTGAGATGGAACTGAAGACTTACAAAGCAGAGGCAGACTTCCTGTGGACAGGGGCCCTGCCACAGACAACACATCTGGCTTCTTGAGCAGTTTCACTCAGACCATTTAGGAGCCCATCAGAATATTGAGTGGCAGGACAAGGTCAGTAATGGCAAACACCCAGAATGCAGCCGGTGTAAGAGTTTTGAACCAATTCTTCCACAGTACAGCTTTACTGAGCAGGATGTGTGTGGAGAATGGACTACAGCAGGACTCCTAGGCGGTCGTTGAATTGCAAGCTGAGGTGGGGAAAGCACACGCTGAGGAGGCAGAAGGAGTGTTGTCTGAGACCTGCTGCGGTGCACCCTGAGCAATGAGGTCCTGCAGAGCGGGCGCAGCCGCCCCAGCAGCTGCCATCCAGCTGGGAGGGACGGGCTTGCTGTTGGTGAGCGGAGGCTCTGGCTAGCTGTTGAGTCTGAAAAGCAGGACCACAAAGAAAACAGACTGTTTAAACAGCAGGTGAAGCCGCTCACAGAAGAGCAGACTTGATGCAAATCCTGTGTGGAAAAGATTGTTGGTCTCATTTTACTGTCTTTGGCCATACCCATAAATCTGATTCAGGAAAGACATTTATGTGTACACAAGTATATACAAATAAAAGTAAAGTTGTACTCTAGTACTTTCTACCCCTTCATCAAAAACAAACAAAAACAAAAACACAGTGGTCACATCGAAATACTAGAAATAGGCTGGGTGCGGTGGCTCAAGCCTGTAATCCCAGCACTTTGGGAGGCCGAGACGGGCGGATCACGAGGTCAGGAGATCGAGACCATCCTGGCTAACACGGTGAAACCCCGTCTCTACTAAAAAATACAAAAAAAATACTAGCCGGGCGAGGTGGCGGCGCCTGTAGTCCCAGCTACTCGGGAGGCTGAGGCAGGAGAATGGTGTGAACCCAGGAGGCAGAGCTTGCAGTGAGCCGAGATCTGGCCACTGTACTCCAGCCTGGGCGACAGAGCGAGACTCTGTCTCAAAAAAAAAAAAAAAAAAAAAAAGACTAGAAATAGAGCAATTTAACAATTACAATTTTTTATTTACCAGACTCACCACATTTTTATTTTATAGGCAGAATGCTTAAAAGACTGCTAATGTCCTAAAGACAATAATGTAATAATACTTTAAATTTCAAAATGCCTCATAGCCGTTACCATGCACTATTCTGTAGTTCCTTTCCTGTGGATTTCTTTCACAAGGTTCCTTGTCTTTGTCTCTTCCTAGGGTCAGAGTGGTAGAGGCCATATACCTCCTAATGGGTGCCTTGGTAAATACTTGTTTAACTGGACTGAACCCTAAGGATTAAGATGTCAGTGTATGGTAACCTCATAGACAGACACGGTTTTCACCAGCCTCATAGCAATTTCATGGTGTACTCTAATTCCAGCATCTAAATATGCTATGTCAGATTTGCAACATGTTAACACATTTTTTTTCTTTTTTTTCTTTTTCTTACCGTTTTGGCCTTTTGTTTGCAACTGTCATGGCTTTTTATCCATTTTCCTATCTTTGAATTATGCATATGTGTCACCTTTTCTGATAGGAGGAACGGAACTCCATGATGAGTTAGGTGAATTGTAAGTGTGAGGTTGGAAAGGGGATAATAATAGATATGGCATGTGGTTAAAAATGGAATACACATATGGGATCTGGAGGGCTACAGATACATACATAGCTATATAGAGAGAAAAGGTAGGAAAACAGAGGTAGAGACATTTCAAGAGAGAACTAAGATTAGACACGAAGTGATAGAGTCCCTTTCCCAAGAACCAAAAAGAGACAAAAACTGTGCTGAGAAGCCTCAAAACTTCACCGTTTGCAGGAGATAAGTTCCACGGTAGATGAAACAAAATATGCTATTTTGGATGCATATATGTATTAAAATTTTTAATCACAGTTGGAGGACTGTATAATTTGAATGATTCTGTAATTTTTAGACATTCTCAAAACATGAATATTTTTAAACATAAATTACTTAAAGATTTCATTGTTAGCTCTGCCATTTGTAATTTGATGAGTGAAATGTTTCATTTTCCATTATAGAAACAGAGAAAATCATCTTGGTCGTCAAACAGAAATTAGTAAAATGTACAAATAGACTTATTTAGAATTCCTATCCTTACAGCTTTTAATGCTTTTTTCTAAAAAAAGTTACTTATTCTTGGTTTAGGACAGTAATGAATAAAATTACTGCCTTTCCATTACGTTGTTAAGATTGTTAGATGGGGATAGTCTGTGTTGCCCTCTATTGGTGATTAATAGTTAACTTTTGACAGAATAATTGCTGCTGTGTGTCATTTGTGTATTTAATAATTGTATCAGCCAGTATATTTTAGAAAAAAGAATTTGGGAAAACCAGCCTATAGTTGTGGCTGTGAATTGGCCAAAGGTGAAAAAATTAGATTTCGGACTTTTTGATTTAACAATTTTATTGACTAAGGTAGTATTGAGATACTTTTGCCTTTGATTAATTTTAATTTTAATTTTTTTTTTTTTTTTTTTTTGTCAGAGCTCCACCTCAGATCAGGCGTCCTAATCGAGAAGTAAGACCTCTGAGGAAAGAAATGGCAGGAGTAGGAGCCCGGGGACCCGTAGGCCGAGCACATCCTATATCAAAGAGTGAAAAGCCTTCTACAAGTAGGGACAAGGACTGTAGAGCAAGAGGGAGAGATGACAAGGCAAGACGCTGTCTTTCTGTAATTCACTTGCTTGAAGCCCAGGACTTTTGGTGGATGTTACGATTTGTGTTGGCTTTTCAGGATCCTCTGGTTTTGACGGGGAAAAGTTAGAAACAAGTCTCATTCAAAGCCTAAGTAGTCTTTGTATTTTGAAGGCCATGCTGCAATGCAAATGACCTCAGAGGCATAGTAAATATATATATACACATACATGTATAAAAATATTTAGTGCAATGGATCCCTTGTAAGAAAAAATACGGCTTTAAAACTTTTTTGAAAAATATTTTAATAAGTATTCTGAATAGAAATGAGCAATAAGTGAAAACAGTTATGGGGAAAGACAAGAAAGTAGATATATATGTTCACAGAATAAGATGAGGGATATGATTTACTACTGCCAAAAATAAGTATCTTTGATTTATCTGTAGATTATTGTAGAACAAGATTTTTTTTTTTTTTTTTTTTTTTTTTTTGCCTTGAGAAAATTCCCCTTGCTTAGGGTTCATTGTGCACATTTAGTTATTTAGGAAATTGATTGGTGAATAAACATAGTACTGGGTGGAAATTGTGTACTTCCCTTAAAATGGACTTAGGACAGTGGGTTGAAGATAATCTTACAGAGGAAGGAGATAGCCAGGATGATCTGATGTGTCTCTTAGGCCTTAATTTCAGTAAAAAGAGAAAAAAATTTTAAGTGATAGTATTTCCCATTTCTACTGTGATGTCATAAATGAATGATAATGTAATTGAATTGCCACAAAGAAGTTTTTTTTACTAGAGATTCAGGATCTGTCATCACATTCAGACCATGATATGTATAATAAAGACATATCTAATAAAAAGTGGTTATCCATCAAAACTGTATTTGAATATTTTTATTACATGTAATTTTGATCTGTAGATAAGGACTCTAGACCAACTTCCTAGGTCTTATATCCGTAATACATAGACCATGATAGAATAAAATTGGTGTTTTCTGAGTATTTCTGAGATAATTCAAAGACATATTCTACCTCCCTGCCTCAGTAGGACACTGAAAATGGAATTAGATTTTTTAAATGTTTGTAATTTGTGGGAGCTTTTATGCCATGAAAACAGCAAGTGATTCTATTTCAGATCCTTTTTGGGATTAGCAAAGGGTAGTAATAAATACATTAACTTTGAATTTGTTCTCCCCATTATCAAAAGCCATATAAATGGGTACTTGAAACGCTGTATCTTAAATGTTGTTTTTGTTTCTTTTCTTCATTTTTATGCATTGCATAAAAATGCATTGGTTTGCATTATGGAGAATACAGTAGGGGCTGAAATCCAACCCCGTTTGCCAGCAGCTTTTAGATAAACCTTTAGAACAGGATAAGGAACTTCCAGTTTTGAATTTACAGAAGAGAGGAACCATGGTCATGGTTTACTGGATGCTGCTTTGCTAGGCACTGTTCAGAGTGATTAAAAAGTAATTTATGAAACAATCCTGTGAAGTAGGTGTCTTACTATCCCCACTTTACTGATGAAGAATCTGTGGTACAGAGGGCTAAAACTTGCTAAGATCTCACAGTAAGAGATGAAGACTAGAAGAATGGAATTTGTGAAGTCACGCTTCTTTTTCCTGTTTAACCTTAAGATTTTTCATGTTATGTAGTATCCCCACTTACCGAGCTAGATGAAAAGTTGGATTGGATTTAACAAAAGAGATCCAGAACAATTAAATGTTGGTTTTTAAATGTGACTTTTAAGCAAAGAACAAAATAAGCAGCATTTTTTGAATGTCAAATACATTTTTTTTTTTCTGGAAATTATAAATTGTCTTTCGTTTATAATGTTATCAAATGATTTTCTAAATCTTATTCTTTCATTGACATGTAAGTACTCAGAATGTCACTGGAAAGTAACCCTTTTATGTAAGAAAAGAAAAGAACTCTGCAGTTGTTTGGAGATAAAAGATATTTTCTGAGTCACTGTGGAAACAGAGGGGACTATAATTTTTCAAAACAAACTCATGCAAACTTCATTAGCCTTTGAAAGTTACATTTGATGCAGTTACAATTTTCGTAACCATGCAAATATTCTTTAGGATACTGAAGTTCCTAAAACTCACTGAAGCCTGCGATAGGATTTGAGGCAGCTTAGGTGAAACTAATAGCTATCTACTTCTGCTAAAAGCTGATTTGAAAATGAGTGTTGGGGCCAGTGGCAGTGGCTCACGCCTGTAATCCCAGCACTTTGGGAGGCTGAGGCAGGTGAATCACTTGAGCCCAGGAGTTCAAGACCAGCCTGGGCAACATAGTGTAACCCTGTCTCTACTAAAAACACAAAAATTAGCTGGGCGTGGTGGTGCATACCTGTAATCCCAGCTACTTGGGAGGCTGAGATACGAGAATCGCTTGAACCTGGGAGGCAGAGGTTGCACTGGGCTGAGATCCTGCCACTGCACTCCAGCCTGGGCAACAGAGCGAAACTCGGTCTCAGAAAAAAGAAGGAAAATTAGTGTTGTTTGGAAGTACCCTCAGTGGTATGGGAGTCCTCAGTGTTTATTGTATTTGTTTTTCTTAAGATCAGTTTTGTGTGTTGCTACCAGCTTTAAAATTGAACTAGAAAAGAACAGAAAATTCAGAGTTTATTGCCAATAAGTACAGTATTATTTTGATAAAAATTTATTTATAAAATATATACAAATTTATTCATATACGTTTATGTACACCAGCTCATGATCCAGAATGCATTTATTACTTTGTCTGGGTCAGAATTTTGAAAGCTGCTGCAGCACTCTAACTATGTACTTAACTTTATAGATGTAAGAAAAGTGAGGATAAGAGAAGTTAGAGGTATCTTGCTTAAGGTCCCTGGTATATTTTTGGATTTTTAATTTGGTGTTGGGAACTGTATGATGGAACAACTAATAATAGCAGTAGTAGCAAATGTTAGTCTTCCTTGAGCATACTTAACCTTTTTGAAGCTTTCTACAAAAAAAGCCCTCTTTGAAGGTTTTTACATTTATTGGTTTATTTGATCCCTGCATAATCCTGTGAGCTCAGCATTATTTTTCCTGTTTTATGTGTAAAGAAATTGAGACACTGAAGTCTTAACTGCAGATGGTGAACTAGGATTTGAACCTTGTCTAATTGTAATACCTGAGTTTTTTAATCATTATGCTATACAGCCTCTTATTTGAAAGTGCTTACTATCTTCTTATAAGAGTACCAGTTTATTTCCTGAGAGTGATTAGGTCTTTTTTCTTTTTCTTTTTTAAAATTACTGACAGGCTTCAGGTTAGGTCCCAGCTTAAAATGCTGTTTTTCAGTAAGTAACAATCATTTTGCATAGTGATCTGTTGTTGAGGCTTTATCATTTTCCCCCCTGAGGTCTGCAGGGTCAGCCATAAGTCTAACTAGTACTCTGTTTGTTGAACACATCCTTATTAAGTGCACATTTTGTGTCAGTAATAATTCTAGGTGCTAGAAATGCAAATGTTAATGAAATGTAGCTCCTGGCCTGAATGAATTAACTTTTAAGCTATATTTTTTTCAGTTTTATTTCAATGTATCTGGTCTCTTCTTCCTGCTATAGCAAAATAGCTTAGACTGGGTAATTGAGAAGGAACAGAAATTTATTTCTCACAGTTTTGGAGGCTGAGAAGTCTAAGAACAAGCCACTAGCAGATGTGGTATCTGCTGAGGGTCTGTTCCTTCTAGATGGCACCTTCTTATGTGTCCTTACAGGGTGCTCCCAGGGCCAACAGGCTCCCTTGGGAATCTTTTGTTAGGGCGCTAATTATGTTCATGAGGGCAGAAACCTCATTGACCTAACCACCTTCCGAAAACCCCATTTCCTAATACCATCACATTTGGGCTTAGATACCAACATGAATTTTGGAAGGACATAAACATTTAGATCATGGCACCTGGGAAAATCAGATTTTTTATTATTTTGCTGTTTAAACTTAGAGTCAAATAGAAATATACATAGAAGTAGCGATAGGATTTTTTTATTTAAGAAGGATAATCTAAAAGTAAAATATCAGGTAGTAGAAGAAATATTTTTGTTTTATAACCTTAATTTATAAAACTCTGATTCTCAAGTATTTTTAAGATTATAGTTTTATGGTTAATTAACTCAGTGAAATGAGCAGTACTTCCATTATCTCATGATTGAAGCTATATATGCTTTTAAATAGAATTCAGATTAAAGGACGGTAAATTATATTCTCTGAATTCATTTTAACGTTGTTAAAGGACTTTATTTCATTGAATTATACATAACAAATGGCCATTTATCATGAGAAGGCTTTCCTTCTCATGAGTAAGTCTAGGGGTATCTGATATGGAGAGATGTTCGAAACTAGATTGACGTATTCTTTGAGAGCTATTGATTGATTATATAAATGAACAGTGACTTCATAAAAAATATTTTTATTGAAGAAAAGTGCACAAATTTTAATGGTACTTTTTTGATGAATAATCTAGCCAGTGGTGTATATTAATAACTACTTTTATGAAAAAAAGGTGTATGTGTGTATACACATTAAAGAATAAGATGATAGTGAAACAAACACGCTAGAGCTTCACTCATTGATCAATGACTTCAGCAGTTTTCAAATACTGGAAGAATCATCAGATTTTTTGTGCTATTTACAGTGTAACAGCAAAAATGACATGCTTTTAAGTTTAGTCTGCATTATTAGCATTTTCCCCATTACTTTTCTAAATCTAGGCGGTCAAGAAAACAATAAATCAAGCACTGATTTATAGCATTTGCTAATTCTGTGATGTAAATACCACCTGTGTGATGGATTTCAACATCATGTCACTGAACTCATAGTTGAGATGAGTTTGGGTAGCAGCCTACCATTGTATGGTGTTTCCACCGTAGAGATACAATAAGCTCTGGAACCTCAAGAGAATAGGTAATAGTAAAATAATTAGGATGTGAGGAATTTTGAGTATTTATTTCCTTTTTTAAAAATATAACTTATTCAAAGTTTGTGTAATTTAATATTTATTAGTGGCTGCATTTCACAGCTGGCTCACAAAATTTCTGAAAATTTAGTAGCTGACACTTAAAAACTAGTAAGAAACAGCGTCAGCATCTCACTGCATGTAAGCCTTGTAATTCAATGTAACCATCAGCTCTGGGGTCAAGAAATTGAACATTTGGCACCCCAGAAGCCATGTTCATGATCCCTCCCAATCTTTGCCACTTACCTCTTTCCCAAAGGCAACCATTATTCTGATTTCTAATGCCATAAATTACGCCTATTTTGGAACTTTATGTACAGTGAGTATTCTTTTGTGTCCAGCTTTTTTTGTTCAACATGCATTTGTGAGAATATTTCCTGGTGTTGTATATATTTGTGGTTTATTTTCATTGTCATATAGTAGTATATCACAGTTAAAACCTGTTTCTTATTAATGGATATTTGGGTTGCTTTTAGCTTGAGACTCTTGTGAGTAATGCTGCTTTGGATGGTTTTCTGCTTATCCTTTGACATATATATGCGTGCATTTCTAGTGAGCCTCTACCTAGGAGTGGAACTGCTGGATCATAGGATATGCATAAGTTAAACTAGTGAATAACACCAGTTTCCAAAGTGGTTATACAAGTTTTCCCTCTTACCTACAGAGGGGAAGTTTCAGTTACTCCACATCCTTGGCAACACTTGATGTTGTCCATCTTTTTTAGGCATAATCATATCTCATTGTGATTTTCCCAGGATATTTACCATGTGTTGTGTATTTACCTGATAATTTATGAGGTTGAAAGCCTTTTCATATGTTCATTGGCTATTTGTATCATTATGACTTGTTTTTAAGAAATATCTTGTTCTGTCCTTTGAATATTAAGTTGCTCCACACATTTTTGTCTCTGGTGGTAGCTAATTTATAGTGCTGGGTTTTGTTTTTATTTATTTTTTTTACCTTGTTGTGCTAGATTATAGTAAAGTAGTTTTAATATCCAAGTAACTATTTGACCAAACTTGTGATTTAGAATTCTAAACCCATTTGTGGAAATTTGTGCTATTCTGGTTTTTTACTCACCCACTGTTGATTTTCTTTTCCTGTGCAAATGTCAGCTTAGTCTTTGACGGGATGAGGTCTTAGGTCATAGGAAGAGTTGTGTTCAAATATTTTAACCTCTTATTCAGAAGACTAATACACATATTTTTCTTAGACTGAACAGTCTTACTGTATTTCAGCCTTGCCAAGTGAGAGTGCTTTAGCTTCTTGATTTTAGAATTTGTATATCCTTACTGAGCTATCTTAAGTTTTCCACTTTCAAGGCTATCTTAATAGGAGTGCGTGAGCTCTTACTTAATGTGGTATTTGGTATTTCTTATACAGTAAGATTAAATGTGGGACCTTAGTAGCTGTATGTGTTTTTTCTTATCCTCTCTCAGACTCTACCACTCATTTTAACCATTCTATATACTACAGAAAGTGTAAAATAAAACATGAGAGAACACACCGTCCCTGGCTTGTTGGCATCAAAGGAGCCAGAGAGTTCCTCTTAAACATAGGTCAGATTGTGTCTTTCATCTGCTCATAACTTTCAGTGGCTTCCTATCTTAGATTCAATGCCAAGTCCTCATAATGGCCTCCAAGGCTCTGCAGAGTCTGGCATCCATTTCTTCTTTGACCTCATCTTCTTTCTCCCCTCATCTCATTTCTTTCTGTTGATTTCTGTGTTGTTCTTCAGACTTGTGAAGTATATGCTGACTGTGACACATTTGAACTTGCTATTCTGTCTCTGTTTTACTATATATTTTACTTATTAATATATTGTGCCTCCTAAGTTGAATAATATATGCCTCATGAGGGCAGGGGTTTCTGTTTGGTTCACTGCGATATCCCCAGTGCCTAGAATAGTGCTTGGCACATAGTACTGGCAAATATTGTTGAAATAACATGTATATTGATAGGTGTGCAGAATGCTATGGATTCATAATTTCAATTTAAATGTATTAACACTCAAATGCAGGGCATGATACTGAAATTAGTAAGCACTGTTTGCATTTATTAACTTATCTTACTTTGTAAAATAATAAAGTCTTAGAGTGGGATGCAATTTAGATACCTTGTCTAACTTTTCCTGTGTTGCTTCTCACGCTGGGGTAAGAGTAGCCCAGGGGTGTGCAGCAGTATGCTAGAGTACAAAGTGGTTGAAAGCACTGATTCTGGAGCTGTATTCCCTAGGATCTAGCTGCGTGTCCTTGGGCAATTTACTTACCCTCTCTGTGCCTTGGTTTTCTCATCTATGAGATGGAAATAATGAAAGTACCTACCTCATAGGACTTTTAGGATTAATAAGAGAGTTAATATATATCCAGTGCTTAGAACAGTACCTGGCACATTGAGTAGGCAATATATGGATTTTAGTTATCAATTGTAACATGCAAGTGGGGGACTAACACAGCTACGAAATAGAATACAAAATCACTTTTTTTTAAAAAAAGAAATAATTGCCATTCTAATTGGTGTGAGATGGTATCTCGTGGTTTTCATTTGCATTTCTCTAATGACCAGTGATGATAGCTTTTTTCTTTGTTGGCTGCATAAATATCTTCTTTTGAGAAGTGTCTGTTCATATCCTTTGCCCGTTTTTTGATGGGGTTGTTTTTTTTTCTTGTAAATTTGTTTAAGTTCCTTCTGGATTGTGGATATTATTAGCCCTTTGTCAGATGGGTAGATTGCAAAAATTTTCTCCCATTCTGTAGGTTGCCTGTTCACTCTGATGATAGTTTATTTTGCTGTGCAGAAGCTCTTTAGTCTAATTAGATCCCATTTATCAATTTCGGCTTTTGTTGCCATTGCTTTTGGTGTGTTAGTCATGAAGTCTTTACCCATGCCTATGTCCTGAATACTATTGCCTAGGTTTTCTTCTAGGGTTTTTATGGTGTTAGGTGTTACGTTTAAGTTTTTAATCCATCTTAATTTTTGTATAAGGTGTAAGGAAGGGGTCCAGTTTCAGTTTTCTGCATATGGCTAGCCAGTTTTACCAACACCATTTATTAAATAGGGAATCCTTTCCCCATTTCTTGTTTTTGTCAGGTTTGTCAAAGATCACATGGTTGTAGATGTGTGGCATTATTTCTGAGGCCTCTGTTCTGTTGCATTGGTCTATATATCTGTTTTGGTACCAGTACCATGCTGTTTTGGTTACTGTAGCCTTATAGTATAGTTTGAAGCCAGGTAGTGTGATGCCTCCAGATTTGTTCTTTTTGCTTAGGATCGTCTTGGCTATATGGGCTCTTTTTGGTTCCATATGAAATTTAAAGTTTTTTTTTTTTTTTTTTTTTCTAATTCTGTGAAGAAAGTCAATGGTAGCTTGATGAGGATAGCATTGAATCTATAAATTACGTTGGGCAGTATTGCCATTTTCATGATATTGATTCTTCTATCCATGAGCATGGAATGTTTTTTCCATTAATTTGTGTCCTCTGTTATATCCTTGAGCAGTGGTTTGTAGTTCTCCTTGAAGAGGTCCTTCATGTCCCTTGTAAGTTGTATTCCTAGGTATTTTATTCTCTTTGTAGCAGTTGTGAATGGGAGTTCACTCATGATTTGGCTCTCTTATTATTGGTGTATAGGAATGCTTGTGATTTTTGCACATTGATTTTGTATCCTGAGACTTTGCTGAAGTTGCTTATCAGCTTAAGGAGATTTTGGGCTGAGACAATAGGGTTTTCTAAGTATACAATCATGTCATTTGCCAACAGAGACAATTTGACTTCCTCTCTTCCTATTTGAATCCCGTTTATTTCTTTCTCTTTCCTGATTGCCCTGGCCAGAACTTCTAATACTTCCAATACTGTGTTGTCTTGTGCCAGTATTCAAAGGGAATGCTTCCAGCTTTTGCCCATTCAGTGTGATATTGGCTGTGGGTTTGTCATGAATAGCTCTTATTGTTTTGAGATATGTTCCATCGATACCTGATTTATTGGGAGTTTTTAGCATGAAGGGGTGTTGAATTTTATCGAAGGCCTTCTGCATGTATTGAGATCATCATGTGGTTTTTGTCATTGATCCTGTTTATGTGATGGATTACATTTATTGATTTGAGTATGTTGAACTAGCGTTGCATCCCAGGGATGAAGCCACCTTGATCGTCATGGATAAGCTTTTTGATGTACTGCTGGATTCGGTTTGCCAGTACTTTATTGAGAATTTTTTTTTTTTTTTTTTTTTGAGGCGGAGTTTCGCTCTGTCTCCCAGGCTGGAGTGCAGTGGCCGGATCTCAGCTCACTGCAAGCTCCGCCTCCCGGGTTTACGCCCTTCTCCTGCCTCAGCCTCCCGAGTAGCTGGGACTACAGGCGCCCGCCACCTCGCCCGGCTAGTTTTTTTTGTATTTTTTAGTAGAGACGGGGTTTCACCATGTTAGCCAGGATGGTCTCGATCTCCTGACCTCGTGATCCGCCCGTCTCGGCCTCCCAGAGTGCTGGGATTACAGGCCTGAGCCACCGCGCCCGGCCACTTTATTGAGAATTTTTGCGTTGATGTTCATCAGGGATATTGGCCTGAAATTTTCTCTTTTTGTTGTGTCTCTGCCAGATTTTGGTATCAGGATGATGCTGGCTTCATAAAATGAGCTAGGGAGGAGTCCCTTTTTAAAAATTGTTTGGAATAGTTTCAGAAGGAATTATACCAGCCCCTCTTTGTACCTCTGATAGAATTTGGCTGTGAATCCATCTGGTCCTTGGCTTTTTTTTTTTGATTGGTAGGCTATTAATTACTGCCTCGATTTCAGAACTTATTATTGGTCCATTCAGGGATTTGACTTCTTCTTGGTTTCGTCTTGGGAGGGTGTATATGTCCAGGAATTTATCCATTTCTTCTAGATTTTCTAGTTTATTTGCAAAGAGGTGTTTATAGTATTCTCTGATGGTAGTTTGTATTTCTGTGGAATCAGTGGTGATATCCCTTTTATCATTTTTTATTATGTCTATTTGATTCTTCTGTCTTTTCTTTATTAATCTGGCTAGCAATCTCTTTTGTTAGTCTTTTCAAAAAACAAGCTCCTTGATTCATTGGTTTTTTGAAGGGTTTGCTGGAAAGGATATGGAGAAATAGGAATGCTTTTACACTGTTGGTGGGAGTATAAATTAGTTCAACCATTGTGGAAGACAGTGTGGCGATTCCTCAAGGATCTAGAACCAGAAATACCATTTGACCTAGCAATCCCATCACTGGGTATATACCCAAGGGATTATAAATCATTCTATAAAGACACATGCACACATGTGTTTATTGCAGCACTGTTCACAATAGCAAAGACTTGGAACCAACCCAAATGCCCATCAGTGGTAGACTGGATAAAGAAAATGTGTCACATATACCACGGAATACTGTGCAGCCATAAAAAAGGATGAGTTCGTGTCCTTTGCAGGGACATGGATGAAACTGGAAACCATCGTTCTCAGCAAACTAACACAGGAACAGAAAACCAAAGACCGCATATTCTCACTCATAAGTGGGAGTTGAACAATGAGAACACGTGGACACAGGGAGGGGAACATCACACACTGGGACCTGTTGGGGGCTGGGGAATGAGGGGAAGGATAGTATGAGGAGAAATACCTAATATAGATGATGGGTTGATGGGTGCAGCAAACCACCATGGCACGTGTATACCTATGTAACAAACCTGCATGTTCTGCACATGTATCCTAGAACTTAAAGTATAATAATAAAAAAAAAAAGAAAAATAATGAGATTTCCAAGAAACTTTGTACTTTCTTTGAGCCGTTGAAATCAGGCAACAGATGAATAAATTAGGCAAGTGAGAGGCAGTGGCTTTACAGGAAAAAGATCAGCTGTAATTCAGCTTAGACATCCCTGTGACTATGACCCAGTGATTTTTATTACTAATTGGCCAGTAATTTCTGATGCGTAGTAGCTTACTACCTAATGAGTTGATTCGTCTGTTGGACAGAATCCATTGTTAGAAAATTCTTTCTTTTGCTGATCTGAAATCTATATCTTTTGTTACTGGCCCTTGCTTTGTTTTTTTTTGGGGGGGGCATAATACTTAGTAGGCCTGTTGGTTGTATTGCCCCATTAGGATTTACTTCTTCAGCTTAAATGTCTCTAGTGTCCTTCGTCTTCCTCCATATGACATGGGTTTTGAAACCTTTATCATCTTGATTATCCTTCCCTGAGTGTAATTTATCAGCATTTCTCTTAAAATGCAAGACCCAGAGCTAGTAACTGATCATGTTTCACTTAATCTGCCGGTGTGAGAGGTTACATAGTAAAATGTAAAAAAATTTGCATTTTAGGGCAGACTATTATCATTAATTGTTAGTCACTTTGAACCTAGTTTTCCTCAAATAGAAGATTATCCAACACTAATAAAAGATGAGTAACAAAGCTTTCTCGATATGGGAAATTTTGATATTAGTAAAAAGAAGTGAAAATATTTTGCTTTCATGAGAAAAAAAGTATATCAACCTTCATGCTAAAAATCAAATTCTTGCTAATGTTGACGTTAGTCAACTCATATGAAAATCTAAGGAAAGAATTGTAAGATCATTTCAGTGACATTGCACTTAGTATTATTTATGTACACTTAATAATATCATGGGGGAGGTTAGCTTTATTGCCTTTCATAGTTTCCTTTAGGTGTTGCGTTTAATCTAGCTGTTTATATTTGACGTCTATATTCTAATTTAAGTATTTGTTATGAAGAATAACTGTCACTCATTTTACTGATTTCCTGGTATGACCAAATTTATCTTAGTTTTCCTAAGTCTGTTTTTTATAACCTCACCATTTTGATTTGAAAACATTTCCAGAATCCTGTTTGTGGTACTCGATCTGTATTCAAGTCTCATGTGTACCACTGAGAAACCTTGGGTTCTCGGGCAGGTCATTTAACTGGCCTGTACACACACTTCTCCTTTTGCGTAGTGAGAGGCTTTTACTTCTTAGATTCTCCTCCTCTACCCCATCCTCTATAGGAGCCAGAAGAAATCCAAACTCACCTCTGCCCATATCTTCAACCTCTTTCTTCTGTGTAATACCTTTTATCTATCCTGGCTGCTCAGGTTTTTTCACAGCACTTCACAGTTTATGTGTGTTTTTGCTTTATTTACTTGTTGTTTGTTTCCCCCTCTGGACTAGATGCTTGATGGGGGCAGATAATGTATTTTCATTCACTGCTCCAAAACCTGATACGCAATAACATGTGTTGCACGTAAAAGATGCGCAAAAAATCCTGTGATACTGCTATTACTTTCAGATAGGCATGCAGCTTTTTCTTTCTCCTGATGTAGTGTTTATTAAGTTCTTTCCGGCCACCTGGACATTCATATTAAAATGAAATTTTAACTATGTAAATATAAATTACAATGCCATATGAAGGCTCAAGCTCCAGATATGTCAGTTTCTGTTGTATCCTTTGTTGATACATTTCTAGAATAGTTTTAAAATGATTACAGAATGTTCCTAGTGATTTGTTGTTTGCATATGACTTGGTAGCCTTGGCCTGTCCGTACTATAAAATGTGACTCTAGCCTAAGCTTAAGTATGTTGATGTATTTGTTGTGTAGGTGCCAAAAATTTACTCCTTTTAATAGTGTCAGTATTGATATCTGTCATCTGGAATGCAAGAATCTTTCTGAAAATTTGCTAATAAATGTAATACTACTGCCATACTGCCCAGAAATAATTTGTGTTTTTTTTGGGTGAAGTACCAGAATACCGTTTGGTCACTTACCTAGTGGCTTAAAGGAACCAGAGCATCTATCCAAAGGAGCCATTTAGTTTCCTCCCAGCACTTATGATTGAGCCTTTTTTGACTGTTTCAGAAGTGAGATTAGAGAAGTTTGTCTTGTTCTTTTGTCTCTTTTGAGGTTGAAGTTTAGGAGATTGACTCATTTTGGCCATTTTCTTGTTTCATTTTTACTGTAGGCAGTAACTGGGGCTAAAGCTCTGGGGAGGCACTTGGCTATGCTTGCTGAAGTATTTCCATAGTTGGACTGTCTCTGGCAAATAAGTAAATTTCATTTAAAGCTTTTCAAAGCTGTGTAAATCTTGGCAGAACCCCATAGAAAGCATAGCATATAGTTCCTTTTAAAACAACTATATTATTAAATGAAGAATTTGGGGAAAGCATATTGCTTTAATGGTCTTAATACCATTTAAAAAGATCCTTCTACATTAATATTCAAAATGTTTTCTAGTAGTGGTGGAAATCTTCTGCATCTACTAGTTCAAAGGTAGGCTTTCCCAGTCTTTTGGGATCTAGCAAGGATGTTTAGTCTTACCTGCAACTGTCCCTGCGAGAATGTAGATTTGAAGTTTTTAATAAAGTTGACCAGTTCATGTATTTCTGATGAATTAAATAGAGGAGAATGGCATTTGAGTAATCAGAAAATACTACCTTAAAATAATAAAATTTTGAAAGTGATGGCATTATAATGTTTTCAAAGCGTAATGATGTTAACTAAATTATCCAGTTACTGACTAGTACTTTTTTTTATACCTATCCCCAGGGAAGGAAGAATATGCAAGACGGTGCAAGTGATGGTGAAATGCCAAAATTTGATGGTGCTGGTTATGATAAGGATCTGGTGGAAGCCCTTGAAAGAGACATTGTATCCAGGAATCCTAGCATTCATTGGTTAGAGTCTTTGAAATTATTGAATTAAAGTAGAGGAGAACACAAGTTATAGGTTGGCTTGGTGTGAGTTTTCTCTTGTTATTCATTAATCTGATTATGACCACCTCTGTAATGTGAAAGTATAGAATTGACGGGAGAGTTGTGTCGAATGTAACCAGGACATTTTACATGTTAATTTGAAGTTGATATATAACTGACAAAAGTTGTTAATTCAGTGACATGTCCTCATTAATAACTAATGTTTTCACTGATGTTTTTATGCAGTAACAATTAGACTAATGTTCTTAATATGAGAACAATTTCTTAAGTAAAAAAAATTAGAAGAATTAGGTTTGACCATAAATCAAAGATCCCTGAATAAACATTATGAAACTTTGCTCTTCTTTCAAAGGGATGACATAGCAGATCTGGAAGAAGCTAAGAAGTTGCTAAGGGAAGCTGTTGTTCTTCCAATGTGGATGCCTGACTTTTTCAAAGGGATTAGAAGGCCATGGAAGGTGAGAATTTATTAAATTGGTTTTGGTATAAGAATGCTGCTTGCATCAGAATGAAAGGCAGCATTGCTGTAGTTTTTGATGTATTTAACCCATTTTGAAAAGCTTGGGAGAAGTTTATGTACACCCAAAACACCTGGATTTGAATTTGTATTGTGATGTGTTACATCTGCATAGTAGGAGAGATGGGCTTGGAGTGTTGAAACTATATAGTCTTTAGGTCACTTCCCTCAGGGATGCTGAGCTAGAGATTAGTTTTAAGAATTTTCTAGGTATATGGTTCTGTAAATAAAAAGTTAAGCAGATTAAGCAGAAATAATGCATAGTCTTATAGAAGAAAGGTATGATCAAACAGTTATTTTTCAAAAGTTGGAATATTTCTCATTGATGGTTATTTTGTTTTACTTGTCACTGACTTGAAGCTCATTGTTGACTGTTTTATAGACTACATTTGCTATATTTTGAGTTTTCACAAATGTTTTTTCTAAAGAGAGGTCTTTAGCTGTGTTTTAAAAAACGACTTCTTGACCGGGTACCATGGCTCACCCCTGTAATCCCAGCACTTTGGGAGGCTGAGGAGGGTGGATCACGAGGTCAGGAGATCGAGACCATCCTGCCCAACATGGTGAGATCTCATCTGTACTGAAAATACAAAAATTATCTGGGCATGGTGGTGCGTGCCTGTAATCCCAGCTAGTCGGGAGGCTGAGGCAGGAGAATTGTTTGAAGCCGTGAATCGGAGGTTGCAGTGAGCCAAGATTGTGCAACTGCACTGCAGCCTGGCAACAGAGCCAGGCTCCGTCTCAAAAAAACAAACAAACAAGCAAACAAAAAAAACCACTTCTTATATCATTACAGAATATCTGACTTTATGAATTTATTTTGTCCTTGCTGTGCTTTTGTAGTATTTATTGGCAAACTGGCTTAAGAAAATAAGATATATTTCTAAAGAATCTTTTTCCTGACCAAATAATTTTTTTTCTGCAACAGTAGAATAAAATTCTTGACTAGAACTATTATTATTTTTTTAAAAACCGTGTTTGAATTTTTTAGGGATTTGTGAGAATGGATTATTTACTAAAATGGGACAATAAATTTATTTAGTTTTTGAGACTGAGTCTTACTCTGTTGCCCAGGCTGGTGTGCAGTGGCATGATCTTGGCTCACTGCAACCTCTGCCTCCTAAGTTCAAGTGATTCTTGTGCCTCAGCCTCTGGAGTGGCTGCAATTACAGGTGCGTGCCACCACGCCCAGCTAAATTTTGTATTTTTGGTAGAGGCTGGATTTTGCCATGTTGGCCAGGCTGGTCTTGAACTCCTGGCCTCAAGTGATCCGCCCACCTTGACCTCCCAAAGTCCTGAGATTACAAGCATGAGCCACTGTTTCAAGCCTGATAAATGTATTTTAAAGAATACATGAAAATAAGGAGACCTTAGAAATTTTTCAGGTTTATAAAATTTGTCTCAAAACGTAAATTCCAGAATTTCAGAATTGGAATGAGTCTTTGAGATCATCTTAAATCCCCATTATTTGACAGACTAGAAAATTGAAGTCCAAATAGGTTGTGACAACCATAATAGACCTTTAGAAAATTTAAAATTCAATGTGTCTCAGCTTCCTATGTTTATATGTGCCTTTCCCTCCATAGCACACGTCTGCATTGTGTGATACCATTCCTTTATCCTTCAGGCATTTACTTAGCCCTGTTATATGTAAGGTTCCTTGTTTCTCAAGACAGAGTCCCTGAGCTGTGAGACATCCTAAACAGAGAGTTGGGCAGTTACAGATCGCTTTCAGCGTTAGGCACTAGCAGAGCCTAATGGGTGGTACAGTCCACATGTGCTTGGAAAGCTCAGCAAAGCGCAAACATGACATGATTAGAGAAGGCTTTATGCTTGAGGACGTGGGATTCAAGCTGCAATTTGTAGGGTTGTGAGGATTTCACTGTGTTGGAGGAGACATTTTGGAGATGTAGGAACTTGAGGGGGATGAATGATGTGAGCAGTGGAATATAGTGAGAAAGTGTAAGTGTGTTTGCGAATAGATGCGTTGACGTTTTGTAAGGAAGGCAGCATAGAATATTGGTAAGGGGCACAGATCCTGGATCCAGACTGGGTGCATACGAATTCTAACCATTTCCACTTACTCTGTGATCTTGAGCAAGTTATGGAACTTCTCCATGCCTCACTTTCCTTATCTATAAAATGGGAATAATAATAGTTATCTCATAGGATATAGTGAGGTTAAAATGAGTTAATGAGGCCGTAGAATTATGTAAATGTTGAAAACATAAATTAGTGGAAGATTCCAATGGGAAGGTAGGTTGAGGCCAGACTATTTCCCAGGAGTTCTATTCTTTTTCTATAGATGTTTAGGAGACATCTTTGAGCAGGTAGGTAGCATAATTAAACTGGTGAGTTGGAAAAAACAGTCTGGTTGCAATGAACACAGAAAGATGGGAGGCAAAGAGCATGTTCAGAAGCGATTGGCAGTAGTTTAGGCTTAAAATTCAAAGAGCCTGAATTAGGATGGTGATTATGAATTAGGAATGGAAGGACAGATGCTAGTGATATTTACTGAAGGAAGTTGGTAACCTTTTGGATGTAATATATATGTCAAGAAGAAGGCAGGGGTAAAGATAATTGGGTTTTGTCTGTGGCAGAATAGTGATGATAACATAAATGTGGAGCTCAGGAAGGAGAAAGACGCTGGTTTATTGTTCTTGATGTTGAAAGTTCAGTGGGAGCAGGGGGTGCTTCTGGGGAAAAAGATATGGAATTATTTTTGAGTTTTAAATTTTGGTATATTAACGTGGAAATGCACCAAGTTAGAAATACAGGGCCGGCCGGGCACGGTGGCTCACGCCTGTAATTCCAGCACTTTGGGAGGCTGAGGCAGGCGATCACGAGGTCAGGAGATCGAGACCATCCTGGCTAACACGGTGAAACCCCGTCTCTACTAAAAATAAAAAATTAGCTGGATGTGGTGGCGGGCGCCTGTAGTCCCAGCTACTCGGGAGGCTGAGGCAGGAGAATGGTGTGAACCCAGGAGGTGGAGCTTGCAGTGAGCTGAGATTGCGCCACTGCACTCCAGCCTGGGGGACAGAGCGAGACTCTGTCTCAAAAAAAAAAAAAAAAAAAAAAATACAGGGCTGAAGCTTGTGAGAGAAGTTAAAGACGGAGATATTAAGTGCCTTTTCAAAAATACGTATCTCTGGGATGAACTTTTCTGTAACAGAATAATAGCGAGGTCCTTCTTTATAAGTTTTAAGATCAGATTATATGATTTTTATAAAGGCAACATTTAAAATTTTACTTAGAAAATAAGGAGATGCCCAAGAAATAGACTACTGTATTTTCAGTGGCTGAAGTATAAACATATGCTTGAATCACTCTTACACTGAGACTCTAGCCATCTATCCATTTATCATCCAGCCTATCTTAGCACTTCTTAGACTGCGTCATAATTTATCTATCTATATTTTCTAATAGATTAAAAGTCTCTTGAGGATTTATGTGTGATTCCTGATAGATTCAATTTTTTTTCCTCAGGGCCTAGTACTTAGTAAGCATTGGATACATTTACACTGGGTAAATACATATTTATTGAGTATTTACCTTGTGTCACGTGATAGGCTAAGTGCGGAGGATACCAAAATGAGTGAATAATAATAGCCCCCAAGAAGCTCATGGTCTTTGGGTGAATAAGCATGTGTTTAATGGAGGCCATGTGTTAAGTGCAGTATTTGTTGAGGACAGTGTGACTAGTGTCTGAAAGAGTAATGAACTCGCTGCTATGGCAGGAGAGAGGAGGAGGGACTTAGTCTGCTGTGGAGAATAATATCAGGGATGGCCTCCCAGAGCAGGTGACTCTGAGCTGAGACTTGAAAGATGAATAGAAGTTAAACAGGTAGATGTGATGAAGAAAGGCTCTAAGGCAGAGTGGATATCATGTACAAACACATGAAAAGTGTAAGAGAACATAGTATATGTGAGGAATCTTCTGTAGTTCAGTGTGGCTGGAAGGACAGAGTGTTTATATGGGACATAGTAACAAAAGACACTGCTGGAGTGGTTGGTGTGACCTACTTCTCACGAAGAGCCCTGCATGCCATGCCAAAGATGTCAGTGAGCCACTGAAGAGTTTTTAGTAGAAGGGTATTTGCAAGTGTAGGAAGATATCGTTTCCGTAGCAGTATGGAGGATAGGTTGGGGATGGACATAGATGGACATGAAAAAGTAATCTCATCAGGAGGCTGGTGAAATAATCTAGCCAAACAATGAGGACAGATACCTGTAGAAAGGCCTGGGCTTTTTTGTTAGTGAAGAATCAGTGGATTTGTGAGAGATGTTTAGAAGGTATAAGTGACTGACTGTTTACAGGGATGTGGGAGAGACAAGTTGTATGACTCCCAGATTCCAGGCTTGAATTGAATGACTTCTGACATGACCTACCTAGAGTTGGGCCAGACTTCACAGGTTGAGAGCCCAGTTTTCCGCAAGACTGCCCTCACTTCAGACACTAGCTGCAAGCCTGGGGGTCCCTGGGTCACTCTTACAACCAGCTGGCTACAAATTCAGGGGTTCCCACTACCCTCTCAGGTTTGATAATTCTCTAGAACAACTCACAGAACTTAGGGAGGCCTTACAGTCGAGCCCAGGACAACATAGGCATGAATATCACGGATCCCCTTACACATGGCTTTTCTTCTGCCTCTGCCGCCCCAGAGACAACAAGGCCAACCCCTCCTTTTCCTCCTCCTCCTTAGCCTATCCAAGCTGAAGACCTTTAAGGTGACACACTTACATTTAATGAATAATAAATATATTTTTATCATAATTTTCTTAATAATGTTTTCTTTTTTCTATGTTTATTGTAAGAATATACAATACATATACAAAATACGTGTTTACAGTTTTTGTTATCAGCAAGACTTCAAGTCAACAATAGGCTATTCATTGTTATGTTTTTTTGGGAATCAAAAATTATATGCAGATTTTTGACTGTGTAGGGGATTGGTGCCCCAACCCCTGAGTCGTTCAGGGAGCAGCTGCACTTACAATGATATTGTTATTATAGCCAAAGGATATAAATCGGAACCAGCCAAAAGGAGAAACTTACAGGGCGAGGTCTAGAAGGATGCGCAAGGTGACGCTTCTTTCGCCCTCTCTTCCTGGAGTCAGGATGCTTTACTCTCCTGGAAGTGTGACAATATGGAGATTATGGCATCACATGGACGTGTGATAGTACTGCTGTAGTTTGGATATGGTTTGGTCATTTGTCCCACCAAATCTCATGTTGAAATTTGATTCTTGATGTGGTAGTGTTGGGAGGTGGTGCCTAATGGGAGGAGTTTGGGCCATGGGGGCAGATCCCTCATGAATGGCTTGGTGTCGACCTCGTGGTAATGAGTATGTCCTCACTCTGTTCATTCTCATGAGAAGTGGCTGTTGCCCCTCTCTCTTGCTTCTGCTCTTGCCATGTGAGTTCTGCAAGCTGCTGGCTCCCTTTCACCTTTCTCTATAAGTGGAAGCAGCATGAGGCCACCACTAGAAGCTGAACGGGTGCAGGCACCATGCTTCCTTTACAGCCCGCAGAACTGTGAGCCAAATAAACCTTTTTTTCTTTAAAATTACCCAGCCTCAGGTATTTCTTTGTAGCAACACAAATGGACTAAGAGAAATACATAGAGTATTGCCAATTAGGGACGCTCACGTGATCAATTGAATCATTGCCCATGGTTCTTAATCTCTTGTTCTCTTCTTCTCCCCAGAGGTTGAGTTGATATCACATGGCTCAAAGCCCCAGCTCTGTAATCACATGGTTGGTTTTCCTGGCATGGTCACCCCCCATCCTGAGTTGTCTTGTTGGTGTTAACTATATAGGGGCCCACCATGAGTCACCTGATTAGCATAAAATTTCAGGGCCTATTGTGATAACAAAATTAATCCTGTCGGTAGGGTATTTCCACGGTTTTAGAGGCTATTTTCCAGGGACCAGGGACAAAGGCCAGCTAAATTCTTTATTATACAGGGTGCAGGGAACTGATATTGGAAATAGAGAAAGGAGCAGGTTTAAATAGAAACAAAATGTGTTTCAGTAAATACTCAGCAGCTAATTCGAAATAGAGGGCGGGAGCTTCAGATAAAATTCAGTAAAATTGTGAGACAGAAAGGTTGGTTGATGATATGGGTATGGATGAGTTTGTTCAGGAGTTTTTAAAGGGAAAGGTTTAGAATTGCTTTGGGAATGTAAAGGGCAGAGGAAAGAGGAGATCTGAGGTGGTGAACATAGCCAGAGAGCAGAAGTGTCAGGAAAAGGGCAGTGTCAGGGTTTCAAGAAGAGGGGGATTAATACCATGTATTAATCAAAGCAGCGTCAAAGAGAAGTCAGGGAGGCCCGACTGAAGAGTGGTCATTAGGTTAGTAAATGAAGTATTTTTAGTGAATTGGTGAAGACTAAAGTCATGTTGTAGCTTATGAAGAAGAAATAGCATAAACCATTGAAGGTCGGCTGTGAGAGGAAGGAGAGGTTGATAGTAGCTAGAGGATTTGTAGAGTCAAGTGAAGGATTTTTTTTTTTTTTTTTGGGTGTCAATTTTATCTATCTTTTTAAAACATTTGTGTTTTTGAATTGATACATAATAAATATACATACTTTTGGGGTTCATGTGATAATATATTTGCATAATTTGTAAAGATCCAATCAGTGTAAATGGGATATCCACTACCTTTAACATTTGTCTTCATGCTAAGAACATTCAAATTATTAAATTATTCTCTTCTAGTTATTTTGAAATATACAATAGACTATTGTAAACTATGGTCACACTACTGATCTATCAAGTTGTACTCATTAATCAGCCTCTCTTAATTCTCCCTTGACCCCTACCCTTCCCAGCCTCTGGTAACCGTCAGTCTATTGTGTCTTTATGAGATCCTTTTTTAGCTCCCACAAATGAATGAAAACATGTGATATGTGTCTTTTTGTGCTTGGTGTATTTCACTTAACGTAGTGACTTCCACCTCCATCCATGTTGCTACAAATGACAAGATTTTATTCTTTTTTATGGCTGTATAGTATTCCATTATATATACACCACATTTTCTTTCTCCATTCATCCATTGTTGGGCACTTAGGTTGATTTCATGTTTTGGCTGTTGTGAACGGTGCTGTGATAAAGACAGGAGTGCAAATAACTCTTTGATATATTGATTCCCTTTTTTTTTTTTTCTTTTTTTGGATATATACCCAGTAGTAGAATTGCTGGATCATATGGTAGATCTACTTTTAGTTTTTTGAGGAACTTCCACACAGTTTTCCACGGTGGCTTCCACCAACAGTACAGGAGCATTCCCCTTTTTCCATATCCTCACCATCATCTATTATTAGCTATCTTTTTGATGAAAGCCATTTTAATTGGAGTGAGATGATCTCATTTTGGTTTTGACTTGAATTTCTCTAATGATTAGTGATGTTGAGCATTTTATATCTATTGGACGTTTGTATGTCTTTTGAGAAATGTCTATTCAGACCTTTTGCCCATTTTAAAATTGGATTATTTGTCTTTTTGCTGTTGAGTTGCTTGAGCTGCTTATGTGTTCTGGTTACTAATCCCTTGTCAGATGGATATTTTGCAAATATTTTCTCCCATTGTGGGAGTGTCTCTTTGTTGTTTCCTTTGCTGTGCAGAAGCTTTTTAGTTTTATATAATCTGTTTATCTGTTTTTGCTTTGGTTGTCTGTGCTTTTGAGGTCTTACACAAAAAATCGGCCTGGACTGATGTCCTGTAGCATTTCCCCAGTGTTTTCTTCTAGTAGTTTCGTAGTTTCAGGTTTTTAACCTATTTTGATTTGATTTTCGTATATGGCCTTTAATCCATTTTGATTTTTGTATATGGTGAGAGATCGACATCTAGTGTCATTCTTCTGTATATGGTTATCCAGTTTTTCCAGCAACATTTATTGAAGAGACTGTTCTTTCCTTAAGGGCTTTTTGTAACGTGACAGATTAAAGTGTATTTATATACCGAGGGGAAAGAGCCAGTAGACAAAGAGATATAGGAAAGAGAGAAATTAATTAAAGGAGTAATGTCATGAGAAGGTGAAGTTTATAAATATCATACAGTAGCTATGAACAGATGCTAATGTTAGAAATGAACTCCTATAGGAGGTGGCCACATTAATGGCATTACAGGATGGCCCTCTCAGAGAGAATGGAAAAAGGCATCGCAGAAATAAGAACTTTGCTCTGGCTATGCCTATAGCATCAATTGGTCGTTTTCATGGTTTTTAAAATCTCAACCTCATGCAAAGTTGAGGGCTCCCTAACAAAACAAAATATTTTTTTAAAACTAATGTTTCAAATCTTAGTGATTCCTGGTTGATCTGTGTGTCAAAATTCTATAGCTAGAAAAGCATTTGGACAGTTTCTGAACTTGGAGTTCATGGAACTTTGACATACACATAGTTTTCAAAGCTTAAATCCCCAGAAGCTTGTCAAACCAAAGTAGCAATTGGATCAGAATTCCTCTTAAGGAATCACCAAATATTATGCACAAAAATTTAGTGTGAGCTATGTGTTTAAACTCTAAAGTACTGGAAGAAAATAAAGAACCCATTAGTTTTTTAAGACTAGAGGATTGGTTTCCTTGAATAATTTTTATTCCTCACTGATTTGTTTTTATAGAATACTTTTATGTTTGTTTTCAAAACTAAGAAGTAACTAAAGTTTGGTTTTTATTCTGCATTTACTGGCTCTTTCATCACTATCACTGTTTTATATAAACTGTCTAACACTTTAAAATGATACAAATCTTGCTAATTTGATTATGTTTGAATCACCACTGGATTTTTTACTGTTACCTTATTAACTCATAAATGGGTCTTTATTTTTTACTGAAAGCTGTATATTATAAATGCACTGTGGAAGATAGCTTCTGTCCCTCATAGAGGGTAAGGAATGTGTAATTCTGCCACATGTGATAGAAAATGTCTTATTTTTAATATGTGTAAACAGAAAAGTTGCTTTTAAGCAGTGCTCAGTATTATATGTATATATCATATGCCAGGTTCAGGAAACTGAGATTCTGTCTAAATATATGAGAAAACTGTTTGTTGTCTAGGCTTTTTGTTAGATTATCTCTGACTACCTCTGACTTGAGACATTTTGTGAAATTTCTTCGTTTTTTTCTAGCTATAAAATGATACTCTTGCTAAATGCATCATGATTTTACTGTGACAATTTTGAGTTTATCTTTTGATGGAAAAATCTTAATGTACATTAATAGCTGATAATTTATAAAACTTTTTTAATTTGATAAATCATTTAATCCATCTTTTGAAATGTCAGGGTGTACTGATGGTTGGACCCCCAGGCACTGGTAAAACTATGCTAGCTAAAGCTGTTGCCACTGAATGTGGTACAACGTTCTTCAACGTTTCCTCTTCTACGCTGACATCTAAATATAGAGGTGAATCTGAGAAGTTAGTTCGTCTGTTGTTTGAGATGGTGAGTGACGATAAATTCAGATTTTAAAGTAGTGTGTGTAGGCCTATGATGCTCCCATAAATCAGTTCTGTCCACCTGGAATCTTTTTTGAAAAGGGCAGTGTAGTTCTATTTTAATAGTTCTTGACACACTGACGAGAAATGGGATGATGAGTTTTGTGGGGTAGTTGGTGTATCTTCAGTGTATCTTTTTCTTTAAGGCACAGCAAGGCCTTTTGGCATCCTGTCCACTGAGGGCGGAGGAAGAGACTTTGGTTGTGTGTGTGGGTTGACTGGTATTTCTGCATCTCTAGTGAGCTGATGGAAGAGAAGAATATTTTAATATGTATTTTAAAAATCAGAGCCTGACCTGTCATTAAAGTTTATTCCTTTTTCATACGGGATTTGCAGTAACTTAAGAATGTATATGTGAGGATTGAGATTGACTTATTTTTGAAAAATTTTTCATTAAGGAAATTTTCAGACATGAATGTAGAAAGCATAGTACAATGAACCCCTATGTATCTATCACCCAACTTCACCAGCCATATAACCTTTATTTTTAGAAATTTCTTTTTTCTCATGGGAATGATTGATTTAGCCTGTGCCATAACCAGGTGATGGCATTAAAACAGTGAGAAGTTTCTGCTCTCTTTTGCCATTGCTTTAAAAGATTTTTTTAAGTACTCCGATTGTTTTATGAGATTATTGAATGATTTCTTTAAAATATTTTCATAAAGGCTAGATTTTATGCCCCTACCACGATCTTCATTGATGAGATAGATTCTATCTGCAGTCGAAGAGGAACCTCTGATGAACATGAGGCAAGTCGCAGGGTCAAGTCTGAACTGCTCATTCAGATGGATGGTAATTGATATTTCATTATTGTTTCGAAACTCTTATTTTTCAATATTTTGTGTAAACTCATAATCAATGGATGGATTAGAAGGCAACCTAAGTTTAATTATTTGTTCATTCACCCATTTGTTCATTTGTTCATGCACCCAGAAAGCATTGCACCATTTCAGGTTCTGAGGTTACAAAGAAAAAGGCTACTATGGCCTTCAAGGAGCTTACTATTTGGAGCAAAGGTTCTAGAGGCGTGATCTAGAGTCCTAGGGATCCTTGAGACCCTTTAAAGAATCTGCAAGGTCAAAACTATTTTCATAGGAATATCAAGTCATTGTTTGCCTTTTCTTTTTCACTCTCATTCTCTCACAATGTACAGTAGAGTTTTCTAGAGGCTGTAAGATGTAGGGTATCATAAAAGGTAGAAAGCAGAAGCAGATATGAGAATCCAGCTTTTCTCTAGTTAGACATTAAAGAGATATGCAAAAATGTAAAAAAAAAAAAAGGTCCCTCTACTTTTTAAAAATATTTTGGAAAACATACTTTTCATTAAAATATGTAAATAAGTAATGAATTTATCATTTTTAAGTGAACTAATATTTTTAAATTTCAATTTTAGGTTTTTTCTTTTTTTTCTTATAATTTACCCATGCACCATCTATTTTAAGTTTTAAAGATACTGATAGATACACTCCACACACAAAAAAGCTGTTTGGGGTTCTTAATAATTTTTTTTTTTTAAGGTTTAGAGTCTTGCTCTGTTGCCCAGGCTGGAGTACAGTGGTGTGAACACAGCTTGCTGCAGCCTTGACCTCCTGGGCTCAAGCAATCCTCCTGCCTCAGCCTCCTAAGTAGCTGGGACCACAGGCGCATGCCACCACATCTGGTTAAGTTTTATTTTTTTGTAAAGACGGTCTCGTCGTGTTTCCCAGGCTGTAGTTGTACTCTTGAGCTGAGGTGATCCTCTGGACTCAGCCTCTCTAAGTGCTGGGATTATAGACATGAGCCACTGCATGCAGCCTCAGTAATTTTTAAGAGTATAAAAGGGTCCTGAGATCAAACAGTGTGAGAACCACTGATCTGGATGAGAAGCAGGCAACTGATCAGATGAGTATAATACATTTTGGTACATTCTGGGGTAGAAGTAAAGTCTGGGTGCAGTGGAAACACAGGAGAGGCACCACCAAGACTAAGGGGGAGTCATGGAAAGAGATAGCCGAGTTGGACTTTGAAGCATTGGTAGGAGTTATCCAGACAGAGAAAAAGGGCCCTGAGGAGCCTTAGAAGGAAGAGGGTTATGGGCTCAGAGCTGCCGTTTAGAGATAAGTTACTCTGGTAGTTAGTTGTGTGGTAGACAAGAGGCTGTTCAAGCAAAACATTAGAACAGATAAAATAAGTTTAAAAATATCCAGGGTGAGGGACTGAGTGCAGTGGCTCATGCGTGTAGTCCCAGCACTTTGGGAGGCTGAGGTGGGAGGATCACTTGAGGCTAGGAGTTCAAAACCAGCCTGGTTAACATAGCAAGACTTGAAGCAACAACTTTAAAAAGTAGCTGGGTGTGGTGGCACGTGCCTGTAGTCCCAGCTACTCAGGAGGCTAAGGTGGGAGGATAGCTTGAGCCGCAGGAGTTGGAGGCCACAGTGAGCTGTAATTGTGCCATAGCACTCCAGCCTGGGCAACAGAGCAAGAACCTGTCTCATAACAACAACAAAACACCAGTAATATCCAAGTTGTATTGTTTCAAAACAGTCATGGTTATTCATCAACTATGGATACTTACTGAATACTTACAATGTACTATGAGACCCTTCCCTCAATGAGTTTACCATTTTAACTTTTGCTAAAATATGAGAGAAAGGAATGAGTATGTTTTATTTTTGAGGTGGGATATAGGGGAAAACATTAGGTGTTTAAAATTGGAAAAGGAAATTACTGAATACAAATTTAGTCAGCTGAATTTCATTGAGGGATATTTGTGATTATTGTTGATTATTAGTTGGACAGCTTGATTCTTTGTCATAATGATTGGAGTTTAGTAATAAGAAAATGTTGTAAGTTTCAGTGAGCCAACATCATGCCAGAGCACTCCAGCCTGAACAATGGAACCAGACCTTGTTTTTTTAAAAAAATAACTATATTGAGCTAGGTTGCTTTAAATCCACTAGTACTTTATTATGCCAGACTAGAAAGTCTTATCAGTAAAATTTACGGGTTTTTTATCTTTTATTTTTCACTACATATTTTCTAGAGTTTCTGTTGTGTGACCTGAAATTTTTTATTCTAAAGAGGAGACACTGTGTGCGTACATGTAGTTCGTTTGGTTATTTTTATCTGTGATTACTGGGTTCATTCTTAAATGTCTTGTTTGTTTTTTACAAGTCACTTAAAAGTTTAAAGGACAACATCATGGAAATATAACCTGTCTTTCAAAATTATAATTGCATGCTAGAATATTAAGTAAATGTGAACCCTCTGTTTCCACTTCTTGAGAAAATAGACTAAAAACTAAAGTAAAATATTTGCGGAACTTTATGATTTCAAAGAAATAAGAGGAATAAAACAGAGCCTAATCTCCCATGCCTTTTCTTTTCAGAGGAAATATACATTCATTTTCTTACAGAAAAATGGATATTTTTATTGGATTAAAATCCTGCACTGGGTTACACAAGAAAAAAACAAAAAAAGAAAAATCCCACACTAGGTTATGTGAATTCTTCTACTTCTTTGTTTTGTAGTTATCTGTTGATGAGTCTGGTTTTGCCACCACACAGAGGTTAGGACTACACTGTCTTCTTCATCATTGATTCTGTCACTTTGGCTAACAGAAATGTTAACTGAATGAAAGTGTAAAGGGTTATAAGAAAAACACTATCTTTTCCTCCCTTCCTGTGTATAGGAGTTGGAGGAGCTTTAGAAAATGATGATCCTTCCAAAATGGTTATGGTATTGGCTGCTACTAATTTCCCGTGGGACATTGATGAAGCTTTGCGAAGAAGGTTAGAAAAAAGGATATATATACCTCTCCCAACAGGTATGATGCCTTCTCTACTTTGAGCTTTCTGTTACTTTGTGTTACCTTTCCCATGTATCTGAATCTTTATTCCATTGCCATTCTGCTTAAAGAAGCAGAATAACATCACAAAACTAATTTGTAGTAGATGTGAACACAGGCCACAGTACTCTATTGAAATTTCTTACGTTTCAGAGAAATTCTTAAATTTGGAACAATATTCATGTTAATAAATATGGTAGCACTTTTAAGTTTTCACTTTTAAACTTGAAGGTTTTTTAAAATCTTTTTCAAAACATGCTGTTTTGGAGTGAGCGTGTGTGTGTGTGTATTTTTATTTTTTTATTTTTGAGACAGAGTCTTACTCTGTTGCCCAAGCTGGAGTGCAATGGCGTGATCTGAGGTCACTGCAACCTCCACCTCCTAAGTTCAAGTGATTCTTGTGCCTTAGTCTTCCGAATAGCTGGGATTACAGGTGTGTGCCACCACACCCAGCTAATTTTTGTGTTTTTAGTAGAGACAGGGTTTTGCCATGTTTTCTAGGCTGGTCTCGAACTCCTGGCCTCAAGTGATTTCCTGTCTCGGCCTCACAAAGTGCTGGGATTACAGGTGTGAACTGCCATGCCTGGCCTGGAAAATATAATTTCATCCTGTTAATGAATGCTGAAATTTCCGTACATGAATTTTTTCTTTTTATTTTGAGGTAAAATGTGCATAGAATGAAATGTACTTAAGTATATAATTTGAAAGAGTACAAATAAGTACTCCTGTTTAATCAATACCCTAATCAAGATGTAGGGCATTTCTATCATCCTATAAAGTTCCTGTGTTCTCCTACCAGCTAACCCTCCAATAGGCATTCACTGTACGTGATTTTTATCACCATAGATTAGTTCTTTCTCTTGTTAAACTTCATATAAATGGAATCGTAACAGCATGTACTCACTGTGTCTGGCTCCTTTCACTTGAGGTTCATCCATGTGATCACATGTATCAGCAGTTTATTCCTGGTTTGATTATACCACAATTTCTTTATTGTCCTTTTGATTGGTATTTAAGTTATTTCTAGTTTTTTGGCTATTATGAATAAAGCTGTAAACTTTCTTGTACATATCTTTTTTATGGATGAATGTTTTCAGTTCTTTTGGATAAGAAAAGAAAGGATGGGTCATAGGGTAGGCATATGTTTAGCTTTTATAGGAAATACCCAAATTATTTTTCAGAATGGTTGTACCATTTTGTATTCCATCATCAATAATTGGTAATTCAAATACTTCCGTATCCTTGCCGACATGTGGTGGTGTCAGTATTTTAATTTCAGTCATTCTAGTAAGTATGAAATGCTCTCTCATGATTTTAATTGGTATTTCTCTGATGACTTACGTAGAGTACCTTTTTATGTGCTTTTCATGGTCATGGTATACTTTTTGTGTAGTGTCATTTCTTTTTCCCAGTTTTTAATTGGATTATTTGTTGCTTTATTAATGCTTTTTATGTTATTAGATCTGTGCATTGTGAATATTTTCTTCCAGTTTGTGGTTTGCTTTTGATTTTCTTTATGGTATCTCTTAATAAGTAGACATTTTACATTTTGATGAAGTCCTGTTGACAATTTTTTTAAATGAATAGTACTTTTAGTGTCTTAAGAAATCTTATCTATCCCAAAGCTGCAAAGTTTTTCTCCTGTTTTCTTTTGGAAACTGTATTTATGTCTGTGATTCCTCTTGAATGAATGTGTGTGTGTGCGTGTGTGTGTGTGTGCAGATGAGTAATTTTTTTCATACTATACAGTTGTAGCATCACTTACTGAAAGTTTTATTTTTTCATTGAATTACTTCAGCACCTTCATTGAAAATTATTTTGTTGTGTATGTGTGGGTCTGTTTCTGAATACTATTCTGTTCCATCGTTTTTTAAATCCACACACATGGTTACCTAAGTTACTTGTTTTTTTCTTGAGCAAGCTTTGGTAACTTGTGTCTTTCAGAGAATTTGTCTATTTTTTATAAGTTGTCAGATTGTTTTGGATTTGACCTAATGTGAATGTGGAAGCTGATTAAATAGTTATGAGAGATGGTGGATTTCATGTCTGGTTCTGGAACTTGAAGTCAATAAGGAGGGCACTTAGGAAGAGATGATGAATGTGAAGTGGTAGAAGTAAGGACAAACTCTACCTGTGGAGGTAGAATCCATGAGGATACATTGAAATCTGTGTTGAACTCTTTTTTTTCTGCTGAGACTCCTAACCTTGATGAATGGGCTTTCTGACAGAAGAAGCTAGCTAAATGTATACCTGGCTCAAGAGTCAAGAAAGCTGAAGGGGCCGGATGCGTTGGCTCATGCCTGTAATTCCAGCACTATGGGAAGCCGAGGCGGGCGGATCACAAGGTCAGGAGATCAAGACCATCTTGGCTAACACAGTGAAACCCCGTCTCTACTAAAAAATATAAAAAATTAGCCAGGCGTGGTAGTGGGCGCCTGTAGTCCCAGGTACTCGGGAGGCTGAGGCAGAAGAATGGCATGAACCCGGGAGGCGGACCTTGCAGTGAGCTGAGATCGTGCCACTGCACTCCAGCCTGGGTGACAGAGCGAGACTCCATCTCAAAAAAAAAAAAAAGCTGAAGGAAGAAATGTGGCAGAAACTACAAAGAGCTGAAGGTGCAAGTGCTGCCCCACACTAACAAGGAGAACGGAGAACCAAGAAATAAGTGACAGTATGTGCCAGCTTTCTGAGATGATTCATTTTTGCCTTTCACGTCTCAGACATAACTCATGTGGTCCACAATAACCCAGAACTATGCAATAAAGAGAATTCTGGGAAATGAAATTCCAGCTTCACTTAAGTTGGCATAATACAAATCTACACACCTTATTTTCCTTTTTTTGGCCATAGGATCTGTAGTGATGGCTCATTTTTCATTCCTAATATTAGTAATTTGTCTCTATTGTTCTTCATAATTTTTGGTTGAGATTTATCAATATTGTTAATCTTTTCAAAGAACCAAATTTTTGCTTTGTTAGTTTTCTATTTTCTATTTCAGTGATTTCTTCTCTCTTTAAAATAATTTTTTTTGCTTTATACTTTGAGTATAATTTTTTCTTTCTGAAGTTAGAAACTAAGATTATTGATTGTAGGGATAGCCCTCTCCCACTTTTTTTTTAAGAGACAGAATCTTGCTCTGTTACCCAGGAGTGCAGTGGCATGATTGTAGCTCACTGCAGCCTCAAACTTTTGGGATCAACAGATCCTCCCACCTCAGCCTCTTGAGTAGGGACTGCAAACACATGCCACTGTGCCTGGCTCATTTTTTTTATTTTTATTTTTTGTAGAGACAGAGGCTTGCTGTGTTTCCCAGGCTGGTCTCAAACTCCTGGCCTCAAGCAATCCTCCCGATAGCACTGGGATTGCACATGTGAGCCACTGCACCTGGCCTTTTTTTCTTTTTTTAATGTGTACATTTTAAAGCTATAAATTTCTCATTAAGTACTGCTTTGCTTTTATCTCACAAATTTTGCTATATCTTTTTTTTCTATTAAGTTAGAACTATTTTCTAATTTTCTTTTTTTTCCCCCTTTCTTTGGTCCTTGAGTTATTTAGCATTTAAATTGGTTTGGGAGCCAAATAACTGGGGTATTTTCTAGGTATCTTTTTGTTGATTTTTAATTTAATTCCATTGCAGTCAGGAACATACTCTGAATGATGTCAATTTTTGAGCTGCTTGAGATTTGCCCTTCAGCCTATAGTCTATCTTGGTGAATGCTCCAGATGCAATTGAATAGATTGTTTATTCTGAGCTTGTTATAACATTCTATAAATGTCAGCTAGATGAAGTTGGTGTGATAGTGTTATTCCAATAATAAGATCCTTGCTGACTTTTTAATCTAGTTTTTCTATCAATTACTGAGAGTGGCTTATGGAAATCTTCCTCTGTGACTGGGAACTTGTTCATTTCTCCCTTTAGTTCTTTCAGTTTCTGTGTTATGTTTTGCTTCATGTATTTTGATGTTCTGTTGTTAAGTAAATAAATTATCATTGTTATATCTTCTTGGTCCTATTACCACTATGAAATGCCTCTCTATCTCTGAGAATACACTTTGACTTGGTATCTGCGTTGACTGCTATTAATTTAGCCTCACTGTCTTTCTTTTCCTATTGTTGGTGTGCTAATATGCTTTTCATCTTTAATTTTTACCCCAACCTGTCTTTATATTTACAGTGCAGTTTTTATAGACAGCATATAGTTGAGCCTTGCTGTTTGTCCAGTCTATCTCTCTCTGTTTGTTTGTTTGAGTTGGAGCCTCACTCCGTTGCCCAGGCAGGAGTGTAGTGGCGCGATCTCAGCTTACTGCAACCTCTGCCTCCCAGGTTCAAGCGATTCTCCTGCCTCAGCCTCCCAAGTAGCTGGGACTACAGGCATGTGCCACCATACCTAGCTAATTTTTTTGTATTTGTAGTAGAGACAGGGTTTTGCCATGTTGTCCAGGCTGGTCTTGAATTCCTGAGGTCAGGTGATTTGCCCACCTTGGCCTCTCAAAGTGCTGAGATTATGGGCGTGAGCCACTGCGTCTGGCTGTCTCTGCTTTTTAATAGAAGTATTTATTCCATTTAAATTTAATGTAATTAGTGATATAACTGTGTTTAAGTCTGCCATCTTGCTGTTGTACTGTTTGTTTCTCTGTACCCCCCTTGCTAATTTCTTTTGGGCTAATTGACTGTTTTTACTATTCATTTTAATGCCATTAGTGGATTTTTAGCTGTACCTGACTATATTTATTTTAGTAGTTGCTCTAGCAATTACAGTATGCATAATTTTATATAGTTGTGTGTGCTTTTATCTTGTAAATTGTATGCCTAAATCAAAAGTGATTTATATACCACCACCATTATAGTACTACAGGATTCTGTACCTATCTTATATTTACCTTTATTAGAGAACTTTATATTTTCATTTGCTTTTGTGTTGCAGTCTAGTATCCTTTTGTTTCAATTTGAAGGACTCCATTCAGCAATTTTTGCAAGGCAGGTCTATTCGTGATAAACTCCCTAAGTTTTTGTTGATCTAGAAAGGTCTCCTTCATTTATTTCACCTTCATTTTTGAAGAGCAGTTTTGCCAAAATAGTATTCCTAGTTGGCAGACTTTTTCTTTTAGTACTTTGAATATATAATGTCACTCCTTTCTGACTTGTGATGTTTCTGCTAAGAAATATGTTGATATTTTATGAGTGCTCCCTTATAGATGACAAATAACTTTTCTTTTGTTGCTTTCATGATTCTGTCTTTGAATTTTGACAATTTGATTATGTGTTTCTATGGTCTTCCTTAGGTCATCCTACTTGGAGTCCTTTTAAGCCTCATGAATTTGTTCATTTCTTTTCTTATACGGGCATACCTTGTTTTATTATGCTCCTCTTTATTGCACTTTGCAGATACTGTGTTTTTCACAAATGGAAGGTTTGTGACAACCGTGAATTAAGCAGGTCTGTGAGGGCCATTTTTTCAACAGCATGTGCTCACTTTGTGTCTCTGTCACATTTTGAAAATTCTCACAATATTTCAGACTTTTCATTATTTATCTGTTACAGTGATCTGTGATCAGTGATCTTTAATGTTAGTGTTGTCATTGTTTTGGGGTACCACAAACTATGCCCACATAAGATGGCAAACTTAATTGATAAATGTGTGTTTTATGACTCTTCCTTTCCTCAGGCCTCCCCATACCCTCAGACACAACAATACTGGAATTAAGCCAGTTAAGAACTCTACAGTGGTCTCTAAGTGTTCAAGTGAAAAGGAAGATGCAACTCAAGGAAGAATTACATCTTCCTTTCCATGTAAAGGAAGACATTATATGAAATCAGAAGCTAGACACGAATAAGCTTAGTGAGGAAAGCATGATGAAAGCTGAGATACACCAAAGCTAGACCTCTTATGCCAAACAGCTAAGTTATGAATGAAAAGGAAGAGTTCCTGAAGGAAATTAAAAGCGTTACTCCAGTAAACACATGAATGATAAGAAAGTGAAACAGCCTTATTGCTGATATGGATAGAGTGATCTGGATAGAAGATCAAACCAGCCACAACATTTCCTTAAGCCACAGCCTAATCCAGAGCAAGCCCCAACTCTTCAATTCTATAAAGGTTGAGAGAGGTGAGGAAGCTGCAAGAAAAAAAAAAAGTTGGAATCTCAGAGGTTGTTTCATGAGGTTTAAAGAAAGAAGCCATCTCCATAACATAAAAGTTCAAGGTAAAGCAGCAAGTACTGACACAGAAGCTGTAGCAAGTTAACCAGAAGAACTAGCTAAGATTCCTTTTGAAATGCTACTGCTTACTGACAATGCACCTGGGATATATCTCTTTGATGGAGATATATAAGGAAATTCATGTTGTTTTCACACCTGCTTACACAACATTCATTCTGCAGCCCATGGATCAAGGAGTCATTTTGACTTTCAAGTCCTACTTTTAAGGAATACATTTCGTAAAGTTGTGGTTGCCATTGATGGTGATTTGTCTGATAAATCTGGGCAAAGTAAATTGAAAACCTTCTAGAAAAGAATCATCATTCTAGATGCCATTAAGAACATTTTTGATTCATGCGAGGATGTCAGAAAATCAGTCTTAACAGGAGTTTGGAAGAAGTTAATTCCAACCCTCATGAATGACCTTGAGGGGTTCAAGACTTTGGGTGGAGGACGTCACCACAGATGTAATGGAAAAGCAAGATAACTAGCACTAGAAGTGGTACTTGTAGTTGGGACTGGATTGCTGCAATCTCATGATAAAACTTGAACAGACAAGGGGTTGCTTCTTACAGATGAGCAAAGAAAATATTTCTTGAGGTAGAATCTCCCGTGAAGATGCTGTGAACATTGTTGAAATAACAACAAATAATTTGGAATATTTTATAAACTTAGTTGATAAAACAGCAGCAGATTTGAAGAGAATCAACTCCAATTTCAAAATAAGTGCTGTTATGGGTAAAATGCTGTCAGACAGCATTGCATGCTACAGAGAAATCTTTCATGCAGGGAAGAGACAACTGATACAGCAGACTTGACTGTTTTCTTATTTAAGAAGTGGATACTGCCACCCCAACCTTCATCAGCCACCACTCTGATTCATCAACGTACATCGACATTGAGGCAAGACCATCCACGGGCCAAAATATTACAACTTGCTGAAGGCGGAGATGGTTGTTAGCATTTTTTTTTTAGCAATAAAGTATTTTTACATTAAGATATCCACTTTGTAGATGTAATGCTATTGTACACTTAATAGACTACAGTATAGTGTAAATGTAGCTTTTCTATGCGTTGGGAAACCAAGAAATTCGTGTGACTCACTTTATTGTGGTGGTCTGCAACCAAACCTACAATATCTTCGCATTTAGGAAGTTTTTGGCTCTTATTTCTTCAAATAAGCTCTTTGTTTCTCACTCAATTCCTTCTGGAGCTTCCATAGTATGTATATTGATCTATTTTATGGTATCTAAGTCCCATAGGCTTTCTTCACTTTTCTTCATTCTTTTTCTTTTTTTGTTTCTGACTTGATTATTTCAAATGACCTGTCTTTGGGTTCGCTAAGTAATCTGCTTGATCTAGACTGCTGTTGATCCTCTTTAGTGAATGTTTCAGTTCAGTTACTCTATATTTTAGCTCCATAATATTGTTTTGGTTCTTTAAATAGCTTCTGTTAAATTCTTATTTTGCTCATGCATTGTTCTGTTGATTACATTTAGTTGTTTTTCTGGGTTATCGTGTATAGTGCTGAGGTTCTTTAAGATGATTATATTGATTTTTTTGTCAGATAATTCTTAGATCTTTTTTTTTAGGATTGATTCCTAGAAATTAATTTTTTCCCTTTATTGGTACATGTTTCTCTGTAACATGTGCCTTGTTTTTTGTTGTTGTGATTTGTGCATTTGAAAGAACAGCCAGCCCTTTCGATCTTTATGAACTCACTTTGTACAGAGGAAGACCTTCACCAATCATCCTGGCTGGAGATTCCGAGGATCTCTCAAACCTTTTGTGGGGCTATTGCCTCTCTGGGCTTGTGCATGTAATTTACCAATTAGAGAGGTTTTCTGATTTCTTTTTCAGGAGCTTGTAGTCTCTCTTGCTCCTTCTGTTATCTATCTTTGGTATTGTAGCTTCTCTGGAACGCAACAAATCTCTTAACTCTCTTTTGATCTTTGTGGCCCCTGGGTCTCCAAGGTCTCCCAGTTCCATCCGTCCTTCAAGTCAGATGAAATAGAAATCAGTCCCTTAGGAAGTCCTCTGAAAAACTGAAACATTAGACATACATTCCACTCTTCTCTTTCCCTCCCAAGTAAGGAGCCACAAGCTGGTTGCTTTCTCCCAACCATATGGAGCTGTGTTGGCTTTTGTCTACTGTATTATAAGTTGCTAGCGCAGCAACAACTTGCTGAGTTCTCTCTTTGTGCCTGCAGCAAGTGTGGCAAGGCAGAAACCAGTCCCCTGGGCAGTCCACTGAAAAGCTGGAATGCTGGATGTACATTCCACTTTTCTCTTTTTCTCCTGAGGGAGAAGTTGTGAGGTAAACATTTCCTCTTGATTGCATAGAGCTGTGCTAGCTTGAGGAAGGAGCTGACTCAGTTAACATGAAATGGCTTTTCTTGGCCGGGCGCGGTGGCTCACGCCTGTAATCCTAGCACTTTAGGAGGCCGAAGCAGGCGGATCACCTGAGGTTGGGGGTTTGAGACCAGCCTGACCAACATGGAGAAACCCCGTCTCTACTAAAAATACAAAATTAGCCGGGTGTGGTGGCACATGCCTGTAATCCCAGCTACTCGGGAGGCTGAGGCAGGAGAATCACTTGAACCCAGGAGGTGGAGGTTGCAGTGAGCCGAGATGGCACCATTGCACTCCAGCCTGGGCACCAAGAGTGAAACTCCGTCTCAAAGAAAGCAAAAAAGAAAGAAAGAAAGAAAAGAAATGGCTTTTCTTACTCATTTCAGTGCAGTCCTAGGCTTTGAGCTTGCCTGTGGGGCTGTGAATTCCTAACTGGTGTCTGAAGTTCTCATAAAGGCTTTTTGAACTATATTGTTAAGTTATCGTTTCTATGGGGGAGCTGCTATAGGAAGTCTGAGGCATCCTATTCTACTACCTTGCTGATGTCACTTCTGGCCTCCATTGTTTTTTTAATACAAGTCAGCTGCTATTCATATCATTGTTCCCTTGTGTGTGATGTGTCTTTCTCCCTCTGGCCACTTTTTTTTTTTTTAAATCAACTTTATTGAGGAATAATTTATATACAATACATTTTACTCGTTTAAAATTTAATGAGTTTGACAGTCAAACAGCCATGAAACCATACCACAATCAATCTTTTATCCTCAAAAGATTCCTTGTGCCTCTTGTAATCCATCCTTCCCTCTTCCTTCTACAGCTCCCCCTCAGGAAACCACTGGTCTAATTTTTGTCCATATAAAGTATTTTGAAGTTCATATTAATAGAATCCTACAGTAGGTATCATTTTGTGACTAGCTTCTTTCACTCAGCATGGTGATTTTGAATTTCATCCATGTTTGTTGTTTTTATTGGTGAGTAGCGTTTGTTCCATTTACATGGACATACCACAGATTGTTTATCCATTCTCTTATTGATGAATATTTGCATTGTTTCTAATTTGGGGCTATTGTGAATAAAGTTGCTATGAATATTCATGTTCAAGTCTATGTAGACATAGACTTTTTGTCTTCGATAAATACCTATACGTGAAATGATGGGGGTATGTGGTGTGGTATATGTCTGCTGTAGAAAATAAGTTGGCAATTTCTTGAGTGATTGTCTTCTGTGGTTTTTTTTTTTTTTTTTTAAAGATATTCTATTTATCTTTGTGTTTCAGCAGGTTGACTGTGATGTGTTCCTTTTGTCTTGCATGTATGTTGGACTTCTTGATACTGTCTCACAGGTCATTAAAACTCTGTTAAATGCTTTTTCCCAAAATGTTTTCTTTATATTTTTAAGGTTGGATAATTTCTAAATCGATCTTCATGTTTACTGACCTGCTTTTGTCATCCCTAGTCCGCTTTTAAACCTGTCTAGTGAATTTTTTAATTTAGATACTGTATTTTCCAAATCTAGCATTTCCATTTGTTTACTTTGTGTGTGTGTGTGTGTGTGTGTGAGATGGAGTTTTGCTCTTGTCAGTCAGGCTGGAGTGCAGTGGCGTGATCTTGGCTCACCGCAACCTCAGCCTCCCGGGTTCAAGCTATTCTTCTGCCTCAGCCTCCTGAGTAGCTGGGATTACCGGCATGTGCCACCATGCTCAGCTATTTTTTGTATTTTTAGTAGGGACAGGGTTTCTCCATGTTTGTCAGGCTGGTCTTGAACTCCTGACCTCAGGTGATCCACCTGCCTTGGCCTCCCAAAGTGCTGGGATTACAGGCGTGAGCCACCTCACCTGGCCTCCATTTGGTTACTTTCTATAGTTTTTTTTACTTTGCTGGGATTCCTCATTTGCTTATTTTTGTCTCTTTCTAAAAATTCTTTGGCATTCTTCCCTTCAAAAAGTAGAGCTTAGTTCCCCTCCATCTGAATGTGGATTAGACTTAGTGATTTTCATCTAAGAAATAGGATATGGCAGAAGTGATGCTAAATGATTTCTGAGGCTAGATCATGAAAAGGATAGTTTCTGCCTGACTCTCCCTCACTTGGATCACATGGGATCATTTGCTCTTGAGGAGGCCACCTGTCATGCCTGGAACCATGTGGAGAAGCCCAAATGGGAAGGAACTGAAGTTTTCCACCAGCAATCAGCACCATCGTGCCAGCCATGTGAGAGCTACCTTTGGATGACTGTAGTTCTGGTCCATGTATTAACTGTGACTTCCTGAGAGACCTTGTGTTAGTCAGGGTCCTACAGAGAGACAGAACCAACAGGACGTGTATATATAGAGAGGTTTATTTTAGGCAGTTGGCTCACACGATTATGGGGGCTGGTAAGTCCAAAATCTGTACCCCAAGCTGGCAGCTTAGAGACCCAGGAAGAGCTGATACTACAGTTCAGGTCCAAAGGCTATCAGGCTGGAGACCCAGGGAGAGCAGTGTTGGAGGTGAAATCTGAAGGCCATTTGCTGAATTTCCTCTTCCTGGGTGGGGGTGGGTCGCTGTTTGGTGTTGTGTTTTATTCAGACCTTCCGTTGGTTAGATGAGGCCCACCCACGTTAGGAAGGGCAGTCTGCTTTACTCAAAGTCCACTAATTTAAATGTTAATCTCATTGAAAAACATGTTCACAGACACTTTCAGAATAATTTTTCTTTTTCTTTTTTCTTCTGAGATGGAGTTTCACTCCAGTTGCCTGGACTGGAGAGCAATGGTGCAATCTCACCTCACTGCAACCTCCGCCTCCTGAGTTCAAGGGATTCTCCTGCCTCAGGCTCCCAAGTAGCTGGGATTACAGGCGTGTTCCACCACACCTGGCTAATTTTGTACTTTTAATAGAGACAAGGTTTCACCATATTGGTCAGGCTGGTCTTGAACTGCTGACCTCAAGTGATCCACCCACCTCCACCTCTCAAAGTGCTGGGATTACAAATGTGAGCCACTGTGCCAGTCCCAGAATAATTTTTCATCCACTCTTTGGGCACCATTGCCCAGCCAAGCTGACATATAAAATTAACCATCACAGACCCCCAAGCTAGAACTTTCTAGCTACACCACTCTTAAATTCTTGACACACAGAAACTTTGAGGATAATAGTTATGTAAAGTCCCTAAGTTTTAGTAAAACTTTTTATTCAGAAATGGATAATCTACCACTTTATAGTTTTTGTCAGCTAATTTTAGCATTTGATTCATTTGTTTCTGTTAGCTACTTTTTAATTCTCTTGAGTGTGGGCCATATTTTTCTGCTTTTTCACATATCCAATAATTTTATTGTATGTGCTACATTGTAGGGATTACAGATTATGTATTTTCCTTTAAATGGTGTTCTGGCAGACATTCAGATTATTGGCAGAACTAAGAAAAATCAGTATTCAGTTCTTTACTGCCTGTTGGCCAATACATGCAAACAGTTTTCTTTATATTCTGTCTCATTTTATAGTTGTTTACCATAGAAGGGCAAGTTTGGTAACAGTTATTTCATCGTGACTAAAAGTGGAAACCTCACCTATGAATTTTGAAAATTTTTGTAACATATTCCTTGGTCACTTTTTTGACTAGACCCCAAGGCTATACAACATAATTACTTGATAGATTTTTAGCTCACAGATTCCATCTTATATTATCTTTTCTGGCTGTTACTCTGTATTCTAATAATTTAATAATGTCATTACTTAAAGAGAAAACTTTTCTTTTTCTTAAAATAGTGCTTAATTTGGCTGGATGTGGTCACTCACGCATGTAATCTCTGCACTCTGGGAGGCCAAGGTGGGCAGATCACCTGAGGTCAGGAGTTCAAGACCAGCCTGACCGATATGATAAAACCCTGTCTCTACTAAACATAAAAAAGTTAGCCAGGTGTGGTAGCAAGTGCCTGTAATTCCAGCTACTCAGGAGGCTGAGGCAGGAGAGTCACTTGAACCCTGGAGGTGGAGGTTGCAGTGAGCTGAGATCATGCCACAGCACTCCAGCCTAGGTGACAGAGCGAGACTCCATCTCAAAAAAAAAAAAAAAAAAAATTGAAAAAACTTAATTTACTGATTAAGCTCGTAAAATAATAAGCTTATTTAAGGCAACAGCAGAAGCAATTAGATTTAGAACCTATAAGCCATGCTGGAATATTGCACCTCTGAGAATTAACTCCTTAATACCTGGCTCTGTAATACATCAGTCATATACAAGTTGAAATACGAGTGATTTTTTTCTTTGTGATTTTAAAAATTTCTTCCCATTCTTTTTCTCTTCATCCATATTTTTGTTTGTTTGTTTGTTTGAGATAGAGTCTCACTCTGTTGCCCAGGTTGGGGTGCGGTGACCTAATTTCGGCTCACTGCAGTCTCCACCTCCCACATTCAAGCAGTTCTCCTGCCTCAGCCTCCCAGGATTACAGGTGCACGCCGCCACGCCCGGCTAACTTTGGTATTTTTAGTAGAGACAGGATTTCACAATGTTGGCCAGGCTGGTCTCCAACTCCTGACCTCAAGTGATCCACCTGCCTCCACCTCCCAAAGTGTTGGGATTTCAAGCATGAGCCACTGTGCCCAGCCCATGTTTTGTTTTCTAAACAAAATATGTGTATGATATCTAATATATTTGAAAGTTTAGTTTTACTACCATATTACAGTGATTATAAATAAAAATTGATACCAGTGGAGGGAATAAAATTTTTGCTGCTTGAACTGTCAGTCTTATTTAAACTTTTGTTTTTTGAACTTTAATGCTTCACTATAATATAGGGAGAAAAAATGTAATTAGAAAATAGTTGATGACAGCAAGTTTCTGAACTCTTGAGGAAAGCTTAGCTATTAGGGGAGAGACATACTTTGTATTGGTATAAAGGCAGGAACTCAGCGTCCTTTGGAATTATACAAGAAGAAAATAAATACGGCTGAGAGGCTTCCTTCTAACCTTGTTTTTCTGTATGAAAAGTTTGTGACAGTTAATGACTTTGGGGTGCTTCTCTTTGTTTATTGTGGCTCTGAAAGTACGTACCCTATGATCACGAAACCTGGGAAATGCTTTTTCCCCAAAGGGCTCCCAAACCAATAATTAGAACTCCCCTCTTTCTTTCATCTGTATTAATTCATCAACAAGTGTTCATTTAGCTCTTTGCTATCTGAAAGACATTTGTTAGGAAATGTGGGAATATAAATAATGTGCATTCCTTGTTGTTAGAGAACTGCCTTGGAAGCCAGACATGTACTTACCCTAACTGCAGTAAAACAGTGGAATGCATGAGCCGATAGCTCTGCCCAGTATTTTTGGAACGGAGATGGAGGAATCCTAAATTCTTTTTTTTTTTTTTTTTTTTTTTTTGAGACGTAGCCTTGCTCTGTGCCCCCGGCTGGAGTGCAGTGGCGCGATCTCAGCTCACTGCAAGCTCCGCCTCCCGGGTTCACCCCATTCTCCCGCCTCAGCCCCCCGAGTAGCTGGGACTACAGGCGCCCGCCACCTCGCCCGGCTAATTTTCTTGTATTTTTAGTAGAGACGGGGTTTCACCGTGTTAGCCAGGATGGTCTCGATTTCCTGACCTCGTGATCCGCCCGTCTCGGCCTCCCAAAGTGCTGGGATTACAGGCTTGAGCCACCGCGCCCGGCCTAGGAGTCCTAAATTCTGACTGGTGTACTTAGGGGAGACTTCATGGAGGAAGTTGCATTTTAACTGAATTTTCATAGAGAAAAGTAGAATTGAAGCCATGGGTGCTTGAAAATGAATAGATAGATAGGTGTTGGCTGGAGCCACCTGATAGGATAAAAAGGCCTGGAAGAGATTGAACAATAAATAAAATTTAAGAAGATGAGAGATCTGAAAAGAATGATTTTGGAAATTCAGGGTAAAATTAGTGGAAATTAAAATATTAAAATTTTAAAAATTGGACAATTTATGAACAAAACCAACTGTGAATAAGAATTTTTATTTGAAAAAGGCAAGGATTATAAGAATCAGGATAGATGAAATCAGAAAACCATCCGATGTAATTAGATGTAATGCCTCTTTATATAATTTCCATAAAGAAATATCCATATTTCTTTAAGAATTAGAAATTGGTGGCAAGAAAAGCCAATATATCACTTATTCTTGTGGTTTAACAAACCACTCCGAAATTTAAAGAGACAAAATAATCGTATTATTCTCACATCGGATGGGGCACAGTTGGGATGGTTTGTGTCTGTTCATGATGCTTGGTCATGGTTGGGGGCGACTCCACAGCTGGGGCCTGGGATCCTCTGGAATGTCTTCATTCACATGCCTCGATCTCTGCTGGGACTGTTTTTCTGGAGCACCTACATGTTCCCTGTGGCCTTGAGATACTTGGATCTCACAGATGGTAGCTCAGGGCTCTAAGAGGTGATTGTTCCACTGGATCAGGTGGCAATGTCATCGAATTTTATGAATTAGCCTTGGAGGTTATGTAATGTCCCTTCTGGTCATACTTGTGACATTCTCAGGCCCACACTGATTCGAGGGGAGGGAAATTAGACTGCCTCTGGTTTAGGGAGTGGCAGGGTCCCATCGTAGAAATGGGTGTGGGATGAGAGAGAACTGTTACTGCTGTCTTGGTAAATACAATCTGCTGTAGTCAACGGAAGGCAAAATAATAGACACAAGTGAGTTCTAATGTCCTTACCTTAAGGCTCTTTTCATTTTAAGCATCTAAATTATGGCAGCAACTACCTGGTGAGCCCAACGTACTCCTTTCTCAACTTTCCTTCATTTAGTTCTTTTTGCTTTTAGGCTGACCTCCTGAACACCAAGGCATTAATAGTCCTTTCAACACGGAGTGACTCTGACTTCCTATTACATCAGGGTCAGAGTCCTTTTTTTTTTTTTTTTTAATATGTTCCTTTTACTGCAAGTTCACATCTTATGTATCCTATCTGTGTCTGTTTGCATCTTTCAGTATTTTATTGTATTTTTCTATGTTTCCGCCATTCTGCTGCACGCGTCCTTCTTCCTACTTCTGTGTCGTTATCTGTGGTACTCCCATTTCCCAGGTTCTCTCTTCCCTTCTCCTTAAATTTTACTGATTTTTCAAAGCTGACGTTACAGCATGTGGACATCATGCAGTCTGCTCGCCCTGGCCTGTCTCGTGTCCCCAAGTGTTTCATCTGGGTTGGTGATTTCCCAGATGTCCCTCAGGAAAAGGACACTTCTGTCTCCCCAGAGTCCTATTTGTTGATTGACTGGTGGTGGGGGCTGTGAACATTTATTGAGTACTTACCGGCCAGGCTTTGCATGTATCAACTCACCTAACCCTCATGACAGCTTTGTAAGGTAGATTCTGTTCTAATTTACTTAGGAAACTGAGGACCCAGAGGCTAAGTGAGAGCGGGCATGTGAGTCCAGAGCCCAGACAGGCAGGCCCAGAATGTAGTTGTTATCTCCTGCACTGGACTGCCTGCTGTATTCAAGAGAAGTTGTATAAGGAGTGTATGATACTTCTAACAACATTTATTTAGATTTAGAATGTGTATTAACTTTGTGATACAGGATCGGCAGTTCGTTACAGTATGATTAACAACACGTTAATCCCTTGTTAAATCTTTTCATAAGCTTATTGAATATCAATTCAGTTTTATAGAGCCGGTAAATCTTAAGAATATTCTAAAATATTACTGACATAACCAGTTTTCAGTTACTTGTCCCCCCCGCCAATCATAGTTACTAGAGAAATGGAGCATGCTTCCTGCTAAGCTTCAATACCACCAGGTCCTCACTTATGAACAGGTTTATGTATGTTCATTTTAAGTTGGCTGTCTGGAACTTTGTTTCAGTGGGAGAATATATTAAACTTGGTGTTAAGGATCTTAGGACAGGCACAGTGAAATGTTTGATTTATATATGCAGTGGTATTCGAATATTGGGCCTGTAAGAATGAAAAGGGGTATTTGTTCATTGGCATTCGCTGGCTGTATGTGGAACATTGTGTAAAGATGCTCACATGTTAACATCCGTTCTTACCTGGACATCAGGCGCACATCAGCCTTCTGTAGTAGTAAACACAGGAGCTTCCTCCCCTCACCTCTTTCTGTCCCTACCCCTCTTGCCACCAGCCTGACTGGAGGACTTCTTTGGCTCTGAACCACATGTTGAGCAGGTGTACTCCCTGTGAGCCTGTTGGCTGGGATCAAGGACAGGGGCTCCTGGGATTAGGGAATTGTGGAGGTAGAGGTTTTCCAGTCCCGCCCTTTCTGTCTTCTGGTAATCCCGAATCACACCTGCTTGCTGCTTTTGGCACTGCTTTGCTTGGTCTTACTGTGTGTTTGTGGTGTGTGAAACATAACTCAATACAGAAACAGTTCCTAAAACGTTTAGTGTATCAGGTAGCTGGTAAAGCAGACAGCCCTGTTACCCACTCCAGAAGTGGAGCCTCCCTGGAACTCAGGAGCTCCCAGCATGCTCCGTCCCAGCATGGCTCCTTCCTGCCCTCTGCTGGAGGTCCCACCTTTCCCTTACAGTGATTTCCTTTTATGGAGAGAATGTCTTGCTTTTCCGTATAATTTTATCACCTAACAGTATATCCCCAAACAAAGTTTTACCTCCTTTTAAACTTTACCTAAATGAAATCACACTGATTGTGTTCATTTGTATCTTGCCTCTTTTGTTCAATGTATTTTAAGATTCATTCATGTTATCACATATACATGCCACCTCATTCATTTTTGTTGCTGTGTGATTGGTATTCTGTCATATTCGTTTGCTAGGGCTGCCGTAACAAATACCAAAGATTGGGTGGCTTAAACAACAGAAGTTAATTTTCTCACAGTACTGGAAGCTAGAAGCATAAGACGAAGCTGTAGGCAGGGTGGTTGCACTCTGGGGTCTCTCTCCTTGGTCTGTAGGTGGCCGTCTTGTCCCGTAGTCTTCATGTGGTCTTCCTCTTAGGGGTGTTTGTATCCTAATAGCTTCTTCTTGTAAGGACACCAGTCATGTTGGGTTAGAGCCCACCCATATGACCTCATTTTACCTTAATTACCTCTCCTGTCTCTAAATACAGTCACATTCTGAAGTACTGGGGGTTAGGAGTTGCCTAAAAATTTTGAGGGACATGGTTTAACCCATACCATCTATTATATGATTATATCAAAATGTATCCATCATATTATTTGGTGGACATTTTAGTTATTTCTTGCTTTAGGCTATTATGAGCAGTACTATTGTGAACATTTTCATACATGTATAGTGGTAAGCATGCCAGAATGGAGCATTCCGTCCTAGGAGTGAATTGCTAGGTAGTGCTGCACGGCTGCAGTATTAGATGAATTCAGTGTGTCTTCCAAAGTGCTTGTGTTGCAGGATCCTTGTTGGCGCCTTTGCTGGAGTTTTGCTTGAGCCCAGCGTTCCGCCCACTTGCCCTGGCAGGCTGTGCTTGGCTAGAGCTACCGGCCCTGATCCCACGCCAGCCAAGGGCAAGCCAGGCACAGAGCGGTGAGGGGTACGTGAACACGCAAGCACTGGGGTCTGCCCACTGTGCATAGCCAGGCACTCTGGCTCTTGGGTAGTCTTTTTCTTGCTGATTTTTAGGAATTCCTGAAATATTCTTGATACAAGTCTTTGGTTGCTTATGTATGTTACAGATATCTTCTCAAACTCTGTAACATCTGTTTTCACTGTGTTGACAGGATCTTTTTGATGAATAGAAGTTCCTCATTTTAATGTGGTCAGTTTATCAGTCTTTTCCTAGTTGAGTTTTTGAAATATATGTCTTGAGAATGCTTCCCTGAGGTCATTCAGATATTCTTCTATGTTATCTTATAAAATACTTACAACTTTGCGTTTAGATGTAATATATCTGGCACTGATTTTTTGGGTACAGTATGATGTAGGACCCGATTTCATTTTTTTCGCTGTGGATAGTCAGCTGTTCTTGCATCATTAATTGAAAAGACACTCCTTCCCCTCGCGGACTGAACCGCTTTGTCATAAATTAAGTGTCTATAGTTCTGCTTCGGTCTGCTGCTGGGCACCCCGTTCTGTACTGTTGATCTATCTGCCTCTTTCCACAAGAGCGTCAATCTGCTTTGAGTCCTATACCTTTGTAGTAAGTCTTGAAATCTGATAGGGCAATTCTTTCCACTTTGCTGTTGCTCTTCCAGAGCATCTTGGCTGTTCTTGGTTCTTTCCATTTCTGTGGACATTTTGGTATCTGCCCATTAGTTTCTACAGAGAGACCTTTTAGGAGGATCTTTATTGGAATGTGTTGGCTGTATAAGATCATTTGGGGGAGAATTGTCAATTTCATGAAAGACAAAACAAAATGAACCAAAAAGTAAACACTGGGAAACTGTTTTAGATGAAAGAAGATGAATGAGACATGGTAACTGAATGCAATGTGTTATGGTTTGTAAAAGTTATAAAGGCTTGGGACAAATGGGGAGACTTTGCTTTGAATTGTGTATTAGACACTAATGTTCCAGTATTAAATCTCCTGATAAGGGTGAGAAATGTTATGTCTACCTTTTTTCTTAGGAGATACATGTTGGGGAATTTAAGGTGAAGTGTTGTGATGCCTACAGCTAGCGCTCAATTCAAAAAGTTGAGGGAGGAGAGATGAGGAGGCAGCTAGAGTGATAATGGCAAAATGTTAGCAATTGGTGAATCTCAGTGAAAGGCAAATGGGTATTCATTGATTTTCTTTTTCTGTAGATTTAGCATTTTTCAAAATAAAAGTAGAAGAGAATTAAATTTCGTTGTGTATCTCAGGAAATAGTAGAGTGCCAGATAAACTAGTAACGCATTATCTTAGTGTGCTGTGCTAAGCATATTTGCTACTAAAAGCACTACTGAAATGGCAAGTGTGATTGGTTATTTTAAAAATTCTGAGTATGTTTGAACTTATTCAGTTCACATTTAAATCATACTGGAACAGCACATGTCTGTGGGCTGGCTCTCCAAGTAAAAAATACATTAATGAGCTTTTTGTGCCAATTACTGATTTTCAGGAAATGTTCTTTAAACTACTGATAAGAGTTCTGGAGATCCATGTCATACTAACAGGTGAACAAAGTAATTCATAGGAGTTGCACTTGATGCAGTCTAATTTTCTAACACCAGGCTGTTTTTTTTTTTTTTTTTGAGAAGCGTTTCCGGTGCCTGAAAACTGATATTTATATTTTTCGTGAAGGATCTCAGATTCTTTGTTCTCATAGTAGATATCTTCACAGTCTATAAAGAAAACCCAGGTGGTTTTTGTTTTTGTTTTTGATTTTTGTTTTTTGTTTTTTTCAATTTTTAGTTACTGCTACAGAGGCACATAGGAATTTAAATGATTCCATGAGTCATGCAGTGAATTGGTAATAATACTAATGGATACACAGTTATTGACTCTTCTTTGCATTGGCCTCATTTTTCCCCCTGAATGTTAATATGTCATTTCTCAGCAAAATTATTTGTAAAGTAAAACATCTAACAACACCACCAAAATCTTGTAACAGCAAAAGGAAGAGCCGAGCTTCTGAAGATCAACCTTCGTGAGGTCGAATTAGATCCTGATATTCAACTGGAAGATATAGCCGAGAAGATTGAGGGCTATTCTGGTGCTGACATCACTAATGTTTGCAGGTATTTTTTTAATGATCTGTGATGTTAGACATTAGTTATAGACTTGGCAGGAGGACTAGTCTTAAAGTCAGTGTAGTTAGCCATGAAAGCAGCTACCCATTTCTTTGAAATGGTTTCCCATTTGTCCTTTTTTTTTCCATATAACTTTATTTTTCATTGTGAGATGAAAATTATATAGCATTGGTCACTTATGTTTTTGATCTTTGGATTTTAAAGAAATTGTTGTGTCGGTGGCTCGTGCCTGTAAGCCCAGCACTTTGGGAGACTGAGGCAGGCAGATCACGAGGTCAGGAGGTCGAGACTATCTTGGCTAACACAGTGAAATCCCGTCTCTACTAAAAATACAAAATATTAGCTGGGCGTGGTGGCGGGCGCCTGTAGTCCCAGCTACTCGGGAGGCTGAGGCAGGAGAATGGCGGGAACCCGGGAGGCGGAGCTTGTAGTGAGCTGCGATGGTGCCACTGCACTCCAGCCTGGGAGACAGCGAGACTCCGTCGCAAAAAAAAAAAAAAACTGTTGTGTCTAACTTGATGATAACGACTTTGACAACCTAAGATTAGTTTAGCTTTGTGTTGGAGCCTTTCTACATCAACATAAAGTAATATTATTTAGTTTTGGTTGGCATTATTTAAACACATGCCGATGAGCAAAAATGATCAGTGTAAGCTGGGGAAGATACACATTTAACATTTTTTCAGTTTAGCGACATCATAATTTTTAGACACCTCCTGTCACTCTGTGCAGTTATTTTTTTCCTTATTTTTCTAACTGTACTTAAATTGACTGTAGTAGCCTTTCTTTAAAGCTGTAGCGTCTGTTTTTCTCACCTTTTCTGCTCGCATTTTTCCCATGTGCATCCAAGTTTAGTGGCATACAATAAGGTCACAATAGTTTCTACCGCTACTATAGTGAAATATTTTTGTTGGCTTGGCCTTCCTAATAGCTTTTTTGTGTTTATGAATTATCCTTTTCTTCCATACCTTCATATTTATGATGGTCATATTTATGTTGGTCAAAAAGAGCTGCACATGATGGTCATATTTATGTTGGTCATATTTATGTTGGTCAAAAAGAGCTGCACATGATGGTCATATTTATGATGGTCATATTTATGTTGGTCAAAAGAGCTGCACATGGGATCAAGAGAAGCCAGAGTTTATGCCTTTAGTTGCCTGCAAATACTCCATGTAGGGAATTCCGTGTCCACTGTATGTGGATATTCATGTTTCAGAGAGAGTGATTTGTGGCTTTATTCCTCTATTTAGGCTGTAGACAAACTGGTCTGTGATTTGAATTATCTTAACATTAGCCACGTGTTCATTTCCAAGTGTACAATTCAGTATTTCAAAATTCGACTTCGGTTTCTTAAACTTCTTGGCTGTCTTTGAGGAGCAAGTGGGAAAATATAATTCAGTACTGTTTGAGCTTAACTTAGACTTTTAGGGTTCATTAACTGTACATTTCATGTTTCTGGTTATTTGCATCCTGTTTTAACTTCTGCCGAACCCCCAGGATGTTTCTTAAGTGGAAAATTCTAAGAAGCCTCATAGAAAACATATAATCTTTTGATTGTTTTTTCATAACTTTGTTACAATTGAAAGTGTTTAAAACATGTGCAAAAATTACTGTTGACTGATTGTGGTGTATTTTTAGGGATGCCTCTTTAATGGCAATGAGACGGCGTATCAATGGCTTAGGTCCAGAAGAGATCCGTGCACTTTCTAAAGAGGAACTTCAGATGCCTGTTACCAAAGGAGACTTTGAATTGGCCCTAAAGAAAATTGCTAAGTCTGTCTCTGCTGCAGACTTGGAGAAGTATGAAAAATGGATGGTTGAATTTGGATCTGCTTGAATTTCTGTCAACTCTTTAATTTCTGGTATTTTTGTTTATAAAATATGAAGAAATTCCTGCAATTTTTAAAAAGCAGATTTGGAATTTTTTTCAGTGGAGTGATTTTCACTTAAAGGAAAAAAAACATCTAAAACTGTGAAGAATACTAAATGTAGTTGAGAAATAATTCAGGGCGAGAGTTTGCTAGTCTCCCTTCCCTCGCTTTGTACTGGTATTCCACGTATTCCTGCATTAATATTGCACACCCAAACCAGTCTATCAGGGAGGCTGAAGAGAGGGAGCAGTGTACTATTTTAGAAACTTGTTTACAGAAGATTTAGAAATACCCCTATTTCTCATTTGCAGTTGTTTTTCTTTGTTTTTGTTTTTGTTTTTTTCCACTTCTTTGCTCTGTCAACATGAGGGACCTATCTATACAGGTTGACTTTTAACATCAAAATTGGATTTGTGTCACACTCTGTATTTATTGTTAAGAGAAGAATGACAGTATGTTTTGGAGGAAATAATTTACTGATTAAACCTTTAGAATTTATGACTTACTGTTAGGAGTCTGTCATATGGTTAGAATTTTTACTTCCCCTCCCGCTGCCATTTATTCTACTAGCTACTTAATAACGTCTTGAGCTTTATTGAGGAATATTCTCACGCTCTGTGGTATTTGAATCATTTTGCCAGGTCATTTCTCTGTCTTTAGTATTTTTTTGCTGGTGCTTCTTATACTTAATATGGAAAGGTGGGAAGAATATTGCATTAGATGTAATTCTTCATTCTAGACTTCCAAGTGTGTTTTCACTTTTCTTGTGTGTGTGAAGGAGTCTCACTCTGTCACCCGGGCTGTGTAGTGCAGTGGCATGATCTTGGCTCACTGCAACCTCCGCCTCCTAGATTCAAGCAATTCTCCTGTGTCAGCCTCCCAAGTTGCTGGGATTATAGGTGCGCACCAGCATGCCTGGCTGTGTTTTCACTTTTCTTTCAATATGTTCAAACAGATGTATAGCCATTATTTTTCTCAGCTCCAACATTGTTTGATTTTTGTTGAATTTGATTTTAGTATTTGAGATAAATACTTTTGCGTTCTAAACAAGTCCATTCTCTGTGGCTAACACAAAACAAATGAAATCTTTATAGTATTCCAGACAGCTAGTTTAACAAAACAGCATTGTACATAATGAATGATGTTCATTTGAAAATTCTAAAACTTGTCCTTGTCTAGGTTGAGAACTTTTACACACAGTAAGATAAGGATAGAAATCTGACATGCTCACTCAATACAGCAGGAATTACACCTTAGAAAGAAGCCAGAAAAAGTGAATGGCATATATCCAATCACAAGTAAATGATCCTGGCGTTAGTTTTTATGATTACATGTGTCTTATTAGGCAATTTATGCTTTAATGGTCAAGCTTTTAAAACTTTGTATTTGATAACATCCTGAATTATCAGTTTTGAGTAGCACCTACTGGTTTAAAACTAAAAATAATACAGCTTTTTGGACACTTAATCAAGATACTAAGAAGGTTTTTTTTTTTAAAAAGAGATTGATTATTTTTCCCTGCTAAAAACTATAAATGCCTTATGTTCTTTTCAGATAACTTAAGTCTGACTCTAAACTCCAGTATTCATCTGATGCTGTAAATTGCCGTTCTTTCTGAGATACAGATTATAAGATGCCAGATCATAAGACATCATGATTTTATTGTAATTGAATTCTTCCTAAAAACTGAGAGAAGTTTCCTTTTATTAACTTTTAAAATAAAGAAATAAGTAGTTTCATTGAGATTATTTTGCAAACGATTGCCATTCAGAAATGTACTTTTTTTCCCCTGAAGTTGTAGGAGCCATCACTAAAACATTAGTCTTGTTATTGTTAAAACTTGTTTGTATTGGGCTGGTGCAAAAGTAATTGTGGCTTTTCCATTACTTTCAATGGCAAAAACCGCAATTACTTTTGCACCAGCCTAACAATAGTTGATTAGTGAGACCTTTTCTGGGTTTCGTATTAATTATCTTGGTGTGCATTTAATTATTTTTCTGAATTCATGGATAATGACATAGTAATTGTGTTTCTTTTAATACCAGTTATTCAGTATTTGGCAACTCAGACTTCCTAGGAGCTTATCTTTACCATGTTAAGTGAGTCAGCTGTGCTTTGTATTTCCCTTGTTTCTCATTTTGCCCTATCAGTGGATGGTAAATGCTTTGTATGTCTCAAATCCCTTAAAGGATCTTAAAGACATCCCTCAGGTGTTCTATTTAACTTTTATTTTATTTTATTTTAATTATTTTATTCTATTTTATTATTTTATTTTATTTTTATTTTATTTTATTTTGAAACGGAGTCTTGCTCTGTCCCCCAGGCTGGAGTGCAGTGACGTGATCTCGGCTCACTGCAACCTCTGCCTCCCAGGTTCAATCCATTCTCCTGCCTCGGCCTCCTGAGTAGCTGGGATTACAGGTGCCACCGCGCCCGGCTTATTTTTTTGTACTTTTAGTAGAGACAGAATTTCACCATGTTGGCCAGGCTAGTCTCGCACTCCTGACCTCAGGTGATCCACCCACATCGGCCTCCCAAAGTGCTGGGATTGCAGGCGTGAGCCACTGCTCCTGGCCCCAACTTTTAATGTACAACACACACACACACACACACACACACACACACTCTCTCTCTCTCTCTCTCTCTCTCTCTCAGGCGTGAGCCACTGCTCCTGGCCCCAACTTTTAATGTACAACACACACACACACACACACACTCTCTCTCTCTCTCTCTCTCTCTCTCTCTCTCAGGCGTGAGCCACTGCTCCTGGCCCCAACTTTTAATGTACAACACACACACACACACACACACACACACACACACACTCTCTCTCTATTTCAGAAGACAGTGTGTTGCCTTACCCAGAATGAGTTTTAGGATTACGGGCGTGAGACAGACATACACACACACACACACACACACACACACACACACACACACACACACACACAGAGTCTTTATTGCAGAAGACAGTGCATTGCCTTACCCAGAATGAGTGCTTAGATTACAGGTGTGAGCCGCTCTGCCCAGCCCTTTTAATGTACATCTCACACACACACACACACACACACACATACACAGACTGTCTTTATTGCAGAAGACAGTGTGTTGCCTTACCCAGAATGAGATTGAATTGTTTTGCTTCGTTTTGTTTTGTTATTCTGTGTTGCGGTAGCAGATGCATTATCAAAGGAAAAATATTTGGCTCCTTTAATTCCTCTGAAAACATGAGTATTTTGAGTTCTGCAGCACAATGACTGTAGGACTAAGCTAAGTCTGCTTTGCAGATATCTGATCAGATAGTCCCTACATTCTGTAGATGTGTATTGGTTGGTCCAAGACACAGTGGGTGGGAGCTCTGTGGACCAAGACAAAGCTGGACTAGAGAGTACAGTTCCAACTTGGCAGTTTCTCTAACGGCTCTATATAGCTTCTGGCTTCTACTACTGAAACAAGATCACTGATGGAGAGGCATAGTAATCTGTTTGCACTTTGGAAAAATAATATATAAAAGTGTTTCCCCCTCTTAGCACTTTAAATCTGTTTTGAAATTAGAACTGATATCCATTTGTTTGAATAGTGTGTAACTATTATAGATCTATTTTAATGAACAATTTTTACCATTTCCCAAGCTGCCTATTATAAGCATAACATGTTTAAACCTTTTGCCCCATAATTTCTTTTTTTAAAGGAAATTAATATTAGTGAAATATATCAAACCCCTCTTTAATGGAAGCTGCAACCTTCTAGTGATCCAAGTAGACAATAGATGGTGGCATCACAGACTGTATCTACACACTTTCGAATCTGACCACTGCCTCCCACAATACCGAGCCATTTTGGAAGGGGAAAACGTGGTGGTCTAGCTCTATAGCTTGGGGCTTAATTTCAGCTTCTGAGATCACAGTTTTTGGGAAGTCATATTTCACTCTCAAAACGTAGGCTTAGAGCACGAATTGCTCAAAAAGTAAGCAAACCAATACCTGGTGAATCTATGGTCATATACATACACCAGGGGAAAATGTGTGTGTACAACCCAAATTTACAGTATGATTGTCATTATTTGACTTTGCTTTATGTAGCCTGACTCTGTTGAACATAAAATTGTTAGTACTCTAAGTTTTGGATAGCCTGAGTTCATTTAAACTCCTTCCTTAGGAATAAGTTTTTATATACACTGCTAAATCTGTGATGAGAATCATGAAACAGTAACCAGCTGAGGTAGCTATGATTCACTTTCTCCCCACCCTAACATGAGATAAAATGAAGGACCTAGGCAAGTATTTCATGTTGTGTGAGTGGACTTTGGTTGCTTCAATATTGCCTAGGTTATTGAGTCTTTCTCTGCCTAATAGTGGATTCCCACTCTTAAGATAAGTTTTATCTTATTAATGATAAATCACTTTAGGGTATATTCTGTATGACAGGCATAAAATGTTAAGGGTGAATGCTGGCCTTTTCCAAGAAAAGGCCACCTTAACTCGTATGAGGGAAAAGTCCTAACTATTCTCTTTTATGTACCTTTTTTTTCTTAAACGGTTTTGATTGTATATTTTTAAGAAACCGCTTAATTTGTGATGCACATAATATTTATGTGAACCTAAGAATATGTCACAATAGAAAAAAGAAATTATAGTTGGGGGACATGTTGGGGGATAAAAATATTTAAGCTTCAAATGTTTTAGTCTCATATCCACTAACTATTTTTACAGAAAGCTAAAAACTCTGTTGTGATTATTTTAAGTTTAGTTATTTATACTTTTAAATTTGGCTTTTCGTACTTATTTAATTTTTTTGACATTTGCTTTTAATATTTGTTTCTTAATGTGGAAATTGTGTATTTTAATAATCAAATTCTTAGGATAGTAGGTATATTTTTAAACATTCACCTCATTAACAAATAGATCTTTGAATTTTTATTGGGTTTTTTGGCTGCAGACAACTCTTTAGCTTTAATGTTATTTCTGAATTCCCAGTGACTTATTAATAAAAACAGGAAAGATGTTTAGGTAATGTCATAAAATTTATTTTACTTTTCTCGTTTCCTGAGAAAATAAATGAAAAAACCCTGGATATTGCCTTATTACCAGCAGTGTGTAGATTTTTGTATATTTGGAAATTTGGCACAAAAAAATAGGGAATTAGTATAGAGAAGTTTCCCTCCTATAAAAGGACTCCCATTTGATTATTTGAAACTATAAAATGCACTTTTACTTTACCATATCTGAAATGACAAAATATTGCCCTTTGGAAAACCTGATCTTTGCACGTGTAATTCCCAGAGTCTACCTCAGTTAACCAGGCTTAGTTTTAGGCAGGAATGAATTGAATTAAATTCAGTTCATCGTCTATGCAGATTTGTTTCTTTTAAGCACGTCCTTCCCTCCTGCTGTTGCCCTCCTCCCATTAACTTTCCTTTTTAATCTTGAAATTGTTTAAAATATTTCGTCTTTCTTTCCCTAGCAAAGCGTTTATATTCCAAATAAGGCCTCTCTGAAACGTCTGAATTACTTTTCCCTTCTTTGTTGTGGTCAGCTTCATTATTTGGAAGTATTGCATTCAAAGCAGCAGTGTCAAACATGACACACATCTGTTTTCTTATAGTTTCATAAATACAAACTAATGTGATGACCTTAAAAATTGTGGATCCTACATGTTCCTATGTTCATTCTCTGAAAACCTGAGTAACTTTATGAAAACACACAAACCTGGACAAATGTCACATTTTTGTGACATTTTCACTGACAAATGTATATTCATATGATGGTACGGCAGCAGGGAGCGGCCCCCCGTTAGCATGGTTGTGAGTGGACAGTGTCCAGCAGGATCACTGCACGTTATGATGGCTTGTAAGTGCGTTGTTAAGACTTTTGCTTCAGTGTTTGTCTCCCAGTATCTGAACCTAATTTAAAGAAAAAGACGTTTCCAAGTTGTATTTATTAAATGTGTTTTTCCTTACATTTTGTGCTGCTACTTTGCCAATCTCATTAGCTTAGTTGTGTTTGTGCTTAGGTTATATTTGGTAATAAACTTATAGAGTGTTGGTTGTCGTCACTTTCTGTGTGGTTCATTTTGATCTATAGTCACGGACGCACTTCTTGCCACCGGTGGGAACAACAAACCCCTCACTAGTAAGGAATGGCTTTCCCCAGATTTTTGTTCTCATAAAATCACGTATTGTAAACCTGACATTTTGTATTGGCTATGCTTATGCCAATAATTTCAAGGTCGATGCAGGTAAGATGTGTGTTTTTTCAATTAATTCCAACTGGCATAATCAATACACTTGTCTTACTTGTGTAGCACCATTGCAAAGTGGATGTTCCATATGGTGAATTTTCTAGATGACTAAGTCTTTATGACCTCCTCTAAACAATTTTTTTTAGTTAATAGACTTTATTTTTTTTAAGCAGTTTTAGGTTTACAGAAAAATTGAGCAGAAAATTTGGAGCTCCCATTTACTCACAACCCCCGCCCCAGTTTCTCCTCTTACTAACATCTTACATTAGTGTGGTATATTTGTTATAATCGATTAACTGATGTTGATGCATTATTATTATTCAAGTCCATAGTTGACATTAGGGTTCACTTTGCGTTATACACTTACGGGTTTTGACGAAAGCATAATGTCATGTATCCATCTTTACGACAGCAGACAAAATCGTTTCACTGCTCAAAAATTCCCTGTGCTTTGCCTATTCATCTTTCCCTCGCCTCCCAATTCCTGGCAACACTGAGCTTTTTACCGACTCTCTAGTTTTGTCTTTTCCAGAATGTCATATAGTTGGAATCGTATAGGATGTAGCCGTTTTAGACAGGCTGCTTTTACTTAGCAGTATGCATTTAAGGTTCCTCCATGTCTTCCTGTAGCACGATAGTTCATTTCTTTTTAGCACTGAATAGTACTCCGTTGTCTGGATGTACCACAATTTGTTTATCCATCCACCTACTCAAGGACATCTTGTTTGCATCCAAATTTTAGCAATTATGAGTAAAGCTGCTCTAAACGTTCATGTGCAGATTTTTGCAAGCACATAAGTTTTCAGTTTACTTGAGTAATTATGGATGTGATTGCCGGAACGTATGGTAAGAGTATGTATAGTTTTATAAGAAACTAGCAGGCTGTCTTCCAAAGTGGCTGTACCGTTATATATTCCCACTTGCAATGAGTAAAGGTTTCTGTTGCTCCACATCCTCGCCAGCATTTGATGTTGTCGGTAGTTTGGGTTTTGCCATTCTAAGAGCAATAATGATGCTAACAAGCCTAACAGCTGGTTCACTAGGTTCACTGATAGGTGTGTAACGGTACCTCGTTGTTTCCATTGCAGTTTCCAGATGATGTGGAACATTTTTTCATGCGCTTATCAATTTGAAACTTTGCTAAACCGTATCACATTTGTTCCTTGAGTTTGTAAACTGAAGAATTGGAACTTACCCTTTTCTTCAGGATTCAGAGTTATGAGGTCAGTCCCTTGTTTTATGCCACTCTCTGCAATTAGTGGAGGGGTAGGAGGGCCTTTTTTTTTTTTTTTTTTTTTAAAACCTGTCTCACTGACTGGTCGTTGAGTTTTCATGTTTGCTTTTATAACATTTCCACTGGTCTCTTACCAGCCTTTCTTCCTCTTCCGATGTCCTGTTTCCAGTCTTCAGTGAACCTAGAGAAATAGTTGTTAGGCTTGTTAGCATCATGTGTGAATGAGTACTGCAGTTTAGGGATGAGGAGTGGTGGGGAGGTCTATTCTTGGGCTCTAATGCTGTGTGTCGTTTCTCTGGGCTCTCCGTGGCCTTTTTAGCTTTATCTTTGGATCCCAGAAGTGCTCCTGATGGACCAAGTGTGAAGGAGATATTTTTGCATAATTATGGTGCCATGCAGTTGTGTAATATTTACAACTGGAAGGGAGCTAGCAACAATTTAATTCCATGGCCCCAGCCGGTTTTCTTCCTATGACCATGAGGGAGGTGTCGATCTCTTGGGAGGTATAAAGAAAAAGAATTAGGTTAAGTGGGACCAAGACAGGAGACATTTGTGGCTAGAGCCCTCCCACTCTCCCTGCAGTCCTTTCTCCAGTGCATATGACCAGTGCCACCTGTGACTGACCTGGCTCCCATGGCAGAGCATGGCGCAGTGTTGGAGTGTTTGCCCAGAGATGCCAGGAGTTTAACTAGAAATCGTGAGGGAAGATAGAAGCATTGCCTGGCTTCGTCCCTTCCCAGCATCAGCTGCTACCTTTCTAATGATAAGCAGAAAGGCAGGGTGGGCGCAAGTCTCACCTGGCCGGTTCCAACAACAGATGCCCCAAGGCTGGAGGCTGGTCTCAGGTGCTCCTCCCCCTCCCTGGCTGGATGTCACCACTTCAACTGCACCTGGCCAGGCAGACGTGGGGCTTCACCTGGGCATTCCTCTGGCTCCTGCTACACCCAGAACAGGGCAGAAAGGGATCAGGGGAGAGAGAACATGTGCTCTGTGGTTACTTCTTATCCTTTTTACACTCAGAAAAGCTTGATGGGCAACTCTTTCCTAGTTTTACCTATTCTGATATCTTCTTAAGACCTCCCCTGTAAGTTTTGAGAGACTCACCAGCAACCTACAGCATTGAGAGCTGAAATTAAGAGCAAATGACTTGGTCCCCTCATCTTACAGGTGAAGAGTTGAACTCATGAAAATTTAAAAATATATGTTCAAGATCGTATTCTGACCTGGAAGCAGAACTTATATCCGTTTCTGATCTTGAAGAGTGCTGCAGACAAGGCTTAAAGAAAGCAAGTCGGCCGGGTGCAGTGGCTCAAGCCTGTAATCCCAGCACTTTGGGAGGCCGAGACGGGCGGATCACGAGGTCAGGAGATCAAGGCTAACACGGTGAAACCCCGTCTCTACTAAAAATACAAAAAATTAGCCGGGCGTGGTGGCGGGCGCCTGTAGTCCCAGCTACTCGGGAGGCTGAGGCAGGAGAATGGGGTGAATCCGGGAGGCGGAGCTTGCAGTGAGCTGAGATCTGGCCACTGTACTCCAGCCTGGGTGACAGAGCGAGACTCCGTCTCAAAAAAAAAAAAAAAAAAAAAAAGCAAGTCAGATGGCAAAACATTTATTAAGGACCTTTAAGATTGCAGCAGGTACCAATACAGACAATTACCCGAGCTGATGATGGTTAAAAATAAGAAATGTAAGATAAGTTGACATCATAGGATTGGAACTAACATAATGTTTACTGTGTGCTAGATACTTTTATTTACTAAATTCATACATTAGCCCTAAAAGATATATTTATTCTTATTCTTTTTCTTCAGAAGAGAAAACTGAGGCTTATAGAGTGACTTGCTCTAGTTGAATGGCTCCTAAGAAGTGAAGAAGGATAGGAACCTAGGTCAATTTAGTTTCAGAACCCATTCCTTTGCCATATTCTAAGCTTACTCTCAACAATGTTAAAAACACACAAAAAGCACTCAATTTTTAAAATGTTGCATTCACCCATTTTTCTGAGGTTATGAATCACTTTTTAATCTTCCCTTTCTCTTACTGCTTTTTTGGTCAGATTTTTTAGGTAGACTATTGTGATAGGTTCTGTTTCAGAATCTATGTTGATAAGGCAAGAAAAGAGGGCTCTTGTGGGATTTAAATGAATTTGACACTATTGGCTCCTGTTTGCTCTCTCAGAGTGCAAATATATACCTATTGTTTTTAAGGGCAACGCTTAATGAAATGAACTGATCATTCTAAGAATTCCCATGAATCATAGGCCAACAACTTAGGTGGCATAGCACTCTAACAGTTACGTTTATTCCTGGAACCTCCAGCAGTCCTCTGCTGACTGGGTGACAGCTTCAGAGTCCTTAGCTGGACGTGTACTTGTCATCGGAGCATCACCAAGTCATGGAGGGGGCTCACTGTCCAACTTTGAAGCACCAGAACAAAGTTAATTCTGAATGTTCAAAATACTGACCATGGCCACGCCAACTGAACGCCCCTAATCTTGTCTGAATATTCAAAACGCCTGTCACTACATCTTAAATAATTTTTTAAACAAGTAACCATGGTATGACTACTGTATTCCATAACAAAAATCCTAAACTCCAGTGTTAGTAATTATTACGTAGAGGTGGATGAATTGAACTTCATTTGGGGTTTGTAAAATACCTCAAGCTATTTTTCAAACATTTCGAAATATGTTTTGTAACATTTCTCAAATATACTTTACTAAACATATTTCCTTTAATTTTTAAATCCTTTTTAAAGTGTTTGTTTAAGGGGAAATTTAATCCATGTGTTTCTGATTCATTTACAATGAACTCATCAAAGTTGTTTCTTAAGAATTAAGATTCTAAGAAGCCTGAGGAACTCTTCTCATGAATTTTGTCAGCCCTTAAAAGCCTTTTTCCAATCAAAACTTTTCCCCCTAAAGATAAATAAATGTGGATGAAATGTTTTAGTTTGGTTTACAATACAAAGCCCGTATTTCAAAATCTAACCTAGTTGTGAATTTAGGATAATAAACGATTCTGCCTTTACCGTAAGAGTTCACTTCATTTGTTGCTCTTCAAAGCAACTAACTGCAAAGGGTTTGCAATAACTGTGCTCTCCTGAAAACACACAACACTGACATTCCATACCGTCTTCTCAGATTCATAGCAAAGGTGACATAGGTGGGCTGGGCAAACATTAAACTAAGTCAGCTAGTTATTGGGGATCTACCATGTATGCTAAATATGCATACAGTACATAGTCACACATATACGTACATGTGAAAAGACTCATTTAAGTTACTTTTGTGTGTTTACCTATACTTACAAATTTTAACAAAGTTTATTTTTTATTTTATATTAATAAATTATTGTGTGAAGTGGCTACAATCGTTCTCATCTCTATATAGAAATGTTTTTTGCCTGAGATTTAGTTTAACAGGTTTCTGTTGCCTAGCAGTAGGTTTTTGAGAATAGCTTTTTGTATAGCTTTAATTGAACAGGTTGATTGCATGAAATCATCTTAGCAAAAGTAAGGTCATTGCAGTGAAGGTAAAAGGAACTATGCTGACAACTAATTGGATAGAATGTCATAAGCCACAGTGGATCTGGAAGAGATTTGCAGAAACGTAGCAACAAAAGAAGGGAGTTTGTTCAAGGCAGCTAGAAACTGCATTCAGAAATATTCATGTTAAAAGAAAGGCACCATTTCCTTGGTTCTCATTAGGGAATTGTGTGAAATACATATTTGTTCATCACAAGAAATAATCAGTTCCTATTTTTAGTGGAAACTTTTTCCCTGAGTTGTTTAGTATGGGATTATTAGACAATAAAAACATCTTTTCTGTACTTTTCAAAATATAAACTAATTTCTTACATATTTCATTGGTTTGTGCCGTAGATGAACTCTTAGTATTTTAGGAAAAAACTTCCATGATCATTCCTTTTTAAAACCAACACTTAAAATTGTCTTTATTTAAATCAAAATGCAAAACCTCTTGCATTAAGGGAGACTTTTACCTTTTACTTTGTATTTTTTCATATGATAATTATTTACTTTGTAAAAGAAATATAAAATTATAAAGATTTTTTAAAGCAATATTTGTAGAAATCAAATCAGTGTCTGCCCTTCTGTCTTCCAAAAGCCCTTGGCCTAAATAAGAGTCAGGCATAGCTGTTGACCCCATTTCATTTGACACAGAGGGAAGGAGTGTGTTGACCACTGTCACTCTCTCTCTCACCTAGGACAGCGCTCTCCAGGCTGCATTAACTGTGTCTCTCCAGCAGTAAATGTGTGAGTTACACACTGTTACTACGTTGGTAGTTTAAGGATACTTGTAAATTACAGTAGTATTTCTATATAATTTGTAAAAATCCATAAAATGTAGAAATATGAAAGACTATCATATGAAGACACTGAAAAGTAATCCTTACTGCTACAAAATCCTTCCAAAAAACATGAGTAATATTTTCATTGAGAGCCATGACATTAAATATACTTTCTTATTTTTTTAAATCTTAGGATAACAATTTAGGGACAGTGATTTTATTTTTTATTTCAATGCTTAGTTATAATGACCATTACAGCTAAAAATGTAACTTCACAAAGGTGTGTAGATCCACATGGAAGAAGCAGATCATTGGCTGCAATCTCAAGGAGCTTCAGTTTAAAATCATGCCCACTATGCAGAAGTTTTTATTTGGCTATTTGCATCTTTCTTGATGTCAGTCAGTTATTGCAAATGAATTGAAAGGTTGCATTTTGTGTTGAATGTGCAGAACCTGCTGCACCTCTTCATTTGGAAGATTTTAAAACAGGAAAATTATTTTAAGTTGCACATATTAGAGTTCTTAAAAAAGAGGCTCAGTGTTTTTGGCAACAAAATCATGTAACAATGGAAAAATATTTCCCAACATCAATTTTCTTCATGTAACATGGATTTCTTTCATATAGTAATTATTTTCTCATCCCTTTTAGGAAAAAGAATAAAGTTGTAGAGTATAGGAAATAAGCATTTCATTTTATCTAGATATGTATATGAGCCTGTTACTGTGCATACAGCAAAAATTTAATAAAAACAATAGCTTTGCCTTTATTATATCTGATACATTCTGATATTTTCTAATTGGTTTCATGTTGTAAAATTCCTGGACCTGCCCCAGGAAATTGATTTCATTACTTGTTAATGGTGGACAGCTTGTAATTTCAGACCTTCTCCTGGACTGCAGGGTGCCACCGGCTGCAGCCCTGGCCCTCTCCCAGCTTCCTCTGTACGGATTACTCAGTGACACATTTGACAAGTGGCCTGGTGAGCAGCAGTGGCCATGCCTGGTTTCCTGGCCACCCGGGGGCTCATCCTTCACCATGCTGTTCCTGACAGGCCATTGCGAGTCTCTTTATCGTTTGAACCTGACCAGTCAGGTTCTCAGGGTCAGGCACTGGGCATCTGTCCTCTCTCTGCCTGCCTCCCTGAACCTCAAATGCCTGGGGATTCTAACTCTGTCCCAGTGGTGGTTTTCTTGAATTTGATCAGTCTAGACATGATAGTTCTTGAAAGATTTAAGACACGCTTAATTTCTGTTGAGTTTTCATTTCTCCTCAGTCTTAAGATGATTCCTGACTTCTAGATATGATATGAATATGTCACTGTTCATTCCTTCTTTTTAAAAAAGTCAGCAGTGATCCCTGTGCCAGTGATGTTAAACACATCCCCTGGGGAAGGACCAGGTCACTGTGGTTCTTGTACTAGTATAGGACATTTAGATAGCTGCCAGCTCCCCAGGGCAGCACAGCTGCTTGGTGACCTCTCCTTGTTCCTGGAAGAGGAATAGGGCTCTTCAGTTACAGGACATGGGGCTGGAATCATTCAAGGGAGGACCAAGAGAGGAACAGAGACTCTTAGTCACTAACAGGAAAGCGATAAGGTCTGAGAGTCAGACTGCAAGGAAGAATCAAGGAAGGAGAGGATCGAGTTTTCAAGGGAAAGGAGTTCTTATGTGTTCTGCTGTGACCACCTGAAGAAGGTTGACAGAAGCTACAAATAGTTGGTCTTATTTGGACTGTGCCTCCTGTGGCCAAAGCACTGTTCCTGCTATTTGACTAGATACTTACTGGCTATTTAAAACAAGGCCTCATTTGGATCATGAGACGTATTTGGGTAGTGTGAGAACTTCAGCTCTGCAGTCAGAAAACGATTTTATCCTCAGCTCTACCACTTCTAAGCTGTGTGACTTTGGGCAAGTTACTTATCCTGTCTGTGGCTGTGTTATCTATCTCACCTCAGAATGGAGATAACAGGACCTTCCTTTGTAGGACTGTTGGGAAGATTAAATGACATACTGAATTTAAAGTACTTATCACGGCACCATACAGACCCTTAACGTTAGCTGCAGTGATGTGCGAGGGCTGGTACGTACCAGGCTGTCCCAAAGCCAAAGGAACGTTAAGGAATATTGCAAACCTTCCCACCATTGATAGCTGAAAGTGTAGCCACGGTGAGAGGATCCACACGTGGAAATCAGCCAACACTACACCAGGGCTTTACCCATCGCCTATCCCCCTGGAAGAGTTAGTCTACCAGCATATCACAGGTTAGCTCTTTTTATTTTTGTGGGTTTTTTTCTCCCACTGCAAGCAATATGGGTCTAGGTGTGTAGCCTGGCTCTTTGTCACTCCTTCTGGGTAATACGCCTAAGCTTGCCAGTCGTCATGAACAGGTTAGTCTGACTTTCAGTGAGCCATTTTTGACTCAGTGAATGGCTGTTTTGGTGTCTGCCAAAATTAGGTGCCCCTCTCTTTCCTGAACTAGACTATATACTCTGATACCTTTATTGCAATGTTACAGAAGTCTTAGGACACTCGTAGTGGACAGACATATTCCACTTCCCTTTTAATTCCTGAGAAATACAGTCTGAGCTGTATCTAGGCAATATCCACACTGCCTTGAGACTTTTTCCGAAAGTGGAATTCATCAGTCATCCAGGAGGCTCTGAGCCTCGTGACTGGCATGGCTTACCTAGTGGCTGTGGTAGACTTGTGCCTATGGAGGTGTTTTGCTGAGGGCTTGTGAGAGCTATTTGGCACCTTTTCCAGCAAAGTTGGGAGAGGAAGGCGGAAGAGAGGTTCTGTTCTCACCTATTTTAATACCCGAACCAAAAAATGGAAGTTGGTGGTAGCACCGAATTAGAACTCTTGCCTCATTTAGCACACTAATCATCAAATTTCTCTGTATTTTCAATAGAAGCAAAGCATAAATTTCAATAAAGAGGCAATTCAAATAGGGAATTTACAAACATTACACATTGTCTTTCGTGTTGCAGCTGTGAAACATACCTTCTAGAGAAAATCACACAGATTGTTGTGTACTTTCTTAAGAATCGCAGACTAGAGTCATGATTTGTTAGTCTCATTTGCTTTTCACAAGAAAAAGCATTACATGATGTCTGAGGGTCTCGGGTTCCATAACGGGGACTTTCCCAAGGTCTTTCATACGAAAGTTTCTGTGCAGCCCATGGGAGATTACACAGGGAGGCAGTCTGGAGACTCGCCAGGACTTATTTTAGTCTATTCTAATTGGAATCTTATATAGGCCTATTATTTACACCTATATATCAGTCCAACTTACTGAATGCCAACAAATTTGAGACACAACTCCTGCCCTCAAGGAACTTGTGTGCTGGTAGAGAAAGCCATGAAGCAGTCCTAGGATACTGTGTGTGGTTATAACAGCATGCACCTGAGAAATGGTCTGGAGGAGGAGGTGAGGTCAGCCATGTGCTGAAGCAAGCAGAGGAGTTTGCCAGGTGGCTAAGAAGGGAATATTAACCCAGGGGTGGGTGACGGTCCCCACCTTCTGGATGATTTACTATATAGTTACATTTGCCCCTTAGCGTGACTTCTTTGACAGCTGTTGATGGACAGCTCTGTGAGGACGAGAAGCACTCTTGTTGCCTCCTCCACAGGGTTTTGCAAGTTGTAGGTGCTCAAATCCCCGATGGGAAATGAGAACCTTAGCCTACAAAAAAAAAAAAAAAAATCTCCCTTCTTCACTGGAACCCTGTAAGCAAAGCAGTTCCGAAGAGCACTGATAGGAAAAACTGAATTCACTGCAGATGACGACAGAGCTGGGGTTCAAAATCAGCTCCTAAGCAGTAATCTGAAGCAAAGTCATTGTCTAGTCTGTGGACATGGTCAGGATGCATACAAAGTTAAATTGTCTTTCAGAGTTTGTAGCTTGAAGGTGCCTTATATTGATTTCTGTTGTTTTGTATTGAGACGGAAACAAAACTCTGTTGCCCAGGCTGGAGTGCAGTGGTGCTATCTCAGCTCACTGCAACCTCTGCCTCCCTGGTTCGAGCGATTCTTCCGCCTCAGCCTCCCGAGTAGCTAGGATTACAGGCACCCGCCATCACACCTGGCTGATTTTTGTATTTTTGTAGAGACGGGGTTTCACTGCATTGGCCAGGCTGGTCTTGAACTCCTGACCTTGGGTGATCTGTATGCCTTGGCCTCCCAGAGTGCTGGGGTTACAGGCATGAGCCACCACACTCGGCCGATTTCTGTTTATTGAGTCCCTGATAAAACTGCTTTGCTTGCTTTCTCAAGAGGGAGGGTGACTGCCCCACCGCAGCAGGTCCTGCAGCCATGCCGACTTTGCAAAAGCATTCCTCTCAGTGCTTTATTATTTACCTGCTGTGGATGATGATACAGCTGCCAGTCACAATATCTTTTCAGTGCTACAACATTTCCCTCCATTTTTCCAGGCCCACATCTGGTCTTAGCCCATCCTGAAGTTGTCTATGTTGTAGAATTTGTTCTACTTGTGAACTGAGCCTATTTTGAAACTCAAAAGGTGCTTCCTAATTTGCAGTTGTATATTACATTCACACATCTCAGATTGAAATTCACACAATCCGTTTTGCATTACTCAAGCTTAATAGTAATTTCTTTTGGCTATTGCCCTCAGGCTATGTAAGAAAAAAATAGATTTGAGCTTTTTATTTTGACTGTGTTCACGGACTGTAAATCTAATTAGTTTTCTGGGATTTTTTCTCTTAAAGTCGCATGCACGTTGCTCTCTGGACAAAGACTGATAAGCAGGGGCAGGTTTACCTTCTAACCATGTTCATCTTACCTGAATTGTCCTGGCACTTCACTTGGAAATACATCTTTTTTTTTTTTTTCCTGCCCTAATTTGCTGCATCCGGTTGATGTGTGTCGCCGGTAGATATGGTACCCACCTGTGAAATGGTGAGGAAAATTATGTCCAGATTAGGTAATGCTTTCAGATTCCTCTATTACAGACCATTGACTCCAGTGTTTCTCAGACTGAGCTAGAGAGTTCATTTGTTCTAGGAGAAATTTTTCAGTAACTGAGTTTTCAGACAGAGCAGCAACCACAAGAAATATGAACACAATCTGGCCCATGGGGATGACCGCTCCGAATTGAGAGTCAAGGTCACATGACTCCAGGGATAGGACCAAAGTCTGCAACCGAGAGGGATTCAGCAATTAAGGAGTGGCCTGGGTGTTCCAGATGATGAGTCCAGAGTCCTCCTTTGGCCGATTGAATTCTAACTGGAGATATGGTGAATGGGGGGCATGGCCATGACGATTGTGTCATGCCAGCCCCAAATTGCTTTGGGAAGCAGCTGGCACTACATATCTGTATAGTTGTCTATCATTGGTTCTTTTATAGTTGTGTATCCATGGTTCTTTTGAAATGGCAAAGCTGCTGCCAGGAGCTCTCATTCTAAGGGTGTGTGTCGGTCAAGCCATCTCTGTCATTCTTTGTATGTATCACATATATGTCCACTGAAGGGTGATGGGCCAGCCAGCTTCCTCTGAGTAAGACGGAGCTAATCAGATAACCCCAAGATCCCAGCAGTTTGCGGTGAGAAAGGTATTTCTTGTTCACGTACATATGCCACCTGCAGTTCTGCTATAGCTGTGATTGTGCCCTGTGCATCATCTCATTTTGAGAGCCAGGATGTCTTCAGTAGCCTCTGTTATTGTGGCACAGGGAAGAGAGCAAGAGGGCTCAGCAACATTCAGGGGCTCTAAAGACCTCTCTTCGATGTGGCATATGTCACTTCTGCTCGGGTTCCACTGACCAAGTCATACATCCAAACTTCTTGTCATCAGAACCAGGAAATGTTATTCTCTTTGCAAGGCTTCCCATGGCAGCGGGTGGAGATGTGCCGTCCTCTACCAGGGAGGGAGACTGGTTGAGAACAATAACGCTCTACTCCGGGGCATCCGGCTCCCGTGCACCTCACTGGCAGCCAGTTGCCCACCACTCTGGCTGACTGGGCTATTCAGTTTGAATTTCTGTTTTTCATTTACATTTTTTCTTATTTGGAAGTTTCAGAATTAGAAAGTCAGAAAGCTTTAGGGTTGGGACATTTAGAGATCTTATCTAGTGCTCTGACTTTTCTTTTTTTCCCTTTCCTTTTTTTTTTTTTTTTTTTGAGACGGAGCCTAGCTCTGTTGCCCAGGCTGGAGTGCAATGGCGTGATCTCTGCTCACTGCAACCTCTGCCTCCTGGGCTCAAGCGATTCTCCTGCCTCAGCCTCCCGAGTAGCTGGGATTACAGGCACCCACCACCACACCTGGCTCATTTTTGTATTCTTAGTAGAGGCGGGGCTTCACCATGTTGGCCAGGCTGGTCTCAAACTCCTGACCTCACGTGATCCACCGGCCTCAGCCTCCCAAAGTGCTGGGATTACAGGCGTGAGCCACTGCACCTGGCCTGCTCTGGCTTTTCTAGTAGGGGAACTGAGGCCTAGTGAGGTGATTGGCCCAAGATCACACAACAGGACTTCACTGCAGTACTTTCTTCATAACATCAGCTTGGGAAAATGTTAGAGAAGAGTTGCTACTTTCCTAATTGGAAAATAAAATGCTCGGTTGTTCCTGAAATCGTACCCCTTCTGGGAGAGAAATAAAACAACCTGAGTGGTCAGTTTTGGAAGGAAAACTTGCTCACCTTTTCCCTAAGTGATGGGTGTTAGGAAAGCAATCTGATTAAACTTTATTATGCATTTTGAGATTCTAGCATTTTATGTATCCTACTTTTTCATTTTGACTTCCCCAGTCTTTCCTCTCTCTGGTTGCAATTTCTAACTATCTCTGTGTACAAAATCTGTACACATAGTGGTTTTCAACCAGGGGGATTATTAGAACACCTTAGGGAGCTTTAAAAAATATACATGCTTGGCTGGGCGTGGGTGGCTCACGCCTGTAATCCCAGCACTTTGGGAGGCCGAGCTGGGTGGATCACAAGGTCAGGTGATCGAGACCATCCTGGCTAACAGGGTGAAACCCTGTCTCTACTAAAAAAAAGTACAAAAAATTACCTGGGTATGGTGGCACGCTCCTGTAGTCCCAGCTACTCTGGAGGCTGAGGCAAGAGAATCACTTGAACCCGGGAGGCAGAGGTTGCAGTGAGCCAAGATCGCGCCACCGCATTCCAGCCTGGGCAACAGAGTGAAACTCCGTCTCAAAAAAATGGCCGGGCGCAGTGGCTCACGCCTGTAATCCCAGCGCTTTGGGAGGCTGAGGTGGGTGGATCACGAGGTCAGGAGATTGAGACCATCCTGGCTAACACGGTGAAACCCCGTCTCTACTAAAAATACAAAAAAATTAGCCAGGCGTGGTGGCAGGCACCTGTAGTCCCAGCTACTCGGGAGGCTGAGGCAGGAGAATGACATGAACCCGGGAGGTGGCGCTTGCAGTGAGCTGAGATCGCGCCACTGCACTCCAGCCTGGGCGACAGAGCGAGACTCCGTCTCAAAAAAAAATTATATATACACACACGCTTAAACCCCTTTCCTTGAGATGGATTTGGTAGGTTTGGGGGCGTCGGAAGTTTTGAAGGTCTTCCTGGGTGATTTGAATGAACATACCTGGCAAAGAACTCTTGCATAGGAAAGCCTGCTTTTGTTGCTTGCCTTAATAGATGGAGGTACTTACTTTTCATGTTAGTTTCTTCATAATACTAGTATCGGCTTCCCAGGAGCTAATTCTTTAGTTTATTTTCTCTTAGATTGAACAAGTATTCTTAGATTCTGTTCTCCCTGCCCAAGTTTCTAGCTTGTAAATTCAGCCACTTCCAGGGATTGGAAACACTTGGACAAAGATACACTATAATCCTTGCAATTTCTTGGTTTAAAACAGGGAAGAGGTTATTCCTAAACCTGACCTTATACATGGCCCTAATTCCCTCCCCTGTGTCCCATCTTCCTTCTTTTCAGACCTCTCTTTACTCAAATCTACTCCAGGGATTTTTGTCTGTGTAGGGAAATTATTTCAATTTTTGTGAATGTCTCATCATTCCTATTTAATTTCCATGTAGCACTAGCATGACAGTGCATATCATTAAAATGTTTTCGATTCACTCTGCTGTACATTTTAGTTAATTCTAATGCTGAACTCTGTGTGTTGCCCTGATACTATGTCTGTCTGCCCACAAATTAAGAAAACAAAGGGGGACAGTTGTCTGCTAGCATTTTCTTTGTGTTGGACAGTTTGGCACCATGCACTAAAGCCCACGTGTAAACAAGAGCTCTGAGTTTGTTGGCATGGCCAGAGCCAGGTAGGTGGGTAGTCTCACTTCACATTTTGATTTCAAATCAATTTCCATCTTCCCAGCCTTCTACCGAAATAGAAGTATGTGTGTCTTTGGGGACAGAAGAAAGCTCTTTGGCAAGGCACTTGGTAACACCTCCAGTGATGTCTTTGTGGACAGGTAGAGAAATGCAACCTAGAAGATAGGCGGGTTCTTGACTGATTGAATGATGGCGTCAAAGGGTGTTAGTTAATGGACCTATTCTGGACTAGAAAAAAGGCTTTAATTTCATGTTATGGAGCGTTGTATTTGACCCTGTTCTCCAAGTGTTTCAATTGAAAGTGAAGATGAAGATGTCAAACTTCCAGATGACCCAAAGCTGGAAAGTATAGATTTACGTTTAGGATAAGAACTCAGTAGGATGGGAGAGAGAGCTGAAATGAGCAAAATGAAATGGGTTAGGAACAAATGTAAAATCCTACACTTGCCTGATGCATAAGATAGGGAGCCCCAGTGTACTAGCCACTACATGCTAAAGGCCGGCTCCTAAATGCGTCACTGGGAGGATTCCAGCTTCTCAGAAGTTGGTCAGGAGGATCCCAGAGGACTTGTAGGACCTTTCGAGATCTCTTGGAGGCTCTAATCATCTAAAAGGCGAACAAGAAGAACCCTGGAACACCCAGGCCCACCCAGTAACCCACACTCACAGCACTTTATGCTTTCCCTGAGTCCAGCCCTTGCCACAGGGCAGTACAGTTAGGTTACTTGTGTGCCTGTCTTGGCCCCTAAATGGAAACCTTCTCTAGGATAAGGACCACATTTTACCCCTTTCCAAGTTCTCGGGGCCATGGTGCATGCACAGGCTCCAAGCAGGGAGTCCTCATGGGCACAGATTTCTGTCTACTTCGTTTTCTTCACTGCTGGACCCACGGGACTTAGAACAACAGTTGGCATAAGTAGACTTCAATACATATTTGTTGAAAGAATGAGTGACACATACAGATGTGCTTAGTAAATCTCAGCCATTCATCCTCAGCGTGGTGTGGCGTGTTGGTGAATAAATCACTACCTGACTATTCTAAAGGCTTCAGGAACTTCATATCCTGTTTTTTTTCTTATACTTCTCAGTTCTTAGTCTGTTCCCATCTCTGATTTTAGTGTGAATTTAGTTATAAAAGCCAAAATAGGATAAAGAAAGCTGGGTGATCCTTTGTAAAGACATACTCCCGATGTAATGACCATAATCACCCATTAGCAGGAAGTTAGTGCACAGGCTGAAGCCGGATGGGTCTGGGTTCAGGTTTTGACTAGGACAGAGATTTATGACTTTGGAGAAATCTCATTTTCCTGAAGTGCTGATTTTCTCATAAATGTGGATAAAACACTGACTCCAGAGGGTAGATGTGGTATGTATAACACAAAGTATCCCCTTAATAAATGTCACTATTATTATTTCAACAAGGCATTGGCTCACATGAGAGCTGTGAGTACAGAGGAAAGAACTCTAGGAAGGACCAGGGAAAAACAAATTGAAAATTGCTGAAGGCTTGCCTTCAAGGCTTAATTCTTTTGTGTGTTAAAGCACCTGTTCCTATTAGACAAGCAGGCTCCTCAGGGGCGGGAAACAGAGGCCCTGCAGCGCTGAGGGAGCTCTGGTCTCCATGGTAACTGCACATTAGATCCTGATGCAGGCACACCTGGCATTCTCAGGTTGCTCCCGCATATGGTACCTCATACATTTCATTTCTTAAAAAACTTGCCTTGACCTCCCTGCTACCGTATACAAACTCCTTCACACACACACACACACACACACACATACACACATACACAAACACACAACACACCCTTTGTGTAATCCACGGCCACTGAAGCGATATAAGCCTGTCACAGAGATCGGAAACACAGTTCCCAAAGCCATTTAATCAAACAAAGGGCGAGAACAGTTATTCTTGCTTCAAAGTCGAGCCCGGAAGAGAAGTACCTGAAAGATGCCTTTTCTATGGGACTGACGTAGACTCTGGTGCCCGCACCCCCGGCTTGCTGATAAAGCAGCCCCATTGATAACCTACTGAAGCAGAATCACATCCTTGACCATGACTCATGACACCGTTTGAAAAAGTGGCCTCTCAAATTCTCCCTACATATAAACGGCCATTAAATCCTGTGCTTTGAACTAGTTTAAAAGGAAAAAGATTTCCTGGTAGGATTAAACAAAAAAGTACAGACAGCCTGTAGTTACCATGTTACACAACCAAAGAACTGTGCGGCTGCTTAGAGATTTCCAGCTCTGCTTCAGAAACAGATGTTTAAAAACCTCTTGTTAAAAAAATGTCAGAAATTGGGGACAAAAGTCACTGTTCCTTGAAACATATCAAATTCTCTCTCTCTTTCAATGGTCATCTTACTGATTTGGTTCCTTCACACTATATTTCCCCAAAATCCCATTTAAATTAACCGTGCATGCTGCTCCAGCATGCTTGGCTGCAACCATAGCGCCTTGTGTATGTTACGCTTCATAAGGGCCTTCAAAGACAGTGTCTCAAAAAGCCACCATTGAGAAATGTTAGGACTTAGGATCTAGAAATGTTGGCTTACTTATGGTCCTCATGATGTTTTTCTTGTAAGCACCTTGGAAAGTCTAGTGAGTAAGAAATAATAATAACCAAGTGTATTCGCCCAACATGGGAAAGTGAGCTGTGCTCTATAAAGTTTGTAGTTTATGTTTTGAAACTGGCTCAGTGTACAAGGTTCCTGGATCATTACTTAATTTTAATTTGTGGAAAAGGCATTATGTTTAAAGCAGTAAAAACTTTTTCTTCCATGTCACAGCAACCTTTGGCAAACTCACTGGCTCTTTCTCTCAGCTACTTTTCTACCCCATTTGGTTACGAGAAAGCATTGTGATTGCCTTGTAACCCCAAAGTGAACTGCAGGTCTCATGGGACATATCTGACCTCTCCTAAACATGCCAAGTATAATCAGACTTTTGATTCCAACCAAGGTGAAGTAGCCTTATTCCTCCCAGCTCCTTCCTCTTGCAACTCAAGACCCTGGACGTGACACAACAAGGAAGCATAAAAAGACCCCTAAAGGGCAGGAAAAACATGGCAGCCTTCTCAGGGCCCTCAGAACTGGAGGAGACACACAGTGGTGGGTCCCCCAGGTTTTCTTATTGCCTCCTGTGTATTCCAGACAGGGATCCAACATAAGGCTTCAACTCAGAGCTGCCAACAAAAATCCCCAAGAAAAGCCTGTGCCCCAAAAGAAATGGGTGACCTAACAGCAGAAAACCTTTCCGGCAATATCTGTCTCCCTTAAGCTAAATATCGATGGAAAAACTACATCCCCCCGATATGGTTTGGCTCTGTGTCCCCACCCAAATCTTGAATTGTACTCCCATAATTCCCATGAGTGTGGGACAGACCCGGTGGGAGATAATTGAATCAAGGGGGCAGTTTCTCCCATACTGTTCTCATGATAGTGAATAAGTCTCATGAGATCCGATGGTTTAAAAAATGGGAGTTTCCCTGCACAAGCTCTCTCTCTTTGCCTGCTGCCATCCATGTAAGATGTGACTTGTTCCTCCTTGACTTCCACCATGATTGTGAGGCCTCCCCAGCTACATGGAACCTTAAGTCCATTAAACCTTTTACTTTTGTAAATTGCCCAGTCTCGGGTATGTCTTTATCAGCAGCATGAAAAATGGACTAATACACCCCTTCGCCTGGAATTTCATCAGGGCTGAACTGGGAGCTGATGTACTGCAGCCTTCCTGCCCTGCTAGCGCTCGGATTAACCTGCTCAACAGGGCTAAGAGGATCCCTCATCTCTGACATGGTGCTGGGAGCACCTACTGGGTGCTGTCTGTGGGCTGAGTGGGTAGTTAGATTTCCATCTGCTCTGTGAAAGCAGATGGTGTGCTTATTTCCCCATTAGGATCATGTGAATGAAGTCCAGTGGCCAGCAGAGCCTCACACCTGGTATTAAAGAGGCAGAATGAAGTAGGAGGCGGGACTAGCTGCTTCTGATTTCTCTTCCCCGTCCTAGGTGTCAGTGGGGCCCAGGGGGGAAACCACCCTTGGAGGTAAGGGGCAAGGTGAGTTTATGTCCTGCCCTATTTTTGCTGGGAAGGTATCTGTGGGGTTGAGCCATAAATTTACAGATTTGAGAGACTGAGTGAAACCCAAAAGGGATAAACCAAAATGGTGTGAAACTCATACTAAGATACCTCATAATTAAACTTTAAAAGTTAAAGACAAAAATTCTTGAAGGTGCCCAGAAAGAAACAGTCATTACTTGTAGTGGAACACCAGTTCAAATGACAGTGGATTTCTCATCTGGCCAGAAGGAACTGGCCAACATTTTTTAAGTATTAAAAGAGCTGCCAACTGCAAATTCTCTATCAAGGGAAAACATCTTTCAAGAATGAAGGGGAAATAAAGACATTATCAGACAAAAACTAAGAATTTGTTGTTAGTAGACCTATCTTTTAAGAATGACTAAAGGAAGTTTTCTACATAAAGGAAATAATAACAGAAGGAGGCCTGGAACTTCAAAAAGGAAAAAGGGATATCAGAGTGGGTAAAAATAGGAGAAAATAGGCTATCCTACTTCTCATGAGTTCCTTAAATCGTATTTGATGGTTGAAGCAGAAATTTTAGCACCATCTAATGTAGTGTTCAGTGTAGGTGTAAAAAATACTTGAGACAATTATATCTAAAAAGCAGGGAAATTAAAGGGACAAGAATGGAAGTAAGGTTTCTATTCTTCAGTCGAGTGGCAAACTTCAATACCAGTAGACTGTGATAAGCTATGTGTGTATCTTGTAATATCTATAGCAACCACTAAGAAAATTGTGCAAAACAAGATACTTGAAAACACTGTAAATACAAGTCATGTGCCACATAATGATGTTTCAGTCAATGATGGATCACATCTACAATGGTGGCCCGTAACATTGTAATGGAGCTGAAAATCTTCTATTTCCTAGTAATGATGTAGTCACTGTAACATCACAGTGTGGTGCATTACTCATGTATTTGTGGTGATGCTGCTGTGAACAAACCTATTGCGCTGCCAGTCATTTAAAAAGTATAAAGAATATATATATATAAATGTAAAAATAGAAAAATCTTATAGAATAAGATTTACATCTTATTCTATATATCTTCTAGAAAGAAAATATTTTTTACTATTATACAATGGGTGTGTGTTTTAAGCTGTGATTATAAAAGTCGAAAAGTTAAAAACATTGAAGGATAAAGTTTAAAAGTTACATCAAGCTAAGGTTAATTTATTGTTGAAGAAAAAAAAATTTAAGTAAATTTAGTGCAGTCTGTGTCTAGCATTTATAAAAACTATACCAGACTACAATAGTGTACAGTAATGTCCTAGGCCTTCACATTCACTCACCACTCACTCACTGACACACACAGCAACTTTCAGTCCTACAGACCCCATTCATGGTAAGTGCCGGATACAGGTATACCATTTTTTGTCTTATATACTATATTTTTACTATACCTTTTTAATATTTGATCTGTTTAAATCCACAAATGCTTATCATTATGTTACGGTTGCCTGCGCTATTCAGTACAGCGCCATGCTGTACACGTTTGTAGCCTAGGAGCAGTAGGCTCTACCATACAGCCCAGGTGTGCAGTAGGTGTGTAGTACAGCCTACTACCTGGGATCCTTACTAAACCCTAGGTTTATATAAGGACACTTTCGATGTTCACAAAATGACGAAATTGCCTAATGTCACGTGTATCAGAATGTGTTCTCAATGTTAAGTGACACATGACTGTATGTCAGATGAAATCCTAAAAAAATAAGTAACCTATAGGAAGATAAGAGAAATGGAGGAATTAGAAATAAAAGAAACAGCAGAAAACAAATAATAAAATGGCAGATTTAAACCCTAACACATCAACAATTACCTTAGATATAAATGGTCTAAATATACCAGTTAAGAGAAATTGAGTGGATAAAGAAAGTATGATTCAACGTATGCAGTCTACAAGAAACTCATTTCAAATACAACAACGTAGGTAAAGGGCTAGAAAAAGATATACCATGCAAACATGAATTTTAAAAAAGGCAAGAGTGGCTATATTCGTATCTGATAAAGCAGACTTCAGAGCAAGTTACTAGAGACAAAGGAGGGACATTTGCTAATGCCGGCAGGCTCAAGCCGCCGGGAAGGTACCAAACAGGAACATAAAGACCAATCGCTGTCCTGGTTGGTGTCCTTCCTTCTTCATGGGACTGAAGAGCTTTTGAGAGTAAAGATCACAGTGTCTGGTCTTGCTTCTCACCCCACCTGCTCCACGACGTGCTTTAGGAATGTTGTTAACTAACTGTAGCGGAAGTCAAGTGCTCTTGCAGTCTGACTCACAGGTCTACACTCCTCTTCGGGACAGGCCCCAGGAAGCAGGGCTAGTGTGGACTGGCTCCCTCTTGAGGTGTGGTGGGGGCTTACTTTCCCAGCATACTGTCTTTGGGATTTTGCTAGAGTGTCCCTTTGGGCACCTGCGCCCTAAATGTAGGGAAAATGCCCATAAGCTACTCTGCAGTCCCTTTTGTAGGTCCTCCCAAGAAACCTTGGGGTTCTTATGCAAATAACTTTCCAGCTCTTGAGACAGATGCAGATTAGGCCCCACAGTGACCCCACGTAAGAAACCATATCCATAAACAATCCCAACTTGAAGACCCGCCGGGGTCAATCAGCGAACCATTTGATTAAGTAATGCATTGAAATGCAGCGAGGTCCCATGTCACGAGAGGAACGTAAATCTGAGGGGGACTGGCCGGGAGTAAGTGGAAACGTCTCGTGTTTGTATGATGATGATACTTGGTGGTCGGAGAGGAAATTATTTACTTGGGAAATCTCCGCAGTGGCGTTATGAGATCACCAGTATGTTGTTGATGGTTTCTGTGCTCTTGCTTTGTAGTTTAGCATTTGCTGTGTACCTACAATTTACAGGACATGATGTGGTGGCAGGTTTGGCTGGTGAGCCTAGTAAGGTGGGCCAGCGGGTGAGGCCAGAGCAAGCGGGGCGGTGGCCTCAGAGGGGAGGTTTGCCCCCAGGCCTTTTAGGGAGAAGGGCTGCATCCTGGCCTTCCGGACCAGAGAACTCAGAGATCCAGCCCAAACATTCCTGACCACATCCTCCTACTGAGTCCGTCCTTGTTCAGGTTTCTATGGTGGCACCTTTTCTTTTTTTCTTTTTTTTTTTTTTTTTTTGAGACTGAGTCTCGCTCTCTCGCCCAGGCTGTAGTGCAGTGGTGAGATCTTGGCTCACTGCAACCCCGCCTCCTGGGTTCAAGCGATTCTCCTGCCTCGCTCTCCCGAGTAGCTGGGACTACAGGCGCACACCACCATGCCTAGCTAATTTTTTTGTATTTTCAGTAGAGACGGGCTTTCATCGCGTTAGCCAGGATGGTCTCGATCTCCTGACCTCATGATCCGCCTGCCTTGGCCTCCCAAAGTGCTGGGATTACAGGCGTGAGACACCACGCCCGGCCACTATGGCGGCATCTTTACTGTAGTGCCCAGACTTCAAACTTCTGCTGTCCGTGATCCCTCTAGCCCAGGCCTCCTCCTCACACCAGCCTGAACCCATGGGCTCAGGCAGCAGCATCAACCCCACACCATGCCTCTCTGCATAGGGGCTTGCCTCTCCTTCCTCATCCATTTCGCTGGCTTCTGCGTTTGTCCAGCACCTCACCTTTGGGATTCATCTAGTGGGCCTCTCTAGTTTTGAGCCTTGACATTCGCATGGGCCCATCTGTACCAGCCCCTGGCTGCTCCTGGTCATCGCCCACCCTGGCAATAGCCTCTTTGACCTGAGCCCCCACTGGATGCTCCAGCACCTCCTCCCTTCATTTATTCCCCTCATCCATCCTCACCCATGAATAGTCACTGCAAGAATCCGCTTAGCATTTCCGTGACCCTACCTTGGCAGAGGCCACCATCCTTTGCATCCTGTACACTTCACTATGTGCATAGCCTTCGTGCTAAAGGGCAGGATGGCACTTTGGTTAACAGGGGGCTCTGCAGCCCAGCTGCTGCCCAGTTCAAATCCTGGCTTCACCAGTCCCTAGCTGTGTGACCCTGGGCAAGTTAGTGAGCCTTTCTCTGCCTCTGAGGTCCTTATCTATAAAATCTAGATCATAATTGTAGCTCCCCTACAAGGCTACTGGGAAGAGTAATGAATTAATCTATATAAAGTAGTTAGAACAGGGCCTCACACACAATAAGTGGTAGGTGTTTACTGTTTTGCAAAGTTAATCTTTAAGAGGTAAGCCAGCTTGTAAAAGCTCACCTCTGTCCCCTGTAGGAATACGCCGTTGAACCATGCTTAGCATGCTTTGGCCACCCAGCCTGAACACGAAGGCTAACATCAAAACCAGGTTGAATAGAGGTGAAGGGAATTCCGGATGCTTTTCTGTCTAATTTTTGAAGAGTGATGTCTTCCCTGAAAGAGTTAAAGTTAATATTAGCTCCTGAAGCAGATGGCTCTTGAAGAGCAACCAATGGAAGAAATGCCTTCAAAGACTGGGTGCCGTTTTCTCAAATTCTCAATCTCCTTTGTCAACCAACTGGGGAATCTTCACTCCAGAGCTCTTCCGAGTGGGTCTTTCTACAGCTGGCTCGTCGCCACAGCACGGGGCTCCTTGTCTCTCAGGGTTGAGCTGTTGCCTCTCATTCTTAGCCACAGGTGGCCTCTCCACCCTGCTAAGGATGTTTGTGTTCCTTGCAGGAAAGACCTTAATTTATTTTGCAATATTATTGTGCTTCCATTTAGTTTCCTTTCTCCAGCAGAAGAGGGAAGAAAGAAGTGCTTCAAAGCTGCATGTCACCACTGAGAACAGACAAATTCCTGAGACAGGCCCGAAAGTCACAGCCGGTGGCCTCATCACCTGGAGAGCCTGGCCTCTCTGACTGCCAGCCCACATGTGTGCGCCCACCCGTGCCCATACACTGGCCTTTGATCATCCACACTCGGCAGGACCACACAACCCACCTTCCTAACACTGCTGTGCCAGGTGCTGCCTACTGCATCTGGGGCTAGTGGCTCAGGCTTTGGCCCGGGACTGTTTCTTGTGATGATGGAAGGACCTGGCTCTTTTTCTCTAATTGTCCTGGCCTCACAGCAGGAATCTCAGCGGACTGTGTCCCACAGCTAGGATCATTATGGAGTGATGGTGACTAGGACAGAAAGGCTTGGAAGAGGGAGGGGTCAGTGCTTGCAGCGGGGTAGGAGTGGTGGGGGATGGGAGTCGGGGGGAGGATCCAAAAAGGCTTCCCCAGAAAGATGAGTGGGCGTTCACCAGCAGACTGCAGGGGAAGGGCGTGGAGAATTGCAGGTAGAGGAAGCACCTAGAGCAAAGATGCGACAGCACAGGGCTACGCACAGGGGGAAGGGTGCAGTGAGGGGTGAGCAGACAAGGGGTACCCTGCGCGCTGGGGGTGACTCTGGATGGCACCCTGACCCTAAAGTGCAGAGCTGCACTAAACATCATTCACTGTGGCTGGTCCAATAGGCCAGGTTTTGCCTGCAAAGGAACCAGAAGCCTCCTGTGACAGACCCGGCGTGTGCTGGAACAAGGCCATCTTTCGGGTCCGGGAGGAGATTGGCTAGCATTGCTAGGCAGGCAAGCTCTGAACAGAGAAGGCAGCTGGAGGAGGCTCAGAGGAAAGCCTCGGCCTGAGAACAGGCAGGCCTTCTGGGGGGAAGTGTGCCATCGACTCAGGACTTTAGGATGAGCCAGGCCAAGTGAAGCTAAGTTTACCCTCCCTCAAGGCAGGAATTTCCAAGAACCATCCTGGACAGGTCCTCTGTAGTGTTTAATTACCCATTATAATCAATTAGCTAGTTAGACATTGATATTTAATTAATTAAGCATTTATTAAATGGCATCTATATGCCAGGCATTGCACATCCCATAGGGGATTAAAGAAGTTGTAAAACATGGTCCCTGTTCCCCAGGAGCTCAAGGCTGGGGAGATGGATCCATACACAAGTGCTACCAGTACCATGTGATCTGTGCTGGAGCCACAGCTGTGGCCACAGAGAAAGGCTGACACTCTCTTTGCTGGCAAGAAGCTGGGGCTGGGAAGGGGATAAGAGATGCTTCTGAGAAAGAGTGTCATGGAGCTGAGTCTTGGAGGATTCGTGGCAATTTAATCAGTGGACAGGGTGTGAAACAACCTTCAAGTCAGCCACAACAGCATTGTCAGAGGCATGAAGTTATGCAAACCATAGTGTGTGGGGGGAGCACCTAGTAGAGGCTGGTTAATTCAAGCATGTCACATCACTCCCCACCTCCCAAACCCATGGCCGATGAGCCGACCAACCACAGCAATCTCTCCTCTTCCTCCTCTGCAAAGGGTTCCAGGCAGGTATAACAAATCTATAGCATCAGTGCTCTTGGCCATCCTGGGATTCGGATTTTTGTGTTGCTAGATTAGGAGGTATTAGAGAAGAATGGCAGGAGATGATATTGGGAGAGTCGTCTGGGGCCAGTGCATACCGAGCCTGTGTCATTCGGAACTCCATCCTTCTGCTGGTCACAGCCCCACCCCCCTGCCCCTCAGCTGCTGGGTTGCACAACCTTCAGTCTCCCCAGGATTGTCTCACTGCTCCTTGTCTGTCTTCAGATCCGTGCCTGCTTCTCTTGTACATCTGCAGTTTCTCCAGCATTGATTTTTGTGGGGAACATTCAGGCTGTTGTCAATAGACACCAGCTCTCTTCTTTGGAAACCACAGGCCTGAGCCTCTTGGTATTATATATGACATGAAAAGCAAGTACTCTAAGGCAGAATTATTTTACCATGAACTATTGCCACACTCAGCTTCATTTATTTAAGAAAATGTTTGCAATATTGAAACTCTGGAAACTTATTAATCAACCACTGGTCTTTGATTCCCTACATAAAAGCTTCCCCCAGAATGGCCTACACAAGGGTGTGTCATCCACCTCTGGAGAATGTATAAAGAACCACCTCAAGGCACAGAAAGGCAAAAACTGCCCCTGAGAGGGCAAATCTCAACTCCAAGTGTCATAACACTAGATAATGTAATAGTCCTATCCTTCTAAACTTCTGGTTTGATAATATTAGAAAAATGGATGTTCTTTTCAGATGAGCATATGTTCTGCAGTGCCAAGTGACTTGTGATGACATGATCTTCTTCTCATGTGCCAGTAACCTTCTCAGGAGGCAAGAAAACCTGCTGTCCAGTTATAATCAGAAAGTGCTGCTTAATATTCATACCCAGTATACATTTTGCTAAATGCTACTGGTTTTGGCAACTCTCTTCAGCATCCAGGTGGACTGTTTAAATTCCAGTAAGCGGGTTAACTTTTCTGAAGGTGTATTTGATGACCAACCCATTTTAGCAGGTCGCATGATGTGGCCATTCAAAAGCACACATTTTAGAAACCATGTTCCAGCTCTCTTAGGCCTTGTCTTGTCTCTACAGGGGAAGCCCTGGGGTTTCAGCCGTGCACTTCAGCACTTGGACATATTCAGGAAGTCATTTCCTGAGAAAAGTCTTGGTCCTGCGTCCATGTCCTCCTCTAATCCACCCTGGGTGGAGATGAGATGATCTTTCATCCAGTAATTGATTGAATTATATCAATATGTAATTGGCTCTTCAGATTTCACAAGAAATTTGTAATTTTGCCTCTTACAATCATTGCCAGCAAAGCTTTGGGCCTTCTTTTCAGTCAGTCTCCCAGAATACCCGTCTGTCAAGCAAGTCACCTGTTGTTGTTATACTTTTTCTAAGTCCTGTGTTGGATGAATAAACACAGCCATGAGGAAGATGAGTTTCAATAAAAAGCCAAAGGGCCTGCTAACCTTCCTTTCCTCTAAGTGGCTCTTGGAGATGAGGGGGCATACCCTTCCCCAGCATTGGAGTCTGGGGCAGGTGGGCTTGGAAAAGGAATATTTCAATTTATATCATTTCATTTTCGCAAAGTGAAAAATGACCTATCATTTTTAAAAATAAAAACCGCAGAATGTGAAGCTCTATGGATTCTTCTGGCAGATAGAGGTAATGGAATGGCAAAGCTCATCCTTTGTGCATCCCCCATGAGTGGGCTGAGCTTCTTATGGTTATCAAAACATAGGGCGCAAGTTTAAAGGATGGCGTGAGATGGCTCCAGACTCCCTAATTAAACTCTACTCCAGAATGGGGAGACCAGGCAACATGCGAATAACAGTGGAAACGTCTTTCTAGCTGGGCCGCATTAGTACCAAATAGTAAAGGAATAAAGCTTGGTGTGACTCACCATTCAGAAAGCTGTACTGGAGAGCATCAAGGAAGATGGTAGCAGAAGTTCAGAGGGAGGTGCAGCAAGGAAATTGCCAAAGCCAGACACCAGGGAGGGAGATGTGACTGGAAATCCAGTGGGCACAGCTGGGCTTTCCTTGGCATGCAGTAGATACCACCAAGGCATTAGTGCTCAGCTCACATTCTCCTCATTCATTGGGTCACCCTTATGTGTAGTGTGTGGACATCTAACATCATGCCAACTTGATCACCAGAAAGCTACCTACCCAGGCTATACTGTGTTGGTTCCCCAGGGAAATCCCATTAAAGACCTATAAATCCATGGTACCCTTGACTTTGAAAGAGGATCCATGTAAGAAACATCATATAAAATCACTATTATATAAAGACCTATATATGACTGGTTCCTTTCAAAATGGAGGCCTTATAAATTGATGAACTTCCTTTTATTACATATTGAAAGCTGTACAACTTGTGTGTTTCTTGTTTTGCCTTAGCTCTTAGTTAGATTTTTTGCGCTCAGTCATAAAAGGTATATTGGCTTAGGTTTTTAGATACAACTCTCTGCCAATTTTTATTGCTTTGTAGTTGGTCTTAAAAAAAAAACTTTAAAAATCGATTTTTATTTTTTATAACTTTTCATTTTCTTTGCCTGTGTCCTTTTTTGGATATAGGTGGCATACCATATAAACAGTTCTCTAGAAATAATTTCACACAGTGGTTTCTATTACAAACTGTCTTATCTAAAGGTATCCTTTTCTTTAAATGTGAGATTTCCACACATTTAAGAAGATTTAAAAATAGCTCTATATGCAGGTTTTATTACACACACACACACACACACACACACACGTAGCCACAGTCTTAAAAATCTACAAAGATAGGATGCTATAAGCAATATTTTAAAGAAAAGCTACCTTAGCACTTGGATATTCCTTTTAAAAAGACCATTGAAATTCATATTGTTCAGTTCCTTATCTTTGTACCTTAATTGTAAACAAGAACAAATTCACAGCAATCAGCACTGTGTAGTGGGCATCTGCTCTGCTCCAGGTACTGTGCTGATGCTCACCCATGTTATTGTTAATCCCCACTCACAACCTTGTGTAAAAGGAATTATTTAACTTATTTCATAGATTAAAAAACTGAGGCTCACAAAGCCTGGACACCGTGACTAAGCTCACACAATTAGTCCAATAACCTAATAATAATGTTTTAAATAACTATATCAGACCTAATCTATCAGAGTCCTTTGAGGCCGTGGTTGTAACCACCTAGTACCCCATTTTTCTTTTCTTTTCTTTTTTTTTTTTGAGACAGAGTTTCACTCTTGTTGCCCAGGCTGGAGTGCAATGGCACGATCTCAGCTGACCGCAACCTCCTCCTCCCAAATTCAAGTGATTCTTCTGCCTCAGCCTCCCGAGTAGCTGGGATTAGAGGCATGCGCCACCACACCTGGATGATTTTATATTTTTTAGTAGAGATGGGGTTTCTCCATGTTGGTCAGGCTGGTCTGAAACTCCCCACCTCAGGTGATCCGCCCGCCTCGGCCTCTCCAAGTGCTGGGATTACAGGCGTGAGCCACTTCTTCCGGCTAGTACCCCCATTTTTCTAAGAGATACTTTAATTTTTTCCTCTCTTCTTTTCTTTTTCCTGCTTTTCCACACTTCCTACTTAGCCCTTTACAAATGTAATCATAGCCTTTTACCTCCTCTTCACCAGACGCTCTCTACAGGGCAGGTTCATCTAACTGTTCTCAGAAGCTCCAGAGCAGAACTCTACCCACCAGGAGGTTGCCTGAAGAGATAACAGCCCATTTTCAACCCAAAGTTACACACTAGAGTCTTTGACCACTTTTACAACCCATTTTTTCCCAGGAAGACGCCAGCTCAACTGGCCAGTAGATAAGGCACTGAAGGGAGTACACAGACACCCCCCACATCCCACTCACCTGCTCACTTCCACCACTGTGTAGTGCCCCACTTTAAAATTGCCCATTTTCTTTTTTGTTTTCACTCTGTTGTCCAGGGTGGAGTGCAATGGCACGATCGCGGCTCACTGCAACCTCCGCCTCCCAGGTTCAAGTGATTCTCATGCCTCAGCCTCCAGAGTAACTGGGATTAGAGGTGCCTGCCACCATGCTTGGCTATTTTTTGTTTTTAGAAGGGTCGGGGTTTCCCCATGTTGGCCAGGCTGGTCTAGAACTCCTGACCCAGGTGATCCAACCACCTCAGCCTCCCAGAGTGCTGGGATTACAGGTGTGAGCCACTGCGCCCAGCCAAAATTGCCCACTTTCTGCTCCAAAAGTGAAGTGGTACCCATAAGGCAGGAAGCCTGTACTTCTTCCCCTAAGCTAGCTTTGGAATAAGAAGTCACTTGCTTTCTACCAGAAAGAAAGTGCTCTTCTTAATTGGGCTTAGAAGAACCTGCAATTCAGTGACATGGTGATTAGCAGAATGCCTGTTGACCTAGTAAGCAAGTAACCTTTGCAAGCATTTATAGGTTTGTGGGGTGTGTGTGCACGTGTGTGTGGGGGATAACTTTGGACCATCTTGTTACTGGCCCATGGTCGGTAGTTCTATTTCAAACCCTGCTTTTCTGTCTGCTCTCTTGGAGTTCCTAATAAGGTGCTGGGAGCACAGACTCTTCTGCTTGGCAGATTCTCGTTTCCTCTCACCCCACCCATTCTGTACTTCAACACTGCAGTTTCCAACAGTAGGATGCCTGGGTTTTGGATGACATTAATGAGTTAAGAACAGCAGATTTATAAACATGTGAGTTTCTTATTAGGCTAAAAGTCATTTGGTTTTCATTTTTTGTTAACTCTGTGTTTAATCATCCTAAAACCAAATTGTCTTTTTCAACCCAAATAAATGATTTCCTTCTTAGATCCAAGAGCTTTCAAGCTTTGAAGATAAAAGGACAGGCTGTTTCACAGCTCAAAACTTTCCATGACATGTTGCTGAGACAGGAAGCGAATTTGCAATCCCGGGCGCATTCTAAGAGGTTCATTCTAGAGAGAGGGTATCTGATTCAAAAGCAGTGACCCTTGCTTCGTAAACTGTGAAGGACACCCAACTGCTCCGTAGTCCCCAGAGTCAGAAGTGAGCATGCAATGGCGCTGCACTGACACCAACACCCCCGCTCCGCAGATTCGGTGGAGAAGGCACTGAGAAGCCAGACTATGCCTAGCCGCGGTGACGTCCTAAAGGGAAGGGTAGCATCCGCTTGGAAAATGGAACACGCATGTTTGTCAACAACACTAAAAATTAAAGGCCTCACACAGAAAAACTGGGTTAAAATACAAACTTCAATGTATTATTGTTTTATCTTCTCAAGGAGAACTGAGAAGTAACGATCCACACATTTGTCATGCTCAACAGAGCCTTAAGGGAAGTTAACACAGAACATTCAACACCATCTATTAAAGAATCACATTTCACAATAGTGAGTAAAAGGAAAAAACATTAGCAAACAAAGGAGGCCATTCTTCCCCACCCCCCAGTTTATTTTCATGCTCAAACTAAGCTATTAGTTACAAAAGGGAAAGAAAGACAAAGTTAAAAGTTTTTTAAATTGAGGATATAATAGAATTGTTTTTTCTTGTGAAATACTGTTTTAAGTCCCTTTATTCAGCATGCCACCTTACAGTGATGCAATGCAGAGGATGCTAACACTACACGCCTTCTCAGTTGTCAGGCAGGAGCCCTGCGAGTCTTTTAGCGCTGTAAGACTACAGGGCCAGGTTTAGACAATATTTCAACTTTGAAACAGTTACTAGACACAAGCAAAAATGTGCCAATTCCCAGTTGAACCATTTTTTTTAAAATTGTCACTTGGGCCCCATCTATGAACGTCCGTCAGGAAACAGGCCTGTGAAGAAACCACCTGTAGCCTGTGGGTGAAAGAGGACAGAGGGCATCGCGACTGTCATTCAGCCTCCAAATGGAAACCTATAGATATGACACATGAAAGTGTCTTGACTCAGACAGCTTCACTCTGGTGACTTCCACTGGCCACTGGACTTTTCCCCTCAATGGACATTTACGAAGTATCTAGTGTGGCGGAAGACTGTCTTAAGCGACTGTCGGGTACGTGGAAAGGGAAGACCAATTCCACTCCTTTAGTGTTTGTAAGAGACTCGTGTTGCACTTAAATACATAATGACCCTTACATTAGCATAATTAATATCACTCTTGTCACTTGCTAGAAATGCATATATGTAGCTATTGAAGCCTTAAGCAGCTCACAGCTATTTTAAAGGCACAGCCAGGTGGTTGCCGTGCAGGTGTGCCTAGCAGCAAAGGGTGAGTTTGCTGGAGTCAGACCCCTGGGTTCGTGTCCCAGCTTCGCTGCCACCTTGCCACTGCAGGACCAGGGCAAGTTATTTGCCCTTATATTCCTCCCACTGGCTGCTTTCTTGTTAGGGCCAAGCTGCCTGGAGTCTGTACTGCTGGGCCCCCTGCCCCTACTCTCTAACCACCACCTATGGACTCCTGCCTGCTTCGTCTTCGTCAAACACCTCTTGGCACGCACATCACTTTCTCCTTGGCCCAAAAGTATTTAATGGCCCCCATATTGAAAAGTTAAATTCATTAGCAGGTTTCAATTAATTAAACAGGCAAAAAATAAAACTCACTAGCAAAGTATTTAAAACCCTCCCAAATGCGTATCTCCTTTGTCTCTTCCCTGCCCCTTCTCATTACACTCCAACACACTGTGTTCTTTCTGACCTCCAGGCCTCTCCCAGTTTCTCCTCTCCCTAAAGTCGTGCCTTCCTGGAGCTCCTTGGCCACTCTGAGCACAGCCCCTGCACCTTAGAGCAGTGACTGCTGGCCTCGCTTCCTTGACTTTGATTTGAGTTTTCCTGGAAGCGACGTTGCCTTTTTCTACTTTCCAGCCCATTTCTCCTCACTGGATGCCTGAGCTCCTTAGGGACCAGGCCGGTGCCTCCTGCCTCCCATCCCTCCAGCCTCGCCTCCTGGCATCTCCAGCACCACACAGCACCATGGCCTCAGGCAAGGCTGCTGCTGGTGGGCTGTGTCCCAAGAGGTGACCAGGGCACTCACAGAGAACGCAGCTCGTGTACTCAGACAGGCACGGACCGGCCGTGTCTATTTTACTCTATGAGCCCGTCTGAACCTAGAAATGCTCTTTTCTTTATTTTAGTTTGAGAAAGATTCATTTTGTGGTGAATGCTGTCTCTACAGAGGGAGAGTCCTTGTTGGGACTAGGATAAAATTGTCAAAATTAGCCCCAGAAACAGCAGTAATTTGGGAATGCCTTACCTTATCCTGAGGTCGTTTATTCAGCAAAGGTTGATGTGCCTTGCTAGTGAGAAGCACCCTGCAAGCTATTGAAATCCCCGTTCCTGTCTGCCAGGACTGGGAAGAGAGGCAGATAAATGCATGGGCATATTTTTTTTCCAGAGTCAGAAGTGCTGCAGGAGCACAGGCGCATGGTATGGTGCCCTCAGGAGAGACACCTCACACAGTCAGGAGGGGTGCAGGGGAATTTCCTGCGGAGGGGCTGTCTCAAAAGGTGGAGGGGAATCAGTAAGAGACGGGGAGGCAGAGAGGCTATACCAGGCAGAAGGGCCAGCGGGTGTGAAGGCCAGGAGGTGAGAAGAGAGCACGGTGCACTCTTACAAACAACAGAGGAAGTTTAGAGCGCCACACGCACGAGGACGGGGTAGGTGGTGCAGGGGCCGGATTCTAAAAAACTGGCAGTGCTGTGTTGAGGATTTAGACTTAGAATAGAGTGTGTTGACAGGCAGCCTCTGAGGCAGCTTCTGGGAAGTGTTCCCTCCTCTTCTATTTTTCGGAAGAATCTGTGAAGGATTGAGGTTAATTCTTCATTAAATGTTTGGTAGAATTCATCAGTGAAGCCATCTGGTCATGGGCTTTTATTTCGTGGGACATTTTTTGATGACTAATTCAACATCTTTCTTGTTATAGGTGTATTCCGATTCTTCTCTTTCTGAGTTTCAGTAGTTTGTTTCTATAAATGTGTCCGTTTCATCTAGGTTATCTAATTTGTTGGCATATAACTGCTTGTAGTATTTCCTTCAAACTCTAGTTTTGCAAGTAATGCCCTGTCTCCATACCAGATTTTAGTAACTTGAGTCTTCTCTCTTTTTGTCTTGGTCAGTTGAGTTAAATGTTTTGTGATTTTGGTGATCTTTTGGTTTTATCGATTTTTCTCTATTTAAAAAATTCTCCATTTTATTTGTTTTCTTTCTAATCTTTATTATTTTCTTCCTGCTGCGTATTTTTGGGTTTAGTTTGTTTTTCTTTTTCTAATTTCTGAGGATGGAATGTTAGATTGTTGATATGAGACTTTTCTTTTTTTCTTAAAAATACGTGTTTACAGCTACAAAATTCCCTATAAGCACTGCTTTAGTGCATCCTTCATTGTTGCTATGTTGTGTTTTCATTTTCGTTAATCTCAAAGTATTTTTAAATTTATTATGGGAATTGGCTCACACGACGATAGAGGCCAAGAAGTTCCCTGGTAGGCTCTCTGGAAGTCAGATTCTGTTTCATCCCCTGAGCCTGTTGTTGTTGCTGTTTGTTATTATTTTACTTAGTGATATTTCTAAATATCTTCTGTAAAGTCTATATTCTTGATCATGTTTAGTCACTGAGCTCTCTGCTCAGTGAGCTCAGAGGTCAGTTAATGAATGGACAGAGGTTTCCTTGAACGCCAGTGACCAGCAAATCTCCCAGTCCTTGGAAAGCTGCTCTGTGTGCATGTTGGGCACTCCTTCAACACTCAGCCAGGCAGCTGAAACTGTGCCTCAGCTTTCACTTTCTGGTTCTACAGAGCCCCAAGATCGGCCAGAATTGAGCTCTTTGGGCCTTCGCAGGTATTTTCTGAGCATGTGCACAGCCCTGGACACATGCAGAGTCCGACACATGCCCGTGACCTTCTAGGTGCCCAGAAAGTGGGTGAAGCTTGTCTGAGACCCCATGGAGAGCTCATTCCCCAGATTTTCCTTTTATGGTTTGTGATCAGCTTATTGTCTGCCCAACCATTACCCACAGCCTTAGCCAGCCACGAAGCACCCAGCCAGAAAGTTAAACAACAGTCTCTAATGTTTTTATTTTATTTCTTTACAAACACCCCTGGAGAAAAGCCTTTTGCACTAGGTGAGCTCTAAGTCAGGCCAAATAAAGATGACTTTATAAATGGGGTCTTCCAGGGAACTGCTAGAGAGGCTAAATAATGACGATTCCATGGGAATAAGGCTTTAAAGGACCCCTGACTCCATTTTTCTCTCTTTGATGGCTATCAGGCTGCTGTCCTTTATTGTGATTGCTAGTTTTCTAGGGAACCACCACGTGGGAGATAGGGAGATAGGAATAGGGCACGTTGAAACATCACAATGTTTGCTGTTCATACCAAGACTCAGCCATTTTAATTAAATAAAAGCTTCCCAGATTATTCCAAGCCTTTGGTGGTTAACTTTCAGAGTTCTAGAAAAGTTGATTTTGACAATTTTTGCCAGTTTTCTTGTTTTTTTTTTTTTTTTTTTTTGGAGGAGAGAATTTTTTGATTGTCAGTTATTAATTGGTCAGTTATTAGTCCATCTGGATGCTCTGTTATCAATCAGTTTTATGTTCAGAGGATCTCTCTGGTCCTAGTGTGTGGAAGACACCGGGGTTTGAGGAAGGCTGGAGTGAGAGGGATGAGTTGGGAGTTTTGTGGTCAACAGGCAACAGATGATGGAAACATGCACTGAGGCGGTAGCAGCGGAGACACCACCCAAACAGTTCAGATGTGCCAGATGATTACAGCTTGCCAGGTTCTGTGTTCAGTGCTTTGCTTCCTCTTTTGTACATCATTGTACCTATTTTAACAATGATAAAAGTATTAATACCTTGCCCAAGGTCACACAGCTAAAATGGGGTTAGAGCAGATTTTGGAATCTATCTGTGTGACTTTAAAATCCATGTTTATAATCACTACCCTGTATTTCTAGATGCAGGCTTAATGACTATAGTAAAAAACATTATTCATTTGACAAACATTGATGACCTTGCAGGTACTATTCTGGGGGCTGGGGATAGAACACTGAACAATATAGAAAAAACTGGCCAGTTGTGTTAGCTCACTCCTATAATTCCAGCACTTTGGGAGGCCGAGGCAGGTGGATCATTTGAGGTCAGGAGTTTGAGACCAGCCTGACCAACATGGTGAAACCCCATCTCTACTAAAAATGCAAAAATTAGCTAGGCTGGTGGTGCGCGCCTGTAATCCCAGCTACTAGGGAGGCTGAGGCAGGAGAATCACTTGAACCCAGGAGACAGAGGTTGCAGAGAGCTGAGATAGTGCCACTACACTCCAGCCTGGGCAATAGAGTGGGACTCCATTTCAAAATAAAAAAAGAAAGAAAAGAAGAAGAAAACTCCATGTTCTCATGGTGTTTGCATTCTCATTGGCAAAGGCAGACAATAAAAAAGATATATATGCATGTGATATCTTACATAGGGTAGTGAAACATGTTAAAATACAATAAGGCAAGAGGGTATTGGGTGGGCGTGGGAGGATGTTTGTATTAGTCCGTTTTCACACTGCCGATTAAGACATAACTGAGACTAGGCAATTTACAAAAGAAAGAGGTTTAACAGACTTACAGTTTCACATGGCTGGGGAGGCCTCACAATCATGATGGAAGGCAGTGAGGAGCAAGTCACATCTTATGTGGATGGTGGCAGGCAAAGAGAGAGCTTGTGCAGGGTAACTCCTTCTTATAAAACCATCAGGTCTCATGAGGCGTATTCACTGTCATGAGAACAGCACAAGAAAGACCTGATTCAATTACCCCATGATTCAATTACCTCCCACCGGGTCCTTCCCACAACACGTGGGAATTCAAGATGAGATTTGGGTGGGGACACAGACAAACCATGTCAATATTTAAATAAAGTAGCCAGGTAAGGCCTCACTTGAGAGCAATGTTGGAGTAAGGAGCTGAAGTCGGGGGAGGAGTCACATGTATATTCAGGTGAACAGCATTGCTGGCAGAGGAAGCAGCAAGTGCAAAGAGCCTGAGTGGGAACAGCAAGCGGCTCGGGTGGTGAATGAAGCTGACTGAGCGCAGGGGAAGAGTCTGAGGAGATGAGGATAGAGAAGGAATGAGGACCCAGATCCATCAGGCCTGGCAGGCCACTGACAGGAGTTTGACTTTGCAGAGTGACGTGATTAGAAGGATGACTGATTTTTGTGTTGAGAACAAGGAGACAAGGCCAGAAGCTGAAAGGCCAGGCAGGAAGCTTTGCAGTAATCCAGGAAAGAGCGGTAGCAGTGTGGCCGGAAGTGGGAGCAGCAGCAGAGGTGACAAGCAGTCAGCCTCTGTAGACTGTGTTTTGCAGGTGAAGCTTATAGGATTTACTGAGGGCCTGGAGGTAGGGAATGAGGAAAGAAAGCTGCCAAGGATGACTTCAAGTTGTTGGGCTTGAGCAACTGGAAGGATGGAGTTGTCCTTGCTGAGATGCGGCAGAGTGGGAGGAAGAGCTCTGGGGAATTGGAGCAAGGCTGAGTCTGGGGCTGTTTCGCTTGAGTTACGAATTCAGCATCCTCACGGAGAGCTTCCTAGTAGGCAGATGTATAAACAAGTCTGTTGTTGAGGGAAGGCATGGACATATAGATGGCATTGAAAGCCATGAGTCTGGATGAGCAGGAGTAGACGGGACGAGAGGACCCAGAAATGACCAATACCAGCCTTCCGGTTCAGGGCGGGAGGGATGGACATCACAGACGAGAATACTGGAGAAACACCGCCCTCTGTCCTTCCTTAGCCTTGTCTCCCACCCTGTCTGCCTCTACAGTGGTATCATTGCATTAATGACAGTCACATTAACAACCTTGATTCATAAATAGAAATAGATGAGCAAAGCAACAGCGCAGGGTGCAGCTGAGCACCCAGGTGTGCACTCCACGCTCGGGGCTCCCTCCCAGGCCATCTCAGTAAAGTTCCCTGTACGTCCAGAGGGCGAAGAGCTCTGATGTTAATTTTTAAAAGATTCGTGCATCTGAAATTCCAACAGATCAGCTCAGTTTTTGGTAAAATGAATTCACGTGGACTAGCTCTTGCCCAGGGACATTGGATAAATGAGAACTGCTGCGTGTGAGAGGTGGGAGGAGTTGGGAAGCAGGGGAAGGAATTCATTCAAGTCCTCCTAGTCCAGGATCAATGACCATCCACTCGTTTCTCAGCACTCTCCCCAGGCTGACAGTGGGCACGGTTTGCCAGAGAGAGTTCGTATTCCCTGCTTGTATTAATCTTCCCTTTCCAGGGAGCTTGCCAGTCCGCCGAGGAAAACGCACGTCCTGTCAGCATTGTGGATGTGAATAAGAGCTCTTTGTTGCTCTTGCTCCTCCTGGTGACTGGCCCTCTGCTCTCCCAGAGGGAAACCGTCTTTCTAACCATTTGCCATATACGGTTGGCTCAACCCAACCAGGCTTTTCTCTGTAGCGTCTTGTTGCTGCAATCTGTGGTTATGGTTCTTAAAGAAGAGGGATGTGTTTTTCTATCCCCAAGGAAGGAAGATTTCCACTTGGCGTTGTTTTCTGCCATCGTGTTTTTGTTGTTGTTGTAGAAATGGAGCAGAAAATTGCTGTTGTTCTTTTATTGCCCAACTGTCCATGCCACTTCCAGTCCTCGGGAAGAAAATCAATTGTTTCTGCAAATTTTATTCAGACATTTGGGTTACTCCTTACTGAAGTCTTCACCATTCTTTCCTCTGACCAACTCATAATTCTGTGATGGAAAAAAACCCCCACTGTTTTCATATCAGTGAAAAACCATCTGCTATTGTCTCCTTTCATTATTTTGCAAGCCCTCACTTTGTCACAGGATATTTATGAAATAGATGAAATGTGTATGCATATGTCATGCAACTTTACATTTTTAAGAAATTATTCCTGAGCTTTACCTATGTACCAAACGCAATGCTTATAGATAGTACTTCCTTCAGTCTTCACAGCAACCAGGTGAGGAAACTTGTTTTTAATCCGATTTTATTAACGAGGCAACGAAAGCCAGAGAACTTGAATATCTTGCCTAAGGCCACACACAAGCTCAGCCAGTGAGTGCTCTTCACAATGGCATCTGCTGCCCCTCATGAGATCAACAGCACCTCGCAGGAAGAAGCTCTTATTTTCCAAGTTTGTGCATTTTGCATAGCAATCACAATTTGAACCAAAATACTTCAGGCTTCATTTTTGCCAAAGAGTTTAATACAGTGCATGTCAACTCCTAAAGAGATGCTGCACAGACTCATGTAACCAATTACACTGAGTAACAGGTTTGTGTAGGATGGGAAGGCTTAGAACTCCTTTTAAATGGTTTATTTTTCAAACCTGTAGCCCTGATTTAGAGCAAGCATTTTGTACCACTTGAAAGTTTTTGATTATACAACAACCAAGGAATTATAAAATTTGGGCTACAGTAGCCTGACAAGTTAACTCCAGCCAAGAGGCTCAGGTGAAAGAAAGACATTATGGTGGCAATGAGGAATTCCCATTAAATCTGAATTTCTCTCGGACTACTAGCAGATACCCTCTCTAGAAGAGGGAGAATTGGTCAAAAATGTCTTAAAGTCATTTGGCAGATATTGGGAGCACCTGCTTAGTAAGGTTCTAGATTGAATGATTAGGGATAGATTTTGACAATGTGCTTGACTTGGTCGTAGACTTACTTAGTCACACTGGACAAGTCACTCACCCAGTGATGGTGCTGTCCTGGTAGGGGCTAGAACAAGAGTCTCTGCAGGCAAGTGTAAAGACAGGATGGTGATGGCAGGGACAGAGAAGCCTGGGCCGGGGAGGTTGGGAGCAGGCTGGGGAGGCATTTCCTGATGTAGTCTCTGCAGCTTATGATGGACTCCACCATGTAGGAGAGGGAACAGTGAGGCTGGGAGCTGGAGAACTTCTGGGGTGAAATAAGGAGGTAAGGATTGGATTCAGATGGGAGAGTCCGGGTGAGGGTTGCTGTGTAGGGTGGCCAGGGCTGCTATAAGGAAGCACCACAGATGGGGTGGCTTAAACCACAGATACTTATCTTCTCACCGTGCTGGAGACTGAAAGTCCCAGATGAAGGAGTCAGTGGCGTTGGTTTCTCGTGAGGCCTCTCTCTGTGCCTTGTAGGTGGCCATCGCCTCCCTGCATCCTCATAAGGTCTTCCTGTGTGTCTGGGTGCTAATCTCCTCCTCTTGTAAGGACACCAGGTATACTGGATTAAGGCCAACCCTAATGACCTCATTTTAACCTAATCACCACGTTAAAGACCCTGCCCCTAAATACAGGCATATTCTGAGGAACTAGGGTTTAGGTCTTCCACATATGCATTGCAGGGGAAATAATTTAGTCCATAGCAGTTGTTTTATTGTGGGTCTCCAGATAAATTTTATCATGTGCCCCACTGAAAAAAAAAAAAACATTTTGAGCATGAATGCCCATTAAGTCTGTTTAATTATTAGAAAGTGTATTCTAATGGGCTAAAGTATTTTGCACAGTATAAGGCATACCTATATAGAGAATTGGCCAAAAATGTCTTAAAGTCATTTGGCAGATACTGGGAGCACCTGCTTACTAAGGTTCTAGATTGAACGATTAGGGATAGATTTTGACAATGTGCTTGACTTGGTCATAGACTTAATTAGTCACACTGGACAGGTCACAGAGACATTTTAAGGGATAAGCAAGACATAAAGAGAAGTTCTGTTTTGTCCCGTGACCTGCAGGATCCTCTTGGTCATCCCTCGGATGCAGGTGCCCCACACTGCCTTCGTGGTCACCACTTCCATCTCACTGATTCTTGTTTTATCTAGGCTCTGGGAATCCAGCTGCTCTTCAGATTGACACATTCTTTCCTTAGATATAAATACCTTCAACCAGATTATGGTGATGTCTCCCGGCCTTGGAGCCATTCTCTCTGTCTAAGCAGACTCTGTATCCTGACTGATTTACGGTTTGCCTCAGCAATCGGATTTCCTCCAGTTCTAAGCCCTCCAGGACACATGTCAATCTCCTGTTAGGCTCGCAGGCTGCACTTTCCATTTGCCACCCAATGCTTTCCTCTGTGAAACACCGTTCTTTCTTCTCATGCATAATTTCCATTTCCCCACCGAGGCCGTAAACTCCACGAGGACATAGATTAATCTAAAATCTGTCTGTTTTCCTAGTGCCAAGTATGGTGCTTAGGAACAGCAGGGATTTCATCAAGTTTGCTGATATTAGAACTTTCCACATTGACACGTGGTCAAATAGAAAATTCACAACTCATTATTGCTTCAGATCTTATAAATTCAAGTCTTGCAATTAAGCATAAAGGTAAATATAATTCTAATACTATTTTTAAAAAAGACTTTTGCATTCATAGCCTTCCTAGATACCCTTCTGGAGACTCCTCAGGAAGGAAAACATGTAAACGTCCTGACATGTGCCTGAGCTGGCGATGCCAGGGCATGGCACAGAGCCACTGGGGAGGTGGCCTCCAGCCTCAACCTTAGCCTGGAGTTGCTGGCATTGGCCCTTAGGTGTTGCCAGACCTGACATGGAAAGAAGAGCAAAGGCAAGGCTGGAAGGATCTGAGAGAAGTTTCCACATTGAAGAGGTTACAAGAAAGAGGAGGCTCCCATGGTTCCTGCCCACAGGGAGAGCCATTCATAGTTAATGAGCATCTGTTATGTGCCAGGCACTGTTCTAGGACCTCCTCTGTATGATCTCCCTGAATCCTTGCAATACCACACAATAGAAAATAGCTTCATTTTGCAGATGTCTGTACTTAGAGAAGTTGAATATTTTTCTCTGTATCACAGAGCTGGTCGGTGTGTGGTGGAGCCAGAATTGGAACCCAGGTCCATCTGACTCGGAAAGACCAGGGCTTCATCTGGCATCTCCTGCTAGGCCTGGGGATTCCAGGAGATGGCCCATTTTTTAGCATCTTTCCTTGACTCTTCTACCTCTATCAGAAAGTGTCTTTGCCCTGTTTTCCTGGTAGAGTTCTTTTCTGATGAAGGTGGACTGGCAGTGCGAAGGTTGTGATGAGTAATCGTGGGCCCATATCCCTCTCTGGCAACCTAGGTACATTCGACATAGGTTTCTTGGGGCTGTGCCTAACACAGCTGTGGCAGAAGATATTTGAGGGCAGGCTAGCCTGTGCGGCTGATATACTTTGGATGTTTTCCCCTCCACATCTCATGTTAAAATGTGATCCCCAGTGTTGGAGGTGGGGCCTGGTGGGAGATGTTTGGGTCATGGGGTGGATTCCTCATGAAAGGCTTGGTGCTGTCCTCGGTAATGAGTGAGTTCTCGTTCTGTTAGTTCACATGACAGCCGGTTGTTGAAAGGAGCCTGGCACCTCCCCACCTCTCTCTCTTGTCCCCCTCTCACCATGTGACGTGCCTGTTCCCTCTTCACCTTCCATCATGATTGTAAGCTTCCTGAGGCCTCACGAGAAGCTGAGCAGATGCCAGTGCCATGCATGTACACAGCCTGCAGAACCATGAGCCAAATAAACTTCTTTTCTTTCTAAACTACCCAGCCTCAATATTCCTTTATAGCAAGCAAAACAGACTCACACAGGGGCTTTCTCAGATCACGTCACATAAGCAGCCGTCCCTTGCGGCACACTTCTAGGTGTGTTGGGATTTGTCAGGTTTAAGCCCTGGCAACAGCTAATTATGGATAATTACACTCTCCGCAGTCCTTACCTTGGCTATGATGTAAAGACCACCAATGCACAGAAGAACGGATTCTATTTGTTGCTTAGCTAGAATGGAGGAGCAGTGAGCTGTTTTAAGAGAAATGTGTCTCTCCGTGTGCCGGCCCTTCCTTCAAGTTTAATTGAGACGTTTAGAGTTGTGGGTGCTTTTGAACATGGTATCAGTGAACTTTGCTCATTGATGGCTGACCACAGTGTTTTAGTTCTTCCAAAAACTCCTCCTTTTGGTTTATTTGCCAACAGACTTCAGCTTCTTGAGCAAAGTTACTGATGAGGGTTTTACCCAAGAAGCCGAAGTCTGTTGGCAAACAAACCAAAAGGAGGAAGGTTTTTTTTTGTTGTTTATTTGTTTTTGTTTTTGTTTTTTGACAGAGTCTTGCTCTGTCGCCCAGGCTGGAGTGCAGTGGTGCAATCTCAGCTCACTGCAATCTCTACCTCCCGGGTTCAAGTGGTTCTCCTGCCTTAGCCTCCCAAGTAGCTGGGATTACAGGCACACACCACCAAGCCTGGCTAATTTTTTTGCATTTTTAGTAGAGATGGGGTTTTGCCATGTTGGCCAGGCTGGTCTCAAACTCCTGACCTCAGCAGATCTACCCCACCTCAGCCTCCCAAGGTGCTGGGATTATAGGTGTGAACCACTGCACCCAGATGGAGCTTTAATACGGTACAAAATTGCACTCCTCTTCACTGAAGGGGGTTCAGGCACTGTGTCATCCTATGTGTATCCTGTCCTCTGGTCTTTCTAAGCCACGGAAAAGTAGTCTCTCTGCTTTTTGAGCCCCGTCCAACTTCAAAATGCAATAGAAATTTCAACGAGGTCATACCTTTGTGTGTGCAGAGCCCTATCGTAGGTTCAGTGATGGGACAGGTGGAAGGTGCTGTCTCTAATGGTGACAAATGACAGGCTGCCCACATTCTGAGCACTTGATGCTTTTGAAATGTCCTTGTTTCATTATTATTGTTATTATTTTTTGAGACAGAGTCTCATTCTCTCACCTAGTCTGTAGTGCAATGGTGTGATCTCAGCTCACTGCAACCTCCACCTCCAAAATTCAAACGATTCTCCCTGCTTCGGCCTCCTGAGTAGCTGAGATTACAGGCACCAGCCACCACGCCCAGCTAGTTTTTGTAATTTTAGTAGAGATGGGGTTTTGCCACTTTGGCCAGGTTGGTCTCGAACTCCCGACCTCAGGTGATCCACCCACCTCTGCCTCCCAAAGTGCTGGGGTTACAGGCGTGAGCCACCGCTCCCAGCCTCATTGACGTCAATGAGGAAGCCATTATTATCCCCATTTTACAGATAAGAAAGCTGATTGGGCTCAGTGGCTCATGCCTGTAATCCCAGCACTTTGGGAGGCCAAGGCCAATGGATCACCTGAGGTCAGGAGTTCAAGACCAGCCTGATCAATATGGCAAAACCCCGTCTCTACTAAAAATACAAAAATTAGCCGGGCGTGGTGGCATGTGCCTGTAGTCCCAGCTACTTGGGAGGCTGAGGCAGGAAAATTTCTTGAACCGGGAGAATTGCTTGAATCTGGGAGGCGGAGGTTGCAGTGAGCTGAGATTGCGCCACTGGACTCCAGCCTAGGTGACAGAGGGAGACTCCGTCTCAAAAAAATAATAATAAAAAATAAAAACTGAGGGTCAGAGAGCCTGAGTTACACAGTTGTTAGTGAAAGAGCCAGGATTTGAAGCCAGGCCTGGCCCCAAAGCTCATGCTCTTTCCACAGCCTTTGAACTCAGGCAACTGTGTGGCCTTCAGTGCTGATGGGGGTGGGGGTTGGGGATGATGGCTGGTGGCCAGCTATTGCACGGCCATTGCTCATGCCAATCTGAGGAGTTTATCTGTAGTTCTTTAAACATATCTTTGTATTGGGAGCTGGAGTTTTGTTTTCTTTTCAATTGATGGAGCAGCTATCCATCTAGCCCCAAGTCCGTAAACCCAGTCAGGTATGTTTTAGGGTCTGACAGACACAGGACAACTTCACTTTCCTGTACCAGGTGGTACTTTGGTTCATTTTACTCCAATGAGATGGGAATTAGAGGACATAAAAGACTAGCCAATAGGTTTCATGTTCCTTTTTATTTTTTTCCCACTACATGCAATATCAAGTACTATCCAGGTCATACCTGCATGGCGGGATTCTTTAATGAGCCAGGCAGTTCTGGGCCCCAGAGCTGGTGCTGATCCCATAGAGATGAGGGTGCACACATCGGATTTACTGGTGCATCTCAGCCCAGTCTTTGCAAGGACAGATCCAGCCTGTTCTAGCGAGAGAGAGAGAGAGTGAGAGAGTGTGTGTGTGTGTTTGTGTGTGTGTGTGTGTGTGTGTGTGTGTGACCTTTTCCCCAGGGAAGGATTGTAGGTCCCTAGTAACATCTCATCATAACTTTATTTTATCTTAATCGGCCACAGGGATGAGTTTCTCTCCAATTCACTGATAGAGACATTGTCAAAAGAGCAAATATAAATGATTCCTTTTTTTTTTTTGAGACAGAGTCTCACTCTGTTGCCCAGACTGGAGTGTAGTGGCCTGATCTTGGCTCACTGCAACCTCCGCCTCCCAGGTTCAAGCGATCCTCCTGCCTCAGCCTCCAAAGTAGCTGGGATTACAGGCACCTGCTACCACACCCGGCTAACTTTTGTATTTTTAGTAGAGATGGGGTTTCACCATGTTGGCCAGGCTGGTCTGGAACTCCTGACCTCAGGTTATCCGCCCACCTCAGCCTCCCAAAGTGCTGGGATTACAGGCGTGAGCCACCGCGCCCGGCGATATAAATGATTCCTAAAGAGGGAATCGGGGATCTTCAAGCAGGGATTTGCTGATACAGTGTTTCTTCTCCCTTGATGCAGAGACATCACTCCTCCCTTGCAAAGAGCCCATATTCTGGGCTTGTTGATCTCATTGGCTTCCCAAGAGAAGGATGAATCATTATGTGGTGGTGTTAGGGTGACTCGAACCACATCGGGGATTCCCCTGAGTGCTTCCCACAGGATGTGAAGATCTTAGGCTTTCTGGTTTTCTCATGTTACAAAAGAAGAAACAGAGACCCTCAAGGTGGCAGGAGGAGTCAACGTCACAGGGTGAGCAGGAGAACCAGGACACGCCCCTGGCAGGGCACCGAGCTCCTCTGGTGGACCAGCTGCCTTTGACCTCCCTGCAGGAAAATATCAACAGCCCTGTTTGCTCCATGCCCTCTGGGGAAGTTTGTGAGAAAAGTCCATGCAGCTCTACACAAAAACACAGAGCAGTGCTCTTTAAAAGAAGTGTTGTTCTAAAAATAAAGATCTTCTAGGAAACCGCATCTCCCAAAGACAGAGTGTAGGGTGGTAGGAAGAGCGCTGGACGGTGTTTTGTCCTGTTTTCACCATGAATCATTTGCAAGACCTTGGGAAAGTCATTTGACCTCTGGAGACTTTGGTTTATAAAATGAAGCAGTTGAACTTGATAGGTGGTTTTCCAATTTATCTGATGGTGGAGCAACTTCTGAAATTCCATGATGGTGGAAAACCTTTCTTAGGAACCCAGTATATAAAACAGATAAAACAGGAGCTGCACTTGTTGAAGATCAGGTGAACACAGGGCCAGGAATCCACTCACTCTGGGCACCTTCCCAAACCCCAGACTTCCCAGGGACCCACAGGGCTGCACACAGTGCCGGAGTCGCTGCGGGCCTCCCTCACACACTGCCATATTTCTTACCAGGAGATGGCTCTCTTACCTCATTTCCAAACTGTACTACTTGGAAGAGAAGTTATTGATCAAACTAGTTTGTGGACTTGCTGAGGAAGAATGCCTTCTGAACTCAGCTGGAGGAAACCACCAGCCAATGTGCCCTCGTTGACCTTGCCCTGTGGTTTGTAACAATGGGCCACCAGCATCCATGACTGGAGACCCTCCTCCCATTCTGCCATTCTGCCTCCTGAAGAATGCACCCCTAGACTAGCATGGAAGACATGGATCTTTGCTACCCCCAACATCCCAATGAGACCTTCCTTAAATCAGTGCAGCATAGCACTAAGGTCTGAATGTTTGTGCCCCTACCCCAATTCATATGCAAAATCCTAACATCTGTATCAGCAGATGGGGCCTTTTGAGAGGTGATCAGGTCATGAGGACACAGCCCTCATGAATGGACTAGTACCCTTAGAAAAGAGACTGCAGAGAGCTAGCCAGTGCCTACCACCATGTGAGGACACATGGAAAGTGCCATAAGAGGCCCTCACCAGGCACTGCTAGTGGCTTGATCTTGGACTTCCCAGCCTCCAGAACTGTGAGAAAAAAATGTTTGTTGTTTATAAGCCACCTCGTTTATGGTATTTTTGTTATGGCAGCCCAAATGAAGAAGACATACAGGAAAACAGAATAATTTTTAAAATACCTAAATAAGCATTAAAGTCAAATAGGAATGGTCACTTCCAAGATGGTTGGCTACAGTATTCTTCTCCAACTAACCCTCCCCTTGAGAACAACTAGAAAAACTGCATAAAATGTTTTGGAAACTCTGCTGAGGGTATCAGAGAGCTACCAGGGCAGTGAGGACTTGAGGAACCAAAATCAAGAGGAGAAGGGGATCGCAGAGAGGCATGCCGGACATTCAGGTCCACTTTCCCCGCTGAGGCATTTGCCAATTCAGAGTGTCCGTGGAGGGACTGAGAAGCTGAGGAGAACTTTGGGCAGTCTCACAGGGCTGGGGAAACCCACCTCAGTGTTCAGGCCCTGCTGTGCAGGAGAGGGCCGGGCAAGCACTCCAGACTCTCAGGTGGGGCAGCGGAGGGGATACCCCCAGGCAAAGTGCTGAACCGGAAATGGACCCATCTTCACAAAGACTGAAACCAGCTTTGAATCAGCTCATCCAGTCTGGCCTAAGGCAATCTGCCCCTGGCCTAAGTGCCTGCCAAAAGCAAAAGTAAATCCTCTGCAGGCAGGCAGATAACATCATCTAGAACCTCAGATGATATCAATGATGTTATATTTAGAATATCTGGTATTCAAAACAGACAGATAGGTGTGAGACCCAGTTTGGGAACTGGCCCTGGCGTCTGGTTCAGCGTAGGATTTCTCATGAGGAGGGCAGCTGTTTGCAGAGGGAGCCATGTGCTGGTGCTAACAGCGTTAGCTGCGGTGCAGAGGGTGGTGTGAGCTGTGCAGACACTCTCTCATCTTCTCCGAACAACAGCTCGGGTGTCGCTATTGTGATTTTTCCCATTTCACAGGTGAGAACACAGGCTGGGGGACTGAATAGCCTGCTTCTCCACAGGGGCTCTTATTTGGGAATGTTGTAGGGTGACTGGCTCAAGGAAGATACTCACTCTGCGACTTAGCTTCAGGGCCTGGCTTAAGGCTTGTTAAAGGAAACACTCATTTATCGGACCTCACATACAGACAGCTGCTGGGTTTAAGCGGCATAGAGCACGACACCTGCAGGGCCGGCATACCACACCACTCCACTGGAGCTCCAGTGGCAACTTGCAGACGCCTGCTAACGCTGAGCACCGGTTGCCCGAACGTGGGACTGAATTCCTCGGCTCCTGGGAGGCCAGCACGGAAGGTGAACCTCTGGGACCATGGACTGGGGCCCTCGAGCAAGACTCTGTCAAAAAACGAAAACAAAAACAAATAAACAACAACAAAAAAAACCTTCCTCCTTTCAGTTTGTTTGCCAACAGACTTCGGCTTCTTGGGCAAAACCCTCATCAGTAACTTCGCTCAAGCACGCCCCCAGGGGAGTCCAGACAGAAACCTGGAGCCCCGAGAAAGCTCTCTTGGGAAGTCACTGGGAGCTGCAGGATGTTCTTAGCAAGCACCTCATTCAGAGGGTTTTGAAATGGGCTCCTCAGGCCCTGGAAGTTCTTTGGAGCAAGGTGGGGTGGGGCAGGGGAAAGGGGACAGGAGGGCTCGGCCCTGCCCAGCCCCGGATCAGCAGTATGTTTCACCCTGATCTGCTTTTACACTGATGTTACACATAAGATTTCATTGTTTAAAATGTTTAAATTTTTTTTTTAAATTTTAAAAAGAGTCCAACTCTTAAAAAAAAAAAAAAAAAAAAAACAGTTGCAAGATGGCCTTTCTAATCTAAGTTGCTTGTTGGAGAGATGAGTATCTCAGGCCCAGTGAGGGTAACTGATGTCTCCACACATGGAAACAATGGCAGAGCCGTGAGCGTGGTTTTCCCGACGACTTCTGCTCCGAGTCAGGCCTATAAAAAATACACTGGGCAGTGTGTATTGACGCTGAGCCTAGAAGACACACCAGATTGTCCTCTACTCCAAATAGAAAGTGGTGACAGCCAGGCTCCAGGGGCAGGTGCGGGCCAGCTAGTTAGGACTGCGTTTTAACAGCAGCGCAGGGTTAAGGTCAGGAAGTTCTCTTCCTCGGAAACGGCTGGTCCCACAGCACAATGCCTGCAGGTCTCATCCCGAATGCCTAGGTCCGAAGTAAGCGGCGCCTTCCTTCTGGCCAGGGCCCGCCTGGTCCTCACCTCCTTCTTCACTCTTCCCTTCCCTGAACCCCTTCCCAGAGTGGGGTGGGGGCAGGGTCACCGATGGAGCCTCTTCTAGTTCTTTTTTTTTTTTTTTTTGAGATGGAGTTTCGCTTTTGTCACCCAGGCTTGAATGCAATGGTGTGATCTCAGCTCTCTGCAACCTCTGCCTCTTGGGTTCCAGCGATTGTCCTGCCTCAGCCTCCCAAGTAGCTGGGATTACAGGCATGCACCACCATGCACTAATTTTGTATTTTTAGTAGAGACGGGGTTTCTCCATGTTGGTCAGGCTGGTCTCAAACTCCCGACCTCAGGTGATCTGCCCGCCTCGGCCTTCCAAAGTGCTGGGGTTACAGGTGTGAGCCACCGCACCCAGCGAGCCTCTTTTAGTTCTTATTTCCCCTTCCAGACCCCTCCTCAGAACTCAACTGGTGATCTCAACGAAATACCCCTAATTTAACTTTGGGAGTAATGAAATCAAACTGGGTAAAATACCTATGCATTTTAGGGAGAAGAGAGAGCATTTCAGTGTCCCCTCCATCTTCTGCAAATCGGGGCCTGCTTAGGTGGCCAGAGAAGGCATCTCAAGAAGAAATGTCTCAGCTTATAAATCCCAAAAACATTCTTCTCCCCCTGACTTTTGTCCCTTTAAAGACACTTGCTAGAAATTGCCAGATACTTTAAGTACTTAGGGCTGACTGCTTTTCCTTTTCCCAGCCGCCACCCCTTCTGAGGGCAACCCCATGTCTTCTCTTCATTTCCATCCCAGCACACCAGCCTGCCACCCGGGCACCATCTTGGATGCTCCAGTCTCCTCACTCCCCACTTCCAATGTATCGCCTGCTCATAAGTCCTTCTTGAGTCCCTTTCCCTCTCCTCCACCCTCCTACCAGGACTTTAGCTCAGGGGCACCCTCTTTCGCCAGCACATACCCCCCCCCCAGATTGACTGGCAGGTGCCCCCTCCATGGGGTAGAGGCAGATCGCCAAGCAATCATTTAGGCCACGGGCTGGCCTCCCAGCACCTCTGCATTGATGCCCATCCGTTCTGCCCATCACAAGGATACTGACTTCCCCTCCTGTGTGCTGGCATCGTGCTTTGCCAGCGTACACGATGGCAGAGGACACAGACCTGGACATGACTTCCTGTGTCATATAGACCCACTGGGGAGACCAGCAGCAGCCAGGGAGAAACACCCTGTCTCTACCTGTGGCTGTGCTCCGTCCTCTAGATCAGGAGACCGGGGTATCCGTGAGGAGGAGGGAGGCTCAGAGGGGTGAAGGGGAGAATTCAGCCAGGTGGCCAGGGAAGGGGAGATGCCAAAGGTCTGGAGGTGCGCGTGTGCCCTGCCTGCAGAGGGAGGCTGGGTGAGTGGAGCACAGTGGGTGGGGGTGAGGTGGGGAGCTTGGTGAGGGCTGACACTGCCGAGGACCTGCGGGAGCTGGTGTTGGATCTGGAACAATCCAGCGTGAGGCCCAGGGTATGGACTTGGGGTCAGACTGCCTGGGTCCAAATCCGGGCTCTGCCCCTCACTAGTCCATGATTGGGTCAGAGCCTTCGCCTCTCTGGACCTCTGTTTCCTCACTGTAAAGTGGGATGGTGTGATAATAGACACCTTACCTTCAGGGTTGTGGGGAGACAGAGTGAACCGCGGAAAGCCTCCAGCAGACGGCCCACTAAACCGTGAGCGTGGTCCTGCTGACTGAGGGGCTCTGTGCAGCCTCGCGGCCTCGCTGTGCTCTCAGGGCCGCTCATGGTTGTATGGAGATCACAGCAATGGGGGCGAGAGTGGAGGCCGGGGTGCAGGTGGGGCTGGTGCAGACCTCCAGGTGCCGGTAACGGGGACTGGCCCGGGGTGGTGACGGGGGAGATGCAGGGAATGGGCAGACAGGAGAGATACTTGGGGCAAGAACAAACAGGACTTGCTGATGGAGTCGGTATGGGGTGGGGGTGCAATAAGGGACATTAACCCTCAGGTGTGTGGGTTTGGAAACTAGGAGCTTGACGAGATTGTGCGTCCGAGAAGTTTCTGTGACTTGCCCAAGGTCACACAAGGTGTAGGTGGCAGAGCTGGGGTTGTTCTGACAACCAGGTGCGGTTCTTTCCTCTGCACAAGCCGGCTTCCTGGGATCTGGCTCTTCTGGGGAGAGGGACCTTGGAGAGCGCCTGCCTTCGGGTGGGAGAGTCTCGCCGGACAAGAGCGTCTGGAGGTCAGGTGGTTTCTGGAACGCACACAGCCAGGGAGGGGGCCGCAGGCAGGGGCTGCATCCGGCGGCCTGGGGTGGTCAGGCACTCTCTGTTCCATGCCACACAGAAAGTCCCCATGGCCTGTCTGAAAAGCTCTTCCCGGCCCTTCCGTGATAAACAACCTGCTGTCCCCGGCCCCGGGCGGGAAGAATCTAAGGGGAGACGCTCCTGTGTTCCTCACGCAAGCTTGCCTGGGTGGTTAGCACAATGAAGCCGTCAAGCCACTGGGCAGGAAGGGCGGGAGCTGGCGTGTCAAGCACCGCTGCCCACCCGAGGGATGTGTGCGCCGTAGCAACAGCCCACGCCGGGGGCGGGGAGCAGCCTGGTCCCCCACGGGAGCTTGCGAGGCGCAAGGAGTGTCCGTGTGGCAAGACCCCTGCCCCAGCTTTTCATTTATAAAGCAGAGCATGACCTCCAGAACTCACTGGGGCTCTATATGACGGAGCTCCCTGCTTGGGCAAGCAGGGTGACCCCGTCCTCCATCACGGCTCTCTCACTGTGACGCCGACCATCAGTCCCCACGCTCGGCTTGCTGTAGAACGTGTCCTCTCTCTAGGTTGTCATGACAATTTTCACTGAGAAGCTGTTTCTGGAGAGGTAGCAAAAAAAGAAACAGGGGAAAATGCTTATTAAAGTCAGGCCTACTGAGTCTGAGGATTTCAGTGGTGTCAATACATTCTCAGCGGCTTCTGAAGAAAAAGTGGAATTTCTGTCCTCTGCACCAGCTGGCTGCCAGGAACTTTGCTGTTATATAGAGGCAAGGCATGAAGTCCAGAATCCATTACATTATACTAATTATAGTAATAATGATAATAACAATTAAATGTGAGCCTTCAAAGGCAGGTCCCCTCTGGCAGAATCCATTAAGGAGAATGGGTGTAATTATTCAGGCAGTGGAGGCACAGTGCAATTTTGGGGGTGGTCAGTGTTATCCTGATAACAATCCCATTCTCTCCTCCTTCGTCACTGGCCATCTGGCCTTCCAGTGTCTTCTCCCCAGATCTCAACCATCTGTCCATCAGTGTCTCACTAATTATTGCAAACAATTCTGTGTAAAATGGGAAGAAAGTAAAGGTTATCGTTCCCATTTTACAGATTAGTCATTGTGTTCCTGAACAAACAGTGAGGAAACCCAGGGGAGGTGACCGCTAGGTGAATGTGTGTTACAGAAGAGCCAGACCCGGAGCTCTGCTTGGGCAAGCTGACGTGAAAATTACAACAGCTTACTGAGGTTCTTATCTTTCCTGATTTTTCTCTCTGCACTAAACAAATGCACATTCATTGTGGTAAATCTGAAATACATAGAAAAGCCTGAAAGAAAAATCACCCAAAATCCTAATGTCTGGGATTAAACCTAATACTGAGGAATACCTCGTCCATCCAAGCTTGGTGGCTGATGTGAGTCAGGTCAGGAAGGGTTGGGAGGTACAGTTCTGTCTTCACACCCCCCTCCTGGCAGGCTGCAGACCCCTGGAGCTGTATCCATGCCCATACAGCTCTAGAACCTCCACCTGTGTGGGGCTGTATGTCAAACACTGGAGCTTCTGGAGCTGCCTGGGCTTTGGCTCATTAGAACTCAGGGATGAAGTAGAAACTGTAGGTCGCTGCCAAAGAGCCTCCAATCTTTCCATTCATCCGTTGAACGTGCACGGAGGCATTGAGAGGATAGAGATGATGTTGCGAGGTTAGAGATAGAGACGTAAAGAAGCTGTAGTCCTTATCCTTAAGCAGCTTGCAGACTAACTTGAGAAACAGATGCTTGAATGAACTAGTAAAACTGTGCTCAGCAATGCACTTCATTTTACAGATGAGCAGATGGAGGCAGAAGTGCAACATGGTTGTTAGGGTCTGAGTGTAGCAAGTCCCCATTTCAAGATCAAATTTCAGGTGATAGACAACCTCCAAGATAGCCCCCAATGACCCTTGATTTTTGCACCTCATATGGTCTCTTCCCACACTGCATCAGGGTTGGTCTGTGAGGCCAGCTGATGTGGCAGAGCCGATGATATGTGACTTCCAAGGCTGGGCAGCAAAGGCATTGAGGCTTCCACCTTGTTTTCTGGATCACTTGTTCAGAGGGAAGTCAGCCAAAATATTCTGTGAATTCTCAAATAGCCCTGTGCAGAAGCTGATATTGAGAGCATGGAGGCTTCCTGCTAAAGGCCAGCATCAGCTTGTCAGCCACACAGGTGAGGCTGGGAGAGGATCCTCAGTCCTGATCAAGCCTTCAGATGAGATCACAGCCCTGGCTGACATCTGACTGCAACTTTGTGAGAGACCCTGAGCCAGAGCCCCCAGCCCAGCCACTCCTGAATTTCTGGTCCACAGAAACTGCAAGAGATGTAAATAAATTATTATTGCTGTTTTTAAGCCACTAAGTTTTAGGATGATTTGTTATGTAGTATTCGACAATAAATACAGTATCTCTAGTTTCTCTCCTGGGAAGAAATCTATTAGCTCCCACATACACAGTGTTCATTTTATGCCATATACCAGGCTAAGGGATTTGCATTCGTAATCTGGTTTAATCCTCACAACAGTAAGGCGGTAGTGCCTACCGGGTGAGTATCAGTCTTATTTCCATCTGACAGATGAGGGTGTTAGGACATAGAGAGGGGAAGGAGTTTGCTCAAGGTCAGGCAGCTATAAACTGACAGTGCCTGCATTTGAACTCAGTGCTGCCTGACCCCAAAAGCCCAAGCTTTTAAGCACAACAGGTCTTATGTTTTCTTGTAAATGCTCAACCTAGGGAATATTTGTTGATGTTATGTGCCACACACACTGCCAGAGCCTGGGATACGCACCTGCCCCATGGTGCTGAGGTTGGGCTCTGACAACATCATCGTAGCTGGTGGCTTCTCATTGAAGGCTTCAGGCCCCCTTCCTCATATCAGACCCTGCCTCCTTTCTGCAGATTCCAGGCTGCTGACTCCTTGGGTCTCCTTCCCCCACCGCTCCCTGCTGGCAGCAAAGAGACACAAGGTCTCAGATGTCCCCAAAGACACACCCACAGGCCCTGTCTGTGGGAAGAGTTTTCTTGATCGCTGCCGGAGAACATGCTGGGAAAATGAAAATAAACAACAGTGGAGAAGTTGTAAAGGTCACAGAAGCCCATAATGTTTCTGGAGTCCTGGTCCTTCACACAACATTTGTTACAAACCTGCCTTGTGCCAGGCACTGTTCTGGGCAGGCGGGGCAGATCGGCCAAGAAAGCAGATAGTGGTCGCACCTTGAGGGAGTTTAAATGGAAAGAGAGGGTAGACAGTCAACGGTCAACTAAATTGCACAGTCTGCTCGGGGGAGAGTGCTGCAGAGGACAGGAAGGCGAGCAGAATGAAAGCGGCTGCGTGTTCTGGTGAGGCGGGACAGGCTGGGTATTGATCAAGGGGCTCACACAGAGGGCGAAGGGGTTGGCAGAGTGACTGTCCCTGCTTGCCCAGGACTGAGGGGTTATGGGAGTTTTGGTGCTAAAACCTAGAAAATCCTGGACCGAGACAAAGCAACCACCCTAGAAGCTGGTCAAGCAGATACTGGGGAAGATTGCTCAAGGAAACAGCTAGATCAGCCAGGGGTGATTTTGACCCTGGGGAACATTTGGCAATATCTGGAGACATTTTTGGTTGCAAACCTGGGTGAGGGTTGGGGGTGCTACTGGCATCTGGCGGGCAGAGGCCAGAGATGCTGCTAAACTTCCTACAGTACACAGGACAGCCTTCTCCAGCGAAGAATTCATTATTTGACCCCAAATATCCAAGTTGACATATCTTGAGCTAGATTCTTGGTCTTTCATTCCTGATTCACTTCTGAAATTTCATTTGCCTTTTGCTTTCCCTTTCTTCTCGTGGGGGAGGAATATTTCTCTGATCACACCTGAAGATAAAGGCCTTACTCCTCTCCCAATACCTCAGCACAGGGATGTGAAATGCAAACCCAGACAGCAGGGCCCTGCCTACTGGGTGCTGTCCCCATCTCCCTGTGCCTCCAGCCCAGTCATTGCCAGTTCATCTTTCCAGAGAAAATCCTGCAGGTGCCTTCAGTGTCTGACCGCTCAGCAGCCCCTCCAATCTCTCCAGGAGGCTACAGGCACAAGCTGGATTCTCCCATGCAATAGGCCTATGTAGTCTGCATTGGATGGCAGCTCTTCAGCAGAAAGTTCTGGGATGGTCTACGGACTCCAGCTTAGGTGACCAGGCTCTGTGAAAGAGAGGGTATATTGTATTGACCCTTCGTGCCACACTGGGAATCGGAAGTCAAGATATTGTCCTAGTCTCTAGGACTAGAAAATAATTGAGGCCAAGACTTCCTGGCATCAGGCATTTGGAAATACTCCAGGATCCCATGACTGACACTTGACACCATTCCTTCTGCCTCTGACCAACCCCCGTGCTGCTGGCAGACAAGGGAAGCTGACAGTTAAGATGTCCTAAGCCACTGGCAGCCTAAGTCCTTTGCCTCATGACCAATCTGTGAGGCAGAAGCTGGGTTTCGTAGAGCCCCAGTTTCCCTGGAATATTCTCAGATCAAGAGGGATTAGAATGTATTCAGTTTGCAGATTTTGTATTCTCTGAGGTCTTTATATACGTTCAGTGAGATATTTTAAACATTTGTCAATGAAACCCAAGTTTTTACCAAGCCTCTACTGTGGGCTGGGCATGAGTATCATTAATAGACTGGAGCGGCCCCTCCCATGCCCTGCTGCACGATGCTCTGTCAGAGGCTTCTCCTCAGGCATATGAGGCTCAGGGATGCTCATCCCCGCCTGACCTACTCGGTGGCCGACTCGTCATCCCAGATCCTGATCTTGCTTTCCCTGCCTGAGCATGCAGTGCTTCCTGAGGTCCCCCTATTCTTCCCCATTTATGTGTCATCAGGGCTGAGCACAGCCCCTGGCACATAGTAGATGCTCAATAAATATAGGTTGGTTGATTGAGGTATAGAGCCTCTCCTTAGCTCTATACCAAGAGCCAACCTGGATGGGCACAGGACGTAGCTCTTCACTGGGACCTAAGGGATGGAGGACTGTTGGATTCGATCTATTTTGTACAAATCTGGCTTCCCAGAATGTGAAACATGAGACTGGCTCCCTGGCTCACCACCCACCTGCCTCTTCCCATTGCCAGGCTGAGAATCACCACTGGTGACAAATGCTGGACAGCCTGGCTGACAAGTGGTCCTGCGTGAGCAAGGCACTGGCAGCTCTGAGTGCCAGGCTTTTGCTTCCTGTGCGTTTGGGGCTGCGCATTTGGAGAGGATCCACCACTTAACAGAGGGGAGCTGCTGGAGTGACAAGCAGCATCCTCACGCCAGGAGAGCTTCCTGCCCAGAACGTATGGTGCGTGTCCAAGGGCTCTCAAGGTACCCGAAGCCGTGCCAGTTTGCAATAATTAAGCAGTAAGACCCAAGTGAATGGGTTTGCTGTGGCTGCGTGACAGCCAGATGCCTGGGGTGTGAACTGAGGCCCAGCACGCGGCTCTCCGCCTCGCACTGAAAACTGTCTTGTTGAGACTATAAAATCGTCGGTGACGAATGGAAGGAGTGATCATGCTGGTGATTTGGTGCTAACGTGGCAGCTCACTCCAAGGACTTGCACACATCGTCTCCTTCACCCTGGCAGCATCTCAGGAAGGCAGGAACTTGGCCTGACTTCTGCCTTCCACTGTCCAGATGGACACCCGCCACCTGGGGCCTGGGCCTAAGTCAAGTGCTTCTGCACAGGTGGACTTAATGTTCCTGATCCCCAGCCCAAAGCCCCATCTTTGCCCCATGCTTTTCAGGGCTATGAGTACCAGGCCCTGGGTGAGTCCTTCTCAGACATCATCTATGTCAAGTCTCATAGCAGCTCTACTATGTAGGATTCTATTATCCCCATTCCACAGGTGACAAAACTGAGGCTCAGAAGTGTCAAATTATTTCCCCAGGCCACAGAGCCAGTCAGTGCCGAGGAGGGAGTGCAGCCCAGCTCTGCTGGTCTCCAAAGCTTGTGCTCTCAACTACCACAATTTCCTGCCTTTTTTAAACAAACAAAAGTGGGCGTTATAACTGGGTGTTGTATTTCCTGTAACAAAATACCCAAACTATAACTGGGTGGCTTAAAACAACAGAAATTTATTATCTCACAGTTCTGGGGCTGAAAGTCCCAAATCAAGGGATTTGCAGGGCTGTGCTCTTTGAGGGCTCTGGGGAAGAATCTGTTTGCTGCCCCTCTCTTGGCTGCTAGAGTTTCTGGCAATCCCTGGGGTTTCTTGGCTCGAGGCTGGGCAACCCCAACCCTCCATCTTCACAAGGCATTTTTGTGTGTGTGTCTTCACAAGGCCATCTTCTTATCAGGACACAAGTTACGCTGGAGTAAAAGCCCACCCTACTCCAGTATGACCATATTTTAATTTAACTCATTATATCTGCAATGACCCTATTTCCAAAGAAGGTCACATTCAGAGGTAGCGGGGATTAGGACTTCAACATATCCATTTTGGGAGGCACAGTGTACTCTCTAACAGATGTAGTAATAGTTTAAAATCAAGATGGAGCATAAAACAAAGGGGAAATAACTTTGACTTACAGCTGGATGGATGTCACACAACCCCTAAGGGAAAGGCATGAGAGGTGGTTTCTTCCCTGGACTTTGCAAACACAAGCGCCAGCCCAAGGCTCCCCAGGGCCCTCTAGGGGAGTCCTATCCAGAGCCAGGCCCTGGAAAGACTTCCTCAAGTGCCTCAAACCTCCCAGTTCTGCAACATCTGCTTGGCTTAAATTTGATGTATTGGCCATTAGCCGCCTCTCCAATGACCCCCTCCCCATGCCACCCCCTAAAAATAACCCAAAACAAAGCAGCAACCTTATGATGACCAGGATGGCTGTATGAGCGAGTTTGAAGAGAAGAAAGGGGTGACACAGAGATTTCTCAGGAGCAGAAGGGAGGCAGAGACGGGGTGACTTGTTGTTGGTGATACAAATAAATTCATCTTATTAAGGAGTAATGAGCGGTTTTGCTTGGCAATTAATCACCAAAGCCTTCTCCTTGGAGTAAGAAGAAATGGAAAATGCCAGAATAAAGGTGTGCTGGAGAGGCTGTGATGGCAGCTGTAGCAGAGGCTCTTGATGGGGGCTGCACACTGAAATCACGTCGGGGGGATTTTTAAAAGACCCATGTTCAGCTACGCCCCAGACCGATGACAGCAGAATTTCTGGGGTGGGACTCAGGTATCGGTACTTTTCTAAAGCTCCCTAGGTGATGCCAGTGTGAGGCCCGGGTTGAGAACCACTGAGCTAGAGGATCTCACCCAGCCTCTTGACCTTCTCCACCGCAAGGCAGGGACAGGCGGTAAGAGCAGCCCATCTGCCCATCACCCTGCCGAGCCTTCCATGTATTTCCTGCTCAGCTGGCATCAGCCAAGTGGGCACTTCTTTCTGGCGTCTTTCATTTCTTAGCCCTGTTTCCTCTGGTGTTGGTGTGAAATGAGAGATTCTGGAAACTTTGGTGAGGTCATTTTGAGTGTCTCTTCTATACAGAAAGACCAACTGTAAAAACAAATTGTTTTTTTGAGACAGGGTCTTGCTCTGTTGCCCAGGCTGGAGTGCAGTGGCACGATCATAGCTCACTGCAACCTCAACCTTCTAGGCTCAGGTGATCCCCCCATGTCAGCCTCCTGAGTAGGTGGGACTACAGGCTTGTGCCACCATGCCCAGCTAATTTTTTTTTTTTTTTTTTGTAGACATGGAGTCTTGCTGTGTTGTAAGGCAGCTCTTGAACTCCTGAGCTCAAGTGATCGTCCTGCCTTGGCCTCCCAAAGTGTTGGGCTTGCAGGCATGAGCCACCACGTCCAGCCTAAAAACAGATTTTTATTGCGAATTGGTGCAGCAGCCTTTCCTGAGCCTTAAAGCATTCCAGTTCCCAGAGGGTAGGCGATCGGCATGATGTGAGACACAGTGAAGCCCAGGTGTGGGTGAGTGTCTGTTTCATTCGTTACTTGGTAACATACACAGTTGAAAACTTGATGGTTTCTGTTCATATCAAAATGTCCTTGGGTCAAAACAAGAGTAAAGCGAGTGTGTCAGAATGTCTCTGGTAACAAAATGACTGTGTCAAATTGACGAGAATCCTCTTGAGAGAGGCCTAGGGGACAACTGGAGGCCTGAGTCGGAAACAGGCTCTCTGAGGCAGCTGCTGAAATCCATGGCCTTCTGCTGCTGCATAGACCAAGCTCATTCCCTGCGATCTACCTGTTCACGCTTGAGTCTCTACCCACCATGAGATAAACTGCACAGTGGATGCTGATCGGGAGGATGTTTTGAGAGCTGGGTCCATGCCAACAACCTCCAGAGTAACCTGAAGGCAGCCAGCTGGGTGGGCACAAGCCTTCGTAAACCAGATCAGCTGTGGCTGCAACAGAGCCTCTAGGGGTCATGAGCAGCCTCATTCATACCAAGGAAAACCTCGGGCCACATGTGGGCAGAGGTTCTCCCCAGACGCCCAGCAACCCATGTAATGACACATACTTTTTGTCATTTGTAACTTTGCTTTATTTTCCTGAAATAGATTTTTAAAAAAATTCTTATATTACTCTAACATTAATATAAAGAAAAACTAAAGGGAAAGTAATTGATAATAATATATTCCACTTAAAAAAATATAAATGCTCAGGCATGTCTAACCAGACAGCCTAACAAGGGGCTCAGAAGCTTGGACATGCCTGTAAAGTCGCTATGAGCGGGACCACAAATGCAGACTGAACTTTTCCAATCCCAAGTCGGATGCCGTGAGCGGAGCCGCTGTTGACATGTATTTCTGAAATTGTGAACAGCTCTTGGGAGGGTTCTGAAATAAACTTGGTAGTTGCACTTCTGAAAATTTCAGTTTATATTTAAACAGTTCAAAAATGCTTCATGTTTTTATGTAAAATGCAGTTTGTTTCTAAGCTTAGATGATTGTAAACATCAATATCCAGGGACTCGAGAAAACTCTTCATCGTGTGGATGATCCCTCACATTTCAGGATGCCTAGTGTCCCTGGTGACATTCCTGCAAGCGTTATGGCTTCTAGAAATGTTCCCTTCCCCAAATGGTAGTTCTCTCTCCGCTGAGAATCAACTTACATGGATAGTGAGTCTCTGCTTCCTACACCTCAGTCTGGCGAAGGGCTTGGTGCTCGACCTTCATTTCACCGTCTTTCCTTCTTCCTCGTCTTCATTTTCGCAGAGGGCACCAGCAGCTCTCTGGCTTTCTTGGGGGTGGTCAGCTCTTCACTCGTGGTGGTCTCCTCGCTTCCCTTCCCTGCTGCAGTGGAGAAGGCTACTTTCCCTTCCAATGACCACTGATTTTTATTTGATTACCAGAAGATAGCAGACCTTGTCTTGAAAATCTTGGAGCAGTTCCCCAATGCTGGGCTAGACAACTTGTGAGTGGCACTCCCAGATGTCACAACCAACAATGTCCTGAACACCTTCTCCTTCCAGCTCAGCAATTACTATTAGTTCTACTATCCTTAGGTCTAGCAGTGTAGAAGTGTTCTTCCCCTAATTTCTCTGAGATAGACTAAATAATGGGCATGAAATTTCTGGGTGTATTCGTATGACCTGGAAAGTGTGCATGAATTTCAGATTCTCAGGGCTTGGCCCCAGAGATGTGAATCCAGTGAGTGTAGGAGCCTGCATTTTTAACAAGCAGCTCCAGCCTGCAGTTTATGAGACACTCTCTGGTTCTGGGGATGGGTGTGGAGGCGATAAGGGTCTTCATCAAAATAGACTGGGAGGGGCCCACTCTGGTAATTAGGGACTCCAAAGTGGGTATCCACTTAGGGTCTTGCACCTTGTCTGGGACACTAATGCACATGTACATGGCGTGGGGGGTGGTGGAGGCCTGTGGCAGAGACTTCTATGCATTCTCCCCTCCTTTTAGAACTTACCTCAGTTTTTTGCTGGGCACAACACAGTCCACCTGGATTAAAGACTACATTGTCCAGACTCCCTTTCAGCTAGGCATGGCCATGTGACAGAATTGTGGCCAATAGAATGTAAGCAGAACTGGTGGCTACAACTTCCAGGAAGTGGAAATTCAAGAAGAGGGGCTGTGCCCTTTTGTTTCCTTTCTCTTTCCTGCTTGCAGGAATAGGGCGTAGACACCCTAGGAGACCTCGGGAACAGAAGACACAGCAGAGCTGCTGAAGGGGAGCAGCCTGGGTCCCTGGCTCTGTGGTCTCCATAACTGCCTGGGACGGACTGACCAACTCCAGCCAGTGAGGGAATATTAGAGAGACACAGACTTCCATCTTGTTTAAGCCGCTGCTATTTTGTTTTGATTTTTTCAGTGACTCATAGTTGAAGCCAGAGTTTCCTAATACAGAGTCTCAGCTGAAAATGAACTAGTGCTAGTCCGAGGATTTAGCTGTCAGGAGAGCTGCCCAAAGGATCTGAAGTTCCTTCTGGGCAGCTGCTTCCCTTAAAGGAAGAACACAGTCTCTCCCCAGCCTGCATCCCAAAGGAAGAGTGTCTGTGGCCATCAGTTCCCTGGCCACATTTCTCCTCTGTCCCTGCCTCTCCCACGGTTCACACACCCTAAGGCTGAGTCTGGGGTCGGGTGGCTGGGGGTGATGGTGGAGATATAGGTAAGCAAACCAGGCAGAAGAAAGGGGAGGAGTGTCAGGTGCCTCTGGCATCGGCTCAGGATCTGGAGACTTTGATGCGTCAGTGGGGCCCAAGCTTCCTGTGCTAATGGGGTGCCCTTCCCAGATCCAAGGAGGGCCCCAGTGCCCCTGACACTCGCTTGGAGTAGCCTCAGGACAGCAGCCACTGCCTGCCGGGAGCGCACAGCCTCAGGAGCAGCAGCAACAGCAGGAGCACAGGAGCGGGAGGAGTCCCAGCGGGCAGCTTGGAGTGCTCCTGAGGGCACCTCACACATCCTTAGAGACCCTGAGAAGTAAGCCAGGGAGGCCGTTCCAGGCCCTGCAAAACATCAGATGGAGCCGGGGCAGGAGGGACACCCAACCTCAGAGACGTGGCCTGGGGAATGCAGGCCCCTTGAGAAGCCTTGCCGGGTCCGTGTACAAGCCAGTCTGCCAGGCCACATGTGGACGCCCCCTGCGGAGGATGCGCCCCCACGCAAGCTCTGCTCCAGCCGCCTTGCCGCGTCCACTGCACACTTCCTGGGCCGCTGTCTGGTCTGAAGGATGTGTCTGTTTATAAGAGGCTCTGCTTGCCCTGGAGGTTCAGAGCATCCTTTTCCTTTTCCCTCTGCGTGTGTGCACACCTCTGGCAGAAGCAGAGAAAAGGGCTTAATGACTCATGGAGACACATGCTTGGCAGCTTCTTCTGTTTCCTTTCATGTGCTGAACAAGACACCAATGGGAAATGGCCCCATGGTTTTTGAATGGAGGCCCTATAAAATCCCAACATCTGATATTCCTGATCTAGGGACTTGCAAGAATCCTGAAGCTGAATTCCAGAGCAGGTTTCAAAGGAAGCCTGCAGGAAGAGGCAACTGTGATGGGGCTTAGCAAGCAGGCTGGACTGGTAGCACTTTTGTGGCTCTCTGTCAAGGGTGGTGGGGTTGGATGATGCCCTCTGGGACAGAGTTGAGGGTTGGAGCATTCTCTGAATATTTCAGAAAATCACCGACTGGGACCTCATGGCTCTTTGGCTGTGTGTTTTCTTTCAGCTTAACCTGTGTCTGGGCTGATGGAAAACTCGTGGACTCCCCAGCAGAACACTCAGCTGGGGTTTCAGACCACACGCAGCTGTTTTCATGGTTAGAAAAAAGGGATCTGGGGCTGGGTATTGGTAGCTCATGCTTGTAATCTCAGCGCTTTGGGAGGCTGAGGCAGGAGGATCACTTGAGGCTGGAAGTTCAAGATCAGCCTGGGCAACATAGTGAGACCCTGTCTCTATAAAAAATTTTTAAAGATTAGCTGGGCATGGTAGTGTGCACCTGTAGTCCTAGCTACTTGGGAGACTGAGGCAGGAGGATTGCTTGAGCCCAGAAGGTTGAGGCTGCTGTGAGCTATGATTGAGCCACTGCACTCCAGCCTGGGTGACAGAGCAACACCCTGTCTCTAAAAAAAGAAAAAACAAATGCATAGCTGGTACCATCGTCCTGAACCTTTCCCATCATATGTAGAGATCTCCTGGCAGCCCCTCGTGAGAGCTGCTCTTTCTTCTCTCAGAACTATCTTTTCTGGACTAAACTGTCCGGGAGCTGCTTCCAGGTTGCCTGGGATACCAAATGGCTTAATAACCCTGATGAGGCTGAGAAAGTATAAAACGATGATCAAAAGGAGCATCTGCCCTCGAGATGTCCTCTGAGCTTGGCAGAAGATTTCATGTTTGAGCAAATGAATCATCCGACCTGCGAGCCACCCTCTAAAAGCTAGAGTGTGGAAGAAATCAGGCCAGGTCGGAGAAATCAGACTGTGGGCAAATGGGGATGCTAATAAAAAGAGGAAACGTGACATTCCACTGTAACTGTGCTCTTATTCATAAATCCAAGTGTCTCCAGAACCATCGGGTATTTGGGACACACTGACCCCTCCTTTCCCTTCCCCCCACACATGTTTGGTAATTTATCTACACACCTGACTATGCAGACCAAAGGAAAAGGCCATCTCGGTCTAGCAATGACAAGGTGCACAGCATCTTACTCGGGCAAAACAGCTTCCCTCTCTGGTTCTCAGTCTCTTCAGGTGAAAATGAGGGGATCTGACTGCCTGTTCTGTGGATTTCCTTTCAGTTCTCAATGCTTTATGACTCCAAGATTTTTTTCAGATCAATTTCTTGAGACAATCAAATATTGACTAAGGCAGGTGCAATGATAAGCACTGGAGATAACACGGTGAATACGATGGTATCCCAGCTTCAGAGCCCAGCGGGAAACACAGGTGCAGAAGTCGATTCTTAGAACCCAGTGAGGCGAAGGAGACCAGAGTGACATGCAAGTTGCTTATGGGCGCACAGAAGAGGGTGTTCTGCTGAGTGTTCAGGGCAGGGCGTGGGTGCCGCGTCTGCAGGGTGGGTAGCAGGCTAGGAAGCCTACAGGTGGTCATGAGCTCCGACAGGAGAAGGGAAGTGGGGGTCTGCACATTGTTCATTATGAAGGAGGAACGAGGACATTTCAGGACCTGAGGCTGAGTGGTGAGGGACCTTGTGGCATGATCAGATTTGTATTCTCAGGTCATCATGTGGGCAGCGTGGAGGCTGTTTTGGAGAAAGCAAGACGGAGAGCTTGGAGACCAGATAGCAAATTGTTACTGTAATCCGTGTGGAAGCAAGTAACAGCCTGTGCTAAGGAGGTGATGTGGAAGGAGGTGTGGGAGGAGGATGCAGCTGTGGGAGGAGGTGGGGTCCACAGGGCTTCTGTGGTTGATGGGATCTGGTGAGCAGGTGAAGTGCAGGAGTCAGGGTGAGGCCTGGAGTTTAGGTGACCAGCTGGACAGCGTAGCCATTGGCCTGGAGAAGGAAGAGAGAGGAAGAGCAGGTTCCGGTATTGGGGTGGGTGGCTTGCCTGTGCATATGGGGTCTGCTGTGATGAGGGTGACTGGAGGGTGCCCAGGTAAATGGATGTGTCCAACAGAGAGCTCAGGACATGGGCCTGTGCACTGGGAAACCCAGGGGACCAAGACACAGACTTGGGTGTCGGCAGCACACAGTAGACTGCCTAGCGATGAAACTGCCTGAGGAGAGTGTGTGGAGGAAGAGGAAGGCACCCCCAGGCTGGGTCCTCAGAGATGTCAAGGTTTGGAGATAAACTCTGGAGGCGACAGATATCCTAAACACCCCGACATGATCGTCACACAGTCTAGGCATGCATCAGAACAGCACACGTACCCCATAAATACGTGCACTTACTGTGTGGCAATAAAAAAGATTCGGGGAGCACACTGAGTGAGAATAGTTAACGAAGGAGACCAAGAAGGTTCAGTCTAGAGGAGGATGAGGATCCAGGCATGACATGAAACCCAAGGGCCAGAGTTGAGAGGGAGAGTGGCCGGACATCAAGTAGCACTGACAAGATTCGGCAGAAGCAGTGGAATTGAGTGACGGACCAAGACCGTTCACCACCTCAGAGGGTGGAAGAGGTTCTCTGAGAGGAAGAAAGAGAAGAGAGAGTGCCCGTGTGCCCCCACTTTTTTTAATAGTTAGCAATAGTATATTGTACATTGTATTTATTTATTTTTTCTTTTCTTTTAAATTCTGGGATACATGTGCAGAACGTGCAGGTTTGTTACATAGGTATACATGTGCCATGGTGGTTTGCTGCACCTGTCAACTCATCATCTAGGTTTTAAGTCCCGCATGCATTAGGTATTTGTCCTAATGCTCTCCCTCCCCTTGCCCCCCAACCCCTGACAGGCCCCAGTGTGTGATGTTCACCTCCCTGTGTCCATGTGTTCTCATTGTTCACCTCCCACTTCTGAGTGAGAACATGCCGTGTTTGGTTTTCTCTTCCTGTGCTAGTTTGCTGAGAATGATGACTTCCAGCTTCATCCATGTCCCTGCAAAGGACATTATCTCATTCTTTTTTATGGTTGCATACTATTCCATATGTGCCACATTTTCTTTATCCAGTCTATCATTGATGGGCATTTGGGTGGGTTCCAAGTCTTTGCTATTGTAAATAGTGCTGCAATAAACATACATGTGCGTGTGTCTTTATAGTAGAGTGATTTATAATCCTTTGGGTATATACCCAGTAATGGGCTTGCCATCAGAGTGAACAGGCAACCTACAGAATGGGAGAAAATTTGTGTAATCTACCCATCTGACAAAGGTCTGGTATCCAGAATCTACAAGGAACTTAAACACATTTACAAGAAAAAAACAAACAATCCCATCAAAAAGTGGGCAAAGGCTGTGAACAGGCACTTCTCAAAAGAAGACATTTATGCAGCCAATAAATCTATGGAAAAAAAGCTCATCATCACTGGTCATTAGAGAAATGCAAATCAAAACCACAATGAGATACCATCTCGCTCCAGTCTGAATGGCAATTATTAAAAAGTCAGGAAACAATGGATGCTGGCAAGGCTCTGGAGAAATAGGAACACTTTTACACTGTTGGTGGGAATGTAAATTTGTTCAACCATTGTGGAAGACAGTGTGGTGATTCCTCAAGGATCTAGAGCCCATGCTCCTTTGAATAACATGAGCAGACCTGCGGGAGTGTGGGCCATCAGCCGCGGGCTCATCTGCTCAGCCCATGCACTTCCGCCCTCGCCTGCCACTGTCCTGCAGTCCTGTGAGCTCCCCTGCTTCTAGGAAACTGTGTTTGGGAATGTCGCAGATTTCCTCCAGTAGGAAGATGCCACACTTGGCCTCTCCTGACCCTGAAGTTCTCAAGTCACTCCTAGAGCACCAAGATTCAAGCTGGTTGTTCTTGGGACAGAGGTCAGGGTGAGCCCAGGCCAACGGACCCCAAGTCTCACCTCTGTCCAGTGCTCCCCCCACATTCACACAGACTTCATTTTGAAAAACTCTAAGCCTACAGAAAAGGTGAAAGAATGGCACAATGAATATATCCATTGTCTGGATTCATGAATTAACATTTTGCCACATTTGTTCTCCCTCTCCCTCTCCGCTCTTTCTACCCTTCCTCCTCTCTCCTCAGAAATATCCCAGGAGGTTCACAGTGATGCCTCACCCCGTTATCGGTAATGCTAACTTTGATAGCAAGTAATGGCAGCTCAATCTTCCATGGGAATGACATCTTTTGCATTTGTAATGGATGAGAAATGTGTGGAGTGTTCCTTTAAGGTGACATGAATCTCCTGCTCCCCAGCACCCTTCAGCAATGCTTTTTGCATCTGATGATCCTGTCTGAGTCATTTATGATGTTGGTGGCTGCAAAATTCAATCTCTTTGCTTTGTTTTGGGCACCACTGTAGATTTGTGGATTTATTTTTTTATTTTATTTTATTTTATTTTGTCTTATTTGTGAGATGAAGTCTTCCTCTGTCGCCCAGTCTGGAGTGCAGTGGTGCGATCTCGGCTCACTGCAACCTCTGCCTCCCAGGTTCAAGCAATTCTCCTGCCTCAGCCTCCTGAGTAGCTGGGATTACAGGCACCTGCCACCACGCCCAGCTAATTTTTGTATTTTTAGTAGAGACGGGGTTTCACCACGTTGGCCAGGCTGATTTGTGGATGTTTGTAAAGTTCAATGTGGTATCATCTATTAACCATCATTACTGGTTTTAGTGGTCGTATTGTCTTGAGTTTGGTCAGCAGCAGCCCCTCTAGCTGGTTCTGATGAACTTCTGATGAGTCTCCCTCCATCTGAGCACTTCTCTACTCCCTGGAACAGCAGAATGCTCTATGCCCAGCCATTAGTTTTCTTGTCCCTAGCCTGGAATTGGCCATTTCTCTAAAGAGCCCTGACGTTATTTAGTGGGGAATGGTATTTAGAAAACAAAACATGTGTGTTAGTGTGTTTACTGCTATTGGGATGTCGCTGCTTCTAGGACCTTCAGTACTTTTTAAAAAATAATTATTATAACAGCTGAAGCTTATTGCTCAGCTCCATGCTAAGCTGTCACCATGCAGCATTTTATTTCAGCCTCACACCAACCCCGTGAGGTAGGTGCTGTTGTTATGCTCATTCCACATTTGAGCAAACCAAGTTTAAAGAGTGCAGGAGACTCCTGGAATCAGGATCCAAGTCCAAATCCAGAATCCACTCTTCCAACCACAGCCTCCATTTGAGGGCCTGTGATCTGCCTGTCATGGTGCAAACATTCATCACTAATCTTACAATAATGCTGTCAAGACAGATGCTCCCATTATACAGATGGGGAAGCCTGAGACTCACAGAGAGCACGTGCTCTGCCTGAGGTCATCAGCTGGCAGAGCCAGAGCCAGATCGTGGATTCCAGCCAGGGTCTCTGCTTCCCCTCCCCACCCACAGTCCTCACGTTGTGTCCCACTTGGGCTCTGGGACCGGAATGTGTGGAGGAAAGGTGTCTGAGACAGCACCCAAGGCACTCTTGGGCTCTGTCCCTGCCTTGCCAGCTTCTCGCCATCTCCAGGAACCATAGATGAGCTGAGATGAGAGAAAAGGCCAGGAGCAGCCGGCGAGGACACACAGCCATGCTTGTGGACGGGGCTCTGGCTTCTCTGTGTGCTGGTGGCAGTGGTGGAGTTTCCTCAGCTGAGATGGGCAGACTTGGGAGCAGACATCAGCCACTGCCCTGTGTGTGGCTGCTCTGTAGGCCTGGGGTGCCCAGATCGGAGTGGAGAGGACAGGCTTGCTGTGGATCTTGAGGTTGGAGCACAGGGCACCAGAGTCAACAGACATGGATTTTAGTCTCATCTCTATCACCTGTTATCTGTGAGCGCTCAGGTGAGTTTTTCATGAAAACCTCCAAGCCTCAGTTATCTCATCTGAAAAATGGGGATAACAGTATTTACTTACCCCCAGGGTCGCTGGGAGGATAAGATAACATGCATGGAGTGGAGGGCCTGATCCACTGTAAGTGTATGAATTAACATCATCTGGCATCACTGCCACTTCGTTAAGGCTGGAGGCACCAGATGGGAGCGCCAGGGAGAAGATGCCTTGCCACACAGCTGGCTGGCGCCAGGCTCACCCTCTCCCGAATCCAGTGGGTCTCTCTATGACTGAGCCAGTGGCTTTTTAAAAAATTAATTACTTTTAAATTAAGTTCATGAAACAGTTTCAAAGCTGCCTCCAGTCCTCGTGTAACTCATGTCACAGGGGGAGAGACGGTGAGTTGAGGGTGGGGACGGGGCTCAGGGTGGGAATGGAGAAGGGGACAGGGAAGGAAGGAAGGTCGCTGGCCTCTGGGGTGGACAGCAGGAGGCCTGGGTACCTGCCTGGAGTGCTTCCTCCAGCTGCCCACTAGCATCTGCACTTGGAGGTCAGCCCTGGATGGAAAGAACTCTTGGACTTCCCACAAACCGGTGTCTGCCCATCTTCCTTGTCTCAGTAAATGGCCATCCAGGCATCTGCTTATTTAGGCCCCAAACCTCACAGGCATCCATCACCCCTTCATCCTTCGTTCCCTACAACCAGAATCATTTGGCAGGTATGGGCTGGCTTCTCTTCCAAGATCATTCTTACATATGTTGTCTTCTTGTTCTCGCTGACGCAGATGTTAGGCAGAAGAAGGCCACGCACCAGCAGGATGGCTGAGGCCAGGTGGAGAGCAGGCTGGGGCCAGCTCAGGCAGGTGACGCCCTCAGTCACCCCAGCCACCCTGGGGGTCCAGCACAGTCCCCCACTGCCCCGTCCCCCAAGGTTAGAGCCACCATGGGAGTGGGAGGGAGGAGAGCGAGGACGTGAGAACCCAGGTGAGAGTGCAGCCGTGCGGGGCGTCTGTCTCCCCCTTGGGCTGGAAGCGGCCCTTTCCCAAGGTTGTCCCGGGAGTGGAGTTGAAATCTCTGTCTATGGGGGCTTGAGCCGTGGAGGGCATTTTCTCTCACACTGCCCCTGGGGGCAGGCCACATCCCCTCTTGCCTGGATCACTGATGTCCAGTGGCCCATGGGTTTGGTTTCCTCGCTGCCCCTCTGTGGGCCATTCTACAGCCAGCAGCCAGCGTGACCTCCTGAAAACACACATTGGGTCACAATCCTCACCAGCTTCCAGCCTGTTCCCACCTGAGACTGAAGCTGGGCCCTTGGCTGGCAGGAGCTGCCCCGATGGTTGGAGAGCTCTCCTTGCTGAGGGGCATTCAACATCAACGCAGATTTAGCTCCACACGACTCCCCCAGGCTGGTCGCCTGCCAGGCACCACCCACACCAGCGCTGCCTCCCCAGGTCAGCTTTTTCCACGTTGCCCCGTTTTGACTGCATTTCTCACCCAATGGATTTATCTTCCTCCTTTAGTCACTCACTTGCGTGTAGTCAACTTGCTGCTTCTCTCCTCCTAGGGTTCAAATTCATCAGAGTGAGGGCTTGGTCTTATTCCCCGCTGTTCCTGGCATATAGTAGGTGCTCAATTAAACATCTGTTAGGAAGTGGAGTTGCTGGCAGGGAACACGCTGCCCAGGACCTTTCTTTTTGCAGAGGACTGAATAAGCTCATAAGAGGTGGCTTTGTGCCTTTCTCAGGAGCTGCTCTAAGGCTTCGTAACCCTCTACATTAGGACATTCTTTCTGCTCTGTCGGGCTCATATTTGTTTTCACCGCATCATGGTTTTACAGCCAAAGCAGCACAGCATAGCAGTTAAGGCGAGGGCAGGGGTTTGGCTAGAGCGGGGGTTTGGATAACAGTTAACCTGGCTCTGGGTTTAGAGCCAGGTTCTGCAACTTGCTAGCTTTGCAAAGCTCCGAAAGTTACTTCACCTCTTAAAGCCTCTGTCTTCTTGGCTGTAAAGTGGGGTGTCTTACAGAGTTGTGACAATTCAATAAAGTGATTAAAAACAAAGTCATTAGCACGGTGCATGGCAGCCAGAAGGGCCACAGACTATTCCCCACTATTATGACATCTGAAGATGGTGGCAGAGGGCGCAGTGCCTGGCTTCCTGGGGATCAGTGGACGTCTTTATGGCCACTGCTTTAAATCCTCTGTGGGTGACCTTTCCCCTGTTGCTCGTCTCTGCTCACATGGATGAAGCTGAGGCCCCCAGATGAACCCTGGAAGCCACAGAGCTGGCAGGTCCTAGGGCCTCTGCCCCTTGCCCCTGCTGACGGAAGGAGTCACTCACTGAACGAGCTGCCCTGTCGGGCAGGAGTGCTGTCCTTCGGGAGGCCGTGTGTCCCTGGTTATGGCGCAGTCACTGTCCAGTGGCCTGTCACCAGGCAGGACAAAGCTAGCCTGTTTTGGTCATTAGCTGTTGCTCTTTCAAAATAAAGAGAAGCCACAATTGAGTCTTTACCGAAGCTATTTTTAGATTTCTGGCTTCATAGCAACCCTGGAATTTCCTATTTTCTCCTACTCTTCCTTTTATTTTGTTTTATTTTTTTAAAAGAGGACAAGTCAACCTAGAACATTGAATAAATAACCCATCAGAGACAGCACAGAACGGTCCGAGGCCACAAAACACATCACTTGTGCCTGGGTGATCTAAGGAGGTAAATGAACCAACCTCTTTGGTTACAAGAACCCCAGCTGTCCAGAGACACCTGCCGGACACAGACTCCACTAGGGGGCTCCCAGCCCTGGCCCGGTGGCTGGAGGGGGCATCAGGACAGGGCCAGCGCCTCCTGGGTTGGCACTGGAGGCATGTTTCCAGCAGGCGTGTTTCCAGCGGTTGCTTGCTTTTAGTCCTGGGTCTTATCAACAGGGCGGAGTGAAAGGGAGCTTCTAGGCCAGGGCTCTCAAAGGGACATGCCCGTGTGGCCCTGCGGCAGGGGCGTCCCAGGCCGGCAGCACAGGCAGCCCTCACTGAGCCCTGTCTTCTCCCTCAGAAGGAGGGGCAGCCCCAGAACCACAGGGAGATGCACCTCTACCAGGACCCATGGGCTCCCTCCTGGCAAGGGCCGATAAAGTGATACAATGAAAAGAAGGAAAACCCTCCGCTCAGGCAGCCAGCAGAGGCTGGGCCCTCAGGGTCACGAAGGACACGTGCATGGGAAGGCCCAACAGCAAAACCGCCTGCCCGCAGCGCTGTGGTCTGCCCCGGTGGACAGTCACGCATAAGCCGTCCTGCCTTAGGTGGCCAAGGAAGGGAAGAAGTGGAATCATGGAAAACATCCTCCCGGTGGACAGCGCGCCAAATGGCTGGTCCTCCAGGACAGGAGAGAAGAGAGCTAAACCAAGAACCCCAGCGCGCTGGCTCTGGGGAAAGAGGGTGGGTGGAGTCCCTCCAGGGGACCTAGGAGGAATGCACCCCTGGAACCTTCCCCCAGCACGGCCCACCCGGTGCGGGAACGGCAGTGCCACCAACTCTCCGGGCTCTCGGTCCTGCCTCCGGGTCCCCGTCGCTATGGCCTGGACCTCTGCCCCCCCACCCAACACTGAGCCCCTTAAGAGCAGGGACGGGTCCACTCATTTCTGCCGTCCTCACCCCGGTCCCACGTGCAAACCTCAGCGAGTGCCCCCCAAGTACTGAATAATGAATAAACGCATGTGCACCGAGGACGTGGGAGGCGGTGGTTTCTCCACCAGCCCTTCCTGGCCCTTTCTGCAGAGGCAAAGGCTGAGAGGAGCTTCCTTGCCAGTTCTGGGGGCGGGTCCCTGTTCAGACGCGCTTCATCCCAGCACACAGCGGCCCGGGCGAGGCTCTCTCTTAAACAGGGAGAAGCCGCCCCCTGCTGGCCGCCGCCGATAGCGCCACACACGGCAAGCGGGAGCCCTCGCAAAGGATCCGGCAGCCAGCTTTTCACAGACGCAGAGTGGATTGGTGCTCACAAGGAGCTGGCTGTGTAGGAAGAATACGTTCAAGAGAGCTATTGTACAACAAGGTAACTAGAGTTAATAACAAGATATTATATCCTTAAAAGTTGCTAAGAGAGTAGGTTTTAAGTCTTCTCACTGCAAAAATGGTATGTGAGATAATGCATAATTAGCTCGATATAGTCATTCCACAGTGTACACATATTTCAAAACATTACATTGTACACGATAAATATACACAATTTTTATTTGTCAATTAAAAATAAATGTAAAAATACAGTTTTAAAAAGCTGAGATTTTCCTCCTCTTCTGTTTTACTTATTTCTTTCCTATACCCACACTCCTGCCATTTCCATTTATTAACCCTGTGAATACTAGGTGAAAGTTAGCAATGTGTGTTGGATATAATATCATCTCAGAAGACAAGGAAAAGGTGAACAACTATAGGAAAGGAAATAAAAAATAATCATTAAACTCTCAAAACTTAAACTCACCACCAGGGTTATGAATTTTTAGAACTGATCATCTACTTTCATGTAACAGAGAAACTCATATTCTTTGAGAAGGAGCTATTTCTTCTCTAACACAAAAGGGAAAGTGTTTATTAATAACCAACATTTGACAAGAGGTCACGGTGTGTGCATTCCTGTTTGTGGGTGAGTTTGGTAAACAACTAGACTTTTTAATTTAATTTAATTTAATTTTTGAGACAGGGTCTCGCTCTGTCTCGCCAAGCTGGAGTGCAGTGGCACAATCTTGGCTCACTGAAGCCTCTACAGCCTCCGTCTCCTGGATTCAAGCCGTTCTCCTGCCTCAGCCTCCCGAGTAGCTGGGATTACAGGCGCCTGCTACCATGCTGGCCGGCTAATTTTTGTATTTCTTGGTAGAGACGAGGTTTCACCATGTTGGTCAGGTTGGTCTCAAACTCCTGACCTCAGGTGATCACCCGCCTCAGCCTCCCAGAGTGCTGGGATTACAGGTGTGAGCCACCACGCCTGGCCAACATCTTGTCTTTTGACAACAGCCTCTTTCAAGGTTTGGGTCCATGTGCCTAGCATGGCCACAAGGGCTGCAAGGTCTTGGAGAACATGGGATAATTTCTTGATTTCAGAATTCACATCCAGGTTTTCAATATCTTCATTTTGTTGAGATCATGTTAAATAACTTCCATTACAAAAGGTGCTCAGAACCTGTGCCGAGCTAGTGTGAGTAAAGCTTGTCCCTGCAAAGTTGCATCTGCAAACAGAGCAACCTGAGCTTTGAAGGTGTCCTGGAAGTCCACGGAGAGAGCTCCTTTCCCATCACCCAGCTCAGTATGAGCTGTGCATCACAGTGAAAAGAGCGTGGGGTTTGGAGTCACACAGGCTTCTGTCCAAATCGTGGCTTTGCTGTTTGCTAGCTGGGACCCAGGCCACTTCTTTAGCTTCTCTGAGCCTAATTCCTCTTCTGTAAAATTGAGGTACAATGCAGAACATCAGGTGGTGGTGACCATCAGGTGTGGTATTTATTTGTTTTATTTATTTGAGACAGAGTCTCACTGTCACCCAGACTGGAGTGCAGTGGCGCCATCTCGGCTCACTGCAACCTCCACCTCCCGGATTGATTCAAGCGATTCTCCTGCCTCAGCCTCTTGAGCAGCTGGGAATACAGCTGCGCACCACCATGCCCGGCTAACTTTTTGTATTTTTTAGTAGAGACGGGTTTCACTGTGTTGCTCGGGCTGCTCTCAAACTTTTGAGCTCAGGCAATCCGCCCGCCTCGGCCTCCCAAAGTGCTGGGAATATAGGCGTGAGCCACCACATCGAGCCCAGGTGTGGCATTTGTAAAGGTGGAGGTCACCTCCGTAAATGATGTCCAATGATTATCAATGGTGTTGAGAGAAGGAATGAGTTGGATCTTCCATTGGGCTTGGCATTTTGCTGCCATAAGTGGAATCCCAACCTGCAGCAGCATCTGACATTCAGAGGTGGCTGAATGCTGAAGGCACTTTGGAGCTCCCAAACCATGTTGGTGCCAGGGAGTGGGAGGAGGGAGAGGCCCCCTCCCTCAGCTTCAGGGGGATCTACACAGGAAGTAGCCCAATGGAGTAGTGGTTGGAAAGAGTCTTCATTTGGAGTAAGTCTAGGTTTGACTTCTATCTCAGCCACTTACTAATGATGTGACCTCGCTAATGATTCATCCTCCTTGTGCCTCAGGTCCTCCTCTGTAAAGCAGAATGGCAATAGCCTTCTTATTAGGTTCTAGTGCAGATTTATTGCAATTTAATGAAATAACTTACATAAAATGCTTAGCACAGAGACTGGCATCCAGTAGTTAATAAATGGTAGCTGTTACTGACTTCTTTAAGATAAGGTCTCTTTAATGACAACCTCTTTCCTCCTCATGATTCCCAGCCCTTCCGCCTGGTTTTGCTTCTCTGTGTGCCTGGCAGCTGGCTGCCACCCGTTTGTCAACTCTGGCTCGTCAGCTTTGCTGTCTGGAAAAGATCTGTGAGGCCCGAGCCTCTAACAGGGCTCTGATCTAGCCTCGAAAGCATAAAGTGTCAAGACCTGGCGAGCAGCTCTGGAGCTTTGGTGCAGCACAGAAGCTCTTGGGTGCATCGTCAGCCTTTGGCTGGCTGTGGTTTATGGGTTGGATAGCTTTGTAGCTTGTGGCCATGCGGGAAGAGATCTTCGCAGAGCTCTGTTTTGGGAACACCATTAGGAGCTGTGGGACTGACAATACTGCCTGGAAAAGCAGGGACAGGGAGGCCAGGGAGAATCCTCCTCCTGCGCCCTCGCCCTGGGCTTAGGAAAATGTCATCCAGAGTGAAAACTTAGGGATAAGCTCAGATGACATTGTTTCTGGAGGTCACGATCAATAGGGCAGTGTGCAGGCACCTATCTTTGAGCTTGGAGTTAAATCGGTGTGCTCTCCATTGCCTCTTGCACGCTAGGCCTTTAGTCTAGACGTAGGGTAGGACTCATGGAAGCACTAGATTCCAGTTCTCTAAGTTCCAGCAGCAGACAAATACAGTGGCATCGATACGGGTAGAAGCCGCACAAGATCAGTCACATTCTGATCAATAAAAAGAGGACTTCCACGAACACTCAACACTCCTCAGAGATGGACAGGCTCTGTGAGCGCTTCCAAGAATCCTAGGCGGGGTGAATTCAAGCACCGAGGGTGGGCAGCTTGCAAAACAGACATGCATTTTCGGGGTTTACGCTAATTTGGTCTTTAAAATGCTTCAAACCATGAGAGGCTCTGGTGCAATACATTTAGAGACTGGATTCCTTTGCTCTCACTGTGTGCCTTTGGCCAAACCTTAACATTGCCAGGCCTCAGGTCTCTCACTGTAATAGGAAGGGATTCAACTTGGTGATTTCCACAATTCTCCAAGCTCCCAAATCTATCAATTACATGTGAAGGTCTGGGAAAAGAAATAATGAAAAAAAAATACACTTTTTTTTTTCTTTTGGGAAAAGGTTTTAACTTTCTTTAAAATTGAAAAAGGAAAAATTTTGGATAATGCATTTTTGAAATAACCAATAAAATCTTTCAGCTAAGTTATTTGCTTATATTCCTGTCCTTGATTCTCCCAACATTACTTTTTAAAATAGACAATTAGAATTGTTGTATGTTACCAGATCCTTCCAATTCCTGACCTCCGGGAACATGCTGTACAATGCAACCCACAGACTCCCAAGCAAGAAGCACTTCTGAGAGCTTCAGAAGATGTTTTTATTGTTCTGCCCAGGGCCTCCCTTTGTTCCGAAGTATCCTTGCCAAGCCTATGAGAATGACTCACATCGGTCAGCACCTTTTATCCATCTACAGTGCTTTTCCAAACTGCATTCACAAAGCAAACACTTCACTCTCCTTGTGCAATACCTAGGGGTGGGAGAAGTGACTGGCAGCAGAGAACCCTAGAAGTTCAATACACACACATACATACACACACAGAAAGAGAAAGAGAGAGAGAGACAGAGACAGAGAGAGAGAGAGAGAGAGCGCTCAGGGCAAAGTGACTCTCCAAAGAAGTTAGGTACCAGCATTAATTTGCAGAAGGCACAAAAACATTCTCCAGAGGACCAAGCTAATGCACTGCTGAAATTAGTGGACATGAGGATGGAAATGCATGATTTATAGAGTGTCTATTCTGTGCCAGGTGCTGCTGGACTTGCTACACATGTGAATGGAGAAGCAGGTGCATTTACTACTTAGGTGGGGTGAGTGACAGAAGTCATGCAGATTATGAGTCACTGAATGAGGGGCCTTGGACAAGTTGCCTACGCACTCCATGCCTCCATTTCCTCATCTAAACGTACAGATAACAGTAGTGCCAATGTTATGGGATTGTCATAAGAATTAAATAAGACATGTAAATAACAGCACAGTGCCTGGCTCAGACTAAGCACTCAATGCATGTTAGCACTTCTTGTTATGTTATCTTATTTAATCTCTGCAAAATCCCTGTAAATTGGCAGTGTTAGATCTATTTGATAGATAAAAATATTGATGCTCAGAAGAGTGCCCTGCTTATCCTCCTGTCTCAGGAAGTGAGTGAGCTTAGCCCCAGGTCCTCTCGCTTCCACCTGCAGCACCAACGAGGGTCCTCAGTACCCCAGGAGTAAACAGACCGACTCCAGCCTCTCAGCCACACCTCTTCAGGGGCTTGCATTTTTGTTCTCTCTGCTGAAAGAGTGAACCGACCGTGAACGACTTTCAGCTACTTCCTCACCAGACCCTGACTTGGGTCTGTCTCCGAAGATGGTTGCCCTGCGTGTAAAACACTCAAGCATCACAAAACCAGATAGAGCTTTAGAGATCCCTTCCAAAACACCCCATGGTTTCATGAGAGGACAACTGGGGCCCAGAGAAGTGGGCACTCAGGTCACATCTCAGAGCTGGACCAGAATCTTGTCTCCTGACAGCTCCTCCGAGGGTCTTCCTGCGATGCCTCCACACCTCGCACAGGCTGGTGTTCCTTGTTCCCATCTGGTCTCCAGACTTCCGTCTCACTGGTCTTTCCTTCAAAGGCCATCTCTGTACCTCACCCAGGGAAAGCATTACTGCTTTCAATGCCCTGGCTGCACACTGTCCATGCGTATATCATCTACTCAGTGCTGGGTGCATGCCAGGCTCTACTCTGTGCCCAGGGAGACCTGTGAATGCCCAGACAGATGGTTCCCTGCACTCCCAGTGTGAGAGGAGGAGACGATAAACAAGTAAAATACACAGAGACGTGAAATCACCAGCGGTTTGAACAAGTGCACTGCACGTGATCTAGAGGCTGGTGCGGTACCTGGGTGGTGCCCCAGTGCGGGCGGGTGGTCAAGTCACCTCTCTGGAGCAGCATTGTTCCGTCTGAGGTCTAAATCACGAGGCAAGCCGTCCTGTGGGGTGGGAGCAGCTCAACCCAGGCAAAAGGAAGAGCCAGTGCCGGGACGGCAGACCAGACTGAGACCTGGGAGTGCCAGGGGAGAGTAAAGGGTGGGGGAGAGGGTAGGGCTGGAGGCGGAGGGCTGGGGTTTCCTGAGCTGCCCTCAGGGCTGGACTTTTACTCAGAGAGTCACAGCAGCCACAGTGGGTGCAAAACAAGGGAACGACATGGCAGAATTTATTTTTTGAGCAATAACTAGTGGCTGCTGTGGGGAATAGATTTTAGGGGACTTATTAATAAGCTTTGCCATGGGAAGATACGACCCCAGGTTTGCCAAAGCCTACCATGGTGCACATGTGAGTTCTTGCTCACATTTCTGGAGAGCCAAAGGCCCTGCTGTACTCTAGCTGCCTTCTCTCCCCAGGACCAGGCTGAAGGGGGAGCTCCTGACACAGTTGGAACCAGGAACAGAGGCCCACGAGCCCTGCCCGCCCTCAGCCAAAGCAAGTCCCGAGTCCCAAGGCCCAGGCCAAAGTGGATGAGGCCGAGAGGGACAGTCCTTTCAGCAAGAAGGAAGGGGTGCATGGCTGCGAACCATGACACGGTCACCCAGGGAGGCAGGTGGGACCCAGGAGCCAGGGAGAACGTGGCTGTCGGTGTTCGATGGAGGATGACGATGGCTTAGGCCCCATCAGGAGCCTGGAGATGGACAGAGGAGAAGGCTTGGAGGATGTTTGGGAGGTTGAGTCAATATATACCATGTGGAAAGGGCTATCGGGAGAGAGGAGAATCAAGAATAACTTTGGATTTTCGGAGTGAGTCATCCAGTGGATGGTGGTGCCACTTACAGAGACAAGGATGGCCAAGTTCAGCTTGGCCACGTTGGTCATGGCACTCATGAACCGTCTACATGGAGACCTCCAGGAGGATGCTGGACCCCAGAGCTGCAGTTCTGAGGCAACAGGGGAGAGATGACTGACTGCCTGCCTTTGTTCAGGTTTCCTGCCCATCCTCATGTGTCCTTTCAGAGGAGGAGAATTTCTGAACATCTGATGCCATGGAGGTGGAAGGAGCTGGGATTTTTAAAGCAGGAAGTATTAGGAGGTAAAGTTAAAATGTATTTAAGTTTTCAAGCTATTTATAGTTGTAGGTTCCTTTGTGAGCTTAGGAGCACACAAATCAATGAAGGAGGGCTTGCAGGCAGAGGGCGGCCCGCGTGGGGTGGGCTATTGGAGCCCAAGCACTGTGAAGGGTGTCCTCGGTGGGGTGGGAATTGGAGTAGGGAGAGGAGGACGAAACTCCCCAGGGAAGCGGGCCTGATGCTGGTGTCCCCACAGGCCTAGGGTGCGTGCAGGGTGCGTGGTGGTGAGGACGGGGATTGGCCACCTACAAGGAGATTGGTCAAATGACGGGATATATTAAGGTTAATGGGAATCCAGCTTCTCACTGTTAGGGAAAGGGGGAAAACTAGAATTTCCAGTTGCATTAGAATTGGAGGCATTTGTGGGAGCTCACATTTTTCAATCAATAAATAATGTATTCATCTCCTTGGGCTGCTATCACAACAGACTGCTGACTTGGTGGCTTAAACAACAGATATTGATTTTCTCACAATTATATTAGACACTATAATTTGGTAGTTAAGCTATTTTTAAACTATAACTTGGTATAGTTTAAAAATACTTCCTTGTAAAATAATGATTATAACAAAGAGGAAATGGGTGATCTTGCAGAGGAGATGACTGACGCCAATCTAATGAGGTGATTAAAGTGAACATTATTAGTAATAGGACAAATCAAAATTTCCTGCCGCCTGATAGGATGCAATGAGAACACAGCATCGCATTTATGATATTTCTTCTGAAGATGTCTAACCTGTATGCAATCGCAAGGAAACGTCACACAAACCCAGTATGAGTGATATTATACCAAATAACTGGCCTGTCATCTTCAATGTGTGGAGGTCTTGAAAGACAAGACTGAGGAACAGTTCCAGTCTGAAAGAGACCAAGGAGACAGGGCCTGCCAAGTGATTCAGAGCTGGGTCCTTTATCTAGAGTGGGCCAATTGATGAGGCTTGAATGGGGTCCGGGGTTCTAATGAATCAACATTAATTTCCTGATGCTGGTGGTGGCACGTGGCTATGTAGATGCAAGTCTTCGTTTGTAGGAAATATGCATGAAAATATTCAGCAGGTCGGCTATGCTGCTTATTCTCAAATGGTCCAGGAGCAAGAAAAGCTCTTTGAACTGAGCTTATAGTTCATGACTTATAAAAAGTTTAAGAATATTGTATTCATATTTCATAAATCACAAAGCTGAGAGACCATTAGTCTAAATCACCTAAATTTTAGAGGTGAGGAAACTCAGGCCCAAAGAACAGAAGTGAATTTCCCATGGTCCCACGCCTAGTTAGTGAGGAAGCCAACTCTGCTGCCCTTGTTTCCTGTGGGCTGGACCATAGAACGTTCCACTACCTGCCCCTGAGGCTAGGGGACACCCAAGAGAAGAGGAATCATGAAAGCAGTTTATCCAGAGCTGAAGCTCAAATTCATGGACAAAGATATTCAAGCACAGAGAAGCTAGGTAGCCTGCCCAAAGTCACAGAGCTAGTCAATGATGGACCCAGAACTCAAACTTGGGCTACCTGTCTTTAAGTCATCATCCCTTGGGGGGCTGGGGCATGGATTCCCCCAGGAGTCTCTGGTAAAGTGGCTCTCACTAGCCAAGGCAGGCTTCTTGAAATCACAGGTATGAGCCCCGAGACAGCTGGGGGGACAGGCACCCGGGTTGGCCAAAGGATCTGAGTGGGGCACTGGTGGGATTAGGACTGCGTCTCCATTTACTTATGGCTAGGAACATCCCAAGGAAGGGCTCAGCTTAGTCCCCACTCCTGCATCAACTTGAGGAAAATATGGCAGAATCCTTCGGTGATGAGGCCTGGAAATTGTCTTTTCATGAAAGATCCTTAGCTGATTCTGGATCAGCACATTTTGACCTATTACTTTGCCTACGAATGCATATCAGGATAGTCTGAAGACATTTTAGAAACACAAATGTTACTCCTAGAAATTCTTATTCAAGTCTTAATGTTGGCTATGCTGGGTTACAAACTTGGTCCTTGAACTCAGTTTTTGGCTTGAGGCCAAAACTGTGGTTCTAAGGGCTCATACTCCACCACACCAGATATTGTGCATGTAATTTTTCATATACCAATGTCTATGTTTCTGGGAAGAGGGATCAAAACTTGTATAAGGTTCTCAAAGACTACAAACTTGAACATTCTTAGGAGTCACAGCTCTAGACGAATTAAAATCATGAACAAAGCTTTACTGGATTTAGTTGCTTCACTCTGTATCTGGTACTACTTACTCTGCCCACATGTAGTCCTCCTTTTCACAGGGATCATGCCAACGCTTTGCTAAAAATGCAATCCTATGTCTAACGAACTTCCTTGACCTTCTAGTTTGGTAGCTCTGTACAATTTATTCAAAATGTTGTGTCATATTTATGTTTATAACCCATAATAGACTCTTCATGGTATCACTTTCTTTACTACTGCTCATAAGTCATCTACTTAACACTCAGGTCTAGAATTGCCTTGGCAATGGATGTAGCACTTGAGTTCTGCTTAGTTTGCTCTTAGAAGCAGAGGGTTGGGTTCACCACACTCTTCAGTTCATGATGCACTGGATCATTGGCTCCTCAGAGCCCCATCTCATTCATTCATGCAGGCAGGCATTTATTTTATTGGCCTCCATTTCCCATTTCTTTTCTCCTGTCCCTCATAGGCAACCATTCTAATGTGTTCCATGTTTGTAGTTATCAGTATGTGTTCTAGCAAAAACAAAGTGTTTAAAGGCACATGTCATTGAAGGCACACAAACATCCTCTAGCTCATCACTTCTCACTTTCTTGACTCAACACTATCCTTTCAAAGCTCCATTCATGTTGCCGCGTGTGTATGTAGTCTGTTCCTCCCAACTCTGATAAAATATTTCAGAGTGTACCTTTTTCACTTGTGCTCCTCCACCTCCATGGACGACACCTACTGCCACAGAAAGAATTGCAGCGAGTCTCTTCATGCATGGTCCCTTAGGGTGTGTGGAAGGATTTTTCTACGATTCATGTCCAGGGGTGGTATTGTTGGGAAATAGAAGATAGGTACATTTAATTTGATGAAGTATTGCTCTCCAAATTGGCTGTACCAGTCTACAAACCCTGAGCAAGGCCCAAGAATTCCAACATTCCTACATCCCTGCCACCACTTGACATTATCCAGCTTCCTGATTTTGGCCAGTTGAGTGAATAGAAGTGATATCTCATTGCTATTTAATTTGTATTTCTCTACTAATGAGTTTGAACATCTCTTCACATGCCTATTACTCAGGGGGGGTTTCCTCTCCTGCAAATTGCCTCTTCTGGGCCTTTGTTTTTTGAGCAGAGGGGGTTTCCATCATTTTTGTTGATTTGCACTGTTCTTGCATATTTTAGATACTGTTTCCTAGTTATTTTTGACATTGCAAGTGTCTCCTCCCAATCTGTCATCTGTCTTATAACCTTGTTCTTCTTTGAATAGAACCCTTTGAGTGGGATGTGTTCAGATTCATTAAGCTTTTCCCTTATGCTTTGCACTTCTAATGTTTTGTATAAGAAGCATTTCCCCACCTCTAGGCCCCCAAGATCCTCTCTGGGACATTGCAGCTGCATTCAAATTGAGTGTGACAACAACCACATGTTGTGTGCTTTGCACCTGCACAACCTCTTCCTCATGGTTGGACCTGCAGCTTTAGCTTCAAGCCTGGTCTCTGAGTCTGGGCCTTTTATCCATGAGGATACAAACCCTTCCCTACTGTTGTCCACACAATCCTCACCAACATGTGTTATGCTTCCACCCCAAATATTCATGCTCCTCCTGCACCCCTCCGCTAATGTCACACTTTCTCCAGTTTCCAAAGTGCTTTTTGCTCTTCTCTTCACTAGATTTGGCCACCTTTCAAAGCCTGCTTCCTCAAAAACAAAATCAAAAACTGATGAATCTAGCCTTCTTTGATCCCTTTGTTTCTACCCTTTTATCCATATTTTAAAAATCATGATTGGAACCTTATTTCCTAACGATTACAAGTGTGCTCTGCTTTCTCCTTGGGGATCATTGTCCATTTTATTTATTTTGCCCATGGCTCCTGGGTCAGTGCTCTTAGGAGGCACCTCATAAATGCTCTCTCTCCAAATTCGAGCTGCTGCCAAAGACTGATTACTTAAGCTTCCAAAACCTTTTTAAAAATGCATTCCTTCCTCTCCATCTCCAAAGCCACATCCGTGCCTGGGTTTAATCATTACACGCTCAGACTTTTACAACCTTGTGTGCCTTCTTTCTTCCTGTCTGCCTCGGCTCCAGTGAGAGCTGAGAACGGCCGCAAAATCACCCAGCCTCAGAATCTGGGTTCAAAGAATCTTACACAGCATTGAATCCACCCTGCCCCAGGGCTTGAATTCTCTTGACAATATTCACATTCTTAACAAATGGCTGCACAGTCTCTGCTTGAATACCTTCAGCCGTGGTGGAGTCACTGTCTTCTGAGGCTGTCTGTTCCCCCTTCGTCCAGACAGTGCTTCCTTATTTTAAGCTGAAACTTGTCACCTTGCATCTTACAACTAGGAATCCTAAGTTTTCCTGTTGGGACCATTCAGAAAACTCATAATGCCTCTTTCGGTAAATGTATCTCCCAAATTGTGTTGCTCAGAACCAAACGCAGTATGATCAAGTGAAGAATGAAACAGAACTCTCTTCTCTTTCCCCGTGTTAGTTTCCTGGTGCTGCTATAACAAATTTCCTGCAAACATAGTGGCTTAAAACAACAGATATTGTCCGGGCGCGGTGGTTCACGCCTGTAATCCCAGCACTTTGGGAGGCTGAGGCGGGCGGATCACGAGGTCAGGAAATCGAGACCATCCTGGCTAACACGGTGAAACCCCGTCTCTACTAAAAATACAAAACATTAGCTGGGCATGGTGGCACGTGCCTGTAGTCCCAGCTACTCGGGAGGCTGAGGCAGGAGAATCGCTTGAGCCTGAGAGGCAGAGGTTGCCGTGAGCCGAGATCTAACCACTGCACTCCAGCCTGGGTGTCGGAGCGAGACTATCTGAAAAAAAAAAAACAAAACCCAAGAAACCAGATATTTATTCTCTCACAGTTCTGGAGACTAGAATTCCAAAATCAGTATCACTGAACTCAAACCAGGGCTGTGCTCCCTCCAGAGGCTCCAGGAGAGCATCTGCTCCTTGCCTCTCCCCGCTTCTGGGGGCTGCTGACATGCATTGACTGCATCACTCTGATCTTTGAGGCCAGCATCTGCAAATGCTGGCCTCTGCTCTGTCTTTATATTTCCTTCTCTTTTGTGTGTGGTCAAATCGCCCTCTGCCTCTCTGGTATAAGAATGCATGTGATTGCGTTTAGGACCCAACTGGATAATCTCCCCATCTTAACATCCTTAATTCAATCAAACTTGTGAAGACCTCCTTCCCCTTCTCTCCATATAAAGGAACATTCCCCACTTCCAGGGATTAGATATCTTTAGTTGAGAGGAGGGGATTTTTTTTTCAGTCTACCACATGCCCCTTAAGAGACTTCTGTAAGAGAGCCTAGCATCTCATTAGTGTTTCTGGTGGTCACATCAAATTGTTGACTTTTATACTGAGTACATTGTCTTTACATACCCCAATTCATTTGTATTGGTGCTTACTAAGTATATTGTCTTTACAGACCCTAATTCATTTGCATTGGTGCTTACTAAGTATATTGTCTTTACATACCCCAATTCATTTGCATTGGTGCTTACTAAGTATATTGTCTTTACAGACCCTAATTCATTTGCATTGGTGCTTACTAAGTATATTGTCTTTACAGACCCTAATTCATTTGCATTGGTGCTTACTAAGTATATTGTCTTTACAGACCCTAATTCATTTGCATTGGTGCTTACTAAGTATATTGTCTTTACAGACCCTAATTCATTTGCATTGGTGCTTACTAAATATATTGTCTTTACAGACCCTAATTCATTTGTGTTGGTGCTGTTGATTACTTGGTCCTGACAATATGTTATCTCAAATAAATGATACACTGTTGGCTTCAAATTGCAGTTCCAATTCTGTTGATATCTTCTGATATGGTTTGGCTCTGTGTCCCCACCCAAATCTCATCTGGAATTGTAATCCCCATGTGTCAAGGGATACACCTGGTTGGAGGTGATTGGATCATGGGGGCAGTTTCCCCCATGCTGTTCTTGTGAGAGTGAGGGGGTTCTCATGAGATTTGATGGTTTAATAGTGACAGTTTCCCCTGCGTGTGTTATCTCTCTCACTTGCCACCATGTAACATGTGCCCTGCTTCCCCTTTAGCTTCCACCATGATTGTAAGTTTCCTGAGGCCTCTCCAGCCCTGTAGAACTGTGTGTCAATGAAACCTCTTTTGTTTACAAATTACCCAGTCTCAGGTATTCTTTATAGCAGTGTGAAAATGGACTAATACATTTTCTCAGACCTATCAAACAGTTGGGATTTCTGTCAACTTAATTAAATTCATAGTTTTAAAATTTGGTATTTGTTTAGTCTTAGTGATCATGGAGAGGTTTAGTGAGCCTGACTCAGCGAGCAGAGCCCTGTGGCACATCATTGGAAGCCTCTCTCTGGGTGCCATTGAACCTATTCCCTTCCCCTTTTGTCCTATCTGACTCTTCTCATAGTCTCCATGCTGATTTATGCAGGGCGTCTTGCACTGGAGAGAAGTTGGGAGTGATGATTTGGTATTTTTCAAGCTTTATGTCTTATATTCCAAGCCCTATTTTAAATTGATTCTTTTAGATCTCCTCTGACTTTTAAACCTAGTTAAATTTGACACACCAGGGAAGATAAGATAAGGGTAGTGGTTCTCAGACTTCAGAGTGCATCGGAATCACCTGGAGGGTTTGCTAAAACACTGGCGCCAGGCCCCATCTTCAGAGTTTCAGGTTCAGTAGTTCTGGGGCAAAACCTGAGAATTTGTATACCTAAGTCCCCGGGTGCTGCTGCTGCTGTTGGTCTGAGAACCACACTTTGAGAACCACTACTATAAAATATCCTTCCATATGTCTTTATATAAACAAAGATGCTGGGACTTCCACTCCTTCCACTAAGAATGTTTGGCCACAAGAGCTCTTTAATATTTGCTAAATAATAATGCAGATACTGCTTGCTGTCTTTGGTGTTAGGTGTTTAGTTTGGTTTGGCCCAATTAGATAAGAAAAGTTATTCTTTCACCAACATATGGGTAGCAAACTATCTTCTTTTCTTCATTCTTTGTCTTCAGATTATTCCCTGTCCTTTCTAATTAGAAAGCACTTGTAAACACTTGATGACTTGAATTAAAAGGCTTAACACAAAGCCTAAAGCATTTGCCTATCCTGTCTCTCATCCAAATTATGTAGATTTAAGATCACTCCCTATCTGCACTTGTGAGCCATCTCTGCTCCCTGGATCCATTTCAACCTGTTTCTGTTCCTCCTACCTGCCCCCAGCTGCCACTGGGATGAGGTAAACATAATGGCAGGGCCGTGGGCTGGCTCCCTCCAGAAGCTGTTGCTCTGACAACTGAGTGATGGGAAGAAAGCCTGGGCCATCCAAGCCGGTGGCTGTCAGGAAGGGTGGAGGACAGTCTCCACGCTGCTGCTGCCAAGTGCTAATGAAGAGACTTCCTCTGAGGCCGGCTGGGCCCTGAACCTCCCAGGAGACCCACCATCTGTCTTAGCTTCTCTGCCTCTCCTGGTTTTACAAAAGTTGGAAAACCCAGGCCCAGAGGGACACAACCCAACCTTGCTGATTTGGTCTACAAAGGATCTGTCAATTTACTTCGCAAAGTAAGCCATTGGTATTCACTTTCTCCTCCTCCTCCTTCTTTTGCCTTCCATTCAGAAATGTCTGAATGATCACTGCTGCTGCGTCAGCCTCTGTGAAATTCTACTCTGTGCTCAATCAAGAGAACAGATGTCCACACACAGAGTAAGCTACAAGAGGGAGTCCATGTCACAAGACTAACTGTCTGACTTAGACGGCCAAAATTCCCAGGCATTTCCACATTTTTATATTGTATTCAGGGAGTAAAACACAAGGCTGATGCTAAGGTCTGAATGTTTGTGTCCTCTCAAAATTCATGTTAAAACTGAACCCCAAGGTGATGGCATTAGCAGGCAGGGCCTTTGGGAAGTGGTTAGGTCACCCTGATGAACGGGATTAGTGTCCTTATAGAAGAGATCCCAGGGAACGCTCTTCCTCCTTCTCCCAGGTAAGGACACAGCTAGGAGGCACCATCTATGAACCAGACAGCAGGCTTTCCCCAGACACTGAATCACCTGGCACCTTGATCTGGGACTTCCCAGCCCCAAGAACTGTGAGAAATAAATTTCTATTGTTTATAAGCTACCAGTCAGGGTATTTTGCTATAGCAGCCTGACTACAGCAGCTGGATTAAGGTTGCCATTTAGAGTTACAAGCTTTTTTCAGATGTTCATATAAAGACATTTTACTTATCATTTGTTTTCGTTAAAGTTTTTTAAAGTTACTCAAACTGTGTTCCATGGTGCTTTAATGTAACTTTCTTATTCATTACCCTTATTCATTCCTTGTTCCAGATAAAAGCCTTTGCGAAGGTCACTGTTATGTATTTAGTATATTTAAGAAAACATTGCATGTAAAACTCATTCATTCCTTGCCAAAGTATCCGTGGTTGCAGGAGAAAGAGCCAACGCGGCTACATTTGCCCCGCAGACAAGTGTTTCGTTGCCATTGGGTTCACAACATGCAGGTGCATAACATTCTCTGCCTGCACTTTCCAGGCCTTAACATTCTTCCTTTCTATCACATCTCCTTTCTTTCATTCTTTAAACCTGTGTGAATCCTGCCACCAAGCCCTCTGTTGGGAAAATCCGTCCACTATCTTCAGCTGTAAACTTCCCCTCTGCTACGGAAGGGGAAAGCCCAGCGCTGGGGAACGGGTGTCCGCCAGGGGGAGCCGTGGTTTCTGTCTGCGGACGCGGCGCTCCGGGCCAGCGCCTGGCTGCGACGGCCGCGCGGGGACGCAGTGCGCGCGCCTCACGCGCCGCGGGCTGACTCAGGCTTGCAGGTTGCTGCTGGGGCGCTCCCCTGACTGGGCGCTGCGGCTCGGGAGGTGCCGGCCTGCAGCCAGGGGCACGGGGCCTGGCGCAGAGCCAGGCGACGAGCGACAGGGGCTTCCACCAGCTTGGGCCCCGCGGCCTGCCCCAGCCGGGGGTGGACGGCGCGGCGCCGAGCAGCCAGCCCCTGAGCGGGGACGCACTCGGTGAACAGGGTCACAGAGTCACTAATGGCTCCCGCCGCCGCCTCCCGCAGCCGCCCGCGCGGCGGAGGAAATGGACCTGCCAGAGGATTGATCTCCCTGGGAAATGGCTGCGTCGGCGCTGCGGTTCCAAAGAGTCTGGCAGCCTCGCTGCAGTGTCCTTCCAGAGCCATCCCCTGCAAGCACTCATGCCTCTCTGCCCTTTTTTTCCTCTCCCAAAAACAAAATGTTTCTAAATTTCCAGCCAGGGGGCCCTATCCTCAATAGGTCTATCATTCACTGGGGCCCTTGAAATGACGGGTCATTGCAAGCAATTTTCTAAACTTCGTTTTCAGCTGGGGAAACTCCCCAGGGTCTGTGGTTAAGGGAGAGCAGGGGTATTTAAAAGCTGACTCCTGTAACCCACTGCTCTCCCTTCTCCTTTGAAGATAAAGGGTGGGCGGGGTTCTAAACACTGACTAGAGGAAGTCTGGGAATTCTCGGGTCCACGTTCCTGCTAGGGAGTGGCTCGTTGAACGTGAGAGCAGTTACGATGAGCCAGACCCGCGCTAAGCCCCGCACTGAGCGCCTTCCGTGCTCCAAGCAATCTGATCACTCTCATTTTACAGAGGATAAAATCAGGGCTCAGCGAGGCCTGGTCATTTGCCAAAGCTTACATACCTAGGCTGGGCCAGCAGCAGCCCTGTCACTTAACTCCCCGACTGAGGACGGGTCTGAGTCCCCTTAACCTCCACCCAGAGAGGAGAGGTTCCTGGAGAAGTTTAAGAGGTAACAACTCCCCTATTGACGGGGGCGAGGAGTGGGCAAAGTGGGATCCCCAAGAAATTGCCAGACACTTCCGGGTTCAAGAGCGGTTCAAGATTCCTTGTGTATAAAACGAGGAGATAAAGAGTTTGCTTCAGGCACTCTTAGCATCAAAGTCACCTAACATTTGCCCGGCTTAGGGGGTGGGGAAAGTTTATATTAGTTTGCTAGGCATAATAGAATATCATAGACTGGGTGGCTTAGACCACAGACGTAGATTTTCTCACTGTTCTGGAGGCTGGACGTCCGAGATCAAGATGTAGTCCGGGCGTGTTTCTCCTGGGCCTTCCTGGCTGCCTTTTGCTGTGTGCTCACATGGGTTTTCCTCTGTGCATGCACGTGTCTATGTCCAGATTTCCTCTTTGTATGAGGACACCAGTCAGATGGGATTAAGGCCCGCTCTAAGACCTCATCTTAACTCTGTAAAGATCTTGTCTCCAAATGCAGTTACATTCTGAGGCACTAGGGTTTGTGACGGCAACACGATATTTTTTGGGGGAGGGGTAAAATTCAGCTCCTAAGAGGGGTCCAAGTAAATGTTACTTGTAATATGCCACACCTCGAAAAATGTGTGTTCCTACTCCGTATGTAAATCAGTCAGGTTTTTATTTTTGCACATAAACATCTTTCCTAAAAACAGAGAGCCCTGAGAAAAATGTCCAAACACTCTGTCTATTCATTGTTTTTTAGGAGTCATGAGTCTTTGGTTTGGCTCAAGCAAAATCATGTGTGAAATCCAATAAATGGGAAGTCTTTATTGCTCAACCACTTTTGAAAAATATCTATCATTGAGGCCAATTTTTTTTTTCTCCTATCAGGTCTCATGATTTTCTACTGAAACCAACTCTGGAGGAAAAGGCTTAGGTTGGCAGGAGAGTGTAATACCGGCCAGTGGACGCTAGATGACGCCCCGGGTAGAGGCAGGGAGGAAACAAAATGTCTGCAGGCTCAGCTGGTATGCGTTTGGTCATTCTTGAAGTTGGATTTCTTCAATCAAAATGAAACCTACTGCTCTGACTCTAATGGAAAAGTCAGGGGTTTTGTTTGTTTGTTTTTTAATGGTAATGAGCAGTATGTAATCTAATCGAGGAATCATAATTGATTGATGCTGAAATGATTACTACCAGGCGCTCTCGTTTTTCTGTTAAATATCTTCAGTGGCTGTTCTCTTTGGGAGAGCACGTGCTCCCTAATCTCCTCCTCCCCTCGTTCCCGCAGGGCTCCCTGCCTCCCAGGTGCAGGCTCTCCCTCCGCAGTGACTGAGCAAAGTGTCACGTTTCTGCTGAGTACACTAGCATGTCTGTAGGCGGGGCACCGTGTCAATTGAGTTGTATGGCACAATGTTGGAAAAAGAGGGGCTTCCGCAGAGAAGGAGATGAAAAGGTGTTTGTGACCTGTAATGCTTTTTATGCCAAATTCCCCAGGCCAAGAACTGTGGCGCTGCACCTTAATTTAAGTTCTGGGTTTGGAGCCGTGCCGCATCAGGATATTGCTACAGAAATGACTCCCACAGCTTCTCATTCATTTGTTCCCCTGGGGTATTGCCAGGTTGGGAGAGGGGGGCTGTAGGTTACAGCGGTGTCTCCTCCATCTTAGTGTACAAAGGAAAGGGCAGGACAACAAATGGTTTACGCATTACTTGAAAATGTTCTCCTAAACCATCCATACTGTCTTTAGTCTATGGGGTCTAGAGTCACATCAGGCTTATCTTTTAACAGAGCGCTCTGCACTCTTATACTCACTGGGAAAAGCTGGATTGTGCAGTGATTCCCAATCCTGGCTCCATGTTTCACCATTCGTGCTGGACGGTCTCCAACTATTTCCCCTCCCCATTGGTTATTTGTCCTTCTCTGCCCTGTGCAGACCCCTAGAGGCTGTTCTTTGTGACATGCTCCAGTCCCTGTTCCCCTCTCTTGCCCTCTTCTTAGCTGGGCTTGGCCATTGGATGGAAGGGAGAGAAGTGAGGGTGTCTCCCCCTGCTGGCAGTGGTGGGTCCTTCTGGGGCCCCAGCTCCACTTAGGCAGCCCCGCGCCCTGCTGCTAGCTCTCCCTGGTTTGCTAGAACACCACTTTCTGCCTTTGCCCCTTCAGGCTTCAGGGTGAAACGGCTTCCAACTCTGCTAGCCCTAGTTGGTTTGTTTATGCCTCCCCAGGCCTCTGTAAATCATCTCTTCATTAAACTGTCTTCTGTCAGCCCTTTGAGGGGCTGGCTCTTTCCAGCAAGCCTTTGTTTGAATCACTGTCCAAGCAAAGTGGGGTTCATAGGTGAACTCTTTGAGCCTCCATTTCCTTCTTTCTAAAGTGAAAAAATTTATGGCTGGGTGCAGTGGCTCAAGCCTGTAATCCCAGCACTTTGGGATGCCAAGGCAGGAGGATTGATTGAGGCCAGGAGTTTGAGACCAGCCTGGATAACACAGTGAGACCCTGTCTCTACAAAAAACAAGAAACAACAACAAAAAAGCTAGCTAGATGTTGCGGAATGCACCTGTGGTCCCAGCTACTCTAGAAGCTGAGGCAGGAGGATCCCTTGAACACAGGAGGTTGAGACTGCAATGCGTTGTGATCCTGTCACTGCACTCCAACCTAGATGACAGAGGGAGACTCTGTCTCAAATAATAATAATAATGGGAAAATTACTAATACTACCTACCTTATTGGTTGTGAGGATTAAAACTAGTGGCATTCAAAAGGTATTCATTTCACATAAAAGATTCCACTACCAGCAAAATGAATGGCATAAGGCAGGTACTTGATAAATGTTTTTATTCATTTATTTTGACTTTTTTATGAATGGAGAGATTAATGAATTCACACTGAAGCACCTTAGGTTTGAACAGTAAGTCAGTGAGTGCCGTGCTCACCTGATGCCAGTGTGCAGCATGGTTCAGAGCACAGACTCTGGTGCCAGCCTCCCGCGGGAAATCCTAGGTCTTCCCAGCTCCCTGTGAGCAGTCTGTGCCTCAGTTGCCTCATCTGTTCAGTGTGGCTGGTGTTAGGAGCCCTCCTCCTGTGGGTGGAGAGAGGATGGATGGAGTCATGTGCATCAGGCGTATGTTTCTGATGTTTTCTGGGACGTAGGAACCAATGCCGCCCCCTCCTTCCGTCTTCGTGGCTCCTCCCTCCATAATGGAAGCTGCCGAAGTCCAGCTGCTGTTTGCGCATGTGCAGACCCAGGATCCTCTGAGACGAAGCAGCAAGGTTCAGCGGGAACCCTGCAGGTGGCTGGGCTCACCGGAAGGGAGCAAGGGTCTCATCTGTCTTAGTAGTAGCTTGAGACTGGCCCCTGCATCTCCATGGCAGGAATTTAGAAGCTGTGTGAGGACAATGGAGAGAAGGGACTAGACCCAAACTCTTCACTCAACAGGGGGCAGGCTGGGATGTTCTGGACCACATGCTCAGAGTCAGCAGTCAGGCCGGATGGAACAAGAGGTCGGTGGCTGGACTACATGGCCGTCTCTTGGGCTATTTGGCCTTCATTCCGCCTGGGAGGATGACGGGGCAGGTCCCTGGACAGAGTGGCTTCTGGGCTTCTGGACAATCTCAGGCTGCTCTGTGGCTGCTGGAAATGAAAGGGTCTTGCCAGTCATGTTTTGCCTTCCTGCTAAAGTGGAGAGTTGTCCTGTCCATCCTCAAGGCCCCCGATGTTGGCTGGAATTTACCATATACTCTTGTAGCTTCCTTTATTACCACTCACTTCTGCGAGGCTGGAACAGACCTCATCGTGTTTGTCATATGAGTGCTCAGGGTTTCCATCACGCTGCAGTCCAGGGGGTGCCATGAATATCTGCTGAGTGTTGCTGTCACAGAGAGAGGGGAGCTGGTTGTGACCGCCCAGCCACCAGTGTTTTTGTGGGTTTCTGGCAGGGCCGGTGGGACCACACTGCAAGTGAAACTTCTATTAATAATATCTCAGTGCTTTATTAACTAAATTCCTAAGATAAGGTCCAGAAAGACCCGTGTTAGACAGAAATTAGCACCGCGTTGCCTAGAATTCCCAAGAACAGCGAGTGTGCTGTTAGGACCGAACCACCTCGCGCCTGCCTTTGTGTAGCATGAACACCTGAATGCGTTGAATGCTTTTGAATGAGTTACCGTTTCTTCACTCTTGGAACTTTGCATCTCTTTGCCATTTTTGTTTCCTGTTCACAGACCCTGTCTGATTCTCCCATGCCTTTCCAAAGTTTGGATTGTTAGCACTAGAATGATTATTTCTTGGTAAATTCTTTTATTCTTAATTTCTTAAATTCTTTTAGCATAAATGCACATACATAAATTATGTTAGAGTTTACGCTTTTTTGTTTTACAATAGTGTTTTATTACAAAGTCACCTCTGAGCTGAGATATAATCTGACCTCCTGGGGTTTTGTATGTTTATCCCATTATTCACATTCTGTGTCCTTAGCTTTTTGCAGATTTTCAAGTGGGCCACCTCTCCTTGTCCTTATTGCGTGTCAGCTTGTTTTTGACAAGTCATTTTTCTGATCTTAGAAAGACTCTTTGACATCTCAGCCACTGTGCGGAGAAGGCAATGTCCCTTCTCCCCTCCTCCTTATGTTCCCCGCAAATTTAATGAGATGGTCTTCGATTTCCTCGCTTCAGCTGCGGGTGGACGTGTGAAGCGGCCCATGCTCCAGGCCTGATCCCTTTGGAGGGACCCCCATGGAGCACCTGCCTGGAATGAACTGTGACTTTGACTTCCCCTTCTGGCCTCTTGGGCCACTAAGATTTCTGCTAGGCTCCTTTTCCTTGCAGGCTAACCCCAAGGGCCTGTGACGTCAGAACTCCATCCCCAGTGCCGTGCCAAGGTGAGTCTGCTTCTGCTGGGGTTATTACCAGATGAAACCTCAGGGAGGAAGGCCAGGTACTTCCTGAACATCATGGAACACGAGGCCCAGGTGACTCAGCGAGGTCAGAGTCTGCTGTGGTGGCGGCAGTAGGCAGGTGGGAGCCTGGAGGGAGGTGGGGCGTTAATGACTGCCTGCCTGCTCCCGGACCCGCCTACCTCTCTGCTCTACCATGCCTGTGATTTCATCATGCACACCTTTGTAAACAATCCATTTAGCAACGAAATTATACGCTGGGTAATTACAGCTTCCAGCCTCATGTCAGGAGTCCCCCGCTCAACAGCGTGCTCCTGGTGATACTGCAGCCCGGAACGGGGACTGGCTTTGCTAACGTCCTGACGAGACATCAGGGAGAGACGGGATGTGGCAGGTGGGGTGCCTTGACTTATGTTAATTGTCTATGTCAGGCCTGCGGGTCTTGTTTTGACAGTCCTGAAATTGTGTTTGGACTGCTGATTAGATCAATATGGGAAACCGGGCCAGGGGAGTTTCTCTGTGAGGGAAAAGCGATCTGGGTAAGATCAAATCCTCAGGTGTGAAGGAGGGAGTCTCTTTTCACAGCCCACTTCACCTTCCCGTCTCACTTGGAGCTGCCCCTCTCTGTGCCAGCCGCAAAAATGGACCCGAGAAACACGGCAGAGGGTAGGAGCTACAGGGTGGGCAGTGTCCCAGCAGGGGACAGGACTGCCTTGGAGGCCAGCCCATGCGTTTACAAGGATGTGTTCAAGGTTTAGTCTGAGCCCTCACTTTGTGGCTTTACAGATGATTGTTTTAATAGGGCACAGTGAGGAGGGAGGGGCACAACCCCGGAGATGGCAGCAATGGGGGTGGCTGGGAGACATGGCCACAGCTAAAGACAACCTGGGCATGGCTCTGAGCCAGCAAAGGAGGGTGTTTTTCTCAGATTTATTAAAAGTGGTAGCTGCTAGTGATGCTTGGGTTTATAACCTTAACATTTATTTATATCTGATGATTTCCCCTGCTTCCTTTTTTTTTTTTCTTAAAGATAAAGTCTTGTTCTGTCGCCCAGGCTGGAGTGCAATGGTGCCATCATGGCTCACTGCAGCCTTGAACTCCTAGGCTCCTGCCTCAGCCTCCTGAGTAACCGGGACTACAGGTGTACACCACCATGTCGTGCTAATTTTTAAATGTTTTGTAGAGATAGGATCTCACTGTGTTGCCCACGCTGGTTTCAAACTCCTAGCCTCAAGCAATCCTCCTGTCTCAGCCTCCTGAAGCCCTGGGATTACAAGCATAAGCCACCGCCCCCGGCCATATCAGATGATTCTTTACATCTCTGCTGACAGATTTCATCATTGGTGCTGAGTGCAGGGAGTCCCGCAGCCGCTTATACATGTTGCATTGTGAGGCAATACAGGCCTGTGTGACTTGCTATTCTATGGCTGGGCTTCTGTCTGCAGACGCCTGGTTTCTCCACTGCCAAGGCTCATGGTCTGACACATCCATGAAAGTCAACAGTAAGGATGCAATGACAATGTGTCGTGCATGCGCGTTCCCGGACCTCGCTCCCCTGCCCATCAGAGAGGGCTTGGCATCTCAACTGACTCGCCCTCTGCTGCCCTGGAAGGGGGCCGGCCGCCATGGTCAGAATGCCCCTCTGCTTACTTAAGCTATGGCTGGGGAGGAGTTCTTCAGGGAACCTTGAGGAGAGAGGTGCTGGAGTATGAGGAAAATAGATGGAAAGGGAAAGAAATTTAAGGAAGTGTATCTGTGGGCCACGTGTCTCTGTTATAGCATTTGAGAATGCATATAAGGAACTTCAGTTATTTTGCGATGACTCTTGTTGCTGGGTGGTGATTCTTAACTCCACCCCTGGTTGAGTCTTGACCGCAGGCATCGCAGCTTCAGTGAGATTACGGAACACCAGTGCACAGCAGCAGTACACGGTAACTGACAGTTAGACAACAGTCACATTGCCCCTTGTGTTTCTGGAAAGCCTGGGAACACAGGTGGTCTGGCTCAGTTCATATCCTTGGGAGCTTTAGCACACAAGCAGACCCAGAGATACAGGCTTGGATCTGAATCCAGGAGGCCCAGCAGGAACGGACGGGAAAATTCATTTCTCTCAGAACGTCTCAGCACATGTTCATGAAAGCTCTATCTCTAGGGCCGTGTTCACTGTGCATTCAGGGAACTCTGCCCATTGTTTTTATGTCCATTTCTGTAACTGTCAGAACTCTGATCCCATTTTAAAATTTGCCTGAGTGCTTCCTCAAATGCAGTGGATAATTTGCTTAACTATACTATTAGCATAAATTTGCATATTTATTTCATAATTAAAATGAGTAAGAATAAAAGGCTAATTACACCAAAATTGCATGAGTCACCGTAATTAAAGCTGTAGAAAATAATTTTACTTATACATTTCAAAATCCTGAGTGATCTGTTATTCATCATCACATGCTCATTCTCATCTTACCTGTAGTGCATCCTGAATGCTAGGGTGGGAGGACTCCAGGTACGATGGAGCTGGAATTGGAAGGTGTTCTTGGACCTCAGGAAGACTAGAATCAGATGGAGGGAAGAAAGTCAATCCAATGGATTTGTGTAGAAATCACACCCAAACCAAATGGTATCAGGCACAGGTATCTTTGGTAGTATTGGCAAGGCTCTAGGTCGCATGTGGGGTGATGGGTTTATTCTTATGTTTCATAATCAAATATTATTATTGGGTTCATAATTGAATCAATATTATTGGATTATTTTAATGTCCTGAATATGACTACATTTTTTGAAGAAGACGATAATAAGCAAATGTGTTTTTGAGTTTCCTTTTAACTTCTAATCCATCCTGCTTTTTGTCACCAAACAAGTCTTCCTAAAACACTGATTTTAACCATGTCATAGCCTGAACACAGTCATCAGTGACTCTACCTGTAGACAGAGTTCCACCTTCCTTACCTGGCATTTGAGGCTCCCAACTTGTTTTTCTATGTGTACTTTCTTCGCAGACTCTTTCATTAAATAAGCTACCCTCACTGTCCTGTGAATGTGATTTTCGTGTTCTTAATACTGCACCTTTGCTCACACCATCATCCTCACCTCCCCTGATAATTCACATCAACACTATTAGGCACTTACTGTGTGTCAGACACTCTTTTTCACTAGGAAAAGAAAGAAATGGTCCTCATCCTTAGTCTTTCCAGGCCCAGCTCAAATACATTCCCATTGATTGATTCATTCATTCAAGATGCAGTATATCTAATCTAGGACCCTGTTCTAGAAGCTGTGAGGGAAACGGGGGTTGAGTGAGAACCAGTTCTTTCCCTCCAGAGGCCCCAGGCTGGAACTCTCTTTGGTTCCCTCCATGAAACTTGATGCTCTCCTTTCCCCACTGAAACCCATGGAAATCCAACCTTTCTCAGAATTTCTAATGGAACAAAGCAAAAGCTGACTCAGGTGTTCCTTTTATTACTTGATTGTCTAAGGTTGGGCAAGATAGAAGAGGAAAGGACTCTATCTCATGGCATGTCCAGAAGAGGGCAGGGCCATCCCTGCAGTCAGGCCTCCTGGACCCTGGAGGTAGGAGGGGGACGATGGCCTCTAAGAGCGCTCTGAGACCAGGAGCCTGTGCTCCCAGGCCTGAAGGCTTTGCTTTCACTGTTCTGCGCTGCCGCCCTGGCCACCTCCCCTCCACTGTGTGGCTGACTTTTCTCTGCCTTCTGCTGCCTGATGGGATCTCCCACTCCCCTCCACAAGGATCTGAGAGGGAAGGGTGCTGAGGAGAGGAGCGTGGAGTGGGCAGGCTCTTGATGCCAAGCCAAGAATCTGCATGGTTCATTTGAAACTTCTCAGTGCCCTTTATCCCTTCTTCTCTTTTATGTATAAGCTCGTCTTTCTCCCATACAGTTGTAAACCCCAAAGGGTAGGGACTGTATTCTGTTCCTTATTTATATCCTGTAAGACAGTGACTCTCAAACTCATCAGAATCATCTGGGGAGTTTTAAAAACTTGATTCCTCCAGAAACCGTAAAGACCAAAGATTTTAAAATATCACCATACTAAAACAGAACGAAACAAAAACTTTCTGTAAAGCTAAACAAGCAAACTCATGAATCAGTCGGAAGAAATTATAAACAAGGGGAAAACAGTATTTGGAGCACAGATGGAAGACGCACTAATTTCTTTAATTTGCAACGAATGTCTATAAATAAGAAATATACAAACAACTCAGTCAATGCTGGGCCAGGAATCTGAACTGGCAGAACATGGAAAAGAAATACCAATGATCAAGTAACGTGAAGAGCTGCTCATCCTTCCTCAGAAGTAAAGAGATGCAAATCAGAACAATGCCAGCCCACTTTTCATGAATCTGATTAGCAAAAATTATGAAGTTTCATGATGCCCATTGTTATGAGAGTATGGAAGCAGATGCCAGTGAATGCAACCTTGGTGGATTTTGGCACCTGTGCGACAAGGTGGGGCGGTGGCTCTCACACCTGCTTGAGCTTCTAAATCACATGATGAACTTTTGAAAACATTGATTACCAGCACCCCCACCCCGTAGCGCCATAAGATACCCATGTGTAACTAAGGGCACCATTTGTGAAGTTCCAAATGGTAATAGAGACCAGACTAGGAAATTTCAACTAAAGGAATTTTGTTAACATACACCAACATTTTTAAAGCATGAGTAACCTTTGACCCAGCAATTCTACTGATAGGAGCTGACTCTGAAATTTCCCACAAAAGAGTGTCAATGTCAACAAGGATGGATGCCCATGGCAGCGTTATTTGTATAGCAAACAACCTCAGTGTCCATCAATAGGAACCTGGATAAATAAACTGTGGCACACTCTTAAATCTTTTAAAGAGATTTAGTAGGAACTCCATTTGCTGATATAGAGCAGTCTCTGAGTTATGTTGTGCAATGAAAAAATCAAGCAGCAGAACAGTATAAATGGTGTAATCCATTTTCCACACAGCTTTTAAAATGATACACCATATACTTTGGTAAATGCACAAATTCTTTTTCAATGGAATATCTACAAGAAGCTGATAACAGTGGCACCTTTGAGGGAAGGATGGGAAGATAGGTTCTTACCTTTCATTCAGTACTGCTTGATTTTCCTACTTTGTGCATTGACTACTTTTGGTGGAGAACTTCAGTAAGTGTCATCTGAATGGTGGAGTTATGGGACAATTTCGGTTTCTCCTTTAGAGTTTTCTGTAAAGGATATTCAAGAATTGAAGATTCTCAGGCCATATACCAGATACACCAAGTTTGGGTGGAGATGCTGGCATGGGACTCTAGAAATCAGCTTGTCGTGTGATTCTGCTCATCAGTCAGGTTTGAGACTCACTGCAGAAGATTCTGGAAGAAAGATGCTCTCTTCTCTAGCTCAGGGGATGTGAGGATGAGAGGGTGGGGTGGGTGGCTGCAGCCCTTTTATTTCCATGAAAGGAGAACCTGAATGATCTTGTGCAACCTAAGGTCAAAGAAATGCATGGCTGGCAAGTAAACCACAGAGGGGAACTTGTCCCCTGGTACATCAGTAGGCCACAGAATCATGCCTTTCCTGAAGAAGGACAGTCCTGTGTCTAGACTTTTCAGTTATGAAGCCAATACATCCTCTTTGTTGTTTAATGCAGCTTGAATTAGGTCTTTTGTCACATGCAATATTAAGAATCCTAACTGATAGACCTCCACTGAGACAAGCTGAGTATGTCTTCATTCCTTGCAGCCTGAAATTGCCTAATTTATAAAGTATTTCATGATGTTTGCAAGATAAACCCTTGTCTAGTGCCTTGGGCCACATCTGATTGCCTGCAATATTTCTGCCTCTGGAAATGAACTGTCAAACCAAGAAGTATGTCCTTGGAATGCATCCTCCACGTTAGCAAAAGAATTATGTGTTTTGTTTGCTCTTCATCATGTAACTCTTGAATAAATTTGGATGCAACAGATTAAGGGCATAACCAGGAAATATTTCTTGTGATATAACTGATATCTGGGTTTGTTCACTTAATAATTTATTTGACAAATATGTGATGAGGGCGATACCTTGCTAGGCATTGGGTGGGTATACAGTGGCGAACAAAGCAGACATGTTCTCTGCCCTCATAGAGGTTGTAGGCTAATGGGAGAGACAGATATTAAACCAATAACCAATAATCACACAAACAAGAAATTTATGCATTTAGATAACTGCATGAAATAAAAGTCCTGAGTCCTATTTGAAAGTGTAACAGGGATTTCTAACCTCTATGAAGAGGCACAGGAGAGCTTGACTCAACTTGAGAGACTGAAAAGGCCAGTGTAGCCAGCGAAGTGCATGAGGGGCAGTTCTGCAGGAAGAAGGGCTGGAGAGTCAGATGGGGGTAGAACATAGGTGCCTTGCATCCATGTTAAGGATTTTGTATTTTATCCCAAGTGAAATGGGCACCACTGAAGGCAGTGACATGGAGCAGGAGAGTGACGTAATCTGCATTGTGTTTTAAAAAAATATATCTTTGTCTATTGTGTAGCAAATGGATCAGAGAGGCCAATAGTAGAAACAGTGAGACCAGTTAGTGGGTGTTGCAGAAATCCAGGTGAGATTTTCTGAGGCTATTTGGATTCAGTGATGGTGTAGAGTGAAGAGAGTGGAAGAATTTGAGACATATTCTTTTAGGCAGAATCCGGAAGGCTCGGGGAAGGATTGGTTATGTGTATGTTGGCAGGCAGGAGGGAGGGAGGAAGCTGTCCAGGAGAACCACCAGCTTTCTGACTTGAGTCATTTGACTGTCTGGGGAGGGACAGTGGGACTTTGAGAGTTCATTTTGGTTTTTATTTGTGCAGGCATATCATTTTGCCAGGAGAATTAGCAGTGCCATCTTCCTGTCACAACTAATTGACCATACCAGCTCCTTATTCAAGGTAGGCTTTCCTAAACTTGTCTGAAAGTCACTCCATCATGGGATAACAAGTCTGACTCTTCTTTTAGAAGAGTAAGAAAAAATAAGGGTGGGGCAGAAGCCAGTGCAACATTAGGATAATTGGAGAAGAGAAATTGGGCATGCAAGGTGAGAAAGTCTGGAGAATCAGCCCTTCCTTGAGACCCGACACTTTCTTAGCCTGGGCTCATTACTTCTCACGTTAACCTCTGCCCCCTGCAATGGCGTCCTCCTGGAGGCAGTGGGGGGTTGAGGGGGCAGTCCTGGAGCCATAGTGCTTTTATTTTCAATTTTTTCAGGATTTGCATTCCCTTGATATATGAATACTAGACACATCTAGGATTTATTTTTAATTATTATCTTATTTTCAACAAACTGTAGTAACAGCTGCATAAAATTTTTTTTTTGAAAAAAGGAAGAAAACATACTCATGATTCTATGACCCAAGTACAACAATGGCTTCTTTTTATTATTTTTATTTTGCGTATAACCTCCCAGTCCTCAGTACATTGATTCAGTTCACCAAATTCTTTTTTTTTTTTTGAGACAGAGTCTCGCTCTGTTGCCCAGGCTGGAATGCAGTGGCACAATCTTGGCTCACTGCAACCTCCGCCTTCCAGGTTCAAGTGATTCTCCTGCCTCAGCCTCCTGAGTAGCTGGGATTATAGGCGCCCGCCACCGCACCCGGCTAATTTTTGTATTTTTAGTAGAGACGGGGTTTCACCATGTTGGTCAGTACCAAAGTTTTATTAAGCTCTTACTACATGCCAGGCATTGTTCTCAGCATCAGGGATACAGAAGTGAACAAAACAGACAAAAGTCAACAAGCATGCATATTTCAAATAGTTATAGTGTAATATGCCGTTTTCAATGAAATCTTTATTAATTTTAAATGTATTTACATTTTTCTTAGTTACCATTTAATGCTTGCATGTTATGCTAACATGTTAAGAATATAATGTATTAAATCATTCATCAATGGGAACCCACAGGCTGTTTGCAAATAGGGACTAGGAATGCCATTTTACCACTGCATCCCCAGGCCCTAGCACAATGCCTGACAGACAGAAGGTGCTTGGCAAATAATAGCTGGAATGGGTCCTTGTTTCTAGTTTGGGAATAGCAATAATGCTGCAGTAATCATCTTTGTATCTGGAGGTTTTGGCTTATGTTGAATTATTTCCTGAAGACAGATCTTTTCAAACATTCCCACCAAAGTTCTAGTAGCAATAGAAAATGCACATTTGAGAGCTATAAACGGTGACTACAAAATATACATATACTGAAATATGATTAAAATGGTGGGTGTAGGAAAATGTTTGTAACCCACAGCGCTGAGTCCTTTCCACTCACTGCTGTGTACCCCTGGGGAGACTAACATCCTGATTTGACCTGCACAGCAGGTGTGAGATACATCCCTGGGAGTGGATCCTGTCGGCCAAAGGCTATTCATCTTGATAGTTACTGCTGCACATTACCATATTGCTTCCCTAACATTTTACAGCTATTTTTATTGCTACAAACATCATTGTGTGAGCAGACAAGTTTCAACTCAGTATCGCCAGAGCTGGTATTGTTAGGATTTGACTGTGTCTTCTAAAGACGTTGAAGCTTAAACCACCAGAGCTTTTCCATGTAACTTTATTTGGAAATAAGGTTTTTGCAGATGACCAAATTAAGATGAGATCATTAAGGTGGGTCCTAATCCAATATGATTGTTGTCCTTATAAAAAAGGGGGAAATTTGGACGCAGAGACAAGTGTGCAGACAGGGAGGGACCACGTGCAGATGAAGGCAGAGTTGGGGTGAAGCCTCCATAAACTGAGGAGCACAGAGACTGCCTGTGAAGCCCCAGAAGCTGGAGACAGAGGCCTGGGGCTGAGGCTGCCTCAGTCCTCAGAAGAAACCAGCCCTGCCCTCACCTTGATCTTGGGCTTCTGGCCTCCAGGATTGTGAGACAATACATTTCTCTTGTTTAAGCCACTCAGTTTGTGGTATTTTGTTATGGAAGCCCTAGCAAACTAATACAGATGTTTTATACAAACACTTTTTTTTTTTTTTTTAAACAACCTAGTAGGTATCAAATGACCCCTCAAGCCTGCTTTGTTTTTGATTTCATAACTCGAGAGAACACACATTTTCCTGTGAGTTTATTTGCTTATTGAACTTCTACTTGACTCTGTCTTTCCTGGGATGGGGTCTGTCTCCACCAGGAATGTGCCTGGGTCAGTATGTGCTCATTAAATGAAGAATTAAGAATCCATTAATAGCCTAATTGAATGTGATTCAATAAAATATGCCTGACCAAATAAAGTACACTCTTTAATACTAACGTTTCCTGTTAGCACCCGTGATTACTCTGGATTTGCTGAAATGAGAGCTGGGAGACAGTTCCTCAGAGATCATTACTCTGCCCACACCATCGAGACAGATCTGTCCAGGAGTGTGAGCTCATTATGTGTCTGTCTTGTCCTAATAGATGGCACAATCCTTTAGGGAAGGTTGGGGAGGATTTACTCACATTCTTAATCCCCATGCCAGTAATGCCTGGCACACAGTGGAGGCTCCATACAAGCTTGAGATGTGAGCATGGGATAGAAAATTGCATCTGCTTCTGAGAATGTGAAAGGGGCTGTCTGAAAACTGACCCTATATTATTAGTTCGGGTACTAATGGTAGTGGCCACAGCAGACAATCTTTCAAGTCTCAGGTTTAGATCTCACTCTCAAAGCTGATGTGGGTGAGGTGGTTCTCCACTTTCTTGCAGTTACTCCTCTGCAGAGGATGAGAGAGATGGAGGCCTCCAGGACAGGGAAAGAAAGAGATGGAAGAGCCAGGCTAGCTCTTAATGACCTCAGCCTGGGCGGGAGCCCGAAACTGCTGCTCAGATTTCGTTGGCCACACTAGTCCTGCAGCCCCAACATAACGTGGGGGGAGGAGGGGGACAGGACAAGAGGTGGAGGAGTGTAGGTGAGTGTTGTCTCTGGCACTGTTTTACTGAACAGCAACTGGCCAGATGAGTGTATTTGTGCAGGTGTAAGGATGTTCACAATGGAAATCTCTTTAAAAGGAGCTTTTTAAAAAAAATCAGCGTTTTCATCCAGAAGAGAAAAGTGAAAGATGGTTTGCTTTCGAAATGCCAGGAGTCTCCTTGAGAAAACTGGGCCTGCGGTGTCTGGACAGAGGCTAAGGGTTCCCAGTGACGGGGCTGTTGGAGGCTGGGAGGAGTTCCCTGGTGGTGACCTTGCTTGGCAAGGAGGGACGGCTTCCAGTTTGGAATGTCAGGCTATGCTTCCACACCTTCTCAGCACTCAGGCTGAGGATCCTGGATGCATTTCCAATTCCAATGTCTTTTGAAATCTGTCTTTTCTCTCTGAAATAAATGACCACTATTGATGAGTAAAAGCTTGCTGTTTTCACTTATGGCTCTCAGTCATTTCTAATTATGGCTCCAACCTGGATGTCTTTTTACAACTCACTTCACCAGGAGGGGACGTTGGTCTGAACAGCAGCGCGGGGTCTGGGTCTTGCTGCACGAGCTCAGCACCAAATTTATCCCTGGTTTGCTTCTCCAGTCCCATTGAACAAGGCATCCGTGATCCTTGAGTCTAAAAGTGATAGTAGTGGTCTGTTTCACAATTTTGTCACAAGGCTAAGACTCATACAACTGGAAGTGATGACAGTTTCTACAACTTAAGTGCCTGTTTCATGGATAGCCCAATGCTAATGATTTATATGTTATTTCTAAACCTTACAAAATCAGGATTATGATCATGCCTACTTTACATGTAAGAAAAATGGAAGCTTTGGGAGGTTAAAGATATAGGCCGGGTGTGGTGGCTCACACCTGTAATCCCAGCATTTTGGGAGGCTAATGTGGGCGGATAATCTGAGGTCAGGAGTTTGAGACCAGCCATACGTAACATGGTGAAACCCCATTGCTACTAAAAATACAAAAAATTGGCTAGGCGTGGTGGTGCGCTCCTATAATCCTAGCTATTCGGGAGGCTGAGGCAGGAGAATCACTTGAACCTCGGAGGCGGAGATTGTAGTGAGCTGAGATTGTGCCACTGCATTCCAGCCTGGGCAACAAAGCGAGACTCTGTCTCAAAAACATAAAAATAAAAATAGAATAAAAAGAGAGCAAGGGAGGAGAATAGTAAGAAACATTAGAAGAGACATACCTTCATGAGGTGCTATGGACTGAAGGCTGTGTCCTGTCCCCTGCCCCAGAATTCATGTGTTGAAATTCTAACCCCCAGTGTGATGGTGTTAGGAGGTGGGGCCTTTGGAGGGGATTAGGTCATGAGGGTGGAGCCTTCATGAATGGGGTTAATGCCCTTAGAAAAGGGACCTCAGAGAACTCTCTTGCTCTCTTTCTGCCATATGAGGAGACAAGAAGATGGCTGTTGTATTAGTCCATTCTCAAGCTGCTAATAAAGACATGCCCAAGACTGGTTAATTTATAAAGAAAGAGGTTTAATTGACTCACGTTCAGCATGGCTAGGGAGGCCTTAGGAGACTTACAATCATGGTGGGAGGGGAAGCAAACACATCCTTCTTCACATGGTGGCAGGAAGAAGAACTGCCGAGCAAAGGCAGAAAAGCCTCTTATAAAGCCATCAGATCTCATGAGAACTCACTCACTATCATGAGAACAGCATGGGGGTAACCACCCCCATGATTCAATTACCTCCCACAAGGTCCCTCCCATGACATGTGGGGATTATGGGAACTACAAGATGAGATTTGGGTGGGGACACAGCAAATCATATCAGTTGTCTACAGCCCAGAAGAGAGCCCCATGCTGGTGCCCTGATCTCAGACTTCTACCCTCTAACACTGTGGGAAATAGATTTGTTTGTAAGTCCTCCAGTTTACAGTACTTTGTCATAACAGCCCAAACTGAATAAAACATGGAGTTACCTTCTAGTCAAGTTAGGAATTCTTGACTCAGGTCAAACATGGCCACCCTCACACACTAGGTACTTTACAGATCTTCGTGAGGGTTAGCACAATGATGAAATGTTAGGTCATTCTGTCACAGACATGTCCTGTGAAGCAGTCCAGAGCTGTTCTGGTCAGCACAGCCTTGGCACTTTTTCTTGGCACTCAGCAATCAGAACTCACTGGGTCAGGGCCACAGCCTCACTCAATCTCCGTAACAGTAATGTGAGGAGGGCACTGTGTTTAACAGAGTTTCTAATTTACAATGACTTAACTAATATAGCTATTTATCACCTAATTTAAAAGAAGCGTGGCGGTAAGGGATTCCACAATTGTGTCAGCAGTTCAACGATGCATTGGCATCGCTGAGACTCTTTGGGTCACTCACTGTGACAAGATGACCCCTGCAGGGTTGAGCGTCTCACTCGCATGTGAAAGCATCCATCTCCCGGGCAAAACCTGGCCTTCTCTTCCAGCTTACTGGCCAAATCAGGTCATGTAACACCCTGGACCAACACCTGACTGAGGGAAGGAAATTGCTGCAAGGATTCAGGGCAGGCATGATTCATTGCTACAAAGGACCCAGCTCTGAGAGCAAGGGAAGACCATAGCTACCCCAGAGCACCTGTCCACAGGGCCTGCCACAGGTGTGTTCCCAACATATGCACAAGTTAGTGTGGGTAACAGGGGCAGAGAGGTATGGACACGCAGCCTCGATGCATGGGGGGGGGAAGATAGAGCAACTGTGCTGTGTTGTTTGAGACAGTCTTCAAAGATAAGTAGAAGTCTGTCAGGAGGATGTGGAGGGTGTGTATGTGTATGCATGCACATGTGTGTGGTGTGTAGAAAGAAAGTAAAGGGAGAGGTGATCTAAGCGGAAGGACCTGCTTGTGCAAAGTCATGGCTGCATTCATTTATTATAACCATGCATGGAGTGGAGTGGCAGAAGGTGAAGCTGAACAGGTGTGTCAAGGCCAAATGATGAAGGGTTTTCCAGATGAGATAGGGGAGGGCCGGGAGCAAAGAAAAGGGGACACAGGAGGTTACCTTATCTTGGTTACCCAGTGCCTACTATTGGCTGCTGCAGGTAGCTGTGTTTCTCACTTAATCCTCCAAGTAACTGAGTGAGATGGTGCGTTAGTTGGCTTGTGCTGTCATGACAAATTAATATAAGCTAGTAGGTAGGCTTAAACAACAGAAATTTGCTTCTCAGAGTTCTGGAGGCTGGAAATCTGAGATCAGGGGGCCAGCACGGTTGTATTCTGGTGAGGGCTCTCTTCCTGATTTGCAGGCAGCCACCTTCCTGCTGTGTCTTCACAAGGTAGGGAGAGAAAAAGAGAAGAAAGAGAAAAAGAAAAAGAGAAAGTTCTCTTCCTCTTCTTATAAAGCCACACTCCTATCAGATTAGGGTCCCACTCTGTGACCTCGTTTAACCATAATTATCTCCTAGAGACCCTATCTCCAGAGAGAATCACATTGTGGGTTAGAGCTTCAACATATGAATCTTGGAAGGACACAGTTTAGTCCATAGCAGACCAGGATTCCCATTTTATATGTGAGAAGACTGAGGCTCAGAGAGGCAACCACTTGTCTGAGGCCATCCTGTCATCACTGGTGGATCTGAGCATCAAGGCCCCATCTGCCCAATGTCAGGGCAGGTGCAGTGGCTGCATGTCAGCACCTATAACTTCAGGCCATTTTTGGGGTCCCCAAGATTTGCAGAGGTGCCTCAGGCAAGAGCGTGTGTTTGGTGGTAGTTATGGGGAGTGAGAGACTGGGAGGGTGGGGTTTGAGGCTTTTCAGCCTGGGCTGCCAGGGAGAGCTCTGCCACCATGCTTCAAGCACATAAACTCCACTTTGATTGCTTTTATTGGTTAGGATTTGGCATAAAATTCTCTTTGATACAGTCTGTGAAGGATGGGCCTGGAACCTGGTCTCTTGACCTCAGTCAAGGACCTTCTCCAAGACAGGTCCTGGAGTCCCAGGAGGGTACTGTATTAGTTTCTCAGGCTGCCTTTAAATATGACAGCAAAACAACAGAATTTATTCTCTTACAGCTCTGGAGGCTAGAAGTCTGAAATCAAAGAGTCATTGGCAAAGTTGGTTCCTTCTGGAGGCTCTGGGGGAGAATCTGTTCCATGCCTTTCTCTTAACTTCCAGTGGCTCCAGGCATTCCTTGGCTTGTCTCTGTCTTCATGCTCACGTGGCCTTCCCCTCTGGGCTCTCTCCTCCTTGTCTCTGTATCTCAAATCTCTTTCTCCTTTCTCTTATAAGGGCACCAGATGACCTCATCTCAAGATCTTCAGCTTAATTACACTTGCAAAAACTCTGTTTCCAGAAAGGGCTACGTTCACAAATATTGGGGATTAGGACTTGGACATACCTTTTTGGGGGACATGATTCAATCATTGCAGTTGGCCAATTCCAGTTTACCAAAGACAAGACTAATGTGGCTGATCAGAAAGGAGTATTTACTATTATCTGTACCCTCTGGCCCGCTATGGAGTCACTGCCTAAAACAGTAATTTATCTCTATGACCGAGGATCTCACTGTCACTAGCAAATTCTTCTGACCTCCTGGTTGGGTAGGGATGAATAATATGGCAGCAGAGGAGAGAAGCACATCATGGCGGACTTAGCACATGACACTTTAATTGCGGGTTGGTTCTCTCACCTCCCAAGTCAACCTCCCTCCTGGTATCACACTTGAACATTACCCAGCACCTGGTCCTTGCTGAGACAAGAACCTGAAGTGAGAGAACAACAAGGAAATTTGATAAAGAGAAATGAGATGTTTAACTGAGTCCCAAATTGCTTTTCTGGATGCATCATCAAATAAAATATGAAATGGAAAGGGCTGTGCTTTTAGGCAGGCTGAGACATGCCTTAAAATACAAAGTGGGCTGCTTAATGTGGGCAGAAGGAGGACTTGAAAGGCCCCCCAGGAGGAAGCTCAACCAGTCTTGGCTTCACTTGGCAGGGCCAGTGAGACCACAGGAAGTCCAGGGACCGGTGACAGGCAGGACACATGACAGCCCTGTGAACAAAAGTTCTCTGAAAAGGAATTTGGGGTAAAGAGACTTTATTCCAGTGAACAGTTTGCAAACCGGAGAGACGCAGGCTTCCCTGTAAAACAAAAGTGCATTCCAGAGATCAAAGGGAGGGTTCAGGTTTTATAGTTGAGTAGTTCCCACCCAGGCTCCTAATCAGGCCCACTTATGCAAATGAAGGATTCATAGTTGTTTAGTTTTGATTGGTTGATGCAGCTGAGTTCTGACTGGCTGATACAGCTGATCCCTGGTGGGTCGATGTGGTTGAGCCCTGAGAAGTTGATAGGTGAGCTCTGATTGGTTTGGGCAGGTGAGCTCTGAGAGTCCCAAAGTTAAACTACAGTGTGGATTTTTTGGAGAACTGCAAACATGTGTAACCTGTAGTCAGCAAATGACTAGATGTAAAATTTAGGCTCAGTTAGTCACGTGGAATCCATCTTGAAGAACTGGCTCTTTCAGGTTCACATTTATTCACATTCCCCCCCTCATCTGAAACCTGTTCGCAGATGGCACTGATGATTGAATACGTTGATTGCATTCCATCACAGCACCAGGGTGGTTGGCTGTCTACTCCAGGTTCTTCTAGTCTTGTGTAGGGATACTAGTGGCAGGGCAAGTAGCCAGCTGAGCAACTAGAGCCATTTACTTATGAGAGGCCCTCAAGTACCTGTTAAGTGTGAATCAAAGTCTCTTGGGTTAAGTTGGTTCCAGTTTCCAGCTGGAGGGAGTTTAAGGTATCAAGGTGTTGGGTCAGCATGATTCTGGTGGGAGTCTCTTGAAGACACCTGTTAAAACAGGCTAGAACAATTTTAAAGAGGAGCCAAATGCTTAGCCCAAATATGTGAAGGGTCATTAAGACTCACAGGGCAAAAGAAATCCAATATTGGGAGGAGCCAGGTGAAAATATCTGGAAATTGGAAACTTACTCCAGTAAGTCCAGCCAAGAGGCTTTCTGAAGATGTACCTTTCAGAGACTTGGCCAGCTTTAGGATCTTAGATGTCTCTAATTCGACCTCATTAGAAGTAGGGAATGTCAGCAACAGCACAAACACCACACTGTGCAACAAGGTGCTAGACTAAAGCAATGCAGTTGTCTAGGACCACCCAAGTGAGGGGAATCTAGGGACCTCTGTTGTGCCCTGATGGCTCAGGTGCTGGAGTGGGAAATTCTGTTAATAATGTGAGAAAGGCTTCTGATTATATATTTATATAAATAAATATATAAAAAATAAATATATATATTATATATGTATTTCAAACAGGGCCTAATCCAAACCAAGACTCCAGAAACCCTCCTAACCTAGCTCCTTCAGTAGATAAAAAAAAAATTGTTTTACCCTCCAGGTAAATTGCATCCTTCAGAGTGCCCACAACTACCATCATAATCTGAGGGGTCACCACCTATTTGGATTGTGCCCAGCAGTGTTTTACAATGACCTGTGATTCTGTGTAAGTACTTTTAAACTTTTTGACATCTTTGACAGGTTTTTCTAGGATCAAAATCCTAAATTATCTATAACCTAAAATTAACTTGAGGATTTGGAAGTTGGGCCCCTGGAGAGCATCAAAGAATTTCTCATTTTGTGGAGATATCAACTGATCGGGCTTATTTGATAAATCTTACTGGAATCACTGTCAAATAAGAAACGGTTAAATGTAACTTAACGTCCTTTAAGTTACATTTGTGTACATGTGTTACTAAAATGTGTTCTAGCCAGGTGTGATGGCTTATGCCTGTAATTGCAGCACTTTGGGAAAACGAGGCAGGAGGATACTTGAGCCCAGGAGTTCAAGACCAGACTAGGCAACAAAGTGAGACCCCATCTCTACAGAATATTTAAAAATTCGCTGAGTATGGTGGCGTGTGCCTGTGGTCTCTGCTACATGGGAGGCTGAGGCAGGAGGATCACTTGTGCCTAAGAGATCAAGGCTATAATGAGTCATGTTTGTGCCACTACACTCCAACCTGGGTGACAGATGGAGACCCTGTCTCGAAAAAAAATTTTTTTAATATGTTCCAAAATCACATGAGATTTCTACAACTCCAACATCTTGTGATATGCATTGTCAGTCATGATTATAATTATCTTAAATTTTTGTATGCTACAGAAAAACTAAATTTCCTTATCAGTTGTAAATGCTCATTAGTCTCGCTCTGTCACCCAGGCTGGAGTGCAGTAGTGCCATCTTGGCTCACTGCAAGCTCTGCCTCCCGGGTTCACGCCATTCTCTTGCCTCAGCCTCCTGAGTAGCTGGTACTACAGGCACCCACCACCAGGCCCAGCTAATTTTTGTATTTTTAGGAGACGGGGTTTACACCATGTTAGCCAGAATGGTCTTGATCTCCTGACCTCGTGATTCACCCACTTCAGCACCATAACTCTTGATAACTCACTCACTCACCGTCACTACAACAGCACTGAGCAGATGGTCCTAAACCATTCAAGAGAACTGTGTCCCTATGATCCAGTCATCTCCCACCAAGCCCCACTGGGGATTAGAATTCAACATGAGATTTGATAGGGACACAGATCCAAACCATATCACCTGCCTTTAAGAGTTTCCAGCCTTACAGTAAGTAAGTAAAAATTGTCCCTTCCTGGCAGGTCCAAGAACCTTAAAACTGTAAGTAAAATCTAAAGCCTGGCTTGGTTTGGTTTCTTAGCCTTAGGAAGTTAAGAAATTTGAGATTCCTATATGATCAGTATGGAGAGAAAAGTGATGTATCTGGGGAAAATTTTCATACACCTATCATTAGATTGTAGTCCCGTGATTTTTTTTTTTTTTTTTTTTTTTAGATGGTATCTTACTCTGCTGCCCAGGCTGGAGTGCAGTGGCACAATCTCGGATCTTGACTCTGCAACCTCCACCTCCAGGGTTCAAGCGATTCTCCTGCCTCAGCCTCCCAAGTAGCTGAAGTCAAAAGACTTCAAAAACACAGAAAGTTACATGGATATAAAAACCTTAAACTTTGTAAAGCTCTTTTATTCTAAGTCATAAAATACTCAATAATGACAACATACAAAACAGAAAATTATCTTGGTCAAACACATCATATTTGTTTCCTAAGCCAATTACCTAAAAGGCAACAAAAAGAAAACCTCCTGCAATGTGATTGCTTCTCCTTACAGGAAGCCCATTAAGATAACCTGGAAGTTACACCTGATAAAAATGGGACTTGAATTTAATCAGGCATAGGAAGAGTGTGTCCAGCGTTATGGCTATGAGTATACACCATATTATAGAGGAATGTCAACAGCAGAACTGGTACCTTGAGTGGGCGAGTATGTGGTTCTTATTAACAGTATAGGGGTCTATTTTTTTTCCAGTCAGAAGTGCTGCAGGAGCATAGGCACATGGTGTGGGTGCCCCAGGAGGGACACCTCACACAGTCAGGAGCAGTGCAGGGAAATTTCGTGTGGAGGAGCTGTCTCAAAGATGGACAGGGGGCCAGGCACGGTGGCTCATATCTGTAATCCCAGCACTTTGGGAGGCTGAGGCAATCTGATCACTTGAGGCCAGGAGTTTGAGACCAGCCTCACCAACATGGTGAAACCCCATCTCTACTAAAAATACAAAAGTTAGCTGGGCGTGGTGGTGGGTGCCTGTAATTCCAGCTACTCAGGTGGCTGTGGTGGGAGAATCGCTTGAACCTGGGAGGCAGAGGCTGCAGTGAGCTGAGATTGTGCCACTGCACTCCAGCCTAGGTGTCAGAGTAAGACTTTCTCAAAATGAAAACCAAAACCAAAATATAGTGTAGGAAGTTTTCTGGTGAATGTAAATTCAGGCACATTAAGAAAAGCCCAAAGTACAGAATCAGGCTGTACTGGAGAAAACACGACTTTCTAGACCTTCAAGATACACATTTTAGCATCAGGCCATAATGACAGAGTTTGAACCAGAGAAAAGGTTAAAGGAGCTGGTGAAAAGTTGAAGGAGAGGGTTAGCACTTAGCCAAGTAAAAAGATATACTTTTTCAAGGGTAGAAAGGAGAGCTGTATTTCCAATCTGAAACTAGGGAAATTAGATAGCTTTCAAGAAGAAATGTGGCAGAATTAGAAACTTGTTTAAAGGATGACAGTTAAAGAAATAGATTTCAAAAATAAAATAAAAACCTCTTGCAATTTTACTAAGAACACATAAATATTTTCAGAAAACCTTGTTCCAACACAGGGGATCAAATTTTTAAATTCTACATTAGTACATTTCTAACATCAAAACTCAATCCCTAAAAAGAACTATAAACAATTTTCTTCCAATTGTAGCCAAACTGACCACACTGAACATTGGTTTTATAAACTTTCTTTTCATAAACCTTATCATGATTTACTTAGATCACGTATGACATGCTTGGACTTTCCACTTTGTCCAATGCTTCCTTTTTCTTAAATAACAAGTCATTTTACCGTAGGACAAAAATGTATTGCACAAGACTCTCATACAAAATTATTCTCTTATTAGCCTTCGTTTCTAAAAACACATCCTCATTTCCGTATACACTTTGCATATAGAAATGTTTTTTCTTATATCTAAATTACAATGGTAACTCTTAGTAACCTTAATTTTTAATAAAAACTCCAGGAAATAAGTATGTTAAGGTGTCAGATATGTACTATTTGTGGGTACACATTTTATAATTTTTAGAAACATAAGCTTTCTAACAGAACAATTTTTAAATGTGGAGCAGGACATTTACTAACAAATCTAAGTAGCTTCTTTTCTCTGAAATAATAAGCCAAAAGTATATAAGCCTAAACTGATATTCAGCAATCAATGTCTTAGCATTAACTTATTTGGAAATAATCTAGATATTTAATGAATATCTATCATTTAATTTAGCTTAGCAAAACTCTAGGGGAAGAGTTACTAAAGAGATTTGAGAAACCTTTCCATGTAAACATATTACAAAACATCCATTATCAAAAGTTCATTTACTAAACTTTCATCCCATTTACAAACATTTAATTCATTTACTTAATGTATTTAGAAAACTTCGTAAGACACTACAAGAATCTAGCAACTATCCCAAGCTAAATTTTCTATCAACCAGTTTTATATTACTCTCTGCCAGGCAGGTATCATAAAAGCAGGAACCCTAAAGTGAAATCCATGCATACTTTGCTGATACCGCAGAAGATACAGCCCCATCAAACCAACAATATTAGACTAGTCCCATCTGCCAAAAGATTACTAAGTTACATGAATTTGAAAAGCAACTGGGCTCATTTGTTTAATATTCTAGTATTCATTTATTTATAAACCAATTTGGTGTCATGTAGACCAGTGGTCCACAACCTTTTTTAGCACCAGGCACTTGTTTCATGGAAAGCAATTTTTCCAGCGATGGGGTGGGGGATGCTTTTGGGATGAAACTCTTCCACCTCAGATCATCAGGCATTAGATTCTCATAAGGAACACACAATCTAGATCCCTCGCATGTACAATTCACAATACGGTTTGTGCTCCTATGAGAATCTAATGCCACTGCTGATCTGACAGGAGGTGGAGCTCAGGCCGTAATGCTCGCTTGCCCACTGCTTGCCTCCTGCTGTGCGGCCCAGTTCCTAACAGGCCACAGACCAGTACCAGTATGTGGCCTGGGGGTTGGGAACCCCTGATGTAGACAATATACAGACATGTATACATATCTGTACATAAAAATGGAGACACAAATAAAGACCTTATTTTTAGCTACAAGTCAGGTAAAACCCACTAGTTTAAAAGGACAGTTGGACTCAAACAGTATCTCTGTAAAGGGAACAAGCTGAAGTTTATCTGTTCCACATGGCTGAAGCCCTTACAGAATTTTAGAGAAAACAGAGTAGCAAGCAGAGAGAGAATTCAAGCGTCTCAAGAAGTCTGAGGGTATTAGAGAAGGACCAAAATGGATGCTAAATCTACACAAAATGACAGGAATCATCAGAGGATTCCACAAGGAAATACACAGACAAGTCCAGAGAAAATGTAGAAACTTTTTCAAAATAACAGTTGAAAGAGTGAAAGAGGACGGAGGGAGTGAAGGATAAAGCAGAGGTGGCAAAAAAAGGTGCAGAGGATGGCAGAGTGGCAGGAACGGGGTTAGTGGGAGACTTTTATTTTTATTTTTATTTTTTTTTTTTGAGATAGAGTCTCACTCTATCACCCAGGCTGGAGTACAGTGGTACAATCTTGGCTCACTGCAATCTCCACCTTCTGGATTCAACCAATTCTCTTGCCTCAGCCTCCCGAGTAGCTGGGATTACAGGTATGTGCCACCATGCCCAGCTAATTTTTGTATTATTAGTAGACAGGGGGTTTCACCATGTTGGTCAGGCTGATCTTGAACTCCTGACCTCAGGTGATCCACCTGCCTCAGCTTCTCAAAGTGCTGGGATCACAGACATGAGCCATTGTGCCCAGCTGAAGAGAGATCTTTCAAAGACATTTAACAACTTTGGCTTCAGTCTCCTCAGGGCTCATCTGTCTTTCTGCTTCATTAAGATACTCAGTTTGGAATTATTTTATCTAAGAAAGGCAATGGTAACTTCTTCATTCCATTTAGAACTTTCAACACGCCAATTGGGCTTCTTATAGCTTCTGGTAAATTCAGTGTCTTTGTTCTAATTGTGTATGCATATAGGCAAGTCTAGGAATTCAAAAAAGCCCCTCCCCCCCCGCCTTTTTTGTTTTACCAACAAAATTTAAGATTATCCTGGGTAACTTTTGTCCAGAGACTGAGCCAATTACAACTCCCTGGAACATAATTTTTGCTCATAATGCCATTAAGTGCATTCACATTGTTGTGCAATCTTCACCACCGTCTACTTTCAGAGCTTTATCTTTCCAAACTGAAACTCTGCACCCGTTAAACAGTAACTCCCCATTTCCCCCTCTCCCCAGCTCCCTCTTCAACAATTTGCAAATAGCTGGTTGACATGGTGCTTGCTGGGCTTAAGATGAAAGGCATTACAAGCAGCTGTGTGAAAGCAAGATCATGAGGCAGGTAGAGAAGGGCATCAGGGTTCCCTCCTCATATATTGCTTTCCTCACCAACTCAAAGCATGGCCCTGCTAGTACGCCTGCGCCCATCCCCTGCTAGCCCACACCCCTGTTAGAATTCAGCCATGCCTCTGCTGCTCGGACAGGAATTGTAAAACAGAAGGAAGAAAAGGCCGCCTGTCCTGCTATGGTATCTGTCATTGCCTAAGAGAAGAGCAGCATTTTAAAAGCAGAATAACATAGCAACGTATCCCAAGCAATCTTTTTTTTTTTTTTTTTTTTTTTTTTAATATCACAGCAGGTCTCACTGTCTGAAATAGCCCATCCATGCAGTTAATGCTTTGGGGAGGAGCTGACAATGTGCTCTTTTTCCACAAAAGCCATTGTCATTTCCATGTCCTCAAATTCAACCCTCACATTCTACCAAGAAGGAAACTGCTGTGGGTTGGTGTTCCTCAAGTTTCGGATCCATTTAAGTTTCTGCTGTGATCAGCGTGGTTCTGCAGCATCAGAGGATTTAAAAATCTGGACTAGGGTATACAGATGCGGTCCACTTGGGGACCTTCATGGGAATAAATTAAATACAGGTTCTACTGGAAACACAGCTTCCGTGTTCGCAAGATGCCTTCAGGTGTGCTGAAGAGTCTGACTTGGTTCTTTTTACCTCATGGGCTTCCCAGGCTGAGAATCTTCATACTCTCTTAATAAAACAAACAAAATGGGAGTGGGTGGATGCTGATTCAAGGAGAGCCATGTTTCCAACAGTGAGAGGGCTCAAACTTTGGTCACAAGTTTCCATCATTGTGTGGAAAGCACTGGGAAGGTAAGAGTCGTGCCTCTCCCTTCGCGGTAAGCCCAAGGGCCTGGCACTTTGCTACCACGTAGAGTGAAGATGTTTGCCAGTGGCTTAATAAGTGAAGAAACAGATCACACTGCTGCTCCACGAGTGTAGTGTTCAGTGCATTGTGAAATGAATGAAGGCCAGTGTTCATGGCACACCATTCATTCCACAGAATTTTAAATTTCAGGAGCAGAATCAGAGAACAAGGGAGTATGGGCTGCTACTTACCCCAAAGCTGCCTCATCTGCCATCATCTGTGACTTGGGATTTCCCAGATGCATGTTGTGGATCCCAATGTCTGTGTGTAGGGTGGGGCTGGGGGGAAGGTGGGGGAAGGGATCCTAACAGGAGGGACCTCTTGGCCACACCAACTATGAACATTAAAATGGTTTTTAAAAGATGCCTAGGCTGGGTGTGGTGGCTCATGCCTGTAATTCCAGCACTTTGGGAGGCTGGGGTGGGTGATCACCTGAGGTCAGGAGTTCAAGACCAGCCTGGCCAACCATGGCCAACATGGTGAAACCCCATCTCTACTAAAAATACAAAAATTAGCCAGGTGCAGTGGTGGGAACCTGTAATCCCAGCTACCTGGGAGGCTGAGGCAGGAGAATCGCTTGAACCCAGGAGGCGGAAGTTGTAGTGAGCCAAGATCATGCCACTGCACTCCAGCCTGGGTGACAGTGAGACTCCATCTCAAAAAAAAAAAAGCCTAAAATAGTGAACCTGCATCATGAAATGGCCCCAAAATCAAAGGAGAATGCAAACTCTATGGAGGGGTTTGGGGGTTTTTTTTTACTGCTGTATTCCCAATGCCTAGAATGTGTGGCATACAGTAGGTGCTTAAAAATATGATTTTGAATGAATGAATGAGAAGCTCCTGCTATAAGTGCTGGGGTTAGCATTACACAGGAAGCTTACATCTTACTACCTTTGAAAAATCTTTAGACAGAGTCACCTCTGTTGAAATTGTAGATGAGAAAACACAGCGTTCAGCCTCTGCAAGGGAAGAAAACACAGTCTGCCTCAGGAAGCCTTCCCTCCCCTATTAGCCCCAATCAAGTCTTCAGATGAGACTGTAGCCCAGCCAATATCTTGTTTGCAACCAGAGAGGGATCCCCTCTCTTTCAGGAGAGACCTTGAGTTTCTCTTGTAATGCCTGTATTGGACGTTTTTCATCTTTTTTGATGCTGAGGATTTGAAACCCCTTGATAAGTCTGAAGAATTTCTTGCCATATGGAACTGTGTGGGAGGGAGAGTCTGTTTTCTGCCATAGTAACTGAAATAACCAAATGCTTGTTTTCCATAGCAGAGACTGTTAGCTGACCAATAACCCCACTTTCTTTTTTTTCCTCCCTGAGGCACACAGCCAGGTTACAGCCTCCCTTGCAGTTGGGCCATGTGACTGAATTCTAACCAATGGCATAGAGCCACCTTTGGGCCTGGCCAATAAAACCTCCCATGCATGGCCATCTTTCTCGCATTTTCTGGATGTCTCTACCCTGGGCAGCCTTAGGAGCCATACGTTGAAGATGATCCCTTACATCTCTGTAAGATGGCATAGATTTGAGGGATTCCCCTACCCCATGGCTGGGCATTCTGTGAGATTCTCAGCCAGGATCAATTTCTGTTGCTTGCAACAAAGAACCCAGACTTATCCACTGTCAATACAAAGCATCTGTCTATAAAGAAGTTATTTTATAGGTAAATTCAATTGTTAGCCCAGAATATGGTGATCACTGTAGCTGGTCATAGTTTACCCAGCACTTATGGAAATTGTTAATACAACACCATTGGCTGTTAGCTATGACGTGTGGCCTGGAATTAATTCTGACTTTGAAAAGCCTGTTTACAAGGATAACAGGCCATATGTCAACTACTTTAGACTGGCTCCCTGGAGAAGAGGAGGGAAGTAGAGATGCGGGAAGAAGGAGAAAAGTAAAATAATAATCAAAAGGGGAAAAATCTAATTTTAACAATATACAAATGCATAGTTCCTACTATTCATCAGTCATATATCCAAGTATTTTTTTTTTTTTTTTTTGCAATAACCATTTTACCCTTACAACAGGCTTGCAGTGGTAGGCACCATTGCTAACCTTAGTTAACAGAGAGATGCCACTAAGGCCACATGGCTGCTAAGTGGTAGAGCCAGGGTTTGAGCGAAGCAGTTCTTAGTCACGGCCGCACTGACAAGTAAGAACCGAGGAATCTGACTAACTCAACTTTCTCTGCCCTTGAAGCACAATCAAGACAACTAAAAACAACTAAGAAAATAAAATAAAAGCAGTCATGCTTGGCAGGGCACTTGACATAATTTGAGTAAGTCACTTAATTTTCCCTCCAATAGCACCGAGAATCTTGATTTCATAGGTCATGCCAGGTAAAGAACTTGATTGTGGGAGCTTCTTAAAATGGCCTGAGGCGTTCCGGCTGCCTGACCAATCTGGCTGCAGCCTGAGGCTCTGCCTCAGTTATCTGCAGTGCCCAGGTTGTCAGAGCCAAGGATCTCTGCAAATCGCCTTTGTTTATGGGTTGAGCTGACCAAATATGTGGACAGGAAGCCTGCCCGAAGGGTATTCGCGTGGCTCATCACTTTCCAATGAAAAGGCTGAAAGAGGGGGGTGAGTACCAGGGGCAAGGGGGATCAATGGTGTTGTTGGGAGGAAGAGGAAAATATTGTTGCCAAGATGCATCAGACCCTGAAGAGTATGTTCTGCCTGGGGCTGGCAGAGTGATGACAGTTAGCGGTGGCTTTTAATGAAAATGGCAAAGGAAGAGCTTTGGAGGAAGGAGGGTCTCTATGAACTGTTTCATAAGCATCTAGGGTAATTGCTGGGATCCAGGCCATGGCATTGGTGTCTGTCCTCCCACCCTTCATTGGCCACTAGACCATTTCCTCTGGGACCATCTGGAGTGGATTTGTCACCAGGCCTCCTGAAGTGCTGGGCCACAGAGTAGGGAGCTGTCACTCCTCACCCATGGTAGAGGCGCCTGACGTTCCACACAGGGCCAGCTTCTTGAAAGACCAAGGCCCTTCCAGGTTAAAAGATCTGGGAGCTGGAGGGAGCGATGTTGTCTCTGCTGGGGGCGCAGTTTTCGAGTGTGCATTGGAGCCGTTCACACCTGCAGCCGAGAGCAGCTGATGAGGGTCTCGTGGAAGGCCTGCAGGTTTCTTCCCTGCCCACCACATTCCAAAAAATCAAGGCTGAACCCTGTAACTTTTCCAAGGCACCCAGCTCTCTGTGGAAGAATCCAGAACTATTTGTCTGGTACTGTGCTGCTACTCATCCTATCCCATCTATAGCTGCCATGTTACCGGGTACCGGGGACTGGGGACTTCAGGGCAGGCAATTGTCTAAGAGTTGGGCTGTCGAATCAGGCTGTGAGGAGGGGCAGCCTAGCTTTGCCGCTCTGAGTCACATCACCTCACCTCTGCCTTAAGCTCTCCGTGCCTCAGTTTCCTTCCAAGGTAACAATAGTCACCACTTCACAGGTGGTTGTGAGCCGCACATGAGTTAACATAGGGGAAGCCCATGGGGCACAGCACATGGTAAGGATGAGGTTGTTAGATGTCATGACTACAGTGCCCTTTCTGCATGGCATGCATGCAGGAGTACATGAATAATAGTAACACAGATGCCAATAGCCAGCGCCTACCACGTGCTCACTGTGCCCCAGCTTCTCTTCCTGCGGGAAAGCCTCCTCTGCCCCTCACCTGATTAGCTCCAGCTCATTCTTTGGGCCCCAGCTCATGTGTTGTTGCTAGGCCAGATAGGGGCTCCTTCTTCTCCCCTGAACACCCTTTTCTTAATTTTACCATCATGCCTCCCGCCCTGCACTGTTGCTGTTTCTTTTCATTGTCGGTAAGCTCCTGGAGCGGGGACCAGGCCTTTTGTGGTTGCATCCCAGCATTTACCACGGACCTGATATGCAGGCTTTGTTGAGGGAATCAGAACTTTTCCAGCTCCAGTGCTTCCCAGAAGGAAGCCCATCAGGGTAAGTTGAGCCCTGGCCAGGGTCTGGAGGAGCCTGGCATCCACAGACTTCCTGCTCCAGATCACAGCCCCACCAGCAGTGGAAGGCCTTGTTGACAGACTCCTATATTACAGCTGGGGCCTGAGGCCAATCACCCACCCCATTACCTGCACCAGACCTAAAGTCATTTAGAGTCAGCAAGAAAGCCAGTCCTCAGTGGAAGCTTCATGAGCTGAGCATATTTCAGGTGTGACTGGGGTTGGTGAGAGGGCAGCTGGGTCTGATAAATAACAATGGCCGCTTAGTCTCATTAAGCTCTCCCCGTGAGCCTTGGTGCCCCACAGAACGGAAAGCACTCCCCAGTGGGGCTCTGAATGGCTCCTATCTTAAAATTTTATTTAACACAAACAGTTACATTAATGCAAAAGGCAAGCCATTGACACTATAAATAACTTAAGCTAAGTCCTGCTGACAGTGGGAAGTCTGACACATGAAATACTGCAATGTTCTCAGCTCCGAATGAGGCAGTGACATTAACATTATTTTCCAGATTCAAAGACAGGGCACAGGAGCCCAGCAAGCCCCCTGGCAAGGTGGCGTCCTTCCCCACAGACCCATGAGAGAAGCTTTGGAAAGGGTGTGGTAGGCAGAGCAATGAACTGCCCCCCCAACCCCCAAAGATGTCTCCATCCTAATCCCTGGACCTGTGAATATGTCATTCTTCATGGCAAAGGGGACTTTGCAGATATAATTAAAGACCCCGAGATGGGGGTTATCCTGGATTATCTAGGAGGTCCAGTGTCATCTCAGGGGTCCTTAGAAAGGAAAGGGAGAGGCAGGAAATTCAGAGAGGAGGATGTGAGGATAGAAGCAGAAGTTGGAGGAGGGGAGGTCTGAAGATGCTATGCTACACTGCTGGCTTTGAAGATGGAGGAAGATGCCATGAGCCAAGAAATGCAGGTGGAAAAGGCAGATAAATATGTCCTTTTATAAGGCCTGCAGATGGAACACAGCCCCACTGACTTTTTGATTTTAGAACTTTTTATTTTTTGAAATGGAGTCTCACTCTTTTGCCTAAGCTGGAGTGCAAAGGTGCGATCTCGGCTCATTGCAACCTCCACCTCCAGGGTTCAAGCGATTCTCCTGCCTCAGCCTCCCAAGTAGCTGGGTGATTTTTGTATTTTTAGTAGAGACGGGGTTTCATCATGTTGGCCAGGTTGGTCTCCAACTTCTGACCTGAGGTGATCCACTCACCTCAGCCTCCCAAAGTGCTGGGATTACCGGCGTGAGCCACTGTGCCTGGCTGATTTTAGAACTTCTGAGCTCCAGAACTGTGAGATGCTTTCATATGTTGTTCTAAGCCACTGAGTTTGTGGTGATTTCCTATAGCAGCATAGGAAATTCATGCAGTAGGCAATGTTTCTAAAATGCTTCCAGCTGGAACCTCTCTTCATTGTGCAGCCCTTTCCCACGTCTTCCTTGGTTTCTGGAGCAGGGTTGTGGCTGGGAGGGAAGGTTTAGGAGGAGGTGATGATAACCTCAGTGCCTGCCGCCCACCCATCCTTATGTGGTGAAGTTGCGCTGCTTGGCAAAACTTTCAACAGCAGGCATTGTTTTGTCTTATTTTGGTTTTGTCGGGGGAGAAGCCTTATTTCTTAACACTTTTGCATTAAAAATACTCCTGCATGATTCCTGTCCCCCATTCTCCCCTACCCAGCCCCTGTTGTTGGCCATTCTGTCCGGTGACACCCTAGCTCCCCTCCCCTTACCCCTGGGCCACGAGCCTTTTCCAAATGTGGGAGGTAACATCTGTCAGTTACACTAGGGTGGAGTCTTGATGCTGCCTGGTGGAGGTGACTGGCTCAGAGATGCTAACTGTCCCTCTGCCTCCGGCAGCCTCCTTCCACCAGGACTGCTCAAACTTTAATGTTGCCAAGTAAACCTGCAGAATTTCTTAAAATACAGATTACATGCAGTGGTCTGGGGTGGGGCTGAGAGTCTGCCTTTCCAACAAGCTTCAGAGGGTGCCCACGATGCTGAGTCTGGGCCACACTCGGAGTAGGAAGGACACAGAGGGCTGAGGTTCAATGTATGCAAGCCTGGCATCTGTTCATGGGCACATGGCTTTACTTGAATCTTGCTACTCAAAGTGTGGCTCCCAAAGAGGCAGCATTGGCATATCCTGAAACCTTTTTAGAACTGCAGTCTCCCAGACCCCATCCCTCTGACCTGTTGAATCAGAACCTACAGTTTTACAAGATCCCCAGGCAATTCCCATGTACTGAACTTGACGAGGCAATGCCCTAGAGCCTGTTTCTCAGTCTTCGGCATGCAGCAGAAACACGCGCGGAGAGCTCGTTAAAAGATATTGTGGGGCCCCGCTCTCAGAATTTATGCTTCACTTTACCATGAACGGGTCCCAGTAATGTGTATTTCTAACAAATTCCCAGATGATGCTGATGCAGCTGGCCCGGGAGCCCCACAGTGAGAGCCACTGCCTCAGAGTAAGACCCTACCTTGAGATGGGTGGCCAGCACATCCCAACCAGAAGTTCCAGAATGGACTCCAGGGACACATTTGCTCCAGCATTTGAATTCTGAGATCTCCTCATTTTCTTTTCTGCCAATTTTTTTGGCAGTTTCATATAAATAGCAAATGCACTTTCCTTTTAAGGAATTTTTTTTTCTTTTAGTGAGCAACAGGTGCTTGCTGCAGCTCCACATGCAACTGTTTGACCTTGACAAGAAATTCTATGTCTCTAGGCCTTCATTTCTTCATCAAGAAAATGAGGCGGTTAAATGAGGATCATAAAATTCTGTGTTTTAGAGCCTACTTTTGATATCTCAGGTGAAGACAGAAGCTTGAAATTACTGAATCTTGGCTTTTTCATTATTTCTTGGTCATATCTATGATTTATTGAAGTCAGGAATGCAACCCCCAACTCTAAGTGATAGATGGGATAATAAAATGCTTTTTTGCCCCAGTTTTATTTATTGCAAAAACAGTATTATAAAAGAGCGAAGACAATCTGAGAGATTAAACATTTTATTCCGCTCTAACACAACAGCTGTTTTCATTTTGCTGGGTTCCCTTCACGTTGTGGGTAATCTTAGAGCGGGCGTACATTTGTATGCTGCATCTTAGTGTTTGGCCATAAACATGCCACCAGCAATATATAAATAAATTAGCTTTACTATGAAGTCACTACCATTGGCATTTAGCGTTGTTTGGCTAATGTGACAAATGCAATTGGTACCTCATTGATGTTTTCAGTTGTAATGTTTTATTATTAGAGATGCTGACCATTTTTTTCATGCGTTTGTTTACTGTATGCATTTCACCGAGTTTCCTTATCTGAGGATTGTCTGTTTATGAGGAGGCCATTGAAAAACACCCAGCACTAGGCCTGGCAGCCAATAACAATCTCAACAACAGTAGTTTGCCATCTTCCTGAGCCTCATGTCTTCGTCTGGGAAATAGTAAGGCAGTGGGAAGGTTGGATGAGATCGTTTGTGACAAGGGTCTAGCACTGTGTCTGGCGTATAGAAAGGATGGTTTCTAGTGTTCTTTACCCATCTGCCAGGGCTTGATGTTCTAAATTTGATGGATATCCACTTTAATAGTGATGTTTCATGAACACATGGGGAAAAAGTGGTGTCTTGTTGAATTCAGTAGCCCAGTCTTCCAAATTTGCAAAATGAGGATAATAATATATCTACTCACTGAATTGTGATGATTAAAGATGATGATCCTTGTAAAGCACTTAGCCTTGTGCCTGGCACACAGGAAACCTTCCATGAATGTTAGCTTTATTATATGCTTTGTCACATCTATAACCAAAGAGGTTGTTATTTTTAATTTTAATGATCTTTACCAGGTTGCATTCCAAAAATGTAAAGTGGATCTTATTTACATTTAGAAGAATATTCTGAACTTTGAATGGAAAGACTTAGTTGCATTTTGAAAATCTTAAGCAACACAGTGTACTACTCTTGTTTCTGAAGCTCTCGTTTAAAGAAACAAGGAAAAAGCATTGTGAAATAAAGGCATTTGCATAGTGTCAAGCAGAAATAACTATGGTCAAGGGGAAAACATCTTTTTAAAATCCCTATTTGTTGGTGGCAAATACTGCTTTGCAGATACATGAACAGAATCTCTTGAGGGAATTTCACTCAACATTACAAAAAAGATTTACCAGGGATCTTGTATTAACCATGAAGGATTTAAAATTGAAGTCATGTATACATACATATTTTTTATATGTGCCTGAAAATAGGGGTCTAAGGAGAAGACTTCTCATTCCCTATGACACAGCAAATCAATAACAACATCTGTGTGTCTAAAGTGCTTTATGGTCTGCAAGTCATTTTCTTATACGTTTTCCAGTTTGATTCTCACAATGATCCATGAGGGACAAGAAGCAGGTTTAATAATTCTTATATTAGAGATGGGAACACTGACCCACACAGAATTTCTGGCTTGTTCAAGATCCTACAGCTAGTAGAAAAGCCAGGTCTCTCTGTAGATCCATGGGCTCCAGACTTGGGTCTCTGCTCATCACACTGCAACTAGCTCCACTAAAACTCATTGCCTATAACAACCAACGTGTCGTATGTTCATAACACAAACATTAGTCAAACACACCCAGATCAATGTAGGTGTGGAAATAATATTTTTGAACCCCAAAACGTAATTCCCAATCCATTTTCAAAAGACAAACCACGCCAGCAAAGGCAAGAACACACAAAGTGCCACTGAGAATGATAAGACTGCCACCCAGCCCACTTCCACCTGGAGCTCACTGCCACCTGGCCCAGTTCCACCTGGAGCTACTCTGTGATTTATTTGGCCATGTCACAGTGCACACTCCTTTGTTTTCAGGAACTTAGAGATCTCTTAAATAAGCACAGGGTGTGTTTGTTAAAGATGCTGATATGGTAAAGGAACAGTACACAAATCCGTGTCCTGGGAGGACGTCCCACAGGTGAGGACTTGCAAGGTCTCCAACTGGATTCCCTTCTTATAGAGCCAGCAGAATGGGCCTTGGAAAGTCACCTTACAGATATGGAAGAAGGGCATACCAGGCACTATTCCCTCCTCCCTACCATAGTTGATGTTTATGAAGGTTCTTCTGGGCACGTGACCTAGAATAACCCCATGAAACTAGCACTGAAGCTTCCAGATGATGTGGTAAGATTACAAATGCTGGCTGCTTCAGGCAAGGTTAGACAAATAGCCTTCTTAGATATACATGGTAAATACTGATAATTGTGTGTTCACATATGTTTTATGTCATAGGCAGAGTTCATTCCTGCTGCGGAGTTGTCCTTGCCTAGAAAGATACCATTGGCCACTCTCTGTTGTCACTGCTGCTTTTCTCCTCCCACATCTACTGCGGTATCTAAAAACCTCTGGACTGTGGGTCAAGAGACTGGGTGGGAGACACGTTCCAATGCCCATAGTCATGTGGTCATGGACAAGGCAGTTTCCATCTCCCAGCTCTGCTTCCTTAACAGTGAAGTGGAGATAGCCATGTTTGTTCTTCCTACACAGGTTAAGTGGGGCGAAGGTGGTAATGAATGTGAAAGAGTGTTGACAATCCGAAGGAACTAATTTCTTTTCTGGAAATTGTTTTCATTTGATGTTTTTCAAATTATGAACATATAACATATTAGTTGTTACAGGCAAAACAGTTCAAAGATATATAGAGAAAATTCTCACCAACTTCTACTCTTACCTTCCCGAGATATATCCAAAGTCTACACACAACTGTTCACAATGCTCATACAAGCACAGGCAGGCAAATATACACATACACTGGGGTTTGGGTTTATTTCTTTTTACTGAAACAGGATCATACTATTGTAGGAGTTATTAAGAAATTATTTTAGGCAATTAGGAAAAAGAGTCCTTGAAAAATTTTCATTTTTAAAGCAGCTCTTAGAGCCAGGCCCACAACCTTTGATATGCAAATGCAGGCCATTAGAAACTGGGTCTACCCAAACATGGAGATTCCCCTGGCCTTCTTGCCCTTGCCCCACATGTTCTTGGCATCATGGCTGCCCCCACATATCCCTACGTGTGTAGAACATCATGGCGCCCTGCATTTGCATATTAAAAGGCTAGGGTGGGAGGGCCAGTCTTTCCGCGGGCTACATGAATGACATGCCTGGTCAAACCAATCCCCTGAGCCCTGTGCAAATCAGACACCGCCTCCTCCAGACTCTATATATACCTGGCTGGTTTCCACCGTACTTGGGGTTCCCTCTCTGGGCTTTGGAGCCCCCCTCCCTCTGTCTCTGTACAGGGGATCTTCTTCCTTCTTTCTTGCCTGTTAAATTCGCTGCTCCTTAAACCCACTCCACGTGTGTCCTTGTTGTTTCATCTAATTCAACACGAGACAAGAGCCCTGGTGTTCCTCCACTCATCGGAGCCATATCGTTACCAACGCGTGGCTCTGCAACTTGCTTTTTTATTTTATGATAAAGCACAAACATCTCTACAAAGTTGTGGATTTTAAACTTAGTTTTTGTTTCCTTAATTTCTTTATACACACACACACACCTGTGTGTATGTCAGTTACATATGGAATCATTAAAAAAAAAAAATTCCTCCCCTCCCCAGCTACCCCTAATCCCATAATCCCATTACCCTTTCCAATGTATCTTTCATACTTTCCTCCATGTTCATATAATCATATAAAATATTTATGCACATATACACTTCTACAAGGTTTTTAAAAAATGTGTTTCAAAAATGTAGTGGAACACATACTATTCTTATATCAATCAATGAAACCAAATGAAAACACCTATAATTTAACTGGAATGGTGCATCATTTTTAATGCCTATTATTTTATGGGGTGAAGGCAGTTTTGTCTGGTAAAGATACAACACCCAGCTCTCTCAGGAAAAGCCCTGACTGCTAGTGTTTGCTGATATCCATGCCCTAAACGTTCCCACCATGGCTCATTTCAAACTACCAATGTGATGGCTGGGTGGAGCCGAGTTGAGAAGAGTTCCATGCAGGATCTCTGGAGACAGCTCCAGCAAACTACTGGGAGGAAGTTCCGTGATGAATTCACGTTCTCTCTATTGATGGACATTCACTTTGTTTCTAGATTTTCTTCCTCCACTACGAAGAGTGATATATTACAGCAACCTTATAACTACATTCTTCAAATTGGTTCTTTTATTTCTAACAGCTAGATTCCTCAGGAGTGAGATTGTTGATTCATAAAGAATGCAGATTAAAAAAAATTAGTAAGTGCTGCCAGATTGTTTTTCAAACAGCTTTCTTAAAAGGCTATATATATAGTTCAGAATTCTTTTTTTTTTTTTTTTTTTGAGATGGAGTTCCACTCTATCACCCAGGCTGGAGTGCAGTGACACAATCTTGGCTCACTGCAACCTCCGACTCCTGGGTTCAAGCGATTCTCTTGCCTCAGATTCCCAAGTAGCTGGGATTACGGGTGCACGCAACCATGCTTGGCTAATTTTTTTGTATTTTTTGTAGAGATGGGGTTTTGCTATGTTGGCCAGACTGGTCTTGAACTCCTGACCTCAGCTGATTAGCCCTCTTCAGCCTCCCAAAGTGCTGGGATTACAGGTGTGAGCCACTGCGCCTGGCTGTCATGTCTGCATCTTACTGCATCTTATTTTCCTACCACTCTGTAATTCAGATTTGTACCAGTAATGGAAGAGGATACTGTTTTCCCTGGCATTTCTGAGGGCAGTTGATATTAGATTTCTTTCATAATTTTTGTCAGTCTATGGATTTAAAGTGGGAACTCATTGTTTATTGTAACTTATTTTCTGTTTCCCTGATCTCAATCACATCTAAACTTCATGTTTTTGGTCATTTGGATTTGGCAGTTTAGATATGTCGAAAGACAACATTAGAACAAATGCAAAGATCTCATTTGACTTCATTTGCAATTCTAGAATTGGGCAATACCTCACTCCATAAAACAAAATAATGTTCCAATAAATTGAGCAGAGGAGAGTGGCTTTAGAGACAGAAAAAGGGTTGAATAGAGCAGAAACAGAACAAAAAGCAGATTGGCCACTTCAAAGTTACTTTTCTTTTACAGTGGTGACAGACAAAACAATAGAAAGATAATTCATTGGTTAATACCAGATGACTTCCGGTTAAGAATTAAAGCAGAAAGAAGGCCACTATTATGCCAGCTGAAGGTTGGAACTGACCTGTTTGGGGAACTGGCTGTTACCTCTCCCTCCTCATTTCTTGGAAAGTCAGAAAACAACTTATTGTTTTACTTGGGTCACGTGGGACATTAGCATGAGTGACTCTATTTGGATTTTTAGTCTGGTCTGGTGGGGCCTAGTGCAGGAGCTTAGTCCTGAACAGTGCCCTCCTATACTTTTCACTTAACAATTCCTCTTTTGGTCAAGTGCTCACCTAGGCGAGAATCTGACCAAAACGCAGGACATTGGCGCTGCTCTCAATTACCATCATTCTAAGTTTCCAGTCTCAACACACCCTTCACAGGCTACAGTGTCCTCATGATCATACATCTCTCGGCATTTCTGTCATTTAGATGAGGAAAGAATATTTGATGTTCAACAGATGTTTGTATACAAACATTTAAAACTTTTTGAGAGGATACAGCGCACCAGGGAGACTACTTTTGTAACTATTAGGAGGATATTATGATTATCAGGTTATACCAAGTGTTTGGAGTATGCTGCCTAAGCAGAGTCCCCATGAACTGAACCAACTAAAGTTGAGTAAATCAAGGAATGAGCCAGAGAAGGAATCTACCCGTTTTAATCAAAGTTAAACTGAGTCACTACAATACCCAATGTATTCATCTGTGTACAAGAAAAACTATCAGCAACTACACAGATTCCTCCCCGTTTAGTTAGTAGGTAGCAGTTTTATCATCTAGCACACCAGGAAAGGCTTAAATTAGAGCAGAGAATGTTAACTCTATAAAAGACACCACTGTAATTTGAACAAATAGTTGTGTCAGGGATGTTGCTAAAGTACCCACTACATGAACTAAAGGATCTCTTAGGTCCTGTAAAGATTTGGGTTTGACATGACATATCCACTACTCTTCCAAGCTACTCACCGATCCACCAAAAACCACTGATCTTGAAATCCTCACTATAGTGTCATCCTGCCAAATGAATGAGGTGGGCATAGGTAAGAAAACCTTAAGAGGGGTAAGAGCCTTGTTACACTGCGGGTTTTGCTCCAGCAATCGTGGGAAAAGTTGTCCACAGAATGAAGTCAGCAGCTTCTCATTCTGGTTTGTAGTTTGAAGGTCTTTGATTGAATTGTCTTATGGCATTGGACGCTTCTGTGAACGCTCTGTGTAGGCTCACACATGAGGCATGAAACTTAGCCCTTGAAATTTACATTGAATTGTCCAGCTTATAGGGCTTCAGAAACGCAGTGGTTCCCATTCTTCATGGAGAGTTGTAACCAGATATTGGAGAAAACTAGAATTCATAATCCAGTCTGGTCTCCAGGTAGATAATGAAAAATTGAAAACAATAAGCAGGGCTACTATCTAATAACAGGCGTACTAAAGTTTTCTTTTTAAAAATAAATTTTTTATCCACAATCATTTCATTTCTACCAAGGACAATCATGGTAAGACAAATATGTTTGTAAAATAAATTTATTCTCCAACTTGGCCTAGTTATTTGCATAAGTGCACCAAGAATAACCACATTGGTTTCTTTTAAATTTGCTTTGCTGGAAATTTTGATAAGGAATCTCAGATTGGACTTTTAAAACCTCTCAATGCTAGGAGGCCAAACCAAGGCAAAAATCATCCTTTACCTGTAATATCTAATAGCTTGAGGCTCCTGGGCCTGCCAGGAAGTAACAACTTTTTACTCCTTCACTGTAAGGCTAGGAACACTTGCTGCCAGGTATTCTATGCATCTTCTCAAATATGACGTTCCAACCAAAGCCCTAGTAGTATAACCAGTGTTCCAATTGTATCCTTTTATAAAGAAAGCAATTCTTAATGAATTCATGCAAATAAGCATATTGCCATAAAAATAAGAATACTCATGTATACTTTCCAAATTTTGGAGGGATTTCGTAGGGAGGAAAAGCAAATATCTCAATTTTTGTTTATCTGTGTATACTTTACCAAATTCTTGTAAACTGTAGATAGCTTAAAAGAAAAAAAAATTTTTTTTTAAATCTGGAAGACAAAACATTAAAAGAACCAGAAATGTTTCAAACAAAAAAGCTGTAAAAACCCAGAATTCTTTTTTATCAGTTTATTCTATCTCATGTAATTAATTTTTGGTCTGTTTCATCTTGGTTGGTTTCACAAACCCATTAATTATTTCATTAGTTTTAGAAATTCTTACTGAGCCCAATGGTATCTCAAAATTATCAGAAGCCTGTACTTGTCAGAATTCTTTTCATCCTTTCCATGAACTTCCTTGAAGACCCAACGCTTTAGAATTATAGTTGCTTGCAAAGAGCTTTCAGAAAAAGCATCAGAATAAACCAATTTAACTATGGGCAACAGGACTTAAAATGGTTAAAAAATCTCACCAGGTTTTAAACCACAACTCTCATCATTATGAGACTTCATAATGATGCAATTGACAGGGAAATTTGTTATTTTCATGGTGTACAACATTTTAGCATAATAATCAACATTATGACTGATAACACTTATGCCAAGACATATTTTGGAGCACATGTTAATAACATACCCATATAAATACAACTCAAAGAAAATTAAACATCTTTTGATATTTCCCATGTAATTTAACATATCAAATAAGCCCAACTGGTGTAATATCTTTGTTTTATAGATGCTTTCAGATGTTCCAGGGCCCTCTGGGGTATCCCAAAGTTAATTCAAGGTCAAAAAGACTTAGTTTAAAAACTTTAAAATTTGATTTCAGAAAGTGTCAAAATAAAGGTTCAAATTATTTGATCAAAAACAGGATCCTAGGTCACTGTGAAATACTAGTCAAGCCTTTAACCAGAGTGATATTGAAAGACTTCAAAAGAAGTTACATATTTGCAAAACAACAACAACAACAACAATAACAAACCTTTAACTTGGTTTTCTTAAGTAATCAAAGACTTAAAGAAGATGGTGTAGAGCACAGGAAATTATTTTGATAAAACACAAAAATCTCCCTTTCTCCTACTCACTGGTTCCTTTCTGCCTTGTTTCTATTTCATTCCTAAATCTGTATTTTGAAACAACCTTAAAATAACCTCTGAATTAGACGAAATTATTCTTTCCTTCAAAAAAACCCAAACAAACTATGGCATATCCTTATGCTTTCTTTATAACTTTCCTCAACAAAAACACACATCATTTTCCTTGTATATGCTTGGCATACAGAATTTTTTCCCTATTTTTAGTAATTTTAATTGCACATATTAATTAGATTTTTTAATCTTTAGCAATTACAAAGCAGCATTTTGTAAACTATCACCATGTCATCATATCTGCTCCTTCGTAACACAGTTTTTCAGTGTGAAGCAGAACATATTTACTAACAGATCTAAACACATTTTGTTTTTGTATAAAATTGAAGAGAGCAAAAAATAAACTTATGCTCAGCAATTTATGTTTCAGTATTTTATCTTGCTTAGAAATGATTCAGATGTTTCATGAATCTACAACCTAATCATGACACCACTTAAAAATAAGTTACTGAAAAAGAAACAATGAAAAGTTCATTTACAAACTTTTATCCCGTTTACATTCACCTAATTTACTCATTCTTAACAATTAAGTTTAAAATGGTCATGAAACAAAGCCAGCCAGCATCTCAAGTTATTTCTCAATGAGTCAAGGGGAGCTGCTGTGTGCCGTGGTTTAGAGAAGACACAAGCAGCCTGGGTCACACACCTCCCTCCCCCAGGCCAGCAGCAGCCCAGTGCAGGGCCTTTCCACAGTCTCACAGCCTGGCTGGTCAATGTCCTGGAGCTGTTTCCTATGGAGAGAAGAAAGGGAGCAACGATGGGCTCTGTGTTCTCCTTTGCTCCCAAAACTGCTTCAGTTTGGTGTCACCAAGTAACCTTGCTAGGGAGGTGGTCAGATCCAGGCAAGAACTCACTGACCACTCTGGTGCCAAGCACACTGTCCCAGGTTCTGGAAACACTGATGAACACAACATAATCCCTTCCCAAGGTGTGTCAATTTTCTGGAGAGGAAAGACACGGTAAATACTAAGCATAATAAATGTTAACTGATGGTTATACAGCATTGTGAACATACTTAACACCACTGAATTGTATACTTAAATTTGGTTAAAATGGCAACTTTTATGTTACGTATATTTTATCAAAATAAAATAAACCAAAATAGTTTTATAAAAAAGTAAGTTGTATACTCTGTTTGAAGGTGGTAAGTGCCATAGAAAAGAACCAGCACAGCAAGATGAGGGAGATGGGGCCTGGCAGGGGGAATTTGAGAAGGGTTTCCACCACTTAGACTTCTAAGATGTCAATAATTTTTTTTCCCCCCAAGACAGATTCTCACTCTGTTGCCCAGGCTGGAGTGCAGGGGCGCCATCTCAGCTCACTGCAACCTCCGCCTCCCCGGTTCAAGCAATTCTTGGTCCTCAGCCTCCTAAGTAGCTGGGATTACAGGTGCCCGCCACCACACCTGGCTAATTTTTGTATTTTTAGTAGAGATGGGGTTTCACCATGTTGGCCAGGCTGGTCTCAAACTCCTGACCTCAGGAGATCTGCCTGCCTCAGCCTCCCAAAGTACTGGGATTTCAGGCGTGAGCCACTGCACCCAGCCTGATGTCAAGGGGAATTTTTAACATCTTGACGGCAACTTTTGGGAATGGGAAATGATAGTTTAGGGTTATATTGTTACCTCGTTTAATATTATATCAAACATAAATTTTAAAAAATCTCACTCATTGGGCTTTGAAGTTTAAGTTACAAATCCTATAATTCTGTTTCAAAAAATAGTAAATTTCAATAATTACCACCAAAAGGCATTTGCAATTTAATTAATTAAATTTGCTTAATGGGTCTCAGGAATTCTAAATACGGTGCTTTGGCAGATTGAGTATTTTAACCTGAAGGCATGTGGGAGACAGCACCTGTAGGAAGGCCTTTTTGATCCTCCCCAGTCCTTCTCTCCGGCAACAGGTTATAAAACCCAGGATTTTCTGACCTTCCCCTGAGGCAGGTCATAAGACTGTCATTCAAGAGGTGCATTTCCTGTGTCTGGAGGACAGGAGCACGGTCCTCCTCCAGAGATAGCGGACAGGACCACTATCTCTGAAGATACCCGCGCTCCTGTCACACGAAGAATCTGAACAAACATGCCTTGCTAAGTTCCCTCCGGTTTATGATCCTACCCTCTTTGTGCTATCACATTTCTCCGTGCTTCATCAAACCCGGCATCAAAACATCTGCTTCTTTGGGTCTTCATTTTCTTATGAAGGCTCCTGTTTCATGTAAAACTTATATTACACACATTTGCATGTGTGCCTTTTGTTATAGTGGCTACAGCCATGGACCTAAGACAGGTAGAAGAAATCATGTTTTTTCTTCCCTCCACTCTTAAACATCTATTTTAGTTTCTTCCTTAGTACTCCAAGCGGACTAACGAAGACTTCCCCAAAATGTAAGTAATTTTTATAAATATGATTAACTCAAACTTATAAATATAATGACTCATAAATTATCTTAGACATTCCAATGTCGTTTACTGCTTCTTTTATAATTTTCAGCTTAAAATCTTAAGTGAAAATCAATCTCTCGATTATATATCAAACTGAAATTACAAGGCTAATCTGTCAGCTGTTCCAATATACCAATTTCTCTCTTTCTCTCTCTCTCTCTTTTTTTTTTCTTTTTTGAGATGGAGTCTTGTCGCTCTGTTGCCTAGGCTGGAGTGCAATGGTGCAATCTCGGCTCACTGCAACCTCCACCTCCAGGGTTCCAATGATTCCCCTGCCTCAGCCTCCCAAGTATCTGGGATTACAGGTGCGCACCACCATGTATCTGGGGGTTACAGGTGCGCACCACCATGCCCAACTAATATTTTTTTTTTTGTATTTTTAGTACAGATGGGGTTTCTTCATGTTGGCCAGGCTGGTCTTGAACTCCTGACCTCACATGATCCCTACCTTGACCTCCTAAAGTGCTGGGATTACAGGTGTGAGCCACCACACCTGGCCGCAACATACCAATTGCTCTTAAACATGATGAGTAGTATAAATGACATTATTCCTGAACTCATATATAAAGAGATGGGTTTGATTTCCTTCACCGTCTCAATCCCTGATTTTAGCGTTTTGGATTTGTGCATTACTTACCTCCTAAGGAGACAGCTGTCTGCGGCAAGCTGGGGTTTCCATCTTGGGAGGGTGAGGTTAGGCATTCTTCAGAGATTTTTGGCCAGAAAACAGGATTGGATTCATGCCCAAGATGGTGTGACACCATGAACCATAATTGGAACTCTGAGTTCTACAACAGATTCACCTAATTCTTCCTTCTGATTGCAACTTTTACCTCCTTCCTCTCTGGGTGTGGACACAGCCATTCATTGATTGGCTGATTTTACATTGCTTTTAAAGATATTTGCATTTCTTTGGCTCTTTTAAGACATTTTAATGTATTCCTGTCTGGCTCTAAAGAACCTTCAAGACTCTTAGCCTCTCGGTCCCAGCTTTATGTTTTTGACCTATGATCATGTTGGAAAAGAAAAAATTTCTTTTCCTCACCCATCCTTAGGCTTATGTCTGAGATGCCTATAACAAGAGAAAAGCATACAAATTTATTGAATATAAATTCTACATAACACGAGAGACTTTTGGAAATGAACACTCAAAGAAATAGGTAAACCCGTGTATTTTTTTAATGATAGGTTTTATGAAGAAGTGGACAGTTGTGGAGAAGTGTGACTGGGTTAAAAATAATGATTTAAAGGTAATGAATGGGGAGGAATTTAGCAAAGCCTGTTTGTTAGATTCTTCTCTGTGACCCTGTGTCTTGAGAGGTAAGGATGTTCCTTTCCTCTGGGTAGAGAAAGGACACTTTTCAAATGAGGGTCTTAAGATCTGCTTCAGGGGAAAATGATGGCAGAAAGTCAGAGAATGACCTTCTTAGGTTTTATGACGTGCTTCAGGAAAGAAAAACTGGAGAGAAGAGGGTAGCCTTCTTGCCTCTGCTGTTTTCTCAAATGCCAAGGTGTTAAAAGCATTGAGGGAGGGTCTCCAAGGATTATAGAAATTTAATCAACTTGAGCAATCAGCCTGTTTTAGAGCCTCCTGCCCTGAAGCCTATTCTTCCCCAAACCCTCTGTGGAATGAGGTCATCTTGGTGGTTTCAACCAGCTCCTGACAGATCCCAGCAACTTACAGATGAAAGCAAGTGACCTTTCCTCATTACCGTGATGAAGTCGCCTCCCCCGAGGAGCTACAGTTTCCTCACCGTAATGTGTGACCTCTGCACTGGCACGATGACTCACTGTACCCACACCACTGACATCCCTCTTCTACATGTGACGATGCACCCTCTCCCCTCTCCATCACTCCATAAACCCTCCCGTCACTTTCCCTAGGGGAGAGACTGCTTCGAAGAATACTCCCAGTGCCCTCCTTACTTGAGCCAAGTAATAAACCTTCTATTGATAACAACCTGGGCTCTCATGGAGAGTAGTTTACTACTTGCTAGGTGAATAAACCCTGGTACTTTTTTGGTAACAGTGCCATACTTCGGGGTAACATATCCTGGACCCCATCATTCACAACACTAACACAATACTAATGACAAGGGGAAAAGCTTTGTTATTCTTGAGGGGTTCTTTCTGTCTTTTAAAAATTACTTAATATTTAAATCGATAATACATGTGCATGTTTTAACTTTAAAATTAGAAAAGAACAGAGTGAAAAGGAACTCTCCCTCTGTGCTCTGTGCCCAGCCTCCCATGGCTCTTTCCTGGAGGCACTGTTATCATAATTTGCATTTCCTTCTAGGGATTCTGTGCATTTATCGGAATATATAGGTGTGCACCTACACACACAGCCCCCCCTTAATATCCTAAGTATACATGCAACTGAAATGCAGGTTAGTAACTTGCAGATTGCAGAGTCCAATTAATAAGCGTGAAGTGTGGTATAAAGAAAGTGATTTATTTCCAAAGCTAGCTTAGGGGAAGAAGAACAGGTGTCCCATCTTTAAATGTACTACTTCACTTTTGGAGCAGAAAGCAGCAGGCAAGGCAAGGGAGCCCATTTGTTAGCTCCAGTGCCTTACCTACCATGCAGTCAAGGTGGTGACTGCTGGTACCCTTCTGAGCAGGTCTAGGCCAAAACTCCCCAGGTGGAAGGGAGTTTCATATCTCTCGAGGCAGTCTTCTAGTGGGAGAGTTTCACAGAAATCAGCTGTTACCTCTCAAGGCAACCTCCTGATGGGGGACAGCTCCGTAGCGGGCATATTTTGGTCTGTAAATCAACTGTTATCTCTCAGGAGAGTCAGATGAACTTGCCCTGTGGGGAGTATCTGATGAAGGGAGGGGTAAAAGGCTGTATTTGCATTTCTAAAGGGCTAAGTAGGAAGTGGGGAGCCGGGGAAATGAAAAGGGAGGCAGAGAGAGAGAGAGAATAATTAAACTCCCTCTTAGAAAAATGGGAGACTCAGTTACAATCTCTGACTGCCAAGTTTCATTCCATTTCTATGGGATTTGGGTGCCATATTTACTCTGGCTACATCCTGCTGAAAGTGGGGGTAGTCACTGGGCATCAGAATGGAACTGATCTACTTTGAGTTGGAAATATTCATGAGTACCTGGACTTACAGATGATGTTTGTTGAAGCAATATGGTGTGTAATCTTGAGAGTCTCTGGGAAACCTGTCTTGTATTCCCATAGAGAGATCATAACAGCAGTAAACTCCGCAACAGAGGGATATGCTTATCCCTTCAATCAGGGTCAATGTTACAAGCAGCTTTTGCCACCAGGATGGTCTGACTGGGCCAGGATGCTAACTCCTAGTGACAATGTGGGTCAGACATAGCTTTGATTTGTTCGTGCAGGCTTTACAGAGCTATCTGAGACATTTCCTGAATTCTTAATTATGCAGCTTCCCCACTGCCAATTCTAACCAGATACGATGACAGGTTGGCTAAGTATATATATTTAACGGGCTAAAGAAGGAGCTATGAATACTCATGAAAGTGGTCTAAGCCCTGTCTAGTTCTTGAGAATGGACCAGCTTAAAGAGCTGTGTCTCATCCGGGAAGTAGCATTGCAGGTGGGCTAGGCCTCTGCACTTCATGAAGGCAAATAGATTTTGAATAATGGCATTTCTATGGAAACAGAAGAAAAACAAAAGTTAATGTTGGGTACAATCTATCCAGATATTAGACCCAAAGCATCTTTAGGTACAGAGGAGGAAGGCAGTGGCAGTCTGCCATACTACAAACAATAATGTAGGAGTAATTTCATTGAGTCCAAATCAGAAAAATGGAAGAAAAATTTGAAAGTGTTAATTTGAGACTTGTAGCCCAGAAAGAATTCAAGATTCAGTCCAAGTTGCAAAAAGATAAAATTTGAAAAACAATGGACAAGGCTAGGACCTGGCATATAATTTTTCTCTCTCCAGTGCCCATTTTTACTAAAGATAAATCATAGTAGAACAAATTTATTTGAAAAATATATTTTAGTCTCATTATACTTGGTCTGAGTTTTTGCATTAAGTATAACAAGAATAATTATTTGCCATATAGGCTTTTTAAAAAATTGGCTTTGCTGGAACTTTGTTCCATAGGAATCTCAGATAAGACTTTTTAAAGTCTTCAGCCCAACCACAGATTTATCTGTGCCTCCAGGTATCTGTATGGATTGAGTGATTTCCTCTCCTTGAGGTCCCAGGATAACTTGAAGCTCCTGGGCCCATCAGAAAGCGACATTCTTTACTTGCCACAGGTCAGGACACCTTGTATAGTAACTGTATAGCCAAAGTATGAGGCCAGCTTTCCCACGGGGATTTTTATTGGCTCTGTAAGTCAACTTTGATTCCTTAATGCAATCTGTTTAAACCTCAAAGTATGCCACTCCAGTCAAAACTTTGGTAAAATAACCAGTTTCTTAAATGATGTTCTGTTACAAAAGAAAACAGATTCTATTGAACTTATGCAAATAACTATACTGCCATAAATTATGTATACTTACAAATAGTTTTCAAATTCTGGGGAAACCAGGTAGAGAGAGAGAAATGTGCTCCAAATTTTTCTCGTGGAAATGTACTTTACCCAATTGTTAAAAGCTGCAAATAGCTTTTTAAAAAAGGTTTTCTTGACTCTGAAAAACAAAACAAAAAGAATCAGCAAATGTTTTAAAAAGTCATAAAAGATTATTTCAATTTTCTGTTAGTTAAGTCTATTCAATTAACTTCTGTTCTGCCTAACATTGGATCAGGAATCCTCATGAATACATCAGTTCTCCATGAGAATCCCAGAGTTTTTCTCCCTATTCCAATGGTGCAATCTCTAAAGTTATCAGAAAGCTACATTTAAGGGTACTCCTCAAAATTCTATATCTGATTATAAACTGCCCTGTAAAAGGATCAAAATAAAACAGTAATTGTGGATGATGAGTCTTAGAACAGTTATAGTTAAAGACACAATTGACTAGGAATTGGTTACTTCTGTGACCTATGCCAATTTTACATAATAATCATAATTACTACTGATAACATATACTAAGATATATTAGAATCACAGGAATCTCATACAATTTTGGTACATATACTAATAACACACTTATATAAATATTATCCAAAGAAGGTTAAACACCATTTCATACTTGAAAATGCTTCCTGTATGATTTTAAAATGCCAAGTAAGCCAAATATGTCTCTTTTGGACTTTAGGGTATCTAATAGCTAAAAGGGATAACCAAGTGAATAAAAAGAGAGACTAAATTTAGAATTTGACTTTGGAAAGTTTGTTAAATATCAAAATTTTAAACACTTGGTATTACAAAATAAAATCCTAGGTCACTCTAAGTAAAAGGGAAAAATCTTTACTCATTGATAGAAGGGAGACTCAGCTTTCCAAACAAAATCCAGTAAAGACAGCATGAGGCCAACTGAATCTGTCTCTTTTCTCTTCCCTTTTTTTGTCATTTATTTGAAAGGCAAACAAAAACCTTTCGTTATCTCTTAATATTATATGAAAATCCTGTTCAAAAGAGAAAGTCAAATTTTGCCTTTGCATTAATTTACTATTAACGTTAAACCCAATTCTTAATAAAACAAATAAATAAACAAATCTATCTGATCTTAATTACTTTGACCATAAGGTAAGATTTCCATAAACCTTTTATAACTCTTTACAATTTTCTGTTAAACAGCATATCAATTCTCTAAGAAAACCCTGTTATTCAGACAAATGGGCTCAGATTCTGGCCCTGCATCATGGTGCTTTTATTTCAATGTTTAATTTATGGAAGAGCTAGATAATGCTCCTCAAATTTTAGCCAACTTGCTCACACTCACATAACTTGTTTTACAAGATCAATCTTTCACAAATCTTTTATGACTTATTTAAACCTTCAGTTTTGTCCAATTACTGTCTTAAGTTAGGACAATCCTTAAAAATCTCTGAATTATACAAAATTACATCCCCTTTAACAAAAAACATATTTTCATACCTTCTTATAACCTTTACCGAAAACACATTCTACTTTCCTTATTCACTTTGCCTGTAAACTGTTTCTCCTGTAGTCTCAAGTACATGTTAAAATGTTAACTCTTAACAACTTTTATTTTTGGCGAAAGACCTGTTATGTAAGTGATTTAAATCTTGTGTCAGATTGTAGAGCCCAGGATAAAGACAGACAATGACTAATTCTGCCCAGCCTAGCCAGGGGACCCGGCTAATTCCATACGTCCCCAGGCCTTACCTAGAATCTAATGGCTGTAAAATAGGTCAAATAATTATTAAAGAATCATAGAAAAAGTTTATGACCTCAAAACATTTAGCAAATAGTATCTGACCTGCCTTATTTAGACCAAATGTCTAAACTTTGAAGACATTTCTATTTAACTTTACCAACGACCTTTTAAACTGTCTTTATTTTTCAAAGATCATTAGAGTCTTGTGACTTAAAGGCATTAAAGTTTCTATTTTTCTGACAATATATTTGGTTTAAGCACATATTATTTTTAAGCCAATTAATTAGAGCTCTTTTGTATAAATATCACACATACAACACATATATACAGACAGAAGCTAATCTGGTGGGGTGAGAAAAGATTAGATACAAGAGGAAGGAGGAACAGATAGGAGTAAATGGAAAATGAGACAGAATTCCAACAACTGAGAAGTTTATAGAGGGTGAGTAAGGGCTTTAAAACAGTATCGGTACACATATAGCCCAAATATTAGCCTAATTATGTCATTTCCAACTACAGAGCTCTCAAAAAATATTTTAAAATATTTTATTACCATATTTTAGCCAGGACAAATGGCTGACATTCTCTGGCTTTGGAGATTTTCGTTTCTTCTTCCCAAAGATATTTTCTCAAGTGGAACCAATACCCCTTAACTCAGGTTATAACTTAACTACAGATGCATGAGGTATCTTCAAAGAATGGCAAACAATTATCACAAGATCTAGGATTTCCCCTAAGGTAGCTCAGAGAAAATAAAATTCAAGACAGGAAATCAGAAGCCATCCATGGAGGGGAAAAGAATCAATAAATGGCAAAAGTTTCACAACTCTCAAACTAGAAAAGACTTATTCCCAAAGTCAGAATTGAACCTAGGCCACCAGTGTGAAACGGTAAAGGCTTAGCTACTGAGCTATAGCACAAGGTGCCTGCTATTGCTTTCCCAAGAATCTAGTGTAGTCAGTTTTGAGCTTGCAAGGGACTTTATTCAAGAGAATTAAAGCTAGCCACAATATTATCATGTGCCCCTTTTAGACTCAAGAGTCAAAGCCCTGTAACTTAACAGCACAAGGACTTTAAAAGCAATACAGCAAGTTACATGGATGCAATAAGCTTTTCGAGTTCATAATTTGAATTCATTTTTGTATAACTTTTGAATTAGACAAAATTATTCTTTTTCCCACTAAGAACATATCTTCTTTGGAATATTTTATATAAACCTAGGAAGCATGAAATCCTGAACTGCCTGTCAGATACTAATATTTACAGATGAGAATCATTCCACAATTTTGGAACATGTTTCCTACATAATAACCCTTTCGTGTTTTTGTTTGTTTGTTTGTTGTTGTTGTTGTTTGAGATGGAGTCTCGCTGTCTCCCAGGCTGGAGTGCAGTGGTGCGGTCTCGGCTCACTGCAAGCTCTGCCTCCTGGGTTCACGCCATTCTCCTGTCTCAGCCTCCCGAGTAGCTGGGACTACAGGCGCCTGCCACCACGCCTGGCTAATTTTTTGTATTTTTGAGTAGAGACAGGGTTTCACCATGTTAGCCAGGATGGTCTCGAGCTCCCAACCTTGTGATCCACCCACCTCGGTCTCCCAAAGTGCTGGGATTACAGGCGTGAATAATAACCCTTTCTTAATTGGAACTGACCAGACATACATTAAGCATTCAAAATGATTTTAAGATTTTATGTTATTTAAAAATTTACTTACAAGCATTTGTCTCATTTATATGTACCCAATGTTCCCATTTTAAACATTTATTTAGAATTACCTTGGAAAATTGAGATATTACACAAAGATGGTCATTATTTTATTTCCCTGTTAACTGTTTTTAAAGCTTGTGAACATCAGGCATTTAAGTAAGAACCTTAAAGTTAAACACATGGGCATTTTGTCAATAAACTCAAAATGTGTCTAGAGTTGGTTCCTTCCAGTGGATTCTTGGTCTCGCTGACTTCAAGAATGACGCTGTGAACCTTTGTGGTGAGTGTTACAACTCGGACTCAAAAAGTGAGCAGCAGCAACAGATATGCGAAGAGCAAAAGAACAAAGCTCCCACAGCATTTAAGGGGACCTCAGCATTGCTGCTGCTGGCTGGGGCGGCCAGCTTTTATTCCCTTATTTGTCCCCACCCACACCCTGCTGATTGGTCCATTTTACAGAGTGCTGATTGGTACATTTTACAGAATGCTGATTGGTGCGTTTACAACTCTTTAGCTAGACACAGAGCACTGATTGGTGCGTTTTTACAGAGTGCTGATTGGTGCATTTATAATCCTTTAGCCGGACACAGAGTACTGATTGGTGTATTTACAATCCTGTAGCTAGACAGAAGAGTTCTCAAAGTTCCCGCTCAACCCAGGAAGTCCAGCTGGCTTTACTTCTCAAGAAGATTTAGCTGTTTTCATTAAACAATGTTAAATGCCTTACTTATCAAAGCTTAAACAAATAAATGTTATAGGAGTTATTAAGAAATCATTTTAGGCAGATAGAGAGGAAAAGGGGTCCTTGGAAGTTTTTGTTTCTTTTAATGCAGCTCCAGAAACGTTTCTTGTCTAATAGGAAAACCCTGGCTCTCAGAGCGGGCCAGCAAGCTTTGATACATAAATGCCTGCCATAGGAAACTGGGTCCACCCAAACATGGTGATTTCCACTGCCTCCTTCTTCCCCTTGCCCTCACATGTGCCTGGCAACATTGCTGCCCCCACATATGACCATGTGTGTGGAACATCATGGCACCTTGCATTTACATATTAAAAGGGTAGGGCGGGAGGGCCAGGTTTTTCGTGGGCCACTACATGAATGACATGCCTGGTCAAACCAATCCCCTGAGCCCTATGCTAACCAGACGCCACCTCCTCCTGCCTCCTCATATAAGCAGCCACTTTTCTGCTGCCCATGGGGTTTTCTCTTTGTTCTTATTGCCATGTGCGTCCCTGTGGAGAGACCACCAAACAGGCTTTGTGTGAGCAATAAAGCTTTTTAATCACCTGGGTGCAGGCGGGCTGAGTTCGAAAAGAGTCAGTGAAGGGAGATAGGGGTGGGGCCGTTTTATAGGATTTGGGTAGGTAAAGGAAAATTATAGTCAAAGGAGGTGGTTCTTTGGCGGGCAGGAGTCGGGGGTCACAAGGTGCTCAGTGGGGGAGCTTTTGAGCCAGGATGAGCCAGGAAAAGGAATTTCACAAGGTAATGTCATCAATTAAGGCAGGAACAGGCCATTTTCACTTCTTTTGTGGTGGAATGTCATCAGTTAAAGCAGGAAGCAGCCATCTGGATGTGTATGTGCAGGTCACAGGGGATGCGATGGCTTGGCTTGGGCTCAGAGGGCTGACATTCCTGCCTTCTTATATTCATAAGAAACATAATATAAAATAGTATTGAAGTGTTGGGGCAGCAAAAAAAATTTTTTTTGGTGGGGTGGCATGGAGAGATAATGGGCAATGTTTCTCAGGGCTGCTTTGAGCGGGATTAGGGGCAGCGTGGGAACCTAGAGTGGGAGAGATTAAGCTGAAGGAAGATTTTGTGGTAAGAGGCGATATTGTGGGGTTGTTAGAAGGAGCATTTGTCATATAGAATGATTGGTGATGGCCTGGATGCGGTTTTGTATGAATTGAAAAACTAAACGGAAGACACAAAGTCTGAATAAAAGAAGGAGAAAAAAACAGGTATTAAAGGACTAAGAATTGGGAGGACCTAGGACATCTAATTAGAGAGAGCCTAAAAGGGGTTCAGTGGGATTACTTGCTTGGTTGGTGAGTTTCACCCCTATCTCCCTTTACTGACTCTCTTTTCGGACTCAGCCCGCCTGCACCCAGGTGATTCAACAGCTTTATTGCTCACACAAAGCCTGTTTGGTGGCTTCTTCATACGGATGCGCGTGACACTTATCCCCCCTCCCTTGGTCTCTGTATGGGGGAGCTATTTTCTCCTTCCTTCCTTCTTTCTTGCCTATTAAACTTTTCACTCCTTAAAAACCACTCCATGTGTGTCCATGTTGTTTTATCAAAATCCGCGTGAGACTAAGGATCCTGGTGTTCCTTCAGTCATCGGAGCTGTATCATAAAGATCATTCCATTTTGGGCTGGGCTTATAGTTTTATAATTCTTATGCCAAATTTTGACACCTAATAATATCTGGTAGAGATAAATGTGAAACCACTTGATCAATAAATTCAAACAAAAATGTATGTTGACAATTCTTAAGACATTTCTAATATTATTTTGTCAATGATTTTAAAGGCAGCTTATTTGTTAAAGGTAAGTATTTGGGCTTATTCACTTAACATATGAGTACTCCCTAACCTCAAGCCAGTGTGTACTTTGTGGCTAAAATACATAACACGATACATATACATACACATAAACACACACATACACTCTCAAAAAAGACAAGCAGAAAAGAAAACAGAGGAAGATACAACCTAACCCGCCTTCATGTAGGAGGCAGGTTTTCTAAGTGGGGTGTGAGAAAGAAGGGTGAAGAAGAAAGAAGGTAGTGACCAAAAGGAAATTCTGGAGCCTTCTATTAATAGCTACCACACAGTGCGGGGCTGCTACCCCCACTATTCTCATTTATCTTCCATAAAGTAGGGATCAGGGCCCACACACAAAGTAATACCTTTGCAAACAAACAGCCTGCTTCCAAATGAGTCCCAAGTAAGGGGACTGGGTGAGATCCTGAATTCCCTTCCGCAGTTCTCAAGGGCTTCATGGGTCTCCGAGTCTGATCTGAGCAAAGCACCTATGGTACTGCAGATACCAACAAATACAAGTGCACAAAATGCTCAAATGGTGTCACTAGCAGCCAAGTCTTAAGTGGAGCACAGCCCTAGCAATACCCCAAAAGAGGTATACGGTGATTGGGCACATTTCCAACAAACTTACCCAGTTCCAAAATTTGCTGGCTTTTTTTTTCTTCTTCTAGAGGTCACTTTCTTTGTACCAATGAACCACTGAAGGCAGCAAATGTCGTGCCTGGAGGCAAAAGAGATGTTCCCCCAAAACAAAACTGCTTATGGCAGCTGCTGGGAAATTCTCTAACACTCCCATCATAGGGTGTGCTAGCCATGAGCATCTGGACCCACAGGCAACCCCTTGCCCAGTAGTGAAACTGAGTTGACAGGCTTGGATCACCCAGGGCAGGCAGCACTCCCTATATGGGTCACCAAAATTGTAACCAAAATGCAGGTTAGTTGCTCGCCGCTTACAGAGTCCTATTAACAAGGGCAATGTATGGCATAAAGAAAGTGATTTATTTTCAAAGCTAGCTTAGGGGAAAAAGCACAGGTGTCCCCTTTAAATGTACCACTTCGCTTTTGGAGCAGAAAGCAGGCACTTTTAAAAGGCAGGGTGGGGCGGGGGACGGCAGTGAGCAAGGCGGCGGGGTCTATGTATTAGCTCCAGTGACTTATCTACTTACTATGCAGTGACTACTGGTCCCTTTGTGGGCAGGACTAGGCCAGAAACTCCCCAGATGGGGGAGAGTTTTATACCTCTTGAGGCGGTTTCCTGGTGGGGGGAGTTTCATAGAAATCAACGGTATCTCTTGAGGCAACTTTCTGAGGGGTGAGAGTTCCGCAGCAGGCATACTTTGGTCTGTAAATCAACTATTAATTTTCAAGGAGTTAGATGAACTTGCCCTGTAGGGAGTCTCTGGTGAAGGTGGATGGGGTAAAAGGCTATATTTGCATTTCTAAAGGGCTAAGTAGGAAGTGGGGAACTAGGGAAATGAGAAAAGAAGAGAGAAAATATAATCATTAAACTACTTTTTAGAAAAAGGGGGGTACCGGTTACATATACATGGTAGAATACTGTTCACATTGCGCTGCACCTGTTGTGTTTATTTGTTTCCTAACAGTATGTATTGGCGCCAGACTCGTAGCAATACATACAGAGCTGCCTTTTTCTTCTTAATGACTGTTAGTTGCTGTTTCTTGACCTCAAATTTGTTAGGAATTGCAACTTGCAACTTCCCTTGTACATAGGGTGGCTGCATACCTGGGTGTGGTCACTGAGTTATGTGCATGAGTGTATTGGGTGGAGCTTCTGGGAAAGAGGCAATTTTCCAGATAAAAAGAGATAGACTTTCTCCCCTTTCTCCTTCTTCCTCCTAGAAAGCAGCTATGATGCCCAGGGCACAGCAGCCATGTGAGCATGAGGAAGTTAGTTCACGCTCAGGATGCTCCAGCTGAGGAGTGGAAGGTGACAGGGCAAAGCCGTTGCATCTGTGCTGGGCCAGCTGTCTCTGGACTTCGTATTACCTGTGAAAGTAAACTCCTTATTTATGATCCTATTTAATTGTCTGAATGTATTATTATTGATTTAACTAGTCTTGTATAGGTGAAAAATGCTGTGATTAAAAAAAAAAACTTGTACTATGCTGCTTTTCCATGTATAAGAAATTATCTATGTGTAGGATAAATTCTTATAATTAGATCCACTGAGTCAAAGCTAGATATATCTTTATTTTTTTATTTTTTATTTTTTGAGACGGAGTTTCACTCGTTGCCCAGGCTGGAGTGCAATGGCATGATCTCAGCTCACTGCAACCTCCGCCTCCCAGGTTCAAGCAATTCTTCTGCCTCAGCCTCCCAAGTAGCTGAGATTACAGGCATGCACCACCATCCTGGCTAATTTTTTTTCTTTTTTAAAATAGAGATGGCATTTCACCATGTTGCCCAGGCTGGTTTTGAACTCCTAACCTCAGGTGATTCAAGGGGCAGATATATCTTAAAATTTGATCGGCCTTGCTAAATTTTTCTCCATAAAGGTGTATCAGTTCTTGGAGAATTCTTAATGTGCTGAGGAAAAGTCATCTATATCAAGGCTTCATGACATATATGATTAAAAATTAACTCTATTTTAGAATTTCTCCTGGTAAAGTAATTTGATTTTCTCCTTTGGAAGGAGAGAGGCTTCAATAGACCCTATAACAGAGTATAAGATACTATAAGATTCACATACTAATTGAAAGGAATTTATGAAAGCAATCATGAACTGTGAAATCCTTTCCCAAAATTGACCTTAGGGCCATATATCAGATACAATTCATATTTCCTTTTAGCAAAGACCCTCTTCGAAGACCTTGGCGCTGGAAAGAGAGGGATGCTATAGTGGGTTGAATTATTTCCTTCAAAAAGATCTGTTTACGTTCTACCCTCTGGTACCTGTGGATGGGACCTTGTTTGGAATAGGGTCTTTGAGTAAGTCAAGTTAAGATGAGGTCATACTGAGTTAATGTGGGCCTTAAATCCAATGACTGATGTCTCTATAAGGGAAAGGAGAGGAAGATTTGGATGAATAGACACAAAGTGAAGAAAGCCACGCAAAGACAGAGGCTGAGATTGGTTATGCTGCCATAAAACAAGGAAAGCCAAGGATTGCCAGGAGCCACCCGAATCTAGGATGACACAAGGAAAGAGTCTTCCCTAGAGCCTACAGAGGGAGCATGGCCTTGCCAACACCTTGATTTCAGTCTTCTAGCTTCCAGAACAGTGAAAGAATAAATTTCTGTTGTTATAAGCCACCCAACTTGTGATATTTTGTTATGGCAGTCCTAGTAAACAAACACAGACACCAGAGTACATTTCCTTCTAGGAAGTGGAGGAGCCACTATTCCCTTCATGACTTTAATGATGTTACCAGCATGTGTGTCTATGATCAACCCAGTCACATTGCATGGATCATTTCATGCCTATCTCCCCCATCTAGGTTGGGTTTCCTTGGGGGAGTAACTCTATCTGATTTGTTCCTTTATCTCTAGAGCTGGGGAAAGTGACTAACATGTGGCAAGTGTTCACTAAATATGGCCAGGCTCTGTATCGGTTCATCAATGAATCATCTCTCTTGAGAGGAGGAGGAGCCTGGGCAGCACCTTAGGGCTGAACAGTTCTGTCATCACCAGACACACACTCACTGTGAAGAGCTCTGTCATCGCTGAACACTTGCTGATTTGCTACCACTGATCTGGCTCTGGCTTCTCGCTTCGCTTTCCCCTCTCTGCCAATGAGATTATTCTCACTGTCACCAGGACAAGCATAGTCACCTTTGCCCCCTTCCTATCTCCTGCCAGACACTAGTTTCTGCCCAGCCTTTTTTGTCTTGTCTCTGGAGCCCTTTCTCCTTAATACCCTCCCTGGCACCCCATCCTCCCCTGTGACCCCACCCTCCTTGGTGACCTCAGTTTTCAGCTCCATGCTGATAATCTCTAGAACCTTATCATGGGCTCAGATGACCTTACTTCCAGGCACATCTCTGCAGTCCTGCCTCATGTCCCTGCCAGTTCATCTTGGAGGTGCTGAACTCAACCTGTCCACCTGATCTCATAACTTTCCCCACCAAACCTTCACCTCCTCTAACGCTTCCTGTGTAACTATACTGTTTAAAACTACAGGAATCCTAGGTATTGCAAAAGAACTCCTTTCCATGGTTCACAGAGCCCTTCACAATCTGGCACCTGCTTCCAGCTTTTCTGGCTTGCTTTCTCCTTCCACATTAAAGGGTCCTTCAGTTCTTCAAAATGGCTGACTCTCTTCTACCTCCTGACCTTTGCACTTATTGTTCCCTCTGTAGGAAATATTCCTCTCTCCCTTCTAATTCTGACTGCCGTCACTTCAGTCTTCCCATGTGTGTTTAAGTCCTACTTCCTTGGGGAAGATTGATTTTCACAATCATCATCCACACCACTGAATCTCCTGTTGTGCAATTCCATTGCATCTTGACCTTCCTCTTTCTAACATGCCTCACACTGGTAATTGTAAGTTTTAATATCTCTATTCCTTTCTAAATGGCAAAGTTGAATATTTGTTTTGTTTTGTTTTTTGAGACGGAGTCTTGCTCTGTTGCCCAAGCTGGAGTGCAATGGCGTGATCTTGGCTCACTGCAACCTCCATCTCCCAGGCGCAGGAGATTCTCCTGCCTCAGCCTCCCAAGTAGTATCTGGGATTACAGGCACCCACCACCATGCCCAGATAATTTTGTATTTTAGTATGGATGGGGTTTCACCATGTTGGTCAGGCTGGTCTCGAACTCCTGACCAGGTGATCTACCCGCCTCAGCCTCCCAAAGTGTTGGGATTACAGGTGTGAGCCACCATACCCAGCCTAGATTGCAAAGTTGTATAAGGCTAGGGACCACTGTATCTCCAGAGCCTAGCACAGTCCTCTCCACATTGTAGGTGTTCAATATATGTTTGTCTAATGAATGAGTGAATCTCCAGGACACATAGCAAATGCTAACTAAAAATTAGTTTAATTAATCAATGTAAATAAATTGTTATATATTTCAGTTGCAGTCACTCTACTTTAATCCTTTATCAACTCAAAACTGGATTTTTGCAATGTCACCTTTACCAGTCTCTCTGCTTCAACTTACATTCAGATCAACTGCTGCAAAGCATCACTTTCATTAGGTAACTCTCCAGAAGAAAATTTTTTCACAGCTTCCCAGTACATTTAGAGCAAAGTCCAAATTCCGTGGCTATGCTGATCCCTACAAAATATTTAGCATAGACTTCAGATGTTGTGTGCTAGAGTTAATGTGGGCACATGGGCTTCTGTGGGCTAGCCTGGTGTTGAACCAGCACTGTGTGCTTGGAGAAAGCATCCTGTTTACAAATGAATGTTTGGAAATACAGCCTGTTATTAGGTATGACGTTGCTTGGTGTTTGAAGCTCGTTGTTCCGAAAGGTCACCAGGCAACGTCTCCAAGCAGTCAGCACATGGGCTTTCAACCATCTTTAACTAGTGGTCATGCTTGGGAGGGCTTAAAAGAGTAAGAGAATATGCTTTGCATGTATTTGCATGGCTTACTCTCCTGAAGCTTTCAAATTTTAAATGAAATGATTACTTGTTTGCCTGATAATTTTTAAAAAATAGTGGAAAGCCCATTGTCCTTAGGCTTCAGAATACCTGGGTCTGACCTTTCTTCATTTGCAAGATGCTGTCTCTGCAGCCTTTATGGTGCCAACTTGCTGATCACAGCTTGTGTAGGTGGGAGGAGGCATGGCTAGTGGTTTCTTTTTGGCTGTGGGTATAATTGTTGGTCTGGGTATGAACCGTGGCCCAGCCTTACAAGCATCTGGGAGCCCCTAGCTTAAACCATCTTTGGGTACTTCCTCTCAGACATGCCTAGCCAGAGGCACATGGATGGAGGTCTGAGCAAACTGGAAAGCCAGAGGCTTTAGCTTTGGCATGTGAGTGTTCATTTTCTACTCCCTCCCACCTTCGGGCACCCACCATCCATGCTATCTCAAGCCCTCTTGCCCATCAAAGCCCTCTTGCAAATCATCCAATGTCAGTTCGTTGTGTTAGAGAGACAGGATAGTGTGCTTAAAAGGGAGACGTCTGGTGTCAACCAAACCTGGATTTTCATCTCTGTTCTACTATGAACTGTGAACTTTGGACAATTTAGTTAACCTCTCTAGCTTCAGTTTCTTCACCCGTACGATGCAGGTATTAGCTTTTAGAGCTATGTTGAGGATTACATGCAATGATTTGAGTAAACATCTGCCTGTGATACAATAAGTTCTCACTAAGCATCAGCTATTATTATTACACATGCTTTAGTGTGACTGAGTTGAATTGGGTCTGAATTTTAAGCTTGGTTGCTAGTCTGAAGAGGGAGGACTTTATTGCTGGAGGCCCTGGGAAGATGTGGGTGGCTGTGAAAGAGATGCGTTAGGAAAGGGTTCCTCCCCTAAATTGGCCAATAGTGGCACACTTCAGTACTGAAGACCTAGTCCCAGGAGTTGCTGGGCCTTGAGGGACAGACACAGGCCCAGCCTTTCTGGGGCACCCTGGAACATGAAGCCATCCCCACCCCATCCTAGGATGAGTCTTCCTGACTCATTACATGTCAAAGGTCACCTTCTCCATCCCCTATCCTGCTTCTCTTTACCTACATCCTGGAACACAGGATGTTTGAAATTCAGAATTCACTTCTGAATTATGCCTTGTTCTACCACTCCTGGGTGGACTGTCCCCAATCTACGTGCTATTTTGACCATGCAGGTAATCCCCCTTCACACATACACAGGGCCTTGTAGCCAGAGTTCCTATGACTTCAGGCCTGGGACATAGATGGGAAAGGTGTTCCAAGTTCCGACAGGGAGCAGAGCATCAGGAAATCTGGGGGGCGGCCAACCGACCTGGACAGATGCCTGAAGTCAGGGGAAGAGGTTTCTGGAAGCTCAGGCATCAAGACAAGGATGAGGAATATGGGGCGCATCACAAGGATGACCTAATTAATTCTGCTTTGTGGAGAACTCTCAAGCTAGCTTGTAAAAGACTCCTGCTCACAGCATCTTAAAGGCATCACCGGGCATCTGGCAACAGACGTCCAACTTGGCTTCCTCTCCACCCCGGAACTAGATCAGCGTTGCAAGCCATTCTTGGGTTTATTGTTCATAGGAATGGCATCTACACTTTCTGTTTGTCAAGCACTGACTGTGTGCTGGGAGCACATTCATTGAATGCATTCTCTTCTTGAATCGTCACAGCAAATCAATAAATTAGCTATTATTATTACCTCCATTTTACAGATGAGGAAATGGAGGCTTACTAAGTGGCTTAAGGTTAGCTAAGGTCACTGAGCTAGGTAGCTACCCTATATCTGGCTCATGGCCAGTTCAAACTTGGAATCATCTCACTGCACATACTACTTCCTGATTGTTCTTTTGGTTACTGGCTACTGGTGTTTCTGCAGTGGGACAGAAATGTTTGGACCTCAAACACTTCAGAAAGGCTCACGCCTGTTGCTCCTTAATCTTCCCTCCGTGTGTGACTTGCATTGGCTACGACCGAGTCTCCACTGCTCACCTGGCTTGGGTTGTGACCTGCCCTTGTCATGGTGTCTGTTCTTCCAGTTTGAACTTTCTTAGCTGCCTGAGTCCCGCCTCCGGTTACCCCTGTGCTTGTTCTGTCTGTTCAATAGTAGCCCATTTATGCTTCTGGTATCTGTTCCCAGAAGGGCCTTGTCCTGGCCTCCTTCTCTAGGCCCCTGATCAGTCCACATTGCCTCTTCCCTCTCTTTTACCTCCAAGGCCACTGATCATGACCTCTCTCATTCCCTGGGTGTATCTCTCCCCGAGCCCAGGCCCTTGAGGACAAGCTTTTCTGCTACAGTGAGTTCTCCCTGCCAAGATGACAGAGCCAGGGAGACAGAGTGGGGGTTTGTGGAACCCAGGTCTATAGAGTTAACCTCTACCTTTGTCTTTTGCTTAATTATTAAAATGCATATCACAGTAGAGAAAATGGGGACCACTGTGTTTGATTACAAATACACAGTAAAAATTGTAAACACTTGTAGCAGGTCAACCACTTATTTGTTAGTACACCCATCGCACTCATACATTGCATTTCTGTGTGATTATCATGTAGTCAATGAAAAATTTGTCCTTGGGTAAAATAGCGTGTTAGCTTTGTTAGGCTAATTTTAGTTTTTATTTATTTACAACCCTAAACTCTATCTTATATAACCTCGCCCTTCCTGGATAGATAGTGATTGACTGTATTTATTTGGACACAACTAAAGCTTACTAGGTAGTGTTGATCTGACTTATCATAACAGTGCTTTGCTGGGGAATTTCCCAGAAAGAGTTCACGGCCCTGAGAGTAAGTCTGAAGGAGGAGGCTTTCCCTACCTTCTCCACAAGAACAAGCGTGTATATGTGAAAATGGAGTAGGAAGGGCAGCTCATCCCAGCAGAATGTGGAGGGGACATATTTCTGGGTGATTCTGGTCTATGTTTCTACCATTGTAGAAGAGACCCATTTTGAGTCTATCTTGTGATTGATGTTGGCTAATTAGCCAGGTTGTATTACTTAATTTCATTTGTTAGTGCAGATTTTTCCTTAAGAAACAATAAAAGCTATCCAGTTCAGGATTTTATTCTCGGATGAGGAGCTAGGCTGAGGACACGATTCCTGTCTGGTGCAGATGGAACCCACCCAATTGCCAAGTCGTTCTGCAAGAGCAGGGGCAATGCTGGCCAAGACTGCCCTCTGACGAGGGGACACTGAAAGTGATCAAATTCCTGGGATGGGGAAGAGACCTCATGCAATGACCTGGGCAATATGCACCTCTGCAAATGGAGGGAGGGAAAGGGACCTCTAGAGGCCAAGCCCGCAGGCCAGGGTGGCTCACTTTCACTTCACTGCCTGTGGCATCAGGCCCCAGGAGTGTCTTCTACAAGCCTGGCACTAATGCTGCTTCACTGAGCCCTTACTGTAGGTATTGATAATTAGTAATAGACTGATCCTTTATTCCTCCTTTATCCTTGGTAGGGTCCCTTTGACAAAATAAGAGATTGCAGATGTGTGAGAGAGAAACTTGCCCAACTGCACACCATTCCCGAATATTTATTTATTCTTTTCCAGCTCTGGTCAAATTTCTAAACTAAAGGGAAGGCAGATGGCTTCCTACAAATAAAAATAGACTTCATCCCCTGAAGTTGCACAGCCTTGTTTGAAGGGCTGAACCTGGTGTTTGAAAGATTCTGAAGACATGCATGTGGTTTTATGTTGCATGCTGCAGTGAGACAGACAACCAGGAATCGGTGAAAATGACCGTGGAAAGGCTCAGGATACTCCAGAGAACAGACTCCCAGGGGCCTTCCTGCCATGCCCACGATCAAGGTCTGCAGGAGGAATGGGACTGTGGGAAAGAAGTAGAGCATGAGACCCTAGACTGTTTGGGGGCTGAATCTTGGTCTAGCTGTTGTGTGACCTTGAGCCTCAGTGTCCTCACCTGTTAAGCGAGTTGCATGAAGACTCAGTGAAATAATGTGTATTAGTGATCTATTGCTGTATAACCAATGACCCCAAAACTTAGTAACTTAATACAACAACATGGGTTATCTCAGATTCTGTGGCTCAGGAATCTTGGTGCAGCTTAACAGGTCCTCTGACTCAGTGGCTCCTAGACAACAGTCAAGGTGTCTTCTGGGTTGCAGTCATCTCAAGGTTCATTGGGGGAAAGAGCTGCTTGCAAACTCACTCATGTGGTTGTTAGCAGGCCTCAGGTTCTCTTGGGCCTCCTCCCTCTGACTCATGCCCAGGACCGTGAACTTCCTCTGGGAAGTTCCCCAGCAAAGCACTGGTGTGTTAGGTTAGACCAACCCTACCTAGTAGGGTTTCACCGTGACTGAATAGATATGGTCAAACAATATCTGTGGCCTCAGGTCCTTATGGCGGTTGGCTGGGGATGGTCCTCATTCCTTGCCCTGTGGGAGTCTCCAGAGGGCAGCTCACAACAGCGAAGCTTATTTCCTTAGAGCAAGTCCTAGAAAAGAGCCAGAGGGAAAAGGAATTCCAGCAAAAAGGAAGTCACAGCCTTTGATAACCTGACCTCAGAAATACAACCCATTTCATCTGCCCTATTTTATTGTGAAGCAAGGCACAGTCTGCTCACAAAAGCAGGGGATTGTACAAGAGTGTGAATGCCAGGAGGCAGGGATCATTAGGAGCCATTTACAAGCAGCCTACTGCACGATGTGTGCATACAGTGTCTATCCTTGCTTCACATGGTGGGTACTCAGTTTATGTTAGCAGCCTCCTCGCTCTAGTTTACATACACTTTTAGAGCTTTTGTGCTACAATGGTAACTTTGCTTGGATACAATGGCAACTCTGCTTGGATGAGGTATAACCTGTGGTCCTTGGGAATCTTCTGCAAGCCACAGAGCTACACGGATTTTTCAGTCTTCCCCTCCCACACTTCCCCTCAGTGTGGCCTATGCAGAGAGTATGAGTCCAAATAGTGGCCAGTGCTAAGTCCAGAGGTAGCCGATCCCTTCTAAGATAGCTCCTCCTAGAGTCCAATGTGCCAGAGACAGATTTTGCCTTCACCAGGACCTACTGAGCTCCTACGATGTTCCGGGAAGCATCAGGAAGCAAAACAGATTGAAGGTCCTGCTCACATGGATCTTGCATGTTAGTGAAGGTAGATAGACATCAAGCAAAACAAATAAGGACAACACAGGCATTTCCCCTCTCAGGTTGTAATTGCCTGATGGGCTCTTCCTGCCTGCTGCACGAAGACCACGGCATTGCAGTCAAGAAAAAGTTTAATAGATGCAAGTCTGGCCACACCATGTAGGAGATGGAGTTCGTACTCAAGTCCATCTGCCCAAAGTCTCTTAGTTCCTAACTAAGGGTTTTTCAAAGGCAGTTTGTGAAAAGGGGTGGAAGTGACTATGTGGTGGGTGCTCGCTGCCAGTTGTTGGGGTGGAGATGAAATCATAGGAGGTTGAAGCTCTCCTTTAACACTGAATTGCTGCCAGTGGGGGTCACCAGAGGGGGGTTGGCAGGTCCAGGTAGAGCCATGGGTGTCAGACATGCAAAAATCCTGAAAAGATATCTCAAAAGGCAAATCTACAACAGTGGTGTTATCTGCAGGAGTGGCTGCCAATCATTTGTGTCTACGTCTTACCCGAATCAGGCTCTTCTCTTCCCCCTAGCCTGATGGGCTTTCATTAGATTTGCAAAGGCAATTGAGTTTGGGGGAAAGCCTGTTATTATTTAAACTGTAAACTAAATGTGTCTCAAAGCTAACTTGGCCTAAGCCCAGGAATGATGAAGGGAAAGGCAAGATGGGGGTGTCAGTTAAATCAGATCTCTTTTACTGTCGTAATTTTCTCACTCATATAATTTTTGCAAAGGCAGTTTCAGGGTCAGCAATCTTTTGCTGAAAATTAGACATTCTGTGCAAAAACCCAGCCTGGAAGTCCATTTCTTCTTATGTTAAATGGAGGAAATGGTGATGTGTTACAAGAACACCAAAACCTCTAGTCACTTCCCTAACAGATAACCTAAACACAGTTAACACCCGTAGAATATATTATTATGAATGCCTAAATCATCACTTGTCTTGGTCTCTAATCAATTAACAAGGTTGTTAACAGTCATCCTGTGTGCAGCAACAAATCAGTTTGCACACCATGCCATACGTAGCCTTACCTTTTTTTTCCTTTTGAGACAGAGTCTTGCTCTGTTGCCCAGGCTAGAGTGCAGTGGCATGATCTTGGCTCATTGCAACCTCTGCCTCCTGGGTTTAAGTGATTTTCCTACCTCAGCCTCCCAAATAGCTGGGATTACAGGCGCCCACCACATCCAGCGAAATTTCGTACTTTTAGTAGAGATGGGGTTTTGCCGTGTTGGCCAGGCTGGTCTTGAACTCTTGACCTCAGGTGATCCACCCCCATCGGCCTCCCAAAGTGCCAGAATTACAGGTGTGAGCCACTGCGCCCGGCCCATAGCTTTACCTTTAAGGTGAGTCCTGGCAAATAAATAAGACATATAGCCAGGAATTCAATACTTTTAAGCAAAAATACGGGTAAAATTTACAGGAACTTTTTATTTTTAGAGTAAAAAAAAGCAATTTGCTGAAATGAACTGCTATTCACTAAGCAAAGAATTTTGAGACTGGAGAAAGGAGAAACCTTAAGATGCACAGTCCTTGCTGTCACGCAGCTTGCCTTTCAAAACACCTGCATGCACTTCTGACATTCTACCAATTGTATTTCAATTGTAACTGGAGATTCTCCTGCACATCATTTTATTAAAGATGTCACATTGAGCTAGCAGGACATATGTGTACATTTTTCCTTTATTACTGTAGACTGAAGAAAATACTGCTTTGAGAAATGTGTATATTCTTTGAAGTTTGGGTACTAAAGACCAGAGGGACCCCACTGTTAGAATATTAACTTAGAGGGGGATCTCTTGAGGTAGCCCCTGTAAATTAATATTCTAACGGTAGGATAGAGGCAGTGAGATATGCCACAGGGAAAACGAAGTGAGGGAGGGGGAAGGTAGACAGAGCAGCAAATGCAAAGCCTGTGAGGCAGAAGATGCTCTAGAATGTTCTAGAAAAAGCAACGGGGAGTGGGTTCCCCTGTGAGCACAGTGAGGCAGCCCAGCAGGAGATGTGATCAGAGACATAAGGATGGTGGGTGGGGGAGGGCTCCACACCATTTTTACCCTGGATGAGGTTGGAAGCCACTGGAACCTTTGCGCTATTCTCAGTCTTAGAGTACTCGGAGGTCTTCAAGGGTAGGGCAGGGTTGCTGCCTCCATCTTCAACCAATTAAGCTGTGGTCGCCACATTTTCCCTGCTGAACCAAGATCTGCAGCAGGCAGGAGGGCATGGACTGAGCACAGGCAGATGTAAAAAATCCAAGCAGCGTGGGACTTCTCCCTGACCACCCTCAGAAAATGGCTTGGGTGCAGAACATCCAGGATGAGCATGGCGGGGAGTTTACTCTCCATAGCTTCTTGCACATGCCAGAACCTATTGCCTGAGAGGCACCAGAGGCAGTCAATGTGCAGGGATTTTACAGGTGCTGGAAGGGACCTCCCTCTTTATTTCACCAAATATGGCCCACTCGATTGCCCTCCAACACAGCGCTGAAGCCATCACTCTCCCCCTTTTGTATGTAGCCTTGACCGTGGCATCCACATGCAGATTGCATCTGGGGGTAAGTAGGGAGGGTAGGAGTTGCTCAGAAGGACCTGCCATGCTCAGTGCTTTATATACATGAGCTCGCTTTGCTCAGCAACCTAATGAGGTCATTATTTTTATTCCCATTTTATAGGTGAGAAAACTGAGGCTCAAGAGCTAAGGTAACTTATCCAGCATTAAAGAACGAGTAAGTTTACTATGTGGGGTTCAAACCCTGGAGCTTCTGATGGCAGAGCCAACTGTCTTCACCCCACTCTGCACAAACTGACACGTGGCCAGCAATGACCTCAAATATCATGGCTGATTGATGGGATTAGACAAAGTCAGGGTCAGGGCTCCTAGTGGTCGGGTGTTGTCACCTGACAGCAGGTCTGTGAGGAATACCTAGGGGCAGAGGATAAGCTTGTTTGGCAGGGAAGGGCATTGGGGGTTTGGGGTGGGTGGCGGGTGGGGGCTGGATATAAAAGCAGGAATAAAGTGTTTCCTGTCTTCTTGGGAGAACAGGGCCAGTCACCCTTCTGGCTTCCCTAGTGGGTGGTCCACCTCCTGCCCCACCGCATTATGCCTTCATTGTATTTAGCTTGGCAATCTTTTTTTTTTTTTGAGACGGAGTCTCGCTCTGCCGCCCAGGCTGGAGTGCAGTGGCCGGATCTCAGCTCACTGCAAGCTCCGCCTCCCGGGTTCACGCCATTCTCCTGCCTCAGCCTCCCGAGTAGCTGGGACTACAGGCGCCGCCACCTCGCCCGGCTAGTTTTTTTTGTATTTTTAAAGTAGAGACGGGGTTTCACCGTGTCAGCCAGGATGGTCTTGATCTCCTGACCTCGTGATCCTCCCGTCTCGGCCTCCCAAAGTGCTGGGATTACAGGCTTGAGCCACCGCGCCCGGCCGGCAATCTTTTAAATTAATGATGTAGAGATTCTCTAAACGAATCCTGCCACCAACGCTCACACATTTCAGGGAAAGATCCATTGCTTGGGAGTTAGTGCTAAAGAAAAGCCATCTTACAAGAAATTTGGTTCCATTAGCCATGTAAAAGAAAATGGGAAAGAAAGGAGTGTTAGACATTATCCCTTTCCCGTTTTTCATAATGACAGAGCGATTCCAAATAAACGTGGAGTACAAAATCACAGCTGGGTTTTCTTTTAATGCTGAAGTATGGGAAAATCTTTAATTTTTACCAGTCCTGGGGGCTGGAGGTATGAAACTTTGCTAAATAGGATGCACCCACCAAGCATATTTTATTAGAGCTACTCTCCAACGGTGCTTTCAATTTTAAAACAGTTGCTTTAAAAAGCCTCTGGGGGCAGACACAGCAATCTCAGTTAATCCTGTAATAATAAAAACCAGCCGCTAAAGTGCTGCTGTAACAATAATGACCAACACACAGGCTTGAAGATGGATTGCACGGAGGATTTCCTGCCAAGGAGTATTAGGGAGGCACCATGACTCCCCCTCCTTCCTTAGCAAGCAGTCCGAGGCTCAGCCTCCCTGTCTGGGCTTTGCTGAACTTGCCTGGAGGCAGAGATAGATGAGGTAATCTCCCAGCATCCTTTTGCATCCTGTGGGTCTGAAAAAATCCCAGGTGTCCTAACCTATCCCAGTGGGAACTGCCTTTTCTATTGGGGGTTGACTGGGTGAAAATTCAACAAAATTATTCAACAAATATTTACTCCACAGTCACCATTTGGAAAGCCTAGGGGGAGTTTTGGGAGGGGGAAGGATGAAGAATGGGTCATTGATCCTACACCTGAAGAACTGAGGTCTAATGAAAGACAGAGGGATGTTCCTAGAAACCTAGTGCATCAGTTAACTGGGAAAAGCTGCAGCCACTTGTGCAAGGCGTTAGGAGGAAAGAATCACCTGTGATGGGTGCAGGGCTGGATAAAGGCTTCCCGAAGAGGCAGCAGCTGCGATGACTTTTTGAAGAGCAAGGGGATTTTGGTGGCTGGAGAAGGGCAGAAGAGCTCCAGGTTGAAACGGTAAGAATAGAGACAGGGCTGTGGGGTGTGGATTTGTGTAATTCCTCCTGGCAGCATCGGTAGAGCCAGGAGATGCGTGGAAGACGGTGCCCGAGGCGTGAAAGAGGAGGGGCCCAACACAGACAGTCTTGAAGGCACATTCAGGAGTTTGGACTTTACCTTGTAGATAACAATGAAGATTTGAAAGGAGGGAATGAGCTAAACCTCAGGAAAGCAAATCTGATGATGGCAAAATTAAAAAGAAAAATACATTTTAGATGCATCTTACATTTTGTCTACAAGGTCCCAGGAACCTGGTTTTGTCAGTCCTACTCAGGAATAGAGTTCCATATGGGAAACTGACGTTAAGGCAGCCCAAACACCTCCTCACTTAGATCCCAAACACCGTAGGGCCATTTTTGTCCTTTAGTCATCTAGGAAGCCAGGAATGCACTGGAATTTTCCAGGGAGGTTCCCTTCGTAAATGGCCGCTGATAGTATTGAAAACAGAATTCTGACTTCTGGGCCCTGAGATTGTGAAACGTCTCTGTGTGGTTTGGCTCTGCCGCTGGGTCCAGTTTTACATCACTGACTTTATGAGGGCCTTAGGTATCGTGAGAAAGGATCAGCCCTAACCACACATGCGTGCGCGTGGGAGAACACACACACACACACACAAAACAGGAACTGATGTGAAAATCCACTTTCCAGAGTGGTGTTCTGGGATAGGTATATACTGAGCCCAGAAATAAGTAAACATACTTATGAGCCCTGACCAGCATGTGTTTAAAAAAAAAAAAAAAAAGACTTTTTTACCCTTTAAATACAGAGTTTTAGAAAAGTAGCAAGAGAAAAAAGAACAAAAAACAAAACAAACAAACAAAAAACCCAAAAACTGAGAAGCAAAGGAATTGGCCAGAAAAATAGAAAAATAGATTCTAGAAATTCAAAGGGTGAAGTATTCTCTTGCAGTTCGGGAGGTCTGTGGCTGGTGGGTTGGATGTGGATGCCAGGCATTTGCTGGCAGCCTAAGGTGGAGAGAAAGCCTGGTCCAGATTGTCAGGAGGGGAAAGGGGACCCTAGGCGGGAGGCAGAGCCATGGAGCGTCCTGAGGATTGGAGTCAATGTGGGGACAGGAAGTGCCTTGCCAGACACCCAGAATCTTTCCAGGAGCTAGGATTGCCATAGGCAACAAAAATCACAACCAAAACAAGAAGAACCAAAGCTAGGAAGCCCAGCTAAATTTGAATTCAGATAAACAACAAGTACTTTTTTAGTAGGAGCATACAATATTTGGGATACACACTAAACGTTATTTGTTGTTTATCAGAAATTCAAAGTTAACTGGGCATCCTGTATGTGGTCCGGACAAGACGTAATCACAAAGCATCACTCAAAGCAGGAGCGCCTGGGGGTCAGGCCTCAAGGCCACCTTCAAGGGCCACAGTGTGGGATGAGGAGCCCTGGGACTGACGCTGTGGGATCAGCCCCGAGCACAGGGTTGGCTGAGGTGATCTGAAGGAGTCTGTACAGTACTGGCCAGCTGTGAATATGCCTCCATCATTTTCATGACAAATGATTTTTTTTCTCATTGATTTTCACGCAGGTTGAGTTGTATTTGCAAGACCATTGGAGGCTATTTTGCTTCTTTTGATTTCATTTGTTTTTTAACCCTGCCTTGTACTCTACTCCTTAGTCATTATGCACAAGAGACATTCTATCATCATTAGCTGAATGTATTGTGTCCAAACTCATTCTAGGCACAAGCCTTGGGGTGGTTGGCATTGAAGAGAGGAATTCTGTCTCCCGATCCCCTGCAACTGCTTTGGTGCAGGGCTGGGTGTGCAAGAGCTTAGGTGGCTATAGAAGCAAAGTCAAAGCAACCCTGTCATTTCATCTCCCATCAATTCACCCCTTCAGAAATTCATTCAACAAATACTGACCGGGGAGCTACCGTGTTGGTTGCTGCATCCCAATCTCAAAGACAGCAGAAGAGAAGCAGGCATGCTCCTTGTCCTTGAAGAAGCTCTATTTCTATTTTTTTTTTTTGAGATGGAGTTTCACCCTTGTCACCCAGGCTGGAGTGCAGTGGCACCATCTCAGCTCACTGCAACCTCTACCTCCTGGGTTCAAACGATTCTCCTGCCTCAGCCTCCAGAGTAGATGGGATTACAGGCATGCGCCACCACGCCCAGCTAATTTTTTGTATTTTCAGTAGAGATGGGGTTTCACCATGTTATCTAGGCTGGTCTTGAGCTCCTGACCTCAGGTGATCCACCCACCTTGGCCTCCCAAAGTGCTGGGATTACAGGCGTGAGCCACTGCGCGCAGCCAGAAGCTCTGTTTCAACAAGTAATTCGTGTGGGGTGCAGGGGTGTCTGGGTGGGGAAAGGCAGAGAGAAGAGGTAGCTATTTGCAACCCTAAATGAGGCGAGGGCAGGTGGTCAGTGCTGGGCAGACAGATCAGCGGATATGAATACAGGAGTGTGCAGGTGATAGAAAGTGGGTGTGTCTGAGGACCTGAAAGGAATTCAGGTGGGCCAGAGCACGGGCTGCCAGAGAGCAACAGAGAGAGAAGGCTGGGGAGGAAGTGGGGTCTGTGTCCCCATGGACTTTGTTTCTGATATTTGTATTCATATGACTGGACTCAGGGGTGTTCCTGCACCTCTCAAGCTTCTTTTCCTCTCGATATAATGAGATGAGGGTAATCGACCAAGGCAGCCAGCTTTGAGGGAACAATGTATTAGTGGAAAATGATCTGTAAACAATAAATTACTAATGCTATAGACAATCAACATAACTTAAGGGGTTTGGTAACGCCAAGTTCTATGAGACACACCTCTCACTGCATGTTATAGAAAACACCAGACTCACACCCTAAACCCACCACACACGGAGCCTGGCACCCAATAAATTTGGTTGAACTGAACGGAAAGAGTAATTATCAATGTCAGTTGCTAAGGGCTACAGAAGACAGTGAAGAGAAAGGGGAGAGGGTTTCTGAAGGAACCAGAGATCAGTTTGTCGGGGACCACACCATCTTGTGTTAGAAGTTGTAATGGATCAAACAAGCAGCGTTCTGACTTCATAATGAGTCTGTAATTCAAATGAAATAAAGTTCCTAAATGGATTCTTTCTAACCTAATTTGTTTCACTTGGTGCATTTTAAACTCGATTTGATAAATGCAACTCAATACACAGCAAATAAATTGTTTACAAATCTTATTGCATATTTAAGATTTTCATCCCTGTAGATACTACAAGAAAAACAAAAACCTTGAGCACAGGACATCTATAAATATTGGAGACAGTTTATCATTACATTGACCAAAAGAAAACACTTGTGAGCGTTACCTAAATAAACTCAGTAACAATTTGTGTTTTTCTTCCTTTTTTAAAACCGCATGGAAATTATATACACTCTAAAGAAAAGTATTGGGAACTGGTTGAAAGCTATTTAAAAATACTTAAGACAAAGCATAATTTAAAGTGCTTAGGACATATAAACTTTATTTGGAGGAAAATCAAGCATTAAACAGAAATACTTTCTTACTTCAGCCTTTGTTATTGAAAATCCTTCTAAATTGCTTATTTATTCCACTTTTTTGCTTCAGTGAGTAAAGAACTTTGCATCTACACTAATCTTTCTTTCACAGCCATGGATCTTGTCTTGTTTTGGACAACATGGACACATGGAACATGATCATGAAATCACAGTTAGGTAACATCAGACTGAGAGAGATCCAGGGAGATAATGTTGTAATACCCTATGTTATCAAAGGGAAAGGAGAATTCTAGAGAGGCAAAGGGACTTGCATGAGATTCAGCGAGAGCCAGACACAGCTTTCCCTCTTCCCAGGCTGGATTCCTTCCACCATTCATATCACACATCCGTGCAGTCACATACAATGGGGCTGGATCTACATTTATGCAATGTAAGTGCCACATGCAATTCTTTTCTGGGCAGTAATGCAAAAAGGATAATGCAAAGGGGATCCTTGCTTGAAAGTATTTCTGCTCTAAGACAGGGAAGTAGGGAGGACACTCATGAAGAGCTTCCTGTCATGAATGTGGTTCATTCATTCTTAAAATCTGCCCTCTCTGCAAGTAGACATCCTTTCCTTCTCTGCCGTTACAGCCAATGGGTCACTCTTCCTTCCCCTTTCTTTCTCTTTCGAGCTATAAAAGGGAAATGATACCCTCTCCAGTTGCCTTTTATTTCATGGTCTGCATTTGGGAGAGACATGGTTTGGCTTCTCCACAGGCAGAAGCCATGTGCCAGGAAGCTTGAGTCGTCTGTTTCCAATAAGTGTGCTGTCGTTCCTGAGGCATGGATGAGGAGCTCCAGCAGCAGCTGTCTTCCTTGTCGTGCTACATGCCATAGCCATCCTAGTCAAGTGTCTCCCTCTCCTTCCTCTTGAAGGCCCTTCTCTAGACAGGGAGGTAGGGGAGGAGGTGGCTGGGTTTTTGTTTTGCTGTGCCATAAATATCACTGACTCATTCACCATTGTAGTTTGCAGACTATCCATTCATGCACGTTATTCATTCTTCATCCAACCAGTGTTTCTTTAGCAAACATCTGTTGATCACCTACTCATGCTAAGCACTGGGGATACTTAACAATGACGCAGACAGATCCCTGCCCTTGAGGAGCGCACATTTTATGGCTTTATCAGACAGAGTGGTGGAGGGAGATCGTCCTTCAGAGGATTTGTCTAAGGAAAGTTTAATGAGCAGACTACTTGTGAGGGGTGGCAGGGTTAAGGGACCCAGTGAGGGATGTTCAGGCCCCTAGGGGTAGAACCTGGAGCAGCCATCACTAGCTCAGTCCTAAGGGACAGAGGGGAAATAGTGTTCTCAGAGCCGGTGGCCACTGAGCCCCAAAGAAGATTCTGTCAAGAAGATCCACCCGACAGGAGCTGTAGCCAGAAAAAATGTCAGCCTTTGCCAGGCTGCCTCTGGCAGGGAAGAAATGGGAGGTGGGGGCACATACCTTGACCTCTCTCTCCCCTCATCTTCAACCTCCTGTGGCTGAACCCAACTGGTAGGTGGCAAGCAAACTGGCGTGATGTAGACTTAGCATTAGCTTACAGGGCACAGAGCATGCAAAACAGGGTGGAGAGTGTATCAGGGAACCAAGGAGCATAATCAGTAGAGTGTCCCATTTGTCACCTGTGAGTGGAAGTCGGAGGATTTAATGTGTTCACATTGCAGTCCCAGCCATGGCTGGTGAGCTCTCAAATGCGTACCACACAGCACTGAATTGGGGAGGGCTCAGTGGACACAATCGCTGGGCATCATTGCCAGAAACCAATAGCTGGCTCTGGGGTCTGGACCCTTCCTGATGGTCTGCAGAAATGAAGACTTACTCCAGGAGCCAAAATAAAGAGGCGGTGGTGTAACCACTTGGGGGTCGGGGAGAGTCTGAACAAAGATGACCGGAGGAGCTGCCTTGGAACTGCATCATAATCACACACAAAATTATGACAAGGTCTTTGTCCTTGAGCAATTTATAATCTCACTCAGGAGAGCAAATCTATGTGGAAAGATAAGAAACAATAACAACAAAGCAAAAACAAGAAGCAGTGAAGGCAGAAGCCCAGCAGCAAGCAAGTTAATAGTGGTAAGGGCTGCCCATTCCTCTGCTCAGCTGGCAGCTACCAGCAGACGGTGACATCACAGTGTTGTATGCTACCTGCTGTTGCCTGCTGTATACACACACATGCACACACATGCATGCAGACAGACACAAGTGCACACACATAAGTGCACGTGCATGCACACAGAGGTGAACACATGTATGCATAAGACACACAGACATATACAATGTATTTGCACACACACGCTTGCACACACAAACCCATGCACACACATGTGTGAGCACACATTATGCATGCCCACACATAACACAAGCTATGTTTCCACAGCTACAGCTGCTCGTGGCAATTTTCTTTATCAGCCTTTGCAAATGAACCCATGAAAATATGAGGGAGAGATGGAGAGGTGATAGAAGATTGGTAGACACACACAGCGCTAGTGGTGCCCAGGCTCCATTTTCAGTAGCCATGGTCCTTTTGAATTCTGGGTTATTTTAGAAAGAACAAAGGCTTGTCTGCCTTTGCTGGATCCTTGGTGATTTTATTGATATCATGATGTCCAACTAAACACTAGGGGAATTGGGGAACTCAGTGTCTTCAGTTCATTTTGTGCTGCTATAACAGAGTACCACAGACTGGCTAATTCATAAAAATCACAAAATAATTCCTTACAGTTCTAGAGGCTGGACATTCCCAGATCAAGGTGCCAGCCAGTTTGGTGTCTGGTGAGGGTTTGACCTCTGCTTCCAAGATGGCACCTTGAAACCTGCATCCTCTGGAGGGGATAAGTGCTGTGTCCTCACGTGGCAGAAAAGCAGAAGAGAGTGAACCTAGTCCCGTGATGGAGGGCATGGAAGCCCCATTCACAGGGAGAAAAGAGAGGATGGTTTGCCAGTGCCACCGCCTTTATCTTTCCTCGGAAGATGTTCGCCTCTGGACATTCCTTCACCCTCCTCCTGATCCTCAGTTCAGGACCTTGGTACCTGGGAGGTGTGAAACTTACACAGATACTGCCTTTCAGATGGCACTGAGTCAGGATGTAGACTGGCGATTAACAGCCAGTGGGGCACATAATACCTGTTGGATAAAGAAGTGCCTAGGCACGGCCCAGAGACATCAATGGTAGCTGTCATTTATGAACTGGCTAATCCATCTTTTATCCTCTATTTCAGGGTCATTCTTCAGAATAAAGGGGGTAGCACCCACTGCTGAAGCTTAGCCTATATTCGCTACCTTCCTGAGACTCTTCCAGGGCTCTGCCTTCTCTCCAGGAGTGCCACCTTAGGTTCCCAGGCCCCTTGACTTGATGCTTTATTATATGATACGATTTGGCTGTGTCCCCACCCAAATCTCATCTTGAACCCTGGTTCCCATAGTCCCCATGTGTCATGGAAGGGACCCAATGGGAGGTAATTGAATCATGGGGGCGGTTACCTCCGTGCTGTTCTCATGATAGTCAGTGAGTTCTCATGAGATCTGATGGTTTTATAAGGGGCTCTCTCCCCCACTTGGCTCTGTGCTTCTTGCTGCCACCACACGAAAAAGGACGCATTTGCTTCCCCTTCTGCCATGATTGCAGGTTTCATGAGTCCTCTCGAGCCATGCCGAACTGTGAGTCAATTAAACCTCTTTCCTTTATAAGTGACCCAGTCTCAGGTGTGTCTTTATCAGCCGCACGAGAACGAACTAGTACAGTATGTAAACTGATATTTCATGTCACTAGAGGCTCCTCATGAAAGCCGCCCCTCTAGTCGACCTACCTTAGGTACTATGTTAATAAAAAAGGATTCATGTTGCAATGCCCTTGGGAATAATCAGGGTCACACCTGGCTATGCTGTTGCCAAACCCCACACTGATTATGTATGACAGTGAGGGAACCACCCCACTCACCACCCCCTAAGACTTCATTTGCACACCAAGCAAACTTTTGTCTGAGGAGGGCAGAATCTGCTTAGGCCTGGGCAGTTTCTGTGTCCTCTCAGAGCAGTTTGACAGTCAACACAGACCACGGCCACTCTCTCTCTGCAAGACTCAGCTTTCCAGAAACCTCTCCTCAGCTCCTCAGCCACTGACCCGGAGCAAACAGCACTCCCGGAGGAGTCAGGGATGGAGGAGTCAGGGATGGAGGAGTCAGGGATGGAGGAGTCAGGGATGGAGGAGTCAGGGAGCGTGATGCCAACATAGGAAATACAAAGAATTGTAAACCATGCACTCTTTTTCTTGGATGAGATGTCAAGAAAGCTTTTTTCAGTTGTAGACATTCCTTCAAAACAAACCAAAAAAAAAGTGGGTTGCATGCTTTTGTGAATCCTTGCTGTTCTTTTTCTCCTTTTCATTTTCACCGCAAGAATTCATAACCAGGCTAAAGAATAAGTCTTCCTACATAATATAAAAGCAGTAGAACTACTGGTGATATTAATAATACTTTATATTTATAGAGTACTTTTTCATCTTTAAAGTCCTTTGTAAATATTAACTAATTAAACCCCTTAGCAAAAAAGTACTTTACCTTGTTTGCTTCTAGGCATTGAGTCAGTAGTGGACTGAATTATAATTCTCCCTGTGGAGTGATTTGGTATCTTTTTCAAATAGACAACATTGGATGAGATGCTTTTTATGTCCAATCTGACGTCAAATTTTATTTGTTTATTTATTTATTTATTTATTTATTTATTTATTTACTGAGGCAGAGTCTAGCTCTCTCACACAGGTTGGAGCGCAGTGGCATGATCCCAGCTCACTGCAACCTCTGCCTCCCAGATTCAAGCAATTCTCCTGCCTCAGGCTTCCAGGTAGCTGGGATTACAGGTGCCTGCCACCACGCCTGGCTAATTTTTGTATTTTTAGTAGAGATGGGGTTTCACCATGTTGGCCAGGCTAGTCTCGAACTCCTGACCTCAAGTGATCCACCCACCTCAACCTCCCAGAGTGCTGGGATTACAGGCATGAGCCACTGCGCCCGGCATAAAGTCAAATTTTAAAAATCACTATAAAAGAATGGACAGGGGGAAGAATTCCAGCCACAGCCAGTCTGTCCCTGTTGTCAGCCTGCCTGTGCTAAAAAGGCAGGAAGTTCTTTCAGCACTGAATCTCAGCTGTGGCTTTCTGAGTATCAACCATGCCCTAGATGCTATCATCTCTGATGGCATAAATAGAAAATTCCAGAAACAAACATCCTTGATTCTATTTGTGTGTATTTGAAAATAAAACTGGCATCAATGCTAATATTGCTATGGGCTATTATTGCCTTGGGTGTATTCTCCTCTTTCCTTTTTGAGGCCTGGCTCAATAGAGCAGGAAAGACACTGGGTAAAAGATGAACTCCTTCCTCTTGCCCACTCTCGGTCTCCATCCTCTTCTCCTCCTCCTGCAATAAAGCTCATTTTCTGGTAGCCCTATTGTCTAGAACATTTGCTGGCACCTAGTCATTGCTCAATAAATACTGAATGGAGAACACGCCTTGGAGAACTCAAAGAATTCAATATCGTCTAAAGCACAGGTGCACCAGCCAGTCACTTGTACCCTAGGCACGGCCCAGTGGTCTCTACAATGCAATTAATCAGGCTTCACACGTCCTAGAGGCCCATCCTATTCTAACCACAGACTGGTTGGTAGCCTGTGAGCAGAAGCTGGCTCCATAAATGGTGCAAAGGAGAAAAAAGGCCATGAAAGTTTCTACCTAACACAAGCACAAAAGCAGGCCCCCCTTCCCAGCTTTCGGACAATCCCCAGACACTGCGTCCTGCTCTTCCTAAGGCCCCTCCCTTCTTCCTCTCTGTGTGATTCTCTTTGGTTTTTATTTTAAGCAGACTTTATTTTAGAGCAGTTCGCTGAGCAGTGGGTTACCCTGCATGTTTAGCTGGGGCTCCAAACTTTCCTGGGAAGTCTCTGATTTTAGGACAGACCCAGGGAATTGCTAAGGATTCCTGCTGGTCCAGGCTCCCAAGTCACACAGCACTGTCTTGAACGGCCACCTTGGCCTTCTGCAAACTGGCTATCAGCAATAACTCCCTCTACTTGCTTTTCCTAACCATTGTCATATCCTTCCCCACTAGAAGATATGCTTCATGAGAACAGAAACCCTGTCTTTCTTGTGCATTGCTCCATCAACAGGCCTAGAATAGTGCCTGGAACACAGCACAGCACTAACTGAATGAGTAATTGAGTGAATGAAAAATTGCTGTGGCTTCAAGCTAAGCTACGACCATCTCTCAGACCACTGCAGTGCTCTCTTGACTCATATCCCAACACCTACTCTTGATCCCTCCAATTATTTCTTCACTCTGTCACCAGCTCAATTCTTTAAAAACACACATAACTCACTCTCCCAGCTAATGACTTTTTGGGGGTCACAGTTTAGACCATATTCCCTAATGGCCTGCACAGTCCCACCTACCCCTTCAGCCTCTTCCTGCAGCCCTATGCTCTCTGCTGTGGCCACACTGGCCTTCTTTCCTGCAGGGATATTCCCCCCTCTCAGAGCCTGTGCTTGGGACATTCTCCTCTGCGGCTCACCTAAAATGACCTCCCCATATCCTGCCAATTTCATCTTAAACACAGCTTCTTTATGCACCGTTTCCTGACTCCTTGTTCTGGGTCTACTTTGTAACTCTCATTGCAGCTCATACTTTTCCTTTATATTACTGATTCTAGTTTGCAGTTACATAATTACTTCCTCTTTTTTATAATCAATGACCAGCTGATTCCCCAGTACCCATGAGCACCATATCCGCGAGCATTCAGCACTGTATCCGAGTCTGCAGACCTAACATGGAGCTTGAAACTGTAGGGGAAAAATAACCCCCATAGCTTGTGACTTGGAACAGGTTCCTATAACAACAGACAGATTACCAGGAGAAAAGCAAACAGAAGCTATGAACATGTACATTTCACATCTGTATGGGAAACACCCGGCACTGGGTACTTCTCAAAGAGGTAACTTTGAATTCCATCTTAGGTAGCATCTTCAACAAAGCACGGTGAAGTTTTTTTCTTTTTCTTTTTTTTTTTTTTTAGACGTAGTCTCGCCCTGTTGCCCAGGCTGGAGTGCAATGGTGCGATCTTGGCTCACTGAAACCTCCACCTCCTGCGTTCAAGCGATTCTCCTGCCTCAGCCTCCCAAGTAGCTGGGATTACAGGTGTGTGCCAGCAAGCCTGGCTAATTTTTTGTATCTTTAGTAGAGATGGGATTTTACCATGTTGGCCATGCTGGGCTTGAACTCCTGACCTCGTGATCCGCCTGCCTCAGCCTCCCAGAGTGCTGGGATTACAGGCCTGAGCCATCGTACCTGGCCCACAGTGCATTTTTATAAAAGTGATAAGACAAAAAAAAAAAAAAAAAGGACTTTGAGTCTCTAGGGGTGGTAACTTGGGGGAAGGCAAATGACTGGCAGATAAAAGCGAATTAGTAGAGCTTGTTAAAGTAGATTCCTCTGGTATCATTGTCAGGCTTGTAAGAGTCTAACGTTGTTTTTGTGAATCTATGCCCTGCTTTTAGGCAAAGTCAGCGAGGGCAGAGATCTTTCATATATCCACTTCTTAATTGCCTTTAGCTCCACAATCCTTCATATTTTGGTGGGCATATTCTGACCTCCCACAGAACATACTTGGCACTGAATATATTATTTGACTATCCTGGTGAGTCTCCATTTGGTCCTGGAGATCCATTGTCCACCATCTCTGCCCTGCTTCGTGCTCTGGAGGCTGACCCTAATGAACGGCATCAATCTGGGTTCTTAACCCTCAGGCTGCTGATGGGGTCAGGCCAGGCCCATGGAGGCTCCGGTAGGCCATGGGAGAGGGAGAGGAGACAGCAGGGTGTCTGTCCCCTGCCCACCTTGTGGGTTGCAGCTGGCAGTGGATGTGCTCCTCGACCTCCAGCCCAGCTCCTGCTGGCAGCTCCTCTCCTGCCTCTGCGTTTCTCCCCTGGTTCCAACAAAATGCTCCTCTGTTGCTGCCCACTGTTGCTAGTGCCTGCACTGGGTGCACCATGTCCCCACCCACTCTCACTAAAGAGTCTGCCTGAGTCCTCTTCAATTCCACGTTGGGGTTGTGCCATGCTTTTTCTGCCAAGTCCCTGACTAAGATGACCATCATGACCCCTTCTCACACTGGAGGAAACTGACCCCATTCACAGAGCTAGCTGGGAACTGAGTCACAATTCAAACCAAGTCTGTTGACTTGTAAAGTCCACGTGTTCTTCACTACTCCACACTGCCCTGAAATTTCTCCTCCCCTCGGACTAGTTTAGAACTGAAGCCACAATAGGGAATGAACTAGAGGTGTTCCTAAACACGTAGTGAAACACTTTACAGATTTCACATACCTGCAGCTCCTGGGTGGGTTTGCATTTAACTCTCAGCCCCTCACTGGTCTTGGAGTCGTCCGAGGAACCTGAGAGTTGATTCCATTCAGGCTCCTCACCCTCATCCTTCAGGCTAGCCATCGTGGTTCTGCACTGACTTGTGCTGCCAACTTCTCCATCCCACCAGACTCACCCACCCTACCAAGTGATGGGTGTCAAAGTCAACTCATAGCTACTCTGCCTAGAAAAGGGCAAAGTGAAATCACTAAAGTAGAATGAAAACATTGTATTTCTGCGGGGCTTAAAGCCTAGACGACGGGTTTATGGGTGCAACAAACCACCACGGCACATGTATACCTATGTAACAAACCTGCACGTTCTGCACATGTATTCCAGAACTTAAAGTATAATAATAATGAAAAAAAGAAAACATTGCATTTCTACCGCTCTGGATCCCACTATCTCTAATTGCTTTTGCAGAGAACCAGGATGCCCAGGCACTACGAGGGTGGCATTCTCCTGTGTGACTGATAAAACTGCCCTCACTTCTCACAGATGCTCTTTGGAAAGCTGCCTGCTCAGTCCGGTGAGGTGGAGTGCTAGAACTCGGGCCTGGGACACCCTTCCTACGTCCTCACAGTCCTCTATGGCTGTGTCCACTCTCTCATCTTTAAACCTTGACCACACCCAGGGTTAAGATTCCCTGTTTGTAATAAAATTCTATTTTGACAGAGGCTTTGCTGCTCGATACTCTCCTACCCCCAGCCCTGCTGCGTGTAGGTTGCAGTGTCAGCAAGCCACAAGCCAAACTCAAAGATCTTCCAAGCTTTAATGAGAACTGGACTTGAAGCCAGCTTCCTTTGAAAACCCCCACACTTCTTAGAACTTTGAAGCTTGCAGGAGAGGCAGAGACAAAATATGTCATGCTCATTAAAACATCTTGGCTCATGACATGGTGGGGTGTTGTGGACACTGGAGTTGAGTGGACCTGGTTCTAATGTCACCGTACCACTGCCTGGGGGCCCTGGGTCACACAGTTGGAAACGCAGAGCCAGGACTCAAACCCTTGGACCAGCTGCTTGCCTTCTCCCTGAGCCTTGGGTCTCTCATCTGTAAAATGGACCAAGCACATCTACCTCAGAGGATTGTAGGTGGTATTGAATGATTATCCTAGAGGATGGGCATGCCAAACCTAACTTGGCACTTAGTAAATACTTGGTAACTTCTAGCTCCCCTTTCTTTCCCTTTCACCATGGTAAATGTGCTTGAGGTATCTATTCTGGGTTCATTCTCTAAGACTTTAAGCCAAGCATCCATTCAGATATTCAGATCCCTGGCAGAGGAGATCTAATGAGGACTCCACAAAGGCCTCAGCCTCACCCTCACCCAGCCGCTCCTCCAGGTTACAGTGAGCTCTTGACCACACCCTCACCATTTGAACTTTGTTTACCAAATGGAGCATTGCAATGCAGCCTTGTTGCCATGGACAACAGTGACTGTCCTGCTGTTACTCAGAATGCTGCAATATTCTCTCTCCACAATAGAGGGAAAAGAGAACATGTTCTAATAAAGAGTGAGTATGAAAAGGCTCAATGACATCAAGATACTCCAAATACCAAATGTGAATGCTGATGGCACAAGAAGGAAGCACATTTACACCAGGGTGGCAAATGGCCCATGCTAGCCAGTTAGCCACATCTTCAGCCTCGTTTTCTTTCTTTCTTTCCTTCTTTTCTTTCTTTCCTTCTTTTCTTTATTTCCTTCTTTTCTTTCTTTCTCTCTCTTTCTTTCTTTCCTTCCTTCCTTCCTTCCTTCCTTCCTTCCTTCCTTCCTTCCTTCCTTCCTTTCTTTTCTTTCTTTCTTTCTTTCTTTCTTTCTTTCTTTCTTTCTTTCTTTCTTTCTTTCTTTCTTTCTTTCTTTCTTTCTTTCTTTCTTTCTTTCTTTCTTTCTCTCTCTCTCTCTCTCTCTCTCTCTCTCTCTCTCTCTCTCTCTCTCCCTCCCTCCCTCCCTCCCTCCCTCCCTCCCTTCCTTCCTTCCTTCCTTCCTTCCTTCCTTCCTTTCGACAGAGTCTTGCTCTGTCTCCCAGGCTGGAGCGCAGTGGCATGATCGCGGCTCACTGCAACCTCCGCCTCCCAGGTTCAAGCGATTCTCTTGCCTCAGCCTCCCAAGAAGCTGGGATTACAGGCACCCACCATGCCTGGCTAACGTTTGTATTTTTTAGTAGAGACAGGGTTTTACCATATTGGCCAGGCTGGTCTCAAACTCCTGACCTCAGGTGATCCGCCTGCCTCAGCCTCTCAAAGTTCTGGGATTACAGGCGTGAGCCACCGTGCCCAGCCCAGCCCCCTGTTTTTCTGGTCCAGAAACATCCCAGTGTATTGTTATTGCAGAAATCTGGAAGGAAGTTTATAGTCTAGGAGCCTGACCTTTCATGTGCTGGTGGCTGGGCTGTTATCACTCTCTCAGGCCGCACTGATGTGCCCTCACGTGTGCTATCAGGGATGGCTGGTGCGCAAGCTCTTTTACTCCCCACCTCATAGGGCAGCCTGGGAAGAAGCGAGACTGGGCCCCACCAGCAGGTCAAGTCAGCTTCAAAGGCTGGTACCAGGAAGCCAGATGGTCAGGGGAAAGATGACATTCCCTGGGTAGATCTGACAAACAGCCTTACAAATTCCAGGGCAAAGAAAAGGGGCCCTTTCCAAGGGAAGAACACAGTGACCAAGCTGAGGTCAAGACCTAGATGTCAGACAGACTGCAGCCACCCTGGGCCAACCTGCAAAGGGTCCGATAAGGAGACAATACTCTGCTCTCAGCTATCCTGGAGGGTGGATGGCCCCAGGCTCTGGGAAGGAGTCCTCCAGGATGCAGGAGGATTGAGCCACCAACCAAAGCCAGCAATTCAAACTTGGAAGAGAAATGCAAAGGCCAAGATAAGGGGAGGGAGAGCTTCTGCATGGGCAGTAAGTCATGTCTGTAACACCTGCCGGAGAAAACCAGGGTCATTCAGAAGTTAAAGTGGGGAAGACAAATTGTATTTGGGACCGTTGCAACAGGGGGAGAGAGGCCCCAGTGAAGAACTGGGCTCTGGTCTGAGTACCTGGATAAGTGCGGATGCATAGCCAACTAGCAGCGGGTAGGAGATGGAAAATCTCTAAGATGAGACATCAAATCTGTGGGGAATTCTGGCTGAACCAACCAAACAGGATTCCTGCTGAAGGCAGTCCAGGGTGGTCAGATACCAAGGGTGAAGAGTAAAGCATTTTGATCAGATACAGAGGGTGACTGGGTAACAAAGATGGGAGATTCTTATTAAACTGCCTTGACAGCATTATTTGCTGAAACTAGATTTTACAAGGAAGCAGACGCAGGTCTAGGAGAAGATTCAGAAGGTTTACTGAAATTTGGCCAAACAAAGAATCTTTGTCACACCCCGGGAAGTCTGTCCTTGGATCTGGATAGTTCAGAAGTAGAAGAAGGAATCTCTTTACCCTGACCCAGACTCAGGCAAGTCTAATGTGCACCTCCTGGAGCCACAAAAGAAGCAGGGACTGAGGACCTGAGAAGGGGAGAGGCTCCCTCCTCTGGACTGTGGCCTGTGTCTAAGCCTGCTGGTAAGAGAGGTGCCAGGATCATGAAGGAAGCCAGCCTATCACCTGGCTGGGTGAGAAGATGGAGAAGACAGAGGCGGAGAAAGCCCTCCTAGCAGCCTGCAGAGCAGCAGTTGGCATGGAGACCGTTCTAGCTGCTCTGCTGTGACAAGGAGTAATTTCATGTCAGGAGCACGCCCTGGAATGGAAGGCAGGGCTGTGGCTCAGAGGACGCAGCTCCCGGTGAAAAGATGGAGGTGGTGAGCCATGGGAAACGCTCTCCACCTGCTTTTGGAAGTCCTCCCTGTGTAGCTCCTTATGACCGAAAAAGCAAACATTAGTGGAACTTGGAGCATTGTGGTGAAAATCAGTAGTTTCCAACTGGATGTGATCAAAAAGAAGTTCCTACTGAAACATTTAGCCTCAGAAGCAGATTTTTTAAAACGAAGCCACAGTTAATGTGCTGATGACCTGAAGATTGACTTGAGCTTCACATTCTGTCTTTGGCTGTGAACAAATAACAAATCAGTGCTCCTGTTGTACGGGCTCAGCCTGTTCTTGGCAGACCACTTTAAACCTTATTATTTTATAGTCTTCTGCGATCTTTCTAGATTTCTATTATATGTTTGGAAAGTTACTCCGACTTAAAAAAAAAAAAAACCTAGATCTTACTTTGTTTGAAATGAAAAACATTAGAGAGTAGATTAACCCTTTAAAAACTAGATATTTAAAAGGGACGTTGTAATTTTCTGGTCAAGTGACTCATACGTTTCGATTTCAGCCCTAAGAGGCAGAGCATGGGTTCAGGATGAGGCACTTCAGGCTGCAGCTGGGAGGAGCTGTATTTCTTGCCTGGTACTTGATCCTTTAACTTCATCATCTCTTCCCTAAACACTCTCTTTTCAAAATGCCAGCCTTTAAGCGAATCTTCTCAGAATGCCGTTTGTCTTTGGGGCTATCTATTAATTGTCAGTTTATTTGGCCAACCTAGTTTGCCTGGAGTTGACAGATCTGTTTAATATCCTCTTTAAGGTGAAACTGGCTTATCTTTACAGAAAGTGTTAGCAGGTGCCTGCTGCAAGGATCATCACCCTGATTTATTATTTCCTCTACAGCAAATCTCCAATCACGGTTTTCTTTAAGCCATATCTGTACTTCTTTTTTTCGGTCCCTTTCTTGTTTCTGTTTCTTAAGTGCTGTGTGGATTCAGAGGCCAGGAAGCCTCGGGAGCTCAGCTCAGCTCTGTCCATTTGCCCCAGAACAGCAGATGAGCGAGGTCATTTCCCAGGCTTCAGGGCTGGTGGTGGGAAGACACCAGGTGGTGAAGGTGACCATGACCTTCAGGAGGGGATGCTGGCTCCAGCTCTTCCCTTGGCTCCCGGGTTCTCATGGCCTTTGGGAGGACCTCCCAGGATGGTCCGGAGCAGGTGCCGGGGAGCACTCCACACAGAATCCAGATGTCCTCCTAGTCATGTTTGCAGTTCCGGCCAGGCACCGTACAAGGTCCCCAAGGTGGGCAAGGGCTTGGGGGCGGGATTCAGGGAAGGCAGTGAGGCCTGAGTGATTCCCCAAACACAGACCGAGAGCTTCTCCCAGGAGATACCCATCCTTCAGCTTCTCCCAAAGTTCGGAGGCCTGAGGCCTGAGGGAAGTGCCTCTAGCCCTGATTTGCTCTTTGTCTCTGGAGTTGGAGATGAATCACCCACTCTCCCTTTGCCTTCCAGTTTAAAATAATTGCATGAGTAATACACTTAATATTTTCCATCTTCAGAGAAACTCTGAAAGTTAAGACAGACTGCAGAGCTGTTGGGTAGTTTTCACCAGATTTTTAAAAAATATATGTATAGATAATGAAATACACATGCGCGCGCACACACACACACACGTAAGTACTTGCATTATCAAGCTCTGACCTAGTCATGTGTGAGGACAAGGAAAACATCATATTGGTATTTCTGAGTAAGATCCTTAAGGACTTGTTATTTGGAGGAAAGAAAAGAAAGAAAAGTAAAAACAGTGAGTGAAAGTTTTAGCTTTTCCTGAATGACTGAATGACAATAATACTAAATTAGCTTCCTTGGAAATGCTAAGGCACATTGAAAATATGAACTATGAAAGAGCAGGACAGAATTTCCTTGTGGTGGAATAAATCAGGCTACCAGGCTCTGTATGTGGTGTGTGTGTGTGTGTGTGTGTGTGTGTGTGTGTAGAGAGAGAGAGAGAGGTCACAAAGAAAAAGACAAAAAGAGAGAAATCCCCGTCCGTTCTTACAACTACAGTGCTAATTGTTAATGGCCAAAGCTACTACAGAGAAGCACATTGGCTGTGAAGCCCTGTCACTCATCGTGCTGTACTATTTTTGCTGGTTTATTTCAGGCGGGGTGACAATACCAAGCCTGCAGCATTCACGTTGGTTCCGTTTGTGTGGGGAAGAGGAGGTGTGGGCGTGCGGGGGCCAAGCTCCCTGGATCTGTACATCTGAGCTCTGCCTTCCCTCAGGGCTGCCACTCTGAGGAGCATGTGGGTTGCAATCCTTTTGTTCTTTTGGAAGAAAAAAGAATGTGCTCCTGGTAAAAATAGTATTTTAAAGGCTTTGAGAAATAACCATGCTGCATCCGAGTGGAAGATAAGAGACCCCCTGGAAAGGCTGGGGGGGGTGGGGAGCTGGGGTCCCCTGCATCCCACCCCCCGCCCCAGGCATTTCCCCCTGCCCTGGGTTTCCCTCTGTGAAGGTGTTTGGAGAGTGAGCCCAAGATTCCCACCTCCTCCTGTCACTTGCTGTGATGATATAAAGAGAGTTCATTTGCTCAGGAAATCCCACTGGAGGCAGGAGACAATGCCTGGGCTGATTGTTCGAGGCTCAACCTGCCTGTGTCTGCTCCTGATTCTTAAAATGTCCCTCATTGCCTCTTTTTGTCGCCTCTGCTCCCTTGCTTCTACCTACCTTTTTCGTCCTGTGTATTCTCCTCTTATGCCATTTAAGAATTTCAAGTCTACTCATTGAATTCCGCGTTCCAAGTTCACAGATATTTGTGCATTTTATCTTCAGCAGCATTGTCTACCTCATTTCAGTGTGTCAAGTTTATAAGAATTTCAGCTTCTGCTGGGCAGGATGGCTCATGCTTGTAATCCCAGCACTTTGGGAGGCCGAGGCGGGCCAATCACCTCAGGTCAGGAATTCGAGACCAGCCCGACTAACATGGTGAAACCCCATTTCTACTAAAAATACAAAAATTAGCCAGGCGTGGTGTTGTGTACCTGTAATCCCAGCTACCTGGGAGGCTGAGGCAGGAGGATGGCTTGAACCCAGGAGGCAGAGGTTGCAGTGAGCCGAGACTGCATCACTGCACTCCAACCTGGGCAACAGAGTGAGACACTGTCTCAAAAAAAAAAAAAAGAAAAAAAGAAAAAGAAAGAATTTCAGCTTCCCCTGGGAAAACAGACTCTGGGGGCTCATCCAAGAAGGATGCAGTTGGGTGCCAGGAGGGGACATACCTCCTGTCCTATGGCCCATAGCACTTTTATCTTTTTTAATAACATGTTTTTACTCTTTGATGGCAGGAACCAGGTCTTTAGGTCTTTAGCTAAATAAAATACAATCAATAAAATAAAAATAAAAGCTCCTGGCAACGGGTAGGGATCGCCTCTCCTGCCATCCTGCCACCAGCCTTGCATCCTTGGTTTGTTCCCCGCATGCTTGGCACTGGCCTTGCATAGCCCATGTGCTCAGTCGGGGGGGCCCTCACTCCTGACCTCGGAGGCGGGGTGGAGGAAGGATGAGGGGAAGAGACCCTGGACAACCAGTTCCATCATTTTAGAACATCCTTCTTCTGGACAACACTAACTAACTAACTAACTAACCTCAGAGCTCTCATCGTCCAAGCCTTTTTATTTTATAGGGAAAAAAATGAGACTAAGAGATGTTATGTTATTTGCCAATAACTTAGAGTTACTGGATCTAAAAGATGGTGCTAGAACCCAGATATCTGGGTTGTCTGCTCACAGCTCTTTCCACCAGGCCACAATGCCCCCATGAATATGCACTAAGATAAAACCATTGGGTCACTTAAAAGAAGTTTTTGTAATTTTGTGCTTTTCACAGGAGTTGCCTACAGGCGGCCAAGGCACTGTAAAATCAGTGGTGCTGTGCGAGGGGGCCGGATGTTAGCTTAAACGTCTTCATCCTCGTCGTCTTCACAGTGAGTAGGCTGAGGAGGAGGTGGGGTTGGTCTTACTGTCTTAGGGTGGTAGAGGCAGAAGAGGCAAAGGAGATGGGAGGGGGGCAGGAGAGACAGGTACACTTGGTGTAACTTTTATTTAAAAAACGTGAGTATAAGCGGACTCACAAAACAGTGTTAGTGTAAGTTCACACCCATGTTGTTCAAGGGTCAAGTGTGTGTCTGTGTATAAAAGGACACTTATCAGGGAACTGGCTCACGCAATTATGAAGGCCAAGAAGTCCTGTGATCTGCTGTCTGCCAGCTGGAGAGTTGGGACAGCTGGTGAGGTAATTCAGTCTGAATCCAAAGGCCTGAGAACCAGGAGCCAATGGTGTGACTCCCAGTCTGAGGCCAAACACCCGAGAACACGGAGCGGGAGGCTGTGTAAGTCCTGGAGTCTAAAAACCCAAAAACCGGGCACTCTGATGTCGACGGTGGAAGAAGATGGTTGTCTCAGCTCAAGAAGAAGGACTTCCTCTGCCTTTCTGCTCTATCCAAGCCCTCACTGGATGGGCTGGTGCACGCTGACATTAGTGAGGGCAGATGTTTACGCAGGCCACCAATTCCCATGCTCGTCTGTTCCAGCAGCAGCAGCAGCAGCACCCTACAGGCATTTCACCAGCTACCTGGGCATTCCTAAGCCTGGTCAAGTTGACACATACAATGAACCATCACTCGGCCCTTCTCAGCCACCCTAGGGCAGCCCATGTCTCGCATGGTGGAAGCTGGCGCACTGAGCGTCTCCACCACTCTGTCTCTAAGTCTCTTGGAGGGCAATACGTGAATGTTGCTTACATGTTTGAACTGCTTAGATATAAAATAGGTGTGAAGAGCCTATGGAATTTCTAAGCCATGGCCAAAAGGGCTGGGATCACTTAAGGAACCGGGAGGGAGTGCCCCTGTGGTAGGCAGTGGTAGGAGCACTAGAGTGTGGGTGGCCGGGACATGGAGCAGGAACAAGAGCAGGCACAGAGGAGAGGCCGCGAGAGTCCAGAAGCAAAGAAAACTGATGAGCACTGGGAACGGAAAACCTATGCAATTTTCCCCTAAGCCCTTCATCATCCCTGAGGAGGCGGGACAGGGGGAAACAAGAGGTGTCAGCTGTGGCGCACACACTCTGAGTCGCGCTGTCAATGCTTTCTTCTGTCCACATTATCTGATTTAGATAGCAGCCCAGTTCTCTGGCACCCTGGCGCTCACTGTGGACCCTCCTGTCATGACCACTGGACAGTGTGGGATACTTTCCAAAGGCCACAGAGCACGCAGGCGTGTCCTCCCTCAGGAAAAGTGAGATCAATAAGATCAGCTGCCCTGAGAAAATTGCCTTGGCCAAAAGGGTTGGGATGAATCTTCACCATGATTCCACAGGTTCCTATGGTGCCCGAGGGGACACGCCCCATGTTAACACTGCAATCTCATTCCCTCCTCATCATCCTTGGAGAAGCAGGTCTGGTAGTGCAGAAAGAGCATAGGGCTTTGGACTCAGGCACCTGGCTTTAAATCCCAGCTCCACTAGGTACCTTGTTTCACTTTGGGCTTCCCTTACTGGGACAAAAAGGGCTTTGAGACGCAGATGAAGTTTCAGGGTAAATTAGAACAAGAATTCTTTCTTGTGACATTTTATTCTCATTTGTCAGAAATTTATTGTAACCCTATGATGACAGGGGTATGAGAGCCGCCCCTTTGACGTGGCCCCTTGGTGCTTCAGGGGAGGCACTCTGGAAGGCTCCTGGCATGTACAAGCTCTCTGCTGTCAGCAGGCGAAGCAGCCTCCATCCCATCTGTCTCAGAGGAAACCAAACCTGAGATGATGGATAGGTATGAGGCTGAATCCCAAGTCTGCTCCTTCTCCTCCATCTCCTCTTCCTTCATGCTGCAAATCTGCCTTCAGGAAATATTTCTATCTCTCCATAGAATATTCAGCTATGCCTTTTCCCAGAAACAAAAAAGTGCACACACTGACACTGCCCACAGGAATTGGTCGGCTTTCTCTCCGCCAAAATGCTGCGCACAGAGAGCAAATATTAGGATTCCTAAAACTCAGAGCTCTCAGGAAGATGGGAAGCAGCCCAAAATGGGGGTTCCAAACCCTGCCAGAGTCTCTTCACTGTATTTGTGGTCTTGATGAAATGATCCAGCCTTGGTAGATTCAGCTTCCTTATATATAAACCAGGAGAACAGTACTCATCTTTCTTGCTGAGATATTATCAAAACTTATGAACTTCAAATAACATAAGAGAGAGCCAGAGGTGTACAGCTCCATGGCAGAACAGCATGTTAGCCTTGCTGTTGTTATCACAGAATCACCACTGTTCATGTAAAAACATTTTGACAGTCTCTGGAAAAATCTCAAGTCTACCCAAGGAGGAAGTGTTATAAAGGACATGTAATGTTTCACTCATTTGGCTATATGACAATTTTTCATTGAGATTCTCTGTGCCCAGCAATGGGATTGCAGTGATGAACAAGAAACACATAAACCTTTCCTCTAGAAGCTAACAGGCATGGGACAGGGAAGCAGAAAAAGCAGATGGAGAAATCCCAAAGTTATTGGGGGTATGCAAGACAAGGGAAGCAAGACATTTTCACTTTTATCTTGGTCTCCTTGCTGTCCATGGAGTCGGCTATAGTGGGCGTCTATTGTTTTGTCTCCCTAACATCCAGTTGTTCTCTGGTAAAGCTTCTGATTGGTTACCCACCCACTCCCATGCCAAGTCCAGGAGGCTGGGGTAGGGCTGATCTCGCCCCTGGGGTCCAGGGTTTGGACGCCTTACCCAGGCTGGACCCATTACCCACCTCATCTGCCTGGATCCAATGAACTGGTATAGGGATAGGGTTGCCAGATAAAATACAGGATGTCTATTTAATTTAATTCAAATTTAAATTTGGATTTTAGATAAATAAGTAATTTCTTGTACATGTCTCAAATATTGCATGGGGCAGACCTACCTTAAGAAATTATTCATTGTTCATCTGAAATTCAAATTTGACAGACATCCTGTATTGTTATTTGCAAAATCTGGCAACCTTATTCAGAACGGCAAATGAGAGCCTTTCCCGGGACATTTTTGGAGTTGTTAGCAAACAGGCACTCTTTCCCCGCTATAATTGTGGTAGCTGCGGTTGCCCATCTTTGGGAGAGCCATCCTGAAAAAGGAGTTGACACATGAGGCAGAGCTGCAGGATGGGAAGAAGTACCTATGCCAAGTCTTCAGAGCCTCCCATCCAGCTGTCCCAATGGACCCCGGCCTTTCGAGCTAGGTGGGCAGCTGCTGTCCCTTTGCCATTTGCAACGGAAAGAGCCCCGTTCAGAACATTCTGCATGCACTCTCAGCTCTGTACAGCACTTCCAACTTCCCCCACTGTAAGGGACTTTCTTTCTATCAAAATCTTTTTCATTTGTCAGAGTCCACTCAACTCCAATCTTCAGAAATTGTTCACAGACTATTCCAAAAAACCTGCACACATTACTCAGGGTCACACACACAGGTCACTTTTGTGTCCTGGAATGTCATATGTCTAGTCCAAAGGCTTGGCTTATTTTAAAGCCCTAGATGCTCTCTAGGCTTCAATTTTCTTCGAATCACCTGAAGCCCCAACACCCTTCTGGAGTAGATTTATTTAACTGATTGTGAGCAGACGCAGGGAGCAGTCATGACGAGTCAGTACCGTCTCTCTTGAAGTGGCAGGACACCTTGTAAAGTCCCTTGTATGTGGGGTCAGGAGTCTAGGGTTTGAGTCAAGCCACTTTCACTGACACCTCACTGGCTGGGCCACCCTCATACTCACAGGAGGACTTGTATGAGTGCTCACTGCGGGTACTTGGCCAGGACATGCTGGTACTCACAGGAGGACTTGTATGAGTGCTCACTGCGGGTACTTGGCCAGGACATGCTGGTACTCACAGGAGGACTTGTATGAGTGCTCACTGCGGGTACTTGGCCAGGACATGCTGGTACTCACAGGAGGACTTGTGTGAGTGCTCACTGCGGGTACTTGGCCAGGACATGCTGGTACTCACAGGAGGGTTTGTGTGAGTGCTTACTGTGTGTACTAGGCCAGGACACCCTCATACTCACAGGAGGACTTGTATGAGTGCTCACTGCGGGTACTCATGCAAGTACTGTCATCTTCTATTTCCTCCTCTGTAAAGTACTGAGGTGTCCAGCATCTAACGTATGTTTCCAGTTCCATGGTTCAGTGACCCAAACTCATACTGATAGATCTAAGGATTGGCCCAAGACAAAGAATATCTGGATTTCAGAAAAGTATTTTACAAAGTTCTCATGAACTTTAGGAGAATGTTCTCTTTAGGATAGATAGAGAAAAAGAAATCAAAATTCAGTCTAAATGAGAGGAGATCTGTACAGCACGTGTACAAGAATTCATAGAGGCAGGTGTTCTTAGAGGGGAGATGTGGTCAGCCGCAGAGCTTGTTCTATATCCTGGGATTTATCAACAATTTAAGGTAATTGACAGCACTCTTACCAACTTCCAGGTGGCACAGAACTGGGAGGAATGGCCAATACATTGGAAAAAAGAAATGAGATTCAAACCAATTTGATATTCTGAATCCATGGTTTATAGCCAACTATATAAACATATTTATATCCAACTGGTTAAAAAACAGGTCAACCATGTAAATGCAAAATAAAGATGTGGTTCATGTGAAAAAGACATGTTAGGTTTATGAAAAACAGAATATGAATCATCCATAACTGTCCAAAGAGCAAATGCAATGTTAGCTTGTGTTATCAGCTCTGCAGAGCCTGGTTCAAGGGACCTAAGAGCTGGTTGTGCCCTGAGCCGAACATACCCTTATCACTGGGGCTCATCCCCAGTAGACAAGAGTGTGACAGGATAAGTATGGAAACTGCCCTTCCATGGTTCATTCAGCTGTGCATGTCCTTATTCATTCTGCAAATAGACTCAGCCTGGATCAGTAGTGACTTGGAATCCTTTTTGAAGTGAGGTAGAAGTATAAATAAATAAATATAGACAAATAAATAAAATATACCGGAAACTGTGCTCCAATAAAGTGGGAATTTCAGGCCCTCCACGAAGAGCTGGAAGAGCGGTGCTTCCTGGGAACAGGGGTCAAAGAAAGGGGGAATCTGGGAGGGTGGGCCACAGCGATGGTGGCTTCAGGTCAGACTTTTCAAGGTAGAGGCTGAGTTCATCACACTCCATGGTTCAGGGCACTCTGACATCTCTCCTTGTATTTATTGATTCATTTATTCCATTTCATCTCAATTCCGCACCCAGGAGGCAACTCTTTTAATAGGTTTATGTGTGTCCTTTGACTTGTATGGGTTCTCGAAAACCATGTGTGATTGCTTTGTGTCCATTTTTACATAAATGATGTGCTGTGTATCTGATTCTCTTTCTTGCTTTTGTTCATTCAAGTCTATGTTTTCAGAACTAACCAGGTGACTGTGCAGTCCATCATTATTCATGATTTTGTATTTGTGAATTTGCCTACTCAATAAAATGCATCTGTGACCCAAAAATCAACAGTCAAGGGACTTTCACAGTCACTTTCGGATATACCCAGAGCACTGAAAGATTTGCACTGCCAGATGTGCAAGCCCCCAGCTAAGGTGGAACAAGACACTGTTCTGCCTTCTTGTTTCTGCTCTCATAGTGTAAACAACTGTCCTTTTTGCAGTCTGTTTAGTGCTACACCTTTCACATCTTTGTGCTTTTTGGGGATAATTCAGCTGTTGGAAATGGCCCCCAAGCATAGTGCTAAGTGTTGCCTAGTGTTCCTAAGTGCAGGAGGCTGTGATGCCCCTAATGAAGAAAACACGTGTGTTGAAAAAGCTTTATTCAAGCATGGGAGTTAGGGCTGTTGGCTGTGAGTTCAGCACTAATGAATCAACAATATAGATGAAATAAAGTGCCTTTAAACAGCAGAACACACAAGCAAGGTTATATACTGATAAGTTGATCAAAGCATTGTGACCCGTGGCTCATGGGAACCTAAGTCTGTATTTCCCCTAGGAGTAATGGTTCAGTATTTACTAACTCAGTGTTCACAGACTTTACAGAACAGAGCTATTACACATAACAAAAATTGACAGTACCTCTCTCTCACTGCTTCTCACTGCTGTGTAGTACTCCATATCACACTTTGTGTTATTTATCCATTCCCACAGTAACAGACACACTCAGTCCCCATAAGCAAGACTATAGCAAGCATCCTCATGTATCTTCCTTCAGAGACCAGTGTGAGAATTTCTCTGGAGACATTCCTAGGAATGGGATCTTCCAGTCCTAGGGTAAGTGCATTTTACCAAGTACTGCTGGATTGCTCTAAAGAAGGGCTATCCCATTTTACCTCTCAGCAGCATCGTACAAGAGTCCTGTCTTTCCTACAGCCCTGCCATGACCTGCCTGCCATCTTCAACTTTCTAGTTTTTGCCAATCTGATGAGTGTAAAGTCATAGTTCATTATAGTTTTTATTTTATGTCTCTAATCAAATGAGTCTGAGCATTTATTCATTTGCTTGTTATTTTGGATTTCCTGTTTTGTGACTTGCTTATTCATACTCTTTGTCCATTTATCTATTGAGGTCCCTGTGATTGATTTGCAAAAGTTTCTTGTATATTTTAGATATTTGAACCACGTCAGATGTTAGCGTTTTAAATATATTCTCCTGAGTTGTCATTTGCCTTATAATTGTGTCCTTGATTTCATCATCAAATGGAAATCCTTAACATTGATATAATCAAGGAGTATAACTTTGAACCTGAGTCCTGAAAGATGGGTGATTTCTAGCAGGAGAAGAAGGGGTGGAAGTTTAGGCATGAGCTTCCATATGAGAGATCCTATCATTGAAGGGCCAAAGACAACTGAAATTTTTTTCAAACAGAAAAGATAAAATACAGACAGGAAAAAAGCTATTTCATCCAAAGGGCTGTATGTCAAGGAGGCTTTAGACATAGTCTATCCCCAAGTAACAAAGAGTTCCTTGGGTGATGGGGAGCTCCCGCTTCCTCCAGATGGCCATGCACATGTTGGAAGAGCGTCAGGAGTGCCACATGGAACCACAGCCTTTATAAGCCCTGAAGGTACTGACAGTTCTGAGAGCTCAGAGCCTGTGGATGGGATAGAAGAGGAGGAAATCCCACAGCGATTGTTCTGTCCCTTAACCAAACAATTCCTCATGCCCATGCAATGCTTACCTGGCTGAGCTAGTCTTCCCAGCATCTCTCAACAAGTAGGAGCATTTTCGCACTGCACCCACTCCACCTCTTACTCACACAGGCACAACTCATTAATCTCATGGATGTGGCATTAGGCAAGCCCTTTCTGTGACTTTTTGTTTTTAAATTCAGAATTTAGACTTTTAATTGGTTCCCCTAATTCTAGGTTCTAAATCTGGAGAAAGGTACAGGAAGGGGTGCAGGTAAAATGTCAAATAGACCCCAGTACAGTCATGAAGCAGAGAGAAAAGAGAGTTTCTGTCTTTCATTCACCCATTCATTCATTCATTCATTCACACCATTGGTTGTGTACTAGTCAGTGTATCCTCCATGCCAAGCACTGAGCATAGGACTGGAACAGAATGAACAGCAAGAGTGAGCAGAACAGATGTTGTCCTACCCTGGTGGATCTTACAGTTTAGAGGGGCAAACATCTACGTAACACCAAATCTACAAACGTGTTCACACTGCCACCCACCTTCTCTCTCCTTTCTTCCTTTAAAAGTAGTGAGATGAATAAGGGAAATGCAAATTAGAATCAAATAAAACTACCATTGTGTCTACTGCATTGGCAAATATCCAGAAGTTTGATGGCATATTCTGTTGGTAGGCTATAGGACAACAGGCAGGCTTGTACATTGCTGGTGGAAAAGCAAAGGGGTGCAGCTCCTATGGAGGAAAATTTGGCAATGTGGAGCAAAGTTACGTATGCATTTAACCCTTTCACCTAGCAATCCCATTCCTAGGAAAATATCCCCAAGATAGGCTGGCAAAAATACAATATGTGTGCAAAGCTATTTAGTACAGTACTTCTTGTAGTAGCCAAAGACTGGAAAAACAAACCAAATGTCCATCACTAGGGGAATTAGTTGAAGAAGGCAAATCCACACAATGGAGAATCAAGCATTATATAAAAGGAATGAGGAATGTTGCACATTCTAGTAGGGAGAAATTGGAAAAGATGAGAATAGTGTGTATAGTATGCTACCGTATAGCTTAGAATAGGAGCGAATTGTGTGTGTGTGTGTGTGTGTGTGTGTGTGTGTGTGTGTGTATGTACTATTTTAAAATTTTAATGGAAAGAAGTACCAAAAGCTAACAAATCAACAAAAAAACCACCACCACCAGACCTGAATCTTCAGATGTTAGATGTAAGTTTGCAATTTAGAGGAGTTATCAGTGAGAGAAGTATATGTTAAATGACAACTTGGATATATCATCAGCAAAATCCAGAAAGTGTGAAGTTCTGTAAGACAAAAGACCTGGTTTCCTCAACAAATGTTAAGGGGAAAAAAGGGAGGAAGAAGCCCCCTTTAAAAAGCATATCAGCCAGATTCAGTATGTGTGACTTGTTTTGGTTTTGATGTGAACAAGCCAGCTGTTAAAAATAAAAGCATGTAAGGGATAATTGGAGAAATTTATGCACTGAATAAATACTTCGTGATGCTAATAAATTATTAAGTGTGATAATAGTTTTGCTATAATTTTAACTCCTCATTTTAAGGGATACACACTGAACCATTTGTGAATGGAAAGTTATAATGTCTTGGATTTGTTTCCAAAGAATCTGGAGAGGGGTTGTAAATTGGGTGGGATTGTAGATGAAATGAGACTGGCTCTGTAGTGAAGCTGGGGTGATGGGTGTACGGGGTTTCAGTATACTATTTTCTCTACTTTTGTGGGTTTGCAATTTTCGGTAATACAGTGTTAAAAAAATTGATGAAGTGGCTCTCTTCCTATAAAAGTCTTATCTATTCATCTCTGTTCTGGATGCCATCCCATCTTATCTTCTCAAGGACTTAGCTCTCCGTTTATTGCCTCTTTGAGCATTGTAAATCTCTCTCTCTTTCAATCTCTCTCTCTCCTGAGTCATCTCCACAGATTATAAACATGCTCCGCCATCTCCCATCCAAAAAAAGGGAAAAAATGGAAAACCAACTTTAGTTTCTCCCCTTGGTCCTTCTAATCTGTCTTCCTCCACCCAATGATTTTATTCTCCTGCACAGCCCTAACTTCTCTTCTTAGAGGTAACTTCCTAATTCCTCACCATCCATTCACTCTCCAATCCACTGCCATCTGGCTGCTGCTGGAACATGGCCACCATCTCCCATGGCCTCCACAGCATCCACTGCAGCAGCTGCTGCTCTGCCTCTCATCTGCGCTGACCTGGTTCCATGTCACTCTCCTACTGCACGCTGTCCATCTGTCCTCCCTCACTGAGTGTCCCTCTCCCCTGACCCACAGCACTCCCTCCATGCAGCTACTTTCAATTCCTCCAACTGTCCCTGTGACATCCCAGGAGCAGCACCTTCCCCCAGGCTCTTCCCTAGGGAGGCTCCTCCCACACCTCAGGACTTCAAGGTGACCTTCACCATCCTTCTGCCCAGTGAGGTCCCTCCTCCAATCTTTGTCATTGCATCCACTTCACTTCTCTAATAGCACTTATTACAAATTGCAATCATCTTTTTTAATTCGTTTATTTCTTGCTGGACTTTCAACTCCACATGGAGAGGAACCAAATTCGTTTTGTTCATCACTGTCATCCCAGCAAATAGTACAGTTCCTGGCACACAAGGGCATGTAAAAAATATTTGCTGAATGGAAACATTAAAAGACATATTAATCAAACGATTACGCAAATTAGTATAATTGCAAATTGTGAAAAGCAGTATGGAAAAAGGGCACATTCCGATTCTCAATCTGGTTTGAGGGGGAGGGTCACCAAAGCTTCCCGGAACTGCATGTGAGCTGAGATCTGGAGTGGAGGGAGGTATGGGGGAGACGTGGGGCAAACATAAAAAGAAAAGGTCAGCAGACCCCAGCGAAAAGCCTCAAGGACTTTTGAAACCAAAAAGCTGCCTAAGAGTCAGAGATTCAAGGTTTCCTTTACAGATGAGTCTGTGGGTGATTCTTAGGAGCGAGTGGGCAATGAGGGGAAGCCAAGGTCAATGCTGTCCAGGCTACATTTAACCACCTGTTTACCAGCAGACAAGGAAGTTCTAGCAAGGCTTCCTGCTCCTCACAGTGTGTGGAATGCTTTAGGGAGCAGTCAGGGCTGAGCTGAGGCCTTCCCCAAACACCAGCTGAGCTGGGGAAGCTTTCTCCATGCCCCAAGCTGGGAGCTGGCTCCTGCCTTCACTTCACATCCTCCTGTGTGATGCAAGCCATGTTGAAACAGACAGAACCTCAGATACTGTCTCATTCACTTTTGCTCAACAGACCTCCTGTGCTCAGATCTCTAGGCTTTGCCTTAGGGATGGTCAGGGTTCAAACGTATCTTCCCTAAAGGCAGATTTTAAGGACAGGAATCAGAGGTTTTATGTACTCAACAACAACCAAAAGAGGTGAGAGATTGCAGGTGCTTCAAACGGACCGCGAAGGAACAAAGGATGGATGAAGCGCTTCTGAAAATCATCCAAATACGTGCGCACGCCCACACACACGCACACACACATGCACGCGCACACACAGGCACACACATGTGCGTGCACACACACATGCACAAGCACACAGACGCACACGCACACACACAGACATGCACACATGCATGCACATACACATGGAGAAGTAAAAAGGTGCCTCGAGTACAAAACCTGTCTTCTGACTCAGTAACTCTGCTTCTAGGAGCCAGCCCTGTGGAAGTAATCAGAGGCAGGCAGCAATGAATGCGCTAGTACGAGTGGTTTAATGCCATTTACAAAGTAACAAAATTAGGAAAACAAAAACAAAGAGAGGGCTAAATAAATTAGAGCATGCCGAAACAAGTATGTAGCCATTACAATTATGTTTATAAATACATTTTAATTGCTTGGAAAATGCTTGTAATGTTAAACGAAGATAATAAAATGAATAAATAACTATACAATATGAATTCAAATATCTGAGTTTCTCTCTCTATATTAGATGGATGGATGAATTCAAAGGAAAAAGATCAGATAGAAATAATTATAGTTATTTCTGGTTGGTGAAAATTGTGTTATTTTAATTTTTTATACTTTATTTTTACCAAACACATATTATACAACTATAAACAGTAAGAAACTTCTTTATTTATTCATATTTTTGTTTACCATAGTAAAATATACGTAACAGTCAGGGAGCGGTGGCTCACGCCTGTAATCCCAGCACTTTGGGAGCCTGAGGTGGGCGGATCACGAGGTCAGGAGTTCGAGACCAGCCTGACCACCATGGTGAAACTCCGTCTCTACTAAATATTCAGAAATTAGCTGGGCGTGGTGGTGCCCACCTGTAATCTCAGCTACTTGGGATGCTGAGGCAGGAGAATCTCCTGAACCCAGGAGGCAGAGGTTGCAGTGAGCTGAGATCACTCCACTGTACTCCAGCCCGGGTGACAGTGAGAATCTGTCTCAAAAAAAAAAAAAAAAAAATAATAATAATAATAATAAAATTTATCAGTTCAGCCTTTTTTTTTTTTTTTTTTTTTTTTTTTTGAGACAAAGTTTTGCTCTTGTCTCCCAAGCTGGAGTGCAATGGCATGATCTCGGCTCACCACAACCTCTGCCTCTGGGTTCAAGCAATTCTCCTGCCTCAGCCTCCCGAGTAGCTGGGATTACAGGCATGCGCCACCACGCCCAGCTAACTTTTGTATTTTCAGTAGACAAAAATGTTGGTCAGGTTGGTCTCCAACTCCTGACCTCAGGTGATCCACCCGTCTCAGCTTCCCAAAGTGCTGGGATTACAGGTGTGAGCCACCGCGCCTGGCCAGTTTAGCCATTTTTAAGCACACATTTCATTGGCATAAAGTACACTCACATTGCTGTGCAACCCTCACCACAACCATGTTCAGAAGTCTCTCATTTTCCCAAACAGAAACTCTGTACCCATTAAACACTAACTTTTCATTTCCTCCTCCCTGCAGCCCCTGGCCACCACCGCTGTTCTCTCTGTCTCGATTTGACTGTTCTAGGTACCTCATATGTGTTGAATCATACAGTATTTGTCCTTTTGTGTCTGCTTATTTCACTTAGCATAATGTCCTCAAGGCTCATCTACGTCTGACTCATTATTTAAGTATTTTAGTGTTACTCCTACAATCTGTCAGGTCTCAGTGCTAATCTACAGAGATCTCAACAAGGTCTTTTGTATGAGACTTGACGGACTCGAATATTTTGTTTACAATATAAGGGTTCCTCTCACAGAGCCTCGGGAAGGGATATGAAGAGACCATACTAACATCACCCCTCCAGAAATACCCACCTTCACTTTGCCACCAAGAGCAAGTAACTGGAGATGTTGCATTTCTGTATTTAGTCCTGAGAAGTGGTGAGTGGAAGATGAAGCTAGGATTCATTTTGATTAAAAAAAAGGTCCAGAAGGAGCTTTGAAAACTTGTAATGAAATCATCTTGCTTAACAGAGGCTCAGGCAACCCAAATGAATTGCTTCCATTTGCACAAGGTGGGCAATACGGTGTCATGACCACAAGTTTCACATTTGGTTTCTATTCCAGCCCAGCCAGCCCCTGGGAATCACATGAGTCTCAGGGGATTACTTCAGAAATCCAGATCCCAGTGTCCTCGTCTGCAATATAGGTGCTGCTATGGTTTGAATGTGTCCCCCAGATCTCACGTGTTGGAAACTTAATCCCCAATGTGGCAGTATTAATATCACCTTTAAGAGGTGATTGGATCATGACAGCTCTGCCAGCATGAATGGAATGATCTGTTTATGAATTAATGGGTTAATGGATTAATGGGCTATCATGAGAGGGGAGCTGATGTCTTTATAAGAAGAGGAAGAGAGACCTGAGCACACGAGCACACTCAGCCCCCTCGCCATGTGATGCCACCTCAAGACTCTGCAGAGAGTCCTCACCAGCAAGAATGCCCGCACAAGATGCACCCGCTCAACCTGGGACTTCATCACTGTAAGCACTAAGCGCCTTTTCTTTATAAATTATCCAGCTTCAGATATTCTGTTATAAGCAACAGAAAACAGACTAATGCAGGCACCATAACTGTAGCCATTTCATACAATTGGACAGGTACAATTTAAGCTGCCTGAATTAATGCCTGGCAATGAAAAATGATCAATAATGGTAAGTGCTATTACTATTATTATTATTATTATTATTATTATTATTAGGGTCTTGCTCTGCCACACAGGCTAGAGTACAGTGGCAACATCATAGCTCACAGCATCCTTGACCTTCTGGGCCTAAATGATTCTCCTGCCTCAGCCTCCCAAATAGCTAGAACTACAGGCATGTGCCACCACGCCTGGCCAAGTGCTGTTATTAAATCAAATGTATTATTATTGTTAGGACAGGAGATTCCATCTGCATGAGTTTGTATCTGCGCTGGAGGAATAAGGAAGCAGGCACCCAAATCACTGATTTGCAACTTATATCAGCCTGGGCGATAGAGCTAGACCCTGTCTCAAATAAATACACACACACACGTGTATATATGTATATATATGAAATTAAACATATATATGTGTATATATATAATGAAATGAGTACAGTTATGGTGCCTGCATTACTCTGTTTTCTGTTGCTTATAACAGATTATCTGAAACTGGACTATATCTATATCTATATATATATATACACACACATATATATATTTGAGACAGGGTCTACCTCTATCTCCGAGACTGAAGTACAGCGGCGTAATCGTGGCTCACTGCAGCCTCGACTTGCTGTGCTTAAGCAATCCTCTCAGCTCAACTACCCAAGTAGTTGGGAATACAGACGTACGTCATCATGTCTGGCTGATTTTGTTTTATTTTTTACAGAGACGAGATCACACTGTGTCAGCCAAGCTGGTCTTGAACCCCTGAGCTCAAGCGATCTGCCCGCCTTGGCCTCCCAAAGTACTAGGATTACAGGCATAAGCCACTGTGCCCAGCCCCAAGTTACATTTAATGTGAAGGAACAAAAGGTCTACATTACTGGAACTTTCTATACACTGTAACTTTCAAGATTAGTCACAATTCCCTTCAAAACCCAGATGTGTAACTTTCTGCTGCTTCTCCTCCTGCTCCAAAAGCGTCTGTGTGTTTGCAGAGTTTTCCTGTCTGTGTCTCCCACCGCAGAAAGGTCTCCGTGCTGCTCTGCTCTGGTTGTCTACCTTGCCTGGCCAAGGGGAGACACCCAGATGGCTTCTCCTCACACACACGGTTCTGCCGCCCAAGCTCCAAAGCACAGGGAGTGGTCCAATTAAAAACCTGGGCACGTAAGGAAAGGCAAGCATTAAAGGCCAACTCTGTTGTGCTTTAGAAAAAAAAAAAAAAAAGAGGAAGAAGAAGAAAGAGAAATGAAAAAGAATAGCAGCATGTAAATATTGTATTTCAGGTTCTCTTGTGCTCACTAAGGAATATGGGCAGCTCTCTTGAATGGGCTTAGCAACTACTCATTTTGAGTGGAACCTCCTTGACGGACTAGAATGAACGAGAAAGAATGCCTTGAGGAGAACCTCATTATTCAGGCACAGCCCCAGCATTGCTCCTTCTAGCTGCCTGCTGCCTTCCCAGACGTTGTGGGCGAGGCGAGCTGTGCCCGAAGAAGACACCTCTTTCAGAGGGGCATCTGTGTGAGTGCGGGCATGGGCAGGCTCGGGCACCAAGTGTACACTTCCTGAGTGTCATTTTCATTCTGAAGCGTTGAAGTGTCCTATTCATTTCTGAAAACATGTGTGCCGGCTTGGCATCTTGCTCAGGGGGCACGAAACAAATCAGGATGGGGAGGGAAATGACCAGAGCCCACATTTCCTAAGTATGTGCTTTCTCTCCCCCATCCCTTCCCATCCCTACTCTTAGCCCACCCTCCTGCAGCCCCGTTAACGTGATAGATGTGGAAAGGTTTTCCCCTGCACCCTCTTGGCAGTCCCTCTGGGCTCAGGGTTTCTGTGCTGCTTATGAATTCAGGATGCACGGGCTGTGCATCGGTGCTGCTCCCTGGCTTGGCTGAGACCACCTGGCTCTGCCAAGGACTTTGAAACACGCAAGCCGGAAGAGGAAACAATATCTCTGTTGAGAACAACTGCCCTTGGCCTGAATCCGTCACACAGGATTTATTGGGAAAGGAGGAGGGAAGGCAGGAGGAGGGAGAAAGCTACACAGAGTATATTAAGTAAACACAAGTCCAGGTATGGCTCAGCATTGCAGGGAATGGCAGTGAAAATAGGAACCTTAGGTCTGTTTTCAACACACAGCCTAATGGAAACTTCTGCTTCAAGACAGATTATAGAGTTTCATCCTCAAGAAGTGTGCTGAGTGCCATCCCGGGCCTTCTTTAGATGTGGTCTCATTTAACTCTCCCCAAGAACACTGGCAGGGCCATCCCATTATTTCTGATGAAATTGAGACCTGAAAAGTCAACGCGACCACCAGGGCTGCAGCTCCTAGGACTCAGGTCTTCTGGATGTGTGCCCAGTGGTTACCCCAACTCCACCCGAAAAGAAACAGTAATCACTCTTAAAAAGTATGGCAGGGCATGGCGGCTCACAATGCTGTAATCCCAGCATTTTGGGTAGCTGAGGCAGGAGGATCACCTGAGGTCACGAGTTCGAGAACAGCCTGGCCAAAATGGTGAAACCCTGTCTCTACTAAAACTACAAAAATTAGCTGGGCGTGGTGGCAGGCGCCTGTAATCCCAGCTACTTGGGAGACTGAGGCAAGTGAATTGCTTGAGCCTGGGAGATGGAGGTTGCAGTGAGCCGAGATTGCACCACTGCACTCCAGCCTAGGCAACAGAGTGAGACTCTGTCTAAAAAAAGAAAAAAATGACCTGACATTACAATTAGCCATGGCAATGTAAATGTTAATGTTAGGGGAAACTGGGTGAGAACTCTTTGCACAGTCTTTGCAACTTCTCTGTAAACCTAAAACTATTCCAAAATAAAAAAGTTTATTTTAAACAAATAGGCCACAATCTGGCAGTATAAACACTTCCAAAAGGGATGCAATACAGATAACGCCTGTCAGCCTGCTATTTTGTCCATCTTTAAATTGGTGTTGAGTAGCACAGGGCCTGCACAGTCAGCGTTTGTTAAGTGCCACCAGGGCTGTGCTGCTCACGGGAAGAACACCAGAGGGGACTGTGCAGTGCAGTAATTGGGCCCTGATGTAGACTAGGGGGTCATGGGCAGCTTCTCTGAGAAAATAGTATGTACACATTTTAACTTATTGATTTATGAGTGTGCTAATAAGTTCATTATATTGTTATGTGTTGTATTAGTTTGCTCTCGCACTGCTGTAAAGAAATTCTTGATATTACATAATTTATAAAGAAAAGAGGTTTGATTGGCTCACAGTTCTGTAGGCTGTACAGGCAGCACAATGGCTTCTGCCTCTGGGGAGGCCTCAGGAAACTTACAGTCATGGTGGAGGGCAGAGGGGAAACAGGCACGTCTTACATGGCTGGAGCAGGAGCAAGAGAGAAACGGGAGGTGCTACACACTTTTAAACAACCAGATCTCGTGATAACTCACTCACCACCATGAGAATGGCACCAAGGGGGTGGTCCTAAACCATTCATGAAGGATCTATCTGCATGATCCAATCACCTCCCACCAGGCCCCACCTCCAACACGGGGAACTACAGTTCAACATGAGATTTGGGTGGGGACACAGATCCAAGTCATTTCACATGTTACAACTACTTTCAGTGTGTGCTGTGTCTTTTAGCTTTATCATATCTTTGCCATGAAAAATATGCTTTTTTAAAATGACAACTAGCAGCCTCCCTCAGTCTCTAAAATGACAGAGAGACTGTCACTTGGAGTTAGTGTGATTTGGGGAGAAGAAGACATTTTGGAACCAGAAAGATGTGAGTTCCAACCTCAGTGAACTGACTGAGGTGTCTGGCTGCATAATCTTGGATGATTGTTCTGGGTCTCTTAACTTCAGGTTCTTCCTATGTAGAGATAATCATACTTACTTGACAGGCTCACGAACATTAAAATATATAAATAGATGGTATTTACTGATACCTTGTATATGCTCAGGAAAGGAATGAATTAATGAATGATTACATATTATCAAGATTTCAAATTAAAACTTCACTGGGAGCAGTGGCTCACACCTGCACTTCTAGTGACTCTGGAGGCTGAGGTAAGAGGATGGCTTGAGCCCAGGACTTTGAGGTTGCAGTGAGCTATGATCATGCCATTGCACTCCAGCCTGGGCAACATAGCAACACCCGATCTCTACAAAAAAAATAAAATAATAAAAAATTAGTTGGGCATGGTGGTGCACGCTTGTAAGTTCCTAGCTACTTGGGAGGCTAAGGTGGAAGGATTGCTTAAGCCCAGGAGTTCAAGGCTGCAGTGAGCTATGATTGAACCACTGCACTCCAGCCTGGGTGACAGAGTGAGACCCTATCTCTGAAAAATAAAAATAAAAATAAATTCACAACTAATTTAACAAAAAAAAAATCAAGCATTGATAAAGGGAAAAGTCTACTGGTTAATATATTGGTTCCAGAAATTGCATGAATAATTATGGCAAATTCTACAGGTTCTTATCAGTCAGTGTTTTGAGCTGATCTTGAACACAGTGGGGCATCCAGGCACAGGTATGAGTATTGGGTATCAAACAGATCTGAAAGCAGCTCATCTCCCCCACAGATGCTCACTATGAGCAGAGCCAGGTTGACACAGGCACTTAGAGCTGTAGGCATCCTGTAGGCTCCCAGTGGCAGGGCTGTGGGAAGTCCCAGGGGGGCAGGCAGAAGTATTTTTATGCCTACAATGGGATTGTGGCAGTGATTTGTCATGAGGCTCTGAAATTATTCACCCTTGGTCATCTTCTTTTTTTGTTGTTGTTGAGATGGGGTCTTACTATGTTGTCCAGGTTGATCTCGAATTCCTGGCCTCAAGGGATCCTCCTGCCTTGGCCTCCCAAAGTGCTGAGATTACAGGGAAGAACCACAAGTACCCAGCCCACCCTTGGTCCTTGAAGGAAGATAGAATGCCAGAGAGTTGTCTAAGGAGGGCCCACCACGACCAGCTGCAGCACCCAGGTACGCTGGAGGCGGGCGAGCCAGCCTGCCCATGGTGCAGCACATCCCTCGGAGGATCATGTGCCCTTCCACGTGGGGGTATGGCATCCTGGAGAGGCATGAAATCTTCTCTTCTTGCAGGGCCAAACTGTCTTTTTTATTAGCTATCTCTATACCGGCTGTTGTCTTTACTGTCTCATAAAATTAGCCTGACAGCCAAGGAAAGCGAAGGCAGATGCATGGCCTGAATTTATTAGCCTGAATCTGATTCCCCAAACAGCAACCTGGAAGAAGTTCTGCCTATCACTCACTCGGGTTTCTTTTTTCTCACTCCATCCTCAGCAGAAAATGCTGTATTGTTGCAGAAGGGAAGCTCACCCCTGGGGCAGCCTCCTCTTCTATAAAATGTGTATACGTGAGGGGCAGGAGGTGGGCAGAGGCTGGACTAGATCGGTGCTTCCCCAAATCTGTCTGAACCTCAATCAGCTGTTGAAAAATACAGATTCCTGGGTCCCGTCTCTAATGTGCTGAGTGAGAGGCTATTCAGGTAGAAGCCAGAAATCTGAATGTTTGAAAGCTCCCCTTGATGGTTTTGCTGATCGGTCAAGATTGGGCATCATGGATCTGCCAGGTTACTTTGGTCTGGAACATTCTAGATTCTGGAAGCCCAGCTCCTCCCCTAAACCACAGTTGTCAGTCCCATCTCTGTATAAAAACTAGAAATCATTTCCTAACAACCCAGAGAAGTTCTACAATCAAAGGAGTTTGTTTGCCTAAAATGGCTTCAAAATTTTCTCCTCCTCGCGGATCAGCTGGCCTCAGGGACAACAAGCACACCTTTGCCGTATCTATCCCAGGTGTGGCCTGAAGCTCGGCAGCACTGGCATCACCTGGGAACTCATTAGAAATGCCGATTCTGGGGCTCCCCTCCAGACCTCCTGAATCACAATCTCCACTTGACCAGGATCCCAGGGCGACTCGAACCTGGCAGATCCATGATGCCCAATCTTGACTGAGCAAAACCATCAAGGGGAGCTTTCAAACATTCAGATTTCTGGCTTCTACCTGAATAGCCTCTCACTCAGCACATTAGAGACGGGACCCAGGAATCTGTATTTTTCAACAGCTGATTGAGGTTCAGACAGATTTGGGGAAGCACTGATCTGGTCCACCCTCTGCCCACCTCCTGCGCCTCACGTATACACAGTCTGAGACAGTGCTGGTGTCGATTACTGCTTCTCGACTGGGCTGCATGTTAGAATCATCTGGAGAGTTTTTAAAACTACTGATGCTTGAGTCCTAAGCCCGGGGATCAGGGAGGATTTTAAATTCCCCAGGTGACTCTTAACGAGCAACAACTGGATAAATGGTTTAAAATTAAAAGGCAAATGAGCTTTGGGGAAGGAATGTGGAAGGGGTTGTGGCGAGGGGTTCTGTATCTCATCACTGATTTGGCTTTCTTCCTTCATTAGGCAGATAAAATTATCAAACAGAGAAAGAAACAAAGATTTCTTCCACAAACAGAACTGGCCCTGAAACCCTCCTGAAACTGGCAGACAGGAGGAAAGCAAGGCGGAGGATGCTGGGATATGAACTGTCTCACTGTCATGAGACCATTGCCAGTTTCTCTTGCAGCCTGAGCAGATGAGGCAGCACTTTCGGGGACAGGCTAATCTCTCCCCTGCCTTGGAGCGGGGCATTCCCAAGTCACAGACACTGTACGAGTACACCCCATGACAGGGAAACCTCTCTCTCTAACAGGAAAGTGCTTCTTCTGCTCTGGCTGAAGCAGATTCTCTCTGTCGGAACTAAGTATGCATGATATAGCTATTGGGATATAATAACCATCCATTCTGGAAAAATAACAAAAGGCTTTTATGAAACTCCAATTCTGTGAACTTTGACTAAATTTGATTCCCAGTGTATCAAGACTCCCACAAACCGGTTTCATGGAAACTTTCAGAGTTCTTGCCCACCCCCAGAGGCCATCTCCACTGCGTCCAGCCAGATAGAAGAGATAGTTCCAGATCCTTCCACGTGGGCTCATAGAGGGAACTGGGGACCCGGGGAGGGTGTCAGAGGGCTCAGATTTGACTTGGTTTAGACGTGACCCCGCAGATTGCCAGTTTTCTCACCTGGATTCTATCTACCCGCTCTGTGGAATGCAGAGCAATTGCACCTGGGTGAAGGTTAGTGAGCCCAAGTGCATGAGGCAGCACTGTGGGCTTTCCCTGGGTCTGAAGAAGCCCGAGGACCGGTGTTACGGTCCCTGAGTTCTCAGCCCACCCCAGGCCCTGCAGCGCTGTGGAAGATGCTCCTCCCCTGGCTTTGCTTAGGGATAGATCTGAGGTCACCCAGGGACCCACAGCTGCATCCTCCGCAGCGTTCTGACTAACCCTGAGTCAAGTGTTAGGGCTCAGAAAAGCTTCAACAATAAAAATAGCTCCAGGAAAGTGGCAGCTTCAATTCTTCGTGCCTTCGTGTGGGTGAATGCCTCCTTCCACACCACTCACTGGGAGGCTCTTGGAAAGCACATCTGAAACTCCAAATGAAAAGAACAGATCCAGTTAACTCTCCCAGACTTAGGGGTAAAAACTGAAGCTCAGAACCATTGTAATTGTTAAATGATGGCAGCTTGTTCTGGTGGCCTGGCCGCCCCTTCTCTGGAGCAGCTGGGCTGTACATTGAGTTGAGACATTGTCCGCAGAGGACTTTTTAGATGGACTGGAGATGACCAATCTGGAGGACAAAGAGCCGTGACAGCTGAGACCTGGTAGCAGAGCCCAGAGACCCAACAGGCTCACCTGACGTGAGGTTGGCTATAAACGTGAGTCCTAGAGAAGGGAGCTGGGCTCACTGTCCAGGCCCTCTGCCATCTGGAGCTGCTCTCCTGGTGCCCTTGGGGTGGCCCCAAGGAAGGTGCTCGGCTTTTGGCTCCAGGATTCCATTAAGAGCAAAGGAGAGGCCGGGCACAGTGGCTCATGCCTGTAATCCCAGCACTTTGGGAGGCTGAGGAGGGTGGATCATGAGGTCAGGAGATCTAGATCATCCTGGCTAACATGGTGAAACCCCGTGTGTATTAAAAATTAGCTGGGCGTGGTGGTGGGTGCCTGTAGTCCCAGCTACTTGGGAGGCTGAGGCAGGAAAATGGCGTGAACCCAGGAGGCAGAGCTTGCAGTGAGCTGAGATCGCTCCACTGCACTCCAGCCTGGGCGACAGAGCAAGACGCCATCTCAAAAAAAAAAAAAAAAAAAGCAAAGGAGAGGTGAGACCTCCATGCTATTGAGGAGGAACCCTCTGACACCGTGACTCTTTTAGGATTTTCAGCCCAGGAAAAGAAAAAAAGAAAAGCATGCTTGTGACAGTATAAGATTCTATTTCAGGACAAGAAACAGTATTTTGGGTGAATCTAAGGAAGTCATTTTGTCAAGTTTCAGACAGAAGCCACAACAACAACAACAAAAATTTAAATAGAGAGCCCAAGAGGGTTGGCATGGCCTCATCAAGAAGAGGTTTGCCTCGGAATCTTCCATAAAAAGCCAGAAAAGCAGCACAAAGTGCGGACCAGCGGGAGCACACGCCATAGTTATCAGAGCATGCCCTGCTGGCCGCCTTCCCCACCCAGAAAACACATTTGGCTTCAGACACCAAGGATACAGGGGACAGAGAAAGAGACACAGACAGACAGAAACAGAGAGAAGCTCGGAAAATAACTCTACATTGTATTCATCCTTACTGAGTGCTTACCACAAATCAAGACGTTCTGCTAGCTCCTGGGACAAAAAGACATTCTAATTTTCACTGCTAAGGGGCTTTTTTTTTTTTTTTTCTTGAGACAGAGTCTCACTCTGTCACCCAGGTTGGAGTGCAGTGTTATAATCTCAGCTCACTGCAACCTCTGCCTCCCAGGTTCAAGCAATTATCCTTCCTCAGCTTCCTGAGTAGCTGGGATTACAGGTGCACACGCCAGCACGGCCAGCTAATTTTTGTATTTATTGTGTGTTTTAGTAGAGACAGGGCTTAGCCATGTTGGCCAGGCTGGTCTTGAACTCCTGACCTCACATGACCCCCTGCCTTGGCCTCCCAAAGCGCCGGGATTATGGGTGTGAGCCACTGTGCCCGGCCTAATTTTTGTATTTTTAGTAGAGACAAGGTTTCACCAAGTTGGCTAGGCTGGTCTCGAACTCCTGACCTCAAGTGATCCACCCGCTTTGGCCTCCCAAAGTGCTGGGATTACAGGTGTGAGCCACCGTGCCTGGCCTGCAACTTTTGATTTTAATCCCAACAGTCCACTATTATGAACAGCTACTCTGGGCTGGCTACTGTTATGAAACCCGTTGCCTCATTTCATCCCCATGACAAAGCTATGAACTAACCTGCCCTGGACATTGGATAGGAGCATGGACATTGTGTTAGTTCATTCTTGCACTGCTATGAAGAACAACCTGAGACTGGGTAATGCATAAGCAAAGAGGTTTAATTGGCTTATGGTTCTGCAGGCTGGACAGTAAGCATAGCAGCCTCTGCCTCTGGAGAGACCTCAGGAAGCTTCCAATCGTGGTGGAAGGCTAAGGAGACTCAGGCACATCTCAAGGCTAAAGCAGGAGCAAGAGAATGAGAAGGGAGGTGCCACACACTTTTAAATGACCAGATCTCTCAAGAACTCACTCACTATTGCGAGAACAGAACTCCACTCACGATCCAGTCACCTCCCACCAGGCCTTACCTCCAAAACTTGGGATTACAATTGAACAAGAAGTTTGGGTGTGGACACAGGTCCAAGCCATATCAACATTAGAGCCAGATCAGGCTTCAAAGCCAGCCTTGGCCACTTATTTGCTGTGTGGCCTTGGATGATTTGCTTGACCTCTCTGTGGCTCAGTTTCTTCATCTATAAAATAAAAGTAGTACCCATGTCTACCTTGTGAGATTGTTGTGATGATTACGTTAGTATATATAAAATACATATTTGTACTATATACTAATGTATAATATATATAATATACATTATATATATATGTATATATAGCACCTAGAAAAGTGACTGGCATACAGTAAGCACCATATAAATGTTGGGTATTGTTACCACCCCCATTTTACCCATGACAAAATAAGCCTAGAGAGGTGAAGCACATGGCTGGGGAGCTAGGCTCTGAGCTCAGGACTCTCTGCCTTAAACATCTAGCAGGCTTATGGGAAAGAGCTTTGTGACTTGAGAGGTTACTGCCAGTATTGCCTCTTGCAGGAGCGTGTGCAGGGCCTGCTGCTCACCTTAGGCACCAGCAGGTAATTTATCCGAACGGGGTTCCATGCTGTGGTTATGGACAGACGCCCTGACTCACTGTGACCCACACAGAGGTGAGTGGCTGGCTGTGCAGTGGAAACCACAGCATTCCTGCGTCCCTAAACGACTGACATCAGCTTGGCCCTCTGGAACCCAGTGGTCTGTGCCAGCTTTCCAGAACCTTCCTTATGCTCCCCTAGAGAAGATGTTTCTCTGTTGCCTCTGGGTCTTGAGAGTGTTATTTGTAGACGTGATTTTAAAAGTACTCACACCTGGGTCCCTCTCCTGGTGATTCTGATTTAGCCGGCGTGGGGTATGTCCTGAGCATTCATTTTTTCAAAGTTAATCCAGATGATTTTAATGTGCAGAAAATTTGAGAACCACTGGCTGAAGCAGTCCTCTGATAGAAGATGTGACCACGTCCCTAGCATCTGCTCTCTCCTTCCTAATTCCCACAGGGTTATGTGGCATCTGGAAACTAAGAGACTAGATTTCCTCCCTTGCAGCAAAGTGTGGCTGTGTGACTTATTTTTGTGAAGATGAGATGTGCCTCTTTTGGTACCCCCTCTCTCCTCATTCTTCCTGCAGTTGGAGAGTAGACACAGGATGGGGACTGTAACTTCAGTCAGGCAGAGAAGAGCCTCTCTCTGGTGATGGGGCAGTGATGTAGGTGAAGCCTGCATCCCAAGGCACCCTGAGGATTACAGTCACTCGCCTGCCCTGGGTTGCCCACCTAATGAGAGAAAAATAACATTTCATCTGTTTGAGCCTCCATGATTTTAGTTCTCTTTGCTAATACAGCTAAGGTTGTAATCTAGAAAATGACTGCTGGATTTTTTTTTCTTCTTTTTTTGAGACAGAGTTTTGCTCTTATTGCCCAGGCTGGAGTGCAATGACACGATCTCAGCTCACCACAACCTCCGCCTCCCAGGTTCAAGCAATTCTCCTGCCTCAGCCTCCCGAGTAGCTGAGATTACAGGCATGCGCCACACCGCCCAGCTAATTTTGTATTTTTAGTAGAGACGGGGTTTCTTCGTGTTGCTCAGGCTGGACTCAAACTCTTGACCTCAAGTGATTCTCCCGCCTCAGCCTCCCAAAGTGTAGGGATTACTACGCCTGGCCTACTGTGTTGTTTTTAAGCAGGATTGAGTGTCACAGTCAGCCAAGAAACTTAAAAAATACAGATAGAGCAAGATGGCTCACTAGAGATGCCTGACATCCATCCTCTCAATAAGAAAGGACCAAGGCAGCAAATAAACTGCTAAGGCTTGACTGGAGTCATACGGGAGAGCACTGAAGTGAATCAGGGGAGGGAAGATGCAGTTGTGGTGGTTGCAAGTCCAGGAGGACCCGCTGCAGGCACCTGGCCTCTGCAGCCCTGGCTCCCCTGCCCAGGTCAATTTGAAGTCAGGGGTACTTCCTGTTACAGGTAAAAAGATAAGCAGAAGATCGCCACCAGCCCTCACTGTCATGGCAACACCTAGAGTCCTCGTTACAGGAGAATCCCACAGTCATCGCAAGCCCTGAGTCCAGGGTGAAGGGCTGCTGGGAATCTACGCAGCTGCCTTGAACCAGGTGAGCAGCACAAGATGTGCATGCCCCACCCACCCCGTGAGCCAAGCTGCTGCAGCACGGCACCGTCTTGAGACCAGAGCCACACCTGGAGAGCACCTGCTCTGGGGCCAGTGGACACTACACTTGTCTAGCCCCGGGGCTCCATCTTTATGCCAAGCCCAGGTGGGTGGCTGAACACTGCAATGCCAGCTGTGCATAGCTTGGGCCAATGGGCCCAGGATCCGCTGTGACTCTGGTCTGCACAGCAGGGAAAACAACCCCTGCCATCACACTTCCAACTGGAGGAAAGGTCTGCCAGTCCCGTCCAGGGCGAACCCACCCTTGAGCCGCCCAAACCGCTGCATGCCCTCATCCAGGCGGAAGAGGCTCCTGAGCCTCCAAGCAGCTGCTATGCCCCTGGGTCGGCACAGTGACTACATGCCCATGTTCAAGGCCTGTGGAACAGCCCCACAGAGTCCCCCTGCCCCCCCCCACCCCGCCACACACACAGATACACCCATGGCCTGCCCAACAGCCCTGTGTCCACAATAAGGGCCTGAGAAACAGTCTCACAAGCTGCCCCTGGCAGGCGCCCTCCCAGACCAGCCAACCAACCAAGAGCCCATTTGTGGACCTAAGAAACAGCCCCATGAGCCACCACTGGTGAGCACAGCCCTGAGCCAGCCAGGCAGCCTTGCACCTGTGTCCCAGCCCTGAGAAACAACCCTGTGCGCTGGCCCTGGCAGACAGGCCTCTAGACTTGGGGAGCAGCTGTGCACTCACTCCTGAGCCCAAGGAACAGCCCCACAGACCACCTCTGGCGGGCCTGCCCCAGGTCGACTGAGCAGCCCTGCGCCTGCATCCTGAGCTTATGAAACAGCCCCACAGGGCAACCCCTCCCCTGCAGAAATGCCCCCAGGCCAGATGAGCAGCCGCGCAGCTGTGTTACAGGCCTGAGAAAGATCTCTGTGCCCACACCCCGCAGACATGTCCCCAGGCCAATTGAACAGCCATATGCCAATGTCCCAAACCTGAAAAACATTTTTTGGGCCACCCCAGCAGACATACCCCCAGGTCATTCAAGCAGCTGTGTGCATACATCCTGGGCCCGAGGAGCAGGCTGCGTCTGGTGGGCATCTGAATGAGCAGCCTTGTGCCTGCATCCAAGATATATGAGATAGCCCCACGGGCCAAGCCCCACAGAAACAACCAACCCCAGGCCAGCCAAGCAGCCACACAGTTGTGTCTTGGACCTGAGAAATGGTCCCATGGGTCACCCGCAGAAAACACAACCCCAGGCTAGCTGAGCAGCCATACACCTGCATACCAGGCCCCAGAAACAGCTCTGCAGGCTCCTCCTGGGAGGCACGCCCCAAGGCTGGCCAAGCAACTGCTGTCTAAGCTCTTGGTCACAGTAACAACCCTGTGGTCCCAATCCCAGTGAGCCAGAGCGCAAGTTGGCCAACATACCACGTGCAAACATGCACCCAACCTGAGAAACAGGTAAAACTGTACATCACAGCCACAAACTCTCTCAGCCTAGGACACTGAGAAACTTGCAAATGCCACTAGTGTGGCTTACAGCTGTAGAAATGACATGAAGACTACACTACAGCGTTTACCTAGAACCAAAGTCAATGCACCCCACAAAACTGATACCCTGAGACCTATTCATATGACTAAGTCTTTGCCTATGAAACCTACTCCATAAAACTGGAAAAGGCAACTTTTCCACTAGATGTACAGAAATTGTCATAGGGACACATCAACCATGAAAAAGCAAGGAAAGAAGTCACCTCCAAAGGAAAATAATAATTCTCCAGTAACAGACCCCAATCATGAGGAAACATGAAATGCCAGAAATAGGATTCAAAATAATAGTTTTTAGGAAACTTAATGAGATAAAAGAGAATACGGATAGATAATTCAACAAAGTCAGGAAAACAATTCATGATTTGAATGAGAAATTTAACAAAACAATAGATACCATATAAAAGAACAAAATAGAAATTATGCAGCTGAAGAACGTAACAAATGTAATTTTAAAAATACATCAAGATCTTCAACAATATACTAGACCAAGCAGAAGCAAGAATTCCTGAACCTGAAGACAGGTCTTTTGAAATAACATAGGCAGACAAAAAAGAAGAAAAATAATAAAAAATAATAAAGAAATCTATGGGGTTTATGGAATACCAATAAGGGAACAAACATTCATATTGTGGGTGTTCCAGGAGAAGAGAAGGGAAAAAGTGAGGAAAACATATTTAATAAAATAATAGCAGAAAACGTTTCAAGTCTTGGGAGAGGGATAGATGTCCATTTCCAGGAGGCTCATGGAACTCCAAATAGATTCAACACAAATAGGTCCTCTACAAGGCACATTATGTAGTATGCCTTGTCAAAAGTCAAAGACAAAAAAAAAGGATTTTAGAAGCCATAACATCACTTTGTACCCCCGTGAATATATATAATTATTACTTGTCAACAAAAATTTAAAAAAATACAGATACCCAAGACCCACCAGAGACTTAGCAAACCAAAACCTCTGGGAATGGGCAAGGGCATTTTAAAGCTCCATGGGTGATGTAAGGCCCTCCCTGATGAAGATCCACTACGACAAACAGCTAGGACAGTTTGTTCCACTGGTCAGATGCCCCAGAGCTCAGGTCCCTGGGAGGGTCTTCAACTAGGTAGGCAGCCCAGCCAGGTGCACCCTCCCTTTGCAGTGCTCCTGGAGCACATCTGTCCCCTCTGATTGTCCAGCATTCAGCCCCTCCTGGATGGCGTTGATAGCAACTTGTCTTGCGTTGTTCTCTCTGATTGAGCTTCAAACAATTTGTGTGCACCAACTGTGTCTTGCCCCTTCTGTGTCCCCAGCAGCACCTCGCCTGACTCTGGGTCTACCAAAGGAGCTCAGTGTGCATTTGCCGATTGATTCCAGTAAGCCAAGAAATGAAGGGCCACAAGGAAAGAGAGAGGGACCAATGAGAAGTCCCCATTTCCTCAGCCTTCCAGCAGCAGGACATAGCTGACAAAGTGAGTTGTTCTCAAAGGGCTGATATTTTGAATCAGAAAAGAAGGCTTGCAAAATGCATATTTACAAATGTCCTTCTTTTAGCATGAAAGGTTGCTATGGAGACCTGTGATGGTAACACGAATTTCTGGCTTAAGACCATGTTGGGCTCCTTGTATTAAGCCAGGTATGCTGCTGGGCTTGTGCTGCTGCAGCTGCAGAGGCTGGGTGGCACCCGCAAGTGCCTGGGGACAAAGGGCGAGAAATCCCTCAATGTGAAAAGTCTTCCAGCACTAAGGATGCTATGTTCTCTTCCAAAATGGATAATTAGTCAAGGCAAGCAGCATCTGTCTCCCAAGATCAAATCCTCTTTATTTCAAAGCCTTCACATATGTGAGACACACAACCCCAATCTGGCTTTGGTTTGCAGGACTTGGCCTTTAGAATACACAAACTCAGTTCATCCTCCAGATTCCAGACAAGCAGGAGGAGCTCCCAGGGCCTTTATCCAATGCCTGTGTCTGCTCATAAAAGCAATCCAATTATCAAGACCACTGGCATTGCTGCTGCTTTGCAGGAGGCATCCAGGATGCTAAATAATTGCACTATCTAATTGCATGGAGCCCTTTCCTAAACCATAAAGATCTACACCAAGCTTCACTTGAACTGCATTTTCTCAACTCCCATGCCAAAGACAAAACCAGAGTAATCATGCAGAGATCGTAGCAAGGAAAAAAATATTGCTTTGAACTCCATGGGAATGCTTCTTCAGCTCTGAAGCCCAGACTATCTGCTTTTAGGGCTGATGGCAGAGTCTTTGAATGAGCCCTGAGTAGGGGTGTAGAAGTGAGCCTCACCTAGTGCTGTGTTATTTGACTCTCTGTAATATAAGTTTCTTCAGAATAAGGACTGGGTCTTTTATTTTGCTTTTGTCTCATATAGGAAACTGGTTGGTATAATTGGTGACATATTGCTTGGACCTTGGGACAACATCTTCCCTTCTGAGATTGTGAACAGGTGTCTCAGTGTGTGTGAGAACTTGCCATCTCTCTGCCTGTCCATGTAGTGTCCTTCTGCTATCAAAGAGTGCACACTGCTTTTAGGACACAGTGGGATACAGCGAAGCAGCCATCCCAGAGACTGTGCCCTCAGGGCCTATTAATGCCTACTTCTTGAAGTGTTGTATAAGAGCTCTTCTGCTTTTCTTGCCTAACAGGAATTAAAATAGATTAAGAGGTGTATGGGTTGAGAACTAGCATGAAACACTGAATCAATCCAAAGAGACTAACTGGAAATGCCTAGAATAGATGACTTCATTCTAGCCACTCCTGCTACCCCACCTCCACTTACCCTAGTTGATATATGAGTGTTTTGTAATGACAAAGCCCCAAACTGTTGCTGAGGAGAACTGCTAACACTCACTCGCTCTTCTTCAAAGATGCTTGTCCCTTGTGGTTGAGAACCGTGAGACAGTTGGGCACCTTCTCAGTTGAGGAAGACAAGAAGGAAGAAAATGCCCAAGGTGAGCTTTAATGCAGAGGGCAGCTCAGCAACCGCCACTTAATTCTTCATTGAACCCAGAAGAAAACAAGGCAAGTTCTAACAGAATTAGGCAAGGTTGGCTGGGCACCGTGGCTCACGCCTGTAATCCCAGCATTTTGGGGAGGCCGAGGTAGGTGGATCACCTGAAGTCAGGAGTTTAACACCAGCCTGGCCAGCATGGTGAAACCCCATCTTTACCAAAAAATACAAAAAATTAGCTGGGTATGGTGTTGCTTGGCTGTAGTCTCAGATACTCAGGAGAATGAGACAGGAGAATTGCTTGAACCTGGGAGGCAGAGGTTGCAGTGAGCCAAGAGCCAAGATGGCACCACTGCACTCCAGCCTGGGTGACAGAGTGAGACCCTGTTTTTTTTAAAAAAAAAAACAAAAATGAAAAACAGAATTAGGCAAGACTAAAGGCAGAAAGCAGCTCATGCTTCTCAGGACCGTGACTTTGGACTGGGCCACTTGAATGACCTTTGAATGATGTCTCAATCCATTGACACTTGGCTCCATGCACGCATGCTCACTGGGTGCAGAGGCTTTACCACCACTGCACCTAATTTTCTGCTTCCCCAGAAGGTTGCTCTGTCTCAGCAGCAGTTTCTAATAATGTCCCTGAGTTAGCCAATGGTTCATTTTCCAAAATGGCAGCCATTTTTGTTGACTCTAGGTAATACCCTACCAGGAAATTTCTTAGCACTCTATGCCTGCTGCTAACCCAGATCCCACTGGTGGAATCCTGCTCATGGGCTTGGTGGATCCAATCACAGCCTTGGCTTCTGTCTTGGGAGTTGGGGTAGTGAGATTGGGAGCATAACTAAAAACGCTGTAGGGTCTCACAGGCATGGGAATCAGATCTGAGCTCCACCACTTGCTACTTGTGTGACCACTAAGTCTCAGTTTCTTATGTATGAAGTGGGAATAGTAATAGTTCCCATCTCATATGATTCTTGTGAAGATTAAATAAAATACTACATAGATGGTGATTAGCCCAGTTCCTTGCCCATATTAATACTATTATTGTTAATAATAATAATTTTAATATTCTGGGGTACAGAGTTTGATTGATCAAAATTTGTCATTCATGAAACACTGTCACCATTGCTCCTTCCTTGTCCCCCTCCCCTGGTACCTTTACCCCAGAGCGACCATTTTTATCTACCATACTTATTCATTCCTTTGTTTTGTTTCCTATGGTTGCTTTAAAAAATATATATATATATATATATATATTCACCTATGCAATATGTTACTTAGCTTTGCTTTGTTTTTGAACTTTATAAAGAGAGTATCAGGCTCTATGTAGTTATCTGGGACTTGCTTTTTTCACTCAATGTTACCAACTAATGATATGGTAATGTTACCAACATTCATCCGTGTTGATGAATGTGACTGTGATTCATTCATTGTCCATCGTTGCACAATATTCTCACATATAACTATAGCACAATAAATATATTCATTCTCTTATTCTTGGGCACTTGGGTTTTTTTGTAAATAGTTTTATTGAGATATAATTCACATACCATACAAGTCATCTATTTAAAGTGTACACATTCAATGACTTTTAGGATATTCACAAAGTGGAGTAACCATCATGACAATCAATTTTAGAACATTTGCATCACCCCAATAAGAAACCTCCTGTATTCATTAGCAATAACTCCCCTCCTTTCCCCAATTTCTTCAGCCCTTGACAACCTACTTTCCCTCTAATGTACTTTCTGTCTCTACAGATTTGTCTATTCTGGACATTTCACATCAATGAAATTCTATACGATGTAGCCTTTGTGACTGGCTTCCTTCACTCCGCAGAATATTTTCAAGGCTCCTCCATATTGTAGGATGTGTCAGCATTTAACTGTATTGCCAAGTAATTTCCCACATTTTTTATCTGTTTCTTTGTTTATGGACATTTGAGCTATTTGTTTATGGTTTTCTGCACTTACTAACAGTGTTATTGAACATCAGACCACATTATTCCCCGGGCACATGTGCAAGAGTTTCTCTAGGGTATATTCTTGGAGCTGTTGAACTATAAGGAAAGCAAACGTTCAACTCTACAAGATCATGCCAAATTGCTTCCCAAAACATTTTGACAATTTACACTTTGCCCAGCAACATAAAATATATCACTGACCCACATCATTATTAATATTTGGCACAGCCAGAATGTCTAGTTTTCGTAAAGCTTGTTTACTTTTTTAAAATTTATTTTAAACAATCAAGTCACTGCTCTACATTTGACCCATTGTCTGATAATGAGATTCTAATGGAGATCTGGACAGAAACGGCTGCTTGCTCGATGGCTTCCTCCATAATTAGCAGCTCATCTCTGTAATAGTTCTAGCTTTTACTTCCTGACCCAGAATTTTGATGTTACTGTTTATAGCACTGTGCTTTCTTCCCAGATGGGCTCTATGTTCCATCTACTGGCTGGTCCCAGAGTCTCATTCTACCTTTTCCCAGGCAGAGAGGAGACAGGGCTGTCCCATATCTTTGATCTTGGTAATACACACTCCCACGTACACAGATGTGTGCGTGCACACACACACACACACCATACACACAAACACATTCATACCCTGAGCCTCCAGCCACATCCAAACAGGAGGATGAGGGCAAGAAGGAAGCCATTGTGATGGCATCAAACCCAGAGAGAAACCCCACTTCATTTGAATGGCTCATCTTGTGAATGCCAGAAAAGGAGGGCACTCTCGGGGTTTGCCTTTGCACCGTCCATCAATTTCCAGGCCGTCAGATGCAAGTTACAGTGAATGTGCTTGTAATTCCCATGCACTGAATTCTCTCCAGAACCTCATTTTATTTACTTACTGTCTTTCCCATTAATTAAATTTCAATAGCATTTTCCCTCCAGAGGGCCCTACAAATGACTTCCATAATAAACACTTCATGAAAAGACTAACTCTGAAAGTCAGTAGAGACAATAGAAGCAGAAGAGAGAGTGTGAAGAACAAAAGGACATGGGGAGGGGGGCTTTTAGGATGGCAGTGGACAAGTAAGTACTTGCCTTGCAGCTGTCCCTAGAGAAGGGACATGCCATTCAGTCGGGTGTGGTCAGCAAACCACTCCAGCCCTCAGCTTCTTCAGGGCCGAGGGCACTCTGCCTCTGATCTTGCTCACATCCAGTGACTGAGTGAGGAGCAGGTCTCAAAGCCTGGCCCCTTCAGCCTAGCCTCTTGGGATAGCCAAGGTTTGGTCAGGCCTGCAGTATTTTCTATTTTCTCAAGCTGTCCTAGCTGCTCCTGCTCCCTCTTGCAGAGGTTGACCCCTACTCAACACCTTGCACCCCAACTGTTTCCATGTTGGTTTCTGGAGAATCTATGTTTGTGTGACTACATTATGAACTATTTAGGGAATCTCAAATTGTTCTACTTGGCTTTTGCAATTTTTTTTTCAAATATAAATAGTACTGAAATTCATATCCTTATGAACGTCTTTCTCACATCCTAAGATAGAAGGTATCCTCAGAGCTAATCCTAAAATGGACTGGGTCAAAATGTTAGGCACATTTTAAGACTTTTAATGCTTATTTGCAAATTACCTTCAGAAATGTCAAGCCAACTACCACTCCCTGCAAAAGAATATGACAGTGTAGGAGAGTCCATGTCTCTGAGTCTATGACGATATTTCTTTTTCTCTCTCTCTTTTTTTTTTCCGAGATGGAGTCTCACTCTGTTGCCCAGGCTGGAGTGCAGTGGTGCGATCTCGGCTCACTGCAACCTCCGCCTCCTGGGTTCAAGTGATTCTTCTGTCTCAGCCTCCCAAGTAGCTGGGATTACAGGTGCCCACCACCATGCCCAGCTAATTGTTGTATTTTTAGTAGAGCAGGATTTCACCATGTTGGTCATGCTGGTCTTGAATTCCTAACCTCAAGTGATCCTCTCGCTTCAGCCTCCCAAAGTGCTGGGATTATAGGCATCAGCCACCATGCCCGGCGGACATTGGCATTTCATGTTTGTAAAATTGTTCCATGCGCATGGAGATGGTTATATTATTTCTGTTTTAGTTTTTCTTTCTTTGATTACTTGTAAAACGGAATGTTTTTTGTAAGTGGAAAGCAGCAAAAAGCTATGTAAGATAAGAAGGAAGATAGAGATAGGAAAATAGAAATAAGAAAAACAATATTTCAAGAAGAATAAATTTTTTAAACAGTTCTATTAATGTAACCTTGATCTATAATAAACCACATATATTTAAGGTGTACATTTGGTAAGTTTTGAAATATGGGCATACCTGTGAAGCCATCACAAAAATTGAGATACTGAATGTATCTGTGACCCACTAAAGCTTCCCCCATCTGTTTGTAATCTTACCCTATCATTCCCCACTTCCACCCCACCCACCACTCCCAGGCAACCACTGTTCTGCTTTTTGTCACTATAGATTAGATTTCATTTTCAAACATTTTATTTAAAAGGACTTTATACTACTGATTATATTTTTGTCTGACTTCTTTTACTCCACATAAATATTTTACAATTCATCCATGTTGTTGCATGAATCAACAATTCATTCCTTTTTATTGCTGAGAAGTGTTAGTTTGTATGGATATACCACAATTTATTTATCCATTCACATCCTAATGGACATTTGCATTATTTCCACTTTTGGCTATTACTAAAAAGTTAGTGTATACATTCATGTTCCAGAGTGTGCATGGACGTATGCTTTGATTTCTCTCGGGCAAGTAGAGTGGCATGTCTGTGTCATGTTGTTTCAGGTAGGAAGGTAAATCTCTTGACAAGAAGCCTATTTGACCTTTTTTTTCTTTTTTTTTTTTTGAGACAGAGTCTCACTCTGTCGCCCAGGCTGGAGTGCAGTGGCGTGATCTTGGCTTACTGCAATCTCTGCCTCCCAGGTTCAAGCGATTCTCTTGCCTCAGCCTCCCGAGTAGCTGGGACTACAGGCACGTGCCACCATGCCCGGCTAATTTTTTTGTATTTTTGTTAGAGATGGGGTTTCACCGTGTTAGCCAGGATGGTCTTGATCTCCTGACCTCGTGAATCGCCCGCCTCAGACTTCCAAAGTGCTGGGATTATAGGCATGAGCCACCGCGCCCAACCCATTTGACCAATTATTAGAGCTCATGCTGTAAGACAGATAAATTGAAGATAGGGTACCTTGGCTCTTATGCTGAACCTTTTTAAACTGTTTACATTTTCATTTCTTCTTTTTCTTTGCCACCACAATGAATTTAACCCTTTTCCTTTCCATGTATGGATATTCAGCTGTTGCCCTTGCAAAGGAATAGAGTTATTCCCCTTGCAGTAGCAGCCTTCAGCCTCAGAGACGTTTTTTTACAGTCTTAGGTAGAAGCAGAAGTGGGCCAGGCTAGAAGCTTCAGGAAGGACCACCGAAATCTCCAGGCTAGATCACATTAAAACACTGTTGGCCATGGAGATGCAGTCCTCACCGAAGCCAGCTCTGTGCCTGGGGCAAATAGCCAGACTTCTGGCCTCCTAAAACTTATGCTATGAGACGGTCCTGGCTACACAAGTACATGTTTGAAGCTGGAGGAAGACTCTGAGGTTTGCCAGTGGGCCTGTCCACTGATTGGGGCAGGTCCAAGACACCTGGATTCCAGGAGGTTCTATCAATTCTGGGGCCCACTTTGGCCTTGGCTGCTGCGCCCTCCACCCCTTTGGTGAATTCCTCATCAGTCTAGGTTTCAACTATGAGTAAAACTCTGAGTAGTTTCCACAGAGCAGCCAGGGATTTGAAAGTATCTTTGCCTTGTGACCCTGATGTCCAAGGCCCATCATCCTGCCTGGCGTGACAGATTTTCCTCCATTCCACGCCACTCACTAACTACCAGGCTCCACTGCCACTCTGTGGCAGGCCCTGCTCAAAGCATGACGTCATTTCAGCCTCCTTGCATCCTGTAAGACATAGCTATCTTATCTATTACATAGTTAAGGAAACTATGCCTCAAGGTTAAATCACTTGCCCAAGATAATTTAGTAGTGGGAGAGGCAGGATTTAAAACCCAGCCTACAGTTGTAGGGAAGGAAACAACTTTTTTCCCTGTTCTCCTAGATTCTCCAGCTGGGATCTGCAAATTAGACGGACACAGACAGATCAACAAGAAAATGTAAACAAGCGTGTTAACACACGAAGTGCACATACATGCAGGAGAGACTCAGTGTCGAGTAACTCTAAGGGATGGTTAGAACTTGGGCTTATATGTAACCACCCAACAGGTTCACCTTGCCCACTGCCTGGAGAGAGCCGACTTATCAAGGCATAAGAATTGCAACAGTGACAGAGTTGTTCACGCAGGGACGGCTGTGCCGTTTATTATTACTCACATCAGTCTCCCCAAGCATTTGGGGATCAGAGTTCTTAAGGATAATTTGGTGGGCTGATTGGTTGGGTAGGAGATGAAATCATAGGGAGTTAAAGCTGTCCTTTTGCTCTGAGTTAGTTTCTGGGTGGGGGCAACCCGATCAGAAGAGCCAGGTTATTGGTCTGGGTGGTGCCAGCCGATCCCTCAAGTGCAATATCTCAAGCACTGATCTTAGGTTTTATAATAGTGATGTTATCCCTAGGAGCAATTTGGGGAGGGTCAGAATTTTGTATCCTCCAGAGGCATAACTCCTAAACCATAATTTATAATCTTTCAACTAATTTGTTAGTCCTACAAAGGCAGGCTAGTCTTCAGGCAAGAAAGGGGTTTGTTTTGAAAAAAGGCTATAAACGTCTTTGTTTTAAACAATAAACTAAAAACTAAGTTCCACCCAAAGTCAGTCTAGCCTATGCCCAGGAATGAACAAGGACAGCTTGAAGATTAGATGCAAGATGGAGTTGGTTAGGTCAGATCTCTTTCACTGTCTCAGTTATAATTTTGCAATAGTGGTTTCATACATAAACAGTTTAATAAAAAATACAATAAATTGGTAGAAAAGTGACAAGACAAAAGAAAAATGATTTAGGCTTTAGGGACAGCAAACAGTAAGAAAGTAACTAGATAAGGGAAACTAATGAAAAATAAGGGTCGTTTTAGCCAGTTTGTTTGGTAGATTCCTCTGCTGCTGTCTCCGGGCATTGCTTCCAGTGATTAAGAATCAATTAAAAATTGTCCTGCCCTTCCTGGTAGAAAAGGGGAGGGCAGAAAGTTTGCCTTGTGTCTCCTTCTTTTCAATTTCCTTCCACTCAAAACTGATTATATCAAAGTGGCATAATTTGGGATGGCATACTCTGAATCGCTCATAAGTAATAATGACTGAGAATTTTTCAAAATGAACAACGAACACCAAACCAAAGATCCAGGAAGCTTAAAGAATACCAACCAGGATGAATACCAAAAACCATGCCTAGGCATATTATATTCAAACTGCAGAAAATCAAAGACAAAGGAAAAATCTTGAAAAAAGCCAGAGGGAGACAAAGAAACAAAAACCTTATCTATAGGGGAGCAAAGATAAGAATACATTGGATTTCTCATCAGAAACCATGAAAGCAAGAAGAAAATTTAGTGAAATATTTAAAGTATTGATCTGTAGCCAATGGAATTATCCTTCAAAAGTAAAAGAGAAATAAAGACTTTCTCAGGCAAACAAAAATTGAGAGTATTTGTTGCCGTAGACCTGCCCTGCAGGAAATAGTAAAAAAAGTTTTTCGGGCCGGGCGCGGTGGCTCACGCCTGTAATCCCAGCACTTTGGGAGGCCGAGGTGGGCGGATCACGAGGTCAGGAGATCGAGACCCTCCTGGCTAACACGGTGAAACCCCCGTCTCTACTAAAAAACACAAAAAACTAGCCAGGTGAGGTGGCAGGTGCCTGTAGTCCCAGCTACTCCGGAGGCTGAGGCAGGAGAATGGCGTAAACCCGGGAGGCGGAGCTTGCAGTGAGCGGAGATCCGGCCACTGCACTCCAGCCTGGGTGACACAGTGAGACTCCGTCTCAAAAAAAAAAAAAAAAAAAAGTTTTTCAGAGAGAAGGAAAATTATACAGGTCAAAAACTCAGATCTACATAAAGAAAGGAAGAGTGTCAGAGGAGGAATAAATGAAGGCACAGATTATAGTAGCATATAATTAGGTGAATTGAATGACAGAAATGTTACGAGTTGGGAAGGAGGAATTGGGATAGTCTGTTTTAAGGTACCTGAACTGCACGTGAAACAATGTAGTATTACTTGAAAGTGAACTTAGATTCATTGTAAACATATATTGTGAACTCTAGGGTAACCACTTCCAAAAAAATTAGGAAACATATAATTGATTTGCTAAGATAGAAAAGACAGCAGAATCATATAAAATGCTGCATTAAAAACATAAGCATATTGAGTTTTAGCTCTTATTAACGCAAAAGGCACAATTAATGAAAGAAAAGATTATAAGTTGGACTTTATTAAAACTAAACACTTCTGCTCTACAAAATGTACTGTTAAGAGAATGAAATGCCACAGATCAGGAGAAAACATTTGCAAGACACATATCTGATAAAAGACTTGTATCCAGAATATAGAATTAACTCTTTTAGCTTTATAATAAGACACAAGCAATCTGATTTTAAAATAACCAAAAGATCTAAATAGACACCTCACCAAAGAAGCTATACAGATGGCAAGTAAGCATAGAAAAAGATGCTCAACTAGGGAAATGCAAATTAATCAATGAGATACATTATACACATTAGAATGACTAAAACTGAAAACAGTTTTCAGTTAGACAGGAGGGCTACGTTCTGTTGATCTGTTGCACAGCATGGTGACTATAGTTAACAATAATGTATTATATATTTCAAAATTGCTAAAAGAGTGGATTTTAAATGTTTTCACCATGAAGAAATAGCTATGTGAGGTGATGGATGTATCAATTAGCTTGATTTGATCATTCCACAAAGTATACATGTATTGAACCATCACACCAAATCTCATAAATAGATACAATTATTATTTGTCAATATAAATAAAATATTTTTTAAAAAAACACTGACAACATGAAATGCTGGTGAGAATATGTAGCAACAAGAACTCTCACTCAATGCTGGTGGGAATGCAAAATTGTACACCCATTATGGAGGACAGTTTGTCAGGCTCTTACGAATCTAAATATAGTCTTACTGTACAATCCAGGAATCACTTTTCTCAACAGTAACCCAATTGAGTTGAAAACATGTCCATACAAAAACCTACACGCATAAATGTTTATAGCAGTTTTATTCATAATCACCAAAAATTGAAAGCCAACAAGATGACCTTCAATAGATAGATGGATACACAAACTAGTACATTCACACAATGGAATATTATTCAGTAATTTAAAAAATGAGCTATCAAGCCAAAAACGGACATGAAAGAAACCCAGCTGCATACTGCTAAGTGGAAGAAGTCAGTCTGAAAGGTTGCATACTATATCATTCCACCCATATGACATTCCGGAAAAGTCAACAGTATAGAGACAATAAAAAGATCAGTGGTTGCTAGGTATATGGGGGGAAAGGGAGAGGAATAAGTAGGTGAACCACAGGGAATTTTTAGGACAGTGAAACTTTTCTGTTTGATACTGTAATGGTGAATACATGACATTATGCATTTGTGAAAATCTATGGAACTGTAAAACACAAAGAGTGAACCTGAATGTAACTACGAACTTGTTAATAATAATGTATCGGTGTTGGTTTATTTGTTTGTGTGTGTGTGTTTGTTTTTATTTGTTTGTTTGTTTGTTGAGACGGAGTCTCACTGTGTTGTCAGGCTGGAGTGCAGTGGCACGATCTCGGCTCACTGCAACCTCCGCCTTCCGGGTTCAAGCAATTCTCCTGCCTCAGTCTCCCGAGTAGCCAGGGCTACAGGCATGTGCCACCATGCCCAGCTAATATTTGTAGTTTTAGTCGAGACGGGGTTTCACCATTTTGGCCAGGATGGTCTTGATCTCTTGACCTCAGGAGTGTGGCTGTGTGGGTTACTGGAAAAGGGAAAGATTCATTTTAGTCATAAAAGGCCAAAACAATATGAACAAAGTTTGGGGTAATTTCTCAATGGGTCATTGTGCTATATTAAAATTTTTTATTTTTATTTTTATTTTTTTGAGACAGAGTCTCACTCTGTTGCCCAGGCTGGCGCAATCTCAGCTCACTGCAACCTCCGCCTCCCAGGTTCAAGTGATTCTCCTGCCTCAGCCTCCTGAGTAGCTGGTATTACAGGTGTGTGCCACCACACCTGGCTAATTTTTATTAGAGACAGGGTTTTACTGCGTTGGCCAGGATGGTCTCAATCTCCTGATCTCGTGCCTCCCAAAAGTGCTGGGATTACAGGTGTGAGCCACCATGCCCGGCCCTATATTAAATTATTAATAAACCACTTGGTACTTAAAGGATAATCCTGGACCATCAGAAAGGCCATTCTAGGGAAATGGAGAAATGAGATGGTGGGAAAAAGAGGGAGGAGCAAGGATCATAAACAGGCTTCCAAGAGCCACTCCTGGGACCCCTGGTTTCCTCTGTCTCAACTGTGCATGGACCGGTCTGCTCCTGTTAATGAATCCAGGCAAGCCTGGAAGACCGAATGTGGGCCACCAACCTCTTCTCTGCCTCCTGTACCAGGACTGAGATCCTGGGGTGAATTTTAGTGGCTGCCCCATTATTCTCATGCTTGGTTGCACATCAGACTCACCTGAAGAGTTAAAAGACCGCTGATTCCCAAAGTGTTGTATCAGTGTTAAATTTGCTGGAGTGGGTAGCTGTACTATAGTTATGTAGGAGAATGTCTCTTAGGAGTTGCACACCGAAGTATTTTGAGGTCAAGGACCATGATGTAACTAATCTTCAAATGGCCCAGAAAAAAAAATATTTAAAAATATTTTGTTTGAATATGTATGTGTGTGTGTATTGAAAGATAGAGAAAAGTAAGTAAGCAAATAGGTTAAAATGTTCACAGTCAGTGTAGAGGACATATGGGTATTCTTTGTAGTAGTTTTAGTCTAACACCTTCTCAGAGCTTAAAATTATTTCCAAAAACAGTTTTTAAAACATCCTTTTAAACTTGGTTCCCAGGGCCTACCCGTAAAGAGGTTCTAGTTTAATTGGTGGGTTTTTTTAAGGCTCCCAGGTGACTCTGAAGTGCCCTAAGGTTGAGAACCCAGTGGCTCTGAGTCAGAGAAGCACCTACCTCTCCCCCTCCCTCTTCAGGCTTCCAAGCTCAGCCAACCACTGTGAACTGTCTTCGGCAGAGATATGATCAGCATTTTAGCTTGTGGTGGTTTGTTTTTTGTTTGTTTTGTTTTGTTTTGTTTTTAACAGTCTCGCTCTGTCGCCCAGGCTGGAGTGCAGTGGCACGATCTCAGTTCACTGCAACCTCCTCCTCCCAGGTTCAAGCGATTTTCCTCGCCAGTAGCTGGGTAAAATTAGAGGAGCACGCCACCACGCCCAGCTAAGTTTTTGTATTTTTAGTAGAGACCGGGTTTCACCGTGTTAGCCAGGATGGTCTCGATCTCCTGACCTTGCGATCTACCCGCCTTGGCCTCCCAAAGTGCTGCGATTATAGGCGTGAGCCACTGCACCCAGCTGCTTGTGGTATTTTGTTGCCTACAGAGACACAAAGACATATAGAAGAAAGCATCCTCTTTAGTGATCCTCAAGGCACTGGTGGTGTGCCATGCAGCTGTTGAATATTCATTGCCCACAAATTTTCCACAGGGCTGGACACATTGTCTGTCCACTGCCTGTCCAGTCTGTCTGCTGCCACTTTGTAACTGCTCAGCTGTCTGCGTCACTTTCATCAGAGGTGGCCTGTTTGCTGAAAGCTGTACCCAAGGTCATGGGCTGAGTGGTTGCTTAACACCTGTGCCTCCTTTTAGGGACTGGCTAAGGGAGGGGCAAGGAGTGGGGATGAGGGACCCTGCCTTTCTCCTCCAGGAAAGCACTTAGAAGAGCTGGGGCCTGGGGAACTGAGCTCAGGTGGTAACTGGAGAAAAAGCCCCCTGGGGACCCCCGCTCCAACTGCACACTTCAGCTGAGAGCTGACTTGTTCCTCTTCCGCTTTCAGTGATCAGAAATGCAGCCTGGTCCAGTCTATCCAGCACATCCCTTCACTCGTCCCTTGAGACCAGTGGCATGCATTTGTGAAGTGAGAAGGGCATTCTGGGGCTGCATAATGGAGCCTTCCTCTGGGACCGTTAGATGCCCGGAGGGGTGGCTCTCCTGAACTCATTAACACCTTTTAAAGCCATGGCAGCTCTGGCTGACTCATGTTCTGTGTGTGGTCCACCAAGAGCTACCAGATCTTTTTGGCCTTGTGTCTGCCTCATCTTCTCAGTGCTGTGTTTGTGTGATGGGATTTTTGTTTCTAAGCAGACTCGGAGGCCCTGTCTTTACAGGACTGAACCTCCCTGCTCCGTGGCCTGGGGCAGCTTCCAGGACCCGGCTGGTCTGGCGTCAGGCTCCAGGAGAGCAGCAAAGTCCCTGTCTCTATTTCATCTTTGCGTATGCCTCCCCTCCACAGAGTAGGCACCCAGGGACTAATCACACTGGGACCAGGACAAACTTTGGAGTGTAGCACTGACAGCACGACATCACTAGAGATGGGGAAAGAATGGAGGACAGGGAAGACAGGGGAGAAGGACAGCTGGTCACATGCAGGGCAGCAAAGAGGCAGGAGGGACAGAAGGGTGTGAGCCATATGGAACTGGGTGTGGGATCATTACCAAGTGAGAAACCACAATAGTGCTGGGGGCATTGTTGAAACTGCCTTTGCAAAATTATGACTAAGACAGTGAAAGAGATCTAACTTAACTAACACTGTCTTGCTTTTAAACTCCAAACTGTCCTTGTTCATTCCTGGGCATATGCTGAACTAACTTTGGGAGAAACTTAGTTTATAGTTTAAACGAAAATGTTAACAGCCCTTTCCCAAAGCAGACCTTCTTCTTGCGTGGGGACTAGACTGCCTTTGTAAGACCAACATTACCCACAAGATTAGAAATGACGGTTTAGGAGTCATGCAACTGGAGGCTACAAGATTCTGACCCTCCCTAAACTGCTCCTAAGATCAGTGCATGAGATATTTTGCAGACCCTGAACTTAATGGATCAGCCGGCCCCACCCAGATCAATAAACTGGCTCATCTGATCCTGTGGCCCCCACCCAGGAACTGACTGAGCGCAAGAAGACAGCTCCTACTCCCTGTGATTTCATCGTTGACCAATCGGCTTTCCAAGCTCACTGGCTCCCCACCACCCACCAAGTTATCCTTAAAAACTGCTCCCTGAATGCTCGGGGAGACTGATTTGAGTAATAATAAAACTGCAGTTTCCCGCACAGCCGCTTCTGCGTGAATTACGCTTTCTCTATTGCAATTCCCCTGTCTTGATGAATTGGCTCTGTCTAGGCAGCGGGCTAGGTAAACCCCTTGGGCGGTTACATTGTGAGCCATACAAAGATAAATTCCACATGAATGCACTCACACAGGACCTGCTGAAATGGTGCCCCGAACCACGGAGCAGTTAGCTAGGCTAGGGCAGGGCAGGGAATGGGCTGGAGTGAGCTGATGACGTATGGGGTTGCGGGTGGTGGAGTGGATGACATTTGATGCTTCTCAGGTCTTTGATGGTTCTCAGAGGAGGTGGCATTTGGATTGGGCTGCCAACCCAAAACAGGTGAGCAGGCTTTTGACTGTTGTAGGGGAAAAGCTTAGTCTTGATAAAAGAGACCTGGGCCAAATCCCATTTGCCTATAAAAAGACTTCCTACTCTTTTCCAAGATCCACTCAAATGCAAACACTCGGGAGTGGGAGGCAAGCAGGCTGAGGAGGTGGAGGAGCTGGTCCAGGTCCTTAATGCATTGCAAAGTCACACTCTAGGCCCAGGGATGACGTGGATTTCAGGAGCAAGCTTAGAAGCCCGGCTCACTGGAGAGTGTCCCAGATCTGGCTGTCATGGGCAAGGCAGCTGCTGTGTTGGCTTGGCTCTGGGTGGCCTGAGGATGAAGAGAATCTTCCCTAAAGCCCAAGGAGCCTGGGGTTCTCCCAAAGCAAATCTTTGAAGGCCTCACTTGGCCCCTCCTTTTTTGTTGACCTTGTCTTTGCATTAGAAATATATTCTAAAGCCTTCCCAACTCAAGACACATTGGCCCCTTTGTTCCTATTTTGGGTGCATAGCTCATACTTTTTGTTGTTTGCACTTTTTAGAGGATTGCAATCTGACCTTATGTCTCATGCCCATTCTGTCCCTGTAGCCATCCTGTCATAAAAGCTATCTGTTTTGTGGGAATGAAGCCATGAGCTCAGCTCTGTGCCCTGGGAGCAGGGAAGCTGTAAGAGGTCAGCTCTCTGAAGCCCCTCTACCTACAGAAGATAGGGATGGGGCAGGGTTGGGGCTGTCTATGGGGAGGATGTGGCAAAAGTCTGCAGGCTGTGTACACACTTCCTACCTCAAGCCCAGGTTTTAAGAACTCAGGGGTAACCATTCCTGCAAATGATTGGGCACTGGGCCCAGTAGGTTTGCTGAGACAATGATGGGAGCTGGGGCAGGCATCCAGGGACCCTTGTCAATATCGGGCTGTCTTTCAAGACTAGAGAAGCAACATTTATTCTGTGTATTGGAGCACTTGATTCCTATTTCCTTGTGACCCAGTCTCTAATAACTTCATGCCTGTTGGCCAGTCTGTAAGCTTTCTTAGGAAAGGAGCAAATAGTATTTTTCTTTACCGAACCCTGCAGTGTTTAAGAAAGCACTGAGCCCATAGCAAGTGCTTAATAAAATAAGCAGTGGCTAAATAAGTAGAAAACAATGCACCTCTGATGATGTTTAGAGTTTTACAGTAAAGCATCAGAGCAAGGGATGGGGCACATCTGTCCAGGGCTTGTTAGGGCAGGAGAGGAGAGAAAGACAAGAATAAACATATTGAGTAGTTGTAGTGTCATTTTTTTGTGATTTGAGGACAATATATAGATAAAAATCCCCACTTGTGCCATTTCTCCAAGTGATTTATGCCCATTCTTCTTTTCTTCTGAACAAGGTCATTTGTTCCTTCACAGTCCTGGAAGTAGTGCTATGAGTCTTGGACCTGGCCCTGGGGTGGGAGTTGGAGAGGCTACCCTCTCACACACTTCCTCGGGAAAATCCATCTCTTGTACCCACATCTTAGAGCTAACCAAATGTCTATTTAGTGCAAGATCAATCTACCCTGTGATTGCCTCTGCTCTCCAAAATGGACTGGAATATTTAAAGAAGAAATGCCTCAAAGGAATGAGTAGGGTTGACAGAACAGTCTTAATAAAGTTTCCCTCTTCCCGTTATTTCCCCAAGGTGTTGAAACCTGGATGTCGTTTGATTTTGTTTCCCTTGCTATTGATTTTTTGGCTCAGCAGTGTCTTGCTGAGAGAGGATCCCGACTCAATGGAGTCGAGGCTCATTGTTTCATCTCCCCGTTCCTGGCTGAACTCTCCTATTCGGACAAATCTCACCAGGGCAATAGAGCTGCTCTTATCGAACTCGCTCTACTCCGTCATTCCCCTCTGATGTACTGGAGTAGCTGCTGATGAAGAAACTTATTTTTCAAATATAGAAACCTAAGCTGCTGGTCCCCGACACAGAAGGAGCAGAGTGAAATTACAACCCGCAGGCAGTTTGCATCTGAGCTCTACAACAGTAAGCACGCAGCATGCTGTGAATAATAAAACCATATCCTTGTAACTCTCTTTCTCTCAGGAGTGCAGAGCAGTTTGCCAACATGATCATATCAATCCTTACAATATTTATATAAGGCAGGCACGAGGCTCCGACGTTCTCCGTGGACTCCTCCAGCCCCAGTATGAAGAGGGGGCTGGGGATGGGTTGCATTTCCCTTCTGCCTGCCTGTCTCAGCAGCGTCTGGCTCAGGAAGCCCTGGCCCTTCTGAGTGTTGCCTTTGTAAAAAACGTACTATGTGGGTGGGGATAATTAGGAATATTAAAATGCCTTGCTTCACCAGTTGAGGAAGAGGGAACAAAATGTTTCCCAGGCATGTATCTCAGAGGAATTCAAAGTGTTACAGACACTAATGCATCTCAGCCATCTGCTCCTGTGTTGAGGTATCCTCTACACTCGGGCTACTCTAGCATTCGTGTGCTGGGCAGGATCCAGCTGGTGACATTCAATCTATCCCCATCTCCAGCATCAGAGGACACGTCCCTGGGAACTCAGGCAGCCCAGGCAGCAGGGGTCCCTTGCAGGTCAACAACACGCTCCTTTCCATCACGTTTGAGCTCAGCAACTCTGCAAAATTTTACTTCCTCTTTTTCTTCATTTCTCACTTCCTCCCCTCCTTTCTTATTCTTCATGCCTTTCTTTCAGCCTCTTCTTATTTTAATTGGCCTCTAAGCTCTGAGTCTGCCCTTCTTCACACTTTCTTCTCAACTCTTTCTTTTCCATTTCTCTATTCATCTTTTTTACCTTTCTTGTCTGAGGATATGAGTTGAAACAAATCCTTTAGTGAGAAGGTGACTCGATTTACAAGCAGATTTTCGATGCCTTCAAACCTCTCTTGTTTGCAAACCTGTTGGAAAGCACTGATGGCCACGTAGGCAGCAGGTGTAGGAAATGATCCTCTCAATGCTTGGTAGCTGAGAACAATTCATACTTATCACACCGGCTTTGGTCAAGTCAAGTGTGAATGGTGTTTGATTGTAATCATTTTACCTTTTTTTTTTTTTTTGAGACAGAGTTTTGCTCTGTCGTCCAGGCTGGAGTGCAATGGCATGATTTCAGCTCACTGCAACCTCCACTTCCTGGGTTCAAGAGATTCTCCTGTCTCAGCTTCCTGAGTTGCTGGGATTACAGGCGTCCACCACTATGCCTGGCTAATTTTTGGTATTTTTAGGAGAGACAGGATTTCACCATGTTGGTTAGGCTGGTCTTGAACTCCTGACCTCTGGTGATCTGCCCGCCTCGGCCTCCCAAAGTGCTAGGATTACAGGTGTGAGACACCTCACCTGACCCATTCTACTTTTTTAACATAAAAAAAGTAGTTAAAGCTTGGATCAACTCCTCTTCTGATTGTTCAGTATTTCTGGGCATAGTGTTTTTTGTTTGTTTGTTTGTGTTTATACTTGTTATCTGGATATGTTTTGGGATCAAAGAAATACCAAATAACAGAGGTTCTCGAACAGAGTTCTTTAAAAAAATATTTTCACGGCCAGGCCTGTAATCCCGGCACTTTGGGAGGCTGAGGCGGGTGGATAAAACCTGAGATCAGGAGTTCAAGACCAGCCTGGCCAACATGGTGAAACCCCACCTCTACTAAAAATAACAAAAATTAACCGGGCATGGTGTGGGCGCCTGTAATCCTAGTGACTTGGGAGGCTGAGGCAGGAGAATTCTTGAACCCACGAGGTGGAGGTTGCAGTGAGCCAAGATCACACCACTGCACTCCAGCCTGGGCGACAAGAGTGAAACTCTGTCTCAAAAAAAAAAAAAAATTATTTTCACTTAATATATCAGTACATCTCCATTGGAAATTTAAAAAATAAACTTTTTTTTTTCTGTTTAATTGATGCCAGGTACTCAACCTCCAATGCCATTGCTCCCACCAATGTAGACTCGGAGGAAGAGTTTCAGGAAGCAGGGATCCTACGGGTCTTTCTGTCACTATAACCCAGCCTTGGCATGGAGCCTAGCACCTGGTAGGGGCTCAAAGGACATTTGCTGAATGCATGAGTGAGTAAGTCAGCTGAGGGTGCCGTGGAAGGGACTAGAGGACGTTGTGCTGCAACCAGGAGCTCAGGGCATCATGCTGTCATTGGAACAGAGGGAGGTTTTGCTGGGACAACAGAAGACCAGAGAAAGTGAAAATCACACTTTGTTCTTGCCCAGATATCTCAACCCCTCTACCATCCAAAAATCACATGTCTGTTTAGTATACTGAATGTTTATTGAAACCTTGGCTACATGTAGACTGTATGTTAAACTCTAGGGATACCAAAATAAACAAGACATTTTCTCTACCGGCAAAGATCTCTCTGTACGATAAGAAAAAGAATAATTTTTGAACTAAAAGGTTATACCTCCATGTGTTACATTTTGGAATAAGCTGAACCAATGTTTTATTTTTTTAATCAGGAAGATGAATCAGTTTGAATTGCCATTCTGTGTGTCTCTGTGTTTCCTAAATCTTTTGTGCTGAAATAGCGCAAGAACAGCAGCGCATTCCCACAGACGGCCCCTGACGGGACTGTGTTTGGGCCGAGTCTGTATTTCCTCCTTCTCTTGCATCATTTGTTCTCTGCCCTTTGCAAATCTCAGCACCATTTCCTCCAGAGCAGCTCCTGGAATTTTTGATAGGAGCTGTCACGTGTAACTAGGGAGCTTTCTCTTTCATACCTGTCATAGAAGGAGCTCGCTTCTCACGAAGACCCGCCCGTTTTACCCCCTGACTCCGCTGTGACGGTAGGGAAAGGTTCCTTCTCTAGAAGTGTCTAGAAACATGCTTGGCTTTCACTAATGCATCTAGAGTGTCCCATCTGTGTAAGAGCCCTTTGCTCAATGAGCCCACGTACTTGTGTTCCACTTCCTGCCTTGGCGATAGTCTCAACGGGACAAGCCCCGCCCATCGCAGAAGCCCTGTGTCCTGGAGATGAACAGGAACTTAGACAGCTAACATTCTACCTGATGCTGGAACTCAAGGTCCCTGACAAATGGCCATGTAGTTTACGTTCTGAGAAGTGACAATGATCTCTCCATCGCTGGGGAGTGCCATTTCCAATTCTGAGCACTTTAGTTTGTTAGAAAGCTTTTTTTAGCAAGTTGTTTTCGTCTATTGAACTCAAAATCAAACTCCTTGCCACTTCCTTCCTGATTTACTTCCTCTGTCTTTCCCTTGACATTTACTCACTCTTTGCTCCTCTTCTGTCTTGTCCTAAAATAAAACCCATTTATTCCTTTGTCCTCACAACACCTCCTCCGATATTTGAAGACAGGAAGATAGTTCCTTGTTTTCTCTCTTCCAAGGTAAACACACTCAGAGCTTCCCGCCAGTCTAGGTCAGGCACAGTTTCTAAAACCCTCAACACCTCCACCTCGCCTCTCTAAATGAGACATCTTAATTACAGGGCCTTGTAGTGAACATTATTTTCCAATTATCATCTGACAAGCATATAGTGCTACTGTTACTTATTATCTGGACATGATATTTTTATTTAATGAAGTTTACAATTACATTCACTTTTTAAGGCAACTGCATCACTCTGTTGGATCCAACATAAGCTTTAGACCAAAGAAAAAGTCCAGATATTTTGAAAACAGAACTGAGGGCAATTAAACCAGATCTCCCCCGTTATGCCATTGTGCAATCAATGTCTGGACCTAAACGTGTTGGTACAATACCAGCCATATTGACATAAGGGTATTCTTCAGAGTCATCTCAAGCTAGTTGCTGGCTTGTCACTCGAACCCAAACTCTACCTTTGTACCCGTGCCTGTCCACTGGAATGTGAGGTCCTCAGTTTCAGCAGCTCCACTTAGGTTGAGACAGCATCTCTACTTTTTCTCTTTTTTTTTTTTGAGACAGAGTTTCACTCTTTTGCTCAGGCTGGAGTGAAGTGGCGCAATCTCAGCTCACTGCAACCTCCATCCCCCACCCCGGTGTTCAAGCCATTCTCCTGCCTCAGCCTCCCGAGTAGCTGGGATTATATAGGCACCCGCCACCATGCTGGTTAATTTTTATATATTTTTTTAGTGGAGACGGGGTTTTGCATTGTTGGCTAGGCTGGTCTCGAGCTCTTAATCTCAGGTGATCCACTTGTCTCGGCTTCCCAAAGTGCTAGGATTACAGGCTCTGCTTCTTTTTAAATTTTACCCAGCACCAGGCACAAACCGTGGAAGAAGTCAATTCCTAATTAACATGTGCTGAACGGCTGAATGAATGCATCATATGAGGCTTTACTAACAACAGTGGTTTCCCACAATGAGCTAAGATTGCCATGGAACGCATAGACTCCTTGCATGTTTTATGTTGTATTTCCTTAGATTTTCATCTTAAGAAAACCATGAATTCATTCTAGTCAAGGAAAAACCCTATACTTCCCAGAGAACTTGGAGCAATTTTCTCTTTAAAGGAAGGGGTGACCCATTTACTGTACTCATCACTACGGTTTAGTTGCTAGAGTTACTTTCTGAGCACACCAGGACAAGAATATTATCTTTCTGATATGTTGGCATGAAAAAGGATGTTGAGAAAAGCACATGGACCATAATCACATTCCTTGGCACCAGCAATTTCTAAGCAGTATGGCCAGAGCCATTGCTCTGAGTAGGTTTTTCCTGGCTGAGACCAACCAGACCTGAGGAAAATACTTGCAAGTTATCTAAACCAGCAAATACTTGCATTAGGGGAACAGGAGGGCAGATGTTATGTCCATTCCTATATCCGTCATTGTCAAAGCACTTATTTTTAAGGATCACATGGCTTCTAATACAACCACTCTAACACAGTGCCACGGAAGGAGTTGGTATTATGGATGTTCTCCTGAGACCCATAGTCTCTGTTCCAGCCTTTGGAGACTTTGAACAACAACAAAAAAAAAATTCAAAGAAAGGCTGGTAATTACTGGGTGGAGCAATACGCGGTGTGCTAATACAATCCCTTGCCCAGGTTGTCTCCTCAGAAGCCTAAGAGTTTGTGCACATCCTGCACAATGAGGCCGCTTGTCTTTAGGAGTCTGCAAGGGCTCTGTTTTATCTGGTAATAAGGCATTAGGGCGTTCTCTGATATAATAGAGAAAAAAACTCAGAGAGTGAGAAAATAGATATGCTTAACTCTCTGAAGAAATAAAAATGGTAAACAGGAAATGGGTTTTCTTTCTACTTTATTTTAGCTGTGCAGGGTGTTCCAAACCCTGGGATGAGAATTCTCAACATCTTTGCCACTTGGGATGGACAGAGTGAGCCTAATTTCCTCTTTCATGAAATCTTCCTAAGCCTTAGAGTCAAGAAGGCCTTTGTAGCATCAAGAGGCGCTGTATTGAATCACTAAATTGGAGTGAGGCTTATACTGGGCGTGGTTCAATATCCCTTATTAAAAAGAAAGTGATGAGTTTAATAAAAATTTAATTGAGCCTCCTGCCTTTTGGCAGTCCTTAGATACTATGGAAATGGCTGGGGTGTGCTGAGCTAAGTTGCTAGGATGGGAAGCTGAGGAAGGGTATTTAGACTCCTGTGTGTTTTTAAATAGTTGATCACCCTGGTCTCTGCATCCAACAAATTTTCAAGAGTCTGTACTTGGCAGGACATTTATAGTGATTAAAAGTACACACTTTGGAGATACCTAAACATGGATTCCAATCCCAGACTGATAGGGTTTGTCTCTGTGTCCCCACCCAAATCTCATGTTGAATTCTAATTCCCAGTGTTGGAGATGGGGCCTCCTCCAACCTCCAACTGGGAGGTGATTGGATCGTGAAGTGGTTTCTAATGGTTTAGCACCACCACCCTAGTGCTGTCTCATGATCGAGTTCTCAAGAGATCCCAAAAGTATATAGCGCCTCCCCCTTCATTCTCTTCCTCCTGCTCCAAACGTGTAGGATGTGCCTGCTTCCCCTTTGCCTTCTGCCACAAAGCTAAGTTTCCTGAGGCCTCCCTAGCCATGCTTCCTGTATGGCCTGTAGAACTGTGAGCCAATTAAACCTCTTTTCTTCATAAATTGCCCAGTCTCAAGTAGTTCTTTTACTTTTTGGAGACAGTGTCTTGCTCTTTCGCCCAGGCTGGAATGCAGTGGCACAATCTCAGCTCACTGCAACCTCCACCTCCCAGGTTCAAGTGATTCTCCGCCTCAGCCTCCTGAGTAGCTGGGATTACAGGCGTGCACCACCATGCCTGACTAATTTTTGTATTTTTAGTAGAGATGGGGTTTCACCACATTGGCCAGGCTGGACTCAAACTCCTGACCTCGTGATCCGCCCACCTCAGCCTCCCAAAGTGTTGGGATTACAGGCGTGAGCCACCACGCCCGGCCATCAGGTAGTTCTTTTTTTTTTTTTTTTTGAGACGGAGTCTTGCTCTGTTGTCCAGGCTGGAGTGCAGTGGTGGGATCTCAGCTCACTACAAGCTCTGCTTCCTGTGTTTATGCCATTCTCCTGCCTCAGCCTCCTGAGTAGCTGGGACTACAGGCGCCTGCCACCGCGCCCGGCTAATTTTTTGTATTTTTTTAGGAGATATGCGGTTTCACTGTGTTAGCCAGGATGGTCTCGATCTCCTGACCTTGTGATCTGCCCACCTCGGCCTCCCAAAGTGCTGGGATTACAGGTGTGAGCCACCGCACCTGGCTCCCAGGTAGTGGGCATGGACTAATATGAGCATGGAGCAATGTGAGAATGGACTAATACACAGATACACCCACTTACTGACTATGAAATCCTGAGCAAGTCACTTGAACTCTCTGGGCCTTGGTTTTTCTTACTATAAAATCGTGATGCTATCTCCTAAGTCTATTGTGAGGAATAAATTAATTAATGCCTGCTAATTAATTATCACAGAGCCTGGCATGCAGTAAAATATTAAAATGCTTTTTTAGTTGGGTACAGTGGCTCACGCCTGTAATCCCAGCACTCTGGGAGACCAAGGAAGGGAGGATTGCTTGGGCCCAGGAGTTCGAGACCAGCCTGGGCAACATGGCAAAACAGTGTCTCTACAAAAAAAACAAACAAATTTAGCCGAGTGTGCTGGCCCACGCATGTAGTCCCAACTACTCAGGAGGCTGAGGTGGGAGGATTGTTTGAGCCCAGGAGGCAGAGGCTATGAGCCGATATTACGCCATGCCACTGCACTCCAGCCTGGGTGACAGTGAGAACATGTCTCAAAAAACAAACAAACAAGACAATAACAATAACAACAACAACAAAACACCACCTACTCTTTTTTAAAAAGTTAACTGTTGTTACAGTAGGAGCTGAGATTAGATATATTTTTGACAACGTGAAGCTATTCCCAAGAGACCAGAATATTTAATGAGATATTACTATTTGCATAACCCCACATGATACGTCATGGAATATGTAAAGGAAGGAAACATTTCAGCATCAACAGCTTTCCTCTGGGTTTTCTTTGTTTGTGGCATTCCAATCATTAGAAAATTGAAGCTGTAAACAGATGTTCATTTTCCGGAATACAAGGAAACACTCTCTGAATTGGTAATTGAAATCTACACACAAGCCTACAGCATCATATTTGTATTATTACTATCAAAATTCTCAGCACCAAAAAACATGTGTAAGAGCTGCATCTAGAAGGACTGGCCTTGGAGTGCCCTTCTCCCCAGCCTACATACCGGAGAGATACTAAGCTGCCCAGTTAAGTCATGTACCATGGAACAGCAGGGAGAAAAAGAGAAAGAAAGACCTACATATACCACAGGCCAAATGGCCACCTCCCAGGACGGAGAGCCTGAGACTGTGAGACTCAACTGGGTTGCAGGGCGTGGGTTCCCAAAGGCTCTGGCCTCTGCTTGGGAGCTAAAGAAGCCTGGAAGCTTGGAGTAAATTGTGGGTGTTATTTTCAGTTGCTGAATAAGTTATTAAGAGGAACCAAAAAGAGAAATACGCGTGAGACTGGATTGCAGGAGAAGGAAAGTGAGGTATCTCCATGCAGGGTGTACAGAGATGGGAGACAGAGAGACAGACAGAGAGAAAATGAGAAAAACAGAAAGAGACAGAGAGACAGAGAAACAGAGAAATGGAGAAAGAGGGTAACAGAGACAGAGAAAAAAGAAACAGAGAAAACAGAGATGGAAACAGACACAAAAACAGAGAGAGAGACAGAAAGGGAGAGAGAGAGACTCCTCCCAGGAACCCAGGTGTGGCCCGTTTAGGACATCAGGACAAAGTGGTTAAGGAAAAGAGGGAATTCAGGGTCTCATTGTCTTTAAGAGTTGGAGCCTTTCTCTAGGGTCAGGATACGTTGAAATAGGTTCGACTCGAGTTGCCAGCAGCCCTGTTTTCTGTGTCATAAACTACGAATCATGAGGATGGCAGAGCAAGGTGGGGCGGACACACGCCAGGTGTCAGTCCTCGCTGCATCAGCACGGGGAGAACCCAGCTGCTCATGGCTTCAAAGGAACCTATGGGGTCTCCAGAGTCCTGGGCACTGCAGAGTACCACACTCCCTTCCCCTGGACGCGGTCGGCTGGGCAGCGACACAGATCTTGGCAAGACCAAGGCTATAACTTCAGTGCCCAGGATAACAACCAACCTGAGGACACTAATAATTTAACCCAGCAACTGAAAATAACACCCGTAATTTACTCCTAGCTTCCGACTTCCCTTAGCTCTCACAACAGTCTTTAGAGCCTCCGGGAATCTCTGTGCGCCACAGTCCCCCTATTTACCCCTTCCTGCCTGTGGCTTTTTCCTCGGAGCCCTCCTCCTGCGGGGCATGGCGAGGTGGGACTATGAAGGCCACTGTCCCTGAGCAGCCGTCGCCAGGGCACTCGCTCCTCTGCTGGTGGGGCTTGGAGGACCGTGGCCAAGTATGGAAACGTCCAGGAAGGTGCCTCTTGGATGGTAATATCACTCTTCACTCATGGCAAGTTTCATTTGGACTAAAAACAAGCGAGTATGTCTTCCTTTTCCCTCCCCCAAATCTAGATGTAGGGGTGTCAGGTCTCTCCCTTCACGTCTGTGGCAGTGGAAGGAGGTGGCAGGAGGTAGGAGGAGCTGGCCCCACACGGGAGAATGTGGCTGGCTGTCCTCTCCCCGCCCGGAGCTGCCAGCGGCTGTGGCTTGAGCGGGGAGTGGAGAGACGCTTCAGACACTTCCTTTCACTTCCTGCACTGACAGATCAATTTGCAGTAATTTATTTACAAGCTGGATTAGTAAGTCTCCATAGAGTAAACACAGTGCCTGAATATAGAAGTGTAGAGGAATCCCTTCCCAGCTGTTCCCAGGCTGGAGCTAAATGCTTTGAGGACGAGGACGTGGGAGGGATGAGGAAGGTGTGTCACCCAAGCACACTCAGGGTTCCTAGGCCACAGCAAATAGAAAGCGAGAGCTGAGCCACCCCGCCGGGAACAGATGCCCAAAAACAGTCTCCATGAAATCCCTCCTCCCTCCGGAGTCCTGTCCCCGGCTCCAGGGTGGGCTCACAGTGGCTGCTCTCTGACACAGAGGACACAGAGTGCTTTTACGAATGTCCTTGGTTCTCCCTCTAAAATGACCTATCCAGAGACACCTGTGAGTCTCTGCCATCTGGGAATAAGATGGGCGGTTTAATATAAAAAGAAACCATGCCTGGTCTCTGAAACACGTTGGCCTGCACTGGAGGTGGGAGATATAAGACTCATCGCTAAGCACAAGCCTCCACTCTGTCAAACGCAATGGGAGAGATTCTAAACTGAGACTAGTCAACACCGGCTCTGGGACCCCAGGCCCTCCTCATATGGAAAAGAGATGGCTTGTTACAAGGCTCTGTCACATGATTTCTCTCTCTGTGAAGGAACATAGTTTTCACAAATAGCAAAAGGTCTGTCTGTGGGACAGTCATTCACCCGTGCTTCTAGAAAAAACCCGTGCTTTACTGGCCACTAAAAATGAACTGGGCATGGCCCCAGCCTTGAAGCTCGGGACTGGCCATGAGGCAGCTGCAGAAGAGCACGAACATGGACACAGCCGGAGAGACGCACAGGGACAGCCGCTTCTGAGAATTTCACTCCACACGTGACGGCCAGAGGAAAGGGAAAACGGATGTGGCAGGTCCTGAGCTGGGAGATGAGAAGCCATGGCCAGGTCAGTCCTCCACAATTCTCCTTGTGTCAGTACCTTGCAGAGCTGATGTAATTGTGGATGTATGAGCGGTTTGCATACAACACACTCCCTAAAGCATTGTAATACATGGGACAGAGAAAGGCTTTTCAAAGGCTACTCTGCCTATGTGCGATTCTGCCTAACTCTCTCACTGACGCTAAGAACCAGTGTAGGGGGGATAACATCTTTCCCTCACCCATTTCTAGGCTCTTGGCTGAGGCCCCTGTAACAAAAGATAGCACAACAAGAAGAAAGCGTACAAATTGATTTAGTGTAAGTTTTATGCGACACAGGAGTCTTCAGCAATGAAGACCCCCGAAGGACAGCCTTTTTGTTAGGTTTGATGAAGAGTGGACAACAATGGATAAGTGTAATTGGACAAAGGGGCGTGATCTAATGGTCATAAAATTGTTTTTTTTTTTGGGACGAAGTCTCACTCTGTCACTCAGGCTGGAGTGCAGTGACGTGATCTTGGCTCACTGCAACCTCCACCTCCTAGGTTCAAGCGATTCTCCTGCCTCAGCCTTCCAAGGAGCTGCATTACAGGCGCGTGCCATGGCACCCAGCTAATTTTTATATTTTTAATAGAAATGGAGTTTCACAGTGTTAGCCAGGTTGGTCTCAAATTCCTGACCTCAGGTGATCCACCCGCCTCAGCCTCCCGAAGTGCTGGGATTATAGACGTGAGCCACCCCACTAGTGGTTATTAATTGAGGAGAACTAGCCAGGCCTGTTTGCTCAGATTCTTCTCTGTGTCCCCATGTTTTCAGATAGGGACATTCCTTTCCTCCAGGTGTGGAGGGAGGGTACCATCACAAGAGGCTCTTATTACTTCCTTTAGTCACTGATGGCCTGCTTCAGGGGAGAAGGGTAGGAGAAGGTCAGAGAGAACTTTCTGTGTCTACTGCTTTCTCAAATGCCAGGGTGCCATATTTTGCATAGCATGTCCTGAACCCCATCACTAGCCGTGCAATGATGACTCCACTGAAATTGAGGTGGCGTAAAGTGCTCTAGGAGCCCTTCTAGAATTAGATTGTTCAGATTCTTTAGAATTAGAGGGACCCTGACAGATACATGTGTCTGCCCAGACACACACATGTGGAAAAGAACAGAGCTGGAAAGGCCTCCGAGAGGAGATGGCCTTTGAGCTGGAGCTTGCAGCAAAAATCCAACTGTTCCTGTCAGACAAGAGAGGAGATGGAAACAAACTCTGAAGACAAGAGCACCGAGGAGGGTTATCAGGTGGGCATGGAGCAGACTTTTGCTCCTTCACAGAGGTCCTGCTTGTGTGTACAAACTTCAGCTTGCGAGCTTAGAGCAGGGAGGAACTTGGGAACATTCAGTCTAGACGTCCTTTTATAGATAAACAAGCTGGGGCTCAGAGAAGGTCAAACAGATTTTCTAAGCATAGTTACTTTGCTGCTGAAGGAGAGAAGCATGAAGTTACACAAAGCCCTAATATGCATGGGATGAACACAACCTAACACACAGCTTCCTTGACACCTGTGGTGTTTGGCCCACCTATAGCACCTCACTTGGTGTTGTATCTGCATGAAAATAAAAGGCCCGTTAGGCTGAAATGATCTATGGAGGACCTTCAGGGCTTTGGAGATGGTCTCTTTCAGGGCGGTTCACTTTAAACCAATCATACAGAAGCAGAGAAGACGCCTCTGGTGGCGAAGGAAGTCTGTCTCCTGCATTTTTATGCTGGGCACCTTTCATTAGATAAGTAAGTATATGTCAGAAAAACATGAAAAAAAACCCCATCTGTGTCTATAACTAATTAAAAAGATGTGTGATCAACAAACACCCTCTTCTCCTACAACCAGGGAACAAACAGCTCATTACTTTCCTTAAAAGGCATCCTGGAAACCTTTCCCTGGGGAAATGTGCTGAGCATTGATTATCTGCACCCATCATAGCCACATGGCACATTATTCCATTTGTTGGGAGACCTTACTTTACTGGTTGGAAACCAAGTTTCCAGAGTAGAAAGCATGGTCTTAGTCTCTCCCCAACTCACGGTTCTTCAGAGATGTCCCAACACTTCTGCCGCCTCTTCTGCACGTTGGTGCAAATAAATGGCACCAATCTGAATGTTCTTTGCCTCAGACCAAATGGGGCCAGGAGCTTAGAAGCAAGAAGCTGAGGCATCAGCAAAGTACTCCCAGGACAGGGCTTCCTTTAGCTGTGATCATTACGTGATTCCCTGATGGGCTCCTGTTTTCATCCATGGTGTCTGTAACTCCCTGACTGAAATCTTTGCCCTCTGTGGTACAGATGGGATCCATCTGCTACCAGTAATGATGTGTGACCTCCTGGTGAAGGTAGGGGAAGAAAAGAAGTTAAAGAGAGCTTTAATATTTTTGAGAATTCATTACAGGGTTTCAAGAGTGTCAAAAAGAGACATGGGTGATGAGGAAAGGAAAAAACTACTCGCTTCTTTTTTTTTCTTTTTTTGGAGACAGAGTCTTGCTCTGTCACCCAGGCTGGAGTGCAATGTCACGATCTCGGCTCACTGCAACCTCCACCTCCTGGGTTCAAGCGATTCTCCTGCCTCAGCCTCCCAAGTTGCTGGGACTACAGGTGCGCACCAACACGCCCAACTAATTTTTGTATCTTTAGTAGAGACGGAGTTTCTCCCTGTTGGCCAGGCTGGTCTCGAACTCCTGACCTCAGGTAATCCACCTGCCTTGGCATCCCAAAGTGCTGGGATTACAGGCACGAGCCACTGCACCTGGCCACAACTACCCGCTTTTAACAGAAGTTCAGAGCTTCCCATGGGTGGAATCACATGTGGAAAGGATTCGATGAAAGTTCAGGGTGGAACACGCCCTGGGGCAGAGCACAGTCAGAGCCACAATTCAAGGCCCTTTTCAGCTCATCACCTTATTTCTTGCCTTAAGATTTCCCAAGTGAGGCCTGGCACTGTGGCTCACGTCTGTAATCCCAACATTTTAGGAGGCTGAGGTGGGCAGATTGCTTGAGCCCAGAACTCCAGACCAGCCTGGGCAACATGGTGAAACCCCATCTCTGCAAAAAACACAAAAATCAGCTGGGCGTGGTGGCACGAGGCTGTAGTCCCAGCTACCTGAAAGGGTGAGGTGGGAGGATCACTTGAGCCTGGCAAGTTGAGGCTGCAGTGAGCCATGAGCATGTCACTGCACTCCAGACTGGGTGACAGAGTGAGACCCTGTCTGGAAAAAAAAAGAAAAAAGAAAAGATTTCCCAAGTGAGGGCTCAGCTCTTCTCCAGCACTTCTCAAGGCACCACCCACCAGCCAAGGGCACCCTCTCCCTCCCTCATCACTGAGTGCTCCCGGTCAGCCAGGAGGAGGGGTGTGAAGACCTCAGAAGGTTGATGCCTGCACTGCCTCCTTCGCAGGCTCACGGAGAAAGCCCCTGCTCTTCAGACTGGGGAAGCATCTTTCATTCCCAGTATCCACAGAGACTAGCAGAATGTACTGTACAGAGAGGGTAAGATACTTGTAGAATATTCCTTGAAGAAATGAATAGAGAAACATTGACAGGGTATGGTTCTAACACGCTCGCAATGACCTCTTCCACCAGGTTTGAAGATATTATTTCCGTTTCCTCTCAGTCCCAGTGGTCCTGAGGCCTAGGTTGTAGCCACGGTTCTCTCACCCACCTGAAAGCAGACTCATCAACTTCCCTGGATCCCAGCCACGGATTTTCCCTGAAACCAACTCTTCCTGTCTTGGGAAGCCGGATCTGGTCAGTGCCTGACCGTTTCCTGGGAGAGGCGCTGGTAAGGCCAGCCTCGGCCTTTCCTTCATCTACTTCTGCTCTAAAAGTTCCTCATTCTTTTTTCTCTTTAGACATTACATTATTTTTCCTGCTAAGTGTTACGGTAACACATAGTAATCATAGAAAATTTGCAAAATAAAAGAAAGTATAAAGAAACAAACCAACAAAACCCCTTCATTATTTCTAAAGGGCCTGCATTTCTAGTCCTTGCTCCATTCCGGTCCTCTCCTTTCTTCTCCTCCTGTAAACTTCCTGCTCGTAATCCTCTTTGTGGGAGGATTCTCACATTAGCATTTCTGGTCTCTTTATCTTTGGAGCCAAATATTAGCATAATAATTAGCATATTATAACCCAATTACTTTTCAGTTACAAACAACCCCAACCAGATCGAGATTATTCTTAATTTGCATAGTTTTGGCAAGGGGGTGAGAGATGCAATGGGAAACTGTGTTGTTCTCAAGTAAACGCAACAAAGATTTGCTTTGGAGATGAATGTGGCTTGGAAACAAATAAAAAGATAAGACATAATGGGAGGATATAGAGGCTTCTGCAATGGGTGAGTGCTGTTCTGCCCAGAGAAGCGTGGAATAAATGATTTCTCACCCTCCCTTCCAGCCTCTTATAATGTCACATGGTTTCAGGAAAATAACAGGGCTTATTGAGAGAGTTCTCTCATAGGAGAAGAGGCCAGCTGCCAGGTCCCTGTAGGTCTTCATGAAGTTCACCCAGGATCCCTGCCAAGGTCAAGTGGAGACGCCGAAGGACTTCAGGAGACTCTCCATCCCCATCCTCCCAGGACAATGCATCTAAATACCTACATAGGTGGCCATCAGTGAGCTAACACATGCTTGGTCAGTGTAACAGAATAACTAAATTGCCACTATTCCAGAATAGGCTTGCTGTCTAATTACCACAAGATCCCAAGAATCTATTGCAGATCTACCAAATGGATAAAGCTGTACTAGGCAGATACAGCCTAGTTAATGAATGCTTCTTAGGATCAGTAGGAAAACGAGACCAAGAGAACTCTTATTGAGGGATCTGAATCTAGATATAAACAGCAGGATCACTACATTCTCTCAGAGAGGGCAAAATGGACTTTCTAGTGTTATGCAAATGTTGGATATCTACAAGCTTTCACCCCCAGACTCCACAAAGTACAAGTGAGCACTATAGATTTCACTAAACACTATGTTAGGGAGGTAGAGAGGAAGTTATAGAGCACAACACATGGCATTTCACTGCAAAATATCTTATTAGGTATCTCTTTCCTAGTTTTTGTTCTCAGCATTAAACATTTCCTCTTTAAATTGTTCATTTATTCAACAACCTTTCATTGGTTTCACCCTCTGGTCCTGCACTGTACTGAGAGCTTCTGAGGTTGTGGGGAGCCAAGCACATGCCTGGGTGGGTACAACACCAATGACCAAGGAGCTGGCCAGGCTGGTGGAGGTGAGGAGATACCGACCAGGGAGAAAGAAGGCAGGACGCGGGCAAAGGCAGAGATACCGCACTGGCTGTGGCTGTGCAGTGTCATGCCAGAAGTGACAAAAGATGAGACGTTGCCTGCAACTGTGAGGGAGCTTTGCCTTCATCTCTAGGCACTTGGAAGGCCGTCAAAGGACTTACTTGCTGGTCTGGTTTCCATCTTTACTTTTGTCTGCCCTGGCCTCCATGTGTTCAGGAAATGTATGAGTGATATCTTCTAGCCAAAAACCTGTCACATATTTGAAAACAATAATGTTTCGTTATTTGAGTTTTCCTCTTTAGCTTCAGTAGTCCTGATTCTTTAGCCTTTCCTCATGGGGCCTCTTTTCCATCAGGCATTCTGCCCTTTTGTTTGTGTCATTCTCTGGATGGTCTCAAGTCTTCCCGTGTACTTTGAAAAGTGCAATAATCCAAATGGCCTGTGGCTTCCTATGAGAGAGAAGCATAAGAAAATGACTTCTAGCTTCCCATACAATATTCTCTTTAATGTGCTGTAGAATTATAATTTGTGCTCCAGAATGACATAATACAGTTGGCATATTTTCCAGCTTGGGGTGTGTTACAATTTCTAACCATTCCCCCTATTTTTACCAGCTGGTCTCTAGACAGCTTATATGAATCCACATCTATTGATCTTAGTGTGCCAGTTAGCATTACTGTCCAGGGTCCATTTTGTTTTAATCATCTTAGTTTATATTTTACTGTAAATCTCCCATAAATCCTGGATTCCTTCCCTTCTACCCACAAAAAACTCTGGTTCTAGAAAATAAGGTGCAGGGGCCGGGCGCGGTGGCTCAAGCCTGTAATCCCAGCACTTTGGGAGGCCGAGACGGGCAGATCACGAGGTCGGGAGATCGAGACCATCCTGGCTAACACGGTGAAACCCTGTCTCTACTAAAAAAATACAAAAAACTAGCCGGGCGAGGTGGCGGGCGCCTGTAGTCCCAGCTACTCGGGAGGCTGAGGCAGGAGAATGGCGGGAACCCGGGAGGCGGAGCTTGCAGTGAGCTGAGATCTGGCCACTGCACTCCAGCCTGGGCGGCAGAGCAAGACTCTGTCTCAAAAAAAAAAAAAAAAAAAAAGAAAATAAGGTGCAGGGTGTCTTCTGAACATGGCTTAAACAATGCATTGTCTACAAGTCTTAGAAGTAGCTAAAAGGCAAGCTCTGTGGATTATTTACAGGTGAGTTATCAGTGTCAAATCTAATTTCTGATTATTATGCAATTCCTTGTTTTAGGCACTCATCACTTTTCATTTCTTAAGGACTGTCTCGGCTCTTGGGCCTTCACTAGATTGTTGCTGTGAGGATTTGCGGAGTTATTTTGAAACCTATCAGCGATGCGCGACCTTCTGGCATCCTGATTCAGAATTTTCCATAATCTCCACTACTACAATTGTTAAATTGTTACCTGTGTAAAGCTGCCTCCTTTTTATAATTGAGTAAAATTAATTTCCTTTCTTCCTGGTGTAAATGTAGTTGATCTCATTTACCCTTTGTTAGGAAATGGTAATGTGTTGATTAAATTAAGGGTTTTACATGGATTTGGAATAGTTTTATGTGGGGAGGAGCTGCCGGGAGATTTTCTCAGAGGCTGATAAATAGCTAAAGAGAAATAGAGAGTGAACACTGACATGAAGACAGAAATACAAAGCTTTTTAGAATGTGCAAGCAACCGTTAGCTTAAGGACATTGGTTACATATGAATTTTAGCTTTGGATTAAGAGTTTTCCATTGTAAAGTTCAAATGCTGAGGACCTCTGGGAATGATGCCACCATTTTTCTTCTGTTTAATCCTAACTAGAAAAAGGTAAGGGAGGAAATAGTGCACAGGGTTTTTTTTCTTCCCATTAAAACAAAAATTGGTGTAAAAAGGAGTGAAGTTATGGAGAAAGCTGAAATCATTATACTCAGAAAGATTTCATTCATTAGAGAGAATACATTTAATAGAACAGTAACTTTTCTTTCCTTTCTTTTCTTTTGTGTGTGTGTGTGTGTGTGTGTGTGTGTGTGTGTGTGTGTGTTTATGTGTGTGTGTGTGAGACAGAGTTTTGCTCTTGTAGCCCAGGCTGGAGTGCCATGGCACGATCTCAGCTCACTGCAACCTCTGCCTCCTGGGTTCAAGTGATTGTCCAGCCTCAGCCTCTCAAGCGACTGGGATTACAGGCGCCCACCACCACGTCCGGCTAATTTTTGTATTTTTAGTATAGACAGGGTTTCACCATGTTGGCCAAGCTGGTCTCAAACTCCTGACCTCAGGTGATCCGCCCACCTTGGCCTCCCAAAGTGCTGGGATTACAGGCGTGAGTCACCACACCTGGCCAGAACAGTAACTTTTCAATGAGCTTTCCCAACTGTCTCTCTGGTGAGAACCCTGTAGGGGATCCAGGGCAAGTCCTGCCACCCCCATCGTATAGTGGGGGATGAGCTTGGAGTTCCAAAGTAAGGTAGAGGCTGAGCTAGAGGTGAGCCTGTGCACATCTTACGTCAGCACCACCTTCACCCAGCGCCATCACCAAAGATCACATCAGTAGGATTCAGGATGGAGACCAAAAGAACCAAGAGAAGGCAGTGAAGTCATTGCATAATGCTCGTTAGTGAGGGTAACCACTGTTTCAAGGCTATCTCTGTCCTAGTCAAGGCGCTGGTGACACACCGAATAACACAGTGGACGCAGCCTGACATATGCCACTGTGAGTGCCACCGTGAATGAAGGCTAAGCTGAGAGATCTGAAAGGTGCAGTAAAGGAAGAGGGAGAAACTGGCAAGACAAAGGGGAATTCAATGGAGACGTGTAAGTGGCTCTTCAAATTTCATACACCTGACTGACCTAATGGCTAAAAACTCGATTGCTGTGCTTATTCATTTAGTCACTGATTTTTTAAAACAAAAGTATATTGAGCACCAGCTGCATGGCAGGTACCGTAAGCTAGAGGCAAGAGATGCAGGGGGCATGGACATGGGCCCTGGCTGGAGCATCTTGGAAGGACAGTGGAGGCAACAACCATGTGGGTTGGGGCTAAGGTCTTGCCTGGTGGCATCTGAGCTCTCCCCAGCCTCCAAGTCTTCTCTCAAAGCCACAGCTTCCTCCTTCTGCCCTTACCCCTTGCTGATTTGCCTGATACCCTCTCAAAACTCCCATTGCACTATGTCCTGTGTTACATGCTCCTCTGCTATTTAGTTTTTAGTGGATTTCTCTATTCTAGAGCATCCTTCAACACATCCAAAGGGCGGAGACAATGTCTTTTCCTGCACACGAGGCCTCCTCCATGGTGGGGAGTTTGTGCGTATTTTCATTTTTTGCCAACTCATCATCGCAGGTCGATCGCCCTCGTATTCACATGTCCCTTACAATTTTAGCAGATCCTCGTATCCCTAAGGATGGATCCTTTCCTTACAGAGGCTTTGCATACCGCATTTCCCTAACAACTCTAAAAACGCAGGGTGCTTCTAGGAGTTTTGGTCTTCCCTTTATGGGGCTTGGGCAAGATCATAAACCAGACCTAAGGGTGCCCGCCTCTGTCAGGTGAAGAGGACACGGCAAAGCCACCTAAAATTGTCTCCTCCACTCGTTTTTCACATTATCTGAACCTCCACTATCATATTTACTCTTGTCACAGTCACTGTGTGAGAACTATAATTTTTTTTTAAAGTGGAAATGAGAAGATGAAAACGGAAAAGGAAAGCATCAGAATGCCAACCTTTGAGCCAAGAACTTTATTCAATTTTTTCCATGTCATATGGAATTGTATGTAGTTTCAGGTTTTCTTTTAAAAGCCTTTGGGCTCTTGAGTCAGGCTTGAATCCTAGATATGAATCCCACCTCTGCTCATTACTAGCTGGGTGATTTGGGACAAGTGGCTGAACCTCTCTGTGCCTCAGTTTTCTCATCTGTAAAATGAGATTAACAGCAGCACCTACCTCAGAAGGTTGTTGTAGGATTAAATGAGTTAATACAGTAAAGTGCCTGGCACATAGTGAGCGCTCAAAAAAATGCTGGCTGTTATGAGGAAAGCAGGATATCTGGGCAGGATTGACAAAGGAGGATGGCCGCACAACCACACAGATTTCTGTCAGTTGTCTACATAGTAACTGTTGCTTCCAAGCAGCTCTCTGGCCAAGCCTTGCCCTGGGGACCCGTGCACTAAGGACATGAGGAAGCCCAGTGGAAAGGGCACGCCAAGGGAGCGCTGAGGTCTAGGCCTGGCCAAGCATCTCCATGAGGGGCCCTCCGATAGCAGGTGGGAGGGCGAGATCAGGGCGAAGGGGGCCTGTGAGGAAGAGGGGATCATTACAGAGAGAACCAAGAGGAGTACAGGGTCGACTCCGCCCACTTAGCACCTTTGCACCCGCTGGCCCTGATGACCGGCCTAAGTCGTTCCATTTTGGGGCTTTTGGAGAGGTGGGGAGGTCCTGGGCCCAGCCAGGATGAGACTGGGGAGTGTTCTGCGGCTGAGTTTGGCTGTGTAATTAAAGCCCTGGTGTCTAGTGCCGAAAAGAAAAGAGAAAACAAGCGCTGGAACCCAACTGGCAGATGTGCTTGTTGTGCTGAGAGAAATTCACAGAGCCTCGGGGTGCCATCTGGCTGAGAGCTGACTGTTTGGATGATGCAGTTCTCACTTAAGGAGGTGAAGCATCGAACTCCCTGGCCCTGCCCACCTGCCTTTGCGTCTGGGTAGCAGTAGGTAAGGACACTCGGCAGCCCCAACGTAATGATGACACACCCCAGTGCGCTCAGGAGGAAGCCTCCAATCTTTGTTCTCTGCCTAAGGAAAGAAAAACAGCTAAAACAAAGCATTCTAGGACTGACCTTTGGTACAATGCTGGAAATATGAAAGAAGTATAAATGTAACATTTTAAATTTCTGAAATGAGGAATAATTATTAATTTCATATATGCAAAGTAAGCCCAGTAGGCAGGCCTACCAGAGCAGTGGTCTCCAAATTTTGGGGTATTAGGTACCGGTTTCATGGAAGACAATTTTTCCACAGATGGAGAGCAGCGGGGGTGATTTCAGAATGAAACTGTTTTGCCTCATCCTCAGGCATTAGATTCTCATAAGGAGAACCCAACCTAGAGCCCTCACTTGTACAGTTCACAATAGGGTTCATGCTTGTGTGAGACTCTAATGCCACGGGCTGATCTGACAGGAGGCAGAGCTCATGTGGTAATGCTCACTTGCCCACTGCTCACCTCCTGCTGTGTGGCCCGGTTCCTAACAGGCCACAGACTGGGACTGGGACCCATCCGAGGCTGTGGACCCCTGTGCTAGAGACTCTCAGAAGCACTCTCCATCTCCAGATAATATTCTGTCCCTCCAATGTGAAGGAGACACAGAGCTTCCCTGATGGAGCCTGGCAGGTCTGTCTGTCTTCATACACACCCATCGTACAGAGAAGTATTCTGGACCCAGGCTGTATCATGATCACTGTCAATTTTCAGAACATCTTCTGGGCTGGTGAACTGTGGTTAGATAATAAAGAGTTGCCGGTGAAATGCCTCAGGGTATGGTTAGAAAAAAGAAAGAAAGAAAAACAAGTGGCAATATAGGGTGTGGGGGGAGGTGTGGGGAGGCTGGGTAAGTTTTCAACTCAAGAAGGAGAAAGGGAGAGGAGAAGAAATAAAAACTCTATAGCTCATCTAGAGTGAGCCAGATTGGATTCCAAATGCTAACACTTAATGCACTAAAAACTGTATAATTCAAACATCTCTCAACATAGAAGACGGGTACCACGTGCGTAGCAAAACATAATTGAGCTGAGGTGAATCCCTGTCCTTAAACGAGGTTTATAAGCTAATAGTGGTGATGAAGGTGAGGATCTGAATACTCCAGAAAAGGAGAGATGAAATGAGATTGGCAAATTGTTGATGATTGTTGAAACTGAGCAATGAGTGTTGGGAGGCGGGGATCATTACCTGACTCTTCTATCCAGGAGGCTGTTAGTGGACCAGGAAGTCAGGACAAGATCTGAGGTGAAGAGCTGGTGAGGAGTGAGACCGCCGCCAAGGTCCTCCTTGTTCCCCTGAGGAGCCGAGCTCTTTCTCTTCCTTCCTTTTAGACAGGTTCATTAAAGCTGGCCCGCTCCACACGACCTAGAAGAACTCAACCCTGAAAGGTTTGCTCCATGGCCCAGAAGGACAGCCTGGGACATCACAAGTGCAGGATTGGAGAAGGCATAGTTGGCATGCAAGGTGTATTGACTTTTTTACAAATCAGAGCTTCATGCTTGCTGCCGAGAACATTTCACCGGGCCAGGAAGCTGCTGCAGGAAGTTTCCAAGTCCTCTCCTCCACACTTGGACCTTAACTTAGAGAGCGCTCTCGGCCCCTCCTCCCACCCCCCTGCACCCGCCCAGGTGGGCCCCACGGCTCTCCACATCCACACCCACCTGGGCGTTGCTCTCCACCGAGGAGGCTCATCCCTGCTTTGCTGTGCTTTTTTCAACCTTCCTGCAGCTTCCTTGTTGTGGGAGGCTGAGATAGAGTGGAAACTGACCAGCTTCCCCAAACAGGCAGCTCCGAGAAGGCATCTGCTCCGCGTCTGCTCCTGCTGAGCCGAGGTCCAGCCCAAACGCTCAAATTAGAGCTTGTTAGCCAATTGCTGAAAAACTGCAGGGGGACTCATTTGTAAGCGCACTAATGAGACATCCCAGGATGGAAAGCCTGGTATTATTTTTAGCATTTCAGAGCTGACACCCCAAACACCTCTATAACCACCCGCCAGTCTGAAGAGGGAACAAGCAGAGCTCAGGGTGTGGCACCCTGAGCGGGCGGTAAGTGGAAGGAAGCGGCACATGGGGAGGGTGCCTTGGGGACCAGCGGAGAGCAGCAAGGGGAGGATGCTCAGCTCTCACGCCTGCTCTGTCTTGGACATAATGAAAAACAGTTCTGACACAAGAAGTGTATCAGAACACCACAGCACCCTCTGGGACTGTGTGGGAAAACAAAAAACAAAAAGAAGGGAGACTCCTACCCTTTTACCTCGAATGGTCCCTCTTAATGCCAGGCCCTTGAGCATCTTGCTCTGCCACTGCATGGGGCAGGTGCAATGTGCTCTGTGATCTGTGATCTCCTTGCTCCATTCCTGACAGGGGCTCTGCTATTGTGGGCTTTCACAGTAGGACTCCAGCCTTGCTGCACTCAGGCGTCACTGTCATCCAGTGGGCTGGAGCTGCCCAGCAGGGGAGCATGCAGGGCCTTTCCCTCTCTCCATGCCCTGGTCTCAGGTACACTGCTGCTGCATGCCAACTCTTCTCTGCTGCATCCTCTGCAGCCACTGGGCCACTTGTTTCTCCCAGGCAAATGCTGAAGAGATACTCTACTCTTCAGCAGATTGGCGCACACCTATATTTAGCCACATCGTGGAATATAGTGACGATGATACTGTGTCCTCAGGATACACGTTTTATCAGAGGAGTGTGATGCACTCCGCAAACATCACCAGCACAGCACCCTTGGGGAGGAAAGACTGTGCCAAGTCTTCCAATCCCCAGGCTCACAGCTAGAGAGATTGAAGCCAGGGAGGTGGGGTGTCACCAGAATCTCTTACCGAGTCAGGGGCCTGAACGGAATGATGAGGTGCTCCCGGGATGTTTCACCACACCTGCCTCTTTCTCAGCCTGCAGAGCCTATAGTTTCCCCTAGAGCTGGTCCTCTCTCCCTCCCTGGCACAAAACTGTTCCTCCACTCACACAGCTGTCCCTGTGCCTGGGCACACTTGTAACTTGGCTTTAAAACCCATCTGCCAGCTCAGGAGAAACACAGACATGCTGTCTGTGCTGGGGCTTGCATTGGCATCACTGTGGTACCTCAATGCTCAGGACAGATATTTCCACTCAAATCTATACCTTGCCTGAATGGAGCTATGAGGGTGTGACCCAGAAGAAGTGCTGTGAAACTCTGTGTAAAGAGGTTAGTTCAGACGCCATCTCTTTTATGATACAGGATAACCCATCAGATGCTCCACTTCCCAGAAGTGGCTGGACATAGCCAGCTCTGGAGTAGAGAGACAAAGCTGTGGGATGAGGGGGTCCTGCATAGGGATCCTCAGGGATTCCTTGGGCACAAGCAGGATCTCTCTTCTCAGAAAAAACCAACAATACCATATGTTAGAAGCTCAAAACCAACTGTTTCCTTTTCATTCTGTTGTCACTGATAATTACTAGCATGCCTTTGCAGCAGATGCAATGGATGTGGCAACATTTCTCACACCTTAGCAAGGCCGAAATGGCAAAAAGCAAAGCCAGCCAAAGGGGCTTTGGGTAGAGAGTGTTCTGTGTGGGGTTAGGACAGTGCTTTGGTTCTGGACACAGGCCTTATGTTCCCCAGACCCCAACATAAACCGCAATACGTACCCCGTGCCACAACTGATGATTGACATGACTTCATAGTGAGGTAAGGTCTATGTCCTTCTCCCTCAAACCCAAGCAGATGTTTGCAAAATCCTGTACTACAGAATATGCAAATTCCTGTACCACTAGACATGATGGGGTGTGACTTCCAAGACCAGAGTATAAAAGGCAATACCGCGTCTATCTTGGCACCTTGCGTTGCTCCCATGGGGAAGCCAGCCTCCATGCCCTGCACTCAGCAGCTCTGTTGGACAATCCTGTGTGGAGAGAACAGAGACCTCCAGCCTCCAGTCAGTCCCGGCTTCCCAGGCAGTTGTGTGGTTGGGCCACGTTAGGAGCAGACTGTCTAACCCCATCACGACTTCAAATGATGGCAGGCCTAGCCAACTCATGACTGCAATCGTGGTAGGGACCTCCCAGGGAGAACTACCAGACCAAGTCCTTCCTGAATTCCTCATCGACAAAGGCAGAAATCATTTTTGTTTTTTAAGCCACTATGTTTGGGGATGATGGTGTTATATAACTAAAACACCATGGGGCAATTCTAAGCAGAAGGGTGGGTGAGATGATGTATGGGGGAGAATCAGTCTGGCCACTGTGTAGAGAATGGACTGCAATGGAGCAAGGATGGGGGCAGGATGACCAGCTATGAAAAATGGCCATCGTGGTAGTAGTTATGCCTACTTCATAGAAGCATTTAAAGTATTATGTGAGATACCAGAGGTACAGTGCCTCATAATGCCTGCCTCAGAGTAGTAGCAATGATGGGCATGTCTCATTTTATTTTGCTTTGCTCTACTGCACTCTGCAGATATCGTGTTTTTTACACGCTGAAAGTTTGCGGTAACCCTATGTCAAGCAAGTATATCAGGGCCATTTTTCCAATAACAGTACTCACTTCGTGACTCTGTATCGTATCTTGGTAATTCTTGCAGTATTTTACATTATTATTATTACATCTGTTATGACGATCTGTGATCAGTGATCTTTAATGTTACTGTTGTACTTGTTTTGGGGTGCCACCAACTGCACCCATATAAGACAGTAAACTCAATCAATAAATATATGTGTTCAGATTGCCCTGCCAATAGGCCGTTACCCCATCGCTCTCCCTTTCCTTGGGCCTCCCTATTCCCTGAGACACAGTAATATTGAAATTAGAACAATTAATAACCCTACAATGGCCTCTAAGTGTTTAAGTGGAAGGAAGATTTGCATGTCTCCCACTTGAATTCAAAAGCTAGAAAAGATTCCGCTTAGTAAGGAAGGCAGGCCAAAAACCGAGTTCAGCTGCAAGTGAGGTCTCTTGCTCCAAACAGTTAGCTAAGTTGTAAATGCAAAGAAAAAGTTCTTGAAAGAAATTAAACATGTTACTCCAGTGAACACATGAATGATAAAACAGAGAAACAGCCTTATTGTTGATATGGAGAAAGTCTGAGTGGTCTGGGTGGAGGTTCAAACCAGCCACAACATTCCCTTTAGCCAAAGCCTAATCCAGAGGAAGGCCTAACTCTATTCAATTCTGTGGAGGCTGAGAGTGGTGAGGAAGTGGCAGAAGAAGAGTTTGAAGTTAGGAGAGGTTGGTTCATGAGGTTTAAAACGCCATATCTATAACATAAGAGGGCAAGGTGAAACTGCAAATGCTGATATAGAAGCTGCAGCAAGTTATGTAGATGCTCTAGCTAAGATCATTAATGGGGGTGGCTACTCTGAACAACAGATTTTCAATATATTCAAAACAGCCTTCTATTGGAAAAAGAAGCCATCTAGGACTTTCATAGCTAGAGAGGAAAAGTCAATGCCTAGCTTCAAAGCTTCAGGGGACAGGCTGACTCTCTTCTCAAGGGCGAATGTAGCTGATGATTTCAAGGTGAAACAAGTGCTCATTGACCATTCGAAAAATCCTTGGTCCCTTAAGAATTGTGCTAAGTTTACTCTTCCTGTGTTTTGTAAATTGAACACAAAGCCTGGATGATAGCACATCTGTTTACAGCGTATTTTGTTTACTGAATATTTTAAGCCGAAAGTTAAGACATATTACTCAGAAAAAAACATTTATTTCAAAATATTACTCATTACTTAGGTGCTCATTGACAGTCCACCTGTTCACACAAGAGCGTTGATGGAGATGGGCAAGGAGATGAATGTTGTTTATCTGACAGTTTACACACAGTCATTCTGCAGCCCATGGATCAAGGAGTCATTTTGACTTTCAAGTCTTATTATTTAAGAAGTACATTTTGTAAGGTTATAACTGCTTAGTGATTCCTCTGACAGATCTAGACAAAGCAAACTGAAAACCTTCTGGAAAAGATTCACCGTTCTAGATGCCATTAAGAACATCTGTGATTCCTGGGAGGAAGTCAAAATATCAACACTAACCAGAGTTTGGAAGAAGTTGATTCCAGTCCTCCTGGATGACTTTGAGGGGTTCCAGACTTCAGTGGAGGAAGTCACTGGAAATAGCAAGAGAACTAGAATTAGAAGAGAAGCCTGTAAGTGAGACTGAATTGCTGCAATCTCATGATCAAACTTGAAGGGATGAGGAGTTGCTTCTTATGCATAACAAAAGACAGTGGTTTCCTCAGGTGCTGTGAACATTGTTGAAATGACAACAAAGTATTTATTCAAGTAACTTAGTTGACAAAAGGGTAAAATGCTATCAAACAGCATTGTATACAACAGAGAACTCTTCATGAAGGGAAGAGTCAACTGATGCCACAAACTTCAGTGTTTTCTTATTTTAAGAAATTGCCACAGTTACCCCAACCTTCAGCCACCACGGCCCGGATCGGTCAGCAGCCATAACATTGAGAAGTATCCTCTACCAGCAAAAAGATGACTACTTGCTGAAGGTTCAGATGATTGTTAGCATTTTTTTTTAGCAACAAAGTATTTTAATTAAGGTACGTACATTGTTTTTATAGACATAATGCTATTGCACAGACTAGATTATTCTTTAAACATAACTTTTATATGCACCGGTAAGCCCAAAATATGTGCAACTCACTTTATTGTGATTTTGCTTTATTGCAGTGATCTGGCACAGGACTCACACTATGTGTGAGGTATGCCTGTGTTAACTATCATCAGGGTAGTCAAAGGTGCTATGAGAAGGTCGGGGTAGTGGGACACAGACAAAGGAGAGTCCTTTTTTATTTTTTTTTTAGGCGGAGTCTCGCTCTGTTGCCCAGGCTGGAGTGCAGTGGTGCAATCTCAGCTCACTGCAGTCTCTGCCTCCTGGGTTCACACCATTCTCCTGCCTCAGCCTCCCAAGTAGCTGGGACTACAGGCGCCCGTCACCACGCCCAGCTAATTTTTTGTATTTTTAGTAGAGACGGGGTTTCACTGTGTTAGCCAGGATGGTCTTGACCTCCTGACCTCGTGAATCGCCTGCCTCGGCCTCCCAAAATGCTGGGATTACAGGCGTGAGCCACCACGCCCGGCTGAGCGATTTTTAAAAGTGGATACTTATGCCCCTCTTCTGTTTATATCCTCCCTGCTTTGAACGCTGTATCATTTAGAATTAAGTTCAGCCAAAGGGGCTGGGCGCAGTGGCTCATGCCTGTAATCCCAGTACTTTGGGAGGCTGAGGTGAGCAGATTGCTTGAGCCCAGGAGTTTGAGACCAGCCTGGGCAGCATGGTGAAACCCCATCTCTACAATAAATGCAAAACAATTAGCCAGGTGTGGTGGTGCGTGCCTGTGGTCCCAGCTACCTGGGAGGCTGAGGTGGGAGAATCACCTGAGCCCAGGAGGTCGAGGCTGCAGTGAGTCGTGACTATACTCACTGCATTCCAGCCTGGGTGATAGAGGCTCTGTCTCAACAACAACAAAAGTTCAGCTAAAGCAATAGGAAACCCACAAGAGCACTGGCTTAAGTAAAGCGAAAATTTAGGTCTCTCCACTGTAAAAAGTCTGGAAGTAAGCAATTCAGGGATGATTTGGTGACTGTAGTGACAGGGACTCAGGTTCCTTGTGACTTTTGCCTTACCACATGCAGCTCCCGTTCCCAAGGTCACCTCATGGTCTACAGTGGCCACTGGAGTGCCAACCATTACATCTGAATTCCAGCTACCTGAATGAAAAGAGGGACAAAGAAGAGCATGTCCCTTGCATTTAAGGACATGTACCAGAAGTTGCATACATCAGTTCCACTTGCATCTCACTGGTCAGAACTAGGTCACATGGTTACACCAATCAGCAAAGGAGGCTAGAAAATGTATAGTCAGTCTTTAGCCTGTGAAGCCAAGTGCACAGTTAAAAACTGGGGGCTCTATTACTAAGAAGAGGAAAGAGAATACTGGAGAAACAGCAAGCAGTCTACCACATGTGGACATCAGCAGATGTGCAATCCCCAGTATCTAGCATACTCAAAGACGGAAAAGGCCATGTTTCCAACAGAAATCTGGGTAGAGGTTTGTATCACCCCTCAGATTCTCTGGGTCTCACATCCCTAAGGTCTTTGGCCCCTTGTTCTATTCCAGCTGCTGCTGTGCTGAGCAGCACTGCACGGGCTGTGACCAACTTCTCAGGAGCTTGGAACTACCTCCCATCCTAAGCATGCATGAGCAACTGCTTAGTGCCTCGCCTCCAGCCTGGGGCTTTTCTGTTGAGCTCTGTCGTGAGACATCCACGGACCGCATAGCGTCTACATGTGTCCAACCAGAAGCAAGGGGTGTCACATCAGCCGTGCCAACCTTTGACCCATAGACGAATGCAGCAAATGGCTAAACTGCCTCCCTCTCTTCCCACAGAAGGGCTGTCTTGAGATGCAACCATTCGCATGGCCTGTCGGAAGATGGTCCTGCAAGATGGCATCATCTATTGAGCTGAACAACCAGTAGTGGCGAGCTCGGTTACAGCGCCTTATAAGCTCTCCCTTTTTTCCTGCCTTGTTCCCCTCTTCCCTCACTCTTCTGTCCTTAGGAAGGCCCTCCCCAGTCTAGAAAGAGCCCACATACTTTGCCTCAGGGTCTGCTTTCTAGGGAAGTCAGGCTAAGGCAGGTAGGTCTCTTCCGTCCATCCAGGCTCCCTTCCTCTCTCCTCCCCATTTCCCGTTGTGCTTCTGGTTGAAGAATGCACAGTTTTGGTTAACAGAACTGAAATGTGTCTTCAGGCAGGTTCAAATGAAGCCCTTCCTGGTCTAATGCTTTCTAATCTTTTTATCCCAGACAAAATCAGCCTCTCAGATTTAACAAGGTTTCTGGTTATCCCAAGGGAAAAAAAAACTTTCAAAATTTTTAAATAGCCATTTCTTTTTTCTTTCTTTCTTTCTTTTTTTCTCAGATGATTTTTTTTTTTTTTTTTTTTTTTTGCTCTGTTGCCCAGACTGGAGTGCAATGATATGATCTCGGCTCACTGCAATCTCCACCTCCCGGGCTCAAGCGAATCTCCTGCCTCAGCCTCCAACTAGCTGGGATTATAGGCACCTGCCACCACACCTAGCTAATTTTTGTATTTTTAGTAGAGATGAGGTTTCACCACGTTGGCCAGGGCTGATCTCAAACTCTTGACCTCAAGTGATCCATCCGCCTTGGCCTCCCATAGTGCTGGGATTACAGGTGTGAGCCACTGTGCCTGGTCTAAAATGGCCTTTTCTAATCAGCTTTTTTTAATGCAGAAATTTATTTGCAGGGCTCCTTTTTGATAGACTAAACTGAATACATAAAGAAATTTAGGGGTAAAATCCAGTTTCCCCAGAAACTTCATTCCAACCTCGCTGCCATGCCCCCATATCCATGCATTTTTTGGGTCTGTCTTCTGCTGGTCCTGATTTGGACACCATGGTTGTGTCTATAACACCCGTGTTATTACTACAGGGGATATAGTAATGCTTAGCACTTTTCATTGTGAACTAATTCTCAACACAAATCTAGTTCACAGGAAAGTAGGCAATGCTCTTATTTCTTGAAAGAGAAAAGTCCATAAAAAAGACGTGGAAGTATTAAGTGCTAGTTCCTTCCTTACATTCTCATTCAGCAACCTACTAGTGATTTTAAAGCATTTGGGGGACATTTGGTTAAAAGAAAACGAGTTTCATAACCAGTGGTGTCACTTTATGGAGATTATACTAATTGAGATCATTTATTTCTGAAAGAGTAGCCCAACTTAATGGGACTTAAAGCACCAAATATCTATAATCTCTCTGATTCCCAGAGAGAAGACCCCCCCAGGTTTGGAGCAGCAATACTGTTCCTTAAAGTAATATAGGTTGAGCATCCCTAATCCAAAAATCTGAAATCCAAAATTATCCAGAATCTAAAACTTTTTGATTGCCAACATGCCACAACAAGTGGAAAATTCTGCACCTGGCCTTAGGTGACAGATGGCAGCCAAAACACAGTCCAAGCTTTGTTTCAGGCACAAACTCATTTGAAATATTGTATAAAACTCCCTTCAGGCCATGTGCATAAGATGTATATGAAACATAAATGAAGTTCGTGTTTGTTCAGACTTGGGTCCTACCTTCAAGATACCTCATTCTGTATATGCAAATATTCCAAAATCAAAAAAAAAAAAAAAAAAATCCCAAATCTGATAAGAGAGGCACACCCTGTGGAGCAAATCCAGATCTGTTCTGAGTTGGAAGCTCAGAAACCAATTCAGTGATGACTGCACTTCCGGTGTTTGCAGTTTCCCATAATTAGCTGGATGTCATAACAATCCCTTTTCCCTTTTTTACAAGGGCACCATGACACCTTACAAAATACTTTAAAGGATTTAATGTTATTTTAAGAATCTTTGGATAAGTTCTTTAAGCCCATTGACAAAATTAAAACAATCCTGGGGGTTGTGAAATCTGGATTGGAGATCATAGAATTTTGTTTTTTAAAAGTATCATCTTTCCCTGAATCTTTCATTACCTACCTGATTTATTCAACTCTAATTCTGCAATAAAATGGAATTCTTTTTCTCTCAAATTTGTTTCCTTAAATCAGAACACCCAATCTAATTCCTATCTGTAGTTCTGCAGCTTGTGGAATCAGTTCATGTCATTCTTTTTAAATTGGCCAACAACATCAATTTAACAAGCCACTTCCCATAGCAAAGATATCCTTAGTTACGTTTTTGGATTTAAGCTGCACTAAAATCTAAGGAAATATTGAAACTTTTGAAGAAAGCACTAACTTGACTTCCTTCTTCCAGATCTAGGGGTCCCTGGTTACTCCTGAATTACTCCCATCGTCCAAAGCTGCTGTCTTCTGTTTATATATCATTTGAGGGAAACACAATTATTCTAAGAAGTTATGAACCACCCCTAAGTTATGACTTTTCTAAACATTCCAAGTATTATGATGACTTTCAGACTGGAGATTTATGCTATCTATCCAGTCAAACTCGATCAGCCATGGCGCATTCAGAACATGTGTCGTCAACAAAAACTGACATCACAGAAATGGCTAAAGGTGTACCTCACCGGCCTGGCGTCAGGTTCATCAGAGGCATTGCACATTGAGAAACAGCAGGGTAAAGTGACATCACCAAGGTGAATAGGTGAAATTGAGCTCCAACTTCAAAAGTTATTCTTAGGGAAGAAAATCATCTCTTCTCTCTTCCTCCTTCGGCTCCTGTTAACCAGTGCTTTCCTGAACCTGAGGAATGCCTTTGCTCTTTTCAACTCCCACATTCAAAACACAGTCTTACAACTCAGCCACATTTTCTGCTGAGCCAGCCACTGGGAACCAAGTGCCACCAAGGTCTGTGGCAACCAAAGGTGTGCGTGTGTGTGTGTGTGTGAGTGCGTGTGTGAGAGAGCATGTGAGTACATATTTGTTTGTTGTGATTGTGTGTAGTATGAGTAGGTGTATGTCTGTGTCTGAGTGTTTGCATGTGTGTGAGAGTGTCTACGTGTGTGTTTATGTGTGCATTTGTGTGTGTTGTGAGTGTATGGTTGTGTTTGTGTCTGTGTGGTGTGAGTGTGTGCATGTGTATCTCTGCATGTGTGTTTGTGTGGGGCTAGTGTATATGCGTTCATGTGTGTGGGGGCGGTATGTGTGTGTGTATTGCTTTTCTTCTAGCCTCCTCCTCCACACCATCAGCCCACACAATCCACACCTCCTAAAACAGAACCCACATCCCATCCTACTACAAGGAACTGGAGGAAAAAAAAAAAAAAAAACAAGCAACAAACCCTCCTGTCACAGTCAGAGCCCAAGGAGAAGAACTGGGTGTAGATTTCAATTAACCCTCCCAGGTCTGCAGGTGTGAGAGAAGGTCACCTTTCTTGAATATCATGACAGTTTTCAGTGTGCGTGACTCATCTATGTTATTCCAGTTCTCCTTCATTAGGGGGAGAAAATGCTTTTCTATCTTTAATGAATGCCAGTGATTCAGGAGTTCGAGAGAGGTGGGCCCTAATTAGTCAAGCAGGGTTTCCATTACACAGAAAGCTTGAAAGGAAGGATTTTGGCTATTCCTGTACCGGCAGCCAGAAGCCCAAGCCGGACCAGAATAGGGAGGTGTCGTTTTGTTGTTAGTCACCAAGAGAACCAGAGAAAGAGTTGTGAAACCAGGCTAAGGCCCTGGCACTGACTTCCTTGTCTGTAAAATGTGAGTGCTGGACTGGAGTTCTGGATCTCTGCCAGTTCACAGATGATTTGACTCTCTAAAGTATTTGGTCAATATTAGGCAGTCCCCACTGGAAAGCTGAGTTAATAGACAACTTGTAGGCTTAGTCCTGAGAAAGCCTCACGACGTCACTAAGGAATATAGTAGAGAATCCAAAGAGGAGAGGGAGAACTTTACCTACTTTGGTGGAATAAACAGAGTTTTTTAATGAGAGAAGAGTAAACCCTAGCCCAAATTGTGTAGCAACCACGGTTCACATCCAGCTCCTGCATAATCCTTTTTCCTTATCAATCTCAGTAAAGGATTTAAAATCAGTGACTTTCTGTTTTGACGAAGGTCACTGTTTTTCTGTCAAAGGGGTATGTGCATTTAAATCTTATTTTCAGTTGTGGGGTGGAAGACCCCTCTCTGTGGCAGGAGTTGCAGGCATGAGCAGTGGCTGGGGGAATGGGTGTGCACAGCCGCAGCCTCAAGGTCTCAAGCCTGATGACCTTACTTCTGGTGCAGGGACTTTGTAGGTTGGGAGGTCCATTCTCTCTCTTTCTCTCTCTCTCTCGCTCTCGCTCTCGCTCTCGCTCTCTCGCTCTCGCTCTCTCGCTCTCTCACTCTCGCTCTTGCTCACACTCTCTCCCTCTCTGCTGATGGCTTATGCTTTCCCTCAAGAAGCGCTCAGAACTTTCTGTGGCCGCTCCTTGCTGAGTACAGCTGGCAATCCAGATGCCCCAAGTCCCCCAGCAGGAGTCCTTCCCAGAGGAGTCCTTCCTCCATGGAAAACGCACCAGGAAGCCCTGCTTGGCACAGAGCTGCCCTCTTGCCCTGAGCACCCTGGAGCAAGGCTGGAGTAGCTGAGGGCATGATGAGCAATGCGGGGCTCTCCTCTCTGTTTGTTTGCATTCCATTTGATGAGGCAGCTGGCGAAACTTCTCCCCTGTCTCAGCTGAGGGGTGAGCAGACTGCAGCTGCTGCCTCTGATGTGCTCACCGGAGCATCACCTGCCTCCAGCCAGGAATTCCACCTGTCCCAGTGACACCAAAGATGTGAAGGAAGGATGTCCTCATCCACCTCAAACAACTCCCAAATGAATTTCCTTCTTTTGAGGGGACTGCCGACAGGAAAAAACATGGCATCACCGGGCACTGAGCACTTTAAGCAGACAGAGCCTCTTGTAAAATAGGAAGCGGAGAGCCTTTAAGTCGCACATGGCATGAGCTGCCATGTCTTGAATTTGGGCAGCCAGTCCAGGCAGGCAAACCCAGCTGGAGAGGAACTAGACAGGGTGCCCAACAGGGGGCGCTGTATTGCACTTGCCCTCGGAGACAAAGGCTGCCAATGGGCGGGTGGGTCCTAGCCTCAGCAAGGACGCCAGGAGTGTGACTCAGGTGCTGTTGTTGATTAGAGGAGTGGCTAAGGCAGGAGAAATCCTGAATCATGCTGTGGCCACGTGGCACCAGAATCACACACTTGGTGAGATTGTGCTCATGCCCTGAGCCATTTCCTGATCTAAAACAAATATTTGAGTTTAAAGAGTTGAGGAAAGCTGCAGAACGTTTTGTAGATTTATCACATTTTCTCTGCTGCAACTATAGGCCTTGGAGAACCTCACTTGCGGCAGTCCACACAAGAACCTTGTTTCTGTAAGTGGTTTACACTGAAAGCCAGTGACTTCATACATAAAGAATGTCCTCTCTGGCTGGCTCGCCCAGTCTCCACTTCTTCTGTTTTGTTTGTGTAATTGGTGCCGAGACAGAATTTTCAAAAGCATTCACCCAAAACTGAAGGGCCATGGGATATATGGCTTGGGAACAGCCTCCTTCTCCAGCCCCGCAGGCCATTCTGGGGCTAGCCTGGCATTCCCCAGCTCAGACAAGGAACCCAGCAAGTGCATGGCTATTGGAAGGCAGGTGCTTGTCCTGTTTCTGTTGCAGGCATGATATGTGATCTGGGTGACTTACTTACCCTCTCTAGCTATTAGTTTCCTAACCTGTAAAAATTATGTCCAAGATCCTGTCCAATTAAACTTTTAAACCTGTCTGGATTAGGCTCAAGGCATTTTGGGGCTTGTGGAAGCAGCTCAAAGTTGGATCTGTGGTTTGAGTCTCCTTGGGGTGTCCTCTACCTAAGCCAGAACGTGGGCTCTGGAGCAAATGGAGCCAGTCCTCAGAATCACCTTGATATTTCATGGGCCTTTCATGTGGGTTAAGTTACATTCTCCAGGCTGTTAGAAAAACAACAGCAACCACCACAGACCATCCGGAACTAGAAGAGTCTAAGAGAATAAAGAAAGAGGGAATCTAAGAGGACGTGGGTAAAGGGGGATTCCTCAGAGCAACTGCTTCCCAGCAGTCATTTTATCATGAGACTTCCATTTTTCCAATACTCGTATCTCCAAAACACATACTCTGTCTCTCTCTCTTCAGAGATCACATTGCCTCTGCCTTTTGGCATTATCTGCCATGTCTCAAATTTAATCAGTCTTTTTTTCCCCTTTGTCTTGGCAATAGAACTACTTGTCTCAATGCTTAGACTGTGAGCCTTGCAGTTCAAAGAGAAAATTGAGTCAGCAGAACAGGACTGACCCAGCATTCGCAGGTTGGCCACAGTGGGGCCAATTCTCAGGTCCATATTTTGGCCTAATTCCCATTGAAATCCAATGCCCAGTAAGAAGTACAAGCTTTATATCTATAATTATGAACAAAGGCTTTTAAGTGGCTACAGGGCAAAAAATAGGGATCTGCATCTCTCTATCAGCAATTACCCTAGACTTGTTATTATAATAGCCCGACTGCCCGTGCAGTTGCTCATGTGGGCACAGGGGCCAGGCCATTCCTATGCATGCCCTCAACTCGGCCCTCCCGACTTATGGCTGATGGGATCAGGCCTACCACTCATCATGAGTTAGGGAGGAGAAATGGGAAATGGAGAGCTGGAAAGATTTTATGTGTTCTTCTTCCCCTACTACTCACCGCTACTTCATGTTTTTATTACTTAGCAGTAAGTTATCCTGAACAAGTACTTTACTGTTACGGAAATAGAAGGAAAACTAGAGGTATTAAGAATGCTGAGTCATCATGGGAGCTTGGACGGAATGACCAGGGGTGAAGTTACAGAAGGTGAAATGTACATCTCTGGGTATTAATAGTAGAATATTCTGGAGATTGAGTTGCCCCAAGTTACAGCTTGTTACTCTAGAAATAAGGGCCAAAGGGACCTGTGGTAGAAATGGTAAGCTATCTAGTGATTTGCAGGGGTTATCGACCCTGGATCTGCATGAGAAATACTCCACAAACAAAAATTAGTCACAGCTAGACCGCACCCACTGAACCAGGATTTCTGGGGGGCGGGTCTCAGGCATCAATATCTTTAAAGGCTCTCAAGATGATTTCAATGCACAGCCAGGAATAAGAACACCAAAACATAGGAAGTACTTTTTTCTCCACTAAGGAAGGAAATTAAGAGATGTCCTAACAGCTGGAAAGAGACTGCTACAGCATTAAATAAATAAAATTCTATATTTTTTTTTTTTGAGGCGGAGTCTCGCTCTGTCGCCCAGGCTGGAGTGCAGTGGTGCAATCTCGGCTCACTACGACCTCCACCTCCCAGGTTCAAGCAATTCTCCTGCCTCAGCCTCCCGAGTAGCTGGGACTACAGGCACCCGCCACCATGTTCAGCTAATTTTTTGTATTTTTAGTAGAGGCGTGTTTTCACCGTGTTAGCCAGGATGGTCTCCGTCTCCTGACCTCGTGATCCATCTGCGTCGGCCTCCTGAAGTGCTGGAATTACATGCATGAGCCACCGTGCCTGGCCAAAATTCTATTTTTATAAAATATTGATGCTAATAGCAAGTAACACTCATTATGTGTCAAGTTGTGCACTACATGCTGAACTTGCGTAAATTCATTTAATTCTGATAATCCTTCTGAAGGACTTAATGTTATTGGCCCCATTTTACAGAGAAGGGCACCAAGTCTTACATGTAGTGACTTGTCCAAGGTGAACAAATTGAGACGTAGCAGGTGAAAGGCGCATATGTGTAAGGAGTATGGAAAATACCAAGATAAGTAAAACATAGGCTGACTCTCAAGTTGCTGGCTTTGAGTGTCAGAGCAAATGACTAAAAGTCCAAAGCAACACGACAACTGTCATAGAGCTACAAAGTGTGACGGAATCACAGGAGAGGCAGGATTAGTCAGGGTTTGGTAGTGGAGTTTGAGCCTTAAAGAATGAGCTCCAGATTCTGCTAGGCAGGCATGGTCATCCACTGGTGGCAGCAGGAGGAGGAGATTCCCAGGAAAAAGCACAAGGCACAGAAATCCAAGAAAGCAGCTGAAAGCTGGCAAATAGCCTGGTCAGATTCAGGTTAAAAAAAGAAAGTAATATAAGGCTAGGAAGGGCAGTTGTCCTAAATTGTGGGATTTTAAATGTGATCTAGGAGGGAACAGGGCATCCTGCAGGTATCTGCACAGGACGTGTGATGGAGCAGTGTTTCCAGAGGAGCTACCAACATGGGAGCCTCCGGGACGTCCTCTAAAGGGGAGTGAAGCAGGGTTGGACCACTGGACTCCCAGCGGACCACAGAAGAAGGAAAGAAGGCGGAAGACATGTGGGAAGATATTAAGCCTACAGCCCTCATGTTTGATCTGCCGTCTTGGAGTTACTCTACACCCTCCCACAAAGCCTACCTTATTGTCAGGAACCACACCCCTGGCCCTGTCGGATCACTGGATTACCCCATGTGTCATTTTTCTGTGTTAGCTGAGGTTGCTGTTAATTGTTTTTTAATGTGAAAGAGGGTGTGCAGCTATGTTCTCTATGTACTTTGGATTCCTGTTGCGTACATGTTTATTTAGATATTGCCCTTTTTCTCAGTCTGTGATGACACATGATATTTGATTTTTTCATCAAGGGGGGAAGTGAAGAAAATGAAAATATGGGATTCTGAGCTACGTGAGACTTCCTTATATTTCCATAAGCAGAGCATTTCAAATTTTCCACAGGAGAACCTCTTGGGATTCTGGGGGTGTGGCCTATTGCAGCCCCCTAAAAGGGTACATTTCTTTGCAATTTTGTGTTTTATCTTTAAATGCCATGTAAATTCTCTGATCCCATAATATATCCAACCCTTCCTGTTATGCTGTACCAGGTTTATCCTGTGACTTGGTGACCGCTGGCTCACCCCCATGGACCTGTCTCTGATGAGAGGCCATCCTGATTGTTTCTGTCCAGGACTGGGTTATTGATTTGGACATGAGTCACTTGAAAGACAGCTCTAAGCTGTCTATGTCTCTGTGATCAAAGAAACACGCATTTGACTAAGAAACCGTATGTCTTATTTTTATTGTATAGCTTAGTAGTTGCAAGATATTAACATATGTATCACATTGACCGCTGGGTAGAAAAATGCTCTCCAATTAAAGATCTCTTTGTTTACAACAAGGTCCATGGAGACAGATTGCTAATAAAGTCCAGTTGCCTTCTCCATTGTACAAAACCTATATGGGGGAGATTAAGGAGGGAAGAGGAGTTTTAGAGAGAAGAGAAGGGGTTTGGTCATTTGCCAATATAGGTTGGCAGCAGGAAACTATCCTTGACTGATTATCTTTGGGTAAAATAGGTACCTTCTTTATAGCTCTATCCTCACACACAGTAACACCTCTTGCTCCAAAGGCTTGTGACCTCCCAGATACACCTTTAGTTGCTTCCTCTCAAGCCATCAGCTTTTGTCCTCTAATACAAACTTGTCAGCTCAGCTTTTCTGTAATTTTCCTCCTTTATCCCATTTTTTTTTTTTTTTGAGATAAGGTTTAACTGTGTTGCCCAAGTTGGAGTGCCATGGTATGACCATGGCTCACTGCAGCCCTGAACTCCTGGGCTCAAATGGTCCTCCTGCCACAGCCTTCCATGTAGCTGGGACCACAGGTGTGCGCCATCACACCCGGCTAATTTTTTAATTATTTGTAGAGACAGGGTCTTGCTATGTTCCCCAGGCTGGTCTTGAACTCCTGGGCTCAAATGATCCTCCTGCCTCAGCCTCCCAAAGTGCTGGGATTACAGGCATGAGCCACCTCACTTGGCCTTTTATCCTATCTTGATGAAGGGGTTAAGAGAGTCCATCTTTCCACTCCATTTGTCTCTTCTTGGTCTTCTCCAGAGATGTTGCCTCTTTAATAGGGTATTAATGCCAGGGTTCTCCTAGATCCTGCCTCTCTTCTTCACTTGGACTGAATGAGGGCCTTCTCACCAGTCCTTGTCCCTGGCCTGCCTCTATAGGGCACAGTCATGTTTGATGGGTGCCCTACCCTGAAGGATGCTGTGGCTGCTCACCACTGAGCCCTTCTGCTGGGAGGGGGCCTCCCCAGGCTCCTCCTGCCCTGAGCCTGCTCTGGGGCTCCTACTGTGACCTCAGTTCAGCTCTTCCAAACACCAATGACCACAGTTGATAATGGCTTAGGATTTATTCCAAATGTTTCATTACTAGCCCATCTATTTTCTTTTCTGGTCAAGCTAAGTTACAGTGATTAGTATATATTAGTGACTCATTAAATATTTCTTGATTTTGATATGCCTCCATCAGAGACCTGGAGCCACAGAAACACTCATACATGAGCCAAGAGGAAAAAAATTGTGTGGCAGCTGCCCAGCTCTGCTCTGCAACCTTGTGCTTCCTGTTTACTGACTAAGAAGACCTGATGAACCTGCATCTACTACTGCCCAGGGCACATTAGAGTCACCACAACCCCTGCTAGATGACTATTTTGATATGGAGGGGAAAGAATTGCTCCCCTCAGTCCCTGGGGATAAATTTAGGACCATCACTGGCCAGTGTTATGTCCTTGTTTGAGGAGTTGGAACTGGGAACCCAAAGGGAAAGTTCACCTGACTTGGAAATGTGCATACAAGTAGTCTCTCAACACTATGGCGTTTACAGTGAAGGAAGCATCCCTGAAGAGAGTCATGGTTCATTGGGATGGCCTGGCCATAACACACTGTCCTGAATGGAACACTTTCATGGGGCTGCTTTGGGGCTAGTTGGAGCAAAGTCGAATCTGTTCCATGAAGTCAGGGTTGGAGATGTGTAAATGATTGCAGAGTGGGTCTGGAAGCAGGAGGGAAAACACTGGTCTCCAATGAGAGGGCCTCAGGGAATGGGGAGAAGATAAGGAGAAGTCAGCTCTCCCCACAGGTGAATTGGAAGGAGAACAGCTACCCAAAGGTCCAAGTGTTAGGTGGGCTGAGGTCTAACTGGGTACCTGGTCAAGCTTTTCAAATCCTTATGGGAGGGATGGAAGCCACTCCAGAGGCAGGATCTCAGCTGTATCCTGAGGCTGCTAGGTCAGGTAACAGCAGGGAGGTTGCAGAGCGCCCTTACAGAGCAGCTTCATTGTGGAGAGAGCAACCATAGAGCAGATCCTGGCCAGTGGTGCATTTTCTGGACTCCGTTCCCCCAGCTCCCTGAGTTTCTGCTCATGACAGTTGAAAATAATTACCAAAGATACAATGGGGAGGAAGCTGCATTCTTTCTTTTCTAACTACCCACTGTCAGCTTTTCTAGAAAGCAACTTTCACGCTTTCTACCCAACAGTGAAAAATTGTGAATGAAATGATCATTTCTTTGCAAAAACAGACATAATTTCATAAGGAGTGCATCCAAAGCAATGAAGCTTTGTTTCTGGGTTCCATGCCTTTGCTGCATGGACCAGTTACACGAATCACGTAGGGAGAGCCATTTAGAACAGACCCTGCTGTTGAGCACACTTCATGAAAAGGGGCTCGGAGTCACATTGCACAAAGGTTTTCTTAGGAAGCTGGGCCTTCAGTGATGCTTGTCCAAACGACTCACTGTTCTCTACATGTGAATGGGATTTGTTGTTGTCATGGTTACAGTTAACAGAAATTCAATTCAACATAATGACATATATATACATCAATGGTGACATCAGATTTGACCCCTTTATGTCTGAAAAGAAACACTAGTGCCTCTCTTTGGAGGTTCTGTTGGGGCTTTATGAAGCCCTGTGCAGCTTTGGGCTTCCATACATTCATTTAATTTATAGTTATTGAAATCTACTACGTGGCAGGCACTATGCTGGCACTAGAGATACTGGAATAAATGATCCAGTCTCTGCCCCTAAGGAGCTCAGAATCTGGGAGGAAGAATAAGACCAATGAGTCTATCACATGGGGCAAGGGTATTGTGAACAGGAAGGTACTACAAAGGCAATCCTGAAAGGATGCACTCTTCAGATAAGCGGTTCTAGCTTGTTTGAATTATGGCAAATGGAGCACCTTAGTGTTCTATTGGCCTTGTAACAAATTACATTAGTGGCTTAAAGGAACACAAATTTATTATCTTACAACTCTATGGTTAGAATTCTGACATGGGTGTCAATGGGTTATAATCAAGGTATCAGCAGAGCTGTGTTCCTTTTTGGGGGGCTCCAAGGGGAATCCATTTGCTTGTCTTTTCCAGCTTCTGGAGGCTGCCCCCACCCCTTGGCTCATAGCCCCTTCCTCCATCTTCAAAGCCAGCCATGGTGCGTCTCTGTGACCATTCTTCCACAGTTACGGCTCACTCTGATGACAGCTGGGAAAGGCCTTCTCCTTTTTGAGAACCATGTGATTAGATTGAGTCCTCCCGGGTAATCCTGGCTCATCTCGCTATCTCAGGCCCTGAAACTTAACCACATTTGCAAGGTAAAGTAATATGTTTACCAGTGCTAGGGATTAGACGTGGACATCTTTGGGGACTATTATTCCTGTCACACTGAGGAAAGATTTGTCACTGTAGAGATCTTTTTTTTAAACTTTTTTTCCTTTTTTGTTTTTTCATTCATTACCCAACAGAGATGCTGTTTGCTATCAAAACACCATTGCCTGTGGTGGTGGGTGCAGAAATGTATTGGGCAGAGCTGCTGGGATGGGGAGAGAGTAGTTATTTCAATATCTCCTAGTAGAATGTGGAGTTTGGGAAAGATAACTCAATTTAATATTTATATATGAAAGGAATAATAAAGTCACGTCATATAATGCTAACTACAGGAAGCAAAGCTCAACCAAATATTCTTGGCCAGTGAAGCTAAGCAGAGATGTGGCAGCTCCATTACCTATGACTGGGAACAGGGCCAAGGAGGGGGGGGTGGACACTGAGGAGGACGCTTCCCTGGGAGGTTTATATCAGACTCTTTCCAGAGAAGATGGAAAAGCGTTGAGTTAGGCCAGGATAAAAGGCTTCTAACAAGTGTCCCCACCCCCATGCTCTCTTTAGTCTAACCCATTTTCAATTTTTTTTTTTCTTACCCAGTCATGGGTTCCTTTGAGGAATCCTGTGCTGAGGTGTTTTATTAATAGCTGCAGTTCTGGAGCTGGTATTGGCAATGCCTGGCACAGGGCAGACTCTCAGTAAACGTTTGCTGAATGAATGAAATACACTGAATGACTGTTGTTCATGTTACTCCTGTCCCAGAACCTGCAACGGTCTTCCATTATTCACTGAATAAAATCCAGTTGTTCCAAACTTGCTCCCTGATTCCCTCCCATCAGCTTGTATCTCCCCAGGTCCAAAACCTCTCTTTTCCAAGGCTGTAGTATCAGCCCAAGTCTACTTTGGCTGCCATGACAAAGTTCTACAGACTGGTGGCTTAAACAACAGAAATGTATTTTCCGGAAACGAAATGTTTGAAATCAAGGTGCCAGCAGGGTTGGTTCCTTCTGATGCCTCTCTCCTTGGCTGGCAGATGGCTATCTTCTCCCTGCATCTTCATGTTGTCCTTCTTCTGCCTCTCGGTGTCCAAATGCCCTCTTCTTGTAAGGACAATGGTCATATTGGATTAGGGCCCACCCTCATGACCTCATTTTGAATTATCTCTTTAAAGGCCTTATCTTCAAATATAGTCACATTTGAGGTACCAGGGATTAATACTCCAACCTACAAATTTTGTGAAAACATAATTGAGCCCATAGCAAATGCTTATCTCATTCCTTTCTTTATAGTCTTCCCTGATTCTTTTTTCCTTATCTTTTTTCTTCCTATCTTCTCTGCACCAAAATTTTTCCCACCTTGCACAGTGCGCACACACACACACACACACATTCACACTCATCCTGTAAGTCATTTTTCTCTTCTGAATAACTACAGCCCTAAATATTTTTCTTGTGGTACTTACCACTTTTATCTTGTATTATATTATCTTGTGTTATACTTTACCTTGTATTATACTACCTTGTCTTATATTATTACATACATTATATGTGTTATTTCCTCAACTAGAGTGTAAGCTCCTCCTGGGAAGACTCTAACTAATCTTTTTCTCTCTTACATGACTTGACACAATGTCTCGAACATGGTAAATACTCAAGAAATATCTGATGAGTGAATGTAGATGGTAGGAGCTAATTAAGAAGTAGTCACTTGAGTATGGGATGAGTTAAATATATTACAGATACATTTATTTCTTGCTTGAGTAACAGTTCCTAGAGGGCAAGAAATCAGAATCATGTGCAAGTTTGGAATCAATGGATGCTTTCTGACAAGACTAATAATGTACACCAGAAAAGCTGGCTGGTCTCACAGCAGCATAATCCAGTGGTATGGCCGAGAGACATTTAGCACCATTGCTGAGAGCACTAGTTCTGAGCTGGACTGCCTGGGTTTGACCTTGCCTATGTGCTATAATTTGGATGTGGTTTGTCCCCAGCAAAACTCACATTAAAATTTAATTAACAATGTAGCTGTGTTGGGAGGCGGTGCCTTTAAGAGGTGATTAAGTTGTTAGGATAGATTAATGCCTTTCTTAAAAGACTGGGTTAGTCTTGCAGGAATGGATTAGTTCCCCCAGCAGCAGGTAGTTGTAAAGTGAAGTAACAATTTTTTTGCTCTTTCCACACATCTGGTTCCCCTTTCATGTCTCTGTGAGGTTTTGACCCAGCATGAGGATCTCACCAGAAGCCATCAGAGGCGGCCACCCGACCTTGAATTTCCCAGCCTGCAGAACCATGAGCTAAATAAACCTTTTTCTTTACAGAGGGCTTCTGTTATAGCAACACAAAATGAACTAAGACACTGTGTGACCCTGAAAAACTTACATGTCCTCTCTGTGTCTCAGTTTCCTCATCTATCAATTGAGATAATATATATGTATATATCCTTCTCATAGGCTCTGTGGCACTTAACATAGAGCCTGGCACATAGTAAGCACACAGTACATGTTGGCTATTATTATCACCAGTGATTTCAGATGGCTTTAAAGTGCCACTAACTTCTACCCCTTAAGTGGAGTCATTATATTTCACCGCAAAAATAGGAAAAGTTCTTCAAAAACGTGACACTTCCTCCCAAGGATCTGCAATTAGCTTTGGGTATTATTCTCCTTTATGTGTGTGTTTCTGGACATGGTGCAGGAAAAGCAGGTAGAACTTGCTCACGTAGTGGTTGGGTCTTTGTGAAATGTGACAGCCAAGTCCCTAATTATTCTCAGAAGTGTCAGAACTCACTGGATGCGACTGGGCTTGACAGTTCAAGGGCTAATTAACTCTAAACCCTGCTTCTTGGGTTGCCTCATTTGCAATTCTTGGTCACTTATTTTCTTAAGTCTTTTTAAAAATCCATTTAGCAGTTTGATAGAAGGTAGGAATGTGGCATGCAACAGATCAGTGACAAGGGAGTGCCTCAGCCAGAACCTTGTACCCTGTGGAGGTGCAAGTGAGGTGTATGTATTCAGGGCTGTCCCTCTCCAAGGCCTGCTCTTGAAATGCGGAGGGAGCCTCAGCATGTGCGAGACTCCCAGAGAAGGTCACACCGGCCAATACTGAGTTCCGATTTTTCTGCTTCAGAGGAGGCTTTCTTTTCTCTTTTCCCTTGACTATCTCCAACGAGATAATTGTCTCAGGACTTGCCTTTTTTTCCCCAAAAGCCTCATTAAAAACAAATCAAACATATGCTAAATGAAATAAGTCAGTCACAAAAGAACATAGATTGTATGATTCCATTTCTATGAACTATCTGGAACAGCAAATTCATAGACAGCAAGTAGATTAGAGGTTACCAGGGACTGGGGGGAGAGAGGAATGGGGAGTTACTGCTTAATGGGTACAGAGTTTCAGTGCAGGGTGATGTGAGGAAAGGATTTTAGAAATGCATAGTGGTTGATCCGGCACTGTGGCTCACTTCTGTAATCCCAGCACTTTGGGAAGTTGAGGCAGGTGGATCATTTGAGGTCAGGTGTTTGAGACGGGTGGATCACAAGGTCAGGAGATCGAGACCATCCTGGCCAACATGGTGAAAACCTGTCTCTATTAAAAATACAAAAATTAACTGGGTGTGGTGGCACACACCTTTAATCTCAGCTACTCGGGAGGCTGAGGCAGGAGAATCACTTGAACCGGGGAGTTGGAGGTTGCAGTGAGCTGAGATTGCGCCACTGCACTCCAGCCTGGTGACAGAGTGAGACTCCATCTCAAAATAAATAAATAAATAAAATAAAAAAATGCATAGTGGTGGTGGAAGCACAACATTGTGAGTGTAATCAATGCCACTGAACTCAAAATGCTTAAATGGCATATTTCATGTTACATACATTTTATCACAATTTTTTAAATGTTGAAAAGCAAAGGAAAAAGCGTCCCCACCCTTTAGCATCACATATAGGACTGTCCATGCTCAGACTCCTGCTGATGGGCCAGATGTACCACATGAGGTGAAGCTCACAGAACACCTGGGGCTTGCCGCCTCACCCTCCGTGCCTTTGCACCTGCTGGTGCTTCTACACGAAATGTTCTCTCTCTCCTGTCTCCCTGGCAAACTCCTGTCATCTTTAGAACCACAAGTTAATTGTTCTTCTCTCTGTAAAGTCTTCCTGATTCTCTTGCCTGTACCTTTACAGGAAGAGCTGCTTCCCTCCTCCTTTGTGACTTTTTGTGCAGTATGCCATTACCGTGCTTACCAGACCCATTTGCAATTTGTTTTCCTTTTGTGAATATCAACTTACAATACATACAGTAAAATTCACTCCTTTTAGCGTACATCTCTGTGAGTTTTGATAAATACAGTTAGTAGTGTAGTCAACACCAACAACATAGTTTCATTACTGCTCCCACCCAAAAAATCCCTCACATCTCTCTGTAGTCAATTCCTCCCCCAGCTCCTGATCTGTTTTTGGTCTCTCTAGTTTGGCCTCTCTATATGACATTTTCAAGAATGTTATACAATTGAAATCATGCAGTACGTATCACAGTCTGTTGCTGCTGGTTCTTGTTTGTATAGCTGTCTCGTTCTAGACTTGAGCTCCTAATATCAGACTTTGTCTTACTTATTTTTTCCCTGCACCAAGCATGGTGTGTGCTCCATGGTGGTGTTCTGTGCCTGTCAGTAAAATGATTGAATGAGAGCATGACGTTAGAACCTGTTTCTAATAAAAACAATCCCAGCACAGTGTCCTTGGCATAGGGTTCAGTGGGAGGCTTCAGGCAGGAGCAGAAGCAGCTGGTTGCAAGGCAGTCATGACCAGACATGGCAGACAGAAGTGAAGTCCCCCAGCCCTTCCTGCCAGGGCAGTGAAAGGAGCTGAAAGCAGGGAGGCAACTGGCACCGGGCTGTCTGGAGCTGGAGCCCTCCTTCCTGCCAGCAATGGTTACGCACGAGGCCACCACAGCCCCACGAGGCCACACCCATCCACAGTACCTCTAGACTGGGCAGTCTGGTCCTGACCCAGGACCTTTCTGTTGGAGGGCACCTCTGGGACTCCCGGTCAGCCAGCCCAGAAGCAGCCCAGTGGGATCCAAGCATAGGCAGTAACGAACCAGGATGTTGGGAGGAGCAGCTTCAGAACCTCAGAACCACCTAGCTTTTGCCTCTTCCTGCATCTTCCTCTATTCCCACCTCTCTCCACTCATTCCTACCTCCACCCTCACACACAAAGCCACACATATCCAGAGGATCTTTTGCTTGGTCTATACCACCCTAATTTCAAGGAAATAAAGAATGCCATGTAGCCATTTGAGTTGCTGTTTTCCACCATGGTTTTCTATTTTAGCCTTCACGGGGGACCCTGGGGAAGCCCTTATCTCCCATATCCCCATCTTGTAGTTATTGTCTCGATAGGAACAAAAGTCCTGCATCCCTATTATTCCTCTTTTCTTCCATGCTTTATTAAACCTTTTGTTAGCCCCTCAATGAAAGCTCCTCGAAGGCCAGTAGCACAGCCAGGTCCTGGGACCTTTGCGCGAGCACCATCTGTGATTAAAGAGAAATCATAACACAGTAAGGGCCATGTGGTAAACACTAAATAAATGACTGTTAAACAAACTGACTCAAAAATTCATGATCAAACAAATACGGATTATGGAAGCTGCCTACATTTTTATTGACCTTCAGTTTGGAATGACCACTACCTCTGGATCATATCCTGGGGCAGAGCAAGAAGAACCATTCACTCCTTAAGGTATGAGTAACTTCAGTTCAATAATTAATAAGCAAAAGGGTAGAAACCTGGGGTTAAAATGACATGTGGAGAATATGGCATGAATGTTAATTCTATTTCTTATTATTGCAACAATTGCGAATTGTCTTTTACAATAACTTTATGACTTTGTTCTTCAGTGGAAGTGAAAATTTTTTAAAAATTCTTTTCTGGGTCAGAGGACCAAGAATATGTTCCAGGATTTTCACATTCAAAGTTGTGTTTCTTTTTAAACGTGTAGACTTTGCATCATCAACCCAACAGATATGTCTTGACTATCTCTTTTAACTCCGAATGCTGTTTAGGATACAGAAAAAAGGACGGGAATTGCCTGAAAAGTCCTGTGGGTGTTCAGGTCCTGCTGTTCAGAGGAACCCTGCTCACATATGCACCTCAGTGGCCAATGGAACCTCCTTTTCAGATGACAAATCACTGATTCGGGTCCCAGCCTCAGAACTGCACTGCTTATAGATGCATTTTATAGCAATGCCTTGTGTATACTCATTAGATTGAATTTGCTGATTTCACAAGCATGCGCCAGGGAACCAGGGACATAAATGCACAGTGACAATATCTAAGGTTCGATAGAGGGAGAAATGCGCCTACAACAGTAACTCAAACTGAAGAACCAAGTGGAAGCTGCCATCAGAGGCTCCCAGACACAGAGCCAGGGCTCGACTACCTCTTCAGAGGCCTGGGATCATCACACCAATCAGCAGGCACCCTGGGGTGGGATACAGCTTGCTGCAAAGGATCCTCTAGGCCAACCGTGACTCATTGGCCTGAGGCTCCCGCTGCCTGTACCCATGAGGCTGGAGAAAGAACATGGGCTTCGAGCAAATAGAGCTGGAATCCTGGTTCTGTTCTGGACAGGTGCGAGATTTCCGACATTTCCAACATGTCCTGTCTCAGCTTTTGCTTGTCTGGAATATGGCGCTAATGCCCCTTTCCCCTAGGATGGCAGAAAATATTCCATGAGATAGTGTATAGAAAGCTCTCACAAAGCATATAGAAGGTGTAATGCCTTTCCCTCCCCCGCCTACCTTCAAAGAATGAAGGCCCTGCCAAAGCACGCCCACAGGGCAACACAGTACATCACTTCCAGGCAGCAGAACAAGCACATCTTAACAGGGCCAGACCCGGGAAGTCTGGAGTGTGGAACACTGAGAGGAATTTTGCTGTAGGTTGGAGATAACCAGTGGGTGGCCCCAGGGTCATGGGTGTACTTATGAGGCTCATTAGGACAGAGGACAGAGGCAAAACAGTGGAGGGAGGAAATCAAAATCAACCTGGTCTCCTATCACACTGGACCTACAGCTAGCCCTACACGCACAGTCTAATATTCGCTCCTGATGCTAGAGCCCAGGCGATGCGCTTGTTTATAACACAGAGCTCTTGTCTGCCCCCTCCTTAGTCCTGCACCAGCTGGACACAGGGCTTTGACTTCTCCCCTTGCTCCTCTTTTAGATCATTACCCCTGAAATGCTCCTGGCTGGATGTCCCAGGGGTTCACCGAGAGCAAATCTGTGGCAAGCAGAAAGAAGGGGCTGGAACGGCACATGCATGGCAGTCTGTCGAGATGGTCATTCATCAGGTCTCGGAATCGAATCTGAGACACCATCTGCCTTTGTCCTCCATGAGGATTCTGCGTTGGAGAGGGGAATGGCCTCCTCGGCGCCTCCTCCACAGTGGCTGAGAGAAGCCGCCATCTGGTGACATGGTGGGAGGCGGTGGGGAAGGGGGGTCTACTCTGAGGGACACCTAGGCGAGGGGATGGCTTTGTGTTCATAACCACGGCAGCCCCACTCTGCTCATGGGGCCTCATTTCTCAGCGCTAGGCCAAGTGAACATTCTCACTCTGCTCTTGCTCATTCTTGGCTTTGTGCTTTTGGCTGCTTAACTTTTGAATGCCAGACCAACCTTTTAAATGCATGTATATTCCTGGCAACACTCCATGGGAGCATTTATTGCACTGAATGCAAAATAGGAGACTCTACTTAGGGCTGGGACTCAGAAAACCCCCAAGGAAGAAGGCGACTCTATCAACTCAATCAAGGACCCCTGGGAGGCACGATGTCACTTCGAGTTACCCCAAACTCAAGATTTAATCATTATAAGCCAAAGAAATATGATTGATAGTCTCTCTGTATAATTCAATCACACACGTCCCAGTAGCAGGGAAGCATTTGGACCAGGTTGCCAGTTTTTTCTTATTCAACAATCCTAATGGCTCAGGGGTGGTACCAATAAGATATTAATTTCCCTGGAGAAATTTTCTTCTAATCATGCATATTGAGCTTGAAGCCCTTAGGCACAGGCAGATTCGTATAATTTATTTTTTCACCTGAAGCTATTTTTTTGTTTTTATTTTACTCACAGTTCATAGTGTTTATTACATTCGCTTGAGAAAATTTCTCTCCACTTTCCGCACTTTATGTCCTCAGTCTTTTTGGCATAAGACAGGATGTGGCTTTGCAGCTGCCTCCAACCACGCCTTTGGAAGCGAGAGATGGCAGCTCCCAGGCTCCCCAGGCCTGCAGTCCAGATGTGAGAGCGTGAGAAGCTGTCTTCCTGGGCTAGAACGAAATGTGGGTGATTCAGTCTCATTTAGCCCTGCCTACAGAAAGGTTTTCCTTTCAGGGGCATTTTAAAAAGATAGTAACTCTTATTCTCCAGGTAAATCGCCATCAGAAGCTAATTTCTGAACATCTACTGTCATTGACCATTTTTGGCTTGGGTTTTAAAAAAAAAATGTAAATTAAATTAAATAAACATCCACCATCACCTCCAAGGCCTACTTATGTTAGAGAAAGTGTAGCTAGTTAGGGAGACAAGAGTTGGATGGAGAGCGTCTTCATTCCACACATTGAGAGTAAATCAGAGAAGTGCCTCTGAAATATTCAAAAAAAGTAAGAAATCCGATATAAAAGTAGACTAGGTCAACATGAGCCTCTAGGGTCCTGTAGCTATTGGGCTAGCGCAGAGCCTAGGGTTAACGTGGATCTATTTCACTTGGACGGCCCTGGGAATTCTCCTGCGCATTTGTCACACAATTTGATTCGGGTTGTCCCACTGCCCCGGGAAGCTGGGCTACGTGTGAGATTTGTTTGGAAGCAGTAACGAATCCAGTTGGGGATGAACGTCTAGGTTTGAGGAGCAAGCACTTCTAGCCACAAAAAATATCCAAATAAGGATGGAGGGGCGAGAACAGTCAAAAGTAGCTTACTCATCGTTTTCAATAGGTGTGCTTTCAGTTTTCTTCTTCATCATCAGGGTGCTAGCAGTATTGCATCAGCATCCATATAAAGAAAGGGAGATGCAACAGGGAGCCGCGGGGAAAGCTCCGACTGAGGAGTTGGGAGGGTGAGGGATCTGCTGTCCCTGGCTGGGCGGCCACAGAGAAGTCACGGACGCCTCTGGCCCCACTGCAAGAGTCTGTTGGTTTATGTTTCTAAGTGATCATCATGTCTTTAGAAATTAGCCATGCAGATGAGCTCTCCCCAGATGTTTGTTGGAAGATTATAGTAAGTACAGATGCTCCTTGACTTACAGTGGGGTCATATCCTAATAAACCCATCATAAGTTGAAAATATTATAAGTAAAAAATGCATTTAATACACCTAATCTGCCAAACATCGGAGCTGAACATAACCTTCCTAAACATGCTCAGAACACTTACATTAGCCTACAATTGGGCAAAATCATCTAACACAGAGCCTATTTTATAATAAAGTGTTAGATTGAATACTGTACTAAAAGTGAAAAACAATGGTTGTATGGGTACTAGAAATACAGTTTCTACTGAATGCATGCCACTTTCACCTCACCATAAACTTGAAAAATCATTTGTCAAGGAATGTCTGTAGTTGTTTTTTGTTGAATTGTGTCCCCCAGAAAGATACGTTCACGTTCTAACCCTGGGAACCTGTAAATGTGACCTTATGTTGAAACAGAATATTTGCAGATGTCATCAAGTTAAGATGAGGTTATACTGGATTAGGGTGGACTCCAATCCCATGACTGGTGTCCTTATAAAGAGGGGAATTTGGACACAGACGTAGAAAGAATGCTATGTGACAAGGGAGGCAGAGAAGGTAGGGACTGGAGTGACGTGCCTACAAGCCAAGGGACACCAAGGATTGCCAGGCAAATACCAGAATCTAAGAGAGAGACTTGGAATGGACTCTCCCTCAAGCCTCCAGAAAGAACCAACCTTGCCATCATGTTGAAGGGAACACCACCATCCCAGAAGTGACCACACCTTGATCTTGAACTTCTGGCCTCCAGAACTGTAAAAGAATAAATTTCTGTTGTTTTAAGCCACCCCGTTTGTGGTGCATTGTCATGACAGCCCTAGGAATCCAACACAGCAGTCATCTCACACAGGCCAGTATAACTAGTTTAGAACAAGATTCATTATATCTGTTAGATGTCAAGGGAATATTTTTTGGTCTCAATGATGGCAAATTTATTTTGATAATACAACTGACCTTGCCATTTTTACTGGGAGTTTTTGGAATGCATGTTCATTTCATGCTCCTAAAAAGATTAAGCATGCCTGTGTGCATGTGTATATCTATCCATCCACTAAGTTGTATCTCATTAAAAAATAAAATAAAATCAGGCTGGGTGTGGTGGCTTACACCTGTAACCCCGGCACTATGGGAGGCTGAGGCGGGTGGATCACCTGAGGTCAGGAGTTCGAGACCACCCTGACCAACATGGTGAAATCCCATCTCTACTTAAAATACAAAAATTAGCCAGGTGTGGTGGTGGGCACCTGTAATCTCAGCTACTTGGGAGGCTGAGATAGGAGAATTGCTTGAACCCAGGTGGTGGAGGTTGCGGTGAGCTGCGATTGTGCCATTGCACTCCAGTCTAGGCAACAAGAGCAAAACTCCGTCTTAAAAAAAAAGAAATCCTATTTTTTAGTATCAGGAAATGAATTAAATACTTCATCTATTTTCTACAAAAAGGTGACCTATGTTTACATTTTCAACCTCATATTTAACAGTGATTGTGCAATGTTATTGCATTCTCTAGTTAGCCACTCCCAAGCAGTGGAAATGTCTGCTTGCCAGCTCTCAGTGGAGAAGTAAATTGCCCTCTGACAGTGCTGGTGAGGCGCCACTCTATTTAAAGGCAATTTGAGGAAGAGTGATCATCTCCTATGTGGGGAAGGCCAAGTTAAGACTTCCGTTCAGATCCACTGGAATTTACATATCTACACCCACTAGAGGACACTTCCACCTTGGTTCATGCTACACAAAAAGAAGCAGACCCCTGACAACTATTTGGTGACTGGCATAAATGAAGACTTACTGAACTTGAATGTGGGCCTCAAAACTGATTTTTATGTTGACTTCATTATCTGGCTTCAGACTTTTCTTTTTTACTGATTGGCCTGATTTTCACAGTCACGTTGTCATTTTTCTCATCAGCTCACTGAAACAGCCTTGGAGTCATGTACAATTCAACGTGCATGCACACAATTCAGTGCTGCCCTTCAAAACTTTCTGTCCTACCATCGTTCCGTTTTGGTTTTTGTTTTCCAGAATACAACTCATTTAAGTAAGAAGAACTGAAGGGAGCTTTTAAAAAATGATTCTGAAAGAGTTTATATGATCACTGGGAAATATATATACTATTTCTCTAAATAAAATAATACTTTTAAAAATAAAGTGGAATATGAAAATCAGCCTGTGATTTTTAAGTAATCATGTTTTTAAAAATCAGCTTTTTAAAATGGGACATTTTCAAATCTATGAAATTATTGTTTGAATTAGAAAAAGAGAATTTCTGGCACCTCAGCAATTGGGAACTTTACATGCCCTGGAATTAACAAGAGAGACTAAACTACACATTGCTGGTTGGTTGACTGGGCAGAATGAGAAAGACAGTCTTTAAACTGAAAAACAATTTTCTTTTTCTGTAGAAAGTGTGTTTTTCAGAAGATATATATGTATATATTCATCACATATATATTACAGACAAATAATCCTAAGTGTAGAATCTTAACTGAAAATATATGAACTGTTGGCCAGGGCGGTGGCTCATGGCTGTAATCCTAGCACTTTGGGAGACCAAGGCAGGCAGATCACAAGGTCAAGAGATTGAGACCATCCTGACCAACATGGTGAAATCCCATCTCTACTAAAAATACAAAAAATTAGCCGGACTACAGGTGGCACGCCCCTGTAGTCCCAGCTACTCGGGAGGCTGAAGTAGGAGAATCATTTGAACCCTGGAGGCGGAGGTTGCAGTGAGCCAAGATCACGCCACTGCACTCCAGCCAGCTACAGAGTAAGACTCTGTCTCAAAAAGAAAGAAAGAATATATATACACACACACACACACACACACACACACACACACGCACACATATAAATTGCCAATATCCACAGGGTTAATATCTAAGATGGTAGGATTATGAATGGTTTCTCCCTTTTTTTCTACTCTTCTGTATTTTCTATAGCAGTTATGTAGTTCTATTATAATGGTAAAATATGATTAATTGTTAAAATGAACTGAGAACAAACCTGATTCTATGAAACATGTCTACAGACAGCTGGGAAACAGCCATGGATGACAGAACCTGCTGTTACACTGTTACCAAGGATGAGAAGTGGCCCGATTTGGGTGAAAAATGCTCACACCAAGGCCAAGAGACAGGGCAGCAGCAGGCTCTCCAGTTGAATTTCCTGCTGGCCAATGGCCCCAGACCAGCCTTCTCAAGGCTAAAGTGTCATGGAGTCCAAGCTGGCACCACTTTTGTTGTGTCAAGCTCATTTTGTCTTTAATCTGAGCCTGCTTTGATGTGTTCAAATGAAATGCTGAGAATTTTTAGAGCAGAGAAAGCAATGAAGAGCCTGGCTCCCCAATCTGTCCATCTGGATAGACACTTTGAATCCAGAAAGCTTCTGGCACCTTCACAGTTGAGAACTTTATGTGCCCTGGAATCAGCAAGAAAAACTAAACTATTTATCGTAGGATATCGGGCCCAGCAGGATGAAAAAGGCGGTCTTCAAATTGAAGTAACAGGCTTACTTTTACTGTCAGAAGTGTGTTTTGCAGAGGATATACTTAAAAGACAAAAATATTAATCCTGAGAATATCAAGGAGTCTGCTAAGGAGGACTTTCACACTGTCATTTATTCCTTTATCACTCACTCATTCATGCATGCAGTTAATTAGCCCCAGCTGGGTGCGGGTGTGTGGCCGGTCCTTAAAGCAGTGGTTCTGAAAGTGTGGGTCCAGAACTAGAAGCACAGGCAACACCTGAGAACTTCTTAGAGATGCAAATTCTCAGACACAATCCCCAGACTGCAGAATTGAAGTCTCCAGGTGTGTGGCTCAGCAATCTGCGTTTTAACAAGCCCTCCAGATGATTCCTGTAGCCGCTAAAGTTCGAGGACCACAGGTGTTATGCGTGGGTGTATGGCAGTGGAGCTGGAAAGGAATGGCTGTTAAGTATTTCAGCTGGGCACAGTGGCTCACAACTCTGTTACCAGCACTTTGGGAGGCCAAGGTGCGAGAATTGTTTGAATCCAGAAGTTCGAGGCCAGTCTGGGCAACATGGCGAGACCCGTCTCTAAAACAATTATTATTATTTTTTAAAAAGGACAATAGTGTGTGGGGTGGGCATGGTGGCTCATGCCTATAATTTTAGCACTTTGGAAGGCCAAGGCAGGAGGACTGCTTGAGCTCAGGAGTTCAAGATCAACCTGGGCTACATAGTGAGACCTTGTCTCCACAAAAAATAAACAAAATTATCCACCATGGTGGTGCACACCTCTGGTCCCCTACTCAAGAAGCTGAGGTGGGAGGATCGCTTGAGCCCCAGAAGTCAAGGCTACAGTAGCCATGAGCCATTATTGTGCCACTGCACTCCGGCCTGGGTGTCAGAGTGAGAGTTTGTCTCAAAAAAAAAAAAAAAAAAAAAAAGGCACAAAAATGTGTGTGGAAGAAGTTCATTGTTCTAGGGAAGCACAGAGTGCAAGGCAACCCCATTACCCCATGGAGAGGACTTTCCACAGCCTATTTCTTTGCACTGAATGTCTGATTCCACTCTTAGGATGAAATGTGCAGTCTTCTTGATCCAATATTGTATTAATTTGAAGTAACCATTCCAGGTAGCTTCCAGAATGAAGTAAAAGGACACAAATTTAAAAATATCTCCATTCTTTCTTGCTTATGTTCTTTGATCAAGTTGTCTTTATTTGTGCTCTTATGAAATGGCTATAGCCCAGTCCTCACAGCCCAGCATAAGTTTGCCAAAAGGTACTCCGGGAATCCTGAATGGTTATCAATGATGTCACCTGATAGACAGCATTAGCTGTCCACGTGATGCACTTAGAACAAACACTTCCTACTTACAATGACACTCATTTTCTTTTGTTTTCATCTTCTTTTTTCCTCACTACATCGTCTTTAGCTGAGAAGGTAGCAATGCTGCAGACGAGCCCTCCTATCAGCTGTAACAGGCCTGGACACAGCTGTGTGGGAGGCAAGGCTGCTTGCGATGTGAGCCGCCTCCAGGATCTCCTGGGTCAAAAGGACTTGTTTTGCAGTTGAATCTGTTGTGTCTCATGTTTTTCTGCTTCTCTGGAGAGGAATGCCCAAAGAGGCGTGGCTCGGAGGTTAACCACAGTTATGCAGACAACAGCTGGCTGGTTTTTTCATTGCTTCCTAAGGGTTTAATTTTGGATCCTGTCCAAATAGCCATGTTTTGGATGGAAAGTGGGAAAACAGCCCAATGGAGATTGCTTTAGTTGCCTCTATCATGGACATCATCCTCATAAGTTTCAACTGGAGGCTTGAGGTTATGTTTTCAATGACTAGTGTATGTCTTTATTTAAATTCCATCATAGGAAAACCTAATACCTGCTAATCACAGCTGTTGAGAATTGTACAACTACATTCTACCATTAATTGAATGCTTGCAATGTGCTAGGCGTTATGTTGATATTTCCTGCTATAACCACATGTCAACTCTCTAAAGGAGGTTTTATTACCCCATTTTGCAGCTTGGGAAACTGAAGCTGAGAGAGGTTAAGTGATATGTTCAGGGTAATATAGTAAGTAAGTTGCAAGATTGGAGTTTGATTCAGGTGTGTCTCACTCCACCATGTTATGGTGTCTCTCTGATATCCCTGTAGTGAAGGGATAAAATGATGACATTCATATGGTTAAAGAACACCGATTCTGTCTTCTAGAAATGTGCTCTGGCCAGGCTCAGACATAGCATTCTAGATCAATGACTGCATCACAGATTTCTTATCAGGCTAAAGCTGATCAAGTTGCAGGGGAATTTACTGACAAATGATAGATTCCAGAGCTGGCAAATAGGTTTTTTTGCACCAATTCTGATTATTTGTCCATGTATACCTGGAGTGCTGTGTTGAGAAAGTGTCTGAGGCCACATGTGAGCCCAGGGGCAAGGTGTACTCTGATGGATACGGTGACATCTGGCCTGGCATCAAGAAAGGCAACTACAGGGAATAAGATAAATATTTTGTAATATTTGATGTATTGAATTAGATGACAAGTGTCCTAAAATTTAGACTCACACCTTGGATTTAGGTCTTATAATAATTGCCATTGAAAATTATGTATCATAAAAATGGGTTCAGTAAAATTTGGTGTTACCTCATCAGTTCTGTGTGATGTGGTGGATGATGAAACAATAGATTGGATTAGAATTGATGCAAGCATGCTTCATTCTAAGGAAACCTACACTAATAAAATTACGAAGTATGAGATTCTCAACCTTACAAAAGGATAACTGGGATGCTTTTAAAGAGTAACATCACCTTAGCACTACCCCAAACACACCCAATGCATGCAAAGAGTCTTTCATGATCCCATTCAATATGGGAGAGGGAGTCAGAATAAGAAACTAAGCTTGTTCTTGTTAGCATATTGTTAATACTGTCCAATGTGATCTACAGATTCAAGGCAATCCTTATGAAAATTCCAGTGATGTTTTTCACAGAAATAGAAAAAATAACCCCAAAATTTGTCCAAAACCACAAAAGACCCCAAATGGCCAAAGCAATAATGAGTAAAAAGAACAAAGCTGGAGACATCATACTACCTGATTTCAAACCATACTATAAAGCTACAACAATCAAAACAATATTCTACTTGAATCTTAAATTCAGCTGATTTTAAAAAGAGAGAGAAAAAAAGAGAGTATGGTACTGGTATAAAAACAGACACACAGACCAGTGGAACAGAACTCAGAGCCCAGAAATAAATCTTTGCATTTGTGGTCAATTGATTTTCAACAAAAGTGCCAAGGACACACAATGAAGGAAGGGCAGTCTCTTCAATAAATAATACTGAGACAACTGTATATCCACTTGCAGAAGAACAAAATTGGACCCTTATCTCACACCACATGCAAAAATCTAACCAAAATGGATTAAAGACTTAAATGTAGGACCTGGAATTATAAAACTACTAGAAGAAAACATAGGGGAAAAGCTCCATGACATTGATCTGGGCAATGATTTTTTTTTTTTTTTTTGATATTATACCAAAAGCACAGGCAACAAAAGCAAAATTAGACAAATGGAATTGCATCAAACTGAAAAGCTTCTGCACAGCCAAGAAAATAATGGAGTGAGGAGACAACCTATGGAATAGAAGAAAATATTTGCAAACCATACATCCAATAAGGGGTTAATATTCAAAATACATAAGGAATGCAAAGAACTCAACAGTAAGAAAGCAAATAATCAGACTAAAAATAGGCAATGGATATGAATAGATATTCCTCAAAAGAAGATATACAGATGGCCAACAGGTGTACGAAAAATGCTCAAATCATTAACCATTAGAGAAATGCAAATTAAAACCATAATCAGATATCACCTCACACCTGTCAGAATGACTATTATCAAAAAGATGAAAGATAACAAGCATTGGCAGGGATGTGGAGAAAGGAAACCCTTGTACACTGTTAATGGGAATGCTGTTAATGGGTACACAAATTAGTACAGTCATTATGGGAAACAATGTGGAGGTTCCTCAAAAAATTAAAAATAGAACTACCATATGACCCAGCAATCCCACTACTGGGTATATATCCAAAGGAAATGAAATCAGTATGGTAAAGAGATACCTGCACTCCCATGTTTATTGCACCACTAATCACAATAGCCAAGATATGGAATCAACCTAAGTGTCCATTGATGGATGAATGGATAAAGAAAATGTGATATTTATACACAACGGAATACTATTCATCATGAAAAGAAGGAAATCATGTCATTTGTGACAACACAGATGAACCTGGAAGACGTTATGTTAAGTGAAAGAAGTCAAGCACAGAAAGACAAATATCACATGATCTCACTTATATGTGAAATCCGAAAAGTTGGACTCTGAAGTAGGGAGGAGAATGTTGATTACCAAGTACTGGCAAGTGGGGTTGCTGGGAAGATGTTGGTCAAAGAACACAAAATTTCACTTAGACAGGAGGAGTAAGTTTAAGAGATCTATTATACAACATGCTGACTATAGTTAATAACAATATATTGTATTCTTGAAAATTGCTAAGAAAATGGAGTTTAAGTGTTATCACCACAAAAAATGAAAAGTATATGAGGTAAGTAATATGTTTATTCACTCAATTTAGCTGTTCCAAAAATATATGCATATTTCAAAACAACATGTTGCACATGATAAATATACAACATTTTTATTTGTCAATTTAAAAATAAATAAAAGAAGCTAAAGTGTTGGGAGACTACTTATTGAAAAGCAATCAGGAATGCGCATTTATAAAACTGATGCTGGAGTATTAGGCAAGAGGAACTATTATTCAATGTATAGACCCCAGCTACCTGGGATGCTGAGGCAGAAGAGTTGCTTCAGCCCAGGAATTCGAGGCTACAGTGAGCTATGATTGTCCGTGTGAGTAGCCGCTGCACTCCAACCTGGGAAAAACAGTGAGACTTTGTCTCTAAAAACAAAAAGCAAAATTTATGTGCACAACATTTTTTTTTTTTTTTTTTGAGACAGAGTCTTGCTCTGTCGCCCAGGCTGGATGGAGGGCAGTGGCGCGATCTCAGCTCACTGCAAGCTCCACCTTCCAGAATACATCTATCAACAAAAGGCTTCGCTATTGATATTCTTGAGGTGGAAGAAAATGTCAGTAGATGAGAAAGATCTTTATACCAAATCTTCACAATCTTCAGCTCAATCTTCAGTTGAGTTGATTTTCACAAACATGGCCTTCGACTCGGATGATGCTACATCCTCCATGTGGTCTGACATCTCCAGCAAGGTTTGGCACATTGTGGATGGAGCAAACCTGCCTCTGGAATCAAATCATTATGCCAAGGCGTCCAGGCTGAGGGTAACCCAGGATGGAATGTTTCCCGAGATTACTGGGACCTTTCTACCCACGTGAGGCCATCAATTGAGAATGGCTTTCTCCAGACCAGACTTGGGGGTTGATGCTATCTATACAAGTGTGCAAAAGTCAACAAGAGTTTTGTGTAACTTTGCTCAGGATACTTTGAAAAGTTGTTTAGTTTTCTATTTCTGGTTATGCATATTTTCAACTATTAAAACCATGCAAGAATCACTGTTCACTAATTAAAGCAATAATTTCATATTGAGAACATCTTGTAAATTCAAAATAATTGGGGGGTACTCTTACATTTAATGTGCTTTCAAAGTACATCTGCAATGTACTTTACTACTTCTTCTGAAGAGGTGACCATATGGCACACAATCCGAGTTTTAAAGCGTGCAAAGTTAATGTGACATTTCACTTATCATTGACAGTGACTTTACAGAGGCAGTTTTCTTTTGGGTAACATGGTACTTCACAACATCCTGGATGTACCCAGTGGTCACTGAAGCAATCCTTTGAACCAGCCCCATGCATGGCCAATAAACTCTCACGGAGGGAGTGGATGCAATGGGCCAGGATGGGTATAGAAAGCTGAGAACAACATCTATAGCTGTACAGCACAGTGTCCCCTAATCATTTGGAAGAATCACCTTACCAGAGGCAATATGTACTTACAGAAATTAACTTTTTCACTACTTCATACTGGTGGAGGAAAAAAAGAAGAAATTAATTTATATTCTATACAGTCTTGTGCAAAATATTAGATTTAAAAAGCATTAGATTTTAAAACATTAGGCTAAATGAAATCTTTTTGATCTAAAAAAGTCTTTATTTATCTACTTCCCTCATGGTCCCCCTGTTCCCTGTTCTGCTGCTCTTCACATCTCCAGTCAAAGATAACAAGAGCCTGTTCCCGTAATCACCGCTTCGCTATGCCACATGATAAAATACACAGGTCGACTACAACCAGGTGCACGCTTCCACATGTGTTTACTGAAACAAAGGTCTCAAGAAACAATAGTTATCCTTATTCCGTAGGATGCACTCTGATGTTTTCTATTTGATTTTGCTTTTTGAAACATGCTGCAAGTCAGTTTGGAACATCACTGTTTAACAGAACATTCTGGGATGATGGAGACGTTCTATAGCGGCACTGTCCGTTACAGAATCCACCAGCCACGTGTGTCTGTTGAGCTCTGGAAATGTCTAATGAGCACTGAAGAAATCAATTTTAATTTTACTTTAAATAAAATTACATTTAAAGGTAAATAGCCATATTTACATTTAAAGAGCCACGAGGATGGGCCAGCGGCTATTGCACTGAACAAGTCAGCTTTGAAAACCTCTTCGGTAGTATTTAATAAAGCTCAACACGCCGCGACCCTAGAACCCAGCCATTCTGCTCCTAGCGGGAGAAAGCACTCGGGTCACATAACACTGTTCTAGAAATGGAATTCTCTGCAAGTCTGGCTGCTGAAACTGTCTGTTGTAACCTGAGACAGGTTTTATCTGTAACTGCTGAAATAACTTATTCAACTCTAGGACCAATTTTGCCCGCTGCTGTTGCCCACAGATGAGAGCTTCCCAGCTCCCCAAAACCATCCTAGTGTCAATGAACTTTCTCAAAGAGTAATATGTAACATTTCTCTTTCCTACAAAACCTCCAACCTTCGTTTGTTCTTCAGACCTACCAAAGACTACCCAGTCTGTGTGTATTCTTTCTTCCCAGAGGAAACTTTAAATCTATTCATCTCTACCTTTTTCTTCTGACTTTGACAATACCCAAGGAAAATACGTGAATATGTCCATGAAGGAATATGCAATATAATAGCACAAAACTGGAAATAACTCAGTGTTAGCCAATGGTAGAATTAATTTTTTTAAAGGATAGTGTTGTCGTACAATAAAATACTATACAGCTATTTTAAAGAAGAATAAACTCATACTATAAGAACATAATGTTTGAGGGAAAGAAGCCAGACAAAAGAGTTTATACTGTGTGATTTCACTTATACCATGATTAAAAATAGGCAAGATAATCTATGGTGATAGAAGTTGCCTCTAGAGTTGGGTGAATATAGACTGGGCAGTCACTTTAAGGAAACTTCTGGGGTGCTGGAAATGTTCTATATCATGATTTGGGTGTTGGTTATTTGGGTATATACACATGTTAAAAAAATCAGAGTTACACATTTGAGATTTATGTGCATTATTGTAAACTGTATAATAGGAAAAAAACAAACTAACTGTTTTTTCCTATTATATTCTTAACAGAACACTTCCGACACCAGATGTGTGGGGTTTTTTTTTTTTTCCCCCTCTGTACACAAAGCAATTCTCCAGTGTCTTATAATTCAACTCAATTTGGACACTACCTGGCAATAGTGTCAGATCTCCAGTGGTTAAGAGCTCAGTGCCACAAAACTGTCCCCACTTCAGACACCAATCTCAGGCCCCATGTTGCAACCTGTGCTTCTGACCAACCAGCTATAAATCAGGGTTCCTATGTCCTCCTCATCGAGTTCAATAATTTGCCAGAGGCCAGGCGCCACTGGTGGCTCACACTTGTAATCCCAGCACTTTGGGAGGTCGAATTGGGTGGATTACCTGAGGTCAGGAGCTTGAGACCAGCCTGGCCAACATGGTAAAACCCTGTCTCTACTGAAAATACAAAAAATTAGCCAGGCATGGTGGCGTGCCTGTAGTTCTAGCTACTCGGAAGGCTGAGGCAGAAGAATCGCTTGAAACCCGGGAGGCAGAAGTTGCAGTAAGCCGAGATCACGCCATCACACTCCAGCTTGGGTGACAGAGTGAGACCCCATCTCAAATAATAACAACAACAATAATAATAATACTTTGCCAGGGGTGCTCACAGAACTCAGGGAAATACTTGTGTTGATCCATTTTTTATAAAGAAGATTACAAAAGCTACAGATGAACAGCCAGATGGAAGAGACACACAGGGCAAGGTATGTGGGAAGGAGCTAGGAGCTTCCATGATCTCTCGAGGTGCACCACCCTCCAGACACCTCCACAGGTTCAGCAACCCTGAACCCTGTCCTTTTGGGTTTTGATGGAGGTTTTATTATATAGGCATGATTGATTATGTTATTGGCCATTGGTGATCCACTTAACCATCAGCCCCTCTCCCCTCCCCAGAGGTCAGGGAATGGGGCTGAAAGTTCTAGCCCTCAAATCACAAGGTTGGCTCCCCCAGGAGCCAGCCCCCATCCTGAGGCTATCTAGGAGCCCCCAGCCATCCATCATTTATTAACATTCCAAAAAGGCACTTATTACTCAGAGATTCCAGGGGTTTTAGGAGCTCTGGGTCAGAAGACAGGACAAAAACCAAATATCTACTTTGTATTATACATCATGGTATCACAATTATACTTCAATAAAAAATATTTTAAGCAGGGCATAGTGAAATATGCCTAGAGTCCCATCTGGAGGCCAAGGCAGGAAGATTGCTCAGCCCCAGGAGTTGGAAGCCACCCTGGCCAATATAGCGAGACCCCATCTCTAAAAACTGTCTTATCTTGTCTTTTCCTTTCCTCACTTTTCTTTTCTTTTCTTCTCTTTTCTTTTCTTTTCTATGTTTTCTTTTCTTTTTGACAGAGGGTCTTGCTCTGTCACCCAGGCTGGAGTGTAGTGGCATGATCAGGGCTCACTGCAGCCTTGATCTCCCAAGCTCAAGCGATTCTCCCACCTCAGTACCACCCTCCACCTCCTCCCGGTCCCCCGCCAAGTAGCTGGGACTACAGGCATGTGCCCCACTCACCGCTAATTTTCTTTTCTTTTTTTTTTTTTTTTTAAGTAGAGTTGGGGTCTCTTCATATTGCCCAGGCTGGTCTCAAACTCCTGGATTCAAGCATCTGCCCACCTCGGCCTCCCAAAGTGCTGGGATTACAGGCATGAGCCACTCCGCTCGGCCTTGTATATGTGTATTTTGAAGTAGTTGGTTCTTAGCCCTTAAATTGATTGCAGATCTACTAATGGGTAGGGACCCTGTTTGAAGAACAGTCCTGAAACAGGATATACTCAGCATTCTACCCAAGGCATGACTCCCTCACGGAAAGGAAGGGCAGAGTATTAAAAAGCATTTTATTCCAGCCTGGATTTCTCTGCATTTGCTCCCTGTCTCGCCTTGCCCCTACGTTCTGATGTTTTTCTGCCTTTGCACGGAAGAGCTGCTATGACTATATATGAAATCAAATCAACTGACCCATCACCCCCAGGCCTTTTCCCCTTTATTATATATGGTTCTCTCTGTTCTGCTTCTCCCGCCTGTACCTGCATGGTTCCAGTATGACATGGTGAGAATCGAGGAGGTGAATGCAGGAATAAGCAAGGGACTCTGCAGTCATGAGCTGGCACTTTACTTCACCTTCTCCCCCTGCTGCTACCTCCTTACATGTAGAAAGTGGCTGGGTTGGCTCGTGCTCCCTGCAGACAGAGGCCAAACTAGTGGCAGGAAGTGCTGTCTTCCTCACCCGGCCAGAAGGGCAATGGGTCTGCACCACACTTGCCTAATAACTGATAGTCTGCCTGGCACTGCCCCCGTGCTCACTGAGGACCAACAAGGCCAGGTGTCCCAGCACTAAGAGCAGCACACAGGCGGCTTGAGGGAAGCCAGGGAAAATAGTTGTCCATGACAGCGCTGGGATGGGAAGTGCCAGGGAAGAGAAAGCAACCAGCAGAGGAGCACCTTAGGGGCCAAGGAGAGAAAGAAGCAGGAGTGTAGACACTAAATGGAACAGGCAAGATGCGAGGCGTGGGGTCCAGGGAGAAAGCAAGTGGCCAGAGAATGGGTGGGGGTGTGCCCATGCGCACACAGGCAGAGACCACCTACCTGGTTAGGGGGACGGTGAGAACTGAGTAGTATTCCAGTCGTTTAAATGGAAAGAAGTTGTGTTTTAATAAATTTTCCAACAGGGAGTCAGGTAGCATGAATATATATGTATATGTACACACACACACACACACACACGTATCTGATCCCTGAGAAAGATTTGTAAAATAATAAAACTCAAATTATTAAAGTGTTAACTGAACTTCGGAATTTTCATCTCAATTTTCTCTAGAGCATCTGGCAACCAGATGACAAAATTTTCAGTTTCGTTCAAGTATGTATGGGGTAGATGATTAACCAGTTAAATTTAATCTGCCTCAGCAACACTGTTATGTAGGTCATGTGGGGAGGCTTTACCGTTCCTGAAGCATGCTGAGAGATGGTGAATGCCTCTTTTGTAAACTGTCATTGACTCTAACAGGCCCCAAGTTATCATATCCGGCTTATTGGTGATTGTGAGGCCAAACAATTAACAAAGTTTGAAGTAAATGCAAACATAACTCCCTCCTAACCAAGAAGTAATTGTTCCATAAGGCTCAATAATAATACATTTAATTTATAACTAAATATATTAATTTAACCTGTAAATAGATTGTATTGTAATGTAAATATTTCAATACATAAATGCTTTTTATTATATACTACAAATACATTATATCTGTTTTATATATAATATATAATGTGTATATTCTATATAGTTTTTATATATTATAGATATAAATTTTTTATATTTATGTTTTTATATCTATATTATATAATGTCATATGATATATGTTTTATATAATATATAATGTCTTAGATATATAACATATATGTAATGTCTTTTTTATATATGTATATACACACACACACGTTACATATGATACGTATAAAATGCCAGCCCCTTAACGTACACAGTGCGTTATCATGGGAATTTCCAATAAGTTTGCGAAGACAGAAACAGTGGCCTATATATGGTAATGGTAGTTAATCTATGCAGAATAAAGAAAATATAAATTAACTTGAAATAAATTTAAAACAGCTTTGTCTTTTCTTTTTATAATTTAATCAATAAAGACAACATAGAAAATATTGGCAGTAGATTTCTGTGGTGTTTGCCACCTATATAACAATTCTGATATGGCTAAAATCTTTTTAAAAATGTAATCCAAAAAAGCCATCACCTGATAGGGTAAAAGTTGTTGATGTTCATCATTGGCACACTTAGATTTTCAATTGTGTTGTTGATGCTGCCAGTTCAGAGTGCTATTTGTGGCAGGCCTGGGGAGTGAAAATGGGTGAAGAACAGATAAGGAGTTTAAATGAATTTGGCATTAATGATAACTGCAGACCTTAGCAAAGTGTTTTCTTTGCCAAGAGAAAGGAAGCTATTAAACTGTGAATAGAGCTCATATAGAGTGTTGAAAATCAACACGGAGTGGGGCAGTACTGCTACAATCACCTGGGAAACCATGGCAGTTGCTAGGGCCTCCCGTTGCTGCTAATGAGAACAGTGCGGTTCAGAGTCAGCGTGAGCAGCGTGCCATCAGCCAGACCGAGGCCCCGATCACAGGCAGCGTTCGCCTCTTTAGGCAGACAATGCACAATGGTGCCTATCTAGGCCTTGCATAAGCCACGTTCACCAGAGGGTCAGCATTGATTTTGAGCAATTACTTCCATACTCCCGGGGCTTAGTAAAACCAGGAGCATCCTGTTCTGATCCAAACTCCCTTTTCTTCTTCTGAATGAAGGGAAATCTCTGCCTTATGATTTCCAATATTAATAAAGTGATGCCGGGAAGGGGCAAGCTTTCAATTAATATTGCATCCCTTTCCATTGGTGTTCTGAAAGGTTCCGTGAAGCCTTTGTCTTTCAAGGATGGAAAATGAGCTTCTCAAGAATTAAATATTTTTAAAAATTCATATGAAGGGGAAGGATGAACTGATACAAGGAAGTTCTTATCATCTTGGCAAATGACACAGACTATGCCTATACTGGTCCAACCATACAGGAGAAAAGAAGAAACTGTTTTCCAGATGTTTTATCTGCATAATATGAAAAACTTCTTTGATTGAATTTTTCATTTTTCATTCAGATGTTTGATGTTTTAGACAGAGTCACAGATATGAGAATATGAGAAGAAAATGAAAGGTGTGCAAAAATACATCATCAAAAATGCTTTTTGATGATAATAAAGTTCCCCTTTAATATTTTAGAGTTTTGTCCCAAGCAAGATTTGATGGGTTTCGTATTTATATAGGACATATATTAGCATATTTTTGACCTTTAGAAGCTGCTGATCTCAATGTTTAAAAATCAAAGAGGAAAGAGCTGCAGACTGGAGTTTGCAATGTCCTCATTGTGAAAAGCTTGTTCCTGGTGGTTGTTTTAGAAAATACGTTGTTAAACAAAAGTAGAAGCTAATGCAAAAAAACTAAGATCAAGGGGGAGAAAATCATGAAGTTGGAGGAAAGGCACACATGTAAGAGAGCGCCAGTAGGAAATAGATAAACAAATATGATAGGTTTGAAAGGCCTGTGGGTTTGAGACCTTCTTAGGGAGAAATTTAGGTACCAGGCTGGGGAACATGTATTTATTTCACTAGGCACTGAGGAGCCATTCAGTGTTTCTTTTTTAATTTTCTGTTTATTAGCTGCCAACAACAGAATCTACTCTGCCTAGTCCACGCTGAAAGAGAAGTTATCAAACAATATTAGGTAGCTTATAGAATCTTCAGGTGAATAAGCAGTCAGGCTCTGAAGCAAGGTAAAAAGGGCTGCTGTAGTGAAAACACATCTCACTAATACTCCTGAGGCTCCAGAAACCTCCCATACTGCAGTTGACAGAAGAATGGATCCCTATAAACAGTACCCCCTCATAGTACTCACTGTTGGTTCTACCTCTCTTGCAGGAGCCCAAGGTAACTGTGATTCATAGAACTGAAATGATATACCTGAGTCTTAGCTGCAAGGGAGTCTGGGAATATGAGCCTTATACTTTAGGCAGGCATGACCCAGAATATTGGAGGATGTTCAAAGATCTTCTGCAGATCTGCACAAATGACAAGTTTCCACTACAAGAATGATGCCACTGTAGCTATGCTTTAGGAAAAGTAATTTGCCATGATTTGTGTAGAAAAGATTGGGGTAGGCCAGGTACTGTGGTTCACGCCTGTAATCCCAGCGCTTTGGAAGGCCAAAGCAGGAGGATCGCTTGAGCCCCAGAATTCAAGACTGGCTTGGGCAACATGGCAAAATTCTGTCTCTGCAAGAAACACAAAAATTAACCTGGTGTGGTGGTGTGTGCCTGTAGTGCCAGCTACTCTGGAGGCTGAGGTGGCAGGATCGATTGAGCCTGGGGAAGTAAAGTCTGCAGTGAGCTGTGATCACACCACTGCACTCCAACCTAAGTGACAAAGTGAGACTCTGTCTCAAAAAATAAATAAATAAATAAATAAATAAAATAAAGCACTATAGTAGAAAAAGGCTGGATGTGAAAAGATGAGTTACAAGCCTATAGGAACTGTCAAGGGAAACAGTAATAAGGTTTCACCTTGTGTAGTAGAAACACAGGGAAAGAGAAGATTCTGGAATTACTAAAGAGACAAAACTGGAAACATTTAGCAATGATGCCATTAGCAGGAATAGGGAAGTCAGAAGGGAGGTGCCATTCTGAAGCAGAGGACTGAGTCCAGCCTGGGACATGATCAATTTGGGAAGCAGGATGCACAGTTGGACAAACCCAGCACACATTGGGATGGTAGAGCTGGAGCTTGGAGAGAAGCATCCAGAGACATAGGCATTGGAGTTGCCCACAAAGAAATGGAAGTTGAAAGGACAGGACTGGGAGGGTGTAGTTCAAAGTTTGTGTTTTCATTTCCCTTGAAAATTGGTTTCTTTGCGTGTTGTCTGCTATCATGATTTAAGAATAGTTTAGCCCAGAGCCTTCTTTCCCTGCACCCGCAGCAAAAATAAACCAATGGAAATTTCATTCTTATCCCAGTAACACATTATTTGCTGTCTTGAGGAACCTGTCACCTGTCTTCAAATGATTCCCTTATTCTGTTTTTTTGTTGTTGTTGTTTTTCTTTTTCATTTTGTTTTGAGACAGGATCTTACTCTGTCACCCAGGCTGGAGTGCAGTGGCATAATCATAGCTCACTCCAGTCTCCATCTCCTAGGTTCAAGCAATCCTCTTGCCTCAGCCTCCCAAGTAGCTGGGACTACAGACATGTGCCACCATGGCCAGCTGTTTTTTATTTTTTTGTAGAGACGGGATCTCACTATGTTGCCCAGGCTGGTCTCAAACACCTGGGCTCAAGTGATCCTCCCACCTCGGCCTCCCAAAGTGCTGAGATTGTAGGCATGAGCTACTGCACCTGACTTGATTCCCTATTCTTTATGTAACTCTGTCTTAGGGTTTTGAAGACAATTGTTCGTGTCTGGGAGCAGGGGAATATCATAAACAAGGAAAGCCAAGCCTTGTTTTTATTGCAGCCATTTTTCACCTGGTCTGAGAAAACACTGATGACACAGTCTACAGTCAAGAGTCTACATCACAAAAGAAAAAAAGCTTTGGAGTCTCAAACCTGAGCAAGTCTCTCTTGGGGGAGAGGGAGGGGCTTGTTTCCAACTATTCAAGTGCCATGAGCGCTTGCAGCGCGGGGCCTCACTGTCCCACATTGCCGTTTTCTAGTCTTCTAACAATGAGGCCTTCTCTGAGGCCCCAGAGAAAGAGACCCTCTGGACAGTGAATGGGAGGCTTGTTACCCACAAAGAGTGAACTAAGGAGTTGGGACCAGCATTTTCTTTTAAATCAAGGGACACTTTTGTTTTGAGGGACAAAACTGTCTCAGAGCAGCCTGAGATGCTCCACGGGGATGGAACCTGAGCCTCCCCTCCCCGCTGATCAGGACGGCAGCGCTGCTCACCGGACTGACCAGGGCCAGGGTCACCAGCAGCACGGGAAGGATCGCAAAGCTAACCCAACCCTGGCAAATGGGGGCCAGTCAGCTGCTCCAGGTCGTCAACTTGGCCACAAAGTCACGAGGGCCCTCCTTCCTTAGGATAACTCGCCTCCTGACATGGAATCCCCTTAGAAGATGCTAGAGAGACCAACCTACACACACAGATGGATGGCCTGCTACAGAACCAACTCTCCCAACGTGCTGTGCCATCCTTGCTTTCCGAAAAGGAAGAGGATCTGCAGCTGCCCAGCAGGGAGGAAGCTACTGGCACCCGGTCATTGAAACCAGAGGGGTGCTACTTCTGTACACCAAGCGATCTAGTCCTCTCCACATGACGTAGTGAATAGTTGAGTCAGTTTCAGAACTGTCTTCCCAGAGAGCACCAGGGCGTTATTACATAGTATCTTGGAGCACCACAAATGTGCATTATCCTGAACAGTAACTAATATTGTTCCTGAGGCAGAAAGAGTCCTTCACCCAGCTCGAAAAATAATAAGACAGCTCAGGCAGGGCAGGGCAGGGCAGGGTTTAGGGTCTCCATCAGGAGACAGATGACTCTGACCAGGGATCAGGGTCAGGGCTGGCATTTCTGCTCCGGCTAAAACTCAAATTTTACATGGATCTCTGTGAGGTGGGCATTTTGCTGTCGAAGGTTTTATGGATGGTTCTAGATGCGGCAACACATTATTAAAGGGAAATGCAAAGCCTTGCTTGGCAGAGCTTACACTTCTCAGGCATTGACCTGAGTCTTAAATTTTGCAACTGTAAGTTTAGAGGATGCAGGACACACATCCTGTTTTGGAGGCTGTTTTGGAGGAGCAGGAAGACAAAAAAAGAGATGCTGTGGACTCAGTTCTCAAAGGCAAGTGGTGGCAGAGCACCAGGAAAAAAACCAGTGAGCAGGGTGAGGATCCACATGGATCACTTTCCTTCCAAAAGGAGGCATATTCTTAGGCAGATTTTTGAGGGGCCTCTCGGGGCCTCCAGTAGTGGCTGCATTCACATGTTCGCCCTGACAGGGCGCTTAGGGTTGAGACCCACAGTGCTTCTGTCCAGCAGAGCTGTGATAGACAAAGAAGGAGATGTTCGCTGCAGAAACCTTCAAAGTCTCCCTAGCAGCAGCAGCAGCAAATCTAGGGTCATTTTTTCTGCCCCTCAGGTACTAAACAAGCCACAGGAAGTGAGTGCCTCATAGTCCCGCAAATAATGAAATGTATCCCATATACACTTGGCAGTACCCTCAGAGGAAAGTCAAGACTACAAAGGGACTGGATATGTCAGAAGAGAGGAGTGAAACAAAAAAGCAAGGGAAGAAGAAAGGAGTGAAACAAAAAAGCAAGAGAAGTCTTGGGGGACTCTGAGGCAAGCTGTGGGGTAGAAAACCCACGCTGCTTCTTGTTTCACACCGGCCAGAATCCTGTAAAGTTGTTTACCCAGCAGCCACTAAGCAAATGTCCCTTCTCCGGCGGTCTAGTCCAGTCCCTAGGTGGAGGTGGAGAGAATAAGACAAAGGACAGGGTGACATGAGCCCACTGACCTTTCACCTTGTCACGTATTTGCGGGTGGTCTGATTTTCACTGAGCCGCAGAAAAACCTCAGTGGCCCAAGCACAGGTCAGGGCTTCCTCCCACAGTGGGGAGTTTTGCCTTCTTGCCAGGAGTGGCTGCACGAGTCACCTTCACACCTATCCTTCTTCCTCTGACAGGCTGCTGCTAACAGCATCGTCATCTCTGTAGAGGTTTACAGACCACACAGCACACATCCGTTAACCCTCCCCACAGGCCAGGGACTAGTTATCATGGTTCTTATGTTGTCACTGCAGAACCTGAGGTCCAGAGAGGTTGACAGTCTTGTCCAACATCATACCACCTAAAGAAAAAATCACTAGCATCTAGCATTTATTGAGTGCTTGCCACTTTCCAGATAAGTGCTTTATTTGGATTTATTATTCTCATAACAACCCCGTGTTGTAGGCGTATTGTTGTCTGCAGGATACAGATGAGGAAGCTGAGAGCGTGCACACATCTTGACCGTAGGCTCGCATGTGTGGGACACCAGTAGTGTGTGAAGTGGGCAGCCTGACCTCACAATCTTCCCTCTTCTGTGTCTCTGCCACAGCTGGAAATTGGCAAAGGCAGAATTTGAATGGAGGTCCTAGACCACCTTTCCCACCAGGCTGGTGCTTCTCAAACTTGAATGTGCACATTGCCATGAATCACCTAGGGATGTTGTTGAAATGTGGATTCCGACCCCACAGGTCTGAGACATGGCCCAGGGTTCTGCATTTTTTAATGAGCTTCCAGGTGACACTGAGACCACGGGACTGCAGACCCCGCTGTGAGTAATGATGTTCTATACTATTGTCACAGGGCAAACCCCCACATTGGGACTCAGCCCAGGAGGCCACACGGGTGTTTGGATTCACATAGGAAAGAATTCAAGAGTGAGCCAATAGAGTAAAGTGAAATTGAGTTTTACTTAAAAAGTAAAGGAATAAAAAGGGTGGCTACCCGTTAGGCAGAGTAGCACTGGGGGCTGCTTGACTTACTATACTTATGGTTACTTCTTGATTAGATGCTAAACAGGGGATGGATTATTCATGTTTTCTGGGAAAGAGGTGGGGAGGTCCTGGAACTGAGGGTAATTCCCCTTTTGGATCATGTAGGGTAACTTTAGGAAGTTGCCATGGCATTTGTAAACTGTCCTGGTGCTGGTGGGAGGTTCCTTTAGTATGCTAACGTATTATAATTAGTGTATAATGAGCAATGAGGATGACTAGAGGTTGCTTTCCTTGCCCTCTTGGTTTTGCTGGGTTTTTGCTGGCTTCTCTACTGCGTCCTGTTTTATCAGTGGGATCTTGTCACCTGTGTCTGGGAAACTAGTCGCACTGAATTCCTATCTCACTATAGCTACCTTCTTTTTTTCTTTTTCCTTTTTTTTTTTTTTTTTGGACAGAGTTTTGCTCTGTTGCCCAGCCTGGAGTGCAGTGGCACGATCACCACTGGGCTTCCCCGGCTCAAATGATTCTCCCACTTCAGCCTCTCAAGTTGCTGGGACTATAGGTGCTCACCACAGTGCCCAGCTAATTTTTTTGTTTTGTTTTGTTTTGTTTTGTTTGAGATGGGGGTTTCAAAATGTTGCCCAGGCGGGTCTTGAAATTCTGGCTTCAAGTGTTCTTCCTTCCTGGGCTTCCCAAGGTGTTTTGGGATTACAGACATGAGCCACTACCCCGGTGGCTACTCTTTATGATCTCTGACTGCCAAATCCCTTGCGCCTGACCCCTATACACAATGTTGTCCTACCTTTTCTTACACATGCTTTTGAAGGCCTATTTGAATAAACCTTCAAATCTGGCTGAGTCCATGGTTGCACCCAGTAGGGCAATGGCCCTTAACTGGAAATTAATATAATAATAATTTGAGGGGCTCTTCCAATGCAAAAACAGCATTGCCTCAATCGCAGAGATTCTGATTTAATGTATAGTATTGGGAGCGGGGCTGGGGATTAGCATAGAGTGAGTCTCTGCCCCTTTACAGTATAAATCAATCCATCCTTTCTCATGTGCTTCCAACTCATCCATTACCCAAGTGATCTGCATAGTAAGACCCAGAAAATGGGCTAGCAAAATCAGAGTTCTCCACAGTGGTGAATACTTACCCTGAATGGTTTTTCTCCACCACAGCTAGATAGGCCGACTTGTCTGCCAATCACACTCTGCATGTACAGGATTGGCTCTCTTGCCTCTGCCCCACCTCCAATGACATAATCCCTTACAATCAATCTTAGGCTTTCCTCTCTTGCCACGTGTAGACGTGGGCAATATGCATAAATATGAGCCTTTTGGGGAAGGATAAAAACCACTTCTGATCTAACAAGTATAAGGCTGAAGTAGCATTGATGTTTTTTCTCTTCCCCGAAGTCCTGATCCCCAGTAACGTAGCCGCTCTGAGTCTTGGCTGAGAAAAAAGAATTCTTATAGAGGACTCCTTTCACTTTAAGGATTTTCAAAGACCAGCTCCCTGTGTGGTTACGTTTTCTCCAATTTTTTTTTTTCCTACAATTCTAAAGAAAGCCTCACATTGAGAAAAACTAGAAAGGCATGATTCAGTGATGTCAAATGCTCTCAGGATTCCTCCTTCCAAAGTCTTTGTTAATTGTACTCAGTATCTATAGTGATAAATTTAAAGACACAGGAAACAGCGGGATCCCAAAGACACTAGACTATTGTATTGTCCCATTAAGTTGAAACAATGGAGCAGAGTCTTGAGCCTGTCTCCAGGGCAACAGAAAATGCCAGTCACAGTCAGGTGGACTTTCTGATGAATTTTTTAAAAATAGAGTTGCACATACTTTGTTATTTTAAAGAAGAGAAAGTTAACTCATAAATATTTAGGTGCAATTACAAATACTTTGAACCGAAAATGTCTTTGATTTAATTGCAAGCTTTCTTTTTTGGTGTTTTTTTTTTTTTATTCCCATAGCCAAATAAAATTCTCACACCAGGGGAAAAAAGACCCTATGGAAAGACCAAAAAATGACGTATTAGCAAAAAACTGAATTTTATTTAAACATGTGTGTTGGTATTTAAATATCAGCAGATGAATTAGCAATGGGCATTCTGACATGTGGTCTTATCTTCTCTTTCTATCACCAATGTAATTCACTTTGTTTTGGACTTAGGGCCGGACCTTCTAAAAAGCCCAAGGCAATCAAATGTAAGTCAGGAGCTATGAAAAACCCATAGTGGTCCTGTGTGTCCCACTAGGGACTCTGCTTTCAGCTTCTCGGTTTGGCCTTGTCTCTCTCTGGCCCAAGCCTGCCCTCTGTACTCAGCAAATTCCTGGCCATCACCTCTCGTGCGTGACCACTCATTTTGGCAGCATTTTTCCTGGCTGACCTCAGCATTCTCCTTTGGATATGATTTTAAGCCCTCGCTCTCCAGAAGTATTTATGATAGCTAGGAATAAAAAAAATTATAGAGCTGTGCTATCTAACATGGTACTTATTAGTCATATGCAGCTGCTTATATTATTTAAAATTAAATAGGCTGGGCGTGGTGGCTCATTCCTGTAATCCCAGCACTTTGGGAGGCTGAGGTGGGCAGATCACCTGAGGTCAGGAGTTCGAGACCAGCCTGGACAGCATGGTGAAACCCCGTCCCTACTAAAAATATGAAAATTAGTCGGGCGTGGTCATGGGTGCCTGTGATCCCAGCTACTTGAGAGGCTGAGGCAGGAGAATTGCTTGAGCCTGGGAGGTGGAGGTTGCAGTGAGTGGAGATCACACCATTGCACTCCTGCCTGGGGGACATGAGTCTGAGACTCTGTCTCAAAACAAATAAATAAATAAAAATTAAATTAAATTAAATGAAAAAATTCAGTTCCTCAGTTGCACTAGCCACATTTCAAGTACTCAATAGCTATATGCAATGGACAGCACAGATATAGAACATTCCTTTCATTGCAGAAAGTACTATTGAACAGTACTGACTTAGAGACACTCTTAGTCTCATCCCAACCCCAATGGGCTGACCAATTTGATGTTAGTATCTTTCCGCAGTTCCCTCAATCCAAGTCGTGTGAAATGAAAATCCCTAAAGTCTGAAACAATCTTGTTAGCATTCTCCTGAGATAGTTCCAGGAGTGGTTCAGAGTTCCTTCAGATGACTCCTGAATGCCTATTAGCCCCATTCTGGCTATCTAGAGCTCCAAAGACACCGGGTAGTTGGATCATCAGTGAAGAAGATTTAGGTTCACAGCAGTGTAGAAAAGACATTCAAGGAAGAGTAGAGTACCACCTTTATTACTACCCATTTAGGCAGAGCCAGACTAGTTTGCTGCTTATGTGCACTTTATTAATCAACATGCCTAACATTCCATCATTGGAGATTTATTCCTTTGGGCCTTACGGATACCTTCTTTATTCTCCATACTGGGAGAGAGTATATGGACTATACCGGTCACGGCAGATTGAGAGAGAGAGATACATAAAGTATGGAGACACACATTGTTGATGTCGTTGCTTGGCTTACTCCCCACATACCCACAACACAACCCCTTGGGTGTGAGAACAGAAGTAAGGCTCTGCAGCCCCTTGCCATATGTCAGATATCATAAAGGAAAAACTACTTTTAAACATTCCCCACTATGTACCCAATATAGTGCTGGGCCCATAAGTGCTCACTACCATGTCTGATGGGTTAAATTATAGATCATTTTAAGAATATTTTAATACATTAGAATTAGAATCTAATATATTTGAATCACTCTGAAGTATGTTCATCCATCATGAATTCAAAATTAATTTTTAAGTGCCCAAAGTGAGTTTTTTTCATGCATTTTGGCTTACTGAGCAAAAATCATTCCATTCACACCTGCCACCTCAAACAAAACTTCTTCATTTTGTTTACTCCTTTGCTTATTTATTCGTTCAAAAGCAACTTTTGTGTACCTACTCAAGATTTCCAGTCTCAACAAAGTTGAATAATACCCCTTGGTCTAGAAGCTTGGCAGATGACCATTGTTGAAGGAAAAACTTTAGACAAATTAAATTTAGCACAGTTTAATTGAGCAAGGGACAACTCAAGAATCAGGCAACTCTTACAACCAGGAGAGTTTAATGAGACTCTAGAACTGCCAAGTGGCTGGATAACATTTTAGACAGGAAAAAGGAAATGATGTACAGAAAATAGAAGTGAGGTACAGAGAGAGCTGGACTGGTTTCAGCTTGGCATTTGCCTTGTTGGAACCCAGTCTGAACATCTGGCTACAAGGAATTGACTGAAGCTTGGCTTCTGTGATTGGCTGAGACTTTTAGCTCTTTGTTACCAGAATATACTCCTAAGTTAGGTTTTCAGTTTGTGTATGGACTAAGCTAGGTTGTAGTTCTTTACATAGGACTCCCACAGAGGCCTCTAAAGCCCAAATTTAGTTTGATTTAACACTATGTAATTCCCACGTGAACCTGCAACTTCCAGAATAGAAGATGTCTGGCTCCTTGCTACCTCTGATTTGCATCCTCCATTCCAAGTTCCTGAATCCCAGTCTATCAGTTAGAATTCATCTTGGGTGCCTAACTGTGGGAAGACTAAATAATAGTAGCCTAGACAAGACAAACAATTTCTCTCTCAGCTGAAAAGCCAGAGTTAGCCTTCAGGACTAATACAGACACCTCCCGGTCTTCTAGAATCAAGGCTGCTTCCACTTTGCTATTTCACCAAAACCTTAGTGCCTTACTTCCTGACCAAAGATCTGCCTTCCAGGTGACAGGAAGAAAGAAAAGGAAAGAAGAGCATTCCCTCACTCATTTCGGAGGCTTCCTCTTAATCTCACTGGGCAGGATTTAGCCCTTAGCTGCAACTAGCTACAACAGAGGCTGGGAAATGTCATCCTTTCCCCATCAGGCTTCTGATACAAAAGTAAGAGTCTAGAATGGACAGTGGGGTAGACACCTAGCAATCTTTGTAGCCTACCACATGCTGTGCCCAAGGCACTGTCCTACTAGAAATATACTACCTACAGCTGCAAAAGTAATAATCCGTGTCCTCTGATAATGGAAACAAAAGCCATTAAGTGCAAATAATATTATTCACATCACCAACATTCTTTCAGTCATGTATATTGTAAAGTGCTAATCTCATCTTTTGAATGCTTGCTTGTTAGTGTAAAACACGAGTAACATTGATGTTTGTAGGCATGACTATTACAAACTCTCATATATATATTAAGACAAAACCCTTGCAAGGGAAATAACAAAGCTATAAAGAACTAAAAGCTATAGAATTAGGACATCTACAATTTTACATATTAAAAAATCCATTAAATTGGTCATATTGACCATGGTATTTTAAATTTCCAATTATCCTGCTAATTGCAAAATCTTAGAATAGGACATAGAAAATAGGGAAATAAATTATTGTTACCATGAGAACGCTAATTTTTCAGATCATAACTTTGAAATAACTCCATGTCTTTAGTTTTTATGCATAAAAGGAAGAAAGACAGCGGAGTGGAAAAGCCAGCGTGTGGAACACAGTAACAAAGTCCAAGGAGGCTTTGATGTTAATACCTGGCAGAGTTAAAAGAGCAGCAGTTCAAACCTCACCTGCTGCTAATATTCAATTGGGGATAATTAAATCACCATCAGGTTTCCCAAGCAGAGAACAGATACATTTTCTCATGAGATGGAAAGTTCTTCTCTACATCCTGCCCAAATAATACCCAAACACATGGAAAGAACTGCTCTTTAAATTGAGACTTGTTGAAGTTAACTGTTGGAGCCAGTGTTTCACTTGCTTTCTTCACCCTAAGGTCTGAGGTAGATCCTGGTCAGCGGCAAAGTCCCCCTCCCCGTCCCGAGTTTCTGGGTTCCCAGGGTATCCCCGCCCAGTTAAACTCCAGGAGGTTACCGCAATGTTGCTTCTTTTCTCAGTCTCCCAGGGATCCCGGCCCTCTCTCCACCACTGACTGCCACATTTCTGTGTGTCCTGGCTCCCCTTGGCAACCTGCCGCCTCTGCTAGTCACTCATAGGCTCCCTAGTCTTGCTCCTCAATGACACAAATCATAGACTTTTGGCCAGCACTGGCTAAAATCAGTAGAGATGATGAAGCATGGTGATCCCCAACAGTGGGACCAGCTTAGATGGGGGCTGTAATCCCATGGTAGAGACTCATGTCTCCCAGTAGCCTTTCTCCCCCTTTCCATAGTAATGGAACTCACAATTTCAGCTTTGCACATGGCCACCGAAAATAAAGACTACATTTTCCAATTTCTCCTGCAGCTAAAAAAATTTTTTTTTGTGATGGAGTCTTGCTCTGTCAGCCAGGCTGGAATGCAGTGGCACAATTTCAGCTCACTGAAACCTCCATCCTGGGTTCAAGCGATTCTCCTGCCCCAGCCTCCTGAGTAGCTGGGACTATAGGCGTGTGCCACCATGCCCTGCTAATTTTTGTATTTTTAGCAGAGACAGGGTTTCACCATGTTGGTCAGGCTGGCCTCCAACTCCTGACCTTGTGATCTGCCCGCCTTGGCCTCCCAAAGTGCTGGGATTACAGGTGTGAGCCACTGTGCTTGGCCTCCTGCAGCTAAATTTAAGAGTCCATGTCTAAGTTCTGGCCAGTAAGAACATAAGTGGAAATGGAAGAGATAAATTGTGTCCTTTGCTTCTGCTTCTTCTCTTCTGTTGGTGAGAATGTAAAGGCAATGGAACAGAGCTCCAGCAGCTATCCGGAGCCATGAAATGGCCTAGAGAGTGAAAATTATGCATGAGACGAAAAATAAAGTTGACAAAGTTTGGGTTCTCCAGACACTCTGGAGTACCATCTAACTGAGAACTAACTGCCTCTGAACTTCCAGAACATAAGAGGAATAACGTTCTTTCCCGCTTAAGCAACAACTGTTACATGTTAGCTTAAGCTAAATTTAATCCTTACTATATGCTAAAAACATACAACTGGCCATAGTCAAAACAGTGACTCTATAAATTGGGTTTTCATCTTCTGGGCCCTCTCTTTTGATCCTTCTCCCAAGCCCCCAGACCCTCTGATGCCCTCTGTCCCCTCTACACTGATACCCTCCCTTGCAGCTCACTGCTTTGCAATTTTCTAGTCACTTGTCTTCTATCCAGACTTACACATCCTATATCTCATTCCTTCAGGATCTGGCAGTGACTGGCTAGGTAATGTGATAATAAAATGTATACTAATTTATTAACGGGAAATAATGGGTGTTCTTCTTCCAACATAGCATCCTAACAGGGTCTTGAGTGACTAGACCCAAGGAATGACTAACATGGACACTCTGGCAGGTAATTATGGAGAGATTTTTAAATAGGCAGTCTTATTGACATTTGATATAAGAAATACAGTTCTGCAGACTGTCAAGCAGCTCCAGGTTTACACACATAGCATGTCAGATTCAATTAGGATTTCCAGATACTTAGCTTTCCCCTTATATTGCTTACTAGTGCACAAAACCATACCAATGATGTTCAAAATAAGAGGAGGAAGTATGGAAATTGACAGTTTGAAAACTTTCCATTTTTTCAGAAGTGATATATTTTTAAATTTTGCTTTATCTAGAAAGTATTACTTTTGCACCAACCTATAGAAATGGTGTTTTAAAAAGACCCCCATATCTAACATAACAATGTGTGTTAAAAATCTTAGGTTCCTCCTGTAATCTGCATCAGCTAGCCCTCAGCCACTCCAAATAAGTATCCAATCTAAGTAAAAATGATGTGCTCCATATGAAAACACCACCTGCGGACATCCCCTAACTCCTGGTCCTTCCAAGAAAATTGTGACCCTCCACCCCCTAATGCCCTTCTATATGGAAATTATGGGGCTCCCATTGACTGACACGATATCATGTTTCTTACTTATTCATCATCGAATCTAAATCTACTAATAATTGGTGAAAAGGTAATGGTTTGTTGTTAATTCCATAGCATATTCTAGTTGACTTTTCTTTAACATCTTATAACTTATAGCCGGCTAACAGGCAGGGAAATATATAATAAAGAAGTTCAGGAGACTGCCTAGCTCATTGGAGACTGCCTAGCTCATCAAATACTGCCTGAATAAATATGCACTTTTGCTTAGCTTCCATTGGTCTCACTTCCAGTAGAAATACAGTAATTTGAGCCTATATCCTGGACCCCAAAGCAACAGCTTACGAAAGACATGTAATTGTAAACCAACTTCCTTAAAGATAGCAATGCCTTGAAATGCAGGACTGGCCTTGGAAATTAGGGAAGCAAGTAACCTCATACTAAACCCTTTATCTTTCCTTTCAGTGCCCCTTATCTTATCATCCTCTTCCTTCTCCCTCTCTCTTTTATGCCACTGCTATTTACAACACTAGACTCCTGGCAGCAAATGTGTTACAAAAATTAAAATAAGTTACCCACAATAAAAAACATATATATATTTCTTAAGCTACTTTCCTCTCTTCTTATTTTCACTTTATGAAGTGTCCCTTACTATATAATTATGGTTGTTGTCCTAAGCCCTTACCTAGTAAGCTCACCAAATCAGAATGAACCTTGAGCTCAGAGTCCCTGGACACACATACAGTTGAGAATTGGAAGAACACTGGTTAGCTGTCAGCACCCTCCTAGGCGTTGTTGGGGAGGACAAGGCATCTCGTGCCGTGACTACCACAATTAACTGGTAGTCTTGTGGGAGGCAAGGCAGAATGGATGAAACAATCCAAGAACAATGCCAATGGAAGATCATTAACCATGATGTCACGCTATAAATCAGTCCTTGAAATGATGACCTATATGTCTAAAAATAGAGCTCAGGTGAGTAAGAAATTAGGTGGGTCGAGAGGTATAAGAACAGAGCAGGTTCACCGGGGGATGTGTGAGCCATGCCAACTTCAGAGAGAGTATGCAGAACTGCTAAAGGCAGTTATTTAGGTCAGAACTTAATCCTGTGGTAGGTCTTTTATGAATTCTCAGTTTTGAGGCATTCAGCACTGGTTAAAAGGAAAAGGACTGATGTGTGCCCCTTGTTACTTCCCTACAAGTGGGAAAGCCACTCAGGTGACAGCATAGGGGTAATCTGCAAATGTCTTCTTCTCCAACCAAACCCAGGATGCAAGGACGGGAAGGAGAGATAGCTACTTCCATTAAAAAGCTATTAGAGGGAAATAAGCGAACATGAAATGAGGTTTTAATCTTACTTTCAAGCCATACTATGCATATATAATATCTAATTCTAATCTTTTTATAAAATGAGCATTAATTTAGATGCACTAAAGTCAATATTTAATTACGCGTGAGTTCAAAACAATTTGTCCCTTTGCAAATGTATAATTTTTGCCAATAGGAAGAAAAATCCAGTCTAAAAGAAGTATGATTTTACTTCTAATTCTATATTTAAATAACATTTACCTTTAAAACTTGGTTTAAATTGTGCAGATCCATTAATTTATAACTTGCATTGAATGAAATAGGGAGGAAATCTCGGCTTGAGATTTTGGTATGATCTCAGCTCACCGCAACCTCCACCTCCCAGATTCAAGCAATTTTCCTGCGTCAGTCTCCCAAGTAGGTGGGATTACAGGCATGGGCCACCACATCCGGCTAATTTTTTGTATTTTTAGTAGAGATGGGGTTTCTCCATGTTGGTCAGGCTGGTCTCAAACTCCCAATCTCAGGTGATCCACCCGCCTTGGCCTCCCGAAGTGCTGGAATTACAGGCGTGGGCCACTGTGCCTGGCTGATTTACTATTTTTAACAAAACTGTGTAATAAAGTTGTAATCTGCAGTGATACAGGTTTACTGAACATCCCCAATTTTTCATTAACTCACTTATCCTGTGTTTTCCCGTTTAAATGAGTTTAAATGCACGTTGAGAACTATTTGAAAACATTCCATTTTTAAATTCTACTGGACCCTCCCTATAACTCTTACCTATCTGAAGATTCTGCATTAGAATAAATTCTCCTTTATGTACTTTAGTAACTATATTATTTCAGCCAAAATCTCAGGTTTGCAATTTATAATTACCTTTCCACATCAAACAGGTCTTCATTGACTGATAAACCATTCTGTCTCTCCAAAGTTGAGATGTTTTAGTGCATATGTAGTGGATGTCTGCTTTTCAGTCATTCTTAAAGAAGCTGCTGCGGAACCAGTTGATCTCTGTAAAAGTTGCAATAACTTGTATCTTTCAGGCTTTCTTTAGTAAGTGGTTAGAATCTTTGGTCATTTGCATGGTATTGCCGGCTTTACCAGTAGAAAGGCTCTTGGTATAAATTAAATGTGGGTAAGCCAAATTATTTTACATGCAATAGAGCTTTCAAATAAATCCTTTAGTTGCTCCTTTGCAAAGTGAAGGATTCTCTTACAAAGCCAATAATTACTTCCTAATGCATGGGTTTTGCAAATCTGGAATTTAATCCATCAGGTTTGCTTAAAGCAGATAGATCTTTATTTGCTCATCTGAGGGTTGGTCTTTTGGCTTAGTGTTAATTTAAAGAATAAAACAATCAAGAAAGAACGCTCTAATTGGACTCTTATTTTGGCAGCATTGCTGATTAATGTGTAAAGAGTAATTTGGTGGCAATGGAAGGGAATGTAAGGTATGAAGGTGGGCTGAGCAGACTGTGCCTCAAAGCAATATGGCCAAGATTGGAGCAGAGCCACAGTTTGCATACTTTGATTTTCTCTTTAAATTTACCAGGATGTTTGGGAGATTACACCTTAAGAAAACAAACAAACAAAAATCCAACATTCCACATCGCTGAAACAAGAAGAACAAACCTGCCACTGCTTCTGTTTATAGAGTGGTAGCAACAAGGGTAGATGAATCTAGCACAAAGTGATACATAGGCAGAGTAAGCGAGTATCCAAGTTGATGTTGTAAATCAAAACCACTTGGATGGAAAAGGACAAAATCAGTAGGAGAAGCATGTTTTGCTAACCTGGAGAATATAAAACTAAAAATAAGACCTCCTTCCTCTTGAGAAAGGCTAAACTGTGTCCTTTAAATGTATCCTTTGTGCCCCTCACTCGCATGCTTCTATCTTGTATTGCTGCCATTTGATCCTCCAGGGAGGAAAAGAATCCCGCTTTCTCCCTGCCAGACCTTCAAAGCAAGCGTAGCCCTTTGTTTGAGAGCTCTTTCTCCTTCACAAAATGCTGATACAGTTTCTACAAATCGAGGAAATCTGATGGTGGGAGTGGGGGCAGGTTTTGCAGAAAAAGAATTTTCCTTCCTGAAACCAAGACAGGATAAATTTAAAGTCAACTCCCCAGGGATAGGAACTGTGCTAATTTGGTGGCCTAGACCCTACGTGCTTTAAGAATTCCTTTCTGGGACTCTATGCCAAGCCGTGTAAAAATTAGGGGGGAAAATCTATCCCACCTAAATGCTCTGGCCCTCCGGCTATCTAAATATTTTTCAAGATTTTTAGCTGAATGTTCTTCAAGGTGATGCATTGTCAAAAGGAAACCTCCAATTCTAACTGCTCAGCTCAATCAGCCTCTTTGAACTTTCCTTTGGGTTCTCTAAATCCTCAGTGTGCTTTACTGCTTGAAATTGAGTGAGAGGGCATTTCAGAGGATCAATCAAAGATAATAGGAGGGTTCTGAGCTTTTATAGTTTAAAAGAATGCTGTTTTCAAAAATCATGAACAAGAGCACTATTATGAACGTTTAATTATTTCTATGACTATATTACAAACTCCTCCATCACTAGAATGTAATAACTAAAAACTGCTTTATAATGACATTTAAATGGATTTCATTCCATGAAAATAAGACTTTCAAATCAGACAGGCAAACAATGATATTTTCCCCCATCGGTCACTCAAAACTCTTGTTCCATCAAAACAGAAGAGGAACGTTGTCCCTGACATGTGAGACGTAATATAAACATCACTTTCATGATAGTTTCAGGACCCTAGTTTGTAATATTCCAGGGTGCCTCCAGCTACTTCAAAAATACTGTGAAATTCCTTCAATAGACAACCCTAAATAAAGTTTAATGCACTTCAGTTGAAAAAAATGATACATGGCATGAAGGATTTTTAGAGGTAGAAGCATAAATCAATTATATAAATGTATTTGTACTATTGTATATATATTCAAAATACACATTTGTGTCAATTACCAAGAGCCCAAAGTCCTGCCATCTAAGTGATATTAGATTGAGCTGGAATTCTCAGAAGTAAGAAAGTAAATGAACATTTGAAATACATTCAGCCGTATTTAAGAAATATTTATGCAAGTTATGGGCTTTTTCTTTATTTTATTTTATTTTATTTTTTTGGACACAGAGTCTGACTCTGTTGCCCAGGTTGGAGTGCAGTGGCAAGGTCTCGGCTAATTGTAACCTCCGCCTCCCGGGTTCAAGCAATTCTGCTTCAGCCTCCCAAGTAGCTGGGACTACAGGCACACGCCGCCACGCCCGGCTAATTTTTTTTTGTATTTTTAGTGGAGACGGTGTTTCACCGTGTTACCCAGGCTGGTTTTGAACTCCTGAACTCAGGCAACCCACCCACCTTGGCCTCCCAAAGTGCTAGGATTACAGGCGTGAGCCACTGCACCCGGCTGGCTTTTTCTTTCTCTTCCTGAATATACCTGGACTTTAGGCAATTGCTTTTTTTTTTTTTTTTTTTTTTTTTTGAGACGGAGTCTCGCTCTGTCGCCCAGGCTGGAGTGCAGTGGCTGGATCTCAGCTCACTGCAAGCTCCGCCTCCCGGGCTCACGCCATTCTCCTGCCTCAGCCTCCCGAGTAGCTGGGACTACAGGCGCCCACCACCTCGCCCGGCTAGTTTGTATTTTTTTAGTAGAGACGGGGTTTCACCATATTAGCCAGGATGGTCTCGATCTCCCGACCTCGTGATCCGCCCGTCTCGGCCTCCCAAAGTGCTGGGATTACAGGCTTGAGCCACCGCGCCCGGCGCAATTGCTTTTTATGAGTTTCCCAAGAAGTTGAGTTTAGTAAGACAGGAGATTTGAAGGTCATATTCAAGTACCTATTCCAGCTTGTATAAAATTGTTAAGTGGAGAGAGTTTTTTTTTTCAAAAAAAAAAAAAACACTACATGTTGTGACATAGCCTTATAATGGAAAAAGGCAGCCATTCACTATGATATTTACAAAGAATTGTGATGCTGGTAAAGTGTTTATGCTAGTAGAAAAAAAAGTCAAGATTTCAAATTTTATATATCATGTGAGTTCTAACATCTAAAAGAAATGTAGAAAACAATACTAACAGGGGTGGGGATTGGTGGTAAGGGTTAGGAGGGTTAAGGGTGGGGTATGTTTTTCTGGCTTTATGTCTTTTCACATTTTTCTAATGAGGATGCATTACTTTTGTATTTGTGATTTTTCACCAAGTTTTTTAAAAAATTCATTTCTATGCCTTCTCTAGCCCAGTAATATTTAAACCTTTTGTTATTTTTGCAAATGTTCGAGTTAAAGAAGCCCTCTAGGTGTTGTCATAATAAATAGAGATTCCCAAGAACTGCTGTGGTCACAATCCAGTTGCACAGAAAATGTGGATCAAATGGCTTACTTAGGCAGGTTTTCATCTAAACACAGCACATGGTACATTGTGTATGTCTGTTAAATGACTGTCACTGATTATTAAACATTACATTTTAATGAGTAAACAAAAGATACTCTTTGTATTCCTCCAGAAAAAACCAGATGGCTTAGAGTCTAGTGAAAGGGGAATGCAGGTAGAAAATAGAGGACAGTTCCAAAAGGGAGACTTAATTTTTATTTCCACGAAAGCTAAGCATCAGAAGAGACCTATTTTTTGGGTCAGAGACGTTTAACTGGGGGCTCTGCCAGACCTGGGACTAGGACCGAGAGCCCAGCAGAAACACTGCTCTGGTATTCGGGAAGAATAGCTTGGCTTTGAATGGGAAGAAGAAGAGTGGGACTCAAGAATACAGACTTTGCAGGAGTCCAGCAGAAATCAGTTGGTAAAAACAGACCTGACTCGCGAGGCTGGACAGAGTCCTCCATGCCTTGGGATCTGAGTCACTGGAACCAAACTAGACTCTGTTTTACTTCCTATAACCACCTGCCCGGACAGATTGCACCCTTGTCAGTTACCATGGCGGGACAGTTGTTTTCCTCACCATGGTCAAAAGACTGGCCTTCATGTGTGTGCTGTCATGGTGATGACTTCCCAGGGAGGAAAGTAGAGGGAAGATGAGAGACTTTTTGGCCAACGGGAGCAGGAAGAACTTCAAGCTCTCCAGGAGATAAAAGCAAAGTCACAGGGCTCTGTGCTGCTGCAGCACGCTTCTGGATATACCTGCCACAAGCAGCAACGCTAATTAAATTGGCACGCCTTATCACCACTGCAGTAGCTCCTCAGGAACATTTATATTTTGACATATAAGTCTGTCCCTATAATATCATCGCTGTGTTTTCTGTAATCCTTTCTCTTATGTGACCACCTGCAGTGGCTGCTGCAGTGGGGCAATTTGGCTGGTCCTGCCGACTCCATCTTACATGAACCCAGCATCCAACCTCTTGTCCTCCTCTGCTCCCTGCCACCCACATAGTCCAAGTCATCATCATTTCTTTTTATTAAAAAATTATTAAATTGGTGCAAAAGTAATTGTGGTTTCAGACCGTGAATTTAAAATCATTGTAACTAGGCTCAAACATGTATTTATTAATCAAAATAGGAACCATTACAATCAACACATTTTTGCCAACGAGAAATAAGTTCGTTTATGCCTATAGCATACAAATCTGTCCTTTGGGATTTGACAAAGTCTTGGAAACATTTTTTGCATCTTGCTGGTTGTAGAAACGTTTTCCCCGCAAAAAGTTGTTGAGATGCTTGAAGAAGTGGTAGTCGGTTGGCGAGAGGTCAGGTGAATACGGCAGGTGAGGCAAATCTTTGTAGGCCAATTTGTTCAACTTTTGAAGTGCTGATTGCGCAACATATGGTCGGGTGTTGCCATGGAGAATAATTGGGCACTTTCTGTTGACCAATGCTGCCGCAAGTTTTCAGCGCATCTCATCGATTTGCTGAGCATATTTCTCAGATGTAATAGTTCCACCAGGATTCAGAAAGCTGTAGTGGATCAGACCAGTAACAGACCATCAAACAGTAACCATGACCTTTTTTCGGTGCAAGTTTAGCTTGAAAAGCTTTAGGGCTCCTACTTGGTCCAGCCACTGAGCTGGTCACCGCCAGTTGTCATATAAAATCCACATTTCGCGGCATGTCACAATCCAATCGAGAAATTGTTTGTTGTTGTGTAGAATAAGAGAAGATGACATTGCAAAACGATGATTCTTTTTTATTTTCACTTAGCTCATGAGGCACCCTTGTTCGCTTTTCCAGTTTGCTTCAGATGCTGACCCTAGCATGGTGGACGTTGAGTTCTTCGCAACTTCTTGTGTAGTTGTAAGAGAATCAGCTTTGATGATTGCTCTCAGTTGGTCATTGTCAACTTCCAATGGCTGGCCACTGCACTCCTGATCTTCAAGACTCTCATCTCCTTTGTAAAACTTCTGCATGGTAAGTTCATGAGCAGTTCCTTGGCCAAATGTGTTGTCAATGTTGAGAGTTGTCTCTGCTGCTTTAAGACCCATTTTGAACTCGAATAAGAAAATCGCTCAAATTTGCATTTTCTCTAACATCATTTTCACAGTCTAAAATAAAATAGCAAGTAATAAGTCATTAGCAAAAAAAAGCAAGAAATGCACATTAAAATGATGTATAACATAACCACATTTATTTAAGAATGTATTTCAGTATCAAATGGCAAATTTCAACAATGCAAAAACTGCAATTATGTTTGCACTAACCTCATACAAATAAAGATCAAATATATTTAATGTATACAATATGATTTGATATGCATTTTCATTGTGTAATGATGACCATATAGAATGAATAAACACATCCATGACCGCCCACGCTGTACCTTAAATCTTCAGAACCTGTTCATCTTATAACTGAAAGTTTGTACCCTTTAACCAACACCTCCAGCTCCCCCAGCCTTTGGCAACCATTGTTCTACTCTCTGCTTTTGTAAGCTCAAAAGTCGTCACCATTTCTTACCTAAATGATAGTAAAAGTCGCCAGATGATCTCCCTGCCTCTCCTCACATCCTTCTATAATCCATTCTTCATATAGCAGCCAGAGTGATTGATATAAAATGTAAATCAGATGTTCATACTGCCCTGCTTCAACCCCGCACATTTTCCCCATGCATTGCAGCAACACAGACTCTTTGCCAGATCTCCAGGGACCTGCAAGAACTGCTTCACTTTGACCTCTCTAATGTCATACCATGCCATTTTCTCCCACACATAGAAAGCTCAAACTACACCAGTCTTCTCCTGTTTCTTGAACTTACCTTGAGGGTCCCTTTGCTGGAAAAATTCTCTGTGGTTTTGGTTTGATTTTTGTCATAGTTTTCTTTTTTTCTTTTTTTTTTTAACTCTAGGTTTTCAAATACAATGACCATAGATCATTACTTTGGAAAATTATGACAGTTTGCTAAGCAGAGTGACCACAGTGTTTGCAGCCACATTGAGATCTGAAAGCTTGCATAGAAAGGTGGGGGCAGGGGTCTTGCCTGGGGAGGAACACAGCTGACTGGCTCCCCAGCAGGCCTCTGGGGTGACATCTCCTAGGAAACCTTACCAAAATCCAGGGTCTGGACCTCAGTTTTCCTCCTACTCCTATGTGACTTTTCTTCTTCCCTTAAGGACTCAGCACAAGCATCTTTCCTCAGAGAAACTTTTCTAATCACCCAATCTAAGTTCACCTGTCCCCTCACTCTATCTTCCTGGGTCATTTTATTCATACCACTTAGCACAATCTCAGGTGGCCATATTAATTTCAGTTATTTATTTGCTTGTTTTTGTTTGTTTGTTTTTTGTTTTTTGTCTTTCCATATCAGAATGCCGGCTTCACAAGAGCAGGTGATTTGTGTCTTCTATTTCCCGCCGTGGCCCAGATGTCCAACACGGTGGCTTTCCAAAGACAGTGCTAAGGATTTGTACTGAAGCAATTAACAGGAAATTTTTATTACCTTTCTGCAATGTACCCAATTTTCCAAAAGACTTCTGTTTCCTGAACTATATTTATTCAGTTTTTACTAACAGATTTTCCCATGAGATAATCAATGTCATCATATTCCAGCCCAAATCTAAAATATCTGATACTTGAGTCTCCTGGGCAGCCTTATCAGTCATAAATAAACAATTTCTTTTACCTTTTTAAAAGTGTTGGATTCCCCCCTACTCCCTTTTCTTTCCTGTTTTGTTTTGTTTGTTTGTTCATTTGTTTGAGTCAGGGTTTTGCTCTGTTGCTCAAGCTGGAGTGCGGTGGCATGGTTACAGCTCGCTGCAGCCTTGACCTCCCAGGCTCAAGCAATCCTGCTACCGCCTCAGCCTCCTGAGTAGCTGGGACTACAGGCGTGCTCCACAACACCCAGCTAATTTTTGAATTTTTGGTGGAGATGGGGTCTCACTATGTTGCCCAGACTAGCCTACTCTATTTCCCATCACCATCTCTTCAGACCCCTGGCATCAAGAAACCCAAGCTGGAAACTGAGTGGGTTGACTTTCAAGGGCTTTGCCACTCTACGATCCAGTGATTCTATGGGCCACTAGAATATGTCAGCTAATCAAAAACTAAGAATGTCACCCTACATTCAGGAACATGCTTTCCCTCAGTTGTCTATGCTGGTAAAGTGAATTTAAGATCCACAGCTATTCAGGTTAGTTGAGCTGAAAACAAAGGCTAAAACCAACCAATAAACACATTTTTAAAAAACTAAAAAAAAAAAGAGCTAAAAACAAAGGAGTCTATCCGCTCTAACTGAAGAGTCCACGGTGAATCGTCCCATAAAAGACAATCTGTTCCAAAAATCACAGGTCTCTGTCTTTGATATGAAACCTTTGTCATATCTTGCAGTCAGCAAAAAAATTTTTTATAAGAATGAAAATAAACACGCTCATGGTGCTATAAATAAAAGGTGAATAGGGAACAAGCTCAAAGGCGTGCCAACGCTACTGAAGCACAGAGGATCATTATGCAGCTGTTCAGAGAATCCCAGAACGCCTCTGACGATGGAGGTGTCGATGATTTGTAATTAAGATTTTTAATTTCATCCTTGACCTCCTAAGAATCATCACTAATATGATTTGTTTGTAAACTTGAGCCTTCACACATTCTACTACCACAAGATCTGGAACAAGCTAGCATGTGCCTATGTGAAGAGCGTCCACATACTCAAATATAATTGGAGTTTAAATTTGTGAAAAGATGACCACCACCACCAACAACAGCAAAACGCTCCCCAGAGTATCTTCATGACCATTATTTGGCATATTCCAAAGGAATAACCTGATTTAGAGTAAACTATGTTAATTTAATTACCACGCAACATAAGTCCAGAAGAATCATCAGGTGGAGGGTGAAATCAACGCAGGCTTCCAACAAAATCATCTTTCATTTTCCTCAGTAGGCAGCCTGAAAGAAAATTTGAATTTAAAATCTGACCAGCACATCTTTAATCTTTAGAACACTGTTTTCATCGTTGTTGTTTTTGAGACGGGGTCTTACTCTACCACCCAGGCTGGAGTGCAGTGGTGCAATCTTGGCTAACTGCAACCTCTGCCTCCTGGGCTTAAGCAATCCTCTTGCCTCAGCCTCCCAAGTAGCTGGGCCTGCAGGTGCACACCACCACGCCCTGCTAATGTTTGTGTTTTTTGTAGAGACAGAGTTTCGCCATGTATCCCAGGCTAGTCTTGGACTCTTGGACTCAAGCCATCCGCATCCGTCTGCCTCGGCCTCCCAAAGTGCTGGAATTACAGACATGAGCCACTGTGCCTGGCCCTAAACACTTTTAAAAACAAAAAGAGCTTTGGGCCACTTGCTTGCATCCAAACAGGACAGAGCTGGCAAGAAAAAGAAGAATAAAAAGTCAGTAGATCTGTCTAGGCCTCCAAGCATTTTACGGTGTTGGGAGGTATGTTTAAGCTTGCCATTGTTACATACTAATAAATGTTAGTGATGTGGTTAGTTTTTAAATAAATGGTAAAATTTGATTTCACATTTTTTTGCTACTTCCTAATACAGAGTTGCCTGTAATCACATTTGTGCAGAAGGTAGGAACACCCTGCCAGGAATAAGACAAACCGAGAGTGGATTTGATGGACAAATTGTGTCTTTAAAAGAAAGTAAACCCAAAGGCCAGTATTTTATTAAACCAATAATTTACTTCTGGGTCCCTGAAGCTGACTTTTTTTTTTTCCTCTGTTTATGGAAGAAAAGTGAATATGCATGAGCTAAGGAGAGTGACGCTCCTGTTCTTCTAATGTCTTAACTCTGTATTAGTGAGTTAGTGCAAATTGCCACATGGTACCTTTTCTAGTCATCCCCTCCCCTTCTCTTTAATTCTTAGAGTTAAACAGGCATGAGTATGAAACCCAGTGACCACAAGAAAGTTATTTAGCTTCGAGTCTCTTTTATTCACCTGTAAAAATGGGCATTTCAACAGGTTGTTGTAGTGATTAGGTGAACTGAAGTATTTATAGTTTATAAATACTTTATAAGGTATTTTTACTTTAATAAATCTGGTGCTTCGCAAGTCCTTTTTACTTGTGCCTGACACATGGAGGTCACCTGGGGACCGTCAGTGCCATCCAATTTTCCTTCTGCTTCTGTTCCTTTTTCTTTCTGTTCTCCTCTTGTTTTTTTTTTTTTTTTTTTTTTTTTTTTTTTTTTTTGACGGAGTTTCGCTCTGTCGCCCAGGCTGGAGTGCAGTGGCGCAATCTCGACTCACTGCAAGCTCCGCCTCCTGGGTTCACGCCATTCTCCTGCCTCAGCCTCTCGAGTAGCTGGGACTACAGGCGCCCGCCACCACGCCCGGCTAATTTTTTGTATTTTTAGTAGAGACTGGGTTTCACCGTGTTAGCCAGGATGGTCTCGATCTCCTGACCTCGTGATCCGCCCGCCTCAGCCTCCCAAAGTGCTAGGATTACAGGCGTGAGCCAACGCACCCAGCTCTCCTCTTGTTTTTGCTTTTGTTCGTTTTTGGCTCGTCCTCACCTTCTACATCCTCCATACAACAGATGTGTGGTAGAGCCCAGGAAGGTTTGTGGGGACTATTCCATGTTCTTTCCTCTTCTGCTGCCTGATGAAAACCCCATGCAGTATGAAAAATTGCAAGGAAAAGAGCTCCACCAATCCATTCATTTCCATGCCCTTATGACTGGTTCAATTCCCCTTGGACAAGGCAACTACACAGCTCAGGCATAATAAACAAATGCAAGAGTTGAGAGCTATGAGGGTGGGAAAGTTCAACAACACTTGCCCTGGGCTTCCCTAAAGAGAAGCAGAACAGGCAGAGCCTATGGACACCCTCTCCTGCCTCTTGCTCGGGGCATGACCTCTGTGCTTGTTGCTGCTGCTTTTCAGTTAGCTCACCCTTTTGCAAACTTTGTCTATGAATATACTGCTTCTGTCTCTCCCACTTCCCTTCTGTAAACGTTTGACTTATATTCTACGTAGCACCCAGACATTTTTGGATTCAAGTGCCCTGAGCTCCCTAGGATTCAGGGAAATGACAACTTGGATTATCAATAATAGAGATTCTAATTGATCATAGAAATTGCTGGAGTTAACAACTCAAATCTTCAGACTAGCATTGTGCAACACATCAGCAGCACCCACTACATCTTTGTTCAAATTGCCGCAATGTTTGAAGTAGTTACAAAAGAAAGTGTTTTAGGGAAATCTCTCATATTGGATTTTCTATGAGTAGAAAATAACTTTTTTCTCAACTGAAGCTGGTTTAGGACCTATGCATGTTTTAATTTTCAAACTAAATCAGGGGGTTTATTATTTCAATCGTTTAAATATGTCAGGACACACATTCAATGAAATAAAATTGTGAAATGTGTTCCTGGGGCTTTAAGAAAAACGAGAGGTCCTGAGCCTCACGTGGACAATGACAGAGCTGGGCGAGGTGGTTGAAGCAGGGTTGCAGCACCAGTGTGTCGCTTCCTGGAACTATTCTGGGATGGATGTGTGGAGAAGCCAGGGAAATGCCTAGATTCTCACACTGAAAATTGCCTCTCTAGCTCTGTGGACTGCTTCATTGACACCACTCTTACCGTCCCAGTCGGCTTGCCCAGATTGTACAGAAAGGAGGGCAGTAGGCCATCCCCTGGGAGGATACGAAGCAGCAAAGGACTTGTGATTAAGCAGACTGAAGAGCCAGTGGGGGAAGGTTGTCAACCCATTGTCAGGTCAGCAGCTGGCTGCTATGAAGTTTGCTGGTGCTAAAAAGTAACAGAACAAATGTTCAAAAAGTGAAATGTATTTATTTGGAATTCAGAAATTCCATGTTGTAGCACATCAGTAATTCAATAAATGTGAATTCTCAAAAAAAAAAAAAAAATTAACAGAACTGCTGCATCACTGTCTTTTCCATGAAATCCTGGTCTCGCTGAAGTACTTCTAGTCCCACTGTAAGGTCAGGTAAGGTCACGAGGGTATAAGATCGGGGATGGAATTGTGACAATAGAGAAAATAACAGCAGGAGATATACAGAGGAACATTTCATGAAAAACCTACCCGCAAAGACAAGATGAACAGTTCCTCTCCAAATCTCCAGATAACTTTGAAAATGTCAGAACTGGGCATACCCAGGGCCCAGAGGCAGGCTGTGCTTGTAATTCAGAACATAGCAATTCCTGCCTGACTCTGTATTCTTTGCTTACCCGAGACAATTCAACGAATCTTGTAAAGTAGTGATATCTCCCCAACAGGGGGATGTTAGGAGAGTCCTAAGAGATGAAAAGCACAGCGCCAGAGCCTTCCTAGTTTCTTCAGCTGAACAATCCAATTCATAGCATTAATTGAGCAACTACTCTGAGCTGAACCCTGATGTTGTGCCAGGTAAGGTTAGAATCTTACATGTTTATGCATGACACTTCCTGTAAGTGAAGAATACCTGGAAACTTCTGCCCCTAGTGCTTCACTTGGCTAGCTGCTTCTTTTCATTAGGGTCTCTGCTAAGTGCCATCTTTTCCAAGACCTTCTCTGACCATCCACCCTTGAGTTGACCACCCTCCTTGTCACTCTTCATTTTACTACCCAATTTTACTTTATTTATAGATCTATGACTACCTAAAATTATCTTGCATATTCATGTGTTTAGTTGTTGGGTTTATCAGCTGTCTCCTTAACAAAAACAGAGGCTGCATGAGAGCGGGACCTCACCTGTCCTGCTCCGTGCTCTCGCCTGGTGCCTGACACAGGTATGTGAATGGATGCCAAAGCAGGACACACTTGCCAAAGGGCTGTCAGTCAAGGGCTGCCGCAGGCCACACCGGACTCCAATGTCTTCCCCTTGGTCCTTCAGAGGCTGAAACTGAGATTGGTTGAGGTGTGGGGAGGGTTGCGGACTCCTACCTGGTGGGCACTGAGTTTCAGAGAATGAGCAGGAGTTAGCCAGGTAATGGAGCAGGGGAAAGATATGCCAGGCAGAGGAAACAGCTCATGCCCGGGGCACAGTGGTGCGTTCCTGTAGTGCAGCTACTTGGGAGGCCGAGGCTGGAGGATCGCTTGTGCCCAGGAATCCTGGGCTGTAGTGGCTGTGCCAATTGGGTGTCTGCACTAAGTTTGGCATCAAGATGGTGACCTCAGCCAGGCACGGTGGCTCACGCCTGTAATCCCAGCACTTTGAGATGCCGAGGCGGGCGGATCACTTGAGGTCAGGAGCTCCAGACCAGCCTGGCCAACATGGTGAAAACCCGTCTCTACTGAAAATAGAAAAGTTAGCTGGGCATGGTGGCACATGCCTGTAGTCCCAACTAGAATACCTTGAACTGGAGAGGTGGAGGTTGCAGTGAGCCAAGATTGTGTCACTGCACTACAGCCTGGACCACAGAGTGAGACCCTGTCTCAAAAAAAAAAAAAAAAAGAAAAGAAAAGAAAAAGAAAAAGAAAAGAAAAAAAAAGATGGTGACCTTCCGGGAGCAGGGAAACACCAGGTTGCCAAAGAAGGGGTGAAGGGGCCCAGGTAGGAAACGGAAACAGCTCATACGAAGGCATGGTTCCCTTGAAAGAAGGTATCACACTCTTAGATTTGTAAAAGGTTTGGTGTAACTGAAGCAGGCATTAAAGGGTGAAGAGAGGTAAAAAATTAAGTGGAGGGAAAGAAAAAGAGGGAGATAGGTTGAAAGAGAGAGAGAGAGACAGAGAAAGAGAGAGAGAGAGACAGAGCAAATACTGAGGGAGATAAACTAAGGTATTTGGAATGTGATTAAAAGATTTTTAAGTAAAGAGTCAAAAAAACAGCGATAAAGACCAATCAGGGCTTTTGAGTCACTCAAACCTGAATCCAAGTGCCAGTTCCACTAATTATAAGGCGTGTGCCCTATCTAAACCTCAGTTTCTTCATCTGTAAAATGAGGATAATGATAAAACCCCACCTCACACATTTGTTGTGAAGAGTAATGTATACAAAGTTATTTGGGCCTGTGATAGGCACATAAAAATATGCAAGTACTTTTAGTTTGGAAGGTTATTATTGGGGATATCATGAAAAGTTTATATTTTAGAAAAAACCTTCTGACATAGGTACACAGCAGGCATTGACAGGTGTACAGATTTCATTTTTTAAAACTTTATTGATTACAGTTGATGTATAATAACCTCTGTTTTTTTTTTTGTTTTGTTTTGTTTTTGTTTTTTTTGAGACAGAGTCTTGCTCTGTCACCTGGGCTGGAGTGCAGTAGTGCAATCTCAGCTCACTACAGACTTGACCTCCTGGGCTCAAGCAATCCTCCTGCTTTAGCCTCCCCAGTGGCTAGAACTACAGGTGTGCACCACCATGCCCAGCTAATTTTTTTTTTTTAAGATGGGATCTCCCTATGTTGCCCAGGCTGGTCTTGAATACCTGGGTCTAAGTGGTTTTCCTGCCTTGGCCTCCCAAAGTGTTGGGATTACTGGTGTGAGCCACTGTGCCCAGCCACACTGTACATTTTTAGTATACTATTTGTAAAACATTTATAAAAAAAATTAGTGACTAATGCAGGAAAGCCAACTTAAAATATGTATGTATAATAAAAATGATCTATTATCACCATTTCAAAATAAATTATTTTACCACTAAAAAGGCAGGAAGAACATTCTCTCCAAACAAAGGGTGAATGTTTATTTAAATTGAAAAAAGAAGAAATTACTTTTTGAAAAACTCACTGCATTCTTCAACATTTTCCCCCAGATTAACAAAAATTTGATCCTGGATTGGTGTTTGGGAGGCTCTGATATTCGGGCTTTATTAGAGGGAGTGACCCTGGATGTAGGGAGGCACCATGGGTGGCAATTGGTCCCAGAAAGAACTTGTGAATGAATGAACTGAGTAAGATTGTCCAAATGGGTATGGAAATGTGGGTGATCAACTCAAGAAATATTAAGAAGGTAGAACGAGTATGACTTGGATATTGGGGATGTGTGATGGGAAAAACTCCAGGATGGACGACGGGAAGAAGCTTCCTACCACACAGGAAGGGAGGAAGCTTAGTAAGCAGCCATGTGCTGCTTTCTTTGTAATGTGCTGACTTGGGAGCTCCAGCAGGACATCCTAGTGGAGTGGTCTCACGGGAAGGTGGGATTTATGAGTCTGGAGCAGGTGATGCCTGAGATGCAAAATTGGACATCATTAGCTTCAGCGAGGCAGTGGAAGCCACTGCTGCGGAGGCTGCTCAGAGTGAGAAAAGGGAAGGGAAGGAGGGAGATAGAGGGAAGGGGAGGGAAGAGGGGAGGGGAAAAGGACCAAAACGAACACTCTAGGGAACATCAACCTTTGAGGGTCTGATGTAGTACGGAAATTAGTGAAGGAGCTGGAAAGACAGCAAAGAGAGAGTCACAAAGCCTGGAAAGGGTGTTATTGTGGAAAACTATGTGCTGTTTTTGAAAAGATAATGACAGTGAGCATTTCCAGAATGCCTTCTATCTACCAGGGGCTGTGCTAAGAGCTTTACAAACTATTTCCTCTGGCTCTTCTAACAACCCTATGAAGTAGCTACCATTCCTAACCATTTCTACAGCTGAGATGCTCACATTTTACCCAAATGAAGGCAGCAATGCCCACAATGCTAGTGAGTGGTAGAGCTGGAATCCTGTCCCATGTGGTTTGAGTCCAGAGCTCATCCAAGGGCGAGGGAGTGGCCTCTCCTGTCAAGGAATCAGTGCGTTGGTCAACAATGACAAAGCCTGAAATGTATTTGTGGCATTTGGCTATTAGAAATCCTAGCTTAAGGGTCTGAGTGAGGTGTGAGGGAAGGTGAGAAAGAGGAATGCCACATGTTAGTGGATAGAACCACCATATGTGGTCTTGATATATGTGCACTGTATAACTCCAGGGGTGCCATTGACATTGATCACAGTATGAGCAACTCCTGGAGTTATGTTGTGTACAGTCTGCATAGCCCTTTGCAGCAGCCCTGCCTGAGGGTTACGTGGAGTACAGAGGAGGCACTCCCACATACTTTGAAGAAGTGTGGTGTTAAGGGAAAGAACAAGAGAGGGTAGGAGTTAGAGCAAGAGCACTGAGAAATGAGAAGTCCTTGTTTTTCAAGATGGGAGAGGCTTGAGCCTGTTTCCATTCTAAAAAGAAGAAGATTGGTTTGCCTGGGGTAGCCCCAACTTACCTGTTGTTGCTAGGGATGATTAATAGTGTCCTTTTCCCTAGAATATTTCCTGATTTGTACAATACATTATGTGGCCCCCATAGGTAGGAGAACCCTGGGAGCAGGAGACAGAAGATGTAAGAGATGGAAGGATTGTTTGTCAGAATAAGATTCTGGAGACAGAGGGAGTGGCTATGAGGCAGGTACAGGGTTTTAAAAGGGAGGGGGATAGGGCTTCCCTGAAGCAGGAAGGTGATGAGGTCAGAGTAAATGTGGACAGCAACGGGTGAGGGAATGGATACAAATGTGTGAAATTTTTTACTTGATCCCCTTTTTTTGTGAAGTAAGTGGCCCTAAGGTTACAGTTTGGGTTTCAAATTCCCAGGCCCAATTTGCTTTACTCTGTTAGTCATGAGGCCAACCTTTTCATAAATATGGCTCCATTGGTCTCTATATGAAGAGGTGGACGATGTGGATAGATCTGTGCTGAGCATCAACAAATAACGGAAAACACATGCTCTAAGAGAAGTTAGATTAGTAGTGTTTCCATCATCTATGAAGAGCAGTATCCCATTTCATTATGATAATTCTAATAATAGCATACCATGTGCTAGAAAGTGTTCTAAGTTTTAAATTTATGTGTTTTGATGTAAGATTCTAAATATATCCACTTTTAATTTTATTATTCTTTTTAAAAACTTTATTTGTTTATTTTAAAACACTTTTTAGAATCAGGGTCTTGCCCAGGCTGGAGTTCAGTGGCACAATTGCAGCTCACTACAACCTCAAACTCCTGAGCTCAAGCGATCCTCCCACCTCAGCCTCCCAAGTAGCTGGGACTACAGGTGTGCACCACATCCAGCTAATTTTTAAAATTTTTGTAGAGACAGACTTTCACTATGTTGCCCAGTTTGGTCTCAAGCTCCTAGGCTCAAGAGAACTTCCTGCCTCAGCCTCCCATATATAATGTTGGGATTACAGGTGTGAGCCACTGCAGCCACTGCACCCAGGCCCCCCTTTTTTTTGAATAGATGAGAAACTTACTCAAGCTTCCATATCTAGTAAATGGCAGGGCAAGGATGTGAATCCAGGGCCCACACTCAACCAATATGTTATTTCTCTCTCTCTTTCTTATCTACTTAAGTTCATTTCAGGTCTTCTCTTTTATCTGTGGCATTAAGTCAAAGGTTGTGATTGCGTTAAATTAATCATGTCTGAATCCTCTACAAAAGATGACGCAGTAATCTGATATGAAGGCTCCTGGCATGCTAGACCAGATGCCAAGCAGAACAGGGTCATCAGTTCTTAATGTTGTTGCTACCCCTGTAAGAGAGTTAGGCCCCTGGCTCTTCCCTGAAACCTCTCGGGAGCATGCTGGAGGAGGTGCATGCTAACTAGATTGCTCAGTTTAGGAAATACAGTCATGAATTCAACCACGTTGCCCAATAAGGCCTGACTCAGGAGCTTAATGAGCAATGACGTAGGCCGCTCTCTGGCTGCAGCCAGTCTCCAACTGTGGTGACCCCTCTGTTAATGTGGAAGCCTTCAAGAGCAAATGTGAGGCTTGCAAGAAACCTCTCCTTGATTCTTTATTTTGCCCTATCAAATATTAATATAATATATAATACATTCATTGATAAACCGTGCCGCTATCTCCCTTGGTGAATATAAGACAACACAATTTGAATGTGTGGAATAACCCATCGATCAAGTAATCAATAAAAACTAGTGTCAAAACTTTATGGTATGACTATACTAGAGGTTACTGGGGTATAAGAGAAATAGGATTTACAGTTCATGACACAAGATTAATGTTAACAGTACACTTGCCTACACTGAGGAAAATATATTTCTTACATAGGATTTTTTTTAAAATGGGGGATCGGGTATGGTGGACTGGCTCAAAAGATTCTGGAGGCTGAGGGCAGGAGGATCACTTGCATCCAGGAGGTAGAGTTCAGCCTGAGCAAAACGGTGAGGCCCTCAACTTTAAAAAGGAGACAACATTTGATAGAGTCTTACTACTTTTGGCATGAACAATTTTTTAGTTGGCTGGGCGCAGTGGCTCACCCCTGTAATTCTAACACTTTGGGAGGCTGGGGCAGGTGGATCACTTGAGGTCAGGAGTTCGAGACCAGCCTGGTCAACATGGTGAGACCCCCGTCTCTACTGAAAACACAAGAATTAGCCGAGCGTGGTGGTGCGCGCCTGTAACCCCAGCTACTGGGGAGGCTGAATCAGGAGAATCGCTTGAACCTGGGAGGTGGAGCTTGCAGTGAGCTGAGATGGTGCCATTGCACTCCAGCCTTGGCGACAGAGCGAGACTCTGTCTCAAAAAAAAAAAAAAGTTGTTGTTGTCAAATAGCCCTATGATAATGGGTTGGTCTCTATGACAATGAAAACCAGTAATAATGATTATGTCTTATGATATCAATTTGATGATAAATTCTATATTTATTTGACATGATTTAACATAAAATTATATAATAATTCAACATTACATAATGTTACTAGAATTTGTTTTGTCTTTCTATTTCTTGGAACAACTTAAAGGAAACGCATTCTCATGTACATTTGAAAATTACAAAGAAATTGTGGCTGCTTCTCAAGAAGTTTCTATTTCCTCATTTGTGGGAAGAAAAAAAAAGGTGATGATATCATCACAAAGCATCCTTCCAGCTCCAGCACTGGATGATTCAATGACCCCATAGTGTCCGCAAAGTGAGGTCAGGTCAGGAAGAAAGGCATTGAGGGGCATCAGCAAGACACAAAATTCGAGAATTCTTTTTCTGGTAGCGTATGAATTCTTAGACTCCCCCATTCACATTGTTGTTGGCAAAATAGCAAAAAAGACGTTACCATTAAAAAATGTAACTCGTTTTTTCAAAAGTGAAATTCTCCAACCTTAACATGAAAATCGTTCCTCTTGCCATTGGCATATTCTTTTAGTCATGGGAGAGCCATTGAGTTAAGCCTTGGATATCATTTCTGTGGAAACCAGACACAGCTCTAGGTCTGAAGATAACATTAAGAAGGTAATCCTTGACTTTACAGAATCACAGAACTGGGAAGGGATTTTAAGACATCACATGTTCATCTCTGCAATGCACTTAGAAGATTTTTTTGAGTGCTATTCACTAGGTTAAGCCCTGGGGATACAAAGATGACTAAAACCCAGTTCCAGCCCTTAAGGAGAATACACATAGTTGGAGACACCAGGCACAAACTGACGAAAAGATGAATGATGGTGAAAGAGACAAATATCATTCTATTGCTGGTATAACTAGCAATTCAAAAAGAGAGAGAGAGAGAGACAAATGTCAAAGCTGCCAAATGGTAGCAAAACTGGGTGTTGCCTCTTTCTATATTCATGATGGACGGCCCAGGAGTGGTATTACCGAAATTATCTATGAATAAGAATATGATTTCTAAAGTTTAACAGATTGGTATTTGTACTCAAGTGATTCTAAAACCAAGGTTTTATGTTGCACACAAGTCCCAAATCTAACTAAGTGTGCCTGCCGCCCTGTTTTTGCTTGCTCAGCATCCACCCTTCAAAAATGTCTGTTAGCTATGCATAGAAAAAGGCCTGTAATCCCAGCACTTTGGGAGGCCAAGGGGGGCAGATCACTTGAGGTCAGGAGTTCAAGACCAGCCTGACCAACATGGAGAAACCCCATCTCTACTAAAAATACAAAATTAGCTGGGCGTGGTGGCACATGCCTGTAATCCCAGCTACTCAGGAGGCTGAGGCAGGAGAATCGCTTGAACCCGGGAGGCAGAGGTTGCGGTGAGCCGAGATCGTACCATTGCACTCCAACCAGGGCAACAAGAGTGAAACTCTGTCTCAAAAAAAAAAAATAAATAAATAAAAGGCTGAATCTGATAAAAATCATCAAAGTATAAAACGAACAATCACAAAGTACATTTTTTTAATCTAATAAATCGGCATGCATAGGCAGAAATGATTCCAACCTTTATAAATATTTGGGGTTTCCTATCTGGTTGGAATGTGTGTTTGCGTGTGGATGTGGGAGGGTGTGAAGTGGGGGCTGTGAGGGTGTTGCTGAGGCTGTGTTTGTATAGCAAACACTCGTTTCTACTTGGATTGTATCTTTACTTGGAGTATAGTAGAGTTAGTTGACTTTGGAAAATACCAGCGTCGGGCCCAGCCCTGGAGAGTCAATGATATTGAGAGGCTGAGACCTCCCTGCAGTCACCACTGTGCACTGCCACTGCGTCAAGGTTATGCGTGTATATTACATACACGCTGACACAGCTGTAGACACATATAAGGGCTGGAGGTGGTAGTGGGAAAGCTGGATTCTCATGCACAGGTAGCATTCTAAGCAGGTAAAACCCTTTTGGAAAGTAATTTTGCTATGCAATTCAAGCACTAATGGAATGCTCAGAGACTTTGTGGCCAGTAATAGTTTCTGAACTCTCACCTAAACAAGTAATTCAAAATGCAGATTTATAAGCACAAATAGTGAACAATTGCAAGCAATCTTATGCCTGCCAAATAGAAAATGATTACACATGCACCGATCAATATGCCATGTAAGAGTGTTTAGCTTTTAAAAATGAAAACGAGCAATTGAAAGATGACATGGTCATTTGTAAAAAATGCACATTTTTATTTAAAAGAAAAAACTCTGCTTTTATATTTAAAAGAAAAACTTATGTCTATTATAAATGTGTGATATCATGTACACACACCCACACACACACACATACATACACACACAAAATCCTGGAAAGAAATATACCAAAACCCAAAAATAGATCCTCTAATTTCCAGAATTGCTATGATATACTGATGTTACTCTTTATTTTAAAAACAGAAGGGGAAATACATTTTTACTGGGTTAAATATATATTATGTAGTGGACTTTTATGACTAAAAGTCCTCCTTGTTTTTATAGAATTTTGTTGGCAGGAGGTGGGTAGTGAAAAAAGCATTGCACTAGGGGTCAACCCTGGTAGCCCTTGACACTGGTAGGTTTCCTGGTCTGCAAAATGAGGAGATGGCATTTGATGATCTCTGAGACCCCTTAAGAGTTTTAAAATTATGTCAGTCCAAGAGGTCACACAACATGACAACTGAGCCAAAACATTCAGACAAAAAGTACTGTTGGAGTTCATAGACCTTTTATTTTTATCCTATTATATCAACAGATCTTATCATGACACTCTCCAACTTAAAACCTTTTAATGGCTTCCTTTTGCTATGAGGGTAAATCCAAACTGCTCAGCCTAAGTTATAAAGCCTTTGGTGATTTATCTCTAGTTTCTTTCTCCTGCCCTTCTCTGACCCCAGTCCTGCCTTGATTCCCAAAAGTAACCATCTGAGTTTTAGCCACCTCCCTTCTCTGCCTCACTCTGGGCCATGTGCTTTCTTCCTGATTACCCTGCCTGTTCACCTGGCCTTCACCTGGTTAAACTCCACACGCCTCAAGGCTGAGTTAGTTTGCTTTATTTCCTCTGTGTTTTCAAAGTGCCTAGTGCATGTTCCTGTGGTAGCATTTAACAACTCATCACATGGCATTTTAATTTTCGCCTTACTTGTCTGTGTTTCTTACTGGACTCTGAGCAAAGAGGGAAGCATCTTGAGACAGAGACTAGGGCTGCATCAGGGAAAGGTCAATCTCTTAGTTATTAGGTTGGTGCATGAATACAGTGGTATGGGGAGTGGGAGGAGAGAGCAGTGTGCTATGATTGTTCCTCAGACCACTCAAGACTGTGGCCATCGGTCACCTTTATAAATCACAGTACCTTCAGGTAAGCACTCTTATAAGAGAAACTAACTGGGAAAAGAAGGGGAGCTGGGCAAAAGGAATCTGGCATATGCAGTGTTTCTTCCCTGCACATTAGAATTACTTTAGAGATTTGGAAAATACCAGTGTCAGGCCCTGCCCTGGACAGTCTGATTTGGTTGGTCTGGAGGAGGGCTCAGGTATTTGCCTTTTTAAATGACTCTCAGCGATTCTTTTTTATTTTAATATTTTAATTTGACAAATTATGATGTACACATTCATGGGGTACACTGTGATGCTTTGATATGTCTATACAACCCGGAAGCATTACATCAAGCTGGTTAGCGTAACCATCACTTCCTTTACATAACCTTCCTCATTGTTTTTTGTGGTGAGACATCTGAAACTTAATGATTTTGAGACATATCCTACATTATTGTTGACTATAGTCCTCCTGCTATGCAACAGTTCTCAAAACTTCTTCCTCCTGTCTAACTGGAACTTTGTACACTTTGATTGACAACTCGCCATTCCTCCCCACTCCCACACCCTCAACTCCTGGTAACCATCATCCTTAGGATATGGAATCAGCCTAAGTGTCTATGAACAGATGAATGGATAAAGAAAATGTGGTATATAAACACAATGGAATACTATTCAACTTTAAAAAGGAAGAAATCCTGTCATTTGCAATAGTATGGATGAAACTGGAGGCCATTATGTTAAGTGAAATAAACCAGGCACTGAAAGATAAACACTGCATGATTTCACTTATATGTGGAATTCCAGTGATTCTTATGGGAAGCAAGTTGAGAATCTCTGGTTAGGAAAGTGTGAGGTTAACAAGCTGGAAGTATCTGCCATATGTGTATTGGAGTACAAAGAGGTCACCCAGACTGTCCTATCTATTCCTTTGCTTTACACAATTTAATTTCATTGTTTATATTGCAAACTCCTTCAGAGGACAATTTTCAAATCTAAACACACATTCATTCTGCTCCAGCAAGAGTAAAGACTAAGGGAGGAAAATCCATTACAAAGCCTTTCAGTAAATTATGTCTAGTTTCAGAGGAAAGCCCTTGGCCACTTATGGTAGGGAATCAACATTTCTTTGTTTCTTTCTTTCTTTTTTCTTTTTGAAGATGGAGTTTTGCTCTTGTTGCCCAGGCTGGAGTCCAGTGGCGCAATCTTAGCTCACTGCAACCTCTGCCTCCCAGGTTCAAGTGATTTTCCTGCCTCAGCCTCCTGAGTAGCTGGGATTACAGGCGTCTGCCACCACTCCCGGCTAATTTTTTTTGTATTTTTAATAGAGACAGGGTTTCACTACGTTGGACAGGCTGGTCTCAAATTCCTGACCTCAGGTGATCCACCCGCCTTGGCCTCCCAAAGGACTGGGATTACAGGCATGAGCCACTGCACATGGCGGAATCAATGTTTCCTGAGACCTCGTCTATGTTAGAGGGTTTCACGTAGTTTTCTCATGGGAAGTTTAGAATAATTTTACTAAGCCTTTGAAGTGACTCTTACATTGGCTAGAATCAAATAAAAGACTTAAAGAAGAACCTTAGGCATGGTTAGAGTCGTGATTGTCCTTGCACTGGGCCCCTACCCCGGGCCATGACCAGGACACATAGGGTTCCAGCTGCCCTTTGATGGGAAACTCCAGACTGTGTCTGGGATCCTGGGTACCTGCTGATCAGGCCAGCTTTCAGCAAAACTGAATGGCGATGGCAAAGGCTATCTCTGCTTCTTATCGCATTTTCCTACTGTCTGATTCTTTGTAAATGTCAGTGCATGGCATCATGAGATAATCAACTAAAGAACCACATGATAAAAGCTTACTGGTCTCACAGAAAGTAATCCTTCCATTTAGTTACTTTAACTTCACGAGGTTCCTTGAGAAGATCCTTCGGGAATGATCTTAAGATGGGAGCCATTTTAGACCCCTTACATGGTAGATGGGGGAGATATATTTGTTAACAAATGTATGAGATTTAATTTACATATTATAAAATCCACTCATTTCTCAATAACTCAGTGGTAGAAACAATTCATGTGTCTATCCATGGATAAATGAATACACAAAATGTGGTTTATACATACAATGGAATATTATTCTGCCATAAAAGGGAAGGAAATCCTGACATGTTATAACATGGATGAATCTTGAAGACAGTTCGCTAAGTGAAATAAGCTAGTCACAAAAAGACAAATGCCATATGATCGTATTCATATGAAGTATTCAGAGTAGTAAAAAAAACATGGAAACAGAAAGTAGAAAGGTGGTTGGGAGAAAAAGGGGAGTTAGTGCTTAATGGGTTCAGGAAGCAAAATGAAAAGAGTTCTGTGAATGGATGGTGGTGGTGGTTGCACAGTGTGAATGTACTTAATGCCACTGAACTGAAAATATAAAAAAGACTAATATGTTAAGTTTAATGTTATGTGTATTTTGCTACAATTTAAAAAATAAAGAATTATCCATTTAAAGTGTATAATCCAGTGGTTTCTAGTATATTTACAGAGTTCTACAACCATCGCCAAAATCTAATTTTAGGTTGTCATCACTCCACCTTCCCTGTTCCCCCCAAATCCCTCCTACCCATAAGTAGTCACTTAGGGAAGATATTTTTAACAGGCCATGAGTGTCATGCCCTATTTTTCCAGGACTTGACACTCATAGACTCTTAGAAGGGACCTTAGAGATTTAGTTCAAGCTTCTCAGATGAAGAAATTGAAACTCATAGAGGCAAAAGGTCACATAACTAATCCATGGCAAAGCCAGGTCTTTTGAGTTCCTGTGAAGTTATTTTTCCCATTACAAAAATGCCGTATCGTTCACTTTCTTCCAACTGATGCTGACAATAGATTCACGGGGTCAGGAAGATGCTACCTTTTCCTGCTAGGGACAGCTGAACTCCTTTCTACAGTCTCCCATCTCACCTGCCTGAGCTGGGAAGCAGAGAGGAAAGAAAGAGTGGAAAAATCTGCAACTGTGTCCAATAATGTTACCTCATGCCTTAACAATGTTAGGGATGAGTTATAATGAGTTTTATTGAGAATAATGTCTCAGCCTCTCTTAGAAGAGTAACTGGAAACACAGGGACTTTTGAAAGACATGGCCTTTTGTAGAGGTGGCAGTGGTAACCTGTAGCAAACAGCAACTCTTGCCTTTCTACTTATAGTAGCACTTAGGCCTGGCAGTGCCATGGCCAGGGAGGTCATTGGATAAAAGTTGGAGTCAAGGGTGTGGTGGAGGAACTAACTCTGTGAGTTAGAGCTTTCAAAATGTGCTCCAACATTCCTTCTGAGCTCACCTGCCGTTATTTCCTGGAGGGCTGGTGGAGGGGTAGGGGGACCTCAGTGGTTGCTAAATATGGCAAATGAGCTACCAAATAACAAAGGCCATGGAAAATCATGTAACTATGGACTTGGAAATATCTAGACAAAGTCTGAAGCCTAATCACAGTGAGATTTGGGCCTGTCTTCTCTTCTGGCCTTTGGTTTTTTGGAGAATTTGATCTATCCTCCTCAGGGTGATATAGTCCCTTAGGAGTGTTTGGAATTTCTCCACCCAGGCTACTCAAGAGGCAGGTACTCTAAATGTCCCGTGGGTTTCCATCTGATGAGAAATCCAACTTGAGAGATTGCTGTGGGGAATCACGTAGGCTTCTAGACAATGAGCTCCCTGAGGACAGTGACTGGATTCTGCCTCTTTTCAACAGCCCTGTAGACAAGGATGTAATAACCCCCATTGCCAACCCAAGACCTTGGCATTTCTGCCACATGATGCTGCTGTTTGCTACAGCGACTCATTTTTAATCTCCTAGTGCCTAGCAGAGTGCCTGGCACATTTGTTTGCTGAATGAGAGAATGAGTAGTGACATTTCATATCAAATGATGCATTATTATTTACAAAGTGACTTATTTCCCATGCATGAACTCATCCTCATTAACTACCCCTACTTTACCCCTGGAAGGTAGGCAAGACCATTTTACCGATGAGGTCACATAGCTGTAGGTTGGAGTGGTGACTTTCGACTCTAAATTCATTGGCATTTATATATAGGTGTCAGATTGAGACTGCCCTTTCTAAAGTACTCTGTCAAAGGACTAAGAGATATGAATAGAGATTCAGATGTTGACCTCAGATTTAGGAACAAAATGCAGAAATCACAAATGTCCATCTGATTGGTCTCTCAACGATGGCATTATTTTCTCCTATTTGCTAATCACTGCAAGGCATATAGGTTTTTAATTACATTATGAGTTACATAGAATGGAATTTAGGGTCCAGGTGGGTAAACTGGTGAATCCCCATGTAGTTTGTAGTAGCTATTTCCTGATACAGATTTGATAAATAACACTGTTGTATGTAATACAGTTTTGGTAATTTCAGGTAAGTTGATTGTAGCTTTATGGCCCTGGGTCTTCAAGGAAACACATGTTCAAGCATTCTCACTGCTTAATGAGATCCTTGTTCCTGTTGAACTTCTGTGACCTTATTGGAAATCAATGATTGCTTTTGTTCTTCAAAATGTAATGTTGAGGAGACCTAGATTAAATCACTCTACAAAATGCACTGAGATTGCAGGATGTGGGGAGTGTGCTGTAATTAAAATGAATTATTCTGCTTGGAGGTACAGCATATTTTAGCTCTGTGTGCATATTGTGCATAAGGGAATTTCTCTGTGCAGAATTATTTTCTCCCAACAATTCTCATGATCACAGCACTCCTGGTAGCAGGTGTCACTTAACTCCTGGGGAGCAGCTTGTCCAAAGCAAGGGAAGGGGGCGCTCCTTTCCTCGCAACTGTTGCTATGGGGGGCGTGGCTTCGGAGCCGTGCGAGGACGCATTCGGCGGCTCCCTCCCCCCATCCTCGTAGACTACACTTCCCGTGATGCTCGAGGGTGGTCTCCGTGGTGACGCACTTAGTGTCCGCGGAGGGAGGACGAGGACGGGGGCGGTGGCTGCGAAGGGGGGCCCGTGCTCTCCCCGTTTCCCCTACTCTCGCTCAGGCAGCTGCCGCCGCCGCTGCCACTGCCGCCATGTTGGTTTGAGAGGCTATGACAGGAGGCGGTTGCGGCGTGTGGGATTGAAAAGTGGAGAAGGAGGAGGAGGAGAAACAAAGCTCTGAGAGGAAACCATTCCCGGGCTGAGCAGAGGGAGGACCCGGCCTCTTCCGGGGACCAGCCGAAGTCGGCGTCGCCCGGAGCTCGCGAGGCCGGGGAGGGGAGGGGAAGGCGGAGACCGGGGAGGCGGCGGCGGGGGAGGCGGAGGCAGAAGAGGAGCGCCGAGGAGCCGGAGACGATGCGCCCCGACCCGCGCTGCTGCCCGGAGGCGCCCGCGGCCTGAGCCCAGAGGGGCTGTGGAGTGTCCCGGCCGGCCGCGAGCACCCCGCGCTGTCGGTCCCCCGTCCCGGTCTTTCGCTTTGGCTCCCAACTAGTTAAATGCCCTTGAGCGCGGGTTTCCGCGGCCCGGCTCTTCGCCCCGGCGGCGCGAGTTGAGCCGTTCACCCGCGCGGGCGCCCCGAGAGCGGCTCGGCAGGGTCCGCGGCCGGCGTCCGGCCACCGCTCGGCCGCCACTCACGGCTCACACGTCGATGTGTAGCTACATAGTTATCTATGTACATCCACGCTGGGGCATTTTTCTCCTGCTTGATGAGGACTTGACTCGGGAGCGAGTGTGAATCATTGCCGGGGCTGGGAAAGGAGGAAGGCGGATTTAACCCCCTCCCACCCCTCTTCATGTCCGTGTGTCACTCGGCTCGGTCCACCTGGCGCGGCCGGTCCTGGGGCTGCTGCTGCTGCTGCTGACGACGACGACAGGGGCTGCCTCTGCTGTCCCGGGAGTTTCTTCCTGCTCCGGCCACACAGCTCCTGGGGATTGTTCCTCTTCGCACCAGAACCTCGGCCTGACCGGCACGTTGCCTCCGAAATAACTTATTTTTGGGAGAGAAAGCACATCACGAACCAGTCAAAATCGTGAAGGCTTATTTCTGTAGCTTGAAGACTTCTGCTGTTTTTTCTTTGTTTTTTGTTTTTTGTTTTCCGTAAATATCTGGGTATACATCAAACGGCAAGATGTCCAGTAATGTCCCGGCGGATATGGTAAGTGACGGATAAGTTATGACACTCTGATTTAACTGTGGTTTCCAATCTTATCGGAAAGACGGCAGGCGTGGGGCGAAGATTTGCTGGGGACTGTGGAAAAGCCACCGTGCTGAGCGATTTGGAGAAGTTGGAGCTTCTGGTTTCCCCCTTTTAGAAAGTAGTGCTTTTAATATAGGTTCTCTCATTTGGTCGTGTTTTCTAAATCCTTGAAGACAGTGGAGAAGTAGGGAAATGTATCATGGTAGCTTGAGGGGACAAAACATCTCTCTCTTTGCTAGAAGCCTCCGAACACTAGTATTTTAACGTTTCTGAAAACGTCAGTGACAGTGGGCAGAGCTGAGGACTGGTGTCCCTACGAGAGAATAGGTAAGGAAACGGGAATCTTGCTTTATGACACAGACAAGATCATCAGTGCAGTAGGGACGAACTTGATATTTTTCAAGAACAGAGATGCACATCTCTTCAAGAAAAAGTATGTTAGAATTTGCCGTGAGCTTTCTGAAATGTCAGAATACGGATGGCAACAGAAATATTAAGATATTTTGGGATTTTCACAAACGTAGGCTGACCCTGTATTGGTACTTACTGTGAATATTCCAGGGCTTTTTAATGGCAAATATTTATTAGTAGTAGATTCCATATTAGACATAAAGCTAAGGAAACGTAGTATTGAGCCTCAATCACGATCACTGAGTGTTGAGAGCTTGAAACAAAAAGTACTGTTGTGTATTGACGCCTTTCTTTTTGTTTTGTTCATAAAGGCTGAGGTTGTGAGTCTGTTGATTGACAGTAACCGTGTAACCTTACAGTGCTGGGGGCTTGGATTGTGTGAGTGTGAAGTTACAGTTTGCAGTCCTAAGGACAAACATAATGCAGTTAATTAACAGGAAGAGGAATAATCTTGTTTATGAAAGTATTGAAGTTAATGTAGTTGTGCTCACATATGTTAACATTTGAGTGTTTGTGTATTCAGTGGAAACAAATTGAACATTACTGATGATTAAATTTTATTTTTTAATTTTAATTTTTTTTTTTTCATTTTTTGAGACGGAGTTTTGCTCTTGTTGCCCAGGCTGGAGTGCAATGGCGCGATCTTGGCTCACTGCAGCCTCTTCCTCCCGGGTTCAAGCAATTCTCCTGCCTCAGCCTCCCAAGTAGCTGGGATTACAGGCGCCCACCACCACGCCCGGCTAATTTTTTTTTTTTTTTTTTTTTTTTTTTTTTTTTTGGTGGAGACAGGGTTTCACCATGTTGGCCAGGCTGGCCTCAAACTCCTGACCTCAGATGATCCACCCATCTTGGCCTCCCAAAGTGCTGGGATTACAGGCGTGAGCCACTGCACCCGGCCTGCTGATGATTAAATTTTAAAACGCCAGATGTTTCTATAGGAGCAAACCTCATAAACAGATTTTATAATAAAAATTAAATGATTCTAAATGGCTTATTTTGACCTTGGTTTAAATTTTGCTCTTGTTTAATTTCCCATTTAATGCAAAGGAAACACAGTGTTCTGTCTCTTGGGTGGCCACATAACAGCTTTACACTCTCCTTCCTGAGTCCTAAAACTCGTGCGTTGTCCTTTTAGTTTTCGCTTCTCTTCTGGTGTGCACACATGAAATAGCCTCCTGCCTGGTTAAGGACGGTTGAACAAGGTTTCCTCCATACCACTCTTGAAGTTGCTGGGAGCGGTCTCTAGACAGAGCTGGGAAACGCTATTTCCCTTGTTTGATGAGTGATCTGTGGGTTCATCGCCTCGAGCAAAGATTTGCTCTCTCGAAAGCCTCCATTTTATATCATCAAGCACAGTGCAAGATAGGTTAACCTTAAGTACCATCTATTCTCTCACAGAAGTTGGAATGAAATAGATGTGTGTTATTAAAACAGTGCCACTACTTCCTTTAGGTCCAGTGAAGAAAAGCTGTAATGTGCGTAGCATCAGTCACAGATTGAGATGATTTGGGAAATACAGTTTCCAAGTCAGAGAGAGGTTTGGAGGCTGATGTTAGGATCAGAGGACTGGGAAGTAGGAGCAGGGTTTTATTAATATCTGCAATTATAAAATATAGCAGTTTATCTGTTTTAGACTGTATGTTAAGGCCTTGATGATTCTGTGGTGCTTTGAGATCCTTTGATTAAAGGTGATATGCAAGGGCAAAGCAGTATTATGTAATAAACATATAATGCCCTGATGATGCTATTTCAGAGTGGGTACTAAGGTACAGCACAGTTTGATTGTTCTGAGTATTTTTTTTATGTCTTGTTCTCTACTGTTCAACTGGTTAGAGGTTAAGATTTTTTTCTTTGTGAAAGTCTTTTAAACGTTCATTTATTACTTTACTTTGCATTTGTGCTTAAGAAGTCTATCATTTGCTATATGCCTAGAATTCTCAACTTTTTGAAATATAACATGACAAATATTGGTTAGAAGTTGTCGATTAAATGCTTCATAATTATTAAACTCTTCATACCATTAATTGACAGTTGATTTTCGTTTACATTCATGACAGAACAATTTACCGCTCCAAACCTTGAAGAGCTCCTCTCACCACTCCCACGGCAAAGCTAATTGACATATATCCCTTGTAGCATAACTCTAAATTGATCAGGATATGTACTGTTACAATCCGCTAAACTTGCATTTATGAATAAACACATTTTTGCTAGATGCAGTAAAATGTTAATTAAGCTTTCTCCTAGTTGACAGTATGTGCTATTTAGAAACAAATGTTACAGTTTTACTTTTTGGTGGTGGTATCATTTCTATTGAAGTCAATCTTTTATATGTTAATGGTACTTGTCGGTTGTATAGGAAAATCCTGTTGGGGAGATGGGATGGGGGTGGTGAAGTTACAATCTCTGTCATGTTTCCAATAGAGATAATTTATTCTCGAGCTACAATAGTTGCTAAATCAATTGATGTTTTTGGTAAAGTCTTTATGGCTATGATTATGACTCACTTTAAAATAGATTTTTCAGCTTTGGTTTTTGTTTTGTAGATAGAACTCACATTTAAAATTTATTTTTAAACATTCAGTAATTTTTTGTGTTTAGCATAAGGGCTCTCATTTTTAATAATCCAAATGTCAATTTTTTGGATGAGGGAGTGGCACCCCTACTGAATGGATTTGCTGTACCCTTTAAAACATAATTTGTAGTTGGTACTTTTACTACATTCTGTAATATATATGTCCTATAAATATAAATATATTTACTTGAAATGTTGGTTTTTCTTTGCTAAGAGTGATTGAGTTTGAACTAGATTTGATAACATCTTAGTGTAGTAACTTATTTTTGAAGAAATCTGAAAATACGTGAACAGAGTATCATTATAATATATTGTATTTAAATGATGTATTTATTTATTTTTCAGCCAAGATCATAGTTCATGATGCGGCAATATTCATTGTTTATAGTTGCAGTGTGACTTATGTTAACCACTGTAGGATTTTTGCAAGAAAATATTCACTGCCTGTGTTAGTAATAAGACCTAAGACTGGGCAGCAGTGGTAATTTTGTTTTCTGGATTGGTAAAGTTATCAAGAAATACATTCTTGTTTTTATAAGAGTACTATAGACAACATTTAGGCTACTATTTAGAGCTTTGGACTAAAATTATACTTTATAATATCTATTACATTGAAAACTTTAAGAGAGAAATTGACAGTGTGAGAATAATGGCAGAGTAATTTTGTGATTCAAAACATTTTAGTTGATAAAACAAAGAAAAGCCCCGTATCTTTAACAACTGTTAATGTAAAAATGGTAGCAGATAACAACAATTTGTAATAGGAGTTGAATGAGATAATGACAATTCAAGTTTTTTCCAGTATATTTTATGTGCTTAATGAATATTTTTATTATAATTTTTGTTGTATCACTTCCATTCATGTAAGAATTATTGGAGCCCTCTTGTGGACAGGAAATTACTAAAATATATTTCCTTTCAAAGTGAACTTTTATCACTTTTCCAAGTTAAAGTAAAATGACATATGTTGAATATGCCAGGAGAAAATGCCATGAAAGAAAAAGGTCCAGAAAATAGAAAGTTTTTAACATTGAGAAAAGTATACTGAGATTTAATGCCCAAGGACTTTTTTCTCTTTACTTACAGCTCCTTTTTATTTTTCTTTCTCTTCCTGATGATTCTCATTTCAGGTTTAAGTTGAAGGGTTTTATAAAGCCAAAGGGTAGATAAGTACTGTTTACATATATGTGTTACTTGAATAGCTTAATAAATAATATATTAAGAATTGAATGTTTCTCTAAATTTTTACATGAATGTATCTCATATTTGGTATTTTGAATTAGACATTTTTATTAAGAAAACGGATGACATTGTTTCCCTCAGTTTTGAATTAACTTCTTTCTACCTGCCCCAGCTTGTGTCTGAAATGGTCTTTAGTTCATTTTAGGCCACAGTGATCTTTCCTTCCTGTAAACCACTTTCCTTTAGTGCTTTTGACATTCCTCTTACACAGGTATCAAATGTCTGTGGATATAGTATAACTTTTATTTCACCACTGATAGTTTTTAGACATTCAGAAATTGTTGAGTGACTTTCTTGACTCACAAAGTATTACTGTCTTTGTTACATGGAAAAAGTAAATACTGTTCTGTAGTAATAGTGGTATTAAATATGAAGTCTATAATGTCTGCTTCTGTTATCACTTGAAATATGAAAACTATATTTGTAGTATTAAAGCTTGAATTTATTTTAAATTGGTGGATAAAATACTGATGGTGCTATTAGTTTTCATAATATAAAACAGTAAATGTGTTTTAGGACACTGAAGCATATACTTAGTAAATGTGCTCTTTAATTTTCTAAGTCATCTTATTCTGGGAGGGGAAAATGAAAAGTGACTGTAGAATTCATGGTAACCTGGAAACCTTGGGTAATAAGTCATTCTGAACCAGTAAATTTTCTGAATACTTGGAGGTTGAGTGTTAAAATAGCCCATTCTAACAATGTTGGATTACCATTGTATTTGCTTAAATGAAATATACTATGCATAAGTTAACTTATTTTTGGCAACTTAAGAGCTATGATTTGAATAATGTTGCTTGCATTTAATCAGTGTTTACTGGGTACCTGTCTGTGTAATATAGTAGTAGTATTAATAGGTATAAGCTATAACTATAATATCCTCAGCACCTAATATAGATTGTGAAGCTTTATGCGCCTTCACTAGATCAGTAATTTACAAAGTGAGATGAAGCAAGTCGATTTTGAGAAGTAAATATGAGAACGTCTATTTGTTTATTCTTGCCCCAAAAGGGAAAAGGATTCAGCTTTTCTATTCATACTATATGAATTGGCTGTGGGGTTTTCCTAGGTCCACCTGCATTCAGGTGGTCGCTGAGAGTGTGGTTTGCTGAGGGAAGATGTGTGAATTCTGTAATGTAGATGCCAGCAACAGCATCATGAGTTTCTCAGAGTTTTTCCAGTTTTTCTGTTATATAGTCCCTTTTAAAATACTTTTTTAAAAGAAGAATCTATTATACTTTGTATTGAGATGGGGAACAGAGGTTTGCTGTCAAAGCATTTAGAAGAATTGTAGAACTCAAAGATTAATCACACATTTTTATTACAGAAGATGAGTATTGTATATGCTGTTCTTATCCGTGATGACAAGAGGCTACCGAAAATAAAAATTTAGCAGATACTTTTAGGAAAACAATCCCTAAGTTGTCACTTGAAGGCAAAATCGACATTTTAAATAGTAAGTGAGAAAGTACCTGCTTTTCAAAAGAAACAAGTGTTATGGAGAACATTTTGAAAGCGTGTTGAGGTATTTCGTATCTGTTGAAAATCTTCCTTACAATCAATTTTAATTGACTTTGGACCATTTATTGGAAAGCCAAACATTTTGATTTGTAAAAATACCTTATTGCAGTCAGGAAAAAGAAAATTTTAATAACATTGACAACAGGTAGCTGACTTTAAATAAAAATGTTTGCGTATTTGGTGATAGAATGGAAAAGTAATATGATTTAGAAAATTAGTAAGTGACATGTTCTTCTATATAGATCTCATCTTTGTAAGATAAGTTTTTCAGATATGACTTATGACAACTCTTAAAACCAAGTGTCAGAATACATTGAACTTCACAAATGAAGAAACTAAGATTTTAAAAAATAGAGATATATTTAATAATAATGCTCACTTAATATGTTAATAATAGCATTTTTAGTGATTGAAAGATTAAAACGAATTAATATTTAAAATAGTTGATAGTTAAAATAGTAAAAAGTAAAACAAAATTATGATCTTTTAACTTCTGTTTTTAGTATGTGTTTTATACTGTATGTATGTTTATAAATGAAAACACATATACTGTAGATATGTGCCTCAAGTATTTTATGTTTGGGATTTTCAATCAAAAAAATGTAGAAGCCACTGCATTAGATGACTAAAGATTTCTGAACATTTTAACTTCTTGTGTTTGATAGTTACAAGTTTTCTGTCTCCTGCCTTGTTGAGCAGCTGTTTTTTCCTGTGATCAGTGTGTCTACTTATTCCTAACCATTTACAGTTGCTGGTTTTAATTTGCTATGGGTGTAGAAACCATATTTCCAAAGTTTATTAAAAATAATATGTGTTTAAAATGAACAAATGGTGTCTGAGTAGAATTTTAGGAGTTACCTCACAGTAAAGTGTATGATCTTTTATTTCATGGACTTGATCATATCTGTTTTGGTTGCTTAGAATTCTCTTTTTTGGGGGGCCAATTTTCTGGCTGTTAGCTGTGTTTTGGAGATATGCAGTTTCTTGATAATGAAGAACTGGTTACGTGATAAAAAATAAAATTACACTTATAACTTTACTTTGAGCTCGTAGAGGAGAGAGAACTAATATTTGTTGTGTACTTGCTAATACCAGGCAGATGCTTGGTGTTTTACATTATAGCATTTAATTTAATCCTTACAGTCACCCTGGATAAATATAGTTGGTATATAAAGAAACTCTTAATACCCACCAGGTGAAGACCACCAGGAATGCATCTGTGGTGAAACAAATTAGGTTGACTGTTTTGCAGCTAGGAAGAGCATATGCCAGATACCGCCAAGTGTCAGTAAAAGAGAACGGGAGGGCTGGGCTCACGCCTGTAATCCCAGCATTTTGGGAAGCCGAGGTGGGCGGATCACTTGAGGTCAGGAGTTCGAGATCACCCAGACCAACATGATGAAACCCCCGTCTCTACTAAAAATACAAAAATTAGCTGAGCATGGTGGCAGGAGCCTGTAATCGCAGCTACTCCGGAGGCTGAGGCAGGAGAATCACTTGAACCCAGGAAGTGGAGGTTGCAGTGAGCAGAGGTTGAAGTGAGCTGAGATTGTGCCACTGCACTCCAGCCTGGGCGACAGAGTGAGACTCTGTCTCCAAAAAACAAAAAAGAAAAGAAAGAATGGGGGACTTTTCAGTAGGGTTTGGGCTGTGCTGGAAGCAGGGACTCCTGGATTGAATGCTATCATACATCAAGTGGAGGTGGGTTAGTTATTGGGTCTTTCAGCAGTCTTTGTTTAGGAGACAGGATAAATGATGGGGACTTGGAAAGTCATTGGTGAGAAAACATGATCACTTACAGAATAGGAGATTGTTGGTCATTTTGGAGCTGCAGTGTGGCCATAGGAAAAACTTTCTACCTGTTGGTCTTCTCTGTATCTTTCAGATATCACAGTCTGGTTATCAACCGAGCTCATTTTTACTTTCTCACAGCCTAGGTTCAGAGAGGGTAAGGAATTTGTTTGCGATCACATAGCGAGGAAGAAGTTGAGCTAAAATAGGAATTTGGGTCTGGTGGCAATAGTGATAAACATCTACACCCCCTCTCCACAACCGTAACTGAGCAAACATCGCTGAATCCCTCAGGCACATTATCCTAAGAATGCCTTAGGTTCCTTCCCAATACCTTGTTCCAGGGAGTCCCTGCTGATTGGTCTGAGCTAGCATGGTAGAAATGAAACCTATTTTATGAAACCTATTTTATGTATCTTTGTAATATACTATGTAACCTCTGGATTGGAATGATTTTAATTAAGGTTGCTTGTCTTACTAATTGGTAAAATTAAAGGGAGTTTCCTTTAAACTTGTAGGAACTTTGAGTCTTCTTGTGTATGTATTTGTTACACAGTGGATTTTTCTTAAAAAGTACCACTTTGAATGCTTTATATATGTAACAAATAGATTGACTTGTAAAGGATTTAGTGCTTTCGGGGCATTTTGTTTTTGTCTTCATACTTTTAACTGCATATGTATATGTAGAAAGAGAGAGATTCTGTATTGGTTGGTCAAATCAAGTAGCATTTTTGGTCTAAGTAAATATATATTTGGGCAATTTTCTGACTAGGTTTTGAGAAGAAAATGTTCTTTCTGCTGAAGAAAATTGTGGAAGTTTGACATTAACATTTTTTGTTTATGTACTTAAGATGGCAATTTATTGTGTCTAGACAAAATGTTCTTATGATAAGTTTTTCTTTACTTTCATATAAAATTAGTGTTTTTCTTTGCCTTAGAAATAGTCTTGCTTTTGTATCCTGCTATTTTCATTTAGTCATGTTAAATCAAGTTTAGCCTAAAGCTACCTCCTTACATATTTTAAGCTCAGCCTATATTGAACATATATCTATGCAAATAAGTATAGAACCATATTATAATTTTGAACTGATTATGATACATGTATATAAATTACTTAGCTAATTCCATATTCATGAGCATTTAGAAGCTATTACAAACAATGACATAGTGGATATTCCTAAGTGTATCTCTGTGCCTTGTCTGTTTATTACCTTAGGACAAAACTCTTAGTAATGTAGTTGCTCTGTCAAAAGATAAGTGTTAGTTTTGGGACGGGTGGGAAAGAGAAGGATATATATTTCCTAATTTTAAAGCATCCTTGAATTTCTGGATAAACCTAGCTTTTAATTATACATTACTCAAATGGTATATGCTAGATAATACTTCATTTATAATTTTTTTTGTTCACGAAAAACATTGGCTAGCAATTTTAATTTCTTGTAAAGTATTTGACAGATTTAGGTATCAAGGTTATGCTGACGTCATAAAATGAGTTGGGAAATGCTTTTTAATTCTCTGGAAGAATTTGTGAGGATTGATTTTATTTCATCCACAAATGTTTGAAATAATTCACTGGTGAAGCCATCTGGAATTTTCTTGTGAAGATTATTGATTCTATTTCTTTAATACATAAAAAGCTATTCTTATTTTCTATTTCTTTGTCAGTTTTGACAAGTTTTGCTTTTTAAGGGATTTGTTCATTTTGTCTGAATTTTCCAGTTCAGCTTACGGTTTTTTTTTGTATGTGCATATCCTTTTATAATTGTTTTGATATTTGTAGTATCTGTGATCTCTCCTTTTCAAAATCTGCTTATTGGCAATTTGGGTCTCTTTGTACTCAGTCTTTTCAGAGTCCATTTTCAAATTGAATGTTGTTTTTAGGTTTTTACTGATTTCTGCCTTTACCTTTATTTCTTCTACTTAAAAATGTTAATTTTCTGTACTTTTTAAAGTTTTCTGATATGGGTACCTAAGTCATTAATTTTCAGCTTATTTATTTATTTTTTTAATTTTATTTATTTATTTATTTATTTTGAGACAGAGTCTCGCTGTGTCGCCCAGGCTGGAGTGCAGTGGCGCGATCTAGGCTCGCTGCAAGCTCCGCCCTCTGGGTTCACACCATTCTCCTGCCTCAGCCTCCCGAGTAGGTGGGACTACAGGTGCCCGCCACCACGCCCGGCTAATTTTTTGTATTTTTAGTAGAGACGGGGTTTCACCGTGTTAGCCAGGATGGTCTCTCTCTTCTGTCCCCGTGATCCGCCCACCTCGGCCTCCCAAAGTGCTGGGATTATAGGCGTGAACCACTGTGCCCGGCCTATTTTTAAACATCTTTTTAAGAGACGGGGGTCTCACTGTGTTGCCCAAGTTGGTTTCTGAACTCCTGCGTTCAACTGCTCCTTCCTCCTCAGCCTCCCAAGTAGCTGGGAATACAGATGTGCAGACCACTGTGCCTGGCTCCTTTGTGGGTTTTTTTGGAATATTTTTGGAATTTAAAAAATGTATATGAAATTCCCTCTAAATGCAACTTAGATGGATCTTACAAGTTTGATATATATTATTTTTATTATCATTCAATAAAGCATATTCTAAATTTTCCCTTGTGCTCTTAGCATTTGGGGATTTTCTAGCTATATTTTTGTTATTGATATCTAGTTTGGTATCTCTTGTGGTCTGGAATCATTCTATGCTTGTGGGTGATTTGTTGACACTTGCTTTATGGTCAGTTTTAGAAAATTGAGGACAGTGTGCCATAGACAGCAATTAAGTTTATTAATCATGTTGAATCTGTTGTATCACTACTGAATTTTTTTTTGTCTTTTTTAAATCACTCAATTGAGAAACTTCTGTTAAAATTGCCACATATATAAGGATTTGTCTATATGTTTTTAGTTCTCTCAAATTGTGCCTCGTATTTGGAGGCTAAGTTGTTAGCTACAAATAAATTTATGGTTGTTCTGTCTTCCTCTCTAGTAACACTTTTTGCTTTAAAGTTTTTTTTTGGGGGGGATGTTAATATAGCATTCTTTTTTTTTTCTATCCATTTCTTTTAAATCTTTCTTTGTCATTATACGTAAGATGAATCTCTTTAAGCATCATATAGTTGGGTTTTTGCTTTTTTACTAAGTTTGATAATCTCTGTTTTACCTTTAATGTAATTACTGTAGCACATTATTTGGGTTTAAATTTACAATTTTGCAATTTGTGTTTTGCTTCCATCATCAGTCCTTTATAACTTTCCCTTCCATTTCTTGTTTTCTTTTGGATTAATCAAATAGTTTCCCATATGCCTTTCTCTTAGCTTCTCTGTTATAAATTCTTTTACTATCTTTACCGGTTAGTCTGGAGATTACAATGTACATCTTTAACTTTTTTGTCTATCATAAATTTTTGCCTTTGCCAGTTCAGGGTAATGGAATGGCCTTTTAATTTAATTCCATTTACCCCTCTTCCAGTCTTTGCTTTGTTTTCAGCCCATAACAACAGTGGTAATAAAATGTTGTTGTTAAAATAATCATTACTCATTTCACCTTGTCCTCAAATTTACTCTTCTGGAAGTCTTCATTTCTTTCTTTTTGATTGTATGTGCATCTGGGTAATTATCCTTTTATCCAAGGAACTTTTAGTGCAGGTCTTCTGGTAATGAATTCTGTTTTTGTTTGCCTGAAAATGTGTTCATTTTACCTCACTTTTAAGGGGTCCCTACTTCATGCACCTTCAAGATGTTATTTTATCATCACCTGGCTGCCACTGTTTATGTCAACTCAGGCTTTTAATTGTATTGTTATTCCTTTGAAGTTAATGTGTTTTCCTTTGGCTGTTTTAAAGATTATATCTTGTCTTTGATTTTCACCAATTTTACTATTGATGTGCTCTTTTGTAGCTTTTTTTTTTTTTTTTTTTTTTGTAATCTACATAAAGCTTGTAGAGTATCTTGAGGTCCTGAGTCAATCTTTGGCTTACTATATTTTGTCATTTGAGAATTAGCTAATTTTTTTTTTTTTTTTTTTTTGAGACAGAGTCTTGCTGGTGTGCAGTGGCATGATTTCAGCTCCCTGCAACCTGCGCCTCCTGGGTTCAAGTGATTCTAGTGCCTCAGTCTCCCTAGAAGCTGGGATTATAGGTGCATATCACCACACCTGGCTAATTTTTGTATTTTTCATAGAGATGGGGTTTTGCCATATTGGACAGGCTGGTCTCAAACTCCTGGCCTCAAGTGATCTACCCACCTCAGCCTCCCAAAGTGTTGGGATTACAGGCATGATTACAAAGTGTTGGGATTACAGGTGTGATTACAGGCATGATTACAAAGTGTTGGGGTTACAGTGACCTGGCCCAGGAATTAGCTAATATTCTTTAAGTATTATTTCTATTCTATTGTCTTCTTTCCTTATGGAAAGAAGTTACATGTATGTTAGGTCATGTCACCGTTTCCATTCTTTTTTCCCCCTTCTCGTAAGCCTAGAGATTTTCTATCCACCTGTTTTCATGTTCACTTATATCTTCACTGTCCAATATCCAGTTATTTCTAATTACTGAGTTTTTAATTTTAGTTTTTGTATTTTTTATCCTAAAATTTACATAGATTCAAATTCTTATGTTTTCATCTGTTTTCTTGAGTATATTAACTATTGTTGCAAAATTCCTTTCTGATGACCGTCATATCTAGATTGCCTGTGAGCCTGTTTCTGTTGTTTTGTTTTTGATCATTCAATCCTTTTTCCTTGGGTGCCTGGCAATGTTTTATTAACATTGTGATGAAAAATTGTAGAGAATCTGAATTATGGTTATCTTTCTCCATATAGGATTTAATATCCTCTGGTGAGTAGTTAGAAAAACATTGATTACTTTGATTCATAAGGGACTGATATGACATGAGCCTGAATTCAGGGCAGTCAGGAAATTCTGATAGCCTCACTATTGGTGCACTACTGGTATATAGCCCTTAGCTAAGGTCTCGGTTGAAAGTTTGGCATATTTACCAAGATACCTCTTCCTTGGCAAGTCCCAAATTTCAAGTGTCATGAGGCTGATGAAAGCTTTTTTAAAAACCTCTTTCCAACATCTTTTTGTTGGGATTTCCTGAATTTCAGTCCATGCTGTTTATGATTCAGCACATTCCTGGAGAGAAAAAGTTGAACAGAATATTGGGCTCCTTTCTTTGAAGTTCCTTTTTATTTTCCTGAGATCCTGAATTCCTGGCTCCTTGGTGCAACATCCACTTTTTGTGTCTTCCTAGCCCAGTGAGACTCATACAACTTCTGGGATGCTGCTTTCTGCTTGGCCTTTTGCTCTGTGCTGGTAATTGGCAAATACCTCAAGGGGGAATTGAAGTGAGATCTTCAAAGTGTTTCCCTTCTCTAAGGAATCTTGGCTTCTCAAGTCCTGACTCTTGGTTGTTCTCCCGAAACCTTCAAATAGCTGGGGATTTAGGGGCATTTTATATAACCTTTATAGTTGTTTTCCATGGGAAATTTGGTCTGATATTGCTGTTCTCTCATAGATAACCTAATTGCCTTTTCTTTTCGTACCCTGGTTTTATTTTATTTTTTATTTATTTATTTACTTATTTTTGCTGTTTTGTGCTGTAGAATCGGCAGTCCTCTCTCTCTTCTATTCTTCTAATTGCTAAGAACAGCTAAAACTAATTACTATGTTACTTACCATTGCACCATCAGCCAAGCAGTTGCTTAAGTCAGACATCTCTTGGAGCCATCCTTGATTCGTCTCTTTTCCTCATTCTTTATATTCAGTCACTTTCGAAGTATATCTAGAATCCATCTACTTCTCTTCATCTCCATGCTACCAACATAGTTCAAGCACCCTGTCTCTCCTGGACTATTGAATTAATCTTGGAACTAATCCTTCTAATTTCATTCACATTCCCTGTAGTACCTTTTCCAAAAATACCTTGAGTGTTTTCCATCGAAGAATAAATTTCCATAGAATAAAATTACAAATCCTTACCTTGGGCCTTCAGGGTCCTGCATGATCTAGCTCCTGCCTAACATGATTATCTCATCTCATTTGATTTACTATGCTTTAATTATATTGGCTCCCTTTCAGTTCTTCAAACATGCCTACAAGCCCTGTCCCACAGCAGGGCTGAGTCTTTGCCTAGGATATTCGTCAATATACTTATTCTTTTTTTTTTTGAGACAGTGTCTAACTCTGCCGCCAGGCTGGAGTGCAGTGGCGCGATCTCGACTCACTGCAACCTCCGCCTCCCAGGTTCAAGTGATTCTCCTGCCTCAGCCTCCCGAGTAGCTGGGACTACAGGCGTGCACCACCATGCCCAGCTAATTTTTGTACTTTTAGTAGAGATGGGGTTTCACCATGTTGGCCAGGATGGTCTTGATTTCTTGACCTCATGATACACCTGCCTGGGCCTCCCAAAGTGATGGGATTAGAGGCATGAGCCACTGCGCCCGGCCTGGATATTCATCGGTATACTTCTGTACCCACTCTGCATCACTGAGTCTTTGCTTAGGATACTCATCAGTATGCTTCTGTACCCTCTCTGCATCTGCATGGGTAGTTTTTCTTTCTTCAGAGAAACTTTTCCTGACATCTAAAGTTGAGAGCCCTTACTCCCTTGGTTTCTGTTGCAAGACCATATTGATTTCTTCTGGAGCACGTATCACACTTTGTAATTCAGTTATTTGTCCTCGCCAGTAGGCCAAAGATTCCAGGAGGGTAGATATATATATATTTTATTTGCTGCCATAACCAGTACTTAGTATAGTGCCTTTTGTATAGTAGATTTTTCATAAAGGTTTGTGGATTAAAGGAGTAAAATGATTGCTTACAGACACTGTGCCAGGCTTATTACTTGGAACAAATTTAATCCGTCAGAAAACTCTCAAAACAATCCTATCAGGTAGGTAGGTGCTACTGTTAACTTCATTTCATTGATAGAGAAAGTGAAGTTTAGTAATGTTTGATTATTTTCAGGAAGCCAGCTAGCTAGGTAGCCTTTTTTGTGTTCTTGGATTTTTTGATTTTCTAACTTTTTGACCATTCTTCACTTTGTCGTATCCTCTTTACTATATTTTAAAGCCAATGGTTATGGTTATACTAATACTCTGATATTTTAACTTCAGCTTCTGGCCTTTGCTTAACATTTAATTTTTAACATTTTAAATCAGCATGTAATTTAATAATTTAAATGTGAATTTTAACATTTGTTTATCATTAAGCCAAAATGTCAGAAAATAAATTTGAAAGTCGAATGGAAGTTTTGAGAAAGCATTAACTGAAGTTTGGTGTCTTTAATAGGACTTAAGTACTTTAAGTGGTGGATTGCTATGTGGCTATCAAGTATTGTGATTTTTCGAGCTATAAAATCTTTCTCATTACTATGTGACTGTAAAGAGAAAGACTGTATTATAATTGTATGTATTTGAATATATTATGTCATACATGAAGAAAACATTTTTGAGCCTTTTATATTTAAAGAACTATTTAGTTATCCATATTTTTTCGTTTTAGCATCCAAAAAGATCAACAGAATTTTCATGGTAGGTATCATTTTTATGCTAACTTACATGTAATCATTAATCATTCTGTTCTTTTTATTTCTTTTTTTTTTTCTCGAGATGGAGTCTTGCTCTGTCGCCCAGGCTGGAGTGCAGTGTGGCGTGATCTCAACTCACTGCAACCTCTTAAGTTCAAGTGATTCTCCTGCCTCAGCCTCCCAAGTAGCTGGGATTACAGGCACACGCCACCCATGCCCGGCTAATTTTTGTATTCTTAGTAGAGATGGGGTCACCATGTTGGCCAGGCTGGTCTCGAACTCTTGACCTCGTGATCTGCCCGCCTCAGCCTCCCAAAGTGCTGAGATTACAGGTGTGAACCACTGCATTATTTATTCAGACAGTCAATAAGTATTTGTTGAGTACTTCCTATGTGTCAGACGCTCTTTTAGGTGCTGGTGTATAGTGGTGAATGAAGCAAACAAATCCTTCTCCTAATAGAGCTTACATTTAAATGGTAAAGATACAGACATTGAACAAAATAAGTGAAGTATATTGTATATTAGATGGTGGTAAGTATTAAGAAAAAGCAGTAAAGGGGGTTGGGGGTGCTAAGAGTATGTCTGTGTTCAGTTTTAAATAGTGGGAGCAGGGAAGGGCTCACAGAGATGTTGACATTTATGCAAGAGTCTAAAGGAGGTGGGGAACAAGCCATGCAGCTCTCTTGGGGAATTGTATTCTAGGCAGAGGGAATATTCCCTCATTGGAGTCTCTGTTCTTTTTAAATTTCTCAGTGTGTCTTCTGCCATTTCCTCACATTTTTATGTTTCTTGTGGTATTTGTTTTCTGTCCTGTGTGATCTAAGTGGTCTCATTATTTTCCTCACTAATTTGGGCAGCAAACATTTTTGGGTGCCAGTGTCCTAGATACATCCTGTCAATAGAGCCAATCGTTTTTCTCTAATGTGTTTCAAATCAGTTTTCTCTTGTATCTCCACTACTTTGTAACCTGATCTCCATCCAGACGTCTTTTTACTTTAGTTATCCACTACTGTCTGCCTTCCACTGTTTTCCCAGATTTGTCTATGGAAAATACAGCTCTCAGTGTCTGACTGACTATACTACCTACTAATGGCTGGCTCTCACTCACATGCTAATCCAGGCCAACCTTCTTACCATGACAGCATTAAGGCTCTTCTCTTGGCAGTTGGGCCGCAGTCCAGCCTCATCTCCTGTTGGCCCCTTGTATGTGCCCTGTGTTTGAGTTGTAATGAACCCCTGCTTGTTCATAATCTTTCTTTTAACTCCTGTGCTACTCTCTCATCCTTGCAGAGCCTTCCCTTTCTGCTTAAAGTGGACCTTGACTTCTCTTTATCTTGCTCCATTTGCACCTGAGACTTGTCCTCAACTGCAGTGCTGATTCCTTGGTAGTGTTTTATAATTTTGTCAGGCAACTAGACACTGTAAGTATGGAACATGCTGGGACCTCCAAATTAAAAATGACAGTTGGTACAAAACTGACTTCTAGGAGGGACCAAGGAAAAGTAGCCAGAGTGGCAGGATAGCTTCTTCCTTCAGGGATTGCCCGCAATGTAAAGCGCAGACTCCAGAGGAACAGTGCTACCTTAAATCCTATGCAGGCATCAGTATTTCCGGTTCTGATGGCCCGGGGATTTCTAGGTAGTAGTGAGTCTCAGCATTATTTGTCATAAAGTCATACTACTAGATGAACAAGGCTAAGTCTACAGAGAAGGTAAATTATAGAAGTTAGGTAAAAGGATTGGAATCCTAGCTAATTGGTCTGAAATTCAGAGCTAGGCCACAGAATTAGTTGCTCTTTCATAATTTTCATTATCTGTACTCTAGCAACTGTAAGTATTTTTATGTGTTTCTGCCACTAAACAGACTATGTACTCTTTGAGGGCGGAAAGAGGCTTTATCTTTCTAAACCCCTGTATCTAGCACAGTACCTACTAAATAAGGAAAACTCAATGAATGTTGAATTAGCACTGCAGGTGTCTGATAGAACTTTGCACAATCATGGAAATGTTCTTTATTGTGTTGTCTAATAAGGTAGCCACTTGCTGGGCTACCTGTGTCTATTGAGCACTTTCATCACGGCTAGTGTTTAAGGAGTGAATTTTTACTTATGTTTAATTTTAATGAAAATATGTGTATCTAGTGGCTACTGTTATTGGACAATGCATGTGTATGGTTTATATGATTAATTCTTTCAGTGGACTAAAAAGATCTTTGACTGTTTTTGGTTTTTTGTTTGTTTGTTTTTGGCTTGTATGCCAAGTGGTCCCAGATTGCTAAGCTTTTCGTTTTACTTTTTGTGATTTTTCAGTTTTCTTCTTCTCAATGTCAGCATTCTTTTTTTTTTTTCTTTCTATCATTAAGCTGTCATCAGCCTTTCTTTCAACTTTTCTGATTTTAGTCAATTCTCATATAGAAGACATATAATCAAGGTAGTAGAATTATCTTTTTTTTTTTTTTTTGAGACGGAGTTTCGCTCTTGTTGCCCAGGCTGGAATGCAATGGCGCGATCTCGGCTCACCACAACCTGTCTCCTGGGTTCAGGCCATTCTCCTGCCGCAGCCTCCTGAGTAGCTGGGATTACAGGCATGCGCCACCACCCTGGCTGAGTATATTTAGTAGAGATGGGGTTTCTCCATGTTGGTCAGGCTGGTCTTGAACTCCCGACTTCAGGTGATCCACCCTCCTCGGCCTCCCAAAGTGCTGGGATTACAGGTGTGAGCCACTGCACCCGGCAGGAATTATCTTTTTTAAAAGAGCAAGTAGTGTAGGAATCTGTGAGTCATTTTACCTCTCCTTAACTTCCGTAAGAGTGTGAAATTAGTCCTCGGGAAAGAAGAGAAGTCTAAAAAGTATAAATTTATGTGAGCATTCAGTTGAAGAAAAAATACCAATGTGAGATTAGATGAGTCACCAAGGGAGGGAGGGAGGATACCCTGAAGGCACAACCCCTCTATTTGGGAGCAAGGGAATTAAAAAAGTAAGAAAAAGAACAGAGTTACAGGAAAAAAGAAAATAACAAAAATGCTGGATTGTCATTTAAGGCATAGGGAGAAACTCCAGGAGGAAGAGTGGTCAGCAACAGCAGATACAGCAAGGAGGTGAGGAATATTGTATAATTTGGTGAAAGCTGTATGGGTCTCAATACATTATCAGATATTTCAATGTGGTCAAGAGTGTTTTTAATATAATTCTTGTAGTTTTCTTCCGTATTGATATGCTAGGCATAGAAGGATTCAGTATGTCCATTTTTTTGGAAGTCATTTTTTCCATTCTTGTGCCTGTATCTATATTTTCCCAGCACTTTCTAATTGTCAAAATATTTTGCTTTGCTACTGCGTATAATCAGGACAGGCATTATTAGTGCTTGCTTTTTGCTCTGAAATTATTCCTTTTTAATCCTACACAGGTGAATTTTTCTGTTACAGAATAATAGGGCTGTTGGTTCAGTAGCAATCATCTAGTTCATGCTTTGATGCAGAGTTTGCAAAGAGATGTTTCTTATTAAATTCTTTGTACCCAGAGAAAGAGTTTTACTAAAAAAAATTGGGAAATCAGATTCCCAGCTGAATAGGAGAGAAACAAATGGCTTTTTCATTCCCCAAAGTACTGTCTATCTTACTCCTTTGGGACTTAGAACAGGCAGCCAAGAAAAATCAAAAGCTGGGAAAACTTTTGCCCTAAATACCTTTATTCTGGGTTCATTGATAAGTTGTATGTACTGCAGACTGCAGATGTAAGCTTGTTATTATATTTTTGCTTTTCAAATTATGCCAACACGTGAGTCATTTCTGGAAGAAATGCTGACATACCTCATTTCTCAATTAGAACCACTAGATGGACAGCTGAAGTCTTCCTTGAGTAGTTCAAGTGGCTATCCCAGGGTGGACAAAAGGGATAGCAGTCTACTCTGAAACTGTAAAACCTGTTTTTTGTTTCCCAGGTGACTTGAATAACTTATATAACTTATAATTACCTGAAAAGCACACCAAAAATAAATCACAGGTTCAAAAGGGAGGTTTTCCAGAATAGGCACATCAGATTATGACAAAGATAGGAACAATGGTCTAGCCACTCACTCTGTTTGAAAACATAGTATATATGTGGTCACATATTAGATGATTCATTCAAGCTAGAAGAGTAACTTTCCCAAATTGACCATTCTTGTCTTAATATTTTAAGAACATATTTTAATTAAAAATAATAGGAGTAATTTCTTATAAATTTATAATTGATGTGACTATTTTAATAACATAAAAACAATATTTTTAAACAATTAACTTTTCAGAAGGAAAGCTAATTATCATTATGCAGCGTCAACTAGGTTAATGTGGTTGCCGCTCAGTTATCCTCCATAGTAAAGTTAATGATGTGTATTCCTTCTGTGATTTCTCAATGTACTTGACCAGTGGTTCCTAAAGAGAAGTATTTATGTGGCTTGTCCCATTTTGTCCTTTCTTGGCCATACTCTATTTATTTTTATCTGTCTGCTCTTAAAAATCTACATTTGCGGCCGGATGCTGTGGCTCACACCCGTAATCCCAGCCCTGTGGGAGGCCGAGGCAGGCAGATCACCTGAGGTTGGGAGTTCGAGAGCAGCCTGACAAACGTGGAGAAACCCGTCTCTTCTAAAAATACAAAATTAGCCCCAGGCGTGGTGGCACATGCCTGTAATCCCAGCTACTTGGGAGGCTGAGGCAGGAGAATCACTTGAACCCGGGAGGCGGAGGTTGCAGTGAGCCGAGATCACACCATTGCACTCCAGCCTGGGCAACAAGAGTGAAACTCCGTCTCAAAAAAAAAAAAAAAAACCTGAATTTACCGTTTTATTTTTTCTTTCATTCTAATTTTGTAACTAATTAGAAAAGCAGTAAGATTATTGTAAAACTTGTACATTTTAAGGAAAATAGTGCCATTTATAAAATTCTTCTTCTTACATATGAATACTATTAATGTTTTTTCTCTCGACACTCCAGATTTTTTTATGTGTGATGTGATATGTGTGTGTGTGTGTGTGTGTGTGTGTATACAGTTGATAATTCATTTTGAAATGTTCTAATTTGGGGAGGTCTTAAAGATCCAGTTTAATTAAGGGTCCTTTTATGTGCCCTTTTGTGTAGGCAATTTACACTCACTCGAAAGAAAACCTTTAGTTCTTTGAGTTTTTCGATAGGATAAAACAGGCTTCTTTTTAACACATCATAGCTGTACCATATTTCCTTTCTAAAATGCAGTCTTTGGCCAGGTGTGGTGGTTCATGCGTGTAATCCCAGCTACTGGTGAGTCTGAGATGGGTTGATCACTTGAGCCCAGTAGTTTGAGACTGCAGTGAGCTGTGATTGTGCTACTGCACTCCACCTCAGGTGATTCTATAGAGTAATATGGTTGTGCCAGTGACTAGAAACACTTTTCTAATTTTAATCCTGTAATTTCACTAAGATCAAAGCAAATTGAAACTCACCTAAACCAGACTATTTCAGTAGAATCAAAAGGCGCAGAGGTTTGAGTTTATATTTGAGATTTGTGGGATGCTTATTTTAAAATCTTTGAGATCTCACAAAAGGACTGTTTTGTTTTTAACTGTTCCCTCCTTCAGTCAGTACTTTATCCTATTGCTAGATTTGTAAATACGTATATGGTATCTATATACATCTCTGTAGTACACAAGACCTTTAAAAAGACTCTTTAGATTTTAATTATGTTTTATTTACTCCCCCTTTCACCAGCTAAAAGTAAATGAAGTAAAAACAAATATCTAAATGTGTGATTTACAAAATTTACACATACATTTATCTTTTCAGAAATCACGTTTGCATAAAGTTCATTAACTGAGTTCAATGTCTGCTAATTTATAAGATACTTTCCCTGCCTTATATATTCAGCCAAGGCAGCATATTCCAGTGGTGGTATTGTTAATTATATCAGAATTACGAACATCAACACTTTCTCAAAAGTACTGAATGAGAGCGAGTTTCTAGATCTTCAAATTCAGGTAATTTAATTTAACAAAGAGCTTTAGGACTCGTTGCAGTCACCTAGCAATTACTCATAAAATTGTTTTTAATTTCATCTGAGTTCCTTGAGAGCCACTGTGTTGAAGATTCTGTTTTGGGGATTTATGTGCAGTCAGATAATTCATATTTTGTATTTCTGTACAAAATCAATAGAACAAGACAAAAGCAAACTTACAGAAAATTAGTAAAAACATTTTTGTATGGTCTCATACTAGAGAATATAAAGCAGATAAAAGATTTTTATTGGCTAAAAACTAAACTTTGCTACCTCTGGAATACGTTTGTAATGAACAAATGATACACATACAAAGTGTTAGAAAGCTCAACCAAAGAAGTTAGTATGTTCTTTTGGAAATGAGAATGTCTTCATGTTCCAGTGACGTTTAGTATCTGGAATGCAGTAGCAGCCTGATCTTACTTTAGAGATTTTAAAGTTAGATCTACCAAGAAATGGCTGCAAAAGGTATTACATCTGGCTTCCTGAGCACTTTGATTAGTTACCCAAGAGTTGTGATTACTATGATATGACATAGTACAGCTGTAAAAAAATAAAGACAATTTTAAGTTTTATCCTGGTGTGTATACACAGCTTTGCTATGTTACAAGAAAGGTATTTTCTTTGTGATGAGTTTAGTGTAATAAATCAAACACATGTATAACCTATAAGTGATAGGTTTAAAAAGTATAAATATATTGAAACACTGCTCAGATTTCATAGTCTTTTTTTTTAAACAAAGTTCTTTTGGTACTTAAGTCAGTAAGCCTTCTTCTTTGCATTATTTTTTAATAGTGAAATACCAGTTGCTGCCATGTATCGAGTGCCCAGGTGGGCACTGTTCTATGCTTCACACATGTTAACTCAGTAAAATTTCCCTACAATGCTGTTAGGTAGGTATTATTATTATCCCCATTTTACAGATAAAGAAGCTGAAACATGGAGATTTTAAAGCAGTTTTTTGGTAACTGGTGGAGCCCTGGCATTCAAATCCTGGCATTCTGTTTCCAGAGCCTATTGTGTGACCGCCTATTATTCCCAGAATTCTGGGAAGGCATACTCTGCTATTAAATACTATGTACATTAGAAATAAGGCAGTTCATTTTATATATGCATGTGGTAAGATTATAGAACAAAAAGACAACAGTCATTTAACAAATAGTAGCAAATAAGCTGAAGGGTTGACTTCAGTAACTTTAGCATGTAGTTATGTTTACTATTTTTCTCATGGTTGGAACCTAATATGTTGATTTAAGCAATGTCTATAGTTAATTCATTAGAATGAAAGGACAGAAATATAGTGGATGATGACTCAAGGGAGAAAAAAGCTTGATATAATGGTTTTTAAATGTTTAATACTATTTCAAATATAGGAACCATGAGTGAAAAATAAACTCCGGGATCGCAAGGAATCTGGGGAGTATCCTAAACTTAGAGTTCATTCTGTGTTACTGTAAAAAGTCTGAGGACCTCAGGCCGGGTGTGATGGCTCACGCCTGTAATCTCAACACTTTGGGAGGCTGAGGAAGGCAGATCACCTGAGGTCAGGAGTTCAAGACCAGACTGGCCAACATTGTGAAACCCCATCTCTACAAAAATGCAAAAAGTAGCCAGGCATGATGGCACATGCCTGTTGTCCCAGATACTCGGGAGGCTGAGGCAGGAGAATTGCTCGAACCTGGAAGGCAGAGGTTGCAATGAGCCGAGATCGAGCCACTGAACTCCAGCCTGGGTGACAGAGCGAGACTCTGTCTCAAAAAAAATGTCTGAGGACCTCTCAGTGGGATTCTCATTTCTGATACATCTCTCTTTTCAGGATCACTCGCATACTAGCATTACTAAGGACTTAATTAGAGAAGCTTCTTTCCAGAAAAGAAAGAAAAAACCATGTGTTGGAATAAGTTAAGAGACATTGTTAGGCTTATCTGAACACCATAAATCATCCTATACAGTTTATTTGTAGAACCTTTTACGTTTTTGGAATGGTTGACATTTTATCCTTGCAGTTGTCTATAGAAAAGTTTGAGGGGTAGGGAGTGGGGAAAAAGGATTATTGTTCTTGAATTATCTCCTGTGATAGAGGTCTCAGGTCTTGAAATCAGCCCTTTGGCATTAATGAATCTTGCTCATTAACTCTTGGGAGTGGGGGCAGTGGTGTGGTCCTTGGATTCTTTCTAAATTGTTTTTCTCCAACTTGGAAATATGGTTCTCTTCTAACTTTTCCCTTTTTTGGAAAAAGTGATGTCTTTTCTGGTAGAAGAAGAAATTTTACTTTTGAAAAATGCTCATAAAAAGAAATCTACATAATTTGCAGTATCCTAGTATTTTAATTCATTATTGTAAGTAAGCAGTAATTATATAGGTTCTATTACAGAAAGTATAACTGCTTTATTATATTCAATCTTCTAGTTCTGTGATTGGTAGGTTAATTTTTTTCCAGGTTTGTAGAAGTACCATTGTAACAACCTCCTTAGTGTATGGACTTGAGCAAATGTTATATTCACAGGTAACTGTTTCTTTTGAACTCTGAGCATCTTTCTTTATCCCAGGATTTCTGATATGGATAGCCTTGATGCGGTTAAGGGTAAACGCAATAAAATCACCTTACTTGGCTCTTTCCCTTTCTTTTTACACTTCATAGTTCTCCTTTTCTGTCCCAAAGCTAAACGTGGGGTTTAATTCTCTCAGATTATAAAGCATTTAGAGAGTCACTTAGCTAGGATTTTCTAAGCACTTTTATTTTAACTTTCATGAAAAATTTCAAACATACAGAAGTAGAGAGAATATTGTAATAAAACTTCCATATATCCATATTTCAGCTTCAACAGCTATCACCTCATAGACAGTAGTGTTTTATCTGTATTTGTATTTGCCCTACTTGCTCCTTCTCAATTATTTTGAATCAAATTCCACGTCATTCGTAAATATTCCCAGATATATAATATAGATAGTGATTATTTTTAAAACAACCATAATACTCTTATCACGCCTTAAAAATTAGCAGCAATTACTTAATATTATCAAACCACACAGATATAAAGCATGTAAAGATGCTATCTTTTAGCAATTGAAGGCATTGAAAAATTAACATTTCAGAATGTGATTCGTGTTAAAGTGGCTTTTGTCTTGTGAACGATGAGAAGGGGAGAACGTGTGGGAAAGGTCTTTTAAAATTCTGAGACAGTATTCTTAGAGTTCTGGGTTTTTCAGTCTTAAACTAAAATGAACTAAGTCTCAGTCTGCTATCAAAATATACAAGCTATTATACATTGGCCACTAAGGTGAAGTGCAAGCACACTTGTGATATGCATATTATGTGAAGTCAGAACTTTAAAAATAAGGAAACAAACACTTTTTTGAAAGGCTGGAAAAACTGCCTTAACATTTAAAAATAGTTCTTAGAGAAAAATTTGTCAGGTGATTGGCCTTAATTTGAGAAATTATTAGTTTTCATCTTCATTTTTATTGGAAGGAAAAGGAAGAAAATAGTTATTTGTGTACTTCTAATCAAGTGACCTAAACAGTTTTCTTTTTCCTTTGCTCTATAAAAGATTAGTAGTTTAAATAATTGATGTTAAGTGTCTCTGAATTCCTGTGGTTTGAAGGCTTTGCACATATTAACTTTCTCTTCCTGACTGAAAAGGATGTGTGTGATAGTATCTTTTTTCCTTAGTTAGTCTAAATTTAGATTTCTTGATCATGAATTAGAAAGCCTGTGAGTGTATGTGAATGTTAGAGTATGACTGTTTTCTTATTTTTAGCTGCTTTTGCTGCTGAACTTCCTTTTTTCACTGCTTGATGCAGTTAAGGGTAAATGCAGAGCTGATACTGGTGTAATGCAGCTTCTAGGCCAGAACATTTGCATATAATATGTTCTATACCAGGAGCTTGAAATGGGGACTAAATGCAATTTGTGAATGAAGCACATTAATTTGCTAAACTAGCAGCTATGTCAGATTTTAAAAATAAATTTTTGCTGTCAGTTCAGGCTAGCACAAGTTATTTTCTGTAATTTAAATGAATAAAAGCAAAAGTTTAAAACATTATCTGGATCAAATGTAATTTTGAATTCCTGGCTTACAGAGAAAGCACTTGTTTATGTCTGGTTGCCATTTACCCAGCTCTCTGTTCTCCCATCTGTCATAATGCTGACCCAGTTTGGGATTAGAGTAGGGATTTACCACACGCACAAGTTTATACATGCATGCACACATGTACGTGTGAATTTGTACCTAAGTATTTCACTTAACAAATTGGATTTCAGCATTGATCTTCTGCTAAATGGAAATTTGAAAAAATTGTCTATGATTATTTTCTGCTTTTAGAGTTGGATTACAGATTACATTGAAAAAAATGGAAAACTTCCAGAAACCCTCTCCTTTCTAATACATTTCAGCTATTTTGCTTATGGTCTCTTTCCTGTTCCTCCCCTGACCCATTCTTATTTCTATCACCTCAGCCAGCTTTATCATCATAACCCTGTACCCCTCCCCTACCAAGTAGAGCGGGGACTAAGCAGTGATTAAAACATTGGAGCAAACCTGAATGGCTTAATTCATTTTAAAAATTAGAAGGTTCTGCTGCCCATTTATCCATCAGATAAGAGGCAAAATAAACAGAAAAGCTTAGCTTTAGTTATTACAGTTTATGTTTTCATCTTAAACATGTAGCATACCAAGCTATGGTAACTGTAGACTTCCCAAATGGCATTCAGATTCCAAACTAGAAAATGCTTTTATTTATTTACTCCAGAATAAATAAAATGTCACAGACAAGAAGTTAATGTATTTACCTCCTAAAATGACTTTAAAGATTGAGGTGGTTTAGTATTTAGTACTGAAACTTGGAATCAAACAGTTCTCGGTACAAAATGTCCAGGAATAATGAGGAAACAGCATGGCAGCACTGCCATGGTTTTTGTCTTTGGGGGATTGTTGTATGCAGGCAGGATGACTTTTGTGTCTCACATCTTGAATCGAGAGGTGATAAATAAACCTAATTTACCTAGCAGTTAGGTGTAACAGCAGTCTGCTCCCTAGAGTTTATCCAAGAAAAAGGAAATAGCAAATGTCTCCAAGCAATAAAAATATTACACAGATTCTTATAACCAAATTTATAAACTTTACTCCTAGAAGATTTTCAGAGTTCAACGTTGTTCCTTTTTTTTTTTTTTTTTTTTTTTTTTGAGACAGGGTCTTGCTCTGTCACCCAGCCTGGAGTGCAGTGGCACAAACACAGCTTACTGCAGCCATGAACTCATGGGCTCAAGCAATCCTCCTACCTCAGTAGTTGGGGCCACAGGCATGTGCTACCATGCCCAACACTTTATTTATTTATTTATTTATTTATTTATTTATTTATTTATTTTGTAGATACAAAATCTCACCATGTTGCCCGGACTGGTCTCAAACTCTTGGGCTTATTCGATCCTCCAACCTCATCCTCCCGAAGTGCAGGGATTACAGGCATGAACCAATGTGCCCAGCTCATTTACTTTTATTTTAGACACGTGTAGTATTATTTTAGGTAAACAGTTTAAAACTGATTATTTCAGCACATAGCAAGAGATTTGCTTTAGATAGTGAAAACAGTCAGCTTCTATGATAAAAATTCCTTATTGTTATTTAGTTCTCAAAGTAGACTCCCTAAACTCTGTGGTTACATTCCATAATTTAGTCAATTTCTTCAATACCATATTGCTTTAATTGAGAAGGGACTCTACACAAAGTAAAGTAATAATACTACTATTATTCAATAATAAAATTATAATATGTTTACAGAGTGCTTTTTGCTTTTCAGTTAAAATACTTTCATTCATATTGTCTTATTAAAAAATAGATTATTTCTTCTTAGTCAGATCCTGGTGATGGTGGGGAAAAAAAATCCTTCAAAGCTGACAGAATTCCTAGCATAGCATTCTGAAGTTTAGCGGAAAATAGCCCTCAGCACCTACCTAATATGTCCTAAAAGCATCATTGTGTGATAAGTGATATTTTTGATGACTCCATGCAGAGACTGGTTATTTGATAGTTATTGAGAGGTGCTAAACTTACCTACATCAGAAATGTATAGATTATTCAGCTGTTCACAAAGATAGCTCCCAAAGATAGCTCCCAAAGATAGCGCTAACATAGACCTGTATGAGTTCAGTTCCTTCATTGCAGTAGGTAAGTTATCTAGACATCTTTCATTGAGTGCTTTTCTGTTTGAATTGGCATCTGTTTAATCACTTTGTGAATGACATAGGTATAGAAACCCACTCATCTGGTAACTTTTAGGTAGATTTTTAGGCAGTTCAGAAAGCACACTGAGAATTTCCATAAAATGACAGTAACATTGCCTGAAGTTTTATTTTATGGTTCTGGGTTGGAAAGATAGTACATATTTGGGAACAAAGTAGCATTCAGAAGAGCAACAATAAAATGGGGTTTTGTTTGTTTAGTTTAGCTATGGGTGTACATATGCCTTGGCTTCTAGACCTCACAAATTGATTTGTTCAGGAAGTTAACACATTTCTAACTTGGATAAAATAATTTTAATGTTAATATCTTTGATCTATGGTAGGTGGGTAATTCATGGTCATTTCCCAAAGTATGCATTTATCATTTTTTGGTATCCAGACTAGAGGATCTCAGAAGTTTGAAGCTGATTTATTATAAGAGATATTCCCCCCCCACACACCCACCCATTTCCCACTCATCTAACTCATTCTATTTGAAATCTCAGCTGAGTCTTTTTCTCTGGGATGCTGTCTCAGACCCTTGTAAATCTGTATTGGTGCTCACTCTTTGTGCCCAATGACACAGGATTTCTGTTGTAGTACACACTGGATTGACTTTTCAGTTGCTACCATGTTTTGCCCAGAGTTAGGACAATTCATAGGGGTTGGGAACTAATAGTTGCGAACTAACACAGTAATAATAATTTTTAAATATTTGCCCAACATATATTTAATAGAAGAGGAATAAACTGATTTTCTTTTTATAACATTTCTATATAGAAACAAATACCTACTAATTCATTTTCTGCTGGCCAATGCAGGGTCAGTTTTCTAAAAATAATTAGACAAAACATTTCTGAAGGTTTGGTAGTTTTAATCCCTTAGTTTTTATTGCATGATTTTTCTGAACCAGACAGCTTCTAAAGGGCATTTTTATTTATTTATTTATTTTTTTTTGAGAGGGAGTCTCACGCTGTTGCCCAGGCTGGAGTGCAGTGGCGCGATCTCGGCTCACTGCAAGCTCCGCCTCCCGGGTTCCCGCCATTCTCCTGCCTCAGCCTCCTGAGTAGCTGGGACTACAGGCGCCCGCCACCGCGCCCGGCTAATTTTTTGTATTTTTAGTAGAGACGGGGTTTCATTGTGGTCTCGATCTCCTGACCTTGTGATCCGCCCGCCTCGGCCTCCCAAAGTGCTGGGATTACAGGCTTGAGCCACCGCGCCCGGCCCTAAAGGGCATTTAAAATTACACAGTAAAATTTAATTAATTCTGGTAAAAATATATTGTTCAGTTTTGGAACTTCAGCTGACTACAACCACACATGGCCATCTTATTCCAGTGGTGTATTTCTGGACAGCAGCCCGCCTAGGTCATTCTTTAATAAAACTCTGGTCTGTCTCACTAGCTCATGTGCTGGGAGGGCATGGCACATGGGCATCTTATTCAGCTTTATAGTAGGCCCTTATATCTTAGGCCTATTACAGTGCTTGGAAAAGAGTGGGTTTCAATATTTATTTGATGACTTTTTGAAAGAGTATTAAAGTTTTTCTTTTTACTCATTTATAAAATTTGGCATCTCAAAATTTTTATTATTTTTTATTATATAGTTGTTATAGATCTCTATATATTAAATGATTATTTGTGATAACAGTAGAAGTTCTTAGTAGGTTTTCATGTTGTTGCCATTAATTTGTTCTAGATTTTCTGTTTGGCAGAATATAAATTTGTTTTCCTTGAGAACATCTGTAAGCTAGCAGGCAGGCTCAGTTTTAGTTAAGGACTAATGAGTAAAGTTTGTAACTGTGGAAAGACCTTGTATGATTTTTGATATTTGAAGTAAATAAAACAACCTGTATTTATTCATATTGGCTGTGCAATATAACTTCACAAAATCTACAGCAAAATAACATTAGATACTCTTTTAGAAAAAGAAAGATTCTAAATTGAACCTAAAACTACTGTTTCTTCTTGGATTAGACCTAATAACTGGGAATAGAAATTAACCCTCTTGAATAAGTTGAAGAAGGATGATTTTCATTTCTTCTTTTGTAACTCTGAACATTATTTCATTAGATAACCAGAACAGTGTCACTAATACTCATTAATTACATCTTTTTCTTCTGAGGATTTTCATTTTATTTCAAAAGTGGCTCTGGCTGTTCTTCCCCAAAGCATATGAGAATATTGTGGTGGTGTTTAAAGGTTGCTTTATTTCTTGAAAATAATGATGCAAAGTGAATTTAAAAAGTAGCAGTTTGAGGAATTGAATACAGTCGTCTCTCAGTATGAGGGAAGGATTTGCTCAGGACGCTACCATCACCCAGTACCAAAATCCACAGATGCTTCAAGTCCGTGATATAAAATGGTGCAGTATTTGCATTTAACCTATGTACATCCTTTCCTATATGTTGAATTATCTCTAGATTACTTACAACTAATACAATTTAATGTCATTATATGTAGTTTTTTATTTGCATTATTTTAAATTATTGTATTATTTTCAATTTTTTCCAAATATTTTCAACCTGTGGTTGGTTGAACCTGCGAATGCAGAGTCTCGAGGATACAGCCAGCTTTACAACTGTTCATATTTTACTTAAATAAATTTGCCTTCGCCTTAAGTTGTTTTGGTGTTTCTCAGACTTTGGTTCTTATTGAAGATAATTTCTTTTCTCGTTACAACAAAAAAAGGTTTATGATTTTCAAGAAGAAAAATAATTTCTGAGCAAAGATAAAATGAAGAAGAATACTATGGCTAGCCGGAGAAGCGTTTCCTGAAGTTCTATGCAATTACTGAAGTTTGGCTGTAATTTGGTTCTCAGCAAGGCAAAGAGAGATACCTGATTGATAATAAGATTCGTAATATTCATAAATTAAAACTATACCAATTGCTTAGGATAAGGAATTTTTTTTCTGGCACTGAAGTCTGAGAGAAATGTCTTACATAGGCCCTTATAAAGGAGACATTGACTAGCTCTTTCCAAGTAAATGTAATAGGTATTTTTAATGACATAACTCTTAGTCACAATTGGGTAAAAATGACTCTTTAGAAAATAGCACTGTCCAATAGAAGTAGAACACAACATATGCAATTTTAAATTTTCTGGTAGCCACATTAAAGTTAAAAGACACAGGTAAAATTAATTTTAATAACATTTCACCTGATATATCCGAAATATTATAATTTCAACTTCTAATTGATACAAAATTATTGATGGTGTTTTACCTTTTTTCATACTAAGTCTTCAGAATCTAAGGTGCGTTATACTTAGAGCACATCTGAGTTCAGATGTCAGATTTTCGTTAGAAATAGTCTATAGTTCATAAAATTTACAGTTGAAAAAATAAATTCATATACCCAAGTTCCAAACATGCACAAGGTTTTCTGGTAACTGAATCTCACATATCAATTTTTAAATTTAAATTAATTTGAAGTGCTCAATAGCTGTATATGGCCAGTAGCTACTGCAGGGAACAGTGCAACTCTAGAGTATCTAGAGTTAGAAAAATCTTACCCGAGAGTACACATCAGAATCACCAGATACCTTCAACATATATGACCTTGGAAATGATTTAGTACGTCTGGGGTGGTTTGGAATATGTATTTTGGAAAGTTCCACAAATATATTCTGATTTATACACTTGGCTAAGAATGTATTAATCCAGAAGAGAAAATGAGCTGCGTATACTTAAAGTGATATAACCATGAGTGGTGGTTCTTGCAGGTGGGCTTTGTACAAGAGTTCAGCAATAAGAGCCCAAAGTGCAGATATTCAACATTCCCAGCTTGAAAACTCTTAGAATTGAATTTTGAATTGGCTAAACCCTATGCTGATTTGAAAGGGAACGTTTACATGGGGAATAAATAATGGCGAGACTGTCAATACATTCAGAGAATTGTGGACTTCAAGATGTAAACCCTGTGGCCCCTTTGGAGAGGCTTCTGGAAGGATACAGGTATTAAGCTAGGCCTTTTACAAATTCATAAGATTTAGATGGGGGACCATTCCAAGTGTAGGAACATTAGTGCGAGTACAGCCTATATTGGCGAAGAAATTTTGAAGTGAGATGGAAAGCCAGAGTCAGGGAGAAAATTTCGAATTTTGTTTATTTAAAGGGCAGCATGAAGGTACTTGGATATTTGAGAGAAAATAGGGAGTGTATCAGTTAGGAATGCTTTTAGCTGCAAAAACAACCAACCAAAAAACCACAAAAACTCCAAACAACCCCAACTAATAGTGACTTTATCACTAAAGATATTTAATTATCTCACATAACAAGAAACTGGGGAAAAGGCATTCTGGCTAGTCTAGCAACTCAGTGATGTTATCAAGCAGCCAGGTATTTTCATTATTGGAGGCAGGCTTTTTATCCTTGTGCTTGTTGCTCAGTAGTTGCAAGATAGCTGTGTAGCTCTAGGTATCACAACCAATTGAAAGACAAGAAGAGCAAGGGGTGTGGAATGGCATGGAGGGCATGGCAGGGACAGCATCATCTACCAATTTCCTTCCGCAGCTCTCTCTTCTTTTCAGCATAGGATTAAATTTCCTAGAAGCCCCCATCAGTCTTCCATACATCTCTTTGTCCAGAGCTAGGTCACATGGCTAGTACTAGTTGCAATGGAGTTTACTGTAGCTCTGATGTCCTCTTCACTGTGTTAAACATTGCTTCATTTTAAAATACTCTTACTTAGGAAGGAATGAAACAAACATGGCATGTATCAATTAATACTGAGTTTAGCAATTAGTAACTTCTAAATCATACTTAGTAGGTTAAAATAAGTAAAGAGTTTTTATTATTCTGCAACAAGAAATTTGGAAGGTGGCATTCCAGGTCTAGTACAGTGGCCTGAGAAGTGCCTTCAAGGGACCAGTATCCTCCTGTCTACTTGCTCTGCTTTCCTTAGTTTATGGATTTCCTCCCCATAGTCCAAAGATTATCATATAATAATTTCAAAGATCACATTGTGTTCTGGGTGGTGAATAAATGGATGGGCAAAAGGCTTTTCCCTAGCAGTGCTTTGAGAAATGACCCTTCCTCCCCAGGTGCTTTAACCTATACCACCGTTGACTCGAACTATGTCAAGGGTCTATGCATAGCTAGTAAAAGTTGAGCACATTTTCCAGGTGTTTATTGTAAAGGCCCAAAATTCATAATTGTTAACAGTGAGCAAAAGAACACATTCCCACATTGTAGCCAGCCTTTCAAACTAAATCATTTTGTGTCCTTCTGTTGTGTGTGCAGCTACTTCTTCCTAAGCAGAGTGCTGGTTTCCAATCATAGCTTGCATTATAAACAACATTGGTTCAAATAAGGCAAATCAGTTTCCTTAATTTAAAATAACTAATTCACATGTAGAAAATTCACTGTTACACTAAAAATACCTGTATTTTCACATAGTAGAATATTAACTAGTTGTTAAATATTTACAAAGGCTATGCACAAAATGTATTATACACCACTGGTCTTCAGTTTACAAATCCAAAAGATGCCTTGTCTTCATCTTCTTGGCCTCTCAGCAGCACTTAAAACAGTACCGCATCTAGCCTTTTAAACACTTTCTTCTTTTGGTTTCTGTGACCCTATATACATGATTTTCTTGCTATCTCATTAGCTATTCCCTCTCAGTTTCTTTGGCCAACTCTCTATTTGCTTTTTAAATATTAGCCTTCTTCAGAGCTCAGTCTGTGCTCTCTTCTGTCTCTCTCTTTTCTAGAATTGGATCAGTTCCCAGGCTAAATACCACTTAAATGCTGATGACCCCCAAATGTGTATTTCTAGCCCAGATGATCTCCTCTGAATCCAGTTATTTTTAACATCTCACTTTTTAAAAAACAGACATGTCAAATTTAGGATTGATCCTATTGATACCATCATCATTCTCCCAGTTGCTCAATCAGGTTTGTGGAATAACCTTAATTCCTCAGTTTCTCCATTATTCACATCACAGACCTCAGCAAGTTGTATGTTTTACCCCTGAAATATACAGTTGGCCTTTCATATTCGTAGGTTCTGTGTCTGTGGATTGACCAACTGTGAATTGAAAATATATGGGAAAAAAAATTTCACAAAGTTTCAAAAAGCAAAACTTGAATTTTCTGCAGTCTGAGTACTATGTGGGATCCACACAAATGAAGTAATATATAGTGATTTGTATTAGGTATTAAAAGTAATTTAGAGGTGATTTAAAGTATATACGAGGATGTGCTAGGTTATATGGAAATACTGTGCTATTTTCGATCAGGAACCAGAGCATCCTTGCTTTTTGTTATCTGCAGGGTGGGGGTCAGAGGGCAGGGTCCGGAAACGTAGCCCCCACTAATGCTTAGAGATGACTCTGTATTTAATGGAAACATACCTTCTTCACTGCCTCTACCCCTGTCCAGGCTTTTGTCATCTCAACTGGACTCCTGCAAAGTCTTCTAACTGGTCTGTCAGCTTCTGTTTCTAAAGAAAGAATGCTTTATCCATACAACAACCAGGATGACCTTCAATGTAAATTGGACTGTGCTCCACTGCTGAAAACTTTTTAATGGTTTCACAGTCCACTTTAATATTTAAAGTCCTTCCCAAGCTGTGTGAAATCTGACTCTTGCTTGTTCTTCAACCTCATTGGTGGCTCTCTTCCTCAGTCACCATTCTGTCCTGATTTATTTATTTTTTCCTCAGATGTACTAAGGCTTTTTCTTTTCTGCTTTGGAGTTTTTATGCATGAAGTTCCCACTGCCTCAGTTGTTCTGCCACCTACTCTTTGCTTTTCCGAGTCCGTCTTCAGGTTTCAGTGCAAGTATCACTTTCTGAAGCTCCTCTCCCCAGGTTCCCTATTCTAGGACCCTGTTGACCCTGTTATTTCTTTATAGCACTTTCCCGCAAGTTGTCTTTTGTTTGTTTCCTTGTTTACCTGTCTTCATCACTGTACCGTTAGCTCCATGTTTTCAGACATCCATCTGTGTACTGTGTACACATCATGTGTACCCAGTAGGTGTCTAGGGTAGGTGCTCAAAATTTTTGAATGCATGATTAATAGTCATGCATCTTGGAGAGATGTTTATATTATTTTGAGGAAAAGAAAGATTGATGTTTCTATTGAGCATGATCATACTGTGTTAAAAATATTAATAGTCTTTAGTTATTCCAATTTTTTTTTCAATTAAAACTTAAAAACTCTTCTAACTTGCAGTTTTATACCTGAGCACAACGGGAGATCATTGAATGCAACTACTACTTCCCTAAGAGGGGAACGCAGAAAATAATGTGCTACTTTATATTTTTACAAAAAGTTTTAGAGCTTACAAAATACATTCATATTGTCTCATTTGAGCTTCACAGTAGTCTTCTGAGTAGTTGGGGTATTTAACTTTATGTAAGCACTGGTCTTACTACTAGGCATGTGACTTTGGGAGGTAAGTCATTTGCAAAATGAGACTATGAGGGTGGTGTGGGTATCCATAGAATTAATATATATGACAATATTTTGTAAACTACGCAAGACAAAACAGATGTTGGTGATAATGATACTACAACTAAGAAACTTAGCTTCCAGGACAGTTAAGTTAAGTGGCATGTCTAGGATGTCACAGGTATTAAGTGGTGTGATTGATAACCAAACCCAGTCTGTATAGTGAAATGAAAAAATTTTGAGTGGTAACATACTAGAATGTCTTCATAAATCTATATGTGAGGTGAGGGGAGTGGGAGCTTCGGTTTTGAAATTTTGTAATTAATTTAAAATAGTAATGTCATGCTTTATTAAATGGTCATATACGCACTGTATGCATTGAGTCTACACTGAGCAAATGAGAATACTGTGACACCTTTTTATACATTTGATACAAAATTAACTTGCTAGCTATACATTAAATATTTAACGAATTTTTTCCATCTTAAGAGTTGGAAGGAAAATGGAAGTTGATTTTTAATGATCTAGAATAGATTGTAGTGAAAGCTGCCTAAGCAGCTTCTTTTTGTTCATTTTTCCCTTTAGCAAACAGAGGCTTTGAGAATTTCCTCATATAGACCTGATTTCTCTTATAAGTGCTATAAAAGCTGTTTTAATTCATGTTCGTTAATCATTGTGGTTTTTTAACCCACTACAAAGAATTTATAAAATAGACTATTATAGTACGTTTAACCATTAAGTAGCAATAGACAGTTCTTTTAAAATTTGAAAAATGTGGGAAATATTAAAAAGTAGCAAAAAGCCATCCATATTGTTACCTCCCAAAGATAGCCTGTGTAAATATTTTGGTTTCTGTCTTGGCAATTTTGCAGTTAACTGTTAGAGGTAAGTCTTGAATCAACTTTTGCCTTCTCTTTTTCAGAATTCCTTTTTTTTTTTTTTTTTTTTCCCAGAACCGCAATCATCATAGCTGATTGCTTCCTTGAGGGCTATATTTGATCTGAACAGTGATGCTATTTAGACTACACTAGATACTATACTTACAGTTATTAAATTAAGTCATACTTCATTGAACAGCAATGTAAACAGTTACTTGGATAATAATAACTATTGAATAAAAAGGAGCCTTAAAAATTCATAGAATTAACAGGAAAAACTCGATGTAGAATTGTGGTTGAAGTCAGTAATTTGGTGGAGAGCAGAAAATAAAGGGATAAAAGGCAATGAGAACTGAAGTCTGAGGTACTTGAATCACAGAACTCAGGAGCAGTAAGGCAGCTAAACTGGCAGGCTAGATTCTTAGGCAGCTGCCCAGTTTACGGACTAGGGAATTGAGCCTTCAGCAGTGAAGTGACTTACCCAAGATTATATAGTCAGCTAGTGTAAAAACAGGACTAGGAGAGTCCAGGATTCCTGACTTACAGTTTAACCTTTGTTTCCCATACAAGAAGTAGCAAGAACTGGGCTTGACGTTATAGAAAATGAATTCTACAAATATTAACTTTATATGAAGTTTGTGGCACCTATGTTCTCTTTAACAATAGCTGGGTCTCTGTGGAAGAGGAAAGAAAATATGGTAAACCTTCAGATTCAAATGCCCAAATTCATATTCTGACCAATTCCTTTTTGGTATCATTACCCTTTCTTTGTGATTTCATCGTTCTGAAGTATACTACATATTAGAATAACTGATAATTATAATTGAAATGATAAAATATGGTATATATTAAATATTAGTTTGGAAATACAGTCTCACGGTGGGAAAGAACAAGATAGAGGATATTATTATAAAACTTAAAAATTGCACCATAGACACAAAAGCTGTTGAAGAAAGCATTACAGATCACAAAAGGCAATAAAGTGAATTATGAGTTTGCATGTGTATCACTGGGTCAGAAGAGATGGCAGAGCCATGGCCAATATACCCCTTCAGGCAGTGAACACATGTGAAGCCAGTTTTGGAGTGAGAAAAATGCTTTTTAATATTTCTGAAGTTAAGCCAAAGAATGCCTCAGTATTTATAATGAAGCAAAGATCTGGGTCCAATTTAAGAAGGTGTTAGACTGGGGTCAGTAAATATATGGCACCCTTGCACCTCAGCACTGCATCCACCATACTCCCTGCCCCTCAGCACTACCCTTTACTTACGACAGACGTGGATGATTAATAGCAACTCATTTTCCACTGAACCTAGAGATGGTTTAAGATCCTTCTTAATGGAACGTATTTTCAGCAGCTCCTCTAAATTAATAATTGGCAAGAGTGATAAACTTTGTTTTCCAGGCCGGCATTAGATATTTTCTGGATATTTTTCTTGCTAAAGTAGACTAATGTAAAAGTTAGTAAATCAATCAGTAACCATAGAAGAAGAGCTAACTACTCACTTGCTGAGTAATAAAGGTTTTTTCTCTATAGCACAGTTTTATCTAATTGGATGCTAGTATGTAATTTTACTAACATAGAAATACAAGATACGACTTTGTGGGGCATTTTGGTTTTGATTTTTTGGTTTTGAGACAGCGTCTTGGTCTGTCGCCCAGGCTGGAGTGCAGTGGCACAATCTCGGCTCACTGCAACCTCTGCCTCCTGAGCTCAAGCTATTCTCCTGCCTCAGCCTCCCAAGTAGCTGGGACTACAGGCACACACCACCATGCCCAGCTAATTTTTTATATTTTTATTAGAGACAGAATTTTACTGTGTTGGCGAGGCTGGTCTCAAACTCCTGACTTTAGGTGATCTGCCTGCCTTGGCCTCCAAAGTGCTGGGATTACAGGCATGAGCCACCATGTCCAGCCACAAGGTACAACTTTGGATGCATACCACTTTATTCTAGAATGGCATTTGTAATGCCATAGTTTTCTGGAAATCCTTAGTAGTTTTAGAAAATGGTAGAATTGTTAAGAATTTATTTTTAAATCTATCCTGTATATAATTTAATGTTGGATAATTGCATGGAAATTGTATATAATGAATATGTGAAATCATGTTCTATCAACTTCTTGAATGTTGTGATGTTTCAACCATTCATTCAATAAAAAAATATGGGAGGGTAGGTTATAATTAAGCCAAACCAGTTGTACTAGGGAGTGATTCCCACCCCCCCAAGTTAGAGGAGACTATTTTTTATTAAAAAGATATATAGCATATACAGTCATGTTTCTCAAAGAGAAGGCAGTATTGGGGATGTAAGAGCCGTTTTCTAAGTGTAGATGCCCATGCTTTCATCCCACACGGCAGACATATCAGACTCTTGGAAGGGGGGGCCCAGGCCAGGAAATATAATTTGAAAAAACTCCCTAGATGATTTTGAATCTACCTTGCCCTCAAGGACTGCTGAAATCTGGGAACTTTAAGAATTTGGATTCTAAAATTGGGTTTGTTTTCCAGACAGAATTCCCAAGAGAGAATTACTGTGGAAAGCTGCTATAGACCATTTAATCCATCATCCATTGTGATAAAATGGCAGACATTCTTAGTTTGGTATAGGTGTACTATGTGTTTTACATAAATCTTAGTATTTCTGATATTTTAAATACCTTTTAATTATTGAGTAGTCTCTTTAGAGAGTTGTTTTTTATTTAAATCATTGGCTTAGCTTAATTAAATGGTCCCGTATTTCTGAATCAGATGGCTATTTTGACATTTAATAATCCTGGCTCTTTCAAGTTAGTACTGTTACCTGAGATACAGAATTATACATAACCAAGTTGTATATATATGTGCATGTGTATTTCAGGCCACATGCACGTGTGTTGTGTATGTTCAGATCATTGGAAGGTAGGAATGATCGAATGCATTATAAGCTGTTTCTGTAATCTCTGTTGTTTATAGCTATAAATCATGTTCATTGTGGAAATTTGGAAAAATGTGAAAAGGATAAAGTAGAAATCTGAACGCATTATGCTGTCCCCCAGAAATAATATCTGTTGCGTTATTCAGTTTCTTCCTGGTTCAATCTTTGGAGGTGCTGTTTGCAGGAGTTTATCCATTTCTTCTAGGTTTTTTTTAGACTGTGTGTATGGAAGTATTCATAGTAGTCTCCCAGGGTTTTTTGTATTACTGTGGGGTCGGTGGTGATGCTCCCTTTTTCATTTCTCATTGTGTTTATTTGGATCTTCTCCCGTTTTTCTAGCTAGTGGTCTATCTTATTTAATCTTCAAATAACCAAATCCTGGATTTGTTGTTCTTTTGGATGGTTTTTCACATCCCAGTTTCCTTCAGTTCAGCTCTAATTTTGGTTATTTCTTGTCTTCTGCTAGCTTTGGGGTTAATTTCCTCTTATTTCTCTAATTCTTCTAGGTGTAATGTTAGGTTGTTAATTTGAGATCTTTCAGACTTTTTGATATGGTTATTCAGTGGTACAAACTTCCCTCTTTATAAACTTCCGTCTATTTAGCTGTGTCCCAGAGATTTTGGTATGTTGTATCTTTGTTCTCACTAGTTTCAAAGCATTTATTGATGTCTGCCTTAATTTTATTGTTTACCCAAAGGTCATTCAGGAGTAGGTTGTTCAATTTACCAGTAATTGTATGGTGTTGAGTGATTTTCTTAGTATTGAGTTCTATTTTTATTGAGCTGTGATCCAAGAGTATGGCAGCATAATTTCAGGTTTTTTGATTTAGTTGAGGATTGTTTTATGGCCGATTGTGTATTCTATTTTAAAGTATGTGCCATGTGCAGATGAGAAGAATGTATATTCTGTGGTTTTTTTAGTGGAGAGTTCTGTAGATGTCTGTTAGGTCTTTTTGGTCAAATATCAAGTTCAGGTCTTGAAAATCTTTGCTAATTTTCTGCCTTGATTTTCTGCCTTGATTTCTGCTAATTTTCTGCCTAATATTGTCAATGGGATGTTGAAGCCTCACAGTATTATTGTGTGGCAATCTAAGTCTCTTTATAGGTCTTTAAGAACTTGTTTTATCAGTCTGAGTGCTCCTGTGTTGGGTGCATAAGTGTTTAGGATAGTTAGGTCTTGTTGAATTGATCCCTTTACTGTTATGTAATGTCCATCTTTGTCTTTTTTGATCTTTGTGGTTTTACAGTCTGGTTTGTCTGAAATTAGGATTGAAACCCCTTCTCCCTTCATTTGCTTGGTAGATTTTTCTCCATGCCTTACTTTGAGCCTCTGGGTGTCATTGCATGTGAGATGGGTCTCTTAAAGACAGCGTACCAGTGGGTCTTGCTTCTTTATCCAGCTGCCACTCTATGCCTTTTAATTGGGATTAAATTTCAGCCTGGTTGGAGGACCTCTGCTAGGAACTAGCATGGTCAGTTGGTCAGCTGGCATTTTGGGTTGCCAGAGTTCGTGCACTGGTTCTTTCTTATCTGTGTGGGCTGATGTTCTTTAACTGTGGTATAATTCGAGTACAGTCAGTTAACTTCTTTTCTGGATGTTTTCAGAAGGCCAAGGCTTTGTGTCTTGGCCTTTTATTTGTGCAGAGTCTTTATTTGTCACTGAGTTCTTGTCCTGGGTTTCACAGCAGGGTGTATTAGCAAAGTATTTTTGGTGTTGAAGTTTAAGCTGTGATCCAGTAGATGGTGCTTAAGCGTAATGGCTAGTAGGTAGGCTCTTGCTCCACCACGTGGCCCCTCTGTATTTCGTCACCATTGCAGCTGTGCTTCCTCTCCGTGCTCTGAAAGTGTGGGCTCCTCTCCCACTTAAGTGCTGGCTGCAGATCTGGCCTTCATACTCCCAGGCTGCACACTGCTGCCCTTGGATGAGCTCAGGCTTCATGTTCCCTTCCCAGCTTGGAGGCAGCAGGGGAAGGGACCTTGGCAGTAGCTGTGGCAGAGGGCCTTTCACTTGCCTCTTGGGGCTCTACCCCAGAGAAATGCAGACCCTCTACCAATCAGTGTGATTGGCCTGGGGTGGGGTGGCTGCATAGTGGGCTCAAGCCAGGGAACCCTGCCTGGTGAGGAGCAATGGGGAAAGAGGACTTTGAGGGGAGACAGTCTGGCCTGTTCTCCTTAGGGCGGCTCTGGCTTACTAAAGGTATAGTTAAAGCACTCAGGGTCTTCGCTCCTTCCCCAGTCCGAGGGCAATAAGGGCAGTACAACTGAAGTGGCAGAGGGGCTTTCAGTTGTCTCCGGGAGCGAAATCAGAGAAATGCAGAGCCATTGCTACTGTTCAGCCAAGGATTGGGAAGGCTGCACTGCTGGCCCAAGCTTGGGGCTCTGCTTGCTGAAAAATGCGGGGGTTGAGGGCTCATAGTGAGAAGAAGCTGAGCTCCTCTGTATAATGACTGCCGTGCTTTAAGTGTGAATAAAGCTCTCAGGCTCTCTGTTTCTTCTCCAGTCCAAGAGCAGCTGGTGCAGAACCGCTGCTGTTGGTTGCCTTTGGGAGCCCCTCCCCAGGGAAACACAGAGTCACTAGCAGTGGGAATGCTCAGCTTGGGGTAGGATGGCTATTCAGTGGTTCCGAGAGCAGGTGTACCTGGTGAAGAGTGGGGAGTGGGGTCTCACGGAGAAAAGAGACTGGGCTTCTCTCCATACCATGGCTGTGGTATGCCAGAGTTGCCATCAGGCCCTCTGTTCCTTTCTCAGCTTGAGGGTAGCAAGGGCGGTACCACTGCATCTGCAGTGGTAGAGGGGCTGTGGGTTGTCTCTGGGATTTTCTCCTTAGAGAAATGCAGAGCTGCCACCCACTGAAGTGTTCGGGTAGGGGCAGGGCAGATGTGCTGGGGGTCCAGGTTGAGAGGCACCCTGCCCCTACCTGGAGGTGAAAACCCATCTGGCCCTTTTTCCATAAGGCTGCCGCACTGTGCCGGGGTCCCTGTCAGTCCCCAGCCACTAAGCTGCCTTCTAAGCCTCAAGGCAACAGAAAAGAGGTCTGGTGAGCAGCAAAAATGGCGGCCTGTCTGCTCCCTCTGGGAGATCCATCCCAGGGAGGTGCAGAGCTGCTACCAGCCTGAGTGTCTGTTCCTTAGGGCAATGTTGCTCCAACGATTTAACAGACTGGCAGGTAACTATCATGTCAAAAGGTTGGCTTGACTTATTCTATCCATATTTTATAAATTTTTACGGCTGCATAACATTCTTTCAAGTTAGTCTGCCCTGTTTTTTCTTTTATCTTCTGGTTTTTTAGTTGTATTAAAACATTCACACTTTATCGTTGTTAGGATTTTAGAAGACGTTTTTGTATGTCATAGCTTTTTTTCTTCTGCCTTTTTTGAATTATTTACATTGAATCAATTTCTAGGAATCGAATCTCAGTTAAAAAGAGGGAATATTTTTTACAGCTTTTGATATTAATTGCCAAATGACTTTTCAAACAGGCTTACACTGTTCAAGTGCTCTTCTGTCTCCTCAAATCTGCCTACTCACTGGCCGTCAGAACTTATTAACTCATTCAGTCAGGGGTTAGGAGGAGAAATAAGAGGCTGAAATTTAAATCCATCAGTCTTGTTACTTTGTTGGTGTCTCTTGTCATATTTTCAGCAGAGCAAGTGTCAACACTAGCATTTCAAAAGATATTTTAAAAATTAAACGTGAAATTCAGTGATTTATTGATTTGAATTGACTGCAGGGTGTTTGTGGAAGTAAGACTTAAATAATCATGAATATAAGCTTGAAAAGGAATTACTGTTCAGCAACTGGATTTTAAAATAAACGTTTGAAACCTTTGGATGTTAGTATAGTCATTCCCCTACTCCCTGCCCTAGTCATCCTAGGAAATTTTATTCTCAGTCCATTGGTTCTGCCATTTCATAAAATACTTTGACTTTTTTGGGTTTTTTTTTTTTTTTCAGTACCCACAATGTGACAAATTTTGTCCTTTGATATTTGGACTCATTTTGAAAATAGCAATAATAATTCAAAATAAAGTATAAAATAAAATGGTGATAAACTGCATAATATTATCCTGGCTTAAAAGAAAAAGCCAAATGTGATTTGTAAAATAATAAGGCAAGGTTTATAAATCAATGCCATGTAGAAGTGAGGTGATGGAGAACAACAGAGAGACATATTCCTGAACTAGGTTTCAAAATACTTCCAAAATACAGGATTTGATTCTTCTTTTCCCTTCAGTGGCAGCAATTGTGCACATCCTGTCCAGAGGGATCGCTTTGAAGAACCACTCATATGCATAGAAAAAGTTCTATTTTTGTTACAGATTCTTAATTTTATAGTCTTAGTGTATAGGAACAAAGAAAATAATATGTGATCATGTAATTTATTGCATTTAGGTATCTTTTAGACATTTTTGCTTAACCATATAACATCTTCAGTTAGTCTTATTTTCAAATGATTTTAAATATCCTATTTGCTGAGTAGTTTAAAATGTGTGAAGTTATTGTATTGCTCTAGATTTCTCCAAGAATGTGCTCTTGAGGGTTCATCGTGGTAAAGGTATGAATTAAGTAATACTTTACTTAGCAATGATTCTCAACCGAGGCAATTTTGCCCCCTAGGAGACATTTGACAATGTCTGCATACATTTTTTTATTGCCACAACTTTGCCGGGGGCCAGGGGAAAGGGGGGCAGCAAGGATGGAATGCCACTGATATCTAGTGGATAGAAGCAAGGGATGATATTATACCTCCTACAATGCACAAACCCCCGCCCCCACCACCCAAATGAAGAATTATCTGGTCTAATATCAGTTGTGCTGAGGTTGAGAAACCCTATCTTAGCCTAAGATCTGTTCAGAAACAGAGCTGTATTCAGTTTCCCACTTACCTTTGGCAAGATGTTTAACCTCATTCACGCCTCAGTTCCCTTATCTAGAAAATAAAGAGAATAATATTTATCTTCTATAATTATAGTTAGCACAATCTCCAAGACCGTGGTAAGCAGGCAACACATACTGTTCTCATTGTTGTCACCACCAATAATATCAAGCATGTCAAAAATTACTAAAACTATAAAGTTTGATGAGTACTTAAATGCATCTATAGTTTTTGGGTTTCTCTGTTAATTTTGCTCATTTAAGAAGAATTCACATATCCTTTGTGAAATAGCTGTGCTGTTGCAAGTATGACTACTTAGAAGTTTTTGTTTTCCATGTGTTTTGTAATTACTCTTGATTCAGACTACTCTATTCATACTTGTATTATCAAAATAATGCTTAAATGCTGTGACAAATTTGTAGAAGAATGATTGCACATATTTAGTGGACTCTGAGTCTTTAGAATAAGGACTGTTAGTAAGTTTATGGACTGGGGCCTCTTCTTTTTTGGGGCTACATCTACAGTAGTAGCTGTGGCTTATTAGACATCTTGTCTGTAATCATGGTAATTATGGTATTTTTCTCTTTCTTTCTAATGGCCCCCTGATGATTTTATTGATGTACTTTAGGGAGGACGATCAGCTGATTTAGTACTCGTACCATGCCTTCTTTAAAGATGTTTAGGGTCAGGCGCAGTGGCTCACGCCTGTAATCCCAACACTTTGGGAGGCCGAGGTGGTCAGATCACCTGAGGTCAGGAGTTTGAGACCAGCCTGACCAACATGGTGAAACCCCGTCTCTACTGAAAATACGAAGAATTAGCTGAGCGCGGTGGTGGGTGCCTGTAATCCCAGCTACTCTGGAGGCTGAGGCAGGAGAATTGCTTGAACTCAGGAGGCAGAGGTTGTAGCGAGCCAAGATCGTGTCACTGCACTCCAGCCTGGGCACAACAGAGCGAGACTCAGTCTCAAAAAAAAAAAAAAGTGTTTAATATGCCATCAAAAAAAAAAAAAAAAACACACAAAACTACATTGATCATATTTATTTTATTTGATCTTTGCAGTAGTCATAAAAGGTGAATGAACAGTTATGTAATGTGCCTCCCAAATGCATGTAGGTAATGTAGGTAATGTCAGATTATAGATTTGAAGATGTATTGGTAAAAATGTAATGGTAAAAAACATGTATTGGGGAATGTCAGTGTAGAATTTGAAGGGTTCTTTCTCCAACACTATCTTGGCCAGTGTAAATAAATGTATTTCAAGACCTTAAAGAGGATTAGGGGGATTCACCGGAGAACCACATCTTGGTGAAAATATTCTATAGAGACATTAAATTCCTGTAGTTCTAAGATTCTGTCTGTACCCTTCAACTCACATTTTACTCACTAAGCAAGCCTGCTTCTTTGACCATGAACATCATATCTCTTTCACAGGGAAGCAAAGTACCTAGCATGGAATTTTCTTTCTCTTTTTCCTTTTCTGACCTGAAGAAATGTACAGTTTCAATGGGGAGACAAAGACCAACCAGCCAACAGAAAACTGATACTAAAATATGAAGAATAAGAAAAATACATTAAGAATTTTTTTCTTTAGAGCCTGTTTGATAATGTTTTCAATAAATAATTTCTACTAACTAATTTGTAAATAATTAATTTCTAAGTACGTTAACTACTTATTCCATGGCAGTATAATTGCAATGTCAGTGGTTAAAGAGACATTTAGACTATGTTCTCTTTATATGACCCATGCTTCCTGCCCTTAAATTTTTTCCTAAAATCTTCCTGTTACTTTTCTAAATCTAGAATACAAAGCCCTTGAGAAATAGCAGCTGAGTTTAAACAGTATCTAGTGAAAGGCTGAAAGAATCCTCAAACCTTTTAGAAGAATGACCTTAACTGTTGTGATCAGAATTCAGACCAAGTCATGGGAGAGATCCAAGATGAAATCATTTTATCACCTAAAAGATTGTCAGCGTTTTTGATTACAGCCATCTTAGTGGGTTGGAGATGGCATTTCACTGTGGTTTTGATTTTGATTTTCCTGATGACTAAATGATGCTGAGCATCTTTTCAGGTGCTTACTGGGCAGTGTCACTTCCAATTTAAAACATGTACTTGAGTAGTGATTTTGCTTGTGATTTTTAGGAGAAAGGCTTAGAAGTTTATTTGTAGGACCATAACATTTATGAGAATTTCAGGTTGACCATGTTTATAAGTTTAGTTTATTAGACTTATAAGAAGTATAGGTAATTGGGAAGATTCACCAGCGGTTAGTGGAAATATCTAAAGAAGAAATTGAGTCTGTTCAATTAATAATTGCAGTTTAAAATCTAAATAATTGAAAGCCAGTGGTAAGTGATACATTTTGACAGATTTGTAAGTTAAGTAAAAACTTAAAGCTAACTTTAAAAGCTGGGACTAGGCCGGGCGCGGTGGCTCAAGCCTGTAATCCCAGCACTTTGGGAGGCCGAGGCAGGCGGATCACGAGGTCAGGAGATCGAGACCATCCTGGCTAACACGGTGAAACCCCGTCTCTACTAAAAATACAAAAAGAAATTAGCCGGGCGTGGTGGCGGGCGCCTGTAGTCCCAGCTACTCTGGAGGCTGAGGCAGGAGAATGGCGTGAACCCGGGAGGCGGAGCTTGCAGTGAGCCGAGATCGCGCCACTGCACTCCAGTCTGGGCGACAGAGCGAGACTCCGTCTCAAAAAAAAAAAAAAAAAAAAAAAAAGCTGGGACTAATTTTTTGATTTTTTTTTGTAATTTTCATACGTCAAATATTAATTAAAAAATAAAATTAAACTTCTAGATTTTATTTTCTTTGCACAAAAACTACTCTTGGCACAAAAACCACTTCCAAGGGCTCCAAAAGCAGCTCACATCTTCAGCCTTTGAGCAAATGGCTTAATTTTAATCATCTAATTATTTATATTAGGCCAGCTCTAACATGCTTCTTCCTTTGCAGTAGATCTTTCAAGTTTTATCTTCTGTTCTCTTTTCAGGCTTTCTAATTATAAGAACCGAACAATAGAACTAAGTATTTAAAAATATCATTAAAAAGAAAAACTTAAAATTCTTCTCCTTATTTAAAAAAAAAAAAAAAAAGGGAGAGCCAAGTTTTCCTCTGCCACCCAGGCTGTAGTGCAGTGACACAGTCACAGCTCATTGTAGCCTCAAACTTCTGGGCTGCAGTGATCCTCTTTCCTCAGCCTTCCAAGTAATTGGGGCTGCAGGTGCATGCCACTACACATGGCTCTCTCTCTTTTTTTTTTTTTTTTTTTGAGATGGGGCCTTGCTATGTTGCCCAGGCTGGTCTTGAACTCCTGGCCTCAAGTGATCCTCCTGCCTCAGCCTCCCTAGTAGCTGGGATTACAGGCACAAGCTGCGTGTCTCCTTAGGGTTGCAGTGAGAATTAAATAAGTCAATTTATAAACACCTAAAAGAGGATCTGGCAAGAGGTATATGGATTAGCAATTACTAATAGTGTTATTACTGATTAATAATGTTACTTACATTATTAATACTAACACAATGTTACTGTTACTAATTAATAATAATATAACTAATGTTAGTAACTGTTACTAATATTATTAATAATGTTACTAGATCCTGACTAGAGGATCTAGTAAGAGTTATATGTATTAGTAGTTATTAATGTTACTACTACGTACCGCATATTAAGTATATATTTTTTATATTATTAGATTATATTCTTAGGAGTTCGCTAGGATACTTGCTGCCATATATAGCTCATTTTTTCCCCTTTGGAAAATGTAATCCAGGTTACAAACAATGGAGTTACAAGTTAAGCCCTTAGGACATGAAAGTTTATAAATCAGCATTGGTCAGGCTCCAGATTATTTAGTATTTGCTAGATTAAAGCCACTGGTAGTAGAGTTATTCCTTGAAGGCATTAGGTCTTATGCACATACAAGTTTATGTATGAACATATATTATCAAAATCACTAACTCTGTTCATGAGTGAATAGCCTGAGTACTTGAATTTGAAATGAATGTTTGCTGTCTTATTTGAGAGTGTCAAGATAAGAATGTTTTGGCTACAATTCGTAATAATTGTCTCTTTGAGTAGAATTCTGCCTTTGTTATTTTGTAGTCTTGATACATGCATTTAATTCTTCCCTGTACCTGCTGCAAGAAAAATGTAGTCAAATGCATAGCCAATTTCATGATCTCAGAAGCACATATTGAAGTGTACCTGCTAATTTCTGTTGCTTTTGCAGGTCTTGAATATTTAAGCATTGATATGATAAGTGCCTGATAAATACATTTTGCATGAACAAATTAATACACAGGATTAACTAGAGCAAGATGTATTGGAGAAAGGGCACCCAGTGCCTGGGAAGACCCATTAGTAGATTACTTACCTAGTGATAAGGGTCTAAACTAGGATGCTGACAGGTGAATGGAGAAAAAATAAAGGATAAACACTGCAGAAGAAAAATTAATAAAACCTGATGACTGTGTAGCTCAATAAAAATAGTTGTGATTAAAATATGATTTAAAATCATATCTGCTACCAACCATGTTCTTTATATCTTCTTCTAACTTCTAGGATCATTATTATTCTCTAAATTCAATTAACCTGTACCTGGGTACTTAGTTTTCACCTAACAAACATAACTAAAGTAGATTAGAAAAAGTCAACCTGCACATAGGTAGGGGTGTGTGTGTGTGTGTGTGTGTGTGTGTGTGTGTGTGTGTGTAGTGTTAGTAAAGATTCCCTCTTATTAATGTTGAATTGCTATTGAAGAAAACTGAGAAAAAAAAATTTCCTAAGAAAGCAGCTTTTATGGCATAGTCATACTTTCTAAAACTTTTAAGATAAAGTAAGATAATACCTTCAGTATTGGTAAGTGTTCAAATATTAACATCTTGACTATTATGAAAATAAGAGAATATCTAATAGGCCAGGTGCAGTGGCTCACACTTGTAGTCCCAGCACTTCAGGAGGGTGAGGCAGGTGGATCTCTTGGGGCCAGGAGTTTAAGACCAGCCTGGCCAACATGGCGAAACCTTATCTCTGTTAAAAACCTAAAAAATTAACTGGGCATGGTATTACATACCTGTAATCCCAGCTACTTGGGAGGCTGAGGCAGGAAAATCTCTTGAACCTGGCGGGCGGAGGTTGCAGTGAGCCGAGGTTGTGCCACTGCACTCTTAGCCTGAGCGACAAAGCAAGATTCTGTTTCAAAAAAAAAAAAAAAAAACAGGTGGGGGGGGGGAAATGTAATAGAAGAAATGAAAGTGGTAGTAACACTTAGTAACACATGTTAGTTCTTGTAATGAGAGGTCCAGAGACTAATTTAAATCTTTTCCAGACTTGTTAGTTACTCTGAGTTATCATTGATACATGGTAGCAACTTCTGGCATCCCTCAAATATTCTTGAGGATTGTAGATTTAGATAATTGTAGATAATAGATGTGAGTATAGGCTATATCATTGATTAAAAATAGAACATTTGAGTAATTTATGAACAAAAGAGGAAGAAATTTAGAATATTAAAGTAATAAAAAAGAAGAAAACTAAAATAAATAAATAGAACATTGCTAAGCAAATAGTTCATGTCAGAGGGTTGCCATACCTATACCAATTTATTTGGAATTCTGTCTTGTCTTTTATAACCTTAGATAATTCTCTACAAACTCTGAGCCTCTTTCTAAACTTGCAAAAAATATGTGATATTTTCTAGCTCAGTGCCAGGGATCCATTAGTTCTTGAATTGTGTCTCTAACAATGAAGCATTCTGCTCTTTTCATGTCCATGGCTTTGGATAATTGTCTAATCTGCATATACCAATCTTTCCTGTTCATGAATATTATTTCTGCTGTCTGTTAGTCGTTGACTTTTCCCCAGGAGTTTATCTGTTCTTTTCCTTAGCTGTTTCTTTTTAAATTTTTTCCTTTCAATTTTAATTTGAACTTTACTATTCTGTAGTTCTCTTCTTTATTTCCCGGGACTCTTTGAAGCCATCTGCTGCCATTTGTTTTGCTTTCTGTATTGTAATACGAAGTGTTTTGATGCTACTAGATTTATATTCCCTAACAAGGAGCTTATGAGCATTCTGTTTTTTAAAAAAACATAAATAGTGTGATGCCTTCACCTCTAATAAATAGCACTTAATGATTATGTTAATGAGCATTCTTAGTTTAGAAAGTATGCATAGATGCAGAATTTTGTGCTGTATTTTATATTATGTAGGGACAGAGATGCATTTGTCACTTTTGCTTGTCGTTTTCACTGCTTGTTATGCAAAGCTGTCCTGAATAATTTGTCATACCAATTCTAAGTAAATTGATAGATTATGTATTAGGATTTTAAAATTTAATTAATTACTATTAATAAAACACCATTGTATTCAAGTAAGAATTCATGAGTATTCCAGAGACATCTATTTATAAATAAGAACTTCAATATTAAGAGCACGTGAGATCATGGCTCTCTGGGGCACCACTAAGTGACAGTATCACTAGTCACAGGTTGATGCAAATTGTCTGTGCCAGCTGAATAGGACTGCAAAGCAGAGGCAGTGTGAAACAATCGTTTTCTTCATAGACAGACAGACTGTATTCTTTTTAAACAGGAGAGCTTGCTATCACTTTTGAATAATGAGTTAACTGACAACATATTGTAAAGAATAGGATGATTATTTATTTATTTTTATTTTTTTTCCCTCTTTAGAGTAATTGGTTTTTATTATCACTGTAATCTGTTTCAGAACTTGTATTCCAAAATGGTTGTAGGAAATAGTGTGTTACCACTTAACTGTGTATAACAGTAAAAAATATTGAAAAACATTTTTTCTTGGTAATTATTGGTAGATCCACTTGCTGATTATACATGAAGTGTCCAGTTGCATGTATATCTTTGAAATATTTTAGTAATGTTGGCTATAGTTGCATACATACTCTAGTACATTATTCATTCATCCTTTGAAAGTATTAATACCTACTTTTTTCAAGCACTGTGACTGAGGTTAACTATATGAATTAACTTAAAATGAATTATTTTTCCTTTTTTGATTTAAAAGCAGGATTTAATTGAGAAACAAAACACAACCAATGGAACCTCATCTCCACAATTGTTCTGTAGCCACATACACATAATAAACGTGCCTGGTGTAAGAGAAATAAGACCAATTTAAGTTTTAAGATTGATTTTCTACCTTCAAGGACCATGATTTAATTGGGGGAGTTGGTAGGATATGGACATAAATGGTTTCTTGCTACAATAACAGATGTGATATATGTAGGATGACCTTATAATTTATTGTCTAAATTGAGGTACTTTTGAGAGTGAAAGGGGGCACAGTAATAGTGAGACATATAGTTCATAGTAATAGTGAGACAACAAACACGAATCAGAATTGTCCTAGGCAAGCATGGACCCTATAGTGACAGTGATTGGATATGCCAGTGATTGGATGGAAACGCTGAGGAAGGAATGAGTAGTGTAGGTTTGAGTGGTCACTTAGGCTTCAAAGGTGACCTCAGAACCAAACAAGAACAATTAGAAAGTCATTCTGGTGATTCTTGCCAGGATAGGATTTATAATAAATATATTGCTTTGGCTGAAATAGAAATTTGGATAGGGAATTGGCAGTAGTTGTACTGAAGAGTTTGGATTATAAATATTTGATCTTAAGAGTTACTTAACCTCAGTGTCCCAGTTTACCATCTGTAAAACAGAGATAACAGTACCTGTCTTATAGGGTCCTGTGATGTTTAACTGTGTACGTCATAGAAAGTACTGTGCAGCACTTGTAAGTGATTAGTAAATGTTAGCTGTCTAGAACACCCTGACAGAATTTTAAACTTTTAAGAATGTGTTTGAGAGTACACGATGGATTGGGCTGAGAAACTGGCAGAGAGAATTTGAAAGAATTAGTAATTGGGTAAGGGCAAGTGAGAACAAAGGGCAGGAGTAAATGATGACTGAGCTTTCAAGCCTAAAGGACTAGGAGACCAGGAGAATTCAGCAGAAATAAATAAGTCAGGAAAGGTATCTGTTGTTAAGAAGTAAGTTCAGTTTTAAACATATCAATTTTGAGGAGACAGTGAGCTATCTACCCAATCAGAAATGGGCAGCTAGCAGTTGGATAAATGAAAATGGTGCTTCATGGATAATTAGTTTGGGAATATTCCAAATGGATGGCAGTGGAAACCTTGGGAGTGAATGAGATCTCTCAAGGATGGAGCAGGGGCTGGGAGAGAAACTGATGAGGGAACCTTGGAAAACCCCATATTTGGATTATAAAAGGAAGAGAAACCAACTGAAAGAGAGGATCAGAAGATTAAATAAGCAGGAATAGTCTTCCCAAAGGATGTTTTACCAAACACTAGTTCTGTGAGGTGGTAACAGGTAATATGGGAAAGAAAATTGGTTCTATAGTTAAATACTCATTCACTGCAAGAATTCCATGCCCTTTTACGGGAGGCTGAGGCAGGAGAATGGCATGAACCCGGGGGGCGGAGCTTGCAGTGAGCGGAGATTGTGCCACTGCAGCCTGGGTGACAGAGCGAGACTTCATCTCAAAAAGAAAAAAAGAATTCCATGCCCTTTTAATATGTTAACATACATGACACATCTCCAAGAAAGAAACACATAAAGTAGTGTTTTGTAGATGTATCTGACATCAGAACCCGTTTCTCCCCAAAATACCTCTTGGGGGTTGGTGTTCCAGAAAACATACTTTGGGAATTATAGGAACCTAATGAGGAAAGACGTTTAAGAAGTAAGGGGTTAAATTGTGTGGAACGTTACAGAGAGACTAAGGAAGATGAGAAATGAGAAGAAAATTTTTTATGTTTTCATTAGATGGTCATAAGCAACCTTTAAGAACCCAGTTCAGTAGCATGGCTTCAATAGACACAGGTTTAAAAGGAATGAAAGATAAAGAGTTAGTGATAAGGAAATTAGAGTATTGGATTTATGTAATTTTACCTCTATCTAAGTCTAAAGTGTGACTGATAGGAATAAATTGGTCATTATTGAATGTTTATGTGTCCTATGTATATTATTATATTCCTAAATAACATTCTCTTTTTACTTAATAATTTTCATATATTAGTGAGGAACTTTTAACAGTCATCTAGAACAATACCTCTGAGAACCATTAGTTTCCTTTTTATAGGGTAAAGTCATACATTAAAATTATCTTATTTTTTAGCCATGGCATCAAGCATCAAACTATTTCCCCATGTTTTCTTAAAAGTATGGGGAAAGATGCACCTTTTTAAATTCTGTGTTTTTACAGTGTCCATCTTATGTGAATTTTATTCTAATAAATATTAAAGACCATCTCTGGGTATATTCTGCTCTTTCATGCAACAGTGATACAAATATTTAATTCATAGTTATGCTATAAAAGGGGGAGTCATTTTTACATTCACTAACAATAAGTAGATTATTTTAATTACAGTTATTTTAACATTTTTAAAGGTAGCAATGCTATGTCATAGGACTTCTGGCTGACTTTCCATTACAAGTAAAATTTTGTTTCTACATCAATACATTGTGCCCAACAAATTTGAAAATCAGCAAATAAACTTGAATTTCAGTGACCTGTTTGTGTTAGCCCCATTGCCTGCTGAGGTGGCTGAATGCCTTATAGCAAACCCAAAGTACTGTGGAGCTAGCAACTGTGTTTGATCATCTCTGTATTTTCTAGTGCATCTAGCCTAGTGCCTTTTTAACACACATTTGTGTGCTCAGTCTTTTGAAGAATCAGCTAAAAGTAGAACAATCTTGAACACACTAATAATACAGGTATAGCTCTCCTCCCTCTTAGAGATTTTGGCATATGAAAGATTCTGAATTTTGCAGTGAAGAAACTTACTTGAATTGAAATTTTCTTTTATATTTTTAAATTGTGATAAAATACATATAACATAAAGTGTACCATCTTAACCATTTTAAAATGTGCAGTTCAGTGGTATTGCACATTTGTGATGTTTTGCTACCATCACCGCAGTCCATCTCCAGAACTCTTTTCATCTTGCAAAACTGAAACTCTATGCCGATTAAACAATAATTCCTGCTGGGCGTGGCGGCTCACACCTGTAATCCCAGCCCTTCGGGAGGCCGAGGCGGGTGGATCACCTGAGGTCAAAAGTTTGAAACTAGCCTGACTAACATGGTGAAATTCCGTCTCTACTAAAAATACAAAATTAGCTGGGTGTGGTGGTGCACGCCTGTAATCCCAGCCACTTGAGAGGCTGAAGCAGGAGAATCTCTTGAACCCCGGAGGTGGAGGTTGCAGTGAGCTGACATGGTGCCGTTACATTCCAGCCTGGGCAACAAGAGTAAAACTCCATCTCAAACACACACACACAAACACACACACACACACACACACACTATTCCCCATTAAGCCCCACCTCCATTCCCTGACAACTGCATTTTTTGAATTTTTTAACCCATTTCCAAACTTATTTCACAGTAATTAAGAATTCTTTTTATCTTAGCATCTATTTATATTCCCTACAAGTTCCATGGGTCAGAGAAATGCAGGATTCGTTTTCAGTTAGTATATAGCAGATTAATTAAGGAATATTTTGTCTCAAAAGTTGTGTAAATCCTAAGAGAAAACAAGCTTTTCTGGAGAGGCTATTTGAATAAGATAGAAATCAAATATTTAAAAAGAAATAGGAGGAGTCTTGAGCGGCTGTTTTTGGGGTGGCATCGAAGTGTGCTGGAACAAGCCCTGACCTAGAAGGGAGAAAACCCAGGTTCTAGCCAGCCTCTCAGGGCCTCTCTGTCCTGGTTTTTTCCTTATCTATGAACTGGATGAATTCTGAGATTCCTAGTTTTAAAAATTGTTCTGTGTTGAATGATTGAGGAATATTGTGAAAGGCATAGAATTTAAAGTAGTACTGAGAATTTGATAATGGCATAGAATAAGTAGGAGAGAGGGAATCTGGAAATTGACACAACAAAGGAGCAGACAGCTCAAAGGGGATATTGTGGAAGGCCCAAATAATGGCAAAGCTAAGGCAAATAAGTGTAGACGTAAAAGATTTATCCTGTATCATACCTGGATTTATTGGAATATCTAGATGGTTAGAGAGAAGAGGAAACACTATATAGTAGGTGCTGGAAATGTGCCTTGTGCTAGAACTATTCAAAAGAAAACTGGTGCCTAGTTGATCTTCAAAAAATACTGGTTAATTTCAGGCTGTCTTATCCAAAAAACTTCCACCATCATGCCCCCACTAATGGAAGGTGGACAGAGGAAATGGAATTGTCATCTTCCTGAAATATATGAAACTGTATCATGAATATATACTACTCTTCCCCTCCCTGCTGTCCTCTCTAGTGCTTTGCCTTTACCATTTCCCTTTTTCCTTTCTTAGTTTAATATCTTCAGTGTTTGGGTGACAGAAACAATTGTACTGAACAGTTGTTCTTAATTTACTGAACCTTGTGACCTCAAGACACTCCCCAAAACAAAGATTTCTCTAGAAGTCAGTCCATTGCCCTAGAGAAAATACTTTTGAATTCATTCAAATTTGTTATTTAGTTAATAGTATGTATAGAAAACTAGAGGGCTACCATTGTCCATTGAAATCAGGTTAAAGCTGTTACCTTGTATCCTAGATGAAAGGGATATCCTACAGTCAGGTTTTAAAGTGATACAGACTATAATTTAATTCAGAATCAGTATGCTCTGTAAGCTTACAGGATTTTGAACTTGAGAAAAAAGTAATTTTAAGAATAAGTTGCAGGAATTCGCAGTAATATATACTGTCAGTCTTCTCATGGAATTTTAATTTTATCAAAGTTTCCCAAACTGAAAGTAAATGTACATTTTAAAGTACTAAAGGAAAGAGCATTATATAGTTAGTGTTACGTTATTTACTAAACTGATGATGGATATAATGGTGATGATAATTTGTGATAATATCTAACTATTAGGGACCTATGTGCTGGGCACTAAATGCTTTATGAATTGTGAGTTTTATACTTTGATTCTGAAATGTATTTATAAGAACCCAAAGTTTTCTTTGTTTCTTCACTGATGAAGGAAAAAAAAAACAGTTTACATAGAAAGCAAGGAGGCTAATTAACTATTACTATTCATCCATCTCCATAGCCCAACAGCTCTTCGTTCATGTTCATGAGCCTTCTCCCGAAAATATTTTAGCTAATAAGTAGTTGAATGGTTTCTGTAATTCAAAAATTATTAAATGTTGCTTTGGAATGTAGTTTTCCACCTACATTTTAAAATGAGTTAAAATGTTCTGGAAGTTCACATTCCAAGTAAATGAGATGTCGTAAAAATTTTATTTGGGAACTTAAGCTGGAGGACTCTCTGGCCTCTCTTATCTACCTCATAGGGTAGGTAAATGTTTCCACAAGTAAAAGCAGGAATCTCACTGAGTGTTCTACCTGTAAGGATTTAATACTAACATTTAATAAATATTAGAATCTACATCATACTGAATGGTAAACAGAATATAGAAAAAGACCCCATAGCTTATTCCATCCATTTAGCAAATCTAAATGTACCCTAGTTTACAACTTCATGCCTTAGTCTACTGAATACAAGTAAATTCATAGTTAGGAATTCAGATGTATTATAGGTTAAAATCTGTTTTCGCAGATGGCTTAAATTACTTCTTCACAAATATGATTGGTGCCCCATTTCAGTGGGGGAGAGAAATCCTTTCTTGACTTCTCCAGTTCTATTTTGACATTCTTTTTCTACTCTTTTTTTCAAAACATGGGTCATTATTTCATCCAGGATGATTAGATGCCAAAGGATTTATTAAAGCCATTCCCTCTCAAACATCTAGAAGCTAGAATGTGTGAATTGGGGTAGAGGGTGAGGAGTGCAAAGCATTCTAGGCAGAAGGAAAAACCTGTGTAAAGGCCTTGGGGCAAGTAAGAAATTAGCAGTTTTGACTGAAAGACCCCTGTGGTTGGAGCCTAGTGAGGGGAAGAGTGATGGAGATGACGTTGGAGAATAAGCAGGCCCATATAGGGACCATCGTAAGGAGTTGCTGGGTCAGCTGGTCTTTAGCAGAGTGATATGGCAGCTAAGTGCTGTGGGCTCAGATGCACCTGGGCTCAAATCTCAGCTTATCTGCTTACTAGTCTCTAAACTCTGTCCCATAATTCTAGAATGTGAGACTAATACCTTTTTCAGAGATGGGCTAGGTAGAATAACCAAGTGCAGCACCTGAAATATACTGCACCACTCAGTAAATGGCAAGCTATTATTTTTACTTTTTATAACTCGCTGTTCCATACCCTACTCAGGAATCTCAGACCCACAGCTGCTTCCTTTTTATTATTTTTAAAATTCATCCAGCAAATATTTATCAAGCACTTACAATTAACATATCCTAACTACCCCTCCCTCCCATAGTTATCTGTTTGTATGTCTCTCATAGCTTCAAGGTTATGAGATCCTCAAGGAATTTCATATTAACCTTTTGCAATCCAGGTACCAAGCAGTGTCTGTTTTAGAAAATGTTTGAATAAGTGAATAAAAGAAAGTTTATGAAATATGTAATTACATATTTTAGCGCTGCAATTGTTTGAATAATTTTTATTTTAAATCAGTCTTACATAGGAAAATGAATATATCACTTCCTCATTCTTTGTTTGTTTTACAGTATAGTTAACAAAAATTCAAAATATGCCCTTTATAAATTCCTAACTCTAGAAAATGTTTATTTTAAAATTTATATATTAAAATAAGTCACTGATAGGTTTATTTTTTTTGTAGATCAAGTAGCTGTTTTAATATGATATTATTTTTAAAAAACTACTCATTTTCAAATGCAAATAAGAAAAATAACCAGAGACTGATATAAACAACAAATTATCAGAAAGTTGAGCACTTAAAAAAAAATCTTTTTGTTTTGAGACAGTTACAGATTAACCATGCAGTTTTCAGAAATAATACAGAGAAATCCCAAACACTGTTCACCCAGTTTTCCCTAATGGTAACATCTTACATAATCACAGTGCATATCACAACAAGAAATTGATAATGATAGGCCGGGCATGGAGGCTCACGCCTGTAATCCCAGCACTTTGGGAGGCTGAGGCAGGTGGATCACCTGAGGTCAGGAATTCGAGACCAGCCTGGTCAATATGGTGAAACCCTGTCTCTACTAAAAATACAAAAATTAGCCGGGCGTGGTGGCGTGCACCTATAGTCCCAGCTACTTGGGAGGCTGAGGCAGAAGAATTGCCTGAACCCGGGAGCCGGAGTTTGCGATGAGCCGAGATCCCGCCACTGCACTCCAGCCTGGGCGACAGAGTGAGACTCCATCTCAAAAAAAAAAAAAAGAAATTGGTAATGATAAAATTCACAGACTTTATATTTGTCCAGTTTTATGTGCATTTATGTGTGTGTGTGTGTGTGTATGTGTGTATGTATTTAGTTCTATGCAGTTTTATCACAGATAGATTCCTGTACCAACTACCACAGCCAAGATACAGGACAGACAGTTCCATCACAAGGATTCTTTGTGCTACCCTTTTATAGGCAATGTAACCCTTCCTGTCTCCTCCCTTCCAGCCTGGCCATTCTCCATCTCTATAATTTTGTCATTTCAAGAATATTGTATAAGTGGAATCATATAGTATGTTACCTTTTGCAATTGGCTTTCTTCACTAAGCATAATTCTCTTGATATAAGTTGGGAGTTTGTTTTTTTTTTAAGATTTGCAAAAAGGGTCTAATACCTTTCCCACTGGCTACCTGCTTGTTGTTGCCATTTAGCAAAGAAGGCAGGAATGAGCAGTAGAAAGGCAAAGCGTGCTTCTGTTGATGGTTTTCTCTAAGGAAGACTGGCATGTGAAGTAGAGTATCCCAATACTCATTTTATTCTTAAGAGACTCTCAGAGGAGAAGTGGGAATTCCTTTTCAGATCAACGTATTTGTCTTTCAGCAGAAAACAGTCTTTTTAAAGGGCATGATCCATCTCCATAATTATATTTTATACCCAAAGACCATTCTAGTCAGTTCCATCTTCCATCCTCCCTCTTTCTTTCCCCTCATTTTTTTCATCCTGACTGATTAAAAACATATTATTTTATAAACTAAGTTCTATATGAAATTTCCCCAAATTGATACTGTCTAACAAATAGAAATGGCAGTTTGACTAAAAATGGTTCTAACTTGAAATTACATGCGTTTAAGGGTTCTTGTTGTATCCATTGGCCTTACAGGAAATCATCATGGTAGTTCTGCCTCACTAATAGTCTTGTCTGATTTGTTTTGCCTCGAAAGTAAATATAAAAAATACATAATTCATTTGAGTGATCTAAATGCCATCTCTTAGGAACTTTACTACATATTAGCTCTCATACCAAGTCAGAGTCCTTATTACCAGTTTTCTTTTAGACAGGTATGTACACAAAGTATATTACATTTTAAGCTATAAATAAGTCTTATTTTTAACCCATTGTTGCTGTGTCAAGGATCCTACAAGCAGAGGTTTTAAATGGATTTTATACTTAGGCTTAGCTTGGCTTCAAAGATGTAAAAAGGTCTTTCATTAATAAATATTTAAATAATAAGTACTTAATATTTTAAAGGAAACCAGCTCACATTTATAGAAATTGTCATACATTTACTGAGAGGAGCTACAATTAACATTATTTATCTGAATAAGCCCTGGAAGATTCTTACTATAGCACAGGAGCAATTAACTAATAACCAGCCCGGGTATCCAGTTGTTTATCTGCGTGATTGCTTTCAGGATTTCTTCTAAAGGAAATTATGGGAATCCAGTGTTTTTCTCCATCTTTCTTACAGTCCTAAGGTACACTTGACAAGCAGACTGAGGCAGATTCACGGCTCTAGTCTAGTAGCAAGCTTGTCTCGTAGATATAAGCATAGGCCCAAGTTAAGACCAGTCTGTTAATTGTCTGTATCTATTAACCTAGTCCATTTGAAAAGTAGGCCCAAACATATATGTTAATATGGTAACTTAGAATTAATTTTACTTTTCAAAATACGTTACTAAATGATAGCATTTAGGTTAACTGGGGCATGTTGCTGACAGTAAAGATCCAGAGCCTAAATCAAAGATTGAGGTGTTTACGCATTTGAACTATCTGCATGACCATAGCACTACCAAGAAACAATGATCCATTCCTGTTCTACCTACTGTGCCACCCCTTCAATACAATGCCAGAATGCTGAAGCCCAGGTTTGAATCAGCTCTGACCTTTCTAGTCTGCACTTTCACTTGCATCTTGAAACTGAAAAAACTGAAATATTAGTCCACAGTTACTGACTACCTACTATGCGCCAAACACTGATACAGGCACTGGATGTTTCAGGCGAGAGTTACTTTACTCAGCAATGCAGTGTTGTGGGTTTGTTGTCGCTCTTTTCAATTTTGGACATAAGCTTCTTTCCTGAAGCAGTTTTACTATAAGACTTGATAAATTTTTAGACTTAAGTATTTACACAGTTACTGTTGGCAGTTGTCATTTTCTCCCCCTTCCCCACCCAGAAGGGTGATTATGTTTCCTCTGAGTAGAAGATTTTAAAATCTTACCCTGCTTTTTGTTCTCATTTTATACTTCGAAACCACTTTCAGACTCTACTGTGAATTACCAAACTCAAATGTTTTCTGGAACTAGGCAGTTTCCTGAGTGTTTGAAGCAGGCCAGGGGGAGTAAGGAGGGAGGAGTAGGGTCTCTGTCAAACCGAAGATGCATAACCACCTATAAACATTAAAATAATATTTTTTAAACTTGGTTCAAACGTATTTAGAGGCTATGAGTTTCCAACGTTCTGAACATCTAGATAAATATGAACTCTTTAGACCATTGATTTTTGAAATATGAAAGTATAATATCAGTTTATTGGCAACTGTGATGTGTGTTAGTTTTAAAATAGGAAATGCTGAGAATTTTGTGGCACGAACCCAGACAGTTAAATTTATAGAGTGCGGTGTGTGTGTCTTGTTTTGTCTTGTTTTGTTTTGGTTTGGTTTTCCTCTCACAAGCTTAAAAGCTTAAAAGCTTGTGAGAGGAAAAAGAGAGGAAAAAAAGAGGAAATAAAGAAATTGGGAATGTTCAAAGATAATTTCTTCAGCCGGACATCTAGAACAGAAGGTCTTAGGTTCAATGAATAGCCTTCAAAGGATCCATGAATATCTTATAACTTCATTTTTAAATGTTGTATTTCTATATTTCTGTGCTTAGTGTTTTCTATAAAAAGTAGACTTTGTTGATTTATTTTTATTTTATCTTTTTTTAGGGATGGGGTCTCATTCTGTCACCCAGGCTGGAGTGCAATGGCATGATCATTGCACTGTATCCCCACAGCCTCAAACTCTGGGTGCAAGCAATCCTCCTGCCTCAGCCTCCAGAGTAGCTAGTACTATAGGCATATGCCGCCACACCTGGCATTTTTTTTCTAAAATTTTTGTAGAGTCAGGGTCTCACTTTGTTGATCAGGCTGGTCTCAAACTCCTGGCCTCAAGCTGTTCTCCTGCTTCAGTCTCCCAAAGTGCTGGGATTACAGCCATGAGCCACTGTACCTGGCCAACTTTATTTTTTAGAGCGGTTCTAGGTTCACAGCAAAATTGAGAAGGTGGCAGAGATTTCCCATTTACATTTTTCCCCCATGCATACATGGCCTTCCCTGTTATCAGCATTCTCCCACCAGAGCAGTGTATTTATTACAATTGATATGCTTATTTGTCTACTTAAGAAAATCGTTTGTATTTCTTTGAAAGCCCATACTGATATAGTACTTGATAGTTTAAAATTTTTTTAATATTAATAGTTTATTAGGAATATCCTGAAATGATTATTTTTGAATTAAATGTTACTCTATTTTAAAAGTAATACAGACTTACTGTAAAAATTAGAAAATGCAGGAATACACAAAGAAGAAACTAAAGATGAAATAAGTACTGTTACATTTGGTACATACCTTTCAAGACTTTAGTTTGTACATATATATGTGTGAGATATACACACCCATACTACTGAAATATAAACAGAGTTCTGCTTTGTATTTTAGGTTTTTAAACTGTCAGAAGCACTATTTATTTATTTATTTTGAGGTGGAGTTTTGCTCTTGTTGCCCAGGCTGGAGTGCAATGGTGCAATCTCGGCTCACTGCAACCTTCGCCTCTGGGGTTCAGGTAATTCTCCTGCCTCAGCCTCCCAGATAGCTGGGATTACAAGCACGCACCACCATGCTCGGCTAATATTTTGTATTTTTATTAGAGGCAGGGTTTCACTAGGTTGGCCAGTCTGGTCTCAAACTCATGTCCTCAGGTGATCCACCTGCCTTGGCCTCGCGAAGTGCTGGGATTACAGGCGTGAGCCATCGCGCCTGGCTAGCATTTTCATTCAGTTCAAAGTTATAAACTTATAAACTGCTGTACCAGAGAGACAAGAAACCAAGTTGCTGTAATAAAACATTTTGGCAACAAGAGAGTCCTGATCTCTTTATATGGAATAATAGGAAAACAAAGTAGAAAAATTTGTCATTGAAGATAGAAAATATAGGATAGTTAAATGTAGTCTTAGTTACACCTTTTCTCAACCTTGTTAGTAAACAGGTTACTTGTTCAGCAACCCATGAATATTCTATATTTTCTAGCCTCTTATAGGACAGCAAAGGAATTTATAACACAAAAGTTGAATAAACGAGATGTTTTTAGATCCAAGTAATTTAGTTTTTAGTTTTTGTTGATTTTTTTGGTCAACCTTCTCACCAATCATAGTTTCTATGAAAAGCTGCTTCCCTTTTTAAAGGGAGCCTCACATTTCTTATTTTATATTTTTCTTTGTGTGTATTATTCAACTTAGGCTGCCACAACAAAATACAGTAGACGGCAAAATACCATTGCCTTCTTGTTGTCCCCACCTGGAGGGCAGGAAGAGAGAGGGAGAGAGCACAGGAGCCGAGCTCTTTCTCTTCTTATAAGCCTGCTGTTGGACAGACGAGGACCTCACCCTTATGATCTCCCTTAAACCTTAATTACCCTATCCTCCAGACACAGTCACTTTGGGAGTTAAGGCTTCAATACAGAGATTTTGGGGACATGTGAGTCAGTACATAGCAAATAGGCATGTGTTCTTTTGTTCCCACAGTACTGTTTTATACCTGGCTGCTTTCTCTCACTTAGTATGTTGTGGCTGTCTTTTCATGTCAGATCATACAGGTCTTTATCTCATGTCGTTTAACGCTGCATGGAATTCCATGGTAAGGATATACTGTCATTTGTTTTCCCATATCCATATTGGTAGACATCAGGGAAAATCAAAAGTAGGCTTTGGTGTCACCTTTACAGATCCTAAAGACTAAATCTATTTCCTTTCATCATTTTTAAATATTATAATTTGAGTAAAAACCCAATGGAAATTAATTTTAAGCGTAAAAAATTTTAAGAAGTAGTAAGTTCACATAATTTGCATTACTCTTAATTAGGAAGCTTGAATTTAATTATATTTTTTCTAGTTAAACACAAGTGGCTGAACTATTAGGGGCAGAATTTCTTGGACATTAATGACTGAAGAACCTTAAATATTCCATGTAAGTTCATAGGGTAATATGTATTTGTTATTCATACATTAAGAGAAAGCCATGAGTAGTAATGTATCTGTGACGACTAAAATTCACATTGTGTTGCATAGATGTTAGGTTCCTTGCTTGAAGAATTGCTCATTACCGATTTGCTATAGGAAATAAATAAGGTGTTACTTTCATAGAGCGTAATCGTTCTTGCAGACTCTACTTGAACTCGTTCGAGTGGAACTCAGAGTTTCTGGATCACTTCTTTACAGCAACATGTTTTTATCAGATCTCTTCCTGTACTCAGCTATTTGGTGTAACTTCCTTCTAATTAGAAAAAGCAGCAAGAAATGCTTATTGGGCATATTGAAAGGACTTTTCACCTGGAACATAGATTATTTTCTTTTATCTTTTAAAAAACTTTTAATTGAAATATGTAGATAGAATATGAAATCTACTTCCACTCCATCTAATATGAAATCCATTTGCATTACATTGAATCCAGAATTGTGTATATGCATCTTTATAGGGGAGATATTTTATAACTTTCAACAAAATTTTCAAATAATTGTCAAATTGGTGAGGTGCTGGAAGTGACACTGGCCATGGTGGTAAGTGAATATAGTAAATCAGTGACTGCTGTAATAGGCACCAATTTATTCATTGTAGACTCTGACATCTTAAAGATTTTCTGGTATTTTTAATAAGAAAAAAAATTAGTCACTAAAAAGGAGAGCTTGGGTAACCTGGGACCTGGCACAGTTCAGACTGGTACAATGAGATTCTCTGTTCTTTACATATAAAGAAACTAGGCTAGATTGCCTTATCCCAGGGCACAGCTCTGGACTGGACCCAACTTTTAGTAAGATCTTACTTACTCTTTTAACAAAGGCCAGGAGTAATAGAAACAACACTTGTATTTCTGTGACTTACAGGGGAATACATAGATATGGTGTTTTTTAAAAAAAACATTAATTACAACAGATAAAAATTAAACATTTGTGAAATATATTAACAATGATATAAGCAAATATATATTGACTTGGAAATGTGAAACCAGTAGATCTCAAACACTTTAATTCTCTTATCCCCCTTAGGGTTATCACTGAAGGTGAATTTATATCCTTTGTCCCTATCTTACTCCGTGTCCTACCTTACTCCGCCTAAAAAATATATGGTCATGCAGTTGGGACTAAAAGAGCTACTATTATTGATTCCTCCTTTAACCATGATAAAGTTCTTTAAAATTAAAGTTTCTTGGCCAGGCACGATGGCTCACACCTGTAATCCCAGCACTTTGAGAGGCTAAAGCGGGCAGATCACTTGAGGTCAGGAGTTCAAGACCAGCCTGGCCAACATGGTGAAACCTCATCTCTACTAAAAACACAAAAATTAGCTGGGCGTGGTGGTGGGCATCTGTAATTCCAGCTATTTGGGAGGCTGAAGCAGGAGAATAGATTGAGCTCGGGAGGCAGAGGTTGCAGTGAGCCAAGATTGTGCCACTACACTGCAGCCTGGGTGACAGAGCGGAGACTCTGTCTCAAAAAATATATATATAGTTTCATGTTAATTTGTCTAGGTTTTAATAATTTTCATAGGATAAAAACTTGTATATAGTTTTTCTTTTAATTATATATTTTAAGAAGTAGAGTACCAACTAATTTTTTTTTCTGTTTAGTGATGAGATCTTCAGTGCCAACATTTTTATTAATTTTTGGGTTAAAATGTATGTTCTATAATAATAGTGATAACTTGCAAAAGTTCAATTCTGAACATTGTTGGAGTAATTAAATTTAAAAGCATAATGAATTTTTTTTCCCTGCGTTCATTTATTATGGCAAATATGTCACACACACACACACACACACACACACACACACACACCCCTTAAATAATAGGCAATAAAATGAAATGTCAAATTCCCATTCTTTTTTAAAAAGTTTTATAGAATTTAAATAAAAACCACAATATGGCATTGGTAATAATTTAGAATGTGATTGAAATGAAAAACCTTTGAGTCTTCTTTTTTACTTAAAAGATTTTTAGATTTATGTTAAAAGAATCATTGTCTTCTTACAGATAAATTTGCGCCTCATTTTGGTAAGCGGAAAAACAAAAGAGTTCCTGTTTTCTCCTAACGATTCTGCTTCTGACATTGCAAAGCATGTATATGACAATTGGCCAATGGGTAAGTGATATTTTTTCCTTGAGTATGAATAATGTTGATTCTTTATGCCCTACCTTGTCTCACAAACATTTTGAAACTGTTATAAACATATAACATTTAAAAGAACAACCAAAAATTGGGAGTGTAAGTCTCAGATTTAGAAGATCATTGTATCCTTCCTTATCTTGCTCTTCAGCAGTCTCATTCCCAGATGGTAAAGGAGCCCAGGATGCAATGGCTCCTTTTGCCTTAGAACTGTTTTAATGTAAGTGGAAAAAAATTTTTTTTTTTTTTTTTTGAGATGGAGTCTCGCTCTGTCGCCAGGCTAGAGTGCAGTGGCGCGATCTCAGCTCACTGCAACCTCTGCCTCCCGGACTCAAGTGATTCCCCTGCCTCAGCCTCCTGAGTAGCGGGGACTACAGGTGCGTGCCACCACACCCAGCTAATTTTTTGTATTTTTCGTAGAAACGGGGTTTCACCATGTTGGTCAGGATGGTCTCAATATCTTGACCTTGTGATCTGCCCACCTCGGCCTCCCAACGTGCTGGGATTACAGACGGGAGCCACCGTGCCTGGCCAAAAAATATTTTTAATAAAGAAAAATGCAGCCAGGGATAGTGGTTTTTACCTGTAATCCCAGCACTTTTGGAGGCCAAGGCAGGAGGATTGCTTGAAGCTAGGAGTTTGAGACTGACCAGCCTGTGTAACATAGCAAGATGTCATCACTACTAAAAATTTAAAAATTAGCCAGGCATGGTGGCATATGCCTGTAGTCCCAGCTACTTGGGAGGCTGAGGCAGGAGGATCACTTGTGGCCAGGAGTTTGAGGATGCCATGAGCAGTTATCACACCACTACATTCCTGCCTGAGCGACAGAGCAAGACCTTGTCTCAAAAAAAAAAAAAAAAAAAAAAAGAAAAGAAAAAAAAAAAACCACACACAAAATAGTGAGTATACACACACCTTCATATGAGTAAACCTATTTTTACCAAAACACAAAGTAAGAGGAAAGAGCAACATTTTTAACAGATAATACATTCTCTATGGTCTTCTCTAGATAGCCTATTTAAAATTAAGTTTGAAACAAAATTAACTTCTAATTCATGTCAGTTCTTGTGTTCTCTGAACTACTATAAGGTCAAGATGATTAATATCTGTCTATGCTTTCCATTTTCAAGCCAGTAACCATAACAATCTTGGAAAATGTGTGTGGTATTTCTTCCTTTCTCTGATTTTTTTTTTTTAAATATATAATAAGACTGTGGGCTGGATGTGGTGGCTCAGGTCTATAATCCCAGCACTTTGGGAGGCTGAGGCAGGCAGATCACTTGAGGTCAGGGAGTTCAAGACCAGCCTGGCCAACTTGGTGAAACCCAGTCTCTACTAAAATTACAAAATTTAGCTGGGCGTGGTGGTGCACCCCTGTAATCCAAGCTACTCGGGAGGCTGAGGCAGAAGAATCTCTTGAACCCGAGAGACAGAGCTTGCAGTGAGCTGAGATTATGCGTCTGCACTCCCGCCTGGGTGACAGAGCGAGACTCCGTCTCAAGAAAAAGAGAAAAAAATTGCCTCCTTCAAGTGAATTGTTGGTTCGTTTTCTTCCTTTGAACTTCCCCAGTGTCATCTTGATCCTTATGTCATGTATCATAGTGATACGAATTATTTTCAGCTGATTTCACTTAATTTTTTTAGCAGAAGCAATTTGAACTTTTAAAGGACAAGACTCGTTTTGACAAAGAACATAGTATATGTACAAAATGAGTCAATTAGATCAGTGTTTCTCAGCCTTAAATCATATATGGAACTTTTCTAGAGGAACATAATTCTTGTAGATCTCTAGTTGCTGACTTAAATTATTTTTATTACAACGAGTATTTTAAAATATAGAAACATAAACCCAGTTAAAACTCTTTATTCTTGTTAACTCATATGCATAATCATAAAACTAAAAAAGATCGATTCAGAAAATGCAAATATAACTCTCAAACCAATAATGTTCAAATTAATAACATTAATGTGCTAGATGATGTATTTTTGCCAAAACCAACTCACTGCTTACCCCATGAATACTATTGAGTTTGCCATGCCTATGTTCCTGCATAGTGTTTGATGATCAAGTTATCTGTAGAGTCACCGTAAAACCTTTACTTATACAGTATAACAAATTGTTACTCAGTTTTCTCTTAGATAGAATGCATCATTTACCTGTTAAGTGAACCTCTGTCCTTATCTCATTAGCCTTTTAACAATTAAAGAAGTACTGACTGCTTGGCACCAGTACAATCATAAGTTTAATGCACACGTGAGTACTGAAAACCCCAAGGCTGCGCTTGGTTATAAAATGACTATTTAAATCATCTAGACAATCTCCTCCAGATTTCATTAAAATGAAAATACAGATTTTCCAGATTTTCATTAAAATGAAAATACAACTTAAAACTTCTTGAAGAGGACTTTTAGACCCTAAGGACATGTCTTTGTGGATTCATAGGCCTAAATTTAAGAAATACTGATTTAGACAAATACTTTCAACTACTGGATCTTTCTTCACATTAGTAACCAAGCGGCTGATTTCTAAATCAGGGAGATACTGAAGCTATAAAGGTTATAGCTAAGAAGGAATTTCAGAAAAGCTAAAGATGACTAAATTTGGGCTCTAAGAATATTGGCTATTCTTTATAGTCAGGCGGAAATAGATGACTGTCAGTATGAAAAGCATTTTTAAATATCCAACAATGATGTTATTCTAAGTGTGATACAAAAAGATTACCTTTATGAGATTTTTTTTGGGGGGAGTGGTCATAGTAATAGCTTTTGATATATGGATATTATAGATGAGATAACACAAGGCAGAAGAAGGGTAATCACTCTGAAATTTATTTGGGCAGTAAAGGTAAAAGAAACACTTTTACTTTCATAATTACTTACTTAGATATTAAAATTAGTTTAAAGTCAAGTATAAGTCTTTGCCATAAATAGTATCCCAAATGAACAAACCATCTACCAGTACTGAAAATTGATTGTATCAGTGGATGTTCCTTTATTTTCAAAAAAAGATTTTAATTCCCAGTATTTCCTCAGGTTGCCAAGTCTACTCAGCAGTTTTAGACACTGCAAAGAATAGAGAAGTACTTTAATTTTTATTTTACATAAAATATTTAAATTAAAACTGTAAGTCTGTATTGTATCACATAACGTACTTAAAATCAGCAAATTAAATACTTATTGATGCTAATAATAAATGTGTGGCAAATATTAAATCAATAGAAGAAAATACTTAATGCACTATACTTGTTGAAGGAATTAGTTTTCCTTAGCATACCCTTATGCTATTTAGTGGAAATATTACTAACAGGTGGAATAGTCAGACACATAGCTGTTATTGGGTCAAAGGTTCAAAAAAATCTATTAAACTTAGGATATGATAATAACACCTGAAATTCTTCATTTAAGCTATATTCTAAGGTTTCTCTAAATTTCAGATCCTTGGAGAGGGGAAGGGAGATAGCATATTACACTGGTGAAGTACGTGGAAATCATGACACTCTGTATAAGATAATGAAACATGGGACTTCAGGTTTCTGCACCTCAAAAAAAAAAAAAAATTCAAGTGTTTTTAGAATATTAGTCTTTGTTTCCTGTGAATTAAACAATTACTGTAATTTACCTTTGTATCTATGGAGCACTTCCATCTTGACCAGAAATATTCTATTAAACAATAATTTTGGAAGTGATGAATTCAAAACAATTTGTATTATAGTGTTAGAGACTTATTTGATCTTTCTTCTGGAATAGGAGGGACCTGGGAGTAACAGGATCAGAAGGCAACAAAACCTTGCAGGAGGGAGAAGAGGGAAGAGACTAAAGGCATGGGTCAGGGGCAGGAAATGACTGAGATTTATTTCTCCGCTGCTCATTTCAGCTGTGCCTAAGTCACTTATAGGCAGTGGTTTTATCAAATTCATATTCATCATTTTGAATAGTCAAGAAAAGGGCAAAAGAAAAATCTGTAATTACTTCCTTTCTCTTCTGTCACTCTTTCAGAATACTTTAAACTATTTTTTTTGTGTTGCCCATTATCTCTTGCTATAGGAAACAAACACGTGAGAATTGTTGACAAAAAAGACAAAGGAATTCTCAGATCATTAATAAACTCAAGGCTTAAATTGTTACATCTACAAGCTCATGAAAATTACTAACCCTTTACCCTATCATAACACTAGTGTCCTTAAACCTTTATTTTAATGGAGTGGCTTCCATCTTTTACTATTATATAAATTATAGGCTGAAGTTAAATAATCCTTTACCCATTCTACCTACCAGTTTGTCTTTTGATTTTCTTTGTGTGTACACTTTTCTAAGTTTTCATGTTTGTACGGTACCTCCTAATATATATTAGTTTTTCAGTTTCTTCCAAGTCTTCATTTTGGGTGAGGTGAACTAAAGTTGTATCTTCTCTAATGTTTACTAACTGACTTCAGATAGAAAATAAGATAATAAATCAACATTATCCAAAAGTAAACACAGTTTTTTTGTTATTCTTAATATATTAACCGGTTTTTAGATATTTGTTAAACCTGCTGTTTTCTAGCCTTAAATGTACATTTTAACAGGTACAAATATTGGAACATTATAATACTATCTGTTAATTAGTGGTAATTTAAATTAATTTTAAAATGGTATTTGTTTTTACTTGGTAGGTCTTTCCCAACTCATTTGTATTAACTTTAAACTTGGGGACTACAGTTTGGTACATTTTAGTATTCTTTAAGAAGCAAAATGAGTCTTTTTGCAGCTCTTGCTACTTAAGAAGAATAAGCAAGAACTAGGGTTGCGGTGAATATATGAATAGTGACTGTTTCTAATAGTAGGAAGCTCCAAGGGCCTTCTTTGTACTCTAACTGATTTGAATCTGAATTTTTAAAACAATATAGTAGTACGTTAATTACGTGTTAGAATATACCTAACCAGTTCACTGGATTCTTTTCAGACTGGGAAGAAGAGCAGGTCAGCAGTCCAAATATTCTACGACTCATTTATCAAGGACGATTTCTACATGGAAATGTCACATTAGGAGGTAACAGCCACCTTTGTAATGGGATTTCATGTCTGTCTCATGGTAGCATGATTCGTTTGTTTTAAATGCTAATGTCTTTGAATTTACTAAAAAAAAAAAGACAAATTCAAACTATGAATTCTGCCTACTTCTGGTATGCCTACTCCTTCACATTGTGTATTCTGTTAAATTTAATTTTAGGACTGTAATAAGTATCTACTACCTTGTAAAATAAACTCTATCCCAGTATAGATAGAATTCTATACCTACTATTTTTTAAATGTGATGTTATTATATTTCCAAATAATGTAATTCAGATATAGTATTTTAAACTTAAGACTGGACACACAAACTAGGAAAAATTTATGAATAGTTTTCAAATATATGAAGGGATGTTTTCAGGTGTTCCTACCTGATATAGTTGCTAATCATGTGAGAATAAAGTAAGTGACTGACATTAGAGCAGCATTTTAGCGTAATAGTTGAAAGAAAAGATTTTGGAACTAGACTATTTAAGTTGTATTAGCTGCACTACTTACTGGCTGTGTAAACCTTGGGCAAGTGACTTAACCAACCTGTGTTCCAGTTTCCTCATCAGTAAAGTGGAATTACCATAGTGCCTACCTCAGAGGTTAAGAAGGGTAAATTACTTTATATATTCAAAGTGCTTACATGCATGGCACATAGTAAACACCTTAATTGTTAGCTATTATTATTCTTTATATATGACTGGAGAAATGTAGCTCAATAGTGCCCCCTTATGGGGTACATTTTCTACCATCAACAGGATTTGTTTAGTTTTGAAAATAGGTATTTCAAATATATTCAGATAATTGGAAATGTATAGGCAAATTAAATGATCTATCTAAATATATATTTCATTAAATATAGTCTGACTTTTTCCTCTAAACCTAATATATAATCTGTTTTTCCTTAAAGGTAGAATGTTTGCATTCATTCATTCAGCATGTATTTATTAAATTCTTATGTGCCAGTACTGTGCTAAGCACTTGGGAATCCAGTATTGAGTAAGACAGAAGCTCTCCCTTCAGGTTGCTCTAGTATTACATAGGACAAACAGATCAAATGCACTGGTAAAAATCCTGGGCAATAAGGGCTAAAGTAGATGAATGCAAATGATTTTATCACAGTGTCAAGTGAATAAAACATTTCAGGCTGTAATCTCACACTGAGTTTCACTAGTAGTTTTATAACTGGTCTAAAAAATGCTTCTATCTACTAAGATATCTAGCACTTTAAAATGGAGCTTTTTTGATTTGTAGCTTTTTTTATAGCTTTTGTATAAATAGATGGACCGACTCTTAATGCTCTTTGTGTAAGAATTGACTGTTAGCTCCCGAGCTATATTGTACATTCATTAAGGATGGGACCATGTTCTGGTCTTTTTAAAATTATGGCTCATACAAGATCTTACGTGAATTAAAAATTGGTAAATGATGGTTGAATTTAATCTATTGATTATATGAGTGAACCTTGAAATACTCCATTTCCCTTTTGAATATTGATCTATGTGAGCAATTTCCCACCAACTCAATTCCTTAATTATCTTTTCTGTTGTGACCTCAGAGTTTGAACTTCATATTAAAGCTCATAGAATTTGTGTTAAAAATCAAAATTATTGATTCATTCCCACTAAAGTATAATTTTTACCAGTATTTTTTTGAAATTGTTTTAGAATAATTACCAGATTGACTTATATAATTATTATTGTCATTCTGTATTGCTGTCCTTCTTTTCAAAAACAATAAACTATCTCTAGCGTAGAAGCATGGCCTGGACCTCTGCGTTAATAATTATAACTGGATGTTTGAGCAAGTTTGGATAACGATAATCAACTATTTGTCTTTTGGGTCTCAGTTTTTCTTTTTAGCATCCCTGTGTTCTTCAATGTGAATAATAAAGAAGATAGCGCACAGGGAAATGCAACCATCTATAAATATTTGAGTGGCCTGTGTGGAAGAAGGCTTTGTGTGGCCCTAGAACTTGCTCTGTGTAGCCCTGTGAATTAGACTTCGGATCAATAACTGGAAATCAAAGACAGTTTTCTGTTCAATATAGGAAAGAACATGTGAACACATTGAACTACCTAAAGAAAGACTAGACTGCCAGGGAAAGTTAGTGAGATCTTTGTTATAGGTGGTGGTCAAGCAGTGGATGACCATGAAGTAGTGGGTATACAGCCATGGGTGGAATTCAGCCATTATGTGGACAGTTAAAGTGGGAAGCCAGGGCATTCTCTGCCATTCTTGAAATTTTCTCGTTCAGTTAAGTTTCAGATTGAAATGTTCAGTTATCAAATGTCTTAAAACATAGCCCTGAATCCCCCTTTTTGAACTAGAACCTTTATGTAGTCATATAGAGTTTCATTTCATTAAAGGAAAAGTGTGACAGCAGCCTTGTTAATCAGAGGGTGAAGAAGATGATCAGCTAAAGCTTTGGCATTCAGTATGGCCCAGATTAGCATTTCCCAAAATGTGGTTCTGAAATAATGAGCATGAGGCTCATCTAGGATACTTATTTTAAAATACAGATTTCTGCACGCCCTCTCTCCCCAACCCGCGTCTCCTGATTTTACTACAGAATTGAATTCCTGGGTGATTTTTATGTACTCTAAAGGTTGAAAACCTCTATTCTGGATATTGTACTGTGTCACAGGAGAAAGCAGAAGCGTCCACAGTGAAAGGAAGAGAACGCATTTTAGATTCTGGCATTCCTCTTCTTTCACATTTTTAAATGTTATTAACATCAATACCTACTATTTCTAGTTAAAATTCAGATGAAGAAGAAAAAATAATAGCTCCCACACATTACATTTGTAACTTCAAATGGTAAGCCTCTTGGGAACTTTCCAGGCCTGTCTGACGTGTTTTTACATTTATATCTCAGTTCACCTACCTTTTTTCTCAGATTCATTTTCCTTGCTATCTCAAAATGATGATGGTAGTATATACTGAATGCTTTCTTTGTGCCAAGCTCTGGGCAAAGCACTTTGCTTGGATTGTTTGATTTAATGGACACAGCTACAAAGGGCATGTAATAGAATTAGTATCTCCGGTTTAGTTGAGGAAACAGAAGCTTAGAGGGTAAGTAACTTGTTGAGAGTTACACAGTTGGAAGCAGCAGAGATGAAAATTTTTAATCCAGGTCTGTCTTACTAGAGCCCGGAAGATGGATATGAGAGTGATACACAGCCTGGTATGTGCACATTTTAAGTTCAGTTCAAGGTTTGAAGGTATGAGAATGATATGCAGCCTGGTATGTGTGCATTTTAAGTTCAGTTCAAGGTTTAAAATGTTGATCAGGCTTTCCCAAATATTTAGTGAAATTTTTCATAACATAAAGTCTTATTTACATTTTAATTTAAGTCAGGCCTAGGAAGTTATTCTAAAAGCCTCCCTTTTTTCGTTATGTATTTATGGGCCATCGTGCTTCATTTGAACATCAGAGGTTAAAAGTGTAGACCAAATAATGGCTGGCCAACTTTAAATAAGATGGGAACTCACCTTAAACATATGAAATAGTACCAGTGTTGAAGATAATTAGGATTCTTTTTAAAATCTGCATGGTAACCATCATCCTATAGAGCAAGTTTTAAAAACAGGGAGCTGGAGAGTCATTATTGCTAAGTAATGATCTTTGGCCTTACTTCAGTTTGTAGTTTTTGAAGACAGAGTAATTTGAGGTGTCAGAACTAAAACATGACAACTATAGAAACAGTTCTAGAAGCTAAATATACCAGCTGCTTCTAATTTTATACACAGAGTAACAAAGGGATTTACCATGAAACTCAGTGTTTGTATTTGCCTTAGTGGACATGGGTGTGTATTCTATGCCTGAAATATTTCATGATAAAATTTATTAAATTTATGAGTGAAAACATGTTATAAAGACTTGATTAGGAAACAGTGATTATTGATAACGCCAAGACAGTGATTATTTTAACCTAATCTTTTTAAGAAAATTCTTTTCTAATGGACGAATACAGGGATGAGAATAAATGTTTAAAATCAAGTTTGTTTCTTGCATTTCTACATCGTAGTAGCCTGTTCAGTGCAGTAATTTTATTAGACAATTGACAGGTAATTAGATTTAGAAATGAATATCTCTTAATCTAAACTTTTACCTAATATAGAAAGAGTATTTTTTAAAAAAAATTTAATCCTTTCTCCTCTAAAGGTAGCCTCTGATATTAGCCAATTACATATTTTTTTCTTTTATCATTTCTTAAATAATATGGGTAAATGTGTCAAGCAAATGGCTATATAACTGCAAAAAATTTTTAAATTTTAAATGTTATTTCTGATAATACTAATCTAATTTTGTGAAGGTACTCTGAGTTAAGAAGTTCAATCTGTTAAAGAAGTCAAAAAAAGCAATCAATTTTTAAAATGGTTTTAAATCTGGATAGTGATTTTAATAGGTTGATATATGTGTAACTAATCATCTTTTGCTTTTCACATAGCATTAAAACTTCCTTTTGGCAAAACAACAGTGATGCATTTGGTGGCCAGAGAGACATTGCCAGAGCCAAACTCTCAAGGTAAGCCATGCACTGGAAAAGTGTCTCAGTTGAGGCACAAAGACAGGCATTCAGAAATGCTGGGTTTTTCTTGGAGATTCTGAGGGAAAGGAAGTTTGCATAGTTTGTGAATAGAGATTGTCAAGCAAATAACCAGACATTTTTGAAACATGCTAAAATTAAAAGAACATTTATTACAGCTTCTTAATTTTGAAAAATGCAAACATTTTTAAAAACGCAAAACTACTGCTTCCTATACTTGATTGCCTAGCCCCTTTTCCCCTCCAGTTCTAGAATTTTTATAAACGAGGCCCTTCTTCATTTTCCCTAGGTCAGAGGAATCGTGAGAAGACTGGAGAGAGTAATTGTTGTGTAATCCTGTAAACACTGTCTGCCTAGTGTGATGTGATATAGTCTTTGTCTTTCATGCTGCTGGGACAGAAAAGACCCGCCATTGCTTGAGAAACCGTTCAGAACAGTCTGCCTGTAAGCCCATGGAACTGAATTACCACATGAACACTGTCCTCTTTTCTCATGAAAGTAAAAGCACCAAGAACATTTTTCACTCTGATTTTTTATTTCTCCTCTTTTTATGTTGAGCTGTTTTAAAACATACTGGTTTTTGAATGTCAATCTCCAGGGGAAAAGTTAACAAGTTATCTTTCGTAGCAGAAACCATTTTGCTGCCACAAAATTTTCATCATCAGAACTAATAAAGCAAGTGTTCCAAATACAATTTGCACTAAAAAGATTGGCATTATTTTGCTCATCAGCAGAATTTATAACAGTTTATGGTACCTAGAAATACTTACATATACAATTCCACACTGGAAGACACTCAGCAATTAATGAAGTTAATTACTGGGCCAACTTGAGAGGAAAAAATGGAAAAGAAACAAAAATGTTGGGTGAATTCTACCAAAGTCAGCCGTGGTGGCTGCAGTGGCACAGAATACTAAACTGAGTGTGACTCTTTTCACTGCAACAAATGAAAAAACAAAATGTGCCTGTTTAAAGCACTCAGTAGAGGGCTGATGAAACTGATTTTTTTCCCTTTAAGACATGCACTCTTGAGTCCTACAGTAACTGAGCGCTTGTTTAGACAGCACAAGAAGGGGTGAGAGTGCGTCTCCTAGCCTTAATGTGGGAGGGTAGTTCCAGTCACTCATCAGCTTTCATTATTGTGCAGAAATATTAGAAAACCTCATTGATCAATTTTACGTATTTGAATATCAGTGAATTGAAATTTTCCATAATTATCATTCATTTGTAACCACATCCAGTGTCATTCTTACTCCTTAGAGAGTTCAGATGAATTCTTAAAATTTAAAAAGAAAAACTCCATAGTACTAATTTTGTTTCTTTATATAGTTTGCATTTGATATTAGTGCTTGCAATTGTATTAAAGTCAAAAGCTGATTTTTATGGCATACACAATTAAGAATGCCACTTTTTCTTTTATTTCATACCAATAAATTAAAGATTGATATGCTAAAAACAATTTGCACAGCACTAAAGCATGAGCTAGTTTCATCTAAACCTGTAAAAATATGAAAGATTTTATATTTTTTCACTGGGAAGAAATTCTTCCTGGGTGAAATTACAAATATGTGTAGAATATATTTAATAAAAGACTTATAAAATACCTAACTATAGGACTTAAAATATAGATTGGCTTGTAGTATATAGAACAATATTCCATATAAATAAGTTTAGCCTTTATAAAAATGAAGTTGCAGGCTGACATTACATTCTGTACTTACTAAGTGTCAACAGCCCTTAAAAACATTAAATGTAAATGGTTTCAAATGGTCAGCGTTGTTTAAATGTAATCAGGTTATTTTATTCATTGTTAATGCTTTGATGAAAAGGCTTTATATGCAGTAGATCTACGAAAATATTGTTCATACTGATCAGAATTAAATTTGTATAGAGCAGAGTTTTAAAACGAATGTAAATAGCACTAAACATTTTCTTTCTGCAACCTGTACTTATAGATTCTTCCTGTAAACTAAATAAAAAAAAAAAATCATAGTGCATTTTGGTGGTAATTTTAAAGGTCTTGATTAGGTCAATAATTGTTAAAGCACTGTCTCATTCATGTTTTCTACTTTTATTTCTTAAGCTTTTAAAATTCATTTAATTAATATTCTGTTGTTGGTTTGGGGAGTATTCCCAATGTATCTTTGATATTTAACATGGTTAATTTGTATACAGTCACAACAATGGATAGAATTATGTAGTCTGTGTTATCACTAAAATGTTATATTCAAGAGATGTTAAATATATGCTTTGTTGACTAGCTGAAATGTGAATTCTGTTAGTGTTGACTAAAGAATCTGGTAGTTGCTTAATTGGGCAATTAAAACAATTTATGGCTCTATTCTTTTGTAAAACAAACTACTGGTAATTATTTTTAATACTTATTTTCATTCTAATTACTCTTTTTTTAAGTTAAAGACTATCAGTTAATTAAGATTGAGTTTTTATGATGTTTAAAAATCTCTATTGGTGTTTCAATATATTTTTCTGTGTGTTCTCAGATTATATATTTCAATCAATTTAGAGTTTGCTAAGTGAGATAAACTGGTTCACTAGTAGAGAAAGAATTATGTCGCTTAATACCTAATATCATAGTTGTACAACATGAAAAAAAATAAAAAGTAGCAGTAAAAGTATATACTGAAAACACCAAAAATTTAGATGCCTTAATAGTATATACGTGAAAATACTCAGCTGCCCCTTTAAAAATAATTTCTTGGACTGCCTGGTGGTTAAAATACGATTCCTCATATCCAAGGCTACTTTTGAAGATCCCTCTGCCAAAAATACAGCGTGCTTATCTAAAAGTGAGAGCTGCATAGATCCAGTAATGTACATAAAGCCTGAATGATGAGCCTATGTCCCTGCCTAACGCTGGTGTCTCACTCATCTCTTTTATCTAATTTGTCCTGAACTTTGTTAAGTGTTCCGGACGAGGCCAAGCTTTTCTTTTAAAACCTTAGCATGTCTCCCTGATCTGAACTATTTGCTTTCTCTTCAAGATAAGTTGTATTTTGCCATGAAAAAATACAGTATCTAACGTTACCATTCACATGAAATGAAGTTTCCTCATAACATCTATCTTTAGTTTTATGAAGTCATCGTGACCAATGTTACAGTAATTTCTGTTAGCTGATTGTGGTAAACAGTGTTTAATGTGAAAAGAAATTAAAACTTCATCTGTTGTAGAATAATTCTCTAGAATGACTTCCATTCATAATTCTGGTATATTTGCCTATTCTTTATTTCACTACTGTTTTTGTCTTTTTTTCTTTCTTCAGTTTATGATACTCTTCAGTAAAATTCAACATTGGGCCAGCCTTTACTCTGCTGTGGTTTAGCAAAATCAAAGAGAAGTATCAGCCAAAATTTAATATGCCTTCATATCGTTTTTATTTGTAACTTTTGCGAGCATTCCAGTTTTTTTTCCATTTGTGTGTTGTAATATGGGCACTTGTTAGCCAAATGGAGTGATTGGGGTGGGGCACGTGACCTGTAATTACAAACACAGCTATAATTGAAACACAGCTGCAGGCTGTGCTGGAGTCTAGGCACAGTTTTTGTGGCCAGGGTAGGGTGGGGTTCTTGGGCGTGAGCAGTTGGTGGTTGGGTGTGACTCCTGGTTTACCCTGACCCCCGCCAGTTGGTGTGCTTTCTTCAGAAGGCAGCGGCTTCTATGAGCCTTTTTACACAGGAGACGGTTGACTTCTGAAAGAGATCATGGATAAAACTAAGTGAGAAACACCTAATTCTTAAATATCAAGAGTTTAAGCCAGTACTAAAATGTGAAAACCAATTTCACTTACTACATTATTTGTAGTCTTCGACAGTGATGTCAGATGTTTGTCTTTTAATATTTTTCATATTCCTCTTTTTCAAAATGACAGCTTTCAAGAAATAGGGAGTAGGCATAGTAAGTTCCCATTTGGGGAAAGGAAATGCCCATCTCTTTCATGTGAGTCAACCAATAAAAAAGGAGTTGGGTAAACACATTTTCTAACTTGGCTCTGGAAGTGGTTTGTTGTTAGAAGTCTTAGGCCAAGAGTCTGGCTGGTTTTAGAATGTGGTAATTATACATTCAAACATTATTTGATATCTTTTATTTTCTACACATGTTCTTGAAGCTTATTTGATGTAAGGGAAGTCTTACAATGAAGTGGGAGAAACTTTGCTATAGTTAAATAATAAAAGGAGGTAGCAGAACCTAGAGGGGAACTGGGACAAGCCGTAGCAGAGCGAGACCCTCAGAATTCTTGTAGGAACATACAGGAAGTTGGCCAATTCTCAGTTGTCTGCCAGATAAGATAGTTTTTCTTTTTCCCTGCATGCTGGAGCATGGTTCCCCTTATGTCTTTCTTCCTTATCACATGGTTTTCCCTGGGCATCACTCACCTGGGTTCCATTAGTTAGGGTGCCACTCTCCCCCAGTGTTTCTCAGTAGCACTTTTTTTAAGTCTGATAATTTTAACACATCTACATTTTGACTGATACTGTTCTTCAGTCCTCAGAGTTCAGAAAACCAGAAGAATAGCTGGACTTTGGAGTCAAGCCTGGCTTTGTTCTGGGTGACTTTGAACAAGTTACTTAATATCTGAGCTTCAGTTTTTCATATATAAAAATTAACACGTAGTTTAGAGAGTTGCTGTAAGGATTATTTTAAAATAAATATTTAGAGCGCTGCTTTGTCCGAGAACTCTTGTAAGCTAGCAAACCTGTCAGAAGGCCTTATGTTGGAAATAAAGTGCTGGGCATCGACATATACTCTAAACTTTATGAAAGTAGCTTATGAAGAGGCCAGAGAAAATGTGGATGATGCTGGGTTCGTTTAAAAGGAAGATGAGTGGGGAGATCTGAAAAATAAGTTCTAGAATAGAAGGAAAGTAGGGGACCCAGTAATGACACAGCTCCGGATGTGTATATACGAGGTACCAGGTCATACATAGAGCTTAGACATGTTAACATAAGGCTGTAAACATGACTGTCAAGATCTGAGATGCTACTTGTTACTAGGGTACAAAAATTACACTGTTCAAAAGAAACGGGTCTAATAAACGTGGGAAACTACTATACATCAAGAATACACAAAAGGAACTTAGACCTGAGAGGGAAAGTAAATGAGTATGTGAATACTGATGAAAAAAGACAAAAATATGATGGTTGGGTTATATTGTACTTTTCTTCATCAGATTAAGGCTATGGATTTCTGTTCTGAATCTGCAACAGGAAAACACGGAGACAAGACATGGTAGGGATGCAGTAGTTGGGCTATAAAAGACCTTCCTGGATATCTTATTTGCTAAGAGTCCGATTAACTCTTGACTTGCTGATAATGCCATCCCATTAGGTTACCAGAAGTAACAAAACTGCTGCTCTGGGATTCACTTTGACCCAGTGGGAAAGAATTACTCTAGGGGAAATGTTAGGAGCCTGTAGTGAACATAGGTGTGCACTCAAATGTTAGTAATGATGAAACTAAGACACTGGTGATTGCTTCTCCAGCATCCCTGCTGCTTCCTGGCTGGGATATTGAGGAGTAACTTTGCTTTCCCCCTCCTCGTGGCTTAGGGAAGTAGGACGTTATCCCAGCCCTGTTACCTTGGGTGTAATTGCTTTAGAAGTGGTCGTGGGACTCCATCCTGGCAAAGGAGATGTGAGGGAACTCTGCTGAGGGTGTTTCTGGGGAAAGTTCCTTCACTCCCAAGGAGACGTTGCCGGAGACTTTTTGCCTGTGGACATTATTTTGCCTGAATGTGATGATTGAAACTGCTATAGCCACATTTGGACCTGGAAGGGATCTAGCCTGAGGGCAAAGCCAGCATATTGAAGCTGTAGAGGAGAAAGGAAAACACCTGCCCTGGCAGAGCTGCTGATTCTTTTTTAGCTTTTAAGTTCAGGCATACATGTGCAGGTTTGTCATGCAGGTAAACTCGTGTCACAGGGGTTTGTCATACAGATAATTTCATCACCCAGGTATTAAGTCTAGTACCCATTAGTTATTTTTCCTGATCCTCCCCCTCCCACCTTCTACCCTCTGGTAGGCCCCATTGTCTGTTGTTCCCCTCCATGTGTCCATGTGTTATCTTTTAACTCCTGCTTATAAGTACGAACATGCAGTATTTTCCTGTTCCTGCATTAGGTTCCTAAGGATAATTACCTCCAGCTTCATCCCTGTCCCGGCAAAAGACATGATCTCATTCGTTTTTCATGGCTGCACAGTATCCCATGGTGCCTATGTACATTTTCTTTATCCAGTCTACCACTGATGGGCATTTAGGTTGATTCCATGTCTTTTCTGTTGGGAAGAGCGCTGCAGTGAACACATGCATGCATCTTTAGGATAGAACGATTTATTTTCCTTTGGGTATATACCCAGTAATGGGATTGCTAGGTCGAATAGTATTTCTGTTTTTAGGTGTTTGAGGAAACGCCACACTGTTTTCCACAATGATTCAACTAATTTACACTCCCACCAACAGTGTATAAGTGTCCCCTTCTACACAACCTCTCCAGAATGTGTTATTTTTTGACTTTTATTTAGTTACCTTTTATTATTTTTGAGACAGGGTCTCACTCTGGCCCAGGCTGGAGTGCAGTGGTGTGAGCTCGGCTCGCTGCAACCTCTGCCTCCTGGGCTCAAGCGATCCTCCCACCTTAGCCTCGTGAGTAGCTGGGGCTACAAGCTTGTGCCTGGCTGATTTTTTATATTTGTAGGGATGAGGTTTCTCCATGTTGCCCAGGCTGGTCTCAAACTCTCGTGCTCAAGCAATCCACCAGCCTCAGCCCTCCAAAGTGCTGGGATTACAGGCAAGAGCCACCACACCCAGCCAATTTTTGACTTTTAATAATAGCCATTCTGACTGTTGTGAAATGGTATCTCATTGTGGTTTTGATTTGCATTTCTCTAATGATCAGTGATGAGCTTTTTTAATACGCTTCTTGGCCACGTGTATTCTTGTGAAAAGTGTTCATGTTTTTTGCCCATTTTTTAATGGGATTGTTTATTTTATACTTGTACATTTGTTTAAGTTCCTGATAGATGCTAGATATGAGACCTTTGTCAGATGCATAGTTTACAAAATTTTTCTCCCATTCTGTAGGTCGTCTGTCACTCTGTTGATAGTTTCTTTTGCCTGCAGAGGCTCTTAAGTTTGATTAAATCCCATTTGTCAATTTTTGCTTTTGTTGTGATTGATTTTGGTGTCTTCGTTATGAAATCTTTGTCCATTCCTATGTCCAGGATGGCATTGCCAAGGTTATCTTCCAGGATTTTTATAGTTTGGGGTTTTATATTTAAGTCTTTATTCTGTCTTGAGTTGATTTTTTTCTGGTGTAAGGAAGGGGTCCAGCTTCAGTTTTCTGCATATGGCTAGCCAGTTATCCCAGCACCATTTATTGAATAGGGAGTCCTTTCCCCATGCTTGTTTTTGCCAGGTTTCTTGGAGATCAGATGGCCATAGAGTGCAGCCTTATTTCTGGGCTCTCTATTCTGTTCCATCAGTCTGTGGGCCTGTTTTTGTGCCAGTACCATGCTGTTTTGGTTACTGTAGCCCTGTAGTATAGTTCAAAGTCAGGTGGCATGATGCCTCTGATGTCTCCAGCATTGTTGTTTTTGCTTAGGATTGCCTTGGCTATTGGGGCTCTTTTTTTGGTTCCATATGGGTTTTAAAATAGTTTTCTTTCTGTTCTGTGAAGAATGTCATTGGTAGTTTGATAGGAATACCATTGAGTCTATACATTAGAAGAGCTGCTGACTTTGCTCAGTGTGGAGCCCGATGCTCTGGGCTTCTGGGGAAGTAATCTGTTGGAGCTTTTTCCTTCTTCCAGTTCAAAGCATCATATACATAGAAGAGAGTGTTAGGCATCAACATCTACTCCAAACCTTATGAAATTAGCTTACAAAAAGATGAGAGAAAATACGAAGATGCTTCTATGTATTCAGATCTCTGAAAAATAAGTATCTGCTGTGTAGTCACAGATTATTCTGATGAAGGGAAAAGAGGCATCAAAAGAGACCATTGTGGCTACGAGTCAGCTCTCCAATCTCATAATTTTAAAAAACATGAACAGAAAGTGGGAGTTTGGATATATAAATCAAGGATGAATATAATAAGTGCCAAACACTTCTGTGAATAATGTTGGAAAGGCCTGGGATGAGCTAGAATTGACAGAAAAATAATAAAAGCTACATGTTTGTTATGGTCACACAAAAACCAGCAGGGATATACCCCATATTTCTCAAGTGTGGCTGTGCATTAGAATCACTCAGGGAGTTATCATTTTTTTACTTTTTAATATCGATGCCTGGGCCTCATACCAACCACGTTAAATCTGAACACCTATGGCTTGGAGCAGATCCCTAGAAGGGAGCACACGCTAAAGCTGGGAATGAGGACAGTTAATGTGGCACTGGAAACCAACCGAGGTGACAACGACAGGAAGCAGGTGCCCCGCTACCTTGGTTCAAGTCACCAGACCCAGCTAAAGTTATATTTCGGTTACATTTCCGAGTTCTGAAAGAACTTGTGCACTCTGAGTAACCTGTTCCTCTCCCAGTTTCATTGTCAGAAGGGAGGGCAAGCCCTAGGCACTCTCTCACAACCTCGCCATCATCATCTGCTCTGAGACCAGAAGGAACCTCAGACAGCCACATCCCCTCTCAGTGTCCTCACTGGAGTCTCTACCAGCCCAGGACATCCCCTTTTCTATTCCCACTTTCTGTCACACACCCTCCCCCATTCCAGAAACCCTGTACTGGCCTCTGGAGGTCAGGCTCCATTGGAAACTTGCCATATGCCTTCGACCTCTCTGAAAGTTCCCTTCACTTTCTTGCTCTGACCCCTGACTCGCCTGAGGGCACTGCCTCCTTTGCAGTCCTGGGGTGTTCTGTATTTTAAGGCTGTCATTTATTGACTGTTTACTTAGTGACAAGCACTGTTCTGTGGTCATAACATAGGCCCATTTTACAGATGATAAAACAGGCCCAGAGAAGTCCCATTTATTCTTTGAACATTGAAGGTTCATTTTCTCAGGCAAAGACTATTCTAAAAAATACGCCTTATAATTTTTTTCTGTTTTTAAAATTGATATTTTTCCATTTTAGGACTGTAATCCCATGATTACAGAAAAGTATGAGGGGAAGAAAATCCCACTATCCAAAATCAGCCCTTAATATCTTGGCAAATTTCCACTAGTCCTCTTTATGAATATGTATACATTAAAATAAAAGAGTATTGTATACAGAGTTTGTATGTGATTTTCATCTTTACGTATCACAAGCGTATTCCCAGAATATTAAATCTTTGAAAACGCATTTGCTTATAGGTCTATAATACTCCATTTTATAGGCATGCCATTTTCATCCAAGTATCAAATGGATTGACATACAATTGTTAATAATCTTTACATTTTATACTTTAAATGCCATAGCATCTGTAACAATATCATCTTTTTTCATTCCCGATACAGGTAATTTTTGTCTTTTCTTTCTTTTTATTTCAGTGTAGCTAGTGGCTTATATACTTTATTGCTCTCAAAGAAACAGCATTTTATTTTCAGTGTTTTTTGATTTGGATTACTTACCTATTTTCTATTTCATTGATCTCCACTGTTATTTTATTTTCTGTTTCTATTGTTAGTGTGCTCTCACTTTTTCTAGCTTCTTGAGGTAGAAAGCTTAGATTAATTTTTTTCCTTTTGTGTGCTGCTTAGGCTGCATCCCACAAACTTGGCTATATTGTGTTCTCATTTTCAATCAGTTAAAAAAAATTCTAATTTCCCTTGTGATTTCTATTCATGGCTTATTTATCAATATGTGTTTTCTTTCCAAGTAGGAATTTTGTTTTGTTTTTCTTTTTTTTTTTTTTTTTGAGACGGAGTCTCACTCTGTTGCCCAGGCTGGAGGGCAGTGGCGCGATCTCGGCTCACTGCAAGCTCCGCTTCCCAGGATCATGCCATTCTCCTGCCTCAGCATCCCAAGTAGCTGGGACTACAGGCGCCCGCCACCATGCCAGGCTAATTTTTTTTTTTTTTTTTTTGTATTTTTAGTACAGATGGAGTTTCACCATGTTAGCCAGGATGGTCTCGATCTCCTGACCTCGTGATCCACCCACCTCGGGCTCCCAAAGTGCTGGGATTACAGGCATGAGCCACCGTGCCCGGCCCCAAGTAGGAATTTTAAGATATCTTTTAATTATCAATTTTCAAATTAATTCCACTATAGACTGAAAAACATTCTCTGTATAATTTTAATTAAGTGTATTGAAATTTGCTTCATGGCCCAGCACAGGGTCTATTCCAGTAAAAATTCCATGTGCCCTATAATAGGATATATATTCGGGATAAAAGTGAATGCTGCTATTATTGAATGTTGTTTTCTATAAATCTCAATTAGGTCAAACTTGTTGATAGTGTTGTTCAGGTCTTACTGATTTTCTGTCTGCTTTTTCTATCTATTACTGAGAGAACTGTAAATCTGGATTTGTCTAACTCTCTATTTTGTCAGCTTTTGCTTCATGCATTTGAAGCTGTGTAATTAGGCGCATACACAATTAGGATTGCAGTATCTCTTTGTTCCTTTTTTTTTTTTTTTTTTTTGAGACGGAGTTTCACTCTTGTTGCCCAAGCTGGAATGCAGTGGCGCGATCTCAGCTCACTGAAACCTCCACCTCCCGGGTTCAGGCGATTCTTCTGCCTCAGCCTCCCAAGTAGCTGGGGTTACATGCATGCGCCACCACGCCTGGCTAATTTTGTATTTTTAGAAGAGACGGGTTTCTCCATGTTTGTCAGACTGGTCTCGAACTCCCAACCTCAAGTGATCCACCTGCCTCAGCCTCCCAAAGTGCTGGGATTACAGGCATGAGCCACTACGCCCGGCCTCTTTGTTCCTTTTATCATTACGTTTATCTTCATTTCTGATGATGATGCAGGGCAGGCGAGCCCCAAAACTGAGGCTTAGTCAGGGAGGGTTTTTGGCTTTGTCCAGGAAAAAACTGAATGGTGAGCTAGTGGTATCAGACAGCAACTTTTATTGAAGCAGCAGTGCATGGTAGCAGCAAAGGGGACTGCTCCTTGCAGAGCAGGGCAGGGAGGCAGGGAGGGAGGGAGGGATGCCTGATAGTCATTGTGTCCAGGGTAGTAGTTCAGAGGCAGTTTTGTAGTCATATTTCTATTTATTTTTAATTATATGCAAATGATGGGGTGGATTATGCAGACATGTTTAATAAAGGGCTGTAACTTTCTGCTTGCTGAGTCATTGTCATGGAAAGGGGTGGTAAGTTCTGGGTGTTGCCATGGCAATGGTAAACTGACAGGCACACTGGTAGGCATGATGGAAAGGTGCTTCTGCCCTGTCCCTGTTTTAGCTAGTCCTCAATTTGGTCCAGTGTCTGAGCCCCGTCTCTTATTTCAATATTACTTTTCCTAAATTCTATTTTTTTCCTGATACTAACATTGAAACTGCCTTTGCAAAATTATAACTAAGGAAATTATGACCGTGAAAGACATCAGACCTAACCAACTCCATCTTGCTTCTAACCTCTAAACTGTCCTTGTCCATTCCTGGGTATAGGCCGAACGAGCCTTGGGAAGGAACTTAGTTTAGGGTTTAGATAATAGCCCTGACCAAAAGTGAAACTGTTCTTGCAAAACAAATAAAAGGTCACCAGCCACGAAGTTAAGGATGAGAGGGGCTGGAATTCTCAATATTGCCCGCCATTATTCCAGAGGTCATAAGATTGCAACTTCCAGAGGTCATAAGATTGCAACTTCCTCTTGAAGGTAACATCACCATTGTGAACCTAAGATTGGTCTGTTGAGATGTTTTTTCAGGTTTTTGCATTTCTGACAACTGGGTGTCCCCAGCCTGGAGGTGCCAACCAGTCCAGTGGCCCCCATCCAGGAACTGACTCAGTGCAAAAGGACAGCTTGGACTCCCTATGATTTCATCCCCAAACCAACCAATCTGCACTCCCAACCCACTGGCCCTACCCACCGAATTATCCTTAAAATCTCTGATCCCTGAGTTTTCAGGGAGACTGATTTGAATAATAATAAAACTCCAGTCTCCCCCACAGCCTGCTCTGCATAAATTACGCTTTCTCTACTGCAATTCCTTGTCTTGATAAATCGGCTGTCTAGGCAGCGGGCAATGTGAGCCCACTGGGCGGTTACAACATCCCCACTTCAGTTTCCTCATGACTACAGCTTACGTAGTGTATCCTTTTTCATTCTTTATTTTTAACCCATTTATGTGTTTAAAGTATATTTCTTATATACTGTGTATAGTAGATTATTACTTTTTTTTTACAAGAACTATTCAATCTCTACCCTTTAACTGGAGTGCTTTTATCCTTTCTTTCTTTCTTTCTTTCTTTTTTTTTTGAGACAGTCTTGCTGTGTCAAGCTGGAGCACAGTGGTGCGATCTCGACTCACTGCAACCTCCGCCTCCCAGGTTGAAGTGGTTCTCCTGCCTCAGCCTCCCAAGTAGCTGAGACTACAGACATGCACCAACACACCCAGCTAATTTTTGTATTTTTAGTAGAGATGGGTTTCACCACGTTGTCCAGGCTGGTCTCGAACTCCTGGCCTCAAGCAATCCATCTGCCTCAGCCTCCCAAAGTTCTGGGATTCCAGGCGTGAGCCACCGCACCAGCCTTTTTACTATTTACATTTAATGTAATTATGGACATATCAGTTTAATGTCCTGGCATTGTGAAAACCAGTTATGCCACACTAAGGATTGTCTCATCTGTTCTCTTTCTAGATCAAGCATTTTTCTTTTTTTAAATTTATAAATGGGAAGCTTACATCACGGTATTTTTAATTCTAACTCTACGATTGGCTTAATAGCTAGGGCTTACAATATATATTTGAAGTTTTCACAGTCTACCTTCAATAACATTACACTACTTCACATGTAATTCAAGACCTGAAAGAAGATTACTTCCACTTCTCCACCTCTGTCTTTTGTGCTCTCATGCCATACATTTTGCCTTTATATGTTACACATCTCGGAACATATAATCATTGTTTTAAACAGCCAGTTATCTTTTAAAGAAATAAAAAGATGACTTTTGAAAATGCTTTTATATTTGCCCACATATTTACCAGTTCCTAAACTCTGCATTAGATATGACTTTCCATTGGATATCATTTTCTTTTAATCTTTTGCCTTTTTAAAATATCCTTCCTTAGAACCTTTTTTTAAAAAATATAATGCTATGTTGTTCTCAACATTTTTTAGTGTTGAAGTAAAATCCAATAATCGGAGAGCTCCTGGAATCTATGATGTGATCAGAAGATGGAGCAGTAATTTAAAACTGATTTTAGCCTCCGTGTGACCCAACGTTGTTGAAGGGCTGCCAAAAAGTAAGTTCTATCTCAGACTTTATTAACAGGACAGTAAGTCTCAGGATATGAACAATAATGTTGTGCTCCAATTTCATCGATGACGTGGAATGTTGTGTTCAGTTCTAGGTTCCACATTTCAAAGTTATTGACACATCTGAAGTGTGTTCACAAATGACCAACCAGGATCATGTAGGATCTAGAAATGGTGTCAGGGTGGTGCTGTCAGAGGAAGTAGAGATGTTTAACCCCCAGCCAGAGAGAAGAAACTGAAGTTACTTGAAGGGCCGCTGTGTCAAAAGGCGTCATACCTATTGAGAGTTGCTGCAGTGGTCAGAACAGAGCTAATGGGCAGAATTTGCAGGTAGACAAAGTTTGATTCAGTTTGGCTCAGCACCGTGCAAAAAGGAAAGGAGTTATTTTTGATAGTGAGCTTCCATCGCAGGAGGTGTTCAAGTAGATGCTGTCAGAAAGCAAAAATGCCCTGCCTAGTAGGTAGGAGAGAGAAGAGTCATGTATTGGACGTAAGGATGAATTAGTTTACGTCCAAACACGTTTCCAAATCTGATTCCATCCCTCCTTAATTTCTCTGCTGGTTCCTGCCTTTCTTCCCTTTGTCAGTGTTATTTTCCTGCCTATACACATTCCTATTTTCATCTCTTGGCAGCCCGTCCCTTCCCTGCCATCTCCTTTCTAGTGTGTTTTTCCTTGACAAGTCAGGATGGTCTTGGGACTTGTGCTTAATTATAAAGACCTCCTTACATCATCAGTTTCTCCAAAGAACCACTTTCCTGTTGTAACGAAAATGTGACCATCCCTTAGTATATTGTCTAAGCCAAGATTCCCTGCCGGATAGAGGCTTGGACAAAGCTTACATGCCAAGACTAGGGAAATATTGTGGAAAGAAAATGTATATAAACCAGACTTCGTACAGTAGGCTGGGTTTCTTGTATTCCATGGCCTTACTTTATCCTCATTTTTCTCCAGTTTTGTGTACTCAACTTTAGAATATAGTTTTCTCAAAGTAAGATTTCAACGCAGTAATCATGGCTTGGGGCACTTTGTTTCCTATTTTTATTTCTTTTCTTTTTTTTTTTTTTTTTGAGATGAAGTCTTGCTCTGTCACCCAGCTGGAGTGCAGTGGTGCGATCTCAACTGACTGCAACCTCCACCTCCCGGGCTCAAGCAATTCTCCTGCCTCAGCCTCCCGAGTAACTGGGACTATAGGCACACGCCACCACACCTGGCTAATTTTTGTATTTTTAGTAGAGACGGGGTTTCATCATGTTGTCCAGGCTGGTCTCAAACTCCTGACCTCAGGTGATCCGCCCACCTCGGCCTCCCAAAGTGTTGGGATTACAGGTATGAGCCACCGCACCGGGCCAGTTTCCTGCTTTAAAGGTGTTTTCCTAGTCAGCTGTGCTCATTCATCCTCAGCCCCTAAGTCTACTGGTGGCCTGTGCCCACAGCAATGAGCGTAGACTCATTGGACCCATGCTTTCAAAGGCAGCTCCGTCCACCTCCTGGGACATAGGCTAGTTTCCCTTGTGAAAGGAAAATATCTTGGGGTCCCAAAACCACTGAGCTAAAGGGAAGAGTCAAGCTGGAAACTGCTTAGGGCAAATTTGTTTCCCATTCTATTCAAAGTCACCTTCTGCTCACTGAGATAAACACATATCTAATTGCCTTTTTTGGAGTGGCTAATCAGAAACTCAAAAGAATGCATCCATTTGTCTCTTATCTGCCTATAACCTGGCAGATAAGAGACAAATAGGCAGATAAGAGACAAATGGATGCCCTTCTCCTACTCAAGTTGTCCTGCCTTTCCAGACGGAACCAATGTTCATCTTACATATGCTGATTGATGTCTCATGTCTCCCTAAAATGTAGAAAACCAAACTGAGCTCTGACCACCTTGGCCACATGTCATCAGGGCCTCCTGAGACTGTGTTACGGGCATGCGTCCTCAACCTTGGCAAAATAAACTTTCTAAATTGACTGAGACCTGTCTCAGCTTTTCGGGGTTCACACCCTCTTAATGTGACTTTCTGCTTTATCCTCACGTTGGATCCGAAAAAGGCATGTGCGTGACTTGAGAAGCTATGTGTGATGGTCAATTTTATGTTTGACTTGACTAGGCCACAGGGTGCCCAGATGTTTGGTCAAACATATGGGTGTTTCTGTGAGGGTGTCGTGGATGCAGTTAGTGTTGAAATCAGCGGACTGAGTAGAACTGATTGTCCCTTCCATGCGGGTGGGCCTCGTCCCATCAGTGGAAGGCTAGACTAGAACAAAAGGACTGATTCTCCACAGTTTAAGAGAGGATTCTTCCAGCCTGACATTGGCTTTTTCTTGCCTTTGGACTTGAACTGAAATGTTAGTCTGGGTCTCAAGCCTGCCAGTATTTGGAAGTGCACTGCTGGCTCTCCCGGGGCTCCAGCTGGCCAATTTCCCCTGCGGAGCTTAGTGCTTGCCAGCCTCCGTAATTGTGGGAGCCAATGCTTTATAATAAATCCCTGTTTCTCTATGTATACATCCTGTTGGTTTTGCTTCTCTGGAGAACCTCACTAACACACTGTGCAACTGAGAACTCTCATGAAAGGTAAAACATTCAGCAACGTGGGTGGGGGCTCCTGCCATAATAGCTCCCCAAAATAGGACATCTTTGGAACCCTTGCCTCACTCTTCCTGTTTATTTGGTTTTCTGGCTTTGTCTGAGGTATTCTTATTTTTCTTTTGAGACAGGATTTTGCTCTGTCACCCAGGCTGCAGTGCAGTGATGCAATCCTGGCTCACTGCAGTCTCAATCTCCTAGGCTCCAACAATCCACCCACCTCAGCCTCCCAAGTAGCTGGGATCACAGGCATGCTCCACCACATCTGGCTAATTTTTTAAAAAAAATTTTGTACAGACAGAGTGTCTATGTTTCCCAGGCTGATCTTGAACTCTGCCTTAACCTCCCAAAGTGCTGGGATTGCAGGTGTGAGCCACCATACCTGTCCTGTGGGATTCTTATCCTCTAACATCAGAGGTCCAGCTATATTACTAGAATGTGTTGCAAACCTGGACAGTGAAACCCTTTCTGCTATAGTATTGACTGTCGCCTGTGTTCTAAGCATTAGGTGAGCTAGTAAGGATTCCGAGTCAAATGAAGTGATCTCTACTCTCAAGAAGCCCATAGTCTAGTGGGGAAGATGGCAAGCAGAACTTACAAACCAGCAATTGCAGGATAACCTAACAAATAAGATGGTGTATACACAAGACATCACAAGAACACAATGGGTAGGTACCCAGCCCCAAATAAGGAAACCAGGAATGGCTTTCAGAAGATGATATTCAGCAGGAATCCTTACAAACGAGTAGGACTTGTGCGTCAGTGATTATAGCAGCATTCTCACAACAGCCAAAGGGTGGAAATGACCCAGATGTTCATCAAAGGACATACAAAATGCAGCATACACAAGATGCAAATGGATATACAAAATGTAGCATTATACACAAAATGCAAATGGATATTTAAAATGTAGCATGTACAATGGAATTTAGCCTTAACAAGGAAGGACATTCTGACACGTGCTATAAAATGCGTGAACATAGAAAACACTATGCTAAATAAAATAAGCCAGTCATAGAGGGACAAATACTGCATGATCCCGCTCATGTGCAGTCCCAAGAACAGGTACATTCACAGAGACAGAAAGTAGAATGGTGGCCGCCTGGGGCTAAGAGTGGGGCGTTGTTGTTTGTTGAGTATAGAGTTTCAGTTTGGAACGGTGAGAACGTTCTGGGAATTGAAAGTGGTGATGGATGCATAACATTGTGAATGTACTTAACACTTTTGAATTACACACTTAAAACTGGTTAAAATGGGGCTGGGTGAGGTGGCTCATGCCTATAATTCCAGCACTTTGGGAGGCCAAGGCAGGAGGGTTGTTTGAGCCCAGCAGTTTGGGACCAGCCTGGGCAACATAGAGAGACCCCATCTCTACAAAGGAATTGAGAAAGGGGAGGCTGGAAAAGTAAGCAAAGAATGTGACTGAGGAACCTTGGAAGCCCTGCCAATGACTTTGAGGTTTGGACTTTTTTCAAAGACAGTTGCACAGGTATCATCCACATTCACATCACGTGGAATGAACTCTGGTTGTCACCTTGGCATATTTCCCTTCAGTCTTTATATTGCAAGAAATTATAAATTTTTGTTTAAAAAATGCTTACTATAAGGAATTTAAACAGTCCTAAACATGAAGAGATGAAAATGTTTCACATTACCCCAAGCCCTTCACTCTTTTTTTTTTTTTTTTTGAGGAGACAGGGTCTCCCTATGTTGCCCAGGTTGGTCTCCAACTTCTGGCTTCAAGTAAGCCTCCCACCTCGGCCTCCCATAGCGCTGGGATTACAGGCGTGAGCCACTGCACTCGGCCCATCACTCTTAAGTAAGAATATTAACGGAATATTTTTCTTTCATACAGATAGTTGAAATGGTTAATAAACAAATTCACATTTAAAAACTTGGGATCATGTAATTGCAGCCATTTACAATTTTTAGGTATTTAATTTTAGTTAAATTTAACATAAGAAACTGAAGTGAAACCAAAGGACACACTGACTGTCACATAAAAATATCTTCACCACTACAGGATGATTTCTTAAAGATCTGTCTAGGATTAAGAAAAGAGTAATTATGAGGGACGCAGAAGAGAAGACACTGGCATTATTGTTTGTATTACACATTCCATATCAATTTCAGAAAATACTGACTCCCTGCTATGAAAGACGAAAATATTAATACTTCTTCCACCTAACCCACTCCGTATTTTGTAGGTTACATGATTATCTCAAAATGTTCCATGCCGGGTGCAGTGGCTCACACTTGTAATCTCAGCACTTTGGGAGGCCGAGGCAGGTGAATCACCTGAGGTCAGGAGTTTGAGACCAGCCTGGCCAACATGGTGAAACCCCGTCTCTACTAAAAATACAAAAACTAGCCAGGCGTGGTGGTGGACGCCTGTAATCCCAGCTACTTGGGAGGCTGAGGCAGGAGAATCTCTCGAGCCCGGGAGTTGGAGGTTGCAGTGATCCGAGATCGCGCCACAGTACTCCAGCCTGGGTGACAAGAGTAAAACTCTGTCTCAAAAAAAAAAAAAAAAGTTCCAGGTTTCCATCACTTGCACTGTGCTCTTTAATTAGTATTCTCCTAATTGTTCAGTTTTAATTCAATATTTAAACGAGTTTCACTTACTTGTCAGTCTTTTATCAGGGCTTTCCTACTCCTTGTCATTTTTGTTTTTAAATCATGATTCACCTAAAGTTGGTAACTTTTTTTTGCTTGTTTTTTTGTTTGTTTGTTTGTTTTGTTTTTGAGACAGAGTCTCGCTCTGTCACCCAGGCTGGAGGACAGTGGCACGATCTTGGCTCCTGCAACCTCCACCTCCTGGGTTCAAGCAATTCTCATGTCTCAGCCTCCCGAGTAGCCGGAATTACAGGTCCGTGCCACCACACCCAGCTAATTTTTGTATTTTTAGTAGAGACGGGGTTCTGCCATGTTGGCCAGGCTGGTCTCAAACTCCCAACGTTTTATGGTAAATGTTTTTTCGAGAAGATTCATGACATTGTGTGGAGATGTCTGCCTGTTCCCTTTCCATTTGAAGGGCACCTTGACAGGTTAGATAGTCTCAGGTCACACTTCCTGGAACTCTGTTGACGTTACTCCATTGTCTTACGGCTTTGATTGCTATGAAGAATTCTCAGGCTGGTCTAATTTGTTTCTGTTGTAGTTGATTTCTGTTGCAGTTGATTTGTGTTTTTCTGGATGCCTGGAGATTTTTTGGCACAGAACCTCCTGGAGTATCAAAATCTCCAAGAACATGGGGTGTGCTTTTAATTTGCAGAGTCAATCCTGCCTGGGAGAGCCCATGTAGATATCTTTGAGTAAACCTTCTCCACCCCTTTTCAATCCTCTGCTTCAGGAACACACGATTGTTCTTATGTTGGTTTCTCTTCTTTTCTGTACCATATCCATTCTCCTTTCCATTTTAACATCTCTGTTGTCTTCGTTTGCATACACTGAGATTACTGGAAACCTTTCTTCTGTGCCAGTGTGCTTGAATTTTTAGCTATGTCTAGTCCTTTGATTTTTTAATAATCTACACGTTAGTTGTCTAATTACAGTGTTCTGGAGTTTGAGGCAATGGAGTGGGGGAATAGAAGGAAAGGGCAGAAAGCTTGACTGTGGCCATGTGCAGCCTGTTGGAGAAGCTGCACCCTGCTCTTTGCTGCTGTGTTGCTGTGTGGAACCTGGGATCACTCTGCCTGGCTGCAGGGGTGGTGTGGGAATGGCAGGTGTCAACATTCCCACATGGGGCTTCAGATGGTTCTTCCGATTTAGGCGTAGTCCTGGAACCCTCCTTTCTGCTGGGGAGTCAGTTCTGTGCTTCACTTTTCCCATTTCTCCCATTCCTCTGCCCCTCAGTATCCCCAGTCTCCCCCTTGACTCTTTGACTCTTTGTAAAGTGCTCTGTTTACTTCTCAGGCTGGTGGTCCCAAAGAGGGGAAAATAGCAAAGTCTATTGACTCTCCGTGTTTTCAATAGTTATTTTAAAACGTTCCTTTCGGTGATCACTCGCCATCTTTGACTTTTCCCTTTCATTCATTTCCTAGTCATTCACTGGGCACGTATCACATGCCAAGCACTGGCAGAGATACTCGCAGTTCAAGGACAAGTGGCATAGTCTCTGCTCGTGGAGTTTATGGTTCATTTTATTTCTCATTTCATTAATCACCAAATCTTCCCAATTTGCTATTAGTTATTATCCTCTTCCTCTCTACTCTTGTCAGCCTGTTCCAAGGCTTCATTATCTCTTACGCATATAATGCAATCACCTCCTATACATTCCTCCTTATCCGAGAATTCCTGTTGACAAGTCAAGCCTGCATAATATCTTTAGAGAAATCATTTCAAAATCACTTTCTTCATGACTCTCTTCTAACCAAGAAATTATCAGCAACTCCTTACTTGTGACGACGCAAGCCCAGGCTCCCGATCACAGGTCCCTGTCCTGTGGCTCCAAGCTCTCCACGTGCAGTGAATACCGTGGAGTGGCTTGTTCAGCATCCATCCCAAACCCTTCCAGCATTCCTTTCATAAGCCGCCCAAATTGAGAGCTAAAAATTACATTTTTCTGACTCTACCGCAGTTAGAATCCCAGCTGTGAGGAGATTCCGACTGTCAGATGCACTTGGTGAGATCTGATTCAAAGCTGAGGTATGTGGAAGAGAACTGGGGGTGAAGCATCCATTTTGCCAGCGTGGGTTGCGACAAGGGCAGGGGGGTCTGGTTTGGAGGCAGTGGCTTCCTGGTCTGGAGGCAGCTTCTTAATGTGGCAGCTGCCAGGTCATGGCAGAGCCCTCTCTGCTCTCTTGGTGACCACTTCTACAGTGTGGTTAAGAGTCATTCTTGGTTGGCCAGGTGCAGTGGCTCACACCTGTAATCCCAGCACTTAGGGAGGCCAAGGCTGGCAGATCGCCTGAGGTCAAGAATTGGAGACCAGTCTGGCCAACATGGTGAAACCCTGTGTCTACTAAAAATACAAAAAGTTAGCTGGACTGGTGGCACATGCCTGTAATCCTAGCTCCTTGGGACACTGAGACAAGAGAATCACTTGAAACCAGGAGGCAGAAGTTGCAGTGAGCTGAGACCACACCATTGCACTCCAGCCTGGACAACAAGAGCGAAACTCCATCAAGAAAGAAAGATACAAAGAAACAGAGAGAGAGAGGGAGGGAGGGAGGGAGGGAGGGAAGGAAAGGAAGGAGGGAAGGAAGGAAGGAAGGAAGGAAGGAAGGAAGGAAGGAAGGAAGGAAGGAAGGAAGGAAGGAAGGAAGGAAGGGAGGGAGGGAGGGAGGGAGGGAGGGAGGGAGGGAGGGAGGGAGGGAGGGAGGGAAAGAAAGAAAGGAAAAAATAGTCATTCTTGGAAGCTTAACCTAGAGACTAGAGGCTTTGTTTCTTCTTTCCATTGTCCAAGTAGCATATACTGCTAAGTCCTTTCTGCTTTAACTGTCTAGCCTGGCACCTGGTTCCTGCGATTGCTGCCTCTGACTAACCAATGTATTCTACTATCCCACTTTAATCCTTACTTTCCCCCACAACTTACCAGGCTAGTCTCCTCTCTGGTTCCAGGAATATATCCTGTTCACTCCTGCCCCTGGGCCTTCATTCTCATTCTCATTTGTCCCCTGCCCTGTAGTGATCTCCACTGGGCCCTCTAATTCCAGATCTACAGCCAGAGCTGTCTCCTGGAGCCTTCTTTGACGGCTCTTGTCCCTACTGATCATCTCCAAAAGACAGGAAGGCACAGCCCTGAGAGTCGGGCGCAGGTTTATAGTCTCAGCTCTTCCACAGCCCAATTGCAGTACTGGAAAAACCAGCTCTCAGTTTCCTTCGCCATCAAACATGGAGGCTGGACCACATGGACACTCCATTCTCTTCCAGTTCTAAAGTCGTTAAGACTCTTACAGCTCCAAGAAAAGCCACTTTCCAATTCAAGAGAGCCAGGCTGCTCTTAAACACATTTTATTTCAAATTCTGTGACATCTTTATTTCCTGACACCTTTTTTCTGCAAGGTTGACTGTGCCCATGTGGAATTGTTTATTTTAATTGCTGGAAAGTCCCTGCAGCTGGCAGGGCCAGGCATCGAGTGATGAGGAACAGAGTATTTTTTTTAACAAGGCAATTTCTCCTCCGAGTGTGGTCATTGCTTTATGGACAAAATAAACAACTTGCATATGTTCAATTACCCGGCTTGTCTACTGAGACCTCCTGGCCATAGCGAAGGCCTGATTGGTGACGATCCAAAACAAGCTCTCAGTCCACGTTCCAAGAAAGGCAGACGACGAGGCCTGGAGGACACAACGCTAGGCCGTGCTGGGCCTCATTAGAGGCTCCACGAAAGTCAGCACCAAGGAGCAAACGCTTTGGAGCCTCGGGGGTGATTGACTTGGCAGAACAATGAGGTCTTGGGGTGAGATCATTCCCAGCCTTTTCCGTCAGAGTGAGAAAGAGAACGTGCTGATTTCCACACCACTGCAGAGGCTGTCACTGTCATCTGGTGGACGGAGCGGCAGGAGGGAGCACACCAGAAGCCTGTCGAGGCAGGTCTGCCGCTTACCAGGCGTGGGAGACGCTCAGCTAGTGTGTATGCCCATTTATCCAACGATTCTTAGTCTACTCTTTATCCAAGAGCTACATCCCTACATCACATTATTTCAATCATACCACGCAAGGCCTTCATAGAACTTGATGGCAGTGTTATCTTTATTTGTTTATTTATTTTTTGGAGACACAGTTTCGCTCTCATTGCCCAGGCTGGAGTGCAGGGGGCGATCTCGGCTCACTGCGAACTCCGCCTCCTGGGCTCAAGTGATTCTCCTGCCTCAGACTCCCAAGTAGTTGGGATTACAGGCACCTGCCACCACACCCAGCTAATTTTTTTGTATTTTTAGTAGAGACGGGGTTTCACCATGTTGGCCAGGCTGGTCTCGAACTCCTGACCTCAGGTGATCCACCAGCCTCAGCCTCCCAAAGTGCTGGGATTACAGACATGAGGCACTGCATCTGGCCAATGTTATCCTTATTTTTTAAATTTTTATTATTATTATTTTTAAGACGGAATCTCCCTTGTTCGCCCAAGCTGGAGTGCAGTGGCATGATCTCGGCTCACTGCAAGCTCCGTCTCCTGGGTTCACGCCATTCTCCTGCCTCAGCCTCCCAAGTAGCTGGGACTACAGGCGCCCACCACCACACCTGGCTAATTTTTTTGTATTTTTAATAGAGACAGGGTTTCACCGTGTTAGCCTGGATGGTCTCGATCTCCTGACCTCGTGATCCTCCCACCTCGGCCTCCCAAAGTGCTGGGATTACAGTTGTGAGCCACCACGCCCGGCCTATCCTTATTTTTAAAGTATTATTTTTGTTTTTCAGAAATGGGGTCTCTGTTACCCAGGCTGGAGTAGAGTGGTCCAATCGTGGCTCACTGCAGCCGCGCACTCCTGGGGTCAAGCGATTCTCCCACCTCAGCTTCCTGAGTAGCTGGGACTAAAGGCGTGTGCACCATGCCCAGCTAATTTTTTTATTTTCAGTAGAGATGCAGTCTCACTATGTAGCCCAGGCTGGTCTCAAACTCCTAGGCTCAAGTGATCCTCCCGTCCCTGCCTCCCAAAGTGCTAGAATTGCCTTTGATCAAGCGATGACGTAAAAGATAACCAGCTGGAAAATGCCTCTCATTTCTTCATGCATCTTACATATGCATCTCGGAAGCCATGGATGCTACTTTAACAAACACAGCACTTAAGTGGCCTAATTTGGGGTCAGGAATAACTCCAGATTTTTATCCTATTTCTATCTGCTTTGTTCTCTTCAGTGCATTGGTGCCTTCTCTTACTCACACACACACACACATACACACATACAGCCTTGGCCCAGATTCACACGGCTGGGAGGCCTGGCCCTGCTGCTTGATTCTGACCCTGGCCTGGGACTGCCTTGGGGTTTTTGTTTTTTCTAGTAATTGCCACTCCACATATTGCCCCTACTCCTGGACACCTACCTCCTACAACCTGAACCCACATCATCTTGACCCCACTTCCCAAGGGATGGAGATTAAACAGTTCCTGAGTGGTAGAAACCATCAGACATAATTATACTGATCCCATAATTGCAAAAGATTTTCAGAGCAAATTTCTCAGAAAGTTTATCTTCATGAATTGCTTTGACCTATGACCCACCGTAGCTATTTTTGGCTTATGTGTTCATGAGTGCATTGCAGAGACAGATAGGGTATCCACACCAAACAGGAAAACAAACATTAAAATTGGGGCTTTGTGTTGTCTGACCCACAGCTGCAAGAATGAATGCCCGGATTTGAAGCAATGGAACAGGTAGAACTTAGCCTTGCCAGATGGGGTAGGCGCATGAGCCACAAATGCAAATTTGGTCCCTGGTCTCAGTTCCCCAGAACTGCTATGGGGATCCCCAAGACGAGCCCCCAAGTAAAAAGTAAGAACTGTAGCTGTAAATATTTGAGAACTGTCTCCAAGATCATAGACAAGAGTGAAAGCCAGAAACGAACGTTATTGCACAGCTTGTGCTTGACTCAGGAACAAATGCTGAGCCAGTTCGAACTCTGCACCCACCTACAGATAGGCTTGTGCTGGTCAGCTTGAGTGCGTCGATGCAAAGCTCGCTGCTTCTGATCTGAACTCTTCTCACTGTTCCTCATTACTTTAAGCAAATGACGATGTGAGTAGCACTCAAGAAAAATTTGATTCATTGGAGGTAGAATGAGACATTCTGCAGTGAAGAAATAGACCTTATTCCTGTCACCCAAGGTCCTACACATTCTTATCGGGAGGAGAGACAGCAAAAAAGGACAAGAAACTAAAGAGAATCAAATTCAGCAATGATTTATAGGAAGGGGAGCCATATGTCCCAGTGATGCCTATGGCCTGAGTGTAGCTGTTAACGGTGCCTCTTTTCACCCTTGATTGATTGATTGATTGATTGATTGATTGATTAAGGCAGAGTCTTGCTCTGTTGCCCAGGCTGGAGTGCAGTGGTGTGATCTCGGCTCACTGTAGCTTCTGCTTTCTGGGTTCAAGCAGTTCTTCTGTCTCAGCCTCCTCAGCAGCTGGGATCACAGGTGCCGGCCACCACACTTGGCTAACCTCTGTATTTTTAGTAGAGATGGGGTTTTACCATGTTGGCCAGGCTGGTCTCAAACCCTTGACCTTAAGTGATCCACCGCCTTGGCCTCCCAGAGTGCTGGGATTACAGGCTTGAGCCACCGCACCCGTCCTCACTCTTTATTGATACTTACTGTATTTGTTTGCTAGGACTGTCGTAACAAAGTACCTCCAACTGGGTGACTGAAACACAGACATTTACCGTCTCCCAGTACTGGAGGCGAGAAGACTGAGCCCCAGGTGTCTGTAGGACTGGTTTCTCTGAGGGCCGAGAGGGACTCCAGGCCTCTCTCCACTGCCTGGTGGCTGGCTGGCCATCTTGGCTTTCCTCGGCTTGCAGACACATCACCCCAGTCTCCGATTTCATGTTCACGTGGCATTCTCCCTGGGTGTGTCTGAGTCCAAATCTCCTCTTTTTTTATAAGGACATCAGTCATCTTGGATTAGGGCCCATCCTATTCCAGCATAACCTCATTTTAACCAACTACATCAGCAACGACCCTATTTCCAAATAAGGTCACATTCTGAGGTCCTGGGGGTAGGACTTCTTCAACGTATGACTTTTGGGAGGACATAATTCAACCCGTAATAACCACTATGTGGCAAACCCACGTGGATGTTGAGAGACAGAGGAGACACCCAGGACACGGCTGAGGCAGGGCAATGGAACTATGAATGAAGCTCCATGCGAGCGTGAAGGAGAGGCTCAGAGAAGCGGCGTCTGAGTACTAGCTTGAGAGGCACCACCTTCACATTGTATCCTAGTGAAGCTGCAGGGGATTTTTGTATCTAAGACTTAGTTTCTGAGAATACATTTTCAAAGTCACGTGCCCACCTAGAGTGCAAAACTGCGTAGTTGTTGTTAAAACCAATACACTGTGAAGCACAAACAGGTTAGAACCAGAAACAGAAACACTGCTTTAGGGGCCGAATTGTGCTCCTGAGATTCCCATGCTGAAGTCCATCCCCTAGTTCCTCAAAATGTAACCATTTTTGGAGACAGGGTCTTTTAAGTTAAAATATAGTGTGGGTCCTAATGGAGACAGGGTCTTTTAAGTTAAAATATAGGGTGGGTCCTAATGGAATATGATGGTGTCTTTTTTTTTTTTTTTTGAGGTGAATTCTCACTCTGTTGCCAGGCTGGAGTGTGGTGGCACAATCTTGGCTTGCTGCAACCTCCACCTCCCGGGTTCAAGTGATCCTCCTGCCTCAGCTTCCCAAGTAGAGGGGACTACAGGGTTGTGCCACCATGCCCAGTTAATTTTTGTATTTTTAGTAGAGAAGGGATTTCACCATGTTGGACAGGATGGTCTCGATCTCTTGACCTCGTGATCCACCCGCCTCAGACTCTCAAAGTGCTGGGATTACAGGCATGAGACATCGTGCCCTGCCAATTGCGTCTTTATAAGAAAAGGGGATGAGGACACACTGGGGAAAAAGAGAACCCAGGGCTGCACATGCACAGAGGAAAGGCCGTGTGAGGAAGGGGGAAGACGTCCTTCCGCACGCCAAGGAGCGAGGTGGCAGAAGAAGCCACACCTGCCAACACCTTCGTGCTGGACTTCCAGCCTCCAGAACTGTGAGAAAATAAAACCCTGCTGTTTAGGCCACCCAGGTGGCGGGACTTTGCTGTGGTAGCCGAATACATGCTGTGATTAGTTCAGAGTCCTCATGCACTTTTTGTTTCTTGTTTGTTATTAGTCTTGTTTTGCTTGTTAATGTTTAACTTCAGAATCTTACATGAACACATCCACTTTCTGCCCAAACCTCCTCTTCTCTCCCATGTTGCCACTGTTTCAGTTTGGAGTGTGCAAGCATACGCATATACAGGATTCTTTTTAAATTAATGGGATGGTACTGGGCATAGTGTTCTACAACTTTTCTTTTTTTCTGAGTAATGTACCTCTGAGGTCTTTCTATATTTTAACATTTTCTTTACTGATGTACTTTTAAATTGTTTCCAGTGTTTGCTATTAAAGTCTATTTTTAAAAAATAGCTCCTTAGGAATGGTTGACGGTTTAAATAGTCCAGTTTCTTTAAACTTGCATGGGGAATAGAATGGTTATTTTGAATAAACTGCATGCCTCAGAAAATTGAAAAAATAAAGTCCTCAGTTTCTTAAGAATTCAGCAAAGCCGTATTCCTTAATTTTATGGTTTCAATTTTTAAAAACTTCAATAAAACAGTGTAACATTTTCCAACACATAGAACTTACACCCAAACCTAAATGTGTTTCTGACTTTTTAGTGCTTAATTCCCTGAAACGTGGATTGAATGTGGCCTGCAAGGCTTGGTGGGACTCTGCGTTTATTTATTTATTGATCTATTTATTTTACTTTTAGGATAGAGTCTCACTCTGTGGCCCAGGCTGGAGTGCAGTGGTGCGATCTCGGCTCTCTGCAACCTCTGCCTCCTGGGTTCAAGAGATTCTCCTGCCTCAACCTCCCAACTAGCTCGGATTACAGGCGCCTGCCACCATGCCTGGCTAATTTTTTTGCTTTTTTTTTTTTTTTTTTTCAGTAGAGACGGGGTTTTGCTATGTTGGCCAGGCTGGTCTCTGACTCCTGACCTCAGGTCATCCACCCACCTCAGCCTCCCAAAGTGCTGAGATTACAGGCATGAGCCACCGCGCCTGGCCAACTCTTCATTTTTAGTCATTAGCTAGAACACTTAGAATGTACAAGGCCTGGTGGCTATTTGCATTTTATTGTAATCTAGTATGAGTCTGAATTGTTTTGAATTAAAATCAACCCTTGGGCTAAGAAAGGCTGATATAATTTATTTCAGGCTTTCAGTGACATACCAGATGTGACAGCCCCTTGGATTTGCCTTTACCTGTGAGAGATTTGACTCTAAGTGTTTTACAATACTTTGGGTGCATACAATTGTTTTAATCTACTCCCAAAGGATTTTTACTTCATCTGTAAAATCTTGGTCTCTTTATCTTGGTCTCCCAAGATTATAGACAAGAGTGAAAGCCAGGAATAAATGTCACTGCACAACTTGTTCGTGACTCAGGAACAAATGCTGGGCTAGTTCAAAATACGCACTTACAGATACACTTGTGCTGGTAAGCTTGAGTGCGTCATTGCAGAGCTCACTGCTGTTGTCACTATTGCTTAGTCAATTATTACTCAGACGTTTTACCCATCCAATTTAGCAGGGAGTAACTTTTATTTGAAGTCGAAAGCAAAGGCAAACAGAATAATCTGATAGGATGTGTGCTGAATTTGAAAATCTAGGAATTTTATTTAAAAATCAATTTGAGACAAACAGCATACAAAATGTCCTGATGCAAGTTGATATTATTGATAAGTACCTAGTGGATTATAGTTAGAATATACAACCTTAACTAAAAATAGTAATAATTTGGCCAGGCGCAGTGGCTCATGCCTGTAATCCCAGCACTTTGGGAGGCCAAGGAGGGTGGATCACGAGGTCAGGAGATTGAGACCATCCTCACTAATATGGTGAGACCCCGTCTCTATTAAAAATACAAAAAAAAAATTAGCCGGGCATGGTGGCGGGCGCCCGTAGTCCCAGCTACTTGGAAGGCTGAGGTAGGAGAATGGCGTGAATCCAGGAGGCGGAGCTTGCAGTGAGCTGAGATCGTACCACTGCACTCCAACCTGGGTGACAAAAAAAAAAAAAGTAAAGATAATTCTTTCAAATACTTATGGCATCAATTAAAATATGAACTTTGTGGTTCTGTGCACAAAAAGCAGTAAAAAGCTTTTATTTTAAATCGTCAACACTCCCATCCCAAAGCTTCATCAGTTTCTCCACAGATGATGAGTTCGCTAAGAAGCTGCAGTTGAGGAGAGTCAAGTTAGGTTTCTGAAAATGTTAACCAGTAGTAGTAATAACAGTAGCAGTATTATTGATAGCAATAACAGGATAGTAAGTAGTAGTATTGATAGTAATAACAGGAGTACTGATTATCAAATTTAATGAATGAAACATCTGCAATTAAAATTGTACAGAATTTTTGGTGTTTCCAGGGATTTGAACTTAGAGAAAGCCTCCATAGAAGTTCCCATCAAGGAGATTCTCTTCTCTCCTCTTAGCAGGTCAAGTGCCCTTGCGGGCAAGAGCAAGGAAGAGAACACCCTTCTCCATTTTATATTCAGCTAGGAGCAAGCAACAGAAGGTAGGGCAGCTCTGCATGGTGCCCTCCCTGGTCCGTTGTTGGGATCACTTTTTGCAACCCTGAACTTGGTTCTGAAATTCTATCCCAGGTCCAGTACAGCACGAAGCCACCTGACCCTTCTCTCTTAGAGACGCCGGAGCTGGTTATTGCCAAAGTGCAGTGTCTGGTGGCTCCTGGCATCAGGAAGGGAGGCAAAATGGAAAGGCTTTGGTGTCTGACTGGCATGGGCTCAGCTATTGGCTCCCACACTCACTAGCTGCGGGATCTGGGGAAATTATCTAAGCTCTTTAAACCCTAGTGTCCTCAACTGAAAATAGTATCAATGCTACCCACACGGTAGGACAACTGTGGTGGTTAAAGGGACACACACCATGTGTTCCATGCAGGGTCCTCCTCTTTCCGTGGATGAGTAACCACAAAACCTCTGCTTGGATCAGGCACACTTGGATCAGCCCAGTCCAGACCAGAGGAGATAAGCTGCGAACACCTTGATCCTCAAACCTTGATCATCAGGAAGCATCCTGTGATAGACAGGGTGCCTGTGATAAGTGACATCCTGTGATAGGCGGGCACAAGCATCCTGTGATAGATGAGCTGTCGGCTGCTGGGGCCAGGCGAGGGTGGCGATCGCTGCGCTGGAACAAAACAACAAAGCTGTCATGTTGTCTGCTCTGTTTAGATTTATAATAAAGCAGTAGCACTGGTACTGATATTCTTAGGAGTGTGACATTTATTTTAAAAATTAGTGAAAATGGCTGGGTGCAGTGGCTCATGCCTATTATCCCAGCACTCTGGGAGGTTGAAGTGGACAGATCGCTTAAGTCCAGGAGTTCAAAACCAGCCTGGGCAACACGGGGAAAACCCGTCTCTACAAAAACTACAAAAATCAGCTGGGCGTGGTGGAACATGCCTAACACACTCCCAGCTACTCGGGAGGCTGAGGTGGGAGGATCGCTTGAGCCTGGGAGACAGAGGTTGCCATGAGCCGATATTATGCTGGTACACTCCAGCCTGGGTGACAGTGGGAGACCCTGTCTCAAAAAAAAAAAAATTAGTGAACACAAATATTCAATACCTTACACATCAGATAAATTATAAACATGTTACAAACAGCAATAAAAACATTTATAATTGTTATATTTTATCAAACACTAAATTATTAAAGACTAAAAATGAGATACTCAAAAAATAAGCAAAATCCACATAAAATGAAGAACACTTAATAAAATATAATTGAAAATATAATTTGATATATTTTTTAACGTTCATCTGAAAAAAATAAATTTATGTTAAATAATAGAGTGACTCAGTGGTGTCATTGTTGAATGGTGAACATATTTTTATTGAAAATGTTGCAACCGTTGAGAAAACTCTTCCTCACCTTTCACTAGTTAGCGACATTGTGAGGAAGTAACTTTACGTGTCTCCTTAGACTCCCGCTTCAAGGAATCTCATCTGCTTGATAACTCTGAAGGATTCTTTTTAAATAATTTCTTGGGTTTTTTTTGGTGAGGGAGGGTGCAGTGGTCAGCAGGTCAGCAACAGAAACGTTTTGATGGCAAGTGGTGGCTTTGTTTCCAAAAAAGAATCTCAGTTTTATTTTCACTCTTTTCCTTTTTTTCACATATAGATACAGATTCCTTGGCAGTTTCCTATCCATTTCAGTAATAGTCCGCTTAGATCCTATTTGCTAGGAGCATTTTTGATCAGAGTAATAAATAGTCTTGCCACAGAAATTTTCCTCCTCTTGCACCTACCAAAGGAATATAACTTTGTTCTGTTTGAAAATTCATGCCAGCCGGGCGCCGTGGCTGACACCTGTAATCCCAGCACTGTGGGAGGCCAAGGTTGGTGGATAGCCTGAGGCCAGGAGTTCGAGACCAGCCAGGCCAACATGGCAAAACCCTGTCTCTACTAAAAATACAAAAATTAGTGGGGCATGGTGGTGGGTGCCTGTAATACCAGCTACTTGGGAGGCTGAGGCAGGAGAATCACTTGAACCCAGGAGGCAGAGGTTGCAGTGAGCCAAGCACTCCACCATTGCACTCCAGCCTGGGCAACAGAGTAAGACTCCTCAAAAAAAAAAAAAAAAAAAAGGAAAGAAAAGAAAAGAAAATTAATGCAGCATGAAATTCTCTGAGTTCACCTTAAGACATAACATGATCTCAATTCCAGGTCATTTAAATATTTCAAAAAAAGTTTCACCCACAGAACATTTACAGTTCAGCACTCAAAATTAGAACTCTGACTGACATAATGGTAGTTATCTTGATGCTATTTGTACTCATCATTCAAAAGCCATTCCTTGAGTATACATTATCTGCCAGGTCTTGGGCTAGTCATTAATGAGAACTAGAGAACATGACAGATGTTTTTATTCCTGTCCTTGGAATCTTTCTAATGTGAGACACAGTAAACAATTAAACGAATAAATGATTGCAAATGATCATTTGTAACCGGAGAGAAATAGCTGAGTGCTAAAAAGCAAATGTCTTTCTGAGGAGGTGATATTTAGGCTGAGTCATAAGTGATTAGAAAAAAGATAACGACAACGAAGCAATTAGAGAAAAATGTTTCCAAGTCGGGGAAGGAGTGAGTGCAAAGGCCCCAGGGCAGGGAAGAGCTGTGTGTAGTCTGAGAACACTGGGGCCGTGTGACTGGTGCAGAGCAAAAGAGCAGGAGACGGTCATGGGATGAGGCTGTGAGGTTAAGAGGAGCCAGAATAGGCGGAAGTTTGTTGGCCTTTATCCTCAGGGCAATGGAACATCAGCGAAAGGATTTCAGTAGGGAAGTGACATAATCTGCCTCTCAAAGAACACTTTGTGGAAAATTGTGGGAGGTGGCAAAAGAGGAAACAGGGAGACCCGTGAGGGGGCTGCTGCCGTTGGCCACATGAGAGGGGACTGTGGCTTTGACCCAGATGGTTGTGGTGGAGATAAAGACAGATGGGCTTGTACCAGATATAGTTTGAAATACAGACAACAGAACTTGCCACTGGGTTAGACAGAGGTTAGATAGAGGAGAATAGACATGTGAGTCCGGGATGGGATGCAGTAATTACAGGCGCTAGTACCCAAGTGAATGGCAGTGCCTCTTGCAGAGACAAGAAGGTATGGGGAGGATGAGACTTGGACTGAGTGAAGGGCTTCAAAGGTCCTGTTTTCATGTCTGAATTGGAGATGTCTCTAGGACATCTAGGTGGAAATGCTGATCACTGAAACTACTTAAAGGGAGCACATAGACAGACACCAGAAGAGAGCCCAGGACCAAACCTTGATGCTGCCCAGCAGCTAGGGAGCAAGGGGAGGAGAAGCCCGCAGAGGAGAATGACAGAGGTCAGGAAGTAGGTGCAAAACCGAGAGAGTGCAGGACCTTAGAGGCCAAGAGCGATGCCCAGACGCTCAAGAAAGGATAAGGTTTCAAGAGGAGTGGACGAGTATGTCCAACAGAGCAACTTAAAGACCAAAACACCCCTTGAAGTTGGCGATCTGGAGGCTCTTGGTGATCTAGTCCCGCACAGCTTCAGTGGGGAGGGAGGTGCACAGGGTGGATGGATGCCATGCAGGAGCATGCTGGTGAGAGTGCACACAACTTTTGCAGACAGCTCTTTGGAGAGGTTTTCCTTTTTGCCAAGCAAAGGGGTGCAGAACAGAGTCCCACACTGCTCTGGACAATCCCTTTTCCCAATTAACCACTTTCAACCCCTCAGCCTAGACACCTTTCCCAAACGGTAGAAGCCTCTCCCAGCGCCTCCACCCCTGACCTTTCTCCTAATGGGCTGGTTGGGAAGGAGAAGGAACCACTTGCTTTCGGCCTCCATGTGGACACCTGTTCATCCCACTGCCCAGGATTCATCTCCTCTCCTTCTGCTAATAAGCCCCAAGCTCTGCCCTACTTGATTTTTGACTCTGGCTAGCTCAAATTAAGTTTCTATCACTTTCATGCAAGAGACCCTAAAAACTTCACCCTTTTCTCTCAAAAGGCTTAAGGCCAGCTTTTCTTGGCTTTCTCACTTAGCCAACAATGAGGTAGGACATGAGAAATGCTAAGAAATGCCAAAGAGTAGAAAATGAAGGAGAACTTGTAGGAACACAATCATTCTCACAATGTTTTGTTTTCTCACATTTTATTTTGTTAAACTAACCGCATTATGGGAAATTGCCAGTGGGGGAATATTGACTTTTCAAAGCAGAGTAGTGCTTTAGAAAGACATTATGTGGCTTTGATTGAAATCGCAGGATAGCTTTATTTTGTACATGCCCACTATCATGGCCTGGGGAGGGAGGAAGATGTATAATAAATGTGAGGAAAGGAATAAAGGGAATTTTATTAAGGGTGGGATGCTAGGACATGAAGATTCTAGCCCTTACATAACTGCAGAAGTGTAGAAATTGGGTATCAGGAACAAAAATAAATAACATAAGACGCAGCAAATTTAATGGATTTGAATATCACCAGCCAGTTAGACTCTCCTTTGCAGACCAACATATTTTCCCTATTTGCAGCAAAGCTTCAAAGCCTCAGGCTGGCATCAGGCCATCAGAATATTCAAACTTCAGTGAGGACATTTCCTGGAATCCAGCACCTCACTCACATCCCTCTTTCCCCTTATCTTCCCCTACCCTGTCGCCAAAACCCAAACATGATGGGAAAGAAGAAGAGTGCTTCCTTTTCGCTCATATGCTTGCTATGCCTCCCAACAATACAATATATTCCTCAACTTGCCCCAAGTCCCACGTCCCATCACATCCAGGCAGTTCCAAGCCGTGGGAGACCGGGCAGACACAAGAGAATGCATGCTCTTTTCTCTCAAAGCCTTCATGGGAAATTCCCAGAATTCTGCAGCATAAAACTGTCTATTTTGTTCCCTCTCTATTTCCGGTGGCTGCACAGTGCCTGGTACGTGGTAGACCTCAGTAGCATTTCTTGAAGGAATAAATGGAGGACTAAGCTAAGCTTTTCCAGAGGAGACGTTCACACGCCAAACACCCCATCTCCATGTCCGGATGCTTCCATTTACCTCTAAATAAATTTATCCTGTTTGTTTTTGTATCTTTCTTCCTTGAAGTGGAAAAAAAGTCAAAATGGTGAAATGACATTTTTGTCGAATCATGAGGCATGAAGGTAAAAGGACCAGAGTGTGGCAAATCTGTGAAGGTGATGATGACCTTTGATGCCCGACTCCCCTGCCAGGGTCTCATCCACACTGCCTGCCTCCTGATCACCTCTCCATTTCTCTCTCCTTCCACCTGCCTCTTGCTTCCCCATCCCACTCCCCTGATCTCCAGGGCTCAGCTGTCCATTCAACTGCCTAAAGTGTAGCTCATGAGGACTGAGCCTTCCTAGAATTATTTGGGTTTAGTGGAAGTTTCTTGAAGAGCAGCCCACACGAGGGGTAACATTTCCAGAGGGGAGGAGCAGGTGACTTAGGAAGATTTGATTCTCCCACCTCCAATTATCCCAGAGGCAGCAATATATTCTAGCCATTCAGAAGGCTCTATCTGGCCACTGATCACGTTGATGAATAAAATTGGGTTAGGACCCAATGGATTCTCATATCACCAGCCAGTTAAACTCTCCTTTGCAGATCAATATCCTTTCCCTATTTGTGGCAAAGCCTCAAAGACTTAGCCTGGCATCAAACCACCAGAATATTGCCAACTTCAATACTGCAAGATTGTCTTCAGTGAGGAACTACCATCCATTCACCCATCTATTTCTTCCATTCATTTGCTAAAGACCAGTGGTGAAAAAGAACTACACGTCAGTTCTCCAGCAGCTTACACAATCAGGGAGACAGAGAGATAGTAACCAACTAACCCAAGAAGTGAAGGAAACACCTGAGATAAAGGGAGGCAGGATATGGGGGTTCATTCCACAGGAACCACAGAAGCTGGGTGGCTTGAGAGGTGTCTTCCAGAGGAAGGAGGAGAAGGAGTTAAGGGTGGATAAAGGGGAGACGAGATTCCTTGGGGAGACAGCATGACTTATTTGAGGTACAGAAAGCAGGCTGCAGTGGCTGCAGTGCCAATATCCAGGTGGACAGAAAGGCAAAAACCAGACCATTTGGGCTCTTTAGGGCCATATTGAATATGTTTGTCTTAAGCACAATAGAAAGCCATGGGCCGTTTCGAGTGGGAGCAGTGCAGTGATGCTGGTGCACACTGAGATGTTTTAAAGCTATTCACGTATGACTGGGCTTTTCTTCTTTTGCACTCGTAAGTCAGAGCATCTCTTGCTGAGGTGAATTAAAATGGTGCTTTCTTGGAAAGCAAAGACAGAGCCAGGGTCAAGGTTCCACTATCGACATCCACTTCAGAGATCATAGAAATAACCAAAGCTCTGATTTTTAAGAGCAGATCTTTTAGTGACTCAAAAAGCAGAGCCCTGCAGGGCAACAAAGTTCATTCAAAGGTGAGTAGACAGTGGTCAGCTGGAGTAAACGCAGGGGGAGGGGAGTGGACTAAGAGGAGAAGAACAGAGGCCAGAGGGCCTTCTTGACCTGTGGGAACCACATCGAGAGCAGAGAAGAGCCTGCGTGGAGAGACTGCTCACCCTCTGCCCCCCAGAACATCAGGGTGCCTGTGGGGACCCAGCCAGGCTTCCCCAACCCAGCCACAGACTGCCCCTATCTGGGGGAAAGCATGTGGCTTGTCAGTGGCCTGGGCTGAGGGGCCATCTTCCCAGCTGCCTGCACTTTGCCCATCACTAACCCAGCAGAGGCGACACCCCTTTTTGTTCAGTCCATCCAAACTATCTCCTCAATTAAATGGCTGATGACCTGTGTACATTCCCTTTCCAAAGAGAAAATAATAACGAGGACATACCCAAATGGGCTAGTGATGCTTCAGATGGAAGAGATCCTTCATTTCTGTATGTGGATAAGACTAACAGAACCCCCTGGGCCGAGATAGTGTTCAGACCCATTCCTATTATTAATGTAATTCCTTTCCAATCACTTGCTGGGTGGAGAGCTAAGTGCCACGCGGCCAGAGCAAAGGCTGTGAGAACAGGCAGGAGGTCATTGCAGTGGCCCAGACAAAAAGTGGCAGTAGCTTGGCTCAGATGGTGGTGGCACTGGAGATGAAGTGAAGAGCAGGATTTTAAGATGTTATTGAGATCCACAGATAGGGTTTAATGAAGGAACAGAGGTGGAGAGTCAGATAATTGTATTACTTAGGTCTCCCCTATAATGCTGAATAGCAACTCCAAATTCTCAGTGGCTTACAATAATCATTTATTTCTCTTGTTAATAGTTCTGCAGGTTGACTGGGGCATTTCTGCTTCAGGTCGCAGGTGAGGTTCAGGGCATCCCTTTGTGTCTCTTGTTCTAGGACCTGCAGCAACACAGGGCAAGCTCTCCATGGTTGATAGAAGAAGGGCAAGAGGCCACACCAAAGCACACAGCCCATTCCAAGTCACTGGCAAGACAAAGCCTAAAAAGTGTCTTTGTGTATACATCAGCCACAGGACACCAAATGGCAAAGCCCAAAGACAGTAACAGAGGGAATTAAACTCCACCCCAGGGAAGCCATGCAAGGATGAATTGTGAGCAAATAATGCTTTCTGTCTTAAGAATCAAGGATGGCTCCTGAGTTTCTGGCTTGCACAGCTAGACAGTGGTGTCCTTCGCTGAGAAAGGGAACATCAGAAATGGACCTGGTTTTGGAGAGATCATGAGCTCAGCCTTAGACATTTGGGTTTAAAATGCCTTTTAATACCAAAGTGGTAGAAGCTATAGAGGAGTCTGGCCTGGAGGTATAGATTTGGGAGTTGTGGCGAAGGCTACCAGTTGTCCCCTACCATTCATTCACTTACCCTTCTTCTTTAGAATTAGAACATGTGATTTTTAACTGACCACCGTATCTCCCTTGAGCTCAGGTGGTCATCTGACTAAATTTTAACCAATGAAATATAAGGAGTGTCATATATGACTTCCAGAAAGGCATCCTTAAAGGAACAGTGTGCTCATTCTCCTGCCTTATTCCTTCTTGCTGGCAGAAATGTGATTTTGATGACTGGAGCCCAAGAAGTTGTCTTGGACCATGAAGTAAAAGTCTTATGTTAACAACAGAAGAGCAACAAGACAGAAGACCAGTTCCCTGATCATCATATTGCTGCCATGCTAGCCCTGGCGTGCCTTTGTCTGTGTGAGTGAGAAATATACTTTTATAGTATTTATATTACTGATATTTTGGAGTGTTGAGGAAGGATGTGAATTACTGTGCTCATAGGACAGATTATTATTTTTTCTTTTTTTTTTTTCGAGCCGGAGTCTCACTCTGTCACCCAGGCTGGAGTGCAGTGGCATAATCTCGGCCAATTCTCCTCCAAAGGAATGCAGCTCCTTGCCAGCAATGGAACAAAGCTGGACAGAGAATGACTTTCATGAGTTGAGAGAAGAAGGCTTCAGAAGATCGGTAATAACAAACTTCTCTGAGCTAAAGGAGAATGTTTGAACCTATCGCAAAGAAGGTAAAAACCTTGAAAACAGATTAGACGAATGGCTTACTAGAATAAATGGTGTAGAGAATACCTTAAATGACCTGATGGAGCTGAAGACCATGGCACAAGAACTGCGTGACGCATGCACAAGCTTCAGTAGCTGATTCGATGAACTGGAAGAAAGGGTATCAGTGATTGAAGATCAAATGAATGAAATGAAGTGAGAAGAGAAGTTTAGAGAAAAAAGAGTAAAAAGAAATGAACAAAGCCTCCAAGCAATATGGGACTATGTGAAAAGACCAAATCTACATCTGACTGGTGTACCTGACGGGGAGAATGGAAACAAGTTGGAAAACACTCTTCAGGATATTATCCAGGAGAACTTTCCCAACCTAGCAAGGCAGGCCAACATTCAAATTCAGGAAACACAGAGAACACCACAAAGATACTCCTCGAGAAGAGCAACTCCAGGACACATAATTTTCAGATTCACCAAAGTTGAAGTGAAGGAAAAAACGTTAAGGGCAGTCAGAGAGAAAGGTTGGGTTACCCACAAAGAGAAGCCCATCAGACTAACAGGAGATCTCTTGGCAGAAACTCTACAAGAAGAGAGTGGGTGCAAATATTCAACATTCTTAAAGAAAAGAATTTTCAACCCAGAATTTCATATCCAGCCAAACTAAGCTTCATAAGTGAAGGAGAAATAAAATCCTTTACAGACAAGCAAATGCTGAGAGATTTTGTCACCACCAGGCCTGCCTTACAAGAGCTCCTGAAGGAAGCATGAAACATGGAAAAGAACATCCAGTACCAGCCACTGCAAAAACATGCCAAATTGTAAAGACCATCGATGCTAGGAAGAAACTGCATCAACTAACGAGTAAAATAACCAGCTAACATCATAATGACAGGATCAAATTCACACATAACAATATTAACCTTCAATGTAAATGGGCTAAATGCTCCAAGTAAAAGACACAGAGTGGCAAATTGGATAAAGAGTCAAGACCCATCAGTGTGCTGTATTCAGGAGACCCATCTCATGCATAGACACACATAAGCTCAAAATAAAGGGATGGAGGAAGATCTACCAAGCAAATGGAAAACCAAAAAAAGCAGGGGTTGCAATCCTAGTCTCTGATAAAACAGAGTTTAAACCAACAAAGATGAAAAGAGACAAAGAAGGCCATTACATAATGGTAAAGGCATCAATTCAACAAGAAGAGCTAACTATCCTAAATATACATGCATCCAATACAGGAGCACCCAGATTCATAAAGCAAGTCCTTAGAGACTTACAAAGAGACATAGGTTCCCACACAATAATAATGGGAGACTTTAACATCCCACTGTCAACATTAGATCAACGAGACAGAAAGTTAACAAGGATATCCAGGAATTGAACTCAGCTCTGCACCAAGCAGACCTAATAGACATCTACAGAACTCTCCACCCCAAATCAACAGAATATACATTCTTCTCAGCACCATATCGCACTTATTCCAAAATTGACCACATAGTTGGAAGTAAAGCACTCCTCAGCAAATGTAAAAGAACAGAAGTTATAATAAACTGTCTCTCAGACCACAGTGCTATCACACTAGAACTCAGGATTAAGAAACTCACTCAAAACCGCTCAACTACATGGAAACTGAGCAACTTGCTCCTGAATGACTACTGTGTACATAACGAAATGAAGGCAGAAATAAAGATGTTCTTTGAAACCAATGAGAACAAAGACATAACATACCAGAATCTCTGGGACACATTTAAAGCAGTGTGTAGAGGGAAATTTATAGCACTAAATGCCCACAAGAGAAAGCAGGAAAGATCTAAAATTGACACCCGAACATCATAATTAAAAGAACTAGAGAAACAAGAGCAAACACATTCTAAAGCTAGCAGAAGGCGAGAAATAACTAACATCAGAGCAGAACTAAAGGAGATAGAGACACAAAAAACCCTTCAAAAAATCAATGAATCCAGGAGCTGGTTTTTTGAAAAGATCAACAAAATTGATAGACCACCAGCAAGACTAATAAAGAAGGAAAGAGAAGAATCAAATAGATGCAATAAAAAATGATAAAGGGGATATCACCACCAATCCCACAGAGATACAAACTACCATCAGAGAATACCATAAACACCTCTACATAAATAAACGAGAAAACCTACAAGAAATGGATAAATTCCTGGACACATATATCCTCCCAAGACTAAACCAGGAAGAAGTTGAATCCCTGAATAGACCAATAACAGGCTCTGAAATTGAGGCAATAAATAAGAGCTTACCAACCAAAAAAAGTCCAGGACCAGATGGATTCACAGCCGACTTCTACCAGAGGTACAAAGAGGAGCTGGTCCATTCCTTTTGAAACTACTCCAATCCATAAAAAAAGATGGAATCCTCCCTAACTCATTTTATGAGGCCAGTATTATCCTTATACCAAAGCCTGGCAGAGACACAACAAAAAAACAGAATTTTAGACCAATATCCCTGATGAACATCAATGCAAAAATCCTCAATAAAATACTGGCAAACCAAATCCAGCAGCACAGCAAAAAGCTTATCCACCATGATCAAGTGGGCTTCATCCCTGGGATGCAAGGCTCATTCAACATATGCAAATAAATAAACATAATCCGTCATATAAACAGAACTAAAGACAAAAACCACATGATTATCTCAATAGATGCAGTAAAGGCCTTTGATAAAATTCAGCAGCCCTTCATGCTAAAAACTCTCAATAAATTAGGTATTGATGGGACATATCTCAAAATAATAAGAGCTATTTATGACAAACCCACAGCCAATATCATACTGAATGGGCAAAAACTGGAAGCATTCCCTTTGAAAACTGGCACAAGACAAGGATGCCCTCTCTCACCACTCCTATTCAACATAGTGTTGGAAGTTCTGGCCAGGGCAATCAGGCAGGAGAAAGAAGTAAAGGGTATTCAATTAGGAAAAGAAGAAGTCAAATTGTCCCTGTTTGCAGATGACATGATTGTATATTTAGAAAACCCCATTGTCTAAGCCCAAAATCTCCTTAAGCTAATAAGCAACTTCAGCAAAGTCTCAGGATACAAAACCAATGTGCAAAAATCACAAGTATTCCTATACACCAACAACAGACAAACAGAGAACCAAATCATGAGTGAACTCCCATTCGCAATTGCTTCAAAGAGAATAAAATACCTAGAAATCCAACTTACAAGGGATGTGAAGGACCTTTTCAAGGAGAATTACAAACCACTGCTCAATGAAATAAAATATAACACAAACAAATGGAAGAACATTCCATGCTCATGGATAGGAATAGTTTCAATGCCATCCTCATCAAGCTACCAATGACTTTCTTCACAGAATTGGAAAAAAACTACTTTAAAGTTCATGTGGAACCAAAAAAGAGCCCGCATAGCCAAGACAATCCTAAGCCAAAAGAACAAAGCTGGAGGCATCATGCTACCTGACTTCAAACTATACTACAAGGCTACAGTAATGAAAACAGCATGCTACTGGTACCAAATCAGAGATATAGACCAATGGAACAGAACAGAGCCCTCAGAAATAATACCACACATCTACAACCATCTGATCTTTGACAAACCTGACAAAAACAAGAAATGGGGAAAGGATTCCCTATTTAATAAATGGTGCTGGGAAAACTGGCTGGCCATATGTAGAAAGCTGAAACTGGATCCCTTCCTTACACCTTATACAAAAATTAATTCGAGATGGATTAAAGACTTAAATGTCAGATCTAAAACCATAAAAACCCTAGAAGAAAACCTAGGCAATACCATTTGGGGCATAGGCATGGGCAAGGACTTCGTGTCTAAAACACCAAAAGCAATGGCAAGAAAAGCCAAAATTGAGAAATGAGATCTAATGAAACTGAAGAGCTTCTGCACAGCAAAAGAAACTACCATCAGAGTGAACAGGCAACCTACAGGATGGGAGAAAATTTTTGCAATCTACCCATCTGGCAAAGGGCTAATATCCAGAATCTACAAAGAACTTAAACAAATTTACAAGAAAAAATCAAACAATCCCATCAAAAAGTGGGTGAAGGATATGAACAGACACTTCTTAGAAGAAGACATTTATGCAGCCAACAGACACATGAAAAAATGCTCATCATCACTGGTCATCAGAGAAATGCAAATCAAAACCACAATGAGATACCATCTCACACCAGTTAGAATGGCGATCATTAAAAAGTCAGGAAACAGGTGCTGGAGAGGATGTGGAGAAATAGGAATGCTTTTACACTGTTGGTGGGACTGTAAACTAGTTCAACCATTGTGGAAGACAGTGTGGCAATTCCTCAGGGATCTAGAACTAGAAATCCCATTTGACCCAGCCATCCCATTACTGGGTATATACCCAAAGGATTATAAATCATGCTGCTATAAAGACATATACACACCTATGTTTATTGTGGCACTATTCACAATAGCAAAGACTTGGAACCAACCCAAATGTCCATCAATGACAGACTGGTTTAAGAAAATGTGGCACATATACACCATGGAATACTATGCAGTCATAAAAAGGGATGAGTTCATGTCCTTCATAGGGACATGGATGAAGCTGGAAACCATCATTCTGAGCAAACTATCTCAAACACCACATGTTCTCACTCATTGGTGGGAATTTAACAATGAGAACACTTGGACACAGGGTGGGGAACATCACACACTGGGGCCTGTTGTGGGATGGGGGAGGAGGGGAGAGGGATAGCATTAGGAGATATACCTAATGTAAATGATGAGTTAATGGGTGCAGCACACCAACATGGTACATGTGTATATATGTAACAAAACTGCATGTTGTGCACATGTGCCCTAGAACTTAAAGTATAATAATAATAATAATAATAATAATAATAATAAAGAAGAAGAAAGAAAGATATTGCTACCATATGTTAAGTGGCAGGGTTATCTATTTGGATGTTTTGGCTTCAGGTAATAGATGTCCCCTCCACCCCCTGCAAATGGCTTAAATTAGGGGTTGACAAATTTTTTTCCCTCTTTTTTTTGGTAAAGGGCCAAATAGAAAATATTTTACGCTTTGCCTTTGTAGCAGCTACATAACTCTGCCATTGTAGCACAAAGGCAGCTATAGTCAATCATAAACAAATGAGCATGGCTGTGTTTTAATAAAACTATTTATAAAAAGGGATAGCAGCTCTATTTGGCCCATACACCATAGTTTGCTGACTCTTCACTTAAACAATGAGAAAACATTATTTTGTAACAAGAAGCGAAAGTGGTTAATTCAATAGATGGACAATATCAACATGAATTCTTTCCACCTTTCTGCTCTGTCATCTCCAATTGTGTGAGTTTTGTCCTCAGGCTAGTCCCCTCATGGTCATGAAATGGCTGCTGCAGCTCCAAGCATCACATCCTAACACTCAGGTCCCAATAAGGGAGACAGAATATTACTTTTTCATATCCCTTTTGAACTTTCCAAGAGGCCCTACAGCCGACTTCTCACCCCTCATTGGCCAGAAGTGCATCTCATGACCATGCATAAACCAGGAGTTACCATAATTGGCTTAATCCCAGACTGCTCAAGCTTTACCTTCTGGGAAACTTCACCCAATACAGGAACAAATGGAGCTCCCTTAGCAAGGAGTATAGCTATTGAGTAGGTGATCAACAGTGGCTGCCACATAGAGTTACCATGGGAAGTAGGGAAGAAAATGGATAGATAGAGATAGGAGCTTGGGTCAGAATGAGATTAGAAGTGGTATCAGGTTCCAGATGGAATAAAGGGTGGAAGAGTAAGTATAGAGTGCCTCAACTGTACTTTTTTTAAACAAGCAAAAGCAAAAGACTCACCTCTTGGCATAAATCCCAAAAGGTAAGAGACTTGCCACCCAGCTGAAGCTGAAACTGGGTGGAGTAAAGGATTTTGCCAACACACAACCTCTTCCTTTGCTAGGGAACAGTAGTCAAGTAAGGATGAAAGAACCTGCTGAAAGATGCTGCTAAAACAAGCCACTGTTTCCCTCTCCAAGTGCTTGAGCCACCCTGTGACTCTGCGTGGATGAGGCCAGGATCCCGGGGGACCCACAGGGGTGATGTCAGGAGGTGAGGCTGTTCAGGAGCCTCCACTCATTCTGGGGACCTGTCTCCCACTGCAGGCCACACATGGGACCTGGAGCCATCCACGCTGGGTGTGGTAGCGGGGAGAACCTCTGTAGAATCAGGAGAAAGCTGTTCCGGTGTTTACTAATCAGCAGGGAGTGGGGAACTGAGGCAAACGCAGCCGCCTCTGCAGATGGTGGGCAGCAGGAGGGCTGTGGGCACCACGGCACTGCTGCCCTCTCCCTGGTGGCCCTTGGCTCTCTGTGAACTCCAGGCAGTCAGGCATGGCCAAGTCCACGTGCACAGGGAGCTTCAGCCTGAATTCAGACTCCGAATCCACTTAAGGTCACGTCCGTGAGTCTTCCCTAGGCCCCTCCACAGGGGACACTGCCGCTGTCTGTTTGGTCTCCCTACCTTCACCCCGGTTGCCACTCTCCTGCTTGTCCATCTCCCTTGCGAGGCTGTGACCACCTTATTTGAACATCACCCTTAGCTACCACCATCCTGGCCCACGGATGTCTCCAAGTCGGTGCGTGATGGATGGAGGTAAGGGAGGAAGTCAGCCCTCCCGACTGTCTCCTGGAGACACTGTTTCTGCCAAGCCTGAAGCTTGCAGAGTGATGCCCTTGAGTTGAAGCTTCCACCACACTGGGCAGTCCAGGCTGCTTGCTTAGTCTTGAGTCCTGACCAGCCGGGAAGAGTGTGGGCCTCGGTGGTCAGCGTGCTTCCAGGCTGTGCTGCCAATGACCTTCACTCTTCCCTTTTCCCACGTGCTTTCTGACGAACCGCCACCCTGCAGTACCGTTCGTTAGTGGAATGTTTGTTAGTGGAATGTTCGTTAGTGGAATGTTTGTTAGTGGAATGTTCGTTAGTGGAATGTTCGTTAGTGGAATGTACATACTCAGTGCTTGTTCTGTGGCTCCTGGGATGGCTTCCAGCCCAGCCCCTGCCATACTGTGCAGACTGTATGTGTTAACTGGCTTGCCAGCACTCTGTGAGTGTGGGAGTGCCTGGGAATCATTTCTAAACCCAGGGCCTGGTAAGCACTTCACAAATGTTTGGGAAACAGATGGATCAGCAATGCTTCTGTTACACACATACACACCATTCAGTGGCCTCAGAGTCAAGTGTGTCGGAGAATGCTGATATATTTACTTCTTAACCCAGGCTTCTCCCGAGCCCCTCTATGCAAAGCCATGAAGTGGCCCACATGCCCCCAGGAAGGCTGCAAGCATTGCGTCCTTGCCCCTGAGCACCCACTGATCCACCTGGAGCCTCTAGGTCCTGCTCAGTGCTGTCCCCTCCAGGAGACATGTGTGGCAGCCATAAGCCTCCAGCAAGACGCCCACACAGAGCCGCACACTCCGCCGTGGCCTCCCATGGCAGTCTAGCACCCAGCAAAACCGGCAGGACCCTGAGTCTCACAAACCTGCCATGCACAGGATCCTGGAGTGGACCAGGGCAAGCGGGGTAAGGAGGCAGCTGTGGCACTTCTCTGGAAAGGGAAAAGATGTCTAGTCCCATACAATGATTTCTCATTGAGCTTGTGCCAGGGGCCAGGCCCTGTGGAAGCATGAAGCTCCCATGATTTCCCTTAATACAGCACCCTATGCCAGGAGCATTTTAACCAAGTCACACCCCCAATTCACAGAGGACAAAACCAAGGCTTGGGGAGGTTAAACGACTTGTCCAAGATCATGCAGCTGGCAGGCAGGAGAGCCAAGATCAGAGCCAGCTACCTTACCCCAAAGCTTGTTTTCTTAATCACCGGTCCGTTTTCATTAAGCACTTAGTTCCTGTTTGCAAGAGTCAGTGCCTTGACCAGCAGCCACGGAGCACTTCCCTCTGTGGACACAGCCTGGTTAAGGTGCTGCCTCTCTCGGGAGGAGTGGAAGCAGATCCCACACAGAGCAGGCACTGTGCACAGGGTGGGGACTTGGCCCTGGTGGACAGTGGGCTCAGGTGGGCCCCAGGCCTTGGGCTCCAGGACAGAAGCCTCAGGACAGCAGAAACCCTTGCTCTGCGCTGCCTGGGCCTCGCTTCCCCCGCGGAGGAGCTGAGCTCCTGGCAGCTGCACGCACAGCCTTGCTATTTCACCCGAACCTCCTTCTCTTGCCTCGCCATCCACGGAGCAGCTGTAGCGCAACACCTTCTGGAAATGAGTCTGGGTCAGAGTCACTGACCTCCTCACATTCCTGTGCATGGTGCTGTTGTGGCCACTTTCTGGTCCACCTGAGAGGCAGCATCTGTGCCATCACTGGGAAATCCGAGGGGCTTGATCCTTGCCATGTCCCCAGCTGAGAGAAAGGGGATGTCTGAGACCAAGAGTGGGAGCCCTTGGTGGCCACTGTGAGCATCTCTATGTCCTACTATGCCCCCTCCCCTGCCAGAGCTTGGGTGTCGAGTTTGGCTGCAAATACATCCAGATGAGCCTCATCACCGCATCATCGGTCCTCTTCCTCCACCTCCTCGCGTCTGCCCAGGTCTGCTGATCTGCCCAGGTCTGCTGTATTTATTGTCCGAATAAATACACACTATAGAAAGAGCCCCAAACTGGAAATAACCCTGACGTCCTTCAATGGGTGAATGGTTGAACACAATGCGTTACATCCACACCACAGGATTCTACTCAGCAATGAAGGTAAATGAACTGTTGATGCACACAACAGTGCACGAACCTCATGCGAGCTTCGTCAAGTGAGGAAAGCCAATTCCAGAAGGTAACGACTGTACGATTCCACTGATTTAACATGACGGAGATGACAAGATTATGGAAATGGAAAGCAGAGTAGAGTTCCCCAGGGGTTAATGAGCAGGTGGGGCTGTAAAAGCCAAACATGAGGGAGCCTTGTGTTGACAGAAATGTCCTATCTTGAGTGCATTGATGCCCATATTCTGGTTGTGATAATGTTCAATGGTTTTGCAAGACGATAGCGTGGAGGGAACTGAATACTCCCTTTGTATGATTTCCTGCAACTTCATGTGCAAGTCTCAAAATTAAAACTTTAAAAAGATGCATTCTAGTGATGTCATCGAATTAGAAGTTCATAAGATAATAACTTATTCGGTTCCTCCAATCATGTCAGCTATTTTATCCACTGTAGCTCATTTACTCTTATTCTATACCACTGTTGTCTTAGTTTACAAATGACAAAAGTTGGCACTGGCAACGTTGAGGTCACAAAAATAGTAGAGCTGGGGTTTCAATCCCTGAACCACTGCATAGTCACCTCCTCTCAGGATAATGAGGCACAGTTGGGATTTGAGCAACTTACCACTCAAGCCACCTCTTAGCATATTTTATTAAGTTCAAAAATCAACGGCAACGACAAGACTAACTAAAAAGGCATTCCTCAAGGTTTCTTTTGTGGATGATGAGAATCTTTGGGAAACAGATAGTGGTGATGGTTGCACGCATCTGGGAATATACTGAAAAACACCGAACTGTACACTTCAAAAGGATAAATTTAATGATATGTGATTTATACCTTAATTTTAAAAATCTTTCCTCTCCACCAAAAAGTTATTACTGTGATCTAGAGTCAGAGACTGACCTCAGAAAATAGTGGTAGTGGGAAGAAAATCTTTAAGAAAGAACTAACTTACTAAATAAAAGTGGGGACAGTGGCAAAGACATTGAAAATGCCTGAGGTTTTGAGCCAAGTGACAAGAGTAGAGAGGAAGGAGGCCCAGGAGAAGATCATAATGGATGTGTTGAATTTGAGATGACAGCAGGCCGTCCTAGGTACCTCCAGTGGGTGAAGTAGGGACCCGGCGTTTGGAAGAGAAGTCACGGCGGTCTGGGCTCCAGGAGCAGATGAACTAGCCCAGCGTACAGAATCAAGACAGCAGATCATTTATTACTAGGAGATAGGCTGGGAGGAATTAATCTCTACGAGGAAAGTAGAGCTCAGCGTGTGAAACCTGCCATCTCCAACACACTGAATTCACAATTTTCCTTCTCTCCTTCAAAGGGAGAAGCCCGGTTCAGTGAGACAACATGACTCAGAGAAGCATTATGAGAAAAACACTTTCCGCTAGGGACGTTTGTTGCCTGCTTTCCCCTGTCTATCCTGGTTATTGTCCTGAGAGGAGTCTTGGAACACAGAAACGATGGCTTTGGTGTTAAAAATTATTATTCACTTTTTTAAAGCAACATATTCTAAACCCCAGCTTTTCTCAAGTTTTTAAGTCAAATTTAACAAATCTTATTATTTTACTTACAAGTCTATTTTTTTTTTTTTGAGATGGAGTTTCGCTCTTGTTGTCCAAGTGGGTGTGCAGTGTCACGATCTTGGCTCACTGCAACCTCTGCCTCCCAAATCCAAGCGATTCTCCTGCCTCAGCCTCCCGAGTAGCTGGGATTACAGGTGTGCGCCACCATGCCCAGCTAATTTTTTATATTTTTAGTAGAAACGGGGTTTCTCCATGTTGGCCAGGCTGGTCTTGAACTCCTGACCTCAGGTGATTTGCCCACCTTGGCCTCCCAAGGTGCTGGGATTACAGGCGTGAGCCACTACACCTGGCCTAAATCTATTAATATTATATTAATAGTTTACCAGAAGACTTTAGAACTTAATTAAATTCCTTTGAACATTTTATAGTAATTTTATAATTAAAATGTACTTAATTTTCCTTTTAGGCACTTTGGTTGTGTAATAAACAACAACACTTTTCTAAATAAATAATGCTTGCAAAATGAATGTCAGTCCTTATACATATATCACGGGAATGAAATTATCTATCTTAAACAGTCACCACTAGCTGCATCTAGTAACCCCTTGGAGCCAAGCAGCCTTGAGAGTGGCCGGCCCTCTGGTGCTTTGGGAAAGGGTGGGCATGGGAAGACAGCTGTTTCCTGTGAAAGCAGAAGAACCAAGGATGCAGTACAAACCTGACCATGAGAAAATTCCAAGTGGTCCATAGAGCTGGTTCTTCCTTAGGCCATACCTTCCAACAGGAAGACTAGCAGGGTGGCCTCCTATGTCTATCCACACGTCAAACTTGGGGCATCTTCCTGTTGGCCTCATCTGCCTGTCCAGAGGTTGTCCACCACCCAAGATGAATTCAAGACCTCTGCCCTTGTTTGCCCAGGTCTTCAGTAATGGCCCCATCTCTGAAGTTTGCTTTGTACACTCTCTCTTTCACTCTTCTGTTTCAGATGTATGTAGCTTTTCAACTAATTCATGCTTGACTTAAAGGCAAGTGATTCCTACTTTCCTTTTAAGTTCCACCATGCTTGTCATGGAGCTAGCCACACAGTACAAATAGTACTCAGTATTTCTATAGAATCCATCGTTCATGATGGGATCCATCCTTTTGTTTTGGTATCTGTAATTAACATGAAAACACTCCAGCATAAACTCATACAGTTGCTGGTTAGTGAAAGCTTCAATTCTAGAGAAGTCAGTTGGTAGTTTTGAGAATCCACACTCCAGAAATGACACTCTCCAGAAGCAGGTGCAGCAAATGATTCTGATACCCAATTCTCGAGCAATTCTTGAGGCTTCATTAATAAATATGGCAAATGTCTGAAAGAGTATTGATGAGTAAAATTAGTTGCTAACTCATTAATGTTATAAATATTAGAAATGGGCCTCATTGGTGAAAATAAAGGCATTCAGGAAGTGTGAGCTGGTGAAAATATTTTAAAGACACACCCCACCCTGCAGAGAGAATAGAAATCTGTAGCCTGTACTCACACAGACGACACTCAGGCTCAATCCAGAAAGAGCCCTGTGTCTAGCCATGGCTTTGGTAGCACCCCTCCCAAAAGTGTCTGATACTGACTATGAAAGTCAGAGCCTGTATCAGGGTGGTGTTGTGTGTGCCTTGGGGTCTTTCACACAAGGTGGGTCCACCTGAACTACAGGGAGCTGAGACATCAGCAAACTCACAAAACAGATTGTATGAAATCTTTTATGCCTCCTTTTTCATAAATGTTTGGCTGTAAAAAAACAAACACATGGCAGAATTTGATCTGAGATTTGCTTTAACTAAAATCTGATAGCAAGGCTGTGGGGAGTTCTAATCCACTCTCAGCAACACCCACCAAAGAGACCCTAAGAGCTGGGCATGACCAACAGTTCGCCTTTTATCGGTTTACATGAGATTCAGACCAATTAAGGGGGTTCTGTGTTTAGAAAAAGCTTGGCAAGAAGCAATTTGTATGGTTCCTTTTGAGTTTCCATGAGTCTCCTGCTGAATCTCTCTGAGGGAGTTCATGCTCTGCCTTGCACAAGGATCTCCCGTAAAGACATCAGAACACAGTCTCCTGTAAAGACATGAACACAATCACCCTTTGGGTCAAATGGCCTTCAAATGATATCCACACAGAGCTCCAGGAAATTAACCCTTGGGGACTGACTTCAAGATGGATCCTTCCTGATCCATGTTCTACACAGTGATAAACAGGCAGGTTCCAGATCCTGCAAACATTTGCCTAACGTGCAGGAGGCAAGGTCATTTATGTTTTCTCGTTTATTCTTCAAAGAAGCCCCGTGAGATAGTTATTATTGCCTTCATTTTGCAGATGAGGAAACTGAAGGCTGAGTAAAAGATTTGTCGGGGGCGGAGCAAGATGGCCGAATAGGAACAGCTCCAGTCTCCAACTCCCAGCGCGAGCGACACAAAAGACCGGTGATTTCTGCATTTTCAACTGAGGTACTGGGTTCATCTCACTGGGGAGTGCCGGACGATCGGTGCTGGTCAGCTGCTGCAGCCCGACCAGCGAGAGCTGAAGCAGGGCGAGGCATTGCCTCACCTGGGAAGCGCAAGGGGGAAGGGAATCCCTTTTCCTAGCCAGGGGAACTGAGACATACAACACCTGGAAAATTGGGTAACTCCCACCCCAATACTGCGCTTTAAGCAAACAGGCACACCAGGAGATCATATCCCACACCTGGCCGGGAGGGTCCCACACCCACGGAGCCTCCCTCATTGCTAGCACAGCAGTCTGTGATCTACCGGCAAGGCAGCAGCGAGGCTGGGGGAGGGGCGCCCGCCATTGCTGAGGCTTAAGTAGGTAAACAAAGCCGATGGGAAGCTCGAACTGGGTGGAGCTCACAGCATCTCAAGGAAACCTGCCTGTCTCTGTAGACTCCACCTCTGGGGACAGAGCAATAACAAACACAGCCGAAACCTCTGCAGACGCAAACGACTCTGTCTGACAGCTTTGAAGAGAGCAGTGGATCTCCCAACACGGAGGTTGAGATCTGAGAAGGGACAGACTCCCTGCTCAAGTGGGTCCCTGACCTCTGAGTAGCCTAACTGGGAGACATCCCCCACTAGGGGCAGTCTGACACCCCACACCTCACAGGGTGGAGTACACCCCTGAGAGGAAGCTTCCAAAGCAAAAATCAGACAGGTACACTCGCTGTTCAGAAATATTCTATCTTCTGCAGCCTCTGCTGCTGATACCCAGGCAAACAGGGTCTAGAGTGGACCTCAAGCAATCTCCAACAGACCTACAGCTGAGGGTCCTGACTGTTAGAAGGAAAACTATCAAACAGGAAGGACACCTACACCAAAACCCCATCAGTACATCACCATCATCAAGACCCATACTTTACATAGTAGAAATATTTATGTGATAGTTGTGTGCTTTTTTTTAATAAATATAGTAATTATAAATTGATATTTAGTATCTGAGACTTGAAAAAATCTGTAAAGGGAAGGAAAACACAAAACTAGGAAACTAGACTTTCCTTAGTTTATATAATGGAAGACTTTTTACATTATAAATAAAACTTTTTGTTTTTAAGTGGAGAGTACGCAAAGAAGCCATGATGGGACTTGCCCAGATTTATAAGAAATATGCTTTACAATCAGCAGCTGGAAAAGATGCCGCAAAACAGATAGCATGGATCAAAGACAAATTGCTACATATATATTATCAAAATAGTATTGATGATCGGTAAGTTAAGGACACTATAAATATTTGGTGACTTTGAATGTTATATAACTTGATTTATTGGTTTATGCAAAGTATTTTCTTTATGACCTTACACTTTTCCCTCAGTTTTTAGTATAAGGTAATGGTAGTGAGTGACTGGGCTCATTCCCGCCCAAGCCATAAATGAAGCAGTAATGTACATATAACTTTAGGGATGGGTACAGGTTTTATGTTCCATATTCTGATACAAATACATATCATATTTGAATACCATATTCAAATACAGATATTACTATATTTGAACAGTAATATCTAAAAATAGGTTTGTGTATAGTTATAATTTTAGTTCATAGGTAATTGTGTTACAAGGATCTTCATTAATTTTTTTCAAATAAAACTTTAAAAACCTGTTGGATTTTGCACATTTAAAAACAATTTCTACTGAAGACTAAAAAATAGTTTATAAATTTATATAAAAAACATGTTATCTGAATATAATCTTAATATTTTTTCCATTCCAGGCTCAGATTAGATCTTGTATGGACTGCAGTCATTTATTAGTTAATAGAGCTCTAAATCCTACTTATAGTCTGAAATGATTTGATAGATTAGTGGAAACCAAATGATTTTGCCTGTAGCAGATCAGAATGAGAAAATTAAGAAGCAGGTCATAGTAAAATTTTAAGAGGCGTAGATACTAAAAACTGGATTATCTATGAAACTTTATAGTTGTTTTTATAAAATTGAAGTTTTTGTACTTTTTGAGGGTATGGCATCAGTGCACAAAGAATTACATTATGATTTTGTAGGACTTTTTTTTAGTACTTTTAGCCAGGTCTGTTTTCATGATGATGCCTATGAAAATGCAAAAGAATCTTAAGAGTTTCTTTAGTTTTGACTTAGAAATTTAGAACTTGGAAATTTGAAAGGACCTGTCATATTTTAAAACTCTGCATTATACAGATAAAGAAAAAATCCCTGATATATAATGTGCCCAACATCCTGGAGCTGGTAGTTGTCTTAGCTGGGTGTAGGGCTGTTTTCAGCACATACAGCTAAATCCTGTTTTGGTCCCCTTCTGTCTACAGTTAGAAGGTTTTGATTTGGAAATCTCATTTCCACTCAGAGCAGCAGGAACTTCTTTAATATATGTTCTTTACATAGTTTTGGAATTTTATATATAACTTTAGAACATTACAAAAAAATCATTGCAATGCCTTCTCTGCTTTTTTGTAGGTTACTTGTTGAACGGATCTTTGCTCAATACATGGTTCCTCACAATTTAGAAACTACAGAACGGATGAAATGCTTATATTACTTGTATGCCACACTGGATTTAAATGCTGTGAAGTATGTTTCATATATCAAACTCTGTTCTTTTCATCTTTTGCAATATATTGGATTTTATCAAAAAGAAACTACAAACACCTGTATTTTAAATTGTAATCTATGTAGTGTAAACATTATTTAAAGGGTTATGTCATAATATAATACTTCGCTATTTTTTCAGAAAGTACCACTTTAAACATGAGATTAAGCCATAAGCAATTGAAAGATAGAGCTGATTGACATGAAATCTTTTAGGATGAGTTTTCTATTCATATTGTTGGTGTCTCAAGAAATGTTGATGTACCTATTCTTTTTTGTTTGTTTTCCTTAAGACATTAAGAAACATTCATGTTATGAAGATACTACCTTTTTATTCTCACTTGGTGTACTGATTTGCGTTACGGTGTAGGGCAGTAGGCTGCAAATTTTGTGCTGCATAGCCTGAGCAGCACCATGTTATAGTTTGACATAAGAGTAAGCACAAATATATATATTTTTTGTAGTTAAGAAAATACTTTTGGGTGTTTAGGTAAGATGGCATTGGGATGTTAGACATGAAAAAGGCATTGTTAGTCTAATCGAATCATACTAAGGGTTAGGAAATTGAGGTCTTAGAGATTTGCTTCAGGTTTTAGGAAATGTAGATCCTTAGTATTCCAGCAAATGTGGTTTACAAGTATTGGGGATTAAATGTTGAGAAATTGGAGAGATCTAAGGGACTGTATGTAATTTTCATTTATACCACTGTTTAATGAGACTTTGACTTCATTTTTTCCATGGAAATAATTTTATTTTCTGTTTATGTTTTATACAGAAATATTGAGGAAAAGGTTGTAGAGGGGAGAAATACACCTTTTTTTTCCCCCTACCTGCTGTATTTCAGGCACTGGAATTTGTATTATGTATTACTGCTTTTGTGCTACTGTGGAAAAGTAGGTTGCAAAGAGATCTGATTGCCCACAAAGCTTAAAATATTTACTGTCCAGCCTTTTACAGAAAAAGCTTGGCAACCCTGGCTTAAGGGATATTTTTCCTGTTTTACATATGATGAAATGAATCACACAGATGTTGCATTCCACACAATCACACAAAGAGTAAGAGGGAGTCAGAATTTGCACTCAATCCTACTTAGTTCCAAAGCTTATTTTTCCACTACACATAGTAAGATACATTACTCTCATATTTAATTTTATTTCTTGTAAACTTTTCTGTGGAATTGGAATATATCCTAAAATTGTTGGTTTGTCATAGCCTAATTGGTGGCTCTTTTTCTCATGGCAAAATCAATTGATGGCCTCTTAAATTGGATGAAATATGGTATTTATATCATATTCAAAACAACCTATTGGAAATCATACTAAATATAGACTTCTCTACTCAACCCCCAACTATCATTCAAGACTAAAAATGAAATGTCACTTTTAAGCAAAAATGAAGAATTTGCCAGTCCTACTTGAAAAAAATTATTAAAGAATAGCCTTGTTTTGGTAAGAAAGGAAATTAATTCTATAAAGAAGTAATAAGATTCAAGAATTTGAAACATTTCTATAAGTATAAATAATAAAGGACTGTAAAAACAGTAATAATACAGTTTTATTTGCAAGGGGTGGGAGTGTGGATTAAAAAGTAGGTAGCATGTAGGCCAGTATTTAGCCTGTACCATACACCACTGCAGTACTATGTGAGATTTCCTGAGTGTCCCTGCAATCCTCCGTCCTATGGCCCTACCATGCCTGGGCAAGGCTGGAATGTCTCCAGGACCTTCTTCCACTGCCCATGGTTCTGACTGGTTGATGCCTGATGCCTTTGTGAAAAATTTTGACTGCAGGTGGGTCCTGTCAGATAACAGCATGTAAGGTGATAGGTAAGTAATGAGTATGAAGGTGTTCCAAGGTTCTTTTATCATATTAGTGAGGGCAGACATGTTGACTAAGTATGTCATAAGTGGGCATTTAACAGTTGCCTCTGAAAGCAGTTAAAATGTATAGCTTCCAAACACAGAGGAACAAAAAATAATTAATGAAAACTTTAATACCAGAAACAAGATAGAAAACAAGAAAAATAACAGTAAATATACAAAGTATAAATAGTTGTTATAAAACTAAGCATGTCACATATCACTCGTCACTTAAATAAGTATATTTGATTGAATTCAAAAGTGAAACAGTGCTATTCACAAGCAATACTTTGAAAAATAATGCCATTGAAAAGTTGAAAGTAAATTCCAATCTGGACCAGTACTCAAAAGGAAAGGCTTTGATTCTGCAAAAATGGTTGGTGAATGAATGGGTATTTATCTGTTTTAAGATAAAACATTTACGGTACATATATATCATTTTTTAGATGATTTTCACTTTAACCAACTTTTTGTGATTAGTTGACCAACTGTTATACTTACCAGTATTTTAGTACTTTATCTGTGGTTGTTTTCTCCAAAATCCATTACCTTTTTTATTATGTAATAATAATAAATCACATATATATGTTATGAAGCATAGTAATAAAATAAAAATACCTATGAATCTATTACTCAACTTGTAAACTTTTCTCCCATTCATCTTCCTCCCAGAGGTAACCTCTACCCTTGTTGCCTTTAAAAAAAATTTTTAACATGTATGTATATGTGTGTGTATATATGTGTATCGCTCAGTAATATATTTTTGCTTGTTTTTGAACTTTATGAAAGTGAAACAACTGTGTATATAGTGTTTTGTGTCTTTTTTCTATTCTATTTCCAAGATTCATTCATAATATTATACATAGCTGTATCTCATTCATTTCACTGTGCTATAAAATTGCACTGTCATTAATCCATAATTTTATTCCATTATTTTGATATCAGAAATTTGAGTCATTGCAGAAAATGGATGTCTGTATTCCATTTTTATTTATTTATTTATTTTTACTATTTCAAATAGTGCCACTGTAAATACTTTTCAATTTGATATACACATGCAAGAGTTTCTGTAAGGTATGAATATGAGTTATTCTCAAATTTAGCTACTTATTCAAATCACCCTGGGAGGTTTAAACAATTGAAAACTAAGTCCCTCCTTCAGAAATAGTTACTTAATTTGTCTGGAGTGTAATCTGAGCATTTTGATTTTTAGAAAAGCCTTTCAGGAGATTTTAATGGGCCACCAAGGTTCATAATCGCTAGTATATAGCTGGGAGTGGAGTTTCTGACTATGTGCCTTTTCATCATTGTAAACTAGTATCAAATTGTTTTCCTACATGATTATACTAGTTTATACTCCTATCAGTGGTTTATGGATTTCTGCATCCTCCTGTATATTATCAGACATTTAAATTTTTCCTAATCTTTTGAGTATCAAATTTTCTTATCTTTAATTTTCCTGAATACAGATAATACTGATCTTTTATAGTTTTATGGTCCATTAATGTTCTGATTTCACCACACACCTCACTACTCTGTATTACAACACCTGTTCCTCTTTATTCATTTAAATTACATTCTAGCCCTGAAGTCATTTGAATATATGACTTCAACTTAGTTTGAAAGGGACTTAAAAATAGCTGCTTGTCGGGCATGTTCCTAGTGAGAACTTGTTTGGTTAGGATTCCTCTTATTTGTTGAAAGAGCCGTATATTTTATTCTCTGACTACTTTTCTTTGGGGAAGACAAAGTATTTCTTAGATTTCAGACTTTTTATGTGAATCAGTTTTTGAATAAGCTCCTAAGTAAATGAAATATCTTGATTATTGAAAAAGAGAACAGTGTGTACTTCCACCTCTCACAAGTTCCCCAGCACTCCTGTTAGCGACAGTAGTAGAAGATGGTATCGGGGTCTTCGTTGTGATCTTCTCTTTTATTAAACAAGTTTGCGTCTAGATAGTTTTGTACTTCTAAGTTCCATGGGTGATTTGTCAGTTGGGAGGTAAAGGTTGGAGGACAGGTCCTCTTCAACATTTGGACAGGCCACTGACTGAAGCCTGATGGTAGCTGTCTTTTTCTTTGAGTTGCTGCAAACTTGTGGTTTGGTAACAAGGAGAACTGTGGGAACTAATTGTATATTTAAAATGTCAGGTAACAAATATAAGAATATCCAGGCTGTAACTGGAGTTTTTACATTTACTTAGCAACAGAACTGCAATTCAGACTATTATTAAATAGAGATTTTTCTTCCTGTTGTAATATTGCTTCTCCTAGTATAACTTTTTTCCCTTTTTTAGACAATTATTTAGAAAGGCAATAAATAGGCACAGATTGCCTTGCTAATTAATACAATTTTATTAAAATGCTTGAAATGACAGTTCCTACAAACATGTTATAATACAAGTTCTTAGAGATGGTCACTTTCGGTTTTAAGCTATAACCATAATAGTTTATAATGGGCTTTAAAATAGCTTGACATTTTATCTTTAATGAGTAACTGTAACAGGTAATTTCCCTTTTATTTTAAGTGAAAGCAAGCTTCAAAATCTAGACCTTTCAGAAGTTAGAATGATTAAGTGTATAGGAAAGAGAGAATACATTGACCTTGGAGTTCAGAAGTAATTTTACAAATGACTACTACATTTCTTTGAAAATTATTTTAAGCATATAACTCTTGTTAGATTTTTAGTCCTCTGGAGTATGAACATTTTGCTTTCAATGTTTATATTCTTAAACTGTGCTTATGAAAATTTATAGAACTTAGTAACTTGAAATTAGTAAAGTATAGCTATTTAAAATATAACTTCTAAGATGAAAATGTCCTCATGTTGCTTTGCCAGTACCATGTTGATGTGACTACTATAAAGGAATTCAAGTGTCCCAAATTTGAACTGGTTTATCACCTTTAAAATATCAAAAGGCATTTTTCAAACATATTGTTAAAGGGGAGAATTAAAATATGAAACAGTGTTCTTTGTCTATTACAAGAAAAAGAGTTTTTTTATATGCATCTGTGTTACTGCTTTTTGGCAGTGTTTCATATGTATGGTAATAGAGGTTAATAGAAGTGTAGAATAATTGAAAACAAACTGATGAAAAGTATTCCTTGTTTTGGGAGATTTCCTTAAAAATTTTTAATTCTGTGCTTCTAATCTGTAATCAAGTATTTCATTAACATTAATTATTCTCTCTATATTAATACAATATTGTTGTTTATATATTTTCTTTTGTACCTGTATAATTTTTTTTTAGATTTAAATTTCTGCCTGAGAACAATACAACTATTAAGAGAACATCAGAGTTTTTGACATATAAAAAGAATATTCACTTATAAATAATTCCAGACTGTTTAAAATTTAATTAAGATTTGTCTTAAGAAAAAGTATCCCCATTCTCTTATAACTAATTCTTCTTTTTATGTCTTTGATTCCATTTCATCCTGCCTGCTACAACACCTTATGATGTCAGTTATTCCTTTATTTCTCAAGTTTGTAATTTATCTGCTTAATTCCTACCCTAATTCGACCACTGATTATTTCTTTTGATCCTGCTGTGTTATATTTGATTCCATTATTTCCCTCTACACATTATCAGTTGCTTAGTCCTGTGAATTTCATCTCATCTCTGTCATCTCCTTTTATAATTTGAACCTTAAATTATATAGTTGTAATATTCTAGAAAGATTTTTATTCTGTTTTGTTATTTAAATGTGTATGTTTGTGTTTTTCAGAGCATTGAATGAAATGTGGAAATGTCAAAATCTGCTCCGACATCAAGTAAAGGATTTGCTTGACTTGATTAAGCAACCCAAAGTAAGAATTTTTTCTTCAGTGTTTTTTAAAACACATGTATTTTAATTACTATTTACCATTGCTGCTACAATTCTGTTTGCACAAGTTCTGACTGTAGAAGTTAGGATTCCTTGCTTAGAAAACTCTTAATTTTTAAGAAACTTATTAGATAGAAAGTGATAAGTGTTTACATCTGCAAAAGGTAATACCCAACATAAAACAGAGTGTGGGTCTCTGTACTCAAAATTAAAGTTTTTTGGTAGCTTTAAAATAAAGATGTAAACAATAACTCAGCATTATTGAAAGCATAGAAAATAGAAGGAAATTACACTTTGTGTTGCCACTGTAAGATGTTCCCTACTTTTTTGTATACGCTTGTGGTTTTAGAAAGTTTCAATAATTATGTAATTATAGTTAGGTATCTTGATATTTTTACTTAATATTTATGGAGATTTTAATGGTACTACCTAGTATTTATAATTTAATGGTCGTATTCATCCATTGGGTGTATCATATTTTATCTTTTATCAATCATTTAGAATGATTCTAGGGTTTTTTTTTTTTAATTGAAATGCTGTATGTAGACATGTAAAAGGCATAATTCATCTAAAAAGCAGTGTGCCTGGTCATTTTAAATTGCCTTCAGAGAAAGCAAGAATATTCTTTTTTTCTTTTTCAGTTTAGAGTGCTCTTTCTCAGTCTCTCTTCCACACATACACTTCACAGGATAGAGGTCAGTGGAGCAGTGTTGTTTTCATCTAAGGGGTGAAGATTTTCACCTTTTCCCTAGGCATAAATTCACCAGTTGCTCTACAAATAAAAAAAACTCACACCATTTGTTTGAGTGGTTTATAGTGACCCTCTCACTATTTTTTTAAACCTTCAGATCACTAGTAATAAGACATTTTGTACCACTTTTTTGCCTAATTGAAGCTTACATTTGAGTAATATTTTTGTTATAGACAAACAGTGATCTCTTTGTGTTTTATTGAACATAACCTTTTTTCTGTGATTATTGAGTATATTGAACCTGTTAAAATATGTTTTCCCTTAAAATAAATGACTTAAAACTAATTTAGTGATTTTGCTGTTTCCTTTCTCTTAAACCCTGTTAAATTAGTATGTTTTAGCCAATAAGCATGTTTCAGTTAGTGTCATAATGGGGTAAGTTAGTATGTTTTCGTTAATAATCTCTGGATAAAGTGCCTCTCTCTGCTACTTGGAGCTCTGTGTATTTACCTCTTTATGGCCAAAGATGCAAGAGTGTTAATTAAAAATATAAGGTGTTCTTACTTACATGTATAAAAAATTATTTGTGTTTGGGTATTATTGAAATCGTAGTAGCATCCAGGTAGTATATTAGGTGTATAAATCATATGTTGAACAGCATGATGTGTGAGATTGTAATCAAATATAACTTTGTTTTTGATTATCATCGTTCCTCTAAAATTTATGTATTTAGATGGAGCGTCTTCATTTTGCCTGTTGTTAAAAATTGGGAGGGTCTTAGACTTTCCTGCTGAGTCATACATGAAATCACTAAATACAGTCTCAATTCAACTGGAATGTTTAGTTCTCTTCTACAGTGTGGAATTTTCTTTTTGCTTGTTTTAAAATAATTATCCAGTTATCCACATTAAAGATGGAGTTCTCATTCATGTGTGGTGGATTTGAAAAAGTAACAGAATGGAGGAGGATAGCCCACCACCGCTTCATTCCCCCCAAATAAAACAGTGGCAACAGAAATCTTACATGTTTCTAGACAGCTGTTTGATGCTTTAAATTCCAAATATTTGGGAATTATTTCTTGAACTTTATTATGCTTTAACTCTCAGTTGCTCTTAGCAAGCTCATTCTCAATAGGTATGGTCTGTTTGTATATATATTTGATTTTATTGCTTTCAGTTCAGTGTTTATTTAGCTCAGTACTTTAAATAAACTTGCTCAATGACTTTGTGTTTCTGTTTTTTAAAATAACACTCTTCTGATGCAGTGAATAATTAGCACTCTAAGAGATGTCTTTTATACATGTGACTTTACATGCCGTAGTACATGAATGTATTACATACAGTATAATGTAGTGAATTAATTCACTGAAATAACACTTCCCTGATGCAACCCATAACTAACACTCTTAGAAACAACTTTTTGACATGTCAGTCACATCTTAATTGTCTTTAGTGTCTTCCCCATAAGCTTCATGACTATGCCTTACAGCTCTCAGGTCTAAACATTGTAGGAGTTTTCCCTGTTCTTTCAGCTCTAAAAACAACAGCAGCAACAACAAAAACTCCCAAAATACCTACCTGTTCCAACATGTAGTGCAGCTGTCTGATTTCTGTTTGGAGGCTAACACAACAGGGTGAGATAAGACGTAATGAAAGTGGAGAAAGAGTTTACTTTTAAAAACTCCTGTCCAGTTTATCTAGAGTTTAATAAAAATGATAAAGAAGGTGACAGTAGTGGTAAGAGCACGGGTCTGCAGCATTTAGTGGGTTATGCTTGTCTAATTTTTTGCAGAGTGTGATGAAGTTTTTTGTCAGGGGATTTTAATTTTGCATTTTTTTGTGTGATTTACAGACAGATGCCAGTGTCAAGGCCATATTTTCGAAAGTGATGGTTATTACAAGTAAGTTATTTTAAAATCTGTATAAAATGTAATTTTAATTGAAATATTTTTATAATTTAAAGTGTTTCATGCAGTTTTGTTCTAGGCTATGATAATATAGGAATTTTAAATTTTCTTTAGTTTCTTATGTGAGCTAGAGCTGGAGAAAGAATTTAGTACATACATTTATTTTTAAGAGTTTATTTAAATCATCATGTAAAAACTTATAAAAAACTGAATCTGTTTGGTATTGCTTGTTCTAATGTGACTAACTGAAGCTAATTCACTCCAAGCCTAAATATAAAGGACATACCTAATAACTACATACATAACAGCTTATTTGAAAAAATATTAATTTGCTTTTTTGCTTTAGGTGATGTTAGGTAAAATGATATTTCATTTAACAGTAAATACAAAAGGATTATGCGGAACGTCTCCTTTGTTCAGTGTAAAAGTAGGGAAAAGTCACTGTTTTTGTGGGTCATTTGCTTTTCCTCCCACCTCAGAGGTCACTGTGTTTAGCAGATGGACAGAGGGATAATCAGAAACACCTGGAGGAATGCTTCTACTGAGCTTCCACTTGGTGATAATGAAGATATCTTAAGATGAATCTGAGACGCCAAATATTCCAAGATGTGTATGAAAGTAAAGTTAAGACACTGAAGATAATAGTAAACCTAACTCACTGGGTTTTGGATTAAGTAATGGGAGTATTAGAATGAGTAGAACTTTAAGACCAAAATCTCTTTCTGTCCTGGGAAAACTACTTTCCAGTCACCCGGATAACTTGCTAAAGCAAGTTGTTTTGTGCTGTTCCTTAAAAAAAAAAAAATTGATGTTTAAAGAAGAGATCTTGCTCTTTTGCCCAGGGATGAAGTGCAGTGGCACAATCATAACTCAAAGCTATCTTGACCTTCTAGGCTCAAGCCATCCTCCTGCCTCAGCCTCCTGAGTAGTTGGGACCCCGTGCATGTATTACCACACCCGGCTAATTTAAAAAATACATATTTTTAGACACTAGGTCTTCCTATGTTGCCCAGGCTAGTGCTGAACTGCTGGCCTGAAGTGCTGGGATTACAGGTGTGAGCCACGGTGCCTGGCCTATCACCTCTTTATAGTTTGGCTATGGATTCTGTCTCCTAAAAGAGGTCTTTTTTTTTTTTCCTGTCAGTTTTCTTCCAGTGAGTTCAGTATTTCCCAGATTCTGTTTCAAGGAATGCTAGTATCCTGCAGGTGTTAACTTAGTATTGTGAGAAAAAGGGATTTCATTGTCGTATGTGTTTATAGAATGCTAAATTAAAGGAGTTTTCTTTCTCCCTTCTTTTCCCTCCCCCCCTTTTTTTCCTGAAATAATAGGCCTTATTGTAGCCTTTATTATGATGCCCATCCATTATGAAGGGGCTGTAAAATAACACTTTCCAAAATTATTTGAAAAAATACCTTTTCCTGAACACTGTTAAACTCCATTGAACCACTAGTGATCTTTGGAACACAGATTGCGAAGTGCTGAACTAGCAGTTTTCCAGCTTGCCCTCAGGTGCTTATTATGTAAACTTATAAAAACATTCCATTTATCTTCTATAAGTGGTCATGTTTATCTGTTGTACTATAATGTGGTTCTCTTTCTTTGCAGACTTTTTTCTATTATAGAAACATGAAAAGGTCATACAGAAGTATTTAGGATTAATATATTAATAGATTCTTAACTACATTAAGTCATTTAAATATCTCACCAAGACATAAAATGGGATTTCAGAATTGTATGTGAACTTGAAGACTATGTTTACTATATTCATATTTTGGGATTCCTTTGAATTTCTACTACTCTTTTGATAGTCCAAAGTTCTGTTGTTGGGTTTTTGTTTTTTTTTTTGTTTTGTTTTGTTTTGTTTTGGGGGCAGAGTCTTGCTCTGTCACCTAGGCTGGAGTGCAGTGGCGATATCTCAGCTCACTGCAACCCCCACCTCCCAGGTTCAAGCAGTTCTCTGCCTCAGCCTCCCAAGTAGCTGGGATTACAATCGCCTGCCACCACGCTGGGCTAATTTTTGTATTCTTTTAGTAGAGACGGGGTTTCACCATCTTGGCCAGGCTGGTCTTGAACTCCTGACCTTGTGATCCACCTGCCTCGGCCTCACAAAGTGCCGAAGTTCTGTTTTACAATTTCTGTTGTTGGAGATGCCATATTCTAGTCTGGCTCTCTATAACAGTTAAGAAGCCAGGAAAAAAAGATACCACAGTCAACATTTTACTAGCTTTCATAAGTATTTTGATACATAGACACATTAGCAGAATAGTATAAAAATCATTTTTGATTTTACAAAGATTCATTCTTTCCCATGCAGTAATGACTTACCCAGCAGTAACACCTGGAATAGTTTGCTCAGTATATGTCACTGCTAGATAGCAAGAATGTATATGTAAACTCTCTGGGTTGGTTTAACAATAAACAGGGAAATACAGGAAAATAGTTCTTAAAGGTAAAACTTAGTGATTAATCTCTTAAATTATAAGAGAGCAGTGTGTGCAGCAAGCTCAAGGGGACATTAATAAAATTGGCATTATTCAGGTTGACATTTGATGCCTTTAAATATTACAAGGGATTACTTGGAAGTAGCCATTTTAGTCTTTCCTTGCGTATATGTCCCTTCACAATGATCCTGTTTTATATTTCTAGAAAATATATTTTTATTTGTGAAAATTGACTATTGAAGGTGTTTCACAATTTAATTTCTTAAACTAATCTGAATTTGTAGGTAAGGATTTTAAAGCAATAAAAGAAATGAAAACATTGACCTATTATTATTTTAAGAATTAAAAAAATTGATTTTAATTGAACTTTAATTTATTTTAAGGAAATTTACCTGATCCTGGTAAGGCTCAGGATTTCATGAAGAAATTCACACAGGTGTTAGAAGATGATGAGAAAATAAGAAAGCAGTTAGAAGTACTTGTTAGTCCAACATGCTCCTGCAAGCAGGCTGAAGGTTGTGTGGTAAGGACAGTAAAGAGCTAATGTTTGAAAAAGCCCCCAAATCTTCTTTATTGTCTCTCTCTTTTATAAAAGTAATGTATATTCATCATATAATTTGAAAAATGTCACATAAATAACAATGCAGATAAACTGTAATTTCTCTATAGAGACAATTGCTGTTAATATTGTGGTGTATGTCCTTCTATAAAGTGAGATTATATTATACATACAGTTTTGTACATTTTACTTTTTCATTAATTAGTCTTTTCTAGTATTTAATAGCTCCATTGAATACATGTACTATAATTTATTGAGTAGTCCACTATGTTACACGTTCACATTTTTTCCTACTTTTTGGTTACTATGAAGAAGAATATAATTAATATTTTTACACAGTCTTGATTCTTTCTTTAGGATAAATTCTAAGAAGTACAATTGCATAGGCTGACAGCTCATTTTTAAAGCCTTTAATATGCTTTGGCAAATTGTTCTCCAGAACTGAATTAATTTTATGCTAATCACCAGTAATGACAGTGACCGTTTTCTCACACATAACAATATTGGTCAGTGTCATTGCTGGAAACAAAACCCAAGTGAAAACAAAAACACAATTATTTTGATAGTATTTATATTTGTTAGTCGCTATTCATCTGACCGTTTTTTCTCCTTGGGATTATTGGCCATTCATATTTATTTTGTAGGTTGTGTTTATAATATTTGCTATTTTTATAGAATGGTATTTGTCTTTATCTTATTGATTTGTGAGTTTGTCATAATGGCATTTGTTAAGTTGCAGATTATTTTCTGTCAGTTTTAGTTTACCCTTTTTGTTTATTATGTTCTTTGCATACCATAGTTTCTATCTTTATCTAAGTAAGTCAGTATTTACCTCATGGTGTTTGACTTTGCTATCTTGCTTATGAAATCCTATTCTGTTATAAGTGAATGAAAATATTTATTCTTGTCAGTGATTCTTAATCTGTTACCTATGTACCTTCTGAAATGCTTTTTAGAGAAAGATGATTCTTGACTTCACCCCAGATCAACTAAATGAGAATCTTCAGAGTTAAATTCAGGAATCCGTAGTTTTAACAAGCTCTTCTGATAATTTTACTTCCTCAAGTTTGTTCATCCAGTGACTCTTGGTTTTATTCATTTGTATTTTTATCCTTTTGGAATATTTTTGATGTAATATATGAGACAGGGGCCTTACTTTGTTTTTATTCCAAATGTCTATCCAATTATTTCAATACGGTGTATTGACTAGTCTACCTTTCCCTGATTACTTGAAATATTACCTTTTTCATATGCTAAATCCTTAATTCAGTCTTTTTTTCTGGACTTGTTCAGTTCTTATTGATTTGTTTATTCCAGCGTCAGTGTTACATGGTTTTAATTATTGTTGGTTCTTAATATTATAATATAATGATTTGTTTAAATGTACTTTTGTAATACTGAAAAAATCTGTATTACAGCGTGAAATAACTAAGAAGTTGGGCAACCCCAAACAGCCTACAAATCCTTTCCTGGAAATGATCAAGTTTCTCTTGGAGAGGATAGCACCTGTGCACATAGATACCGAATCTATCAGGTATTTGTATATAAAATACTACATTCTCATTGCTGTTCATTCATTCATGCATTCAGGAATCGGTCATTGTTGAGTGCCTGCTATATACAAGGCACCAAACTAGCTACACATCTGTGTGTATTGTGTACTCCTCTGTATATATCTGTATTTGTATATGCACACACACACACACACACACACATATATACACTCATCTGTACCTGTATATTTGTTGTTTTTCTTGTTATTTATCTTAATTTTAAGGATTGGTTCAAATTGTATGAGAAATTGTCAATCTAAGCCTAATTTTATCTGTTAACAGTATACCAGACACTCTTCTTTTTTGTTAACTTGCATAGTTTAGGAAATATAAATAAATTTTATTTATACCCTTGGGAAACTAGGTGAATCTGTTGCAAAGGAACAAATGATGCATTTTCACAGATAATTTGAGAACTGAAAATGTTGCTTTTTAAAACAGCCCTCATTTAAAGTTTCAGCTTTTGATACTACCTGTGACAAGTTGGAAACTTATTTCTTTTTCTCTCTGCATTCCGTTTTGTGAAATGTGGGAAGAGATGTTTTTTTTATTTTTAAACTTTCCCTAAAATGTTTTCCACAGTTGAAAAAATAAAGTACTTATACAATATATATAGGGCATACTGATTTACTAGTCATCAATAGTGTTCTTTGAGAGGTATATGTTATAATCTAAAATAAATAATACTAATGATTTTTTCATCTTGTACTCAAACCCTTTTGGGGATGTTTTGTTGGGGAGGGCATTGGGCATAGCTTATGGTCATTGACCCCTTACAAATGGAGAGACCCTATTTTGGTTACTTGTCAGTCACTTTGGACTCCTCTTATATCAGTTTTCATTTGAAGAGGTAGTTCTGAGGTTTAAAAAGCAAGACAAGAAGTAGAAGACTCTGTATTTTTAAGAGGAAGACTCTGAATCAGACAAATTTATTAAGTAAATTTGGGAGTGGTGGCTCACATCTGTAATCTCAGCACTTTGGGAGGCCAAGGCGGGCAGATCACTTCAGGTCAGGAGTTTGAGACTAGCCTGACCAACATGGTGAAACCCTGTCTCTACTATAAATACAAAAATTAGCTAGGTTTGTTGGTGCACCTCTGTATTCCCAGCTACTTGGGAGGCTGAGGCAGGAGAATTGTTTGAATCCGAGAGGCGGAGGTTGCAGTGAGCCGAGATCACGCCACTGCACTCCAGCCTGGGTGACAAAGTGAAACTTCGTCTCATAAATAAATAAATAAGTGAAACTTTGTCTCAAAAATAAATAAAATAAAATAACATAAGCTTGTTTTTATTAGAAGAAAGTTTGAAAACATAATGTTTCCTTTTGATCTATTGTTGTTCCTTTTCTGATGTTCTAATGAGGTTTTATTGTATGTCTGTTACTTAGATATTCCTCACCTTTTAGGAGGAGGCCTAGATATATTTCTGACTCTGACAGCTGTGCCTGACACACAGTAATATTTGGTAAATGGTTTAGAAGGGCTTAATGTTTCCTTTATCCTTTTTTATTTCTGTGTATATTGTTCTACTTGCTGGACTAATAATCAGTTTTAGATAATTAAAAATAATTGTCATTTATGTGTTTGAGCTCAGACCTGCCATGAAAAATATAATAATAAAGATATTGATAGCATTAATAAAGAACAAATTGAATAACATTTTGACCTCATTTGAATGGGCAAGGGAAAAGAACTGTTTTTGAGGCCGGGCGCGGTGGCTCAAGCCTGTAATCCCAGCACTTTGGGAGGCCGAGATGGGCGGATCATGAGGTCAGGAGATCGAGACCATCCTGGCTAATATGGTGAAACCCCGTCTCTACTAAAAAATACAAAAAACTAGCCGGGCGAAGTGGCGGGTGCCTGTAGTCCCAGCTACTCGGGAGGCTGAGGCAGGAGAATGGCGTGAACCCGAGAGGAGGAGCTTGCAGTGAGCTGAGATCCGGCCACTGCACTCCAGCCTGGGTGACAGAGCGAGACTCCGTCTCAAAAAAAAAAAAAAAAAAAAGAACTGTTTTTGAAAAGAAGCATCTGAAAATATTTTATTATAGTTGTTTTGCAGTAGTGTTAAAAACCAGTTATATCAAATTTGTATTCGGTTCAGATATGTATATATGTATATGCACATATATGTAACACAGGATTATTTTTCTTAGACATTGCTAGGAACATTTGAAAAAATGACTTTTTTTGGTCGTATTTTAGTGCTCTTATTAAGCAAGTGAACAAATCAATAGATGGAACAGCAGATGATGAAGATGAGGGTGTTCCAACTGATCAAGCCATCAGAGCTGGTCTTGAACTGCTTAAGGTATCTATTTAAAATTAAGTGCCTAATTAGATATCTGTTTAACATGTACAGTTTATATTATTTGTTCTTGATGTTTTCTTAAGTTTATATAATCTAAAGTAAAATTTTCTCAGTTGTTTTAGATGATTTAGAAATTGTATTTTTATTCTTACATGTGATCTGATTATTTTGGGGTTTAAATGCTATAATCTAGCCTAGTACTAATTACATTAAAATAGTGGAATATAATTCAAGGTGTCATTAGTGAGCAAAGAAGGTACAGCTCTACTGCACAATGAGCCAAATTCTTGTAAAACTTTTTTTTGTTTCATTAAATATTCTTTTACTGATTGTAAAAATATTAGTTCATTATTGACAGCTTAGAATAGGTTCATCATACATAAACATTAGTTTCTTTTGTTTCCTTTTAATCTTCAACAAATGCATAGTTGGGATCATTGAGATCAAGCTGAATATACAATTTTGTATCCTTAACTATTTTCCCTTATTAAAAATAAGAATTTTTCTTGGTGTTTTTCAAGAGTTTTTTTTTTTAAGAGTGTCTAAAGCAGATCTGATTTTTGGCTGTCATTTAGTAGCTGTCATTTAGGTCTGCCTTTGACCACATTACTTGCTTCACTTCCTCATATGAAATCAAGATAATAATTAAGGCCGGGCGCGGTGGCTGACACCTGTAATCCCAGCACTTTGGGAGGCCGAGATGGGCAGATCACGAGGTCAGGAGATGGAGACCATCCTGGCTAACACGGTGAAAACCCGTCTTTACTAAAAATTACAAAAAATTAGCTGGGCGTGGTGGCGGGCGCCTGTAGTCCCAGCTACGTGGGAGGCTAAGGCAGGAGAATGGCGTGAACCCGGGAGGCAGAGCTTGCAGTGAGCCGAGATGGCGCCACTGCACTCCAGCCTGGGCGACAGAGCGAGACTCCATCTCAAAAAAAAAAGATAATGATTAAGTGCTTGTCTCGCAAAGGACATTAAATCATGTACGTGAATTTCTTAGCACCATTCCTAGCTTGTGGTAAAAATAATAATAAACATTTCTGAAATGGTGATTAGTCCATTATTTGGGGTATCATACTATCCTACTGAGGTAGGAGGCAGGACCGGACTCCGGAGGTGGGGCTCAGACACAGGACCAAATTGAGGACTAGCTAAAACAAGGGCAAGACAGAATCAGCTTTCCACAAGACATGCCCACCAATGTGCCTTGTCAGTTTACCATTGCTGTGGCAATACCCGTATATAGAAATACTATAATAGTAATATAGAAATACTATATTAGAAATATAGACAGTATATATAGACAGTAAATATAGACAGTAGTCCCTTTCCTTGACAATGACCATGACCCAAAAGCTACTCCCTCTTCCCTAGGAATTTCTGCATAAACTGCCCCTTAGTCTGTATATAATTAAAAGTAGGTATAAATATTACTGTGAAACTGCCCTGAGTTGCAGCTCTCTGCACCCTACCTGTGGGGTAGTGCTGCTCTGCAGAAGCAGCCATAGAGGTATATGTAACACCTCTGGAACTGTAACACTACTACTTCAATAAAGCTGTTTTCTTTTACCATGTCACTGAATTCTTTCCTTGGCAAAGCCAAAAACCCTTGCGGGCTAAGCCTCACTTTGGGACTCTCCTTTCTCTGTATCACTAGTCTTTTCCTATTGTTGAATATTTTCATTTTTCTACTTCCATTCTTACAAACAGTACTAAGCTGAGTGTTTCTATGTAAGATCTCTTGGTAATGTCATATTTTTTAGAAAATTAGGAGAGCATTATTGAGTTAAAGAGAGTGACCACTTTCAAAATTCTTGGAGCAATGTATATTTAAATTGTTGTACAGGGAAATTTTACCCATATATAATTCCATCAGTAGTATGTGAAGGTGCCCATCTTTTTAACCTTCACAAAATGGAATATAATACATTTTTAAAAGATTTGCAAATCTGATAAGCAAAAATAATGTTTTAATTTGCATATTTAATACTAGTGAGGTCCACTATCCACATGTTAATCATTTGTGTTTTCCCTATGGTAAATTCACCATTTTTATCCTTTGTTCATACATCTACTGACATCTCTGTCTTTTGTGTTTTTTTTTCAGCTGATTTAAATGAGCTTTGTATTTCCTTTGCTTTTTCTTGGTACATATTTGATATATGTATAAACATATATTCTCTTATATGTAAATTGTAAAATATAGTAACCAAGTGAATACAGGTGAAAAGTCAATATGTAGTAACCAAGTGAATACAAGTGAAAAGTAGATAGAGTGTCACATTAAATTGAATATTAAAAATATTGTTCAAGTTCCCTGAGTAGTCTTTTTTCTTGCCTACTCACGTCCCCTCACCAGGTATCATTGTCCTGAATTTTGGATTTATTATTCTTTCAATATTCTTTATGGTTTTATCATCTATATATGTATCTCTAAATAACATGTTGCTTATTTTGATTATTTTAGAAACATAAATGTGGCATTATACTTAGTATATTTTTCTGCTGCATGCTGTTTTTTTTTACATTCCACATTTGATTCCTTTTGTTTATTTTATGCTTAAAAAAACCCTGTCTTGTCCAGAGGGTTTTTGTTGTTTTTGTTTTTTTAAATCTTAAACACAACCCATCTGAAATTTATTTTGAAAGCGTGTTGTGGGGGCGGGGGGCCTAATTTGATTTTCTCCCAGTAGCTATTCAGTTTTCTCAGGACTATTTATTTTCTGTTGACCTCTTTGTAATCTCTTACAATTTATATAATCTATTTTTTTATATATTCTAGAGTCTACTTACTGCCTTATATTTTTTGTTTCATGATTATTCTAATGTTCGTACCATTGTGATTTGGTTATTGGAACTTTATAGACTTCTTTACTATCTTGTCAGTGTTTTACCCCTTTCCCTAGTTTATTCTCTTCTTACTCAGTCTCTGCTAATGATGTTTATTGGGAAGATGAGAGATGTTTTGTTAAATTCTCTCTTCATGTCCCCTTTTCTCCTCTCATTCTCCACCAAAAAACCTGAACAATAATCAAAATCCAAATTATTTTGACTAAAATTATATTAATACGTAATTTAATTTTGGAAGAAATTACTTCATTATATCATACAATCTTCCTACAGAGGAACATTTCCATTACATAGTTGAGTATGTTTTAAATTTTGTTTATAGTGCTCTCAGATTTTGGTTAACATAATTTTTTTTTATTGACTTTGATTTATAGTATTTCTAATATGTAATATTTTGGATTTGTATTACAAAGATGAAAAAATTTTACAAATCATTTTTATGATTCATTTTATAGGTACTCTCATTTACACATCCCATCTCATTTCATTCTGCTGAAACATTTGAATCATTACTGGCTTGTCTGAAAATGGATGATGAAAAAGTAGCAGAAGCTGCATTACAAATTTTCAAAAACACAGGAAGCAGAATTGAAGAGGATTTTCCACACATCAGATCGTGAGTTGAGTTTATTTTGATAAATATTCTGGACATCAGAAACGTAATTATTTCTTGATTTATGTAATAATTGGAATCTTTCAAGTTTTGAGGAAAAACTGTCTAGGTTATCTTAAGTCTGTAATGTTCAGTTTAGATTCTCCTTTCATGGGAGTAAGCATTGATTGGTATTTTAGAAGATGCGTGAACTTGGGGGATAAACATGGCATATCTTTCTGATATATCAGTTTGATAATCCCTGGTATATTATGGCATAGAATAAACAATTCATATGAATTTAAGGTATGATGGGAAATTTCAAAGGAATTTCATCAGGACTGTCTATAATATTCTTCAGTTTCCTCTGTGATTTAGGGTACTGAAACAAACAAACAAATTTCAGAAGCAGTGCTTTAATTGACACAAGGAAGTAGAGAAGCATGGAATATTTAACAGCAGTGCAATTTTTTCTGTGTTCCAGTATTTCTCATAATTGCAAATTGAGCTGTTATCCCGGGATAATCATAGTTCAAGATTTTATAATCAGAAGAATAAACCTTCATTTCTTACATGTCACTGCTTCTCTATGTGTATCTCTTCTAGTTCTTGGAGAGAATATGGAATAGGTGGTTCTGATACTGGCGTAGTCATAGGTGGTTGCTTTCACCTCTACCTCATCACTTCTGGCTTACCCATGAGTCGGTTAGTTGTGATTGGGGTACCATGGTTTTTGTGGAGAAGAATTGCCCATGGGTCTTTTCCTTAGAAAGAGACTGGGAGTAAAGCTAGCTTGCAATTAAGAGTTTCAGGTATAATTTTTGTTATTCCTTTCTGTTCATGTGTACTTAATTCTAGAAACTGCTGATAAATAGAACAAAGGCATTATTATTATTTTCTTTTTTTTTGAGATGGAGCCTCACTCTGTTGCCCACGCTGGGAGGGTAGTGTGGTGTGATCTCAGCTCACTGCAACCTTCGCCTCCTGGGTTCAAGCGATTCTCCTGCCTCAGCCTCCTGAGTAGCTGGGATCACAGGCACCCGCCACAATGCCCGGCTAATTTTTTGTAAAGTAGAGATGGGGTTTTGCCATTTTGGCCAGGTTGGTCTTGAACTCCTGACCTCAGGTGATCTGCCTGCCTCAGCCTCCCAAAGTGCTGGGATTACAGGCGTGAGCCACTGTGCCTGGCCGGCAATTATTTAAATGGTAATAGAAACATATTAAAATTTTATAACAGTAGTCTCTCTGGCAAGAGTAAGAAACCTTATTGTTTGGAACTGACTTCTTAATTTTTTTTTTGTTTGGTTTTTTGAGACGGAATCTTACTCTGTTACCTAGGTTAGAGTGCTGTGGCGCAATCTTGGCTCACTGCAGCTTCTACCTCCCAGGTTCAGGTGATTCTCCTGCCTCAGCCTCCCGAGTAGCTGGAATTACAGGCATGCGCCACCACACCTGGCTAATTTTTGTATTTTTAATAGAGACAGGGCTTCACCATGTTGGCCAGGCTGGTCTCCAACTCCTGGCCTCAAGTGATCTGTCTGCTTTGGCCTCCCAAAGTGCTGGGATTACAGGCATCAGCTTCCGCGCCCGGCCCTGACTTCTAATTTTTAAGTAATCCCAGAACATAAGCTTCCCTTTGGATGCTGCTGTGGCTCTCCTAGTCAGATCAGAGATGAGTTTGGTTTTATGTATGTGTATTTCTCGCACAGACATATGTAATACCTATACATACACATTATGTATAAACTATACACAGCTGTATACCATTTGCTGAATGTCCACCTATTATACTGTCTCATTTAAACATTGTGACAATTCAGTGAAGTGCAGTTATTATCCTGGTTTTCCAAATGAGGAATCTAATGTTCAGAGGTAAATGGACCCAGGTCATATAGCTAGCAAGTGACAGAGCCAGGATTTGAATTTAGGCCTGTTTGGCTCCAATGCCTATGGTGTGATACCCATTACGGCAGTTTCTTTTCTAATTAGAGCATTGACAGAGTTCAAGTTTGGCTTATTCCCTGGAGGTTTTATTATTTTCATTCTAGATTGTTTTTCCTAGTAACTTTTATATTTTAAAGAAACATGGTTTGATATATTTGTAGAACCACAAGAACAGGGTCAAAAGGTGGACATTTTGAAATGTACATGGGACATTTTAAAATGTATTGCTTTACTGTGGAACTGAAGTATTTAAAATTATTTGATTTATATACTGAATATATTTCAGATACTTCTCATGAGGAGAATTAACTCAGCTGATACTGAATTCCTACAGTGTGCACACACTGTTCTTGATGAAATAACTCATAATAATTTCTTCCAGGAGATAAACTATATATGTAGATTTAATGTTTTATTAAATTGGGTGAGTTGATTTTGAGGAAAAATAATACAGTTAAGAGACTGTTGATTAAACTGTCTTCCCTTGAATTCATCAAAATAATTAAAAAGAACCTAAAGAAAAATGTGTCTAATAAAGCTACCACAAACTGGACAGAATTGGCACCAGATGTGCCATTAAGACTGTACTGAATGTGAGAACACTGACAAGGGATATGTATTGGCAGTGTACTGTAAGTGTCCTATTATTTGCTAATTTAGAGGGAGGATATTGTTGTATGGACACACTTTTAAGAGAAAGAAAGAGAACCTGATTTTAGCTGTACTAGGACTAAAGGAGAGGCTTTGTGGTCATAGTATTTTTCTTTAGGTCAACCTGTTTACCAGGAAGAGCAAAGTTTAGTGATGAGGTAAGACTAAGGAAAATCATGAAGGAAATATCTTTTGACCGACTTTACGGGAGCAGAAAACAGTTATACGCTTGACCCATTAAATGAAAAATGATGATGAGTTATGGGGTTCCATAACGATGAGTTATATGAGTTCCATTGTGACTCAGCTTGTCTCTCAGGAGTCTGACTTTCCTAAAAGTATTTAGATGTGCCAAAACTGAGGATCCTATCACAGCATGTGATGTACCCATAGCTCCAGTGACTGGTTCTTATCCTTGTAACAGTTTTAACAAATTTGGAGATAAATTACACAGAGAAAAAGGACTTACTACCTTTAGTCCTAACTTTAATTCCTATGCTAGTTAGCCAGGTGATGAAGCAACTGTAGCCTGAGTTGGGAGCTTTTACGTTAATTTTTTAAGAGAAGTGTTCAGTCATCCGGGAGATGCTAACTATACGTTTGTTTAAATAGCAAAGCCAGAGAATTTTTCTTACTTGAAGATGAATTAACAGAATACAGATAAGCAAGTTAACAAACACAAAACCTATGTAATGATCTTAGCATTCCAAAGTAACCGATAAGCAATATTTAGAATCGAATTTTTCTAGTATCAAAAGAAAGTCTTAGTCATTTAAGCTGCCAAGGAAGGTAAACAGCAAATTACATGAGGAGAAAAAAGATAACAAAAATGAGATAATACATGAAAAAGGGCTAAGGATATTGATTATAGAATATAATTTAATATAAGTAGCAAGGAGCAGAATAAACAATATGGAAGATGGAATCAGTGAGCTAGAGATTTGGCTTGAGGAAATCTGCATAGAATATGGAGAAATTGGACAGAAAAAATGGAGTTAAAGAGAATGAATTGCAGATAGTGAAAAACCGTAATTGACGTCTATGGAGAAGATAGTAGAATAATGGGAAATGGAAAATATTAAAGAGAATAATAATAAATTTGTTTTGAATGATTGAAAATATGAATCTGGAGATGAAGACTCATTTTTGGAAAATATACTGGTGGAGTTTGCTAAATTATCAGGGATTGCAAAGGTGATCTTGCAAATATCAAGAAAAACTAGTTAGGTCAGTGCAGTGGAAAATAATGAAGCTGGCTGACTTCTTTTCAAACCACATACAATTTCTTTTTTTTTTTTGAGACGGAGTCTTGCTCTGTCGCCCAGGCTGGAGTGCAGTGGCGCGATCTCCACTCACTGCAAGCTCCGTTTCCTGGGTTCACGCCATTCTCCTGCCTCAGCCTCCCGTGTAGCTGGGACTACAGGCGCCTGCCACCACGCCCGGCTAATTTTTTTTTTGTATTTTTTAGTAGAGACGGGGTTTCACAGTGTTAGCCAGGATGGTCTCGATATCCTGACCTCGTGATCCGCCCATTTCGGCCTCCCGAAGTGCCGGGATTACAGGCTTGAGCTACCGCGCCCGGCAAACCACATACAATTTCTGAAGTTAATGATTCAACAGCTGGAGAGCTCTGATGGAAGAAACAGTATAACTAAAGAATTTCCTAGGTAGTCCTAGTTAATTTTAAGTAGGGGCAGATGAAGGATATTCTTAAGTGTATAGGACTCAGTAAACGTACCACCCCTTTTTTTAATCATGTGGTTACCCTGTCTACGTAGTTGTATGCTTTTCCCTCTGGAATTCAGTTTTGTTTATGCCCTCTAAATCTGGATTTTGTTTCCTTTTTGTTTGTGTATCTCTGATTTGTCTTTGCCTATCATTTTACTCTGATTTTTAAACTTTTGGATATGGCTATGTAAATATATTTGAAAACCTGGATTTTTAAGAATGATGTAAGTAAGTTCAAGACGAGAAAAGACAAAAACCAAACAGACTATAGGTATAAAAGAAATTGAAACGTTATTCTCTAATAAAAGCACCAGTGTAAGTTGTGTCTTGAGGGAGATATTTCAAATGTATAAGAAACCAGGAATTCTAATTCTTTTAATTGTTCAGAGTATAGTAAAGAAAGCACTTATTTTCTTTACAGCCAGGATAACTAACATGAATACTAAAACCTAGTAAAAGATATTCCCCCACCCCCTAAGAAAACCCTAACACAAATCTTACTAATATGTGATTTTTGTATAAGTAAGATATTAGTAAAAAGATAATTTAAATAATAAAATGAGAATATATTGTGGCCAGACATGGTTAATTTTAGGAGTGTACAGAGAGGGTTGGTATAATATTAATAAGCCTACTGTTTATGTTTACAATTTATTATATAAGTAGGGAAAAGGGTACACAATAGATCATTTTTTATAGATGCTGAAAGGGCTTTTTTTTTTTTTTTTTTTTTGAGACGGAGTCTTGCTCTGTTGCCCAGGCTGGAGTGGAGTGGCGCGATCTCGGTTTACTCCAAGCTCTGCCTCCTGGGTTCAGGCCATTCTCCTGCCTCAGCCTCCTGAATAGCTGGGACTACAGGTGCTCACCACCATGCCCGGCTAATTTTTTGTATTTTTAGTAGAGATACGGTTTCACTGTGTTAGCCAGGATGGTCCCGATCTGATCTTGTGATCCACCTGCCTTGGCCTCTCAAAGTACTGGGATTACAGGCATGAGCCACTGCACCTGGCCAAAAAAATCAGCCTGTTTCTAATTAAATCTAATAAGATAGGAATCAGTACCTTCATAACATAATTAATCTCTCTCAAACCAATAGGCAGCATCATGTAAAACACCAGTAGCATTCCCAGTAAAAGCAGGAACAAGATGAGAAACCACACTGTCTCTGCTATTGTTTAACATTGTTTTGGAAGCATTAACTGGTGTAATTATGTAAGAATATAAAATAAGAAATATAAGTGTGGGAAAGGAAGAGGCTTTCATTTTTCTTGGAAAATCCAGGAGAATCAACCGAAAAACTACTCAAAATGGAGTAGCCAAAATAAGTATGTAAAAATCCAAAATTTTTCTTATATAACCAACAGTCATTTACATTATTATGGGAGTAAACATCAGAAGACCTAGAAGTAAAGTATACAAGAAATTTGCAATGCTGTAATAATGGTGGATGGGGGGGGATATAATGTTTAGCAAATAAATTGGCCAGGAAAAGTTAGGTTACCTAGGAAATAATTAACAAGCAGTTTTGAAAGGAAAATAGACTGTTTACTTTGATTTTACATATATTCCAGAAGAATCAAAGACAAATTCTTGCATTATTTTAAGTATATAGCATGGATTTGCTTTAAGTATATAACATGGATTAATCAAATTACTAGGTAACTGGTATATTTTTATAACTTCCTTGTTTGTAGAGGAAGGGACACTAATACCAAAGTCGTGAATGAAATACTGAGGGATTGGATTATCATTATTATTACTATTATTGTTTTGTTGAGAAAGGGTCTTGCTCTGTCACCCAGACTGGAGTGCAGTGGCTCAATCATGGCTCACTGCAGCCTCAGCTTCCGGGGCTCAATCAGTCCCCCGACCTCAGCCTCCCAAGTACTTGTGTCTACAGACACATGCCACCATGCATGTCTAAATTTTGTATTTTTTGTTGAGACAGGGTTTTGCCATGTTGCCCACGCTGGTCTTGATCTCCTGGGCTCAGGTGATCTGTCTAGCTTGGCCTCCCAAAGTGTTGGGATTACAGGCATGAGCCACCGTGCCTGGCCTGGATTGTATTATTTTGTTAAAATTCATTTGTTGCAAAAGATATCTATGGGTTACCCCCCACCCCCAGCCCCTGCCCCACCGTGTATGGTATGGTTCTAGGTGTACGGTACTGTTCTAGGTGTTGAGGGTATTGTAATAAAGAGGACAGGCTAAGTCTCTGCTTTATATTTTAGTGGAGGTGGGGAACCACTATTTAGATAAAAGCCAAAGTCATGAAATAAGTTGGAAACACAAATTATATACTGGAGGACTATTTTCAGTAAATATTAATTAGAAAAGGTGAATACCTGTAATGTATAAATGTATAAAGACTCTTTTTTTTTTTTTTTTTTTTTTTTCTTTTTGAGACAGGGTTTTACTCTGTCTCCCAGGCTGGAGTGTAGTGGCATGATCTCTTGGCTCACTGCACCTCTGCCTCCCAGGTTCAAGCAATTTTTGTGCCTCAGCCACCTGAATAGCTGGGATTACAGGCATGTGCCACCATCCCTGGCAATTTTTTTGTTTGTATTTTTAGTAGAGACCAGATTTTGCCATGTGGGCCGGGCTGGTTTCGATCTCCTGGCCTTAAGTGATCTGACCGCGTTGGCCTCCCAAAGTGTTGGGATTACAGGCATGAGCCACCGTGCCCAGCTGCAATGTATTATATAAAGATTCTTAATGAAGGAATAACAAATATAAGCTTCATAGAATACTAGCAAAGACAATGAACAGGAAGTTTATAAGCAGGAAGTCCTGTCAGCCTTCGAAATCATGAAAAGATGCTTATGTAATCAAGGAAATACAAATAAAAGCAATTATGTAATGCAACCAGTGTTAGCATTCCAACAATGCTCTCTTGGGAGTATAAAATGATGCTATGCTTCTAGGTTTGTAATGTGGTAATATATGCAAACTTAAAATGTGTATAGTTTTTGACTCTGCACTTTCAGGAACTTATCCCAGAGATAATTAGAAAAGATGTGCACATAATCTATCATATAGTTCAGGGTTCAGTCAGAGAAACAAACTATACTAGTATAAAGTCACGTACTGCATAATGGTATGTTGGTTAATGATAGACCAGACACATATGGTGGTCTTGTAAGATTATAATGGAACTGCACTATACAGCGGTACAACTTTATCTTTGATACCATATTTTTTCAGTACCTTTTCTATGTTTAGATATACAAATATTTACCACTGTGTTATAATTGCATATAGTATTCAGTACAGTAGCATGTTGTACAAGTTTGTAGTCTAGGAGCAATAGGTCATACCATATAGACTAGGTGTGTAGTAGGCTATACCATCTAGTAAGTATACTCTATTGATGTTCTCACAACAATGAAATCATCCAGTGATGCGTTTCTCAGAATGTATCCCTATTGTTAAGTGAGGCATGACTGTATTTTAAACAAATTAATACAGATGTTTAAAGGACAAAAGAGAAAAAAGTTGCATTGGTAATCCAGAGATACAAATTGGTGGAAGCAGCTAGTAGCTCTAGAGCTGGTGGGATCATTGGGAAGAAGTAGTGTTAAGAGGTGGAGGAACCCTGCCAGTTTCACCCAACACACTGCCAAAGTATGGTGTGGCCTGGCTATTGCTGGGGAGCAGTGAAACTACTGCTCAGAATGCCTTAAGAAGCTCTAGTGCCTTGTAGTGGAAGAAATTAATAGGAAACCAGCTCTTTGCAGATTTACAGCTTCAGGATCTCTGAGCAGATTATGAAAGGGTAGGTTTAAAGCTCAGAGACAGTATGTAAACAGCCAGCACAGGGATATTCATGGTATTATGGTTAAGGTGTTTATAAAAACTTTTAAATCTAAAATGCTTATCAGTATGAGATTAGTTTTGGTATAGCCATATACTATACATGCACTAAGAGCTATGTGACTGTTAAAAAGAATAGTGCTTAGCAATATTTGACAAATGAGGTTCTACACACATTGTTGGTTTAAAAAACAATGTTTCGAAGTACTGTGTATTTTATATCCTCACTTATTAATGTCTGTATAATAATATGTCTAGAGAAATTTTGGGAGTGTTCATCAAAATGTTGACAGTATTGTTTCAGGGTAGTGAAATGCTGAGTTTTTTCTTCAGGGTTTTCATGTATTTTTCAGCTTGAATGTATTTTTCATTTTCTATGTTGGTATGATTGTTATCAAGGAAAAAACTTGAAGGAAGAAAGTCAATTTAATGAGGGAATAAGAAATTCATTTTAATAGCAAAAGCAGTCAGCATGGGTGGTTATTTATTTTCATTGACTTAGTACTGCAGAATTCTTAAGATTTTTTTTGTGTGTGTGTTCATTGTTTCAGTTTGTTTTCTGTTAAAGTAACTGAGTATGTAAAACATTGGATGAGCTAAAATTTCACATAACTATCTTTAACAGTCTCAGCTAAAGTTGCTGCTAGTGTGAACAATAATTTTTGTCTTGATTATTGGGGAAAGATTATAGGTGTTTGCATTATCAAGTGAGAAGATAGATCTTGTCTATGAAGTTTAGTTACGGAAGTAACCACAGAATAATAATCTTTTATTTCACAAAGAAACCACAAAACATAGACTAAAAGACTAGTGTTTTAGTTACACTATTTTTTTCTCCACGTTTTATTATTGAAAATTTCAAGCATACACAGAAATAGAGAACACAAATCCCCATGTATTCACCAACCAGCCTTAACAATGAATAAACTTACAGCCAGCTTTATTTTTTCTGTGCCTCCACACACTCCCTTGTTCCTTTTATATTTGAAGGCAAATCCCAGATATTGTTATTTCATCTATATATCTTTATCCCAAACACAGTTAACACTAATAACTTAATATCCAGTTGGTTTTCTCAAAAAATGTGTTTTTGTTGTTGTTGTTGTTGTTTGTGTCAGGGTCTCGCGCTGTTGCCTAGGCTGGAGTGCAGTAGTGAGATTGTAGCTCACTGTGGCCTTGAAGTGACTGGGCTCATGTGACCCTCCCACCTCAGCCTCTTAGTAGTTGGAACCACAGACACCACACCCGGCTACTTTTGTTTTTTTTTTTTTTTTTTTAACTTTTTGTAGAGAGATAGTCTCTCATTATGTTGCCCAGACTGGTCTCAAATTCCTGGGCTCAAGCCATCCTTCCTCCTCAAAAATGGTTTGTTTGATTCAGGATGCAAGTAAGATTTATACATTGTGATTGGTTGCTGTGTCTTTTAAGTATCTTGTTTCTTGTGGGCTTTCTCTCCAGCTCTCACTCTGCTTGCAGTAGGAATCAGGTTGTTTCTCTTGAAGGGTTATCCATAGACTGATTTTTGCTAATTGTATCCCTTAGACATAATTTGATAGGTTGTTCTTTGTTGTTTGTTTTGATTTTTTGCGACAGGGTCTTGCTCTGTTGCCCAGGCTAGAGTGCGGTGGTGCGATCACAGCTCACTGCAGCCTCGAACTCCTGGTTCAAGCAGTCCTCCCACCCAGCCTCATGAGTAGCTGGGACTACAGGCACATGTTACCATGCCTGCCTTATTTTTATGTTGGTTTGTAGAGACAGAGTTTCACCTTGTTGCCCAGTCTGGTCTCAAACTCTTGGGCTCCAGCAATCTGTCCACCTCAGCCTTCCACAGTTCTGGGATTACAGGTGTGAGCCACTGTGCCTGGCCATATTTCTTTATTTTTTCTAAAATGGTGATTGAATCCAGAGACCTGATTGGATTCTGGTTCAACTTTTCTATTTTTACAGGACTATTTTATAAGATTGATATGCTTTCCTGTCAGGAGGCTCATAATAGCTGGCCATCTCTCTATGATGTTTGCAGCTGTTGATATTAGTAATCAGTCTTGATATTCTTATTGTCATTCTTCTTCACTTCCTAGCTGAATGCTTTTGTAAAAAGGAAATTCTTATCGATTCTTTGGTTTCCCAGTATTGTATTTGTTTAGGAAAGGCAGGATAAATGCTTGATTTTTTGAATGTAATTTAGTAATATTCAAAATAAAGAGGACTAGTGTACTCCAGAGGTGACCAGTTGAGTGTTGTTTTAAAAAAAAATCATAATGAGTTTACACATATTTGTGTTTCAGTCAGTTATAGTGATCGCATGCTTTGATGCCCAGATTATCCTGTGTAAAATCTTGGAAGCCTCTTCAGGTTAGTCCATGAGTCCTTTGGAACAATCCCAATAATCTCTGTAATTTCTTTGCTATCTTGTATGACAAGATATTCTAGGACCATCTTGTACTTGTTCTGCCCCAGACCTGGAATTGGCCAATTCTCCGAGGGGCTCTGGTTCCCTTTAATGGGAATGGTATTAAGAAATCACAACACAAGTCCTGTGGGTACTAATTGCTAATGTATAAATCTTGACTCTATGATAATTCAGTAGACATAGCTTTTTTGAAAGATGAAATTCATGTTTGTTTATACCGATTCTTCCAGTTCAAATTTAGGATTACATGGTTTTTACGGAACTTCAATTTTACATTTGTATCTCTTTTTTCCCCTCATAGCACAGGATAATAACCCTGTAATATTACATAATAACTCAATTGCTTTATCCCATAATATGTCCATAGCAGTCTCATAGTAGCAGTAGCACCACCAATATGATTCCTAAAAGTAGTCGTTTACTTTTTTAGCTAGTTCTCTTTTTTATTTGGTGTGTATCATATTAGAGATCTGCAGTCAAATTCCTGTTTTAAAGCTATTTGGAATAATTATTCTTTGGGTGGTTATGCTATCACATGGATACATACCCTTGTTCATTTGTTTCATTCTTTTTGAAAGGTTGCTCTTTTACAATTTAATGTATTTTTTAATTATATGAAATGTTAAATGGCTTTAAAAATATCTAAAGGAAGCAAGGTAAATTTCAGAAGTCTAGCATCTGTTCGTCAAACCTCTAACCTATTGCCTTTCTTGCCCATAGATTAAAAAAAAAAAAAAGCCCCCTTGCATGCACATATCTGTCTGCATATGTATATGTACGCACATTTGATAAATGAGTAAGATAAACTATATACACTTTTCTTCACCTTTTTTCTCTTTAATGGCATGGACTGGCAGTTATCCCATTTAAATATAGAGAGGTCCTCGTTTATTATGTGGCTGTATCATAATTTATTTAACCAGTTCATAATTTATGGACATTGGGTTGTTTTCGTTATTACAGTCTTGCAGTGAGTAGCTTTGTATTTGCGCCTTTTGTGTTTTTTGACAGTTGTCTTTGGGAGCAATTCTTAGAAATAGAAGAGTAAATGCATGTACAATTTTGCTAGCTGTTCCTGTGTTCCTATCCATAATGGTTACACCACTTTGCATTCTCACTAGCAGTATATAAGAGTGTCTGCTTCCCTACAGCCTTGCCAATAAACAATGTTGTTATGAAATACGTCTCTTCCTAACTCTGGTTATCTTCCTTGTTCTGCAGGCTTTTGTGTCTGAGAATAGTGTAGCCATTTGTACTTTTCTTTGGTCCCAGTGTTTGTAAGGCATATGTTTTCCCTTTTTTTTTTTTTCTTTCCATTTTTAGTCTTCCTGGGACTTAATATTTAAAGTGAATTTCTTGGCCGGCCGTGGTGGCTCACACTTGTAAATCTCAGTGCTTTGAGAATCTGAGATGGGAGGATCACTTGAGCCCGGGAGTTTCAGGCTGCAGTGAGCTCTGATTGTACCACTGCATTCCAGCCTGGGCAATAGAGCAAGACCCTTTAAAAAAAAAAGTTTATTTATTTATTTATTTTTAAATAAATGTCCTAGTTGTCTTTCTATTATTTTTTGTTTCCTTGTTTGCTTTTATTATGGTTGTTTTGAATCCAATTTGACAAACTGTTTCAATGGGAGTGCTTAGAGCATTTACACTTACTGTAATTATTGATATGGTGGGGTTTAAATCTACCATCTTGATAGTTTTCCTCTTTTCTGTGTTCTTTATGTCTGCTTTTCTTGAGATTAATCAAGTATTATGATTTTATCTTTACTATTGGTTTATCTACATTCAATAGAATTATACTAATGTGTAAAAACTTTATAGCACTATACTTCCATGCCCATTTCTTCCAGTCTTTTAAGTTTTGTTGTCTTATGTTTTGTTTTTATATATGTTATAAATCCCATAATATGTTTTTTATATTTTTACTCTAGTATATCTTAGATTAATAATGACAAATTTCTTTTACACACATAATAACCATTTCTGTCACTTTTCATTTGTTGGACGTCTATTCATATTTTCATCTGGTATCATTTTTCTTCTGTAAGAACTCTTTAATTTAATTTCTTGTTGTATAGTTCTCTTCATAGTGAATTTTGTAGTGAATTCTGCTTGTAGTGAATTTTTTTGGTCTGAAAAAGTCTTTATTTTTCCCTCATTTTTAAAAGATAATTTTACTTGGAATAGAATTTTAGGTTGACAGTTATTTTCATTTAGTATTTAAAAGATGCCACTCCATTATCTTCTGGAATGAAGATTCTGATGAAAAGTGTTATATCACTCCTTGTTTCTCTGTTTTTTGCACTGCTTTTAAGATTTTCCTATTTTTCACTAATTTTTAACCACATGAATAATAACGTACCTTGAAATGGTTTATCTTTTTTATGCTTTAGGTTTATTGAGATTCTTGGATCTCTAAGTTTATTTTAATCAGATTGGGAAAAAAATTGGCCATTATTACTTTGAATACTTTTTTTTTTTTCCTATTCTCTCCATCTGCCTTCTTGTTTTCTGGGACTCCAGTTACAAGTATTTTTGACTGCTTGATACTGTCTTATAGATCACAGCTGCTGTGTTACTATTTTTTTCTTGCCCTTTTTTCTCTCTCATTTTATTTTGATAGTTTCTATGGCTATGTCTTCAAGTTCACTGATACTTTTCTTTTGCAGTGTGTAATCTGCTTTTAATTCCATCAGTTTATTTTCCATTTCTATTGTATTTCTTGTATTTAGTAATTCTATTTGTGTTCTTTTTAAATATTTTTATATATATTTATATTTTTTATTTTTCATTTCTAGCACTGCGTTCCTGGTTTACTCTACCTTCTTGAGTCTGTGTAGCATAGTGTTTTTTTGTAACAGCTGTTTCAATGTCTACCCTAATTCCATCACTTATGGTCGTTTCTGGGTCTATTTCTATTGAGTACTTTTTCTCCTGTTTGTATATTATAAGGGCTTTCTAGTATGACTGGTGGGAATGAGTAATTACCCGCCCTGTTTGTGTTGAGGGAATTTTTTGTTCTACTGTTTTCCATGGTCCTTTTTCTGGTTTCAGGTAGTTTTTCCTCCTAACATGAGTGAGGATCATTATCTAACCAAAGACTCAGGGATAGCCTCTGCAGATTAGCAGAGCTCATGCTGCCTTTCCCTTTGTAACTCCTTCCTTTCTGGTATTGTGCTCTAGAAATCAGAGCTTCCTTGGCTTCCCTGAACTCTCATCTTTATCTCCCTCAACCCAGGCTCTATTTGGGTCACTTGTACTACAGCCTGGAAACTACTTAATACTTCCATGCAATAAGCTGGGCAGGTGTAAAACTCTTCTGGTTTGTTTCTCATTTATCAGGGATCACATTTCTCTGCTGCCTGTTCCCTAGTGTCTGAAACCTTTAGCATATTTATCTCTTCTGGGCGTTTAAGGCAGGAGAGTAAATAGTCTTAGTTACACCATTGTAATCTGAAGCGGAAGTCCTCTTGTTACAATTTTTTTAAAAATGTGTGACGGTAAACAGTTTTTCATACATTTTAGGGTAATTTGTATGTCTTTTTAAAAACAGTTAAGCGCCGGGCGCGGTGGCTCAAGCCTGTAATCCCAGCACTTTGGGAGGCTGAGACGGGCGGATCACGAGGTCAGGAGATCGAGACCATCCTGGCTAACACGGCGAAACCCCGTCTCTACTAAAAAATACAAAAAACTAGCCGGGCGCGGTGGCAGGCGCCTGTAGTCCCAACTACTCGGGAGGCTGAGGCAGGAGAATGGCGTGAACCTGGGAGGCGGAGCTTGCAGTGAGCTGAGATCCGGCCACTGCACTCCAGCCTGGGCGGCAGAGCGAGACTCCGTCTCAAAAAAAAAAAAAAACAAAAAACAAAAACAAAAACAAAAAAAAACAGTTAAGCTTTAAGTTCTGAGATACATGTGCAGAACTCGGAGATACATGTGGAGGTTTGTAACATAGGTATACATGTGCCATGGATGGTTTGCTGCACCCATCAACCTGTCATCTAGGTTTTAAGCCCCACATGCATTAGATATTTGTCCTAATGCTCTCCCTCCTCTTGCCCCCGACCCCATGGCAGGCCCAAGTGTGTGATGTTCCCTTCCCTATGTCCATGTGTTCTCATTGTTCAACTCCCACTTATGAGTGAGAACATGTGTTGTTTGGTTTTCTGTTCCTGTGTTAGTTTGCTGAGAATGATGGTTTCCAGCTTCATCCATGTCCCTGCAAAGGACATGAACTCATTCTTTTTTGTGGTTGCATAGTATTCCATGGTGTATATGTGCCACATTTTCTTTATCCAGTCTTTCAATGATGGGCATTTGGGTTGATTCCAAGTCTTTGCTACTGTGAATAGTGCTGCAGTAAACATGTCTGCATATGTCTTTATAGTAGAATGATTTATAATCCTTTGGGTATATACACAGTAATGGGATTGCTGGGTCAAATTGGTATTTCTAGTTCCAGATCCTTGAGGAATCACCACACTGTCTTCCACAATGGTTGAATTAATTTATGCTCCCACTAACAGTGTAAAAGCGTTCCTATTTCTCCACATCCTCTCCAACAGCATCTGTTGTTTCCTGACTTTTTAATGATCGCAATTCTAACTGATGTGAAATGGTATCTCATTGTGGTTTTGATGTGCATTTCTCTAATGACCAGTGATGGTGGGCTTTTTTTCGTGTTTGTTGGCCACATAAATGTCTTCTTTTGAGAAGTGTCTATTCATATCCTTCACCCACTTTTTGATGGAGTTGTTTGTTTTTTTCTTTGTAAATTTGTTTAATTCCTTGTAGATTCTGGATATTAGCCCTTTGTCAGATGGATAGAGTGCAAAAACTTTCTCCCATTCTGTAGGTTGCTGTTCACTCTGATGATAAGTTTCTTTTGCTGTGCAGAAGCTCTTTAGTTTAATTAGATCCCATATGTCAATTTTGGCTTTTGTTGCCATTGCTTTTGGTGTTTTAGTCATGAAGTCTTTGCCCATGCCTGTGACCTGAATGGTTTTACCTAGGTTTTCTTCTAGGGTTTTTATGCTTTTAGGTTTTCCATTTAAGTCTTTAATCCATCTTGAGTTAATTTTTGTGTAAGGTATAAGCAACGAGTCAAGGTTCGGTTTTCTTCATACGGCTAGCCTGTTTTCCCAGCAACCTTTATTAAATAGGGAATCCTTTCCCCATTGCTTGTTTTTGTCAGGTTTGTCAAAGATCAGATGGTTGTAGATGTGTGGTGTTATTTCTGAGGCCTCTGTGCTGTTCTATTGGTCTGTATATCTGTTTTGGTGCCAGTACCATGCTTTTTTGGTTACTGTAGCCTTGTAGTATAGTCTGAAGTCAGGTACCATGATGCCTCCAGCTTTGTTCTTTTGGTTTAGGATTGTCTTGGCTATCTGGGCTCTTTTTTGGTTCCATATGAAATTTAAAGTAGTTTTTTCTAGTTTTGTGAAGAAAGTCAATGGTGGCTTGATGGGAATAGCATTGAATCTATAAATTATTTTGGGCAGTATGGCCATTTTCATGATACTGGTTCTTCCTGTTCATGAGCATGGAATGTTCTTCCATTTGTTTGTGTCATCTTTTATTTCCTTGAGCAGTGATTTGTTGTTCTCCTTGAAGAGGTCCTTCACGTCCCTTGTGAGTTGTATTCCTAGGTATTTTATTCTCTTTGTAGCAATTGTGAATGGGAGGTCACTCATGATTTGGCTCTCTGTCTTTTATTGGTGTATAGGAATGCTTGTGATTTTTGCACATTGATTTTGTATCCTGAGACTTTGTTGAAGTTGTTTCTCAGCTTAAGGAGTCTTTTGGCTGAGACGATGGGGTTTTCTAAATATACAGTCATGTCATTCTAAATATACAATAGTCACAAAGAGTGACTATTTGACTTCCTGTTTTCCTACTTGAATACCCTTTATTTCTTTCTCTTGCCTGACTGCCCTGGCCAGAACTTCCAATACCGTGTTGAATAGGAGTAGTGAGAGAGGGCATCTTTGTCTTGTGCTGGTTTGCAAAGGGAACGCTTCCAACTTTTGCCCACTCAGTATAATATTAAAGAACGTTTTAAGATGGCCGAATAGCAACAGCTCCAGTCTCCAACTCCCAGCGCGAGCGACACAGAAGACTGGTGATTTCTGCATTTTCAACTGAGGTACTGGGTTCATCTCACTGGGGAGTGCCGGACGATCGGTGCTGGTCAGCTGCTGCAGCCTGACCAGCGAGAGCTGAAGCAGGGCGAGGCATTGCCTCACCTGGGAAGCGCAAGGGGGAAGGGAATCCCTTTTCCTAGCCAGGGGAACTGAGACACACAACACCTGGAAAATCGGGTAACTCCCACCCCAATACTGCGCTTTAAGCCAACAGGCACACCAGGAGATCATATCCCACACCTGGCCGGGAGGGTCCCACACCCACGGAGCCTCCCTCATTGCTAGCACAGCAGTCTGTGATCTACCGGCAAGGCAGCAGCGAGGCTGGGGGAGGGGCGCCCGCCATTGCTGAGGCTTAAGTAGGTAAACAAAGCTGCTGGGAAGCTCGAACTGGGTGGAGCTCACAGCAGCTCAAGGAAACCTGCCTGTCTCTGTAGACTCCACCTCTGGGGACAGAGCAATAACAAACACAGCCGAAACCTCTGCAGACGCAAACGACTCTGTCTGACAGCTTTGAAGAGAGCAGTGGATCTCCCAACACGGAGGTTGAGATCTGAGAAGGGACAGACTCCCTGCTCAAGTGGGTCCCTGACCCCTGAGTAGCCTAACTGGGAGACATCCCCCACTAGGGGCAGTCTGACACCCCACACCTCACAGGGTGGAGTACACCCCTGAGAGGAAGCTTCCAAAGCAAGAATCAGACAGGTACACTCACTGTTCAGAAATATTCTATCTTCTGCAGCCTCTGCTGCTGATACCCAGGCAAACAGGGTCTGGAGTGGACCTCAAGCAATCTCCAACAGACCTACAGCTGAGGGTCCTGACTGTTAGAAGGAAAACTATCAAACAGGAAGGACACCTACACCAAAACCCCATCAGTACATCACCATCATCAAAGACCAGAGGCAGATAAAACCACAAAGATGGGGAAAAAGCAGGGCAGAAAAGCTGGAAATTCAAAAAATAAGAGCGCATCTCCCCCGGCAAAGGAGCGCAGCTCATCGCCAGCAACGGATCAAAGCTGGACGGAGAATGACTTTGACGAGATGAGAGAAGAAGGCTTCAGTCCATCAAATTTCTCAGAGCTAAAGGAGGAATTACGTACCCAGCGCAAAGAAACTAAAAATCTTGAAAAAAAAGTGGAAGAATTGATGGCTAGAGTAATTAATGCAGAGAAGGTCATAAACGAAATGAAAGAGATGAAAACCATGACACGAGAAATACGTGACAAATGCACAAGCTTCAGTAACCGACTCGATCAACTGGAAGAAAGAGTATCTGCGATTGAGGATCAAATGAATGAAATGAAGCGAGAAGAGAAACCAAAAGAACAAAGAAGAAAAAGAAATGAACAAAGCCTGCAAGAAGTATGGGATTATGTAAAAAGACCAAATCTACGTCTGATTGGGGTGCCTGAAAGTGAGGGGGAAAATGGAACCAAGTTGGAAAACACTCTTCAGGATATCATCCAGGAGAACTTCCCCAACCTAGTAGGGCAGGCCAACATTCAAATCCAGGAAATACAGAGAACGCCACAAAGATACTCCTCGAGAAGAGCAACTCCAAGACACATAATTGCCAGATTCACCAAAGTTGAAATGAAGGAAAAAATCTTAAGGGCAGCCAGAGAGAAAGGTCGGGTTACCCACAAAGGGAAGCCCATCAGACTAACAGCAGATCTCTCGGCAGAAACTCTCCAAGCCAGAAGAGAGTGGGGGCCAATATTCAACATTCTTAAAGAAAAGAATTTTCAACCCAGAATTTCATATCCAGCCAAACTAAGTTTCATAAGTGAAGGAGAAATAAAATCCTTTACAGATAAGCAAATGCTTAGAGATTTCGTCACCACTAGGCCTGCCTTACAAGAGACCCTGAAGGAAGCACTAAACATGGAAAGGAACAACCGGTACCAGCCATTGCAAAAACATGCCAAAATGTAAAGACCATCGAGGCTAGGAAGAAACTGCATCAACTAACGAGCAAAATAACCAGTTAATATCATAATGGCAGGATCAAGTTCACACATAACAATCTTAACCTTAAATGTAAATGGACTAAATGCTCCAATTAAAAGACACAGACTGGCAAATTGGATCAAGAGTCAAGACCCATCAGTCTGCTGTATTCAGGAGACCCATCTCACACGCAGAGACATACATAGGCTCAAAATAAAGGGATGGAGGAAGATTTACCAAGCAAATGGAGAACAAAAAAAAGCGGGGGTTGCAATACTAGTCTCTGATAAAACAGACTTTAAACCATCAAAGATCAAAAGAGACAAAGAAGGCCATTACATAATGGTAAAGGGATCAATTCAACAGGAAGAGCTAACTATCCTAAATATATATGCACCCAATACAGGAGCACCCAGATTCATAAAGCAAGTCCTTAGAGACTTACAAAGAGACTTAGACTCCCATACAATAATAATGGGAGACTTCAACACTCCACTGTCAACATTAGACAGATCAACGAGACAGAAAGTTAACAAGGATATCCAGGAATTGAACTCATCTCTGCAGCAAGCAGACCTAATAGACATCTATAGAACTCTCCACCCCAAATCAACAGAATATACATTCTTCTCAGCACCACATCGTACTTACTCCAAAATCGACCACATAATTGGAAGTAAAGCACTCCTCAGCAAATATACAAGAACAGAAATTATAACAAACTGTCTCTCAGACCACAGTGCAATCAAACTAGAACTCAGGACTAAGAAACTCAATCAAAACCGCTCAACTACATGGAAACTGAACAACCTGCTCCTGAATGACTACTGGGTACATAATGAAATGAAGGCAGAAATAAAGATGTTCTTTGAAACCAATGAGAACAAAGATACAACATACCAGAATCTCTGGGACACATTTAAAGCAGTGTGTAGAGGGAAATTTATAGCACTAAATGCCCACAAGAGAAAGCAGGAAAGATCTAAAATTGACACTCTAACATCGCAATTAAAAAAACTAGAGAAGCAAGAGCAAACACATTCGAAAGCTAGCAGAAGGCAAGGAATAACTAAGATCAGAGCAGAACTGAAGGAGATAGAGACACAAAAAACTCTCCAAAAAATCAATGAATCCAGGAGTTGGTTTTTTGAAAAGATCAACAAAATTGACAGACCACTAGCAAGACTAATAAAGAAGAAAAGAGAGAAGAATCAAATCGACGCAATTAAAAATGATAAAGGGGATATCACCACCAACCCCACAGAAATACAAACTACCATCAGAGAATACTATAAACACCTCTACGCAAATAAACTGGAAAATCTAGAAGAAATCGATAATTTCCTGGACACTTACACTCTTCCAAGACTAAACCAGGAAGAAGTTGAATCCCTGAATAGACCAATAGTAGGCTCTGAAATTGAGGCAATAATTAATAGCCTACCAACCAAAAAAAGTCCAGGACCAGATGGATTCACAGCTGAATTCTACCAGAGGTACAAGGAGGAGTTGGTACCATTCCTTCTGAAACTATTCCAATCAATAGAAAAAGAGGGAATCCTCCCTAACTCATTTTATGAGGCCAACATCATCCTGATACCAAAGCCTGGCAGAGACACAACAAAAAAAGAGAATTTTAGACCAATATCCCTGATGAACATCGATGCAAAAATCCTCAATAAAATACTGGCAAACCGGATTCAGCAACACATCAAAAAGCTTATCCACCATGATCAAGTGGGCTTCATCCCTGGGATGCAAGGCTGGTTCAACATTCGCAAATCAATAAACATAATCCAGCATATAAACAGAACCAAAGACAAGAACCACATGATTATCTCAATAGATGCAGAAAAGGCTTTTGACAAAATTCAACAGCCCTTCATGCTAAAAACGCTCAATAAATTCGGTATTGATGGAACGTACCTCAAAATAATAAGAGCTATTTATGACAAACCCACAGCCAATATCATACTGAATGGGCAAAAACTGGAAAAATTCCCTTTGAAAACTGGCACAAGACAGGGATGCCCTCTCTCACCACTCCTATTCAACATAGTGCTGGAAGTTCTGGCTAGGGCAATTAGGCAAGAGAAAGAAATCAAGGGTATTCAGTTAGGAAAAGAAGAAGTCAAACTGTCCCTGTTTGCAGATGACATGATTGTATATTTAGAAAACCCCATTGTCTCAGCCCAAAATCTCCTTAAGCTGATAAGCAACTTCAGCAAAGTCTCAGGATACAAAATTAATGTGCAAAAATCACAAGCATTCTTATACATCAGTAACAGACAAACAGAGAGCCAAATCAGGAATGAACTTCCATTCACAATTGCTTCAAAGAGAATAAAATACCTAGGAATCCAACTTACAAGGGATGTAAAGGACCTCTTCAAGGAGAACTACAAACCACTGCTCAGTGAAATAAAAGAGGACACAAACAAATGGAAGAACATACCATGCTCATGGATAGGAAGAATCAATATCGTGAAAATGGCCATACTGCCCAAGGTAATTTATAGATTCAATGCCATCCCCATCAAGCTACCAATGAGTTTCTTCACAGAATTGGAAAAAACTGCTTTAAAGTTCATATGGAACCAAAAAAGAGCCCGCATCTCCAAGACAATCCTAAGTCAAAAGAACAAAGCTGGAGGCATCACGCTACCTGACTTCAAACTATACTACAAGGCTACAGTAACCAAAACAGCATGGTACTGGTACCAAAACAGAGATATAGACCAATGGAACAGAACAGAGTCCTCAGAAATAATACCACACATCTACAGCCATCTGATCTTTGACAAACCTGAGAGAAACAAGAAATGGGGAAAGGATTCCCTATTTAATAAATGGTGCTAGGAAAATTGGCTAGCCATAAGTAGAAAGCTGAAACTGGATCCTTTCCTTACTCCTTATACAAAAATTAATTCAAGATGGATTAGAGACTTAAATGTTAGACCTAATACCATAAAAATCCTAGAGGAAAACCTAGGTAGTACCATTCAGGACATAGGCATGGGCAAAGACTTCATGTCTAAAACACCAAAAGCAACGGCAACAAAAGCCAAAATTGACAAATGGGCTCTCATTAAACTAAAGAGCTTCTGCACAGCAAAAGAAACTACCATCAGAGTGAACAGGCAACCTACAGAATGGGAGAAAATTTTTGCAATCTACTCATCTGACAAAGGGCTAATATCCAGAACCTACAAAGAACTCCAACAAATTTACAAGAAAAAAACAAACAACCCCATCAAAAAGTGGGCAAAGGATATGAACAGACATTTCTTAAAAGAAGACATTCATACAGCCAACAGACACATGAAAAAATGCTCATCATCACTGGCCATCAGAGAAATGCAAATCAAAACCACAATGAGATACCATCTCACACCAGTTAGAATGGCGATCATTAAAAAGTCAGGAAACAACAGGTGCTGGAGAGGATGTGGAGAAATAGGAACACTTTTACACTGTTGGTGGGATTGTAAACTAGTTCAACCATTATGGAAAACAGTATGGCGATTCCTCAAGGATCTAGAACTAGATGTACCATATGACCCAGCCATCCCATTACTGGGTATATACCCAAAGGATTATAAATTATGCTGCTATAAAGACACATGCACACGTATGTTTATTGCGGCACTATTCACAATAGCAAAGACTTGGAATCAACCCAAATGTCCATCAGTGACAGATTGGATTAAGAAAATGTGGCACATATACACCATGGAATACTATGCAGCCATAAAAAAGGATGAGTTTGTGTCCTTTGTAGGGACATGGATGCAGCTGGAAACCATCATTCTTAGCAAACTATCACAAGAACAGAAAACCAAACACCGCATGTTCTCACTCATAGGTGGGAACTGAACAATGAGATCACTTGGACTCAGGAAGGGGAACATCACACACAGGGGCCTATCATGGGGAGGGGGGAGGGGGGAGGGATTGCATTGGGAGTTATACCTGATGTAAATGACGAGTTGATGGGTGCAGCACACCAACATGGCACAAGTATACATATGTAACAAACCTGCACGTTATGCACATGTACCCTACAACTTAAAGTATAATAATAATAAATAAATTTAAAAATAAATAAATAAATAAATAAAAGATTTGTCCAGGGACTCCCACTAGAAAAAGACAGAGAGTTAGGACTCAAGACAGGTCTTCCAGGCTCACTTTCCACAGCAGCAGTTTCTACACCTGACACTGATGGTTTTGTTGATAAGCCTCTTTCTTCCCTATTGCTTCCTGACAATGACTTACACTATTCCAAGAGTGCTTACAGTCAAAAGAAACCCAGACTAAGCAAGATTGTATTCAGACTGAAGGACATTCCTTAAAGCCACAGGAAGGTGTTTAAAATCCAGAACCCAGAACAGGGAAGTCTACGGGGTTCCTCACTCTTTGATAGGACAGCTGGAAAGGCCAGGAGAACGGCATTAGTGTGGACCGATGGTTGAGGCCCAATAGCTCCAGCTCCGAAGCTGATATGAGGCCTGCCCCATGCCAGCTTATAGCTCACACTTCAACCAATCAATCACACTTAATGTGATTGTTCTTCAGGGAGACAGTAAAATCTCAGATACGCTTTATTCTGGATGAAATGTTGGGCCACAAGTCTGGAAGACTCTCATCTTGTCACATTTCAGCCGGTGGCTCCATCCTGGGCACTCACCCCCTATCAGCCTTGAGCACTTTGGCAGGAGATCCACAGATATTTAGAGCACTGTACAGGGCTGGCCGTCCCCACAGAGGAGGCCCACATCCATGGTGTCAGCGAATGCAGGCCTTACAGTTCTATGGCTGGGCATGCTGGTAGCTGCAGTTTAATAAGGGGATAGACTTGGCCATTTATAAAATCTGTCTCTAGGATTATGTACATCATTGACTCCTGCCCCGAGTGACGAAAGATGATCCCTGCTCCCCATGGGCTTTCTGCCCAGCAGAGGACAGCAAGCAGGAACGGTTACTGCCTTCTCACATTACTCCTGGTAAATCTGGTAACTCTGGGTGCAAGGAGCTGAGGACAAAGAGCTTTAAGCACTCAGGAATAAGAGAGGTTGCTTCTGGCTGGGCAGGTCGGGGAGGTGGCCAGGGGGCCCCGGGGTGGGTATTGAAAATTATCCTGGGAAAGAGTCCCAGAGGATTCCCCTCGAGCTGCCTAAACAGTCATCTTCACTTCAGCCAAGCCCAGGCAGTGGGGCAGAACAATTTTTCTTCTTTTGCATCCTCCCATAGTCAAAGCCTAAAAATGCAGGTGTCATTCTCAAGTGGCTCTTGCTATGGAGCTGAGGACCCTCAGTAGCAGGAGCTAATGTACCAGAGACATGTGTACCCTCACAGGTGGCAGGTACCAGAGAGAGCCAAACGCTTGTGCCCAAAGACTGCAGTAAGAAACATTGACTGTGACTGTTTCTTCAGAACAAAGTTAACACTGATCGGTCAGGTACCTGAGGTCTTAAATCCATTTAATTAACCCAGACACAGGTTAGATATGAGACATGTGAGGTGTAAAAAGTGTGCTTACTAATTTTAAAGATTCCCTTGAGGAGTCCAGGAGCCTTGGCTAACAGGAATTCCTTCTGAATTGTATGGGAGCCAGCATTTACCTGCAATTCCAGGTCTTCCCCACCAGAGTGCAGCAGTGCACAGTCAGCTCTGGCTTCAGAAATCACTTCAATTTGGAATTCATTTATTAATAGAAATCTGTACACCTGTATTTACAAGAAAAAGAAAAGGCATGGGCTGAGGTACATCTACCGTAAAGACAAAATCCAGAAGTATACTACTTTAAGAACCAAAGTTATGTAACCCTTTTGTGCCTCCGTGAATCCGAGCTCGCAGTGGTTTGTGAGAAACAAAGCAGAGCCTCTCGATTTTTCATGCGCATACAAGTCACCTGGACATCTTGTTAAATGCATATTCTGATTTGGGAGGTGAGGGCTGAGAACCTGTGTTTCTAACATGCTCTAGGTGATGCTGCTAGTCTGTGAGCCCTACAGACTTTCAGGAGCGAGTGATCAGAGCACTGTCTTATCCAGGGTCTTCATACATGCTGTTGCCTCCCACAAGGAGGGTCCCCACCTTGTGGCACAGAATAAAAGTTTATTAAGCAATATCAAATGTATATTATGTCCCTTGAGATGCAGACATGCACTGTCAGAGGAAAGCCCAAGCAGAAGGCAAATCCAGGATTGGCAGAGTCAGGCCAAAACCTTTCTATATTCCCCTTGGGGAAAAAGAGGAGGAAATTGCACTTTTTATGAACGAGTTTAGCCTGGCTTCCTTTTGACTCCACACTCATCATGTACTACATGTAGTATTTAACATAGTTAATGTAATGTTGATCATCAGTAAAGCAGAGGGAGTTTTGGAAGGCTTGACCTTCAGGGTTAACCTATGGTGGTAGGACAATTGTTGGTGACATTGGATCCTTCTCTTCCTCAGGCCTTCAAACCAATGGCTCCTCTGGGGTGACTTCGGTCAAGGTGAGACTGGTTTTGTCCTCTCTGTCTTCAGGTTTGACCAGGGGCTCTTCACGCTGCCCACAGGCTGTATACAGAGTGCTCCGTCTGGCCTCCAGGTTCTACGGCTCCTCCCTCTGCTGTATCCCCTGGACTTTCGTTGGACTCTTCATACCTGGGAACCAGGTGGAGCAGTCTGCATGCAACCTATGGGGTAGCATCAAGAGCACTTGTCTTTGGAGCCAAGAAGCCTGGAGATAAAGGGCAGCCATGCCACCAGGTGGCTAGTATTTTGCAGTTGGTGATGCCCTGTATCGACATCACCTGGGTGCTTGTTTAAGATGTGGCTTTATGGGGCTCATTGAATTAAGACCCCTGGAAGTGGATTAGCGAGCTCCCCTGCCACCCTTTTTTTTTTTTTTTTTTGGAGACAGAGTCTCGCTCTGTTGCCCAGGCTGGAGTACAACAGCGCAATCTCAGCTCACTGCAACTTCCCCCTCCCAGGTTCAAGCAATTCTCCTGCCTCAGCCTCCCAAGTAGCTGGGATTAAAGGCGCCCACCACAATGCCTGGCTAACTTTTTGTATTTTTAGTAGAGACAGGGTTTTGCCATGTTGGCCAGGCTGGCCTCGAACTCCTGCCCTTAGGTGATCCACCCGCCTTGACCTCCCAAAGTGCTGGGATTACAGACATGAACCACTGCACCCAGCCTAGAGAGCCCTTTTGCACACTGAATTTTGAGACTTCTCAGCGGGAAGCCAGGGATGCCTTTGGGAGAGCATGAATGGTAAAGAGGTATCTGCCTGTGGCTCTGGAAGTGATGGGCGACTTTCCCATGAGCCAGGAACCCCGGAGCCCTTGGATTTTTGCCCCGGTGGCGAGAATACCTGCTCTGTAAGGATCCACTGAGTCCCAGCTGAGGGGCTAGTTTCTTTCCCTGGTGGGGCGAAGGGAGGAGCTTTTCCTCCTTAAAATACCTGTTTCGTTGGTGCTGCTGCCTTTCCTGGACCTTGAAGGTGAGGCAAGAGATAATGGTCTTAAACATGCTACATACCTTGAAAATACGGAGGACTCTGCACAAATAGCACCCTGTAAACCAAAAATAAAATTTAACCCTTCCGCCCCCTCCCCCCTCCGCCCGGTAACTGACTTAATGGACCTCACCTCTCAGCCAAGGGGATTCCACAGTAAACCTGAAAAACTAGTTTGGGGCCATGATAGGAAGGGGGCCAGTGGTTAGATACGCTTCATTATACTCTCCTGCCTTTGGAATTCAGGAACAACTGACCAGCATTAAATTAAAACAGAGATCTTAAGATTAACAAAACAGACTCTTGGTAGCAATAAGATACCAAATTCCAACCCGACTCTAGCATAACATCACATGACAGATAGCAGGCCCTGAAAGAAATCAAAGTATTTTCCCTCTCAATATATTTCTTTGACATATTTTGAAAGAGCAGTGCGAAGCTGTCTGTTGGGGAAATTTACATTCTTCCTTTTCCAGGTCTTTTTCTGACGCTGGAGAGATTAGCTGAGAGTCTAGCACCTTTGAAAAGTCTGAGTAGGAAACATTTGCCATCTATTGCCTCTAAGGGCAGCTACCTATAGGACTTTACAGAATAAGAACTTTGGTCTCCACAACCCTTTATCTTAACCCAGACACTCCTTTCTATTGATTCCAGGTCTTTAGATAATAACTTAATTCTCTCGACCAATTGCCAATCAGGAAATCTTTGAATCTACCTATGACTTACAAGCCCATGCTCCAAGTTGTCCTGTCTTTCCAGACGGAACCAATGTACATGTTACATGTATTGATTGATGTCTGCCTGTAACTTCTCTTTCCCTAAAGTGTAGGAAATCAAGCTGGAACCCAACCACCCTGGGCACATGTTCTTAGGACCTCCTGGAGCTGTGTCATGGGTCATGGTCCTCACATTTGGCTCAGAATAATTCTCTTCAAATTGTTTTACAGAGTTTGGCTTTTTCATCAACAATTTGAACCAGCAAGAAAGTGTGGAAAATAGCGCTGATGAGAAAAACCCAGTTTTCTAGGCTAGAGGCGTGGGTCTGCCCAACTGCTGAGAGGCTTCTCCAACATGGCTCACCATTCCTAGAAGTGGTGTGTGGCGGAGCTTGTGCAGAATATCATATCAGGACATACCTGCACCAGTTAGTCTAGGCCAGATCTTTTGACTATGGGAGAGACTGGGTCCGCGGACCCGCATGTAAGATGTTTTCCACGCTGTTAGTAAATCAGTGGCCTTTTTCCCCCCGAGTGAATGAATTTGGGAATAGTACCCGAATCAGAAAAGTTTCTGAGGATTTCTCCTGGAATTCCAAGGGTCTGTAAATCCTGTGGCTGGCTGGGAGCCTACATTGATGATCTTTAATGCAGAAGAGGATGTATTTGAGCATCTGGCCTGGAAATTGACTAAATCTGTCTATAGCATAATTGGTTCAGAAAGAGCTGGAAGACAAATCGAGAATGGTAGGCGTAAATAGAAGAAAAGGTGGCAGAAGGGGAGCCAGATGGATGAGCTGAGACACAAAACACACACAAACAAAGGCTGCTTGGGATGCCAGCAGAGCACATTTGCATCTGGGGTCCAGAACAGGATGGTCACAAGGGAGCCTCCTTGGCCTGGAGATGTCAAGACCCAACATCCAGCTCTCAGGACAGAGCCTATCCCTAAACAGCAAGAACCCAACCACCTTCCACATGGGGCAATCTCTGAGCACACTGGGATAGGTGGTCCAAATTGGCTTTCTTAGTGAATTCAGAACACAAAAAATTCATTGAAAAATCAGTGGATTTCTTAGAGAATTTAGGCTCACGGCTGATGCAGAGGTCTGATCAGAGACAGATTAGGGAAAGATGATTTCTTCGTTACTATATATAATTTTTCCTTTTGCACGGTGCCATTCCAAGGCAGCCGAAATATATTCTGTTTGCAATTCTTACAGGGTGTTTAGAGTAGTAGCTTGCATGTGGTGGGCCCTCAATACTATGTGTGGTGATAGAGAGATTTCCTTATTTGATCAAGCCTTGCTGCAGCCAGGAGGGAATCAATAGTTAAAAATGTCTGCTGCTGAATTGCTTCTCATGCTCATTTGCCGGCGGTGAGAGAGGGTGTTGTCAAGCAGCCTTAACTTCTATCTGCACCCAACAGATACCTATAATTAAAAAATAATAAATTTTGCATTTACTTACAAACACTGAAGCAATTTTCAGAGTATCAAAAAGAGCATGGGAGAGACCATCGCAGTGAGAGGTGACATTGAGCCAGGTGCATTGAACAGCACAACAATAAATAATTACATTGCCCTTTTCAGAACTGCGACGCGTGACCTACCCAATTAAGCCTCCCAGAGTCTCATTCTGATGGCCCATAGTTCACGACATCCTTCCCACATTTGTCATAACAGCTTTGTTTTCTGCATCTGCTTTCTTTCACAGTTTGCACCCCGTGCAGTCAAATTTCATGCTTCCAAAATGAAAAATAAAACTGCCAGTTCTCGTCTCTTTGGGGGAAATTAGTCTTCTTTCTCCCATAAATTATAAGCATGCTTCAGCTGTAAACAGAGCATTAGCAACTCTGGAAGTACATTAACTTCCGTTATTGGCAAGACCTGAGGTTACTGAGATTTGCTGATTTTGACTTAGGGAGGGGAAGGCAGGTAGCTGCAGAGTGGGTGGGAGGTGTGGATTATTTACCATTTCAGTAGAAGGAAGGACGTTCTCATCCGTGCAACCCCCGTTTATGCTGCTTGTCACAGCACGAGTATGAAAAGCATCCCTTTCCCTCTAAAAGTGTCCCAGTTTGGATGACAAATTATATGGTCACTCTGATTAAAATGCAAATAAAATATGGAGCAAAAGCTTGTTTTGTGAGTGAAGCCAGACACAAAAGGCCACATGTTGTGTGATCTCATTTATTTGAAATGTCCAGAATAAGCAAATCCATAGAGGGAGAAAGTGGATTAGTAGTTGCCAGGGGCTGGGGGTTCCTGGGGGAAATGGGAAAGGATTTCTAATGGGTATGAGATTTCTTTATGGGGTGAGAAAAATGTTCTAAAATTGATTGTGGTGATGGCTGCATGACTCTGTGAATATGCTAAAAACCATTGAATTGTACCTGTTAAATAGGTAAATTGGATGGCACATAGATTATAAGTCAATAAAGTTGTTCTATTGAAACAAAAGTTAAAAGAAAAATGTTAAACTACATAAATCCCAGAAAGGGAAAACAAACAAATGAAAAGCTTGCATTCTGTCTTTCTGCTCATGAGCATTCTGCCCTCTCAGGGCTGGTCCCTCTGAAAGAGCTGATTCATTTGAAGGATGTGGTGGCACATGCAGGGATCTGGAGGGCCAGCCTCTTACACACAACTGTATTTTTATGATCTTGTTGGAGCAAGAAAGGGAGCATGAGTTTCCCACAGTCGTTGCTGAACATCAAGGTGTGTGCGTTGGCCTTTAAATGGCAGGGGAGCTGGTCAGGGGACCAGCAGGAGCATCAGGTATATAAAGGGCCCAGCAATGACAGCTTGGCTGGAAGGAAGAAGACAAAGGATTCTGATAGGGACTCACCCTTGCCCAGTCATGCCCACTGCCAGTGAGTTCCCATTTAGGGAGAAGAAGGGAGGAGTTACAGGATGAGGGTGAAGGTAGGCATGGGGGGAACAGGAGTTTCAGTCTCCCCAGAGGAATTGAGCCCATGATTCTGCAGGTGGCACAGGGGTGGGGCCAGATCTGTCCTCTGAGGTCAGGAACTCTAGGGAACAGAGGACAGCCATAGAGGGGCCTCTTGATGCTTAGACCTCTCAGCCTAGTGCTTTGAAAGGGATTATTCAAAGCCTAGTGTTTTGAAAGCCTAGTACTAGAATGAGCCCTGTTCCTGGTCCATCTTCCAGCATTGGGATCCTCCTTCAAAAGACGGGAGTTGAAACATGTAAGGAGACTAAACATTTACCCTGCACATTTGTATATCCTCACCCCCTAGAACAGTCTGGCATGTAGGAGTATGTGGTTGGACAGACGCACAACACACAGGGTTCCGTTGAGCTGATAAGGTTCCCTGGGGCAGCCTGTGTCCCAAGCCAAGGCCCAGGGTATTTGGTCTGGGTCACCAACAGAGGGTGCTAGACACCTTCAGAACAAGGCTGGGTCTGGGGCCAGGGCCTGTCTGGAGGTGATGGAGTTCTCTGCTCATTGCAGACAGAGGTGGAGCCAGGGCAGGACTTGAGCCCCAGTATCCACACATTCAGCGAAGGGAGGAGACAAACCTGTTCCCTGCTTGGGCATTTCCCCAGCATTACAAAAGGAAAACCAATCCCTGAGTGAATAGAGGACACGATCCGTGTTAGGTTTGCTCACCAGTCTATCCCCAAGGGCCGGCACACAGTGCCGGGACAGAGAGGGCATGTGAGAGGAGAATAGGAGGGAATGTGGGAAAACCAGATGGGAGTGGGTCCACAGTGTACTGAGGCTCTATCTCTGGCCTTTGCCTAGTGAGTCTCAGAAACAAGAGTTACACATGAACTCCTGTACACCACCCAGTGGGGTCTGTGCCTAGGCTGGTCTTTCAGCTGGATAGAGCTAGGTACAGACAAGGCCCAAGCAGGTCTCATTAGCTTTGCAGAGAGGACAATTCCTGGGACCGTGCACCTCTTCACACCACCCTCCCCACTCCCCAAACCAAGTCCACAAAAACAGAGGAGACAAAGCAAAGAAGGAACAGAGCAAAAATGAGATCAAAACCCTCCTACAGAGGGCCAGCACATTGGGCCACCATGTCTTCAGGTGAGAGTGTCCATTTGATATTTTGAGAGTCAGAGATGGGGCTGCTGGGGCCACAGGTGAATCCAGGAATGGAAGAAATGGAGCTGAATGCATCTGCTGTTGAGCTGCTCATCATATAGTTTTCTGCATTTCACATACTTGTCTATTTTTCCCTTTATTGCAAGGAAATCCTCGTTGTGTGCAAGGAAATCGGCAGGAAAAGGGTGCAGTCAGGAGTCAAAGGGAGAACCAGACAAATAAAGGAACGCTGTTCTTCAGAAGATGAAGCCTGGCGACTGTCACCCAGGGCTGGCGGTGAAACACTAATGCATCCGCAGGCATCCCCTCTGTGGGCAGCAGTCTTGCCACCTGCAAGGTTGCTCAAGGACAAATGTTGTAAGAACAAACCAAAAGAGCTTATGATGTTACCCAGTGCGAGTCCCTCACAGCAGCACATTCTGCTGAGAGGGTCGAGTGTTATAACAGTGAATCAATGAGGAGGAGTTGAAAAGTTTCTTCTTCCTGTGGGTTTAGAGTTCCCGCATAAGCTTGAACAGTTGAAAGTGTTTGTGAACTCCTTATTTTTTGTTTTAAATTCTCCTGGGACATGTTCCATAGGATCTTAGGATTTTAGAATGGAAAGGAAAAAACAATAAGACCTTCAAAGTCTCTTCCTTATATTTACAGTTGGAAAAAGCCAAACACTGTGGTGGCTAGTGTCTGACCCGCACCTCAATACACATACCACACACACATACTCACTCACACACTCACACAGAGAAAAAAGAGTAGTAAGGATGAATCTTCCTGATAATAAGCACCAACTAAAGGCCATTCCTTTGCATCTTGTTTATGGCTCTGCAGCTCATGTCAGGGGCCCAACTCTCCCCATGGCTGTGGACTTCCCTGAGCACCACCAGCCCTCTTGCCAAAAAGTGTGAGTCTTGGCCATGGGGTGCCTCCCTTGCTTCTCAAGGACTTGGGTTCTTAGAGTGAAACTAGAAAAATTTACTGATAAAGGATTAGCCATCTGTGAGAATTAACTAAGAAGAGTTATTGGTAAACATGTCACCAAAGACATTGGAAACATCCAAAACTCAAGCTGGCTAAAGGAGGAAACATGAAATGTGGTCTGTGGTGATAATAGAGTATGTGGGGTTCTAGCCATGCCCTATTTAGAGAAGGGCAGTGAGAATCCACAGGATGGCTCGCTCTGTAGGCCAAAGGCTTGGACAGAAGAGAGGAAGTCAGGGAAGCCAGGTTCACCTCCCCTTCTCCCCACACACAGGGAGCTGGGGTGCTGGTTAAACCTCTAGAAGCCACCCAGCAAGGCTGTCCCCAGAGTCAGGAGAGAGATTCCCTCCCCGGACCTGGGCCAGGAGAACATTCTGAATGTCCACCAGCACCAGCATCTGATTTTCTGCCCTCCAACTGTCTACAGAGGCAGAATGCCCTGAGCAGGTGCTGGCCTCCCCTTCTCAGTGTGTTTCTCATTGTAAGTGCATAACTTGTTACTCTGGGGTGGGGGAAGTATAAATAGTAAAACAGGCCCAAGACAAGAGCAGGGCTCTCTTTATTAGTTTTCTGGGGCTACTGTAACAAATGACCACAAATGGAGTGACTTAAAACAACAAAAATTCATTCTCTCACAGTTCTGGAAGTCAAGAGTTGGAAATCAAGGTATCAGAGAGGCCACACTTCCTCTGAAGGTTCTAGGGAATAATCCCTGTTTGCTTCTGCCAGCTCCTGGTGGCTCCAGGCTCACTGGCTTGTGGCTGCATCACTCCAGTCTCTGCTTCCTTCTTCATGCAGCCTTCTCCCCTGTGCATCAAAGCTCTCCCACTTTTCTCTTAATAAAGATACCTGTCAGTGGACTTAGGGCCCGCCCTAAATCCAGGATGATTTCCTCTCAAGATCCTTAACTTAATTACATCTGTAAAGACACTTTTTCTAAATAAGGTCACAGTCACAGGTTCCACAGGTTAGGATTTGGCCATATCTTCTTGGGGGCCGTGATTCAACCCACTACACTGACCCATATCAGGGTCCCAGGCCTGCCATGCTGGGCCAGCCTCTGGGGGATGCACACTTTCACAGGGATAGCCAACCCGTGGAACTGTCCAGGGGCAAACTGCCTTCATCAAGGTTGCCCCTTGTTGTAGCATTGTGCTCTTATTTTAAGCCAATTTTGCTGACCACTTCAACTCTGACATTGCATGCGAAAAAGCACCTGTGAGGGTGTCCCTAGTTGGTCCCCACTGCCTGCAAACCAAATGCTCAGCCTTGAGGAGCACAGCACATGACAGACAGAGCCAACTTTCCAAAAACATCTGGGAAATTTCCCCCTCTGTAGTCAAGAAGCTTCTAGAGAAGGTTGGCTATTCCCGGATATGGAGTAAAAAAGAGGCTTGTCTAAACTCATTTATTAAAAAATGCAATTTCCTCATGTTTTTTCCCAAGGGGAATATACAAAGGGCTTCTCCTGGCTCTGCCAATCCTGGATTTGCCTTCCACTCTGGCTTTCCTTCTGACAGTGCGGGTCAGCACCTCAAGGGACAGCAGCTCTCCACCGACAGGCTCAGCCTCAGAACAGTATCCAGGCATGGAAGAAGCTCAAAGTGCTTCAGCCGATGCTGGCAACCAGGAACAGATAAGGAACAGGAACAGCCACTTAGAGGCAGGACACACAGTGGGTCAGGCCTTAGAATCTAGACTCAGACTGGGTTTGAATGTTGGACCTGCCACTGGCCAAGGATATGACAGTGGCCAGATTCCTTAATCTCTCTGAGCTTCATCTGAAAAGTGAGCAGTTGTGAAGACTGAACAAGTTTCCCAGGTAAACTGCTGAACATTCTGTTTGGCTGTCAGTGTGTGTTCAGTAAGCATTCGTCATTAAGGCTGTTCTAATTATTAAGAGGAAGGAAATGGGACTATTCCACTCCTTTATCGGATCCCTCAAAGCCCAGGGCTAAAGAATTGGAAACAGAACTGTGAAAGAATCACCTCCACCCTGTGAACTCCTCCACTTTCTCACCTCTCTTGTCATTGCAAATGCGTTTTCAATCACTCAGAGACACTGAGACTTTGTCTTGATCATCTAATTTGTGTAAAATAATGCAAGGTTGGTTTCCTAGATCTAAGGAGCCAGGAGGAAAGAAGTTATGATGACGGGCTCTGCCATTGTCTCCTACCAGTAGTCCTGGAGGTCTGGAAGAGCTTCAAGCTACACGTTGCCTCCACAATCTGCCACTCTTTTGCAGCGTGCTCTGAACAGGAACTATTAATAATGGCTTCCCAACTAAAAAGCCCAGTGCAGCCCACAGAATACTTGACAGAAGGCCCAGCCAGTAGAGCTTAACTGGGGACTGGAGAAGGAAGGAGCAAATGCCTCTCTCAAGTGACATCCTCACTACTGCAGTGTAACAGGACCCAGCACACAAGGCATTTGTCTGATCCTCACTCCACCAACAGAAAGCAATTGGGGTGGAACCTGCCTGCCATCAGCTCCCACACAGTCCTGAATGAACTCTCTCGCCCTGACCCACTCACCCCTCACCCACCTCCTCCCCCATCAGATGACATTTTTCTCCTTTTCCTCCAATGCCAAGTTATTTCTACCCCAGGGCCTTTGAACAACCTCTGCCTCCCATCAGATACACTTTTCCTCAGACCTTTTCAAGGCTGGCTCCATCTCCTCACTCAAGTCTCAACTCAAACATCACCTCCTCCAAGGCTGTGTGGTCTAAATAAATACTCCCACTCCTTCCCTGGTCAATGAGCCTGTTTTGTTTTCTTTGTAGCACTTCTCTGTATTTTATATAGTCTTATTCTATGTTTACAATTTGTTGCCTGTTTTCCTTTACCAGGAGGGCAAAGGGCTCTGTTAAGCTATGCACATTGTCAAGTTCCTGAGCGCTAATAAAGAGGGTCTGGAGGAGGCGGAGGAGGAGAGGGAGGATCTGGATGCAGAGGCTGGTGAATGACGGTACTGGGGGAGCTGAGGAGGACTGGGAAGAGTATTCCAGGTGAGGGTATGAGCAGAAACGAAGCTTGGAGGCCCGAATGTTGGTGAGACTGTCAATGCTGAGTGATTGCCCCGGTCCTTGGCAATCAGACTTGACTGCTACTGCTCTGGCAACTTCAAGTCCTACCCAGGGTGGGTGGGAACCGGGATGAGGAATGCACCCAGGAGGGTTTTGGTGGAGTCCTGGCAGCCTGTGGGAGGCCAGGAAACAGTGATGGCAAAGGAGTGGAGACCCAGGGGTCATCGCTGCGAGCTACAGCACAAGCCCAGGAGCAGGAAATGAGTCACTGGAGGCTCCCAGAGGCAGTCGGCAGGGCGAAACTTTTAAGCCAGATCCCGCAGTAAAGCAAGCCCCGACTCTCCCTGAGAGGGAGGCATTATTTAATAACTGTCCGCGGAGGGAGAGGCTGGGTGCATGCATCAAGAAGGGTGGAAAGACAGCTCTTACTCAATCACAGTTACTGATCCGTTGCTCAACTCACCGAATGCATCTTGTCCATCTGCCAGGAGTCAAGAGTCAGGTTCTTGGCTCTGCCTCCAGCTGCATCTCAGCGACCGGCATTTCCTTGGTTTTCTCTTTTTATGGGATTAGGCTGTTGACTCCCTCATCTACCTTTTAAGGAAACAGGGAAGATTATCTGATTAATATCTGTAAAGTTCTTTGGAGACCCATTCGGAATGAACCAAAGATTACTGGAATAGCGATACTGTACTTTGAGTTTACATGGCTGTTTTTTGAAAAACCTTAAATAGCCAGTGTCCAGAAGTTTTTCTTAGGCTTTCTTCTAGAATTTTTATGGTTTCAGGTCTTAGGCTTAAGTCTTTGATCCAGCTTGAGTTGATTGTTGTATAAAGTGAAAGACAGAGATCTGGTTTCATTCTTCTGCATGTGGCCATCCAGTTTTCTCAGCACCACTTATTGAATAGGATTTCCCTGATTTATGTTGTTGTATGCTTTGTTGAAGATCAGTTCAACAAAGTATTTGGTTGTATTTCTGAGTTCTCTATTCTGTTCCATTTGTCTATGTATCTATTTTTATGCCAATACCATGCTTTTAACTACAGCCTTGTAGTATAATTTGAAGCCAGGTAATGTGATGGTTCTAGATTTGTTCTTTTTCTTAGGATCACTTTGGCTATTAGGATTATTTTTTCTAATTCCATGAAAAATGATATTGGAATTTTGATAGGAATTGCATTGAATCTGTAGATTGCATTGGGCAGTATGGTCATCTTTACAATATTGATTCTCCCAATCCATGACCGTGAGATATATTTCCATTTGTTTGTGTCATTTAGGATTTCTTTCAGAAGTGTTTTATAGTTCTCCTTGTAGAGATATTTCACCTCCTTGGTTACGTATATTCCAGGCATTTTTTTTACAGCTGTTGTAAAAGGGATTGAGTTCTTGATTTGATTCTCAACTTGATTGTTGCTGGTGTATAGCAGTGCTATGCTTTGTGTACATTGATCTTGTAACCTGAGACTTTATCAAATTCACTTATTAAATCTAGGAATTTTTTGGAGGAGTCCTTAGAGTTTTCTAGATATAAGATCATATTATTAAGCAAACAGGGATAGTTTGACTTTCTCTTTTCCAATCTGGATGCCTTTATTTATTTCTTTTGCCTAATTGCTCTGGCTAAAACTTCCAGTACTATGTCGCATAGAAGTGGTGAAAGTGGGCATCCTTGTCTTGTTTCAGTTCTTGTGGGGAATGCTTTCAACTTTTCCTCATTTAGTATGATGTTGGCTGTAGGTTTGTCATATGCAGCTTTCATTATTTTGAGGTATATTCTTTCTATGCCTAGTTTGTTGAGGGTTTTTAATCATAAAGTGATGCTGGTTTTTCTGCACCTACTGAGATGATCATATGGTTTTGGTTTTTAATTCTGCTTGCGTGATGTATCTCATTTATTGACTAATGTGTGTTAAACCATCTTGCATCTCTGGGCTGAACCCACTTGATGATGGTGTATTGCCTTTTTGATGTGCTATTGGATGCAGTTTGCTGGTATTTTTTTGAGGAATTTTGCATCTATGTTCATCAGGGATGTTGGTCTATAGTTTTCTTTGTTGTTATGTCCTTCCCTTGTTTTGGTTTTGGGGTAATGCTGGCTTCATAGAATGAGTTAGTGAGGAGTTCCTCTTTCTCAATCTTTTGAAATAGTTTCAGTAGGATTGTTACCAATTCTAAAGGTCTGGTAGAATTTGGCTGTGGATTCATCTGAACCTGGGCTTTTCTTTTGTTTCAATTTTTAAAAAATTACTGATTCAACCTCACTGCCTGACTGCTGAGATAAAATCACAGACTTTTCCCACTGAGCCTCGCACTGCACCTGTGCCTCTACTAAAATAAACTTTCCACAAGCGGAAAGTTCTGGGACTGAAGCCTTGCTCTCTGAATTCTTTTGTCCCACAGGTTGCTCCCTTGATGTTGTGCATTCCTCCTTGTCCTAGAAGTAGGAGTCCCTGAGAGCCAGACTACTGTGAACGTTGCTGCTCCTATGGGTCTAGCTGCCCAGTGGGGCTGTCACACTCCAAGCTGGTGTTGGGGAATGCCTGCAGGGGATCCAGAGAAGTGATAGGTACCAGCACCAGTTCTGATGGGGTGGCAGGAGAGTGATGTAGACTCTGTGAGATTCCTTGGGTATAGCCTTAGTGCACTGACTTTCTCAAATGCTGGTTGTGGTAGGAATGAACTGGTCACGTGTACAGACTCAGGACTCCTGGTTAGCCAGGGTGATGCAGGCAATGGAGATAGTCAAGGTCACACACAAGTGGTATAAATACATATATGTGGCATAAATATATATAGTAGTGTATATATATCACATTTTATATATATTTATACATATAATTTCCCTTTATATATAATTTTTACAATATATGCAATTTATATATACATAGTTCTATAATATATGGAAAAGGTATATATGATGGAATATTATTCAGCCCTTTAAAAATGACATTATACTAAGTGAAATTAGCTAGATCAAAAAGGACAAATAGTATACTCAAAGTAGTCATATTCATAAAGACAGAAAGTAAAACAGTGGTTACCAGGGCTGGGTAGAGGAGAGAATGAGGAGTTACCATTTAATGGGTACAGAGTTTCAGTCTGGGATGATGAAAGAGTTTTTATATGGATGGTGGTGATGGTTATATAACAATGAAAATGTACTTAATGTCACGAAATTGTACACTTAAAAAGGGTTAAAATGGTAAATGTTATGTAAATTTTACCACAAAAATTAATAATAAATGCCAGGAAGGGTACTGCATTCCTTATTTTATAGGAGAGGAAAACAAGGCACAGATACCAAGGAACTTGCTCGACGCTGTAGAGGTAGGGAGGGGCAGAATTAGAACATGCCTACACAAAACGAGCTTCCAACCTATGCTCCCAGCAGTTTCCTGTATTTTCTCTTTCAAAGGTATTTTTTTGTGGTAATATTTATAATAGCACAAATATGGAAACAATTTAAACGTCCAAAGATTTGACTCAATTGTGGACTATCCATTTAGTATATTATAGAACCATTAAACTTATGTTTCTGAAGAATTTTCTAATAACATGGATAAGTCATCTACAATGTATTTACACACTAAGTGGGGAAAATGTCAGTATATAAAAGTGAACTTACATTATGATCCCAGTTTTATTTTTTAAAATTATACAAAGGCATAGTTTAAGTATGGTTAAGCATTAAAAGAAGGGATTATATTCAAGTTATAATGAATTTATTTTGGAATTGTAAAATTTGATGGTTTTTTTTTTTTTGGATACTTTTCTGAGTGTTTCTGTATTCATTATCTAATTGCTTTGTAACAAATTGTCCCCAAATTTAGTAACTTGCATAAATAATAAGCATTTCTTTTCTGTCACAGTTTCTGTGGGCCAGGACTTTGGAAACAGGTGGACTGATAGCTCTAGCTTGAGATTTCTCATGAGGATCAGTCAGATGTGTCAGGGCTGTGCTCACTTGAAGGCTCAACTGGGGCTGGAAGATCTGCTTCCACGTGATGCCATTCATGTGGCTGGCAGGGTGGGTCCCCTCCACAGTTGTCTTGGAGTGTCTTCACAACACAGCAGCTGACTTGCCCCAGAGCAAATCCTACCCACAAAACCGAGGAGGATGCTGCAATGCCTTCTATGACCTGGCCTCAGATGTCACACGTTATCGATTCCACAGTATTCTATGAGATCCACAGACTAATCCTAATTCATGGTTCGGGGGGGACTGTACATGGGAATGAGTTCCAGGAGGTGTTCACCATCTTGGAGGCTGCTTCCGCAGTATCAACTTTTGTAAACTAATGTGAGACAATGTAGAATCAGGATTATGCCCTGGGTATTCCTCCTCAAAACCCATAATCTTATTCTAATGATGAGAAAACATCAAGCAAACCCAAATTGAGAGATATTGTACAACATACCTGGCCTGTCTGGGTGCTGATAAACAAGAAAAGACCGAGAAGGTCAGAAGAGACTAAGGAGATGTGATGATTAAATGTAATGTGGGATTCTGGATGAAATCCTGTAACAGAAAAAGGACCCTAGTAGAAATACTGGCGAAATACGAATAATGCCTGGAGTTTCGTTGATGATACTGTACCAATGTTAATTTCTTGTTTTTGACAAATGTACCATGGTAATGAAAGGGGTTAACATTAGTGGAAACTTCATGGGAGGTATATGAGAACTGTGTGTACTCTATTTGTAACTTTTCTGTAAAATTAAAACTATTCCAAAAAAAGTTATTGAAAAAAGAAATATAGTTTAAGATAAAGGTTAATATTTGACTGATTGGATTTTAGAAGTAAAGGGTTTGGTTTTTTTTCAGGCAGAGTCTCACTGTTGCCTAGACTGGAGCACAGTGGTGCGATCTCAGCTCTGCCCCCCCGGGTTCAAGCAATTCTCCTGCCTCAGCCTCCCAAGTAGTTGGGATTACAGGCACACACCACCACACTGGGATAATTTTTTGTATTTTTAGTAGAGATAGGGTTTCACCGTGTTGTTCAGGCTGATCTTGAACTCCCAACCTCAGATGATCCACCCTCCTCGGCCTCCCAAAGTGCTGGGATTACAGGCTTGAGCCACCGTGCCTGGCCCAGATTGATCTTTTCAAACGTTATCTCTGGCAGTCATGCGGAGAAGAAGTGAAAGGCAGGGGAAATTGGAATTAGGATGACAATTAGAACCTGTACTAACGATTCTGGCAACAGATGTTGATCGTGAAGTGAGGAAGTGGTAGGAAAGTTGCCTTTCTGAGCATTTCCTTGGAGCCACGCTCTAGGGTGAGCACTTTACATCTATAGAATCATTTCATCCTGACAACCTTAGGAGGTACGTACTATATTATGTCTATTTTAGACACAAAGAGACTGAGGTCCAGATAAGCTTGCCAGATAAAATATAAGATATCCGGTTGTATTTGAATTTCAGGCAAACCAGTAATACTTTTCTGGTATACATACGTCTCATGCAATATTTCGTTTTCTAAATCTGGCACCCGAAGGCCCAGAAGGGTGAAGCAAGTTGCTGAAGATGTCCTAGCCGCCCAGTGGCAGCGCCAGAATTGGACTCGTGGGCAGGTGAGAGCCTGCACTCGGCTCCACCCTGCCTGGCTGTGCCGCCTCTCGCAGGTGGAGCTGGCTGGGCTCTCAGCCGACAGAGAGGGCTTGCAGGAGCAGAACCTTGGCCAGGTCACTCGAGTTCATCTTCAGGCAGCTTCATTTACCCTTTCTCTCTGCCTGCGTTATTAATTAATTTATTTATTTATTAATTTATTTAGTACTATACTTAGAGCAGGTCTGCAAACCTCCTATAAGCTATCTTAGCGCTGATAGCAAAATCCTGGCTTGTGACTAAGTCACTAAATCCCCGGAACTCCAAAGGCTCCTCTGCCCTGGGGTTCAGAACATTTTTCCAGCTCTCCCCTCCCACGGAGCACTGTAATTAGGAACTTATTCAGTCCTGATCTGCAGACAATATGCATTGACAGCTTTGTATACCTGTTCCCACTGGCCTGGGATATAAAGCTCAACTTAAACAGAACTGTTTTAAGAGATTTCATAAGGTTTCACCTGAGGCACAAAATACAATCGTACTTTCAACATTGGAATGTTTTGAACGTTTGACAAATGAATACTGGTAATACTGTGAAGTGCGGGGCAGGAATGTTACTCTTTGCAGTTGCTATCCTTACTAGTTTCATTGAAAAGACAGATACCAAAAAACAGACCCAGAACAACACAATGAGTGTTGCAAGGAGGGAATACAGAGGAGCGGGTGGGAGTCCAGGAAGAAGGTGGGGTCATGAGGATCTGGCTGCTCACAGACCACCCCATCGGCACCGCCGGAGAGCTCATTAGGAATGCAGAATCAGGGACGCCAACTAGACCTACCGAATCAGACCCTGCAGTTTCCTTTCTGTTCGTTTGTTTTTTGTTTTGCTGAGATGGGGTCTCAATCTGTCACCCAGGCTGCTGTGCAGTGGGGCGATCATAGCTCACTGCAGCCTCGAATTTCTGGGCTCAAATGATCTTCCTGCTTGTAAGCGTATGCCATCATACTTGGCTAGTTTTACTATTTTTATTTTTGCGGAGACAGGCTCTTGCTATGTTGGCAAAGCTGGTCTTGAACTTGTGGGTTCAAACGATCCTCTCACCTTGGCCTCCCAAAGTGCTTGGATTACAGGTGTGAGCCACCACAACCAGCCTTAATAAGATCTCCAGATGAGTCCTGTGCACATTCCAGAGACATAACATTGAAGAATAAGCACCCTTCACTCCAGAGATGATACATGAAATGAATCTAGGAGGAATCGCTTTCCAGGTGGGGTTTAGAGGGAAGGCATTACAGGGAGAGGAAGCAGTAAGCAACGGCATAAAGAAAAGAGACACATTCAGGAAATGACCCAAAACTTTGGTACATCCAGAGCCCAGTGGTACATGGGGAGCAGTAGGCAGGAGCCTGCAAAGGTTGGCAAAGATGCCTTAGAGAGGGGAAGATGGTGAGTGGCTTTGTTGCCACATTGGAGGGTTGGAGTTTTTTAAATAAAACTGTTTGAGCATACAAAAAAGTATCAGTAACTAGCATAAAATACAATAATGAGTATCAAGTATAAATAAAACCTTACAGATCAGCCTCCTGTGTATTCCCACCCACCTGCATTCCATTCTTCTCCCTTCTTCCTGAACCTGACTTCTGTTCTGAGTTTGGCCTTACCATTCTTATGGAAGTTTTTCATAATCTCCACACATGTGTTTGTATAGCTAAACAATACAGGATTGTTTTGCATGTTATTTTACTAATATGTATTTTACTACATAAACAATATGTATTTTACTACAATTTTACTTTCTGTTTGACACTATGTTTTTTAAGACTTATTGTTGAGACTGGGCACAGTGGCTCACGCCAGCAATCCTAGCACTTTGGGAGGTTGAGGCAGTGGATGACTTGAGGTCAGGAGTTTGAGACCAGCCTGGCCACCATGGTGAAACCTGTTTCCACTAAAAATACAAAAAATTAGCTGGGCGTGGTGGCGTGCGCCTGTAATTCCAGATACTTGGGAGGCTGAGGCAGGAGAATTGCTTGAGGCTGGGAGGCAGAGGTTGCAGTGAGTCTCCATCTCCAAAAAAAAAAAAAAAAAAGGCTTAACATGCATGAGGCCCTAGTTAATTCATTTTTGACTACCTTATAGTACTTCTTTGGATGACTATGTCACTATTAATTCTCCTAATAATGGATATTTTGTTGTTTCCAGTATAGACAATGCTGACATAAGGGTCGTATGAGTCTCCTTGTACACAGGCCTGAGTTTCTGTAGGGAACATTTCTAGGAGCAGAGTTGCTGGGTTATAGAATATGCACCGCTTCAACTTCTCTAGATGCCATCATATTGTTTGCCAAAATGTTTGTACCAATTTACATGCCTACTAGGATAGCATGAAAGTTTCTGTTTCCCACATTCTCTCCAATACTTGATATTGCCACATTTACACATTTTTGCATGAGAGTGGGATACACTCTCGTACACATGAGATACACATGAGAGCAGGATACAAAGTGGAAGCCCTTTGATGAGAGTGGGATAGCATCTCTTATTTGCTTTTGTTTGTTCAGTTACTAGTGAAGTTGAGCATGTCATTGTATATTTACCATCTATAGGTTTCCTCTACTGTGACTTGCCGGTATATACCCATTGCCCACCTACCTCTTGGGTTGGTTGGCTGGAATTGATATGTAGGGTTATTAATATAGTCTGGGCTCTACTCCATGATTAGTTATCTGTATTTACAATTTTCTCCCAGGCTTGGTGGGCCTTCTTGTGGTGTTTGTGGTGTTTTTTATTATACTTCAGCTTTACATTTTAGTATAATCAAATGAATCCATGTTTTCCTTTGTGTTTTGTGTATGTATTTTGGACGTTATTGCCTTCCTTGATATTACAACAATATCCTCCTATAGTCTTCTAAAAGTTTTAAAATTTTGCTTTTCACATTTAGGTCTATTTGTATGCTTTTTCATATTGACAGTCAGTTGTCCCATTGCTATTTATTGAATCGTCCACTCTTTGCTTCTGAGCTATAACGTCACCTCTGTCATGGATCGAGGTTACACAGGTGCATGGTCCATTGCTGTCTGTCCGGTGAGTCTGTGTACCTTTTCCTGCCTCTATGCCATAGTCCTATTGACAGAGCCTTAGGATAAGGGAGACATCTGAAAGGTCAGTGCTTCCCATACTGCTGTAAATTCTTCGCCTTGCTGGTCCGCATGGACTCTGGGATCATCTTGTTAAAGTACACACACACTCAACACACACTCACACTCATTGAATTCTACTGCACTGAACATATAGAATAACCTGGAGGGAGACTGGCATCTTTGAAATAGTCATCCCATCCACAAACATGAACTTACTTTTCATTTATTAGATCTTGCTATGTTTCCTATAAAGTTCTCTTTATTTTAATTTTAGAGACAAGATTTCTCTCTGTCACCGACTGGAAGGCAGTGACACAAACATGGCTCACTGCAGTTTGTACCTCCTGGCCTCAAGCGATCCTCTCACCTCCACCTTCAGAGTAGCTGGGACTACAGGTGTGCGCCGCCAAGCCTGGCTAACTTTTAAAAAAATTTTCGGTAGAAACAGGGTCTTTCCATGTTGCCCAGGCTGGTCTGAAACTCCTGGCCTCAAGCAATCTTCTCACCTCAGCCTCCCAAAGTGCTGGCATTAAGATGTGAGCCATTGCATGTGGTCTCTATAAAGTTTTATAATTTTCTAGGTAAAGGTCTTGGATATCTGTGGATTTTTTTCCTTAAGTACTTTATGTTTTTTCTTGCTGTTGTAAATGATTTCTTATTTTAAATTATACTTTCTGGTTTTGTTTTGTTTTTCAGATGATTTGTGCTTTCAGAATAAGTATCCTTATAAATATGAATTGATCATGACACTTATAAATAAGAGTAACCTTCCTAGAAGCACATCATTACCAGATCCGATTGTTGATTTGCTTGTCCTGCGTTCAACAATAGATACAACTAGTTTTGTGCTAACTCATTTGCTCATCTGCCCCTTTTACTAATCACTCATCTCCTAGTTTCACTGTGGGTCTGATGGCCCTTTCTACATGGTAGCAGTTTCTTCTTTCATTTCTGGAAAAATCAATAATGTTTGCTTTGCTTTGTGAGGTCTAGATAGAACCATCTGTGAGAGCTTTGCTGATTCAGTTCATTTCCTCAAGCAGCTAAAACTAAGTAAAAAAAAAAACACCACGTAGGTGGCTCCTTCCATTTTCGAGATTAGCTCATAGGTACTGCACATTCATCTAATTGCCCTGAGTCCATACATTCATGTCAGTAAAACAGTTTTAAAACAGACTTTTGTCCCCCTCTAAGTCTTTGATACTCATTTTAACTTCCCCAGGAATATAAAACTTGAAGGGAAGAAACACCATGGTTTGTCTTGGGGCTGTGGTCCTTGACCTTAAGAGAGAGAAAAAAAGAAAAGAGTCCTGCTGGAATATTAGGCCCCTTCTTCTCCACCCCTCCCACACTGACACCGCCTTCACCCCACTGTCTTCGTCTCCCTCCATGTATTAGTTTCATGTTGCTACGATAACATATGACGGCAAACTTGAGTGCTTAAAGCAACACCTGTTTACCATCTCACAGTTCTAGAGGTCAGGAGTCTTGTGGATCTCACTGGGCTAAAACCAAGGTGTCAGCAGGGCTGAATTCCTTTGGGGGCTTCCAGAGGAGAATCCGTTCCCTTACATTTTCTGCCGTCTAGAGGTTGCTGACTTTTCTCGGCTCCCGATCCCCTTCCGCTTCATCCAAGCCATCCATTGCCTGCTGTGTCACTCGGACCCTGCTTGCTTCATCACATCTTCTCTGGCTCTGACTTTCCTGGCTCCCTCTGTCACCTGTAAGAACCTTCAAGATTACATTGGCCCTGCCTGGATGATCTAGGGTAACCTCCATGGCAAGGTCCTTAACATCATCAAATCTGCTGAATCCCTTTGCCAAAGGAAGTAACATTTTCACTTATTAGGTTTCGCTATGTATATAACAATCAACCATGTACTGTTCAAACATTCCGAGGTTCCAAGGATCAGATCATGAACATCTTGTAGGAAGGGCATTTTTCTGCTTACCGCACTACTTAGACCAAATTTTTTTTTTAAATCAAAAGCTCTGATTCATAGAATCAATTTTGTGGTTTGAAGCCAGCATTTTTTAAAAATGAAACCAGAGCACTTTGCTTCTAATAAGGTTAAGTATTGTTACATTGAGTAAGGATTTATGTTGTTTCACAGACTTTGGGTTTCCTTGATATGTATGTATCTGTCACTGGTTACCGATATAAAATGTATTTCTTACTGTGAGTTGTGATAAAATTAAAAAAACAACTATAGAACTATCATAACAGCCTCTTAATTGGCCTTTCTGCCTCCAGGCTCTGCAGTCCCTCCTCCACACTGCTGCCAAAAAGCTCTTTCTAAAAATAAATTGGATATGCCATTCTGCTTAAAAATTTCTGGTGGCCCTCCATAGAGGAGCTAGATCTCCCCAGCTCCTCCAGATGCACTGTTCATCCCCTCCGATGCCTGACCATCATGGAGGGCTTCAATCAGGCTCCTAGAGTTTGACTACTACTCAGCTGTGGGCAAAGGGATCCACTGGCAAGAGTCAGAGGGCTGGAAGATAGAGTCGTTTCGGGTGTTCTTCCTCCAGCATCTTCCCTGGCAGGCAAGCCAGCTTCATGGGCACTCAGTCTACACAGTTGCACAGGGCACCATGCTCAGAAAGGCTCCACACTTGGTTTAACAGTCTGCTGTTGCCTCCTTGGAATTTGGACTAATTTTTTAACAAGGGGCCTTCGTTTTCATATTGCACTGGGCCCTGCAAATTGTATCACCAGTTCTGCTTTCAGGGTAAATGTTGCAGGAACAATGTTCCTCTCCCAAAGGCACCGCTCTTGTCTGAGACCCGTTTCCTACAACCACACCTGTTGGGTTCCAGCAACTGCTTGTCCACGTGCCCTGGCAGTCCTGGCAGTTCCTGCTGTTGCTTGCCTTGGAGCACTTCACATCCCTTGTTCATTTTTCTCAGTCCTACCCACTTTTTAAATAATCTCTTCATTAAAACGTTTCACCCCTTTCAAGAGTGTCATTTATTTCTCTCAAGACCTTGACTGATAAAAATAGTCCACAGGATAATATCCAAAGTCTAAGTCTTATTGTCTAAGTCTAGCCCCTCCCTATCCTTTTAGTGAATCTACCACGTTGCCTCATTCATGCTATGATCCCGCTCCGTCACACTTCATGTTGTTTTCACAAATATGCTGTACCTTTTCAGGTCTTTAGTCTTCTCCAGTTGCTAAGGATTCCCCAGGAAATCACTACCTTGTCTTCTCTAGTAATACAATTTAAGCTGGGCACATTGCTATCCAGACTAAGACAACACATTCCAACTTCTCTCGTAGAAAGTGTGGCCACGTGACTAAATTCTGGCTAATGATACCAAGTCGAAGTGCTGTGTGTGTGACAGATTCCAGGAACCTTCCCTAACAGACTCCGGGAACATGACCTCTGCTGGTTCTTCATTCCTTCTTCCGTCCTGTGGCCTCAGATGTGGGCCATCTTAGACTATGAGGATGAGAAGTATGTATACTCTTGGGATGGCAGAATAATAATTTAGAAGGAGCCTATGTCTCTGAGGATTTATTGAACCAAACTCTGGACAAAATGCCTAGAGGCCTAAAGACTCTTATATAAGGAAGGGATAAATCACCTTTTTAAGCCACTGATATTTGGGTTTTCTTTTTTTTTTTTTTAAACCAATAAACCTGATACTAATCAATGCCATACCTATCACCAGTCATTAAATAAATCTTTATTAAGACCCTCCTGTGGGCTGGGCCCTGTTATGGGCTCTGAGATTAATTTTGAATAAGCTAGTAACAGTGAGGCCATGTGCAGGCGGAGGCGATGGTAATTTGAGGCTGTCAGGGATAGACAGGAAAAGACCACCAACTGGGAATGCATATTTGGAAGAAATAACAAGGCTGGGAAGAGCACAGACGAGACTTCAAGACAGAACTCAGACAATGATAGAGAAGTCAAAGTCCCAGAGAACAGAAGAAGTTGTAACCTGCAAAAAATAAAATTCAACCATATTCTACCCAAAATGTATATCATCTGACCAAGTGACTGGGAAAGGTTAAAAGGAAAATGATGGACAAAATTTACTGTGCAAATAAATATAAGCAAAAATGGAGCAGGGGCTGAGTCCTTAATATCAAATGAAGACTACAAAGAGAAAGCATTTGAAGGACAAGGCCCTTCTACAAAAGCCACCCCAGCCCTAGGTGACTTCCCTGATGAATTCTACCAAATATGTAAGGAGGAGATAATACCAATTCTACACAAGTTCTTCTATGAAAATAGAGGAGGAAGGAACCACTACCCAATTCATATTATGAGACCAATTCTTTGTTCCAAAACATGACAAGGACATTACAAGAAAACTACAGATCAGCTTCTCTCATGAACACCAATACAAAAATCCTGAACAAAAGACTAGCAAATTAAATCCAGCAACAGAGGGCATCTCACATTGCCAAAAGGCAGAAAGTGTTTAAAGACTGAAGGGAACATGCGGAAAGAACCCAAAAGCTGACTTGAAGGAGCTCCCACTGGCCAAACTTGACACAATTTGGGCATCAAAAAGAATAATAATGGATTAATAACAATGGATTATAGGAATGGATTATAATGTATTGAATAAAAGAGAACCCACAAGCTTTTACTCATACTACAATAAAAAATGGGCAAGGAAATGCTCTTTATAAAAGCACTCTTAGCTGATTAATATAGAAGGAATCATAGAAAAATCAGCAGTTTGCAATTCTTAGTGTAATACTTAATTCAGATAAAGATCATGAATAGCTGCTGAAATAACTGAATAAAATGTGAATGAATATACATAGTTTAGAAGTATCATCCTACATATCACTTGTAAATTACAAAATGTGAAAAGAACTTTTCAAGCGGAGAGATCTGGCAGACGACAAGAGAAAGCAAGTGACACAACTGTAATGTATTTGCCATTGCCACAAAAATATGCATGATGAGCCTCCCCAAAGTTAATGACTTAGAAATGGTGACCATTTATTTTTATAACTTACATATCTGTGAGTTGTCTGGAATTTGGTGGATCGAGGTTGGGCTGGGCTAAGCTAGGTGGCTCTGCTGATCTTGGCTTGGTTCACTCAATTATCTGCAGGTCAGCTGGGGAGCTCTGCCTTAGTCTTGTGCTGAGGAAGCTTTGCTGACAATACTGCTCATATGTCTCATTTATCCCCCCTGAAACCAATGGGCTAGCCCAGTCACATTCTGTTTGCACTAGCGGAAGTACCAGAGAGCAGCCCAAATACATAAGCATTTTCCAAGATTCTCCTCACACTATATCTGTTAACATTCCATTGTCCAAAGCAAGTCATACGACTGAACCCAGGAGCAGTAGATTGCACCTTGCTTCACAGCAGGGGGGTTGGGGGTGCTGGAAAATGATGTGGTTTGACTTTGATTTAATTAAAAGTTGAGGGAAAGAGGGGAGATTGGATTCAGAGATGCTAAGAGCTCTTTGGGCTCTGACATTCTAGGATTTAACCATATAACCCCTTCCCCAAGTATGGGGCAAACAGGAAAAGAGAGGAGCAAAGAGTATGGGTATTTCAACTGCTGCAGGCCACTAGAGTGGTTAGAACTGTCTGGATGATAATGCATCTGAAATGCTCCTAACTTAGGCAGAGATGAGGGCTTAATTAATGCCATACCTTAGGCCTTAATCTCTGCCTAAGTTATCACAGAAAAATATACATTACTATAAATAAGTAACTTTCCCCAGCCTTCTCCATTCAATTTGTCATTTACAATTCAGAGTAATCATAGTAGCACATTTTAAATCAAGCAGAGAAATATGAATATATATATATGATAAATGCATATATTTCTGGAAGGCTGCTTCAGTTTCGTGTGAAAAAACAAAGAGCCAAGGAAGGTGAGAAATTAGAAAAGCAGTAAAATTCATAGTCTGAGCCAGAAAACTTAATTCGTTATAATATGAATAAGAGAACAATGCAGTGGTTGTGATTCATAGACTGAACCACTTCAGTGTGCTGCCGGTTATATAAAGGACGGATTCTGAGACAGTAAGGTGCTGCCATGTAGCATCAGAATGAACAAAATTCACATCACAAATTCGATTCTGAGGCTGCCAGCCTTTATGGAACTTTGTATGCAACCATGAAGGAGACATTTGGGGACAGGGAAGGGAGAGACACTATGCCTGGGATAGAGACTCACATGTCTGAAACAGAACATTATAGCCTCTAAAAATAGGTGCTCAGTAACCACTCTGTCAAGAAATAATATGCCGCAAAGTTATGCTTTCCACTTAGGAAATGTGAAAGGACTTTTCTTTTACTCTGCTGTGATGTATCATAAGAGAGTAAAACAAACCAACCTTCAAAATCTGGAAATGCAAGGCCTCAGAATTTGGACAGAGGAGAATTCTGTGCCTTCTCCATCTCTATTTTCTTTTAGTTCAAAAGAAACTTTTGCTAGTTCAAGAGAAATTGAACTAGCAAGAGTAATCACATCCTTTAGGTAAGAGTTGAGTCTCTTGGAGGGCTTGGGGGTCTGGCTTTCCACAAAGCCCATGCCTTGAGCAAAATGCCCCCACCCCCTCCTCACCCTTACCTTCAATCAGAGCTCTTATCAAATAATTATTATCAAAGTATTCTTTTGAGTTAAAGATAGTTCATTCATACACTACTGCAGATGCTAATAGGAATGGGAAGGAGAATAGGAAAAAGGATAAGGCGAAGGAAAATGTTGTGGACTAAGTTGTGGCCCCCGCAATTCATAGGTTGAAGCTCTAACCCCTATGTGACTGTATGTGGAAACATGGCCTTTAAGGAGATGATGAAGGTTAAATGAGGTCATAGAATGGGGCCCTAATCCAATAAGACTGGTGCCCTTATAAGAAGAGGAAGAGACATGGGACGTGGACACAGAGAAAAGGCCCGTGAGGACACAGCGAAAAGGTGGCCATCTGCAAACCAAGGAGAGGGGTGTCAGGAGAAACCAACCCTGCCAACATCTTGACCCTGGACCCCCAACCTCAAGAGCCATGAGAAAATAAATTGTGGTTGTTTGAGGCATCTGCTCGTGGTACTTTGTCAGAGGAGTTAGTCCAAGCAGACTAATACGGAAGCTATGTTTATTAATCATCCACGAAGTGTCAAGCGCTGAGATCAACACTCAGTGCATCCATTAAATGAATCTTCGCAATAGCCCTGCAAGGTAGGTAATGTAGAGACAACTGAAGCTCAGAGAGAAGCAACTGGCTCAAGGTCACCCAATGCATGACTCTAAAATTGAACTCATGCCTACTTGATTTCAAATGTAAACTGTTTTCATTGTATTCGAGGTTCTGAAATATTGGTGTGCTGTGCAGAATCATCGGGGAGCTTGTGGAAACTTCAGAGGCTTCTATCCAACTCAGGACCTGCTGAATGAGCTGAGGATGGGACCTGCCCTCTCTGCTTTTCCTAAGCTCCCAGGGGAAGGCAATTCACAACACTGCCATCATTTACGAGGCTGTGTGAGCCAGTCTCCTGCCTGGTGGTTTTTCAGGGTTCTGTGGGTAGAAAAGCAGCTGTCTGAACTGCTAATTTACCATCTTTCTTCACCTCTCAACTTTACTAGAATTCCAGGAGATATGGTTTTCATTAGCTTTTATGGAGGAAGTCTCCAGCAACATCAATTTAAAATACAAAAATCCACTCTGATCTGGCCCATAATTGTGGGTAATCACACAGCTATATGGTCCTGAGTTTCTGAGGGTTCATCCTACTCTACATTCTGAGGGATCCATATTCGAGTGTAAAAATTATCAGTACGGAAATCTCTGCAGTCTCTGACCCATTTGCTGTCAGCCACATCCAGTACAACAAAATTTCAGCAACACAAAAATGCAGCATTGTTTTTGGAAAATGAATACTCCTTAATTCTTAATATTTTCTGAGTTTGGAATTCTCTTCATTGTATTCTCATAAAGTTGTATGCATCCATGGTTATTTCTGGCCATTGGATGGTCATTTTGTGCAGTGAAATCAGACAAATACCAGATATTCCCTGGCTATGTCTCCTGAACTCTCTATTCTCATGGAGAAAAATACTCACTTGTTTGAGCCATCTCATTATTTTCTAAACATCAAAGAATATCCTTTCTCAGCACATGTCATATCCCTGAAGGTGTGGATTTGCCAGACCGCTTCGCTATTGATAGAGACAGGAGACAGTCAACGTCTCCGGAAAAAGTCCACCTTCAAGCCTAAAACAGGCTGAAGGCTGAAAAACCGAACAGCTGGTCCTGGATGAAGCCTGCCCTTTCCCGACTGATGCTCTCTTTGTAATGGCCACCTGCGCACTGGGGTAAGGGGATGGAGCCAGGGAAAGTTCACCCTGTTTGCAGTGGGGGAGGAGCCTGGCCTCTTGGGGTCCTGTGTGGTGGCCTGGGATTCAGTCTGTAAGGTGGGGGCCTGCCAGCAGGACTCTCACTTTGCCGAGAGTCATTTCCCTTTTTCCCTTTCACCCAATAAACCCTGCCCCACTCACCCTACAACGTGTCTGTGTGCCTAAATTTTCCTGGTGGTGTGACAAGAACCTGGTTTTTCCTACAACACAATCAGACAGGAACACAATTTGCTAGTATGTGATTTTTCTCGAGGCCCAATTCTTGATTTTTTTCCCCACTATTTTAGGAATGCAGTAAATTCAGAAACTCAGTTTGGCTTCAAGGACTGTTAGCTAGTTTCCTAACTGCATCTCTAGGGAAAAAGAGGGAGTAAGAGGAACCGAGAAGATGGCAAAAATCAATGGAGTCTACGTGAATTATTAGCGCCCTCCCTCCACCAAATATCATGAGGCAGGTTGGAGTGAGCTCTTAGCATATGGGGAGCCAGTGGGCAGTCAGATGCCAATCAATGGTAGGACTGCAGGCAGGGGCATCCTTGCCAACTGCAGGTGAGGACAGAGGCAGCTGGAGGGGAAAGCAGAGCTCCTGCTTTGTTCTAGTTCATCTTTGTCAGAGAGAAACAAACGCGGGAAGAACACCACCCAAAAGAGCCACGGCAGAGAACAGTCTGCAGCACCAAAAGGCAAAGCAGGCTCTGCTGAAGGAACGAGTTTACAATAAGATCACTGAAAGATATATCTTTTTTTTTTTTTTTTTTTGGAGATAGAGTTTCACTCTTGTTGCCCGGGCTGGAGTATAGTGCATCCTCCACCTCCCGGGTTCAAGCGATTCCCCTGCCTCAGCCTCCCAAGTAGCTGAGATTACAGGTGCCCACCACCATGCCCGGCTCATTTTGCATTTTTAGTAGAGACAGGGTTTCACTATGTTGGTCAGGCTGGTCTCGAACTCCTGACCTCAGGTGATCTACTTGCCTCTGCCTCCCAAGGTGCTGGCATTACAGGTGTGAGCCACCATGCCTGGCTGAATTATATACTTTAAAGTGGTGAATTTTATAGCAAGTGAATTATTATCCCCAATTTTAAAAGATTGTAAGAGAAAAAAATCTCCACAAAAGAATTTCATGTTAGACACCCGAAGAAGGAAAAGAAAGGTGTGGAGGAAGAGTAAGGAAGCCCCAAGTGATGGGAGATGCTCACAGCTTGACAAGGGGCAGCCTGGCTCTCAGCGCCCTGTGTCTTCACACAGCAAGTGTCCACGCATGCACCGGGGCAGCTGATGAGTCCCACTTTATGCTGGAGATTCTCATTCCGAAGAGTTGTAGAAAGAAGAGCTTTTGTCCCAAAGCAGCCATAAAGTGGCAGGCTTGCCAAGATTTGATACTTGTGTCTTCCGTGACTACCCAAGGGATAAAAAGGGACCCCTCTTTAGGTCGGGACCATAGGACCACAGCTCTGTTCCTCACATGTGACCTTGCTTCTGCTCAGCCGGGAATCACCCAGCTCCTGACGCTCTGAGATGAATGGCCCTTAGAAAAATCTACTTCATCTCAGTTATAAACGAACCACATGTGCAGCCTCTTTGGAGTCAGTTTAAATCATAAAACCGGCTCCATTGCTCAGTTTTGACCCGTTTGTGCCTGGCCCATTTAGGCTCCTTATCTTAGCACTCAGCCCTTGAGCCAAGAGACCTGCTGGTTCTAACCAAAAGGTCTCAAGGACCCCAGCTGGTGACTGTTGCCCTTCTGTTCCCGCACTTGGAACGTCTTGCACAAGTCTCTGGGCACATGATTCTAGGGCAAGTTTAACATGTCGCGATTCCCATCAAAATTTTTCCATTAAGATCATAGCTGTCTCTCTAATCATGGAAGTTTTCCTTCCAAACATTCCCGTCCCTTCTAGCCCAGGACATTAGTCCTTGCTTCTTGCCTACCTTAAGTGATCAATGCCCAGAAAAGATGAACATGATGCATGAGTAAAACCTCACATTACATTTGGAAGTGCAATGTGGAAATATATGTACCTATAGGAGTAGAAAAGAGAGATTGGCTATCTTTGATGAGGGGCGTGAAGCTAGAACAGGGATCACCCCCACACACACACAAAAAATAGTGCTTTGCTCTTACTATTTCTTTTTTATGTATATCTTTATCATTTAAATGATAGCAAGGCATTCTTCTGAGTGGAGAAAATTTTAATTGCATGAAATAATTCTTATCTGGAGCAAAAAAGGGCATACGGACATAAATAATTTATGAGAATTGAATTAGTTCCCAAAGCCCTCATATTTGAGTCTACTTTTCTTAGAAAGAATATGCTATGCTATATTTGAGATATGTAAGAAAAGGGCTAGGGAATAACATGACGCTCATGTTCTCATCACCCAGCTCAAGCTATGAAACATGACCAGTATAGTGAAGGTGCCCTGTGAACCCCTCCCTTGTGCAGTCTACTCCATAATTCCAAGAGAAGTGAGAACTACTCCTAGTCATTCTGCGGCCAACCCAGTAACTAATGTAGCAGTTGTCCTGTGTGATGCAGATGGAAATTCCAGAAATTGCCTCTCAGGAAGTAGAGAGAAGGAATTTAAGGAAAGCCTCGGGCTGATTAATTACCATTTTGTGTTATCTGCAGTAATGCTTTCCTCCTTTGGCAAGAGGGTATCAGTTGAGAGGATGTCTGAAATAAAATCAGCCAAGGGCTCTGTGTGCAGCAGACCCACACCAGCCGGGCAGTGATTGGCCCTGCTTCCTGTGAACACGTTCACCATGATCACCAGGTCCGCTGTGTCTGGGTGATGAGGAGTTGGCCGTCATCCACTCATTTACTGAATGTACGTCAGGGAAGGCCATCTAATCAGCGTTCCACCGGGAGGCGGCTCTGTGACCCTGTAGTTCAATGACACTGTTGCTTTCTGAAAACTGTAAATCAAAGGAAGCAGAGATTGCTGGTGAATGAAACCTTTTGTGTTCTTTTTATTAGCACTCAAAATTACATTTTCTCTGGTGCATTTTTATGTTTGGTGAGCTCAAGAACAATGGCTGTGTCTTTGGAAATTAATGATGTAATTAAAAAATCTGTCCTCCCCTAGATCCCTTGCTGGTGGTCACAAGGTGTGTTTCATCTTCTTTTTCCAGCAGAGTTGATGAAGCCCAAGTTGATTTTATGTAGATTAGCTAAAGAATGCTCCCAAATGGGTATACATAAGAAATGCACTAAGATTTTTCCAAATGACAATGACTCATCCCTCCCCACACACATACACACACTTTTTGTTTTTGCTAATTACTGCTTCAGGTTTTTGTTGCTATTGTTTATTTTCTTGGAAAATTGCAATGTAAATAATGCACAGTATGTTCATGTACCTGTACGTTGGTGCTAGGTGTGAAAGCACGAGCTTCTGCTCAGTTTATAGTCGCACCTAGAATGGCATAGAAATTATCTTTACAGGCCAGGCGTGGTGGCTCACTCCTGTAATCCCAGCATTTTGGGAGGCCGAAGCGAGCAGATCACAAGGTCAAGAGATCGAGGCCATCCTGGCTAACATGGTGAATGAAGCCTCGTCTCTACTAAAAATACAAAAATTAGCTGGGCGTGGTGGCGGGCGCCTGTAATCCCAGCTACTCGGGAGGCTGAGTCAGGAGAACTGCTTGAACCTGGGAGGTGGAGGTTGCAGTGAGCTGAGATTGGGCCACTGCACTCCAGCCTGGGTGACAGAGCAAGACTCTGTCTCAAAAAACAGAAATTCTCTTTACAAGGATGCAGCGTTCTGCTAACTGCTAGCATCAGCTTTATGTGTCAATTTGAAAAGATTCAGATGCAAAGGGACGGCTAACCCATGCCAGAATGATGCCTGTTATCTCCCCATGTTTAAAGAGAGACCTGCTTATTGGCTCTGCTCCCCACATTGAGGCACCAGGATGGAAATTGAAAAGGATTCATTAATGAAAATATCAGAGGCAGACCTATATTCTTTGGGTTTTTCTCCTTAATACCATCCACAGGATTCCTCTAACTTGAAAATTTTTAAACATAATGAAAGCATCCAGTGAAAACAACTGAAACATATTCTTTATCTATCTATCTAAAAATCATAATATATGGCATCTAGAATCATACATATGTTATGCAATTTACTAAAAAGGCAACATAGATATAGCAAATATACCATACATTTCATTCACACTTATGTTTTCAAACTGGCTCCACCACCAGTCTCTGCTCCCTGCCCCTGCTCCCCGCAGGCTGGCCGGGAGAGCAGGGGATGAGGTGTTTCTGCCCTGATTCTCTTCTTTCACCATCCTGATTAAGTGTCTCTGATGTACTCCTCAGTCTCATCCGCATTTCATGCCGATGTGGTCATGACATTTGTCCTAACAAATCAGATAATAGAATATATGGGCCATAATTATTTTGCCCTCATTTTATAGACAGAAGAAATGAGGCCAGAGATGCTATGACTTGCCCAAGATTCCTTAATGCTGAAGTCAGAGGGCAGAATTCTGAATTCCTTGTACCCGGGCGCCATTCTCCTCCCTAGAGAACCCTTGTCTTCAAAGGGAGACTGGACAATGCTCATTAAGGAAGGGCTAATTGACTAGGGCACGTAGGGGGAACTCCCACCACTGCCTAAAGGCATAGAGTGTCAGGAGAAAACACCTACCTCATAGGCCTCAGCTTCGACGTCGTACATTTCAGTAGAGACAGTAAAACCATATACTTAGAATGTTTTCACCAAGACTTGAGAATTGACATTTGCTTCAACAAACGTCTGTTTCACAGAATCTCAGAAAACCTTAAGTCCTGTGGATTTCCACCATGTTTTTATTTGTCACTGTTTCTCAGCAATTGCGTCAACATTTCAGGCCAGCTGGAGATAGGCCAGAAAAATGAGAACATTAGCCAGAAGAGTCTGATGCCCTTGATTTCATACCTGCTTTCATGGAGTTAACGTCAGGCTTTTATCTTTTCTTTTTTTTTTTTTTTATTTTTTGGCCAGTGATGATTAATCTTTGTAATGGTTCAGTTTTCTTTTGCCACAGCTTGTCTAAAATACTTTTCTCGCATAGTCTTCTGGTGAAAAAAATTACTAAGACAACAAATGAATAGAAAGGGAAATTTTTAGCCATTTCCACGGAATGAGGCTAAACTCAGGGCCCAGTTTTACCTTCCCTTTTAATGGGACTGGTGCCAACCAGGTAAAACTCTGCAAGCAAAGCAGGGAGATGTCACTCTACCAGAGTGAAGCTGATTGTCCTTCTCCTGACAGAGGGCACTCTGGAAGCGGCTGCCACATGCTGTGCCTGCCATTGCTCCAGAGATGATGGGCTGGTTGCCCTTTCTAGCCTCACACGTTGGTCAATCCTCTCAACACTGCATTTTGGAAGACAGTTCATGAGACGGAGCTACTACTCCTCTGCCTTAACGTGAGAAGGTTTTTGATGGGAGAGAACGGGGTGTAGCCTCCTCTGGAATAGTCCTTGTATTCCTCCTACGTCTGAAGTTCGTTCTGATGATCATACAAGGGAGTGTTTAACATAGCAGGGAGTGTTCAGGGCAATGCTCTTTGTCCCTTTCAGGCTGACAGGGCTCTGGCTAATTTCTGAGAGGCCAAGTCGTGAGCAGTGAGGCCCCATCCCTGGAATGCCATGTGGACACATTATGGTGTTGGGAATTTTTCCTGGCCTGGGGGCGATGTGTACCCACCTTCAGAAGACTGAGAGCTCCTGGAGCGGAGGAGGCCTCTGGTTTACAGATCCCTTTTCCCACTCCGAGTTCACGGTCCTCATGTAGGTAAGAAGTTCTGGGTAGACTGCTTGCATGAGGCAGACCAGAGTGTCCTGTGGTATCAAAAATAAGTCCAGCTTTTTTTTTTTTTTTTTTTTTGAGACACTTTGTCACCCAGGCTGGAATGCAGGGGCGTGATCTTGGCTCACTGCAGCCTCGACCTCCCAGGTTCAAGCAATCCCCCTGCCTCAGCCCCCCAAATAGTTGGTACTGTAGGCTCTCACCACCAGAGCTGGCTAATTTTTTTTTTTTTTTGAGATGGAGTCTTGCTCTGTTGCCCAGGCTGGAGTACAGTGGCCCAATCTCAGCTTACTGCAAACTCCACCTCCCGGGTTCAGGTGATTCTCCTGCCTCAGCCTCCCGAGTAGCTGGGATTACAGACGTGAACCACCATGCCTGGCTAATTTTATACTTTTAGTAGAGACGGGGTTTCTCCATGTTGGTCAGGCTGGTCTCGAACTCCCAACCTCAGGTGATCTGCCCATCTCAGCTTCCCAAAGTGCTGGAATTACAGGCGTGAGCCACCATGCCCGGTCAATTTTTGTAGTTTTTTTTAGAAATGAGGTTTCACAATGTTGCCTAGGCTGGTCTTGAACTCCTGAGCTGAAGGGATCCACCCACCTTGGCCTCCCAACGCGCTGGGATTATAGGCGTGAGCCACCGCCCCCAGCCAGTCCAGCCATTTTCAACTACCAAATTGGATTTCTCATTCACACTTCCTGTGCGTCAAAGTTTGGCTGCAGCTCTGTTGAACGCACCTTCCCTTTGGGCCCCAGACTGCCGTCACAGCCTGTGTGTAGGACATGGCTGGTTAACTCAGCAGATGGGAAGGAGGACTTGAAAATCATGGCCCTGCTCCTAAAGCATCTCCCTGGAATGGGCGCAAGGCACTCCTGCTCGTGGTTCATTGGCCAAAGCAACTCATATGGCCACTGTTAGGTGGGGACTTATAAGCCTCCCACCGGCAAGGAGAGTGGATACTTGTGAATAACAAAACAATTAGTAATGCTAATTAAATGCTTGGTCTTTAGTATTCAGCACTTCCAGTTCATTCAGCACTTCCAGTTCACTAGCCATTTGGTAGACCACTGACCACCAAACATGCCCATTCTTAGCTGTTGCCAAAACCACTATTAGTTGGTTCTTGGTCTCCTTTGAACTACATCTGTCTAGACTAATTTTTTCCTTTACCCTTAATTACATGAATAATGCATAAATATATTTTTTGTTGTAAAATATTCAAACAATAAAACTAAAATAACACTATGGTGGTTTCCATAAAATTAAAAATAGAACTGTCATATGATCCAGCAATCTCAGTACCGATTATACTGTAGTTTCCCCCCCTTATCTGTGGTTTCAGCTACCCATGGTCAACCTTAGTCTGAAAATGTTAAATGGGAAATTCCAGAAATAGACAATTCATGAGTTATAAATCACTTGTCATTCTGAGTAGTGTGATGAAATCCCACTAGGTCAGTTCTATCCCACCCAGGACATAAATCCTCTCGTTTTCCAGTGTCTACACTCCCTATTCATGAGTCACTTGGTAGCTATCTCGGTGGTGCTGTGTTTAAGTAATCCTTATTACACTTAATGATGGCACCAAAGTGCCATAGTAGTAATACTGACATATTGGTTATAACTGTTTTGTTTTATTATCAGTTCTTGCTGTTAATCACTTACTGTGCCTAATTTATAAATTAAACTTGATCGTAAGTATGTCATGTATAGGGAAAAAAAACACAGTAAGGTTTGATACTATCTGCAGTTTCAGGCAGCCCCTGGGGGTCTTGCAATGTATCCTGAGGAACAAGTAAGCAGGGATTACTTGTTCTAAAAGAAGTGAAAGCAGGATCTCAAACTTGTATTTGTACACCCATGTTCAAAGGGTGGCTGTTGTATCCATTGACAGATGAATGAATAAATGAAATGTGGTGTATCCATACAATGAAATACTACTCAGCCTTAAAAAAGGAGGAAATCCTGACACATGCACAATGTGAAGACATTATGCTAAGTAAAGCATGCCAGTCAGAAAAAGACAAATACTATGTGTTAGGAAGATTTGGGACAGGGTCTGGGTTTCACTATGTGATTCTATTTATATGAGATGTCTGAAATAGTCAAATTCATAGAATCGGAAAGTAGAATGGTGGTCACCAGGAGTTGGAGGGAGGGGAAAATTGGAGTCTGTTGTTTTGTATTTTTTATTTATTTATGTATTTATGCGTGTATGTACGTATGTACGTATTTATTTATTTATTGTGAGACAGAGTCTTGCTCTGTGGCCCAGGCTGGAGAGCAGCAGTGCCATCTTGGCTCACTGCAACCTCCACCTCCAAGGTTCAAGCGATTCTCCTGCTTCAGCCTTCTGAGTAGCTGGGATTACAGACACCCTCTACCATGCCCAGCTAATTTTTGTATTTTTAACAGAGATGAAGTTTCAGCATGTTGACCAGGCTGGTCTCAAACTCCTGACCTCAAGTGATTCATCTGCCTCGGCCTCCCAAAGTGCTGGGATTACAGGCGTGAGCCACTGTGCCCAGCCTGGGTTTGTTGTTCAGTAGGCACAGCGTTTCAGTTTTGCAAAATGAAAAAAGTCTGGAGATCTGTTGCACAATAAAGTGAATACACTGAACACTGCTGAACTGTACACTTGAAAATGATTAAGATGGTAAATTTCATGTGCTTTTTACCACAATTAAAATTTTTTTAAATTTTAAAATAAAAAATAAGGTAAGGGTTTCATGACCACCTTCCAATCGCATTTACCTCACCACAGGTAACATCGGCTTACCAATTTGGAGTGCATATTTTTTAAATACTTTAAGTTCTGTGATACATGTGCAGAACATGCAGGTTTGTATATTTCTTTTTATTGGTTTCAAACAACTTATTTATTTCTGCCTTAATTTCCTTATTTACCCAGTAGTCGTTGAGGAGCAGGTTGTACAGTTCCCATGAAGTTGTGCAGTTTTGAGTGAGTTTCTTAATCCTGAGTTCTAATTTGATTGCACTGTGGTCTGAGAGACTGTCATGATTTCTGTTCTTTTGCATTTCCTGAGGAGTGTTTTACTTCCAATTATGTGGTCCATTTTAGAATATGTGCTATGTGGTGCTAACAATGTATATTCTGTTGATTTGGGGTGGAAAGTTCGGTAGATGTCTATTAGGTCCACTTGGCGCAGAGCTGAGTTCAAGTTCTGAATATCCTTGTTAATTTTCTGTCTTGTTGATCTGTCTAATATTGACAGTGGGGTGTTAAAGTTTCCCACTATTATTGTGTGGGAGTCTAAGCCTCTTTGTAGGTCTCTAAGAACTTACTTTATGAATCTGGGTGCTCCTGTATTGGAATGCATGTATATTTAAGACAGTTAGCTCTTCTTGTTGCATTGATCCCTTTACCATTATGTAATGCCCTTCTTTGTATTTTTTAATCTTTGTTGGTTAAAATCTGTTTTATCAGTGGCTAGGATTGCAACCCCTGCTCTTTTTTTTGCTTTACATTTGCTTGGAAAATATTCCTTCATCCCTTTATTTTGAGTCTATGCCTGTCTTTGCACATGAGATGGGTCTCCTGAATACAGCACACTGATATTTCTTGAGTCTTTATCCAATTTGCCAGTGTGTCTTTTAACTGGGGCATTTAGCCCATTTACATTTAAGGTTAATATTGTTATGTATGAATTTGATCCTGTCATTATGATGCTAGCTGGTTATTTTGCCCTTTAGTTGATGCAGTTTCTTCATAGTGTCAATGGTCTTTACAATTTGGTATGTTTTTGCAGTGACTGGTACCGGTTGTTCCTTTTCATATTTAGTGCTCCTTCAGGAGTTTTGTAAGGCAAGCCCAGTGGTGACAAAATCTCTGAGCATTTGCTTGTCTGTCAAGGATTTTATTTCTCCTTCACTTATGAAGCTTCGTTTGGCTGGATATGAAATTCTGGGTTGAAAATTCTTTTCTCTAAGAATGTTGAATATTGGCTCTCACTCTCTTGTGGCTTGTAGGGTTTCTGCTGAGAGATCCTCTGTTAGTCTGATGGGCTTCCCTTTGTGGGTAACCCAACCTTTCTCTCTGGCAGCTCTTAACATTTTTTTCCTTCATTTTAACCTTGGTGAATCTCACGATTATGTGTCTTGGGTTGCTCTTCTTGAGGAGTATCTTTGTGGTTTTCTCTGTATTTCCTGAATTTGAACATTGGCATGTCTTGCTATGTTGGTGAAGTTCTCCTGGATAATATCCCGAAGTGCTTTCCAACTTGGTTTCATTCTCCCTGTCACTTTCAGGTATACCAATCAAACATAGGTTCGGTCTTTTCACATAGTCCCATATTTCTTGGAGGCTTTGCTCTTTCCTTTTCATTCTTTTTTCTCTAATCTTGTGTTCGTGCTTTATTTCATTAAGTTGATATTCAATCTCTGATATCCTTTCTTCTGCTTGATCAATTTGGCTATTGATACTTGTGTATTCTTCATGAAGTTCTCGTGCAATGTTTTTCAGTTCTACCAGGTCATTTATGTTCTTCTCTAGACTGGTTATTCTAGTTAGCGGTTCCTCCAACCTTTTATCAAAGTTCTTAGCGTCCTTGCATTGGGTTAGAACATGCTCCTTTAATGCGGAGGCATTTGTTATTACCCACATTTCGAAACCTACTTCTGTTAATTCATCAAACTCATTCTCCATCCAGTTTTGTTCCATTGCTGGCAAGGAGTTGTGATCCTTTGGAGGAGAAAGGCATTCTGGTTTTTGGCATTTTCAGTCTTTTTTTTGCTGGTATTTCCCTCATCTTCGAGGATTTATCTACCTTTGGTTTTCGCTGTTGGTGACCTTCGGATGGAGTTTTTGCGTGGTTGTCCTTTTTGTTGATATTGATGCTATTGCTTTCTGTTTGTTAATTTTCCTTCTCACAGTCAGGTCCTTCTTCTGCAGGTCTGCTGGAGTTTTCTGGGGGTCCACTCCAGACCATGTTTGCCTGGGTATCACCAGTGGAGGCTGCAGAACTGCAAAGTTTGCTGCCTGCTCCTTCCTCTGGAAGCTTTGTCCCAGAGGGGCACCCTCCGGATGCCAGCAGGAGCTCTTCTGTGTGAGGTGCCTGTTGACCCCTGTTGGGAGGTGTCTCCCCATCAGGAGGCACGGGGGTCAGGGACCCACTTGAGGAAGCAGTCTATCCCTTAGCAGAGCTCAAGTGCTGTGCTGGGAGATCTGCTGCTCTCTTCAGAGCTGGCAGGCAGAAATGTTTATGTCTGTTGAAGCTGTACCCACAGCTGCCCCTTCCCCCAGGTGCTCTGTCCTAGGGAGATGAGAGTTTTATCTATAAGCCCCTGACTGGGCCTGCTGCCTTTCTTTCAGAGATGCCCTGCCCAGAGAGGAGGAATCTAGAGAGGCAGTCTGGCTGCAGAGGTTTTGAGGTGCTGTGGTGGGCTCCACCCAGTCTGAACTTCCTGGCAGCTTTGCTTACACTGTGAGGGGAAAACCACCTACTCAAGCCTCGGTAATGGCAGACACCCCTTTTCCCACCAAGCTCCAGTGTTCCCAGGTCAACTTCAGATTGCTGTGCTGGCAGCGAGAATTTCAAGGCAGTGGATCTTAGTTTGCTGGGCTCTGTGGGGGTGGGTTCCAATAAGCAAGACCAATTAGCTCCCTGGCTTCAGCCCCCTTTACAGGAGAGTGAACGGTTCTGTCTTGCTGGCATTCCAGATACCACTGGGGTATGAAAAAAACTCCTGCAGCTAGCTCCGTGTCTGCCCAAACAGCTGCCCAGATTTGTGCTTGAAACCCAGGGCCCTTGTGGCTTAGGCACCTGAGGGAATCTCCCAGTCTGTGGGTTGGGAAGACCTTGGGAAAAACGTAGTATCTGGACCAGATAACACAGTCCCTCATGGCACAGTCCCTCATGGCTTCCCTTGGCTAGGGGAGGGAGTTCCCCCACCTCTTGTGCTTCCCAGGTCAGGCGATGCCCCACCCTGCTTCTGCTCACCCTCCATGGGCTGCACCCACTGTCTAACCAGTCCCAGTGGGATCAACCAGGTACCTCAGTTGCGTACGTAGAAATCACCCACCTTCTGCATTGGTCTCCCTGGGAGCTGCAGACTGGAGCTGCTCTTATTCAGCCATCTTGCCCGGGAGTCTGGAGTGTATTCTTACAGGTATTTTAAAATGTGTTTACATACATACCAACATCAGCAAAAATAGAAGTAAACAGTTTTGTGTAGATTTTTAAATTTAACATAGTATATTACATAACATGGTATTTACCAACAATATGCTTTTAAAATTTAACAGTATATGTGTTAGATATATTTCAGTGCTCATATATACTGTTCAAGCTTTTTAAAAATTGCCACAATGAGCCATAGTATAAAAGTATAACAGATTATTTAACCATTCTTAATGGACATTTAAGTTGGTTTCCAATTTTTTCACTGCTACAATCAATATTTTGAGTTTATGTGCAAGTACTTCTCTACATTAGATAACTAGAAGTAGATTTTTGGATCATCTAGTATGTGTATTTAATATTTTAATTTCTACTGCCATGTTGTACTCCAAAAGAACTGTACCACTTATAATGCAGGAAAATACCATTTCCTCACCTCCTCATTAATGCTTGCTAAGATCAGTCTCTTCCATTTTTGCCAAACTGATGGCTGGAAGTGATATCTCATTGCTCCTCTAATTTGCATTTCCTTGATTGCTGTTGAAATTGAGGATCTTTTCCTTTAGTTGCTGGTCATTTGCATGTTTTCCTCTAAATTGTCTTTTTAGATTCTTTGTCCACTTTTCTTTTGCGTTTTCTCTTACTGATTTGTAAGAATTGCTTATATATTCTGTATATTCATCTGCTGTCTCTTATTATATATGTTGCAAATACCATCTTGCACCATTTATTTTCCAGCATCATTTATTGAATTTTTTACTTACTGGTCCCAAATGCAGCCTTTGTCATTTACTAAATTTCTATACATACATAGGTCTGTTTCTAGACTCTAAATTATGTTCCATTGATGTCTTTATTTCCTTCCTTATGTCACACTTTTTAAATTATTATAACTTATAGTGTACTTTTATAGCCTCCTTAGTCTCCTATTTCAAAATAGACTTTTCTGGTCTGGCACATATTCTCTTCCAAATAAAAATATAAAAACATTTGACATATGTTGTAAGATTTGAGATGGGGAGAAGGTTTTGAGTGGTATTGCAAAGAATTTATAGATCAATTTGGGGATAATTGACATTTTTAAAATATTGAGTCATCCAAATAAGGAACATGGTATAACTCTCCATTTATTCAGATTTTTTTTGTCTTTAATAAGTTTTATTTTTTTATACTTATGAATGTTATATTTTGCTTATTATTCCTAGGAATTTTAGAGGTTTTATTGGTGGTGTAAATGCAATTATTTTTTCAATTTCTAATTGGTTTTGGTAAGCAAATTGAGAAGCTATTACTTTTCATATGTTGATTTTATGTGCATTCACATTGTTGAACTCTGGCTAAATAGGGTTTTAATTTATTTTCTTGGACTTCATGGGTGGATAATTATGTTATTCTAAATCAAAGACATTTTTGGTTTTTCTTGTCAATATTCATGTTTTTGTTTATTCCTTATCACATTGGCTAAGGATGTCCAGCACAGAGAATGATGCAACAGCCTTTCCTTGTTCCGTTAATAGTAATGCTTCTAATTTTTCATCATTTATTATGGTACTTGCAATAGATTTCTGTCATATGTACCTATTAAATCAGACTCCCAATAAGAAATTGATAACATTTTGAAATAGCATAATCTGAGAAGAGTTTGTTTATAAAGAGTCGATCCTCATTATTCACGATTCTATATTTGCAAATTTACCTACTTGTTAAAATTTATTTGTAACCCTATAACCAGTAACCACCTTACTTTCTCAGTAATTCATGAACATTTATACACAGAATGGTGAAAAACAAATGGAGTCACCAATGTGCATCTTCCCAGCTGATGTCAAACAAGGTGTCATCTGCCTTCTTGTTTAAGCTCTCATAAATAAACATGCATTTTTTCATGGTTTATTTAGTGCCACATTTTGTTGAATTTCTGTGCTTTTTCTTGTGATTTTTCTGTTTAAAATGGCCCTGAAACACATTGCTGAGGTGCTGTCTATTTAGAGAAAGAAGGTGTTGACGAAAAGAGTCAAACTCTGCAAAATATTTTAAGAGATTTATTCTGAGCCAAATATGAGTGACCATGGCCCATGACACAGCCCTTAGGAAGTCCTGAGAACATGTGCCTAAGGTGGTTGGGATATAGTTTGGTTTTATATACTTTTGGGAGGCATGAGACATGAATCAAATACATTTAAGAAATACATTGGTTTGGTTCAGAAAGGTGGGACAACTCAAAGCGGGGCTTCCAGGCTATAGGTAAATTTAAACATTTTCTAGTTGACAATTGGTTGAGTTTATTTGAAGACCTGGGATCAATAGAAAGGAAATGTTCAGGTTAAGATAAAGGATTATGGAGACCAAGTTTTATTGTGCAGAGGGAGCTCGCAGATAGCAGACTTTAGAGAGAGCGGTTGTAAAATGTTTCTCATCGTACTTAAAATGGTGCCTGACTCTTGGTTGATTATCTCCTGGATTTGGAAAGGAAGGAAGGAAACCAAAGGGGAAAGGGGATTTTCTATAGAATGTAGATTTTCCCACAAGACACTTTGCAGGTCAAGTTTAAGATATGGCAGAGAAACATATTTTGGAGTAGAACATTTTGATTTTCTTTCTCATTATTTCAGAGTTAGATTGGAAAGTAAGTCACGATATACAAGGTTGAATAAAACCCATCTGATGAGAATTTATGGTTTGTAGGGCATGATTCCCCAGACTCCTTAGATAGGAATTTCAGCAAGATAAAAAAAAATCAGAATTTAGCCCTCAAAGGCTATGATGTGCCTTAAGGAGAAAATACGTGTGTTGGAGAAGCTTCATTCAGGCATGAGTTATGGTATAAGGCTGTAAGTTCAATGTTAACAAGTCAATGATATAGATTAAATATGTGTAAGAAACACATAGAAAGCAAGGTTATGTATTGATTGGTTAATGAAAATATTTGACCACAGGCTCTCAGGTACCTAACTTTATATTTCCTCTAGGTGTGATGATTCGGTATTTCTTAATTCAGTGTTTGTAGTGACTTTGTAGGACAGATCTACGTACAATAACAAGAATTTGCTGTATTGACAAAGGTTCAGGTAAAGGGTACCACAAAGGGTAGAGAAGCAATCCAGGGCTCAGGAGCAGCAGCACACTCAACACCTCTAAGGCAGAGGGATGAAGAGGGAGCAGGTGCCAGAACGCAGAAGGAAGAGTCCTGTGGAGTCTGCTGCCTTGAGAGCTCCAGCAACTACTCAGGTGACTTTGCGGGGAGGAGACCCAGAAACAAATACCCTGACCCACTCTCCTCCTTCCTCCATCTTTTTGGTGAATTTCCTGTTAGTCAGTTTCAGCAGGAAACCAGAGGACACACCAGGCAAGTAGAAACCTTTGCCAGGGTCTCTGCAGATGAGTGAAAACTGGAACTTACGGGCCCAGGGAATACAGTCAGCATGGTGCATCAGTTGAAGGAAGGGTCTCTATATCCCCAACTTACTAAATAGCCTTGATTTTTCTTAAAAAAAAAAAAAAAGGAATGTCACACTTTTTTTTCAGCATTTATAGTTTCTCCTTTAATCTGTTAAGGTTAGAATTGTATTAATAGATTTTCTAATGTGAAACTACCTTCAATTACTGGATAATTTGTCTTATCTTTTTAATAACCTAAGTCAATTTGTTAATGTCTTATTTTGGATGTTTTTGCAGGGATGGTCAATTGCAAGTGAAATTGGGCTCTAGTTTTCCTTTCTAGTTTTAGTACCATGGTAAATCTAGCCTCCAAAAATTATGTTAGACGATTTCCATTTTTCTACTCTGTAATAGTTTTTATAATGTTGGAATTATCTCTTCCCTGAATATTTTTTAGAACTGTGAACACTTTCTGAGCATTTTTTTCTTATAGTTTCGTCAAATTTCATTTTCTTCCTTTACTTTTTCTTTATTATATTATTCTTTAATCCCCCAAAATGCATGCAGTAATATGCACAACAACTTTAAAATAGACATAAAAAGTAAAGATGCTCTCCTTGTTCCTGCTGTGTTACTACCCACTAAGATGACCAATATTGATATCTTGGGTGCATCCTTTCCCACCCTGTTCCACACTCACTCAAATGTACACAAATAAGTAAAGTGTGCATTTTTTTAATGGATCACATTGTACACTTTGTAAAAAGTAAAGTAGAGGTTCCTCTTCAAAGATTTTCCTCCCCATTTAATTAGGAATAAATAGTAACTTCTCTTAGAAGCAACATTTATTCAAAGACTTGTGCTAACATTCTTAAATATCTGCTAGCCATGATAAAGAAATCAATGTACTTTATGTTCTTAGCTCCCACAATTTAGCTTCAATATTTGCCCTGGCATGCTTATACTGGTCCAAGCAAGCATTAGGTCATAGCCTGTTCCTCTTCCTTATTTGAAGGTGTTTTTACCTTTCTCAGTCTTCCACAAGTTACTTCCTCTTTCCTTTGTTCTCCTCTACTTTTGCCTCCTTTAAAAAGTTCTAAGTTGCTAGCCAATCAGGACAAATACAGAATGTGAGGTCCTGTTCCAGCCAATAGAAACCAGACACAGCAGTAAAGTGGACACGTCAGGTTATAAATGACCCTGTCTCCTTTGTTCAGTGTACTATCATGGCACAAATGCTGGTGAGTGTACCCTTTCTGCAGAAAGTATAAAAATGGCCTTGCCGAGTAAATTAAATTTATATTCAAGTGCTATTTCCTTACAGCACTGGGGAACAAGCATTTCAAACACCATTATTCTGCAATTTCTTTTATTCTCTGCAACCAGTATATAATTAATATCCTTCCAGGTAATGAAGATAGTGTAACTGATTGTGTGTAATAGCTGCCTAATAGTCCATTGTATGAACATACAATGGGTTAATTGCACATCTGCCATTCCTTTATAGATGGAGAGTTAGGTTTTCTTTCTTTCTTTCTTTGAGATGAAGTCTCACTGTTGCTGGAGTGCAGTGGCATGATCTTGGCTCAGTGCAACTTCTGCCTCCTGGGTTCAAGCAATTCTTCTGTCTCAGTCTCCTGAGTAGCTGGGACTACAGGTACTCACCACCACACCTGGCTAATTTTTGTATTTTTAGTAGAGATGGGGTTTCACTATATTGGTCAGGCTGATCTTGAACTCCTGACCTCAAGTGATCTGCCTGCCTTGGCCTCCCAAAGTGCTGGGATTACAGATGTGAGCCACCACGCCCAGTCCTTTTTGTTGTTGTTACTACAAATATTGTCTCTGTAAATATTTTTGTATACCAGTACTTTTATTTCTATAAAACAGATTCTGAAAAAAGTGGGATGACTGAGTAAGGAGAATGTAAATTAACAAGATGCAAAACAAGGCTCAATTCTAGCCTGAGGTTCCAGGAGTCAGAGTAAAGAAGTGGTGATGCTTTTCCCATTCTGTAGGGTCCTGCAACAGAATATGCAGGGCTTGCAAAGGAGCGGTTAAGGGCTGGTTTCAAAAGCCAGAGGGCAACAGCCACTTAAGAGTCAGAGGGTAGAAGAGGCTGGGATTGAGGGAGGCTTTTTTGGAGAGGGTTCTTGGAGGGCTGTGGCAGTTTCCTTCTCATGGCCCCAGGGGGCAGGGAAAAGGGCCCTTTCCCCTCATCTCAAACTGGTGAGAAGAGCTTCAGGAGACCACAGGGAGAACTACAGATGTGTCCCCTGAAGTTTGAGATCACAGTAAAGGGTTTCTAATTCTTGCCCCCCAAAATAATTCTCCAGGTGAAGGGCTGACTGCAGTCCCCTAAGGCAGCAAAGCGAAAAACTGTATTGGCCTGCACCACACTTTCACTGATGCAGGGGACAGGGAACTGTGGGTGCTTCCTGTGGACTAGAAGTAGTCTATGCAAGACAGAGGTGGCCTGGAGCAATTATGAATCTTATTCAAGAGGTTCCTCGCTTTTACCTCTTGGCTATTATGAATAATAATGCTTTGAATAGAGATGTCCAGATATAGTCATACATCACATAAGGGCATTTTAGTCAACAATGAACTGTATGTAAAACAGTGGTTCCATAAGATAATAATGGAGCTGAAAAATTCCTATCACCAAGTGACATCATAGCATAATAATGTTGTAGCACGATTACTGTATTTTTTTTAGACAAAGTCTTGCTCTGTCACCAGGCTGGAGTGCGGTGGCACGATCTCAGCTCACTGCAACTTCCGCCTCCCAGGTTCAAGCAATTCCCCTGCCTCAGTCTCCCAGGTAGCTGGGACTACAGGCACGTGCCACCACGCAAGGCTAATTTTTTGTATTTTAGTAGAGACAGGTTTCACCATGTTGGCCAGGACAGTCTCGATCTCCTGACCTCATCATCTAGCCACCTTGGCCTCCCAAAGTGCTGGGATTACAGGCGTGAGCCACTGAGCCCGGCCAACTCTATTTTAAAATTAAATTTAGTGTAGTCTAAATGTACAGTGTTTCATAATATCCTAGGCTTTTACATCCTCACCACTTATTTGCTGACTCACTCAGAGAAACTTCCAGTCCCCAAGTTCTATTCATGGTAAGTGCCCTATGTAGGTACACCAATTATTTTTATTTTCTGAATTATGTTTTTACTGTCTCTTTCTATATTTAGATATGTTTAGATACCTGGGTACTTACCATTGTGTTACAATTGCCTACAATATTCAGTAAGGAAACATGCTGTGTATAGTACAGGTTTGTAGCCTAGGTTTATAGTAGGCTCTATTTTCTAGGTTTGTGTAAGTATGCTCTATGATGTTCACACAACGATAAACTGCCTAACGATACATTTCTGAGAATGTATTCCCATCATTAAATGACACATGATTGTAGCTGAGTCTTTGCTTTCATTTCTTTTGGGTATATATCCAGAGAGGGGATTGTTGAACCATATAGTAATTATATGTTTCGTATTTTGGGAAACCACACACTGTTTTCCATAGTAGCTGCACCATTTTACATTCCCACCAACAATGCACAAGGATTCTAATTTCTGTGCATCTTCACCAACACTTATTTTCTGGTTTTTTTTTTTTTTTTGATAACAGCCACCATAATGGGTGTGATCAATTGAGTTTCAGTGATTATATTTTTCATTGCTAGAGTTCTATTCCATTTTTAAAAAACATCTATTATTTCTTTAACACTGCTAAAGATAGTTATTTTTTATCCTGGGTGTGATATTTCTCTATCTGAAGTTTTTGCACATCTGTTTCTGTTGTCGCTTGTTACTGATTATTTCAGTGATGGTGCCTTTTTAGTCTGTGTTTAGTTGGTTTAAAATTAGGAGTTGATCATTTTATTTAGGCATTTATTCATGGGAATTTTTCCCATGTACCCTTGCTTGAAGGTACACTCTTTTAAATAAGATTTGTGTTTGTTTTTGCCAGCAACTAGGAGGCACTGCCAATATGAGACTTCTTTAAATTTAATCCTGGCTTGAGACTGTTCAGATCATTACCAGTATGAACTTGTACCAAAATTTACATGGGGTCCAGATCGAGGTGATGAATTCTCAATAAAGACTGCTATTACCCCTCCAATAAGTGTCAAGTTCAAGACAAGGAGGTTTCTCCATTGTTTCCATTTGCATATCAGTTTTTATTTCTTTTTCATCCCATCATGAAACATTGCCCTTGGGGTCCCAGCTAAATGCAGAAGAGGGTATCTCCTTATAGGAGTAAATCTTATAAGATTTACTAATTTTAGTAGATGCTCAGATTTATTTCCTTGCCTGGACCTAATTTGAGAGATATTTTATATTCCCAGTGGATAAAAGGACTACAGCAAAGGTATACATTCTTCTTAAATTCATATGTAGTCTTAAAGTAATTCCATTCAACATTCCAGAGTTCTGTGTATGGCAAGGAAGAATGTGGTGAAATGATTCTCAGAATAAATCAGCGTGAAAAATAAGAATTTTAGAAAGAGAAATGGGAAGACAGAAGACTTTACCTACTTGATAGCAAGCTACATCACTAAGTTGTCCAAAGAAAAATGATATAATAATTAACAAGAATTCCATAGAAGAGCCTAAATAGAGTAAACCCCCAAAACATAAGCTTAATGTTTGATAAACGACTCATCACAAGTCATTAAGAAATTGATTCTTCAGCAAACGGTGTTTGTAAAATATAAAACTGAGATTCATATTCTTACTTCATTGCATACACTGGAGTAAATTTGTCATAAATTAAACAACTGAAAATAAAAGAAGCTGTAAAATTTATTTTACATGAATGAATGAATAATCTCTAGTCAGAAAAAAACTTTCTAAGGACAGAAACAATTAGAGAAATAACAAAAGGAAAGATAACTAGATACAAATGAAAAGTCCGTACAACAGAAGACGTAAAAACTTAAAGCTAAGAACAACTGCAGGGAAAATTCTTTTTTAATTTTAATTTTAATTTTTTATTTCAGTAGGTTTTTGGGGAACAGGCGGTGTTTGGTTACATTGATAAATTCTTTAGCAGTAAATTGATTTTGGTGCATCTATCACCTGAGCAGTGTACACTGTACCAAATGTGTAGTCTTTTATCCCTCACCCCCTCCCAACCTTTTCCCTGAGTCCCCAAAGTTCATTGTATCATTGTTATGCCTTTGCGTCCTCGTCCTCGTAGTTTAGCTCCCACTTATGAATGAGAACATACGATGTTTGGTTTTCCATTCCTGAGTTGCTTCACTTAGAATAATGGTCTCAAATTCCATCCAAGTTGCTGTGAATGACATTATTTTGTTCTTTTTATGGCTGAGTAGTATTCCATATATATTTTCTTTATCCACTCGTTGATTGATGGGCATTTGGGCTAGTTTCATATTTTTGCAATTGCGCATTGTGCTGCCATAAACGTGTGTGCAAGTATCTTTTTCGTATAATCACTTATTTTCCTCTGGGTAGATATCCAGTAGTAACATTGCTGGATCAAATGGCAGATTTACTTTTAGTTCTTTAAAGAATCAGCACACTGTTTTCCATAGTGGTTGCACTAGTTTACATTTTCAACAGCAGTGTAAAAATGTTTCTTTTTACCACATCCATGCCAACATTTATTATTTTTTAATTTTTTTTATTATGGCCATATTTGCAGAAGTAAGGTGATATTGCATTGTGATTTTGATTTACATTTCCCTGACAATTAGTAATATCAAGCATTTTTTCATATGTTTGTTGGCCATTTGTATACCTTCTTTTGAGAATTGTCTATTCATGTCCTTAGCCCACTTTTGCTGGAATTGTTTGTTTTTTTCTTGCTAATTTGTTTGAGTTCTTCATAGATTCTGGATATTAGTCCTTTGTCAGATGCATATTTGTGAAGATTTTTGCCACTCTGTGGGTTGTCTGTTTACTCTGTTGATTTTTTCTTTTGCTGTGCAGAAGCTTTTTAGTTTAATTAAGTCCCATCTATTTATCTTTGTTTTTGTTGCATTTGCTTTTGGGTTCTTGTCCATGAAGTCTTTGCTTAAGCCAATGTCTAGAAGGTTTTTTTATGTTGTCTTCTAGGATTTTTATAGTTTCAGGCCTTCAATTTAAATCTCTGATCCACCTTTAGTTGATTTTTGTATAAGATGAGTGATGAGGATACAGTTTCATTCTTCCACATGTGGCTTGCCAATTATCCCAGCACCATATGTTGAATAGGGTGTCCTTTCCCCACTTTAGGTTTTTGTTTGCTTTGTCAAAGATCAGTTGGCTGTAAGTATTTGGCTTTCTGAGTTCTCTATTCTGTTCCATTGGTCTATGTGCCTATTTTTATACCAGTACCATGATGTTTTGGTGACTATAGCTTTATAGTATAGTTTGAAGTCAGGTAATGTGATGCCTCCAGATTTGTTCTTTTTGCTTTGTCATGCTTTGGGTATGCAGACTATTTTTTGGTTACATATGGATTTTAAGATTTTTTTTCTAGTTCTGTGAAGAGTGATGGTGGTATTTTGATGGGAATTGCATTGAATTTGTAGATTGCTTTTGGCAGTATGCTCATTTTCACAATATTGATTCTACCCTTTCATGAGTGGGGAATGTGTTTCCATTTGTTTGTGTCATCTATGATTTCTTTCAGCAGTATTTTGTAGTTTTCCTTGTAGAGGTCTTTCACCACCTTGGTTAGATATATTCATAAGTATTTTATTTTATTTTATTTGAAGCTATTGTAAAGGAGATTGAGTTTTTTTTTTTTTTTTTTTTTTTTTTTTTGAATCTCAGCTTGGTCACTGTTGGTGTATAGCAGTGCTACTGATTTGTGTACATTGATTTTTGTATCCTGAAACTTTACTGAATTAATTTATCAGATCTAGGAGCTTTTTGGATGAGTCTTTAGGGTTTTCTAGATATACAATCATATCATTGGCAAACAGCAAGAGTTTGACTTCCTCTTTACCAATTTGGATGCTCTTTATTTCTTTCTCTTGTCCAATTGCTCTGGCTAAAACTTCCAGTACTATGTTGAATAGAAGTGGTGAAAGTGGGCATCCTTGTCTTGCTCCAGTTCTCAGGGGGAATGTGTTCACCTCTTCCCCATTCAGTGTAATGTTGGCTGTGGGATTGTCATAGATGGCTTTTATTACCTTAAAGTATGTCCCTTCTGTGCTGATTTTACTGAGGATTTTAATCTTAAAGCAATGCTGGATTTCGTCAAATGCTTTTTCTGTGTCTATTGAGATCATCGTGTGCTTTTCTTTTAATTTTATTTATGTGTTGTATCACATAAACAGGATTGCATATGTTAAACCACTCCTGCATCCCTGGTATGAAACCCACTTGATTATTATGGATTATCTTTTTATATGCTGTTGAGTACAGTTACCTAGTATTTTGTTAAGGATATTTGCATCTATGTTCATCAGGGATATTGGTCTGTAGTTTTCTTTTTTTTGTTATATCCTTTCCCGATTTTGGTATTATGGTGATACTGGCTTCATAGAATGATTTAAAGAAGATGCCCTCTTTCTCTAGCTTGTAGAATAGTGTCAGTAGGGTTGCTACCAATTCTTCTTTGAATGTCTGATAGAATTCAGCTATGAGTCTGTCTCATCCTAGACTTCTTTGTTGACAATTTTTTTTATTGCTGTTTCAATTTTGCTGCTTGCTATTGGTCTGTTCAGAGTATCTATTTCTTCCTGGTTTAATCTAGGAGGGTTGTATGCTTCCAGGAATTTATCCATCTTCTTTATGTTTTCTAGTTTGTGTGTATAAAGGTGTTCATAGTAGCCTTGAATAATCTTTTGTATTTCTGTGGTATCAGTTGTAATATCTCCTGTTTCATTTCTAATTGAGCTTATTTGGATCTTCCCTCTTCTTTTCTTGGTTAATCCTGCTAATGGTCTATCAATTTTGTTTATCTTTTCAAAGAACCAGCTTTTTGCTTACTTTATCTTTCGTATTGTTTTTCTTTGTTGTTTTAATTTCATTTAATTTCATTTTTAATTTTAATTTCTTTGTTGTTGTTTCTAATCTTTGTTGTTTCTTTTCTTTTGTTGGGTTTTGGTTTGGTTTGTTCTTGTTTCTCTAGTTCCTTGAGGTGTAACCTTAGATTGTCTATTTGTGCTCTTTCAGGCTTTTTTGATGTAGGCACTCAATGCTTTCCTCTTAGCATTGCTTTTGCTGTATCATAGAGGTTTTGATAGGTTGTGTCACTATTATTATTCAGTTCAAAGAATTTTTAAAATTTCTAAATTGATTTCATTGTTGACCCAATGATCATTCAGGAGCAGGTTATTTAATTTCCACATATTTACATGGTTTTAAGGGATCCTTTTGGAGTTGATTTCCAATTTTATTCCACTGTGGTCAGAAGAGGACTTGATATAATTTTGATCATCTTAAATTTATTGAGACTTGTTTTATGGTCTGTCTTGGAGAATGTTCCATGTGATGATGAATAGACTGTATATTCTGCAATTGTTGGGTAGAAAGTTCTGTAAATATCTGTTAAGTCAGTTTGTTCTAGGGTATAGTTTAAGTTCATTGTTTCTTTGTTGACTTTCTGTCTTAATGGCCTGTCTAGTGATATCAGTGGAGTACTGAAGTCTCCCACAATTACTGTGTTGCTGTCAATCTCATTTCTTAGGTCGAGTACTAATTGTTTTATAAATTTGGGAGCTCCAGTGTGAGGTGCATATATATTTAGATTGTGATACTTTCCTGTTGGACTAATCCTTTTATCATTATATAATGTCCTTCTTTGCCTTTTTAAACTGTCGTTGCTTTAAAGTCGGTTTTGTCTGATATAAGAATATTTACTCCTAATTGCTTTTGGTGTCCATTGGCATGGAATATCTTTTTCCATCCCTCTACCTTAAGTTTATGTAAGTCCTTATGTGTTAGGTGAGTCTCCTGAAGACAGAAGAAACTTGGTTGGTGAATTCTTATCAATTCTGATGTTCTGTGTCTGTTAAGTGGAGCATTTAGGACATTTACATTCAATGTTAGTATTAAGATGTGAGGTGCTATTTATTGTGATATTTGTTGCTTGAAGATCTTGTTTTTTTCATTGTGCTAATGTTATAGAGATCCTGTGATATTTATGCTTTAAAGAGGCTCTATTTTGATGTACTTTGAGGATTTGTTTCAAGATTTAGAGTTCCTTTTAGCAGTTCTTATAGTGTAGACTTGGTAGTGGCAAATTCTCTCAGCATTTGTTTGTCTGGAAAAGTCTGTATCTTTCTTTCATTTATGAAGCTTACTTTTGCCGGACACAAAATTCTTGGCTAATAATTGTTTTGTTTAAAGAGGTCCTAAAGATAGGACCCCAATCTCTTCTGGCTTGTAGGGTTTCTGCTGAGAAATCTGCTGTTAATCTGATAGATTTTCCTTTGTAGGTTACTTGATGCTTTTGCCTCACAGCTCTTAAGATTCTGATGACTGTGTGCCTAGGTGATGATCTTTTCATGATGAATTTCCTAGGTGTTCTTTGAGCTTCTTGTGTTTGGATGTGTAGATATCTAGCAAGGCCAGGGAAGTTTTCCTCAATTATTTTTTCACAAATGTTTTCCAAACTTTTTGATATCTCTTCTTCTTTGGGAACACCAATTTTTTTAGGTTTGGTTGTTTAACATAATCCCAAACTTCTTGGGGGCTTTGTTTATTTTTTAAAATTCTTTTATCTGTTTGTCAGATTGGGTTAATTCAAGTCTTGTTCAGAGCTCTGAAATTCTTTCTTCTACTCGTTCGATTATATTGCTGAGACTTTCCAGCGTATTTCGCGTTTAAGTGTGTCTTTCATTTCCAGAAGTTGCAATTGTTCTTTATTTATGCTACCTATTTCTCTGGAGATTTTTCTGTCCATATCATGTATCATTTTTTTTTTTATTTCTTTAAGTTGGTATTCACTTTCTCTGGTGCCTCTTTTAGTAGCTTAATAATTGATCTTTTGAATTCTTTTTGTGGCAATTCAGAGATCTCTTCTTTGGATCCGTTGCTAGTGAGCTAGTGTGATCTTTTGGGGATGTCAAGGAATCTTGTTTTATCATATTACCCGAATTGTTTTTCTGGTTCTTTCTCTTTGGGTAGACTATGACAGAGGGAAGATCTAAGGCTCAAGGGCTGTTATTCAGATTCTACTATCCCATGGGGTGTTCCCTTGATGTAGTGTTCGCCCCTCTTCCCCTAGGGATGTGGTTTCCACTTCAGGAAAAATTCTAAACAATGTGAAAAAAGGGAGCAAATACTCTCTCTATCCTTATACCATATGATATTGCTTCATTACATCAAAATATCTTAGTTTATCCTTTTTAAACAAACTCTTTTATACAGCCCTCAAAATGCTGCCTCCAAGTATCAGAAGCATGTCAGGTAACCCGGACGAGGATGAGGACATAATGCTTTTTGTTATTTCTTGTAGATCCAAGTTTTGATCTGTTACAATTTTCCTGCAGGCTGCAGAACATCCTTTAGTATTTTTTATAGTGCAAGGCTGCTGGCAACAAATTTCTCAGTTCTCCTTTATTTGAAAATAACTTTATTTCCCTCTTAAGATATTTTTCTGGATATAAAATTCTGGGTTGATAGTTTGTAGTATTTTTTTTTTAATGCCATCTCATTGTGTTCTGGCCTCCATTGTTTCTGATGAGAATTCAGAAATCATTCTTAATGGCTTTCCCCCCAGTTTATGATGTGTCCTTTTTCCCCCCATGTCTGCTTTCAAAAATGTCTTTTTGGTGTTCTTCAGTTTGACTATGGCCCCTTAGATATGCTTCTCTTTCTATTTGTCCTGCTTCTGATTTGCTAAGATTCTTGGATCTATAAGTAGATTTTAAAAATCAAATTAAAAACAAATTTTGCCATTGTTTCTTTCTTATTTGTTGTGTATAATTTTCAGACAGAAATAAATATATCCTTCTACAGCATAGTGTCTTGAAGTATCTGGGCTTTACAATGCCTCCTTCTTATGGGCTGAAGGTCATTTGGCCAAGTCATTTAAGCATTCAGTACTTTAGTTTTCTCTTCTACAGGAGAGGAAATTAAAATCCTCATGGGATTTCATTGATAAGTCAATGCAATGGTGTTTATAAAGGACATAGAAGGTATAGGTAAATGGTGGGCATTATTTTGTTTAAAGCATTTCTCCAAGAAGCCTTGCTCAAAATGCACATATAATTAATTACCTTCTGTTAACATCCTAAGACTCATTTGTTGAATTTCCTGACAAACAGCAAAGCCCCAAATAAATGTATATATTCTTTTGTTGGGTGTGGAGGAGTAAAGCACAAGAAAAGTTCCCAGCATGGGCCCCAGAGTTCTGGTAGAGATGGCAAAGGCAAGCGGACACAGATATTCCAACCAGTATTGATCAACAGCCTGCCTCTCCTGACCTGTGGGCAGGAGAACCAATTCATTAATCCTTATTATCAAATGTAAATTGCACACAACAGAATGGGGAAAATTAGTAATTTCTGTATTGTAATATATTTGGCTGCAGCAAAACAGAAAGGTAGAACAGATGTGTTATCAGAATTAAAGTCTTCCAGTTCTCTCCACTCAATTGTCATTGGTTTAATCTGACAAAATGTTTGCTTTAGGCCTCGATTCTTTGTCTATGCATAAATTCTAGCACCAGAATAACATCAATGTCATAACTGCAAGGGATAAACAAGGTTTCTAAATTACCTGTTTCATTCCTTTATGTTGCTTGGAATGCTAATGTCAGTCTGATAAGGCTGGCTCATTGTAAGAAAACTTGTGTCTCTGTTGGTGCAGATTGCTCCTGAGTTGTTCCCTGAGTAATTACATGTGATATGCAGATGGAAATCAATGCTGGAAATGAGTGGGACAAAATGAGGTGTACTGGGAGGAAAGGTGTGCAGATTAGGGGGTTGAGCTGACATATACTAGAAGGCAGGAGACAAGGATGCATGTTAAGTGAGAGAATGAGAGCCCAGCCATAACATGAGTCTGCATGTTCATATGGATGAATGAGTCCAAGTAGATGTTGGAATGCTGCCGATGGTATCTGCCAACATCTATTGGCATATATCGTTCCTTTTAATTGGCAATGTGTCTCATGAATGGGAAGAGATTTTTGGTATGAACAGAAGGTCAGGAAGCACTGCAAATGCACTTAGGTTATTATAGAGTCAATTAAGTTCTTTCTTCTTCAAGTTTAAAAATTCTACTTGGAATCAATCAGCAAATCAGCAGTTACATTGACTATTACATCAATGCTTTATGTACAGATCTTTTAAAAACTCAAGATTTCTCACATGAGAACAGAGATAAGCAAATCAAAGCCTCCAAAGAAAGAACGTACCAACCAGGAGGAGAAATTTGTATTTTTGGTCCTTAAGATAGCCGATTAAAATTTTACTCAGCCAACCTGATGGACGGTTGATGGCGAGATGATACACTGTTCAGGACAGTTAACAAAAAACTCTCTCTGATCAAAACTAAAACAGGAAGTCTAGTTAAGAGCAAAATAATCTCAGCTGGGCACGTCTGTAATCCCAGCACTTTGGGAGGCTGAGGCAGGCAGATCACTTAAGGTCAGGAGTTTGAGACCAGACTGGCCAACATGGTGAAACCCCGTCTCTACTGAAAACACCAAAATTAGCCAGGCGTGGTTGCACATGCCTGTAATCCCAGCTACTTGGGAGGCTGAGGTAGGAGAATCACTTGAACCCAGGAGGTGGAGGTTGCAGTGAACCGAGATCACGCAACTGTGCTCCAGCCTGGGCAACAGAGTGAGACTCTGTCTCAAAAAAAAAAAAAAATATATATATATATACACACACACACACACACACATATATATGTGTATGTATGTATATATAATAGTCTCTTAAAACAGGCACAGCAATGATCCCAGCTCTGTGCCATGCTGAGTGATCGAGACTGATCTAATGAGAACATCTGCAGAGCACAGGGATAGTCTACCTGAAGCAGAAACGGAGGAACGCTTGAGAAGAAGCTCCACCTTAGGGGAAAAAGTCCAAGTCCACAGTCTGGTTCAAGGCTAGCTTCAAGGAGGACGGGCATTCCTGATGATAGCCCGTTTGCTCATATTGTGCCCTTCAGCCTAGTTCCCAGGATTCATGGGGGAGAGGAGACTAAGGAAATGAGAGAGAGTGAAGCCTGACAAGTCTATCCAGGCAGTGAGGGCACAGGCAGCACCGATGTGTGGTGTTGTGTGGCTGTGCGACAGAACTGGCCACACTGGACGTGAAGCTTACTTTCCCTATCTGGAGTAACACCGGAGCATAGGGCAGACATAGTTGGAGAGATGACTGGGGTTGAACTGTGGATGAGGTACAGATCCCCTTGGATCCTCCGGGAGTGAGTTGGGAGATGTTCGAATGAGTGAGGGTGTGGCATACGTAGTGGATACCTGATAATTCCTCGTCTACTCACATTTCTTTCCTTCAGGAGTGGATTTTTCCTCCATCTCGGGATGCTTATGGAGCTGCCGGTCTCCCCCAGCCCCGACAGCCCTCAGAGTCCACAGAGATAGGTCTGTGACCCAGGCTAACCAACAAGAGAATACCATTCTCACTGGAATCGTGAGAGAGGCACATACTTGGGCACAGTACCCTGTGCAGGGCCAGTCGGAGGCCTTTCACAGGGCCGGAATGATGGCTGCAAGGGGTCTCCATCTATCATGCAATCTGTAAAGACCATTCTTCCTACCAATGGAGAGATCTGACAGAAAATCATAAAGTCACCAGGGAAACTGTGAGATACAGAGAATGAAACAGATTTTTGAGGACCTGGCTCTAGCCATATATACATGTGGCTCAAATCCTAAACATTTCAGTCACAATGATGAAATTTCACAATTTCTAAAATTCTTTTACACCTTGTTTAATATTCTGGATGACTTACAATTGAGTGACTCCTGACTCACATAGAGGAAGGATTATTTGTTTCTGTGTTTGACCATTTGAAACGGTGAGCAGCTGTGACCTGTGGAAACACGTATCTCAGAGGAAGAAGGCAGAACAAATCATCCGTTCCTCAGTCTCATACCTAATATCTCCAATTGTTCCAAGGAAATTTTTAATATGTATATAAATATTTGTCTGAAAATTCTTTTAAAAAGTGACGGTGACTGGTAAATCCCATGTGCTCAGGAATGCTTCCTTCAAGTATTCGTATCTCCCGTCTCTGGAACGGAACCTTGTAGTAGGGGATTGGAGACCCTGATTTCCAACAGCCTGCAATGATCTCAGGGCATCCAGAAATGAGGGGCATGGGGCCAGGCGCAGTGGCTCACGCCTGTAATCCTAGCACTTTGGGAGGCTGATGTGGGTGGATCACGAGGTCAGGAGTTCGAGACCTGCCTGACCAACATGGTGAAACATCATCTCTACTAAAAATACAAAAATTAGCCAGTTGTGGTGGCACACGCCTGTAATCCCAGCTACTAGGGAGGCTGAGGCAGGAGAAGAATCGCTTGAACCCTGGAGGCAGAGGTTGCAGTGAGCCAAGATCATGACCCTGTACTCCAGCCTTGGCGACAGAGTGAGACTCCATCTCCAAAAAAAAAAAAAAAAAAAGAGGGGAATAGGAGACAATTAAATGGAAGCTGTCTGTCTGTTGGGGATAATGAGATTTCCGATCTGCATCCAGTTGGGGAGGAGTTGGGGAGAAGACAGTGTGGCTTTATCCTTATGTCACTGTTTCATGTAGAACCTGCCATTTTCATCAAGCCATTCAGCATTCACACAACCATGCAATGTTTGAGTGCCTGCTCTAGGCCGACATTCTGCATGGCACACAATGGTGGGAAGATAGGACACTGCCTTTACGGAATTTATAGCCTAGATGGGAAAGATAGACAAGCAATTAATGATGAAATGTGATAGGTGTTATGAATGAGACATTATTAATGTATTTGATTAATGTAGTTGACTGTATTAATCAACTCTTGGTGACAAGTGAGAGAATCCAAATTCAAGCTAGCTGAAATAAAAAGAGTCTACTTACTGACTGCACAATAGCCCTGGATACAGATGTCTTCAGGTTTGACTGGATCCAGCACACCAGTGGTGTAATCCTGTCTGCCTCTGCCCCCATCTCTGTGTCTCTCTGACCTTTGCTTTCTTCTGCATCTGCTTCATTCTCGGGCAGGCTTTCTTGCTGGCAAAGATAGCCCCCGGCAACTCCAGAAATACATTATCCTAATTATAATGAGATCCTAAGATCTCATATAAAAAGAAATCCTCTCTCTCTCAGTCTCCATAGCAATCCTTCAATTATTCAGTTGGTTCGTGCCCACCACTGGATCAATAATTATACCCAGAGATTAAAGGTTTTATTTGCAGCTGTCTGGTTTACAGGTGCAACCCAAGGCTGCACTAAGAATCTAGGAGGTGTATTCTTAAAGATTTTAGGGGCAGCCCCTAAGGATATGATGCATAACTTATACCATGTACTATGGGAACACATAACAGGGCAAATGTCCTGCTGTAGGGCTTCCGGAGAGGCTTATTAGAGGAAGCTCATGTGAAGCTTGAGTAGTAATTCTTTCTTTTTCCTTTTAGAGACAGAATCTCACTTGTTGCACAGGCTGGAGTGCAGTGGCACAATCATATTTCGCTGCAGCCTTGAACTCCTGGGCTCAAGTGATCCTCTTGCCTCAGCCTCCGGAGTAGCTGGCGCTACAGGCATGCTTTCTACCATGCCTGGCTCAATTCTTATATCAATAGCTAATATTTATCAAATGCTCGCTATGTACCAGGCACTATGCAAAGCACCTCACATATATTAACTCACTTATTCTTCACCACAACCTCTGAAATAAAAACCAGTGTTTTGTCCATTTTAGAGAAACAAAATTGAGGCACAGAGGAGTTAAATAACATATTCACAGTCCTATAGGTAGTAAATGAATAGGGTGTCGGGTAAGGTAAGTGGGAGGAAAGAAAGATCCAGGTGAGAAATAGCATGTGGACAGACCCAAAGGAATCACTGAGGAATCACAGCCTGGACTACGGGAGGACAAGGAGCTCTGCAAATTGGGGATGTTAGTAAGACCATTTCCCCTCTGTCTTGACTGTAATTTCGGAGTCTTGTTTTCAGAGACCCACGTTTCCATGCAGTTTGCCAAGGACCTGGATCAGCTGCACTGAATTCCTGGCTCATTTCTAGAAATGTGGCCCAATGCTCTGATCAAAAAGCATACCTTGATTAAAACTGATCTTTCAAAAAAGCCTGCCTGATGTGACCTATTATTCTCACGGTTTTAACAACATGGCAATAATTGTGTTGTTGCTTGTTGCAGTTGAGTGACTCTATTTGGCAAGTGGGCTAATTTTAGAGAGATCAGCCAACCTAATTTATCTGCAACCTTTCCCTTGGTCCTGAATTCATTGGTACTCCAGTCACTTGGGTTTTTTGGTTTGTTTTGTTTCCTCATTTTTGTCCTATTGGAGTGCTCTTCTGGGCATAGATCAAACACCAGTGGCTACACTTCTGGATGTCTTTCACTTTAATAACAGGTCACCATCCCCACTATGAGTGCTCTGGGGCCCGAAGTCTCGAACCATCCCGCAGAGAAACACGATATGTGTGCACCACTCCGCAGCCTAAGGACACAGTATCAGAAGTGCTATATTTCTATTTACAGAAATATTTAGAGGAGAAGCGTCTTTTAAAACCGGCGCAGACCTGGGTGCAGTGGCACATGTCTGTAGTTCTAGCTCCTCAGGAGGTGAAGGAGCTCAAGAGTTTGAGGCTTGTGGTCATCAATATGGTCAAGTCATCTGAAATCCCATTCTGTAGTATGATTGGGAAAGATGGAGGAGAAGATGACAATGGGTGAAAAGACCATATAGAGGCATCGTTGGATGCCGTTCAGGTACAGTAACAACCATCTGACTACCTTTAGTCACCGTGCTGCTCTTTGAGTGAACTTTGTCTCTGCTACATAAACGACTAAGATCTGCTTCAATCTTTACTTCCTTAAAGAGACCTCAACCAAAGGCTCACCAGCATGCAGGATTTATATTAAGCATATTTAACAGCCAACATGGCACAGGCATCAACCAATCAAAACAGGTGCTGAGCTACATGCAATGGTTCAGTTGAACTTGTGCTCACCAACTGACTCTCAGCCCTGCTGGTGGGGATCAGGAAGTCTCTTTTCACCCAAAAGACAGCATCCAATATCTACTGCAAGACAACCAGATATTCCTCTGGGCCAGTGGCTCTCAGTAGAGGCTGATTTTGCCTTCCAGGGGACATTGGAGATGTCTGAAGACATTTTTGGTCGTGGTATCTGGTGGGTAGAGGCCAGGGATCCTGCTACCTATCCTACAAGTCTCAAGGCAACAACAACAAAGAATTATCTGGCCCAAATTTTCATAGTAGTGAGGTTGGGGAACTGTCCTCTTGGAGATACCCTTAGCATGAGCAATAGCTTCCCATGCTGTGAATCACAGCAAACCTTTACAAGATAGTGTTGATGGCAGAGTCCTATCAGCTTGTCATCTTGGGGGTGTGCCATGAGTTCACAATAAAAAGCCGTTTATAAATACCACTGCTCCTGTGGCTTTTTTCCACTTTAAAATCTACTAGTCAAACAATAAAATGGCCAGGCACTGACGAAGGTGTTCTGCTGGTGTTTTCTTATACCAGCAGAGCATGCATTAGGTGAAAATTATTTATGGTGACCACAATAATGAAAGGCAGCTTTTATGAAGTTATTATTATTATGTGCCAGGCACTTCTTAGGGAGTTTTCAGACTTTATCTCAATTTTTACAGAAGCTCATTAGATGTCCCATTTTTGTGATGAGGAAGCTGAGGCCTAGAGAGTTCAGTGACCTGCTGAAAGTCACTCTGTCTCTACTATGTGTGTTCTCAGCCACTGTATTGTCCACACACCCCTGATAGCCCACTCTTGTAGGAATGTTCTGTGTCAAATGCAAACAGAAGAGACCTAATTCTAAGGCTGTGAGGTTAGGGTATTTCAAGGCAGGAATGGGACGTCTAGGGAATGGGCAAACTGTTTAGAAGTCCAAAATGTCTTCAAATATAATATATACAAGGCTTATATTTATGCTTCATAGAGTTGAAGCTTCTGAGGTGTTCAAGTGGGATGAAATCTCTTATACCTTTTTCTATCTTAATGCAGCAAGAAAGCCTTATCTGTGATGAGGATTTTCAGATGAAAAAACTACTGTGCTTAGGCTTGGCCCAGGATGGCACATCACTCACATGGCACACCCTTCTAGAAAACCAAAGAAGGGGATGGCTTCTGTCAAATCAAATCCCTGCAGACATTAGCTAAACCCAACAAAGCACATTAATCAGGTGAGCCACCTCCAGTGCCACCCAGAGCCCTATGGTTTACAGGCAGGTGTTCCCTGGTTGAGAGAGACACATGTGTTTTGGTGGAAATGGCCATGGAAGAGAGTCAGGGACCTCGGTACAGGCCTTGCTACACTTTCTTTGATTTCCTTTCTTTTCACAAGAAGGAGAGAGAAAGGAAGAGTCAGAGGATAGAAGAAAGAAGAGAGGGGAGGAGGGAGCTAGTGATCTGACATTTCCTTTTACGCACCACCTCATCTCATCCTCACAGTGATCGGTCAAGGCTAAACATTTTTGTCCTCCTTTACGGAGCCTTTAAGAGGTTCACTAACTTGACCAAGGTCACATAGTTGGTTGATGAGGGAGTTCAGATTCACACCCATGCCTGTCCAATGCCAAAAGCTCTGCTTTTTTTCCTCTCTGCCACTCTGCTCACAGTGGGACGTCCCAGCCTTCGGGAGCTGATAGCATTGTGCTCCTATCAGTCAGAGCAAGTGGATTGCTTGTGTTGGCAGCACATCTACTGAACTGCAAATGACAGGGACGAGGATGACGTGGAGACTCTCGAAGACTTTCCTATGTTCCGCGTTGGGCACAGGAGCCAAGAGGGAGGACAGCAATTGTAGGAAACACCTTAAAAGCAACAAATTGATAAATAAACAAATGGAAGCTTCAATCTTACGTCCTGAAAAGAGCCTGGCACTGTCAATAAGAGGGCCTGGTTCTGCCTCTGCTTGGTCCTGTGACCTTGAGGGCTGCATGGGGCTCCCCGTGTAGCTGTAAAACCAGAGGTTTGCTTGGGCCATTGTTAGTCCTATCTCTTTCAGCTCTGACAGCCAATCTTCTGTTTAAATATGATTTCCACTATATTAGTCTGTTCGGGCTTCTGTAACAAAATACCACAGACTGGAAGGCCTAAACGACAGACACTTACTATGTCATAGTTCTGGAGCAGAGAAGTCTAAGATCAATATGCCTGCAGGTTTGGTCTGTTCTGAGGCCTCTCTCCTTGACTTGCAGACAGCCGTCTTCTCATCATGTCCTCACGTGGTCTGTGAGTAAGCCTCCCTGGTGTCTGTCTCTGTATGTCCTAATCTCTTCTTCTCCTAAGGACACCAGTCAGATTGGATTAAGGCCCACCTTAATGACCTCATTTTAACTTGTTTGTCTCCCCATCCCCAAATTACATTCAGAGACATTGGGGATTAGGATTTCAAGATATAATTTTGAGGAGGATGCAGTGCAGCCCATAACATACTATATGTTCCAGAATGTTCTCATGTGCTTTATACATTTAAATGTCAATGGATATGACATTCATATGCTAAAAAAATGTAGCAAAGGTATGGGAAGTTAGTTAAGTACTTGCTTCGTGGCACACAAAAAACTTCCAAACACTACAGAAACCCATGCCGCTGGCCTTCAAATCAGAAAGACATCTAAACCGGAAAGGTGAGTGAGGAAGCATCCTCTTGGTGATAATGATGACCAAGGCTCAGGTGAGAGGTCACTATCAGGGCTCGAATGTTCACCTGACAAGCTGCCTGTGCCTAAATCTTCAACTAAATAGGAGAACCTGAAGACAGTTGTTGGAAAATGTGGTATGAAAGGGAAAAAACACTGAAGGGAATCAGAACAGCTTGGGAAAAAAACAATTTGTTGGACCGCCTCACACTTACTTTAATATAGTTAACCCTGGGACAACATGGGGCTTAGGGGTGCCAACTCCTCACACGGTGGAAAATTCATGTATAAGCCCTCAAAACTTAACTGTCAATAGCCTACTGTTGATCAGAAGCCTTACTGATGACACAAACAGTTGGTTAACACATATTTTGTATGTTACTAGTATTATAGATTGTATTCTTACCATAGAGTAAGCTAAAGGACAGAAAATATCATTAAGAAAATCGCAAGGAACACAAAATATATTTACTGGTCATTATGTGAAAGTGGATTATCATTATGGTCATCATCCTCATTTTCACACTGAGTAGGCTGAGGAGGAGGAGGAAGAAGAGGAGGGGTTGGTCTTGCTCTCTCAGGGCTGGCAGAGGCTGAAGAAATGGAGGAGATGGAAAGGGAGGTGGGAGAGGCAGGCACCCTTGGTGTGACTTTTATATTTAAAAAAAAATCCATGTATGAGTGGACCCGTCCAGTTCAATCCTACATTGTTCAAGGGTCAACAGTATTTTTATTTTCAAATACTCATGCGGAGGACAGGTTCTTATCACCTTTCAGAGCTTGTTATCCTGATTACCTTCTTACCTAGTGCCAATGGCCTGAAAATCTTGTCAACAGTTGGATGCCAGGCCTGAGCCCTTTCCTAACAAACCACAAGAGACAGCAGGAGTTGAGAAGGGAGGCTTGGATGTTCCTTGACTTGTATAGATTTGTCCCAAACAATTTTGGTTTTTGGTAAAATTCTAATTTTTAATAGCATCTATTGAGTTTATTGTAAATTTTCAATGTAGAAAATTGAGGTAAGTATACAAAAGAATTAAAACTTTCTGTAGGGACAATATTTGTATATGTTTCTGCCCTGAATATATATATTACATGTATGTGTGAATATAATATAGCCTTATATTTGCAGATATGTACATATGAGTATGTATATATAAAAATTGGAAGTATATTACAGACAAAATATTAGACCCCATTCTCATAATATAGTCTGAGTACCTTCTACAATTTTAAATGCTATTTGAAAGCATGATATTTAATGACTGTTTAATATTCCATTATGTGAAGGCGGTAGGGAAACAAGAGCATAGCAGAGCTAGGGTGACAGCATTTTAAAATCAACTCTATCTTAAAACTACCAAGGCACATTCCTTGCCAGTCACAACCCATGGTCATAAGATGTTTACAACTAAGGAAGCAGCCTAATAATGCCCACAAGGACAGACTCCTATGATAACGAAATGCCCAGATGTCCTAATATCACATAACAAAATATGCTTTTAAAATAATTACAGTCATGCGTTGATGTACTTACGCACAAAAATGCCAAAGATAACCTTTTAAAAATTGGCAAATTACTAAAATTTGTCTCACTGTCGGCCCATCTGCGGGTAGACATAATTCATCTTTTACGTAGATAAGACCCCTGTATGAGAAGAGTTTAAAACAAAGACACTTTCTGAGGATGCCCTATCCGGTAGCTGAGTAGCCTTCAGTAAGCTACCTCTTCTCACTGCACTCTGTGTCTTGTCTTGAATTCCTTGCTGTGCGAGTTCCAATAACCCTCTCCTGGGGTTGGATCGGGACCCCTCTTTCCAGCAGCAAAAGCATCTTAATGTTTTTAACCAACCCTTTGCTTATGGGTATCTGAAATTTCCTCTTTTGCTATGATAAATGACTCCATGATAGACATATATGTATCTAAACCTTTGTGAGCATCTCTCATCATTTTCCTATAGTTGTGTGTGATGGTCAATATTAAGTGTCAACTTGGTTGGATTGAAGGATGTTTAGATAGCTGGTAGAGTATTGTTTCTGGGTGTGTCTGTGAGGGTGTTGCCAGAGGAGATTAACACCTGAGTCAGTGGACTGGGAGAGGAAGACCCACCCTCAATCTGGGTGGGTACCATCCAATCGGCTGCCGGTGCAACTGGAACAAAAGCAGGCAGAAGGTGGGATAAGCTGGCTTGCTGAGTCTTCCAGCCTTCATCTTTCTCCCGTGCTGGATGCTTCCTGCCCTCGAACATCAGTATCCAGCTTCTTCAGCCTTTGGACTCTTGGACTTACACCAGTGGTTTGCCAAGGGCTCTTGAACCTTCGGCCACGGCTTTCCTATTTTTGAGGCTTTGAAACTGGGACTGAGCCACTGCTGGGTTCCTGGCTCCTCAACTTGCAGATGACCTATCGTGGGACTTCACCTTGTGATCGTGTGAGTCAATTCTCCTTAATAAACTCTCTTTTGTATGTACATATGTCCTATTAGTTCTCTCCCTCTGGAGAACCCTAATACACTGTATTTTCTTACAAACATGTAAATTGTGAGAAAGTCCTCTTCTCTTGAGAGTACATGTTTATGCTGTAGAGAAAGCACTTTCTACCATGCCACAGGCATGCATGCAGCTGGTTTCGAAGGTCTCCTCAAAATTCTGGCAGGATTAAATTTTATTCTGTACTAAATGACCATAGTCAAATCCTCTAAGCCCAACAGCTGCACATTTTAAAATCCAAGTGTTTGTCAGATGTTGCTCTCTGTCTTTTCTGCAATCCTTTGGGGCACTGTTTTCTCAAGGTGCTTCTAATTATTCCTCACTGAAACAGGGTAGAATGGTCCTAGCATGGGAAAGCTGTGTGAATCAGGACTGTTGGACGTAAGTGACAGAAACCCAAGATGAAGTGGTGACAGCAAAAAACGGGGGTGAGGGCTAGTGAGCACTGGAAAAGGGATCGAGGGCTACTAACTCTTACTTTGTGGCTCCTCTTTGATTTCTCTGTGTGTCCACTTTATTCTCTCAGACTGGCTTATTCCCTGGGGCCGGAACCGAGGATGCTGGCAGCACCTGGCTGATGTCTGCCCAGCTCTGTCCACAGGGAGCAAAGACACTTCTCCTTATTCCAGTTCTGAAAGTCCTTGGCAAGGAAGGCTTTTGTCCACCCTGAGGGCCCTCTCTATGGCCAGGGGATGGTCAGCCAGGAGCTTTCTACCCCCAACAAAATTTCTACGCCAGGGAGACGGGATTTTTTGGGATGGAAGTTCCTTTTGAAGTCACACTAACTGGTAGGGAAATTCAAAAGCAGAATTTCCCAGAAGAGAAAGCCACTCTCCCCAGGTCAGCAGCTCGTTAGAATTGAAACCCACATCTGTCTGGCTCTGATTCTGTGCACTTTCCTTGCTCCCAAGGTGCCCAATGGTGCTAGAAAGAGACTTAGTATGTCAACCTTAACCTTAGATGTTGCTCTGTAGGGCCTACATTGTAGCATCTCCTTTTCTTAATGGTTGCTGGAATCTTGGGCAGCTGCTCTTTGACTGTAATCAAGGCTGCCTGTCACTCATGGTTTCTCTGAACCTGTAATGTGAGTCATGACCTGCCTAAAAACTGGCTTTGCTTAAAACATTTAGCCCACTTTATTAGCATCCTCTAATTTTTTGCTGAGATCTTGTGCATAACTATTTTTTCCCTGGTTCACACTGAATCCTTTTTCCTGAGAAGTCACTTGCTCATGGAGTTTGTTGTATTGAAGACAGGACCTTGCTGAGTGGGAATGCTAAACGGAGCACAGTGCTAAAAGTCTCCTGGGTTAAATTTCACCCATACTCCCATCAGGGCCTGGAGCACTTGCTCTTAGAATTTACAAACATTAACTTCATGTTGGCGCTCTGTGTTGCCCAAGGAGAGCATCTCTACAATCTACGAAATTCTATTTTACTGCCAGAAGTCAGCACAGGGAAAAAGAAAGACAGACAGATAGGCAGAAAGAGAAAATTCCACAGTCATATTTCAAACACCAAGGCATCGCTTTATTTTTCTTAAGAATACAAGATTTACAAGCTCCAAACAGGGGTGAAACGTGCATATCTGAGGCCAGAAAGTTAGATTGGGGCCAGAATGTGGAAGTCCTTACCTGTGGGATACTAGGGAACCACTGAGGGTTTCGGAGAGAATCGTGTCTGATGTGCGGCATGCCGTGGAGCAGAGGGGTGACAGGGCAGGCTCATGCAGGGCACTCGCCGTGGCCGGAGGAGGACAGAAGGCAGCCAGTGAGCTGAGCAATTCGGTGCCCGGGTCAGGAGGGGAAGAGGGAGTACAGGAAGGCGGATGAAGCTGCGAGTCTGCACCCCGAGGTCGCCGTTGCGCTTTGCCGGAAATCAGGAGAAGCAAGTGTGGACCTGACTCAGAGATACTTAGAGACACCACTGCAAGCTTCAAGTTTGGAAATACAGGAGGAGGCTTGGGGAAAATCTGGAGCAGGGAGCATTTGGGAGCCTCTTAGGTAGAAGTGCAGGTCAAGTAGCCAGAGTGTGAGGCGTGCATGTCTGGAGAGAGGAGGCCAAAGGAAAGCCCACATTTGGAAATGGAGGAAGGGTTGGAAGACCCAGAAAAGGCCCTGCTTAGAGTCCAGAGAAGAGCTGGATGGCGCAGTTCACGAAAGCCCAGAGCCGAGAGTTTCCAGGAGAAAGTTCCAAGTGTTGCTGAAAACCAGGGGGCAGGACTCCAGTTGGAGCCTGTGAGGGGAGCCTGGCGGCCCTGATCCCTGAGAGCAGCCAGAGCCTGGGCGTCATGGTGGAAGTGGGTGGGAAGTGCAGGAAGCAGGTGGAGATGGTCCTTCAAGGCCTGGTGATTCACACAGGTAGCCAGCTGTGGACCGAGACACAACTGGAGAGGGGCCTGAACCCAGAGCATCTCCAGGTGGAGGAGGGAGCCAGGAAGGGCAAAGGTATCCGGAAGAAAGGGGGCAGGCATGGAGCCAGGTCCCCAGGGAGGCTGCAGTCTTTCTCTGTTCATGGACTGGTTGTTGGTTATTTTGATTCTCAAAGTCGTCCACTCGGTGCGGTCCAGAGAAAGTTCCTAGGGGTCTCAAGCCAGAGCAGGCCTTGTGCTTTTCCGAACACTGTGCGTGTTGACTCAGGGTTACCGTCAATGGCTAATTCTAGCGTGTCTTTTGTTGAAGTCTGCAGAAGAGCCTCAACCAGCACCGGCTTTTGAAGAACTTATAAAACTTGTGTTCTTCTGATTCTGGGATTTTTGCCTGAAATGCCTCGTATATTTTTGGCTAGGTGTTGTTAGCACTTGTGTTACAGCATTTGGAGCTCTGTATTTTTGTGATGTGCTAGCTGTGAGGATGTTTAAAATTAGATTCCTAGAAATCAGGTTATAGGAGCTCTCGGCCATGCTTCATGGGTTATGTTTTGACCCCTCATAGTGGACCCCGTTGCAGTGGCTCTTCTTAGTATTTGTGGAACACCTGACTGGTGATGCTAGGAGAATGTGATTTGTTTTCTTTGTAAGTCTAAAGTCTAATGACCTTGTAGAGTCTTTATACCCATCTCTTATAAATCAGCTTTAATATACTTGAAAATGTCCTCATTTTGCCCTTGAAAAGCAGGCTCACATTTTAAAAGTCATCCTTTTAAAATCCTTTTCTGCACCCTGTGCCCTTTGTCTGTTTTGTTACCTTCACTGCAACATCATGAAACAGGGACAAGGGCTAGAATCTGTTTCATACACAGAACTTGAAACAGGGACAAGGACTAGAATCTCTGTTTCATACACAGAGCTGAACTGTGCTGAGCGACCTGCTATGCTGACGTCTGTTTCTGTCATGAGAGGGAACCCAGGCCTCTTGACTTTTCCTTTTGTACATTTTCAAAAAGAATATTTTTTCCTCTCTTGGGTCCATTCCATTGTGGGATTCTCTCCTAAGGCTGTTTCTTTGCGTTCCATTTTGACAAGTATGATTTAGTTTCCGAGATGATGAAAGGGCAGTGAAAAGGCCTGGGAAAGAGAAAGCAGGAAGAGAAGGAATTATCTCATGATTTTAGTCAGAAGGAAATCACTCAGACAGAAATGCTATTCCAAGTGGGTCAGATCCCAGGAAGTGGGATTGAATAAGTGACATGGTATCGCACAACTCTGTTTTACATTCTTGCTGTTGCCAGGGGTAACGAAAAGAACGAGTATATTCATTCCGAGGTCAAATATATATCTTTGCTGACTCTGACTATAATTAGCAGAATTCGTTCAGTTCAAGTTTGAGAATACCTTTACAGAAGAGGGTCTTCGTGCCCGTGAGCCTATTTCTATTTATATGTTCACACGTATTGGAGTATAAATGTGTGTGTGCTGTGTGTGAGACCTCATTATTTGAAACAAGAAATGTGCAGTAGAGCTTATTAATTACGAGAAGGTACATTTGGGGGATAAACCACTTTGTTTAGAATTGAATAATGGGGTCTTTGAGGGATGTATATAAGTATGTGTGTTTACATTTATGTGTATGAAAGTGTGTATTGCATGTATATGTGTTGTGCATGTATGTGCGCCTTTGTGTGTAATGTACATGTGCATGCATGTGTATATGTGTGCATGTGTATTTGTGTTGCATGTATGTGTGTGCATGTGTTACATGTTTAGGCACGACTGCACACATGTGCAAGTAGGCATGCATGGATGCTCGTGTGTATATAGTTATACATGTATATTTGTGCATGTTATGTCTATGCATTTACATATGTATGTGTGTCAGAATGTGTACGTATATGCATGTGTGTTTGAGTGTTGTGTGTATGCTTGTGCGTGTGTGTTTGAGTGTTGTATGTTTGTGCGTGTGTGTTTGAGTGTTGTGTGTATGTGTATGCATGTGTTATGTGGTCGTATTATGTGATTATGTGAATGTGTGTGCATGTGTGAATGTATGTATTGCATGTAGGTGTGCGTGTCCATGTGTATGTGTGTGTGTGATATGTGTCTGTGCATGCATGCATGTGCACATTTGATTTGTGAATCCTCTCTGGGAGGGGCATGTTCCTGGAGACAGTGCATGGGATCCTCCGCTGTCCTCTCAGGGAAAGAGACATTGTGAAAGTTCGAGCCATTAGGTAAACATGCCTGATGTTCTACAAAATATATATTTAAACATGCCACTGGGGTTAAATATATGTTAAATGGGTGCAAAGCTGTTATATTGCATTAAAAGTCATGTTAGTACTTCCTGGTTAAAGGCTTTGTGAATGATTTCCTGTACATGGGACAAAATACACCACACAGAATTACAGCGGGTCAATGGTATTTGCCAGGAGGTCTGGCTTATGATTGGTATTTCTAGTTGCAGACATGCAGGTTGAGCTTTGCTGGACTTAGAGGAGGGTCATTGACTCTGCCCACTGAATGATACCAGCGTCTCTGCTGCTTCCTTTTTCTGCCGGCTTCATCCAGAGCTGGGACAGCTGCTCTCAGACGCATTGTACTTTTCTCTCCATAAAGATCTGCAGCATTTGTTAGCAGTCCAGTAGCAGACCGAGTGGCAGGTCCAGGGGCAGGTCCAGCGTCAGGTCCAGCATCAGGTCCAGCGGTAGGTCCAGCATCAGGTCCAGGAACAGGTCCAGCGGCAGGTCCAGTGGCAGGTCCAGGGGTAGGTCCAGCGGCAGGTCCAGCATCAGGTCCAGCGGTAGGTCCAGCATCAGGTCCAGGAACAGGTCCAGCGGCAGGTCCAGTGGCAGGTCCAGTGGCAGGTCCAGGGGCAGGTCCAGCGGCAGGTCCAGTGTCAGGTCCAGCGGCAGGTCCAGCCAACTTTCCACATGGCCCATGTGAAAATGTACCCTCTCCCTTCCATTTTTTAAAGCAGTAGTTATTAGTAGAGCCTACTGCCATTTCTCCTTGAGCTCCTCACAGTGGATGGTAAGCATTTGCTTTATGAAAGCAAAGTTCCGTGGTCTTTGTGCTAAGTCTCCTCTGCCTTTCTGTGAGAGGCTAGAATTGGGATTGACCCTCAGCTGTGCCAGAGCCTTGGTACATGTCTCAGTTCTGGAATCTACTCTGTGCTTGTTGCCTTCCATCCACCGACAGCCGTCTGTCTTCCTGTCACTCCTTCAACACGGAGTCCAGCAGAGTGCACACAGGTGAGCCTGTGTGAATGCTGGTTTTGTAGGATCTTATCGGGACCTTAGTCATCTTTTCACTAGGAAACGAGACACTGCAAAGGACTTAAAGAAAAGCCCAGGCCGGGCGCGGTGGCTCACGCCTGTAATCCCAGCACTTTGGGAGGCCGAGGCGGGCGGATCACAAGGTCAGGAGATCGAGACCACGGTGAAACCCCGTCTCTACTAAAAATACAAAAAAAAATTAGCCGGGCGCGGTGGCGGGCGCCTGTAGTCCCAGCTGCTCAGGAGGCTGAGGCAGGAGAATGGCGTAAACCCAGGAGGCGGAGCTTGCAGTGAGCCGAGATCGCGCCACTGCACTCCAGCCTGGGCGACAGAGCAAGACTCCGTCTCAAAAAAAAAAAGAAAAGCCCAAAGAAGCCGTATCAGTAGAATCATAGAGACAGAATCCTACAACCATAGGAAATGGCATTGATTATCATGAAATGTGCATTTATGTGAGGCATAGTAAAACATCACATTTCTTACTGGGTAAGAGCTTGGAAAAGAGATTATGAAAGTATAACTGACTCTACTCTTGTATCGTGGAACATGGTAAAATGATGCAAGGTATTGTATAGAATGGAACAAACAGAATAGAATTATATAGAGTAGCGCAGAATAGAACAAATAGCATAATGTTATATAGGGTAGCATAGAATAGAAGAAACAGTGTAACATTATGTAGTATAGTATACAATAGGACAAATAGTATTACGTGGTCTAGAATAGAACAAGTGGGATAGTATTGTAGAGTATACAGTTGAACTAATGACGTAGTATTGCATAGCATAATACAATCTAGATTAGAACACACAGCATAGTATTAATATTACGTAGTGTGGTGTGGAATAGTAGAGTCGCATGGCACAGAACAGAGAGGATAGTGTTCTGTAGCACTGATGCAGGAGTTTTGCTCTTTAGCTCAGCTGGGTCCAGGTTCTTGTCTCATGACCAGGAAGAAACAGGCACGGGGACATCGAAGAGTGAGTGCAGTGGAACTCGTTAAGCTAAAAGTTAAGCTGTCAGCGAAAAGAGGGGTCCTGAGAGCAGGTTGCTGGTCGCCCCCTTCCCAGTTGACTACAAGGGCTTTTATATAGAAGCTGATGGGGCTGGGCTCGCTGTCTAAGGAGCAAATATCTGGTGGTTCCACCCCTTTCCCTCGTGTGCATGGGGACACTTAGTCTGCTGTGAGCATGTTTAGGCGAGCCCCCCGTGCAAGTCCCCCTATCTGCACAAAACATGGACTGGAGGCTCTCTGGGACCCTTCCCTTACTGTCTGCCTAAAGCAAGCTGGCTAACTCCTTTCTGTATAGAAGAAAATAGAATAGAATAGAACAGATAGTACAGTATTTTATAGTATGGAATGAAGCTGTAGTATTCTATCATAGAGAATGGAATAGTATAGAATAGAACAAACAGATCGTACTAGTGTAGTATAGAATAGTAGCCTCATGCAGCACGGAGCAGTGTTGTGCTCCCTATGTACAGAGTGTAACCACCAGGAGAGCATTCTTCAGTGGGGCGTCACTGGCCCTTCATATTTCTTTGGTTCTGCGGAAATGAGGAGAGGAAGTTAATAGAGGGGGAGGAGGTTGGCTTTCTTACTTTTAAGACGCTCATTACTTCTTGGGGATCATTTGATGGTCCCCTTTGGTAGTATTCTGTGAAGCAGTCTCTGTACTCTGTGTAGGGTGAAATGTGGGGCAGTCTGTGGACTCTGTGTAGGGTGAAACATGAAGCAGTTGAGAAAGGATGAAGTCAGAAGTAGCTCAGCAGAGATGCACCAACTCTTACCTGGGAGACTGTGGAGCAGTCTGTGGACTCTGTGTAGGGTGAAATGAGGTGTTTTATGTAAATAGTTGTCTCATGCCTGGCACATGGCAGAGCCTCCGTGGATCTTGCCGTCATGAACCCTCTGATAACTTCTCTACAGTGCCCTCCACACTATAAATACCACACATTGTGGGAAGTCCGGGCCTTTTCAAAGGCTGGGTTTCATTTTAACAAAATTGGAATGCCCTGCATATTTGGAATGGCCAGATCATCCTGCACTTTTGACTTCACCTGTCCAGCTGGGTACACCTCCCTGCGTGCTGCCAAGGTTTACGGCGGAATTCCCTGACGCCACTACCCTCACTGCCTGCACCTGAATCTGCTGTGGGGTCATTTCCTTATTGGACTTGTCTGGGGACCTCCTGAGGGGTGGATGGGTGAGGACTGGGTTATCTGGGGAAGGTGTTCATGGCATTCCTGTTTGCAGTCTGTGTCTCTGTTGGAAGAGATGCTTTTAGCACATCCGTTAATCCAGACGTGATTAGCAAGGGGTGTCTCTCCCAGGTAAGAGTTGGTGCATCTCTGCTGAGCTACTTCTGACTTCATCCTTTTTCAAGTCTGTTACAAAGAGAACTTTGGTTTCTCAAGGTTTAAGAATTAATGTCAAAGAGCAATTTAGTGTTCTTTTTGAGTCACCAGCCTTGCTGTGGATGATTCATGAGTCCTTGGTGGTTAGGGCCACAGCACAATCGGTGGGCCGTCTGTTCCCCACCCTGGTGGATACTTTCTCACCCAAAGAAATGTATTCTGTTAACATGTCTCAATTAGAATATTTTAGTAGGAGACAGAGTTATGGCTCTTGTTTTAATTTGTAATAGATGATTACTGTAGCAGGGTCAAGGTTGAGACTTGCAGTGTAGCTCATGGAAAACATTGATTAGAAACACCCAAAATATATCACCAGCTTTGTTGCTGCAGCTCCAAGGGACTAGGAATGCATATATATTTTTTCTTTTGTTATTATTTATTATTTTTATTTTTGAGACAGAGTCTTGCTCTGTCACCCAGGCTGGATTGCAGTGGCATAATCTCAGCTCACTGTAACCTCTGCTTCCAGGGTTCAAGAGAATCTTGTGTCTCAGCCTCCCAAGTAGCTGGGATTACATGTGCCTGCCACCATGCCCAGCTAATTTTTGTATTTTTAGTAGAGACAGGGGTCTCACCGTGTTGGCCAGGCTGGTCTTGAACTCCTGACCTCAAGTGATCTGCCAACCTTGGCCTCCCAAAGAGCTGACATTACACACATGAGCCACTGTGCCTGGCCGCCATGATCATTTTAAATGTGGCACTGAATATCTGCCTTTTTTTTTTTTTTTAAGAAGTGCAAATGTTACCTCTCACACCTCTATTCTGTTGCTGGCCTGGGCTGGCCAGCAGGGTTCCCAGGCTCGAGGCCATGTCTGAAGTGTTGTTGGACAGTGTGGATCTGTGACCCCTTGGTCTTTGGGGACGTGGGGCACCCCAAGACACCCACAGTCTTGCGAGGGCTTACGGCTCTGTGTGTGGCTGCTATGAGGCAGCTTTCGGTGGGGAGGAAGGAGAGCAGAGCCCATCTGTCCTGGTGCGGAAAATGCCCAAGAAACTAAAGAAATGGTACAAAAAAAATCATCTGCCCTGGTGCCATTTCTGTTTAAAAAAAAAGAAAAAATTCACTCTGAATGTGGCTCTGTGCTTGAGGAGGATAGAAAATACCTGGAAAGGCGCAGAAAGTGTTCTTATGGGGTCAGCGCCGGGAAGTGGGATGGAAGGCTTGGGAGTGTGTGCAAAGGAGGACGTGGCGTATTTTATTCTAGTTTATTTGGTAGAGCAAGTGATGAAAGTGAAAGCTTGAGTGATCAGAGCAGCTCGGCCTGGCCATGGGTAGATCCCAGCGTGTCCCGCCTCCTGCCTCCAGCTGCAGCTGTTTCTCAGTCACAGATGAGACAGGTGGCCTGAGGCTGTGGGCCGAGGAGGGGCAGCTCGGTGTCCCGAGCACCTGACTGTCCAGGCTGCTCTTGGGCCAGCCTGAGGGAAGGGGTGGAGGAGAGCTGGGAGGGTGCACAGTGCGTCCTCCTCCCCCGCCCTGGGACTGAGGTAAGCCCAGGCTGCTGTCAGGATGGGGGAAGATGCCCTCAGGATGGAGGAAGAGGCCAGTGGAGTTTGGTCAGCAGCCAGTGTTGTTTTTCCCACAGGGGATACGCAGTGCGCCAACTAGCAGGAAAAAACTCTGCTTTAGTTTTTAAATTTTACTCATTCTGTTTATCGTGCTGGTCATGATAAGATTTGGATATTGTTGGTAGGAATCAGTGTCAATTGCATACAGTTGACTCTTGTCCAACACAAGCTTGAGCTTTGCGGGTCAACTTATAGGTGGATTTTATCAACCAAACTCAGGGAGAAAATACAGTGTTCTGCCACGTGAAACGCATGTTGGAGGGCTGATTCTTTGTACACACAGAAAATACAGCGTTCCTGCCATGTGAAACGCGTGTCGGAGGGCCGACTCTTTGTACACGCAGGTTCGGCAGGTCCACCTGTGCGGCTTGAATGTGCCTGGATTTGGTGTCCATGGGGTCCTGGAACCGACTCCCTGAGTCCAGCGAGGCTGGCCCCGGGATCGACTCCTTGAGGACAGTGAAGCTGGCCCCGGGACTGGCTCCCTGAGGACAGCGAGGCTGTTTCTAGTAGCAGGTGGTTTATTTTGTGTTTTCCCCCTGGCTCCACACCCCGTTCTCAGAGACACGGCTGTCACAGGGGGACCAGCTGGGGCAGGGGAAGAGTGGAGGGCACCTGGTAGAAGTGGCCGTGGACTGTCTTAGGAACGATAACTGTGACACCTACCGTAGACGAAGATGTTGTTGGTCTGCACTCTTCTCGTGTTGGTCTGGGGCATACAGTGGCCGTGGGCTGGTGTGGTCCACAGACCCGGGCTCCGTGGTCCCTGACCCTGAAATCCCATCCGGTGCTGTGTCACCTTGGGCCAGCTGTCTCCTGAAGGGAAGGGAACAGGGAACAGCCCTCCCCGCATGGCCTCCCCAGCACCACCCACCCCCAGGACCTCCAGTGTTGACCCTGCTGGGGGCTTCTCTCTCCTGGGGGGACCTTGTCCCAACAAGAGGACTCCATGGGCTGCAGGAGGTGTTGAGCTATTTTCTCTCCTGGAACTGGGTTGCTGGCAGCTCCCAGATGCAGGAGGAAAGGCTCAGAAGTGCCTTCATAATAAGGAGTTGTTGACGTGAACTTTGGACAGCAAACACTGCTTACATTTCCTTTTCCATTTTGATGCGTTAATGGTGTGCGGCAACACCGTGACACACGGGGATGCAGGTGATGGGTGACCCCCCCGCAAGGGGGCCATGCACCTGTTTGATAAGAAGGCATGCTTCTCTTACTGCAAATAAAAACTTTTAATGGTTTTCTGCCAGAAAGACCCTGTCCTTTATGTAGGATACATAGAGGATCATTTGGCAAAGGATTGGGGATTTGGGGTTAAACTAAAAACAAATTAATTTCATTTTATAGCACTCTAAACCCATTTGAGTTCATTATTCATTGAGAATTTGAATAGCACACACTGTTCTGACTTCCAATTTCCCCCTAATGAACGGCGTTTGCTGTAACATGACAAAACCCTTAGTCTTAGAATTACTGGGTAATGTGGAAAAAGTCAAAGTTGGTTCTCTGTTGTTTTGCTTTAAGGAAATTATATTACTTTGCAGCCACTTAGTTTTCTCCTTTCCAGTAAGAAAAATTGCTTTCTTACTACCTGAAAATTCGTGAAGGTCAAGGGGACACAGGCTGCAGTGCATTAAAAGCCACCATCAAATGTGGACATGGACCGAGTTTTCCCCTGTTCTCTCCCACCATCAAATGTGGACGTGGACTCAGTTTCCCCCTGGTCTCGCCCATCATCAAATGTGGACGTTGACCCAGTTTCCCCGTGTTCTCGCCCATCATCAAACGTGGACGTGGACCCAGTTTCCCCCGTTCTCTCCCACCATCAAATGTGGACGTGTACCCAGCTTCCCCCTGTTCTTGCTAACCATCAAATGTGGACTTAGACACACTTTCCCTCTGTTCTTGCCCACCATCAAATTTGGACACGGATTCAGTTTCCCTCTGTTCTTGCCCACCATCAAATATAGATGTGGACCTAGTTACCTTCTGTTCTCACCCACCATCAAATGTGGGTGTGGACCCAATTTCCTTCTGTTCTTGCCCACCATCAACTGTGGACATGGACTCAGTTTCCCTCTGTTCGTGCCTACCTTGCCACCATGGCTCATTTCACAATCACTCAGGAAAGAAAGAAACATTATTTTTAATAGGCATAAAGGCAGTTGTTTTTAACCTAAGGAACAGGACATAATTCCAACAATGGAAATGACCAGCCGAGTGGGTCTGTGTGAGGTTTGGAAGAAAAAAAGGATTTTAACTTCCCCTCTCTGTGTGTGCCCACCTCCCCCAGTTGAGAGTCACAGATTTAATTACTTTAATTTTGAGCTTAAAATAATTTGACAACCTAACAAAAACTACTACAGTCCTATAAAATTCTACTGTGTGTTTGGTTTTTCAGTTGCTTTTCTGAATATGGTAAATGAATGCATTATGAGTTGTTATTTTAGTAATTGCTGTAAAAATTAATGTATGTTATAACCAAGTGTTATAAAGTTAATTTAGCACCAAAGTAAAGCTAAAGCTGCATTGATTTCCCACTGTACTTGTGCATAACAACAGCTCCATGAGGCAGGCGCTGTGACCCTGCAGTCTGGTGGGAGCAGGTGCCACCTGGCTGGTGCGTTCGCTGCCCGTCCCCTCTTGCTGCCAGGCAGCTTTGCAGTTTCCAGGCTATGCGGGAGTTGAGGCCGGTGGTCAGTAAGAGACGGTGGGGAGTTGGGTGGTGCAGGTTGACGTGGGGTGGAAGGAGGCGTGGAGAGCCTGGGAAAGGCTGGACAGCAGCTCCGGTACCTGCACAGGGGGGCAGGGTGCAGCGGCACGGGACAGTGAGTAGCTCCTGGAAACAGCCCTTGGGGTTTTTATAGACGAGTCTGTCTTCAGCTCTGCACCCCTTTCCTGCTGAGTCCGGGTGGAGGGTGGAGGCGTCGAGCGCTTGTTTCTCCAGGTGAGGGCCCATCGGACACAGCCAGTGTTTCCTGGAGTCCCCTCAGCTGGGAACGTGCCCCTGCTCTTTTCAGAACAAAACAAATCTTAGTTAAACTTGACACATCACCTTTCCAGAAGGTGTTTAAGTCTGTATGCCTGTTAAGTCACCTAACTTTAAAGAGTAATGATACAATATGCTTCTTTTTAGGGGAGAAAACCTAGCTGATTTAAAAGATAAAATCAGAGGTTGGGGTCGCAGCATTTTGGAGGAGACTTGGTTTATGTCCTAGTGGGCAGCAGTGTTTCCTCAACTATGGTGTTTGCTCTATTATTACATTACAGAGGTGACACTTCAAACATAGGGAAATGGAAGGCAAAACAGCCCCCCCCCCCCATTCAGAGATAAACGTTATCAACATATTCATGCACTTCCTTCTGCTGTTTTTGCTCTTCACTTTTTATTTTAAGACCACGTTCGTAGGATGGATATATAATTGTTTATGGTGACTTTAAAAGCACCTTTCTTGCTAAAAAGAGTATTTTTTCAGTCTGGAAAATTTAGACAACATGTTTTGTTTAAAAATTAATTATAATACCACCGTGAAGTCATCAATGTTTTTATACATTTTCTTGGTCTCTTTATGGACTTAATACATACAATTTAACAAATTGGAAATAACGTAATTTTATGCATAAAATGTTTCTTGGCATTAGAGATGGAGCAGAGAGGAGGCACAGGGCTTCCCGCTGGCTGAGGTCCTCCCAGGGTGTGACCAGCAGCCTCCCAAGTTTAGGGTCTGCACGGAGTAAGATTTCTAAATTGCCTTACACCACAACCCCTGCAGTCATGCGTCCCTTTGATAAGGGGGTGTACTCTGATAGATTTTTCAAGACAAGAGTTTGCTGGATCTGAGGCTGTTTCAGCTGCTTCTGGAGACGGCAGCTCTGGGACGTTGTGCCAGCTCTCCCTCAAGACCCCACGGATGCCACATCCTCGTCTTTTGGAACCCAGTGTTGTAGAGGAGAAGTCTGAAGCCAGTTTGATTTTTGCTTCGTGGTAGGAAACTGATGTTTTCAGGCTTTTCCCCTTTATTTCCATAATGAAGATGATGTCCCACCTCATCCAGAGGTGTGTTTGTTACCTTGTCGGGAATGTCCAGCCCTTATGTGCCCCTTCAGGTCCTCGGTCCCTTTCTCAACTTCCTCGCAATCCTCCCCATCTCATCCATCTTCACTGTATGTAATTCTGTTATTTTTTTCATTTTTGTGCTCACTTTCCCATGCGACTTTTGTTCTTGTTTCACAGATGCCCGTGCCAAACTTTATGTCTGGGGCTCGAGGGCCGTGTTTTATTCTGTCTGCCTCTGCATGTACTTTTGAGAAGTGGGGTTGGAGGTTGCCCCCCAGGTGCTGTTTCAGCTGGACCTGCCCAAACTCTGTGAATTGGGGGCGTCGGGCAAAGCCCATGTGGCTCTATGGTGGGCCGTGTTGCTGAACCGTACATCTGAGGTTTGGGGGCCGTGTTTCATTCTGTCTGCCTCTGCATGTACTTTTGAGAAGTGAGGGTGGGGGTTGCCCCCTGGGTGTTTCAGCTGCACCTGCCCAGACTCCCTGAAGTGGGAACATCGGGCAGAACCCGTGTGGCTCTACGGTGGGCTCTGGTGCTGACAGAGCAAGAAGCCGCACTCCCAGGACGTGCTTGCAGCTGTGGGCAGGACTGGGATTGTGACAGGATCATTTCCTTCTCTAAAATACATCTCAACTGTTATCCAGAGGGTTGGCTGTAGGCTTTCAACAGCTTCACTCTTCTTAGTGACCAGGAGACAATTCACTAAACAGAGCTGCTGTCAGGGTTTAATTAGGAATCTGCGAGAGGCTGGCGGGGCAGCTCCCTCTGCAAGCCTCCTGCAGCCTCCCCGTCCCCACTCTTGGGCCCAGCCACCTGCATTGGTCTGTGGAGGCTGCACATTCTCTGTTCTCCTAAGGGGCTCCTGGACTTCGGGACAGCCTTGGTAAGTTGATGTGTAACTCCCAGTCTCTTCTCTCTTTAAGTAAGTACGTTCATGGAATCCTGATCTTCTAAATTGTTTCATCTTTGTAAAACAGCCACAGTTTCCTAAGCCACCTTGTGTCTGAATGTGAATCACTTGTTATTTTTCACTGCAGAATGAACAGAACTGGAATCATAAGATTTAGAGGGTGATGAAAAGACAGAGGTTAGCATATTCCATTTTCTCACCTTTTCCTTACACTTTTTCCTTAAATGCACCCCTCGTATGTCTGTGAAGTTCTTCCCAATTCTGTAACGTCACTCCATCCTCAAGTGGAACATTTGTGAACAGTAACAAGTATTGATGTGTACACCTCTGCAACCCAGCTGGAATTAATGCTTTTTATTTATGAATGGATGATCATCAGATGGCCAGAGGGATTCCCTGTGAATTGCGGGGGTCCTCATGCCTGCTTGTGAGTGACATGCACATGGCGAGGTCTAGGGAATCTCAGTCTCTGTGATTCGAGTAGTGACATCGTTTACGCAAGGCAGGTGAATGACTCTGAGCTTTGCATGCTCCTGGGTGGCACAGCACAGCTGACATAGAGTGGGGCAAGGGCTTGTTCCACGAGTTTCTGTGTTTTTGTTGTTGTTGTTGTTGTTGTTATTTTTTTTGAGATGGAGTCTCTCTCTGTCACCCAGGCTGGAGTGCAGTGGCGCCATCCAGGCTCACTGAAAGCTCCGCCTCCCGTGTTCACACCATTCTCCTGCCTCAGCCTCCCGAGTAGCTGGGACTACAGGTGCCCGCACCACGCCCTGCTAAATTTTTTGTATTTTTAGTAGAGACGGGGTTTCACAGCGTTAAGCAGGATGGTCTCGATCTCCTGACATTGTGATCCACCTGCCTTGGCCTCCTGAAGTGCTGGGATTGCAGGCGTGAGCCACCGTGCCTGGCCTGTTTTTGTTTTTTTGAGACAGAGTCTTGCTCTGTCGTCCAGATTGAAGTGCAGTGTCATGATCTAGGCTCACTGCAACCTCCACTCACTGCAACCTCCGCCTTTCAGTTCGAGCAATTCTCTTGCCTCAGCCCCCCTAGTAGCTGGGATTACAGGCATGTGCCACCATGCCTGGCTGATTTTTGTATTTTTAGTAGAGACAGGATTTTGCCATGTTGGTCGGCTGGTCTTAAACTGTTGGCCCCATGTGATCCGCCCGCCTTGGCCTCCCAAAGTGCTGAGATTACAGGCATGGGCCACTGCACCCAGCCCTGTGTTTGACTCTTAAATCTTCTTTTTCTTTTTAATATTTCTGTTTCTGGATGGCCACTCAGTGGATATGGAGGAAGAGTTCACAGATGTCCGTATTACATTTCTTACTTAAATTAGCCTCCCTTGAACACTGCTATAGGGTACAGATGCATGAAGGGCTGAAAGGGTGGTTGCGTCCCAGTAAGTGTGAGCGTGGAGCTGGTCTGTGAGACCCCGGTGCCAGTGAAGGCACCCGTGTGAGATGGCCTGGGATGGGGGTGTGCAGAGCCCTGACCGTAGCACACACCCTTCAGCTTTGATGCTTCAGGCCATTGCTCTGGTCATCAGTGAGCAGAAGGTCTAACAGCAGTGATATTTATCACTAGCTGTGTTGGCCAATGTGTTAGGAGGGTGAACCTGTTTGACTTAAGCTGTTTGACGGGTTTGCATTTAAATAGACAACTGGTGACCTGGTGCCTGGACGCTTGCTCTGTGACTTGCCCTACGTGGCTTCTCCCTCTGGTATGCATTAGATGAGATGGGCGTGTTTAGGGTGGTGTGGCCCTAGACTAGAAATGCAAACCCTGCCTCACCCCAGATCTGCCCCACCCCAGTGTGACTTTTGGAGGTGGAGGCCCAGCATCCTTCACCTGCCCTCCAGGTGGGCCTGAGGATGCTGAGGTTTCAGAGCGCTGCTTTGCTGGCACTCCAGCAAGTCCTGCTTAAAGAGGCCAGGATCTGAAATGGCAGGTTACCAAATTGTATAGCAGAAAAATAGAAACGTTTCCTTAGAATGGGCGTAGGAAGAAAAATGATTTCCTTCACCATATCTGGAAAAGATTTCAAATTAGCAGGCGCTATTTGGAATTATTAGTGGTCTCCTGTATTTCTTATCTTTTTTTTGTTTTTTGTTTTTTCTTTTTTTTGATACAGGGTCTCACCCTGATGCCCAGGCTGGAGTGCAGTGGTGCAATCTTGGCTCCCTGCAACCTCCGCCTCCTGGACTCAGGTGATCCTCTCACCTCAGCCCCCTGAGTGTCTGGTACTACAGGCATGATACCATACCTGGCTAATTTTTGTATTTTTTTTTTTTTTTTTGTAGAGACGGGTCTTGCTATGTTGCCCAGGCTAGTCTCAAATTCAAGCATTTGTCCTGCCTCAGTCTCCCAAAATGCTTCTGTACCCCTGACCCAACAAGGAAGGCCAAGAGGCGTGAGCCACACTCCTGGCCTCCTGTCTTTCCTTGTTGGAACAGGGATGTAGAAGCACTTGCCGCAGCTGACTTGAGTATATCTCGTTTTGCTTTGTTTTCCTCACGGGTAACCTGGCAGTGCTGCGCACCAGTGCTGCTGGCCAGCTGTTTTTTCGATGGACTGGCAGAAAATCAAACTGAGACCCGTGTTCCTTTCTCCCTGGGTACTGACCAGGTGGGAGAGGAAGGACGTTATCTGAGTATCAACTTCATGAGGGCTGGTGGGGAAATGTCAACTTTAAGGTGCCTGGGATCTAAGGCATGGAACCCAGAGTGCAGCAGAACATAGGGGATGTAGCCTTGGGAGCAGAGACGTGCGGGCCAGTGCCCTCGTTCCTGGCGGGTTCTGAGTGCAAGAAAAGGTTAGTGAACCAGCCGAAGTCACGGAGCAACCTGCCAAGACCTGCCTGGATGTACGGCTGGCGTCCATGCTGGCCCCAAAACTGCCCATTTGGGGATTCCTTGCAGTTTCAGACCCACCTAGGGGTCCGGAGAGCGTCCAAACCATGACCTCAAAGAACGAGGTGTTGCCTTGAGATCCTCCAAGGTGAGGGTAGTAATTTTTTTTTTCAATTAGCAATAATTTGTTGTGAATGATCTTGGACCTATTTTCCACTTCTTTGTATAGGAAGAGAGACAGAATAAAAAGTCTCAATGTGCCAGATGCCATGTAATGAAGTCGTGGGGTTAACATTGTTAATTATTACGTAACATCACGTTAATTGGAACATATTCACACGTGTCCACAGCGTGTGCGTGTGCCCAGTCCGATGAGCACGTTGGGTTGGGGTCGCTGCTGGTTCATGCAGCCCCTCTGGGTGGTGCTTTCTCTGTGACTTGCCCAGCACCGTTGCTGCTGCCTCTGTTGGAGTTCAGCCTTGACCGGCCTTGCTGCCACCAGGTTCTCGGGGCCTGTGCACCCTCTTCCCCGCGCGCACCCTCTACCCCGCGTGCACCTTCTTCCTGGGGCACACCCTCGTCTCCGCGAGCACCCTCGTCCTCCGTCCTGCCCACCCAGGGTCTGCTGTGTGTTTCTACTCACCCCATGCCCGCCTCTTGCTGTGAGCTCAGTTTATTGAGGTGCGGTGAGAAACCAACAGAGGGGAGCAGTGTCCCAGCTTGTCAGGGCAGGAGGGAGCCTTGGGCATCTCTTCCCCAACTCTGGCGACCCACCCTTCGCGATGTAGTGCTGGGGAGAGAGGTGAGTTCTAAAGGTAAGACGGCCATGATTTCCTGAGTCTTAATTACCTAACACTGGGTCATTTGCCGTGTCGCCTCATCGAAGGGCACCTCTAGAGACAAAGCAAAGCCTCTGGTGGCCGTGGGCGGGGTGGCCATGCCTGTCTGTGGGTTCTGTAGAACCTACCCAAAGCCCCTCCAGCCGTGGGGATGTTCAGGCACTTGCCGCCTGTAGGAAGTGTGCGTTAGCAGCGTGGTAGGTGCGGACGCCTGGAGGGACAGGCACAGGCCCACAGGCGTGGTGAGTGTGGGAGATTTAGCCACGTGGGGACGTGTGGAGGGATAGGCACAGGACCACAGGCGTGGCGGGTGTGGGAGAAAGTGCACAGAGTGCCCAACAGATGGCGTGTGGTCAGCGGAAGCCGTGAACACAGGCCGGGCTCGGGAGACACATTTGGAAATACACTTTAAGCAACATCAATGGATAATGCTGCGATTTGGTTTCCTCCGGTGGTCCAAAACACGTTCTAGAGATGCCGCTGCTTTGTGTGTACCTGAGACAAGGGTCTAAATGTATTAGGGCCTTGATGTAATCTGTAAGACAGGTACAAAATGCCTATTTCAACGAGGCACTGAACAAGAAAGCGTGCTCTATTCAGTGCAATGAGAATGCTTTATTGTCATAAGCAAAGTAAAATGCCTCCAAGGCGAGCTTGCCATGTGTTTAATGACCTTGGACACGAGCCTCCTAAACCTGCCAGAAAGTGCTTCCAGCGTGGCTTCATGCAGTGGTTTCATGCAGTGGCTTCAGTGGAGAATGTGCATATGTGGCTGATACTGAGAGCTGCGCAGCACCCTCCCGACCTGACGCATCCCCATGTGTGGGCCATGAGCCGGGCATCCTGACCTGACAGGTCCGCATGTGTGGACCATGAGCCGAGCAGCACCCTCTTGACCTGACGGGTCTCCTTGTGCCCATTGGGGGACCTCCGTCAGTCAAACAAGTGACACATGTCAAACTGAATGCAGGGAAGAGGGTCCAGGATTGCACGCAGGCTCCGTGTCTCGTCCTTCTGAGGCCTTCTGGGAAGCCAGGAGGGCAGTGGGGTCTTTTGCGTGTTTCCTCCTGGTGGCTGTGAATTTGTACCAATGGCTTTTTGCAAAAGGGCCCAGAGGCGGAATCAGACCCTGTCTTAGAAAGGATGACGTCTTCACGGGCACCTCTTTCCGCCACTCTAGTGCTCCTGTGATTTTTCAATATGTGCACCCTGCAGACTTCAGCCTGTTGGTGTCTTGGAGGAATAGATACCAGGATTGTTCCAATGTCTGCAAACGTGAAACAGGAATTTCTCTGCGTTAAGTTGGTCACCAAAATGGGAGGTAAAGGGAGAGGGGAAGGAACTTCTTGGCCTCGTCAGCCCTTTTCTTGAAACTCACAGTCAAACTTTGTCAAATTCTAGATGCTGGTGCTTTAGTCGATGCATTTATGTATGTTATGTCTCGTTTTCTGAGTATGGTGCTTCGAGAATTTAAATGTTAAGGTGAAATTGCCATGCACAGTTGAATTGGCACCATAATTTGACTCTCTGTAAAGCCTTTTGGTTTTCTGTTAGAGTGACTTACCATTTTTTGAGTTAACTGAAACAAACTCTGCTGTCAGCACGAAGGAACCACTGTATAGTTAGGACATCCAATTAAATAGAATTCTCCTAAATAGAGCGTGCTCTTTTCATAAATTTAAAAAATTCATTTATTCATCAAACACATATTGAGTACTTATCACCCTGGTTGCTAGTCACTGTTCATATATATTTTTAAGGAATTACTTCCACCTAGCTCTGAAATAACATTGCATTTAGAATTTAGCCCAGAGGTGATTAAGCATGAACTTTTCTCAGCAGTCTTGTTTTCATTTTTACTTGAGAGCATGTTCTCAGACTCGGTGCCCAGCTGACATTACCGTGCATTGCCCAAGGCACACACCTGGCGGGGCTGTGTCTCTGGAGCTTTAGAGCAGGAAGGAAGGGCTGCCAGGTGTCTGGCCCTTCCATATTTCCCTGGGGGAAGGATTAGGCCTTGGGCAGGAGTCTTGGCTTGTCTTACTGGATTAGCTGGTGTCATTCAGTCAGCTCTGCCTTGGTGTTAAGCTCTGGACTGACTCTGACCTCTGAGTGGCAGAGGGGAGGATGGTGATTTAGAATCAGTCATGCAGACGGGGGCACCCAGCAGGTCTCGGATAAAAAGTGGTGGCAATTGATCACTTCCCTTTTTGGGAGAACTGTGTGGATTGACTCAGACCTCTTTCTTTTGATTTTATCTTGAGACTTTGCAGAAGCAAAAATGCCTTTAAAAAAAATTAAATGATGGGCTTTTGTAATGTTTGTGTCTCCCCAAGATTCACAAGTTGGAATCCTCACCCTCGAGGAGATAGTGCTAGGAGGGGGAGCTTTGGGTGGTGAGGAGGTCGTGAGGGTCTCATAAATGGGATTTGTGCCCTCAAAAAGGGACTACAGAGAGCTCCCTCGCTCCTTCCACAGTGTGCGGACCCAGTGAGAAGGCGCCGTCTATGAACCAGGAAGCCCTCACCAGGCAAACCTGTCAGGCCTTGACTATGGACTTCCCAGCCTGAGACTGAGACTGAGAGCTGTGAGAAATGAACTTGTGTCATTTGCCAGCCCCTGCCCAGCCTGTGGTGTGTTGTTAGAGCAGCCTGGGTGAACGAAGGCAGGTCGTGAATTTTCTGTCGTACTGTCTGGCTTCAGATACTTGCTAGGGAGATGTCACATCTTACCCAGGTGGGACGGTCTGGAATCAGACATTCCGTTATAATTTGACCTTGTTCTTGCCCCACGCCTGTGCCGTTCACACCTCCAGGTGTCTCGGCTGCCCGCGGCCCCTCCAGACGTTTCTGATTCGGGGTGTGGTGCTGGTTGCGGCCGCGCCGTCAGTGACCAGGAGTAGTAGCTCGCGCCCCTCGTGAACCAGCAGCCTCACCCGGAAGCTGCCGAGAAGCATTTGACAGAAGGTGATCGCGCCTCGAGACTGAAATTTCCTGTTTACAAGGAATGGAGGTGCATAGTAGGGAATTTAATGATGGCCCTAGAAACAGATGCCTCTGGGGTAGGGGATATTCTGCAGGACAATGGCCCCGGACTCTCGAAAAGTGAAGATCACAGATAAAAGGGGTGCGAGGCTGTCCCTGACTAAGACGGGGAAGGAGAGTCACTCAGCACAGTGTGTGGCCCGGATAGAAAAGACGTTTTCCGAACGATTGTGCTACCTGAACATAACCTGGACAACGATGCTCTGAAATCATTCTTGTCTGCCGATGATGGTACTGCGGCTGCAGAGGGGCCCTTATTCCTAGGGAATGTGTGCCTGAGGACTCGGTGAGGCAGCAGGAGCCTCTCACCTTCAAGTGGCTCCAGAGGAGAAACAAATCTGTCTCTCTGTCTGATCTACAGAGAGAGTGAGAAAGCAAATCTAACGAAATGTTAGCAGTTGTTGGAGCTCCACGTGGAGAAAACTTGACCACTCGTTGTACTGTTCTTCCACTTTTTAAATATGTTTGAACATTTTCATAATGAAAATGTGGGAAAGTAAAAATAAATCTGGAAATTAGAACGGAAGTGAGCCCAGCCAAGCGCTCTTGGGTTCAGCCGGGAAGAGCCAACGGTCCGTTGGTGTTCTCTCGACTCGTCGTGGGGATTTCCTTCTCCTGGGTTCACCACCTAGTTTTCCTTGTGATAGTTATTTTATACATAGCTATGAACATAGGTGATACTGAAAACACATGTTTAGTGTGGTTTGTCATTAAGAATTTGGAGAACTGGCTAAATAAACCACTTGTACAGAGTTGAGATGAGCACTGCCTGCCTCAGTGTCTGTGGTAACAACTTCATTTGGGTGCAGAGCTTGGCAGAGGTTTGAGTGACTCTGTCTCGATGGTCCTCTGTCAGAGGACAAGGTTAAGCATCACCACCGAGGGCCCTGTTGAGCCTCCGGGCTGGAAGTAACCTCCCCCTGGCTGGTGAGGCAGCCTCTGGGGGCCTTTCCTGACAAAGCCCTTCACTGAGCTGCAGTTTGGCCATCTCTGCCCTCGCCTCCCCGACTGCAGGGTCTCGAGGTCTCACCACCTCCAGCCTGAGCACCCAGTGCCCAGGGAAAATTTCCCACCTTCCCTGGGGCTCAGGATGCTGGCTCCCGGGGCAGTGCCCGCAGCTGGGCCCCTCCTCCTGGGCTGGGGGTAAGGCTGGCCACGGCCTCCTGCTATGTCCCACTGGCCACTTCACCGCAGCTGCAGCCCTCACTGGGTGGCCCCTCCTGCTTCTGTTGGATGAGGAGATGCAGGCCTTCACCGAGGCTTCCTGGCCTCGCCCCTGCTGGCCCCAAGGCTGTGCCGCTTCCCCCTGCCCAGCCCCTGGTCTCCGTACAGTGTCTGTCCAGGAAGTCTGTCCATCTGCCCTTGACATTCTGTCCAGAAGCAGCCACTGTCATCCTAGTTTGTGAGGGGCGAGCAGAGCCCAGGTGAGGTCGATGTGGAGATGCTCATGCACTTCAGTGTGCAGGGAAGTGAGTTCCTTCATATCTACAGCCTCTGCATAGCCAGCTGGGAGCTCACCCCATTCACAGGTGGATGTGCCTTGTTTTTTGGCCCAATCACCTGCATTAACTCAGAAGAATCACAGTTCCCTGCTTTTCTGTCTTTCGTGACCGTCCACCTCCCTCCTCTCCCTGGGGCTGAATGGTGGGGTCTGTCATGGGTTCGTGGGACCCTCTGTTCTTGTGCGGCCACCAGGAACTGTTATCCGGGCTGATTCCACAGGAGGAGTTTGGGGTGAGCTCCTGAGCGAGAGTTGGGAAGACTGAGGTCTGTGTAAACCTTGCTTGTTCATGGTTATTCCTCTCAGTCTTCTTAAATTGTGAAAAATTGGGGGCCAGTTTGAAATAAGGATTTGGGTATGGATTGGTGAGGAGAGAACGTTGATCTAATTGGGTTTACGTTGTGTGTGATAATTTTATGCTATCCTTGGAAAGAACTGAAGATGTTGACAGTGTCATGAGAATCCTTTCCTTCCTTCCTTCCTTCCTTCCTTCCTTCCTTCCTTCCTTCCTTCCTCCCTCCCTCCCTCCCTTCCTTCCTTCCTTCCTTCCTTCCTTCCTTCCTTCCTTCCTTCCTTCCTTCCTTCCTTCCTTCCTTCCTTCCTTCCTTCCTTCCTTCTTTCTTTCTTTCTTTCTTTCTTTCTTTCTTTCTTTCTTTCTTTCTTTTTTAGATGGAGTCTCACTCTTGTTGCCCAGGCTGGAGTGCAATGGTGCAATCTCGGCGCACTGCAAACTCTGCCTCCTGGGTTCAAACAATTCTCCTGCCTCAGTCCCCCAGTAGCTGAGATTATAGGCGCTCACCACCACGTCCAGCTAATTTTTTGTATTTTTGGCAGAGAAAGGGTTTTGCTCTTAAGGGCATCGTTCATTAAGTATTTATTGGTGGCCTGCTGTTGAACTAATGTTAGTGTAGTGCTGACATCATCAGCCATGGCAGAAACTTACTTGGCATCCCTGGAAAAGAGGGCAGGGAAGCATAGTGCCCTGAAACCACCTCATTCTCCAGTGCTACTTCCAACTCTGAGCTGATGGTCATTATGAGTGGATCTGCCCTGGACAATTAGTTTAGTGCAGCTGCCTTGGACAGTCAGGTTAAAAGTAACAAACCGCCACAAAACTCAGCTAATAAAATGTGAGGAGAGACATGGGGCACCAGGAAGGGGTGAGGCCTGTCTCCCTGTGTGCCATCTGTGTGGAGCCTCAGTACCTAGGGGACAGTGTTTACATAGAGCCCCAGGTTTTTATTAGCATTTCCCTGAATAAAATGTCACTTGTGAGCTGTGGACTGGGAGGCTTTTTCTGATGATTAAGTTTCATAATGTGGGATCATCAGTAGGCAAGGTGGGCCTGAGGGCCATAGGATCTGGAGACTGTCCAGGGCTGCTTTCTGGGGATGACAGGCTTGTCCCTTCAGCAGTCAAGACACCAAAGAGAGTCTTTCTGAGAATAAAAGAGAGAAGCTTTTAAGGAAAAAAGCAGTTTCTCTCTCTGGGAGTTGAGTGCATTTTCCTACATTTACTCGGAGATGTTCCTTGGTTCCCACCGTGTGCCATCGCCCCGCTATGGGGTAGGGTCACCCCACCGCGTACCTAACCCAGGAAAACTCCTCTGCAGTTATTTCAGAGGCTATGTGCGTTTCTCTTGCCTCAATGGGTAGAGTGAGTTTTTCTTCCTACTGTTTTTAGTCAGTTTTCTTAATCTAGCCTGTTACTGGGATAAGTTCCAGAGACGAGCAGTTTTAAAAACAATCTTTGTACGTTGCGTAGAGAGCAGTCCACCTGTAACCAGTTTGTTCCTGGAGGTACCGTAGTGGCCTTGGTTACGCGAGGGCCCCGTGGCTCAGGATGGGCTGAGGAAGGAGTGCGTGAGCAGTGGGCACTGGCCGGAGGCAGGGGAGGCGTGGCCACCTGTGGCTCGAACTCCCCCCATCCACTCTACCGCACCGCTGGGACGTGAACACTCTCGCCCTGGACGTTTTGTCTGAATGTTCAGTGCCCAGGCTCTTGGGTACACAGGCGGCCCCGGGTTTTATTTCAAAAGGGTGTCGCGAACAGTGAAGTAACCCACGTGCCTAAGCTTTGATTGACATGAAGGAATGTAGAGGCTGCTGAAATCCTGGTCATTTTAGAACAAAGTATTTTATTAACAGTTTTCTAAAAGAAAGAAATCATTAAAAAATTGATCCCTGTTGAGGTAGAAGGATCTCATCCTCATGCTCCTCAGTTCCTTCCAGAATCAGCTTCCAGTTCAGCTGCAGAATAGGTTCTGGTGGTGGCTGGAGCAGCCCAGGCAGGTGCCGTCGGGTCTGAGTTCACACTGGTGCCCGTGTGGTCTCCAGTTACGGTGCGGGCCGTGGGGTCTAAGTTCACACCATTGCCCATGTGGTCTCCAGTTACGGTGCTGGCCATGGAGTCTGAGTTCACACTGGTGCCTGCATGGTCTTCAGTTACAGTGCTGGCCATTTGTGCCTTTCTGGGAAGTTAGAAGATTTGTGCCTTTCTGGGAAGTTAGAAGGAGGATCATTTCATCATGTCTCTGTCCTCCCACACCTGATCTATGCTGGGCCACCGTGAATTCTTCCTTTTAACTGTTTCTCTCATCACGGGCAACACTGGTGTTCTGTGGTCAATGTTTGCCATTTCTGAAAACGGATTCTGTGTTTCTTTATATAATCACCTGGTCTCTTTTACGAATTTCGCTTTTCTTTAAGAAAATCATCGTGCTTTTATCTCTTCAATCTCAACTCTGTTCCCTGACACAGGCTCTTACCAGCTCGAAAATTAAAAGTAATCTTTGATTATACTTAATACTTTCTAAAGTTTTCAAAAGTTTATCAGCATGTGGGTTACTGAACATTGACTGTTTATTTAATGGAAAATTACATTCTAAGTAGAGTATTAGAGTGAAAATGATCTTTTGATTTTATTAAAATATTCAGGTAAAAATACTAAAATGCCTTCGCCAAACTTCATGCCTGTGTAGCGTGAAAACATTAAGCTGCTCTCTGCTCCCGGGAATGCATGAGTAGAGTATGTGTTTGAAAGCGTCATTCCAGTCTTAAGTTTTAGGTATTCTTAAAGGGGTTGGCTGGAGAAGTGACATTTAGTATTGAGTGAACGTTTGACAAAGATTTGTCTCGATATAAAAATAGTTAAAAACAATCTTTAGTGTTTCCTGTCGGGGTTCACCCATTAAAGAATGGTCTTGTAAAAAACTCATCGAGAGTGTCGGCGCCCAGAGGTGCTACCTTGCCCACAGTTGTGTCATCTGCTGTCACCAAGCGACACGCCCAGCGTTTAGCTGCACGTCAGATGTGGCCACGGGGCCACAGGACATCCCTGCAGACGGATGTTCTTATGCAGATTAATGAGGATGGAGACCGCTGCAGAACTGTAAGCCCCCCAGGGGCTGACGGAAGCCTGGGAATACCCGAGACACCAGAGTCGCTGCTGCCCTGGGTAGAAGGAAACCTGCCCTGGAAGATGGGAAATGCAATAAGGAGAAAGTACTAAGGTACATGATGCTGTGAAAACGGAGATGTTTTAATTAAATTAGCAATTAAAATCATTTTAATTATGTGAATTATTTGAATTCATGTTAGTTCTTTTTAGGAAATTAATACTTAAAGGAAGTTTGTTTTCTGAATTGTTTGAATTAATTGAGTCAGCACAAGAGTTAGCATTGATATCTGACCCTCTTCCAGGGTTGGGGCAGAGGAGATGGGGGCAGAGGAGACAGGCCTGCCACCCGCTTTCCCCTGGAGCTCAGCCAGAATTTCCCATTGAGGAGCCCTCAACTCCCTGAGAGCCAGGAGCTCTTGCGGAGAAGCCGCTGTCGGCATGCCACCCGCTTTGATGGCCCTGCTCTGCCATCCCTGTGCTCCAAGGGCCGGACCCTGCCGCTGCCTGTGCCAGACGGGTCTCAGGGAGGTGCCAGCCAGGGGGTATGCATGGCGGGGCCTGGGCATCGCTGTCCGGATTCCGTGGCTGCCGGTTACATTCTCTCGCTGTTTGTCCCCCTGGCAAGACTCATGAGGTTCCTTGAGGACAAGACCCCCTCCTGCCACCTGGTCTGTTTCCTGAACGTTCTCTGCACCAGTACAGCCCCGGGATGCAGCCCTCGGGTATCAGGGTGTCGGCCATAGTGGGGGGGGGTAGCTCTGCTGGGCACCATGATGGATGTTAGCCGCTGTGCTTCACTTTGGGGACATATTTAAGTACAAAAGTAATTTTAAAATTTCACCATTATTTCAAGACAGCTGAGAGCCTATTAGCACAGAATCCCTGGTCTGAATGAAATGAAACGGTTCTTATTAATTATTCATGATGCCTTGAATATGTAGCCTTATTTTTTATAATTGCCAGTCTGTATAATTAACCTTTCATTTGGTTAAAGTACTTAACACTAAGTAGAGCTGTAATTTCAACTGTTTATAAAGCATATGGAAGAATGTTTAAATGTTTAATTAGAACCACTTTTTTTAGTTTCATAGAGAATTTTTTTTCTTGTCAACGAGGGTCTTTAATTATTTAAACCAAAAGAGAAAAACAGACCAGAAAAGAAAAACAACTAGTAAAGCTCGGAACTGCGAAGGTGGCATCATTCCGTTAGTCTCGGGTTTTGCTTCCTGGGTTTGTGACGTGGTCAGAGTCCTTGTCTTTGATTTCCTAACACAAGTTGTTAAAGTTGGAAGTGAGTGTGAAATTGAGTTAGTCTAGCTTTATTCTTTCATGGATGAGAAGTGAATTATCTTCAGCAAGGTGGGTGCAGGCATGGTCCCCGGGGGTCACTGTGGTGAACAGGCCGCCCTTGTGGGGAGCCAAGTTCGTCATCACTGGGACAGAGCCCAGGACACTTCCCCGGCTGGCCAGCCTCTTCCTAGAACCCCACACATTACAAAGGATGGAGTCCAGATCTATGCCATAAAGAATCGAGGGTGGTTACAGAAGGCACCACGATCTCAGCTGAGTGACTCTGAGCACCCCAACGTTGGGGCACCTCAGCATCCTGTGTGGCTCAGGCTGTGCCCAGCAGGGAGGCTGGCCCGATCAAGCTGCGGTCTCCACCCTGAGAGTGTGGGCTCCTTCCCCCAGCGCGGGTTAAAGCACCGTGTGTCCACCTGTGCAGTGGCTGGTCCCAGTGGCCCTGGAGGGCTAAAACCCTGGGTCCCGCCACTGGTCCGGGGCATCCGTTTCCCCTTCCCGCAGTTCCTGTGTCTGTGTGTCCAGGGGGCTCCGATCCCTGTCTTAGGACCATGGCTGAGGGGTCAAGTTTACCCGCTTTGGAGCTGGCCCGGATCTTGGTTCTGTGGATCCTCGCTGTGTGGCTCTGGAGCAGTTCTGTCCTCAGGAGATGGATCCTCACAGCCGCCTCTTGGGGCCATGAGGAGAATTAATAGGACGACCCCCGGGTAGCTGCTCAAAGCCCTGTGCGGGGCCAGCCCTGTGTCTCCACTAGTTCCTTTGCTCTGTGCTCCCCCCCTCCCCACTGTCACATCGCCAGCCTTTATTTCCTTTTCCTCGGACCCAGGCAGCGAATGCCCCGCTGGCCTTGGCAGCCCCTTCTTTAGTCTGTCCTCAAATCACTTCTTGATGGACAGCCGTGACTAGCCATCGGCGTGACCAAAACCCCACAAAATAGAACCCAACTTTCCTATTAAGCTGTACAGAGCTGTCCCAGCCCCACTTCCCACAGGCTGGCCTCATTCGCCATGGGATCCGTGGTTCTCACCTGGGGCTGGGGGTGCCCCTGGCATCTGGAGGGGAGTGTCAGGGATGTCCCTCCAGGCCCAGTACAGTCCCCCAGCCAGTGGCCGGCAGACAGCAGCACCCAACCTGATGTCCCTGTGGCTTCTGGTTCCCCGAGGCTGGCTGTGCTTTGCTGCCTCTACATGCTCTCAGACGGGTGCCCTCTCTCCACCTTCACTGGTTAGCTGTGTTCCATCCATTAGAGCTCAAAGCACTGCCTCCCGGCAATGCAGCCCCTTCTCCTGGCCTGCCGTCTGCCTGTGCCCCTCGGTCTGTACCGTGTCCTCACGGACCGATCAGAGCGAGGCTCCCAGGGATGGAGAGGTTCCTGCTTGTGTCTGCTTGTGTCTCTGTCCCGCCTTCTCTGGACCCGGCACCGTGGCCTTTGCCGACAGAGGTCTTGGGTTGATTGTCAGCGAAGCAGACAATCTATATGGCTCTAAATGGCTGTGAACATGCTTGATTGGGTTATTTTAAAAATAGTTGTATATGTAAACATTTGAGTGTGACACAGGTGGATTTTTGGGCTAATGGTCTTGTTCTTCAGGGAGTAACCACAGGCCCATCCACAAGGACCATTTCCAGCTGATTTATGGAACGCTGTTCTACCTGGTTAATTTTCAACGTTATCTCAGTCTGAGAGGTAGCTCAGCATGTGACGAAGATCACTGGTTTGAATCCTAATCTTCTCCTTAGGAGCTGCACCTTCCATGCCTTCGTTTCTTCCTTGGTTAGGTAGGGAAGGTATGAGCTACCTCAGAGTTGTGAGTGAGGCCTGCATCGAGTGACCGCATTAAAGTGCCAGGAACTGCACCCGGAGTGTTGATATTTAAAGACCTTTAAACATCGCGATGCTGCATTTTGGTACCCAAGTAAAACAGCAAAGTTATTTCAGATGCAGACACAGACCCTCCGTGAGGTGGGAGGCTGATGGCAGGAGGTGGACCACCGACCCTGTAACGAGGGCGTGGTCTGTTCGAGGCTGAATGAAGTGCACATCATTGCACGTACCACGGAGGTCCCTCTCGTGAAGTCCTGGAAGGGTCCATGTGGCTGAGCCATGTGGTCTGTCCATGACGTCCGGCAGGAGCAGAGCTTTCAGGTGCAGCCTTGCTCTTGTGCGCACAGCCCTCAACGGTCTCAAAAGTCTGAGGCTTAAAGCAGGCTTGGGGTTTCCTTACACCTCCTGGACATCTAATTTGCCTGGCAAACATGTTTTTCTTGGGTGTAAAGGTGAAGGAGTGGGTGATTCTGGTGAAAGTGTACTAATTACTGCACTTCTGGGTCAGTGGCGCTCGGTTGAAGACACTATCTGCCCTGGGTGGACATCTCTGGGGTGGTGAGAACCGGTGGCTGGATGTCACGGGGTTGCCAAGAAGATGCCAATTTTTTCCTTTTTCCTGAGTAACAACACCCTACTTTGTTTAGGGAAGCAGCACACCCAGCTGAAAATCCAATTCTCTTGTACGGCGGAGCGGCTGGTGACACAGGTCCAGATGCTGGGATGCTGATGGGGAGTCCTGGAGTGGGAGGTGTCAGGAGGCTTTCCCGACCCACAGCAGCCCTGGGCCCTTGTCCGGCCTTCTTGCCCGGGGCATGACACCTGGAGGGAAAGCAGCTTCGGGGGCCCGAGGGCCAGAAGGCAGAGTCCTGGCGTGTGAGGCAGGCCTGGGCCAGGCTCCTCGGAGGATGTCACAGACCTGCTGCCCATGCAGGGACCACCCACCTCTGAGCCCCACGCAGATTTTCCTCCGTAGCTGACTGAAATCCTGGTACGGCGAGTGAGGCAGTCAGAGGCACCTTTTGTGGAAGGAGGACAAAGCTGGAGAGAAAGAGGTTTTCCTAAAGGCACAAGGCGCTGATTCTGTGTTAGGGATAATTCCTAGGAGTGTGGTTGCTGGTGGGTGGAAAACTGTAGCCAGAGAATAAGTGGGAGTGGCACTTGCTGGTATTTAACTGATTCGTTCACAAATGGTCCAAACAGTTCCAGTGAAAAGAACATTTCGGACACAGAAGTTTTCATCCTGCCTGACAATCAGCGTGACCGTGGGCTCTTCCATCCTTCCTGGGCGACAGTGAGAGGGTCTCAGGCCCTTCCGGCCCTGTGCTGGCATTTCCCCAGGGTGTGTGCCCCATCCCGAATAGGCTGGAATGCCTCTGGGTACAGCTGAGCCTCTTGAAAAGGGAAGAGACATGATGTGCTCTGGCTGAACAGGAAAATGAGGGAGGACAGGGAGAGGGGCCTGGAGGTGAGGAGGATGGTGAGCAACACTGGGGACAGAGGACGTAGGGTAACACCAGGGACAGGGGGACGGAGGGTAACGCCAGGGACAGGGGCATGGAGGGTAACACCACTTCTCCAGGTGCCTTTGGGGGATGCTGCCGCCTCTCGAACCCCAGAGTGAAGTCAACAGGATTCTGTCCCGAGGAGCCCCAGAGCCTGGCAGCTGGGATTGTCGCAGTATGAACCACTGTTCACTAGCTCTGCACCCTGGGACAGGCTCCCTGGTGTTTCCACCCTGGTTTCCCATCTGGACAGTGGGACCCTGAGTGTCCCCGTCCCAGCTGTGCCCAGAGCCCTGGACTCCAGCGTGTCGTCGGGACTCATTAGCGTTTCTTTTGTTGTGGTCCGTGGACGAAGTGGCTCTCTCTTTGTGTGTTCACAGCCCTCCTGCTCACTTTACCTTCTGGGAACACTTTTTACCTAGCTTTGTATGTGGGGAGGACTCGAGTGATTAATCGAATGTTTCATCAGGTGCAGTTCTTCTGTTTCCCAGTTTTGACACAACATTTGGTGAAATTTCCAGGGACTCCTGTGGTCAGCCTCACGGTTTCACTCTGTCACTTTCTAATGCAGTATTCTTTGGGAGTCTTTTCAATTAAGCACCATCATTTAAAAATAAGTTTTATAATATGCAGTTTCAGGTTAATTCTTTACCTTTGTGTCTCAGGCAGTAGCTACCTACCTGTGAGTAGTCACAAAGGTTCACGCAGTTTTCTCTAGCCATCCCTGGCTCGTAGCTCAGCAGGTCCCTTCAGATGAGTCAGCCAGCTGTGTACCTGAATGTTCAAGATACTTGTCAGGGGCCTTCCTCAGAGCAAGACCGACGCTCACCTCATCCTTGGGACTTTGGAGCCCGCCCTGGAGAGACTCCAGCCACGTCCAAAGGGGCCGTCCGGGTCCCACAGGCTGGTGGGAGTGACTTCTGAGCCACTCCAGACCACACTTTGTGTTCCTACACCCCACAAAGCCACTTAAAGTGCCATGTTCTGGTGCTGTGTGCCTCACCAGTGTGCCACACAAGCCTGCATGGGGATCTGAGCGGGCGCTGCCTTCCTCAGGCTATGCTTGAGTTTTGGGGCAACTGGAGCACTCGTGGCTGTGATTCTCGCCACTGTCTGGGCTTCCCTAGAGGGTCTCACCCGCAGCCTGAGGACCACATCGGCAGCCACCGAGGAGCCGCCAGGTGCGGCGTTGGTCCCACTCAGTCCTTCTCAACTTTGGTGAGAGAGGAGACAGCAAAACTTCAGCTGGGAGCCCCAGGCCTTCTCTGCTTGGGGCCCTGGGACTGACATAGCACAGATCCTGCCATCCACGTGCTGGGGGCCCCGCCGTGCGGTTCCCTCCTCTGGTCAGGGGCTGCACCCTTGGGCTGTGCAGCTCCTGGTTCTCACGCTCAGGGGCCCAGGGAGGGTGGTGGATGAAGAGAGAAGGAGAAGGGTGGCAGTTTGAGCCCAATTGTGTTGGCTTCGTCTTCCGCCTCTTGTCCCTAAGTACATTGGCAAAGTTTTCCAGGTGAAAACTCAGAAGGGATTTTTAATGACTGGAATCTGTGAATTCCATGGAAGCCAAGTCTGTCCACCTCTTTCACCCACCTCATTTCTCCCCGTTGGGGCTGATTTTGGCAGTGTTCATAGGGGCAGGGACGGAAGGGGTGGGGGCCAGCCGTCGGCCCTGTGTCCCTCCCCTCCTCCCCTCAGCGCCACAGCATTTTGGTGTCATCCCCTTCCGTGCACGCGTCCTCATGAAAACCAAGTGCGGCTGGAGGGAGATGCCTGCGCCCACTCCTGTGACCTTCCCGGCCAGCCTGGCTGCAGCGGCCTCTCGGCAGGCATCTTTCTGGTGCTGCCTCCGTGCCCCTCCCATCACCTGATGCTCGTGTTCCTGAATCTTCACGCGTGTGCTCTGTGCAGCCACCTCACGGGCTCCTTGGGAACGGAGACAGTGTCTCACACTGGTCAGAATGCTCTTCTCTGTCCACTGAATAGTCCAACACAGAATCATTCTTCTGTGATTATTTATGCTTTGTTATGTAGAACTGGAATAAAGAAAAAGTGAATTTAGACATTACAGCCATCAGGTTGAAGCTTAGTAATTGCATTAGGGAATTAAATGGAAGCATTTGAGCTTCTCGAGTTCTAATTCCACATCTTCATATCCCCATCACCCCATACCCAGTGTCTAACAGAGCTCTTGGTCTAGGAGTTTCTTGATAAATGCTTACTGAATTGAACTGGACTGAGCTTAACATTCCCACCCAGAGTTAGAAGCCAGTCCCTGAATAAATTGCATTTAGAATATGAGTTTGACGTTACTGTGGTAAGGGGTATCCTACACGTCATAATTCCTAGTCAATATCGGGTATTTAGTCAAATAGACTCAAGTATAGAGAAGCATAGGCCCATCTGGCAAAAGGGCAAGGCACGGTGCTTTAGGTCCAGGTCCCCAATATCAACTATGAAAATAAAACGTCAACTCCAATGACAGCCCTGTCCTCAGCTGGTCACTGTTTACGCTAACAATTATAAACAGCTTGAACTTGCTGTCCTGAGAGGCAACACACCCTCCATTCTCTCTGCAGTGTAGCTGCCTTGGTGGATGGAACATACCCCTCCTCCCTCCCTCTCCCTATCCCTCCCTCCCCCCTCCTCTCTCCCTCCCTCTCCCCTCCTCTCTCCCTCCTTCCCCTCTCCTTCTTCCTATCTTCTCTCACCTTTCTCCCCCCACCTTCTCTCCTGGACAAGGGGCAGAAGAGAGGAGACCTCCGGAATCTTCTGCTTCATCCAAGCAGCTTGGGGGCAGCATCAACAGCTGCAATTTGGCTGCCCCAGCAGGTGCCTCAGGGCAGCCTTTCTAATGGGAATCCTGGAATCATGTCTTTCCTTAATGTGTCCTAAAGGCTGGAGGACATGAAGTGAAACAATGCTCCATGCTCAGTCCTGTGATTTTGTGTAATTATTGGACTTACTTTGAAATTAAACTAAATGATACCCAAGGTAGAGCATGAAAAAAAAGAAAAAACAGGCTATGGTGTTTGAAAAACAAACAAAACCATTTGGTTTGTTGGTTTGTTCTTAGACCTTCACAGGCTCCTAGGTCACACGTTTCAGTTTCTCAGCAAGTGACATTCTCTGCAGAAGCTGTGTCAGTCTCTTCTTTGATGATGTCAGCCACAGCAGAAAGAAGCACTCCGTAGGCCCCGTGCTCAGCACCTTGGCGTGAGCTCCTGCCATCTTCTGTTCATGCTCATCATAGCTCTGTGCAGTGGGCATCCTCCTGATCCCTGTGGGAGGATGGAGGATGGAGGCGGAAGGGTGAGTGATGGCAGGATCACATGAGGGGTCTCTCCCGAGGTAGGGAGGGGAACCAGCCCAGGACCTTAGTGCCCATCGCATCCTTCTTCCTCCTCCTCTGCCTCTCTGTGACTGTTTGGCTCAGGCTGCAGGGACAGACATGAGTATGTGCAGAGCCTGCGTGAACCCCTGGGAATGTGTGCTCATATTGGCAGGGAGGGATGTGAGTGTGTACAGAGCGTGTGTGCACACCTTGGCGGTGTATGCTGGCGTTGGCAGGGACAGATGTGAGCGCGTATGGAATGTGTGTGCACACCTTGGGGATGTGTGCTGGCATTGGCAGGGACAGATGTGTACAGAGCATGTGTGCACACCTCGGGGTGTATGCTGTTGTTGGCATGGACAGACGTGAGTGTGTACAGAGCGTGTGTGCACACCTGGGGGTGTGTGCTGGTGTTGACAGGGACAGATGTGTACAGAGCGTGTGTGCACACCTGGGGGTGTGTGCTTATGTTGTTTTGTAACCGGCAAATACGTGGCCCGTTGCATCGGGCGGCCCTGCGCCCATGCTGAGTCCGTCAGTGGCCCTCGGGTTGGGGTCTCCATCTGCCCAGACAGCACTCGAGTGGCTTGAGGTTTCAGATTCTTCCTCTACGGATACTTGGGCCTCCTCAGGACCAAACATCAGAACCAGCCAACTGCAAAGTACAAGAACGTTCAAATGCATCTTCAGTAGGAAAAACAAAAGCAATTGGAAAAATTTTCCAACGTGACCCCGTGGTTAAGCCATTAGATACTCCAGCCAACAGATTGAGTCACTTTAAAATTCACACCAATTAAAATGGTTGTGAGAGTTGCAGAGCTTTACCACTAAACCTTGAAATAATTGAAGCATTCTGCTCCACTTGCTTACAAACTAGGGTTGGGGATACCTTTCAGTCCAAAGTAGCAACGTTCTAAATCCAGCTTAGATGCGAGGCTCCCACTGACACAGGAAGAGACAGTGGCCCTTGATTATTCTCCTGTGTTCAGATACTGTGTCATTTCTTTTTTTTTTTTTTTTGTATCCTGATCATCCCTTCTGCTTTTCCAATTCAAACTAAAGGGAGTTTAGTTCTGTTTTGGAGAAGCTGTAGTTAGTGGTTTCTTTTCATGGTTTGCTTAATCTCTTAAGTCTGGTGCTTACATTACCCAAACAGACTTTTCTTTAGTACGACAGTGCCATAACCCAGGGCTTCTCCCTCCATATCTGCTCCCCAGGAGGCTCCCTAGGAATGGGTGCTGGAGATCCAGCCCCTCTCCATGTGCCGTTTTCTTTGAGTCCAAGGTAGCTTTGGCTCCGAGAAGAAAAGAGGCCTCCGGGTTAGGTGCCTCTGATTGCTTGCTTGTGAAATGTTTAATGATAAGGCGACTTCCAAACTACTTTACACATTGATAGTTGTAGCTTGAAGTATCACCGCAGTCATAAGAACAAGAAACACTCCCATAAAGTAGATAAGCAGAAAAAAGCCATAGAAGTTTAATAAAGCGCAAATAAAATGGTGTTGTAAGAATGTCCAGTGGGAAATGCTCTCAGTCCAGCCAGATCCAGCTGTGGCGTCAGTCCAGCTGTGGCATCCTCCTGTAAAAACATTCAGCCACGTGTGGCCCTGATCGCAATCACTACTCTGAATTGTGATCCAGAATGTTGTTGGGGGCCGATGCCGGGACTGTTCCAGCAGTTGAGTCTGATTGGGCGTCACGGTGGTGATGTGCTTAGCGCAGCCAGCTGGGCTGAGTGGTGGCCACCCGTGCACTCGCCACGTGCAGCCGTTATTCTGGTGATGGGGTTGCATGCGGCGTGGCTTGTCCACCTGGGCAATTAAAGTACTGGGAACCCAACCGCGGGCGGGTGCCTCCCGACATGGGAGCTGTCTTTTTTATCCAGGGCCCTGGGGCGCTGCAGACCCCTGCCGCCAGTCTGAGCTCACAAGGAGGTACCGGAGGGCTCTGCTGGGGCATGGAGGTCCCTGAGCAGGTGGTCACTTATTGCTTGTGGAGTGGTCCATGGCCTGTGAGTTTATTCTCAGGGTTTGTGTGGGCGAGGTTAACCAGTTCACAGCTGGGCACTTACCCCTTACACAGGTGACACTAGTTAAAGTGGAATCTATATTAGCTCACACGGGAGTGTGGGAGGAGCTGCGAGGGTGGGGAGGCTTGGCCCTAGCAGTAGATCCCGGTCTCCTGACGTTTCTGCGTCTTCCAGTTGAGGGGCCGTCAGAGCCGCTGTGGGTCCTGAAGACAGTGGATGCCATATGGACCAGGGGATGCGGAAGCTTCTAGGGGATGCGGAAGCCTCTAGAGGCTGCGGGAGGCAAGGAGACGGTCGCTTCCCCAGAGCCAGCCCTGCCGCCACTTCGACGTTAGATGGTGGGACCTGTTTTGGACTCCAGCTCCCAGAAATGTGAGAAAATAAGTCAGTGTTTAGGGCGCTAAATTTGGGGTGATTTAGTGGAGAAATAGAAAACTAGCCCACAAAGGTGCACGCATTGAAATGTGCTCTGTCCAGGTGTTCACAGTGGTGTGAGGGGGATGGCATCGGGGTTCTGGGAACTGTGCAGTTTTACTGAAGGGGGCTCGCCACGCCTTTCCTCATATAACTGAAGGTATGTATGCCTGCCACACTGCCCAGGAGAGAGGGACTAGAATTCTGACTTTATTTCTTATGGGAACCAAGCCACAGTCAGAACACGGTGAGGGCCGAGACGAGCTTCCTACAGCCTGAACTGGGAAGAGGAATCGCAAGTAGTTTGTGTTTTTCTACACAGACCTGTCCTTTTCAGGTTTTGTTAAGTTTTGGAAAAAGGGAGAAGCCAGGCACACCTCGGCGAGGGACAGTGTTTCTGCAGGTGGTGCGGCTTCAGCCTGAACATGGCCATGTGGTTGGGAGGCTCAGAAACTGCCCTCCAAGGGCACTCATCTATTCCTTATTGCAGTAATACCTCGTTTACAGAAATCCACAGAAATTACAGTGCGGGAGGCTTCTGGTCTGGATGGGTTTGTGTGGACCGAGGTCACGGGGTGTTGTCCCAAGTGCTAATCCTGATCTGGCAGAGGCTCTGTTCCCAAATAATTATTCCACAGTTTCAGAGCCTATATCTGAGTGATAGTCTTTTAACTTTGTTGCATAAAAGGAAACAAAGTATGTCTTGAGGGTCCAAAAATCCATGTGGTAATCATGGCTGTAAACTCATACCTGGGGCTTTGGGATGGAGTGAAAACCACCGTCACCTGGCGTGGACGCTGCGTGGTATTTTTAGCGTGGTGGCCTGCTCGTGCCTTGAACTCTATCTGCAGTGTGAGCAACAGCTGTGCATTTGAGAAATGTGGACAGGTCAGCTTGCTCCTCCAGGGGCCTGCAGGCATCCGGGTGAGGGGCCTGGGATGAGGCCACATCAGTGGGAAGGAGCTTGGTTGTGTCAGCAGATATGTCTGCCTCTACAGGCCCGCAAGCCAGCCAGAACCCAGTTTTCCTTTGGTCATCTAATGCCAGAAAAAACCTGTTTCTTAGAGATTCTCATAATTTATATTAATGAACCATTTGACCGTACCTAAAATGTTATAAATGCATGAGACTTTACAACTTGGCAGATGTGTAACTCACATGTCGTTGTATCAAACTGTTGAAGATATTTGTTTCACTTGAAGGTTTTTAACATTTTATGTGCAAAGCAAATGCCAGTAGCATTTTGAAGGAGTATTTTGGAATTTTAAACACAGTGGGATAGTGCTGGGTCTCTGGGATACTGGTGAGGTGGACGTGACCTCAAGCTCTTGTAGCTTGCAAGCAGGATTGCTAAATTGTCACAACTGCAGTGCTGGAAAGTCAAAGTGGATTTCTGTAAATAAGGTATTAGTGCAATAAGGAACAGATGAGTGCCCTTGGAGGGCAGTTTCTGAGCCTCCCAGACACCCCAGGAGGAAGCGGGGGACGGGGGCAGTTACCCACCAGAACTTGGACGGTGAAGCTGGGTTTGCTGGTGGCCCTGCTTGGCAGGTCATTACGTGCAATAAGAAACAGGTGAGTGCCCTTGAGAGCGGTTTCTCGGCCCCCTTCAGAACCGCAAGTGGAAGACGCTCCAAGGTGGGGGGTGGGGGTTCGGTTATCTACAGGAGCCTGGATGGTGGAGCTGGGTTTGCTGGTGGTCCTGCGTGGCAGGTCATTACATGCAATAAGGAACAGGTGACTGCCCTTGAGGGCGGTTTCTCGGCCCCCTTCAGAACCGCAAGTGGAAGACGCTCCAAGGTGGGGGGTGGGGGTTCGGTTATCCACAGGAGCCTGGATGGTGGAGCTGGGTTTGCTGGTGGTCCTGCGTGGCAGGTCATTACATGCAATAAGGAACAGGTGACTGCCCTTGAGGGCGGTTTCTCGGCCTGCTTCGGAACTGCAAGTGGAAGACGCCCCAAAGTGAGGGGGGGCTGGTGGTCGGTTATCCAGTGGGGCCGGATTTGCTGGTGGCCGCTGCGTGGCAGGTCACTGCGTGGAGCGATGGGAGGTGAGTGGAGTGGGAATAGAGGATGCACCCTCCACAGCTACTGCTGGGAGTTGGCTCTGGTAGCAGAAGGGGCATAGATAGAGGGATTCCCATCAGGGGCAACACGACTGGGGTCCCACGTGTGGTGGATGCCGAGGTGTGGCTATATGTAATCTCAGTCTGCACAGCCGTCCTGGTGAGTGGGTTCAGTTACCTTCCCATCTCACATTTGAGAAATCTCGGAGGCTCACATCACAGCTAGGTGGGTTGGAACTAATGTCTCAGGCAGGACGTTGGCCCCAGAGCCCAGATCTTACCCGCCCCTGCTCTTTTCAGTCCACCAAGCTTGTAGAGAGGGTTGTGTGGTGGTGGGTGGTGGCTGAGAAACCAACACAGTAGAAGGCGGGGAGGAACTAAACCAGGCAGGAGACACAGGCAGTGCTTGGGAGGGGTCTGCACGGGGTGTGGGAGACACCTCTGGGCCAGTGAACCCCGTTCTGTGCTCCTGGCTTGCCCAACCTTGGCCCTCAGCCACATGCTGCGTGCTTTAGGTGAAATCTCAGTCGCTCGTGTGGTGCGGGCATCTTTTCTCCCTGGCTTTGCCTCTCTTTAAATCACGGAGTCTCAGTGGGGATGGCGGGGCGGTTGGTGGTCCATGGAATTTGCCCTCCACCTCCTCATCCTTGTCCTGTCCGGCCTGTTACCTGAATCTGTGTCTCTTCAGAGCCTGCAAATGAGTGGAGGCCACGACAGCCTCTTGCTGACCGACCTCTCAAACTTTTATTCATCAGAATAGTGTTAAATGCCGATTCCTAGGCACCCCCATTAGACTCTACGCCTGCCTAGCATGGGTACTTTGGGGAAGGTACAGAGGATTGCTGGGCTGTTCCAGGGGGGAATTTGCATTGTTGAATGTCTATTGTGTTCCTTCCAGCACTCTACTTTCCACGCACACGTGGCATTAAACCTGGAAGACCCCTGGGTGCTGTGCTGGTGAGGAAGCCCCGGCTGGACGAGGGGCTGCTGGGGCTCGGACTTGATTCCTGGGCTGGGGGCTGGGGGCTGCGGGCTTATTCTCTTCAGTGGGTCTGCTGATGGGATGCCCTGAGAAGTCCTGCTGTGCACTCAGGGGAAGGTGCAGAGACAGGCTCAGAAAAGACAGACCATGGATTTAAAAATTCCTACTGGAAAATCTTTTATGAGCAAAGTAATTTGCATCTAACTGAAGACAATCATTGCTTGAATAATTGGTTTGTTTACAAAGTGGGTCCTATGAACAGATTAAAGTTTTCATTCATGCCTTATCTATAATGTGAATAGGAGCTATTACCGCAACTTAAATTAGCTTTAAATTTCGTATCAGATTGCAGTCCAGATCACAAACGGCTGCTTGATAATCTAATTGATAAAACGGAGTAATTTAGTGCTTGGAACCCAGAGTGAAGGGAACAGAATTGCTTTGGTTTCTCAAAAGCGTGTTGACTGAGTGGTGACCTGGGGTGAAGAGAAGTGTCTGGAGTCATTACACTCGAGGAGATGATCTGCCCCCGCCTTTCTCAGCTGTCTTCTGGACAAAACAAAGGGTGATAAATGGAAAAAATTCAGCACTGAGTTCGTCTATGCCCTGAGCTTCTCATACAGTCATTAATGGGCTGTATCTGTGAAGCCTCCATACAGGCACAAAGGAATTAGGCTAGAGTAAGGCGGCCGGCGACCTCTGGCGTCTGGACCTCATGTCATTTCCTAAAGCCCTTTTGGGTGAAATGACAGTGGCAATGTCGTTGTTCGGAGGAGTGTAATCTCACGTATGAGATGCAGATTTTAAATGACGCAGATTTTAAACACCAAAGTCAGGAAGCTTGGTGGGAGTGGCTGTCTTCCAAGTGGTTTTCTGTGCTGCCATGGATGAGGCGTGGATGTGTCATCTGTTGGTGAGATCCACTGGTGAAGGGGCTAAGCAAACCATGGAGGTCGGGGGTGTGAAGCTGCATCTCTTCTGGCATCCCAAGTAAATACATCTTGTAAAACTTGTGAATTTGACCCTGACCCTAACCCCAACCCTGAGTGTTGAAGTCTGGTGCAGTGTCTTCAGCCCTCTTCTGCATTGAGGGTGAGTGACTGTAAATGACCGATTCCTCAGTGGTGAAAGTTCAAATTTAGCTTCCCTGAGGAAGCCAGACCTCGGTCACCCGTATCTCCATTGTAAACACTGCGGCCCCTACGCGGGTGGCTGCAAGTTTCCAGGCCTTCCTTGGAGAAGCAGCCGTGAGGTGCTTGATGATTTGATAACATCAGCCACCTTCTGTCTTCTGTCTAATCACGGTACAAATGATTCTCCTACAAGGAAATGGATCTGGTTTCTTCCCGATCGTTGGAAGAAGCAGCCTGCCTAGGGACTCCACTGTCCTCTGCACTTTCACAGCGAAGCCTGTGTCTGTCTCCAAGGAGTGTCACGTGTGTCGTGGGAATCGCTTCCTTAATTCTTCCTGCTTTTGATAGCTCGGGTAGCTCTGCCTGTTTCACCCGGGATGAGCAGCGGGTGGTCTCTGGCTGCTGTGGGACTAGGGCTTGGGGGTGCATCATCACATCCGGTGGCCTGTCCAGGTGGGCATCATTGTCTTTTTGCCTGTTGCCTGAGGCAGCTGTGATGCCATGGGGGTCATGCTTGTCAGGGCCAACCCAGTTCTTCCCGTGTACACACCTCCTGCTGGAGTGCCTTTCCTTATGATGACTTGTTGAATTAACGTGGAGAATGCAAAGAGGCTCTGGGCCTCTCTCTCTCCCATTCTTACTCCCTGGAGCTGTGATGCCCGACAAGGGAGCCCATAGCCAGAGGCTCCTTTAAATTTAATTAGAATAAAGATTTGATTACATAGCTAAACACATTTGAAAAGAACTTCACAGATTAAATTCCAGATTCAACCCTTCAGGCCCAGTGGCAACGTTTCGGGGCTCAGCAGCTGTAGGTGGCTGTTGTCTTTCTGTGTTGGCTGAGCAGATTGGGGCGTTTCCAGTTCAGCAGGCAACTCTCTTGCATGGCTCTGCCTGTGGTGAGGGCACCTAGGCTGGAGAGCCTCATGGGGATCCCTTAGGCCTCTGGCTGCAGCCAGGCTGCACGGTTCCTGTGCCCCGGGTCCTCTGCAGGCCCAGATGGATCCCACCACAGAGCCAGCACTGCTAGACTTAGGTACTGTGTGCAGACAGCAGAGGGTCACGTCCGGGCCTTGCAGGGGATGGGGTGACTGGCCTCCTTGGCCAGGCTCCTGTTTCCGAGTCTTCAGGGGAAATGCATCCACCATCCACCATCCACACCGTGCACCAGAGGAAAACTGCAGGCTTCTCTGTGGATGGTGAATTGAGATCATGCAGAGTGACTAGGTTTGGGCTCCTGACCAGCGTGGAACCTGATACCTTTAGGTGGAACCTGACATGCCTCCGTGTGTACATGGCAAAGAGAATGCAGCGTTGTCAGCTTGAATCCAGATGTGCTCCCGTTTTGAGGTGGAAGGTTCTGGGAGTATTGGCCATTGGTGATTGTGCTGCCGTGGAGGACTTTGAATGCAGGCACTGGTTTGGGATAACCGTGGTTTCCTGGTCCTGTATGTGGGCATCCCTGAATATCCCGGACTGGAGGAAGGCAGGGCAGATGGGAGGGTGACAAGAGGTGTCAGGTGTTTCCAGCTTTGGGGACTGATGCCATCAGATGGCCGAGATCAGGATGGTGGTGGCCAGGGACCAAAGCAGGGGTGCGTGGAAATGCCATGTTCCTCGGAGCATGGGGAGGACCTCTTGAACTCTATTCCTGGGCAACAGTTCTTCCATTCTCAGGAATCTGTGCCTTTGTAATTGAGTAGCAAATTCTGTAATTGCTCTAATTACTTACTGTTAAGTCCCCATCCCAATTACCATAAATGAGCAACAGTGATAAGTTTGCCTGGTCAAACCTTACCAAGAAAAACCAGTGGACCTAGTTTTAGTTGCCTCCAGTTCCCTCCAAATCAGATTCCTTAGCGGCTTGTGTCCCCACACTTGCTGCAGTTCCTCCTGGGCCTGGCAGGCACATTCCAGACATTCACATCTCAGCTCAGATGCAGGCGTGCACATTATTTATAGAAAATCGCACTGCGCTGTGATCGGCTTGAGCTGACGTTCTCTAGGTGGGAGGTGGAGGTTCGAAAGTTCTAATGGGATGAAATTAGAAATATGAATTTTAAAAATTCACGTGTCATGAACTCTGTTCAGTGATTTTCTCTGAAATGAGAGACTATTTGCAGATGAGGCAGTCAGCCTGCAGCTCTCCTTAGATCTGTCCTAGACCTCGTTGCCATCCTTCGGCCTCTTCCTGGCCGTGCTCTGCTTGAAGCAAAACCAAAGGAAAGAACGTAGTCTGCATCACTACTGCAGCCAGCTCAACGCGCACACCCACTAGGAGGGGCGTTTGATCACTTAACATTTTAAATGCATTTAACATTAAACCAGCAAGTCAGCCAGTGCTTTCTGTAAGCAAGCTGCCTGGCTCATGGGAACCTGACACTTGACTTTTTGGAAGAGAGTACTTGCTTCTGTGGAGTCTCAATATTTGTCTCATTTCTTGAGACTCTGCTCAAAGTGATGAACGTGAGTAAATTAGGACCTTTTTTTTTTTTTTGTAAATTGGGCCACAGAGCTCTCTAGGCACAGTCAGGGGAGTAAACGGCTGTGAAAGATGCCGCCTGATGTGAGCCATGGCCAGGCACTTTGGAACCTGGGATCCCATCTCCAGCCTTTTAAAGGACACAGACGAATATAAAATGCAGATGGGAGAGTTCATAATTTGGGCATCTCTGTTCTTTTGAAATCAAAGTGCAAGGAAAAAGTTTTGCCTTGAGGTCTTAACCCATACTTGTTTTTCTCCTGAGGTTTTAAGATTTTCTTAACTGCTTTTTTCTCCCACAATCCTTGAGGAAGTTCTATCTTCATATCTTAAAAGATATGGTTAAATTCAACACTGAAATATAAAAACATGCTTTCATATTTTTCTTTAAACTGATGTATCTGACATTGGTGAAGAACTAACTGGGAGTATTGGTTTATTTTTATTTTTTTGAGACAGTCTTGCTGTGTTGCCCAGGCTGAAATGCAGTGGCACGATCTTGGCTCACTGCAGCCTCACCTCTTGGTTCACGCCGTTCTCCTGCCTCAGCCTCCTGAGTACCTGGGATTATAAGTGCCTGCCACCATGGCTGGTTCATTTTTGTATTAGTAGAGACGGGGTTTCAACATGTTGGCCAGGCTGGTCTTGAACTCCTGACCTCAGGTGATTCACTCACCTTGGCCTCCCAAAGTGTTGGGATTACAGGCACGAGCCACCACACTCGGCCTGGGATATTCTTGATTATAACTGTAACATATCCCTTTAATAAAAACAAAACAGAACAACAACAACAACAAAACAGCTGTCTGAAAAGTCTCGAAATTAAAGAGCTCACTTGGACAGGGATTTGGACACCAGTTGAATGGCCCAGCACACCATAGTTACATGGGCCACTCGGCCTATTAGGTCCTTAGGGTATTTGAAGTCATGGATATTTGCATTTCTACCTCTGGATATCGTGTTAGTATTCGGCTAGTGTTTGAGGGCCAGGCTCAGATCCGGGAAAACAAGAGCCCCTGCCCTCACGGCACTTCTCTTCCGTGTGTGTGTTAGGAAAATAGAAAGCATAAGATATTTTTTTCAATGAGCTGGGAAGATGGAAAAACAAGCTTAAGATGTTTACTTGTTCAGAAGAAGGGAAGTGCAAGGAACACTCAGCTTTGCTGCTGCTGAAGGAGACCCCTGGTGGAGGCTGTTTCAGAGGTGGGGTTTCTCTGAGAAAGGTGGTAAGAGGCAAATAGGATGCCCCATCTGGTTTGCCAGAGATGGGGAAAGTTAGTATCCCCAAAACAGCTTCAGCATTCTGGCAAAGCTTTGGAAAACCAGCTACGGTGTAGGACCTTGTTGGCCGCTGGGTAGAAGGAAAACATTGCTGGTCCTGAGGACTGTACTGTTGTTCCACTGCTATAAAGAACTATCTGAGGCTGGGTAATAAGGGAAAAAATATTTAATCGGCATACAGTTCTGTGGGTTGTACAGGCTTCTACATCTGGGGAAACTTACAATCAGAGTGGAAGGTGAAGGGGAGGCCGGCATGTCTTCACATGGCTGGAAGGGGAGAGAGAGTGAAGGGGAAGGTGCCATGCACCTCCAAACAACCAGATCTCAGGAGAACGATCATGAGGACAGCACTTGGGGGATTGTGCGAAACCATTAGAAACCACTCCCATGAGTCAATCACCTCCCACCAGGGCTCACCTCCAACATAGGGTTAGAGTTCAGCATGAGATTTGGGTGGGGACACACAGCCACACCATGTCAGGCTTCCCATTCTTCTCCTGCACGTGCTTCGCAAATGGTTCTGTCATTGGTTTTTGTTTCTGTTGATACATAATATATGTACATATTTTCAGAGTGCATGTGATACCTTGATTCACCCCTATATTGATGAAATCTGTGTACTTGGGATGTCTTTCACTTTAAATAGTTTCTTTTCCTTGTGCTGGTTATGTTAAGTTATTCTCTCCTAGCTGTTTTGAAATAACACGGTAGATGCCATCCCCCTGCTGATTTATCAATAGTAGGTCTCGTGTTCCCATTAGGCTGTGTGTTTGTGCACATTACCAGCCTCTGCCCATCCTGCTTATGAGTGGGCTCTGCTGGGCCTTGTTGACCACCTACTTTTGGCCTCCACGAGATCTGCTCTCAGCTCCTGCTTATGAGTGAGAACATGCGCCGTTTCCTTGCTTGACTCGTTTGCTTAACGTAATGTTCTCCAACTCCATCCATGCTGCCGCGGATGACAGGGCTCTCCGCTGTGTGGTGGAGTATTGTTCCTGTGTGTGTGCGGGCCACGTTCCCTTCATCCTCTGTTGACGGGCACTCAGGTGATTCTAGACCTTGGCTACTGTGGATGGAAGCTGAGAGCAGTCACTGGCTTTATACTCGGGGGACGTGAGCCACTTTGATGTTCTCAAGCAGCCTATCCCCAAAGCCCTCCGTAGAATGCCGCATTCGTTTGTACTCATGGCTTCTTCCACTAGGATGAACAGCTGGGAAGGGGCTTTGAGTGAATGCTTGGGTTTCTGTCTTTAATTGGTACCCAGCTACACTGGCCAAGCAGGGGTCCCAGTGACCCTGGACACTACCTCACATAAGGTCCAAAGATGCAGTTAGGTTCTTTTTTTAACTTAAAAAAAAATGCTTTTGACCTGGCATTATCAGTTAGAGTTTTTCATATTGGAAAGGTGTATATTTTATTTTCTAAGAAGGAAAGAAATCCTGTTAAATACTGTAACCACAGATTAAATCATGTCAAGGAAAGAGGTACTATTTTGGGGGAAAATTACCCCTACATGTCAAAGATCAAGGAGATGACTTACATTGTTTAATTGAGTGAATTATGAAATCTTAAGTGGTTTTAAGAAGATGAGCTGTGGATCCTGCAAGACATGAGACTGATACTGATTTAATGTTAGTCAGCCCTGACAGAATGTGGCTAATATTTAAAGCTTGCTCCAGTATTGCTTGATAGATTGTAAGTTAATGTAAAGATCTGTTTGACGCTTTTATTTTACAAAATATTATTGAGAAAAAGTTTGACAGCCAAGGAACGGCCTTCAACCAATTTCTTCCTAATTTCTATCACCAGAAAATTTTGTCCTGTTAATTCCAGAATTTACTTTTGGAAAGTTCCCGTAAGTAGAGCAGAGGTATTGGTGGTTGAATGGTGACTTGAATTTAGGTGAAGATCGTTAAATATTTCATAGTCATGTTTGTCTTGGTGGTTTTAGCAATTTTATATTAAACTTAGAACTGTGAGTCAAACCAAATGTGTTCTTTTGCTTTTGTGATACTCATTTGTATGACTATACTGGTAAAGAATGATAAAATGTGTATTGGGTATTTTTTCTGTGTAGATATTAGGATTTTTAGGGGAACAAATTAATCATTCTTCTAATATACACTGTGCTGTGTGTTGGGTCCTTTGTATATTAGTTGAATCACTATAATGAGGACCACTTGAAAGTCTGTTTCTATAGCAGATCTTTTATATGTTGACTTGTGTTATGCAAAATCCTTCATCCTCTAAGAAGACTAAGCAATGGGTTGGAGGAGAGATTTAATCACCCATTAGGTCTATTCCGAATGCCCAGAATTGAATGCAAGTACTAATTATGTTTTTGAAGTGGTGTGGGTGTGTGTGGTGGACTCCTTTTTAGGTCATGGGAGGGAGGTAAAGCAAAGATGAGATTTGCTGATGAACATTTGTGCATATGCTAGTGGAGAAGTCATATGACTTGACTGCACCTGCATACTCTGATTTTGGTTTCGTTAGTGTCCGTAGCCACAAGCCTCAGCCGCCTCTGGGACCCACCCTGAGGGGCTGTGGTGAGGGTTATTACAGAGTCGTATGTCTTAGTGAATGGCACAAACGGCCTTGTGGGGCCTACTTTGGCTTTGTTTGAACCTCTAGATTGTTAAACTAAGTTTAACATTTTGAGGATTATAAATTGTGATTCTTGTCTAAGAAGAGGTTTCTGTTGTCTCTGAAGACAGGAGCCCCAATACAGATGGTCCCTGGCTCCCAATGGTTACATTTGTGATTTCTTTTTCAACCTTGTGATGGTGTGAACTAGTCACACTCAGTGCATTGTTTGGCCCAAGATGCGCTGCCTCTGGATGAACCCGTTGTAAGTTGAAACTATGATGTCAAATGCACTTTCTATTTAGGATATTTTCAGCTTACGCTGGGTTTATTGGAACAGTTTCATCCCGTGGTAAGTCAGGGAGCATATGTGCTCATAAAAGTAGAGACGATCTCATAGATACCGTGAGATATAATGTCTCTGATGTTACAGAGATACGATGAAAAAATCAAGTGGGACTTGGAAGCCTTGGAGGGACTCACATGGGCGGCTCCTGGAATGCAATCCTGAGCTCCACTGGCTTCTGGATGTGACATCTGCCTTCTGCTTAGCCCAGTCTGTTATCGGCTGCTCTCGAGAGCAGAGAGGTCCAGCGTTCCTGTGTTTAGGTGTTTGAGCTGCCTTAAGAGGCTAGGTCAATACTCACTGGTGTCTTCAGGGCTTTAGGCCTTCTGAACAAGCAGGAAGGGTGAGTTTGTAGAGCTTTGGAAATCTCAACAGACTTCAGGGCCATCCCCCTTGGCAGGAGAGAGCCCCACTGGAGGCGAGCAGGGTGCCTTGCGGGCCTGTGCTGGGCCCAGGCATGTACGGACGTTGTGAGGGCCACAGGACACAGATCGGTCTTGGTTCACAACTGGTGTCGATGGCCACGCAGCATTTCTGCCAGGTACATGAGTGCGGGGACTTGGGTTTTGGGGTGTGCGTCCTGGTTGCCTAGTTGCTTGGAAGACCCCTATTCAGACCCCAGCCTGAGTCACCGTGACAGGCCTCCTGCTTCACACGCCACACGGAAGCCGTGGCGTCGGTCACTGACATCCACCAGGTGTCAGATGTGCGTGTGTATCTTCCTTGGTCTCGGGATGGGTCTTGTTTTGAGGTTATAGTAAACGTTCTTTACGAGGGGTTTGGATTTTTTATGTTGTTTGCAAGGAGGCAGCAGGGAGTGCTTGAGCAGTGAGATCCCCTTTCCAACCAATGCAATTTCAGATCCCAGCAGGTAATTAAGGCCGCGGAGCTGTGGGATCACCTTTCCAACCAATGAGAATTCAGATCCCAGCAGGTAATTACGGCAGAGGGGCGGGTGGCAGAACCCTGAACTGTGGCTGTTTCTGGTGTCTTGCCCCGCGGACAGAGCGTGCTGGGGCCTCCGTGGTCCTCTGTGGGGTGGGTGGAGCGCATAAGCTGGGTGCTGCTGGGCCCTGGCTGGCTCCACAGCCCGGGGTTTATGCAGGACTCGTTAGACAACTTGGAACCCAGAAAGCAGCACGAGGAGAACGGGATTGTGCCTTTCTGGATCGTTGGTGCTTCCCAGTCTCAGACACTGAGCAGGCTCTGAGGGGTCTCGCCGGGAAGACTTGCACAGTTGGCCCCCAGGATGGAGTGGGGCTGCAGCGGGTCTTGCAGGAGCTGGAAGTGGGGGTGAATGTCTCGCAAGTGGGACCTTTCAAATGGGCCCAGCAGGATGCATCCGTGGAAATGGTGCCACCTAATGCAGGGCTGTGGCTAGCAGGACCTGAAAGGCTACAGCGGGCTCTGTTTCTGCTCTCTCTGGAGAGTCTCTGCACGGTTTTCCTTGGTTTTTGTCTGTTTGGAGGACGCTTCCCCCTTTCTTGCGCTTACCTAGCCTTCTGAGCTGCCTTGTTGAGTATGACAAAGCCCTGAGAACCATTTTTATCGCATAATTGTGTTATCCTGGTGGCTGGATAAATGACCTGCAAATGTGGGTGACTCAGTAGCTCTGAGGGTGTTCAATATGCAAGACAGAGGTGGGAAGGAAATGTTCAGGCAGGCATCAGAGGATCTGTTCTCTGCTTCACACTGGGGCCTTGGTTTGCTGACAGTCTTCACACTCAATCCAAAAATGGGGATAATGAAGTCTCACGGATTCGGCTTCAGCTGAGAGCTGCCTCCAGCACAGTCTTGTGTGAGTAACAGTTTCTATGTTTGGTGCGAAGGGCGGGCGTCAGTTGATCTTATTTGTGGTGGTGCTTATGGTGGGTTTTCCATAAGGAATGTAGACTTTATTAGCTTTGGCAAGGGAATCCTGAGTGATAAATTGGAAGAATGTTTCAGGAAATTCTGGAAGCTGCAGTGAATCTGGAATCTGTATGAAATTGAGATTTGGATTCTCACGATTTCCTAATGCTACCCCGAAACCCAGTAGTTGAGACGGTCGTAGAGCTTCAGTTGTGCTGCTCCGGTTCCACATTTTAAAAGGAACACGTTGCTTTCATCTGGAATGTTCTGAGCTCTGAGTGCTGCCGGCAGAGTGACCAGCTCGCTGCATCAGAGGGGAAGCCAGGGCTGCACTCATGGCGTCGCGGCAGCTGGGAGCTGACCCTGGACCTCAGGCACGTGTGATGCTGACCATTTTCTGTAAACTCCAAGGGTGTAGTGGTCTCCTTGGCCCTTTACAGTCTTCTGAAGCTTTTGATGTGTCTGCACTTTATAGATTTTTCAGAAGTAGACAGCATTTTCCCACACCCTTGGGCTGAGTTTCATCGAGGCTGGTGTGTGGGAAGCACCACACCCGCATTCTGACCGGGAAGACTCTGGTGCCCAACTGAGGTCAGAGTGGAAATTTGTTCTTCCTTCCCTCCAGTCTGGTCCAGCTGCTCCCTGCTTGGCCAGAAGAAAATCATGCTTATCCAAGTCGTAGGCAAACCCCCGAAGTCAAACATTTGTCTTTTTTCTTTAATATGCCCATTTAGTTTATATGGAATGATAGCTAGAGAAATGCCTTTTAGGGGAAAATTAATTTCCTTAATTACAGAGAACTTTTTGGATAAAAATCAGGAGGCTATTTTGTAATAAGATCTAGTTAAATACTACAGTGGAAAGCTCCTTATATTTGATCTTAAACTTGGGCCCTGTGTGCGTGTCCGCATGCTCGTGCTCATGACGCCAGGCGCAGATGTGAACTACAGGCACAGTACATACTTTCTGGTTGCTTTTTTGAACGTCTTATTGCTTGACCTCTCTGACTCAAATGTTGAGTTATGTTGATTCTGTTCAGAATGTTTATCCCTCCGTCTAGGGTCCAGTCGTCTTTCAGGGAGGAACCGTCTTCCTCATCTCTGTCTCCTACAGTATTGTATATTTAATAGTCAAATATTTATAGGTTACATGGGTGACTGATCTGTTTATTAGGAGGAAAACAATGCCAATTTTCACATCATTATAATGGACTTGTTAAATGATTGTTAGTATAATGAAGTTTCCATGGCAAAAGAGGCTTTGCAGATGTGAGTGTAACGGACAGTGAGATGGGGGAGGACCCTGGGTTGTCCAGGTGGGTCCAGTGTCTTCACATGTGCCTTTTGAGAAGGCAGTACGAGGGTCTGCCTCAGAGGAGGAGACCTGAGGACGAGATAGAGGCCAGAGGGCTGTGGGGTTGAGGGCGAGTGTGGGGCAGGGGCAGGGGCCGGAGGGGTGCAGGGCTGAGGCCGGGGCAGTGGTAGGAGGGGTGTGGGGCTGTGAGTCAAGCTGCATGGTGGCTTCTATGAATTGGGAGACTCCAGGCAGGAATACAAGCTACTGACCCCTTGACTTCAGCCCTGGGACTCCTGACTTCCAGGGCTGAGAGGAGGTTTGCATTTGTGGTAATTTGTTGCAGCAGCAATAGGAAGCTAATGCATTGTATCTGTTCTTCACCTCCAAACCTTTGAAAAGTAACCCTGTTGTATTGGCCTTTTGTGTGCCCTAAATTCTAATGAGATGGTTTGTAGGAAATAATGGACACAAACGACGGCAGAACAAAAAGTTGGACAGAAGCAGTGTCTTCTGTGGTTCTGTAGTTTGGGTCTGGGAAGTTAGATTTCAGTCAGAGTGTGTGGTCTTGTTCAGTGTATACCTGGAGTACTTGTTCAGAGCTCCTGGGGGAGTGGTCTTTAACACTGTTAGGATTAAAACTCCAAGCACATCAGGGCCAGAGTTCCTGAGTCAGTGTTAGGCGACCTTTGAATAAGAGTTGGCATGTAGAGTCTGCCCACTTTACTAGTATGAAGCAGCAAAATCTTTTTTTTTTTTTTTATTTTTTGAGATGAAGTCTCGTTCTGTCACCTAGACTGGAGTACAGTGGAGAGGCCTCGGCTCACTGCAACCTCCGCCGCCTGTGCTCAAGTGATTCTCCTGCTTCAGCCTCCAAATTGCATGATTTATTTTCCTGTTTTATATACTTAGTATGTGAAAACTCTGCAAACTTTATTAATACAAATGACATGCCAGAACTTAGGAGAATCTGGTATTTTCCCATGCAAGTTAGTAGTGGTGTGGAATTCCTGGGCTGGTTTGGTTTTATAAGATATGGAGCGGATTCTTTGCCTAACTTCTGTGGAGCTAACAATTGTTAATCACCCAGCACTTTTACCTCCCCCAACAGCTCAGGTGAGGGGGGTGTTACCCCCACTGTCGTGATGAGAGGCAGGAGACTGAGGCTTAGATGAGCAGGTGACACATTACTGTCCAGCCCCACCCACCCTGTAGTTTCCTGCCATGGCTCAGCTATCTTCCTGCAAGAAAGGACAGACACCCTGGTGCTGGGTAGAATTCCTTGTGAACCCCTTTCCATCCTCCAGGGAGTTCTTGCTTTACAGTGGTGGCTCATGGGGAGTCCTCTGGCCCACTGAGAAAAGTGACTCACGTTGTGACATTACTGTCTCTGTCCGGCTGCTGTCGATTGGGTGATTTGTAAAGAGACATTTATTGCTCACAGCTCTGGAAGCTGGAAAGTCCAGGGTCAAAGCAGTCCAAGGTCAAGGCACCTGCAGATCTGGTGCCCCAGGGCCTGTGGCTCACAGATGGCAGCATCTCGCCGCGTCTTGCGTGGCAGCGATCGTCTCGTCAGAACTCACGTGGTGGAGGAGCAGGAGGGCTCCTCCAGGCCTCCCAACAAGGACACCAAGCCCAGTCCTGAGAGCAGGACGTCCCAAAGGCCCCACCTCTTAATGTATCCCGTCGGAGATGGTTTCAGCATGAGGTTTTGGGGACATTCAGGCCAGAGCCATTGCTCTGCCGTGGTGTTAGGGCTGCATGGCGTCATTACTGCAGCAGAGCCACAGCTTCTTATCTGCATTTGCTGCAGGAGGAAGACGCAGGTGCCTGTGTAAGTTGGGGTTCGGTGCAAGAAGTGGAGACTCTCTGGGAATCTTAGCAGGAGGAACTTAAGGGCTTTGAGAACTGACACCTTAGGACTGTAGTTTTCTTCAGACTGTAAAAACCTTGGTGTGTGACAATACTGAACATTGCCTGAGCCCTGTGATCCTGTAAAACAGTGATGGTTAAGACATTCCCCCTCCCCACAACTGCGCCCCCACTTTTACTGCAAGAAGCCCCTTCCCATGTGGCTTAGGCTGACTGGCGGGATGACCATTTACCGAGGACAAGACCAGATACAGGCCTTCAAATCCCCCTTCTCTGCCTTATAAGTGATTAGCTAAACTGCCTGTTCCCACTGATCAATCACTTCCCACCTTGAAATGGTTCTTCGTGGTGCAGTTGCGCCTAGGGGGATGGACTTGTCTTTGACTGTTGCCTTCCACAGAGGACAGTTAGGGTGGGCAGGAAAGAATTCTCTGCTACAGGTCTGCATTCCTGGCTGTTTCCAGAAGTGGGAATTCTGGTGCCCTAGAGTGTGGGAATGGATTTCTAGTGTCCCAGCTTCAGGTGGAGTTGAAATTGAGTGAGGCAACCCACGACACCCATCTGGAGCCAGGAACTAGAGCCATTTTTAAAGTGGCAGTTTCTCCATAAGATTACCCCAAAAATGCGCTCAGCACGTTTTTCTTTCTTTCTCATACGCATTTGGCCATCTAAAATGGGAATGGTGGTTTTTTGAAGCATGGATGTAGTTTTAAATTTTGAGTATTGTAAACCTTAATGTAAAATGTAAAAAAAAACCTTCTTAAAATGTTTGCCTGATTATCTGGAGATTTACTAAACCTTTGGAGTGGTAATAATGAGTTGATCTATATGACTGCCTTCTATGATGCAATGAAAGTACTCTAATTAAAACCTCTGCAGTTGGGTCAGCAGGCGATTGGCCAAAACAAATTCTGCTTTTTGGGTTTCTTTAACCAAACAAGGGAGTAGAGTGTAGGCTGAAGTGGCAAATTCATTTCAGAGTACGCCAGAGCCCTCAATGATTCAGCAGCCTTCTCAGGAGAACGTGTAACGTGCCGTGAGTCTTGGCAAGCCTGGCTACTGATGTGTGCACGTGACACCACAGAGCCACACCTAGGAAGATGTGGTTTCTGTAACAAGCTTTGGAAAACCAAAGTTCAACTAAATTATCCAACTTTGTTACAGAAAAAGCTTAGACCAGATGGCCAAAGACCTGATTGTTTCATGGTTGAGACATGGTTATAAAATTGCCCTTACTTGGTGCCAATCAGTGTTGGTCCACAGTGATACTCCTCCAACCTCACTGAATAGTTTGGAGACTGATATGAGACTGTGAAAATCTCCTTAAGGTGAAAAGGGTTCTGGGGCACCCGGAAATATCCGCACACCCGTGGCCATTCCCCTATAAGGTGGAAATGACGGCTGGGTCATGCGGGAGCATCAGCACACCTGTGGCCATCCTCTTTAAGACGGAAAGGGCTGCTGGGGTGCCCCGCAATATCTGCACACGCGCGGCCATTGTAGCTGTCCCCCTTTCTGCTCAGTCACCTCTGTGTTCCCGCATTCAGGCTTTGGGACACTCATGAACAGCTCGTCCCCTGGGCTGGTGAGGAAGGAGTGGGAGGTTGTTCTGAGGCTCTGTCACTGTCTGCCCTGTCATGAGCTGGGCAAGGCAGTGGCAGTGACCCTGGAGGAGTCTGGTCAGTGAGGGCTCCGGCAGGAAGTGCTGAGGCTTGAGGTGACTCTGCCAGTCGTAACCAAATGTCTTCCCTCTTATTTCCATGATTCCTTCTAGTTCTGCACCTTGAATTGCAGAGTCTCTGTGTATCTGTAAATACACATGAGTTACGATACAGGTGTCTTTTTCCCCTCTGTCTGGGGCTGGGCCCAGGGAGTGAAGTGCAAGACCCCCTTACTGCTGGATGCCCACCGGCACGAGGCACTGCCTGCCCTGCTGACGAATGCCTACAGCGAGTCCTGGAAGCCTCCTTCTGAGCACCTGGCCTGTTGACGGTGTATATGGGAGACAACAGAGCTCCCCTTGCCCCACCCTGAGCAGAGAGTGGGGAGGCGGCGGCAGCACTGCCCCCATGGTGCATCCTTGGTGCACGGAGGAAAGTCTGTTCATGCTTAAACACAGCCCATCCTCTCAAAAGCAGGGTGACAACCATATTTGCTTCTGGAATTTTAAAAAAGAGCCCGTCTCTTTGAGAGAAGAACATGGCACGTATGTGTGTACCTCCTTTGTTTTTTTTTTTTTTTTTTTTGAGACAGTTTCCCTCTGTCACCCAGGCTGGAGTGCGGTGGTGCGATCTCAGGTCACTGCAAGCTCTGCCTACTGGGTTCATGCAATTCTCCAGCCTCAGCCTCCCAAGTAGCTGGGACTACAGGCACCCACCACCATGCCTGGCTAATTGTTTGTATTTTTAGTAGAGACGGGGTTTCACCGTGTTAGCCAGGATGGTCTCGGTTTCCTGACCTCGTGATCTGCCCACCTCGGCCTCCCATAGTGCTGGGATTATAGGTGTGAGCCACCGCGCCAGGCCGTATGTGTGTACCTCTTTACAAGTCTTGCCTGACCTTTGCATTTAAAAATTATTGAAAAACTTAAGGATGTAACTGACAAGAACTTTATAGGTTTCTCCAAGTAAAAATTTGGAAAAGTTAAGTGAACCCATAATGTGTTTTATTTCTATGAGTCCCACACTTGGATTTTTAAATGTGGGCAAAACCTCAGCAGGCCGAGCAGGCTGCGTGGGATCTGGGAGATCTTCTGTGAGTGGAGGACATCATTTCACCACTGTGCAATTGAACGAAGATACGTCGTTTATTTATTTTTGAGCCGGAGTCTCGGTCTGTCACCAGGCTGGGGTGCAGTGGTGCAATCTTGGCTAACTGCAACCTCCGCCTCCTGGGTTCAAGCAATTCTCCTGCCTCAGCCTCCCAAGTAGTTGGGACTACAGGCGTGCACCACCACATCCAGATCATTTTTGTATCTTTAGTAGAGATGGGGTTTCACCATGTTGGCCAGGATGGTGTCAATCTGTTGACCTCATGATCTGTCCGCCTTGCCCTCCCAAAGTCCTGGGATTACAGGTGTGAGCCACCGTGACCAGCCAGATTTGCTGTTTTAAAACAAAGCGTATATGGCGGCTTACTATGTCAAGCACGGTTCAAAGCACATTATAAAGCTGGGCAGGATGGTGCTCGCCTATATTTCCAGCTACTGGGGAGGCTAAAGTGAGGGGATTGTTTGAGCCTAGGAGTTCAAGGCTGCAGTGAGCTATGATGTTGCCACTGCACTCCAACTTGGTGACAGAGTGAGACCCAGTCTCTAAAACAAAAACAAAAACGCATTTTACAACTGCTAAGCCATCTGCATGTGTTCATTACAGTTTTTTCTGGGAACGGGCATGGTGGCTCATCCCTGTAGTCCTAGATGCTAGTGGAGGTTGAGGCAAAATGATCGCAAGACAGCTGGTATTTGAGGCCAGCCTATGCAACATATCAAAAACCCTTGTATATATAAAAAAGAAATATTAACTAGGCGTGATGACACAAGCCTGTAGTTCTATCTACTTGGGAGGCTGAGGCAGGAGGATCACGTGAGCCTGGGAATTTGAAGTTACAGTGAGCTATGATGGTACCACTGCATTCCGGCCTGGGTGACAGAGTGAGACCCCTGTCTCTAAAAAACAAACAAATGACGGCAGCAACAACAACAAAACACTTTTTCTGAAGCTAGCACCATGCAATTATGTACTTTATAAATTGCTAGTCTAATTCCAAGGGAATAGTTCAGCAGCTGACATTTGAGAAGCACCTGTAGAAAGGATTCAAAGGCCACGGACACTGTCCACTGTTTTTGTTTTCCTACAAGAAGAAGGATGGCAGTATTAATTTATGCCCTGCTTACCTATCCCAAGTCGTAGATCACTGAATCTTTAAAGATTATGATTCTTGCTTGGTTTTTGGTACCAAAGGAGACAAGGAGCTTAAGAGGTGAGCACGGTGTGATTCAGGACTGAAGTTTCTGCCACTTCCTGGGAGGTAACTGCAAAAGTGAGCCGTTCTGACTTAGCTGTTTGTGCATTTGCCACCGCCAAGGGGGCACTGGTAGATTCAAGCTTTGGGGCTCTTCTGACAACTGGCAAGGATAAAGTATTAGCAAGGGCAAGGGAATAGCAATAAAATAATCCAATAACAAAGATATGAAGATTTATAGTAATTTTTAGGCCGGTGCAGTGTTTCAGGCCTGTAATCCTAGGGCGCTTTGGGAGGCCCAGGCGGGAGGATCACTTGACCAGGATTTCGAGGTTAAGGTGAACTGCGTTCCAGCCTGGGCAACAGGGCAACACTCTGTCTCTAAAAAGAAAAGACAATTTAAACCCTTTACGTGCATACCAAATCTTATACCAGAAGGAAAACTGGTCTAGAGCTCCGTGTGAGCTCCCTGGGGCCCGCCGGGACGGGATTGGCACAGCCGGACCTGCGGCACTAGTTCTGGCCGGGCGCTGTGGGATCTGCAGGGGACCATAGGATGCTGTGGCACGGCGGGCTGAGATTGGCGGAGAAGCGGCCACACGCCTGCCGAGCTACTGAGAAGGCGAGCGGAGGTGCACCCCGCCCGCCGCGGGAACCGCAGGTTGAGGCGCCGGGCGCGCGAAGACTCAGCTGCCCCGCCCACCAAGGGCGCGTCGGTACTCGGCCGCCGCCTCTGGGCTGGCAGCCGCCACCGCGCCGCGCTCCCATTGGTGCCCGGCGGTGACGCGGCCGAGCGGGCCGGGGCTGCCTGGTCCGTAGGCGGGCGCGGGGAGCTGGGCGCGAGGGGCGGGGGCCGGGCGCGCGGCTGATGAAACCTGGCGCCGGATTCCGCCAGTCCTCCGCGCCCATTCAGTCAGCGCGGGCAGGTGTGAGCCCCGGGTCAACCGCCTGGCAGGCGCGCACGCGGCCACCGGCTCCCGCTAACCGCAGCCTCCACTCCTCTCCCCGCGCGCCGCGCCCCCGCCCCGCCCAGTCTAGTCTCCCCGGCCGAGCGTCCGTTGGTCCTTGAGCGCGTCCGACTGTCCGTCCACTGTCCTGCCGGAGCCCCGCCGCCGCCGCCGCCGCCGCCGCCGCCGGCTCGGTGAGTGCCCGGCCCCCGCCAACGCAGGGGGCAGCTCCTTGGGCCCGGGTTATCACGAAGGCAGCCCTGGCTCCGCGTGGGGCCGCGGGAGGGTGGCGTGGGAGTGGCGAGGGCCCCCGCGCCGGGAGCGCTGCCATCCTCCGGGAAGGGCCAGGACCTGGACCGGGCGGGCCCTGGAGTGGGCGCGCGGGGCCGGTGCCCATGCGGCTGTCGCCTCCACGGAGTCCATTTTGGCTCCTTGAAGCCGCGGCGTGGTGTATGATGCAACACCGAGTGAGTAAGCGTGGGCGACCTGGCGATGCCCGCCCCCCGCGCGCCTGTCCGGGGACCCGCGCGCCGCTACGCACCGGGTGGTCGGGGTGGGTAGGCGGGCGGCGGGCGCACTGGCCAGCCCGGGAAGCATCCGGAGCCCGCTGGCAGCGAGGAGACCTTCCCTTACATGGCGCGGTGCAGAGCACCCCGCCCCGCCACGAGGTCCAGGGATGTGTCATCAGCCTTGGGTGGGGACCCTGCCCGGCCGCCCCGAGGGTGGTCCTGCGGCAGGTGGCCCGCCCGGGGACTCTGTCGCCATCCCCGCCTGGTGGTCGCCCTGACCTAGAGCACCTAGCCCTCCGCTTGTCCCTAGAACACGGGACGCGCCGCCTGCACCTCTCGTCTGGGTCCCCAAGATTGCTTCGAGGAAGTCTCCCCTAGGTGGGCTGCTTTGTGACCCAGTGTGGCCTGAAAAGACCGGGTTCCTCAGGCCCTCCACATGGTTTGGAGTGAGAGGAAGTTCTTCCGCCTTTGGGAAGACACCGTATTCTCAGGGTGTTCCCTTCTGCGTAGTAGAAAACTTCCCGGGCATGGGCAGGTCACAGTCATTCTAAAACCTGCGTGTATTCAGAGCGGCAGCTGCGCGGTAGTACTACAACGGCCTGTTGGTTCAGCTCCTGACCCTTTCGTGGGGATGGGGGACCCAGATGGCAGTTGTGTTTGACTTGTGTGACTGGGATAGTCAGACATGTGCCTTCAGGAAAAAAAATAACCTGCATTTCCCAATACTCACGTCATCACCGCCATGCCCTCATGTGTTGGGTTTTAGTCCAGACATAGTTACCAGATGGTTGGGATTTCAATCCCAGGTGTATCTCCCTAAAAAATGTGCCTTTTATTTTCCATTCGACTAGTAGAATTGTGTATGTCGGCCTCTGGCTGAATGCCCTAATTGTATTTAATTCGAATTATAATTTATTTGGGGTTTTTCTTAATATTTCTTGCCCTTTATGTTTGGTTCAGATAATAGGTAACCATGAAACATTTATTCCTCTGGTATTTTTAGTTGGTGTTAGTGGAAATTATCGTGATTTTCATATGAACACACCTTCCTGTTATTAAAACAAAAGGTCTTATTTAAGTCACACGAACAGAATAGAAACTTAGGGGAAAAGTCAACAATAGGTTAAAATGGTTTTAAAAATAGGTTTAGCATATTACGATCACGTTTAATTATTATAAAGGTAAAATTCAAAGGATGTCAAAGGAGTTTTGAGTAAAGAGAACAGGGCTTAATAAGTGGATCAGAAATGTACTCCCTTGTCTGGGTCTGGATCCTAGAGCCACATGCTTCTGTGCATATGATTACTTGCTTTAGGTGGAAAAAAAAAAAAAAAAGGCTTGAAAGACAAGGTTGTTGACTTCAGGGAGTTTGTTTTCTATTTGGTAGAAGAACTCATTCTTTGATGGAATTAAATACATGTTGATTGATTATGCCGGTCTGTAGTTTATTTTAACCAAAGTCCATACAAATAGGTAACTATGTTGGAGGGCTCAGAGCCAATTAAATTAATCCTTTCTCATTATCAACCATGTATTTGGAGAGATTGCTGTTATTCCGAGGGACAAATTTGAAATGTGAATAAGTGCATCCTTGTTATGGAGAAAAATATTTTTTTTCCTCTAAACCTTGGAGATACTTGGGTCTCGGAGTTATCTCTTCCAGAGGCATCTTCAGAGATGCCTGTCACTCCACCTGCTTCTTGGTCCTCACTCCAAGCAAGACGTTCCGATGGGTTGTGGTGTTTTTCTATATAGTTGGGCCCTGCAGACCTGGACAGATTTTAAAGCAGATCCAATAAGATTGGCCAGTGGATTCATGGAGGGTGAGAAAGGTCAAATATGACTCCAAGCACATCAGAGTTGCTGTATTAATGAGATGGGAAGGCTGAGCAAAGAACCTGTTGGATGGAAGAGGGACTTTCTGAAAGTCACAACTGCCCTTTTTAGAACTCTCATCCCCAGGGTCAGGGCTAGAAGACGTATCTTCTTGGAGCCCCTCTCAGGTGCCTGCCTGTGTGTTGCAGCCAGCCGTCCAGGGTGCTGGCGTCCTTCCCCTTCACCTAGCCTCACTGGCTCCTCTCGCCAAATCTGGGGGGTCTCTTCAACCTCTGGCTCCTTGCTGCCCATGGCCTCCCTTTGCTCCTCTGCCGCCTTCTAGTGGGCCACCTGGCGGTGGGCTTGTCCTGTGGAATGGGGACCCTCTAAACATGGGGTTCAAAGGTCCTGGGATCTTCCTGTATCATCAGGACATCTGCCTCCCCTCGGGTTTCCCAGGCCTTGGGTGGGGAGGCATCAGATCCCTGGCCAACCTGCTGTCCACCCCAGGGTTTGGACCTCTCTTCCAGTGAGGGAACAGAGTAGTAGCTTCATTTGCAGCAGATTACCTGCCTTGTGATAAACTTTAGTGGCCTCCCTTTCTGTTTTGTCATAATCTGCCTCCTCCCCCACCCCCATACCCAACTGCAAAGCAGCCTTGAAAATAACCACCCCTGTGGTTCAGTGTGGGTCATGATCTGTCAAGCCAGGTTTAGTGCATTTGCCAAATGGAATTACCAGAAGGATGGGCATAAAACTGGGAAAGTGATTTGGTGGCTTGCTAGCCGTGTTCATTTCTCTCCCAAGGCATTCGTTCAGATGTGCAGCATTGGCAGACCCGGGGGATGCCGTTTACCTGGCCCATTGGTCAGGAACATGGACCAGATTCTGGCTGGTCTGCGGTTTGCCCCTCCTGCCACACCCAGTGGTTTTCATTGAGCTTTTTTCATCTAATTATTGTCAGAAACAGTGGGGAATGGCAGGTATTGCATTTGGTGAACACACTGGATAATGAAGCCAGAGCCGTGTGACTGAGGGAAGAGGCCTTCACAGCTTCAATGCAGAATGGGATGATTATCTGCCTTGAAACGAAGGATGCTGCTTTGAGGAACTGAGGGGAGTCAGGACCAATACTGGGAACAGCACTCCTCCTGGCTTCTGGAATCCTGCCTTTGCTTCTCTCTGAGGTAATTTAGACTTCCTGAACCTTCTACACTGGCTCCATCTGTATATTGGGAGAGCCTGTCCCTCTCAGCCTCACAGTGGTGAAGTTAGGAAGCATGGAGTCCATAGTGTTCTTTGAAAGAATAAAGGCACCAAGTCCATGCATTTAAATTTCTCTCTTGAGATCAGTCCTTTTGTTAGCAGCCTGCAGTTCTGACCGTGGCAACCGAAAGTCAAGAGCAAGGAAACCTGGGGGTTTATTTGGAGGTGGGAGAGGAGGCCCCTTCTAGTAGGACTGTGTGTGGCTACATTGTCTTTCCATTTTGTTTTCTGATTGTCCCCTTGCCCCTCCCTTTCCTGGGGGCACAGAGGGCATGGCAGTTTTGTTTCCTAGCTTTCCATATTCCTGCTGCAGTGCTTTCTTCAGAATATTCGTTCAGATCGGGTTCTTGGCTGTGAGGACAACCAGCTGCATTCCTGTTTCTTTAGAAGTGGATCCCCGTGTCCTGCACAGTGAGTTCTGTGTTGTAGAGACCGTCTAGCAGTGGTGACTCCGGGAGTGGCCTCTGCTCGATGTGGGGCCTCTGCAACATGAGGTTAGGGGGCCTCTACGCTGTGGGGTCGAATGAGACGTCATGACCGCTGCTGGCGGAAAGAGCAGAGCCCCAGAGTGGGTTCCACTTCTGGGATAAGTGTTTTTTCTGATAGTCCTCGGAACCACATTTAAATTCTTTTTCATATTGTTTGCATAATAATTGACTTCTAGTGCCTACCTTATAGGACTGAGAGGATTTAAACGAGATAATCCGTGCTATGGATTTAACACAGCCTCTGGCACAAGTCTAAATGTTGCATATAAGTGTTAACTATCGTACTGGAAAGAAGGCTCAGTTCCTTGATTTAGGCGTGGGAGAAATATATATATCTATGTGTATATGGATATATATATATATTTTTGAGAGAGGGTCACGCTCTGTCACTCAGGCTGGAGTGCAGTGGTGCAGTCACAGCTTGTGTAGCCTTTACCTCCTGGGATCAAGTGATCCTCCACGTCAGCCTCTCCGGTACCTGGAACCACAGGTATGTACCACCACACCCGGCTAATTTTTATTTTTTGGTAGAGGAGGGATCTCATTATGTTGCCCAGGCTGGTCTCAAACTCCTGGCCTCAAGTGATCCGCCTGCCTTGCCTCCCTAAAGTGCTAGGTTTACAGTCGTGAGCCACTTAGCCTGGCCCTGAGAAAAATAATTTTTATAACAACTTCATTTTGCTCTCTCATTTTACCAAGGCATTAAAATGTTGTGCTCTTTCCTTGGGTTTGTGTCTGAATTAGAAAGGGGCACACATAGTCCCAGGGTGCTGAAGGAGGGATGTGGGCCTCTGAGGCATCTGCTGACAGGTTCACCATCTCATCTGGTCCTAGGTCTGAGGGAAGGAACAAAAGTCTCTGGGCTGTTTTGACTCTGACTGCCTGGATGGACTTGAAGCCATCTCTCTTTGGGATCCTGGTGTCCCCCTGGCCATGGGGTGCAGGTTTGCTTAGGTCTCAGACCCACACAGCTTGGGCTTGGTGACTCCTAGGACTCCTGGGAAACAGAGCTCACAGCCCCTTTCTTAGTGTTTGCTGTATGTGTATGTGTATGTGTGTGTGTTTGGTGGGAGGCAGGACGGGAGTGACTGCCCTAGCTATAGTCATCCTAAACATTTTGTTCAAATTACTCTGAAGACCTTGGGTTTTAGAAAAAGCAAAGCTGAGAAGCTGAAACTCTGGGCCGTGCGTTTCCCACCTCACTCATCCCGTGCTTGTGTCAGTAGGATAGGATGCCTCCATACAGGGCGGGGTGGTGGGGGACACCCACCGGGGGGGCAGCAGTGAGAAGGCAGGGGCTCACCTCCCCACAAAGTGGCTGGAGTTGATCTGTTACGGATGTCTTCGGAGTGTCCTTCTCTGCATCTTGTCTGCCTACCAAGTGCCATTAGCTAAAGTCTCTTAGGTGAAGTAGGAAGGAAGGGAGGGGCCCCGGGGCTAGGTAAGATCAATCCTTGCAAGCACTTATTTCATGCTCAGCATGTGCTCTACGCTTTATCTATGTTTCATTTGAGTCCTCCCAGCCACCCAGTGAGGTCGGCCCTTCTGCTTTGACTGATGGGGGGAGGGAGGCAGGTGGCCCATGGGCACACAGGTAGGCAGTCAGCGGCCGAGTGAAGATTGGAACCTAGATATCTGCCTTTACCTGGACTCCAGCCTGTCTCAGTATAGGCCTGGTCTGGCCTGCCCTGTGTGAGTAGGAGGCAGACAGATCTGAAGCCCATCTGCCTGTGTCCCTCTGTTTCTGGCTGAGTCCAAGTGGTGCTGGCACTGGTCACGCGCCCCAACGCTGGATGGCACCCTGCCTTCCCTCTCTTTGCCCTGATTTCCCTCTGCTGTCTCTGAACGCAGGTCTTCCCCCTCCCAAGTCCAGGCGTCTGGCACAGCTGGAGCCCTGGGGTCCCTGGGGCAGCTGCGCTGGGACGTGGCCAGTGTCAGGAGCCAGTGTGTATGACAGAGACTGGGCTGCATTCTTTTTGGGTGAGTAGTTTGGCATTTACATCACCAGCCTTTGGCTGGATGCAATGCCTCCTGCCCAGACCACAAGGTTGCTTTGTGTGATTTATCACCATCCAGCCATGCCCACATTCCACCTCCATCTCCACCTGGGGAGACCCCATTGCAGGGGGTCTTGTGGGAACCAGAGACTGTTCGTAGGGGAAAGTCAGCTTCCTTTTGTGTATTCCATCCTTCTTAAGGCCAGTGGCCTCTGTCGTCCTGCCCTTGGCTTGGCTTTGATGATTTCTACAATATCTTGCAGAGGTGCCGCCTTTCCATAGAGGATGCTGCTTTAACACTCTCAGAGAGCCTGGGGCAGGAGCTGTCCACACCAGAGCCTGCAGTGAGGGCCCGTCTTCCCCAAAGTGACTTGGGAGTGTCTTCCTGGTCCGCAGCTTTTCCACAGTGTCAGGGACACCTCCTGCCCTCCCTTGGGACGAGGCCTGGTCCAGGAGCTGGGGCATTAGGGTGCAGTTTCTGGGACCCCATGAAGGTCCCCTGGGAAAGACTGGCAATTAGAGTTAGGAAAACTCTTCCCTAACCCTTTTTGCCCTTCTCCTTTTCCCCTTTTCTTTTTCAGCAGTTTTTGGATAACATTTCAAAGTTAAAAGTTACAGAGGCCAGGCATGGTGGCTCACACCTGTAATCCCAGAATTTTGGGAGGCTGAGGCAAACAGATCACTTGAGACCAGGAGTTTGAGACCAGCCCTGGCCAACATGGTGAAACTCATGTCTACTAAAAATACAAAAGTTAGCCAGGTGTTGGTGGCACATGCCTGCAGTCACAGCTACTCGGGAGGCTGAGACACAGGAGTCACTTGAACCTGGGAGGCGGAGGTTTCAGTGAGCTGAGATCACACCACTGCACTCCAGCCTGGGTGACAGAGTAAGATGCTATCTCAAAAAAAAAAGAAAAGTTGCAGGAGTGCAAGGAACTCCTGAGTACCCTCTTCTCAGATGTGCAGGTGGTTTATGTTTTGCCTCCTTCTATTCTCTCTCCACCCACACACAAACTCACATGCACACAGACATATACATTTTTTCTGAACCATTTGAGAGTAAGCTGAAGATATTATGCCTTTTTATTTGCTCTCTGTACTTCGGTGTATATTTCCTAAGAACAAGGACCTTCTCTCATATAACCATGGTACGATAGCAAAGTCAGATTGCTAGACAGTCCATATTCGACTTGCAGTCGTCCACATAATGTCCTTTATAGCTAGGTATTTTTGGGGAAGGAGTTGTGCAGTGTAGGGGTTCTTTCAAAAAAGCTGTAGTCTAATTTTCTACCTCATGAGCCTTTTTAAGAAAAAATGTTTCTAAAAGTTAGAATGCTTTGTTGTGGAAATTTTGGAAACTGCAGAAAATTAAAAGAAGGAGAAAATAAAAACCATTCATAATTCCAGTTCAGAGGCTGAGTAATCAACCAGAAAGGTGGTGGGAAGACTTTCTCAGCTCCTTCAGCTCTGGTGACCTGGCCACGCAGTCCCGTGGTCCCTCTACCACCCACACACCAGGCAGGAGCCCCGCAGAGGAGTCCTGGGGCTGTGGGAGGAGCCGGCCCTGTCTGGAGCTGACGGTCTTTCATGCTCCTGCCCACCCCTTGGGCAGGTGCCCACCGAGCAGGCGGACTTAACCAGCCTTGGTGGTGCCTTTGTGGTGCATATCCTCCGGGTGGGGAAGGGTGGAGATTGTTAATAAATATCCAGAACTTGTTTGAGACTTGAAAAGAAATGTTGCAGGCCCACTCTTGTCTGGTCTATACCCCTTGCTTCCTGGACTTGGCAGAGGTTAAGGATGGGGCCTGGAGCCTGATTGAGGGAAACAGCACTGGCCCCGTGTCAGTGACCTCTTGGGTGCTTCATGCGGTTGCTAGACTTGCCTTTTAATAAGCCTCTTGGCCCCTACCAGTGGGCTACAGAAGAAATAAAATGTGAAATTTTACCACGTGAAGTTTGCTGTTTGCTGATGACTGTGCGTCTCATAAGTTCCTAGGGAAAGATTTTAAAACTGGTGCAGATAGTGAAGTTTGGATCTCACGTCTCTGCTTTGTCTGCTTAGGTGGTCCCTTCGTCATAACAGCTGTAAGAGTGGCTCTCCCGTTTCCTCACCCAGGAGGGGTCTTTGCTAAGCGAGTCTGGTGTCTGGAAGGATTTTGTTCTTAGAAGCTACTACGTCATTGTCCTCAGCTCCCCATCATTTGTACCTCAGTTTCCCTGAGCTGTAGGTCTACGTTATGTGTGAAAATGGGCCTCTGAAGGTCATGATCAAAAGCCTTGAGTATTTTTCCATGTGTTTGTTTTTTCTGCTCCGGCCCCAGACCCTCTCCTTGAAGGAGCTGGCCTTGAGAGTGACTTCGGTGGGCAGCCGCCCAGACTCCACACACCCCGCTGAGTCCACGTAACGCCCAACCCGGACAGGCCAGAGCTGAAGGGCTACTCTTCAAAGAAACCCTTTGAAGTGCAAACATTTCCTTTCCTGAAAAGAAGGGAAATTGAAATGAAAACGTATTGTTCTGTGCGGACAATGTTCTCTTCGATCAAAGAGGGAGTGGGGCTTATAAAGGGAGATGCACAAATTAGAGCTTGATGTGGCCAGTGGTGTGGACGTGAATATTCATCCCTGTGGAGGAAAATAGTGGGGTCTCTGACATTCGTAAGACTGTATTTTCCTTTTTTTTCTTCTTTTTCCTTAAGGCTCTGAATCTAGGTCTAACGTTCTATTTCATGATGTCCCTCCTTTGTGTTTTTATCTTGTGGTAAGCATTTGGGAGTGTCTTTCAGTCAATCATGATACCATTTCCATGTTAGAATATTATGTAGCCAGTAAGAATGGTGTTTTCAAAGAACATTTGATTTTATGGGGGAAACTTTAATGTTAAAAGTGAAACCATCTGGGTGAAATGTTCCATATTCGGTGTTATCTTAATGAGATCTTTGTATTTGCACAGAAAGAAAAAAATGGTAAAATTGGACTTTGTTTTTCTCACTCAGTGTTTGTGGCACCTAAAATAGTGCTCAACAAATATTTATTGAATGATTATTTTTATAATTAGTAAAACTGTATTTAAAGGAGGAATGTCTTTGAGCTAATGTTTTGGCAGGTGGATGGGACAATATATTATTTTAAGTTTCTGTTGTAATTTTGCCCTGGCAGCTCAGTTCTGGTTGATTTTGTTCTTTGGTACACACATGTACCCCATTTTGCACTTTGGTGCGAATTATACTGTGAATGGGTGACTTTGACATTTATATTTTTGGAAGAATCCGGTTCTACTGAAGTCAGAGTATCAGAAAGTTGCCTTTTTCCTAATGTTCCCAGATGGAGTAAAATTACAGCTTCTTCTTACTTACTCTGTAGTTAAGGAACCTTTGGGCCAGTTTGTCCTGTCCTGTGGTTGAGAATTTTTGCCTGATTTGCCCAAGGTTTCTCATCCTTCAGCATCCAAGGCTACCAACATGCACTGTTCATATGTCGTCCTGGTTTCTAATGGATAGTTGTCTAAAAATGCAGCTTCCCATTCTTACCTGTACTGTAGGTTAGCTCGGAAGATGTCCATCCGTGGTCTCAGTGATCTTATCCAGGGAGGGTGACTGTCACAGCTGTCCTTTCCTCTCCGGTGAGATTGTTTCATTCCTCCTTCAGGCACTTGGGATTCAGAGCCCTGTTGACTGCCTCTTCTGCACTGTTAGCTTAGCACAGGATTCTGGAAGCCCGGTGCTGGGAAAGCCTTTCTCTGGGCTGTTTGGGATGGGGCTACTGGTTACACGTACACACTGGTACTCACTGGGTGTTCCTGAGGATGGCAGCTTTTAAACTTCTTTGACTGCAGTCTACAATAAGACCTAAATTTACATTGTGATCAAGTACACACACAGAGGCACACATATTGATACATAGATTAAAATGACAATTTTTATGAAACAGTACTCAGTTTTACTATCTGTGATACACTGAGATAATTTTTATTCTTTTCTATTTCATTACAAGAAAAATTCCTGGTGGCAACTTGGAGTTTGCAAAACACACTGCGTTTAGACACATGAGCCACACCTCACCTGCAACTTCACTGCACTGCCCTGAATTTCATGTTCACTGCTAGCACCAGGGAATGGGAGTCAATTCTCCATCCAGACCAGTTAGGGCAAAGAAAGTTGAGGAGTCGAGGTTTCTTTCTGTGGTGATTTGAGAGTTTCTGACTGAAGGAGACATTATTCTCTGTGGTGATGCCCAAGAAGGTGAGTAGGTTTTCAGGGCAGATCTGTGTTAATTTCCCCGGTGTGGTTTGCTTATGCAAACTGGGGTATCTGTCCTTAGTTAACCTGACACACTGGTGTCCCAAAGGTGGCCTGGTCAGGCTGTATGTGAGTCTTTAGAAATGGGCCATACGTTTGTTAATTTCGGTGGTCTGATTTTCTTTGAGTTTATTTATGCGGCGTGATGTGATGAAGAACCTATCTGAAAGAGTTAAGGATTTTTGGGAAGAAGAGTGAGAAAACATACTTGTAGAAATGTTATTTTTTGACTAAATCTGATGGATTAAAATCGAATGGTGTTGAAACTATATTAACAATAGCAGCCGTACCATTAAATAGTTCTTCTTGAAAAGGTTGGATGGATTTTTGCTTAAGAAATGCTTGAATGTTTTTTCTGTTTTTTCTTAGAAATTAAATGTCTTTTAGTCTGTGTGTATAATTCACAAAACAATTGTAAATCAAGGGAATTGACTCTGCCTAACAAGGATATAGTGACATAACAGAACTAGAACAAGATAAATGGCCTCATTTATTGAAACAATGTGCAAAAGTCTGTCCTTGTTCTTTGGAAGTTTCTTTTATTTACTATGCTTCTTAATAAAAATAAATTTGTTGTGAGAATTCAGAGTACTTACTTTACAGTATTCTTAAAAGTTCATATAGAAGTTACAAATATTGGCTGGGTGCGGTGGCTCACGCCTGTAATCCCAGCACTTTGGGAGACTAAGGCAGGCAGATCACCTGAAGTCAGGAGTTAGAGACCAGCCTGGCCAACATGGTGAAACCCCATCTCAACTAAAAATACAAAAAATTAGCTGGGTGTGGTGGTGCAGTACAGCTCCCGAGTAGCTGTAGTCCCAGCTACTCAGGAGGCTGAGGCAGGAGAATCGCTTGAGCCCAGGAGGTGGAGGTTGCAGTGAGACGAGATTGTGCCATTGCACTCCAGCCTGGGGAACAGAGTGAGACTCTGTCTCAAAAAGAAAAAAAAAAAACCGTTACAAATATTACCACCACCATTGTTGGTGTTTGAGAAGAAACCTCATGAACTTGATCTTATGCTGTTATATATGTTAATGTTTGAAATAAGTGATGACTCTGTTATTGCAAGTGTACCGCACTTCCCCCGCAAATCTATAACCTCACAGTTTCAGCCGCTGGGTTGGTTGGTTGGTTTGTTTTTGTTTTTTAACTTTTGTTGGAAGACATTTCTTTTTCAGATTGCTTTCTTTCCAGAGGGCAATCTTGGGAGAAATTAAGCAAGAGCATTCATTAGTTCTTTGAGTAATTTTATTGAACTGGGAAGAATGTCTGTCTTGCTGGTCTCAGAGTTGGATACAATTAGAGTTTTAGAAAATTATCAGATCTAATTTGTGCTGGGATTCAGGCCTAATTACCGAAAGACTCTGTGGTCTGGTGAGTCAAGGTGAGGGCATTGCTGTCTCATGTTTCTTGGGTGATTTGGTGTAGGGCAGTGCCCAGGGGAGGAGAAAGCTCTCTGCACAAATCTAAATCACTTTCCTGTGGCTCCTGGTTGCCCATGAGCGGTCCGGTGTGGAGCATCTGCAAGGGAGGTCTTGCTGAGTCACCTTGCGCAGCGTTTGAGTTGCTGGAAGAGTTGAAGTCTACTAAGAGCTGCTGGCCTTGACCCACAGAGGTCCCAGCAAGAGTCTCTTTCCAGCAAAGGGTCCTGCTGTGTGAAGGAAGAAAGCACCATTCCGCCCTGGGGAGGCACTTGGGAGCAGGGACAGAGGGAAAGCATGGGCTTCTCCACACGGATGCTTTGTGGAAGCAAGCAATACTCCCTGTATCCAAACGAGCAGCGACTCAGACATTTGAATTCTCTTACCTTTTCCTGGAATTGACCTTGTTGCTAGACTTCCTTGAAGGAACGGAACCGTAGGGCACACTTTACTGTGCATGCGGGCACGGGTATGGGCTCCTTACAGTTCTGGGGTGGGGCCTGAAGGCCACATCGCTGCCAGGTCTAGACCTAACGAAGGGCCTGCACCTGAAGATGTAAGCTGTGTAAAATAAAAAGTCAAATCTGAGGACAAGACTAACTGGAGCGTATTGTTTCTGGAAACGCAGCACACACAGCAGGACACGTTTCCATTGTAGTTGTGTACGTTGGGTGTATTTTGTAATGTGTCTGTTCATTATGACTGTTACTCCTTCGTTGCTCTCTAAAGAGCATGTGGGTGGATAAGATCATATGGGTTGGGCAGAGGTGGCAGTAGGGGCAGGCAGTAAGGATGGGGAAAAGGAACGCATCTCAGCAAGTGTGCAAGTTAAGTACTTGGCATAATGTAGTGGTGCCTTTCATATCCTAAGGTCATACTGTGGGTATCTTTGAACTGTCTAGACCAATACATGCATACAGATCCTTCCCCGGGGATCTCCTGAAATGCAAGTTCTGATTTGGTAGCTTAGGGAGTGGGTCTGAGAGATTGCATTTCTAACCAGCTCTCAGGGTCACTTGGAGTAGCAAGCACCTCCAAAACTGCTGGAACCTGGGACAACTGCAGGGAGACCTGAGCTGCCCATTAGACCACATCATCCTGAGGGTCTGGGATGCATGTGTCTTTGTGCCTCCTGTACCAAGGGCAGTGCCTGGTATGAAGTAGATGCTCAAAGTGATCTCTTCAACTGGACTGAAGAGGCTGCTGTCCCAGAGCCCATTTGCTTTAGTGGCCTTGGGACGGCAGGGGTGTGGTGATCCAGTGATAGCCTGTGCACTCATTTCAGCCCAGCTTGGTTATTGCTTTACAGCCATCTGCAGATAGGTTGTGCGGATTTGGCAGCAGAAGCGGGCTCCTGGCACCGGCAAGGAGTGATAGCCGAGGGCTTGGCAGTGAGGACAAGGACAGAACACCCACGGAAGAGAGGCAAGAACTCAGTAACCACCACCGTCTGGGATAATTAGCCGAGTGGCAAGCAGCCCTCCTCATTTCAGGAGGTCTGTGTTGTACACCCACATGCAACTCTGTGCCTCAGTTTCCTCATTTGAAAAATGGAGAAACTTACAGTCCCCCTGTTGTAGGTTATATTAAGGATTGAAGCTTTTAGCGCCTTGCCAGGCTTAGCATGAGAGTGCAATAAATGTGAGTTGTAATTAGGACTGGTGTGTAAAGGGTTACGCCCCAGCCTTCAGGGAGGTTTCTCCCAGAAGAAAAATCCCATTCCTGAGGCTGCACATAAATGTGTTGGTATTTTGCTGCTAAAAGAGTAGGTGTAAATTAACATGCAAAGTGATTCCTCCAGAAGGCTGGGGGTGGCGAAATGGGCCAAGGGGAGGTTGCTACTTGTTCCTCATCCTCAGGAAATTCTTAATGGAAGAGGCGGATGTCAGGAGCTTTCTAATTAACAGGCGGGTGAGAGGGGAGATGAACGTGTCTCTGGGGTGTGCCTCAGGGGCAGGCATGCGCTGGCGCTGGCGCTGGGGCGAAGTTCCAGGGACCCTTGCCCGTAAGACCTTAATCCAGAGTGCCACTTAGAGGGGACAGCGCACGCTTGGATGCGTGCTCTGGTGTTTAACCCTCTTTGCAACTTACTTATGTTTGGTTCTTCAAAAGTCTTAGAAGTGGCTGGCTAAAGGTAACGGGGTGCTGAGGCATGGCTCCCACACATGTCTGTCACCCCAAAGGTGCTGGGCACGAGTACTGAGGGAAACCTTGGCTGTGTCTGACCTGTGTTTACTTCAGAGCTTTATGCCTAGCACATGGGTTTGCACAGGGACATTTAAAGTAAGAAAGAAGAGAGCAGAGTAGATCGGTGTCTCGGGAGGCTTTGAAGGGGGCCCAAGCTTCTGTGTTTTACCGCAAATGCCTGTGAAAACTCCCAGAACATTCCTTGATCGAAATGGTTTTCTTGTACCTTCTCACAGGGGGAGAAGCAGGGGTGGGGGCGGGGGCGGGATGTCATGGGAATGGAGCGTTCTTAAGCTCAGTTGTATGTGATTTTCATTTCTCTCTGTTGCCTGGTTCATTAATTCATAAACTCCTTTAGAAGGCTGAAGAGTTCGTTAGAAATATCCTATTTCTGTTAAATAGCAAGTAGAAACATGGCATTTACATTTTTCTTTAAAACTCAGAACTTGAGATCACTTATGTAAAATGTGAGGCAAGGCTGTCCCTTCTCTGGGAGGCTCTGGTGTTGGCGGGAATGGGGGGTTCAGGGGATCGAGGTTTAACCTGTGACCTTTGGTAGCTTTTGAATTTTTGAGCCATGTGTGTGTTGGCCTTTTGAAAATCCCATCATGGCATGCTTCTTTGGGGAAATCTGATTTTGTTTGTATGGTACGTCTTGCAGGAATGTAGAGGGTAGCTTTTAATCACCTTCTTAACGCTGTTCAGTCTCTAGAAACTGGCATATTATTCATTTGCCTCAGCAGGCGTTAAGATTAACAACATATTCCATGGGTGAAACTTTGCAGTTGGGCCCGGGAATAGTCTCTCTGCTTTATAGCACTCATCACCTTGCTGGAGAGGGAAAATCAATCAGGTAAGGGGACATGTCTTGATTGATCAGCGCAGCAGCCGTGTGAGGAAATGAAGGCTTGTTTCCAGGTGGGAAAAAGGCCTGTGAAGGAGGAGGCTCTGCCAGCCACTGAAAGTGTGTTCTCCACGTGTGTTTATGTATTGTCTGGGCATGAAGAGGGGTAACATGGAACAGATCTCAAAAAGGGGGAGGCAGTTATGAAGGCACTGAGAAATAAATGTAGAAAAGCAGAGAGGAAACACGGTGTAGGAGTCCTGGACTCTTAACAGAGCTTGAAGTACCTAGGAGCCTGAGAACTCAGACATGTCCCCTCTGCTGTCCCCTCCTGCCTGGCCTCGGAAGTCCTCCTGGGGACTTACCACACTCGCTGCATGGCAGTTCCCGGATGCCCCGGCCCCTCCGCAGTCACAGCCTGGAAGTAGAGAGACCTGCACCCCACCGGCTCAGCCATGGACTCATGTGATCCTGGGCCAGAGGCAGGCACTCCAGGCCGCACTTTTTGCCTTGGGGGTCTGAAGAGCTTGCACTAAGATGCTGCCCTCTGTGAGGTTTCCAGCCCTAAACGGGAAGTGAGGGACATTCCATGATTATGGATCCGCCAAAGAGCTCTGAGCGGTTCGGTGGCCATGCTGTGAAAGTGAACGTTGAGTGGGAACCACGCCTTCAGATCTAGTAGGAACAAAGGGTCTGGTAGGAGGACGACGACAAAGACCTCTACTGAGAAGTGTCACTTTGCCTGTGTTAGCCCAGAAACATTGAGCAGGGCACCGGTTCGACCAGAAGGAACAGAATGGCTCTTGTAAAAATAAAAAGCACTTGGTACCAGCATCCATGTGGTCCACCAGGCTTGTGCCCCGTCAGAGGAATACTCTGGAGGAAATGGGCCATTCAGAATAGTGTGTTTCCAGTGCAGCTGTGGAAAGAGTGAGCAGTTGTGGACCAAACATTTCATGGTCTGATGAAAAGCTAGTGGATGCTGGCCAGGTGCGATGGCACTTTGGAAGGCCGAGGCAGGTGGATCACCTGAGGTCAGGAGTTTGAGACCAGCCTAGCCAACTTGGTGAAACCCTGTCTCTAATAAAAATGTAAAAAAATTAGCCGGGCATGGTGGTATGTGCCTGCAGTTCCAGCTGCTCGGGAGGCTGAGGCAAGAGAATTGCTTGAACCCAGGAGGCGGAGGTTGCAGTGAACCGAGATTGTGCCACTGTGTTCCAGTCTGGGCAACAGAGTGAGACTCCATCTCAAAAAAAAAAAAAAAAAAATGCTAGTGAATGCTTATCCATTCATGACAGGGGCAGCCGTTTCCTGGTGTCAGATCCCTAGCCGCGGTGTCCTGTTGTGCGGGGCGCCTCAGGTGGAGTTTGGAATGTCGGGATAGGCCATGAGAAGTTTTAGTTCCATACTATCTCACCAGGGAGGAAGCCTGAGAGAAGTTATTTTTCAAAAGGATTAGTGAGCCGTACACATCAAAATATATACAGGTTTCATCAAAGGAAAGAGACCCAGCTTGAATTGAGGATGAAGCATTTCCACAGCGGAGTCAGGCCGAAGCTCTGCGTCAAGATATCTAGAGAGAGCTGGCTGCTGCCTGAAAGGTTTCTTTCAGAAAGCCCTTCACGGTGGTACCACGTGTACTTGTTTCTCTTCTGCCCTCCTGAGAAACATACTTGTCCCCAGCGGAATGAAGAAAAAGGCAAATTAAAAGATGTGTGAGAGAGAGAGTCCTTGCCTGCCGCCAGATCCCGCCTGCGGAGAGAAGGGCAGGGCTGTGGAAAGAGGCCTCGGGTCTGAGAACAAGAGGACTCATTCAAGTCTGTGGCTTTTGACAGGCTGTGACAGGGCGCCGGCGTATTGAGGGATCGCTTTTCCAGCATTGGTGGATCCTTAGTGGACTTGGAGCTCTCAGGGTACCCAGTGAAAAGGCACCAGGCCAGAGCTCCCCGGGGTGTCTGGTTGACCCAGTAGCTTGCCGTGTCCTCTCCAGGAAGAAATAGTTGAGAGTGGATTGTGCCAGATTCGCATTCCTCTCCGCAGCCCCTCCAAGGCTTCTCAGCCACGGCTGGACTCTGGGTAGACTCAGCTGGGGACAGACGGTGGACACCTGGCACCTCTCCTGGGCCTCACAACGTTTGCCCAAGGTCCTTTAGGTTTGTCTTAGCAGATGTGATCCTGCCGATGACAGGGTATTCTTATTTACACTTGCAGATGTGTGTGTATTAAAATAACACGCCCTTGGATTGAATAGAGCACATTCGGCTGTGCCACTGAGTTCACGTAAGGTTTGCAGTAGGACAAAGGATGGCAAACAGTTCGATCTGAAAAAAAAAAAAAACAAAAAAACAAACTTCAGTTGTGCAGCCCAAGTTCAGATGTCTTAAATATCTGCTGTCCGGATAGAAATCTGAGAAGGGTTGTGCTATGGGAGAGGGGAAATCTCATTTGCCAGCCCCCAAGAAGCCTTGGCTTTTGTCTGGGGACAGCAAGGACTTCGTAAGAGGGCTGACTGAAAGATCCCGAAGATGAGAGTAAGAGATGCCCTCAGCGTCTCCAATGCCACAGGCCACAGCGAGGAGAACCACAGACTTAGTGACCAGCTCTAGAAGTCAGCATGTGTTCCTTGTCAGAACTGGCAAATGTTTTAGAATAAATGAAAAGCAAATAGGACTTTCCATAGCTGGTGACAAACCGACCCAAGCAGAGGAGTGGAGGAGGAGAGGGTCTCGGGGTCCAGAAGAACATGGTTCTCCGTGGTTGCCCAGCACGTCAGGGCCAGCAGTGCTTGGGGTGATGACAAATCTTTTGCAAATGCTATCATGGGACATGCCGGCCCACAAAGCCTGCTTTGTGAGCTCCTCCAAAGACAGGATACTCGGCCAGTGGCGACTAAGGTTGACCAAGATGTTATTTCTTGTGATCTTGGCTCTCCAAATACAGGCTCTGTGGCATTTCAGCGAGGACCAGGACAACTTGGTGGCCAAGAGGTCCATCAGAGATGCCTGGCATGCATTCTGCACGTCACTGTAAAGCAAGTTGCAGCCCCAGCACGGACACAAACCTCTTGGAGCCAAAGTTCAGATTTCCCTGTTCTCTCCAGTGTGTGTTTTCCACCTGTCCCCCTTTACTTGGACTTCCCAGAGCCACACGCCCAGGAGACACTGCTACCTTTCAGTTAGTGTCACTTCTCCTGCACTGGGCACCCAGCTTCCTCCACAGCCTCACCAACCCCCTCACCAACGAGGTACTTGGAGCTGACTCGTGCATTTGGCTCCAACTGTGGGAGCCTGCTGAATCTGGCGCCTGGCTCTGGCTCACCCTGACCCAGTTAGGTGGGAGTTCAGAGTCAGAGCTGGATGCCAGCCCGGCCACCAGCATGAGGTGTGGAGAAAAGCCCCAGACGCATTCAGCAACAAAGTGGCTGGGAGAGAAGGTGGCTGTCGAGGTGCAGGGAGAGGAAGCCCCTGCCCCATCCAGCCATTGAGTTCACTGTACCTTTTGCTCATTCAAGCTACAGTGAAAGACCTTATGCCAAATTTCATTTGAATTTTAGAACCGACCTTGTGTTTCACTGTGGATAAAGCAATTTGTAAACTTCTGTATTGGTATTTAAATTGAGGTGATTAAAAAAAGACAACCAGCGAATGGAGGTGACAGGCTCGGGCCAGGGCCCTTCTGACCCAGGGCTACCTGAATGGGAAGTGAGAGGAGCAGAGGTGTTGGCACCAGACAGACTTGGGTTCTAGCCTGGTCTCTGGTGCTGACCGGCTGTAGGAACCTGCTCCAGGCCTTCCTCTGCCCACTCGCCAGGTGCCGTGTTCCAGGGTATCTGAGAATTGAGGCAGTGGCTGGCCAGTTCTCAGTACAGAGCTGCACATTTATCAGTTGGGCAGCAGTTACCAGTTTCCTTTTTTTTCCTCCTCATTCTTTCATTTAGTTTTAAATGGCACTAGAGATGGTGCATCTGTTGTCCTGGAAGCCCACAGGGCACTCGGAACAAGGCTCCTCAGCAAATGAACAGACCAAGTGGACCATTGGGATGGCCCAGACATCCTGTCCTGTCCCCTCCTTCTCTCACTTTCTGCAGCTCCACCAAGTATAGGTTTGATTTGAACTTGGTACTGTTGGTGTCAGCCTTTGGAACGTAGGGAGGGTGTATGACGCTGAGAAATGGTGATATAATGCAAGTAACAGATTCCCAATTTCAACAGCATGTCAGTCGCATTACCTAGTTCTCTGCTGTTAGAAAACTGTTCAGTCTTATCTGAATATAGTTTGTGTGGTTCTTCCTACCTGCGGGAAGCTTTGAATTTTTTTTGTTTTCTTTCCTTTTTTTTTTTTTTTTTTTTGGGGCAGGACCTCATACTGTTTTTTAATGATTAAGTGAATGACAGAGAACATCACACTTTTACCATCTATCTTCATCCCTTTGTAAACTAAGCTCCTACTCTTCTAAAACCGCTCGCAATTTCAATTTCCTGTCTCTTGAATTAGACAATCTCCTGATCTCTTCTCGGTCCTCCTAGAGGTCTCTCACATGCTGTACATGAAGAAAGCCTCCTTCAACAGACCGAAAAAATGAGAGGATCTGTAGAAAGGAATGGCCAACAGTATTAAATGTTTCACAGACACCGCAGGGGGTGATCGCAGCTCACTGCAGCCTTGACCTCCTGGGCTGAAGCAATCCTCCTGCCTCAGTCTCCTGAATAACTGGGACTACAGGTGCACACCACCACACCTGCTTAATATTTTAGAATAGTTTTTGTAGACACAGAGCCTTGCTATGTTCTCCAAGCTATTCTCAAACTCCTGGCCTCAAGGGATTCTCCCATTTCAGCCTCCTGGAGTGCTGGGATTATAGGCATGAGCTACCACACCTGGCCTAAATTTCTTGATAACTCCACCAGTGCCGTGAGTTCATGTTCTTGTTCATGTGAGCACTAGGCAACATTAAGCATTGATATTTGGTGAAAATTAATAAAAAATGTACTTTCAGCTCTGAATGGGGAGCTCTGTAGGCCTTTCTGGAAGTTGCAGGGCAGGGGCAGATGACCACAGTGGGCACTCATGTCCCTCAAGCAGGGACAGAAATCTCTTTCTGTGGGCCAACTTTGAAAACGTTTGTACTGTATTGAAAACAGACTACATTTGGAATCTAAACTTTTTAGACATTGGTATGAAAAACCTTTGGTTTAGTTTGTACATAAACTTACTTTTAGGCTCACTCTTAACTGCATCATAAACTACCTAAAAGTAGATATTTTAGGGGATTCAGGGGCACATTTGTTTTATTACAAGTGGTATTTAATAGCATATCCAAGAGCTAAATACACCTTTAGTTTAGACTCTTAATTAAGTTTGTAAATTCTACAGTTGGGTCCTTTAGCACAATGGAAAGTTTGCAGAAACAAAACAAGTAAAGGTTTCTTTTTAAAAATTCATTGTGTAGTGGGGATTTATCATACGTTAGAAGCAGTATACAGTACTTGGCTTTTAAAACTGTATGTCGTCTTCTTTTTTTGTTGTTTGCGTATACTGTTTTGAGAAGATCTCCCTGGGCATTCTTCCAGCACAGATCGAGAGAAATTGGCACTGGGTAGAATCATAGTTTTATGTATAAGTAAGAAAATCATGGTGTTCTTAGATATTTGTTTACTTAAACGCTCCTGTAACTAAAGAACAGTTGCAATGGTTACACAAAGGGCATAGAAAAAGTGCCTTCTGAACAAGATTAGCTTGAGTTTAGGAGGTGGCAGCTTTTCCTCTCTGCTTGATTTGTGTGAATCTTAGCATGTGCCTCATTAGGTGTTTTTGTTCATTTGTTTGACTTGGGCCCAGGACAGATACTTGTGATTTGTGCTGCAAATAATCCTCCACTGAGAGACTGGTTAAAAAGTAAAGGATATTAGCTGCTCCAGTGAGTGCTACGAAATGTTAAGGTTTACCCTAGACCTTGGCTTTCCATTTTTGGATAAGATTTCAAATTTCAAAACAGGTTCTTTGAGAAGACAGCCCCCATCCATGTATTCATTTGTTCCACAGGTATCGGGTGAGCTCCTACAGGTGCTGGCACTGACCTTCCCAGATTCTTGCCCTTGTGGGCCATAACTCCCTGGCATCATACAGGTAGAGTGATAGCACAGGCAGTTGGCCAAGAACCCTGTTTTTTAATGATTAAGTGAATGACAGAGAACGTCACACTTTTACCATCTATCTTCATCCCTTTGTAAACTAAGCTCCTACTCTTCTAAAACCGCTCGCAATTTCAATTTCCTGTCTCTTGAATTAGACGATCTCCTGATCTCTTCTCGGTCCTCACCCCCTGCGGGGTCTGTGAAACATTTAATACTGTTGGTCATTCCTTTCTACAGATCCTCTCATTTTTTGGGTCTGTTGAAGGAGGCTTTTTTCATGTACAGCATGTGAGAGAGCTTGTCAAAGAATGGAGTCATTGCTTGTTAGCAGCTGGGTATGCAGAAATGCCTGTGGAAGTCAGAGCTCATGGTCTGCGGTTAGAAAGGTGCTGGGCGAAGGCGAGGTGTTCAGGCCTGAGGCCTGAACTGTCAGTACCCAACTAGGGTTACCAGGGTTAGCAATAAAAATACTGGACACCCAGTTAAATTTGAATTATAGATAAACAGTGGATCCTTTTTTTAGTATAACCTTTTTATATTAAAAAATTATTTGTTGGCAATATTTGGGACATCATTGTGATATATTTGGGGCATACTTACATTAACCAATTATTGGTCATTCACATGAAATTTAGATTTAACTGGGCAGTCCTGTATTTGATCTGACAGCTCTTTGCTGAGCTACCATCGAGTCACATCGTCTTTTGTGGTTCCTGGTGCACTTTGAAAGGGGAGGATGTGGGCCTTAAGGCAGACACTCGGAGTCAGACACTCTGGTTTTAGAGAAGTCCGTCTGCCTTTGGACTCTAGAATTGCACCTCCCTGTCATTTGTGTGCTACTTCCTCCTTCGGCTCCCAGAGTGTGGTGTTCCCCGCGATTCTGCTAACAGCTGCCTTCTTTTCTCCCAGGGATTTCACTCCCAGCAACACATGCCTCTGGGTGTGCTCCGCATCCAAGTTCCTCGTTTCAGATTCTCACATCCCCGACTGCTTGCCAGATAGTCCTCTCTGTTCTGCTGGACACGGGACATGTGGCAAGACTGCTTCTTGATCCGAGGATATTTTGACTGTCATTTACGAGTAAAAATATTTTATCAGATACATGTCATCACCGAAGAGTTTTTTGATGACAAGATTGTCCTGATTGAACTTCAGTTTAAATCATTGTGTTTTTAGAGCACAGATAAACCATTTAAATTTTTCATGTTTCATGACATTATTCTCTCCAGGATAGATTATTTGCTATCTACATTTTCAAGAAAGGTTTCTTGTATGTACCAGCCACTTGTCTGTGGCAGATCTGATGGCTTTGGCTTCTGTCTCTGTTTCTCCTGGACCACTTATCCCTTCCAAGTTGAGTTTTCCTCCCTCGAATTGTGCAGCTTTAGATGTTGGTTACCATGCTGAGTTGACCTTTGCGGTTGTGTGCGTTGGCTGCTTTTGCTTGCTGTGCTGAGAGCAGTCCCATGCAGGTTTCCCAGGGTCACCTTCCCTGCCCAGCGCTGGTCAACTATAGTGCTCGTGCCCGTGTTTTATGAGCTTCTGATCACTTTGTAGATTCCAAACTGGGGCAGAGAGCGACTCAGGGAGCCAGAGGGGTAGGGCTACAGTGTCTTAGTGAGGGCCACCCTTAGCTCACATTCAGTGCTTCCAAGTTCAGGATTTCAGAGTTACCTTGGGCTCATTCCCTTCATATTGATAACTGATGGCATCCGGCCAGTCCTTCCTTCCCTACTCCTCACACGGTCTTCTTCCTTTTCATTCTAGTCCCACGCCCTCGTGCCGTGAGTCCTGAGTGTTTCTTCCCACCTCCTCACCCTCTGTCTTTCCAGCATCCTCCTGCGTGGCCTCTGTACTTTTTCTCCCCTGTTAGATTACACTGGCACCTACCCCTTTACACGGTGCCTGCCATTCTTGACAGCGTGTGCGTAGAGTAGAAAACCCAATGAGTGACTCTTGCGTGAAGCATCCTGGCTCTGCCCCAAGGGCTGGGGGAGCCCACACTGGTCCACTGGGCTTCTCTGGCGACAGGTGTGACTTAGTGTGGGACCAGGTGGCCCAGACAGCGTGTTGCACTTGGAGGTGTGCTTGGGACCCACAGGCGGCCTCTGCACCCTCACCACCTGCATTTTGGGGCAGTGTTAGGCATGCCACAGGCAGCCTCAGACCTGGGCATTGGTGCCTCCTTGGCCACTGGCCATGAGGCCTGCTTCCCTTGTGACATTTCACTTTGACCTTTCCTTTGAAGGTTTTTAAAGCAACACTGTACACGCAAAGGTCAACAAAGAAGAGTGGATGATAGGTGGACAGAAATGTAAGTTAAAAGGCAGGAAATGAGGCTGCTTAATACAAGCAGGTTGGAGGGGATGAGCAAAACAAAAAATGCCCTTGAGATGATGCTTTAATCATTTGTCTTTAGAGACGTAAAGCGGGACATGGAAAACAAACATTTCCATTCAATGTATACACAGTTTGCAAAACAAATAACTGGGCTTTGTGAGTGTCCAGACCTCCTGGAAGGAGGAAAGTGGCTCTGGACTGGGCAATCCTTTTCCGCCTGAGTTCAGAGTGGAAGACATTGGGGAAGCCGCCCCTCTGGTGGAATAAGTAAAGCAAAAGCCTTTCATTTCCTTAATGAAATGTAATGCTTCCAAATTTGGCCCAAAAGCCAAACTGAGATGAAAAGGCCTCTGGGTGGAACGGGACCATCCATGAGTGAGGACCCCCCAGCGGATGTCTGGTGGTCACTTCACTGCGATCTAGAAAGGCCACAGCCGTGGCCAGCCCTCCACCACCCCGCATTCAGGCACTGCCAAGCGCTTTGGTGGTTGGTGCTATAGAGACTGGGACCTTTACATATGTAAATGTTCTAAAATTAAAATCGACCATAAAGTGTCGTTATGTTATGCTTTTACAATTTCCCCATTTTGTTTCTGTTTTTAATAGTTTTAAGTCAATTTTAATATTTCTGGGCAGCAGCCCTCAAGTCTTCCACCATCTGAATCAGGGCAGATGAAAATAAGTCAAACAATAACCTTATTTTATTTTTTAAACTGTATATTTGTATAGTACGTTTTTGATTACAAAATACATTTTTTTTTGCTATTTTAAGGGCAAAAACTGCAATTATTTTTGCATCAAGCTAATACCTTCATATGGTATGGCAAAAACAGGTGTCATTTTGGGTACTTAATGTTCACAGCACTTTATAAGTTGGTTATTAATGAGATGTCTTATACATTAAGAAACTAATAATAGTAATATAGTTGACATATAGCACATACTATGCACCAGGTGCTCTGCAGTGCTTTACATATATAAATTCATTGAAACCTCCTCATCTTGCAAAGGAGAAAAGGGAAACTCATGAAATTAAATAACTTGCCCTTTTTTTTTTTTTTGAGACAAAGTCTCTCTTTGTTGCTGAGACCCAAGTACAGTGGCATGACCATGGCTCACTGCTGCCTCTACCTCCCTAGGCTCAAGTGATCCTGCCATGTCAGCCTCCTTGGTTACTGGGACTATAAGCACAAGCCACCATGCCTGGCTAATTTTTTTTTCCTGTATTTTGTAAAGACATGGTTTTGCTATGTTGCCCAGGCTGGTCCCCAACTCTGAGGCTCAAGCCATCTATCCGCCTGCCTTGGCCTCCCAAAGTGCTGAGATTATAGATGTGAGTCACTGTGCCCAGTCCCATCATTTTTTGAATCCAGTTTGGCCTGAGAGTTTAGCTTCTATCTTGTTTCACTGTCTCTTGAGCCTCACAGGAGGAACAAGGTGGAGGTAGGGGGGCGGGTGTGGGTGACACTGTCATTATTCCAGTTTCAGATGGTAGAACTGAAACAGCAGCATGGAGTAGCTTGCTCTAGATCACACGGCGAGGGCAGGCCTTCTGATTCCTCATCAGATCAGTGAGCAAATATAAAATGGGACGTGGAAAGAATTTTTCTATTCAATGGCAAGTCAATGACAGTGCTTGATGCAAACCGCTAGGCCTTTGTACCCAGGCACGTGGCAGGCCCTGGCTGCCTCCTCCATGCTGAGCTCGGGGCAGAGGAGGTTCAGCAGAGGGACCACTGCACATAGCATAGCAGCCATTCATTTAACGCCAGAGGAACATGTGAACGAGCTTCCCCAGGATTCCCAGGCGGGTGGGGAGCTGCTAGGTAATTGCACCTGGTGGCCCACCCAGGCAATGTGATTATGTGATTGTGGCATTCAGGGAGCTTCCGCATTATGTTAGAAAACTTTTGTTTCTGGTTCTGTTTCTCTTTTAATTTGTGTAATGTGACCAGGACGTCTGTGGCCCGGCTAGCCGGCAGCCGTGTGCTTTGTTCCCTAGTTGGAGCCTGGCCAGCCGCGGAGGTGGATCCGAGGGGCCTTTGGGGCGACTCCTGCCTCAGCCTCTTCGGGCTCTGATAAGCACCACTGAAACTCTTTGAGGTTCAGTGTTCTCATTTATGAAATGAGGATTGATGGTTGCTTTTCTAGGTGTGTGAAAGACCTAGCACAGTGTCTGCTGCATACCAGCTGCTCAGATGTCATTGCATTACGTTGAAGAATTTTTTAAAAATCTGTGTTGATAGTGCAATGTGTTGTTGTAAGTGATCACTGGACTCACTGTGGGTACTCTTGAGAATGGGGTGGTGGTGATTAGTCTGGTGTCCTTAGGAGCTCGATTTAGAAGGAGGAGGGGTGTCGTGTGATTATTGCAGCCCCCGCCTCGTGGGGTCATGCCTTCACACTTGCAGTGGACCTGGTGGCTGCAGACATCCAGAGCTCACTGCCCCTAAGGCTGCTGCCATCAGGGGCCCTGCAGGGAACAGAGTGCTTTCTCAGGCTGGGCAGTTTGAGGTGAGTTTAAATAAAGTGACTTTTTACAAAGGCAGGGCAGGGGGTTCACAGCCTGGAGTAGTGAGGGAGCCCTGACCACTTCTAACACCCTCAACCTGAGGGGAAGGGACGGTTTTGAGGCTGCAGCTGGCTTTGTGAAGGGCCGATCTCCCATGAGACAGCCCGCAGAGAGGGTCCTCCCTCGCCTCACTCCTCCCTGCCGGCGTCCAGCGAGCTCGGGATGCACAGGTGGGCCTTGTAGTGGGGAAGGCAGGGAGTGGCTCTGAGGGCAAACAGGATGCAATTTCAGGCATGGGGCACAGAGCCAGGTGCCCTTGGCTGAGCTGAGGACAAAAACAAGTCAGATGAGTTGTGCAGCCCACATTTTTGTTTGCTTTAGATAGGAGTCAGTTCCTAAAATGGAATCAAAGTGACTGGACAGAGACCTGTTTTGATGAATTTAAGCTGGTGGCTTCTTGGGTAATCTTCCTTTACTTGCTTAGAAGCCTGGAGACATGTGTTCAGGTGCGTCTGAGTCATTCGGTGTATTAGGACTTGAGTTGCCCTGTGGCAAAATAAAGGGATGGACTTGATCAGGGCTTATCAAGCGGGTGGCCTACAGGGCCAGGTAGTACATATTTTAGGCTTTGCGGCCACACAAGGTCTCAGTTGCATGATCATCATCTCCTTTTTCTTCTTTCTCTTTTTTCTCCCTCCAAAATCATTCATAATTCATGGTCAATACAAAAATGGGTGAAGCGCCATTGTGTGTCAGCTCCTGGACTAGATCGTCAGTCCCCTGTGTGCTTTGTGCACTTCTGTGTGCAAGGTGATTTTAGGGAATGCACACGCGTTTTTATTTTAATGGTATGTGAGTTCTAATGTGTATTGGGAAAAATAGATGACTAGCACCTTAAGAGTTCACTACCCATAGATGTAGCTACGCGGGGCCCTCCAGGAAACAGTTGGCTCTCGCAGGCTGGGTGGTGGATGTGAGTTTTAAGACCTGATTCCAGGTAATTTTGGTGGTGCTCCATTTATGAGAGTAATACATGGTGGTTTTTTAAAAAATTGCCTACATTATTAAAAGATGGATTCCTTTAAGGAGAAATGTTATAAAGGACAGTGTCCATACCACACAGAGCAGAACCTCACAGAAGAGGTACAGTGTAGACTGTGGGCTGGAGTGGATTAGATCAGCTCACTCCTCCCCAACACCACACTCCTTGATTATCCCATGTTTTAAATGTAGCCTGTTGGACCATTTCACATTGATGAAAATGCTCTCCACACTTTGAGAAGTTTTGTGTAAGTTTAGAGGAGAAAACAAGAGGGCAGAGCCGTTTTTTCGATGGAGGTGGGCAGCCCGCCCACACTGCCCCTCTGTGAAGGGCTGTCCCCTGGCTGGGAGCTCTTTGGAGTCAACCCCTCCTCGAAGTTAGAGCCACTTCACCCTCCAGGGCATGCACATTCCAGCAACACAGCTAGTGATTTAGGCCCAGGAGAACAAATTAAGTCCGTAAAAAAAGTACAGAAATTCAGAGGCCAAGACTTGCGAGTGCTTGCTTAATTCCCTTTGGTAATTACCGCTGTCAGTCTCCCTGTCCCTGAGCCTGTGCTGCTCTCACGAGCTCCTGGCCACACCCGAGACTTATTTGTCTCTGTGGGCTTCTTTAGAACTACTGCACTGTCTGGGTTGCATCTGTGGGAGGGATGCCCGCCTGCAGGGAGTTGTACCCAGCAGCTTGTAAACGCCCAGGAGTGTGGCACGAGCTTACCTGTCAGGTGTGCCTTGGCAGAGAAGAAGCTGCGGCCAAGCCCTGTGAGCATTCCGAACATTCAGTGCTGGAAGCATCCCAAAATCTGTCTCCCACTCACTGAGTTGGGCATGTCTTTTCCTATCCTCCCGGATGACTTCTTTGTCCTGGTAGTGAGCCCTGACGGCCTTGGGAAATACTGGCCTGGGCTAAGAGACTGTTGCATTTTGACTGCCTGATGAGCTTTTACTCTTCTGATTACCTCTTTAAGCCACCCTTTCTTTTTGAGATCCTGGACCATAGGCACCCACAGTGAGAGGGGTTCCCTCCCCCCACACCCTATTTTGACCTAAAAGCTTAAAAACCATGTGTATGGCACTATGTAAACCAAAAAATACTGCAACCTTCCCCGTTTTTATTATTCTGTGTCCTGTCGTTGTGAAGTATTTAAGAAGATGAGGCGGCAGTTGTAGGGAGAGTTTATCAGATAGGAGCTAATTTCACCCTCATGAAACTCTCAAAGCAGAATGACGGTTGCATATAATAAATAGCTTGTGCAAGTAGAGTGGAGAGCCTCTTACCGACGGCAACTGGAGCCATGATGATTGATTTCTGGGGGAGTGGGGTGGTAGAGTTTTGACTTGAAGGAGAATCGAAGTATGTGGGAGGAAGTGCTGCCTTAGCAACTGAACTCGAATAGAAGTTCAAGTTCAAATCTGCCTGTTATGGTTAGTGGGAAAACTATACTGGGGTCCCTTTGGATTGGGCTCCTCTCGGCCTTTTTTTTTTTTTTTTTTTTTAACAAAAAATAGTTTTATAAATCTAATTTACATTGAAAGTATAAATTCAGTGGTTTTTAGCAAATTCACAGGGTTATGCAGTCATCGCCCTAATTTTGGAATATTTTTGTCACCCCTAAAAGGAAACTCGTACCCATTAACAGTCATTCCGCACCCGTAGCCAAACCCTGCACAACCACCGAACTCCTTTTTATCTCCATCCTGGACATTTCGTATAAACGGAATGACACGGAATGTGACCCTTTACGCCTGGCTTCTTTCACTCAGCATCGTGTTTTCAAGGTTCATCCATGTTGCAGCGTGTGTCAGAATGTCATTGCTTTTTATGGCTGAATAATATTCCTTTGTCTGGATGTGCCACATTTTGTGTATCCATTCAGCAGTCGATGGGCGTTTGGGTTGTGTCTGCTTTTTGGCTATTATGAATAATGCTACTGTGAACATTGGTGTACATTTTCGTGTGGACACTTGCTTTCCTTTGTCTTGAGCATGGACCTTAATGGGATTGCTGTATTGTACCTCCGTGCACTTTCTGAGGAATCTTCCTAGTTGTTTTGTTTTTCCATTTTGAATTGTAAGTATTTTTTAATTGTGGGAGAATACACATAACCAAACTTACCATCTTAGCTGTGTTTAAGTGTGTAGTTCAACCACATTAACTACATTTACGTTGTTACACAACCAGCGCTGCTGCCCTCCTTTACTTGGGTTTTGGTGAAACAGTCCACACCATCTCTTAGGCCCCAAAAAGGATAAATAACTTTGGCTTTGACTCAGCAAAGAGGTGGGTTAACAATGATCGAACGCACCGCCTTTTGAGAGGTGTGAGAGTCTAGACAGGGTGATGGTTCCTTGGCCCAGAACCTCAGGATCCCTTCCCTGTACAGATGCTGCTGTGTTAGGAAGCTTTGGATAAGAGGAGCAGGGTGGGGATAACTTGAAGAGGCTGCCCAAGAACTAAGAGTGGGAAAATGGTAAGGTGGGCTACTGTCTGCATCCTAGAGGAGCCCACCAGGCGTGTTTGAGGGACACTGTCTTTCCCAGGCCTTTCTCCGGGGCATAAGTAGGTGCACAGGGGCTTTTCTTTTGTAGTGGTCTGAGACCCACCTGTGCCCTGGCAGATGGCAGAAAGGGATCCTGAGTATAAAGGACTGTGGATTGGATTTGCTGAGTCACGGGAGAGTGTACAAGTGTGGGCCAAAGTGTGTAAGCGTGTTTAGGGAAGACCTTCATAGACCTAGAAGAGATCCTGGAGAAGGTGGGCCTAGATCATCGACAGCAGGCCCCCTCTGCCCCGCCTCTTGGGAGGCCAATGCCCTGGCGCTCCCTGAACCCTTTGTACTCCTCCAGGCCCTGTTCTGGGAATGCCTGCTGGGTCTGTTGGCTCTGCCCTGAAGTCTCGCCAGGCCTCCTTTCTCTCTCTGCTGGCCACCCTGAGATTACCGCGCTGCGTTTGCACTGTACTCATGCATCTCCATGAGCCGCTGTCTTCCCTTCTCAGTAACATAGTCACCTCCTCACTGGCAAGGTCTGTATTTTGTACTCTTTCGGGTTAAGTCACTGGCAGACAGAAACATCAAATATCCTAATTCAGGATGGATGCCACAGTCTACCCAGGCAGCTCATTAATGAGATAATTCTTTAAAAATATTGACAAACCATTAATTAAGAGCTGATTATTCACACATCAAACAATTCTTCACTTAAACTAGAAGATTTCTTTAAATAGCAGCTCCCCCTGGCTGCGTTTATCTCTTTGTGTAGTTTATTAGCTATTTGGCAGAGAAATTTCAGAATGCCAGCTACAAGCCAGTGCAGTTGAAGAACAGAATGTAATGAAGCGAAAGTATTTCTGGAAGCATGTCATTTATTCAAAGAAATTATCTAAGAATGTATTTATTTTGAAAAGCGCTTAATGTATTTATATGCATAATCTCTATTTATTTTCTTAAATAATTCTTTGAGCTTAGCAGTCATTTCTGCATTGGAGAAGGCAGGATATTGAGATTCAGAATAATTTGTCCAGGCTTATTCAGCTAGTCCGTGGTTGAGCAGGGATTGATATCAATGTCTTCCTCAAGACTTGGGCCTCCTCATCCCATTGCCTCTGACTGCATTTGCTAAGTGGGAGGATCGTCCGTGCTTCTAATTAAACTTGTACTGTAATTTCATTATGGCTGTTGCCCTAGGGGAGCTATTGTAAGTCTGGCATAGAGTTTCAGTAGTATTGAAAATAATGGAGCATCGTGGATTTAGTTAGATGCACACCCTGAGGTTTGAGCTGAGATTCCGCTTCACAGAACCTACTTTATGCAGCTGGTTTTCTCACATGTGAAGCAAGTGTAACAGCTGTATCACCTTCAAAGGCTTGGCTTGAGTATTAAATGAGATGACATACTCATCTAAGAAGATGTGCCTGAGGAGAGGGCACTGGTGCATCGCAGGCACTTAGCAGCTGTGTTAGCCTTTGTTGTTATTCTTGTCAGTGGGCCTGTAACTGACTTCACGGGTGCATTTATTGTTGACTGAGCCAGAGGTGAGCTGTGCAGGATAGTTGGTGAGAGCATGTCAAATGGAAGGCGGGAAATGACCGAGTGGAAAATCAGTGTATTCTTCCAGACCACCCCTTCCTCCAGCCCTTGTCCTCCCTTCCTCTTTCTCCCCACTATTTTCCTGTGTTAGTCATGGTTTTCCTTTTACTGTCTTGAGAGGACTCGTGCATTCGGTGACTGTGTGGTCCTTCCAGCTCTTCCAGCTTAGGACTTGGTGTTTTTAAATTCTCATTGGCCAGCAGAGCATCACTTGTAGAGAAGCTGCGCTCCCCATGGTGAAAACTGCCTCTCACCAGCTAAAGATTGCCTTCCCCCAGGAGCACCAAAACCCTGTCTTTTTCGGGACAGGAGGACTTGTTAATAAATTGGCAGTGGTGCCTTAGTTTCAGAGTTGAGCTGCCTTTCCTGAGCATCAGCATCTCATCCATAAAGCGGGGATGGGTATCCCTGCCCGTGCTGGGAGACCCATGACAGCACAGAGTGGTGCTGGCAGTCCCGTCTCTTCAAGCTGCCTATCTTCTCCATGCTGCCCGCAGGGCGAAGGCATCCCCAGCCATTGTACCAGCTGTCACATTCACTCTTAGAAACCAGAGCCTGGATTCATTCCAGTGGGAAACTTGTCTTGGTCTCCTGCATCTTCTCATCCTTTACTGCTGTTCTTCCCCTGCTTCTTCTTAGCTATTCACTACCTGGTTCAGGGACATCAAGGGTTCTCCCGGGGTGTGGTGACAAAGTTTTGCTTTCCTGTGAATATGTTTGTGCCTATTTTGCAAACAACATTTGTAATTTTTAATATTATAATTTAAATAGTGAAACATTAAAAAACCCACTCAAGTAAATTTATAGAACACTTTGCTGTCCACCATTGCACACGGTAAGGTGGGCTTTCTCTGCCTTGGCACATCATGGATCATTCTTTGTTGAGGGAACTGCCCTGTGCATGGTAGGATTTAGCTGTATCCTTAGCCTCTGCCTGCTAGTCGACCACCATCCTTCAACTGTGACAACGTAAAATGTCTCCAGACATTGTCAGATGTCCTCCAGGGGACAGAGCCACCCCCGGTTGAGAGCCACTGCACTGCAGCCCCCAAATCTGTCTTCCCGGTCTCTCTTTTTGCCCCTTTTGGAGCCATCATTAGATTTACACCAGTAGGTTAGAATGGCTTTCTCTAGCCTTTTGCAGTGCACAGCACAGAAGGCGTGTGTAGCCTTTTCTCAAAGTATTTTGCATTTCAAAGGAAGGATGAATCATGCAATTTTGAGCCAAACGATCTTTTCCTGGGTGCAAAATGAGCTGGAGTAGTTTTAATTATTGAAGGGCTGGAGGTAGGATAAATATCTTGCTGTTTCTTCCTTGACCACATTTTCTTTAGAGTTTGTCATCTCCCATCCCCTAGTAAGTATTGTAGAACCACAAATACTATATAGATTGTGTGGTCTTTCCAGCAGCTTTTGCATTTAAATTTTGTTGCTTCCTCGGGGAGTGGACAGGAACTGGTATAGGTTCCAAATAACAGTGGAGCCAGGGCAGACATTAGAAATTAGGAGAATGCCACAACAATGATAACTGTGTGAGGTAATGCATATGTTAGTTAGCGAGGTTCAGTCATTTCACAGTGTAAAGGTTGAGGATGCCTTATCCAAAATGCTTGGAACCAGAAGCTTTTCGGATTCGGGATTTTTTTCAGATTGAACTATTTGCATTATACTTACCAGCTGGGCGTTCCTAATCCAAAAAAAAAAAAAAAAATAAAAAAAAATCTGAAACTAGAAATGCTCCAGTGAGCATTTCCTTTGACAATCATGTTGGTGCTCAAAGTTTCAGATTTTGGAGCATTTCAGATTTTGGATTTTTGGATTAGAGACGCCCAACCTGTGTATACACTTTAAAATATCATGTTGTACATAGTAAATATATACAATTTTGTCTGTCAGTGTGAAATATAAAATGAAATAATCTTAAAGTAGGGGAAGACCTATTGACATTCTCACGTGGAGACGAATCTATTCTATGAGTTAGCCTGGGGACTGTTGAGTAACAGCTGGAACATTCACTGTCATCAGGTAAAGGACAGGGCATGATCATGGGGAAACTGGCAGGCTGAGAATGCTATGCTGGGATGGAACTACGGAAGTCAGGAATGCAGGGGAACGTGATACTTGACAGGTTTGGTTGTAGTACCATTCATTTGTGCCCCTTGCCATTACTCTGTATTGCTGCAGTTAACAAGAGTCTGGATAAATCTAAGATTTGGACTTTCAGGACTGGAAGGCTCAAGGACAGAGGGGATGCCCCTGTTTCTGTGGTCCAGAAAACCCTTTGGGAATCGCAGCTCTCAGTGTGTCTGCAGAACAGCCTCTAGGATGGTCACCTGTTGACACAGTCCGGTGGTGCCGTGTGTGGGGCCCATCAACGAAGGGGCGGAAGGGCCCCAGACCACGAGAGCCTCAGAGGGCAGTTCTGGATTCTTCGGTGATGCCTGGGGCCTGCCCTTGTGGTTCCAGGGTTGCTGAAGTCTTTACTGTGCACATTAGGTTTTGATTTCTGTCCTCCATCACTCTCTTTGAACAGTAAAGTTATTTCAGTCTCAGCGCAATGCTTTTAACAGAAAGCTCATGGAAATTTCAAGACAATATTTATGTCAAGGAAAAATTGAACTAATTGTAGTTTGCCTTTTCAAACTAGAAACCCCCTCTTTTTCCAAGACTCTGACACCCCCGACCTATCCCCTCGGCAGCTGCCTGGGCTGTTCCGCAGGAATCTGGCCATCCAAAGGGCTCGGCTCTCACCAGAGTTATTGGTTGACTTCACAGAGGTCTCCCCACTGCCTTGAACTGTGGTCCCTTGTAGCTTCATTCTTGACACCCCCTCAGCGCGTCACCGATAATGGTGACATCGACCTCCTGCTGGGAATGAGCACCTGCGCGTATGGTTGGCGCTCATTCTGTTTCTCCTTGTTTCATGCAGTTACTTCAGGAGATGAGAAGTGTGCTGCCTTCATTAGGGTTTGCTCCGTTCTTATTTTTTGAAGAGGCATTCCCATTAATAGAACATTAAGTCCACAAAGATGGGGATTTTGGTCTAGTTAGTTCACTGCTGCATCCCCAGTTTCTGGAACTGTACCTGGCACTCAGTACATAACTGTTGAGTGAAGAATAGAATAAGAACAGGCGAAGCTGCTGTGTAAGTTGCCAAAAAGTTGGGCATTATGTTTAATAAATTTAAAGTTTTTTTTAGTGGTTCTTATCAGTGTACTTAGTGGAAAGACCTGAGTCCTTTTGATTTATGAATCGTTCGGTGGGATATGTTTTCTGATATTTTGGGGTTATTTTATGCACAGATTTTCTCTTGGCCTGCCGGGTGTCCACTATAAATATACAGCCATGGGCCCTGTAATGATGTTTTGGTTTATTATAGAACTCATCTATGAGAGTAGTTCCATAAGATTATAATAGATTGGAGAAATTCCTGTTGCTTATTGATGTCTTATCCTTTGTGACATTGTCCTGCTACGTGTTACTCACATGTTTTGGGTGGTGCTGGGGTTAACAGACGTACTGCATTGCCAGCCATCTAAAAGTATAGCACATGCAATTAGGTACAGTAGATAATACTTGATAATAAATGACTGTGTTACCGGGTTATATATTTACTATATTATAATTTTTATCATTATTTTAGAGTGTAGTCCTATTTACAAGAAAAGTTAACTGTAAAGTCGCCTCAGGCAGTTATTTCAGGAAGTATTTCAGAAGAAGGCATTGTTATCACAGGAGATCACGGCTCCCTGTGTGTTCCTGCCCCTGAAGACCTTCCAGTGGGACAAGACGCAGAGGTGGAAGACGGTGACATTGATCATCCTGGCTCTGTGTAGGCCCGGGCTAATGTGTATGTCTGCATCTTGGTTTTTAACAAGACAGTTGAAAAAGTAAAAAAAAAAAAAAAAAATTCAAAATAGAAAAAGCTTGTAGAATAAGGACATAAAAATATTTTTGTACTTTTGTGTAGTTTGTATTTTAAGCTGTGTTATTACGAAAAAGTAAAAGAGTTACAAAAAAGTTCGTGAAGTAAAAATGTTGCAGTAAGCTAAGCTTAATTTATGACTGAAGGAAAAATATTTTTTACACATTTAGTGTAGCTTCATTGTACAGTGTTCCCGAAGCCTCCAGCAGTGTACAGTCGTGTCCCAGAGGCCTTCACACTCACTCCCCGTCACTCACACTCACTCCCCGTCACTCACACTCATTCCCGTCACTCACACTCACTCCCCGTCACTCACACTCCCCGTCACTCACACTCACTCCCCGTTACTCACACTCACTCCCGTCACTCACACTCACTCCCTGTCACTCACACTCACTCCCCGTCACTCACTCCCGTCACTCACACTCACTCCCTGTCACTCACACTCACTCCCTGTCACTCACACTCCCGTCACTCACACTCCCCGTCACTCACGCTCACTCCCCGTCACTCACGCTCACTCCCCGTCACTCACACTCACTCCCGTCACTCACACTCACTCCCTGTCACTCACACTCCCGTCACTCACACTCACTCCCCGTCACTCACACTCACTCCCGTCACTCACACTCACTCCCTGTCGCTCACACTCCCATCACTCACACTCCCATCACTCACACTCCCGTCACTCACACTCCCCGTCACTCACACTCACTCCCCGTCACTCACACTCACTCCCTGTCACTCACACTCCCGTCACTCACATTCACTCCCCGTCACTCACACTCACTCCCCGTCACTCACACTCACTCCCCGTCACTCACACTCACTCCCGTCACTCACACTCACTCCCTGTCACTCACACTCCCATCACTCACACTCCCCGTCACTCACGCTCACTCCCGTCACTCACGCTCACTCCCTGTCACTCACATTCACTCCCCATTCACTCCCTGTCACTCACACTCACTCCCGTCACTCACACTCACTCCCATCACTCACATTCACTCCCTGTCACTCACATTCACTCCCCATTCACTCCCTGTCACTCACACTCACTCCCCGTCACTCACATTCACTCCCCATTCACTCCCCGTCACTCACACTCACTCCCCTTCACTCACACTCACTCCCCGTCACTCACACTCACTCCCGTCACTCACATTCACTCCCGTCACTCACACTCACTCCCCGTCACTCACACTCCCCGTCACATTCACTCCCGTCACTCACACTCCCGTCACTCACATTCACTCCCGTCACTCACACTCCCGTCACTCACACTCCCGTCACTCACACTCACTCCCGTCACTCACACTCACTCCCCGTCACTCACACTCACTCCCCCGTCACTCACACTCACTCCCCCGTCACTCACACTCACTCCCCGTCACTCACACTCCCATCACTCACACTCACTCCCGTCACTCACATTCACTCACTCCCCGTCACTCACATTCACTCCCGTCACTCACATTCACTCCCCGTCACTCACATTCACTCCCCGTCACACATTCATTCACTCCCCGTCACTCACATTCATTCACTCCCCGTCACTCACATTCACTCCCGTCACTCACATTCACTCCCCGTCACTCACATTCATTCACTCCCTGTCACTCACATTCATTCATTCCCCGTCACTCACATTCATTCATTCCCCGTCACTCACATTCATTCCCTCCCCGTCACTCACATTCACTCCCGTCACTCACATTCACTCTCCCGTCATTCACATTCGTTCACTCCCGTCACTCACATTCGTTCACTCCCGCCACTCGCTTTCACTCACTCCCCGCCACTCGCGTTCACTCACTCCCCGCCACTCGCGTTCACTCCCCGTCACTCGCGTTCACTCCCCGTCACTCGCGTTCACTCCCGTCACTCGTGTTCACTCCCCGTCACATTCACTCCCCCATCACTCACATTCATTCACTCCCCGTCACTCACATTCATTCACTCCCCGTCACTCACATTCATTCCCCCGTCACTCACGTTCACTCCCGTCACTCGCGTTCACTCCCGTCACTCGCGTTCACTCCCCCGTCACTCGCGTTCACTCCCCCGTCACTCGCGTTCACTCCCCCCCCACTCGCGTTCACTCCCCCGTCACTCGCGTTCACTCCCCCGTCACTCGCGTTCACTCCCCCCCACTCGCGTTCACTCCCCTCCACTCGACTTCACTCATATTCACTCCCCTCTCATTCACGTTCACTTCCTCTCACTCACATTCTCGCCCCCCTCACTCAGGTTCACTCCCCCCACTCGCGTTCACTGCCCCCACTCGCATTCACTCCCCCCGACTCGCATTCACTCCCCCACCACTCACGTTCACCCCCCCACCACTCATGTTCATCCCCCCCCACTCATGTTCACCCCCCCCCACTCATGTTCACCCCCCCCCACTCATTGACACTCAGGACAACCTCCAGTCCTGCAGCCTTTGTTCATGGTAAGTGCCCTATAAGGAGGTACCAATTTTTATCTTTTGTATCTTATTCTTGCTGTACCTTTTCTATGTTTCCATTGACAGATACTTACCATTGTGTGACTGTTGCCTACAGTATTCAGTACAGTAACATGCTGTACAGGTTTGTAGCCTAGGAGCCAAGGCTATCCCATGCAGCCTAGGTGTGCAGTAGGCTATCTCACCTAGGTTTCTGTCAGTACGCTCTAAGTACACTGCAGGATGTTCACACAAGGATGAAATCACCTAAAGACGCATTTCTCAGAACACATCCCTGTCATTAAGTCATGACACATGACTGTATTACAATATAGCCATATGGTGTCACAATCACACTTTTACAGTCCGCATGTACTCCTGGAAGCCCATCAAGGGTAATGTTGGAATGCTGCTTGCTATATTTTTGAAACAAATGGAATTGAACTCTTTACGTCTGAGGCGTAGCATTGCATTACTCTGCTTTTAACAAAGGAATTTTCAAATCTCAAAAATTACAATAAATTGGTTGGAACATTTTTGGATTAAAGGGAAGTGATGCTAATGAATTTATTTGCTATGCATTCCAGTCCCATTAATCCTGATGAGTTCATCCTGGCTTAACATATGGCATGCCTTTCTTTAGACTTTTAAGTTTAGCATTAACTGCTTTTATACCACGACAGGAGACTGCGACTGGAGCAAGCGTCACTGCGGCAGGCTGCTGAATTCATGCCTAAGGAGCAGGACAGCAGCATTCCTCCTGTTGAGTGTATATTAAGCTTGGCTGTGTTCATTTCACTGGGCAACCTTTTAAGCACTGGTTCTCAAACTGTAGGGTCTGGAACCCCTCTGACACCCTTAAAGAGTATTGAGGACTCCCAGAAGCTTCGCTTATGTGGGTTGTGTCTATCAACACTTATGAATTGGAAATAAAATGTAGTCTGGGTGCAGTGGCATACCCCTATAATCCCAGCACTTTGGGAGGCTGAGGCAGGTGGATTGGTTGAGCTGAGGAATTTTGAGACCAACCTGGGCAATGTGGCGAAACCCCGTTTCTATGAAAAATACAAAAAATTAGCCAGGCGTGGTGGTGCGCACCTGTAGTCCCAGCTACTTGGGAGGCTGACGTGGGAGAATCACTTGAGTCTAGGGAGGTCGAGGCAGCAGTGAGCCAAGATTGTGCCGCAGCATTCTGTCGCCTGGGTGACAGAGTGAGACTCTGTCTTAAAAACAAAAACAAAAAAAAAGAAATTAAAGTTTAGAACGACTTGAAATAAATGTCTTAATCTACCTAAAATAACAAGGATTAACCCATTTTGTGTTACTATAAGTAACATTTTTATGAAAAGTAACTATTTTCCAGAACAAAAATAATTTAGTGAGAAGAGTGGCATTGTTTTACATGTTTATAAGCCTCTTTAATGTTTAGCTTATGGCAGCTGGATTCATGTATGTGCTTCTGCATTCAGTCAGTTTGGACGTGTTGTTTTAGTTGAAGTATATAAGGAAAATTTGGCTTCACAGGGATGTACCTAGAAAAGGAGAAACACTTTAGTGGCCTTTTCAGGTAATTGTAGATATTCTTTCTTGATACTACATTAAAACTCCACAGGCAATAGTGGGTTCCACTGTGGAATCTGAAGCCATCTCGGTAAGCTCTTTGTTCTAAAATGATGGGTCTATCTTGCACTTCGAATCAGTCTACACATTTATGATTCTGTTTTACTGAATTACTGTTTTACTGAATCATGTAGGTCTTCCAAATGCTGGCACATTTCATCATATATTTTTAAAATATCACATTTGTTAACATCACCCTCAGTGTCATGGAAAAATTCAACTTTTAGGGAGCTGTCCACATCTTGATGACGAATACAAGTTTTCTGAAATTCCCATTTTTTTCTTGAAAGCTCTCAAATTTTATCACTCGCAGCAAATGTCGTCAGTTGTTTCCCTTCTAGATTCTGCCCCTTTTTTTCCAGAGTTAACTTTTTAAACTATGAATCCCAATCATGGCCCTTTGGCACCCACCCTGCAGTGGGGCACCAGTATGCTGTGTCCCTGGTGGGCTGTGAGCCTGACTTTATCAACCTTCATTGTTCTCGGTGCTCTCATGGTACATGATAGAGCATCAAGAAAGAGCGGTAATTGACAATTAGGGACACTTGATTATGGACTGTGTCTTTTTTCTTTTTTTTTTTTTTTAATTTAAGTTCTAGGGTACATGTGCACAATGTGCAGGTTTGTTACATATGTATACATGTGCCATGTTGGTGTGCTGCACCCATTAACTCGTCATTTACATTAGGTATATCTCCTAATGCTCTCCCTCCCCGCTCCCCGACCCCACGATAGGCCCCGGTGTGTGATGTTCCCCACCCTGTGTCCAAGTGTTCTCATTGTTTAATTTCCACCCGTGAGTGAGACCATACGGTGTTTGATTTTCTGTCCTTGTGATAGTTTGCTCAAAATGATGGTTTCCAGCTTCATCCATGTCCCTACAAAGGACATGAACTCATCCTTTTTTATGGCTGCATAGTATTCCATGGTGTATATGTACCACATTTTCTTAATCCTATGGACTGTGTTTTAAATACTATTGAATTAATGTTCAGTTCCACTGGTGTGATCATGGCATTACAGTTTGGTAACACAATGTAATTCTTAGCAATTACTTATTGACATATTTAGAGGTAGTTGTCATGATAGCTATAGCTTGCTTATCACAATGGTCATAAGGAAAGCATATATTTGTCTAAAGAGGGATAAAGCAAATATGGCAAAATGTTAAATATTGGGAAGTGTAGATAAAGAGTAAGCATTCAACTTCTGTAGGTTTGACATTTTCAACATAGAAAGTGAAAAGGAATGAAATATCAATGTAGGATGAAATATCAATGTATGAAAGATGACGCAGGTGGGAATGGAATAAGATTCCAATTGTGGGCAGTCTGGTTTGCTGCTAAGTTATACAACTCTAGCTGTTGATGAGCATGTTTATGTGCATTTTTTGTGTAATGATGATCTTATCTGGGTTCACATTAGGTGCAAATCATATTTCAGACAGCTTAATTAAACCTCTTCAGCTCCCGGGCGAGTGCAAGATTCTGTGAAGAGTATAAATGGTAAGATTTAGAAAACAAAGGACTTTGTATGCCATGCATCTACAAGGTTCTTCCTAGCGTGTCCTCAGGCTGCGTTCACACCAGGTACTCCCAGTCACTGGCCAGCACGATTCCATTCCAAGGCAACAAGGTCCTGCTTCCCAGATTTAGGATAACCTTCTGCCCATGCTGAGACTCTTGGTGTTATGGGCAGACGTGTGCTCCGTGCTGCCATGGCAGCTGTTAATAGTACCCATAGAACTCCATCACCGAATGCTCGATTGTACGAATTGGAGTCCAAGTGTTTTCAGAAGACACCAGCTAATGTTTTCTGCCCCTGCTGACCTTGCTGGTCAATACCAGTGTCAGGAGCGGACTCGCTCCCCTTCTTCCTCAGAGCTTTTGCATGCCTACGACTGTGCCCTAGATTTGTGGAAATTGCCAGTGTGACGCTTTTATATCTTCCTCTTTGAAATATGAGAGTCGATTTCAGAGGTAAAGCGGTGGAATCTCTGGTGTGGAGGGCATCTAGTCTGGCTTCCCATCTTCTCCCTGAATTCCCCTGATGATGCCCCATGGTGGTCCCCTTTGCCGTCAACCCTGTCTTCAGTTGCTGTTAAGGTGGCATGTGTTTCCCACTGCAGGGCTGAGCTGAATCCGTTTTCACTGTACCAGCCACAGACTTGGAGATTCTGGGGTTGAAACTGAACATATCTGATGGCTCTTCCTTGCCTTTCAGGATTCTGAAACCTTCCTCGTATCCCTCCTGACACTTCTTTGCTGCAAGATCGAGGCTGTCCTCTGATGAGAAGGTGTTGAGGCTTCACGTCGTAGTCCAGGTACAGTCTACCTGTCAGCATGACAGCAGCATGCTAGAATATGTTATTCTGTTTTGTGCTAGAATATGTTATTCATTTAGACTGCTGGTTGTCTGTTGACTTTTTAAGTTAACTGTCAACTAAAACCCCCCAGTTGTCTTCTTTTTCAGATTCCCAACTGCTGTAATTTTTCAGACTCATGTGGCTAACTGTCCAGACCCATTAACCCAGCAGAAAACAAGCTTGTCTTTTCACTTGAGTGTGTTCCTTAAATTCCTGCATTTCCTTCCAACAGAACTCTTGATATCCTGTGGCTGGCCAGGCCTTCCGTCCCTGCGGCCTGGTCACCAGGGCAGGCTCTGGGGAAGGATCAGCCTGGAGCTGTCCCACGTCATTCCTGGTGCGGACATTGGGCACTGTGTCTCGTGCTCTGTGCGCCACCCAGCTCCTGGGCACTGGCGTGCAGCACAGCGGCTGTGCTGTGTCCTGCTGTGTTTCTCTGTGTGACTCCTGGAGCCTTTGCAATTCTCAGGGTCAAGGGCTGCTTCCAGTTCTCTTCCTACCCCAGAACTTTTCATCTTGCTCCCATTCTTCTGACTCTTCTCCTTACTTCTCTCCCTTTTACTTAGGAATTCTGCTGTAACTCGTTCTTGGTTCAGGGGCTGTAGCCGTCTGCTCTAGGGCAGTGGTGTTTCAGGCTGTTTCTTGCAGCTTGAGAGTTAATTCCAAGTGGGCATAAGAGCCAAGTGGGGCAGGGGGGCAGTCAAGGCTGGCCACTGAGGCTCTGTGTCCCCTCTCTTTCTTTAAATACGAGTAGCTTCATTTTTGTCTGATTTTTCTATTTGGGTTTGGCGTAGGATGTAGTTTGGGTGCCGAGACCAGCTCGGTCGGAGACCCTAACCCAGCAGCGCTAGAGGAATTAAAGAAACACACACGGAAATATAGAGTGTGGAGTGGGAAATCGGGGCTGACAGCCTTCAGAGCTGAGAGCCCCAAACGGAGATTTACCCACATATTTATTGACAGCAAGCCAGTGATAAGCATTATTTCTATAGATTATAGATTAACTAAAAGCATTCCTTATGGGAAATAGAGGGATGGGTCTGGCTAGTTATCTGCAGCAGGAGCGTGTCCTTAAGGCATGGATCACACATGGTAATGTTTGTGGTTTAGGAACACCTTTAAGGGGTTTTCTGTCCTCGGTGGGCCAGGTGTTCCTTGCCCTCATTCCAGTAAACCAACGACCTTCAACGTGGGCATCATGGCCATCACGAACATAACACAGTGCTGCAGAGATTTGGTGTATGGCCAGATTTGGGGGCCTGTTCCCAACATTTGGGAAAAAGAGTTCCGCTATAAAATACTTTAAACTAATTGCTCTGGCCATTTCTCCATTAAACTAAAAATGTTTACTGAGTATGGAGGCTTCATCATTATCATTGCTATTTTATTACACAAAATAGAGCTAAAACTCTTCAGTTGAGGGAAAGTGTGTGTGTGTGTGTGTGTGTGTGTGTGTAATGACCCTCACCTGACTTGTCTCCCACTCTCTCACATTCTTACAGTCATTTGAGGCCATTCATATAGTTAATTCTGAGACTATGGCTATATTAGGAATGCAGACATACCCAGGCTCAGCAGCCCACACTGAGATCTTAATCAGAAGGACTTTTGGGGGATATAGCCAGTGACCTTTGCCACATGTAAGCAACTTTGAGCAGGCTGCCTTGAAATAAAAATTAAGGAGGAAGGAGGGGCTGCCCACAAGCTTCAAGCTCCGGGGGAGGATTAGGCTATAAGTAAGCACCTTGTTTATGAGGCTGCTACAGCCTTGTCAATGTCAGAAACAAAGGTGCAGAATTACCAGGTGCACCTTCCCAAAGACAGTGGGTAAAATTAGCTGCCGGCCAGCAGGGAAGTGGGAGGATGTTCTGCACAGGCCAGAAGCCACTGTGTGTTGGGGTGTGTGAGCCTTGAGCACCCTTTTCTTTCCTTCCCTGTTTAGGTGCTTAATTAGTAGAATGACTTGAATTAGAGTGAGTTCATTCTGCATTCTTCCCCCCTCCACCGCCCCAGTCAGATGTGTTTCTGCTGTCTTGACAGACTATTTTAGAACACCTTCCGGTGTTACCTGACACTGGGGCTGGGCGTTGACATCTGAGTGAATAGCCTAAGTCAGAGTCTTCCGCTTCTAAGGCTGGGCAGTGCATTATCAAGGTGTGAGGGGAAGCCCTTGGGTGGTGTTGGGGCACAAGTCCTGAACCCTGTCTGAATCGGGGGAATTTATGGCTTACTGGGCACCGCCATGATGTCACCTTTTCCCGTCGAAGAGAATCAGGCCAGGTGGTAACACAGGTGCCACATCTCCTGGAGGCCTTTCAGTCTTGGCCACGCTTGTTGTTTGGTTTATCACATTCTGTCTTCTCTCTTCTGTTCTGTTCCCTGCGCTTCCTTAGTCTCTGCAAGGAGAGAGGGCACATAGTAGGGGAATAATAGGTAGTTGTTGCATGGGTGGATCATTGTGAACAGTTACTTGCTTGCTTCTTTCTTTCCATAGTGTGCACTCTGAGGGCAGGGACGATGTATGGTCTCATCTTTATAGCTCCCATAACTCCCTACAACCATGGCCCAAGGAAGATCACCCAATTTTTAAAAAATGAAGTAACAGCTATTTAATATATGGCATTTTTCCAGAAGGAGGAAATTACTTTCAAATCATTCAGCCTCCGTTAAATGAAATAGTTTCAGGCAAAGTCGTGGTTATCCCCACCACTGAAGCAATGTATTAAAGAAAGTTGCTGCTCTTGTTCTTAGACCCACAAGGATTCAGTGAGCAAATGAACGCCAGTTCACTCATTATCACACGAGAGTGTTTGGACCGTGGTTAGTCATCTATTTCTCTGGCTTAAAACAACACACATCTTATTTTCTCAATGTTTCTATGGGCCAGGAATCAGAGCAGGAGTCAGGGCTTAGCTGGGGCCTGTGCTTGGGGTCTCACCGGGCTACAGTCTGGATGCTGGCCTGGGCTTGGTGTTCATCTGGAGGCTTGACTAGGGAAGTGTCCTCTTCCACGTTCCCTCAGGTTGTTGGCTGAATTCATGTTCTGTAGTTGTAGGACGGAGTCGTGGCCTCTTTTTGGCTGACGTGGAGGCTGCTGTCAGCTCTGAGAGGCCACTCGCGGTTCCTAGCAGCTGCCTGCATCTCCCAGAAGCCACCTGCAGTTGGTTGTCAAGTGAGCTTCCCCAGCATGGCTGCTTGCCTCATCAAGCCAGCCCAGCACAGGTCAGCTTTCCTTACTCCTTGGAAGGGGGAGCTGAAAAGTGGTTTCCATCTGCTGTCTATTTTTATAAGAAATTACTTTCTTCCTTGCTTTTTTACTACATTTGTCCCTGATTTTAAACCTTCTACAGGGTCCCAGCCCAACAGGACCCGTTTACCCTTGCAGCCAGCATGGATGCCCTGAGCCATCACTGGCCCTGCTGGCTGGTGGGTGGCTCCGGAGTGCCCAGTCCTACTTTAGGAGCGAGGTGGGTTAAATGGCTTTTTGTGAGCTGCCTTGGAACTTAACTGCAGCTTTGTCATGTTCTTTGTATAGGAAAATGTGGTCCTGGGTCTCAGATGACTGGCATGTCGGTGAACTTTAGCAGGCAAGAGGTCCTTATACAGTAGGTTTTTCTGTGGCCATGGGGACTGTAGAGAATATTATTTGTGGCATATGTTAAAATGTCTCTTTTCAGCCTTTAAGAACTCCTTAAAAAACAATAGAAGTGGCTGGGCATGGTCACTCACACCTGTAATCCCAGGACTTTGCGAGGCTGAGGTGGGTGGATCACTTGGGGTCATTCAAGACCAGCTTGACCAACATGGTGAAACCCCATCTCTACTAAAAATACAAAAATTAACTGGATGTGGTGATGCACACCTGTAGTCCCAGCTACTCAGAAGGCTGAGGTGGGAGGATTGCTTGAACCCAGGAGGCGGAGGCTTCAGTGAGCTGAGATGGTGCCCCTGCACACCAGCCTGGGCGACAGAGTGAGACTCTGTCTCAAAAAACAAACAAACAATAGATGTAAGCTGTGCTCTCTTTTTCTCCTGATTCTGTGAAATGTAGAGTCTGACTGTCACAAAGCCATAACCAAAAAAGGAAGAATTTTGATTATGCATGGTCTGGAACATTTGAGTTGAATGTTGGCATATTGAGGGGCTGGCTCCAGGGTCAAGTTGGGGTGGCACTCCAGAGTGACAGTGTGTGGTCATGGTGTTGGTCTGGCGCCTTTGATGAAAGCAATGCAGGTGGCACTGCCAGTGACGGATGATAAAATACGGACCACGTGGTGTGCTGAAAGGGCCGCTCCACCCTTCACCCCCTCTGGCACTCTCATGCGGTGGGAAGGAATGGAGCTGGCTTCCTCCTGGTCCGTGGGCACTGTTTTCTCCCGGTCTTTGATCGTTCAGGCGAGCATGCGGACAATTGGCCATTTGTTTCCAGATACCTGAAAGGAATTGCAGGTAAATTGAATCACATTCTCCTCTCTGCTAGAGGCTATTCTCTCAGTGCCCACTAGCACGTCCGCTCCACATAAAGAGAAGGCCTCGTCATTAGAAAAGTACAACCAGTACTTGTTGAAGACTGAAGACAGGCAAGGTGGTCAGCCAGGCCAATAGGCTGTGACATTCTTTTGAGATTAGAAGTCAGATTAAAAGTGTGTTCCTTCTGGAGTGAGTGTCTGAAATTCTGGTCACCAGTGAAAAAGTGTGGTTGTGAATGCGGCAGGAAGACCTGCCATAAATGTGGCATTTCCTGGTGGGAATTACTGGTGCATGACATGAACTGCGTAGATAATCCCCATGGTAACTACGGGCGTGTGTTTTATGTGTGTGTCAGGGCTCTTTGAGAAAAAACAAGGACCGGGGAACAAAGAGATCAATAGGAAAGGTCACAGCATGTGCTTACGCAAAGGTGTTATATGAGATGGATTAAAATATTGGGCTGTAAGGCGAGCATATTGATTGCTACCGTAAAGGAGAAGGCTGGACCTCGAGAAAGTTGGAAGTCCTCGTGCTCTGTTTTCCCCCCTCAATGTTTCTTACACAGACCAGATTAGTCTGCCCAAGATCATGTTTTGTGGATGCTCTTCCTTTGCTTTAAAACTCTGCGTCTAAATAAAGGTGTAAATCCCTTAGCTGACCACTGAAGACCCCTAAAAGGGCCACCCTGCCCTGCCGCAAGTCACAGATCACAGATCAGCGTGCCAGCCTCGCCCAGTGACTGACATGCCACCTGTTGTCCGGCGGGCATGGGTTCCATCTCCCCAGTGAGGTTGTTACCTGTCGAAACGTAAGAAGGAGTGAACCGCAGAATTCACTTGTGGTCCTTCCAGTGTATAGCTTCTAAACGCGTGCGCCTAACGTTTTAGACAGCCACCAGCTTTTGCATAACCTGTGAACCATGCCTAAGTCTGTTCCTTGGTGCTCACATCAGCTTTTCTGGTAGAGGCTATAGTATGAGAGACGGTTGCTTTTCAGTCTGACTTTCTATTGATTCAGACTTAGGCCCAGAGAAGTGTCTCAGGACACCGCCAGGAGAGTTAAGGACAGGTCTGCCTGTTACACATCTTTGACTCTTGGCTGTTTTTCTAGGTCATAATGGTTGAATATTGACAGTTTCATAGGGCTCAACCTAATCCCATATAAAAGACCCTTTAACTAGTTAACATGTGGCTGTCACTTACAGCATTTTGGGGCTGTCCTGGCGCTGGGGTTGGGGAGTGAGGTACTTGGTGCAGGTAGTGGAGTTTCCTCAGTGTTTTTTGGGTCAGCCCCAGACGAAGTCCTTTGTTTTTACATTTAATTTTGGAAATTTCCAAACATGTACAAATATAAAGGGAAAAGCATAATGAAGCCCCGTGTACCCTCTTATCAGCATCTCCTAGACAGACTCGAGGTGGGCTTGGCTTGTCCTGGGACCCTCATGCCTTCCTTTGTTCTCCCTCTTTGTTGATTTCATTAAAAGAGATTTTCTTTCCCTTAATTCAGAAGCAGTGCATACTCATTATTTAAAAATCGTCGAAATATGGAAGGAACCATTCATAATCTTCTTCTGTCTAGAGACAAATGCCTCACTTCCTCCTGCACTACCATTCTTTGTATACACTTATTTTTATGTTTTTGTTTTAAGGACTGCTATATGTTATTTTGACACTTTTTCCCTACTTTTATCAGGGACATCATATCTCCAGCGTAATATGTAATCCATCTGCTTTATCTGCCACTTCCTTCCACATACCCCTTCCAGGCCTCTGCTATCTGTATCCTTTCTACAACTTTCCACCGAAGCCCCGGTTGGGTCCTGCGGCCAAAATTACCCACTTTTCCTCAGTCCCAGATAAAGTTCCTGTTACCTCACAGCCAGCAGGTGTTGGCTAGCAGCTGGCTGGATGGGAAGTGGATGGATTACATTGATTCACTCCACTGCATGAATAATAATGGGCTTCATTTTTACAGGGGTGTCACATTCAAGAAGAGGTTGTCACTTAACTCATGACTCTTTTATGTTTGCAGGATTTCAGACAGGGTAACAAATAAAGTAAGAATTGTCAGGCAGCAGGGAGAATGAGCTTGGTCAAAGTTGAGTCATTTGGCACCTGGCAGGCCATAGGGTTTCAGGAATTAGGTGACCTGGGTTCAAATCCTGGCTTCACTATTACGAGTTATGTGACGGCAGGCAATATAATCCGCCAGCTACCTAGCAATTGTGACTTGATTGCTTCCTTGTGAGGATTTAATGCAGCAGTACATCTATGCATGTGTGTGACGTGGAGCTGGTGTTGTGTGATATTGGCTGTTTCTAGCCGGCCCCGCTCACTCTGAGGCTGTTCCTGGGCTGTGCCCCATTGTTCATAGGTTTTGTCTCCTCTTGAACCAGTGAATTTTCTAGGAGTTCCAAGTTTTTTCACAAAAAAAGTTGCTTGTGATGGTGGGGAGACTGGGGGAGAAGTGAACATATCCAGGAGTTTATGGATTAAGGTGTTCCCAGGCCTGTGTGTGAATTGGTGGACTGCCTGGGTTTATTAAAGGTTTGTTGAGTGAATCAGTGAGTGAGTAGGAAAATACCAGTCTGTGAATGTCCAGTGAAAATTCAGTTAAGTTGGCATGGAATCCTCTGCTTTGCTCTCGTTTGCAATGCTGATTCTCCTTGTGCTTTTTGAAAGAGGAAATATTTAGAAGGAGGGAAAGAAAACTAATTTAACTCCCAGGATACCTTAGAGGCTCAGAAAATTGAAGTGCCAGTGTTCTAATCTTGGGGGAGCTTTGTTTAAAACATTTCTTTTTAAATAAATGAACAAATTTGTTTAAAGAACAGATTTCTTCTTGAGATGTGAGAGCCGGTTCCATAGCCATTTCCAAGGCCCCGATGCAGTGCGTGCAGACGTAAAGCCTGTTGCATGGGAGCTCCCGCTGTGTCGGGCCAGCTCCCTGGTTGGTTCTGGCTCACTGATGCTGCACTTGGGAGGCAGCAGAGAGTCTCCCCGAGGACCTGCCCACAGGGTGTGCAGACTGATGTTTTCTTTCCATGCTGCCCAAGTGTGATGAAAAGGCACGTGTCAGAGGAGCCCTGGCTCCAGTAGGATAGGCTAGGATACCTGTTTTTGTTGTAACACACTTCTGCATGCAGGGTGTGGGCGTCTCTCCCGATGAAGCACTGCCCTCTGATGATGAAAACACGTCGAGAGACACCAACTCTCCACTCATCCTGCTGGCTGCAGGAGGAAACGCTTTTCGGGTGTTCTCTGGATTTTGTGAAGATGTCGTTGATAGCTTTTCCACCGGCTTCTCGTTTTTTTACGTCAGTCTTTGATTTGGGTAAACAGAATTGGGTGACGTGAGCTGAGTGGAGTGGGTGGTACTTACAGTGCCTGTGGCAAAGATTCCATGAAGGGAAACCCTGGTGATGGGAACCTTGAGCTGATGGGGATTGTCTGCCCTGTGCTTCTGTGAGGCAGAGACTGACCAACAGATTGTAATTGAGATTTAAAAGAAAATATTATTATGAGGCAGTAATAGCTACTAATGGGGTGATGCTGATAGTTATTTGCATTTGAAGAGCAGCGAGCTCTGTTTTCTGGGTGTTTCCTAGTACGTTGCCTCATGTGAGCCTCACAGCACCTTGCAGTGGCAGGACCATCCCATCTTCATTTTACACAAGTAGAAACAGAGACCCTGACACTGTGCCTTGTTGAACACAATGCATTTGGGCCTATGGAAACCTGGGCAGAAAGAGTGGTGGGGACCTGAGCTGGTCCCCACAGTGGCATGGGGGCGATGTCTGATGGGGGTGAAGGGGGTGGGGAGAGGGCGCAGACAGAGGTTACCTGTCAGGAGACGGGCTTAGAGAGGGCTTCCTAGACAAGATTGTTGCTTTAGATTTTAATCTGTAACTAGCAGGTTTTTACATTTATATTCATTTAGAGAAACACATGTATTCCTTGGTGAATGAAACCATTCAGTATTCAGCTAATAAGATCTCCTTTGATAGAAAGACCCTCACAAGTTGTTGGTGGTCATGGTGATGATTACCTGAGACAAAAGTGAGTGTCCCGTTAGCTTCCTGAATTTCAGGTCATTGGTAATTACTGAGTGCTGCACGTGCTGTGGTCCTGTCAATCCTATTTGGTGCCTGCTAGGTGCCAGGGGCATGGAGGGATGATCGGGATGCAGCCCTTGGCCTGGGGGAGCATCATGAGGGGGCCGAGTTGAGTCAGTGGAAAGAGCTTGCCCCCCCTCCGATGAGGCATGTGTGGTGTCGCCTGTGCCCCCTCTGCCAGGCCACAGTGCCATCTGTGCCCTCTTCTGTATTTTATACCCTCTCCCCACGGCCCTCGCCGCCATGCCATTTCCCAGAATTTGTTGATCCAATTCAGAGGGCAGTTCAAGGCTTTGGAGGCAGTAAGGCTTGAGCCCCAGCTGCACCTTTCATTAGTCAAATGCCCTTGGGGACGTTCCTTGGGAGAATGCTATAGAAGTTATTTTATTTGTGGTGGGGCCGGAAATCATTACTTAAAAAGAATCTCTCCAGATGATTGTAATGTGCAACCAGCGTTGAGAATTACTGAGTTGTAATCAAGCCTGCAACTTCTTGTCTCTAGAATGCAAGGTTTTGCCTACCTGATAAGGGGCGAAAAGATGAAGTAAACTATGTAAAGGACTTTCATTTGGCCAGTGCCCCAGGATGTTAGGTGTTGTTAGTCATTACTGTTGTTTTCTCATTGAAAACGTGACATGTCATTCTAGACTACACAGCAAATGATGGAAAAGAAGAAAATAACAACAAAAACATACCTATAATCTGAGTTAATATTTTAGGATTTTACACCCACATATGTACTCATTGGGATTATATTATGTTCTTTTGGACTTGATGTTTTCTCATGACATTAAAAGTTGAAAACGGTTTTCTGACTGCAAACCATTTCAGCAACAGACTCACGCTGTAAAGATCTCACTGGGCTCCTTCCTGGGACAGCATTGTCCACTTTCGGCCTGTGGGCTGTTAGTTTATTTGTTTGGGCCTCTTCACGGTGTGAGTGGTAGGACCTGGCGCTCCTTAGTTGCTTTTACCTGGCTGAAGCCCGATGCTGTGCGTGTGGTCTCTGCCATGCCTGCTTTGGGGCCTCTGTTGGCAGTTGTTCCTTGGCTGGGCAACTTCCCCACTGTGCCTGGAAGCTGTTCTGCAGTTGGTGGCTGCTCAGCCCAGGGAATGGCACCTGCGGTAGAGCCTCGTGTCGTCTCCTCCCCGCATGACGCCCACTCACCCACTCCATCCTCCTGTGGAACCTCTGATCCCTCCCTCCTCTCCACCCCTCTCCCTCCTCCTGTGGAACCTCTGATTCCTGCCTCCTCCCCACCTCTCTCCCTCCTCCTGTGGAACCTCTGATTCCTGCCTCCTCCCCATCCCCTCCCTCCTCCTGTGGAACCTCTGATTCCTGCCTCCTCCCCACCTCTCTCCCTCCTCCTGCGGAACCTCTGATCCCTGCCTCCTCGCCACCTCTCTCCCTCCTCCTGTGGAACCTCTGATCCCTGCCTCCTCCCCACCCCTCTCCCTCCTCCTGCGGAACTTCTGATCCCTGCCTCCTCCCACACTCCTCTCCGTGTAATGTTGCCTTTGCTGTAAGACTTAGAGTGGTGGGCTGTAAACCTTGTCTATGGGACCTCAGAGGTCCCTGGGAACTTCTGCCACCAGCCCTGTTGAGTCAGTAGGCAGAAGCCGTGGCGGGGAGGCGGGGCTCTCAGGCTTTCTGATTGTGAAGTCACCAAGGCCTGAAGGACTGAAACCCCCGGTTCAGCCATCACGCTGGCCCTTGGCCCGCCTTGTGCCAGACTCAAGCAGTCACATTGCCTGCAGCTTGTGGATTTTAGAAGAGTGTAAAGTGTCTACAACCAAGGCCTCCAGCTCGATATACAGAAGTGCCCAAATGGCTCTGTGCCTCTGTACTTCTTGAGGGAAGGCCACCTATTTTTTCCCCCATGAAAGTAGTGGCTTTTTGAGACAGACCTTTTCCTTGTCCCACACTCCCCTTCGGGACCCTAGTGCTCCAGGAGTCGCCGTGTATGTTCACAGCCTCCCACCCCACCCCACCACTCTGTGCTTTCCAAGAATAAGGACGGGGTTTGCCCATTTCTCTTAAACCCCAGCTGTCACAGTGCTTTGCACATAACAGGCACGGGATCAGTCACTTTGGGTGGAATTTAGTTATATCCTCAGCATGTCACTAGCTGCCTGGGGTCAGCCAGATGTAGACCCTGGGGCCTTTAAAAGAGTCTCCAAGCTCAGAAGTCATGTTTCATTCTAGGCAGAGCCTCTTCCCAGTGAGACTGGGGCCTTGCACTGTGCCATTTCCTTCTCTGCTGCTCACTGCACAAGTGGACTATTGTTTTTTTTTTTTTTCTTTTAAGCTGCATAATTTTGAACCACCCCTCCCATCCTCATACTTTTGATTCTTTGATTTACTCTCTCCAATTCAGTTTTCTTATGGTCGTGGAGCTCATTTAGTCTTTTTTTTTTTTTCTGAAACAGGGCCTCCCTCTGTCACCGAGGCTGGAGTGCAGTGTGTGATCACAGTTCACTGCAGTCTTGATTTCCTGGGTTCAAGCCATCCTCCTGGCTCAGCCTTCTAAGTAGCTGGGACCACAGATGCATACTACAGTGCCCGGCTAATTTTAAATGTTTTGTAGAGATGATGTCTTGCCACGTGGCCCAGGCTGGTTTCGAATGAACCCATGTGGTCTTTTTATTGAGACAGATTTCGCTCTTGTCACCCAGGCTGGAGTGCAATGGCGTGATCTCGGCTCCCTGTAACCTCCGCCTTCCAGGTTCAAGCAATTCTCCTGCCTCTGCCTCCTGGGTAGCTGGGATTTTTGTATTTTTAGTAGAGATGGTGTTTCACAATGTTGACTAGGCTGGTCTCCAACTCCTGACCTCAACTGATCCACCTGCCTCGGCCTCCCGAAGTGCTGGGATTACAGGCATGAGCTACTGCGCTTGGCCGAGCTCATGTAGTCTTCAGTGACACTTTGCACGGTGAAAGGTTTTCTCTGCCTGTACTCCCTGTAGGTGAACATGCCTTCTGCAATGCAGAATGACTTTGGAAAGAATTGTATGTATTTTTTAATGACAAAAATAAAAGAGAATTTTTAAAGAGAATTTTGAAAAGTATTACGATAGTGAATAATAAAATTACTGCTATTAATATTTTGATATACTTTTTATCTGGCATTTAAAGGATACATATATGTATTTTGCTTATCCAAAAATATATACTTTTGTAGTATTTTTCTGTGAACCTGTTGTGAACGTTTCTTCATTGTCCATACATAGTCTAGAAAGACATTCTTAATGGCTGCATTATTTTGTCATATGTTATTACAAGTTATTCATAATTTTTCCTACTCTTGGACAGGAAGAATTTTTCTCATTTTTTCCACTTCTCTTAGTGACATCATGTTAACATCCAGAATGATCTTAAACTATATTCAACATTTGTGAGCATGTCACTCATGATTTTCCCAATTATGCTAGTCTGTATTTGTCAGTCTTCTATACATTGTATGTGAACTGAATTTTTATGAATAAGGATTTTCCCTTTGATATGTACTAAACTTGTTAAGCTCAGTCCTCCTATCTGCTCCCTGCCCCTCATGCCCAAACTGGCAGTGGCTTCTGATGACAGGAGAAAGACCGTGATATCTACCATTGTAGCAGGCTCAGTTCACCCGGGATTAATGAGTCCATGTTAGGTCAGATATGACCTGTCCTCTGATGGTCTCAGGCACTGACCACCGTTACTTTCCTTTTCTGTTCTGAGTCTCTTTCTGCCTGTTAAGGGACCTCCATTGCTGCTTCTCAAGACTGTGTTTAGTTCTATCACTTTCGTACCTCTTTTTTTAATAACACCATGCCTACCTCCTTCCGTCTCCATCCTTAGTGTCTGCCAGTCCCATCTGATCTGACTTGTTTTTTAAAATTTGAGTTCTTGCACCTGGGCCTCCTAACATCTGTGGGGAAGTGGATCCTGGTTTGAGATCACTTCCTTCAACACAGGTTTTGCCCTTGTCATTGAGACTCCACATCCTCTCCCACCATGGCCAGTGTCCCCTTCTCCCACCTGTGGCTGCAGCCCACTCAGCTGTGCGAGCCCTGCCCCTCTGTGCACACTCAGTCTAGAGCACTCTGGGACTGCTGGGCAGCTGCCCACATGCCAGCCATGAGGCTGGCCAGCCACTCTTGTTGAGGAAAGCTGAAAAGACGCCATTGACTATGCCCACCCATTCATGGTACCCTATAATAGTGCTACCACCCTAGCAAAGACAGAGATTCCTTAGCCTGGTACAAACGTGGACCACAGTCTTTCTCCTGTAAGGGTGAAAGATTTTCCTCTGGCTGGCTCCCGCCAGGTGCCTGGAGAAAGGGGTCTCCCGGGACCCGGCCATTCTGAAGGCCACTGAAAGGGCAAACTAAAAGTGTTGGCTTCTTAAAAAGATCCCAAGATGAAGATTTTCTTGAAAGAAGGGCATTTCCAAGTATAGTGTAACAGCTTGCTTTTGACTCCTCCCGTCCCCCAAGGAGGCCATTAAGCTGGAATGTATCAGTGGTGGAAAGATCTGTTAAAGTCAAGGCTGGAAACATCACACCATCCACCCCTGCTCGCTTGTATCAGAAATCTTTAAAATAGAGCGGAAAAGAGTCTTTATCTCAAATTCTGACCCATTGGGCCAGTAAAACTCCTGGTGTTATGTAGTGGTTACTAGAATAGAATGCAGAGTTAGAACTCCTGTTGTGGGAAACTTGCTTTTCTGAGGATACCCCGCAGGTAAATGTTCTTTGATAATAAATGACAGGGAGCAAGATGGATCCAAGACACTTGGGGTTGCAAGATTTCCATCAAACCCTCAAATAAAAGGAGGCGTCGACTGTTGTATAAATTCCTCCTCACCTAATTTCCACGTAATGCTCTCAAAGTATTCTGGCAACTTTCTGTGTAAACCCCAACAGCAGGCAGTCTCTACCAACCTGACTTTGCTTGCTGGGGTTGGAATGGTTAGGCTAATTCTGTGCAGAGTAGCTTTGTGCAGCCTCACTGTTGGTTGAACAACCAGCTTTGGAGTCCTGGCATGAATGTAAGAACTGGTATAATGTGTACAAAATGCTGACAGATAAAACCACTTGGAGAACAGGTTTTTGCATTACTTCCAAGGAGACAGGATATTTCCTAAAATAAACCCAAGACAGAGTAAGTGTCTCATTTTCTCCTACCCTGGGAAGTAGGAGTGAACACCTAGCCTGAGACATTTATGTTCTCCAGATTATCAGCTCTGGGCTTCTCAGCAGCAGTTGGCAGCATCTTTGTTCCAGTGTCTTCCAAAGGAATTGAGTTTGCCCTCTCCCTAGATAGCAAGCAATACTTAAGAAGTAACCAAGGTAAAAGTAATCTCCTGTAGGGGTCCCAGCTGTCCCCACCCCACCCCGCTGAGACCCAAACACTTCCCTCCAGCACTTCCCTGGGCTTGGTGAGGGGGAAACAGGCCAAGAACTATACCGAAAGCAAATGGGCCACTGCGTACCTATTCAGGGAAAATGAGCTGCATCTGCGCACAGATGTCTCACCAGAAAGGCCCTTTTCACATGATGTTAGAAAACCGTTATCTGTATATAAGCTTACAGTGATGTAATCACCTGCCCCTTCATTTTGAAGGGTGTACAGAGGTCCCCCCAGCATAAGTTGCTTGGTTCTTTGAGTGGGTTTTCAACTGGTAGCAGTGATCTGTGCTGGTGGTGACACAGGTGCATGTGTAAGGCTTTGCATCTGCGCACCTCCACAGGCGTCATTTGTCCTCTTATGCGAGCAGCCGGCTCACATTAGCCTTCTGTTCTACGGAGGCCCAGAACTATGTAACTGGAGTGTGTCTGGGCTCCGGTGCGCTCCTTGCCAAGAATCCGTTTGGTTACTCTTGTAGCTTTGGTTCTGCCTAGGACAACAGCACATTTTTGAGAAAGGAGTGCAAACAGGGAACAGCCCTCCTGAAAAGCCCAGAACAGAGAAAGGCAGGGCGACCCCTTCTCACCTTCTGGGCATGTAGGTTATGTTATCCTATGAGGCCTAGGAAAGAAAATGCTATTGAGTAGCATTGTCTTTCCCTTGCACTTGGTCTTTAGTTTTTTTTTTTTTTTTTTTTTTTTTTTGAGACAGAGTCTCGCTCTGTCACCCAGGCTGGAGTGCAGTGGCCAGATCTCAGCTCACTGCAAGCTCCGCCTCCCGGGTTTACGCCATTCTCCTGCCTCAGCCTCCGTGAGTAGCTGGGACTACAGGCGCCCGCCACCTCACCTGGCTAGTTTTTTTGTATTTTTTAGTAGAGACGGGGTTTCGCCGTGTTAGCCAGGATGGTCTCGATCTCCTGACCTTGCGATCCGCCCGTCTCAGCCTCCCAAAGTGCTGGGATTACAGGCTTGAGCTACCGCGCCCGGCTGGCCTTTAGTATTTTATGGAGAGAATCTGCTTATTCTTGAGCAGAAATGACATCTGGGAGAGGTTGGACGCAGACAGGCACTGTCTGTGCATCCCCCAGCCACATTTCCCCACCAGATCCCAAACAGTGCAAGTCATAAGGAGTTTTCACACCCTGTTTCTCTTCAAGGCTCGTCTACTTAAACTACTCCCCTCCCTGCCAAAAAGGATATTGAGAAGTGACTGCAGTAATGTTTGCACATCTCCCAGCACAGGCTTTTCAGCTGAGGGCTATGTTGCATTTTCCCTTTCAATTTACTATGCAAGCAATTGTTTACTAAACGCTTTGTTGTGATTTACAATTTGACTTGAATAAATCTGGCTAATTCCCCAAAAGGAAGAAAAGAAAAAGGCATTTCCAGGAGAAATCACCCCCTGAGCCTGCAGATCCTGGGGTCCCAGCACCACTAGGTCCTTGGTTCCTGCTCCTCCTCCTCCCTGGTGCCACTCAGAGGCTCTCACTTAACTGCCTAGGAAGCCGCAGGCATCCCTGCCTTGCTGAGACAGCTCAGAACTGCTTTGGCTCGAGAGCTTGCAGAAGCAGTCCCGTGTGTTGCTGTAAACAACCTGGGAAGCCATCCGTCTCTCTCGGCTTGCTCTTCTCTTGGCCTCAGGCGCCCTTTCCTGCTCTTCTCAAACTCTGAGGTCTGATTTTCCCCGCTCCATCGCTGTTCCACAAGCAGCGCTCCCTCCTCATTTCCTCCCCACTTTGCCCCACCTGCTACACCATGATATCATTTCCTTCCTACCTGTGATGCTGCCGGAACCCCAGAGGATGGTGCCTGCAGAGCCCGTGACCCTGTTTGACACTTGGCTCTCAGCTGTTTTCCCCATCTTTGCAACAAAGGCATAGGATCAGATGATTTTTATTCCCCATTCTAGCTCACATTTTTGAGTCTTGGGATTATTCTCTTCCCTCGGCCTGTCAGATAAAACAGAGCAGGCACCGCTCCCAGTTGCTGCCCGACCTGGAGCTGATCAGTGATGTGACCATTGCCGAGGGGCCCTGAGCTGCAGCCTGGGGAGGCCCTGCTGCGCTGTGCCTGCCCGGCAGCTGCGGGTGCAAAGGTGTGGGCAGGCAGGGAAGTGTTCAGGTGCTTAGGCACGGACTTTTCTAGACTTACCATCTCAAGTGACTTAATTGCAGCTAAGTTAGGTCAATAAATACCAACTGATGATCAACATGAAAAATTGATGGTTTTTTGTGTGTACCTCAGTAGCCAAAAGTCATGATAATAGCTTCTCTGTGCACGTGCTGTTGTTTTGTCTTAGATTTTTAAAATAAACTCTGTTTTAGGATAGTGTTAGATTTACAGAAGAATGGTGAAGCATACAGAGCTTGCATGTGCCCCTCACCGTTTCATATTAGGAATGTGTATCTTATTTTGGTGGGTACACTGGTTACAATCAATATTGATGTGCTCTCACTAACTGACATCCATATTTGAGTCAGGTTTCCCTCGTTTTTCCCAGGTGTCCTTTATCTGTCCCAGGATCCCATACAGGATCCCACATGGCATTTAGTCCTCACGTCTCTTTAGCTCCTCTAGGCTCTGCCATTTCTCAGACTTCCTAGTTTTTGATGACCTTGACACACTCAGTCTGGTATTTTGTAGAATGGAATGTGTCTGGTGGTTTTCCCATGGTTAGCCTGGGGCTGTGGGTTTTGGGGGAAAGACCAGGGAGATGAAGTGCCCCTCTCATCACATCACTCTGCCAACATGGCCGTCACTGTCGTTGGCCTCGGTCACCTGCTGCAGGCAGTGGTCCTCGGGTTTCTCCACTGAAGAGTTTCTCTGTCTTCCCACCCCCACCCTTCCCTCCTGGACTCTGTGGAAGGAAGTCTCTTCCCTTCAGATGTGGGGGGCAAAGCTCCGCCTTTTTGAGGGTGGCTGCTGGCCTGTCCTTGCCAAGGGCTCACCTGTTGCGTCTGGCCAGGCAAGGTGGGCCCGTAGGTTGGAGGAAAGCAATCTCAGAGCCATCCCACAAGGCACAGGGTGTCCTGGGCCCTAATGGGCTATGTCCCATGTGAGGGTGGGATGGATGGATACATGTCCTCTCGTGATAAGTGCCCAAGAACACATCAGATATGCATATGTATCATGTACCACAGAGCACATTGGGCTGACATTTCAGCCCAGAAGAAAAGTGCTTCCTGGAGTAGTAAGTGATGAAAAGCCCTCACTGGGAATAACTCAACATTTTTCTGCTTCCACTTACCTCTGTGTTACCTTAAAAGTGAAAACAACTGGCTCCTTACCCTCAGGGGATCCTAGAAAGATCTTAAAAAAAACCATTGTTATTGCTATTCAGGGCTTCTGAGTTTTAATAATTTAATAATGTAATTTAATCATGAAATTACGATATGGTTTGGTTTGCCTTCTATTACAGCATACTTAAACTAACACCTTGTTTTTCCTGGTATATTATCTGATGACTGAGTGTAGGAACAATGTCATTAATGTGTGTTTCCTCTACTACACAATTTCCACCCATGGAAGAGTCTCCATTAAGAGGACCTGATACCAATGTGGAAGCTCAGAGACCTCGAAATGAAGTCAGCTGTATCTGTTGGCCTGCTGGGATAATTCTGTATGTGCTGGTGAAACTGGAGAAGGCTGTGTGCTTCTGACAATCAATGGAATTCTACGAATTAAAGCATTTTAGCAGGAAATGATTATGAAGGACCTGATCACTGTCTGTTTCAATAATGTGATAAGATGAGAGTGATGGAATGAAATGAGGAGCAATCAGGAAACATCTTTGTTCTTTTTCGACAGCTCTGAACAGCAACATGGGGTGCAAAGTCCTGCTCAACATTGGCCAGCAGATGCTACGGCGGAAGGTGGTGGACTGTAGCCGGGAGGAGACGCGGCTGTCTCGCTGCTTGAACACTTTTGACCTGGTGGCCCTCGGGGTGGGCAGCACACTGGGTGCTGGCGTCTATGTCCTGGCTGGAGCTGTGGCCCGTGAGAATGCAGGCCCTGCCATTGTCATCTCCTTCCTGATTGCTGCGCTGGCCTCGGTGCTGGCTGGCCTGTGCTACGGCGAGTTTGGTGCTCGGGTCCCCAAGACGGGCTCAGCTTACCTCTACAGCTATGTCACCGTTGGAGAACTCTGGGCCTTCATCACCGGCTGGAACTTAATCCTCTCCTACATCATCGGTAGGTACCGGGGGTCCGGAGCTTGTGCCCTCTACCACTTTTCTGTTTGTTCCCACCTCTAAAGTGTGGGCGGATGCCCCGTGGGGAGGTCATTCTTGTTAACAAGAGAGGCACAGAATTAAGAGGATGTTTCTGATTCATTTAAAAGTATTTAGTTTCTTTTAGTATGTTTTTTAGTTACTAGAGTAAATGCATCACTGATAGAGAAAAACTGGGAAAATAAAGAAAAGCACAAAGAAGAAAGTAGAAATATCCTGCCTGACAATGTGGAGAAACTAATTCTCTTATTCATTCATTCATTCATTCATTCTTTTAATAAATGTTTATTGAGTACCTGCTCTGTGCTGGGCATTGTGCTAGATACTAGGGATCCCACGAAGGCATAAGACTCTGTTCAGCAGTTTACTGTCTACAGAGAGAACTATTGTTTTAACATTTTTGTGAATTTAAATGTATATTTTTGTACAGTATACCTCTTTATAAAACAACATAGAGTAAACACTTCTCATATCATTAGCTATTTTTCCATGGTAACGTTTCTAATGCTTGCCTACCCTCGTATAGATTTCTATACACAGCACGTAACGTATTGGATGTCTTTATGGGTTGTTCAGATTGTTTCCATTATGTTGTTGCTGTTGTTATAAACAGTTACTTACTTTATGTTTTTGTGCTTAGCCATGATTCTTTTCCTTAAAACTGTCTAAGGAGCAGAATGGCTCTTGGTGGGTCTGCATGTTTTTAAGGCCTTTGTTGACTGTGATCCTCCACGTAGCCAGGGCCCCCTTACCCTGCAGTGTGGACACTGGACATCGGCCTGTAACACAACCACCCAGCAAATAAAGAAGCAAATGTAGAAAATCTTTCCAGTTTGCCAGGTAAACACGCTTTGCTTCCGTTTATGCTTTTTTGTATTTTGATTACAACTGAAGTTGAACACGTCAACTTAAAAGAAACAAAAACCTAAGTCTCAGAAGAAGCAAAGGGTGCACACGGCCACTCAACGTGCCATTTATTTTTTTTCTCAAATTTTTTGGTAATAGCGAGAAAACAGTAAGACCTGGTCAGCCGAGCCATGTGGGTCCCGCCTTGCTTCTGTGCCAGCTCCCACCGGACGCTACCACACCCGCCCTGCCACGCATGCTGCCTGCTGGGACCGTCCCAGCCCTGGGCTCCCCGCAGCCCTATCTCTGCATGGGGGGCACCACTCCCCCTTCACCAGGACAGCTGGCAGAGGGCACACACTCACGCTCTCTGAACGGCACCTTCGCTTTCTTTCCAGCAGCTGCAGTATCTGCTGAGAGCCAACCTAGCTTAGTCTTCTGGGCTCTAAAATAAAATTCATAATGTTTTCTTTCAATGCCACATCAAAACTTTACAGCCACACATGGTTCTCACAAGCTGAGGTCTCTCACTGGGAATGTAGCTATTGTAAATGGACCGTTATGTTTCCAGAGGATTTACCTGAGCATAAAATATACATTGAGCATGAACTGCTTGCAGCTTCTAGACCAGCAAATGAAAGGCTCTGCCAGAGTGCCATTTGCTTGTGGGAGAACATTTGCATGCATTATGAAAATATATTTGCAGCCTTAGCTGCTGGGAAGGGCAGTTTTTCCAGCAAACATTTTTTTTTTTTTAAAGGCATGATTCAGAAATTGGGAGAGGGTAGGCTGGGAAGAAAGGCTGGGGTAGCCCCTCTCATCGAGTAGGACAGGGTTTGGGAGCCACATTTGCCAAGAGCCAGCCGCTTTGGGGGTGACAGGGAGATGGTGAGACCATGTTTACAGAATTCATAATAGATTGGCTGCTCAGGAGGAAGAAATGTGGTTAAACTTCTGAGTTGTTGGAAAGATACTTACTTATCATAAGACCAAATAGTGAAATTGAATCTCTGCAGATGACTCTGGCAGTATGCGGTGAATAATTGGGACCATGGTCACCGACAAGGCCCCCTTTGAAAACAAAGGAAAATGCTCTATGAAAATACTGGAATTTTAGTGACATTTCCTGAGAAACACCAATGGAAATGCATTCTGACTCTCTCCAGAATTATATGAGAGGAGAGAACGAGAGTGAAAGACAGCAGCCAACTATTGTTGGCGTTTTGGGTGCTGCCCTGTTGGTGTTCTTCAGCGCTGGAGGGTGCAGGCTGAGGGGAGAATGAGGAGAGCTGGGGTCTGTCTGCGGTCCCGCACTCTGGGGATGCCATGGCCTCCGAGTCACGTTCAGGCACAAAGTGGCAGAGGTGGCTGATGCCTACTCTGAGGTGAGCAAGTGGCTTTGTCCCTGAGCTGGGGTTCAGCCCCTTCAAGGACCTCCTAGGACGCCTCTTCTTGCTGGGAGAAGAATCATGGTGCAGGCGCCATCATCTCTGTTGCCAAGAGTTTCCTAGAAAAGGGCTTCCTGACCGGGGTTCCTGCAGACTGCCAGCTGCACCCCGGGAGTGCATTATGAAATCAGTTTTTCATGAGTTGTCGTCAATGTTTACTTTTTCAATGCAACAAAATAGGTAGCATTGCATACTATCAGAGTGCCTCTCAGGTGGTAAGGGTAACACTTGTTTTGCAAACTTTTTATTCGGATATGTATATTTGATAGAATACACCTGTGCATATTGGGTGGGATGTGAAATGCATTCCTCTGTGGGCCCTAGAAGCCTTCTCGCACTTAGCACTAGTTGACCGTCACTTCTGGCTCAGCATACGCTGTGGTCTGGCTGCTGCCGCCAGATTCCAGTGCACCGTCAGTGACTCCTGCAATGATGTTATGAACATGGAGCTCCACTACAAGTGCCTGGCTAACCGTTGTCCTCATATCCCCTCTGTTGTGTGTGCTTTGGGGCAGGTACTTCAAGCGTAGCGAGGGCCTGGAGCGCCACCTTCGACGAGCTGATAGGCAGACCCATCGGGGAGTTCTCACGGACACACATGGCTCTGAACGCCCCCGGCGTGCTGGCCGAAAACCCTGACATATTCGCGGTGATCATAATTCTCATCTTGACAGGTAAAGAAAGCCCACACTGAAAAAGAGATCAGGTCAGAGTGACGGTCAAAGGTTCTGTGAGAGGCTCCTGTTGAGTTCTCTTCTTTACCTATCTCTTAAACCACAACCCCATTTCTTTTTGTTTTGTTTTTGTACTTCATGCAGGCATCTTTATTTGTCCCTGTCTTCATGGCTGCTTGTAGATTCAGATAGGGCTGGCCTGCTTCATAGCTGCTGAGTTGTGTGCCACTTCATTAAAAGAGAATCTTAGGTGTTTAGCCTAGCTGTTTGTGGAATAAGATTTTGTCAGCACTGCAGGCTTTTTGTATGAGTGTCCTGGGAATAAAAATTCTTTTGACTCAGAGGATGACCATTTGGAAAGCAAAGCTGTCATTCATCAGCCAGGAAAATGTGGAGGAATGAGCTCCGTCTGGAACACTAATGTGTGCCTGGGGCGTCTGAAAACGACTTGGATGGTTTTACACCTAACAACCATCAAAACACCCTTTCAATAAATAAGTTTCATGACAGAGTTGTGGTTACAGAATTTGAAAAATCCCAAAGACTGCCTGAACACAGCTGATGGCAACTTCTTGCTGGTGACATTTGTGCGTGTCTTGGCCAGTGCAATGCGAGTTTTGCTCTGTGGGGCTGTATAAACGTGAAGCTGAAATGCAGATAAATTCTCATTTGGGGTTAGAAAATCTTGGATGAGTTTTAAAAATGACATGCTTTATTTTACACACCACATAATTGAAATAACTTCACTCAGGCTGGTCTCAGCAGTATTTCTGGTCCAGCTGGCAGAAACATGCGTCAGAAAGTAAGTCTGCACTGGTGAGATTTCATTTTAATAAACCTAAGAAGGAGGAACAGTAAAGAAGAAATAGATTGTTGTGTTGAGGTGTTCTCCCTGTGATTAATCACACAATTCTAACATCTGTACTTTATAATTCCATCTCAAAAGTACAGCAGATTTTATTTTATTTTACTTTATATTTGAGACAGAGTCTTGTTCTGTCACCCAGGCTGGAGTGCAGTTGCGTGATCTTGGCTCACTGCAACCTCCGCCTCCTGGGTTCAAGTGATTCTCACACCTCAGCCTCCCAAGTAGCTGGGATTACAGACACGCACCACCACACCCAGTTAATCTTTTATATTTTTAGTAGAGATAAGGTTTTGCCATATTGGCCAGGCTGGTCTGGAACGCCTGACCTCAACTGATCTGCCCACCTCCCAGAGTATTGGGATTACAGGTGTGAGCCACCGCACCCAACCAGTTTTTATTTTAAAACTATGAGGGGCGTCCATGGCAGAGCAGTGGTCTCAAATCCTGGCTGTGTTTGAGTGGTACCAGCCCCTTCTGTGCCACTTTTCCTGCGCAGCAAAGACTCCAGCTACGGAAGTACCTGAATGACCTCTTCACCCTAAGGTGGTGCTGGGGCATACGCCTCAAAGGCAGCGCTATCAAAGGTTCCTGGGCATCTTTATTACTTAGTTTTCTTAAAAAAAAAAAAAATGTGAGTTTGCAAGCTAGAGCTAGCCTAGCTCAGATGTTATTTTATATGCACTGAGTCCGATGAGGAACCATGTATGTTAGTGGTTCCAGAACCATACTGTTAGTATCACTAACATCCCAAAGTCAACCAGAATAATTTCCTCTTCTGAAAAATGCCCGTTCTCCCAGGAAACTGAGCAAAGTGTTTCTTCCTGGAATCGTTCCTGGAGGCTGTTTCCCAGCAATGCATTCTTTTAGTGAGCGGGAGCGGCTTGGTGTGCGGGTCCAGGCTTTCCCTCCCTATGAGAGGGGCGCGTGCTCCAGATCTCTGCAGTCCTGGGGTGCCTCTGGATGGGCTTCTGAGGGGATCTGGAGGTCACCTAGGAGGGCCTGGGAAGCACCCACAACCTTGGTGATTTAGACCCCGATCCCTGCCCCCAGAAAGATCGTTAATCCACCCCAATCCCAGAGGCTCACAGAGGTCTGCAGAAGCTCGATGCACTTGGATTCTTTTTCAGTCACCTTCTTATCCCCATCCAGGAAGGACCTTCCCAGTTGGTGGTTAACACTTAGACAAGGTTTTGTGTCTGTGCACTTTTTCAGGACTTTTAACTCTTGGTGTGAAAGAGTCAGCCATGGTCAACAAAATATTCACTTGTGTCAACGTCCTGGTCCTGGGCTTCATTATGGTGTCAGGATTTGTGAAAGGGTCGGTTAAAAACTGGCAGCTCACGGAGGAAGATTTTGGGAACACATCAGGCCGTCTCTGTTTGAACAAGTGAGTTGCTGCTTCTGACCATTCTTCTTATTTGGTATTTAATGACATAGACTTGTATGGGGGATATAACTGGCTCGGATGGCTTGTGCTTTTAAAAAAACATTATTGGAGTATATGTTGTTAATTGTTTTGTTTTTTTGCAGTGAAGTAGCTGAGGGTATTTTGTGTGTATCAAGTTTGTGTGAAGGTTTATTCCCCTGAAATGGAAAGACTATTGTATGACAAGAAAGACTGAAGGAAAGAAAATCATCACCCTAATTCCAAATTGTGTATCATTCAAGATTCTTGTCAGACTCATTAAATGATCCCTCTTTCCCCAGATTCTGTTTGATGGCCAACTTTCGAATTTTGTGTTCAGAAAGGATTTTTCTCTGCAGTGCCATGGTGACCTCACTTTACCTTTGAATACCTTCCTGTTACATTAATAATGCAGAGGGAAGATAAATAGATGAAACTGCTTTTGGAGGTTTGCAGAATGACTGAAGTGTCAGAATGTGAGCACAACAGTCTCTTTCGCCGACATTCGACTTGTGCTGCTCCAGCCCTGGTGACAGTGGCCCCATCACCCTCATGTCTCTGACGCAGACACCCGGAACTGGAGGTGACACCTCCACCCTGTGCCATCTCAGGTCTCTCACCCAGCCCTCACCGACAAGCTCAGATAACCTAGGAAAAAAAGCTCAACAGTGACAGCATATCTTTTTTATCTTTTCTGTCAGATCTCCACATAATTCTTTAGGTCCCTGGATAGAGAATGGGGGCTTGGATTTTGTGTGTGATTCTTCATTAAGACTAAAGGTTGAAACTGCCTTGATAAAGAGACCACCCCAGGTGCCACAATGGAGTGCCTTTAAAGAGATGTTTTCAGTCCTGAAATGAGCGTCCAACTTGGCTGGCCAGCTTTACCACAGGCCTCTGTGGACCCAGACATCTTCCGTCTTTCTCCGTCTTGCTCTGGGACATTGTCCTCATCTGCCCAGTCAGAGCTGGCTGTAGGTACAAGCGTGACCCAGCTCTTCCAGAAGGGAGAAGAGAGGGTAGAGGAGAGTGCTCAGGGCTATTCAGGACAGACCAGAAGACACACAGAAATTCCACGGGCAAGAGTCCACTGGGGGCCACATCGAACTGCAAGGGAGGCTGAGAAGCACTATCCCACGTTGGGAATCTTAGCAGTCACGTATGCCCAGTTGGTCACTATTTCAGGGCCAGGTGCCCAGCCATGTTGTCCAGTGTTGTCACCAGTGGGCAGGCATTGACGTGTGACTACTTGAATGGAAACAGGAAACTATGGCGCTTGGTGCACGAAACTTCACTAACACAAATATTTTGTGGTTAGCCGTTCTAATAAGAATACCCTTGCTTCCTAAACTCTGTGACAGAGAAGTGAAGACTTTGAATATGTCATCCCAAGCATTTCAGAGTGATGTTTATGCCAAATTTATGGATGCGCATTAGTTTACGGTGGCGTAAAGCCAGTTCCAAATATGCCTTGAAGGAACATAGTAGCCTTTGAAAACTCTGAGAGCGTATTTGAGCGGTTGCTATTTACAGGACAGGAATGAAATATAAAGGGCACCTCTTGTTAACTGGTTGCCAATCGAGATTTAATTTTATTATTTTTATGAAGAGATTGTTTGTGCCAGCCGATGGTATTTACTTTCACTGGTCATCCTCACGCTGATGCCCTGGTAATGATGAGCTAGCTGTACCGGCCCCCAGACAAAGCAGCGTTTGTTGCCCCAACCCCCGATCACAGGTGGGGCCCCCTTGGCTACATCTGACGGCCTCACTGCCAGGGCCCAGAGCCCTGACCACGGGGCCGGCAGGGGATCGGCTGTGTGAGGAGGTGGCGTTCTGCAGGACTGGAGTCTCCTTGGCATGCTCTGTCATGTTGTTAAAATCTCTAAGCATCTTTCTGTCTTTTGTTTTTCCAGCCATAGCTTTGTGTTTCTGACAACAGCCATGTAGTCTTGCATGAAATTGCTTGTTCCTCTGAAATAGTAGGGCACGGCCCAACCAATCCATGTAACGTACGGGGGCTTCATCTTGCATGGGAGGCCGTGTGACCACGTGGGTCTGTGATTTCAGGATGCTGTCTTCTAGCCGTCCGGGAAGGCCCCCAGGAACTAGGTCGGTCTGTCTGTTGGTCTGTGAAGAGGAGTGTTACCCTGCAGTCTGGATGGCTCCTCATGCCTTTGACTCAGGCTGCCGCTGGCGTTCCCATCCAGTGTTCTGTGGACACAGCAATAGTGAAGCATCAACCCCGCGTGGAAGCCTGTTGAGAAAGTTTTGTTGGATGGTGTCTGCCAGTTAGGATGGAAGCCCCAAAATAACACTGGCTTCAACAAGATAAGGGTTTGGTTCTCTTTGGTCAACCTCTGGGGGTGGTAAGTCCAGCATGTCGCTTCACCCGGCCAGGAATCCAGGCCAGACGCCCCAGGGCCCAAGGCAGCTCTTCCTGCTCCGGCCAGCAGGATGGAGAAGGGAACAGCAGAGGGCCCCCTGCCTCCCCACTTCATCCCCTGGGGTTTCTCAGCAGACGCAGACACCATGTCTGCTCAAACCTCCTCCATCAGAACTTAGCCAGATGGCTACCCCTTGTAGCTAGCGACTCTGGGAAACATGCAGTCCTGGTTCTTAAGGCTTATATGTCCAGCTGAAACAAGGGTTCTATTACCACGTAGAAGAACAGGGGAGTGTGGCTTTTGAGCACAGCTAACAGTTGATGTCAGGGTGGCTGGTGTAAGTGAGGGGGGCGGAGCCCTGCTGCAGGATGTTCACTGCTGATGCAGTGGGAGACCTTCGGGCCTGACCCCTTTCTATGCCAGGCCTTGTCTTTGCTGCTTCTGAGCGGCCAGCTGACTGGAACACAGAAGGGCTGGTCAAAGGCTGCAGGGCAGGCAGCGCCGAGCTGAGACCAGGACTCAAGCTCACTTTGTCTCGGGGCAACATTTGCTGGGTGAGGGCTCTTGGCAGCCCTTCTCCTTCACGTGTGAGTTGCCAGATGATGAGTGAACACAACTGCCGCATGCATGTAAAAGGTTAGTTATTGATTATATAGAAAGAGACCGTTGAGAAATACCTCTACATGTTTTGGTTTGCGCCTCTAGAATGGATTCTGTGGTTATTTTGTGTTAATACTCTGCCACTGGCATCAGTAACACCCGATCTTAAAGGTTGAATTTAACTTTTTGAGTAGGTGAAATACTACGTGGTTCATAATGCTTTAAAAAAAAGATTTACAATGCGTTCCTTTCTTCATCCACCTCATCTCCCACCTCCACAGGTAAACTTTCTAATTGTGTGTGTGTGTGTAAGCTTCCAGTTTCTCTCTGTGTAAGCACAAGCAAATGCAGATATGTATATTTTATTCCTTTTTTCTTACACAAAACGCGGCATTCCGTATATATTGTTCTGCACCTTGTGTTCTCGCTTACTAGCATACCCTGCAAATTTTTTTTTAAATCAGGCCCTTGTTCGTTGTTATGGTTGCCCAGGGTCCCGGCACCTGGGTCCTCCTGAGGTCGGGGGTAGGTCCTCCTGAGGTCGGGTGTAGGTCCTCCTGAGGTCGGGGTAGGTCCTCCTGAGGTCGGGGGTAGGTCCTCCTGAGGTCGGGGGTAGGTCCTCCTGAGGTCGGGGATAGATCCTCCTGAGGTCGGGGGATAGATCCTCCTGAGGTCGGGGGTAGGTCCTCCTGAGGTCGGGGATAGGTCCTCCTGAGGTCGGGGGTAGGTCCTCCTGAGGTCGGGGGTAGGTCCTCCTGAGGTCGGGGATAGGTCCTCCTGAGGTCGGGTGTAGGTCCTCCTGAGGTGAGGGTGCAGTACGAGGAGCAGGTGTGGCAGGGTCACAGTCAGCGGGGCCGGTTTTCGGATGCTAACGCGTGCCTTCACCCACGTTCTGTCACCTGGAGGGTTATCCAGTGTCTCCTGCAACTGTCCTGAGGAGCCAGGGAGGATGCCTTTTGTTTTGCCTCCTTCCTTTGCACTCACCCATCCCCCTTGCTTCCTTCTCTCCGCGCTTTTATTGTTGTGCGTGCTTTACCTGTCTGCGTGAGGAAGACACATTCCAGCCCTTCTTAGTCCTCTTCTGTGAGTTCTCCTGTTTCTGGGATTTAATCCTGTATGCAGTTCCCTACACTTTCCACTTGCCCCGAAATGGGAATTTCAGGACCTTTCTAGGTGCCTCTGCCTTGTGGTGGCCTAAAGCTCATCTATCCATGATAGCATTCATTTATATATATTTTTTAATTTTTAAAATTTATTTTAGAGACAGGATTTTGCTGTGTTGTGCAGGCTGGGGTGCAGTGGCACAGGCTGGGGTGCAGTGGCACAATCATGGATCAAGGCAGCCTCAAACTCCTGGGCTCAAGCAATCCTCCTGCCTCAGTTTCCCAAGTAGCTGGGACTCTAGTCACATGCCACCACACCCAGCTAATTAGAAAAAAAAAATTTGCACTAACCCAGTCTATGTTGCCCAGGCTGGTCCCTAACTTATGGCCTCAGGTGATTCTCCCGCCTCGGCCTCCCAAAGTGGGCATGCATTTATTTTAATGCAAGGCCATGTTGCTAGCTCTTGATGTCATAGGAGCTGAGTGGGGATCTGGAGGCTTTTCACTGCCTGTCTGTCACCCTGGCCACCACAGGGGACCGAAGTGGGGCCCACAGAAGCCATTTTGACTTTTGAGTCCCCTCCTCTTTTGGCCTCCTCCTCCCCGTCTTGAGCCATTTGGTTGTCACCTGTTTTGTCTTCAGCATAGGCCACTGTATAACAGAAGCCGTTAGCCAGGGTGGGAGTGGGCAGCCGGCAGGGCCTGTGGCCTGAGAGGCGAGGGGGTTTGGATGAGGTGGGCACAGCTCCAGCCCTTTGCTGTCCTGTGGCTCTGCTGACTTGTCTGTCCTGGGCTGCTTGGGTTTCTAATTTTAGTCATACTCTAACACAACAAACTAAAATTTTGTTTGGCCACAGTTTTTCCTACATCCATCACTTGTACATTTCTGGGGGTTTCCTCTTGTTACTGTTTATGGAACCACAGTAAACCCCACATGTACATGAGCTTTCTCATGCATGTACTTGCAGTGTCTTCATGGCAGTTTCTGTAACTGAGAGATGTGAATATCCTCTAGGAATTAGTAAGGCTTAATCCCTATTAGAAAGTTGGGTCCATCCTATCTGTCTGTCTGTTTTATCAGCCAGTCAGTAAATCCCACTGAAAGCAAAGTTCACCAAATGGGCTGCCCAGCCAACCTGAGGAACGTCAGTGTTTATAGGATTGGGAGCATTCTATAGGGTCCCTCTCTTCATGCTGATGAGGTTTAGGGCAAGTTGTCCTGTGCCGCTGGGCGGCTGTCAGTATGGTTGAGTGGGGGTGACAGGTGGGTGGTGAGCATCCTCTAGGGCTCCAGGCCAGCCAGTGGGACCCTGGCACAGGACAGAAAGCCTGCGGCCCTGCGACTGGCAAAGATGTGGGAGTAGGGGGTGCCCTTCTTGAACCACAAGGAGTGCAGTTGCTTTTTGGGTGGCAGCAGAGGGCCGGATGCAGAAAGCTTAGGGTTACTTGGTGACCAGCAGGGGCTATGTGCCTTCTGACCAGGCGATGGTGGCCAGGGAAGCCACCTGCACTGATGGCGTGGTGCACCCCCAGAACGCGGCATGTGGGGGACTCAGACAGGCCAGGGCTTTGTACATCGCAGAACAGGGGCTTGAAGGACCCCCGACGGGGCCCGGGGAGGGGCCATAGCGCCACACTGAACCTGGGCACCGTGTCTCAGAACGGGTGTCAGATTTATGGGACTGTTTTCTGAATGTTTAAGCAGCCTGCTTCTTCTGGACTACTGGGTTTGTAAACTGTGCTGATTTTGCCTTTGCATTCATCAGTGTAGCAAAGATGTGCTGAGACCCTCCCGTGGGCCAGAGCCCAGCTGTGCCTGGGACCCACACACCTGGCAAAAGCTGCGCCATCCTGGACTCCACCTTGTGCATACAGGCACTTAAGGAATGCCTTTGCTGACAGAGGCTTTTAGTTTAGCCTTAGCTTCTCTGGAATTATTTGTTTGGAGATTGAGTTCCTGGTAAATATGGGACCCGGGTATTTATTCCTGGTAAATATAGGACTGGCTGGCGGCTCTGCATCCTTCCTCCGAGGGTCCTGGGGAGAAGGGTGTGGGGCTGGCCGCGTGGCTGGTTTCTCCCCCATTTCCTGTTGAACTCCTGCCTCATAGTCCCCACGTCTCCCTACCCTAGTCATTGTTTAGAAGGTGCTTCTGGAAAGGGCGATACTCTGCAGCCTTGTGAGCCTGGGCCACGAACATCAGGGAGGCCTGTGTCCACGGAGTCAGCATGCTGTGGCTGGATTCGGTGTCTGAAGCCCAGGGCCTGGCAGCGGTAACAGGGAGGGCTGACTGCCAGGTGCCGCTCGTATCCGGAGATGAGCACAGCTGCTTACGCCAGACTGTGCAGCGAGTGACGTGACATTTGTTTGTGGCTCTTTTTTCTAGTGACACAAAAGAAGGGAAGCCCGGTGTTGGTGGATTCATGCCCTTCGGGTTCTCTGGTGTCCTGTCGGGGGCGGCGACTTGCTTCTATGCCTTCGTGGGCTTTGACTGCATTGCCACCACAGGTATGCCTGCCAGCCCACTGCGGTCCCGGGTCCTCCTGCATCCCGGGCAGACAAGCCAATGCTGCCCATGGCTTGTCATTTCCCTCCTTGCTGGCACGGTCCGGTCGCCACTCTTTCACACATGAGTGACGTGTAGATTTGTACTTTCCTGCCAACCCCTCCCACCCTCAAACCATCATCACATCCCCAAGTGTCAACGCCTGATGGAAGCTGCATCCTGAATGAGGCTAAGGTTCCGCTGTTAGAATGGGATCATAGCTGCGTGGCTGTGGCCTGACTCCTTATCTGAGCATCTTCCGGGAGGAGTGAGGCCATTCACAACATTGTCATCCTGGTGGACTGAACAGGCCAGATTTCCTCTGCCAAAGGAAGCAAGTCTCTTCCTTGGCCGCACCGCCACATTCAAGCCGAGAGCGCTGCTGCAGGGCCGCGGGCTGTCGGCTGTGTCTTCCTGAGCACCACCCCTCCGCTCCCGGAAGCACAGGAGGCCCCAGTGCCACAGGGCCAAGCGCTGGGGGGAGGTTTTCCATAGTGTTGCGTGGGTTCCCTGGCACTGAGAGGCCTTGGGTGTCACTTGGGCAGATGCGCTGCCTCTTGCTCTGTGCCCTCCTCTGCTAACCCCTTGGTGCTTCTAGGTGAAGAGGTGAAGAACCCACAGAAGGCCATCCCTGTGGGGATCGTGGCGTCCCTCCTGATCTGCTTCATCGCCTACTTCGGGGTGTCGGCCGCCCTCATGCTCATGATGCCCTACTTCTGCCTGGACAATAACAGCCCCCTGCCCGATGCCTTTAAGCACGTGGGCTGGGAAGGCGCCAAGTACGCAGTGGCCGTGGGCTCCCTCTGCGCTCTTTCTGCCAGGTGAGAGGCCTTTCTGTGCTGGCTGCTCCTAGGGGTGGAACCACCGCAGGGCTTAGGCTGTAGCAGACCAGGTACAGCCGTGCGAGACACACGTTGGCTGCCAGCATTCTTTACCCTTGAAATAGACCGAGCACCCAACCTAGCCTTGATCATGTGGCTTTCAAACCCTTGTCAATATTCATCATCCCAAGAGTTGTGTTACTGAGATTTTCATCCTGAAGAACCCGAGGCTGGCTTTTCAGCATCATCTGCTTAGCAAGGGACTGGCTCTCTGTCCCTAAATCTGGTCCCTGGAACAGGCTCCCTGTTTGAACACCATAGTTTGGCCCTCAGTTTGGCTGTCATGCAGAAGCTACTTTGAAGAAGGGAATAAATGCCTTTTAATGAGAAACATTTTCACCAATGTATTTCCTCTTAGCCTGTATAAACAGAGCTATTTGGTAAATATTGATTTACCATGGGGAAATCTTCATGAATGCAGTGATGCTTGTATTTTCTGTTTGATTCAGCTAGAAATAATTGCAGGAATGAATACAGTTTTCCATCTGTAAAGACGGTGCTGGGTCTCATGCTAGTGTATGTTAGATAGATGTTCCCTACTCTTTACCTTAACCCTTACTCACAGTGTGTGCTCTTTCTGGGGTTGATTTATTAAATGCCAAGTCTTTTAGCCACAGGCCTCACCCAGCGTGGAGGGATGGCAGCTCTTGGTGAGCTCAGACTCCCTCTCCTCTGTGGTAAACTGAGCATGGATGGATGTGGTGCCTTTATCCCTTATGAGCCAGGTTCACTCACGTGGTTTGCCTCTCCCCATCTAGCCTTCTAGGTTCCATGTTTCCCATGCCTCGGGTTATCTATGCCATGGCTGAGGATGGACTGCTATTTAAATTCTTGGCTAAGGTCAATGATAGGACCAAAACACCAATAATCGCCACACTAGCCTCGGGTGCCATTGCTGGTGAGTACCAGAACTCATTTCACATGTCAATATTTTACCAGTGGAGTCATGACTCCCTAGGGAGGTATCTTGCCTTGTTCTGGTCTGTGAGTAATCTCACCTGGTCTTTTTAACTCCTGGGTTTCATACTTGGAGCCTGGTTCATTGCAAGTTGACTGACCTTTTGACAAAAGGCAGAGGCCAGTTTGACAGAGGATGGGAGAGAATTTTCGAACAGCTTGCACTCTGGTTTTCATCTCATTGGGCAGAGCTTAGAACACACAGTATTCCCCCAAAACCCTTTCCCCCCATTTCTGGACATTTCCCTGAGTAGTCAAGGGCAGGCTGACACCTTCCTGCATGACACAGGCCAAGGGAGACCTCGCCAGCACCTGGAAATTCGGCATCCATTTCTGAATTCTCTGGAAAATAAGTGTCCCTTATGAAATGTGCTGCCTCTTCCCCAGAGAGTATCAAGGGTGCTGCTGATGAAGCCGCTTGCCGCTAAGTTTATACGTAACAGCAGACCCAGTAGAGCTTCATCTTGTCAGATGAGCATCATTGCTGAGAGGATCATTTTGATGGATGACTAATCTGAGCCATGTGGGTGTTCCAGGGCCGTAGATGATGGAAAGGAGAACCCAAAAGGAAGCTCGCGTGCACACTGTACCTGTGGTTTTATGTCTCCTTCTTTCGCGGTTGCATTTCATAGCCCGGAAAGGCAGACACCAGCCCACTGTACAGATGTAGAAGTGGAGGCCCAGGGAGGTGAAGTGAGGATGTGCACCCAGGACGGTGGAGCGGCCTTGTGATTCCAGGATTGTTTTCATGCCAAAGTAGCCAAGCTCCTTCCAGGGTCTGAGCAGAGCAGTGGGTCTTTTTGGCAAATTGGGGCATGTGATATCAGTCATAGTTTCTAACACAGCAACTTGTCAAGTAGCCATTGGTAAGGCCCTTGACCTTCTTAAATGAATGAATTATTCACTAAGTTTTATTAGCATTCATGCCTTTAGCAAACTGTGCTTAGTTTTGTGGATTAATATTATGTAATAAAAAAACCTATTTTTAAATTATGAAACTTTTTTTTATGTGATTCTATGTTCTTGAGAGTGACTACAGTGGTCAGATTGAGAGGCACTATACACCAGAATGTGACCAGTATATTTACAGGATTAAGGATTTGGAAATAGTCATTGTTTTCTCAGTCTTTACCCGGAATTTGATCATGTTCAGGACTGGCCTTAATTTCCTTCCCCTGCTGATAGAGGGAGATCAAATCATGCTCTTTGAAGGGACTGTGAAGTACGTGCCATTCACAAAATCCAGGATTTACCCTTTTCATTTGGTGGGAGTGGTAAATAAGTATTTGATTTTCTAAAATCACCTCACATGGAAGAAATTAGTCTCAAGTTTCCCATGAGTAGGAGCATCGGCATCTGTGGCATGCACAGTTGGGTGCTGTTCTGATTATCCAAAAGGCCCTCCCTCATTGCTCTTTAATTTTATGTTTTATTCTCCATTTAAATTTGTTTTAGTTGCAGTGATCTAGAGGGGCTTGAGAGATATTTGTGGAAAAATAATGGTTTTGTGTTTATATTTTAGCTTGTGTTGATTGCATGTGTTTTGAAAATATCCCAAAGCAGATCTAGCCAAGTTGTTTTTTAATGAGTACTTGACATACACACCCACATGCATAGACATGCATACTCTCCCAAAACTCACAAAAGATGTTCAAATAAGGGTGCAGGTTTTCATTCATTTTAAAGGCCAGGGACACGGTGATAGGGGCTGATACTATATTGTTTAAGAACAGCTCTTCAGATTTCTTCCATGTGAGTGACTTCACATGTGAAGAACTCTGCTCTCCTGCTCGCCTGCCTGGGTTAGGACCCCCTGTGATTCCCCCCAGAGCACCAGACCTGCCCTTCTTTATCATCCAGCACTGTTGCCCACTGATGCCTGTGTCTTGGTGGGGTACACTCGGAAGGCTGGGGCCTGTGGTCTGCCCTGTTCAATAGTGAGTGCCTAGAACCCAGTGATGGGCACATTCTCACCAGAGCTGGATGGATGGAAGATGGGTAGATGGATACATGCTGAATGGATGGACGGGTGGATGGGATGGATGAATGGATGGATGGATAGATGGATGGATGAGATGGATGGAAGATGGGTAGATGGATAGATGCTGAATGGATGGACGGGTGGATGGGATGGATGGATGGATAGATAGATGGATGAGATGGATGGAAGATGGGTAGATGGATAGATGCTGAATGGATGGACGGGTGGATGGGATGGATGGATGGATGGATGGATAGATAGATGGATGAGATGGATGGAAGATGGGCAGATGGATGAGATGGATTGATGGATGGTGAGTGGATGAATGAAAGATGGGTGGATAGATGGATTGATGGAGAATGGATGGATCGATGGGATGGATGCACATGAGTCTGTGAATCAGCATGGTCTAGAGGAAGACACACAGGACTCAGAGTCATAAGAACCTAGTTCACATCCTTATACCTATGCTTATGAGCTGTGTGATCTTAGATAAGTCTCCTAACCTGTGTGAATGTTAACATCTGTAATGTAAGGATGGCTTACAAAGTTGCCATTAAAATCACAAGAGCGAAGGTATTCTCTATACAAATATTAATGATTATTACTGTCTATTGAGGACTGTGTCTGTGATTTAATCACAAGCTTAAAGGGAAGCTTGACTTTAATCAAGCTTAAAGTGGGAGTAAAAGCAGCCCCCTTCGCTGCCCTGGATGGTAGGTGGTGGTGGTCCTGGTTGTCTGTGCATGCAGACAGCCATCCACAGATCCTGGTGTCTGTCTCTTCCCAGCTGTGATGGCCTTCCTCTTTGACCTGAAGGACTTGGTGGACCTCATGTCCATTGGCACTCTCCTGGCTTACTCGTTGGTGGCTGCCTGTGTGTTGGTCTTACGGTATGTATGGCTTTTTGGGGTTTCATGACAGAATGCAGATGCACCTGGTAGCCTTTTCACAGTTCTGCTATGGTTTATGTGATGAATGAAACTTTTAGGTTGGTGATGGCTCCAATGGGAGCTGCCAAGGAGAGGGGAGGACCTGGGTTGAGAGCCCAGTTAGGAGGACGTCCTTGGCAAGAGTTGGGTGGCCCCTCACCCCCCTCTATCGTGTGCCCTCATTTTTATGGCTAGATGTTGGGTGGATAGAAATAGATTCTCGGCCCAACTATTAGGCCAGGATCCTGGGATCAGAATTTTTGAAGACTGATTGCAACTTGGTTCAGATTCTTGGGACAGAGAGGATTGAGGGCTGCCCTGGTAGGAGTTAGGGAAACCCAAGGCCTGTGAAACCCAGGTCAGCGTAATGCTTCTGAAGCTTCGTTGCACTGTGGCTGGAGGAATGAATCCCATTACGTGGCATGGGGTGCCCTAGGTTGATGTTCAGGGACACTGTGGAGTCGGCTTGTTGTGGCCTGGTTGGGGCCAGGCAAGCCTCTCGCAGTCGCAGTAAAGCTGCTTTGGGCCTGGGCTTGGTGCCTCGGTGTTCTCACCTGCCCCAGCGCCCACTCCCAAAGCGCATCCCTGGGCAGCTGGCATCCTGAGAACTGGTGCTCATGGAGACACTCAGCACTGGTCTGCCCTCAAGAGCCTGCTCCTTTCTTTTCAGGGATTCCCACCTGCCAGGCCATTGATTGCATCTCCAAGGTGCTCAGCAGCCAATGCACATAAAGCCCGAGCTGAGCCTCAGCAGAAGCTCTGTAGAATCAGCTAAGACTATTGGGGACCCCTTATTCTTCCCAACAGGCCCAACGCTAGAAGATTCTCTGAGGTCCCCCACTTTCTTAATTGACCGAGTGGTGTTGCACAAGCGAATCTGTACAAAAATGGTTAATATCTTTATACTCCCTCTTAGAATTGATCATATGCAAAATAATTCATACAGCACTCTGCTTTTCAAAGCTGGTGGAAAAGATGTGCACTCTGTTCACTTTGGGTGGGAAGATAAGGCACCTCATTCAGAATGGATGCTCCACTGGCAGGTAACTCATGTCTTGGAAATCATGCTGCAGGCTCGGCCCTCCGACCAGCCGCACAGAATTACTTACTCTGAGGTACTTGGAGTTTTAAAATAAATTGATCCAATTAAGGCACGCAAACAGAATTTCTCAAATCCATCAGCCTGCAGCCGCATTTCTCTGGCTCTCTGTGCCAAATAGGATCCTGGCGTTACTGCTTTCTATTTCTCTCCTTCCTTTTTGCTCCCTACAGCAGTAATTTTGTGGGAAGTGGCCTAATATCTTTAGCATCTGAGGGCCACTGCCACTTCTCAGAGCAAGAGAGATCTCTCAGGGTATTCCTCTGGGCTGCTCATGGTGGAGGTCATGTCACCCCGAAGCAGAGACCGTGGGGGATGTTCCCCAGAAGCAACAGTGGGAGGTGGTGTTCCCGGTCTCTCCTTGTCTGTCTACAACGCAGCATCTGACTATATCCTTCCCATTTTATACCTTGTGTCCCGGGCAGCTAACTTTGGAGGCTTATTGAGAACTTGAGTTGGTGCATGTCCTTTTGCTTGAAGCGGATGATGGTGGTCACACAATACCTTTCTTTCCAGGTATCAGCCAGAGCAACCTAACCTGGTATACCAGATGGCCAGTACTTCTGACGAGTTAGATCAAGCAGACCAAAATGAGCTGGCCAGCAGCAATGATTCCCAGCTGGGCTTTTTACCAGAGGCAGAGCTGTTCTCTCTGAAAACCATACTCTCGCCCAAAAACATGGAGCCTTCCAAAATCTCCGGGCTCATTGTGAACATTTCAACCAGCCTCATAGGTAAGAGCTAGCCCTTCCCTGGGGCCTTGCTTGTTGGCATTGCATGGTGTCTAGGCAGTGGAGCTAGAGTTGGGGGAAGGTGCCAGAGAAGATGAGCATCTGTCTCGCTCCTGGACTGGGACATAGTTGCTCTGTGCTAACTGAAGTTGATGCCTTCGGAAATGGAGCCTCTCTCGCCACAAGTTGAGGGGAGAGCAGTGGATGCCAGTGGGAAATTGAGAAATGGTTGAGTTGCAGCTCGCTCTGTCTCTTCCTTCCCCCTTAGCTGTTCTCATCATCACCTTCTGCATTGTGACGGTGCTTGGAAGGGAGGCTCTCACCAAAGGGGCGCTGTGGGCAGTCTTTATGCTCGCAGGATCTGCCCTCCTCTGTGCCGTGGTCACGGGTGTCATCTGGAGGCAGCCCGAGAGCAAGACCAAGCTCTCATTTAAGGTGAGCAGCTCGGCCTGGGGAAGGAACCCTGGCACACAGACTCTGGCCCTCCTGCTGCCGGGCCAGCCTTGTGTGGGCTCAGCCGGGCCTGGGTGCTCCTGAGGAAGGTTTTTGTCAGCCAGCTTCAGGTAATATGGGGCAGGGGCACTGAAGGCACACAGAGGACCAGACCCTGGAAGGGAGGCAGCAGCCCTCCTCCGCTGGATGTTTCCCTGAGTAGTCAAGGGCAGGCTGACACCTTCCTGCATGACACAGGCCAAGGGAGACCTCGCCAGTACCTGGAGGTTCGGCATCCATTTCTGAATTGTCTGGAAAACAAGCGTTTCTGATGGTCAGTGTTTTGTGAAATGTGCCGCCTCTTCCCCAGAGAGTATCAAGGGTGCTGCTGATGAAGCCGCTTGCCCCTAAGTGTATATATAATAGCAGACCCCGTGGAGCAGTCCCTCCGGGGCGGTGCGACACTTCTCGTAAATGTCTGCTCAGGTTGATCGCATGAGTTTTCCAAGCCTCAGAGATGGGCAAGGCCTCTGCATTTTTAGATTACAGAAATACTAAAAAAGGTTGTTGACCTGAGAGGTAAAGTGGAGGTCTGTCTTCTAGTCCTTTCTTTAGTGGGAGAATCGCAACAGGAAAATTAGAATGGAGCTCACTTGGCCATTCCGAGCTTAGAACCAAATCCCCACCTACTAAGATTGACCCTTGGGTGTGTTTGTGTGTGTGTTTGGGTGCGGGGTGTGTGTTGGGGGGTGGGGGTGGGCGCTCCCTCTCTCTTCCCCACGCTCGCCCAACAGTCCCCGTCACTCTCAGGTGTGCTGCCTTTTGCTAGACAGTTTTACTGAACTGTTGGAACTGGCGCCACTGCCGTGGACTGACACCGCCTCCTGTCTCTGCAGGTTCCCTTCCTGCCAGTGCTCCCCGTCCTGAGCATCTTTGTGAACGTCTATCTCATGATGCAGCTGGATCAGGGCACCTGGGTGCGGTTTGCCGTGTGGATGCTGATAGGTATGTGATGCTGCCGCCAGCATCTCTCGGGAGCCTCCCTTGTTTCAGATTTCATAACAGAATGACGCACATGCAGTCAGCAGCTTTCTCGAAGATGATGCTGAATCCCTGGTAGGCTGAGTCCTCTCCTCCCTGTTAGATACTTTTTGTTTTCATTGCCTCTTGCCCAAACTATTTATTCCATTGGGCAAGACCTTGGTATTCACAGGAACAAAGTGATGAGTCTGCTGCAGATAAGGTACCAGTTATTTTCACCCCGGACAGGAAAGTCTGGCCTGTGCCTCCCGGCCCCCCGCCTGCCCAGCACCAGATTGGCATGGGCAGTAGGCCCAGGCAGGGGTGGGTGTCATGGGCTCTCTGTGATGGCATCGTCTTTGTGGAAGGAGAGTGCTTTGGAGCCTTTGGGAGATGCCACTGGGCTAAGGGGCTCCCACATGAGATAGATCACCAGGGGTGGGTGCAGCCTGTAGGGCCAGCCGAGTCCCACCCCTCTGGACGTCTGGCCCAGGGGCTGGAGGGGAGCGACTCATTTCCTTCCCTTCAGCATCCGAGTCGTCGTGCTGATAGCCAGGAGAGTGGCCCTGGCCGTTGCCCCTCAGGACCATGTCCCTACAGCCTCGCGGCCCCGAGTTTGCATGCTGCGGGCAGATGGCTGCTGCCTCATCTCCCAGGACCCTCGAGGGGTGCTTTTCCTCCAGGAAGTACTTGGCGGCCTGTTGTCTGCTGGCACCGGGGGGGGTGTCCTCATTCTCTGCAAATCCAGCCCATATCTAGTTAGACAGACGTCTCCTAGAGCCTTTCTGAGAAAAAACTGCTCACAGCCCACTGGCCAGTTCCTCAAGGCCTGCTGAAGGCAGAGGCTGCCTCTTCCCAGCATCCCTGTCGAAGCCCCTGTGTTTGGGAGCCTGAGCTCCTTTCCTGGGCGCTGGGTGGCTGAGTCCTTGCTTTCAGGCCTCTTTACTGTGTCAGCCACACAAGGTGGCCCCAATTACCTGGGGCCATCTGGCCACGTTCCCTGGGCAGGTGGTTAGAAGCGTAGGTCCTGGACCCACCCCGGAGTCCTGGGCACAGGAACAGACTGTGGACTCCTGTGTGAAGTTCGTTCCCGGGGCTCGGTGGCTCCTGCAGTCTGATGGTCAGTTACGTGGAGGAAACGGGCAGTGGGACCGTCCAGGCTGAGAGCCTGGAGACCTCCAGCGCCTGCGGGAAACCCCATCTCCATAGTGCACATTCCCGATACTCTCGTGGCCTCAGGGGGCATCAGGGGGTTAAGCTGAAGGACCCGACGGCTTCGGGTGGCCCTGGCCCAGCTGCTCTGTCTGCTCAGGAAATGCTGCAGCATGAGGCCGTCCAGAGGAATGTGGGGCTTTGCCAGATGTCGCAGTGGCCTTCGTGTGGCAGCTGCTCCAGATGTGGAAAGGTCACAAGGGCTGCTGGCTGCGGGCTCATGCCAGGCAGGGGCAGGCTGCCTGAGCGGGTTTGCTGCGGGGCTGCCCTGGGCTCCCAGCCCTGCCTGCGGTGGTGCAGCCAGCGCTCTGTTCACACCCGTCTCTGCTGTCGGCCCGCAGGCTTCATCATCTACTTTGGCTACGGCCTGTGGCACAGCGAGGAGGCGTCCCTGGATGCTGACCAAGCAAGGACTCCTGACGGCAACTTGGACCAGTGCAAGTGACGCACAGCCCTGCCCCCCGGAAGTGGCAGCAGCTCCGAGGGACGCCCCCAGAGGACCGGGAGGCACCCCCCGCTCCCCACCAGTGCAACAGAAACCACCTGCATCCACACCCTCACTGCAGCTGAAGGTGCAATTACTTGAACTGCAGCCCCAGCCCACCCTCGGCTCTGCAGCCGGCTCTCCAGGTCCTGGTCACCTCCAGACAGCTGCTTGGCTGGGGCCACTAGGCTGCAGCCGGCCACTGTGTCTCCTCACTTCTCTGAACAAACAGTTCCTCCCCTATCAGCTCAGCCCGGATCTGCCACAGCCTCAGGCAGAACGGAGGTCACCTTCTCTCCTTATCTTGGGAACCAGGCCTTCCTCCCCGGGGACTGTTCTGGGATTGAAATTGTGCATACTCCAAACTTTCGCAGCCATCTTCCCGCTCAGCCCCAGACACCCAGCAATCAAGCCAGATGAGTACCACAAAACAGTGTGTCCCCAGCAGCTCCCCACCCTCAGAGCCAAACGACAGTAGTGTGCTTAAAAAGGAAAATCAGGCCTGTTGTCCTCCCGTTGCGTTCAGATGGGTCATTAGGGCTGGACCTCGCCTGCCCCTCAGCTTCTCAGGGCTTTGCCCTGACACCATGACTGGCTGGTCAGCGGGGCTGGGGGCAGCTGGTTCCTCTCAAATGAGGAAGAAGGGATCGCTCCCATTAGGGCCTGCTCTGCTTATGCATGTGTGTGCACACGTGTGTAAACCAGGGACCTTCCTCAGCTCGTGGCCTCCAGGCCTGGGCCAGTTCTTGCTGCTCCTGCCGTCTTCTCTGACTGGCTGTGTCCTGAGTAACTGGAACATGAGACTGTATCTGCAGGACTGGCCTCACGGCGGCCGAGTTAGAAGCGTGTTTCCTGTGCGTCGCCGCCGTTCGCTCAGTCTTACCCTCCCATGCTTTGGAGCCAGTCTGGTGGCTCTTGGAAAGTTCTCAAGGTTGGTGGCAGCTCAGTGCGGGTTTAGGACATGTCGGGGGCATGCGTTTCTGGCCCTGACATGAGCTGTCTGGCCTCTCTGTGACGTGATGAAATTGAAATCAATCTGCAGTCCATGAAATTGTGACTCACTCCCCCAGATTAAGTTAGGGCATAACATGAACGTGGAAATGACCACGTCATCACCCCTGTGGCTGGCGTATTGCTGAGATGTGTGGTTCATAGGGGAGATGATTTCCAGGCATATTGCTGTCCCTTTTGTGTATCTGTCATCCGGATGCTTCGTACCCCACGCCTCCACAAGTGGGACAGACCCGAGCATCCTCCCCGCCCCCATAGCTACAATGCACTCCACCCCGGCCTGTCTTGCCCGGGTCGGGGCCTGCGGCCAACACCATTTCACGCACACTCCTTGTAGATGGAAGCCAGAGGAAACCTGAACGTGGGTGGAGCATTCCATTGAGAGTCGACTTCAGGAGACAGAAGGCCCATGCTGATGGGGCAGGGAAAGGGAGGTAGGCATTTTGGACGCCAGGGGAAATGGAAATGTTGCTTTCAAAACTTAGTTTCCTTTCCATTTCTTCCTAGTCTGGCCTTTGATACAAATCTGGTAGAAGCCTGATAAATTGAGGGCACTTGTGTCCTCCCTGTGCCCCCAGAAGATTCTCGGAGAGAAGTGCAAGAATTTGTGAACACGCCAGTGGAGGGCAGGTGGGCAGCCATGGGCTGGGCCTCCGTATCAGGCCTGCTCACTTTGCTGGGAGCTTTATTCTGATGTCATTTTGAATGGTCCAGAGGGAGCATCAAAAGAGCCCAAAGCTCCGATTTCCAAAGAGAGGTATTGACATTTATATAGATTGATGCTGTAACATATTTTGATAAATACTAACTTATTTTGTTGGGGTTTTGGTTGTCTCTTGTCTTAGGACCTGGTAGTTATTTGCTTGATTTTTTTTTTTTCCGTTATTTTCTACATAAGCAAAGAGAACTCAAGGGATAGACAGTCTCCAAGAAAAGTGAAGTGGTAGGAGAGAATTGCTTATTTTTGTTTTTTCTTTTTCTCTAGTTTTTCTTTCTGGCTGAAATTTCTGTGAAGACAGCACCCAATAGACTATGTAGAGTTGACATTTGATGTTTCAGTGGGCGCCGTGAATCATTCTGTAGATTGAGGTGTGTCTCCCCTGCTCCGTCTCATCATGAGGGCTCACTGACAGCTGGGAGTCTGTGGCCTTCCTCACGCAGAGGCCTTAAAGCTCGATGCGGAAGCATGCCTAGGCTCGGCAGGGATGGGACCCCCCCGCGCCCCCTCCTTAGAGGACGGGCTTCCTGGTTAGGAAAGGACACGTGGAGGTGCCTTGCATAATAGTTCACTGGTCACCGTGCTTTTATGAGTAGTTTTTTGTGCAGTTGCCAGGGGGTTTCTCTGCTGTGTGCGAGGGGAGTAATTTAAGCAATGGTGTCTGGAGTAAGCCTCACAATTTTAATAGACTTTTTTCTTATCACATCCCTCAGTTCTTTCCCTGAAATAAAAATACAAGCAAACACATTGATAGTTTCACATCTCTTAGTTCCCTTGCCCAAACAAGAATATTCTTAGTTCCGCTGGCCAGGATTTTCCTACATAGTCAGAACTTACACATTACTAGAGGCACACCCGCCAAGGGAGTATTGTGTCTACTTTTATCTGTGCACCAGCCACAAATAAGTACCCTCATTGGAAAGACCCATATGTGATGGGTAAACATCCCTTCCTGTCTGCCACAACCCCCGTGACCGCCCTGCATGTGTTCATGACCTCTGAAGGCCCAAATTCATGAAGCAGCAAACCCAGCAGATCCCCAGCCCGCCTGCCTCGGGACCTCTGCTGAAGACAGGGATGAAGAGGGTCTCCAGGGAGGCAGCGGGGGCCTTGTTGGCGGCTGGCTCAGGAGCCGGCTTACAGGAGGGCAGCTCTGCAGTGGGGAGGAGCGCCGTCCGGAGGAGACCAGGCCTCTGCATGCCCCCCACTCTGCTTACCATCCCTGCTCGCACCCCCTTGGCCAAGGCTTTGTGCAGCGGATTTAATTTTCCAAATGAAGAGGACAGAGTGATAGATGCATTTTCCCCAGGCTGTCTCGGAAAGGTCGCTAAATGTATACTGTCAGAATTGCTGAGATCTCCCCCCACTTTTGGTTTTTGCAGCAGCAAAAACTCTCTCTCCACTGCAACTTCTTTTATCTCTCTCAGGCAGCCAGCTCCCTGGTCCCTTGTGCTGACTGTAGTACAGTGGCCAAGAGCTGATATGAAGCCAGGGGTGACCGCAGGACGGTGGGCTCAGTGGGCTTCTCCACCTACCCCAGTCTCCAAGGCCCTGACGCACTCCCTCCTGCACCGTCAGCACATCCATGTGCACAGCTGGAAGGGTGCATGGCCCGCCCACCTTTGTCCAGACGGGTGGAAATCTGATGATGCCAGCTCCTCCCTGCCGTGCCCCTGCCGCGAGCAGGCATTGTGAACTGGCTGGTGTTTGCAGTCCCACGTTGTGTGGCCTCCAGCCCAACCCATGGTGGAGACTGGAGACAGAGCAATGAGTCCTGGTGGGGGGCACGTGGACATGCCCCACAGGGGCCTCACCCAGGCTTATAGGCAAGGTCCTGGGCACTGCGTGACGCAGCACTCACTGCTAAAGCAAGCCCGCCTGGCTCTGTGCCAGGGCCCCTCTTCTGATTCACACGTCGCATTTTTACGCAGACCCTTCCTTCTTAATAAAAGCTGACAGTTCTGTTGGCACCCAAGAACCCACACCGTGAAGACAGGGAGTGAGGGGCCTTTGTGCCCAAGCCCAGCACAGCTGTGTTCTGGGGTGCGTGAGAGGCATGTTCGTGTCCGTGCGCTGCTGGTCTCCTGACACAGTTCCGAGGACGGGGAAATTGCTGGGTGGCGGGGCTGTGAGGCTCGTATGTGGAACTGCTGCAGAGTTCGCCGGCAGACGGATCTGGATATATGTTATGTATAATTGTTATGTGTAATTTAAGATATATCTGTTTGCCATCGTCATAAGATTATATGTAAGACTCTTAAGGGAGAGGGAGATGTACATTCTGCCAGGCTCCTGTGGACTTTGTTTGAGTCATGAAATTGATTACTGTTGATCCAGTGGTGCGAGAAGCTTACACTCCATGTGTCATCACGCTTATGACTCCTAATGGATTTTTAAGGCAAAAAATGCCAGCCGACTCCATCTTCACCCCTCAATTCCTCGAGTCCAGCCTTTCTGTGCCAGTGCATCCCTGAGCCACAATGCTCTCGCCATCGGGACCCGGCTGGGCCTGGAGTCTCGGGGCACCGTTACCATGGAGCCCTCCTGGGTCATTCTACAAATGTGCTGAGTGCCAGCTGAAAGCCCCACAGGAGATGGAGTGCCTTGGCCAAGCTTAAAGAGAAGATTTTCTCAGGGTATTTATTAGTGTGTCCAGCAGGGTCAGGAAGCAGGGATGGAAAGATGCATTCAGACTGTTAATTTATTAACAAGGCAAATGGTTTTGTGTTTCTTGATGACAAGCTATTAAGTTTGGGACTTATTTTCCCATTTGAGAAGTTATAATATATATTTAAGATAAGTTTCCTGCTTAAGTTGTGCCTTTCAGCTTCAATGAGTTTAAGGAGCACTAAGGGTAATGATACCAATGAGGGTTGGTTTATTATCAAACCTGAATAGCTGTGGTTTCTCCGGTAAATGTTTTCTTCTACTGAACATGGAGCCATTATTAAGAGTTGTATGTTTTTTATTATGTACATTTGTATATTTTTTTGCTTGTTTGATGTTCTATTTTTCTAATAGTTTTCTTAGAGTTTCTTAAAGTTGTGATACTAGATTTAGATTCCGATGCTAACTGCGAATCAGGTTGGTCTCTGCTGGGTCTCTCCTGCTTTTATTTTCCTTTAAGGACAAGTGTAGTTGTCGTCCACCCCCTTTCAAAACCTGTGAAACTGCCCTGCCTCCCCTTTTTGCTAACAACCCTGTGTACACTGACAACTTCTTTTATGTTGTAAAATCAAACTATTTTGTGGTACATTATCTCGCGCTTCCGCAAATTCTAATAAATTCTGTGGCTTCCATGTGCACGGCGTGATCTCAAGAATCCTGGCGGGTCTCTGCTGGGACCCAGGCGTGGGTCCAGATCCCGCTCTGCTTCCCCACAGCCCATGACTTTAGTCCCATCTTCTCTTTCCTGTAGCCATTTGGGGGAAATCTTTATTCCAACAATTTGAGCCTCAACCAGAGAATCCCTTGAGCCCCCATTTTGGATGCTCTGATACTGTCCGCAGATTTATTTGGCTTTGGGGCCACAGATGTCTTCTTTCCAACCAAGCTGTTGGGGTAAAGCAGCTCAGAGGCTGTCAGTTGTCAGGCATTTGCTGAAAGACTTGGTCTCCGGCAACAAACTGCCCTCGCCCATTGCCACCGCAGCCTGTGCTGGCCTGCACACACACACCATCCTGACACACACACCATCCTGACACACCCCATCCTGACACACCCCATCTTGACACACACACCCCATCCTGACACACACCATCCTGACACCCCATCCTGACACACCCCATCCTGACACACCCCATCCTGACACACACCCCATCCTGACACACACCCCATCCTGACACACACCATCCTGACACACACACACCATCCTGACACACCCCATCCTGATACCCCGTCCTGACACACACACCATCCTGACACCCCATCCTGACACACACCATCCTGATACCCCGTCCTGACACACACACCATCCTGACACCCCATCCTGACACACACCCCATCCTGACACACCCCATCCTGTTAGAGGGAGCAGAGTGTATGCAGGGCAGAGGGGCTGTGGGGAGTGTAGCTATCCTGGTAATTGTTACTCTCTCACTCCCTCAACTCCCTTGAGAAAGGATCCATTTTTTTGCATTGGAGGCAAATGTAGTCAAGTGGGTCTTAATTCCCAGACAGTAAAAGGCAGGGATTCACAGCGGCTCTACCAGAAGATCTGCTGCCCGGAAGATAAGGTTTGACCTTTGAGTTTTGTCAGCTGATGGATGGTGCTGAAAGCAGATACCCAGGGAGCTGTGCGGAGGGGAGGGCAGGCAAGCTGCTCTCGCCCCAGAGTGCCTGTGATCTGGAATGTGTGACGAGCATCTGCACCTGAGAGCATCATGCACATTTCGTGTTCCTTGGCCACACAGAAAGCCAGACCACAGAGCTTGCCTGGTGGGGAAGCAAGACTGCGCAGCGTGCCCCTGGGACACAGGGTGGGCGTGGTCTCTGGCCCAGTGTAATTACTGCGGGAGGTTCTGCTGATGCAGAAGCTGATTCACAAAAGGGGCCAACTTTGCAAAGCGGCCCAGAGAGCCTGATAGATTCCAGAATTGGGAAATAAGCACGGGACATACCTTGTTCCTGGATTTTTGTATGTGTCCTGTAGGAAGGCGACCTCTGGTCCCTAAGGATGACTTTGAGCCAAGTGCAAGGTGGACCCCAGTTCCTGCAGCGCCACACTGCCACCTAGTGGCTACTGCTTGGTGCCGCACAGGCAGCTTGAAAAGGCCATGCCAAGTCTTTCAGCAGTTTCTTCGAAAACCCTGACCGGTGGCGGCTCAAGGCGCCGTGGGGCGATGCCAGGCTGGAGGCTTGAGGGGCACCACCTGGAGAAAGTTTTCCCTTGCACAGTTTGGTTATGAAGCACCTCTGGTCATTCAAAAGCTGCCCCCAAACAACATTCGCAGCAACAAGGAAGCCTGTGGAGCCATGGCCTGGGGTGCTAGCCTGGCTTCCAACCCAGCTTTCAGCCCAGCCCTTACACCACACAGACCTGGGCAGGGTCTGAGGCTGCAGCGGGGAGGGCTGAAACCAACTACAGGTAATCAATCCCATCAAGCCCTGTTCAAAGGGAACACCAGTGTTACCAAATGAAGCCTGTCCACTCAGCCATAAATACAGCCATTTAGAAAACACAATGCGAAGAGAAGTCTTCAGGAATGAAACAGGCAATATGTCTGCAGATGAGGAGAACAGCTTTTTGGCTTTTGGTGTGGCCAAGCACTTAAGCCCAGTGGATTGGGACAGTGGGGAAGAAAAAGCTGTGCTGGGTGGGACTTTGCCATGGATGCTTTTAAATTCTACTCCTTAAAACAATGCACCGGAGTGCCAACCGATTCAGAACCACTGTTCCCACAGTGCAGGAGGGACGAAGCCCAGTGCCTGCTGTGTGAATTTGGTGGTGCAGTCATGTGAGAAGCCGCTATGCAGAGCCAGCAGCTGCGTGGCAGGGGCTCTCTTTGTGTCTGTGGTGTGAGTGCCTTAGAGGGAGAAGGCATGGGCACCCAGGAGGTCTGTACACACTCAAGGGGCAGGGCCACCTGAGCTCAGAGCTGCAGGGCCTCCCGACCCTGCCTGGCTCTGGCCCTGGAAAAAACTTCCCGACGTAGTGAGCGAGAAAGATTGGCCTGCATCACGCTGCAGTGAGTGACCCACGCCTGGCCGTCAGAAACACCAGATGTCTGTCTTGGTTGTATTTTATGAGGTTTGGGGCAAGAAGTTTGAGAGATGCAGACTGGCTCACAAAAACGTATTTAGCAAATTTAATTTAAGTGAATTAACATGCTCTGTCTTAACCACCAGAATGACTTACCAGCCTTCGGGATTTTGGGGGGTGGGGGAGGTGTGTGTATTTAAGCATTTGACAGACTCACGTGGGCAGGATCCTCACCGCTTGGTGGTCATGGATGAGGTGATGGTGCAATCCCGGTCATTGCCCAAAGCGTACACACTGGTGCAGTAATGGCTTTGAGACCATCCTTCAACTCCAGTCGCAGGTGGAAAGCTGTCCAACCATTTGGTTTTCACCTGTGCTTAACTCCATAACTCTTTTCTTGCTAGGGGGATACAAGTCTCCCACGCAGGGAGAGCCAAGCTCTCAAGGCTCCTTGGCACAGAGGAGGTCAGTGAGTGAGTTGACTTCCAGAGTCTCCTCTGCCTACTGCAAATTGGCCATGGAAGGGGCCACCATTCTTCACGGACAGTGGAAAGCTGGCTCTAATCTCACCACCTGCTCATGTGGGTGGCTGGCACCCATTTGCTCCTTTGTTATGTGGAGGTGCTGCCATCTGCCTTGTTTACCGCATAAGGTGGGTAAGGACAAGGGGAGGGGTCATTAGGAAAGTGAAGGGTGCTCAAGATACCCCAGAAGAAACAAACGGGTTCGGACACGTGGCCAGGTAGATTGTTAGTAACTAGATTGCCATCGATACCCTGGGAGGCCTGGATGACCCAGAGGTGGCCCTGGGATGTTTCCTGTGAGGTCCCGAAGGGAATTGTGTGTCCTCTACAAAGGGCCTGTCATTCAGTACTTGTTCAGGAGGGACTCGCTGATCTCCCTAAAATAGCTGCCACTCCCACACACCCTGCAAAACCACCACAGGGAACGTGCGAGCCCAGCTCTCTCCCTTGTGACCAGTGCCAGGCACCTGTGGGACACTCTGAGGTCCAGCTGGCTAAACCAGCTGCAGCCCACACTGAAGGCCATCGGGATGGGGGGAGCAAGCACTTTCAGGTTGAAATGAATGAATGACCTTTTGTGTTCTCTTTCCAGCCAACTCCAGCACACCCCAGCCTTGCAGAGCAGAGGCACTGCGCTCCCACATCCAGGGGAGGGGCTGCTCAAGCCCCCAGGCTGGAAGGGTGGGCGCAGGGACCTGGGACCTGCTGAGTCAGGGGAGAGGGGGTCTCTAGACTTCTCGCATGGACGATCACCCCATCCCAGCACACACAGAAAAGGGGTCCAGCCTGCAAATGCCACCCCCCACCTTGCCTCCCTGCCTGGAATCCCCAGCCTGAGAGGGACAGGACTCCAGTTAAATCAAGTAGGTATCGCAGAAAGTCCCTCAAGTTTATTTTAATAGGCTTTAGAGTTAAACACAAATATGCAACACAAACTGTAGGGGCAGGAAAAGGGATGTTGTGACCCCATTCATTCAACCAATCACTGCCAGGGCTGTCCCCACCCCCATCCGTTCTAACATCCAGCCAGAACCTTGTCCCAGCATGTGACGGGCAGGGGCGGGGGTGGGGGCAGGCCGCCCATGCATCCCCCAAATGCCACAAAAAGACAGGTGGTACCTGGTGGGTCTGTCTGAGGCAGGTGCAGAGGCTGCAGCATCTGAACATGGAAATGTCTCTCCAGCCTGGAAAGGGACAGAGGCAGACACCACGTGGAGAGAAATCTGAATTCTGATGGTGTGGGGGGTGGAAGAATCGGGGAGGAGGCACAGCAGCTGCTGCCCCATGTGTTTCTGGAGCAGTGATGGCTCAGATGAGGAGCCATACACGATGGGTGTCCATAACAAAAGAAAAAGCAAAAAAAAAAAAAAAAAAAAAAGAACACACGAAGCCAGGGCCATGTGGAAATTAGCTCAAGTACCCAAGGTCAGGGTGGGTTAGGGTAAAGCTCTCACCAAAGTCCACCTAATGAGGAATTACTTAGTGCTAACAATGCTACAACTCTGACCACAGCAGCCTAACACACTGTACCACGTTCTAGCATCACACGGAAGTCGGTATTGCTGTGTAACTGCGTTTAGCAGGTGCGGCTATGTAAGCGGTTCCTAATTCGGGCAGCTAAGCTGAACCGAATGTGTGTTTGCAGGTTGTGCCTGCTACAAGAATAAATGATTGTGTACTTAGTCAATGTGGCATGATCTACTCTAATGGAATGCCCAACTCAGTATCACAGTATCATGCAGAGCCACTAAAGCAAAGAGAAATGGTGGCACTTCCATGTGGATTTACTGTGTATGTCCCCAGAAGGAGCAAGACCCTTGGAGGTTTGCTGGAGATGTACCCGAGGCCCGGAAGCTCAGCTTGGACTCAGGCTAGGGCCAGGGACCATGTCTGCCTTCATGTTGGCCACACGTGTGCCGCGTAGGCGCGCCCTGGGCAAGCCGACTCCGTCCGCTGGCTGTTTCTTCCCCGCTCCATGGCTCTGGCCCCTGCAGGATCCCCTCATGGTTCTTCTCGCCTTGGGCACACTCAAAGACAGGCCTGTGCTCAGGACAATTTTGGGGGGCCTCAGGGAGAAAGTGCAGGGTCTTTGTCGCATACAGGAAACAAGCGCATCATCATCATCACCATATATGTTAAAACTACTTCTTTCTTTTGTGTATCATGCTCCTAATCTTCCACACCACTACATGAGTACTGTTCATATCCTAATTCTACCATTTTAGAGACAGATGCCAGTCCAGGAGCTGGTGGCCCCTGGCTGGCTGTTTCACTGGGCTCCTCTGTTTGGGAGAACCTTCTGGGTCTAAGATGGGCGCACGGTCAGCAGCAGCGTTGGCTGATCATCCAGCACGAGGTGGCAGTGGGTTTCTGGGTGGTCGTGTGATGATCTAGCACAGCTCAGAACTGGTTCCCCGGGGACAGAAACGGTGTGTTTTTCTGGAAGCCCCTGCCAGAACCCCTGAGCCATCTCAGTGTGCACTGAAGGGGCTGAGTTGTAGAACCAAACTGAAGTGGGGGCTGCTATGAAATGGGGGCCTGAGGGTCCTATTTCAACGAGTTGATCATTTACGGCATCGCGTCAGAGTGAACCACATGGCAAGCTGGAGTGCCGTCCCCCTCTGTGCCTGGTCAAAATACAGACCCTAGCAGCAAGTTCCTTCATGAGGATGGAGCGCGAATGGGCGCGGTCATCTCCAGGGTCATCCTCACTCTCTCTCAAAGGTTTTCCGGAGGGTGCAACCTGTTTTCCGGAGGGTGCAACAATAGCTTAATGACCGAGTCTGAGATGCCATTTAGGAAAAAAGCAAAACTGTGTTTACAAGACTGTTAGAGATGAGTCACTGTCATGAGAAACATCTGCAGAACTGTTAAACCCCCTTCGGGTTTCCCACTGCTCTCCCTCAGCCGCTCATGACAGGAGTCTCGATAATGAAAACTTGCGAATGGAATAATAGTGATCTCACATCATGTTGACTAAGAAGCTGATTGTTTCAAAGGCAGTTACCGTTCACAAATAGCTGGTGTTCGTGTTAAAGAGAGTACCACTTGGTGGTGAGTTGAAAGGCGCTTCTTCTCTGTATCTTTTTTATTTTTTTTTCCTTTTTCTATTTTGGGTAGAAATATTCCTGGGAAGCTAGATAGAAATGCATTTTCATTTCCCAATAATTCTTAGGCACAAGTTAGAAAACTGCTGACCTTCACTAAAATATGTCAGCACTTCATATTATAAAAAATGAAATTGAGAACCGCAGCATGTGTATATACGTATATCTAAATATACACACATATCGGTGCAGTACACAATGATTATTCAATGTATATTGAAAACTGAGCTTTTTGTAACTAACCTGAAATTCTGCAGTGAAAGTTCATTGCTCAAGAACAATTGCAAGTGTCTTTCTTTTGGCTCTAACTATGGTAAAACGTTTGCACATCAGACTTTACCATTTACACGTTCCTAAGTGCCGACACCAGGGCAGTCTTACACGGGGATCAGAGGAGGACGCGCCTAGGATGCATTCGCAGCTACTGAGCATGCGCACAGGGCCAGCTCCGGCGGCACCGGCTCGGTGCTCCCTCGGGGTGGAGACTGGAGGACGAGAAGCCGGAGCTCCCGCAGGCCGCGCAGTGGCGTCATCTGGGTGTTGTGCTGACTCTGGCCGGAGAGGAGGGCCCCGAGGAGGAGCCGCGGTAAACGGGAGATGTGGGCGAGAGTTTAATCGGGCTGGTTGGGTCCCCAGTTTGGAGCTTCCAAAGCAGCTCTTCGTTGGTTCGGCTCAATCTCTTCTTCTCCTGGGTTTCCTTCTCAACATACTCCTGGAGGTTAGCGTTTTCCTCCGACAGTTGTCTGCACGGGCACAATGACAAAACAAGTAGCAATCATGCTAGTGGACACCGAACCTGAGGTCACGACAATGGGTGCAGGACAAAGGGAGGAGGCCATGATGCCATCAGGGAGAACAGGGACCAGGGCAACCCAGTGACCAAGAACTTTGGTGGAGTCATGATTTCCATTTAGCCCAATGACACACCTGTTCCCAGAGCCTCTCTGGCCAACAGCCATCATCTCACAGGCCCTCTGCCTGGTCAGCGGGGGCACTGGCTGTCCACTGGACAGAGCAAAGGCCAGCGACTGAAAGGAGGGAAGTGGAGAGCTGGAGTGGGTGTGCTGCCAGGAGGCTCCGAAAGGAGAGACAGCCGTGGAGCTGACAATTCACAATGACAACAGCACAAGAGCAGCGACGAGCCGCAGGCCTTCCTGAGCCTGCCGGGAAGCTGGGGGGGCCTTCTCCTGGCCTCCCTGCCCTAGGCTTGTGCCTGCACGACAGCAGCGTCCTCCCCTGATGGACATGCTGCGCTAGGGGTCTGTGTCCGCCTGCTAGACTGCGAGCTCCAGAGGACAGAGGCCAAGGCTCCGTCTGCATGCTGAACCCCCAGCGTCCAGCTGGTGCCAGGCACATAACAGATGCTCAGTTAATATTTGCTGATAAAGACTGGTGGGTGAAAAAATGAATCTAAGTTGCTTGCTTTGTTGCATTTTTGAAGAATGACAGCGCCTTTGAGGAACTGACAGGAACAAGTACATATGCATTTTAAAGCTGGACAGATCGAGGTCCAGAAGAATCAGCTCTGTTGGATAAAGTCTGCACTTGCTCTGCTGACAGGGCACCTTGGCAGCTTCCGGAGCAAAGGGAGACTGCTGCCCCCAGCACAGCCTTTCCTATGTGCCTCTGAGCTGAGAACAAAATGCCCGCACTAGGGGCTTAGTTATGGGGGCAATGGCTGTGTGTCCGTTCGTGCATGTGTGTAAGAGCATATGTATGTGTGAGAATGTACATGTGAGAATAAGCATGTACATGTGGGGATAAGCGTGCACGAGTGTGCAAATATGAGGGCATATGAATAGGTGTGAGGATTGTATGAGTGTGTGTGCATAAGTGTATGAGAGTGAGTGTGCATGAGTGGGAGTACGCAAGTGTGTGTGTGAGCGAGCATGCAGTGCCTGTGTGAGTGCATGTGAGTGTGTGCATATGCACGAGTTATGTGTGCAACGGTAACACACCACAGGTGAATCCTGAGGAGCCTAGTTGAGTGGGCAAGGGTTCGGGCCTGGGTCTTACTGATATGGCTGAGCCCGCTTGGAAGAGCAGCTGAGGAAGCCAAAACCCTGCTTTATCCGCACACTGCGCTGTGTGAGGGAGGAGCCTGAACACTCTTTCTTGAAAGCTGGGGCACCTCAGAGCGGGGCCCCACAGGGACAGGCAAGACCTGGATGGAAATTGTGAATTTCTGGAAGTTGCGGTATCAACCAATGGTGACTCTCTTTTTGGCCTGGGAACACCCAGCTGGCCCTCCTCTCCTAATCTCTTCCAATAATAAACCCCTTCCCCTCCCATTGCTGCAGGAGGACCCTGCCACACACTTTTGCTGATTCACTCATGTCTCCCAAGGTGGGGCCCATTGATATGTGGCCAGGAATAGGCAAGATGGCCACAGGGGCACGCTCTTGTTCTTCAGGTCTTGGGGGAAAACAGCAAGAAACTGCGGGGAAAGACTCACAGCCCAGAGTGAGGGAAACTGGGTGCTGCAACAAAAAGAAGCCAAGAGGAAAGCCACTTTGTAGGTGACACCCAGCCCACCTACCTGGTGACAACTGTGTTTTGGTCAATCCTTGCTCTGAGGTCTTCGTTCTGCTGTTGGAGAACCTGGATCTTTTCTTCTAGGATAATGTTCTTTTCTGCCTATAAAGGAAACAGTGTTTAAGAGGTTCTAGCAAGGCCATCAAATGGGAAGTAAACCGGTGCCCTCAGCTCTGGGCATTGGAGGATTATCAAGAACAACATTTTGCAAATACCAGTTTGCAATGTATTAGTGGGTTGTAAAATCAGGTCAGAGGAATGCGACCAGCATTTCTTCTTTAAACGAAACAGCATAGAAAATGCCCATGTGCACCGTATGTAGCAAATTTCAGGTATTTTTATTTTATATATATTATGTGTGTGTTTCTGATGTAAAATGTATTCCTTATAGTGAGTGTCCCCAGGCCCTTGCCATTGTCAGAGATAAACCATGAATACCACTAGGACCTCCTTTGACTATTGGGTCTCATGGTTCTTCCCAAAGTGTCAACCACACCGTAGCAGCATCCCTGGCCAGCCGTCCGTGCACGACACGACATCCTGAATCAACGGAGGCAGGAAATCTAAATAACGTAAGCACGCTTTTTCCTTCAGAGGCTACGGGCAGCCAGGAATGCAAAGCCGGAGAGCAGCTGGGTACATTCGCCAAGTCCCATCATGCCATGGCTGTTACTCCCCAGCAATTGATGCTTTCCCTCTGTTAGCATGTCCTCGAGGGCCTGAGACCTGGCTGAAGTACAGTTCGATTCTAAGACCACTTTAGAAATAAATTCTTTTCCGAAAAGAATGTGACACATTCACTGTTAATGTAGTTAATCTTTAAAGAAAACGGTCCCTAGTCCATGAACAGGACTTTGGAATCCTGGCCCCAGGACTGGCCTCTGGCCCCCTCTTTAGCAAGGCCCCTCACCCAGCCCTCACTTTTGCTCCCAGGAGATGAAGTGATCAAGTAGGTTCCTTTTTGCCTGGAAAGGTTTCTGGGATGAGAAGCCATACGGGCAGGCAGAAAGCCTGAAGCAGGGCTAAAATCAGCCAAGTAAACCCAGAGGTTTGCTGGTGACCCAATGCAAGTGGCCAAGCCAGGAGCGGGAGGAAGGGTGGCTGCTCTCAGAGCAGCTGGTCCCCACACTGGCAAGGCTGCAAGGCAGGGTTCGGCTGAGGCAGGCGCTGTCCTGTAGCTCCCTGCCAGCCCTAGGCCTGGCCTGAGCTGGGAAGTCCTGAGCTGCTGGAGGGTGCAGAGTGGTCAGCATTGCCCAGAATCTTGGTGACAATCCAGCATCACCTGGTCTGCCCCCATTAACTGAGAAGCACTCGTGCAGCAAGAGATGTTTGCAAAAAGGGATGCTTCCAGAGAGAGGCAACATGGCCACCAAATGTAATGGGTGGCCCTAGATCAACTCCTGGTTTGGTTGTACAGATGCAAGGGACATTTCACAAATGGGGAGCTTTAAAAATTCGATGTTATGATCAGTTTCTGCCTGACATGGCAAGCTGAGGATATAAAACACATGGTACAGTACGTGTGTGTGTGCAGACACTGCCTTACAGAGAAAAAGTTCTGGAAAGTATAAGCATTGGTAGGAATATGATGCTATAATCTGCTTATTTTCTGTTTATCTTATTTCATAATTTTCCATAGTACACATATTTCCTTTTGATAGTATCAGAAGTTTATTTTTAAAGTAACAATAATAAAGGGAAAAAATAAGAATCTGAGATCCTGGGGCCAACTTCCAGATCAAGATGGGCTGCCCTTGGAAGGAGGCTTCTCCTCCACTCCCTTTGCACACCTTTCTGGGACTCTAGCCCTGGCCAGGGGCTTGTGTGAAATCCTGGGTGTTCTGTGCTCCCCTTTACTAGCTCTGCAGGAGCCAGGCTGGTGGGCTGAGGTGGACGAGTGTGGGTGAGAGCAAGGACTCTGTTCTGGACTGAATGTTTGTGTCCCTGAAAATTCCTATGCTGAAACCTAACCCCAAAGTGATGGTATTAGGAGGCGGAGCTTTGGGGAGGGGATTAGGTCCTGAGGGTGAGCCCCTGTGAACGGGATTAATACCCTTATAAAAAGGGCCCCAGGGAGATCCCTGGCCCCTTCTGCCTTGTGAGGACCCGAAGCACTGGGCCAGGACTCCTAGCTCCATCTCCGCATCTGTAAAGCGGCTGGGGGCGGCAGCTCGTCCACAGGCAGCTGTAGGAGTTAGGAGCAGGCTCGGGGAAAGTGCTCCGTGCAGTGCCTGGGCACTGGGGATGCTGCATTGTGCTGGGTCACCACACGTCCCCAAGAGAGGGCAAGGAGACAGCAGGACTGTGGGAAAACCAGCGCAAAGCAGAAAGAGGCCACCCATCAGAAAGGCTCCAGAGTTGGACAAGATAAGGCCACCTCCAAGATTCCTTATGAGAGCTCCTGGCTTCCTGGGAAAGGCCCGCGGTGGGATTTTCTCCATAGGTGTAAGCAATGGGCAGGTAACAGACACACCTGGCTGAACACCTCAGTGTCAACGATGACCTCAGTGATGACAGCAGGAATGTCATGGAGGTTAGTTACTCTCGCGAGCAAACGGACCAACTCACCAGCTTTTCCAACTCGAGAATCTTCTTTTCCTGCTCATGTATTTGCTGATTCTTCATCTCTAATACCTGCTTCAGACTCTTCATGTCTTCTTCCAAGTGCTGATAAGGAGCCAATGCAATCTACAGGGGCAGAGAGCCATGAGCTGTTGACTAGGGCTCCCGACAAAACCCAGTATTAACCAATACCACGAATCCAGCTAAATCCATCCTCCTGGGACAAGTGCCCTGATGGCAACTGCGACACCAAAGAGAGAGGATGCTACAGCCTTCCCTGATAAAGTTTCCCACTGAGAAGCCTCCTAAAATCCAGTTCTGTGGGGGAGCAGGTGAGACACGGCCATCGTCCACTGGAAAGTCTGACTCCAGAACTGCTGGGTGCTGCCAGCCTATGCCCAGCAGGGAGCTCATGGGGTAGAAAGAGTAAACCCAACACTGGCTTTTAACATTCACCCGGAAGACTTGATTCACGAGGTAGCTGGGACTCTTACAGGTCTCACCTATGCCCGTAAAGAGCCCATGCATAGGAAATGAGTCAAGTGGTTTAAGACGCAGAAAAGCCATTTTAGACAAAAGTCACGTTGGGGTAGTGCTGCTGGATGTAACAAATTAAAATACAGTAGGTCCTGTTAAATCCAAATTCAGATAAATGACATTTTAAAAAATTCAGTGTAAGTATTGCATGGGACAGACTTATACTCAAAAATTGATCTGTAATTCAAATTTAACTGGGTGTCCTGTATTTTATTTGGCAACCCTACATTAGAGGGAAGGAACTTTGCCAGCTTTTCTGAAAAAAATTCCCCTCAACCTGTTAACGCATGCTGCAGCCAAGGCTGCCCCACGTCAGCCTAAAAAGTTGCGGGAGAACGGGCCGCAAGGGGTGGCCGGGCCGGGGGAATGGGCTGGAAGGGGTGGCCGGGCCAGGGTGGGGGTTTCCAGACCATGCTTATCACAGGAGCCCTGGGACTCCAGCTGGGGAATGCTGCGGAATTTGGCAAAAATAACACGTCGCTGGAGAAACCCACAGCTGCTGTCTGTCTCAGGGGAGAGGTGCTGACAGCAATTGTTTAAAAATCCAGGGGAGGCCGTGACCAGCTGTCACTTCAGCAGTGGATTCACAGAGAGGCCTTGTCTCGGGACTGGACTGCTGAGGGAGCCCCGCTGGCCTCGCTGGGGCGGGGTCCCTGCGGGGCTGGAAGCCTGGAATCCAGAAACTACCTCCAGCTGCTCCTCTGTGTTCCTCCTCAAGGCCTCTTCGAAGCGGCGGGCTCTGTCCCGCAGAGACTGGCTCTGGAAGGTCAGCGTGTCCACCTGGTCCTGCAAGTAATGATACAAGGAGTCCAGCTGGGGCCACTACAGACAGCAGCCACCACAGCCTGGGCAGCTGTGATCAGTGGGCCACCACTGTGCCCTGAGCACCCTCAGAGTGTTTCCCTGGGGGCTGGAGAAAGAGGTGCCAAAGGGGAACCCCCACAGCCACACGATGGAGGAGGGTGTCCCCCCGCGTCTGCCCTCGGCTCACTCCTCCTTGGTGCTTTGTCAGGAAGAGACCACAAAAGCACAGTGAGCCGGGGGCGTTTCACAACCTCTGATCCCACAGAGGCAGACAATCCTCAGAGAGAATCCTCAGAGGCGCCTCTTGTCCAGGAGGCACCCAGCCCCTGGCTTTGGGAAGGACCACGATGAATGTATTTCAAAGATGTATTCTCATTTAGGACGCTCAATCCAGAACCCTTCAAGCCCTCCTTGACTTCTTTCTCTCCCTTGGGACCCCTCCCACATCACCAAACCTTCTCATCACGAAGTCCATAATCAAGTCCTGCCATCCTGAATGTCCCTAGAACCCACAGACTCCCCTGAGCTCCGGCCACTCTGCTGGCTACTTTCTGAGACGATTCCTGTTTTTTTCTGAATGATCACTCCTTTGCCCTCACACTGTAGTGAGGCACTCTTTCTAACGTGCAAACCGGAACCTGTCCTTCTCCTCTCTCCTACCCCACTGCCCTCAAGCTGCAGTGCACACTCCCTAACACAGCGTCCTCCCAGCCTCGCTGCCTCCCTTTCCTCTTGTGCCAGCTCTCCTGCTGCCAGTGCCTTCCTCCAGCCAGCTCCCTCTCACTCCCGCTTCACTCTGGCTCCCACACAGCCTTCCCGGCCTCAGGACTGGGTTGCATGTCCTTGATAGGAGCTGCCACGTAAGCCAACTCCACACAGTCTCCTCCTCCCTGCTCAGACCCGCCCCGTGGCCAGACTGGCGCTCCCAGCCCTTAGCCTTCCCATGCCTGCCAGTTAGGCAGGCCGCTGGCCACTCTCCACCTGCAGGTTGAAGGAATATAAGGGTGTCTATGGAGACACTGCACCCCTTCCCCAGCTCCCAGCGCAGATGCACCTGCACTGACCCTGCCCCACTCAGCTCCGGCCATGACTCTCAGGACCACAGGCTGGCAAAGGACCGCTGATGCCCAAGGAGAGCTTCACCCTTCATGTCTCACTCATGCAGACCAGTCCAAAGCTCTTTGCCCAGCACCATTTCTATAATATCAAAACACAGAAACTAGGCTCTCCCATTAACTCTTCTAAAAAAGTATATAGATATACAGATACACACACACACACAAAAAAAAAAAAAGAGAGGAGAGAGAAAGACAGGGTCTCACTCTGTTGCCCAGGCTGGAGTGCAATGGTACGATCTCGGCTCACTGGAACCTCCACCTCCCAGGCTCAAGGGATCCAAGGGATCCTCCCATCTCAGCCTCCCAAGTAGCTGGGACTACAGGTGCGCACCAGCACACCCAGCTAATGTTTGTATTTTTAGTAGAGACAGGGTTTCGCCATGTTGCCCAGGCTGATCTTGAACTCCTGACCTCAAGTAATCCACCCGCCTCAGCCTCCCAGAGTGTTGGGATTACAGGTGTGAGCCACCGTGCCCAGCCTCCCGTGGACTGTTCTGGCAAGAGAAATGGCCTCATCCGCCAAATAATGGGAGGCGATATTGTGAATGCTAGTAAGTGTACACAGTGACACTAACATGGGAAGCACTGGCTTGACTGCTTGCTTTCTTATGGTGGACGACCCTGGTCTGCAAGCTCCCTGAGTAGGTTCCTTTTCCTCTTTTTTTGTTCTCTTTTCCAGTTACTTCTTTTTTTTTTTTTTTTTTTTTGAGACAGAGACTTATGCTGTCACCCAGGCTGGAGTGCAGTAGCTTGATATTGGCTCACTGCAACCTCCGCCTCCCAGATTCAAGAGATTCTCGTACCTCAGCCTCCTGAGTAGCTGGGATTACAGGTGCCCGCCACCACGTCCAACTAATTTTTTTGTATTTTCAGTAGAGACAGGGTTTCACCATGCTGGCCAGGCTGGTCTCAAACTCTGACCTTGTGTGATCCACCCGCCTCGGCCTCCCAAAGTGCTAGGATTACAGGTGTGAGCCACCGCGCCTGGCCCATGTCTGACTAATTTTTTTTGTATTTTTAGTAGAGATGGGGTTTCACCATGTTGGCCAGGCTAGTCGCGAACTCCTGACCTCAGGTGATCTGCCCCCATCGGCCTCCCAAAGTGCTGGGATTACAGGCATGAGCCACCGCACCCAGCCTACTTCCATTTTATTTTTAAGAAATAAAAGTTTCCAGGCCGGGCACGGTGGCTCAAGCCTGTAATCCCAGCACTTTGGGAGGCTGAGACAGGTGGATCAGGAGATCGAGACCATCCTGGCTAACACGGTGAAACCCCGTCTCTACTAAAAAAATACAAAAAACTAGCCGGGCGAGGTGGCAGGCGCCTGTAGTCCCAGCTACTCAGGAGGCTGAGGCAGGAGAATGGTGGGAACCCGGGAGGCGGAGCTTGCAGTGAGCTGAGATCCGGCCACTGCACTCCAGCCTGGGAGACAGAGTCAGACTCCGTCTCAAAAAAAAAAAAAAAAAAAGAAAGAAATAAAAGTTTCCACAGTGCCATGAAATGCAAATGCCAGTGCACTGGGGCAGCACGCTGCAGGTGGGAGCTTGCAGGCCTATGAGCTGAAATGTTCATTGCAGCCTGGGCAGCCCCTCCAGGCCCGCAGCACAGGTCACCTGCTATACTGACTATAAAAATGACCATGGCTTCTACACCAAACCTCCTCAGTGTTGCCAGAGAAAGCATTTCTTTTAAGCCTCTTTCCCTCCATTAAAAAATAAAACAACAGCAAACTCTTCAGGCAATTACAACTTAGGATGGATCTAAAATACCAAACTGATGTGTCTGCCTTATTCACCATTACTCAAAACAGATCTGCAGGGAGAGCATACGCTGCTGCAGCTAACGTGGGCTGCCTTCTTTATGTCATGCACAAAGACCCGGCTGGTGGCCTGACCCAGTGTGGGTCACTGGGGAGTCAACCGACATCATGACAATAACCACAATAAATGTAACAATGCTTGTTATTATTACAACAGTCACAATAGCTGCCGCTTATTAGCACCGACCTAAGCCAACCCAGGGCTAGGCACTTCTGACACGTTATTTTCCTTAATCTGTTCACACCTTGAGAAAAGCAGTGTCATCATCCTTATTTTAAAGAGTAAACTAAGGTTTACAGAGGCTACATAACTCTCCAAGATGTGAAAGCTAGTAAGAGCTAGCACAGCGGGGATTTAAACACCAATTCAAATCTCTAACCACCAAACCTGTTTCTCCAGGTGCCTGTGGACTAAGGAGGTTGGCTTGAGCAATTCCACCCTCCTTGCACCAAATCACCTCCAGCCCAAATGGATTGTGCTGGACGGAGAGTCACAATGAACATATGCCCAGTTCAGGACCATCTGGTGTCAGTGGCAGGGCGCCGACTCCCAGACGAGACAAAAACTCGCATTTCTTTGGGTTTGGGATTGGATGGGGTTTTTGTGACATGGCTGTATGGCTGTCAGTTTCCTGATTTGTGTTCCTTTAAGGATAGCACAACTATTGGTGCAGGATGTGTATACAAGGAAGGCAGTCTGGGTTCACTGGCCAAGGGCAAACCACACGAGCACTGTGCAGGCATAACACATTTTAGTTTTTGCAGAGTACACTGGAGGGTGTGACCCTGGCTCTCTCCACAGTCCTGGACTCTTGGCGGGGCAGGCTCAGTGCCATGTATGTTGCCAGAGGAAAGTGAGCCATCAAAAAAGCAGAATTCCTGCCTATGTATTAAGCTATGGGGTTCACCTCCCACAATTCCAGATGAGAGTATGCCTAACATTTAAAAAATAATTTTGCTGTGATTGGAATTGCTACACTTGGAAGTGGAAGCAGGGTCCCCAGCGTCCCCCTGGCTTCCCAGGCAGCTCCTCCATGGGGCTGGCGGTTGTCAATGTCTTTTCACACAAGCAGCTGCCTGCGTCTCTGTAAGGCAGGAAGGAAGCAGGAAGGACACACAGGTGATCCGGGACACGCTGCATTCTCTCCTTAGAGGCCTGCAGGACACAGGCAGCTCCTCTGGCATCTGAGACCAGCATTTCCTAAAGGTGATGGTGAGAGGTGGAGACAGTGTTTTTCATCTCAGCCACCTCCAGGTAACTGCAGCCCCTTTTGTAAGTCTCAGAGCATGTTCTGTAAGTCTCAGAGCATGTTCTGTAAGTCTCACAGCATGTTCTGTAAGTCTCAGAGCATGTTTTGTAAGTCTCACAGCATGTTTTGTAAGTCTCACAGCATGTTTTGTAAGTCTCAGAGCATGTTTTGTAAGTCTCAGAGCATGTGAATTCTGACCTGCAAAACCCTCCTTGCACCATTTCCCCGGCCTAGAACACGCTCTTCCCCAAGTCCTCCTCTGGCTTTGAACATAGCTCAGTTACTCCTCGGATACTCCAGACCACAGCAAGTGCACAGTAATCTCTCTGAATGCCTGTGGCATTCACTAACTGTATTATTCATGTGGTGCAAGTATGTGTTACCTGTTGTCTGTTACTATTTGCATCACAGCTCTCCGAGTAGACAGCACATTTCTTCAGGGTAGGCAGTATGACTTATTTACCTTATGTTCCAATGTTTAGTACAGGATTTAGTACACAGTAGGTGCTGAATGAATGTCTGTGGGTGCGAATAACGATGCTGCCATTATCTTGGTATCAGGTAAGAAAATTAAAGAAATACTAACCTGCAATGACAGCCGCAGTTTTTCAAAATTTTCTTCCAATTCTTTCTTTTCAAGCTCATGAGTGGACATCAATTCTGGAAAGAGGACATGAAACTGTTAAGTTGGTCTTCGTTTTGAAAAGGATGAAACAAGGCTCTTTTGGCAGACTAAGACCCGTGACTTCAGGTAAATCAATGACTCCCGGATAGCAGATTCAAGCCTACGGGGACTCCTCCACTGGTTTGAAATTGTATGTGATGAACGGGTTAGTATTTAGGAGAGAGAAAGAAAAAAGGGACTGGGGAAAGGGAGGGAAAAAGAGAAGATGGGGGCAGAGAGAGCACATATGAACACACACAGAGCACACACTACACACACACACACGTCACACACCCATCACATACACACATACCACACACACACCCCTACCACACACACATCACATACACCACACGCCACACACACATCTACCACACACATCACATACGCACACACCACACACACACACCTATGACACACAATCACATACACACCACATGCCACACACACCTACCACACACACATCACATACGCACCACTGCCACACATACACATACACACCTACCACACACATCACGCACCACTGCCACACATACACACCTACCACACACATCACACACGCACCACATGCCACACACACATCTACCACACACATCACATCACACCACACACTACACACACACACCTATGACACACAATCATACACACATGCCACACCTACACACCTACCACACACATCACATATGCACACACCATACACCACACACATATACACACCTACCACACATACCACATACACACCACATACATACCTACCACACATTCATATACATACCACATGGCACACACACCTACCACACATACCACATACACACCACATACACACCTACCACACATTCACATACACACATGGCACACACACCTACCACACATACCACATACACACCACATACACACCTACCACACATTCACATACACACCACATGCCACACACACCTACCACACACACATCACATACACACACATCACATACCACACACACACACCCCTACCACACATCACATACACAGCACATGCCACACACATACACCTACCACACACACATCACATACACACACTACCCACAAGAGCACATCCAATACACACCTTCCATGTACATCACATACACATACTACATGCACACACACACACCCCACACACACATCACACACATACACCACATGCCACACACACACCACACAATCGCAAACACACACTACATGCCACACACACATACACACCAAGCAATCACATACACTATATGCCACACACATATACACACCTATCACACACACCCCTGCACACACTCCCCCACATAGACCACACACATCCCCCACACATCATGCCCGCCACACCCCCACATACATACACTGCCCACATCCCACATACACATACATACCACATACAAACCTCCAGCACACACCCACTACACACACCACACACATTCCTCCACACCCCCACATATATACACTACACATACCACACATATACGACATACACACCTACCACACACACATATACACAACACACACACGCATAACACACCCACACACACCAATCACATCCTCATAGCCTGCCACGCTCGCACGCCTCCAAATCCATACACATTTACACACACACACATGCCCTCCCCCCACATCCTTACAGCACCCACACCTTTGTAACACATACCCACCCCCCCACACCATACACCACATACACACACCACACATTCTCCATAAACACATCACACATATACACACACATGCACACACACACTGCATACACTATAAACACCCACCCACATACCACACACACACATCCACATCCCCATACCTCCCACCCCACACACACACACATGCATCCCCCCATACCTCCCACCACATACACACACACACACACACAATCCCCCCATACCTCCCACCACATACACACACACACACACATCCCCCCATACCTCCCACCACATACACACACACACACACACATCCCCCCATACCTCCCCCACACACACACATACATCCCCCCATACCTCCCACCACATACACACACACCTGCATCCCCCCATACCTCCCACCACACACACACACCCGCATCCCCCCACACCTCCCACCACACACACACACCTGCATCCCCCCCATACCTCCCACCACACACACACACCCGCATCCCCCCATACCTCCCACCACACACACACACCCGCATCCCCCCATACCTCCCACCACACACACACCTGCATCCCCCCATACCTCCCACCACACACACACACCTGCATCCCCCCATACCTCCCACCACACACACACACACATCCACATCTCCCCATACCTCCCACCACACACACACACACACCCGCATCCCCCCATACCTCCCACCACACACACACACAACTGCATCCCCCCATACCTCCCACCACACACACACACACACACACACACCTGCATCCCCCCATACCTCCCACCACACACACACACCTGCATCCCCCCATACCTCCCACCACACACACACACACACCTGCATAACCCCATACCTCCCACCACACACACACACACACACACACCTGCATCCCCCCATACCTCCCACCACACACACACACATCCACATCTCCCCATACCTCCCACCACACACACACACACATCCACATCTCCCCATACCTCCCACCACACACACACACACACATCCACATCTCCCCATACCTCCCACCACACACACACACACACATCCACATCTCCCCATACCTCCCACCACACACACACACACACATCCACATCTCCCCATACCTCCCACCACACACACACACACATCCACATCTCCCCATACCTCCCACCACACACACACACACACATCCACGTCTCCCCATACCTCCCACCACACACACACACACACACACACACACACACACACACACACAAACACTTCTACGTTCAGCTGTACCACCATCCTGCCCAAGTCAGATCCTTTGTTCACGTTATTCATTGATTCTCTAAACTGTCCTCATGGCAAAATAACTAGGTAATTAACATTAAATCCCATCTTCTTCCCCTCCCAGGATCACTCTTCCTTCCCACTGCAAAGCAGCCATCTGTGGCTGAGGAAAGCAGTGGAGCTGCGAGCAGCCATCCTGCCAGCCGGGCTCGCCAGCCAGGCTCCGTGCTGCGTCTACACGGACACCTCGGTAGCCTCTTGGCTGCCCTCTGAGAACCACACATCCCTGGGATTTGCTTCAGCAAAGATTCGGTGTTAAGACAACTCAGATGCAAGGAAGAACTAATTGGACCGATTCCTCTTAAGAGGGTCTGAAACAACTCTGTTCCGTGAAAAGGGTCATCCCAGCAATACTTTGTAAGTTTGGCAGAAAGAATTGTCATGTGAGAGTTATTAAGCAAACGGATTCTATTTTCCTCCAGATGGGAAGAGTCTTATTAGCTGGGTGAAGCCCATCTCATTCTGGCTACACAAGCAATTTGTTTTCATGTTGTAAGGAGAGGGAGGAGGGTCTCATTAATCAGCCGGGATCATATGCTCAGAATGGCAGCATACTGGAGACCAACCATTACCATTCTGTGTGGCGTGAGCTGTAATCAGGAAAGACTTTGTGGTGTTCATTCACTCAAATCTTTTAACTAATGGTGGTAAGGGCCACTAAGAAATCCAGTTGTTACAGCTGACATTTACATTCGGAAAAGAAACGTTTGTGTTGATTCTGAGTGAGACTTCATTCGTCAGAAAAATCCACCCGATCTATTTATGTGAAAATCCAGAAAGAAAAGGCAACACCACGGCTCACTGTGCCATTTCCGTTCACGCTCCCTCGCGTGAGACCAGCTTCCTCTAGTGACAGATTTCAGGGTGTTTTCAAAGGATCCCAATGCCCCAAGGGAAAAGAAGAGGCAGTATCCATTCTGAAGATGACATAAACCATTGCTAATATCTGTGTCTTCATCGTGTATTTCTTTATTTCAAACTCACGACACTGTCTCATGCTTAATAGGGTGTTTAACACAATGGTTCTCAAGTTTTCCTGCATATTAGAATCACCTAAGGAGTTTGAAAGCCTTCTGATGCCTGGGCTGCACCCCAGAGCAATTAAATGGGAACATCAGAGGTAGGCAGCCACACATCAGTGTATTTTTAAAAACTTCTAGGTGATTCCAATGTGTAGCCAAGGGTAGGGGCCAGTACTCCGAGTGTGAGACACACTACCAGGACCCAGGCAATCCCTTTAACTAGTCCCCAGGAAAATGCCATCCCTTGCCTCCAGCTTGGTCACCTACTAATAGCTCCCAGAGGCAGCGGGGGTGGTGCTTGAGGGTGACAACAACACAGACCTTGGTGATGGCACACTGGGTCTTGTTCACAGAGAACATTTTTACGATAATACAAACTTTGATGCTAATTCTCAAATTGTAAAATTGTAAAAGTTTATCAATGTATTGTTAACTGTCGTTGCTTTTAATACACACTTTTTTTTTTTTTTTGAGGCGGAGTTTCACTCTTGTTGCTGGAGTGCAATGGTGCAATCTCGACTCACTGCAACCTCTGCCTCCCAGGGTTCAAGCGATTCTCCTGCCTCAGCCTCCCGTGTAGCCAGGCCACCGCGCCTGGCTAATTTTTGTATTTTTGGTAGAGACGGGGTTTCGCCATGTTTGCCAGGCTGGTCTTGAACTCCTGACTTCAGGTGATCCACCTGCCTCAGCCTCCCAAAGTGCTGGGATTACAGGTGTGAGCCACTGCTCCCGCCTTTAATACACATTTTAACAACCAGCTGACTGGGAGGGAAAAGTAAAGCGAGAGGAGGTTGAAAAACAAATTGTATGTATTAATGTAAATGCATGTGAAAGTATAAAATGCTGCTTCTTTCACAAAGGAAAATCTCATTGGAACTTAGTAATGACGCCGTTACGACCCACATAAAACCCAAAGATAATTCAAAGTTACAAAAATGTAAAAAGAAAGATCTGGAGACTCAATGCCCACCCACGGTGAATGTGGTCTATGAGTGTCAGCTCTGGATATCCCGATCCAACCAGATGCTGCAGGAGCCCGGAAAGCATCACAAATATGAGGAAAGTGTATCCATGCCGGGGCTTCCATTTGTTTTTATAAGGCCATAAAAATCATAAAGCCTAGCCGGGTGTGGTAGCGGGTGCCTGTAATCCCAGCTACTCAGGCTGGAGGCTCCAGCTGAGGAGAATTGCTCAGGACCCAGGAGGCAGAAGTTGCAGTGAGCTGAGATCGCACCACTGCACTCCAGCCTGCAGAGCAAGACTCTGTCTAAAAAAAAAAAAAAACGGGGAAAAGAAAACATAAAGTGCACTATTTCCATGCCTACTTTAGACAGTGGCCCTCAAGTGTGGCTACACATTAGAATCACCTAAGGAGTCTTAAGAAATCTTGATGCTTACACTGCACTACGGATCAAGGACATGAGAATCCCTGGGGTGGGACTGAGGCTGGCATTGGTCTTTTGTTACAGCTCCCCAGAGGACAGGGAATTCCAGTATTCAGCAAGGTTGAGGATAACTGCATTGGAAGAAAGCAGCAGCTAGCTACCTGCATCCTTAATTCCTATCTCTTCTTTTCCCAGGAGCCAACAGAAAAAAATGCACCAGGAGGGAAAGACAGGAAAGGAGGAACAATAAAGGAAGGGGGGCTCCACACACCTGCAGCAGGAAAGGCTCGGCTTGCACCACCCACCCCTGCCTGCTGCACACGAGGCTGGGAGCTACCTTGGACTTTGTGGTCGTGGTCATCCTGCAGGATTGTGATGGCAACTGTGTGGTTATTCTCCATCTCTAGGAGAGCAGCCTCATGGCTGGCGGTGAGATCTTCCACCTGGAGGAGAGTCGCAGTTACCGGTTAGACAGAGAGCTGCTTGGAGAACAGAAGTGGAATTCCGTGAGTGGAAAAGGTCCATGACCTGAAACATCAATGACAAGTCACAGCCTCGTGCCGAAGCAGGCGAGTTGGACTTTGGTGGTGATGTGGCTGCCCTCAGAGTCAAGAGGAGGTCACTGCCCCAACCTGGCTCTTTGCAGGAGGATCCAACTCCAGGCAGGGGATCACTGCCTGAGGTACCTCTTTAGAGTCCTGAGTGTGGCTCCTGGACCATCCCCTTCCCACTCCTAGTCCATCCCCTTCCCACTCCTAGTCCATCCCCTTCCCACTCCTAGTCCATCCCCTTCCCACTCCTAGTCCATCCCCTTCCCACTCCTAGTCCATCCCCTTGCACCGCTATGAGCGATGACGGCAAAGGAAAAGAAATGGGTCCTCCCTACGGGGTGGTCTGTTTCCCAGAGGCAGGGGGAGCTACAGTACACAAGGTAAACGGAGGCGAACGAATACTTATTAGGCTGCCCGAGATACGTTACTCTACTTAACCCTCAGAGCCACCTTCTGAAGTAGATCTTATTATGCCCAATTGACAGATGTGGAAACTGAGGCTCAAAGAAATTTGAAATGTTTTGCCCAAGGGCTAACAAATGGCAGAGCTAGCAGTGAGACCCAGGTCTGTCTGACTTCAAAGGTGAAGCTCTTTCGAATGCACTATTGGTTTGTGTTGACCTCCCCCAAGCAAGACGAGCAACGGACACCTTAGGATTCTCTCACCAGTACCAGGTGAGGCTGGGAGGTCTGCGTGTCTGTTTTTAAACACAAGGTTGCCCCCCAGATTATAACTTGGACCTTCTGCTCAGGCAACGTGGTGCTCCTGGTAAGGGCTGCTGCTTCCCAGCTGCAGGAATGCTTCTAGCAGTTTAATTGCACGGAGTGCAGCCAGTCCAGTCCAGGATTCTTCCTTTTCATGTTTCCTGACCCCCTCCCCTACCCCTCACCTTCCTGCCTACCAGGTTTACTGTTTTTGTTATTGTTATTGCGGCTGTTGTTTTAACTTCAAATACATGACTTGCAGGAGTAATGGCCTAAAACGACCTCTCCCTATCATTGCAAATCTCTCCTGGATACGCTACAACAGTGTTTATCCAAGTTCTCTGTCAGTGATCCACTGCAAAAATCACCATTGTACACAATACCACAGCGCACACACCCACACACAACCACACCCAAAACCAAAGTTTCACAGAAACAAAACTCCGCCTTCCATTTGGAAAAGTCTGGTTTAAAAATGCTTCCTCTGTTTTACTTCGTTTTACAAAAGGCGAGTTAGTAGCCACTACATTTATTTCACAAGCTACTCATGTGTCAAAACTTGGCATTTGAAAACCACTGAACTAGAAAATGTGCGCTGGTCTTGAAGCCCCTTGGTGGCCCAGTTAAGAAGACATTGCTTCTAGCTGGTCATATTCAGCCGCGTCTGAGGCTCCCACATTTCTCTGGGGAGGATTCACGGGCTGACCTTTGATCTGAATGGAGAAAGGGTTCTCCCCAAGAAAAGAAGCCTGCCTGTGAAGTTGACACATGGGGATATATCTGATTTAAAAAGGGGTGGATTCCCATTCCGGATACTATTATTTCATCAAAAAATTATCCCGACTTCTCTTTCTTCTGGTAAACGAGAACTTCATCCACTAAAACAAGTATCACTGGGCAAAACCAACAGCGGACCCATGGCATTAGGAAAGCTGCGTCGCAGTGTGAGAATGGACACGGTGCACGATGACTCGCTCGCATTTAAAGGCCATTCTTGATCAAACAGTATTTACTCGAAGCTCAGAGCTATGAACCCACCAGCAGAAAGGCTGATTACAACAGCATTTAATTGTCCAATTCCTGTTTACAGAAGGTTTTCATGGAATCTTTGTCCAAAACCTTTCAATCTGTTGGAAAAATAAATCACTAGCTTAAAAAGGAAATATCTCTTCTATCTGCTCCATTACGGATGTCACTGAGGCCACAGCACACCGTAAAAACACAGCACCCCCCGCACCCTCCCCCCCCCCGCACCCTCCCTGCACCCTCCCCCCCCCGCACCCTCCCTGCACCCTCCCCCCCCGCACCCTCCCTGCACCCTCCCCCCCCGCACCCTCCCCGCACCCTCGCCCCCCCGCACCCTCCCTGCACCCTCCCCGCACCCTCCCCCCCCGCACCCTCCCCGCACCCTCCCCCCCCGGCACCCTCCCTGCACCCCCCCCCGGCACCCTCCCTGCACCCTCCCCCCCCCCCGCCCCACACACACTGTTTGGAGGGCTGCCACACAGTTCAGGAGAGCAAAAAACCTTTCATCGGTCCTTGGCGTGATTCTCATTTATTAGGTGCTTACACAAATGATCATGAGTGGTTTCAGAAAAGACAGACAGATGGAAGAACTAAGTTTCAGAAGAGTCCTATGAGTCCCAGGAGGTGGATGTACCCTGACCAGCAACACTACACTGTGTTTGTGGCATCAACGTGTGCCATTCTGGTTTGCTGGAAGGTAAAAAGCCTTTGATTCAGTGGTGATGGAATACCATGCCCATTGTAGTAAGGGTAATGTAATGGTATCATATATTCCTTACAGCCTTTCAGAGGTGCTTTTATGAATGAAATCACTGATCTCCTAACTCTAAAAGTTCATATGGAATTAGAGAAATGCCCAGTATGTTAGGAAGGAAACTAAAGGGAGCCCACGAGTCAAAAAATCTGAACACAAGAATCCCTGCTCTTTAGTAATTTAGGTTTCATGCAACTTTATGGTTTTTAAAAAATGTTCTCTCCAAGAGGAAGGAGCTGTCTACTGTTGGCCATCCTCTTTCTTGTCATAGTATTCATCCATACAACTTCTCCTGTGGTTCTTGGCTTCTTTCTACAGCACAGGTTCACATTTATGAAGCAGCCAGTAAGAACTCCCAGCCTGAGAGGATCTTGAAACCAGAAGGAATTGGAGGAGATTTAAACAAGGTGACCCAAGGAAAGCACAAGATCTTTCTATGCATTGAAGATGACCAAATCAAAGACAAAAGTGCTCGACCATTATGGCCTATGGCAAACTTGGGCTGGCTGAAGCACCCTTAGCTTCCATTTAGAACCCTGGTGAGGCCCCTTAGACCACCACTGGGCCATCCTCCTCCCTCCATAGAGAGAGTTCTGGGCTGTGCCATGGAGGCGTCTGTCAACACAGACATCCGGTAGTCCTCGTTCTATGGAAAAGCAGCTGTTCCCTGTGACATGACTCCATTCCCGCAGCCGCCTGCTATTCAGCTGGGCTGACTGACAGCAGAGCACAGGGTTGGAAGACCACCCTCTCAGACGGGTAAGACTATAGCTGTGGTTTGACTTCATTTAGCCATTTACAAAATGCAACGATCTGGGGCTTTGGCAAGTCACTTGGAGAAGGCTTAGATTTCAAATGAAGAAACGTGTGTTTTACATTGTCTCAGCTTCATTCATTAAACCCAAACCAGATTAAACTCCCATTTGCGCCCATCCACATGGGATGAGAGAGAGGGAGCCTGCCCAGGCCCACTCTCTCCCACGCTCTCTTCATGATTTTCATTTTTAGATAACGAGGGGGCCCTCCTTCACTTGGTCATGGGTTGCAGTATCCTGGACACTGGCTCAGCCATGCCAGAGCTCCCAGTCTGCTGTCATCCCATGCCAGGCTGTGCCTCTGCCCCTCTGCAGCCCTCCACGCAGGCAGGTGTTGACAGAGGCCCCATCTCCACTGCACCGCCTTCTCCGGAGCATGGAACGTCTGGGCTGTGATGGCAGGCTCTGGTGCTGGGAGACAGAGGGCCCTCAGGGATCTCTTTCTATTTGATTAGACAGAATGTGGTTTCCGCTGCACAGCAGCTGTGAGCCTGCTCTGCAGGAGGGCTAAGGAGGCATAATGCAGATGATGGACAAAGTGGCCTCTGTACGTTTGGATTAATCCTGGGATGCTTTTCCTTGAGTCATTTAGTTTAAAATGATTTCCTTACGAAAGCATAGAAAGTGCATCCTGGATAAGAGACAAAGCAACATTTAAACTCCAAAGGCTGAGCTCTGCTGCTCCCTATGGAGGGGGATGTGTGCTGAGCCTGATGGAGCAGAATCGTCACGCATCCAGACAGGCGGTCCCTGAAGCCAGTGGCTTTGGAGCAAGTCGTGGAGTAAGACAAACTGAGGGTCTTGGAGGAATGGGTCCAAGGTCACACGCCAGATACTTGCATGCCAGGCTCTGTGGGGACAGTCAAAGGCAGCCCAGAAGCCAGGGCTGGAAGCTGGGCTGAACATGTTTGGGGCAAAAAAGGAAAATGCGTGTGTGTTTACAGTGAGTCTGTTTTGCGTGCTTTGATAAAGGGAAGCTGTGGCCATTTGGCATCTGTTGATGCGCAGCTTGCTACAGAAGGAGAGCTGGCTTTCACACACGAAACACCTTTATCCTTGCACCTTGAAAATAAGAGTTACATCTTGTCTTTAGTCTCACTTAAGAAAGCCAAGAGGCAAGACCACCTCCACCCCTCCCTCAGGTCCTTAACTCGAGCCAGCAGGGCCCTGCAGCTCCCACGATGCTTGCGGTTCTGGGCCCGGGCTGTACACAGAAATCCCCTGGACAGTCCAGAAACAACCTGCTGCCAGGTCTCATCAGTGACGCTGATTCAATTAGTGTGAGCGGAGGCTGAGGAGGGGTGTTTGCCAGTTCTGCAAGTACCCACCTGTGTAGCCAGGGCACACACCATGGGCAGAGAGCCAGCCCGTGCCCCGTGAGATGGCGGGGGGCCAAGCAAGAAGCAGCTCTGGCTGGCTTTGTCATGAAGGAGGTGCTGCTGCAAAGCCAGAGGTCAGCCTGCCTCAGCCGGCAAGTCCCAGTTTGAGTAAAGTGGTATTTGCAGCCTCAGAAAATCCTGCATCAGAACTGAAGCAGCACCTGCCCCTATTGCCAGCTGTTGGGGGCCACAGGGTCATGAGGAGACGCCAAGTCAGTGAACCTGATTTTTAAGGGTCCAGAAGGACAGAAATGTTGCTATGTGTGGGGTTAGCACTGCCCAGTGCAACCGTCCCTGAGAAGGAGGCCCCCAGAGTGGAGAGTCCACCAAGGACTCTGAAACCACGGATCATCCTCATCTCCATCTCAGTCACACCCTTGAGTCTCCTCTCCCACTAAACAGGAACACTGGTTCTATCTGGTAGTTAGACTATTGGCCTGGGGTGCATTTCATCTTCCTCACTTCCTGCATGTTCTCTGCTAGGGAAACTGAAGCCTGGGGAAACAGCCAAAACATTCTGCAGCAGGAGCAGAATCAGGGGCCTGAATAATTCATAGGCTTGACTCTCTGGTTCCCCCAAACCAATGGGTTTCTGTAGGAAAGATTCAGCCAAATGAAAAGCATTCAGATATGATTTCTGACACTTCCAGCTGTGAGGATAAGATGTGAAACTCTCAATTCCTCCACACGCTGTCTGCATTTCTCACCCACGTGACAGCTCCTTGGGCACTTATCTCGAAGCTTCCTCAATGGATAGATAAGCAAGCCCACCTTTTATAAATCTCAGTATCTCTTGCAGTATCCTGTCATGGTGCTTTGCGTACATACAATGCACATTCCACAAATATTCTTTGCTCAGGTCAATCAGTAAATAAATAAACGGCTTTTGCTATCATAAAGGATCATGAACAGAGCACAGAGCTCTCATACAACAGAACGTTTGAATTACGCCCAGGTAGCTTATGTAAGTCATTTTCATGTGGAAACGTCAAGGGTTTCTCTCCTTTCATCACTCCAGCTTGAAATATCTAAAAGGCCGCCATGTCCTGGCTTTAAAAAGAGGTGAAGCACATCTCTAGGCACACACTTCTGCACAGGTGAGGCCTCAGCGAGGCGTCCTGGCCCCCGAGGGGACATGCCCCCCTCAGCAGTGCCTCAGCTCCAGGACACCACCACGTGAGCCTTTGTTCAACGTCTCCTGCCTGCGGACCACCTCTTACCCCTCCTCCTCACCTTCTGGCATCGTCTCAACCAACTCAGACCTTCAGATCAGAGGCCTTTGGTAAACATGGGTATAAACGTGTTCTGTGTAAAACTGGGGATGAATGGCCCATAGACACAGAGGCACAGAACAAGCTGATATTCATACCAGGCTTGAGATGTATAAAGCGGCCGTAAAATCAGTAAGACTGTAGACAGCAGCCCGTGCAAATGTCTCCCGACAGGAGTTACACGCAGACAGACTGGGAGGCACGACGCTGGGGGTTCAGTTTCGCATCTTAACACCAACAGGTAACTTTAGCTGTAACCTATTCTGTTTCCTAGTCTCTATGGTCTAACCCACCTCAAACAGGGAGGTGTGTCTGGTTTTTACAGGCCTCTAGGAAAGGAGAATGACTAACCTGAGATACTGTCTAGAATAAAATGCCACAAAGTAAGAGAGGTTTTTTATTACAATGACAGCAATTAGTATTACTCTTAAATTTCTCCCAGGTCCTCTAAGATGCACAAGCCTCTTCTGGGGCAGTGGGAGGGCCGGGTGGGTACTGCCGTCTGGGATGTCCATTTGGAAGCAGCTGAGGAGGGCAGCACAAGGGTTTTTGACAATGAAGAGGCCACTCGACACGAACCTGAATGCCAAGTGAGATTTAAAGGGTGCCCTTCACAAATGTCAGCTTACCTTAAGCATATCATGAGCACACTATATAAAGCAACACACCAATTAGAAGGTGGGGGTGAAGGCACCGGAGCTGGAGAACTTAGAAATAAGAGAAAAGAAAGGAGCAGTGCTCATGGAAGCAGGGTGGGCACATTGAATCGTCCGCCCGCCTCTCATCAGTACTAACGGCAGTCGTGGACAGGGTGGCTGCAGTGGGGGTGGCAGCACCTGCCTCCTTCCGGCTTTCATACCGACAAGCGCCCTGGGAATTATCCTCTGGTTAGTCCATGGATGCATTTTCCTCTCCAGTAAGGTTTCTGGGCAAAGGTTAACCATTGGCATTCATCCTTTCATCCAGCAAATGGATATTGTGGGTACTCCGCCAGGCATGGATCCAGGTGCCAGGATCCAGCAGGAGAGCTGACAGGCAATTCTAACTTAGTGGCTGACAGCAGGGGTGTGGAGCCAGACTGGCTCAACCCTGGCTTCTCCATGACCAGCTCTGTGAATTCTGGCAATTACTGAACCATGGGGGCTTGGCTTTCTCCCGTGTAGAATGGGAATAAGAATGGTACCTTCCTCATTAGGGGAACTGTGAGGACTAAATGAGTCAGTTCATGTAAAGAGCTTAGAGCAGTGTCCGGTGTAGGATGAGTGCTAGATACATGTTTGCTTGTTATTCTTTCTGCCCTCATGGAATAGAAAGATGATAAATAAGGTAGAAAAGCAAAATGTATGTGTTAGTGATAAGTGGTGAAGGAACACTAACACTGGGAGGAGGACAGAAAGAGTGTGTATGTGGTGGGGGGAGGAATAATACTTTTGGATAAAGATCTCACTGAGAAAGGTGACCCTGGAGAAAAGTCTGGAAGGGAGGGCAAGAGGGAGCCATGCACTGTCTGGAGGGAGAGCATTCCAGGCAGAGGGCACAGCAAGTGTGAAAACCCTGAGGAAGAGTGAAGGAGGCCAGAGTGGCTGGAGGAGAAGAGAGGACAGGGGAGAAAGGAGAAAGCAACTCAGAAAGTGAACTGTTGGAAAAGCTCACCTACTGAATAGGACTTCTTGCTAATGGGGCACTGGATCCCCTCTGCCTGCCACCTCCATCACCCAACAGCAGAGCTCGAGCGGCACTGCAGACTGACCTGCTCCTGGTGCTGACACCGGATGCTCAGCAGCTGGTCACGGTGCTCCTCCTGCAGGCGCGCCATCTCTGCCTCGAATTGCAGCTGCAGCCGCTCCTCCAGCTCCTGGAGCTCGGCCTGCTGCTGCCAGCCCAGCCTCTTCACCTCGTCCTCGAACCGCCTCTCCAGCTCCTCCTTCTCCTTTTGTAGTTTCTCGCACTTTGCTGTATGGAAGGCTGGGTGCAAAGCACAAGATCTTTCTTTAACAAATGGCTGTAGGAGGCATGGGAAGGCCTCAGCCTCCACGGTCAGATCATCAAGGCTGGTGTAATAAACAGGGCGAGGTCCTCTGACTTCTGCAGGGCTACACGGTTTGTAAAGTGCTTTCCTTTCTACCCATTAGATCCTCACGACAGACCCTGGATGTTGAGGAGAAGCCGCAGCCTCACGGAGGTCTGGAGACTTGCCCAAGGTCATCCAGTGGCTGCAGAAGGAGCTGGGAAGGCAAATTTGGGCTTTCTGATTGCAAGGCCTCTAGGGCAAGTTGTCACAAGGTCCGTGGTCCATAGACATAAAAAATACGGGGCATTTGGTAAAAATGTAGGCTCTGAAATACACCCTGGGTGAATCAGAGCCCACGAGGCAGGAATTCAGGATCTCAACTTTTAGCAAAATCCCTGGGTGACTCTTATGTCCCTCAAGACTTGAGAGCTGCACACTACGGAAGCTGGAGATAGGAATAGGGCCTGGCCCCTAAGGCTACTCTATTCTAGCTAAAATGCCAAACAGGATGATCTCAGAGAAGGTGTGGGGGCTTCCTTTCAGGTGCCCTGAAGTTTTCTACTCGGTATCTCTTTTGCATAGGCACGTCACCCCTAATCACAGAGTCGTGGTTGGCTTCAAGCGTGCCAGCTGAGAACAGGGCATGAGGCAATGACATCAGCCACCACCGCTCCTGCCTGAGCTCCCCCTCCAAGCCTGCTCTGTCTTAGTGTCTGTGCCTCCCCTGTGCTGTGGGCGAGAGCCGAGTGCTTCCATTCTAAAGACCGCTCCCTGAACTGCACACCTGCTTCCAAGACCTTGACAATCTACCACGTCTAGGTCAAATGGAGCTGATTACACACACACCCAAATGCAAATGCCAAGGGACACAGACACATCATCTACGTTCCGCAAAGGTCTACCATGCTCGCCGCACTGTGCTACGAACTGGGGAGACACTGGCATTTACGTTAAAATCGAATGAGCAGCTATCGGTGCTGATTAACTGTAATCCAGACTCTAGTGGTGGTTACCGATGACGGGAATATACATCCAAGGTTGCTAGATGGCATTCGAAACACCCTAATTAGAAGTCCCACGCTATAGAGGCAGCTAATAAAATAGGGCTTCTTTGCCACATTTGGCTCTGAAAAGTTTAATTAGCATAAGGGATGTTAACGTTTTTTTCTTCTGGTGAAATAAGTGGTGGATTGGCTAGATATTACACAGGCACCTTGCCCTTGTATTACACAGCCTAACACTGTCCCCAGTGGTCTTCCTAGCCTACCTGAGGGCTTCCGTTGGGCCAGTGTCCCACATCCCATCATTTAATGGAGAACTCTGATCTCCCAGTGCAATCAGGGTACACCGAGGGCAGGGTGGTGGGAGCTATTCATTCCATGTGCAGGCAGTAAGGAGATGCACTGTAGGTAGAGAATTTACAAGCGAAAACCAAACTGACTTTAAAAGATCCCTGGCTTTTGATGAGCGCTTTGCACCAATAATTCGAAACAATATTGGTGGAAAAGGACTCCTTCTCAAAAAAGGCTTTTGTTGCTCTAAGTTCTGAACAACTGCTACAGTGACTTACCTTTCAGGTTTTTGAACTCTTGGGGGCTTTTTATTTTTTAAATCACAACCACAGAGAAAACACAGAAGTACAGTACAAGGACATTACTGTATAACTGGAACCATTTGAGAGTAAGATGCTGACCTGCGAACATGAACCCCACATCACCCCATGTCCATTCCCTACAAATAAGGGCTTTCCCCAATCTAACCACAGCACTGTCATGAAAATCAGGAAAGAAACATTGCTACAATAGTGCCGCCCAGTGCTCAGACCTACTTCAGTTTCACGAGTTGTTCCGACGACGTCCTTTCTAGAAAAGGAATCCAGCCCTGAATCACAAGTTGCTCCAAAGGAGGCTCCTGTCTCCTTAGTCTCCTTCAGGCTGGCACAGTTCCTCAGTCTTTCCTTGACTTTTAGAACCTGGACACTTTTAAAGATAACTGGCCAGGAAACTTGTTGAATGACTCTGAATTTAGTGCGTCTGATGCTTTCTTCTTATTCCATTGAGCTTACTCCTGGTTGGCAGGAATATGACAGAAGTGGCACTGAATTCTTCTCAATTAATAAATTTAAATAATATCGTGAAAATGGAAATTTCTTCTTTTTAAATTATTTATGTAGTGATTCAGGAAAATGATGCGTATTACTGATTTTTACATGGTGATGCTGAAAATAATTTTGTGGTATAGAGGACAGGGTGTCAAAAATGATCCATTTTGGGTACCAAGTTAGGTGTGCCCCTGAATATATTGCCACATCTGTTGCAAGTAGATCTTTTAGGTGAGGTATTTCTAAGGAACAAAGAGCTGGAAGGCACCAAGCTTCGGGGCACAGGAAGGAAGCTGACATTTTGCTTGCCTGCTAATAATTATTAGTATGAAAGGCAGACTTAGTCAGAGACTTTGTGGTTCCTTGTACTGAGGTCGTGGCAGGGGACCCCCAGAGTCCTCCCCTTCCTCTGATCACTGGAGACTACAGTCCCCACACAAGGAACTTAATGAACAATGACTGATAGGCAATGTGGCTCAGGTATGGTGGCAGGGGTGAGGACATACCTGTTCCCAGGAGTTCTGAGACCCCAGTTTACTCGAGCTCCAGCTCTCCCTAAAGACCCTCCAACGAAAAAAAATGTAATCAGGATTCCGCCAGGGAGTTGAGCTAGCGAACAAAGCTCTTAGGAATCACAGAAGAGGTAAGAGGTGGATATATAAAGATAGGTTTATCCTGGGATGACTGGGTGTTAAGAAAATAGAACAAAGACCATAGAATGTCAATTAAAACACAGTGATTGACAGATTGACACAAAGTCAAATTAAGTCAAGTAGAGAAGCAAGAATTTTATCTACATGGGGAAAAAGCATGAAGTCACCCTACAGACAAAAACACAGTCCCCTGCTGCCCACGAGGACAGTCCAGGGAACGAGCTCCCAGTGCACGGGGCCCGTCTGCAAAGTGCTCTTGCCTCTAAAGTTCAGTGTGAAGTAGCTTCATAGTGGCCTTCGCCTCACGTATCATGTACCTGTGGATGGGATAACTAAAGCAGTGACATCGATTATTTGCTTGTATTTAGGTTTACCAAGAAGCTCACTGAGAGGTAACACAAACAGCCAAGGAACATGAAAAGACGCTCAGTGTCCTTGCAAATGGAAGCAGGAAATCATTTTTCATCTATAAGGCTGATAAAGATGAAATGTTCTGATAATACAGAAAGAGTATGAGGAAACTGTCACTCGATGGACTGCAGGTGAAATATAATTGATACAGCTGCCTTGGAGGGCAAAGATATATTTCAAAATTTAAATGACAGGGACAGCAGCATTATGGGTGGGAGATAAAGTATCTGGGTTTCTTTCAGGGGTGATGAAAATGTTCTAAAACGGATTGTGGTGACAGCTTTCCACAACTCGGAATATACTGAAACCCACCAAATTGTATACCTTAAATGGGTGGGTTGTATGGTATGTGAATTATATCTCAATAAAATTTTTACCAAAAGAGAGGAAGAACATTTTTTAAAAACTAACATGACATGGAGTATATCTCAGAGGATAAATTTAGATGTTTTTATAGAAGGAAAGTTCATATTCTGATTTTAAAACTCTATATAATAATGGTGAAGGCAAATGCTGGCAAAATGACAATGAAAACCCTACTACAACACTGTTGAATATACACACACACGTACATATATACATATATGGATATACAGTCATGCATTGCTTAATGATGGGGATACGTTCTGAGAAATGCTTTATGAGGAAATTTCATCACTGTGCAAACATCATGGAATGTAGTCGCACACACCTAGATGGCATAGCCTACTACCCACCTAGGCCATATGGTGTAGCCTATTGTTCCTAGGCTGCAAACCTGTACCACATGTTACTGTACTCAATACTGTAGGAAAGTTACAGCACAATACTAAGTATTTGTGAATCTAAACATATCTACACATTAACAAGGTACAGTGAAACTACGGTATAAAAGATTAAAAAAATGGTACAACTGCACGGGGTACTTACCACGAATGAAGCCTGCAGGACTGGAAGCTGCTCTGGGTGCGTCAGTGAGTGGTGAGTGAAAGTGAGGGCCTGTGACATGACTGTACACTACCGTAAACTTTAGAAACACTGTACACTTAGGCTACACTACATTTATTTAAAATAATTTTTTCTGTCTTCAAAATAAGTTAACCTCAGCTAACTATAACCTTTTACTTTCCAAACTCTAATTTTTTCAAACTTTTTGACTCTTCCGTAATAACACTCAGCCTAAAATGCAAATACTCCGTAAAGCTGTTCAAACATGGTTTTTCTTCATATCATTATTCTAAAAGCTTTTTTCTAGTTTTAAATTTATTTTACTTTTTAAGCTTTTTTGTTAAAAACTAAGACACAAATGCATATATTAGCGTAAGCCTACGCAGGCTCAGGACCATCAATATCTCCATCTTCCAACTCCACATCTTGTCCCAAGGGAAGGTCCTCAGGGGCAGTAACACCCATGGAGCTGTCATCTCCTAGGAAAACAATGCCTTCTTCCACAGTACCTCCTGAAGGACCTGCCTGAGGATGTTCTACAGTGAATTTGGTTTTATAATAAATAGAAGAAGTACCCTCTAAAATAATAATACAAATATAGCATAGTAAACACATAAACCAGTAACAAAGTCATTTATATTATCAAGTATTATACACTGAACATAATTACATGTGCCAGACTCTTTTAGGATTGGCAGCACATTCAGTGTGTTTATACCAGCATCACCACACAGATGTGAGTAATGCATTGTGCTGTGAGGCTCTGACGTCACTAGGTGATAGACATTTTTCAGTCGCATTGTAATCTTGTGGGACCACCTTTGTACATGAGGTCTGCTGTTGACTGTAGTGTTGTGATGCGGTGCATGGCTGTACGTGGAACCTAGGAATCATTCTTACCACTTCTTAGCTAGAGATACATTGAGCACATAAAACTCAAATGAAAATAATTTTTAAAAAAATCTAACCATTTATTTTGTCTTTAGAAAGTACTGTTTTGCGTGGGTAAAAATTATTTATCACATGCCAACGTCAGTAGTTTTAACTCCAGAAGATCAAGGCAATAAGTTGACTTGTACAGATGGAATAAAACAGACAAAACGTACATAAAAGAATAAAAACAACTTATTTACATTGGTGAAAAAAATTAAATGACACATATCTTTTAACACAATAATTTCACAAGTACACAAAAAACTGGGTCAAGGACAACCACTATAGCATAATTCACCTTAGGGAACTAGTAGGGGGCTAAATGATGATGACAAACCCAGTACACATATAGGTTGAATCCTATGCCAACGGGATTTGGGTAACCAGTAAAAAAAATAAGGCAAATCTTTCTGTAGCATCATGGAATGACCTCTGTAATATATTGTTAAACCTAGAAAAGGCAACATGCCAAGCCGTGTAATTGCAAAATTACATTTGTGATAAAACTGTACCTCTATTTTATACTCTTTCTCCTTTGGGAGGTTGGATACCAAGGTATAGGATTCACTGTATATTGAATTCCTGTAATGATATATATTTCATTAAATCCCTATTTATTGTTTGCATGACTTAGAAGTACAAAGATTTTAAAATTTATTTGTCATAATTAAAGAGAAGTCTGGGTTTTCAAAAGTTCTGGTATCCAGTGGTTGGACTTTTCAGTTTCACTGATAGTTTTACCCAGGTCAGTGTAGGATGACTCATGGATCAGGCACTCTACCAGGGGCTCAGAAATGATTGGGTTTCATTCGAGGGCTGCCCCTGAACTGCACTATTGTCTTAAATCAATCACAAACTGGGTAAACCTCAGTTTTGCTGTCTATAAAGTGGCAAAGTAATCACTTTTTGCACATATAGCTCCAATCCCCAAATTCCCAATTGCTATTACAAAATGAGAGGTGATGCCTACATTCTTCCAGTGGCTCTCTGTTGTAAGCCCTACGCCTGTAGAAAATATTGGATAATAAGAGCAGCTGGCACCAGGGGAAATGGTTCCAATAATGGAGTCCCTAAAGAAATAAATATCCTGTTGCCTCTAGTAAACCTTCAGAAGTCTATCTATTTGGGCACTTTTCAGCCAGAGATTAATGTAAGCTAATTTAATAGCATTAGACAATACCTGGAGTTTCACTTTCATTATTTCTATTCATGTGAAAACACTTAGCCCTTCAGAGTGAAAGGCAGACACCACTATCATAAACTCCTATAATCTAGGAAGCTGAGAAAATACATTTTCAAATAATCAGATTATGATTGGCCAAGAGTATATAACATTTCTAATTCATAAGCATAAATTTGAAAAGCAAAAGTAGGATTATAATCTGTTGTACAGTTTTAAATAACTGATGTTTATTGACAATGAATAATACACACACATCTGATATAAAAATACCTAAAATAGTATTAAAACTGCATTTGGAACATCCTCAGATATATATAATATAAAGATATCAATCTACCAACTTCTGAGTATAAACCAGTAAGATGTAGTGTGATCCTTGAGCCAACAGCAGACTAAAATTGCTGTTGGAACCATTTATAAGACAAGCTTAATTTCAACCACAGTTCATAACTTGAGTAAGAGAATCGAGTAAGATCAATTTGCTCTCAACGACTGTCCCAAGAGTCTTTTGAATAATTGTAACTTCACACTGGTTTTCCAAAGAGGCAGCAAAAATAGGAGTTACAGCACTAGATTGAAACAAAAGAGAACTATTTGGCTCTATAGCTCGTAATAAAATCATAAATAAGAATATTACGTGGCCTTTTATGTCATAGCGAAAGGTTTATATATAATTGCTATAAAAATGATGAACCAATACTTTGTGTGTATATATAATATATATATGCTACCATTACATATACACACACATATATTTACATGCACATTATATATATTTAGGTCACTATAATAGTCACTATCATCACATACTGATGAAAGACAATACCACAGTTAGATAAAAGATTAAGTTGTTTCTTCAAGAGATTGGGAGTAACTGAAAAGACAAAATAACTGTCAAGGACAAAATTTAATTTAAAAAATTACCCTTAATGTCACTACACAAAGAAAATGAAAATTTAAATTGTGCAATCCCTTCACAGCATTTCAGTGGTGTGAATTCTTAATATCCTGTTAGGAATTTCCCATGTCTTCCTACGTAACATTTTATGGCGACTTTATATTCTCGTGTTCATGTAACACAATTTATATTCTCTCGTTATTGCACAATTAGTTTGTTTCCAAGATTTGCCATTATAGACAATGCAACAAACATGTTCACCCATATATCATTTTGCTTTTTTTCATTTAGGATACATTCTTGGGTGTAAAATTACATGGGATTAAATATTATGAGCATCTTTATGCAGTGGAGTTTTTCTTTTTTGGCAGCACAGATCCTTGTAACAAACCTGTGACCACCAGGCGGAGCTATGCTGCCTGAAAAATGCCCTCTGGTGGCAACTGTCTTTGTCCAAACCTGTTAGGTCACAGGAACATCTGCAAGGTGGTCAGGCGGGCTGCATGAAACACAGCTGCCTGGGATCCCGGACGCAGCACCCTGTAGAGCCCTACTCTCTCTAATTACTGATTTTTGATGACAATGTTAAGAGGTGAGAAAGGAATGGCTGAAAATGAAGGATGAAAGTTCATGGACCATGGCTGGGCACGGTGGCTCACGCCTGTAATCCCAGCCCTTTGGGAGGCTGAGGTGGGTGGAACACCTGAGGTCAGGAGTTGGAGACCAGCCTGGCCAATGTGGTGAAACCCCATCTCTACTAAAAATACAAACATTAGCCGGGCTTGGTGGCACGTGCCTGTAATCCCGGCTACTCTGGAGGCTGAGGCATGAGCATCGCTTGAACTCAGGAGGCGGAGGTTACAGTGAGCTGAGATCACGCCACTGCACCCCAGCCTGGGTGACAGAGCAAGACTTCATCTCAAAAAATATATATATATAAAAACCAACAACAACAGAAAGTTCATGGACCAAGAGTGAAAGGGCAGGAGTGTCTGGGGCTCTTGTCATCTCTGCAGGTCCCTGCAGCACCTCTAGGGCCTGGTGACCAAAAGGGAGCTGGCACTGTGGAAATCACAGGTGACAACTGTGAGCGATTCCCAGGTGCCAAGCACCTGCCTCATACTGTTCCCCACAGTAAGCCTATGGGGTCCCGTAAGTATCCTAATCCGTTTGCAAAGAGCAGGCAGGGGCTCAGAAGGAGGAACTAAGTGATCTAAGACCAATGTGTGGGAGGGCTAGGCCTGCCTAGCAGAGGCTGTAGCATAAACTGAGGCCTCTCCTCTTGTCCACCCCTCTGGTGGGGGCTTCCGTGATGCCCCCGTGTGGTAATATTGGGAGGGAGGACAATGCCTCACCATAGCTTCCTGAAAATACCCGCTGTTGTTGTAAACTGCAACACATCTCTTCACCTGTCTGTCTCCCTCAGCAGTGGGCAAGGACAGCGCTATCCTCGTTTTTGCATCTGTGTTCAGATAGGCAGGCCAACAGTCAATAAACTGGCATTGACTTTATGTTACCTCTTGTGTGACAAGCACAGTTCTTGGCATAGCGGAGAACAGACGCTGTCATGGCGGGAAAACAAATGAGCAAAAAATGTAGGAAGCAAAATTTCATTTCATTTTATTATTATTGTTATTATTTTTGAGCTGGAGTCTCGCTCTGTTGCTGGAGTGCAGTGATGTGATCTCAGCTCACAACCTCTGACTCCCGGGTTTAAGCGATTCTCCTGCCTCAGCCTCCCAAGTAGCTGGGATTACAGGCATGCACCACCAAGCCCGGCTAATTTTTGTACTTTTAGTAGAGATGGGGTTTCACCATGTTGGCCAGGCTGGTCTCAAACTCCTGACCTCAGGTGTTCCGCCCGCCTCGGCCTCCCGAAGTGTTGTGATTACAGGTGTGAGACACCGCACCCAGCCAGGAAGCAAAATTTCAGATAGTAAAAACTTTAGATAAGTGCAGTAAAGAGAGTGAAATAGAAGCAAGGCTAGGGAAAGACCGGGGAAAGGGGAAGGCAAGTTCGGCTGGGGTGGATAAAGAAGGCTGTTCGGCGAAGACGCCATTCAAACAGACTTGAATGACAGAGAAGAACATAGAGAGATAGGGAAAGGGAGTCCCAGGTAGAAGGAACTGCAAATGCCAAGGTCTTAAGATGGGAACAATTCTGGCATACTGTGGACAGAAAGACAACCAGTGGGGCCTGAGTGCCCATGGAGGAGAGCAGAAGGAGGTGAAGTTCTAGAGGAAGGTAGGGGCTAATCACACAGGGCCTGTGGGCCCTCAAAAGGGTTAGCGTTATGCTCAGGTAAAAATGCAAAGTCCCCAGAGAGTATCAAACAGGGGATAACAGGAACGAATGAAGCTTTTAAATCCCTCTAGTAGTTGCATGGAGAATAGACCCTAGGATGCAAGGATGGAAGCGAGGCAATCAGTGAGGAGAATGTGTTTGGAGCCCAGGTGGTGACATTCAATGATGACTTGGACTCAGGTTGTTGCATGGGGAGGAATGGATTGATGGCGGATGCATTTGGGAGGCAAAGACAAATTGGTTTGCTCATGGATGGGATGAGGGTGGTGTGGGACAGACAGGAATCTTACCGTGGAATTCCCCTCTGGGTCACAATGTTCAGGAAAGGCCTTTCTGGATGATGTTGGAGGTTGCCAATTAGTATGAAAAATTTAAAATTTAGGACTGCTCAGTTCTGATAAGCCTTTCATGATTAATGATGGTTATCACCTGGTTCACATGCTGTGCTGTATTTTATACAGTACTGAGTTATTAAAAGCACAGAGCCTCAGGATGGACTCTAGTTATTCAACCCCCCAGGGAGGTGGGGCAGGCTAATAGTTGTGTTTTTCTTCCTAAGGGCCTGCAAACAGTCTGCGAAAGGATATTTGACATTTGGCTGTACTAAGGTGAAGGGCAATTTGGGCATCAGGAGTTGGGGACGGGATGTAACAAATACAGAGAGATTTCTTATCAAGGTGGCATTTTAAAGGGCACTGATGTTTTCCTTCCCTGTGAGCCAAACTTTGAGAACACAGCCCCCAAACCAGATGACTACAGAGGCCTCCGGATCCCCAAATCCATGTCAGAAGTGCTGCATTGAAGTCTTACCCCTTACTTCTTCTTTTTTTTTTAAATTTATTTATTTGTGTTATTATTTTTTAGAGGCAGGGTCTTGCTCTGTCACCCAGGTTGGAGTGCAGTGGCGCAATCATGACACTGCAGCCTGGAACTCTCGGGCTCAAATGATCCTCCTGCTTTGGTCTCCCAAGTTTCTGGGATTACAGGTGTAAGCCACTGCACCCAGCCTTCTTTCTTAAATAACTGACTGTACACTGAATCCTGCAGGTCAGAGTTTCCAGAAAAAGAGAGATTAGAAGGGGTGGAAAAAGTGGAAGTCCAGGAAGGGGAGTGGTCAGAGGAGGGAGAAGGACAAAGCAGAGGCCAGGCAGGTGAGGCCCAGGCTCTGTCCACACCAGCTGTGGGAGCTTGAGCAAGGCACAGGCCTCTCAGGGCCCGACATTCTCATCGGTCAAATGAGGAGGTTGGGCACCTTCAGTATGCAGCCCCTTTCTGTCCTAGCATCCTAAAATTCTATGGGTATTGTGATGGTGCACGGGTGTATATTACATCCACTCTCTTCTGTTACAGCAAACAGGGAAAGGGGTACCAGTTTTTATTATAATTTCCTCCCAAAATGGGCCCCTAAAGAGATAAGCTTCAATTACAAGAACGTGCTTTTGCAGAACCACTTCATGTCCCACTGACGTGAGAAATTCAGAGCAATATCAATGCCTAGCATCTGTATGTTTCATAGTTTATAAAGGTTCTTAACACTCAATATTAATTTGCTCAACCTTCACTGCATATTGCAAAGATGGGTGAAGCAGGCATTTTTCCTCTGATTTAACAGAATAAATCGTGGCTTGGAGGGGTTCAGTGACTCATCTAAGCTAATACAGCTAGAAAGAGACCAGCCAGGACTCAGTCCAGGTGTTCAAATCTCAGTTTTGTGTGTGTGTGTGTGTGCGTGTGTGTGTGTGCGTGTGTGTGTGTTTGCTTTTTGAGACAGGGTCTCACCCTGTCTCCAGGGCTGGAGTGCAGTGATGCAATCTCAACTCTCTGCAACCTCTGTGCAGCCCAGGTTCAAACAATTCTCCTGCCTCAGCCTCCCGAGTAGCTGGGATTACAGGCGTCCGCCACCATACCTGGCTAATTTTTGTATTCTTTGTAGAGACAACGTTTCACCATGTTGGCCAGGCTGGTCCAGAACTCCTGACCTCAAGTGATCCTCTCACCTTGGCCTCCCAAAGTGCTGGGATTACAGCCATAAGCCACTGTGCCCAGCTGCAGTAATGCTCTTTTGAAGAATAATAATATTGTTATTCTGCCATATGCTTTGGAAGAAGTGAAACAAAGAAATATAAGGAAAAGCAGAACAAAAATCCTGATTAGTTTAAAGCTCTTTTTTAGTAATAAATACTTGGCCATTTTATGTATTCTTTTGGGATGTTTTTGTGTTTTTCTGAGGCAGGGTCTCCCTCTGTCACCCAGGCTGGAGTGCAGTGGTGTGATCATGGCTCACCGTAGCCTCCACCTCCCGGGCTCACATGATCCCCCCACCTCATCCTCCGCCACCGATGCTGGGACAGTGGGTGTGCGCCACCACACCTGGCTAATTTTTGTATTTTCTTGTAGAAACAGGGTTTCTCAATGTTGACCCAACTGGTCTTGAATTCCTTGGCTCAAGCTATCCACTTGCCTCAGCCTCCCAAAGTGCTGGGATTACAGGTGTAAGCCACCACGCCTGGCCTCATTTTATATATTCTTAAGCTACAGGATAAGCATTTCAACAAATGGATAATGACTGATCCTATGTGTGACTATAACTGCAAGGTTATAACCTTCTTGGTCTGAGAGGAGAAAAATACAAGAATGATTTATGGAGGCAAAGGAAGAAAGGGGAAATGGATTTAAGAGGATGGTTATAATTATGAGTTTTTGCAAAGAAAAAAAAAATGCTGTCCAAGTGAGAACTAATAACGCTACTGCCCATAAATAGGAAATGGCTTTAATAGGAAATGGTTTTGCAGAGAGCCCATTTCTTCCTCTCCTCCAGGTTAATTTGGGCTTGCAGAGTTTTAAGATCTCCATGGCACCGGTTCATATAATACACTACATGGGGGCCATCCAGAAGGCTCAGCATTGGAAAGGCAAGGTGAGTGGCTCCCTGTGGTCGCAGTGGTCATTTACTAGCTTTAATTTTTTTTTTCCTGTGCAAAGTGGCATCGAAAAATGATTTTTAATTTGATCTCAAATGAATATTTGTTACATAAATTATAAGGTACCATCATCTGCATGTTGAATATCCCTTTTAGAAAGAGCTTTTAACAAGTTACTGAAAAATGTTTAAACAGAGGCAGAAGTTTAAGTTTGCGACCACTCTTTGCTGTGTAGAATTGCCCTGCGGGGTTCTAAAAAATGAACTCCCGTGACCCAATCATTTAATAAGCTTCACTGTTTGGAGGGGCCTCTTTCCACAGCCTGTTGCTGACTTCATTCCTCTATCCCATAGTTTGGGTGACCTTATTTGCTCCTAGGTGAGTAGGAGACTAAATGGCTGCTAGATAAGAAATCTGAATGCATTTGATGGTAATAGGTTCAACATTTTATTCCTTTTTTCAGGTTGTCAAATGCAAAGCATATTTTCCACAGGATGTGGGAGGCACCTTTCTTCCTTTTTTTTTCTTTTTTCTTTGAGATGGGGTCTCACTTTGTCACTAAGGCTGGAGTACAGTGGCGCAATCTCGACTCACTGCAAACTCCGCCTCCCAGGCTCAAGTGATCATCCCACCCCAGCCTCCCTAGTAGCTGGGCCTACAGACATGCACCACCACACCTGGCTAATCTTTTATAGTTTGGTAGAGATGGGGTTTCACCATGTTGCCTATGCTGGTCTCGAACTCCTGAGCTCGAGTGATCCACTTGCCTCGGCCTCCCAAAGTGCTGGGATTATAGGCGTGAGCCACCGCACCTGGCCATATGATTGTCTTTCTTTATTATTCATCAGTTTACGGCTTTTAATTTTGCACAGGGATGGGTTTATGTTTTAAATCTACAGAACCTAACTTTAAACATGGAAGACATGATTTTCCTCATCAACTCATCCCAGCTTCTCCTGATTACAACCAAATACATCAAACAGATTCCTAGGAACAAAAGAGATCGCCTTGAATTGTTTCCGCCCAGGAACTTTTAGGCATAGACACAGAAGCAGCAAGGTTTTCAGGCAGTTATCAATAGCCCAAGAGTGTGTTGATGGCAATGGCTAACAAAAATGCCTGTCCAGTGTCCTGGCTAGACCTCAGCTGGGCTGCCTTCATCTACATATTCCCATCACTTGATGCGATGCCAGGCATATGGCACATTTCCATAAATATGTGCTGACTTGAAACAAAGCAAGGTGATACCTTCCTGCAGAGTCCTCAAAAGGTGGGAGGTGGCCTGTTCCCAAGGGGCAGACATGTCTAAGACAGCAGCATTGGAGAGCCACACCCTTTCCGGGACAGTGTCCAACCTCCAGATGCCGGATGTCCTGGCCGGTGGGTGTGTGTCCCTCTTGCAGGTGTGAAACCCATTTCATTGGTAACTGTCTCCTCCTGGAATGCGTCTAGAACAGAACAGCTTTCACGGGAATTGCTGCACCCATGGTTGCGGCTTCTCCACGGAGCCCTGGCTTCCTGCCAGCCAGCAGACTGCTCTTAGACAGTCACAAAGACAGAGCTGACATTCAGAGAAGCGACCTTCAACTAGAAAATGAAGGTAAGGCAACCTCATGGAGCAGAGGCCAGGATTAAATGTATTTCTGTTCATGAAGCCCCCAGCACGGCGGCTGGCTGCCTCTGCCCCTCGCCAAGGTCACTGATGCTCAAGTGGAAGGAGCAGGGACTGAGGGGTTTCAGGATGTGAGGCTAGAAAGAATGATGAGTTCGAGGAAAAACAGAAACAAGCTGGGACCAGATGAGGCATCACCCAGACCCCAGGGCAGGAAACAAGGCTGCACACGCAAATCCTCAACGGAGCGGAAATACTGGTGTGCAAAGATTATAATTTTAAGGGTAGCCTACGCGATTACCTGGTGTGAAATGCATTCCCGGGGATGCCTCCAGCTATGGCATTTCTCCCAGTGCTGGGGTAAGTAAAGCACAAGTGTCTAAGAGCATGGGCTTTCGTGTCCAATGCACTGGAGCTTGTGGCCTGCTCACTGCTTACCAGCTGATGCTCCTGTGCAGGGAGTTAAGCCCTCTAAGCCTCACTGTCCTCATCTGTAAAATGGGGATTGCACCAGGACTTCCCTCCTAGGGCTAGTGTGAGGTTTAAATGGGATAATTCATAGTAAGTGCTCAGCACCATGCCTGGTCTCTACTAGTAATTCAATAAATATTAGCTGAGGCATTCACTGTTGATGGCTTCACAGCTAATCGGTACTGAGCCCTAATTCTATGCTGGCTGCTCTACTGCATCCTCTGTGTAAAGAGGGTTACTGAATGTCACAAAAGTCCTGTGAAGTAGGTGTGATTCCAGCTTAATTTTCTCAAGTTAAAAAACAGGAATCTGGGCAGCAGAACCAAGTCCACCTGAATCTGTGGAATCTCAAATCTATGCGTATCACTGCTACATCATCCTGTCCCAAGCCAGTGCTTCTCAAACTCAAGCATGCATTAGAATTAGCATGGCTGCTTAAAACAGATTTCTAGACCTCACACCCAGAGTTTCTGATTCAGCAGGGGCTGAGAACCTGCATTTCTAACACATTCCCAGGTGCTGCTGGTGCTGCTGGTCCAGAGACCACACTTGGAGAACCACTGCTGTAAGCAAAGACAGTGCTTCTTAAACTGCAATACCAATTAACGGAGGATTCTGTTAAAATGCAGATGCTAATTCAGGTTGTGAATTAGTTGGGGTGGAATCTGAGAGTCTGCATTTCAAACAAGCCCCCTGGTGACAGTAAAGCTGCTGCTCTAGGGATTGCCCTTGGAATCACAAGGCCCTAGGTCTCTGTACTCAGGACTCAGGACCACAGAGCCCTGCCAGCTCTGGTGTGTGGAAGACCAACAGCCTTTATCACTTGTGCCAGAAGGCTGCTTAGAAACAGAGCAGAGGGCAGACGGTGCCCTACCACTGATTACAGGGACTTGCCCAGGGCTGCCACTCTGATCCTCCTACCTGTCTGAATTCTAGATCATCCTGTTCTCTCTCCCTGGCTTGAGCCCCCACTCCTGGCCCTAGGACTGTCTGTTCACACTTGGGTCCGAGGCTGTGCCCTCCTGGCTAGTTGAGTCTCAGGTTACTAAATTTCCTTTGAGGCTCCTGCCTTTAGCTTCCCATCCTCCACATCTCTTAGAGTCACAGAGTGACCCCTTTCTGCTCTCAGGCACCTGCTCACAGCTGTCCTCTCCACGCCTGTTCCCAGACTCCTTGGAGGCACCTTCCACATCCATAAGAATGGCTTGCTCAACACCACAACCTCCAGATCCTGTCCAGAGCCAGCAGCCAAGACATCCAGAGTCTGCAGGAACGCCTCGACCACACCACCTCCACCAGCCAACATCTATCATTTCTTTTCTTTTTATTTTTGAGACATAGTCTCACTCTGTCGCCCATGCTGGAGTGCAGGGGTGCGATCTTGGCTTACTGCAACCTCTGCCTCCCAGGTTCAAGTGATTGGCCTTAGCCTCCTAAGTAGCTGGGATTATAGGCACGTGCCACCACACCTGGCTAATTTTTATATTTTTAGTAGAGACGGGGTTTCGCCATGTTGGCCAGGCGGGTCTGGAACTCCTGACCTCAAGTGATCTGCCTGCCTCGGCCTCCCAAAGTGCTGGGATTACAGGCAGGAGCCACAACATCTATCACTTTGAAGGTTCCCTTTTCTTTGCTCAGAAGAGGCTCTGTGGTGAAGTGGTCAAGAGTGTGGGAGCACCTGGGATTGAATCCGCCTCTGGTCTTCGGTGGCTGTGTGACCTAGGGCAAGTCACCTAGCTCTGGCCTCAACTTCCTCAGCTACAAAATGCCCCAATAGGGCATGTGCCCTTGGAGCCTACTTCGCTGGGAAAACTGAAGTCAACAGGCACAAAGCTCTCCTGTTCCTCATTCTGAAACTAAAAAAATTCCTCCTTCTAGAAGAAGTGTCTTATTCAAGGTGATATTCCTTGATGACCATTTCTCACACTCTTGGGCCTGTGACCTCTCTAGGAGTCTCCTGTGGCTACTCTAACAAATTCCCATAAACTTAGGGGCATAAAACAACTCCACTTTATGACTCCACAGTCCTGGAGGTCAGGAGCCTGAACTGGTCTCACTAGGCTCAAATCAAGGTGTCGGCAGGTGTGTGCTCCCTTTGAAGGCTCCCTGGAGAATACATCTCTTCCCCTTTTCCAGCCCCTCTAGGCCATCTGTGTCCCTTGGCTCATGGCGCCTTCCTTCATCAGATGCACCAACAGTGTAGAATCTGCAAATTAGCAAATCTCTCTCTGTGTGACCTCAGCTTCCATCCTCACATCTTTTTCTTGAGCCTATAACTTCCCTCTTACAAGAAAAGTTATAATTCCACTGGGCCCCAAAGGATACTCTCCCCATCTCAAGATGCTTGAGTTAATCATACCTGCAAAGTCCATTAACCACAGGAGGTAACAAACTCTCAGGCTCTGGGGACTAGAACGAGGACATCACTGGGGATGTTGTTCAACCTAGTGCATCTTCTGAATTTCTCCTGAGCCTCTCCCTGAGATTCCCTCTGGCACTAAGGGTTTCACTCGGGCTCCGTACACACAGCCTCTACAAATGGTGGCGTCTCTCTCATCTTTCCCAAGCAGAACAAGACCACACAAAAGCACAGCCTTCCCTCCTATGATGTCCTCTAGCTATGTGGTTACCCTCCATTTCTCTCCCTTTTCTCTCCCTCTTTTCTCCCTCTTTATATAGTCTTCCTTACAAAACAAACACAGGTCTCCTGTCCCTGCCAATTCCCTTTCTCCCACTGACTTTCAAATTACTGCGATCACTATGTCAGCTCTGCCTTTTCACTATATCTGGAATTTGGCCACATCTCCCCTTTTCACCACCACCATCCTGGCTGCCACCACTATCTCTCACCTACATAACTGCTATGGCCCCAACTGTTCTCTCTCCACTGTCCCAGTCCTTGTCTCCTGTACCATTTAGTCTCAGCACAGCAGCCAAAGAGACTCTGAAGACTATAGATGCAGCATGTTGCTCCTTTACTTAAAGCTCTCACCTCCCTCAGGGTCACTGCCAAGTCCTGCACCATCTCTACTCCGTAGCCTTCTGACTTCATTTCTCGGTCCTCTCCTCTGTTCACTCTGCTCCAGCCACACTTTGCCACTTCTTGAACACTTTTAAGCCTGTGGTTCTCAAAAGAGGACCCCCAGACCAACAACACTAGTAGCACCTGAAAGCATGTCGAAATGCAAATTCTTGGGTTCCACCCTCTTCCTCTGAATCAGAAACACTGAAGGTGGGACCCAGTAATCTGCATTTTCACAAACCCTCCAAGTGGTTCTGATGCTGAAGAGTCTCAGGGCCTTTGTACTTGTGATTTTCCTTGCACGGAAATCCCTTCTCCCAGCTTCCTCAGCAGACACCTGGCTCCTTCTTTTTGGGTCTGGATCTGAGCCCCAGGAATCCCTCCCCCAGGCTCAGAGACATGAGCATCAGCAGACCAGTGGCCCCTTGTCAGTCTGAGATTCACTCCACAGAGCGCCTTAGCCAAGCTTCTACGTTTAATATTAAATAATCCCAACCTCTTCCTGAGTACCCCAGCTGCTTCTTACAGTTGCTACATTCATGATAACCTAAGAGTTCTCTTTTTGATTTTCAAATGCCTAATTAACAATTCTTTATATTAAATTCTTACTGGTAGAATATCTGGTGTGGTTTCTGCCTGCTGATAGTACTCTGCTGATACTCTGGTGAACTCTGGGGTCTACACACAACTCCATGCAAATGTGGCCGCAAGCAAATTGTCCTGTTTCCACCAGTGAGAACTGTGAGTGGAATGGAAGAAGATTCCTTGTCGTTCCAACTGTTCTCTGTTGAACGTACTTTGATATGCACTTTGTGTATGTGTGGAGTATCTGTATGTATCTTTGTATACTGTGGGGTTGCTTCCTGGGATGGAGTGATTTGTTATCTAAAATAAAACCCTTTAAATGACCCCCTACTATGGCTTGAATGGATCACCCCAAAAAGCATGTATCAGAAGCTTAATCCCCAATGCAACAGTGTTGAGAGGTGGGACCTTCAAGGGATGATTGAGTCATGAGGGCTCTGCCCTCATGGATAGATTAATGTCATTATCATGGGAGTGAGTTTCTGATAAAAGAATGAGTTCACCTCCCCCCTTCCCTTCTCTCTCTCTCTCTCTGTCCTGCCCTCACTCTCTCTCTTGCACTTTTCCTTCTGCCACGGTATGATACGGCAAGTTAGCCCTTACCAGAAGCAGCCCCTCAACCTTGGACCTCCCAGCCTCCAGAACCGTAAGAAATAAATCTCTGTACTTTATCAATTACTCAGTCTCAGACATTGTTATAACAGCACAAAATGGACTAAGACACCCCTAAGAAGCTATCTGGTTTAGAAACTCACTAAAGAAAAGAGAAAAATCCCACAGAAAAATACAAAACGTATTTGCCAATTTTTTTTTTTTTTTTTTAGATTGTTGACTTTCCTTCAAGGAGTGGAACTATATTGTCTATGAATGTGTCTGTGAATATTTTTTAGTCAGAAAAAAATCAGTCTATCCCCTGATCTCATTAAAAGAAGTTGAGTAAATGTAAAGAAGGACCACACTTGGAGCCTTTCCTGGGCACTCTGTGTCTGCATCTGGCCCCATCTGGTCAAGTCCTCCGTGACTTCACATCATCTCAGAACAGAGGATACATTTCTCAGCATGACAGATGAAGCCCTTCATCAACTCATTGTTGCTGGGAATGATTTAAGAAGGAAAAACAGGGTTTGGGGATAGAAAAGGGAGAGAACACGGATGGCAGAGCAGAAATGGAGGCTTTTGCACTGAAGCTCTGATGGGAAGAAAAAAGTGAAGGAAAGTAAACTTGGACGTAAACATTGAATGCCCAGCCTGTCAGGAGGAGCGAGCTGAAAAGCAGGAGCAAATTGCTGATGCCTGCATTTTAGGACAGTGTCTCTATGAGTAATGGGCGGGATGGGGGGCGAGGGAAGAACCAACAAATCCAGTCGTAATATTGGGAGCCACTACGATTTGAGTGGAGAAACAGAGTTTAAAACAAAACAAAAACTCTGAGGATGCATGAGAGGCACCGTGCTTATAGGAAAAACAGGCATGGTTTTGGAGCCTGATAACCCTCAAGTCAACTCCCTTTCTGTACAACTGCTAGCCTTGGGCAAGTCAATTGATTGTTTCTCTGAGCCTTAATATTCTCATCTGTAAAACAGAGATAACATGACCTAACTTGCAGGGTTATTGTGAAAATTAGAAACCATGCATTTATGCTCCTTGATATTTCATTGGCATTTAGTAAATGGCAGCTTTGATTATGAATGATATACATGTGGTCTGCAAGCATCTGCGGAACGGCCCAGGGAAGGTGTGACAGAGGGGATGGTGGACTTGAGTCTTCGAGGAACCCTGGGGAGGTTGGTGTAGCAAAGGGAGGGACAGAACAGTTTAGGAAGGGGCAGGAGAAGTTGGCAGAACTTCCAAGGGGCATGTGGCTATCTTATGGGAGTAGCAGGAGTTGTGTGTGGGTGGGAAGACAGCAGTCTGAGGACGCTGTGCTAAAAAGCCTGAATTCTAGCTACCCTGCGAATGATAGAAAGTCACAGAAGGATCTCTCTTTATCGTAGTGGTTTGATTTTTATTTTTTGCATGCTAAAAAAAAATTAAAGCATTATGAAAGTGAATGCAATAAAAAGCAAATTTCTCTCTCACCCCAGACCTTCCAGCTAGACAACTGCTGTTCCTGCTGGAGGAAAACATGTTTCTAGTTACTGATCGATTTTAATCAGGGAGGGGAAGTCAGATTTGTTTTTCAAATGTATCCCCAGTGGTAGCAGACAGGAGGGTAGACTTAGGGGCAAGGGTAGGGGTAAGGACTAGTGAGGAGGCTTTTGCAATAAGAAAGACTAAGTCACTATAATAATGAGGAGGAAGCAGAATTAGAACACACTTCTGAATTATAATCAACAAACCAATGACCTATTGGATGTAAAGTATGAAGGAGAGGAGGGAGAGAGCTGACGATCACTCCCTGATCAGGTATCAGCTTATTCTGTGAATTGTGGCATGTCAATAACGGAGCCACCAATTTGTGGTTGAATTTTTAAATCACCCCGCCATCCCCATCTCCCTTTCCTTATTTTGTGAATAATCGTCTGCAAGTTATAACCGAAATGGCTTTCCCACTAGAGGCTCCATTTTCCAATCTCCTTGGAAGCTGCGTGCAGGCACGTGACTCCGCTTGGGTCTAAGCAATGCGAAGAAGTGACATGTGCAACTTCTGGGTCATATGGGGAAACTTCTGGCCCTTTACTTTCTCTTTCTCTTTCCCTTAGGCTGAAATATGCCCTTTGTGGGCATCACTCTCAGCCATCCACGAGGACAGCAACCTAGGGATGGTGGCGATGAGTCCCTGATGCCCTTCTTGCAGCAGAGAAGCACGGCCACCCCTAGGCCTCTTAACTTTAGACTATTACATGAGAGTGAAACATCCCTCTGTATCATTTATTTCATTGTGTTTGGGGGTCTCTGTTGTAGAAGCTTAGTTTGCACTTGAACTAACATAGGCATAAAGGAGGAAAAGCAGGGATTTGTTTTATTCTGTTTTCCTTTGAGGTAGGGAGTGTGCAGTGGGTGGAAATAAGACTGTTTTGACTATGGAGAGTTGTCCTGCCTGTGGTTCACCAAGAGGTGAGCTCACAAGAGAGAGATTAGGGCTAGAGATTAGGAGACAGCGGTTTATAGGCGGTAGTTAAAGTTGTTAGGGGTAGACGAGATCATCAGAGAGATCATGGAAAGTGAAGGCCCAAGACAGTATCTAGGACAAATATTTTAAGGAAAAAGCACTTACCTCATTTTATGTTACAATCTTTTGCTGGCATGCATGTTTTCTCACCTGATTATAAATTCTTTGGGTCCCTGAATTAAAACCCCTAGAATACTTCCATGCGGAACAGACATTCAAAATTATCTTAAGAACAGCACTTTTAAAATACTTTATGTCTTGGCAATAGATTTGCTTTCTATTTTTCCATTTCACGACTGTAGACTTAGGCCATTCCGAGTCAGTCTTTAAGTGCTGAGATACAGAAGACAGGTCACAAGCACAAAGGAGTGAGGTGGGCCAGGTGGGACATGTGGCAAGCATGAGACAGCCCAAGGGCTTGGGTGAAGACAGCAGGTGCCATTCAATAAGAAGACACATAGCACTACAGAAAATGGGCCATAGACGCTTCACAAAAGAAGATACACAGATAGCCAGTTGCCACATAAAATGTGCTCAACATCATTAGCGATCCGAGAAATGCAAGTCAAAACCACCATGCGATACTTTTTCACACTTACTAGAATGGCTAAAACAACAACAACAACAACAAAATTATGGACAAATGTTGGCAAGAATGTAGAGGCACTGGAGCCCTCCAAGATTGTTGGGGATGGTGCAAAATGGTGCAACCATTTTTGAAAACTGTTTGGTATTTTCTCCTAATGTTAAACTCACATCTAACCTATGACCAGCAATTCTATACGTAGGGATTTACCTGAGAGAAATGAGAACGTGTATGTCCACAAAAGGCTTGTAATAAGGATATTCATAACAGCCTTATTTATAACAGCAAGACAGTGGCAACAACCCAAATGTCTACCAGCAATGCATAAATGCATTGTGGTATATAGTTACTCATGCAAATGGAATGCTAGTCAACAATAAAAAGGAGCAAACCACAGATACACTCAGCACTGTGGATTAATCTCTTATGTAGAGCAAAAGCAGCCAGACACAGAAGAATATACACTATTCATTCTACTCATATGAAATCTAAGAACAGGTAAAACTAATGTATGGCGATAGAAATCAGAAAGGGGTTGCTTTGGAGGAAGGGGGGCTTGGCTGGAAAGAGGCATGAGGGAACTTTCTGGAGCAATGTAAGTATCCTATTTCTTGTTTTGGGTGGTGATTACACAGATGTATTCATAGTCCAAACTTCTCAAACTGAACATTTAAAAAATAAACTAAAAACAACAAAAAGAATAGTCTTTTTTTTTTTTTTCTGAGACGGAGTGTCGCTCTGTCGCCCAGGCTGGAGTGCAGTGGCATCATCTTGGCTCACTGCAAGCTCCGCCTCCCGGGTTCATGCCATTCTCCTGCCTCAGCCTCCCGAGTAGCTAGGACTACAGGCCTACCACCACGCTTGGCTATTTTTTTTTTTTTTTTTTTTTTTGTATTTTTAGTAGAGACAGGGTTTCACTGTGTTAGCCAGGATGGTCTCAATCTCCAGACCTCAAGATCCGCCCGCCATGGCCTCCCAAAGTGCTGGGATTACAGGCATGAGCTACCGCGCCTGGCCTAGTCTTTTATATTTATCCACATGGTTACCATTTTGACCATCTTAATTCTTTCCTATACATCTAAGTTTCCATCAGTTTTAAAGGATATTTTCTCTAGACATAGAATTCTGGCTGACAGTTTTTTTTTCTTTCAGCATTTAATACAAATGTCATTCCACTGCCTTCTGGGCTCTGTTCATTTCTGACAAGGCTAACTGTCATTTACATCCTTGTTCCCCTAAATGTAATGCGTGTCTTCACTAAGCGCTTTTTAATATTTCCTCTTTATGTCTGATTTTCAGCAGTTTGGCTCTGATGTGCTTAGGTGTGGCTTTCTTTGCATTTATCCTTCTTGGGGTTCACTTAGCTTCTTGGGTGTTCAGGTTGCTCTTTTAAAATCAAACTCAGGATATTTCTGCCCATTATTTCTTCCATTTTTTCCCTTCAATCTCCTCTCTCTTGTCCTTCTGAAAACTCAATTACACATCTGTTAGACCTGGGTGCTATAGTCCCACAGATCACTGCTACTGCCCTTTTTTTTTTCTCTCTCTCTCTCTTTTCTTCTGATCGGCTAATTATCTGTTGATCTATCTTCAATTCACTGACTCTTTTTTCTGTAGTCTCCAGTCTGCTTAAAAGCCCATCGGTGAATGATTTATTTCAGAGGTTCTGTTTTTGGTTCTAACATTTCCATTTGGTTCTTTTATAATAGTTTTTATTTCTCTGTTGTGCTCCTCTATCTGTTTACTCATTACATTCCTCTTTTTGTAGAAGTGCTAGAACGTGTTATTAATAGCTTTTACATTTTCGTATCTGCTAATTCCAACATCTGGGGCATTTCAATATCGATTTCTTTCTTTTTTTTAACACAACTTTATTTTTATTTTTATTTTGAGACAGGGTCTTGCTCTGTTGCCCAGACTGGAGTACAGTGGTGTGATCACGGCTCACTGCAACCTCCACTTTCTGGGCTCTGGCAATCCTTCCACCTCAGCCTCCCAAGCAGCTGGGACTACAGGTGTGCAGCACCATGCCCAGTTAATTTTTGTGCTTTTAATAGAGATGGGGTTTTGCCGTGTTGCGGAGGTTGGTCTCGAACTCCTGAACTCAAGCAATTCACCTGCCTTGGCCCCTCAAAGTGCTGGGATTTCAGGTGTGAGCTAACATACCTGACCCTCAATACCCATTTCTATTGACTACTTGTTTCCTTGATGATAGGCCTCGCGTCTTTGTATGTCTATTTTTGTTCATGCTCAACACTGTGGATGAGGTAGTGCAGGGAGTCTGTACGACACTGTCTTCCTTTAATGGGCATTGAGTGTGTTGTTCTGGCAGACAGTTCACTTACTGGATCCCTTTGATTCTGTCACACATGGTTTTATTCATCTTTCGTGCTAGAGAGACACTTGTTCTAGATAACGGTCATTCTACAGACCGGCCTTTCTCAGGTCTCAACTGATTGCTCACAGTACTTGGTGAGAATCTTCCCCCCGACCGGGCTGGAATTCCCGTATTTCCCAGCACTGCACAACGGGTGGAACCTCCACTCAGCACTCAGACCTGCCCTCAGCTGCCCTCCGCAGGCCTTCTGAATATGTGCAGCCTACCCTTCACCTAAGATCACATGGGAACCCCCCCCATGTAATCCCTGGGGCCCTGCTCTGCTCAGCTTACTCCTGTCCAGTGCTCACCCCACTAGTAGCTAGTGGAATTCCTAGTCACTTCAATTGCCCTGTACTCTCGTGTTTACCTCTGCAGCCCAGCAAGATGGCGGCCACAACCTGCACACCTCCCGCGCCCAGGTTTGGTGAGCGGCCCCAGGCAGTAAGCTGGGGCTAACAGGGGACTGATTCATTTCATGCGCTTCCCTTTTTCCAAGGATTAAGGCTATGGTGTCAACTATGCAGTGCTTAGAAACAGTTGCCTCATGTTTCGTCTGTTTTATAGCTGCGTACCGGTGGTTATCACAGTCAGTACCAGTTATGCTATTACAGCTAGAAGCAGAAGACAGGGCATGAATAGTTGAGAAAAGCTTCCGGTGATTCTAATAGGATTCTATCTCCTCCTATGGGGATGTCTAAACACTGAGGACCTAGAAAAGAAATCATTATGCAGATAGCTCCTCAGGGATATCGCGGCAAGATGCCATTGGTATTGACAGAGCACACGACTGACTTTGATCCACTGAGCAGCCACTGATTACAATTTTGCCTTTCTAAAATTGATCAAGTGTAGGGAAGAATCATTTGTTCACTGACTCCTATGTTTCCTTAAAGCTCAGCAGTTTCCTTGCTACGGCCTTTCCTGGACCCCTGACTGGGTAACAACCCTCCTCTAAACTCCCAGACCACTACCACCTTGCTCCCAGGTAGGTCTGCCTATAAAGAGACGTATTTCTCATTGTAAATTAATACATTGGTAATTTGGTTTTCTAGATCATGCTCCAGTAAACTGAGTTAAAAGTATTTCCCTGAAAGTCAGAACCATTCCTGGTGTACTAACAAGGAAAATTTAAAAAGCTGGACCACAGGGAATCCACTAACATAAGCACCTGCACTTAGCTGCCAGCCTGGGCTCTCCAGATGACACCTCACCTGGAATCATCTTTCTGACTGGCTAAACTCTGACCATGTTCTTCATCAGGACCTTTGTAAATAGAAAACAGCTGTGTTGAAGAGCCCTGGATCTTCATCAGATTCATACTGAAACTTAGGTTTCAGTAGCAGTGACCTAGTTAGGTCTTTACATGATTACTTGCAATGCAGAATTGGTCAAGTTATCATCTTGTTCAACAGAATTAACTTTCTTTGGCTGAAAAAGTGCAATTCTTATCAAAAAGAGACTTGACCACTATATAAACATACACTGCAATTTATATATTTGTTCAAATCATCTGCCAAATTAAGCAAATAGACTGACAGTACATTTAATACCTAACCATGGCCCTGGTGGTATCAGTGGTTCTTTGAGTGAATCAGGCTAATTCATAATGGCTTAGACATGACCAAAAAAACCCACAAATGTTAAAAAATCTGCCAAGAATCATTTGAGCCTCATATCCCAGACACCGGCCCTGCTTTTTATGCAAGCAATAGTAAGTCTCATAAACACAAACTCATTTCCTCTACTCCTCCTGCTTAGAGATAGCCATATAGAAACAGAACTGTCTTCACTGTTTTTCCTGTTTCCCAGTAGAGAGATTAAGTCAATGTTGTCATTAATGCTGTCTCTGAAACTGATCAAGTGTACAGAAGAATCACTTGTTCACCGACTCCTACATTTCCTTGAAGCTGTTTTTCTCCTACCTCCTTTTCTGGACCCCTGACTGGGTTACAAACCCTCCTCTAAACTCCCAGACCACCAGCACCTTGCTCCCTACACTGGATATGAATGACCTGCTATGTGTCTGTCTCTCCAATACACAGGCATTTCAGGAGTGCAGAGCCCTGGTCACATCTTTCTTTTCCTCCTGGCACAGCAAAGAGTACATCTGTGTTGAATAAAGTTTATAAAATGAAGCAGCTGAATTCCCCACATTCATCGTGCTAATCCCTGGGCCAGAGGCTTAACATACCCTGGAAAATAAGCGGAAGTCCCTGTTCACGAGAAACTCAACTGAGTCGATTATGTTTGCATAATTTGCATGATTGTCTGTAATTTACAACATATATTTTGCAAATGCTCTTCAGCCATTTCCAGGTTAAATCTATAACACGTTACGTCTTTTTCTTGCTATTTATTATCTTCTCTCAGACACCAATTTAGATCTTACAAAGCGAAGGCAGCCTGATATGGTTATGGTGGGAAGAGATAAGGATGCAGCTCTGTTCTTCTTAATAGGTATGTGATTTGGGGTTTGCTTCTATTCTGTATAGCCATGATATATTTACTGTGAAATTGATGGTGGTATTATCTCCCTTGCCTATCTCCTACTGTTGTTGTCAGGATCAAATGCAGTAATGTGTGAAAGAGCTTTGTAAACTATATACCACTATTCAAATATTAGATTTACGGAGTCCTAAACCAGTGGAGGCAGCTGACTCTGTTTCCGGAAGCTGCTTGTCCCCAGGGTGATTTAGGGGTTGCCCTTGGTATTGGAGCTATTCTAGCCAGTCAGTTCAGGTTAGTTAAAGATTAAACTCACAGATTTAAAAATATTAACATTAGCAGGCACAGTGGCTCACATCTGTAATCCCAGCACTTTGGAAGGCCGAGGCAGGAGAATCATTTCAGTCCAGGAGTTCGAGACCAGCCTGGGCAACGCAGTGAGACCCCGTCTCTACAAAATATATATATACACATATATCTACTATATATATACACACACAGTTGGGTGTGGTAGCATACACCTGTAGTCCCAGCTACTCTGGAGGCTGAGGCAGGAGGATCACTTGAGCCCAGGAGTTACAACTGCATGTCTGCACTCCAGCCTAGGTGACAGAGCAAGACTCTGTCTCAAAAACAATAATAACATATATCAGAAAAAAGTTATCTTTATCTTTATTCATAAAAGAGTAAACATTTTAAAGGGTTACAAAACAAACACCTCCACATAAAATAACCAGAAAGTGTTAGGCATATAGATGTAAAATAATTTTATAAATATCAAAAAATACGTTGCTGCCAACTGGAATGAATCATTTTCTCAAAGTGTAGCAGTTTTGTGAAATTGTAGCTGATAATGTATTTTCCATGGCAACCAACCCTAGTCTCTGGTACATTTAAGGGAGTTTGCAGTATTGATATTACTGTGCATGGGTAAGCACCTGTTTGGGATAGAAACTAAAATGACTTTAGAAAATTACATTTACTGGAATAAAATCTAATCATGGCAGTTGACATCACTGGTCTGAAATTTTCCCCGCTTAGAACTGATATTATTTTCCTATAACAGGGGCCTAGTCATGCTGAGTGGTCCATTGTGCAAACAAATCAGTAATTTTATTTGAAGCTATATTGTCACTCGCAAATTTCTGACAGTAGTCCGGGCATGCAGGCTCATGCCTATAATCCCAGCACTTTGTGAGGCTGAGGTGGGCAGATCACCTGAGGTCAGGAGTTTGGGACCAGCTTGGCCAATATGGTGAAACCCCGTCTCTACTAAAAATACAAAAAAAATAGCTGGGTGTGGTGGCACACACCTCTAATCCCAGCTACTCGGGAGGCTGAGGCAGGAGAATCGCTTGAACCCAGGAGGCAGAGGTTGCAGTGAGCTGAGATTGTGCCACTGCACGCCAGCTTGGGCAACAAGAGTGAAACTCCATTTCAAAAAAAAATTTGGACAGTACACTAAACCTACTAAATCTAAACCTTCTTTCAAATAACACTCCTCACCTCACCATCAGCTTACCTAGGAAAGAGCCTGGTATATATTTTGGGTGCCCCCTAAATTTTGCTGGCAAATTGAATGAGAAGATCCAACTCTGCTAATCAGAGAGAATTTTGCATTCCATAGATTTTGATATGTTGTGTTTTTATTTAATTCAAAATATTTCCTAATTTATCTTGTTTCCTCTTTGACCTATGTGTTATTTGGATGTTGTTTAATTTCCAAATGTTTGCAGATTTTTTTCCAGATATTTTTATGTTACTGATTTATAGACTATATTATAGTCCAAAACATTTTGTATACTTTCAGTTCCTTTATATTTGATGAAGTTTGTTTTATGGCTCAGAATATGGTCTGTGTTGCCAAATGTTTCACATATATTTGAAAAACATGTGTATTCTGTTGTGGAATACACAGAATACACATGTTTGGATGTATAGAATGGATACAGCATTCTATAATGTCAGTAAGGTCAAGTTGGAAGATAGCGTTGTTCAGGTCTTCTACAGAAAATCAGCTGACTGATTTTCTGCCTGCTTGTTCTGTTGTTACTCAGAGTGGAGTGCTGGGGTCTCCAATCATAACTGTAGATTTGTCTATTTCTCCTTTCAGTTCTATCCATTTTTGCTTCAGTGTTTTGAAGCTCTATTGTTTGGCATGTAGGTATTTGGTATCATTATGTCTTTTTAGTAAATCAACCTTTTTGTCATTATGTAATGGTCATCTTCATTCCTAGCAATATTCCTGGGTCTGAAGTCTACTTTGTGTGATATGAATACAGACACTCCAATATTCTTTTGATTGATGTTCACAGAGTATATATATTTTTTTCATCCTTTCACTTTTAACTTATTTGTGTCTTTATGTTTGAAGTGGGTTTCTTTTAGGCAGCATGTAGCCAAGTCTTGCTTTTCTTTTTTTATCTAGTCTGACAAACTCTGTCTTTTAGTCGGTGTGCTTAGAACAGATAGTTTTATGAATCAGAAAACGTACATTCTTTTTGTGATCCCAAGGTTGGTTATTTTTTTCTGCTGGTTTCTTGGTTTCTTAATTTTGAGTCAGCTTCTTTAAAGCTGGGTGAGAGAGGAGACAGCAGAATCTAATCTGAAATGTAAGGGAATTAACACATACTGAGCACCCACTATTCTTCCAAACATTCTGCTAGATCCTTTGCCCTCACCTACCTCATACCTACTTACGACAGGACTACTATCCCCATCTAACTGTTGAGGCAATTGAGGACCTATGATATAGGGTGCTAGTCACATTCTCCCCTTCTTCCATAGTAATAACATAATATCTGGGCAAGGTCACCAACAGGAAAAAAAGCACATTTCCCCAGCTCCATTGTGGCTAAATTTGACTTGTGACTTAGTTCTGGCCAAAGAGATGTATAGTCAAGGACACTTCCTGGACACTTTCCCCCAGAGAGAGCAGGCCCACTTTCTCTGCTTCTTTGTTCTTTCCTTCTTCCAGCCTGCCACCTGCAATATAGATGTAATGACTGTCACACCAACTGTCACACTGGACCACAGTCGGGAGGGTATCATGGTCCTCCTCCTTGCGGTCATAGGACAGTGGCTGTAAGGAGCCTGGGTCCCCAAGGACGGGGAACAGTACCACAGCTGCTCCTCAGTGCTCACCTTTTGACTCCTATGTAAGAGAGAAATGAACAGCTGCCTTGATTCAGCTACCATTATTTCGGGATTTTGTTACTCATGCCTGAACCCAATCCTAATGGATATAGCCTAGGACCAATTAAATCACACTGTGTTATAATCCATGTTTGGACAGATTTATACTAGCGTCTATCATGGTTTTGCGTAGAAGTCATATGGAGTTAGGAGTAACAACTATTTTATTTTGTTTATCTGATATTTTAATTTACCAAATTAAAAATTGGAAAAAAAAAAACCACTTGGTAGTCAGGGTGCAAATGCTGTGGTGAACTTAGATACTGTATGTGGGAAGAATTTAAGACTTTTCTCCGACACCAGCTGTATGCTGTTAGGAAATCACTTACTCTTTCTGACCCTCAGTTTTCTTATGTATAAAATAAGGATACCAACGCCTACTTTACTGTTTGAATAAATAAAACATGTCATATGGAAGGGCTTGGAGGTACCAAGCACTGTGTAACTAAAAGGGATTATAATCATTAAGACCAGAAGATAATTTTTTTTTGATAATCATGAATGGTAAATCATCTCACAAATACCTTCCACTGTATGTGTGTGTATGTGTGGGCTGTTAGTCATAAATGAGAGCATACTGAAAAATGCATGCTAGTCAATAACTTAAGAACATAATAAATAACAATTCAGTGCTCACTGCCACAAACTTAGATTCCTACCACATCTTTATATCAAGCTCTCAAAATTTTTTCTTACATCTTTATATTATAGAAAACATTCAGGTATTGTTTTGCTATATTTCAATAAACTGACCTTAATCAAAACAGAGATTTAACTATTTGGATTTCTGTACAATACCTGAGAAACTCTGCTAGAAAGAGTGCTTTAGGCCAGGCATGGTGGCTCATGCCTGTAATCCCAACACTTTGGGAGGCCGAGGCAGGCAGATCACTTGAGGGCAGGAGTTCGAGACCAGCCTGACAAACATGGCGAAACCCCGCCTCTACTAAAAATACAAAAACTAGCTGGGCATGGTGGCCCGTGCCTGTAATCCTAGCTACTAGGGAGCCTGAGGCACGAGAATCGCTTGAACTCGGGAGACGGAGGTGGCAGTGAGCTGAGATCACACTGCTGCACTCCAGCTTGGGTGAGAGTGAGACTCTGTGTTAACAACAACAACAAAAAAAATAGAGCATTCTGTTTTTCAACTATATTCCACTTTTAGTATTTTTAAAGTGTTCAGAAAAGATAAAAAAGCAAAGTCCATCTTAAATCTGAAGCCAGCAGGAAGATGAAAACCTGTGGCCTGGCTTGGGTGGGGACACCGAGAACAGAGGCTGTCACAAGCTCTGAAAAGGGCACAGGAGCAGGAGGCAGCTTTGTCCAGCAGTAATGGGGACTGGGGGTAGCTGCAGGTGAACTGGGCAATATCTGGGCAAGGTCACCAAGGGGAAAAAAACACATGTGCCCATCTCCATTGTGGCTAAATTTGCCTTGTGACTTAGTTCTGGCCAGTGAAGCCAGCAGCTGGGGTGATTGAGAACTCCAAAGTTAAGAGCCAATTTCACACCACATTCAGATAGTCACAGCTTTGAGCAGCCCCAGGGAAGAGCGTGATGGGAGTTTTGCTGGGGAAGCATCATTGGTTCATGCACATTTCAACAGGCTTTCCAGTCTGGCCGGCAGGGCAGCAGGGTTAGCGAGGGGTGCCAGCCGGAGGGCTCCATTGTATCGCCGCTGCATTGCATGTTTTCTGTCTGGTGGAGTTTGTTTAATTCATATTGATTTTTAAGACTCAGGTTTTCTAATAAGGCAGTCACAGTGTGACTATGATGTCATTTTCTCTCTCAGCTTGGCTAGGGAGAGAACCTTAAACATCCACCTGATGGCAGTAAACAAAACGTGAGGCATACGATCTCGAAAGGAGATAATCCTTTCTGGGGAACAGCATCTTATAAACCGATTTCAGTGCTTACAAATACATCAGTGCTCTTCAGTGATTCAATATTCGACTTTGGAATTTGGAGTGTGGTGTTCCATCAGAAAAATCAAGGGTCATATTTTATTTTCTGGAAAATTTTTAAATGTGATAAAAAATCAAATATTAAATCTATTTCTAGCATCTTTGCTCTTCCTCCCTGGGTGTGGTGCTGGATTCTGGTTTCCTGGGGATCCAAAACGCCCTTTAATCTCCACAACCACCACCACCTGGGGAAGCCTTTTCCAAGGACACACCCAATTCCCCAAAACCCCACAGACAAGAGCCATCACCCATGGAGGGTGAGTTGAGGATGAGATCCTTTATGACCAGCATTTTTAAAAAATAAAAATGGAGGCCACAGTTTATATACCCCAACGCCAACTACCTAGAGCCAGGTAACCGAAACTTAAGTCACCCTGATTTCCCCAAACAGGCAATTATCCTATCCCTAAACAAAACACACAAGTAAGCTTTTGGTCTTTATAAGCATGATTGAATGAAATCAAACCAATCAGCTACAGATGAATCAGCTCAAACAGCTCTATTTGCCTGAAAAAAGAATATATGACAGCCAATCATGAAAAAAGTCAAAATCTTTATGCTCTAGAAATTGTGCTGCAACTGCTGTAAAGTTGAGCCTTAGTAGCAGTTTTTGGTTTGAGGTCTCCCAGTTCATGACGTATACTTTCATATGCATCATATATTCCTAAAATTCTAACTTGATCTGATTTCATTTTTGACACCAGAGTGCCCTGTCTCCAAGGAAACATATGTTGAGTATCCCTTATCTGAAATGCTTGGTACCAAAAGCATTTCACATTTCAGATTTTCTTTTTTTTATTTTGGAATATTTGCATTATACTTACTAGTTGAGCATCCCTAATTTAAAAATCTGAAATCCGAAAGCATCCACTCAGCATTTCTTTTGAGCATCAGGTCGGTGCTCAAAAGGTTTTGGATTTTGGAGCATCTCAGATATTGGATTTTTGAACTATGGATAATAAACATGTACAATGTAACACAAATATGAGCAAATTCAGCCACTCCATAGGGACTGTACTCTTGAACCACAAAAGGCTCCGTCGTAAACTATACCCTGATACATACTTGGATATTATGTGTCTCTTCTCATTTGTGTTTATGTTTGTGTGCATGAGAGGGAGAGAGAGAAGATTTAATTTCCTCTTTATAAGACAACCCTAGCAACACAAGATGAAATCCACCATAATCTTTTATCTTGATTTACAGAATAAATATCCAACACATTTTGCATTATAGATACATTTGGGACAAATGTAAAATCCTCCCAAAATTATCAGTCAGTGCTTTTGAGAATATATTCCCAAGAAAATAACAAAAGAGGTAAAAAGTAATTTGCAAACACTATACTTGTTGCATAACAACAAAAATGGTAAAAATCCAAATGCTCAAAGAAAAGGAATGTATTCTAGTTTATCAGCACTACAGAACATTTTATGGCTATGAAATGACAAGTATGAAGACTCTGATACATAGAAAGAGAAACAGGGAAACACTCGTTCTGTCCTTAGGCGTGCAGAATGGGCAACGCCTGCAAATGATCATGGCAACCACTGTTCCAGGGCGGATTTACTGGGGGCAGCAGGTGTTGGTAGGTGCTCCATGGTTGTGCTCTCCTCCCCTGCCCACACGCATCTATTTGCATCTTAGCATATGAGGTCCACAGTAGACAGCACCTCTTTCACAGAATCTCTGGTACTAAGCATCGGGTCAATCTAGCCCACACAGCACCTCTGTGCAATCTGGGGAAAAAGTGTCCCTTCCTCTGAGTGGCAGCAGCCTCATGCCAGGCCACAGGGCTTGGTGGTGGCTGCAGTTGGATGCATTTCAGCCCTGACCCAGAGGGGTGCCCCTTTAAACAGTATAACCTACTGCACCACCCATGGTGACCCTGACCAGCCTGTGTCTGACAAAAAGTAGGTGCTCTAGAAACAGCTGTTGGATGCATGAATGGACTGAGATTAAGGAGAACGAAGTTTTTCCTTTGGTGCTTTTGGCACATGTCCCAGCTTTAGCCAAGATCTTTGAAACAAGTCTGTAGACTGATCTCTAAAATGCAATGGATAGGGTACTGTCACTCTGGTCTGGACTAGCCCTAAACTCCTATGACTTCCCTGTCTGCTCCACACAAGGTGCTCAGAACCTCGCAAAATGAGTGAATCATTCTCCATGACTGTAGGACCGACCTGGTCTGGATGTGGTATAAAATATATTTGGTCCTTCTTCCCAGTTTCTGGCACAAGTCTCTAAAATGCTTGGAGTTTTTCAAGTGGCAGGATTACCTTTTGTGACTCATAATGATCCCCTTTCAATCACACCTGAGTTTATGCTAATGATGACTTAGGGTAGGGTCCCTATTTGACTTTAGGATGGGGCTGGTCACTAGAATGAAGAAGTCATTAGAGGATTGGAACTTTCAGTCCCACCCACCGACTTCCAGGGAGAGGAAGGGAGGCTGGGGATAGAATTATATAAACTTTATAAACTTTTTTATTTTTTTTGAGACAGAGTCTTGCTCTGTCGCCCAGGCTGGAGTGCAGTGACACAATCACAGCTCATTGCAACATCCGCCTCCCAGGTTCAAGCAATTCTCCTGCCTCAGCCTCCCGAGTAGCTGGGATTACAGGTGCCTGCCACCACGCCTGGCCAATTTTTTTTGTGTGTGTTTTTAGTAGAGATGGGGTTTCGCCATGGCCAGGCTGGCCTCGAACTCCTGGCCTCAAGTGATCCACCTGCCTTGGCCAAAATTATATAAACTCTTGAATGTGATTCAACAGGCTTTGGGGTTGGTGAGTATACTAAGGTACAGGGAAGATGGTGCACCCAGAGGGCATGGAAACTCCCCACCTCTCTCCCTGCCAAATACCCTGCTCTATGAATCTTTCTAGTGAATTATCAAATCTAAGGAGGCAGTTGTGGGAACCTCTGAGTTTATAGCAGATTGGACAGAACCTTGGGCGGCCGCTGAGACTTAGGACTGGTTTCTGAGGTGGACATGGTCTTGTGGGACTTAGCTCTCAACCTGGGGGTCTATACTAACACTGGGTCCTTGGTGTCAGAACTGAATGGAATCACTGGACACTCAGCTGATGAGGAAGAATTGGCTGTCAATATGGAGAAACCCTCCATACCCTGGGCATGAGAAAACAGCACTCACTAGGGCATGTTCTCGAGGTTTACTTGTAAATCAATTGCCAGGAAATTCCTACTTAAAGACTACTGGAGATTCTCTTCCAGTGTGTGAGGACACACATCAAGTCTCTGGTAGAGGGCACTAGTCCAACTACGGACCTTCTAGAAGATTCAGTCATGATACCACCAGAGAGGTCACAAATGGGAAGGTATAAAAGGGCAGTGTCTGCAAATGTACTGGGGATTGCTTTCCATGCCTTGCTCCCCAAAGTCCATCTAACCAGGAGGGTAGCTGACTTGAGAAGACTGAGTTCCCCAGGCAGACGGGCAAAGGCGAAGGAAGGAGGCGGGAGTGAAGGAAAGGGATAGCCTTTGCCATTTCTCAGGAGCCAGGCCAGCCTCGGTATAATCTCCAAACAGGTGCAATTTGTCTTTCGCATCTTCCTTTTCTGCACCTTTCCCCACCCACCTGTGCTGCTCTCCCTTGGCCTGCCTTGCTGCCCAGGGCCCCCCATGATGGGATCCTGCCCTTCCAGGCCTATCCCAATTGATGTACTTCCTGCCTCAACCCTGTCCCTGGCCCAAATCAAACCCCCTGTTCCTTCAGTGTAGTTCATTGAATCTCCAACTTCACTGTACTTAATAAACAGCTGGGGGCTTTAAAAAAAATGGCCTAGGCCTCCTCTTCAAATGTTTTGATTCTGTTGCCTAGGGCATCACTGCAGGTGATTCTAATATGCATCAGGCCTGTGAACACAGACAAAGCTGATTCTGACCAGATGCTAAAGCTTTTTTTTTTTTTTTTTTTTTTTTTTTTTTTTTTTTTTTTTTTTTTTTTTTTGAGACAGAATTTTGCTCTTGTCACCCAGGCTGGAGTGCAATGGCACAATCTCGGCTCACTGCCACCTCTGCCTTCTGGGTTCAGGTGATTCTCCTGCCTCAGCCTCCTCAGTAGCTGGGATTACTGGCACCTTCCACCACACCTGGCTAATTTTTTGTATTTTTTTTTTTTTAGAGAGATGGGGTTTGACCATGTTGGCCAGGCTGGTCTCAAACTCCTGACCTCAGGTGATCCACCTGCTTCGGCCTCCCAAAGTGCTAGGATTACAGGTGTGAGCCACTGTACTCAGTCCAGATGCTAAAGCTTTCGATTGCATTTATTCACCTCAAAAGTTTGGACAATGGATGGGTACTTATTAACAGATATTGGTGGAATTTAGGCATCAGTTTAATGGATATGAAACAGTTTAAGCAGCAATTTTTAGATTTGGGAGACAGGGCAGCCCTGTTCTGGAATCTGCAATAAATACACCTAACTATTCTGACTTTCTGCACCTTCTTCCCTTCTTCCTTGTCTGAAATCAGAGCCTTAGAAATTCCATGTCCCCCATGTCCCCCCACATCCCTCCACCTCCAGTTCCCATTAGACTCAGCTGATAAGAGCCTTAACTTAGGACAGGGCTGGTGCTAAGGGGAAGGGACTCACCATACTACTCTCTCTGGGCCACCCGTAAGCCAGGTTTGCATGCTCAATGCTCTTCTCCCAAAAAGAGAATACATTGCATGTCAAGACGCCAGAGCTTATGCGCTTTACGGTTGACAATTGATCCCCACATTCCCCTCCGTCTTTGTTCTCTCAATGCAATCTCAGCTGTGAACTGGGTGCTTGCGGCTGAAGTGTGTGCCGGGGACGAAAGCTGGGCCGAAGGAACCAGGCAGTGGTGCTGCCAAGGCCTTCCGCCCTCCCTCTAGTAGCTTTTTCATCTGGCAGATAATTCTGGTTCTATTCTTAGCACTTAGGCAGAAATCAAATAAGACTTAAACCCAAAACCCAATGTAATCCTTGTGCAGTGCCTGCTGCATTTAGAAGCTTCGGGAAAGCACAGAGAGAAGCAGCCTTGCACTTGGCACACCCGGCACCCAACCCAACTGCATCAGGGGACATGGGGCCCTCAGAGCCAAAGCTTGCCCACGGGGAGGGCAGAAGTCTCTCCAGGGAGAAATTCACCCTGGAGTGGAAATTTCCATCTTTTATCTTTGGGTTCAAGGTGCTACACACCGCAGAGTTAAGAGAGTCACCCTGACGGAGAGCTATCCGCACTATCTTCTTTAACTGACTTTCCATGTTATGAAGGGGAACTTGTGGGACACAGAGGTCTACCAGCTCGCCCCACCTGAACCTAAAGCCCATGCTCAGAACTGCCAAGCCTTGGAACCCCCTAGAAACTCGTCTGTTTCATAGAGAAGCATACTCAGGGATTGGCTTCTAGCATTTCAGGACTACAAGACTTGACAGTCCTCATATAACTCAATGCTTTTCTATCACTCCTTTAACTGAGACTAACATATCTTGCTAAAAGAGGAGGAAAGGCGGCAGGAGCTATACATTACAGGGGGTAACACCGCACACTTTTCTAGCTGAACCATAACTTATCAGCATCTTTCTGTTCCTGAGTCTCTGGAGACCCAACCTTCCTCATGCTCAAGTCTCTCGGCCACTGAGGGCAGGGAAGTGTCCCCAAGCCTGTGGTTTGCAAACTGTGTGCTGAGGCACCCTGGGCCACTGCGGCAAATCACAGGGCGCTGCAGCGTTTCTTCCATTAATACTCCCAAGGGAAACACACCGATGCTGCCTCCCTGGGCGATACCATGCTAACTCCTGGTTTGGGGGGTTCAGAGTTTTGACATTAGCTCAACATTAGCTCACACTTCATCCCCTTTGATATCATAACTTTGCAAAGCTGAGGTTTTGGCTGCTGCTGTGATAAAAAATATGCAGTGAAAATCAGTGTGAAACAAGATACAAGGATAGCCTTATCCAATCCGATGCCAAGGTCTGAGAAGTTGTGTGCGGCCCAAACACAAGCAAGTCATTGTGGTTCCTTAAGAATAAAACAAAAATATATTGTTTTCTTTCCATTTATGTTCAGTTTTTCAAATGGCCACAAAGTTGTTAGGACATACACACTTAAGTGGCTTAGACCTAACTCCTTAATAAATAGAGCTGCAAGGTATTTATTTGGCCTTGAGACTGAAAAAAAAGTTACTGAGACACTGTGTTCACTGTGAATTGAGAATTTTGGAACCTCTACCCTAGGCCTCTGAGTTGTCCCTGCAGTGTCATCAGGGGCCATCTCCAAGGGTCTCTACCTCTACAAGGTGGAAGGCAGATTCCAGTAGGGGACAAGGCAAGATCTCCCAGCTGTCTCCACCTCCACATTCCCTGGGAACTGACCTGAAGGCCAGCAGAGGTGAAACCTGCTCTTTGGCAGCTTCGCTGAGAAGCAGAGGGCTCAGGGTCACCTCCAGCTGAGGGCAGGCCCTAAAGCGGATGGGTGCAGAGGCGGGTCTTTGCAGTTCATCAGTGAGGAAGGAGGAACTCCTTTTTGATAAAGCAGTTTCCATCAGTGTGGAAGGAGGCGGAAGGCCCTTTTAAAGGAACCACGGGAGTCATCGAGGAGGACAGCTCTCGCGTGTGTGTGTGTGCGTGTGTGTGTGTGTGTGTGCATGTGTGTACAATGTGTGCATGCACGGGAGGGCAGCCAATCACATGGGACCCATGGCTCCATGGGTGAACAGTGGTGAGTTCTTCCTTAGAGAAGAACGGAAACAGTCCCTGGCACTGGGCAGGGTCACCAGTGAGTGTACCAGGAGTTTCCCTTCAGGAAAAAGTGGGGGCCACTCTCAACACTGGTCTTTGAGGCCAGATGTGGGCATCTGGATCATGAGGGGTGGCCACACTGGTGAAGAAACTCAGATGGGGGCACAGAGGCTTCACCCATGGCGGCCTTGGCAATGAGGTCATCACTGGAGCTGTCCCTGTGAATGCTGCTTGGGGTGATACCCAACACACAGAAATTAGGCTCAACCTCCATGAAAACAACAACAATGGCAAAAAGGAAGGATGAGACTTTTCCAGCAGGAGTCTGCGGGGCATGGGACCGCTTTCGCCCCTCCCGCTCCTCCTTCCAGCCAGGTCAGACATGGCCCTCATGGACCTCAGCTTCCCAGGGCTCCTCACACCCTGCCTTTCCTAGCTGACTCTGTCGGAAGAAGCGTATATCTGGCGTCAAGCCCTGGGCTTCTCCTGGCCGGGGAGAAGGGGTGTCCGGGTGTAGGTGTCCCTGCAGCAGTAGCAGGGTCCTGCTGCTCCGGATCACACACCAGCGAGGCTGGGAAGGGGCCTGTATTTGTTGTTTTCCCACAAGCACCTGCTGTCCTTAGAGAGGAGAAGAGACCACTGCAGACCTACTTTAATGTTAAAAGAAGTCACAGAACTCACAAGGGAGAAAAAGAAAACATTTTAACGAAAGGAGAGAGGAATACAAAGGGTTGGGGAAGGCTATGCTTGGATCTCACTATTCTGTCCACTGCACACCTGAGGGCATGTGGTCCCTGGGGAAGTCCAGCCTTCTGCCTATCTGCATGGCTAGCTACGTGCCAAGGACACCTGAGATTGCTCCAATCCCCTCACGGAGGAAGCCACACCTGCACATGGTGGCCTGTTCCCAGGACCACACTAGATGGAGGAGAAGTGCTCACTGATAAAGACAATAGTGGGCAATGGGAACAGACCATGTGTATTTCAGCTTTGCTGACTGATTCCTGGGGAAAGAGAATAACAGATGGTCAAGAGGGAAAATGGGATCAAGCAATGAGAACATGGCAAATATCTGGTCCTGTCCTTGACCTACAGTGAAAGCCACATCCCCAGGGTTTGGGGATCATTTTATTTATAAGGTCTCTATGGTCCAGACTGAACCAAACCATTTCATCAGCCAAAGATTAGAAATTTCAACATGAACTCTCACATTTTTAATCCAACCAGATTTGTGTTTTTGACCTTGTTCTAGATCACAGAGTATTTCACAACGGGGTAGACAGTGGCAGGAAGCCATGGAACATCTGCGTCTTACAGACAGCACCTCATTTTATCAGAGGGGACCCAGATGGATCAATGCAGACTGGTGTATGAGCTGCCGTCTGCAAATAGCAGAGTCAAGGACTGATGAGTTCCACTGTGAACCGTTAGGAAGCTGTCTTTATAACAGCAGAGACGTGAAAATTATGGTTCCCTGCTAAGGCCGCAGCAGCCCACCACTGCGCTGGGCAAGATACTTCATTCATCTAGGCAGGTTTGCACTGGCTTATTACAGGAGGTGTAATTGCTTTTGTTACACATTCATAGGAATCAGGAAAAGACATTCTTTATGCTCCTCATTTTCAATGCCCTACTTACCAACTTCATCCCTGATGTTTGCAAGTTCGATTGACAGCTCTTTTTCTTTCACAAGGGCACTTTCACTCTGAAAAAACAAAACGGATACCGAGAGTCCCCTAGTTTTATGCTAGATAAGCACTTTCACATGATTAATTAATGAATCGTATTAAGCAAATATTTATAAGTCTAATCCTTAAGGAGATAATTTTCACATTATACAAGCATATAAAAACTTACAAAGTCAAGTCTGACTCATTCATTTGTATCCCATTCAAATGGCAAAGCTAGCATTACAATATTAATAACACCCGCGGTTGTGCTTTTGTCTGGATTACACTCTTGTATATCATCCTGCAATAATTCTTTGCATATTTATGTCCCATGCATTAATCTATTGCCATATATTATTATACAGTGTTTATTATTATCACTACTATGAGATTTCCAACCATTACAAAAGTCTGTGCCATATTTCTCTGAGGGCCAAATGCTTGTTTTACCAACTGTTTTTTACACTTACCCTTTTGTCCATACATGATTAGCTACTTAATCAATAATAAAGATCAGGACAGAAGGCTTAGCATGAAACACTTCTCTTTGTAATATGACCAACAACATTTAAGGTTTCCAAGTTTTTTGTTCCACTGTCAGCATCAATAGATGAAAAAAGAGGAAATCTCAAGCTTGAAATACCATTTAGTGCAAAAAATGCCACGTATAACTAAATGACTGCTAAGTTGTTTTCAAATCAAAGTAGGGAAGTAGTTGAAGATATGCTGAATTTGTAATCTGCATTATTGAGTCACCATAAACAGCATATTATGATTTTATTACTCACAATTACCAGAAAAGATGAGCTACATAAATTCTCTTCAAGTTCGAGATACCAAAAATACAGGCCTTCAAAGAAAGTCTCTGTCATTCTGTAGCATAGACTCTCAAAGCAAACTGATTTCCAGAGAGGGAATTTTGAGTAAAGTGTGGACCAAATACCTAGCGTGAATATCATCGGGGCCTTGAGAATGTTTTTTCTTCCTTAATAACCATTGCCTTTGGTTTCAGCACCTCTGAAGGACGTGTGCGGAATGTGACCAGACCGTTCTCACAATATTGTTTCCGGTGTGCTGTTCTGAGACGCGGGTAACAAGTGTGCTGCTTTGGGTTGGTGGGAGGGTCTCGGGTTATCCAGAGGGCATTTGCTAAGCTGTGTCATAATATTCATCATGTCAAAAATAAAACCCTATTTTCATAATACACTGAGAGCTATTTTCATCACAGGAGTCAAAAATTATTAGCTACTAGTTTCCTTAAGAAAATGTAGCAATAGATCTGTCCCTGAGGGAAACGGGCCCTGCTATAGTCTGAAGGTATGTGTTCCCCTAAATCCCCCTAAAATTCATGTTGAAATCCTCACCTCCAAGCTGATGCTAATAGGAGGTGGGACTTCTGGGAAGTGATCAGGTCATGAGGGTGGAGCCCTCACGAATAAAATTAGAGGGATCCCAGGGAGCTGCCTTGCCCCTTCCTCCATGTAAGGATACAGCCCAGGTTCTAATGTTTACAGGAAAGTGGCCAGCACCAGACACTGAATCTTTTGGAGCCTAGATCTTGGGCTTCCCAGCCTCCAGAATTGTAAGAAATAAATTTCTGTTATTTATAAACCACCCAGTTTATGATATTTTGTTATAGCATCCCAAAGAGACTAAGACAGACCCAACGGACACCTCCCATCTCATTTCTGAAGTTCTCTCCTTCCATCCCAGTCCATAGCATCCTTGTTTTCCCTGAATTTCAAAGCTAACAGTTACATCTGAGAGCATGTATTTTCTTGCCTAATCCTACCCTGTATCTCAATATTCCTACTCTAACGCCACACCCACTGTGCAGGGTTGTCATGAGGATTACATTAATGTATGTGATGTAGTTAGTGTCCAGCACTTAGCAAGTTCATACAAGTGTAAGTTGTTACTATATTTCTGTTTCCTTGTATTTCATTTGCAACTGGATAACATCCTATATATAACAGGTGCTTTTCCATATTATCTAAATGCATTTAGAATTTCTATATCAGTCTTATCCTTTTTTTTTTTTTTTTTTTTTTTCCTGAGACAAGATCTCGCTCTGTCATCTAGCCTGAAATGCAGTGGCGTGATCATGGCTCACTGCAACCTCCATCTCTGACACTCAAGGCATCCTCACACCTCAGCCTCCCAAGTAGCAGGGACTACAGGTGCATGCCACCATGCCTAGCTAATTTTTTGTATTTTTAGTAGAGACGAGGTTTCACCATGTTGCTCAGGCTAGTCGCAAACTCCTGGGCTTAAGCAATCTGCCCAATCTGTAGCTGCCACAGTACTGGGATTACAGGTGTGAACCACCGTGCCTGGCCTTATGCTCTGTTTTTGTAAGCACCTTCTTGGTCTGCCTTGATTTTGCTTAATTTTTGATGTGATTCAGAGATTAGAGAAGCCAGAACAGGGAACATGTTCTAATCAGACAGATCACAGGGATTATATGCTCATTCTAACAGCAGCATAATATGGCCAGATGACAATCAATGTGTTCCTGTAGGTTAAGCAAATTTGGTATTTTGGAGAGTGCTAATTTCAGTATTGACCCTGAAATAATCTTAACCTAGTGGAAAAACTAACTTGCTTTTACTGTCAAGAATAATTTTGAATACTCACATTCTCTAATTCCTAAACACAGCCAGATAATTGAAATAGTATGCTTATCAGTCCAGAAATAGCATTACACAGCGGTCACTCTCAGAGCAATGAGAGTTGCAAAGACTTAGACTGGGCCAGGCAGTGAACAATCAGAACATAACAAAAACAACAAATGAACTCTAATTTCTAACTCAAAGCCAACATTTCCCTCAGCTCCCTGTCATGGCCCCTGCTGGACGTTAACAGAGTCATGACCCAGGGATCTCTCACATCATAACAGATCAGTCCACACTCCCAGCCGCAGAAGAATCAGGCCTGTGGGGAAGGAGTGGCTGGAAGGCCCTATGAGAGGGACAGGCCTCTTAGGGGTGGTGCTGACTATGAGGGAGCTGCTGAGGAAGACCTTGAGACTTGAATCACTTCGCTGAAAAGCTAATGCTGATACTTTGTGGCCAGGCCTTCCCCATCCATCTGTTGATTTAAGAGGAACACAAATAAGATTGATGGAAACCAAGTGAGAACTGGGAAAAAAAAAAAAGCAAGTAAAGAAAGGAAGGGGAGAGATAGGCAAGGAAGTGGAAAGGAAATAGAGTGAGATTAGAGACCTTGTACCATCTCCATTTGGGGAAGCAGAGGCTGTTAAAACAGATCACGAAGACCCAGTGAAAATGACCTCGTCCACTCTTTTGCAAGTTCAGGCTCTAAAACCAGCCAGTTCCAAACTATAGTCATTAGATGGCTTACCAAGGAAGGGCTGGCTGCCAAAGATAAGCAACAAACCTGATGACTAAAATGTCAAGGAAAAGAACTTAACTCTGGCAAGCTCTGGCTAAGTATTATTTACTAATTACTACAGGTGATTCATGCTGTCCAGCACCGAACACTCTCTGTAGTCCAGACACAATGTCAGGTAAGCCCTTTATGTCATTTACTCCTCGAGACACTGTCCAGAGCGTCCCGGGTTTTATTTCCCTTTATGGAGGAGGAAACTGGGGCTCTATGGTGAAGTGGCTGGCCCCTGCACAACCCACCAGGAAATGGCAAAGGCAAGAGTTTCCACCCAATGTCCACACTCTTCATCAAACATGAGCACACCAAGATTTCCCCTCCTAGCCATACTTAGATAGAAGCAACAAGATCCAAATTGCACTGAGCCTTGGCTTGGATCTGAGCACTTATTACCAAGAAGCTTTTCATGTCTGACTGGGAGAGAGGCAGGGTCCGCTCCTGACTACTCTGTCTCAACAGAACAATGCCCTGGCTGCATTCACATCCCACTCCACAGCCTGAACTGCCTGTCTCTGTCCTGGATGTGGATTCGTGAGTTGCACGTTAGTATGTTTACAGCGTCTGGACCCATTTCGCCATAGCCTACTTGGGCTATAACTTCTGAGAGACTTTAGTTTTCCCCACCACCTTCTAGAAGGATGCTGTCTCATGACCTCTGAATATGTTGCTGCTGAAGATGCTGGCACAGCTCAGCTCTGGCTCGCTAAGGCCAGCCTGTGCAGTTTGGCGACAGCCCTTCTTCCGTAAGTGCTTGTTTTTGAAAGGATATCAACTCTTTTAATTTATGAATTCTCTGCATAGAGTAAGTTACTTTTTGCTTTCTGCAAGCCAAACCAGAATGACGTAGTGCTACCCTGCAATGAAATGAGTCAATAGCTGTGACTGCAGGAACACTGTTCCTTAGGCAAGAGTGAACTTAAAGGAATCTTCCATTCACCGTTCTTTGCCTCAAAAAGTTATTCCTCCATCTATCATGGTTCAACAGAATCCAGTGTGATCTTGCAAGGCCCATAGGTTCTGTTGAACACCCAGGACTCCCTTGGAAAGGGTCTCAAGTCTCTAATCCCCTCTATTGCCCAAACTATGCCTGGTCTGGGTGATGACACCGTGGGTTGACTGAAATATGAGCAAGGCCTCCTCTGAGGGCCCAGGGTTAGATCAGTGCCTCTCTAAACAGGGGATGAGTGGAAAATTCCCAATGAGTGCCAAGTACATGAGCTCCTGTTTTCACTCAAGAGGGCTAAAAATAGAACTCAGCGTTAATCATCCAAACTGTCCTGGTGATATAGTCCAGAAATTGCAAAGCCTAACAAGGCCATCCCTCTAAAATTTCTGTTTATTCTATGACAGGCTTAACTGGAAGTTGACACTTTAAGAACATTTATCTAAGCCCCAAACCAGCAGCTGTGTCTTCTTAGCTACCTCTTTTATTTGGTCATGCACCGCTCTCCTTTGCACGCTGAGTTCTCCATTCATTCTGGCGTGGTCTATCTCTTTATTCATAGATGAAATGCAAGACAAGCTACTCCCATGAAACATCCAGCTCACTCCCTGTACGTCTTGCTCTAAACATACCCCTGCAAGTCTGCTATAGTGAAGCCTCCACTTCTTTTTAGACATGGCTCCCCATCTAAGACTTTTCACAAACTCGCGGGGATACTGCCTTTCACTTTTCCTTGCTAGAGCAGCCTTGCAGAGCAGACAACCCACTCATCATCCCATTAACCTCAAGCAATCAGATGTGTGGCCAAAGCCCAGGCAAGCCTGCCATACTCTGTTATTTTAACATGTGTGCTCAATGGGCATTATCTCTTCCGATGGTTGGTGCTACCCCGTGAAGCTGGTGGTAATGGGAAGTGAAAACGCCTGTCCTTGTTAGCATCATCTGTGTGATTCTATGCTTGCGTATTAGCCACCTGTGCCACTCCTCAAATTAGAAACCAACAGAACAGCTATTTACTACTAAAACTGAATGCTGGGTAAATCTGAGGTGCTTTCACCCCAATTCATCCAGAAATAGGAAATGTACACCAAATAACACATACTCACTGAGTGCCTACTATGTGCCTGGCAGACATTTCTGCTCTCAGGAAGCTTGACTTCCAGAGAGTCAGTAAATGGATGAACAATTACAGAACACTGGGGTCTAACCCAGCAGGGCAAGGCTGTCTTGGAGATTTAAACTGAGAGCAGCAGGATATGCCGAGAGCACCCCAGGCAAAACAGCATCTGGGACTTTTTGGGAACTTCGGTCAGCCCATCAGACAGGCCCCTTTTCCCTCCAACGTTCTGCCTCTGGTCTATGAAATTCCTGGCAGGAACTCTTGGTTGGCTACAGGCGTACTGAGGACAATTTCATAAAACTCACTGCAGATTTTCATCAGCTCCTTGTTCCCCACCTGATTTTTTTTTTTTTTTTTTTTTTGAGACAGAGTCTCACTTTGTCGCCCAGGCTGGAGTGCAGTGGTGCGATCTCGGCTCACTACAACCTCCGCCTCCCAGGTTCACGCCATTCTCCTGCCTCAGCCTCCCGAGTAGCTGGGACTACAGGCGCCCGCCACCTCACCCGGCTAGTTTTTTTTGTATTTTTTAGTAGAGACGGGGTTTCACCGTGTTAGCCAGGCTGGTCTCGATCTCCTGACCTCGTGATCCACCCGTCTCGGCCTCCCAAAGTGCTGGGATTACAGGCTTGAGCCACCGCGCCCGGCCCTTGATTTTTTTTTTTTAAAAAGAAAATACATATATATGTTAATTTAAAAATATATATGTAAGCCCAAAGACTCCCAGCTAATCTTTCCTATATTTTTAGCCTGCTCTGAAATCCGTGTGGATCAGGAAAATCCAACCCTGTGAGCTGGGCCATTTTTTTTCCCAAGCTAAACAATCGAACTACAACAGGAAATTAAATAAGAGATCTATAGAATTCTGGTATTTGAGGAAACATCCAGATCTGTTAAAATTGTGAATTAAAAAAATTCAAATATGACATGCATGCACACTAAATTGCAAAAAGGTTAAAGCTCTTTTCACGCTTCTCAGAAACATTATTGCTTTTTACCCAGGGCTCCATGAGTTTAAATCAGGGTTTAAAATCAACAGGGTAGAACTTCATCTTCAAAGGAAAACACTCTCTTTTGTATTTCAAAATGAACCAGCTGCAAGGTTACAGCAACAAAACACAAGTATCTGACTTGTTTTCATACCACCTTTTGTGGCTATTGCACTCACTTTCAATACTAATATTACGAAGATTGGCCAGATCCATAACATATAATAGCTCTGTGGAAAAATCCCATGGGAGGTGGACTGACCTTTTGTTTTTCATTTCAGTTCTTATAGCTTTAAGGCAGCACTGACACTATGCCTTGAGTTAATCAATAAGTATTATTTCTTTCACATATAACTAACACTAGGGCCTCTGTGTTTTTGTATAATGATCTGCTTTTCTGCTGTGAAATGAAATTTCATATAGGCTTGTCAGAAACAAAGTATCCTTCCCATTTAATACTCTTCAATACATTTCAGTGCCTACTCTTATGAAAAACGAGCAGAGTCATACCATATATTAGAAAAAATCAAAATGACTACAAATGCATAATTTCAGCCTTTGCCTTTGTGCATGTGGGGAAGAGCCACTGGGTAAAAAGACATCTAGCTTTCCCAAGAGGCTGTAGTTAATAAGGGAATATCACACCATACCTGGATTACTAATGAACAATGGGAAAGGACAGAGATTAATGGGGCCAAGGAGAAGAAATGCTGATCCAAAGAAGTCATGCTGGGAAATTCTGGTCCCAGAGTAAGTGCAGCAGAAAGGAGAATTAGCCAGTTGCCTGCGTTTTAACCCATTTGTGTATCACTTAAGAAGTTTCTTGACCTTTCTGGATTCTATCTTTCTCTAATAACCCTCCCAAATGTATTACTGTCAGAGCACCTGTGCATACCTGGGAGGAACAGTGAGGTGCCTCTCCCCACTCCCACCCCTGCCAAGAATTTAGAGACAAGGTAAGTAAGACGAGTCTCTGAGATTAGAATCAACACATAAAAGGCTAGGGTAGAGATATGCAAATGAACCCCTAAAGGGACAGGACCATACCTAAACCAGCAAGTCTTGCTGTTGGACTGAATCTGTAACACGATGTGAGGAATAACAGGTCCATTACAAGAGGAGTTGGACAGTGAAGGGGGCTTAGGAAAGGGAGTCTCCAGGGCCAGGAACATTTCAGGGGAGCAGGGATATGGGAGATGAACCTAGTAGGCTCTGAGGCCACTGGATTCTTATAGAACAACTCGCTGGCTCAGATTCCATTCTCATCAAGGTTTCTTATGAGCTAGACTTTTGACTCTAAAAGGAAATAATATGTTTATCAGGCTTGTTATCGTTTGCTTGCCAGTTATATTTCATATGGTTAAAAAGGACGCTTGTATTCTAGTTTATACGTCTAGTTTATTCCTCTTAATAACTCAACAATTCTAACAACCATCAATTCAGGAAGGCTATGGATAAGGAGTTTCTGTGCACATAGAGCTCCTGGCTTCATCCTGGACCAGGTTGAGTCCGTAGGTGAATGGGCCCTTTGGAATCCATTTGGGTCATACCATTCCTTTCAAATACCTGTATACAAGTCTTTCCACAGACTGCATCTCTGCTCAAAAGCCCAAGATAGATCCCTACTTTTTATTTAGCTCAAGTTTAAAAACCTGAGTCTTTGGCCAGGCATGGTGGCTCACACCTATTATCCCACCATTTTGGGTGGCCAAGGTGGGTGGACTGCTTGAGCCCAAAAGTTTGAGACAAGCTTGGGCAATATAGCAAGACCCCAGCTCTGCCAAAAAAAAAAAAAAAAAAAATAGCTGAGCGTGGTGGTGCACGCCTGTGGTCCCAGCTACTTGGGAAGCTGAGGTGCGAAGATTGTTTGAGTCTGGAGTTCAAGTTTATAGTGAACCATGATCACACCACTGCACTCCAGACTGGGTGACAGAGGGAGACCCTGTCTCAAATAAAACAAAAAACAAATCAACCAACAAAAAACCTGGGTCTGGATTTCAGGCTGGAAATTTCCCCACACTCCCTATGCACCGTAGCTCCCACTGTGTTCACCATGAGATTGCCCCTCTCAGGTTTCATAAAATGAGGCTAAAAGACCTTTCCTTACGTGCTCCTCGCTTGGAATACATTCGTTCTCTTTAGTTTAATAAAATTCTACCCCATTCTTCAAAGTGTAATTCATGTTCCACTTTTTCCAAGAAACCTTGCCTATGGGTCTAGACTGACTTCTCCTTTCACTAAATTCCAGAAACAGGTATGGTCAGTACCACACAATTTTCACTTAATTATACTCCAGTCTTGTGCTAATGTTTAATTGTTCTGTGTGTGTTATTGTTGCCTACCCACTTGTAAGTTCTCTGCAAAAGGTAGAAATAGAATGAAACCACTTATCGGTAAGCTATATAAGGGCCGGCGATGCCTTTTAAGAATTATTTGATGGTCCTAATAGTAACTAGGCACAGAGTAAACCAGTAATAAATATTTCCAATGGATAGGTCTTTATAAGTTGGCAATACATAAGCACAAACAGTTTTTAAACGATTTGTTCATTTAACAGTTTTTTCATTATACACTCTAGGCAAGATTCCAGTTTCCCCTAATAAATTCATGCTAAATAAGCATCCTCATATTCACAGTTTTTAGTTGATATTCAGTTTTTAGTCAGATCTCTGAAACTGATTACTTTGAAAGTATCTTTAATTGTCTCGCCATGTTTTTCAGAACAGCTTTAGCTGCACTATGATCAAACTGTTAAATTGTTTTGATTTCTCAAAATGAAGTTTGCTATTTTGATCTATATGAAGTTCTGAGGAAATGGTTATTGTTTTAAGGTTTATGAAGCTAGGTTAAGGTAATCAGAAACAACTCTGTCAACAATTTTACCAGGCCTCTTTTAAATTGTATCAACCTCATTGGGGTTGTTAGAGTTGATTAACAGATTGAAGAACTTTGTTGTGGGATTTGGGAATTCTGATTCCTAGAGTCTGAAGTTGGAATGGAATCCTATCATGCTCCTGGTACACAATACCTGGCCCAATAGGTAACTATCAATTAAATAAATGATTTTGGCCTACTGCCTGTGAAATTATTCTGCAAAATAGGCAACTACATAAAACAATGTGTTTTTTAATTTAAAAAGAAAGTCCTCAATTCATTTAAAGAGCACCTATGAAAATATACGTATAAAACTTCAAATGGGAATACTATTCTGAAATATAGCAAAGAAAAGACAAGAAATGTAGGTGTGAACATAATGAAAAAGCTGGTAAAGGCAGTGTAAGTTTTAAAGTTTTTACCAGTAAAAAATAATTTGTATTGAACTGGAAGTTTCAAAACTAAAACACTGGAAAATTACTCAAACATCATACTGCTAGAGAGATGAAATAACATTAAATTATCTTCCAAAATCTCTGAATTCAAGAATGACATAGGGATAATCATTTCCAAGAACTTGATTTAAACAAAATAGGGAAACAAGATTCCCTTTGAAACATATTTTCTCAAACCAAAAGGCCTCCATATTACAGCCTCTATTTCTAAAACTTTTGTATTAGGATTTAGAAATATGAAATTTATAATATTGTTTTACATGTAGCAAATCTTTCCCTTTTATTATAACTACTGTTGTAAGGCTTCAATACTCTTTTGTGACCACTTCGCAAAAGGCTTAGTCACTTCAAAGTTAGATGTGCAGACAATTGAGCGCAAATGCTTTATAGTTCTTTTTGTTAAAAGCACATAAACGTGTATGTAAATATTTTAGCTCATACTCACGGTAGCAAAGCCAAATCCACTGAGGTGGTTATTTCTATTGGAGCAAAACTAGTAAGTGACTTTTAAGGTATCAGTTTAATTTTCCTAGGTGGTAAGTAACCCTACTTTAGGTCAAAGTTCATAAGCAGACTGGTAACTAAGATGCTTCCAAGTGACCGCTTTTTGATGAGCGTGTATATTAAGCCACATATTTTCCTTCTCCTGGTCACATACTACATCTCAAGCGATCTAGATAGCTGATGCCCACATGGGTAGGAAGAAGGCAATTTCAACAATTCAATTGTGAAGTCTCATTTCATGCATCTTGGAGAAACCTAAATATGCATGACAATAAAATATCTCACAGAGACGAGAGTTCTTGCCAACAGATTTCTAGTAATGAAATTAAAAGCATATCCTAATCCCTCTGCTAGCTCACAAGAGTAGGCAAATGTCAAAAGCAAAGAAAGGCTTTGTGTTGGAATTGCTATATAATTCTCATGCATACTCTATTTTCAGTTCCCTGGCTGTGAATTTTTCTCCAGTGAAGACTTGAACACACCCTCAGCCTCTCTGGCTTTTTAAGTTTTCACCTCTATGTTTATTCATCTCTCTGTGATGCAAAGAAGTACAGAGAGAACAACTATACTGTGCGCTTTCTTCTCTGATGTGAAGAATATAAATTACAAGAATGAGTGCTGTTTTGAAAAAAGAGTGGTAAACTTTCAAAGTTAGCACTTGGCGAAGAAAAACACGCCTAACTAATCTGAATTCCCCAGCGGAACGTCTTAGGTTTCACAGGTACATTAAAATGCATTAAGAATATTCCGAAGATCTCTTGGCAGTTTTGATTTCAAGATGTTGGAGCAGAATCCTACTATTTCAGGAAAATGCAACAGTTACATTCGAGACTGCAGGAATACAGAATTATGTAAGGCACTGCAGAGTATGTGAGACCAAATGTTTCTGTGAACACCACTCACAATTCAGCATATTGGAACGAGTAAAGAGAGCCTCCTGTTCACCAACAAAGCGCACACGCATGCTAGGGGGACAGGCACAGAGGTGGCTGGCTCACGGCTTTCTCTCTGCCCTTGCAAAGGAGGAGGGGGAAGAAGAGAGAGGGAAGGCAAAGTACCGTCTTGTCCAGGCACTGAAGGCAGTTATAAGGCTTGCAGCAGCAATGGCCCATCCCGGCAGGCTGGCAGGCAAGGGGACCTCCTTCATTCAACGTGTCAGCGGGCAACTCCTAAGCCGAGGTACTGGCACACACGAAAGGGGCGCGCCGCTGGGAGCTGTCACAACTTCCATGTGGTCCCCTCGGCTACCTTATTTCTCCTAAACTTCAGGAATCCAGGAGGCACAGGAATGAGAGGAGGAGGAGGAGAGCAGGGCGGCAGCGATCAGATCTTGCTGCTGCGGGAGGGAGGGCAGGCGGGAGCCAGGAAGGGAGGGGACAGGCAGGAGGGAGGGTCACTTTGCCACTGGAATCCTCAGGGTGAGGCAAGTCAATAGTCGCATAACCACAGGGCATTTACCAATGCCGGCTCCCTAAAAGGACAGCCTGGTCTCCGCCGGGTGCGCGGCCGCTCCCAGCCCTCCCCTGGCGGGGATGCGCCTCCGCACCGCGCAGACACGCCTGGAGAGGACGCAGGAAGCACAAAAGGCGAGCCTGGGCTTCAGAGCACTGCCTGGGGACGCCTGAAAGGGGCTGCCAGCGCTTGGCTCTGCTGCAATCCTAGCTCCTAGTTTTCTGGGAAGTAAAAATATTTATAAACGTGATGTATATGGCCTCTCCTCCCATGAAACTCTTCTCAGAACATTTGTTGCTAATGGGAACCACCAATTTCTCATTTTCTAATTTGCATGCCATGAACAAATTTTTTGCCTTATTTGATGAAATCTTCATATTTAAAATATAACTGTGAAGTCGCTTGCCTAGGCTGACATACACACACCATTCATCTGGCTTGAGTAATTAAAATTGGGGTTTGGGGCAGGTTATTTCTCCTAGGCAAACTGGCATAAAAGCCTTAAAGGACTTGATCTTTCTAGTTTTTCACACAGTTAACAATCAGAAAGGGAAAGTATCAGGGAGCAAAAGTTTGTTTTTTTTTTTTTCTCAAAAAAGACTTGGTATTTAAAAATATATTTATGTAATCCTGAAAGTCAAAGAAGCAAATATTTACATGATTGATTTTATATGCCCTGATACCCCTCAGAGGGGAAATCTTGAAATTTCTCATGTTTAGAAATATACAATTACGTTTTTGCCCACTAAACTGCCTAAGGCTGTAAACAGACAATAGTTGTTAAAACTAGATGATTTTACTAACTTAACTGAGATTTTCCAAGCAGATTTTAATTAAGTAGTATAGGCTCGGAGAAAGGCAAGTACTTAGTGATCAAATAGGAACAGACTGGAATGTTTGCCTTAGACTTGAAAGAATAAATGGAAACCTTTCTTTCAAGCTAGCAGGTAAATTAGCATAATCCTTCAGGAAGGCGATTTGGCTGTACCTATCAAAATATTAAATGTACACATGCCTTGACCCAACATTTGCACGTCTATGCTATAATAATACATACATATACAAGCATGTATGCATAAGGATCTTCAATTCAGCATCGCTGGTAACAGCACAAAAATGGGGAATATTTTAGATTTTCAATGCCTTTCTATTATATGGAGAGATGATATACATTGTTGACTGAGAAAGCAAACTTTTATAAAAAACAAAGCAAACATACACATGTGCATATGTTTGGAGTAAAGCTTTGGAAACAGTCACACATTCATGTAACAGCAGCCAACCCTTGAGGAATGGGAACCAGGAGGGAGTGACTGTCCACTTTTTACCCTCTCATGAGCATGTTTTATTTTTACCGTTTTAAAACAGTGTGCCAGGGAAAAGGCAGGGACCCCCATCTGGGCTCTGTGATGTGAGGTCCAGAGCTGCCTCCCGCTCACTCAGGCTAATGCTCCTTGGCAATGAGCTTGCGCAGACCTCTCAGAGGGAAAGAAGCTCACAGTACCTTAAGCTTGAACCTGTGCTGAAAGCTGTTCCTAGGGCCTTTGAAATCGGTGAGAAAAACTTTATGTTGCAAAAAGTGGTGGCTTAGTATACCCCGACGCTCATAGCAGCATTATTCACAATAGCCAAAAGGTGGAAGCAACCGGAATGTCTACCAACAGATGAATGGCTGAACATAATGTGGTGTGTGCATGCAGCGGAACGTTAGTCAGCCTTAAAAAGGAAGGAAATTCTGACAGGTGCCACATAACACGCCTACCTAATCTGACAGGTGCCACAAAACATGCCCAACTAATCTAAATTCATCTTAGGATGAAACTTGAGGATATCATGTTAAGTGAAATAAGCCAGTCGCAAAAGTACAAATACTGTATGATTCCACTTATATGAAATACCTAGAGTGGTCGAGTTCACAGAGACAGGAAGTGGAATGGTGGTTGCCAGGGGCTGGGGGCAGGGAGAAGTAGGGAACTGCTGAATGAATACAGAGTTTTAGTCTTAGAAGATGAAGAGTTCTGGATTCACACTACAATGCGAATATACAGACTGTTCCCCACTTTGATGGTTCCATTTATGACTTCCACTTTACGATGACGTGACACATTCAGAAGACTCCTTGACTTACGATGGAGCTATAGCAGGATAAATCCCTGGTAAATTGAAAATACCGTTAAGTTGAAAGTGCACTGTCGTAACCCCGTTGTAAGCTGAGGATCATGTGTACTTAACGATAAACTGTACACTAAAAAATAGTTAAGATGGGGAATTTTTTGTTATATTTTATCACAGTGTTTTTTTTTTGTTTGTTTTTTGTTTTTGAGATGGAGTCTCACTCTGCATCCAGGCTGGAGTGCAGTGGCGCGATCTCGGCTCACTGCCAGCTCCGCCTCCCAGGTTCACGCCATTCTCCTGCCTCAGCCTCCCGAGTAGCTGGGACTACAGGCACCCGCCACCACGCCCGGCTAATTTTTTGTAGTTCTAGTAGAGACAGGGTTTCACTGTGTTAGCCAGGATGGTCTTGATCTCCTGACCTCATGATCTGCCCACCTCGGCCTCCCAAAGTGCTGGGATTACAGGCATGAGCCACCGCACACAGTTTTTCTAAAAGAGAAGTGGTAGCTTGCATTTACCTGGAGGCAACAGCTCCTGAGCTGCAGGTGTGGATTAAATCAAGACAGAGCAAAGCCCTATTGTGGACAGAGCCAGGCGGGGTGGGAAGGCCGCAAAGCTAAGCACCCTACATTGATTTAAAGAATGCTTTCTTCCAGCTCAGTTCTTCCTGAAGATAGGTCCTCTTAGGAAACAGTTTTATTCTAAATTAGAGGTTAGAGTGCACCATACTAGAAAATGACTTCGTATTCTTAGGAGATGTACGAGAGCTCTTGCTAACCACTTGCTCCCAGGAGATTAGTGTGAGACTGGAGGAGCTACACAGAGGCCGTTTTCAGCTTCTCTTCTAGGGCACAGAGGGCACTGAAGGGCATGGCACTTCCGTAGTCCAGTCCTTCCTACATTGTTGAAATCGTACATGTACTATGATCTCAGTGCACACGACCTAGATTTTGAGAAATGTATTCATGTTCTAGAATTGTGCCTTGTTTAGTTTACATGTTACAAAAATTTCAAACATATTGAAAAATAGAGCTAAATACCAAAGGTCTTCACATCCCTATTTCCAGGTTCAACAGTCATCAAAGGTGTGAGCACACTTGTTTCATCTATCGTTTTTTGTTTTTATTTTTTTACTTTTTCTTCATATACCCATCACCCCACTTCAGCAATTACCAAGACTGTTACCTTATTCTCACTTGTGTCTTGTCTTTCTTTTTTCTTTGTTAAAGTATTTCTTTCCTTTTTTTTTTTTTTTTTTCTGTTTTTTGGTTTGTTTTTTTGTTGAGACAGAGTCTCACTCTGTCACCCAGGCTGGAGTGCAGTGGTGCCATCTCAGCTCAATGCAAACTCCGCCTCCCAGGTTCAAGCAATTCTACTGTTTCAGCCTCCCAAGTAGCTGGGATTACAGGTGCAGGCCATCACGCCCAGCTAATTTTTGTACTTTAGTAGAGACGGGGTTTCACTATGTTGGCCAGGCTGGGCTCAAACTCCTGACCTCAAGTGATTTGCCTGCCTTGGCCTCCCAAAGTGCTGGGATTACAGGTGTGAGCCGCTGCTGCACCCGGTCTGTTATAATATTTCTATGGTAAAGTATTGCTAAGCAAAACCCTACATGCTTTAGTATGCATTGCTAAAAATTATGAACATTTTCTTACATAACCACAATGCCATTAAAACAAGTGACAATAATTCCTTGGTATCCAATACCCAGCTCATAAAAAAAATTTTGCTGGTTTCTAAAAAAAAAAAAAAAATTTTTTTTCTGGTTTCTTTGTTTGAATCAGGATTCAAACTAGGTCCGTGTATTACATCAGCTTTTAAGTATCTTTGGTCTCCTATGAACAGCAATCCCCACCCCTCCCTCTCCTTTCACTGCCATGCCACTGACTTGCTCAGAAACTGGGTCAGCCACCCTGTCGAATGTCCTACATGCTGGATGTGCCTCTTTGTGTCTTTGTAATGTCACTTCACCTGTTCCTGCATCCCTTTAAGCGAAATTTAGCTCTCAAATCTGGGTTAGATTCAAGTTCAGTTTTGGGGATAACATCTCAGAGGTGATGCTGTGCGCTTCATGTTGCATTCCGTCGGGAAGCACACCACGTCTGGGTGTTCCAATTTTAGTGAGCTACAGTGGATCAGGATGTGATAGCCTCATCTCCATTGTAAAGTTTCCCATCAGCCTTTCATATAATGGATTCATTTGTTAATAATTATTACCTGAATCAATTATACCACTGGGGACTGCAATACAATGTTCTGGTTATTTTTGTCTTTTTGCATTTATTAGATGGAATTTTTATATAAAATTTTTTTTTCTTCAACTGGGGTGACTTTCTTTGATATACATTTTTTAATTGATACATATTTATACATATTTATGGGGTACATGTTATATTTTCACACATGCATACAATATGTAATAATCAAATTGGGGTAATTAGGACATCCATCATTGCAAACATTTATCATTTCCTTGTGTTAGGAACATTCCAAATCTTATCTTGTAGCTATTTTGAAATATACAATACATTATTGTTAGCCGCGCATGGTGGCTCACACCTATGATCCCAACACTTATGGGGGCCAAGGTGGGCAGATCACTTTGAGGTCAGGAATTTGATACCAGCCTAGCCAACATGGTGAAGCCCCATCTCTACTAAAAAAAAAAAACAAAACCAAAAAACCAAAAAACAAAAATTAGCTGGGCATGTGGCAGGCACCTGTAATCCCAGCTATTCAGGTGGCTGAGGCAGGAGAATCCCTTGAACCCGGGAGCCAGAGGTTGCAGTGAGTCGAGATTGTGTCACTGCATTCTAGCCTGGGCGACAAAAGCGAGACTCCGTCTCAAAAAAAAAAAACAACAAAATACTATTAATTATAGTCACCCTACTGTGCTATCGAACACTAGAACTTATTCTAACTAACTATATGTTTGTACAACTAGGGCAATTTTAATTTCCTGCAATACAGTTTGTACAGGAAGGACAGGATAAATGCCTAATCATTACCTTTTAAGTGCCAATTTCCTGAATAAAGACTTGGTGTGGAAATGGTACCCAGTGAGGCTGTTGTTGAGATGTTTCCTCTCACCTTTTAGAAACATCATTATAAATTATAAACTCATGTTTTTATTTTGACATATACAATATGTTTTAGTCCATTGCACTAATTACCGTTTTTAGATGCTCAGTGTATCCCCCCTTTGGCCTGCAGCCCTTCTTTTTGGCCCCTCTGTCCTTTTGGCACAACTCACTTGTCTACCTTCCTTGCTTCCTGACACAAGATATCCTAGGCTCATCTTGTGTATTTCCTCCTCCAGTTGTGGAGTCATCTATCCTTGCTAAGAGCCCTAGTTCCGTCTGGGAATGACAATTAGGTACCACAAGCAATGGGTGCTGTTTCTTGTCTTTTTAGAGCCACATGAAGGGAGCGAGATTTCCTTTGAAGGAAGTGAGGCTTCCCACAGACAAAATGTCCTTTGAAGAAGTCACTGAAGAAATCAGCATGGGGCCTTGGGCTGGGGTGAGAAGGAAGCAACTCCTTCTCTTGGAGCTTTCAGAGGCTGGGGCCTAAATTCCAGGTAAAGGAAAAATGCTCAGAGAAATTCATTTTGAGGGAGATAAACTGGTCCTGATAATATGGCGGCCAGCTACAGGCCAGATAGGGAGGTCCCCTCTGAATAAAAATTCTCCAGGGACTCACCCAAATGCTTGGATACCTGAAGAAAGAATAAACTGAAAGGCAAACACAATGAAGGTTTAGATTGTTGTAATTTGCCATAAAAAGAAACCATGGGCCGGGCGCAGTGACTCACGCCTGTAATCCCAGCACTTCGGGAGGCCAAGGCAGGTATCACCTGAGGTCAGGAGTTTGAGACCAGGCTGGCCAATGTGGTGAAACCCTGTCTCTACTAAAAATTGTAATCCCAGTTACCCGGGAGGCTGAGGCAGGAGAATCGCTTGAACCCAGGAGGCGGAGATTGCAGTGAGCTGAGATCACGCCACTGCACTCCAGCCCCGGCAACAGAGCGAGACACTGTCTCAAAAAAAAAAAACAAAACAAACAAACAAACAAAAAACCATGATCTCACAGGCTCATGAAATTTGGGACATTTTGGCTCCCAATATTTAAAAAAGTTTGAGGTGATTTTTACTCCTGGCATATTTTCTTGCATTGAAGTAGCAACAAACATTTAGAAAAGTCATAGGAAAGCCATAGGTGGGTCTCCTTGGAGAAAACTTTATGAACACTGTTTTTTGGAGCAATAACTAATGATAAGCATTACCTGATTGACAACAGATGCCCGGCCCTGTGCTTACGGCTTGCGCACTGTATCTCACGTAACTCTTACAAAACTGTGAGATAAGCACTATTATCATCTCCATTTTACAGATGAGTAAATGAGGCTCTGAGGTTGCACAACCTGTCAGGTGTACACAAAGCCAGGAAGTGATTATGTGGGGTCATGAACTCAGGTCTAACTCTAAAGCTTATGTCTTAAGCCACTGTGCTTTACTAACTGCATTGTAATTTGGAAGCCTTTCATCTACAAGGCCTATAGAACTTCAGGCTTGTGTGATAACCTGGATAAGGAATCCAGGCATAGGAAAATGTAAAAGGAAATTCAAACATATAAATGGAATTGCCCCACATTTTTCTATCTTAGAGCAAGAGCCTCTATTTCAATGCTTTATAAAAAGTACATTTACAAACAAATATACAAACAACTTAAAAACTGACATAGTAGAAACATGCAGGTCAATGTTAAAATGTTCAATTTTATTAGTTCTATTTCTTTGTCTTCCTTAAACTTGGAATTCCTTTCCCTCCCCTGTCCTCCGTCATGCTAGTCAGGCTCAAGTTTCCTTGGCTTAAACTCTGCTCCCCAGTACTCCTTAGCACCACCTCACCTCCTCCAGGGCTCTGCCCAACCCTCCAATTTGGAGTGAATTCCCTCTTTCTCTGGGATTTCATGCATTCCATATGCTCTTGCCCCAGGATTTCCTGCCCGATATCATAATGATTGTTTACCTTTGTCTTCTACAAAGTGTCACAGCCTCCTTGCTATGCCACACTCATGTTTACACCCAGGATACCTGGAATCTGCCTCGAAGATAGGTCTCCATAAACATTTCCTAGGGCAATGCAGGATAGGACCTTGAAGGAGTCAAAGCCAATGGTAGCTCTGTGGCAGAGGCATTTTGGTGTTCTATGCAGTTTGTGAACCTTGGTACCATTTGCAGGAGGTCAAAGAGTTAAAAACTATATCGCAGTCTCACTATTTATTTCAAGAGAAAACCACGAAAAATGATCATGAAAGAGTCTCTTACAGGTTGTCAAGGCAACCATCTGTTTATTTGGGTTCCTCCATCCAGACCCCTCCTTTTTCCATGCATCTAAAGTATGAGCAGGAGCTCTAGGGCTGGATCTTAGCAAAGGGGACTGCCAGGGCCAGGAAAATATGCGTATTACCAAACACAATCCATCTAGATTTTAAAGAGGTGAGAATAGGCTGCAGAGGGAAAAAAGAAAACAGAAATCTTTAAACTGGGAATGACGGGTGGTTATGATCATCCACACACAGACAAGAGATATTCTGAAGCACCTTTGATGTAATAACCAGGATTTAGAAAATTAAGAGAGAAAAAAGAAGAGAGAAATGGCATATGTGTTTTTGTTCTGAGATATGTTCTCAGATACTTGTCAAAAGAGAACTAAAAAATTTCACTTTTCTATAATACCCAAATAGGAAGGCTGCTACTGATGGAAGATAATCTTTTTTTTTTTTTTCTTGTCTGTTAGTCTTTGACAGTACCCTTTTTTTCCCTTTTAAGTCAGTGACTAGGATGATTGCAGGAGAGGCAGCCTCCTTAAGTTTCTGTATATTCAGAGGAGCTGACTACTCTCATAAGAGAAGTGAAATTCAAAATTATCTTTACTAGCTGGATAAATACGTTGGACAATATTGGATAATTGATAGGTAAAATCGGATAGAGGGATGGGAAGCAGCTGGCAGAGCCCCCAAGTGCATCTGTCTATTTGACATATGTTAGACAGAAAGGATGATCGCAGTGAACCATAAGCTGAAAATCAACAAACAATGTGACTGTTGCTATAAAGAAAGAATGGAGGCTGGGTGCAGTGGCTCACGCTTGTAATCCCAGCACTTTGGGAGGCCGAGGCAGGTGATCACTTGAGGTCAGGAGCTTGAGACCAGCCTGGCCAACATGGTGAAACCCTCTCTCTACTAAAAATACAAAAATTAGCCAGGTGTGGTGGTGGGTGCCTGAAATCCCAGCTACTTGGGAGGCTGAGGCAGGAGAATCGCTTGAACCCAAGAGGCAGAGCTTGCAGTGAGCTGAGATCGCACCATTGCACTCTGGCCTGGGTGACAGGGTGAGACTCTACCTCAAAAAAAAAAAAAAAAAGAAAGAAAGAAAAGAAAAGAAAGAAAGAAAAGAAAAGAAAGAAAGAATGGAAGAAAAAAAGAGCAGTTTCAACATAGATATCAGATAGATTTCAGTTCAATTTTCAGCTGGGTGATTTTGGGTAGGTTACTTAACTCTCTCAGAGCCTCAGTTTTCTTCTCTATAAGATGGAGGTAAAACTAGTATATAAGGTTTCTGGAACAGTTCTCTAATTTGATTAAATTTGAAGATGCTAATGATTCTATTTCCAGTAGAAAAGAGAGCATTGATAGTCCACAGCTGAACTGTTTATGGAAAGATGCAAAATATCAGCACTGGATACTCCTTATTAGCCACTTATAAGAAGCAAGGCTGCCTCTGTATATGACAGTTTCAATTTTTTTTTACATTAATGAACATACTGATATTGGCTGGTTGCTCCTAATGTCACTAGACACAGTAGTACAAGAAAAGGATGAGCTCAGGGATTCAAATTCCCAGCTCAAGTATTGCCTAAAGAACCTAAGCTCTTCTACATGTGTCCTGAAGAAGACCCTTATCCTTTTAACTGCAGGGCTGACATTGCTGAAACTCAAACAAAAAATTTCATTCTGCCACTGGCTGAATGACAACACAAGTTGAACCCCAGCTACAGTAGCTATTGTCTACCGTTAAAGTGAAAGCACTGCTTTGGAAAGAATGGGAGCCCGTGAACTGGGATGGAGACATGTGGGAAGGCTCTGATGAAACCGAGGACATGGAGTCCCTACATTCTGTTGAGTGTTCTTTGCCAGTGTTCTTTGCCAGTGGAAGAGGTCTCCTCAGCCTTGGCAGAATTGGTCTCCCCATCTCCAATGGAAGTGGCCTCCCTAACCCCAGAGGAAACGACCTTCTCACCGTCAGTGGTATCAACCTCTCCACCTCCAGCCTGTCCACCTCTGTTCTGAGTGAATTAACCCTGCACTACTTGAGGAAACTGTAATGGTCTCTCTTGAGGCAGGTGCTGTGCAAGACAACATCCACTCTCCCCAGGATCCACCCTGCCACTCCTCTTTGCTTCTAGACCTATAATGAGACTTGAGTCCCAGCAGGTGACTAAAGTTGAGGTACAATGTATGACCCATGAGGGGCATGACATTCCAAAGGAACTACTTGATTTTTCTAACTTATACAGGCAGAACTCCAAGGAACATGTATAAAGATGTACACTAAGTGTAAGGAATAATGGTGGAAGAAACATAAAGTTGGGTCAGGCTGAATTTACTGATATGGGCTCACTAAGCAAAGATTCTGCATTTAATGTTGCAGTTTCAGGAGTCCAAAAGGGTTCTAACAGTTTGCCTGGCTGAAACACAGACCAAAAGGTAGCCCATAGTGAGTGAACTGAACGTGCTGGCCATGCCTTGGTTTAATGTAGAGGAAGGGATTCAAAAGCTGAGAGAGACTGGCATGTCAGAATGGATTTGTCACTTGAGACCTACCCACCCACACGGGGAGGGTCTAGAAGGCAGACCTTTCACCACGACTGTGAGAAATACATTTGTGAAGGGAGCTCGAACATCTTAGAAGAACTCTGTGATCCTTCTTCTCTGTAAGTCAGACCTCACAGTCACTGGACTGGGAAACCTAAATGCAGCAGGGGTAACTGAACCCCAGGGAAGCAGGGGCCAGGTGGTGGCACTCAACTGCTAAAGGCAAGATAGGTATGGTTACTGTCGTAGACAGCAGAGTCCAAACAGCAATCAGAATAGTCTAACTTATGCAGAACTATGGAAGCTGGCTAGCTGATCATGATATTCCTAGAAGTGAAATAGATACGAAGCCAATTAAATTCTTAGTTGATCCGTATGAGCAGAAAAGTTCTGGGTCAAGTGAACAAAGTCTAACCTTAACCGTAAAAACAGAGAGTCATGGCCACTCAATTAATTCCCAGACTTGGGCCAGTTTACAGACTCAGAATTCTTTGAATGAAGGGGAAGCTGGATATCCTTGAGGAAATCCCTTCCTCAAGGACCCCAATACACTACTGAAAATTTCAACTGAAAAATGTAATCTTTTTTCCAGCCTCTGCCAAAGGGACCTATTCCTTTTTACCGAGGTAATTGTTCACTGGGGGAAAAGAAATAATCATATTTTTCAGGGATTATTGGACACTAGCTCTAAACTGACACTAATTCCAGGAGCCCCCAAACATCCTGTGGCCTACCAGTTAGAGCAGGGGCTTACGGAGGTCAGGTGATCAACAGAGTTTTAGCTCAGGTCAGGAAATGTAGGCAAGACAAAAAGAGCACCAAAAAATTGAAAGATACAAATCCCTTGTTCCAGTCACCCCCCAACTTCACTAAAAAGTCTGGACTTTGTTCCATGACAAAAGGCACCAAATTAGGAATCTTAAAAAGCAGCCTAATACTAAAAAAATAAATGAAAAAAACCGGAATAAACAGATACAGAGTTATTACAAAGAACTAGAAAATAAGATCCAACACATCTCAACTGTTGAAAACTTTTTCCAAGAAAACAGCCATGAAGCAAGAACATTCAAAATGAGTTAAATGTACTAACACTGGCATTTGGGATATGAAGAAAGATCTTGAATAAAAAATACAAAATGAAGAATAGAAATGGACAAAGAACAAAAATATACTAAAGAGTTGATTAATTTAGGAAAGCAATGAAAGAAAATAACAAAGTTATCTCAAAAATGAAGATTAAATTACAAGGTGCCCAGAGTAAGATAAACTAACATGAAAATTTACTAAGGGGCATTTTAAAAGGTAGGAAAACCATCAAGAACATAAAGATGAGAAAAATAAAAGAATATCAAAGGTCACAGGGAAAACAGAGAAAATGGAAAACAGATAAAGAAGGATTAATACATAATTAGACTATCTGAAAAGAAAAAAATAAAACAATACTGATATAGTTTGGATTTCACCCTCTCTAAATCTCCTGTTGAAATGTGGTCCCCAGTGTTAAAGATGGGGCCCCGGTAGAAGGCGTGTGGGTCATGGGGGCGAATCTCTCATGAATGGCTTGGAGCCCTCCCCATGGCAAGGAGTTTGCATAGAGCTGGTTGTTTAATGAGCCTGCACCTCACCCTTCTCTCTCTTGCCCCCTTTCTCTCCATGTGATGCACTGGCTCCCCCTTCACCTTCTACTGTGATTGTAAGCTTCCTGAGGTCCTCACCCAAAGCCAAACAGATGCAGGCACCACGTCTGTACAATCTGCAGAACTGTGAGCCATAAGCCTCTCAATTAGAAATTATCCAGCCTCAGGCATTCCTTTACAGCAATGCAAAATGGACCAATACAAATGCTTGAGACTATAATATAAGCAAACTTTCCAGATCATTGAAACTTACTATTGAAAGGGTCCACCTGGTACTTGGGAAAGTTAACCCAGAGTTAGCAACTCTAAGACTTATTAAACCTGTTAGAATTCAGAGACTGAAAACAAAACAAAACAAAACCTCTAGGCAAATAGGTCACTTAATTACAAGGGCAAAAGTATTAGATCTTCAAAGCAAGACAACAACAGAACAGTATTTTAAAACCAAAAGACAAAAAACAGCTCAATGAAAGAAAATGTGAATCTTCATTTTATATAAAGTTAAGTTGTCCCAAGTATCAAGGCTATTGAAAAAGTGTGGAACACACAAAACCTTAGGGAATCTTGAAACTGAGTTTTTTCTTGAGGAATTGGATAGTGTATGAGTTTTATTCACCTAATAAGTGACTGGAAATTTTTCAGCAAAATGACTGATACTAGCATATATATATATGCTATATATATTATATATATATCAGCAAAAGGACTGATATTAGCATATATATGATAATATATAGCATATATGTATGCTATATACATATAATTGTAGATCTAAGACAAAAAGTCAAAATGAAGGTTGAAGACTAATGTACAAATGCTATATGTCTTGACAAATAGAAATAATGCAATTAAAAACTGGCTAAGGGATGGAAGACAGAATAAAGAGAGTAAAATAAGTTTACTGGCTGTTGTAGAGGCAACAGGTGGGAGTTGAAGATACAATTAAAAACTGGTGGCTGGGCATAATGGCTCACACCTGTAATTCCAGCACTTTGGGAGGCCAAAGCGAGTGGATCACCTGAGGTCAAGAGTTCAAGACCAGTCTGGCCAACATGGTGAAACCCCATCTCTACTAAAAATACAAAACAAAAAACAAACAAACAAAAAAATTAGCGGGTGTGGTGGTGAGTGCCTGTAATCCCGGCTACTCGGGAGGCTGAGGCAGGAGAATCACTTGATAGAGGTTGCAGTCAGCTGAGATCATGCCACTGCACTCCAGCCTGGGTGACAACAGCAAAACTCTGTCTCACAATAAAATGAAATAAAATCTGGCAAGTAGGTGGTCAAAGGTTAACTAAGAAAATGGGACAATGGACATTAAAAAAAGGTGCAAATATAAAAACCACTAGAACAACAACAACAACAAACTTCTTAAATTTCATTTTTCATAATTGAAGAGTAAAGCATATAAAAGAAACACAAGAAATATGACAGGCCGGGCGCGGTGGCTCAAGCCTGTAATCCCAGCACTTTGGGAGGCCGAGACAGGCGGATCACGAGGTCAGGAGATCGAGACCATCCTGGCTAACACGGTGAAACCCCGTCTCTACTAAAAAGTACAAAAAACTAGCCGGGCGAGGTGGCGAGCGCCTGTAGTCCCAGCTACTCGGGAGGCTGAGCCAGGAGAATGGCGTAAACCCGGGAGGCGGAGCTTGCAGTGAGCAGAGATCCGGCCACCGCACTCCAGCCTGGGTGTCAGAGCGAGACTCGGTCTCAAAAAAAAAAAAAAAAAAAAAAAAAAAAAAAAGAAATATGACATTATATATATATATATATAATTATAAAACATTATGATAGACCCAGACCAAACATATCAGCCATATCAATAAATCTAATGAACTAAAATCACCAATGGAAAGAAACACATTTTCAGTTCGGCTCACAATGTAAAAGACTCAGCTATGTACAACATCCAAGATATATAAAACAAAGTGAATAAGAAGGCAAACTATAAATGGATAGATAAAGAAATTCCAGGAAAATGGAAACAACAAGAAAGCAGAGGTAGCAATCTGATATCCAACAAATAAGGATTCAAGACTAAAAGTGTTAAACACAACAAAAATTAGCACCCTTTAATGCTAATAGCCAAAATAATGATGAAGACATAACACTTATAAATATTCATGCTCCAAAAAACACAGCAGCCAACTTTATGAAGGAGTTTTTCTACTCTTGGTTCAAAATGGATAAAGTGGATTAAGAAACATTCAACATAATCCATTATGTAAATCTTATAGCTGTATATTGAACTTTATACTTTCGTAATAGTGAATATACCTGTTTATCAAGTGCCTTGAAACCATTTATCAAAATTGATCACAAAGAAAATATTAGTAAGTTCCATGAGTTAGAAATATTACAAACAACACGCTGAACACAATGCAAAAAGGAAAAAAGAAATTATTAATGAAAACTAAAAACAAAAAGATCTTCCACGTGAAAAATTTAGGAAGCCTCCTATTAAACAACTCTTGAGTGAAAGAGAAAATACAAACTGAAATTAAATAATTTCTTAAAAAAACAAAAAAACCCAAAAAACCCCCAAAATCAAACATATAGGACACATTTAAAGCATGTGTCAGAGGAAAATTCATAGAATGAAACATTTTCATAAGTAAAAAATAAAGAAGTAAATAAATGACTTAAATACCTAGTTAAAAAACTAGAATACAACAAAGTGAACCAAAAGGAAGCAATTAGAAGGAAATAAAGATAAAAGCAGAAATTAATAAAGTAGAGAATAGAAAACCAGTGGACTTACGTGAAAAACATTAACAAAATAGCAACTGCTAACCACCCTGAACAGGGAAAAAGAACACAAATAAAAAAATTATAAATGACAAAGGAAAATAGAAAATAATTAACAACCATAAGATATATTTGAAATTTTGTATTAAATAAAGACATAGGTTCCCAAAATTGAGCCCATCAGAGAAAGTTTAAATAAAGCAAATTTCCCATAATATACAAAAACAATTATTAAACAACTACTGCATACAAAAAACATCAGGCCCAAATATTTTCACTACAGTCTTCTACCAAACCTTCAAAGATGCGATAGTTCCAGTGTTCTATAAATTGCCCTTGAGTTTTAAAAATGCAGAAGGCAAAATAATGTTCCCCTTCCCCTAAAAGACACCCATGTCTCAATCCCCAGAACCTATAAGTATGTTATATTGTACACCAAAGAGGAATTAAAACTGCAGAAAAAATTAAGGTTCTGATTAGCTGATTAGCTGAATTTACCTAGGGAGATTATCCTGGATTATCAAAGTGGGCCCCATGTCATTGTAATAGTCCTTAAATATAGAAGAGGGAAGGAAAGAGTCAGTGTCAGAGACATGTAATATGAGAAAAACTCAACTGCTGCTGGCTTTGAAGATGGAATTGGGCCATGAGTCCAAGAATACGGGTAGCCTGTGAAGCTAGTAAAGATGAGAAAGTGGATTTTCCCTCAGAGCCTTCAGAAATGAATGCAACTTGCTAATACATGACATGATCATAGCTCAGCATAACCCTGAACTCCTGGGCTCAAGCAATCCTCCTGCCTCAGCCTCCTGAGTAGCTAGAACTACAGTCACAAGCCACCATGCCCGGCTAATTTTTAAAAACTTTTTGAAGAGACAGGGTCTCGCTGTGTTACCTAGGCTGGTCTTGAAGTCCTATGCTCAAGCAATCCTCCTGTCTCAGCCTCCCAAAGCTCTGGGAATTACAGGTATGAGTCACTGTACTTGGCCTTCCTTATTCTTTTAATAATTAAGTATGACCTAATTTTGATACCTAAGCCTGATGAAACTCTACAAAAAGAGTAGAAAAAAGGAAAACTGGAGAAATCTCACTCATGAATACAGGTACAAAGGACTATATCACAGCAAACACAATCTAACACCATAGAATGGAAATCATACACTGTGACCAGTTGGTACTTACACCAGTATTTTAAGGTTGGTTCCATATTAGAAAACCAATACCGATAGATCTAAGGGGAAAAATATTATTATCTCCATAGATGCTGACAAAGTCTTCAACAAAAATTTGATATCCATTCCAGTTAACAGCATTCAAGAAAATCGGAATTGAAGTGTTTTCTTAACTTGATAAAACACCTTAACCTGATAAAAATCCTTAGTTCCAAAGCCACTATTTTACTGAATGTGTAAACAACAGAAGAATTTCCATTCAAATCAGGAACAAAGCAAGGATTCCTACTGTCTCCACCACTATTCATGTTATACTAGTGGTATCAGCCAATGAAATTAGAAAAGAGAAATTAATTAGAGGCATAAGATTTGGTAGAAAAGTAAAACAGTCTCTATTTTTACATAATATGATAATGTAACTAGAAAGCCCTACAAATCAACAATGATAAAACTGACTCAAACAGTATAATAATTCCATAAGGTAGCAAAATACAAAAGTAACAAAAATCAATAGTCTTCATATGCACAAACACGAACTATTTAGAGAACGCAATGGAAAAGAAAGTCCAATTTAGAAAAGCAGCAAAGAATATTAAATACACAGGAAGAAGCTCATCAAAAATATGCAAAACCTCTCTCTGAGGAAAACTTTAAATGAGTCTGAAAAGACAAAAAAGTAGACTTAGACAAATGGATGGAAATCATTTCCTGTTCTTGGAAAGATGACTCAGCATCACAAATAAAGATGTCAGTTCTCACCAGGCTAAATAAGTTTCATGTAATCTCTGCGAAAATACCAACAAATCTGTGGTTTATGGAGTCAGACACATTGATACTAAAGTTCATTTGGCAAAAGCAACACACATGCAAGAATATCCAGAAAAATTAAGGAAAATTTGTGCAGGGGGTCTCGACCTAGCAGACATTAAAACATACCACAAGGCCTCTATAATTAAAACACTGTGGTACTGGCTTATGTGTATACCATAGACCGGTGGAATAGAACAGAAAGCTCAGAAATAGACCTAAGGACATATGGAAATTTATTATAAGATAAAGCTGGCATTTTAAATCACTGAGACAAAAATAAACATTTTAATAAGTAGTGCAGGGTAGCCATTTGAATAAAGATAAAATTAGGTCTACATCACACCCTGTGCCCCAGAATAAACTCCAAATAGATAAGGGATCTAAATTTCAAAATAAAACCATGCAAGTACCAAAAACAAAACAAAACTCCCCAAAACCATGAGTTAATTTCTCTTTTAACAATAGTGTGGGGTTGGGCGCAGTGGCTCATGCCTGTGAGCGTGAACCAGCACTTTCGGAAGCCAACGCGGGTGGATCACCTGAGGTCAGGAGTTCCACACCAGCCGGGCCAACATGGAGAAACTCCATCCATGCTAAAATTACAAAAATTAGCTGGGTGTGGTGGCATGTTCCTGTAGCCCCAGCTACTCTGGAGGCTGAAGCACAAGAATTGCTTGAACCCGGGAGGCAGAGGCTGCAGTAAGCCGAGATCGCACCACTGCACTCCAGCCTGGGCAACAGGGTAAGACTCTGTCTCAAAACAAACAAACAAATAAACAAACAAAACCAACAGCATGGGAATGACTTTCTAACTATGACTAAAAAAACGAATATGCATTATAAAATAAATGTGACTATGTAATTTTTTATAAGTTTGGATGATGAAAATTACCATAGACATAGTCAAAAAATAACTGACTAACTAGGAGAAAATGTTTGCACCATGTATCATAGATAAAGGGGTAATATCTGTAATATATAAAAAACTCTTTCAAAATGACAAAACCAAGGATCAAAAACCCAACAGAAAAATCAACGACTTACAAGAAATATAAAATGACCCTTAAACATATAAAAATTGTTCTAAGTTTCATATAACTAGAAAAATACAAACTAAAACAACATTGAGATACCATTTCTCACCTATTTGGCTACAATTAAAAACTATAGCCCACGTACAGTGGCTCACACCTGTAATCCCACAACTTTGGGAGGCCGAGGCAGGCAGATCACCTCAGGTCAGGAGTTCAAGACCAGCCTGGCCAACATGGTAAAACTCCATCTCTACTAAAAATACAAAAATATTAGTCAGTCATGGTGGTGGGCACTTGTAATCCCAGCTACTTGGGAGGCTGAGGCATGAGAATCACTTGAACCCGGGAGGCGGAGGTTGCAGTGAGCTGAGACGGTGCCATTGCACTCCAGCTTGGGCAACAAGAATGGAACTCTGTCTCAAAAAAAAAAAAAAAAAAAGAAAAGAAAAGAAAAGTACAACAGCATATTCAATGGGCAAGGGTTTGAGGAAATAGTCTTATATGTGGTGTGAATGCAAACTGGTTCAAGTTTTTGTAGGTGAATTTGGCAAAATCTAATAAAACTATACATGTACTTTCTTTTTAATCTAGAAATTGCATATCTAGGATTTTACCCTGAAGATATATCTTTAACAATGCACAAGGTCATTCATTACAGCATTTATAATTACAAAATATGAAAAACCAACCTAAATGCCCTTTCCTAGGAGAATGGTTCCACAACTTATGGTATAGTCACTCAATGGAGTACTATGGTTGTTAAAAAAAAAAAAAAAAGAAGAATGAAGAAAATGTCCATGAACTTATCTGGCATGATTTCCAGAGTATATTGTAAAGCGAAGAAGACAGGATGCAAAATAATATTTACACTGTAGTATCCTATCTTTTGTGTAAGAAAGAGCATAAGGAAATAAACATGAATCTGCTCCTTTGGATAGCAGGGATAGACCAACTAATCCCACCACAAGGGGGTTGGTGAGAATGAAACAGAAACAATAGGGGAACCAATGTGTCACATACTCATCAAAGTAATCACTAAAAATCAACCCAGATGTGTGGGGAATCCAAAAGGGAATAAAATGCATCTAACTTTTGTTTTTTAAAAACAAATGGAATTACATTAACAACACTGAAGAAAATGGGGAAGAAAAAAATTAACCTAAGTAACTTTGGAAACCAGTATCTTAACTACATAGCATATGAGGCTAAAACAATAAGAACTACACACAAATGGGTGAATAATTTGGTTTTCTGTTTTGTTTTGAGACAGTCTCACTCTGTCCCCCAGGCTGGAGTGCAGTGGCGCGATCTCAGCTCACTGCAACCTCTGCCTCCCGGGTTCAAACAATTCTCTTGCCTCGGCCTCCTGAGTAACCGAGATTATAGGCGCCACCACGCCTGGCTAATTTTTATATTTTTAGTAGAGACAGGGTTTCCCATATTGGCCAGGCTGATCTTGAACTCCTGACCTCAAGTGATTTGCCTGCCTTGGCCTCCCAAAGTTCTGGGATTACAGGCATGAGCCACCATGCCCAGCTACAAGTGGGTGAACAATTGAAACTACTTTGTGCTTAGTTTAGGATAGAGCAAAAAAGTATATTGTGTGTAAAAACAGCCATGTTTTTCATTGTTGGAGAAAGAAGTGTTTCTCACTGCTGACAAATTGAGTTAAAAATAAGCAAAGGGGACACTAGAATAAACACTGTGGTGTTGGATTGGAATTCAAGGTCTCAATATGAACTCATGTTTTTAGTATATATACAAGTAGAAAGATACACATGTGTAGAAACTTGCTAAATGACATAGATTGCACTGCACACAAATGAGAAAAGGATGGGCTATTCAATAAATGAGGCTAGGACAATGGTTATCTATATGAAAACAAAAGTAATGATCTACCTCACCCTATAACAAAAACTATTTCCAGTTATATTAAAAACTTAAACATGGGCTGGGTGTGGTGGCTCACACCTGTAATTCCAGCCCTTTGGATGGTCAAGTGGGGAGGATCACCTGAGCTCAGGAGTTCAAGACAAGCCTGGGCAACATAGCAAGACCTCAATCTCTACTACAAATAAAAAAAATTTAGCTGAGCATGGTGGCCTGCGCCCATAGTCCCTGCTACTCAGGAGGCTGGGGTGGGAGGATCGCTTGAGCCCAGGAGATGGAGGCCACAGCGAGCTATGATTGCACCATGGCACTCCAGCCTGGGCAACTCAGCAAGACCCTGTGTCAAAAAAATTCTTTTTGGCTGGGTGCGGTGGCTCATGCCTGCAGTCCCAGCACTTTGGGAGGCTGAGGTGGGCAGATCACAAGGTCAGGAGATCGAGACCATCCTGGCTAACACAGTGAAATCCCATCTCTACTAAAAAAAAAATACAAAAATTTAGCTGGCCGTGGTGGCGGGCACCTGTAGTCCCAGCTACTCGGGAGACTGAGGCAGGAGAATGGCGTGAACTCAGGAGGCGGAACTTGCAGTGAGCAGAGACCATGCACCACTGCACTCCAGCCTGGCTGACAGAGCGAGACTCTGTTTTAAAAAAAAAGAAAAGAAAAGAAAAGAAAATTAACATGAAATTAAACATGTTAAAACATTAAAAAATATTATAACAAAATATCATTATGCCCTTTTTAGGGAGGGTGTTTTTTAAATCAAGACACAAGAAAAGCACAAGCAATAAAGAAAAATAATGATACATTTGACACCCCTTAAAATTAGAAGTTTGGTTTAGAAAAGACACTAAAAATGAAGTGGTAAGTCACAAACTGGAAGAAAATGATTGTAATATATATAATCCACAAATAAACTAGTATCCAGATTGTAAGAACTATTTCTAATTGGTAAGATAAAGATAACATGATAGAAAAAAGAACAAAGGATATGAAAAAGCAATTCTCAGAAGAAAGGCAAATAATCCATAAACATACAAAACATAGTCAATTCTTAAATAATAATTGGTTAAATGCAAATAAAAGCCACAATATGACACCAATTCACACCAACAGACTGGCAAAAGTTAGGGTCTGATGATATCTCAGTTGGCTAGCATGTGGAGTAAGGGTACATTCATATATAGCTGGTAGAAGTATAAATTAGAACAATCAGGGCTGGGCGTGGTGGCTTATGCCTGTAATCCCAGCACTTTGGGAGGCCGAGGTGGGTGAATCACTTGGGGTCAGGAATTGGAGACCAGCCTGGCCAACATGGTGAAAACTCCAGCTCTACTAAAAAAACAAAAAGTTAGCTGGGTGTGGTGGCAGGTGCCTGTTATCCCAGCTACTTGGGAGGCTGAGGCAGGAGAATCCCTTGAACCTGGGAGGCAGAGGCTGCAGGGAGCCGAGATCGCGTCATTGCACTTCAGCCTGGGCAATAAGAGCGAAACTCCATCTCTAAATAAATAAATAAGTACAATCACTCTGGAGAATAATGTGGTAATGTAAGAAAACTGAAGCTATCGTCACACTTTGAATCAGTATTTCCACGTCTAAATACATACTTTAGAAAGAAACTTTTGCATAGGTGCACAATTTGACATGTTTAAAAACGTTCAGGCCAGGCGCGGTGGCTCACCCCTGTAATCCCAGCACTTTGGGAGGCCAGGGCATGCGGATCACGAGGTCAGGAGATCGAGACCATCCTGGCTAACACAGTGAAACCCTGTCTCTACTAAAAAATACAAAAAAATTAGCCAGGCGTTGTGGCGGGCACCTCTAGTCCCAGCTACGCGGGAGGTTGAGGCAGGAGAATGGTGTAAACCCAGGAGGCAGAGCTTGCAGTGAGCTGAGATCGCACCACTGCACTCCAGCACTCCAGTCTGGGTGACAGAGCGAGACTCTGTCTCAAAAAAAAAAAAAAAAAAAAAAAAAAAAACAATTCAGCTCATTTTTAATAGTGAAAACCCAAATAATCTAAATGTCTTTTATTTATTTATTTATTTTTGAGATGGCGTCTCGCTCTGTTGCCCAGGCTGGAGTACCATGGCATAATCTCAGCTCACTGCAACCCCTGCCTCCGGTGTTCAAGCAATTCTCCTGCCTCAGCCTCTAGAGTAGCTGGGATTACAGGCGCCCACCATCAGGCCTAGCTAATTTTTGTATTTTTAGTAGACACAAGGTTTCACCATGTTGGCCAGGCTGGTCTCAAACTTCTGACCTCAAGTGATCACCCGCTTCGGCCTCCCAAAGTGCTGGGATTACAGGTGTCAGCCACTGTGCCTGGCCTAAATGTCTTTCAGTTAAATACTGGATACCTAAATTACGGCATATTGATACAGTGAAACATACAGCAGAGAAAACGGATGAATCAGATCTAAATGTATCAACCTGGAAACATTTCAAAGATATAAGTTTATATGTAGGATGATGCTAACAGCATGATATTTATATAGAGTAAAAATAGGCAAATACCTATACTTTTCTATGTTATCAATATTTATCTGGTAAAAATACAAAAACATTCTTGGGAATGCAGCAGCTGGCCTTCAAGATGGCCCCAGTAATTTCTACCTTCTGGTATTACACACCTGGTGTGGTCCTGTCTCACACCATATGAGGTTTGGTCTGTGTCATCAGTAGTATATAGCGGAAGTGATGGTATGTCACTTCCAAGTTAGGTTAGAAGACCTGTGGCTTCCATCCTAAGCATCTCATTCTCATTCTCCCTCTGATATGTTGCTGGGGGTGCAGTGTGGGTGGGGGAAGCCCTAGGGAAAGCCCATGGGGTGAGGAATTGAAGCCTCCAGTCCACAGCCAGCAAGGATCTGACATCTGCCAACAGGTGAGTGAACTTGGAGGAGAATTCTCCAGTCCCAGTCCAGCTTTGACGTGACTGCAGCTTCTGACAACAGCCTGACCTTGTAAGCAATCCTGAGCCAGAACTGCCAGCTTCTCCTGGCTAAGTTTCTCCCAGATACCCGATCCTCAGTAGGGTGATAAATGCTTGTTGTTCTCAGCTGCTCAGCTGGGGGTAATTTGTTATACAACAATAGATAACTAAGACAGGGTAGGTTTCTTCTTGTAAGGGACGGTCACAGGATCACGGAGAGGTGCACAGTGGGCTATACCTCTGTCTGAAATATGTTATTTTAAAAATAAAAGATCTAAAGCAAATATGGCAAGATGTTAAGGCTTATTAAACATAGTTAAGGCCAGGCGCGGTGACTCACGCCTGTAATCCCAGCACTGTAGGAGGCTGAGGCGGGCGGATCATGTGAGGTCAGGAGTTTGAGACCAGCCTGGCCAACGTGGCGCAACCCCCTCTCAACTAAAAATACAAAAATTAGTCAGGCGTGGTGGCGGGCACCTGTAATCCCAGCTACTCCAGAGGCTGAGGCAGAAGAATCGCTTAAACCCGGGAGGCGGAGGTTGTAGTGAGCTGAGATCGCACCACTGCACTCCAACCAGGATGACAGGCGAGACTCAGTCTCCAAAAACAAACAAACAAACAAACAAAAAGTAGTTAATTAGCCCATGTTCATCATAACGTAATTCTTTATAATTTTATGCCTGTTTGGAGTATCTCAGACACAGAAGATCAGAGCTTCGCAAGTGTTGCATCTCGCTGGTAGCAAGACATTCTCCACTGCCGTGGCAAACGTGCAGTGGGCGACTCCGCTCTCTCACTAGCGAACATGCCAAGTCTTTTCTGAAAGGGTTCTTACGTCATTTACACTGAATTAAAATACAGAACTTCAGAAGCTGACTTTTATTGAGTGGGCTGTGCTATGTAATTTGGATTTCCATTACAATAAATGAGAAACTGTACTTGACTTCATCTTTTTATTTAAAAATTGTGATGCCTATAAACTTTCTAAAAACCATCATATTTGGAGAGTAAAGAAGTCAAAAACAGGTTGTCGACATGATTGAAAGTTGAAAAATGTTGTTTAGTTTCCAGTAAAACGATTTAATTAAGAAGCAAATCAAAATCCTCAAGCCATAGCTATTTAACATGATTATACGTGCTGATTATTCAAATTCGAAATTCGTTACTGGCAAATTCTCCAAGGACATTAAGTTACTCCTCAGTGGCAGAAGAACAGGGGATTCGACTCTTTCATTGAATGGCTGGATTATTTTCTTTTCCAGGGCATAGGAAAGCAGCAGATTAACTGGTCAGTATGTAAAGAAAGATCAGGCATACTTTAGCTCTACAACCAATACAGGAAAGGTGAACAGTAAGAAGGACTTCTTGAGGCTTACTAACTATCCCTAAAATTAAATAAAAAGAACTTGCCGTTGCTGCACGTCTCCAGTGTCCCCTCTTTTATGTGAGGATGTGAGGGTCCCAGGAGAATGGTTTTCAAACAGAGCAGAAGGAAACCCAGCTTTCCTGTTTTTCAGTTTAGCTTATTAAGTTTAGCTCAGAACACTACTTGGAGCCTATCTTCTTTTTGGCAACTAAACCACACTTTTGTCTCATTTATTTTATCATGAGGCGAAGCTCTCTAGGGTAAGGGATAAAGCACATCTTTACCCTTTATGCCTCTTCATTCGGTTTATACTTCGTGTTTAAGCTCTAGAGGTAGTTCAGGAAGGCAGGGGCTGACTCGTGTGTGTACAAGACTGACCAGTTAGGTGACCTCGGTTTGAGGAAAATAAGCCAAGTCCACCTGTGGCTCTAAGAGCAATGTTAAAATTGTATCTGTGGAGAGGGATGTGGTTAGGGAGAAGACAGGGGCAAATACTGCTCTTGAATCTCAAGTCAAGGAGCTTGCCCTTTATTTTGTCGACCCCGTGAGGCTGGCAAGCTGCATGAAGCCATTCTCCCGCCTCAGCCCCACGAGTAGCTGGGATTACAGGCACCCACCACCACGCCCTGTTCACTTTTCGTTTTTGTTTTTTCGAGACAGGGTCTCACTCTATTATTCACACTGGAGTGTGGTGGCGCAATCACAGATCACTGCAGCCTCCACCTCTCCAGGCTCAGGTGATCCTCCTACCTCAGCCTCCCGAGTAGGAGGCTGGGACTACAGGCATGCACCACCACACTCGGCTAATTTTTGTATTTTTTTTGTAGAGATGGAGTTTTACCAGGCTGGCTAGGCTGGTTGCTGGAAGATCTTTAATAGGGAAGGGACATGGTCAGATTGGTGTTTTAGGCAGTACCTTCTCTGAAGCAACCAAGACTTGAAACCATTGTAGTAGATAGATGTAGTGAATAGAGTATAGATGGAGTGTCCTGGAAGGATAAATACACGTATATACACATTTATATATATATATATACACACACAAAGACGGGAATATAATATATATATATATATATATACACAAAGACGGGAAAAATATGAGGAAGAGTAAGGAAGGCAGGAGAAACCAGATAGATAGGTAGGTAGGGAGAGAGAGAGGGAGAGAGAGAGGGAGAGAGAGAGGGAGAGAGAGAGGGGGAGAGAGAGGGGGAGACAGAGAGAGAGAATAAGGAATTGGCTTACATAATTACAGAAGCTGAGAACTTCCAAGATTTGAAGTCAGCAAGCTGAAGACCCAAGAGCACTGATGGTGTAGCTCCAGGCTGCAACTGGTATACTGAAGACTCAGCGAGAACTGACGTTTCATATGAGCCAGCAAGCAGGAAAAACAAAATCAATGTCCCAGCTCACAGGCAGTCAGGTAGGAGCAGTTCTCTCTTCCTCAGCCTTTTTGTTCTCTTAGGGCCTTCAACTAATAGGATGAGGGTCACTCACATTTAGAAGGGAAATCAGTTTTACTCCACCAAATCATATGTTCATCTCATCTGGATACACCCTCATAGACACAACATGAATAACGTTTGACCAAATGTCTGAGCACCCACAGCCTCATCCAAATGCACAAAATTAGCCATCACAGAGCATTCCTAGTTTCCTGGTTTCAGTGACCATGGTGCCAAAATACAAAGATTAACTCAGATGCAGGGTGCACAGGGCTTGGAGAGGGAAGGGAGACAAGATTGGAGTAGGTTTATAGCGTGAGAAGGAATCAGGAGGGAAAGAGCTGCTGAAGAAACACACAAGAGGAGTGGTAATGGAACAGGGACCCGAAAGTAATGGCCAGGAATTCTTATCAAGGTACAAGTCTGTGTGCACAGGGCTGGGGGCAAGGGGAAGATATTATACTTAATTTGAATTGGAGGATAGGGCTATTTATCCTTTAAGACGAGTGAGAAACAAGTGAGATGGGCTGAGGACATGCATCTAATTTCCCTTCTTCCCTCCTGAAGTTCAGTCTTAAGATTTTAAGTATTGGGGCTGGGCACAGTGGCTCACGCCTGTAATCCCAGCACCTTGGGAGGCTGAGGAGGGCAGTTCACAAGGTCAGGAGATCGAGACCATCCTGGGCAACATGGTGAAACCGTGTCTCTACTAAAGATACAAAAATTAGCTGGGTGTGGTGGCGGGTGCCTGTAATCCCAGCTACTCGGGAGGCTGAGGCAGGAGAATCGCTTGAACCCAGGAGGTGGAGGTTGTAGTGAGCTGAGATTGTGCCACTGCACTCCAGCCTGAGCAGCAGAGCAAGACTCTGTCTCAAAAAATAAATACATAAATAAAAAGATCGTAAGTGTATATTGGAAGAAAATACAGAGAAGTGAAAAAATAGTAGTGCAGACCAACCTCATGGAGAACTGGAATATTATAAGGAGACAAAATAGCTCTGGCAGCTTAATAATATGAATGATTCAAGCAGGGGCCATGGTGAGTTCATCCTCCTCCAGCAACAGGTGTTCCTTGCTTCCCGCCCCTGCAACTCTGCCATCGGCATGATTCAGCTTCTTCCTGTATCTTCTATTTGTTTTTCTAAGGCTGCTGCCCACTATTATCTCTGTTGTCTTTTATCTCTTGTGTTTTACGCTTATCATGAATTTTACTGCCTCTTGGCTTTTGCTTACTGCTTTCTCTTTCTCAGCTTCTGGCTCTACTACCATCTGCTAACACTCTACATCTGAAAAACAAAGTCCCTAAGAGAGAAGCTCTGCTTGGTTCAAGCAGGCACTCTCCAGTACAGACCATGCTATCTGGTAGAGTTCTTGTCTCAACTGTAGGTCAAATTTGTAGAGCCTAGGGTGGTGGGGTCTGGGGACTAAGCACAGTGACGTAATCAAAGGGCACTCAAAGATCACAGGTGACTCTCCTATATAGATAGTTGTGGACAGAGAGTTGAAAGGAGTAACAAATCTGTACACAGACTTCATATCCAGAAATATGCAGAATTCATATGAAAAAAGCACGAATATGTATATATACACCCATATATATTATGTATACAAGTGTGTGTACACATACACACACACAATTCAAGTATTGAGTAAATGAGGTAATGCCATTTCTTGTTCCTGATTCAAAGCTGCCAATTGTCTCCAAATCAACATACAAATCCAGTGCAATTAAAATTTAAATCTCAATGAGCTTTTCTTTCAAACTTGACAGGTTGTTTTCACACGTCAACTGGAGGAGAAAATGTATGAGAATATTTATGAAAATGTTTCAAAAATAACAATGGTAAGGAGCAAACACTTCACATAGATAATTTTGTTATAAACCATAGTGGATAAAACTATGGGGTTCTGGTACAGATATAAACAAGCTGATCCATGGAACAAAAAAGAGCCAGAAACAGAACCGTTCATATTTTGGAACTTAATGCTATAATAAGAATGGCACTCCAAATCCATGGGGGATGCCAGAGTATTCAATCAGTGGTGCTGAGACAGCAGCCTACTTATGCGAAAAAAAAAGGTAAACCCTCTATCTCAAGTCATGCACCAAAAAACATTTCATATAGGGCTAAAATGTAAACATAAAAACGAAAACTTTTGCGGTATCAGAGGCAAATATCTAAGAGTATCATAATCTTTGGGAGGACCTAAGTATGAATCAAACCCATAAGACATAAAGGGTACAGTCATAGATTTCACTACATAAAAAGTAAAATCTTATATATGTTAAAAGACAGCATGATCAAAGTAAAAAATCTATAAAGAAAAGATCTGTGGCTGAGCGTGGTAGCTCACAACAGTAATCTCAGCACTTTGGGCGGCCGAGGCGGGTGGATCACCTGAGGCTGGTGGATCACCTGAGGCCAGGAGTTTGAGACCAGCCTGGCCAACAAGGTGAGACCTGTCTCTACTAAAAATGTAAAAATTAGCCAGTCACGGCAGTGTGTGCCTGTAGTCCCAGGTATTCAGGAGGCTGAGGCAGGAGAATTGCTGGAACCTGGAAGGTGGAGTTTGCAGTGAGCTGAGACTGTACCACTGCACTCCAGCCTGGGTTGCAGAGCAAGACTCCATCTCAAAAAAAAAAGAGGAGGGGGGCGCCCAAGATGGTGGAATAGGAACAGCTCCAGCCTCCAGCTCCCAGCGTGAGTGACACAGAAGACAGGTGATTTCTGCATTTTCAACTGAGGTGCAGACTGACACCTCACACCTCACACGGCTGGGTACACCTCTGAGACGAAGCTTCCAGAGCAAGAATTAGACAGCAACAATGCTGTTCAGCAATACTCTATCTTCTGCAGCCTCTGCTGCTGATACCCAGGCAAACAGGGTCTGGGGTGGACCTCAAGCAAACTCCAACAGACCTGCAGCCGAGGGTCCTGACTGTTAGAAGGAAAACTAACAAACAGAAAGGACACCCACACCAAAATCCCATCAGTACATCATCATCATCAAAGACCAAAGGCATACAAAACCACAAAGATGGGGGAAAAGCAGTGGAGAAAAGCTGGAAATTCAAAAAAGCAGAGCACATCTCCCCCTCCAAAGGAACGCAGCTCATCGCCAGCAACAGAACAAAGCTGGACAGAGAATGACTTTGACAAGCTGAGAGAAGATGGCTTCAGTTGATCAAACTTCTCAGAGCTAAAGGAGGAACTACGTAACCAGTGCAAAGAAACTAAAAACCTTGAAAAAAGAATGGAAGAATGAATAAGTAGAATAACCAATGCAGAGAAGTCCATAAACTAACTGATAGAGATGAAAACCATGACACAAGAACTACGTGACAAATGCACAAGCTTCAGTAACCGACTCGATCAACTGGAAGAAAATCAGTGATTGAAGATCAAATGAATGAAATGAAACGAGAAGAGAAGTTCAGAGAAAAAAGAGTAAAGAAATGAACAAAGCCTCCAAGAAATATGGGATTATGTGAAAAGACCAAATCTACGTCTGATTGGTGTGCCTGAAAGTGACGGGGAGAATGGAACCAAGTTGGAAAACACTCTGCAGGATATTATCCAGGAGAACTTCCCCAACCTAGCAAGGCAGGCCAACATTCAAATTCAGGAAACACAAAGAATGCCACAAAGATACTCCTTGAGAAGAGCAACTCCAAGACACATAATTGTCAGATTCACCAAATTGAAATGAAGGAAAAAAATGTTAAGGGCAGTCAGAGAGAAAGGTCGGGTTACCCACAAAGGGAAGCCTATCAGACTAATAGCAGATCTCTCGGCAGAAACTCTCCAAGCCAGAAGAGAGTGGGGCCAAAATTCAACATTCTTAAAGAAAAGAATTTTCAACCCAGAATATCATATCCAGCCAAACTAAGTTTCATAAGTGAATGAGAAATAAAATTCTTTACAGACAAGCAAATGCTTAGAGATTTTGTCACCACCAGGCCTGCCCTACAAGAGATCCTGAAGGAAGCACTAAACACGGAAAAGAACAACTGGTACCAGCCATTGCAAAAACATACCAAATTGTAAAGACCATCGAAGCTAGGAAGAAACTGCATCAACTAACAAGTAAAATAACCAGCTAACATCATAATGACAGGATCAAGTTCACACATAACAATATTAACCTTAAATGTAAATGGACTAAATGGTCCAATTAAAAGGCACAGACTAGCAAATTGGATAAAGAGTCAAGACTCATCAGTGTGCTATATTCAGGAGACCCATCTCACATACAGAGACACACATAGGCTCAAAATAAAAGGATGGAGGAAGATGTACCAAGCAAATGGAAAACAAAAAAAGGCAGGGGTTGCAATCCTAGTCTCTGATAAAACAGACTTTAAACCAACAAAGATCAGAAGAGACAAAGAAGGCCATTACATAATGGTAAAGAGATCAATTCAACAAGAAGAGCTAACTATCCTAAATATATATGCACTCAATACATGAGCACCCAGATTCATAAAGCAAGTCCTTAGAGACTTACAAAGAGACTTAGACTCCCATACAATAATAATGGGAGACTTTAACACCCCACTATCAACATTAGACAGAACAACGAGACAGAAAGTTAACAAGGATATCCAGGAATTGAACTCAACTCTGCACCAAGTGGACCTAACAGACATCTACAGAACTCTCTACCCCAAATCAACAGAATATACACTCTTCTCAGCACCACAACACACTTATCCAAAATTGACCACATAGTTGGAAGTAAAGCACTCCTCAGCATATGTAAAAGAACAGAAATTATAACAAACTGTCTCTCAGACCACAGTGCAATAAAACTAGAACTCAGGACTGAGAAACTCAATGAAAACCGCTCGACTACATGGAAACTGAACAACCTGCTCCTGAATGACTACTGGGTACATAACGAAATGAAGGCAGAAATAAAGATGTTCTTTGAAACCAATGATAACAAAGATACAACATACCAGAATCTCTGGGACACATTTAAAGCAGTGTGTATAGGGAAATTTATAGCACTAAATGCCCAGAAGAGAAAGCAGGAAAGATCTAAAATTGACACCCTAACATCACAATTAAAAGAACTAGAGAAGCAAGAGCAAACACATTCGAAAGCTAGCAGAAGGCAAGAAATAACTAAGATCAGAGCAGAACTGAAGGAGATAGAGAGACAAAAAACTCTTCAAAAAATCAATGAATCAAAGAGCTGGTTTTTTGAAAAGATTAACAAAATTGATTGACCACTAGCAAGACTGATAAGGAAGAAGTGAGAGAAGAATCAAATAGATGCAATAAAAAATGATAAAGGGGATATCACCACCGACCCCACAGAAATACAAACTACCATCAGAGAATACTATAAACACCTCTATGCAAATAAACTAGAAAACCTAGAAGAAATGGATAAATTCCTGGACACATACACTCTCCCAAGACTAAACCAGGAAGAAGTTGAATCCCTGAATAGACCAATAGCAGGTTCTGAAATTGAGGCAATAATTAGTAGCCTACCAACCAAAACAAGTCCAGGACCAGACAGATTCACAGCCGAATTCTACTAGAGGTACAAGGAGGAGCTGGTACCATTCCTTCTGAAACTATTCCCATCAATAGAAAAAGAGAGAATCCTCCCTAACTCATTTTATGAGGCCAGCATCATCCTGATACCAAAGCCTGGCAGAGACACAACAACAACAAAGAGAATTTTAAACCAATATCCCTGATGAACATTGATGCAAAAATCCTCACTGCAATACTGGCAAACCGAATCCAGCAGCACATCAAAAAGTTTATCCACCATGATTAAGTGGGCTTCATCCCTGGGATGCAAGGCTGGCTCAACATATGCAAATCAATAAATGTAATCCAGCATATAAACAGAACCAGAGACAAAAACCACATGATTATCTCAATAGATGCAGAAAAGGCCTTTGACAAAATTCAACAGCCCTTCATGCTAAAAACTCTCAATAAATTCGGTATTGATGGAACAAATCTCAAAATAATAAGAGCTATTTATGACAAACCCACAGCCAATATCATACTGAATGGGCAAAAACTGGAAGCATTCCCTTTGAAAACTGGCCCAAGACAGGGATGCCCTCTCTCACCACTCCTATTCAACATAGTGGTGGAAGTTCTGGCTAGGGCAATCCAGCAAGAGAAAGAAAGAAAGGGTATTCAATTAGGAAAAGAAGAAGTCAAATTGTCCCTGTTTGCAGATGACGTGATTGTATATTTAGAAAACCCCACTGTCTCAGCCCAAAATCTCCTTAAGCTGATAAGCAACTTCAGCAAAGTCTCAGGACACAAAATCAATGTACAAAAATCACAAGCATTCTTATACACCAGTAACAAACAGAGATCCAAATCATGAATGAACTCCCATTCAAAACTGCTTTAAAGAGAATAAAATAGCTAGGAATCCAACTTACAAGGGATGTGAAGGATCCCCTCAAGGAGAACTACAAACCACTGCTCAGTGAAATAAAAGAGGACACAAACAAATGGAAGAACATACCATGCTCATGGATAGGAAGAATCAATATTGTGAAAATGGCCATACTGCCCAAGGTAATTTACAGATTCAACGCAATCCCCATTAAGCTACCAATGACTTTCTTTACAGAATTGGAAAAAACTGCTTTAAAGTTCATATGGAACCAAAAAAGACCCTGCATTGCCAGGACAATCCTAAGCCAAAAGAACAAAGCTGGAGGCATCACGCTACCTGACTTCAAACTATACTACAAGGCTACAGTAACAAAAACAGCATGGTACTGGTACCAAAACAGAGATGTACACCAATGGAACAGAACAGAGTCCTCAGAAATAATACCACACATCTACAGCCATCTGATCTTTGACAAACCTGAGAAAAACAAGAAATGGGGAAAGGATTCCCTATTTAATAAATGGTGCTGGGAAAATTGGCTAGCCATAAGTAGAAAGCTGAAACTGGATCCTTTCCTTACTCCTTATACGAAAATTAATTCAAGATGGATTAGAGACTTAAATGTTAGACCTAAAACCATAAAAACTCCAGAAGAAAACCTAGGTAATACCATTCAGGACATAGGCATGGGCAAGGACTTCATGTCTAAAACACCAAAAGCAATGGCAACAAAAGCCAAAATTGACAAATGGGATCTAATTAAACTAAAGAGCTTCTGCATAGGAAAAGAAAGTACCATCAGAGTGAACAGGCAACCGACAGAATGGGAGAAAACTTTTGCAATCTACTCATCTGACAAAGGGCTAATATCCAGAACCTACAAAGAACTCAAACAAATTTACAAGAAAAAAACAAACAACTCCATCAAAAAGTGGGCAAAGGATATGAACAGACACTTCTCAAAAGAAGACATTTATACAGCCAACAGACACATGAAAAAATGCTCGTCATCACTCGCCATCAGAGAAATGCAAATAACAACCACAATAAGATACCATCTCACACCAGTTAGAATGGCAATCATTAAAAAGTCAGGAAACAACAGGTGCTGGAGAGGATGTGGAGAAATAGGAACGCTATTACACTGTTGGTGGGACTGTAAACTAGTCCAGCCATTGTGGAAGACAGTGCAGTAATTCCTCAAGGATCTAGAACTAGAAATCCCATTTGACCCTGCCATCCCATTACTGGGTATATACCCAAAGGATTATAAATCATGCTGCTATAAAGACACATGCACACGTATGTTTGTTGTGGCACTATTCACAATAGCAAAGACTTGGAATCAACCCAAATGTCCATCAGTGACAGACTGGATTAAGAAAATGTGGCACATATACACCATGGAATACTATGCAGCCATAAAAAGGGATGAGTTCGTGTCCTTTGTAGGGACATGGATGCAGCTGGAAACCATCATTCTCAGCAAACCATCTCAAGAACAGAAAACCAAACACCGCATGTTCTCAGTCATAGGTGGGAATTGAATGAGATCACTTGGACACAGGAAGGGGAACATCACACACCGGGACCTATTGTGGGGAGCGGGGAGCGGGGAGCGGGGAGGGATAGCATTAGGAGATATACCTAATGGAAATGAGGAGTTAATGGGTGCAGCACACCAACATGGCACATGTATACATATGCAACAAACCTGCATGTTGTGCACATGTACCCTAGAACTTAAAGTATAATTTAAAAAAAAAGAAAGAGAAAAGAAAATATTTGTAACACATAAGATAGACACAACACTAGGCTCTCTAATATGTAATTTATTACAAATCAATATGGAAAAGACGAACAACTTGAGGAGGAAAGAATAAGCAGGGGATGGGGAAGTGCTTTCTCTCTTTGGAGAATAGCATAGTGCAAAGATTTGACATTCTTAAAAAGTGTAACTTTCACAGGTTCTAATGATTAGGGGGAAAATGTATACCTGTATACACTCTGCCAAATTACCATGTGTATCCTTGAACTCCTAAACATATTTCCTGGGGAGAGGGTTTGCTAAAAGCACAGGAATGAACAGCTAATGACACTTTGGTTATTAACCCTGGCTATTGTTGACATAGGGCCATCTGATGACCCTCTATTCAGTACACGAAGGGAACAAAGGCCAGATGTGAGAGATTCCAGAATAGATTATTGTCTTCTTTGATTAGACATTCAGTGTTTTAAATCTGTTGAGCAAATGTCATGGTAAGTGGATACGCGATCTCATCTTTTCCAGAACTTCAGGTCTTTATAAATCCACAATTTCTGTGCTGCTTAGAGATGCTCTTAAGATCTCAACTGATTCATAAATTCTGCGAGGGCAAAGTTCCATCTTTATTTCTTCTTCATTGCCTCCCACCATGTCACTGGAGTTCTTCACGCATGCTGTACACATGCTGACCACTTATACAGATACATGTGTAACTAAACATGGAGATACATATTCATTTCCAGATGCAACATTCCTTCTATCTCGGACCTTCTGTCTGAGATTATTTTCCTCATTTTCAAGTTCCTTTAAGGAGAGTGTGTGGGTGGGCAAATCTTTAAATCTTTGTCTAAAAAATCTCTTGATTTGTGAAAGCTGGTTTCACCGGAAGTCCTATTACAGACTGGTAGTTACTTTTCCCCACCATCCTCTGCCTTCCATTGTTATTGGTAAGGCATTCATTCACAGCATTCATTCTCAGCCTACCTGTTTCTCCTTTTGCAGATACTCCTTTGCTATGACTGCTATACAAGCCTTCTGTTTGTCTTTCATGTTCTGCAATTTCACCACACTGGTTAGGTATGAACTTCTCTTTATTCACCTTGTTTCATTATTCCTTTTTAAGTCTGAGGATTCATGCTATTTATGAGTTTCCTATTGATTTGTTTATGGCTTTAATTTTCATTTGTTTGCCATTTGTTCTCCTTTGGGTTTTACTTATTAATTCTGAAAAATTCTTAGTCCCTATTGCTTTTAATAATGCCTCTTCCAATTCTCTCTGTTCTTTTTTTCTGGAACTTTCATACATTGGCCCACTTCATTCTCTCCTTGGAGTTTCTTAACATCTTCGATATTTTTCCTTTCTTGGTGTTTCCGGGTTACACTTTGGGTAATTTCTTCAAATGTTCGGTTCATGAATTATCTATTCTGTAACTGAGCTCCATTAAGTTTTGATTTCAGTTTTATTTCCAAGTTCTTGAATTTCTAATCCTTTGATAACTTTTGATAATCTTTGAACCATACTTTGGATTCCTTCTGTCAGAGGTGTTTGAACCAGGGCAACCGCATCTTCAACAGGAGATGGATAAATGAGGCTGAGACCTACTGGGCTGCATTCCCAGACGGTTAAAGCATTCTAAGTCACAGGACGAGACAGGAGGTCGGCACAAGATACAGGTAATAAAGACGATGCTGATAAAACAGGTTGCAGTAAAGAACCTGGCCAAGACCCACCAAAACCAAGATATCGATGAGAGTGTCCTTTGGTCGTCCTTGCTGCTACACTGTCATCAGCACCATGACAGTTTACAAATGCCACAGCAATGTCAGGAAGTTACTCTACATGATCTAAAAAAGGGAAGCATGAATAATCCACCTCTCATTTAGCATAACATCAAGAAATAACCATAAAAATGAGCAACCAGCAGCCCTCGGGGCTGCTCTGTCTATGGAATAGCCATTCTTTCATTCCTCTACTTTCTTAACAAACTTGCTTTCACTTTACTGTATGGACTCGCCCTGAATCCTTTTTTGTGCAAGATCCAAGAATCCTCTCTTGGGTTCTTGGGGATCTGGACCCCTTTCCTATAATACTTCTGTTTGTAAAAACCCATATTATAGATCCTTATTTTGAACACCATTTATGATAATTCTAATCTCAGAAGTCTTCTGTCTGTGGTTCTGTCATTGTCTCTACTGACTCTAATGTTGGACTGTTTGTGTGTGTTGTGTGTGTGTTTTGTGATTTTTTTTTAAAAAAAGTGTGCTTCTCTTTTCAGCACTTTATGTGTAGGAACCCTTTGAGGTCTGGTTGGAGAATGCATTCCTCTGGGAGCTTTTCCTTTTATTTCTTCTGCAGTAGTACTTCAGGTCCAAGTTCATTTCCAATTTAAATTCTTTGCTTTTCATTTTCAGACCAGGCAAATAGTAGAATGAGAGACATCTGGGCTGGGCAGTGGACACAGATTATCAGGAGAAACTCTTAATTTTTCTTTTTTTTTCGACACAGTCTCACTCTGTTGCCCAGGCTGGAGAGCAGTGGCATGATCTCTGCTCCCTGCAACCTCCACCTCCTGGGTTCAAGCAATTCTCCCTGCCTCAGCCTCCCAAGTAGCTGGGATTACAGGTGCCCGCCACCACGCCTGGCTAATTTTTGTAGAGATGAGGTTTTGCCATGTTGGCCAGGCTGGTCTCAAACTCCTGACCTCAGGTGGTCCATCCGCCTCAGCTGCCCAAAGTGCTGGGATTACAGGCATGAGCCACCATGCCTGGCCCTTTTTCTTTGCTTCAGCATGACCTTTTAAATTTTATTTTGAAATTATAAGTCATATCAAACACACAGAGAAGTATAGTAAGTAATATAACAGATACGTGTATTTACAATACCAAGATAAAACAGATGGTTTTTGCTCTGTTTGTTTACAATTCTCTTTCTAATTATTTTATGATTCTCTGTTTTATGGAAAAACATACATGTCAATTCATATTAACAAAATACAACAATCATGTTCAAAGACTGAAATGTAAAAGAATATAATGACTTTACTCTAATATATATTAAACAAACCTGGTTTAATTTATAAAGAGGATTACTGGTTTGAGTCAGGGTGCACAGGAAAAGGTAAGCATTTGGAATACTTGTGGAGAGAAATAGGAAGGAAATGACAAAAATAAATAAAAGGGTTGATAAAGAGCTCTGAGAGCTCAACTGTGATTGGAGGCACAGGTCGGGAATGGCTGACAATGGTGGGTACCCACACTGCAGTGTCCACCTATGAACGGGGTTCTGCTTTGTGGGTCCAGCAGAAGGACAAAAAGTTAGGAAACCTACCAGTACAGTAATTCACAGCAGTGCTTCTCAGATTTAGTGTGGATACAAATCACCTGGCGCTCTTGCTAGAATGCAGATTCTGATTGACTGAGCCTAGGATGGGGCCTGAGACCATACATTTCCAAAATGTTCTCAGACATCGCCAATGCTGCTGGTTTGGAGACTCCCCCTGGAGTAGCCAAGTGGTACTGGTTATGGGGGGAATGAGATAAGAAGGGTCTTGGCACAGTAGAATAAAATAGAGGCGCCAAGGAACTGGAAGTAGGTCTGTACACATTGAAGAGGGACTGCAGGAGGAAGGGATGAGAGCTGGGCAAAGAAAAAAGAGTGGTAGAGAGCAAGGCCTGATAGCTTAGAGCATCTGTTGTAGGGCAGGTCTGGGTTAAGACAGAATCTAGCCCACAACTTCCGGAGTGGCTGGTCAAGTGGAGCTGTAAAGGGATCTGGAGTTAGGAAGGTCCAGGATTGGACGGTCAGTTGTCAGTTGTTGGTTGGGCTGACAATCTAGTAAAACCTACAGTCTTTTTGATATGGTCCAAACAGCCCTGCCATTTCCCTATCCTGCTTCCCTTACTCCCTTATAGGTTTTCCTAGAGCACAACTCCCCAATAATTCATGTGCTGCAAGATCCCTGTCTCGGACTCTGCCTCTAAGGAAGTTCATATGAGGGATGAGGAACCCATAGGCAAGGGAGGAAGGCTGTCTATTATTTGATGGCCAGGGACTGCAGGGATGAAGACCATGTTTCAATGTCACTGGCCTCAAGTATCCTAACTGGATGTTAAAAGCAACAGTAAGGTTGCCCCCATGGTCCTGGCTCACAGTGGGCTGAACAAGGATGAAAACCTTGTTTCGCTCCCTTGTTACTGGCTTATTAGCACCCCAGAAGTATCTGATTTAGGGAATTGCAGACATGCAGTTACATAATCGGGGTAAATATTTTTGACAGGAGGTGCTACAAGTTCCCTAAGCCCCACTACACGCTAAGAATGCAGTGGACTTTGATTCCCTTCTTATATTCCAAGCAGGCAGAATAGCAGCTACTCAATAAATCCTAATGAATTTAATTTTATTAAAAATGTAAGTCCCTACCAAGCACTGTGGTAGTCACAATCCTAATTCCTAATATTACATTTTTGGATGTATGTTATAAATCATTCTTTTCAAGGCATGAATTTATTCAACACATATTATTAAATGCTCACTATACGCCAGGCACTAGTCTAGGCTCAGCTGATTGTGACTCTGGGGTTTTTTTTCAACACAGCACTTACCTCTATATATTTAAATGCCAGAAAACTGAAAAAATACATACAAGGAATTATTACATATTAATTATATGTTCAGTATGTTGGTGCTTTTGAATGTTTGCATGTCTTGGGAGGTGGCACTCTTTCCTTCTTTGGATTATAAGATGATTACAAAGATGATGCAGACCATGTGACAATTTTTTTTAAAAGTCTTTTTTTTTTTTTTTTTAAATCACATCTGGCCAAATTCTGCCCCCAGTGGGTGTCCAACAAATGTCAGTGACTTAGTGACATCTTAACCACAGTTGAGCACGTGTACATAAAAATACACATTTTTTGGTCCATAAACAACTGTGATTTGTTTCATGAAGCCCAATATTGTTTCTGTAGAGGAGAACTTGCTGAGTGTTATTTCATTTCAAACCTGATAGCATGAGACTGCAAAAAGGATTCTTTTCCTTCCCTTTCTCAGTGTACTGATAATAAATTTTGCAGAGTACCAGTTTTGTAAAAAGACTAGAAAGACATTATATTCTGAAAGCATAACAGGACAGTGTGCCCCCAGCATAATGAATATATTGATGAATTCTGACAAAAAGAGTTATGTTCTTGTCTTCTCGTAACAGCCATTTAAGCAAAACAAGTCGGATCCCCAGAAGGGTGTGTTGAGTTGCAGTCTAGCAAAGCCTAGTGGACTGATTACAAATATGGATTTCAGGCATTCTGATTCATAATCCTGGCCTTGCCATGCATAAGTGTGGCAGATTTGCTTAATACAGTAAACCCTGGCTGTGACTTTGTAGCTACCCTTTGAGCAAGGAGACCCTACCTTCTCAACTGGCATCTCCCTCTTGTTTTCCTCATCTCAATTAACAGCACCACAACTCACTCACTGTGAAGACTGACAATCAAGGAGACATCTCGGATTCCTCTTTCCCTTTACTGCCTTCCCTGCAATCTAATCCACCAACACTGAGTGCTCCATCTTCAAAATACATCCCAACTTTATCTTTCACCGCATCCTTCGCCAACACCTTGGTCCAAAGCAGCAGGCCTCTCGCTTGGGTTACACCAACAGCCTCCAGGCTGAACAAGGTAGTCAGACATGACACATTACACCCTCATGCCTTTGGAACTCAGGCACGACTGACCAGCGTTAACATTAAAATAGAGATCTTAAGACTGGAAAAACAGACTCTTTGTAGCAATAACACATCAAATTCCAACCTGACTCTAGTATAGCATCTCATGACAGATAGCAGGCCCTGAAAGAAATCAAAGTATTTTCTCTCAAAATACATTTCTTTGACATATTTTGAAATGGCACTGCAAAGCTGTCTCTTGTGAAATAACCTATATTCCGCAGAGCAGTGGCCCCCAACCTTGTTGGCACTGGGGACTGATTTCGTGGAAGGGGCAATTTTTCCACGGACAGGCGGGTGGGGGGTGTTTCAGGATGAAACTGTTCCACCTTAGATCATCAGGCATTAGATTCTTATAAAGGAGGGCACAACCTAGATCCCTCACGTGCACAGTTCACAACCCGGTTTGTTTTCCTATGAGAATCCAGTGCTGCCACTGACCGGACAGGAGGCGGAGCTCAGGAGGTAATGCTCGCGCTCACCCACTGCTCGCCTCCTGCTCACCTCCTGCTCACCTCCTGCTGTACAGCCTGGTTCCTGACAGGCCACAGAACCGGGACGGGTACCAGTTCGTGGACAGGGGATTGGGGACCCCTGCTGGGGAGAATCCTCTTCCCTTTCTAAGTCTTTTCCTGATCCAGGAGAGATTAACTAAGAGTCTGGAACCTTTTTAGGTCTGATAAGAGACACTGACCATCTAGTCTCTCTGAAGCCTGCTTCCTGGAGGCTTCACCTGCATAATAAGAACCTTAGTTGCCACAACCCCTTACCTTAACCCAGACATTACTTTCTATGGATTCCAGGTCTTTAGATAATAACTTAAACTCTTTTCACCAATTGCCAGTCGTCCACCTAAGACCTGGAAGCCTCCCCTCCCCTCTGCTTCAAGTTGTCCCATCTTTCTGGACCAAACCAATGATTATCTGTACACCTTACACGTATGAATGGATGTCTGCCTGTAACTTTTGAACCCCTCAAATGTACAAAAATCAAGTTGTAACCCAGTCACCTTGGGCACATGTTCTCAGGACTTTTTGAGAAAGTGCCTTGAGCCTTGATCACACGTATTTGGCTCAGAATACACCTCTTTAAATATTTACAGGGTTTGACTTTTTTCTCTGACACTGCGGTATCAACCCTGTGGACAAAATCATATAGGAGCTGTGAAAGGAAAATAAATCTTAGGGCCCCCAAATCACGAAGCTAAAGGGAAAAGTCAAGCTGAAAACCGCTTAGGGCAAACCTGCCTCCCATTCTGTTCAAAGTCACCCCTCTGCTCACTGAGACACATGCATATCTGATTGCCTCCTTTGGAAAAGCTAATCAGAAACTCCAAAGAATGCAACCGCTTGTCTTTTATCTACCTATGACCTGGAAGCCCTCTCCCCACCTCGAGTTGTCCCACCTTTTCCAGACCGAACCAATGTGCATCCTACATTTATTGATTGATGGCTCGTGTCTCCCTAAAATGTATAAAACCAAGCTGTTCTTGGACTCTCTTGGGCAAATGTCGTCAAGACCTCCTGAGGCTGTGTCACGGGCATGCGTTCTTAACTTTGGCAAAATAAACTTCCTAAATTGACTAAGACCTGTCTCAGATATTCAGGGTTCACAGAACACAGCCTAAGTTTTGTTTTCAGTGTCACTGAGAACTGTGATCTTTTCCCCGTGTGGCTCCTGCGTTGGTGGCTGCCTGACTGCAGGGGAAGGGAAGGACTCAGCATCTTGCTGGGGTTCTGAGCACAGAACCTCCCTGACAAGAGAACAGCTAGCCAGGTGTTATTCATCAGAAAGTTATGGGGTAGCTGCAGGTCCATTTCGGGAGAGACGCTAAAGGAAAAGGTTTTAAAGGTAATGGTTCCACTTGGGAGCTGGGAAATGGGGCGACAAGGAGATGGAGTGTCTGGAGACAGTCACTCCAGAAATTACTGTCAGAGGAGGAAAAACAAATGGTATGTGGTGTCTGGACTCACTGTGCTACTTTTCAGATGAGAGGTTGCCCAGCAGTGCTCTGGCAAACCCTAAGAATCAGTAGAAACTACAACATACAAAAATAATAACAAAGGTCTCTGGAGGCTTTGCTGGACTGCAAGCTGCTGCTTCTGTCTTTGTCACTGCCTTGCTCACAGCTGGCCCTGGCACGGTACTGAGAGACGCTACCTTCATTCACATGCGGGAGTGCTGAGACAGTCTCATGTATGGATTTCTTTAGTTCAGTTTACTAAATGAAACAGATGTCTTTCCCTCTTTTGGTTAAAATCATTCTGAATACCCAAGTTGCAGATATCATTGCATAGATCCCACTTACCGGTTTTTTAGGTTATTTTTTTATTGTGGTAAAATACATATACGATGACGTTTACCATTGTAACCATTTTTAAGTACGCTTCAGTGGCATTTTTACATTGGTATCACCAATGTAAAATGGAGTGTGGTATCACCACCATCCATCTTCAGAACTTTTTTATTATCCCAGACTGGATCTGGACATTTTCCCCTCCTTGCAGCCCCTGGTAATCACCCTTGTTCTTTCTCTCTCTATAAAGCTGACTACTCTAGGGACCTCCCTATGTCCACTTATCAGTTGTACCAGTTGCCAAGCTAAGAGCATTTAAAAACATCACTGCCTCAAAACTCATATAAATATACACCACAAAGGGTGAAATTTACTGTAGGTAAACAATTCCTCAATATGCCTGACTTTAAACAAATTCATTCTTTGATTGCCCCAGGGCGAGAGCCATCCAGACAGGGCGTGAGAAGAGATGTTTCCTCAGCTGTGTGTCCCTGTGGCGTCGCGAGTTCAGCTGTTTTGCCTGCACTCTGCACAGATCCCAAAGGCTGAGAGTGCACGTGCTGCAACTGAACAAACCTTAAAGGCATTATGCTGGGTGAAATAAGCCAGTAACAAGCGGACAAACGCTGTGTCATTCCACTTATATGAGGAACCCAGGCACCAGAGAACATCAAATTCCTAGAGACAGAAAATAGAATGGTGGTGGCCAGGGGCTATGAGAAGAGGGGAATGGGGAGTTATTATTTAATAGGTACAGAGTTTCAGTTTGGAAAGATAACAAGTTTTTTTTGTTTGTTTCTTTGTTTTTGAGATGGAGTCTTGCTTTGTTGCCCAGGTTGGAGTGCAGTGGCGTGACCTCGGCTCACTGCAACCTCCACCTCCCAGGTTCAAGTGATTCTCCTGCCTCAGCCTCCTGAGTAACTGGGATTACAGGCCATGCCACCCACACCCGGCTAATTTTTTTAGTTTTTGTAGAGACGAGTTTCACCATGTTGGCCAGGCTGCTCTCAAATTCCTGACCTCAGGTGATCTGCCTGCCTCAGCCTCCCAAAGTGCTATTACAGGTGTGAGTTACTGTGCCCGGCCAAAGGTGACAAAGGTCTGAAGACGGATGATGGTGACAACTGTACAATAATATGAATGTACTAAATGCCACTGAATTGGACACCTAAAATGATTAAAATCGTAACTTTTAATCGCAGTTTTTGTTGTATACTTACGTTTGGTTTTTATTTACTTATTTTATCATTTATTTACTATATTTATACTTTGCCACAATTAAAACTGAAAAAAATACATTTTAAAAAAGCAAACAAAGACCAAAGAAAGACCAAGAGTGTGAGAAAGGAGGATTCCCTAAATCTCTCAAGAGCATCACCATTCTGAGATACTGCCCCTGAAGCCATGTGGAGTAAGGAATCAGACCTATTTGACTTCTCCTTCTGGGCAGCTCCTTACTCCAGTAGAATTCCTGTCATGCGCTGCAATGCCCTGGGGAAGATGGTACCATTTACATGGTGAACATCCACTCCAGTTGTAACCAGAGTCTTCAGGGGTCCACTAAGCCTGAAGGCCACTGTAAATATAAACAGCCCCTCAGATAGTTCTCAAAAGTAATCTGGTGTCCAGTCTGGCCAACATGGTGAAACGCTGTCTCTACTAAAAATACAAAAATTAGCCGAGCGTGGTGGTGTGCACCTGTAATCCCAGCTACTCGGGAGGCTGAGCACAAGAATCACTTGAACTCGGGACATGGAGGTTGCAGTGAGTCGAGATCACGCCACCGCACTCTGGCCTGGGTGACAGAGCAAGACTCTGTCTCAAAATAATAATAACAATAAAAATAATCTGGGATGGGCACGGTGACTGATGCCTGTAATCCCAGCACTTTGGGAGGCCAAGGCAGGTGTGCAGGTCAGGAGTTCAAGACCAGCCTGACCAATATGGTGAAACCCCATCTCTACTAAAAATACAAAAATTAGCTGGGCACGGTGGTGTGCACCTGTGGTCCCAACTACTCCAGAGGCTGAGGCAGGAGAATTGCTTGAACCCGGGAGGTGGAGGTTGCAGTGAGCCGAGGTCGTGCCACTGCACTCCAGCCTGGGCGATAGAGCAACACTCTGTCTCAATCATCATCATCATCATCATCATCATCATCATCATCATCTGGTGGGACTATCTGCAGTTGTTCTGTTCCTAAACCAACACCAATTTCGGCCCAACAGGGACTCTAATACATATTTTTTTTTTGAGATGGAGTCTTGCCCTGTCACCCACGCTAGAGTGCAGTGGTGCCATCTCGGCTCACTCAGCTTCCGTCTCTTGGGTTCCAGCGATTCTCCTGCCTCAGCCTCCCGGATAGCTGGGATTACAGGTGCGTGCCACCATGCCTGCCTAATTTTTGTATTTTCAGTATTTTACCATGTTGGCCAGGCTGATCTCGAACTCCTGACCTCAAGTGATCCACCTGCCTCAGGCTCCCAAAGTGCTGGGATTACAGGTGTGAGCCATGACAACTCGGCCACATATTTTCAAACTTAATGGAAATGAATCTTACAAATCCACTTTTCTTCCAATATGCAAGTTGATTTGACTCATAAGCCACCCTTGACCTTCTTATACACTCCTGATCCTACAAATAATTTGGGTCTTGTGAATCTTTACTCTTGCTTCCTTCTAGTCCTTTCACTCCGTTAGAAAAAAATATATATTCATACACACACATATACACACACAAGTGCGTCTGTGTGTGTATATATATAAAGTCAGTATATACATATATAAATATGTGTGTGTGTGTGTGTGTGTGTGTGTGTGTATATATATATATATATAGTCAAAACAATCTTTAGTTTCTCCTGTCAGGAAAAAAAAAATCCGTGATTAAAACAACGTAGATAATTTCCAATGAGAATAAAGGCACCAAGTATGTAACATTCTCTATGAAATGTTAATTAGCTGAGTTTACAGATTATCACTGCTATGAGGAAAGAAGGGGGTGGATGGATGAGGGTGGTTCCTTATAATGAAAGTTCCATTGGGAAATACTGCTGGGGCCAAGACAACAGCCTGGGGTGAGCTATATACAGTACAATGAGACATAAAATATAAATATGCCTTTTTCAGTTCAAATGGACACAAAAGTTGAGAATGGGCCCATCAAAGATCATGTACCAAGGGAGCCAAACTCAAATTCTACTGAGAGGCGATAATCCAATATAAGTCACTGACAGAACATGAGCCTTGAGACTCTGTCTAAATTTTAGCCCAACTTACAATGTCTGCTTTGTAAGTTGGCTTAATTATTTTTTATTCTTAAAAGGTGGCTTAATTTTTTTTTATTTTTAAAATAAAATGATTCCCAGCAGGAAAGTCTAAATTGACTTTGACAATTATAAACAATGTTAACTTTCAGCTGTTTTGATAAGTTGGGAGCCAAAAGAAAACAAGAAATGAATCCAAGTTCTTTGTGTGTAAATGGAGCCAGACTTAGGCCCCTAGAGAAGGAAGTTTAGCCTCAGTAATCATTCTGCCTGGGTCATTACAAAGGAAGACAACTAGAAGCTATTTTGCTGGATTCCTATGTTTAAAACACTCAAGGTGCTACATTTGATCAAGTGATTACAAAATTAATCAGATAAACGATAAAAAAGTACTTGGAAGAGAACAAAGCAAACCTCCCCGACTCTGTCTTTATTTTCCCACTGGTGATATTAGCAACTTCACAGTACCTGTCACGGTGCTAAACTGAATGTCAACTCTGGTAAAAACATGGGGATTGAGTCAAAGAGACCTGGAATGGTTACAACCTCCCCATCCTGGTCCCAAACACCTGGATTAATTCCATGGAGACTGGAGTTGGGGGTCAGTCCTTCTTGGGCTCTGGGGGTAGAGGCCATGCTGGGTCCTCAGAGCCATAGGTGTGCCATCTCACGGGGCAGTGAACAGGCACTTACTGCAGCACAAAGCTCTGTGCTCTGGTAAACGCATGTTCAGAGTGAAGCGGTGGCCCAGTTGTGTATATGTGCTGGATTTCTAGTTGTGAAAAGCGACCAGAGTGTCTAGTCTTCCTCTGAGTAACTGTAAATAGGCCTAACATGATTGTAACATGCTGACTGCCTTTCATGGGACCTCAGATCACCAGATGATGGAATGGAGTCTGCCAGTCCCAGTAAGTGGCTTTGCCACGCACGCATTAAGTAATCCAAAGCCAATGTCTCCCTAAACATCTTCCCCAAACACCCCCCATAACTCATCTTTCACCAAGGCCTACTGGTTTTTACCACACATGTGTCTCCTAATGTCACCTGCCTCGCTCCTGTTCACTTTTGTCCAGGAGGGCATCATCTCTTGTCTCGTTCCTTTAACATCCCCTTGCGGGTCTCCCTCATTTCACTCTGGCCCCTCTCCCCTCCTTTGTTTGTCCTGTACAAGAGGGATCTCCACGGGCTCATGACCTAGACTATCACATGCTCCTGTCACATGTCCACCCCACAGCTTACCGGCTTTCTCTTGTTCTTAGGGGAAGAGCCTTTATTCATCTGCCCACCTGTCATGCCCCTGCCTAGTCCAGCCTGATAGTCTCTTCTCCATCCCTCCTTCTTAGGCTCTTAGAGGACTTCTCCCACCACAGAGCGTGGTGCTAAAGCTCCCTCCACTTGCAATCTGCATCATTTTACCTCTGCATCTGCCCAATGGATTGTTCGGCTCTCGGCTCAATGGTCACTCTAGAACTGTTTCCTTCATCTCCTCTGCAAGGTCAGCTCTGCCTTCCATGTGCAGTCACTGTGCAGTGGGGCTCTCCCCTGAGCCACTTATGACACATGTCTGTGAAGTTCTGAATGTACGCGTATCTTTCAAGTTATATGTAAACTCGGTCAGGGCAGGGGCTGCTACCCAGTCCCCCAACTCAATCCCCAGTGCCTAGCATCCTGCCTAGCACATAGTAAGCACTCAGTAAATATTTGTGGAGTGAACAAATGAAAACTCTGAGATTCTGGGCCCTTATACTTTTAAACCCTTAGTGGTAAATCTACCCAGACACAAACAGCAAGGCTGGAGGAATTGCCTTTTAACCCCTCCCCTCTGTGAGTGGGAAGAGCAGGCCCTATGGGGATCTGTAGTCTGCTCCCAACTCAGTTCTGACTTTTGCAAACCCAGCAGGGGGAGCCATAATGCATTTCCATCTCTAAGATATCTGCTGTTTAGAATGTACGCTTTTTGGAGTTGCTCTTACAGGGAGTAACTGGGCAGTTGGACTCACTGCTCTACAACAATGTACGTAATGTAAATGAATAAATACAGAAGAAAATTAACTCATTAAAAAATCTGTTGACAAATAAAAAGTGACAAAGACTCTTTCCTTGACTAAACTTTGGTTAGACTCCTCTGAGCCTCTTTTCAACCAGGCCTCCTCCTTGAGGCACATCTTCCACCTGTCCAGTCCCGCTGGAGCAAAAATCTGGCTAAGTCATTTTAGCGAGAATCCCCCCTGCCCTTGTTATCTGATCACTCTCCATTGCTGATCAAAGTCCTCAACGCTCACCTAGATCTCTGATCACCCTGTCCTGCCTTCAGCAAGAAACCTGTCAAGTCAGATTAGCGCAAATCCCTTACCCTTGATGTCTCCTCTTAGAAATGTTCCATCCCCTTACCGTTCACCCTGCCCCTGGGCTATAAGTCACTGGCTACCTTTGTAGTATTCAGAGTTGAGTCTCATTTCTCTCTCCTATTGCAAAAGTTTTGACGCTGATCACAATAGTTCTGAATAAAGTCTTCCTTAGTTTTAACAAGTGTCAGGATAACTTTTTTTTCTCTAACAAAAGGAAAGACTTTTCCTGATGAGGGTCTTATACCTTGACATTTTGCATGGATTGAGTAATGCATTCTCTCCATGCATTATTCAACATTAAATTTCTTCATTCATTTATTCAGAGCATTCTGTGTAGGTAATTCCTTTATCTTTCCCACATTTACTGAGGGTCCAAGAAGCTGAGGGCCCCTGTGCTATTATAGGCTTCATTATAAAATGTGCTGTATGGACTGAAATGGGATTCCCTGTTTGAGACAGAGAGACAGTTCACTGCATCCCATGTGGGACAGCACTAGGAAAGGTTTGATCAGAGAAATGAGTCATATCTTTCTTCCAGTGGGTAGGAGTCTTTCCTTTTTGGCAAACAAGAAAATGTCTCACTTTGGCTCGTGCTTGGAAGAGATGACGTTCTGGGTGCAGCTGGTTCTATCCCTGATTGGCTCAGAACGCAGCAGCTCTACCCAGACATCCATTCGTCCCTAAGCTGGGGAAAAAGGACAGACAATGACCAGGAAGGGCTCAGCAGCAGCAGCAAGAGGCAAACCTGCATTAGAGATTTCAGCGCTGGGGAATACGAGGCAACTGCCAAGGATGGATGGGATGGGGCGGGGAAGCTAAAGGAATTCCCTGTCCCCATTTCTGCCCTTTCTGAAGGGTAGAGGAAGACACCTAAGAAAAGGTTTATGGAGCATTCTGATGGCTTCCTTCCATGGACCTTTTCTTGCGGCCCTGACATCTCTACTTTTTGGCCTCCTCTGTGCCTGGGCATTTGGTCACAAGGAGAGCTTGGGAATCTGCAGGTGTGAAACACCCAGCACCCAGGGCTGCTCTGAGCATCACTCTGCAGAGAGCAGGGACAGGCCACAGAGCTACCCTAGGGACCACAGGGACAATGAAATCAGACATGATCTTCTGGTTGGACCATAAAAGAACACGTGTTGCGCTAGTATTTTGGTAGCATGGCCTAGTATTTCTCACAAATGTTGGCACATTTTCAGCCAGCCTTATGATGCTTCTGAGACTTTATCTTGTACCAACAACTGGCACCTGGAAACCCGTGTTGGTCCTGCTCCCTGCTGAACTCTGGAGCCCAGCAGAGTGGCTGGTCCACCGTGGACCCTCAAGACAAATGTAATGAATGGACAAATGTGAACAGGGTTGGGATTAAAATTGCATCCCTACACTAGCATTACCAACTGATATAGCAGTCCTCACAATTGTCCTTTTCAAAGCATAGCTAGGTGTTTTTAGGCCACCAGCATAGCTTGAATAGGAGCTGTGGTCTGTTTTCAGCTAGGAATAACTGTTAAAGGCAAGCAGTTTAAACTAAGACAGGCTAGGGGCATTGTTGGCTGGAGTCCCAGGCTGGGGGCTGCCATGTTTGAATGATATCCAGGCTGGCAGGCAAGCCTATTTCTCGTTGAAGCATTGGATGTCGGCAGTGTGTACCCTGGGGAGATGTCAGCAGCTGTGCAGACAGGTCTCGTGTTCCCAAGCTATTGTCAGAACTGTAGATAAGAGGAACAAACCACATGGATCACGGTCCCTGGTAATCACGAGTAGCAGAGGCCTTTATCTTAATCCTTTAGCTCTTGAGAGACCCAGACTTTGCTAATGGACATGGGAATTCAGAATCCAGCTTGGCCTGAGCTCCTCTCATGGCCTGTTTGGGTTTCCTCTCTATATGCTGAAACAGCATCCAAATCATGAATGCGTGCACCAGGTCAAGTCCCGCTTCCGAGGAGATTTTCTTTGGAACAGAATGTAACATGTCAGACCTTGGACTACAAAAAGCTGGTATTTTTAATTGAGTAAGGGTCATAAATAATTATGATTCTAACAGAAAGTTCAGATGATATCAGAAATCTAAGGGAGACAGGATTTCCCCTGGGCTTGGATAAGTAAATGGAACTCATCATTACTTTGTTGCACTACGGAAAAGTTTCTTCCCACAGAAGACTATTCTTTTGGCTGTAATATTTCCATTTATTGTCTACCTTTCTCTAGACATAGTCACAGAAAGAGTATTTTATAAATACCTACAGATGTTTTTCTCTCCCTTTGGGGATTTTGCTGGGTGCACTGAAAAAGCATTCATTAGCTTAAAAGTATTTTTCAAAATGCAACCCCACTTCAGGTTTAATTATATACAATATAGGTCAACTTATTTTAAATGGTCCCAAAGTGGCTGTCCCTGAACTACTTTGTATGTTTTGCATGAGTAAGTTTTCCTATTACTGAGAAAAAGTGGACAGTTAGACGCTGAAGACAAATGTTTCCTCTATGTAAGTGGCCTGTGGATGGTTATCCAGGACAGTAATAAGCAGATGGAACTGGAAGATGCTGCGTCTCCAGGTGCCGCATCTCCTTTTCCAGCAGATTTGAACAGCCTGCCCCTCCCATGGCACAGTCCATGCCCTTGGCAGAGAGAGATTCGTTCTCGCCCAGCTTCTGCGTGCACTTTCTGATGGGATCTAACATGCTAGGGGCTGGTTCTGTCCCCCAAAAGGGAGGGAAGGTGGCAGACCTGGTGTGGCAGGAATGCAAAACTGAAAGCCCCAGGATGAGAAATCTTCCCTACACAGACACACTGTTTACTCAAATCAGAAGACATTTTCCCATGTGAAACAACACTTGAAACGAGTCACTTAGTCATCCTTGCCTTAGAAACACGTCCCTGCCTTCGCTAGGCACAGTGACCATTCTCTCTTGCTGCAGGGTCTCCAGAAGAGCTCACTGGGTCACCCCACTACCCCCCATACTTGAGATGACTATGAACTTAAAATAGACCTCACATTTTTCCTTTTCCTTTAGTCTTCACATCTATTTTAAAATATATTTTTTACTAAGATGGCTGGTAGGCATTACACTGCCTAAAGACCTGCATGAGAAAAAAAAAAGTATATATATATATAAAAAACATACTCAATTTTCATGTCATTTAAACTTGTGTTTTCCATTTGCCATGACTTGTATGTCATTTAACAAGACTAGAAGCAGCCAAGGAAACAGCCAAAAATACAAATAATATATATCCATCATTAAATACATGTCTGTGTTAAGTGGCTAGACTCTGTGGCCCAATACTATCGAATAGGTGCACCCATCACCTGAGTAGTGTACACTGTACCCAATACGTGGTATTTTATCCCTCATGCCTTTCCCGCACTCTTCATTTCTGAGTCTCCAACGTCCATTATACCACTCTGCCTGCCTTTGCCATACCCATAGCTTAGCTGTACTTACAAGTGAGAACATACGGTATTTGGTTTCCATTCCTGAGTAACTCCCCTTAGAATAATGGCCTCCAGCTCTGTCCAAGTTGCTGCAAAAGACATTATTTTATTCTTTTTTATAGCCGAGTGGTATTTCAAGGTGTATAGATATAGTAGGTTGGTGCAAAAGTAATTGCTGTTTTTGCCATTAAAAGTAAGTAATTGTGGTTTTTGCCATTAAAAGTAAGTAATTGTGGTTTTTGCCACTAAACTGCAAAAGTAATGGCTTTCTTCTCTCTGGAACTCATGTTACAAAAATATTAGACCCTTTGTAAATTGTCGGTTAGGTTCCTGAGGCTCTGTTCTTTAAAAATTATTTTCTTTCTGTTATTCAGATTGGACAGTTTCTACTGCTTTATCTTTAAGTTCACTGACTTTTTTCTCTGTCATTTCCATCCAGTGAGTTTCTTATTTTGGTGGTTGTATTTTTTAGCTCTAAAATTTCCATTTGTTTCTTCTGTGTATCTTCTCTTCCTTTGATACATCTTTCTTTGAAAAATTTCAAGGGTAACTGCTTGTACTTCCTGAAGCACTTTGCAATAGCTAATTTTGACACTTTTTGTCAAATAAATGCAACATCTGTGTCATCCTGGTTTTATTGTTTGTTGATTAGCTTTTCCCACATAAGCTGAGGTTTTCCTGATTCTTTGTATGCTAAATAGTTTTAAATTGCATTCCAAGCATTTTGAATATTACATTATAAGACTCCTCTGGGCCTTGCTTAAATCTAATGAATAATCAGCAGCAGGCAATCAGTGAGGTAGAGTTCAGGTTATCAGTTCCATACAGCCTTCTGTAAGTTGTGCTTCCAAAGTTAGCTCCATTTTCTTTTTTTTTTTTTTTTGAGACGGAGTCTCGCTCTGTCGCCCAGGCAGGAGTGCAGTGGCCGGATCTCAGCTCACTGCAAGCTCCGCCTCCCGGGTTCACGCCATTCTCCTGCCTCAGCCTCCCGAGTAGCTGGGACTACAGGCGCCCGCCACTGCGCCCGGCTAGTTTTTTGTATTTTTTAGTAGAGACGGGGTTTCACCGTGTTAGCCAGGATGGTCTCGATCTCCTGACCTCGTGATCCGCCTGTCTCGGCCTCCCAAAGTGCTGGGATTACAGGCTTGAGCCACCGCGCCCGGCCGTTAACTCCATTTTCAAAGCTTTTGAAGTGCTAATAGGATCCATACCTCATGTGCCTCCCACAATGTCCAGTCTAGCACTCTGGTGATGGTTTGCTCTGTAGTTCAATTCTCAGAGTCTGTATATGCTTTTAGGATGAGAGTCACATACAGCTCAGGGGTGAGCCCAGGGGTTCAAAAACAACGTAAGGGGTCACTTTCCCACGTTCCTCCTTTGCCTCAATATCTGCTATCCTTTCCAGTTCCCTGGGTGTTCCCCTTGTTAGTCCTTGAGTCAAAAAGCTGGACCTTTAGTTACCCTGCTATATGCACTTTTCACAACTGTGCTCCTGTTTGTGGACAGATGGTAAGTGTACACAGAGGTAATAAAAACAGGGACCACAGCTCCTGCAAGCAGACGAGAAAGTTCCCTTCCCTTATGGTTTCCCTCTGGCAGGTTCGTGCTACCACCACTGCAAGGCTGCACATAGATTAGGATATGGGGAAAAGAAGAAAAATGACACAGAGTTCCTTTTCCCACTTCTTGAGTGAGACCTAAAAAGTTTCTCCTGGAGCTCTTTCCGTCCAGGTCCCGGTATCCACTTCTAGGTTTTAAGCTGAACTGACTTCAGGTCAGAGAATATTGGAGAGAAAAACTTGTACGTTCACCACTCATTTTATAATACTTTCAATTCAACTCTTCTTTCTAATCTGCCTGCTGCATATCCTTTTAAGTCCTCAAATAGCTGCTTGATGCATTCGGTCCAGTTGTTTATAGCTGCATTTAGTAGGAGAAGCAGGGTAGAGTGTGCCTCTTCCATCTTACCTGGAACTGGAACTCAACTGAGATCTTTTGGATCCCTTGCTTGGTTTGTGTGTTGGGTCTTCATAAAAGTTACAGTCATTCTGAGGAGCTGCTATTGCTGATAATATACATATGGATCTGAAGAAGTAAACAAGCCGGTCCATACAAGGAAGAAAAATAATTCTGGTTATCTTAGGTATGAAAACGAGCATTGGCCTTCACTTCTGAGGGAAACATAGCAGCTTGTGGCTCTCACTTAACAGCCACCTGCTATAACACCTGAATCTCCTTTATGGCTTTATCTGGGCATGGTGGGTGGTCTTCTGTGGGTGGGTGTTTGTCCCCAGGTGCAGGGTAGAGTGTTGAGCTCCGGGCCAACCTTAGAGTTAATCTTAACATATAATAATTGTTACCAAGATCTGGTAATTTAGGGCAGCAAGAAACCAGCAAGGTACTAGTGCTCCCTCACTCATGGTGTCAAACTGTCTGATGGAGCTTGGCTTATCATTGCAGACACTGAATGCTGTTCTTCATTGTCAGAAGTGAGGCATCTCAGCATGAGGTCAAGATGCTATTTTGCATTGATGTTTTGGTCTGTTGGTGCTGCTAGATGTGATCAATCAATTTCCCATCTTTGTCAATGGAATATCAAAGCCAGAAGAGTGGAAGGTGCACACTAGATTTGTAGGCAGGAGATCCTTGTGAAGTCTTTCGCCTGCCAGCTTTACTGAGGTACAATTGATGAATAAAATTTCTATAAATTTAAGGTGTACAATGTGCTATTTTGATATGCATATAAACTGTGAAATGATTACCACGATCAAGCTAATTAACACATCCATCACCTCACAGTTACCTTTTGTGCTTGTGTGTGTGGGGGGGGTGCTGAGGACACTTAAGATCTACTCTCTTAGCAAATATCATGTATACAACACAGAATTATTAACTATAATCACCATGCTGAACACTAGGCCTCCAGCACTTATCTGCACAAAGTCTTGATTCTGTGGCTTATTGATCATGAGACCTCTGGCAAGGAACCACTTCTCTTCCTCTGTTTCTTTACCTGGAAAACAGGAACACTAAGAGTTCTCCTGCCTATCTTTTGGCAGTGCTGACAAGATCAAATGAGGTGTTTTGAAACAATTAGGTAGGATATTTGACTGGAATTTTCTTAAAGGGAAGTCCTATGTCATATCAATTCTATTATTTGGAGAACGGCCAGGTTTTTGAGAAACATTTAATGAATAAAATAATAAACAAAATATTATTTGATCAAGGCAACCTGAGTTATCTATAACATGGGCATCAAAATACCTACATCAAAAGGTTAATGTGAAGAGGCTGGGCACGGTGGCTCACGCCTGTAATCCCAGCACTTTGGGAGGCTGAGGTGGGCAGATCACCTGAGGTCAGGAGTTTGAGACCAGCCTAGCCAACATGGTGAAACCCCATCTCTACTAAAAGTATAAAAATTAGTCAGGCATGGTGGTGGGTGCCTGTAATCCCAGCTACTCAGGAGGCTGAGGCAGGAGAATCACTTGAACCCAGGAGACAGAGGTTGCAGTGAGCTAAGATCACACCACTGCACTCCAGCCTGGGCAACAGAGTGAGACTCCATCTCAGAAAAAAAAAAAAGAGTTAATGTGAAGATATTAAATGAAATAATATGCATCAAAAAATAAGTAACATATCGTGCTCAGAATACATCAGGTGTTTACAATTATTTTTTCTTCTAAATCCTGGAAGCGTTTCAGCTGATTTTTGAGGTTGAAGCAACAGGACTCTCAAAACTGCAATAATTGGACATCACCTGAGCATACAAGTCACCGGAACCCAATAGAATCAGCCTGAAATATCAATAGTTACCTTCATGTTTCTTACGTTTTCTTTAAGAACAGACTCCTTTATCATTATGTGTCCCCCTTTATCTGTGGGAATCTTGTTCTATAGTGTGCCTTGTCTGAAATTAGTGGGGCTATTCCAATTTTCCTTTGATTAGTGTTAGCATGGTGTATGTTTCTCCATTCCTGTACTTCTAATTTGAGCTATATATTCAAATTGGGTTTTTTTTTTTTTTTTTTTTTTTGGTGGACAACATATAATTGGGTGTTATCTTAGTCCATTTTCTGATTCTATAACAGAATACTACAGACTGGGTAATCCATAAAGGAAATAAGTTTATTTCATTCACAGTCTGGAGGCTGGGAAGTCCAAGAGCATGGCACTGACATCTGGCGTAGCTCATTCCATGGCAGAAGGGAGGATGGAAGGCATAAGCGAGTGCATGACACAGAGGGACAAGATAGGAGCCAAATATATCCTTTATCTAGAGTCCACTCCAGGATAACGCCATTAATCCCTTAATGAGGGTGTAGCCTAATCACCTCTTTCTTTTTTTCAAGAGACAGGGTCTCCAGCTATGTTGCCCAGGCTGGAGTGCAGAAGCTATTCACGGGTGCAATCACAAAGCACTATAGCCTTGAACTCTTGGGCTCAAGTGATCTTCCTGCCTCAGCCTCCTGAGTAGCTGTGACTACAGGTGCACACCACCACACCCAGCCTAATCACCTCTTAAAGGCACTACCTCCTAATACTGTTACAATGACGATTAAGATTCCAATACATGAACTTTTGGGGGACATATTCAAACTATATCACATTTTTAAAAAAAAAACATTTTCTCTCTCCCTTTCAGAGTTAAGCTTTTGCCATGTTGCCCAGGCTGGTCTCAAACTCCTGGGCTCAAGCAATTCACCCACGTCGGCGTTCCAAAGTGCTGGGATTATAGGCATGAGCCACTATGCCTAGCCAGATCTGTCTTTTAACTGGGGCTGTTTAGACCATTCACATTGAATGTGATTATGGATATCTCTGAATTACTATTGACCATCTTTGTAATTATTTTCTATTTATTATACTTGTTTCTTTTTTCCTTTCTTTTTCTTCCTCCTTCATGCTTTTAAAATAAATACAGAATTCTGACCCTGAGTTTCAACCTGAAACAAAAATTGGGGAAATATTATTGAAGAAGAATTTGAGAAATAATATCACCTCATATCTATTTTGTCAGCACAATACTTAGGATAAATCTTTGTTCTCAAGAGAATACTGTCATGTAATAGAGTTTCAGTATTTTGGGATTTTAAATGTTTTTCTTTCTTTTCCTGGGAGGGCAGAACTGATGAGATTTTACTCTCTCCAGGGACTGGATCACAGGTATAGATCACTTTCATTGTTAGGTTTGTGCCATATGTAATTGCTTTTATGAATTATCTCATAGGCAAACTGTTTGCAGTGTACCACATAAATCTTATTCTTGCTGTTTTAGTAATTTGATTGTCAGGAATAAAATGAAAAATGAAAGGAGCTGAGCTGTGTGTTTTTAATTTCAAAACTAGTTTCAATCAGGTTTGTGGCATAGGCAGGACTGTAGCTCACACTTTAGGAAGCAAAAGGGAGGAGAGCAGCATTTGCTTTTGGTAAAACTCTTTGGAATTTAAGGTAATACTTGGCATGAGTTCTTTTCTCTGGGCAGAGATTTTCATTTCTAGACAATGTCCTGTAGATGGTGCCATTGCCACTCCTCACAGGATAGAAGAATTGGCTTCTCTGTGGGCTGAAACGAGGCAGAACTAAATAAACTAAATAAACCATTTGATAATAGAGGAACCAGGAAAAGCTGGGTGTCCTTACCTCTTTACAGATACTCTTCCCAAACTGCCCAACTCCAGGGTACTTCCTCATTCTGTAACCTTTTCTCCCGCCGCCTGGTACCTGGTATTGTAAATCACTGTCACCTGTCAGAGATGCCCCTCCATTTGGCTTCTGCGAGATGGGATTCTCCCCTTTCCTGCGACCCCTCCCAGCAGCTCCTCTCTCTCCTTGCCAGGCCTACTGTTCCTCGCCTGGCCCCATGAAGGACGCACAGGCATTTCCCAAGATGCTGTCCCAGGTCAGCTTCCCTCCTCTGCATATGCCCTCCTGTGAATCTCATCCCTTTCATATCACTGTGCGTAAACCACCCCGAGCTTGCTTCTCTAGAGCCTCCCTTTTCTCTGACATCTACACCTCTGCTTAATTCCCTCATGGAGATCTCAGCATTACCAAACAGAAAGAGTCCCGGAAATCAACACAGGGGGCTGTACCAGCTCTGGAGGGATGCAGGATGGTAGGAAGCATAAAGTGCGTTAATTTTTTTGAATTATTTTTTATGGATGTATATGTGTACCTATTTATGGGGTGTATTTGATATTTTGATAAATGTATTGAATGTTTAATGATCAAATCAGGGAATTTAGGATATTCATCACCTCAAACATTTATCATTTCTTTGTGTTGCAAACATTTCAAATCTTCTCTTCTGGCTATTTTGAGATGTAACAATATATTGTTGTTAACTGCAGTCACCCTACTATGCTATCAAACATTAGAACTTATTCTATCTAACCGTAAGCATTAACTCAATTAATGCAAGAGAAGCAGCAATTCAGAGCCACCTTGCAATTCCTGGAGAGGATGGGTGGGACACAGGGTACTCCCAGGAGGTGGGACAGGTGATACATGGGTTAGAAGTAGAATCTGGGAGGAAAAAAAAAGAAAAACTACAGGTTCCTTGGCATTGCTTTATTTTTCCCTGGACTTGAGGACTTGAGGGCTCACTGATGCATAAAATGTACAGTTTCAGAGCAGATTTCTTCAAGGGAACCCATGACCCCTTTAAACATTTCGGAGCTGTATATGCACATAATTCCTAAGTTCTCAGCAGTCTGTGATTTCTGTGTGGGTGTTGTTGGGGCTGGGGTGAAGTGGGTTCATCCTTTATCGTCTGGGTATCTTGAACCCTCTTAGTTGTCAGGTTCACAGCCTGATCCTCAGGCTCTGTATCTGCCCTCTCCTTTCCACTGGGACTCCAGGTCCTCCCGACCCTTCTCACGTCTTGCCTGGGTTTTTACTCCACTGGCAGAGGCTCCTACGTGCTTTCCCTACCTGGGGTTTTCTTGCTGCCATCCATCTCAAACCTGGCACAGAGTTAATCTTCCTAAAACACAGCCTAAAACACAGTGCTGCCGCTGTTGTCCAAAACTCAGGGCCTCCTGCCTGCCTCTGTGAGTGCCTCCTCTCTTTTATTTGCAATTCAAGGCCCTGAACTCCTCAGCCTCATTCCCCACCATCATCAGTCCTGCACCCAAAGCTTTAGGCAAATTAGATCCTTAATCTTCCACAGCGTGGTCCTGCCCTCTCCCCACACTGCACCGCTCTCTGCCCAAGTTCTTCCTGCTGCCCCGGAAGGCCCGATTCCTCCACCTTGGCCTGCTGAGATCCTATGTGTTCCTTGGCCCACTTCACAAGCCACACTCCTCTCTCAAGGCGCCCCTGCCCCGGGCACCCTGGCTGCTTGACAGGCTTCACAGTCCACTCTGCCCTCCCATGATTTCAGTGAGCATCTCTTCCCTAGAATTGGAACTCAGGGGCTGAGATGTGGTTTTCAAGTCATCCATTTACCAAGTGGTTGGACCGTAGACAGAATGACTAGGATGGACCATTCCCTATGTTTGGAATTGGAGATGATTCAGGGTGTGTGTCTATTGAGGAGGAGGCGGAGGGATGCAGACCCAGGGAGGGAGGCTCACGTCATAACCTGCTACAGGCGATGAGGTACCAGTTTTAGTCCCACATAACAGGTACTCCAAAAGCCACCAGGTCTCTCGACTCCTGCTAGAAACCAAATGCCAAAGGAGCCAAAGAGAAGGCTCAGTCTCAACAGGCAACTACTAGAGGGCTATCTCTCTCCCCATCTCTCTTTGCACTTGGTGGTGTCTCCAGGGAATAATATGCTAGAAACAGATTCATGATTCAGATGCTCCACAGATGTTTGTTATTTAAATGATTTTTCCCAAAGAGACTAATCTAACTTATATTTTCAAAACTGTGATGGTCCCATACCAGGTATGCTTAGAGCAAGCCACAGGGATCGATAGGCATATCCTACCCCCTGAGGAAGGGCAGAGCACTTTCTGGTGCTTAAGTGTCATGCTCTGCCAACTGAGCAGCAGGCAATGATTTTGTGGTATTTAAATAATGCTTGATATGGTTTGGCTGTGTGCCCACCCAAATCTCATCTTCAATTGTAGCTCCCACAATTCCCACGTGTTATGGGAGGGACCTGGTGGGAAGTAACTGAACCATGGGGGCTGGTCTTTCCCATGCCACTCTTGTGACAGTGAATAAGTCTCACAAGATCTGATGGTTTTATAAAGGGGAGTTTCCCTGCACAAGTTCTCTTCTCTTGTCTGCCACCATGGGAGACGTGTCTTTCACCTTCTGCCATGATTGTGAGGCCTCCCCAGCCACACGGAACTGTGAGTTCACTAAACCTCCTTCTTTTGTAAATTGCCCAGTCTCAAGTATGTCTTTATCAGTAGTATGAAAACAGACTAATAGAACCCCCCACAGAGTCAGAGGCACTGAATTAAATCACAGAGCCTGGGCCTGACAGCCCCTTCATTCTAGTCTTGTTCTTGAAACTGGACCCTTAGTAACTCCATTTTATAGAAACACTGAGGTCTAGGAAAGTTAATAAACTCATCTCTCACGGGAAAGAGGTTCTGGGGCTGAGACAACCATATTTCCTCTCATTAGGGAGTCATTATTTTTGAATATTGTTTTTCCTTTGACTTGTGTTTAGTTGGAGGGGAGTTTACAGCATTTATTTTCAAATAAGTTGCCAGTGATATTTAAGTGAAGACTTTGGTATCTGCCAGAGGCCATGGGTCTAGAAAGGTTGGGTGGGATGGCCAGGTGACACTCCATGCCCCATCTGCTCTGTGGCCTCTCTGGCCTGCAGGATGCCTATGCTGAATTCTGTATCCCAGAATATCTTAAAGGCACACACTTTTACTACAGACCAGGTTTAACCAACTGCCCACCAGGGTTTGGGGAAAGCCTCAGGCCTCTTCTGCAAAGGAGAGGCTGAAATTCACCTTTCTTCTCCCATGGCACCTATCTGCCTTCAAAAGAATGTCATTTAATTACCAACAACAACAACAACAAAACCCAAACAAAAAAGCACATTGATGACAAAGCATAAGTGAGATGAGCTGAATGGGACAATTAGTTTTCACCTTGGTCAGGTATCTATTCTCATCTTATTGCACCTTATTGTGAAATTTATATTATCATCAATAGAGTTGGGTTTTATCAGGCTTCAGTACCAATGATCTTCCATGAATGTTGAGAAGACTTTGCTATTTTGAGTTTCATTTTCCACTGACCATGATGTTTTGCACGACTGACACCACAGGCCAAGGGTTCTTATTACTTCGAAGAGCTGCTTGGCATAGCTGGGAGATTCTATCCCTTGATATCAGGAATATTTTGATGTTTGGGGGTTCTGCTAAAAATTCCTTTAGCTAAAGTCCTACAAGTGAAACCATACAGACACTCATGGTTCTTTTAGCAAAGCACTGTGGGGGTACTTATTTTTGTGACACATAATATTCTTTCAGAACAGCAACCATAGGAACCATTCATTTACCTTGAATTTACCACTTCACTAGCACTCTCTACTGTGTTATATACACTGAATAACTGTCAGAAATGCCACCCTAAGTGCTCACATTTTCTTTAAGCCTTTGGTTATTCATGATAAAATTAAGGGAAGAGAAGATAATCGCAGAGCATCATTTGTAAGTGGGAGAGGCACAAAACACTATGTTTAAATGACCATGTTTTGGATTTAGAAAGCAACAAAGAGCTTACTGTTTTCAATTCTGATCAGGTATAATTACTGCTCTGAGAGCTCCACTCAGTGGGAAAATCTCTGAAATGTGAAGTCCTTTGGCTGGTGGACGTAACAGCTTCTCTACTGCTTTAGGAGCTCAAGAGCAACATTCATTCTGATGAATCCCTGAATTTAAAATCTGAATGCATTAAACAGATAAAGCTAGCAAGCCTTTATTTTCCAAAGGGGTTCTTCTGCTGTCTCTTCTCTCTTCGCCTTTAACATACACCCTGCCCTGACGCACGAACCAACCAGGTGTTATGGAGCACTCAAGGTGAGCTGGGGCCAGCTTCACTACGAGGAGTCTGCAATCCATACTAGAGCAATCACTGCACTTTTAAAAACAGTTCCCCAGTGACTAGATCTCTATTCAGAAGCCATCAACTAATTTACCAAGGGCTTAAAGATATGCAGGGAGTGGGGGCACTCTGCAGACAGCAGGCGTTGGGTGTTCTCGTCCCAATACCCTTTCCTTCCTCTTTGCTCACCCCACATTCTGCTTCTCTCTCCATCCTGCTCTTCCAAGACTCCTTCCCATTATCAATGACGAGGCTTCCACTTGAGCACATAGCATTTTTTTATGGCAACAGCTTAAACCATGACGTCATTTTCTGTGTGTTTAACTTTTAGTTTATTATTTCACCTGTTTTGCAGTTGTGCATTTTCCCCCTTAATACATCAAAAGCACCCTGATGATTGTGAGGAGAGGGAGAAATAGCATCATAATATAGTGGAAAAACACGGGTGTTGGGTGTGGCCTGGCCTGGTATTTGTATCTTGGCTCCATCACTTTCTAATTATATTGTCTTCAGAGGACTACGCAAACTCCCCGAGCCTCAGTTTCCCCAGGTATCACATGAGGATGATATCTACAACAGCTATGGTTGTTGTGAGGGTTAAAATAATGTCTGTTAAGTGCCCAGGACATAGTAGATGGTCAATAAATAGGAGCTCTATTGTTAAAGTTCTACCTCTTTCTTTTTTGAATCCTCCCTACCTACCCACCCTGTAGGGTAGAGGCAGAGTTGCTAAAGATTGTCTACTAATATATGTGAACTGAAGGTGAAAGGCTGAAGTTCAAATACACAAAATACATAAAAAATAGACATACCCCTAACTAACAACAACAAGACATAGAGAAAGCAAATATGGCAGAATGTTAAGAAATATTAAATATGAATTATGGGGTATTTGGGTTTATGCTTTCCACTATTCTATATGAAATTGTTTTTGTGATAAAAGGTCAAATAATAAAAGCCATAAAATATATACACACTTTGAGAAGAAGGAGGTTGGTGCACTATTAATTTTTTGGTAACCTTAGAGAGTCCAAAAATGCTTGACATTCATTTTCAGGTCTTTTATGCCTAAACTATTTAATAACATGTAAAAAAATTCAAAACCGTAATCTACAATCACATGCATAAAGTTAACAAAAGAAGACAAGAATGGATATGAAAAATACTGAGTAAGTATAATAAATCTGATTAAAAGTAATATGAAAATCCATGTACCCTCAAAGGTAATGTATATAAAACTCCATGCTGCAGGGTGAGGACCATCCCGTGGATTGTTTCATGGATGAGCCACCAGGGGATGCTAAAGAGTAGCATTCCGGGGAACCACACAGCAAGAGCACCATCACACCATTCAACCTGACCCTGAGAAGCGCGAGTCCCTGGGAGTCACACTCATTACGACACCACTTGGGGGTCTGGGAGCACGGATTGAGCAGATCTGTTTGGCCTTTGGTGAGGAACATGCCTTGCTGCAGGGGCACAGCTGCCTGCAACCAGCGCAAGTGTGAGGCTGCTGTTGGCACCTAAGTGTGGCATCTTAGAATCCCCGGACGCTGGGCTCAGGCTGTGTTAGAGCTGACAGCTTTCACAGCTACTCTGCCAGGAGCTATAAAGCATGGGGTAGAGAAGGGAGATTCTTATCTGGGCTTCTAATTCTTTTTCTCTAGTGGTGAGGCTTACTTCCAACATATATTTAAATTAATGGCATCAGCACATTCAGGTAAAAATATATAGCAGTAACTGAAGAGCTATATTAGAAAATTATTTTCATTTTTATTTTAAAAAAATGTATTTTGAGATGGAGTCTCCCTCTGTCACCAAGGCTGGAGGGCAGTGGCGCAATCTTGGCTCACCTCAACCTCCGTCTCCAGGTTTCCAGCAATACTCCTGCCTCGGCCTCCCAAGTAGTTGGGATCAAAGGCACGTGCCACCACACTCGGCTAATTTTTAAAATTTTTTTTATTTTTGGTAGAGACGGGGTTTCACCATGTTGGCCAGGCTGGTGGAGCCTGGCCACTAAAAATTATTTTTTTTAATTATTTTTAAAGTACATTCCAGACCAAGCTCTTCAGGGGCTTTGACTGTGTTTTCACCTTCTCCCACTTGAGAGTAAAATTGTTGAGGCAGATCTTGACAGATATCTTTGTACTCAGAAAAGAATGTTTGATTGAATATTTGTTTAAAAAGTGCCTTTGCCAGCTGGGCATGGTGGCTCATGCCTATAATCCCAGGGCTTTAGGAGGCTGAGGCAGGAGGATCCCTTGAGACTAAGAGTTTGAGACCAGCCTAGGAAACATAGTGAAACCTATCTCTATAAAGCATCTTTGCACATTAATTCACTACATTCTCACAATGACTTCATGAAGAGCTATTATGAATTCTATTTTAAGTGGAGAAAACTGAGATTCAAAGTTAATGAGTCAGCCGGGGGGAAGAGAGCAAGGACAGGGATGTTATTCCTACGGTGACGATGACGAAGTGCACTGAGGGGCAGGAACTTGCTCAAGGTCTCCCCACTGGATCAGGGCAGAGATGGAACTGACTCTGGGTTAGCACTGTGTCCTCTCTCCACCAGAGCATGCTCTGCAGATGAATATGCTACAGTGTACAAAAGATACACGTGCATTCCTTACAGGACGGAATTCTGGCAGGGCCTTCTAACCAGTAGAGCAAAGAGATCGTGCATTTTCAGGCTGTACAGGTCACGCTTCCTCAAAGCTGATGTGCTCGACTCAGACCATATCTCACTCACAATAATAGTGCATGGGTTTCCCACAAGTGTGACATGGGATACCTTGGGTTCTCCTGACCTGGTAACTTCAGAGGGCTCCATTGTTGAAGGTTCCAAGGCTGCTTTGCCTCTATTTTCCCAGATTCTCCACCCCATGTCACACCTCCTGGTCTAATTCGGTATTACTAGCAAATTCTCAAATCCATCACCTTAAACTACATGGCATGCATGACGGCCTGCATAAAAGATGCTGATTATGTTCAATTAGGACTTTAACTTTAAAAAAAAAAAAATTTATCTTCCGTTTTTTCTTCTGGCATTTATCTGGTGAGAGAGAGAGAGCGTAGAGATCAGAAAGACAGAGAAAAAAAATACATTGTGTGGGAGGTGAAATGCCACGGTCATTTTTGAAGCTCATTTGGAGTTACTGGTTGTGATTTACTGAAAAGAAAATGAAATTCATGTCCACCATCCGTCTTGCTGAAATGTCATGCCAAGTGCAGCTGTAGTAGCAGGGAGGTCCAGTGGAGATGCCTGCAAATCACCTGCCAGCCGCTGTTGGTCTCTGGTTTGAGAGCCACGTGCGTGCCGCAAAGAAGTAAAACCCATGGTCTGCAGGCCAACAAGGAACCTCCCTGGAACATGGAAATGCTCAACTACAGGGACCCCTAATTTTGGCACAGTTACTCTCTCCCCTGCCATGATCCCAAAAGTGGGGCCTAAAAGCTCCAACTTCTAGAACATGGAACATATTATCAATATGTGTATCAATATCTATTGCTTTGTCCATCCTGACTCTTTGGATGACGTCTGAAAGGTGGAGTCCCACAGCAGGCAGCACGGCGATATAAACTATATCAACAGGATCACTGAACTTCAAGGAACAGCCCTGTTTTCCTCTTTAGGCACAACCTGACAGTCAGTGGGAAATTCGACGAAGCACCTTCCCTAACTGCAAAAATGCTCATCTTGACCATGCCCAGTCAGGCCCCTGGGCTCCTTGAAGACGTGTTTGTAACTTTCTTATAGGGTTACATAATGCACGCTTACCAGATCATGTCACGCATCATGACTAGACCAGAAAGGAAGGTATGAAATTCACACTGGCCATATTCTGCCGGGGTTAAAATTCTGGTTGGGGAGGAAGCTGAAACTATTGGTAAATGGAAATTTCAGGGTTGCCTATTCATCTTGTCATTTATTACCACAACAGATTGAAAAATGGCTCTTTCTGTTGAAAGCTTTAAACAAACAAAAATAACAACAACAAAGAAACAGCAGCTCAGGCTTCTATACTGGAGTAGAGCGGAAGGTGAAGGATGCCATAAAAGGCCAAAAAGGAAGCTGCCAGGGGACATGGAGTCACTTCACATTCTTCTGCTTTTCTTTTGAAATTGGCCGGATATTTCATTAATTCACTCTTATTTGGAGAGCATTTATACAGCACTTTTACATCCCCCCCATGTATAGATACCAGGAGGTCCATACATGAATCTTAAAAATGTGCATTTATAATGTTTATGCTTTTTCTCCCCCAAGGACACCTTGGTGACTTCAAGGTGGAGCACAAATGCAGTGGGACACTAGGCTCCCACCTCTGTCCCCCAGGGAAAGGCTGGGAAGTTTAACTGCTCCATGGTTAATAACAGATTCAGTGTACACACACAGATCCAGACATTTGCAGAGGAGAAACCAAACTCCCTACATTTTCAGAAAAATCGAGGGTACAGGGAGAATCCAAACCTCTCCACATGCCGCTCTGGGAACTGGGGCCATGGCCCTGAGTCCCAGGCCATGCACGTTCCATTGCCCACCAACAGCTGAGGTGGACGGGACTGTGGCCCTGTCTCCCTTTGATGTGATGTGAGCAGAAATGTTGGAAAGTGACCTCTCGCCTTGAAAATGCAAACAACCATATGCTCCATTTGCTGCAAAGATCTCACTGGCAAAAATGTCCCTGTATATCCTTTCCTTTCATTTTTTACATAATTTCCTCTTTCGGAATGAAGATGATTAATGATTCTTCCCAGACATATTTCTTTCACACTTAAGGATAAATGTGGCTCCCCAAAGATGATGGGATGCCTCAGGAGATTCTGCCCGAACTCCCGAAAATCCAAACTCCACTCTGATCCAAACTCAAACCCAAAACAGCAACACACACAAAGAACTGTCACCATCACCACCTTCTCCCCTAACCAAAATGCCCTTGGACCTTCACGAAATGGGGCCTCACCTTTCTAAAGAAATGCTGCGTGGCCACGGCAAGGGCATCAAAGCTGCAGATGGCCCTCCTCAGCTCCCCTTGCATGATGCCTAGCTGTCTGGTCTGCCGCTCACACCGCTCCTTCAGCCGCTGCACCAGCTGCCGCTCAGCCTCACGGGCCTGCGGGTCCGGCTTGGGCGGAAACCCATTTCGAGCTGCCGCAGTCCTCTGCTTTGGGTATCCTGTGAGAAACAAAACCAAACTCCAGTCACCTGTGAAAAAACACACAGCACACAGGCGACAACGGCTTCTTATTACACAAGGAGTTCTTCAACTGCCCACGGTTTGTCATCTTTAAGGACTGAAAAGAAAAAACAGGGACTAAAATTATTGTTCCATGAATGTGGTTCTAAGTGCAAGGTTTCCTGCTTGGAAAAAGGACAATAGACAAAATTGCCAAATTCCTTCCAGCTTCCGACACTTCTAGGCTTGCTTGGATAGAGAAGCATTTTTTTTTTTTTTCTTAAAGGAGATTGCTCTTTGAAAATGTCTAATGGGAAATCAATCAGTCAATCCAGATAGAAGTCAGACCTATAATCATCTAGCAACCTTTTAATTGGGCATCAGAGAACAACACCTCGATGCCCCTTTCTTCGCCTTAGAGGCTACTACCCTTTTCTTCAATGTCAAGTCCAAGTCACAGCCCTGGCCACCTCTGCTCTAGCAACTCCCGACTTTAAATTCCTACAGGACCAATGTCCTGTGAGGTTTCCTGCAATACATCCCTCCAATGTGACTTGACGCCACCTCCGTGGCTAAAGGTGCAGTCTGAGCCATCATCCCCTCTCGCTCTCTGATAGGAAGCCCTGCTTCCTCTCTTCCTTCACTACGCCACAGCCAGAATGACCTTTGCACACGTGAGGCAGGTCATGACCCGTGTGGACCCCTCTGTTCACTTTCTCTCGCAGTAAAAAGAAAGTCCATACACCTTACCATGGCCTGCAAAGCCTTCTGAGACTTGGCTCCGGCCAGGTGAGTGTGAGGGGCCGCAGGGCCACAGATGAAGGGGCAAGGAGCTCTGCCTGGGGTTGAGGACAGGGTTCTGGGGGTAAAGGAGTGGTGATTTTTAGGTTGAAGCTCAAAAAAAGAAAAGGCAAGGTCCCCCAAAATAGCACAGAGGAAAGCACTCCACCATGGCCCAAGACCCGTGTGTGGGCAGGCGCCTTCCTCTGGTCCCTCTGTGGGAGGCGCAGATAGACCCAGGACGCGCAGGCAGTCAGAGAACCCCTGCCATTGACAATGGGCTTACATCTCAAAGGTGCGTTCTTTCCTTCGCTCTAGTAGATCACACTCCTAGAGGACATGACACAGACACTGACCAGCACCATCATAAATTCACTCATATTTCAAATGTTTTCTTCCTCCTCTTTTTTCCTCTCCAAGATACCAGGGAGCAACATATAAAACAAATCAGAAAATGTAGCCCCTTTAGTACCTGGTGTACTGAGACAACGTAGAGTAACGGGTTTGTGAATGTGCAAGTGGCCTCATCTTTTAAGGGGAAAGTGGTTAATTGATCTAAATGCTTCTAATGGTTAATTTAAGGGTAACCATGCTAGCTGGGTGCGGTGGCTCAAGCCTGTAATCCCAGCACTTTGGGAGGCCGACACGGGCGGATCACGAGGTCAGGATATCGAGACCATCCTGGCTAACACGGTGAAACCCTGTCTCTACTAAAAAATACAAAAAAACTAGCCGGGCATGGTGGCGGGCGCCTGTAGTCCCAGCTACTCGGGAGGCTGAGGCAAGAGAATTGCATAAACCCAGGAGGCGGAGCTTGCCATAAGCTGAGATCCGGCCATTGCACTCCAGCCTGGGCAACAGAGCGAGACTCCATCTCAAAAAAAAAAAAAAAAAAAAAAAAAGGGTAACTATGCTAATTTTAAAATTAATTCCTTCTCCTCTTAAAAAGTCATCAGAGATTGCCATGTAACCTCACATACGGCACATCTTAAATTATTCTGACTTAACAGAATAGCAGAATGTGAAATCACTGCTTCACAGAGACTGTCTTTACGATAGCAGAGTACATAATATTCCAGAAAACTCACTTGTTTGTTGTAGGCAAATCAACCTGAATATGTCCTTTATCTCAACATTCTCAATGCTGAAAACAAAACAAATATGACTACCAACTAAACATCATTAAGAAAAGGTGAGAGATTTTATTGCCTGCATTAAACTCTAAGACACAGCTTAAGACCAAAGATAGATTTTTTTTTTTCCCCACAATTGCTGTTTTCCATTTTACTGCTGTGGCTGGTGATTTTACAAAACACTTCAGTGCTTTAATTAATTTGTTGAGGTACCAGGTGCCTGACACTGTTACAATAGAAGGCACTTCTTTTAGAAATCTAAAGAAAATAATAAAACAATTTCCAGCTCAGTGAATTAGAACTAATTGTAACCCATGGTACAGAGAGTCACCTCTGAGCTTGTGGATGTTAGCAGGCGCTCACACTGTCATGTATTTTTGGATGTTAGATTTATTTCTGGGTAGGATAGCTCCTAAGAACGACCACCTTTAATAATATCATCATCATGATGTTAGAAATTATACTCAATGGTAAATGCACAATATAAAAGGATTCAGTGAAATTCTACTCTTGGCACTTACTTTGATATTGGTGTCATTATTATATTGCTTTTACTCACCTATTCAAAATTCCAGTGTTCTACTGAACAACAGTGCAAAAAGCTCACCTCTTCTTCTGAGGCCAGCAAACAACCCGTCTTCTGAGCTAAGATAGAGGCTCCCCTGACAACGTCAACTTTTGGGATCAACACACCAAGCGAAAGTTTGGCGGCTCTGTGACACCAAACTACCTTGTGAAACTAATCCTGGTTCAGGACCGGTGGCACTCAATCACTGTCAGAGCACAGATCAAGGCTCCGGCACCTAAGACTTTAGGAAGGAAAAGCTGAGAAACAAAGTTGATTGTAGAGTTCTCTATTGCTTTAAGGTGAAAAGGGTCCTGCCATTCTCTAAACATATCCAGCGTGACTTTGCCTAGGACTAATAATCATTGTACTGTCACTGGCGTACTGTCACTGGCAGTCTTTTGTCTTTGCTAAAAACAGTATTCTTTCTCGTGCTGTCGATCTTTGTTACTACTTCTATAGCTGATTCCCTGACGTACTGTCACCTCCTTTCCTGTCCACCCACATGTCAGACGGTCCCCAGGATGGTGCATAAAGATCGCAGCTCAGGCTCACTGCCACCTTGGGGATGGACAGCTTATGATGAACGAAGATCACTGACACAGCCAGCTTCAGCTGTTTCAGAACAGGTGTTTGCTTCTCATTTTTCTCTCAAGAGCCCGCACATAGTGAAGCTAGAATGCACATCTGCTTAGGAAGCACCAGGTTTGTGGGATAATTAGAGGGCCAACTTCTGCAGGGTGGTGGTCACAGGCAGCTCCCAAGGCACATGGTGGGCCTGGGATGAGAAGTGGTGTTGGTGTGGTGGTGACCCACTCCTGACCTCTTCCCCATCATATTTCTCACTAGTGCCACCGCGCAGGCTTTAAAGGAGGGGCATGTCATGTTCCCCCACGACACTTTCAGATGTAGGAGTGTTTTGTTATCGCCTCCTTCCCTGCTCCTTGCAGTACTTCTATTGCTTCTGGGGTGGTCTCAGGTTCAAAGCAGAAAAGCAGGCAAGCATGCCACTGACCTCACTGTGCACGCAGCCAGAACCTACTTAGACGCTTTCCAAAGAAGTGAGACTCTGGTCTCCTACAATGTCTATCTGATTTCCACCCAGCTGAACTAGGAAATGGATATTAGTGAATAGGGGCCTTCAACACAGGGCTTACCAATGGATTCAGAATCTTTAAATGCAGGGAAAAGAGAGTAGCATTGCCAATTTTTTACTCACTGGCCCTAGTACACTACCCAACTGTTAATGAGCCTTATCTCCAATGTACTTCCTTTTCTGTGTGAAATATACAAGCAGAAATACCTAGATTAGTGTTTTGTCCTGACCTACACACAAAGCTGACTTCACATGCATGCTTCATGTCATGTGGTTTTCGGCCGCAAAACCACCTGACACCTTCTCTTCAGCACTGACTCTGTGAATGAGACTGTGCAAGGCACAGCGGGAAATGAAAAGAAGTAAAGCCCAGTCCTTGCCCTCAGGCAATCCGTTGTCCTGTAGGGACCTGGCCAGGCCTGGCTCTTGGTCTTTGGACTGCCTTGCCCAGGGCTCTTACCAATTAAGCACATTGCTGAACCACTCTACAACATCTCTAACAGATCTCCCTGGTTTGGGCGCATACTCTAAATCTAGAACACCCTCCTGCCATCTAAATGTTACCCCAATCATGATTTTTTTGCAGCCATCCTATTGGCTACATAACTCTGGTCAGGAGAAGATAGAATCCATGCTGATCTCAGTGGCAGCTGGTAACTGTGAGGCCTCCAGGGAGAAGCTGGTGACCTTCTACAGCACAAAGGTGGATGCGAACAGTTTGCGTGCAAAGGCTAGGCATTGCGTGCAAACGCTGAGCACGGGAGAGGACACGGCCTTTGAAAATGGAAAGAAAATATTAAAAATTCATCGGCAGTCATCCAGTCCCTATCCAGAGGATTGTAATGGATAAAAAAGATTGGTTTAATTTTAAAGCTGGAAAGCTTAACTGACACAATAACAAACAGTGCCGCATGGGAACCTGCATATTTATAACATCAGAGATGGCCCATGACCTTCACACCATAGACAAGAAGGCAAATAATTACAGGACAGAACTTTGATAGCTTCCCACTTGAAGACAAAGCACTTCATGGGTTTGGTCAGCATCATAACAGACAGCAGGACACCCTAGGGAGTCCATGCACTGATTTCTTTGTGGACTTGGACAGGCTTTATTTTTATTAAACCAATCTAAATTTATTTCAGAAAACGCTGCCCAGTGGCCCACTATTTTCCTACTTAGTACTGGCAATGGCTTGGCTGGGGTGAGCTGGTGGTGGGGAGAGGCTGAGCAGATGGCGTGTGGGTGGGGATTTCCTTCCAGCTGGTCCTAAGTACAGATGGGGGCAGGAATTACAAATTTGGGTAGCACCGGGCCATCCCATAACTACGCCCTGTAGGAGCAAGGTACTCCCAAGGTAGGAGCAGATTCTTTTGTGTTTTGATGTACAGAAGAACCGAAAAAACAGGAAGCTACAATCAGGGTTTCCAGATCCAACAATAAACACTTTGTTCATATAACCCACTCTCTAGACAAGATAAAACGTGGCATACAGTATTTTCAACTTTAGGAAACTTATTGTTATTTACAAGAAGTACGGGTGCTATTTATCTAGGTAAATCTGAATCCCTTTTTTCTCCAAAGGTAAAAAATAGTGGCTTAATGGTGTTATGACAATTGCCAAATTTTTATATTCAAATATAGCTACTTCTGGCCAAGATGAAGTAAGTGGGATCAGACTTACCCTCTCATTTGAAATCAGCAAAAAAAAAAAAAAAAAAAGCCCCAAATATACAAGACAATAGTTTTCAAGACATTAAACTTTAGGCAATGAAGCACAGTGATCCCTGAGAGTCAGAAAACAAACGAGGTGAACCTACAATTGCTGAAGCTCATCACCCACATGACTTTTCAAACTCTGGTGCAGGGAATCGGGGGACTCAGGTAGAGCCCGGAGGTTTCTCTGAGTTGAGAAAGTGGATCTGGGGGCTCAGGGAGGTCAGAAGTTAGAGCCTACAAGGTAGAGTACCAGAGAGGACTGAGCTCCACCGAGAGAATTCTGAAGATCTGAGGAGTGACCTCGAATTTTCATCCAGGTTCTGATCAGTGCATGCCTGCCTGTGGAGAGAGGATCTCAGGTTGGGGACAGAACTCTGCCAAGGATTAGTGGGACAATACTTAAGAGTCCACCAAAGGCCACAAATAGTTCCTGTTCCCAGCAGCCAGTTTGGAACACCTCATACTTCATGGGCATCAGGTAAAGCATTCAGACAGCTTTTGCTCAGTAGTGTAGAAAAATTGGCTGGGAAGAACTACTGATCAGTACCTGCCTAATAAGGCTGAAAAGCAAAACCCAGAATGATCAGACTCCTTCCGAGTGACATAACTTCACTCCAGAAAAAAACTTAAGAATACTATGGGGGCTAGGCATGGTGGCTCATGCCTGTAATCCCAGCACTTTGAGAGGCCAAGGCAGGACAATGGCTTGAGCTCAGGTGTTTGAGACCAGCCTGGGCAACATAGAAAGACCTCATCTCTAAAAAAACAAAACAAAACAAAACCAAAATTAGCCAGGTATGGTGGTGCACACCTATAGTCCCAGCTGCTTGGAAGGCTGTGGGGGGATGATTGCTCGAGCCTGGGAGGTCAAGGCTGAAGTGAGTTGACATCATGCACTGCACTCCAGCCTGGGTGACAGAGTGAGACCCTGTCTCAAAAACAGAACAAAACAAAACAAAACACCTTACTAACCAAGAAATCAGTAGTGGCCTTTGTAGTAGAATAGTGGGGTGTCTAGATGGTAGCAGGTAGAGTCATTTGTAAGCATGGGGACCGGGATGGGGAACATAAACAATTTTTTCTCAAAACTGGGTGTCCAGATGGGGAGAAAAATGTGTCAGAAATATGAGGGTCAGGGGATGTTTGTTATTCTGGCTTGTTTTGTTTTGGGGAAGGGAGAGATGACAGAAAAGATAGTTCCTGCCATGATTCAATTTACAGTCCAGGAGGGGAGAGGAACTCTCCTTAAATGAGACACCCAGAAAGCTTCTCCTAGGCCAGATGTCATTTGAAGGCCCAAAGGCCTGATGGAGGCACTAACCATTTCAGTTGATTTTCTTTGATATTCAGTAATCTGAATAAAGAAGCATCATCATCAAAAAGAAATGAAGATCCTGGAAAAAGAAAAACTGTCCCTCCCAGACCTCTCCACTGTGGTTATGTAGCATTTCCAAGTTGCCATTCTTTAGGACTCGAAATCCACCTGTGGTGGCAAGACCCTACACTTGCCCTCAGTGACTGCCCCTTTATGTACATACCCTGCCGCTATGAACTGACTGACTGTGTGCTCTCAAGATTTATATATGGAAGCCCTAATTCCCAATGTGATGACATCTGTAAGTGGGGCCTTTCGGAGGTGATTAGGTCCTGAGAGTGGGGCCCTCATGAATGGGATTAGTGCTCTTATAAGAAGAAATATGAGAGCAATAATCTGTCTCTCCCACGTGTAAGGCTATGGCAAAAATGTATTCATCTGCAAACAAAGAAGAGGACCCTCACCAGAAACAAATCAGTCAGCACCTTGCTCTTGGATTTCTCAGCCTCCAGAATCATGAGAAAAAAATTCTATTGTTTAAGTCATCCAATCTATGGTATTTGTTATAGCAGCCCAAGTGGACTAAAACAACTGCATAACAACCATGAACATGAAGAGATACCACTCTCAAGACTATATTATATTACACATTAAGAGGAAGATTATCTTGGGTGAGCCTGGCCTAATCAAGCAAGTCTACTAAAAGCAGAGTTATCTCCAGCTGGTCATAGAGCTGCATGTCAGAGATTTGAAGTCTGAGAAGGGTTCAACACACCATTACTGCTTTGAAGATAAAAGGGAGCACATAGCAAGGCATGTGGATGGCCCTATGAGCTGAAGGTTGTCCCTGACTGATAGCCAGCAAGGAAACAAAAACTCTAGTACTACAAGCACATGAGCTAGATTCTACCAACAACCTAAATGACTTTAAAAGCAAACATTCTCCAGAGCCTCTAGTCAAGAACTCAGCCTGGCTGACATCTTCATATCAGCCTTGTGATCATTTGAGCAGAGAATTCAAGGTAAGCCACATCTGGATGTCTAACCTACAGAACTGTGAGTTAATAAATAAATGTTATTTTACGAAAAAGAAAGGGAAAGGAAAAGTAGTGAGGATATAGCAATCGAAACTATCCAGAATGAAACACAGAGAGAAGAAATACTCAAAGAAATGAACAGAATATCACTTTGAACAGGAGCTGTAGGGCAACTTGAAGAGGCCTAATATATGTGTTATTGGAGTCCCTGAAGATGAAGAACGAGGACTGAAAATATTTGAAAAAAAAATGGGCAAAACACCGCAAATTTGATGAAAACTATAAAAACAGATCCAAAAATCTCAACAAACTTCAAGCACAAAAACACGAAGAAAACAACAACAAGGAATATTGTAATTAAACTGATCAAAACCCATGAAAAAGAGAACATCTTTAAAGCAGCCAGAAAAAAGACACATTATGTACAAAGACCCAAAGATAAGAATAACAGCAGATTTTCCACTAGACATCATTCAAGATAGACACAAACAAAACAGCATCTTTAAATATTCAAAGAAAAAAAATACCAACTTGGATTCGGAACAAAGCAAAAATATTTATCAAAAGCACAGGTGAACAAAATCCAAAAGAATTCACCACCAGCAAACCTCCACTACAATAAATGTTAAAGGAAGTCCTTCAGACAGAAGAAAAATGATACCAGATAGAAATGTGGATCTACACAAAGAAATAAAAAATACTAAAAATGGCAATTAAATGAGTAACTCAAAAGACTTTTATTATTTAAATTTCTTTAAAAGAAAACTGAGTGTCGATAATCAATAATAATAACAATGTAGTATAGGTTCATAATATATGTAGAAGTAAAATATCTAATAACAATAGCACAAATGCCAGGAGAGAGATGGAAATATGCTGTTATAACATTCTTACATCATGTACAAAGTGATATAATGTCACTTGAAGCTAGAATGTTGAAAGCTAATGACATATATTATGAAACATCCACTGGATAAAACAACCACTGAGAACACAAAAATAAGAGACAGATAGCTAATACATGAACAAAGGAGATAAACGGAATCATAAAAAACTTTCCAATGCCAAAAGAAGGCAGTAAAAGAGGGAAAAGAAAAGAAAGAACATATGGGTTAAATAGAAAATATGGCAAGATGGTAGATTTAATCTCAATTACATCAGTAATAACATCAGATGTATATGAAAGGCAGAGATTGCAGATTGGATAAAAACATAAGATCTAATTACATGAGGCCTATAAGAAGCCTACTTAAAAATAAATAGAAAAATAGATGAAAAGGTTAGTACGGAAAGATTATACCACGCTGAAAATAACAGAAAGCTGGAGTGGCTCTATTAACAATGAAAAAAGTAGATTTCAAGGAAAAAATTATTACCAGGGATAAAGAAGTTCATTTCATAATGATAAAGTGGCCAATTCATCAAAGTGATAAACTAAAACTTTATATACCTTATAGAGCTGATTGAGAATATATGGAGGAAAGGCTGATAAAGTTGACAAAGGAAACAGACAAATCTGCAATTACAGTCTGAGATTTCAAGCCCTCTCTCATCTACTGAAAGAACAGGTAGAGAGAAAATCAGTGAGGGTATAGAATACTTGACAATGCTTCAGCCAACCTGACCTATGACATTTGTAGAACACTCCACACAGAAACAGCAGAGTAGACGCTGTTTTTTTAAGTATGCATGAAATGTTTACCAAGGTAGATCTTGTTGTGGGTCTTAAAACAAGGCTCAATAAATTTAAAAGGATTCGAGTCATCTGTGACATAATAAGAAATATATATTTGGTCTCTGCCCCCAATTTCTGACACAGAGTTCCTAAAACCCTTGTACTTTGCTGAGTGATATGAGTGCTAGAAGAATCTTTTGTTCTAACATTTGGTTTTGATCCCAGTTTCTGACACAGAGCTCCTAAATCCCTTGGAATTTCCTGGGTAACAGAAGCATTATTTGCTCTAATGACAGCTTCTCTTGGTGGCTCCGGGATAGTTTCAGGATAGGGACTGGTCACCAGAAAGACCAAGCCATGATTAGAAGCTTGAAACTTCCAGCTCCCTCTCTCCTCTTCCTCTGCGGCTGGAGACTGAGTTAAGAATCAGTCATGCCTGTGTGATGAAGACTTATCAAAATCCCTAAAGTATAGGATTCGGAGGACTTCTGGGTTGGTGAATGCATCCAGGTATCAACATGGTGGAGCGCCCTCTCCCTGTGGGACACAAGCTCCTGCACTCTGGACCTGACTCTATGTACCTCCTCATCCAACTCTTCATCTGTATCCTTCATCATATCCTTTATAATAAACTGGTAAATAACTGAGATGTTTCCCTGATTTCTGTGAGTTGTTATAATAAATTATTCAACTTAAGGAGAAGATTGTGAGAACCTCCAATTTGTAGTCAGGTCAGACAGAAGTGTGGGTCACATACACACCTACTACTTTTAGTTGGCACCTAAAGTGAGGGTCAGTCTTGTGAGATGGAGCCCTTAACCTGTGTGGCCTGTGCTAACTCTGGGTAATTAGTGTTATACTTGAATCAAATCGTAGGACACTCGGGTGGTGTCCACAGAGAAGTGGAGAATCGCTTGGTGTGGAAACCTCACATGTGTGGTGTCAGAGGTGCTGTGACGGGAGGAATAGGTTTGTGGTTTTTTTTTTTTTTGAATCATCCAAAGTATGTTCTCCAACCAAATTAGAATTACAAATTAGAGATCAATAACAGAAAGATCCCTGAGAGGTCCCCAAATATGTGCAAACTAAACAATACACTTCCAAATAATCATGGACTAAAGAAGAAATTCAAAAGGGAAATCTGAAAATATTTTGAACTCAATGAAGATGAAAACCGAATGTGTCAAAATGTGTGGACTATGACTAAAGCAACTTGTACAGAGAGATTTACTGTACTAAACACATACATAATTAACAAAAGACCTCCAACCAATGACATCAGCTAATTAAACCCAGTATAAGCAGAAGAAGAGTAAAAAGAACAGAAATCAGAAAGTGAGGGAAAATGGCAGACGGGAGGCAGGACTAACCTATGGCTCCCACTCAGATGGACAGAGCAGCTTGTGGAGACACACTGGGAACTTTTGGTCCAAGAACTACTGAAGAACACATCAGGAAAGCTGAGAGAATCCACAGACCCTTTGAAAGAGGTGGCTTGTTGCTGCGGGCTGCATGACACAGCTGAAAAACTATGAGTGTCCGAAGTGTGACAGGGGAATGACTGTCCCCAAACACACATCCTCACTGGGAAGCCTCAAGAACCAGATCACGGGAGAAGGATCTGACCTTATCGGGAGCTAAGACAAATTTAGAGAGTTGAGCAAAATATAAGGGTAGGGGAAGCAGTGGAAGAGTCCTGTGGGCACTCTCGAACCCCAGGGAAGCCATTTCTGCCTTTGTCTCTCAGGGGTTCTTGGGGGAGGGGTGCCAGTGGAACTGGGGAAAGATCACAGGGAGAAGGAAACTTCCAGCTGAACTTTAAAACAATTTGCGCAGTTTCCTGGACAGAGTCTGGAGAGGAGGTGATCTGGGAGTACGGATAGGAGCACAGAAGCCGCTACAGGTGGGGAGGCAAAAAACCTGAAAGTCCCGCTTGCTTTCTCAGCAGGGAGGCTTTTAGCCTGGGGCATGTCCCTCTTGTGCTGTTGGGGGGACATGTGGGAGTGACACTGGCCTTGTAAGGCCTGTCACTGCCAGCTTTCCCCCTGGCGACCTGCGTGACCCAGCAGAGGCAGCCATAATGCCCCTGGGAACATAATTCCATTGGCTTGAAACCACACCCCCATCCTGCACAACAGCCCCAGGGAGCCCCCTCTACCAAGGAGAGTCTGAGCCCAGACATGCCTAAATCTGCCCCCACCTGATTGTCTTTCTCTACCCACCCTGGTAGCTAAAGACAAATAACACAATCTCTTGGGAGTTCCAGGGCCCTGCCCACCACCTAAGAAACCAAATACTTATCATCCAGGTGGCATTAGGGCAAGCTCGTATCCTCCCTACACTACTGCAGCTGAGGCTCTCTTGAAAGTGCCGCCTCCTGGCTGGAGGTCAACCAACACTAAGCCAGTGTACTAAACAAAACTACAACCGAGGACCCTCTCAGAGTCCATTTCACTCCCCTGCTACCTCCACTGGAGCAGGTGCTCGTTACTCACGGCTGACAGACCTTAAGACACATGATATCACAGGACTCTTTGCAGACACTCCCCAGTACCAGCCTGGAGCCTGGTAGCTCAGCTGGGTGGCTAGACCCAGAACAAATATAACAATAGCTACAGTTCGGCTCTTAGGAAGTCCTATTCCTAGAGGAAGGGAGGAGAACACCACATTAAGGGAGCACCCCGTGTGACAAAAGAATCTGAACAATAGCCCTTGAGCCACAGATCTTCCCTCCAACATAGGCTACCCAAATGATAAGGAACCAGAAAAACAATTCCGGTAATATGACAAAACAAGATTCTTTAACACCCCCAAAAGATCACACTAGCTCACTAGCAATTGAGCCAAACCAAGAAGAAATCTCTGAATTGCCAGAAAAATAATTCAGAAGTTTGAGTATGAAGCTACACATGGAGGCACCAAAGAAAGGTGAATACCAACTTAAAAAAAAAAAGTTACAGGGTATGGATGAAAAAATCTCCAGAGTAATAGATAGCATAAATAAATAAAAAACAATCACGACTTCTGAAAACGAAGGACACACTTAGATAAATGCAAAATACACTGGAAAGTGTCACCAATAGAATCAAACAAGCAGAAGAAAGGAATTCAGAGCTGAAAAACAAGACTTTTGAATTAACCCAATTCAACAAAGACAAAGAAAAAATAATTTTAAAAAATGAATAAAACCTCCAAGAAGTTTGGGATTATGTTAAATGACCAAATCTAAGAAAAACTGGTGTTTCTGAGAAAGGAAAGAAATCTGAAACTTTGGAGAACAAATTTGAGGGAATAATCAAGGAAAACTTCCCTGGTCTTGCTAGAGATCTAGATAGCTGAATACAAGAAGCTCAAAGAACACCCAGGAAATTTATTACAAAAAGATCATTGCCTAGGCACCTAGTCATCAGGTTATCTAAAGTGACGACAAACGAAAGAACCTTAAAAGTTGTCAGGAAAAAGTATCAAGTAATTTATAAAGGAAAATCTATCCGATTAACAGCAAATTTTTCAGCAGAAACCCTACAAGCCAGAAGGGATTGGGGTCCTACCTTTAGCCTTCTTAAACAAAACAATTGTTAGCCATGAGTTTTTTATCCAATGAAATTATGCTTCATAAATGAAAGAAAGATACAGTCTTTTTTCAGACAAACATGTTGAGAGAATTTGCCACTACCAGGCAGCACTACAAGATCTGCTAAAAGGAGTTGTAAATCTTGAAACAAATTCTCAAAACACATCAAAATAGAACCACCTTAAAGCATAAATCTCACGGGATGTATAAAACAATAACACAATGACAAAAACAACAACAACAAGGTATTCAGGCAACAACCAGCATGATGAATAGAATAGTACCTCACATCTCAATACTGACATTGAATGTAAATGGCCTAAATGTTCCACTTAAAAGATACAGAATGGAAGAATGGATAAGAATTCACCAACCAAGTATCTGCTGTCTTCAAGAGACTCATCTAACAACACATAAGGACTCACATAAACTTAAGGTAGAGGGGTGGAAAAAGATATTCCATGCAAATGGATACCAAAAGTGAGCAGGAGTAGCTATTGTTATATCAGACAAAACAGACTTTAAAGCAAAATGTTAAAAAAGACAAAGAGGAACATTATATAATAACAAAAGGACTCGTCCAACAGGAAAATATCACAACACTAAATGTATATACACCTAACACTGGAGCTCCCAAATTTATAAACCATTTACTATTAGACCTGAAAAAATGAGATAGACAGCAACACAATAATAGTGGGAGACTTCAGTACCCCACTGACAGCACCAGACAGGTCATCAGGACAGAAACTCAACAAAGTAACAATGGACTTCAACTATATCCTAGATAAAACGTAGTTTGTGGATATTTACAGAACATTCTACCCAACAACTGCAGAATGTACATTCATCAGCACGTGGAACATTCTCCAAGACAGACCACAGAATAGGCCACAAAAGAAGTCTCAATAAATTTCAGGAAATCGAAATTATATCAAGTACTCTCTCAAACCACAGCGGAATAAAAATGGAAGTCAACTCCAAAAGGAACCCTCAAAACCATGCAAATACATGGAAATTAAATGACCTGCTCTTGAATGACCGTTGGGTCAACAATGAAATCAAAATGGAAATTAAAAAATTATTTGAACTGAATGATAACAGTGATACAACTTATTAAAACCTTTGGGATACAACTAAACCAGTTCTAAGAGGAAAGAAAGTTTGGAGCATTAAATGCCTGCATTGAAAAGCTGAAAGAGGACAAACAGACAGTCTAAGGTCACACCTCGAGAAACTAGAGAAACAAAAACTAACCAAACTGAAACCCAGCAGAAGAAAAGAAGTAACAAAGATCAGAGCAGAATTAAAGAAAACTGAAAGACAAAAATAATACAAAAGATAAATGAAATAAAAACCTGGTTCTTTGAAAAGATAAACAAAATTGATAGACCATTAGCAAGATGAATCAAGAAAAGAAGAGGGAAGATCCAAATAAACTTGATTAGAAACAAAACAGGAAATACTATAACTGATACCACAAAAATACAACAGATCATTCCAAGCTACTATGAACACCTTTACATGAAAAACACAGAAAACCTAGAGGAGATAAATAAATTCCTGGAAATATACATCCTTCCTAGATTAAACCAGGAAGAAATTAAAACTCCAAACAGACCAGTAATAAGAAGCAAGATTGAAATGATCATAAAAAAAATTGCCAACAAGAAAAAGTCCAGGACCAGACGAATTCACAGTTGATTTCTATGTGACATTGAAAGAAGAACTGGTACCAATCCTATTGACACGAATTCAAAAGACAGAGAAAGAGGGAATCCTCCCTAAATCATTCTATAAAGCCAGTATCACCCTAATACTAAAACCAGGAAAGAACATCATAAATAAAAAGAAAATTACAACCAATTTCCCTGACAAACATAGATGCAACAATCCTCAAAAAAATCCTCGGCTTCCCACAGAGCTGGAGCTGCGGTCGGCCAGTCTCCTGCAGGGTGAATTTTCTTTTCCTTCCAAAGTGTTGCCCTTTAGAAATTCCAGATTTGGCCGGGCGCGGTGGCTCAAGCCTGTAATCCCAGCACTTTGGGAGGCCGAGGCGGGCGGATCACGAGGTCAGGAGATCGAGACCATCCTGGCTAACACGGTGAAACCCCGTCTCTACTAAAAATACAAAAAACTAGCCGGGCACGGTGGCGGGCGCCTGTAGTCCCAGCTACTCGGGAGGCTGAGGCAGGAGAATGGCCTAAACCCGGGAGGCGGAGCTTGCAGTGAGCTGAGATCTGGCCACTGCACTCCAGCCTGGGTGACAGAGCAAGACTCCGTCTCAAAAAAAAAAAAAAAAAAAGAAATTCCAGATTTATGCAGGGTCCTCAGATCTGATCTCTCACCCAACTACCAGGCTTTGTCTCCTGTCCTTCACATTTACAGCTTTAATCTATTTTCCATAAATTTTTAATTAATCAGCAATTTTAGTAAGTTCTCTATTCTCCATGCTTTTGGGTTAACAGTGTAGCAACTAACAATGCAAGTTTGGAATACAGATTGCTTAGGTTAAAACCAAGGCTCCACTACTTATTACCTGTGACTTTGGGCAAATTAATGAAATGTTTGTGCCTCAGTTTCCTCACATGGAAAGAGAGGGGCGATAACACAACCTGTCTCACAGAGTTATTGTGGACATTAAATCAATTAACATATTTAAAGAGCACAGGACAGTACCTGGCACGCAGTCAGAGCTCAAACATTAGCTGCTATTAAGGCCACCATTTTTGGGCTTAAAGAAAATGTTTTGAGGTTGCATTGCATACTGTTCTACAATGGCAGGAACGTCTTACAACGGGAATATTCTTCTTTTTCTTTTTCTTTTTTTTGAGATGAAGTCTCGCTCTGTCACTCAGGTTGGAGTGCAGTGGCGTGATCTCGGCTCACTGCGACCTCCACCTCTCAAGTTCAAGTGATTCTCCTGCCTCAGCCTCCCAAGTAGCTGGAACTACAGGCGAAAGCCACCATACCCAGCTAATTTTTGTATTTTTAGTAGAGACAGGGTTTTGCCATATTGGCTAGGCTGGTCTGGAACTCCTGACCTCAAGTGATCCGCCCCCCTTGGCCTCCCAAAGCGCTGGGATTACAGGCATGAGCCACCACGCCTGGCCAGGAATATTCATATTAAACAATTTTTGACTTTCAAGTAACCTTATGTAGTTTGTTCATATCTGAATAAATGCAAATAAATGGTTTCCTCATTGACAGACTAACAAATCATTTGATACCCCTTATCTCTGTTCTTCTTCCTTTTAGACAATATTATTTCTTGAGGTTAGATCTTTAAAGTCTATTTTTCAATTGTAAATGATTTCTACATGCTATTGGAATAGCAGATACCCCTACACAGAGAAGATCCTCCCAGTTAAACGTAGCATAGCATCTTGTTTTTTTAAGATAAAATGATGTGAACAGTTGATTCATTTCATCTAGAGTCAGAAAACATCAGCATATGTATGTCAAGCTCTGGAACAATCATGTAAATCACATGGGCTGGCATTGCTCCATTAATGACATCTGAAATAAGATAAATTCCAAGTTCAAGTCATCTCCCCAAGTAACACATCATATTTCCTACATACCTGGTGAATGAAGCTTGGTGGCTGAAGCTGCTCCTCTCTTAGGAGATGAAACAGCAGGTTTATTCGTATCTTGATCTTTCTGAGTGTCTTTCTTTGTTCCTATGCATAGTTGGAGAAGAGAAATAGAAGGTAAGCTAGTTAAAATTGAAATGGCAACATAAATTGTGGAAAGGGTGGCTTCACAAAAGTCAAACAGATCAACAAAAGAAATATTTGGGTGATTTGTTGCTATGGTCACCACCCCCTGTGCTTGAGGAATGACACACTTGTTTATAGGAAAAAGAATTTAGTTTTGAGTGGTCAGGGGAGGAGTAAGGACACTGCTGTCTCCGATTTGATGAAAAACATGCCCTTCTCTGAAAGTCACTGCCACCCTAATGACCCTGACCAAACTATCTGGGAATTAAAATTTTACTGTCCTCAGCCACCAACTTAGTCTGCCTGCCTGTCTCTGCCGAAACAAATTTTCAGAAGACGGGGAAGGATGCTGTAGCTGCATATAGCTGCTAATAACTTTCGCATCACCTGGAGCCAAGCCACAGGGGACATGGTCCAACTCTAATTAATTTCCATGCAGCGGGTCCACAGAGGTGACCTAGACAGCCTTTTAGCTCTCTTGGCTACAGCTGAGCCTTCGTGGAACTTGCTGCCAGAGCTGGTCCAGCAAAAACATGTGGACGCTCCTCACATTGTGTCCAGCGATACCCGGGGCACAGTGCAGCTTCTCCTTTGTGTCCTAGGCACAGTGCTCACCTTCACATCTCCTTTGTCAGAAAGTCAAAGAGCAGTGGATGGGAGATTAGCGAAATCACATAGACCTAGATTAACCCAAACCTGCCTTGGCTTCAGCGCACTGTTAGGTCATTTCAAAAACAAAGCTTGCTGTGGTTCCTTAGATGCAGACCATGAATGTCACCCCCACGCTCACCCCCAAACCCTGAGACCTCACTCTTCTTTCCAGCAGTAACTGCTGCTAGCAGTTTTGTGTTTATTCTCCCAGATTTTTTTCTAGGTATTTATAAAAGTACACACATATACAAATACAGCTACTAGTTAAATATGTGAACTAAACATTGCAACTTCTTTTTACGTACCCACATTTTTGGAGATCTTTTTCTTATCAGTGTATTTACAGATTTTTAAAAAAGAGCCACATCATACAGATGGGCAAAGACATACTGTAATTCAGTTCCCCATGGTCTTATGGATGAGCATTTAGATGGTTACAAGTTTAGCTAATGAAATAGCTTCATGTGCTGTAATAAACACTCTTATACTTGTTTCTTGGTACACACAGACCAGGATCTTCAGAGGACAAATACACAGAATTGCTTTTGCTGGATTGAGTCTGCTCTTTTGCAGTGTTGCTATGCACAGTCCAATCGTCCAACAAAAGGATCCACTAATTCATATTCCCAACAAACAGTGTCTGAGAACAGCTCTTCCAACATGCCTCATGCCCTACTGACACTGAAGTCTCAATCATTTAATCGATTCATTTAATTAAGCAATCATTTAATTATGATATGTGCCACCATATCAGATGGCGCAGCCCCAGATGACCTCAAAGACACTGTCACTGTCCCTGCCCACATCTGCCAGCCACAATGCCAGCCTTGTTGGTCCCCAAACATGCCATTCTTCCTCCTGTGGCTTGAGTTCCTCTGCACAGAATATTCTTTCTCTAGCCCTTAAGCATGGCTTATCCATCCATTCAGGAGGTCTCAGCACAGCCACGTCTCCTCACCACGCCTGGTGCTCCAGCTAATGTGGCCCTCTCACCACCTGCCAGTTTCCTCTTCACCCACTTCATTCTTCCTCACAGCATTTGTCACTGCCCAACAATCTACTGTATCCTCACCTGTTTGCTTAGTGTCTGTCTTCCCCACTAGAACACAAACTTTGACCCAGATAGGGTGGCCCCTCAGTGTGTGCCCCTCCAACTCCTGCTCTCCTCTGGGCTTCTTTCCAGGCAGGTTTGCCCAGGCATTTCAGGGCTCACAGAAGGCTGCACCTTCCAGGTCTGGAAAGCCCAGTCACTGCACTCTGCTGAAGTCACAGGGACCCCTCAGGGTACCTACTATATGGCTAAGCTCCCCATTCTCTTCCTTCACTTGGCTTTGGTTTTAGGTATAAACAAATATGGAAAGACACCGAGACTCCTGAAAGCTGAGAAGGGAAATATTAAAGTCCCCAAATCTGCACTAAACCTAATGTTTTGTGCTGAAAGGGAAACTAAATATGATTATTTATGTAGCCTTTCAGCATTTTCCATTCAGCTTTCATGGAGTACAAATTGTATTGTATCAAAAATGCAAATATTGATAGTTTGGACCCTGCAATTCCATTTGTATAAATCTCTCTTTGAAACACTTCTAAAAGTATGCAAAAACATAAATTATAACATGTATAACATAAGTTATATGAACTGTGGTATATTCAAACCGGGGACTACTATGCAGCCATTAAAAAGGATATCATAGCTCTGTATTGTACTGGCATGGAAAGCTGTCCACGATAAATTAAAAAGTTAGTTGAACAGCATGCATGGAATCATCCCATTTTTATAACACAAAATGTCACCTGTATTATGCTTACAAGTAAGTAAAAATATCTGAAAGACAGGCACCAAACTTTTAATAGTGGTTACTTCTAAGCAGTAGGATTTAGGAGTTTTTACTTTTTATTTTAATATGCTTCTGCATTAGTTCCGTATTTTGTAATCATCACACATTACTTGTATAATAACTAATAAGCAAAAAGAAAAGGAGAGAAACCAAACCAGTAATGAAACTAATTTGTCTGATCCATAAAAGGATAAGGAGAGAGAAGTCTTATCCAAACAATCCTATAGCAATAACTCAAACCGAAAGTTTCACCCTTCCTTTGCTGGCAAACTTTACCACAGGAACACAAGGCCACCTGGAGAACTCTTGTATGGTCCGGGAATTATTGATGGCACAGATAATTACAGTGATGAATCAAGACCTTCTGTTCTTCTTGACATTTTTTTTTTTACAATCTAGACTCAGAATAAATGTCTTCTAAATACACGGTAAGCTTTCATTCACTCGACGAGATCTCTGAGTGTCTAGAAATGCTAGTGCAGTCTTTGGTCTCATGTTTTCCTACTGTCCCCCGGCCATTGTCTCAGCCTTCTTGGTTACTCTGTCTTCTCAGCCTTCTTGGTTACTCTGTCTTCTTTCCTTAGACCTGGAACAAGGTATTCCCAGTGCAGCCTCCACCTTCTCCTGCCCAGTCTTCTGAGTGAGCTTATCCACTCAACAGGCTCACATCACCGACTTACATACACTGATGGCCATATCTGTGATTTCCAATCCAGGTGGGCCCAGGTATCTCTCCTGGGATCCAGACCTGTTTTCAGTTGCCAAATAGACATTACTCCTTATCTATTAGATGACAAAAACCATTGTTCCCCAAATGGAGCTGGTTAGCTTCTTCTTAAACCCATTCTCTGTCCTGTACTTTGTTTCCTAGTCAATTGTCCTCCCAGTCACTGAAACCAGAAACCAGTCAGTCTTCTTCTCCATCGTACCATATCTAGCAGTCACGAGATCTTTCTGACCTTCAGTAGCTCCTAAGTCTGGCCCCTGATTCATTCTCACTTTGTACCTCAGCTCAGTCCTCATCATGTCTTGCTGGTACAACTACAAACTTCTCTTCAGTAATTTCTCCGTCTTGTGCCTTAATCTCTGAATCTTTACCTAACTCACCCTCCTTAGCACTGCCAGAAAAACCTTAAGCCTTTAACAAGATCCCGTGATTTTACTGTTAAAACCTTTCCAAAGCTTACCCTGGGCTTCAGAAGGAAGTCCCAACGCTGTGGTGTGGGGAAAGCACCCACCAGGATCTCCTGTCCTCTGCCAGGTGCCCCTGCTGTTTCCATGTGACCCCGGGTGTCTCAGCCTGTGCTGTTCACGGAGGCCGAGTGCTCAGCCTCTCCCTGGTCTGCCTGGCCCACTCCAGGTCATCTTCAATTTCAGCTCCTTCTGTTTTAGTTTTCCCATTACCACTGTAACAAATTACCACTTAGGAGTTTAAGACAACACACGTTTATTCCCTTCCAGTTCTGGAGGTCAGAAGTCTGAAATCAGTCTCACTGGGCTGAAGCCAAGGTGTTGGCCAGGCTGGTGGCTTCTAGACTCTCCAGGGGAGAGTCCATTTCCTTGCCTTGTTTGCCTCTCGTAGCTTCCTTCATTCCTTGGCTAGTGGCCCCTTCTTCCATCTTGAAAGCAATCACTCCAATCCCTGCTTCCTGCATCACGTCTTTCTAATTCCTCCTGCCTCTCTCTTACAAGGATGTTTGTGATGACATTGTCTCTATCTGGGTAATCCAGGATAATCTGCCCATCTCAACATTCCGAACTTCATGCAAAGTCCCTTTTGCCCTATAAGGTAACAATGACAAGTTCTGGTGATCCATACATGGACATATTCGGGGGTCAGTACTCAGCATACTACAGCTTCCCTGTCTAACTGAATGGCTCAACGAGGAAACTCTTTACTCACCAAAAACTCACCAACTGCTTGGTATCTATTAATCCCCAGAGTCCCTGATACTTATTTATGAAGCTTTTCCTTATTTTTTTTGACCCTTCTTGAATAGCAGTATTTCCTTAGACCCGACTCAGCTTTCCCTGATCTCTTTCCCTGAGTGCAGGTTCTGTGCTGCTAAAGCTAGCGGGCATCTCGTGCTAGGCCTCAGTAGCTCCTTTGAACAGCACCCCTGCTGACCTTTGGGGAATCGACCCTTGCCTCCTCTTGTTTCACGTGGTCAGAGTAGGGGGCTGAGGGACCAGGGCCTGGAGGGGGCGTATGACACAGGCCTGCCAGATAAGAGCTCGCACCGCTCTGGTGTTACGCAGTATCCTGGCTTGAGAATGAAACAAGATGTGAGTTGGGACGATGACAGTCCTAACTCGAGAATTTTGCTGGAATTACTAGGAAAAAATTCTCCTTTTGAGAGATGCCGAAGCTGGCAGGATATAGGCCTGGAGCAGCTGCTGACCATCTTTGTTCTCATGTGGGGAGAGCCTTTCTGAGGACGAGGTCACGAGTGGAGAACGAGGGGCCGGGAGATGGACATGTATTCCTGCCGCTGCAGTTGAAGTACCCCCCGGGGACAGTCATGCCTCACGTCAGCATGACCTCCAGAACCTCTCAGTTCTGTGAGCCCCAAATCCCTCTGCCCTTTTGCTTTCTTGTTGCCTAAGGCAATTTGAATTAGGTTTCTCTAACATGACACCAAACAAGACCTGGATAATATAATGCCGGCCAGAGAAAATAGCTCCTTAATCAATAAATGCACATGCTCTTCTCTCATGGGGCCATATGTTGGTCAAAACTGCTCCTCATGTGCCTTCTCTACACTGAGATTCAGAGCTCCATGAAAGAATGTTTGTACACAAACGCCAGAGCACTGGGGCTTCTGCCGGGAAGGAAGAAGGCAGCAGGAGGGAAAGAAATGCCAGCCTCAGTCTGGTCTCAGAAGAGAAGGCTGTAAGTTTAACTTGAAATACTGGCACTGATCATATTCACCCAATGCCAATCACTACAAACCCAGATGGTCCTAGACTGTTTCGTCATAGTGTAGCAAGAAGCACCTCAAAAGCCTACAGGGATGGGTGCTGCCTAGCAATCCACAGAGAGTGTCTCAGAAAAGAGAAGAATAGTGTAAAAGCTCATTTTCTCCCACGGACAAGGACTTTCCACAATGGTATCAGTGGCTTCCACAACAGCTGGCAGAAGCACCATTGTGTAATTTATTCCTGAACCGGACATCATAAAAGTGACTTACAACTTGTTTATTACAAATGCTGAAAAGAAAGACAAACTGCACAGGACCCATGAAAACATGACTTGGCCCTAAAGCTGCCCAATCAAGAATGATGGCTTGATGTGTCAATTACAGATTTAAAAAAATGAGGAAACTCTTCTTACTCACCAGAAAGTCACTAACTGCTTGGTCTCTATTAGTCCCCCGAGTCCCTGAACATAAACAAGAATAATGGCTCACTCTGAGGACGAGGCTGTCATCTCAAAAAGAAAAAAAAAAAAAAGAAAGAAATAACAAGTGACAACAGCTAATTCAGGATCCTCACTGAGCACATCTAAATGGGAAAAAAAGATTTAAGAGAATAGCTATATACTTTTTTAATAAAAAGAAGTCAGCACATCAAAAAAAAAAAAAAAAAAAAAAACCTAAAACATTTTTATAGGCTCTTAATCTCACATACAATAGGCTGCAAATTCCTGAAAGTAAATCTCAATGTAAGTAAGAAAAGATAAGAAACAGAAAGGATAAAGAAGTATATACAGCAACAGACTTTATCCCCCAACTATCTAAGGTTCTCCCTCCACATGCCTGTGAAAGCACATGTCACGGGGTTGACCCTGCCCTGGCCCCACAGATCAGCTCCCATGCAGCGAACACGAGGACTGCAGATGCAGATGGAGCGAAGCAAGAAGAGGGAAAAGCAAAGGTGGCCATAATGCAAGTGATGATTATCACTCCAGTGCAACCGGAAGGAGGTGAATAGAAAACATGAATGATGCAATCAGAAAATATAGATTCTGAAGCCATTTGTAAGACGAATTGAATGGCAACATTTCAAGGTAGGATTCATAGGGATTGGATAGAATGAAGAAAGGAAACGTATCTAGATAAGAATATACAGAATAAAAGAGACACCTGGATGAGTTATAAACTAAAGAGAGAGAGGAGAGAGAGACACCGAGAGAGAGAGCGAGTGAGAGCGAACTCAGGAGAGTTAGATGCAAGGACTAGAGGAAAGGAAATCAGTTTTCAGCTGCTAATAGTAATTTTTTAAATATTAAGAGGAATATCTGATATTGACGCAGGAGAGTTAATAGGAGAAACAATCTGAATATTGGGCTATATTGGGAAGGTGGATTTTAACCTATTTAAGCTTTGTTCCATTTCAACATCCAGGCACTGCATGCATGAAGGCAGAGATTGTAGCTGGGAATTTAAGTGAGAATAGGGAGGTTTCTGTACTCAAATAGAGGCCTAGTGAAGCCTAATTATTACCTGGATAAGACTAAGGGATAATACATTCTGAAAATTATGAAAAGGTAAGGATAGAAGAGTGAACAAGTGGTTTTTGAAATATATATATATATGTGTAAAAGCTTTGTAAATTCCACCCCCCCCAAGCCCAATACATTCACTGATCGATTCATTATTAAGCAGAAAGAATCCATAAGGCACTGTCCTAGTGAAAGACAGAGGTATGAGCTGTAACGGAAGTTACACATTTGGGAGAGATATTTATCATAAGCATTTATAAACACCAGGTACCATGTTGCAGTTGCTTCTGTGTATGTTACCCCACCTGACACCTGTCCAAACTCTGTGGGTATTATTGTTACTGGTTCACAAATGAAGGAACTGAAAGTATGGAGTTTGTAGCATATCCGCATCTACCAGTACATGGCTGAACCTGCAACTTCCGGCCCTACTTAGACTGCGTTTCACTACACTGCAGTGGCCTCAGTGAGTCCTGAGAAGTAATGAGTTCTACCGCCTGCCTGCTCGCCTGCCCACAGAAGCACAGTGGATCCAGGTGGAGTCTGATTCCATTTGAAGGGAAGAAGCAAGGGGAAGGGGTGAGAAAGCTTACAAGAGAGTAGGGGTGTTGGGGAGACGGCAGGAAGGCTGTGACTAAGAGACCAGGAAATGGCTTAAGCCATTAGTTTTCAAACACTGGGGGCCAGCGAATCCCAACATCCTTTCCATCCCTGGCCCCAACCTTTCTCCCTCTGATGCTTCCTCTGTACTATGTGGAACTCCTTCTTCCTTTGGTAAAAAATCTTCATCCCTTACCTTTGTCCTCAATCTCTCTCAGAGCAGTTTTCTCAAATGGTTGCCACTGGTGCTTTTCCTCCACATTCAACTCTATCCTGGTCAGGAGGTCTCCTTTAAACTCTCAAATACCCCACTAGAACATGAGGCCCCACACATATGTAAAGTGCCTTTCCTTTGAGGTTCCAAGGTTCTTGCTGCCTAATCGAACACTATTCCTACAGCACGGTTACTGCCTCTCACACCCCACAGGTGTGGTCTTCCCCTTTACCCTCAGGTACTGACACCCTAGTAATCCCCAATGCATGCCTCATCTAGCATCCCAGCTTTCAGTCCTTTGACACCTGCAACCCAAGAGGCACCCTGAATCAAGACCCTGGGCATCACCATGGACCTTGTCATCACCTTAAACTTTGCCTCTGAAATTCACATATCCTTCTTTCTGGTTACAACCCTCTATCCCTCCACCATCTCACTATGCTGTCGCCTATCAATTCATATCTACAACGCAGACAATAATCTCTTTCCCCACACCATCAGTCTCCTTCTGTCTTCAACTCCCTTATTATCCAACCTAAAGTTTACCCCAGAGTCCTTTACTTCTACTACTTTATTAGCCACATGCTTGCTCTCATTTCAGAGACAACAGAAACAACAATGGTCACAACTGTCTGCAGGACCCAACCCTGGCTCAATCCGTTGTCACCCTTTTCTAGCCCAGCTGAGCACACAATGACACAGATGGGGACATCAAATTTATAGTCACCAGGTATCACTGTGGCCACAGCAAAGTCCAGCAATTATTTCTTCCATTTTTTCCTTTTCATCCTTTGCATACCTTTTAAAAAACTATTTTTATTATTCTAATTGGCACACAGTAATTGTACGTATGTATGGGGTACATACTGATATTTTGGAACATGTAAACAATATGCAGTGATCATATTGTGATAACTAGCATACCCATCACCTCACATATAGATCATTTCTTTGTGTTGGGACCATGCCAGATCCTCTCTTCTAGCTACTTGAAAATATGCAATAGCTTATAATTAACTAGAGTCACCCTACAGTTTTATAGAACACTAGAACTGATTCCTTCTAACTGTAATTTTGCATTAATTAACTAATCTCTTACTTTCTCTCCTTCTCCCTACCTTCCCAATTTCTAGTAACCACTATTCTATTCTCTAGTTCTAAGAGATCAACTTTTTTAGATTCCACATATGAGAACATGTGATATCTGGCTTTCTGTGCCTGGCTTTCTGTGCCTGGCTAATTTCACTTCACATAATCTCCTCCAAGCTCATCCATGTTGCCATAAATGACACAACTCCATTCTTTTCAATGGATGAATGGTATTCTATTATGTATATGTATCACATTTTCTTTATTCATTCATCTGTTGATGGACACAGGTTGATTCAACATCTTGGCTATTGTGAATAGTGCTGCAATAAACACAAGAGTCCAGATACCTCTACAATGCTCCGATCTCCTTTCCTTTGGATATATGCCCAGTAGTAGAACTGCTAGATCATATGGTAGAAAACTATTTTTCAAAACAAAGTTCTGCATTGATACCTTTCTGAAAGGTCATTCTGCAAGGTTTTAAACAACAACAAAAACCACCCAGTACTATCTTCTCTTATCTCTCCATACACTTTCATATTCATCACTTCCACATTTTGAGTTGTTTTTTCTATGCATCTCCATAGATATAAGTAAAATGTTTATAATGCTACTTCTTGATATTTATATTTTACATATATTTTAGTAACTTCTTATTACAGCAAATGACACTTTTTTTTCTCTGCAGGCTCCCTTCCACACTACCTCCCCCATCATTGCAATACAGTTGTACCATTTTTGGTTAGGTCAAAATTCAGTTCACCTTGTTAAAACCATATATGAATATTATTTACAACTGAACCATCTTCTTGTCTGACTTTTGTTTTCCCTGGGTTTAATAGCTGCCTTGGTTTTTGTTTGCTTAGTTTTCTATGTATATATTGCTAATTCTCCCACGAGTTCTCCATCAGCATATAACTTTCCTCTCATAATTATGACATATAAGGTTATACCTCAGTGTAGTTTTGTTTTCTTGGAGCCATTCTTCCTAGAGCCCTCAATTCTCCATTTCATTCTAGACTGGTCATTTCTAGGGCTGTGACATGGCTGTCATTTGAGCTGCATCATCATTCTGGGAAATTCCTTTGCTTTTTTCCTACTTCAGGTTCCTATTTTCTGGACCCCCATGCCTTCCTCTTTCTTGATCTACTTCCTTACTTTGGTAGAGCACATTTTTTTTAAGTTTCTGGAGAAAGGTATACATGAGGTAAATTATCTGACAGCTTCCAAAGCTGAAGATTTCTTCATCCAATTGGTTGCTTGGCTCAGTGCAGAATTTTAACATGGCACATGGCAGTCATTTCCCCCAGAAATGCTAAGGTATTTCTCCTTTAGTGTCCAGGGTTGCTACTGATAAGCCTACTGATGTTATTCTAAATCTCAGCCTTTTGTGTGTGATCTGTTTGCTCTCTTGGGAGGTTCCTGGTGCCTTCTCCTTTTCCCCAGCGTTGTAAAATTTCATGCTGATGTGTCTTGCTGTGGATCTTTCTGCATCCATTATGCTAGACACTTAGTGTGCCCTTTTAATTTGTAAACTCTCATTCTGCAGTTCTGGGAAATTTTCTTGATATGTTGCTTCATAATTTCCTCTCCTCTGATTTCTCTGTTGTTTTTATGGAACTCCTAATATTTGCGTTTCATATATGTGTATACACATATACATGTAGATATATATCTTATTATATATCTTATCTCTCTGTATAATCTCCAAACTATAGATGAATGTTTCTCTTCAGATGTCTCCCATGCACATCACACTCCATATGTCCAAAATTGAACTCACTGTCACCTAACAAAGCCTCTTTTCATTCTTAGCTTCCCTAACTTGGAAAATGTGATTTTTGCCCAAGCCAGAAATAATGATCTTGTCTTCATCTCCTCCCTCTCTCACTTCTTTATGTTCAAAAAAATGCCAAATCTTTTGAAATATACATCTTGTGTCTCTCTTAAATCTAGTCCACTTTTTTTCATAGTCACTGCAACTTCGTAATTCACACCAGTGCCATGCCTCCTGTAGGGAGAGCTCTGCAGCAGCCCCCTACCTCTTCATCACTCCTGTTAGCTCTGCTCCCTCTACTCCAACACATCCTTCACACCTCAGACTGCTGCTCTAATGCTCTGGGGCCACAGCTTTACTACACTATGGGTTGAATGCCTTCTCACCTGTCCATATTCCCCATTAGACAACACACTTCATGAGTATCGCCCACTCAGTAAATATCCATAAATAAATGAGTTGGTTATTATTACTAACTAATCACATTCTTCCCCCATGGAAAATAAAGTGAACCTTGAGATTAGGGGAATTCCTGACATTTTAAATAGCTTTTTATTTTATCTTTCTTGTTTCTTTTCTAGTACCTCTCTCTTCCCACATAATAAACAAGCAGGTTGTAAATGATTAATGAGAAATCACTGTACATACTGCTTGAAACAAAATGAGTAAAGCTTTGAATACGATGGATTTGTAGGAAGAAAATAATCCACTTCTGGGGAATCAGGACTTTGTATGATCTATTAGGTACTGACAGCATGTGAATAAGTAACTAGTAGTAATAAATACTCTGCATTTTTAAAACTACACAGGTAGATGTCTGAATTTTATCCATGGTGGCACTTTTCATTAAGCCAAAATAAAATAAATGATCTGGATTATTTGTCTCTTTCTACCCAATAATTTACTTTCGCATTAATTCAAAAGCACAATAAAAGTATGCCCTTTTAAAAGCTAACATTCTCCCCACATAAATTTAAAAATCCCTAACATGGTCTTTTAGTATTAAGTGTCCTCATGTTAGATCCTGTAGTTTTACTTGAAAGCCTGCCTCATCCTTTAAAAAAATTTTGGAGCTACCATTTTCTCGTAAGAGCCTAAGCATTCCCTTATTCATTCATTTGTCATATATTTATTGGCTAGCTGCATTGTACTTGATATGGTATTAGCTGTTGGAGGTTTCAAAGTGAAAAGACAGAATCCTCAGCTCTAGGAATTCACCAATTAGTTGGGCATGTAAATAAGTAATGACAAGATAATGTAGCAAGCACCAGCCCAGAGGTTTGGGCAAAGATTTCTCTCTGGGAGTGTGGAGGAAGAGCCAGGTAAGGCTTCACTGCAGAAGGTTATGTCTGAGATGAGACATGAAGTATGTGAGATTTGTCAGGAGGCCAAGGGCACCGCAGAGCAGTGCAGTTGGAGGGATGTGGGGGCCGTGAGCACGTGCAAAGGAACCAGGGGTGAAGGAATACAGGTCAGGGAGAGTAGGGTGGGGAATAAGGTTGGAGGGTTTGTTTTTGAGTCCAGCCTACAATGTTTCTAGCCCTATATGATGTCCCACTTCGCTAGACCAAGGCAAATATTCTTACTAAGTTTCCCTCTAGTGAGTCTGAACTCCCCTGAAACTCCAATTGGAGGCTAAATCAGGCTACCTTTGATTGGATAGTAATTGTACAATTTTTTGCCTTCTTTTTTATAAATGGGGAACTTTGTGATTGAAGTTGCCACTGAATGGAAACAATGACTAATAAACAAATAGAAAGTAAACAATAAGTTAAACCGTCTTTGGCTTCTATTGCTTATGGTTTAAACTAAGTTATCTGGTTAAGATGTCAGATCGAGACTCAGCCATCCAAGGTATGTATGTATTAAAATAAGTTATTTCCTTTCTTATAAAAGGACACATAAGAGAGAGAAGTAAAAAAAAAAAAAACACTTTTCTTCATTTGCATCATATTCTCAACCAGCCATAACCATTTAAATGCATTATTTCAAACCAAATTATATATATTCATTCATATATTTTTATTAATCAACTATAATACAGTTTTAAAACATTTTTATCACAAAATACAATACTTATCTGTGCAGTTTAACACATAATTATAACACAAACATCCATGCAATTGTTACCCAGGTGAGGAGTGGGAATAGTAGAAGATCACTGGCAGCCAGAAGGATGACAGGTCTCCACCGTGCTTTTCCCATTCGAGGAAACAACCGTCAAGATGTCTGTAGCGATCATGTCTTGCTTTTTCTCATAGTTTTACCACTTCACCTGCAGCCGTAACAATATCCTGAAGTCTATTTAGAAACTTGACATCGATGAAACCATACTGTCTGGATTCTGTGGTCTTGCAATTTCTACTACACATTAAACTTGTAATTTGCATCCACACTGCAGCATGTAGCCCCAGTTCACTTGCATTGACAAATAATGATCCATTGTGCTCATACATCACTATAGATTCACTTATTCTACCATCGATGAGTTTGAGTTGCCCCCACTTCTAGTTTTTGGCCATTATGAACAATGCTGCTTTGAACAGGTTTGTACATGTCTCTAGATACACATGTGTATGAATTTCTCACTAGATAACACTAAATTATTTCCCAAAGTGGCTCCATCAATTTCTCCTTTCCGGCCAGCACTGCATGACAGTTCCCCACGTACATCTTCACCAATATTTAAAAGGTCAGATTTTTAAAATATCGTTATTCTAATGGATACACACCTCACTGTGATTTGAATTGCGTTCTTCTGATTACTGATGATGTTCAGCCCTATTTAAATATCTTTATTGGCTATTTTATTTTTTTACTTTTGTGGAGTATTGACCAAATCTTTTGGTTCCTTTTTCGTCTGCCCATTTTTGTGCGCTCACTTGTAAGGGTTGCAATTTGCAGCCTTTTTTAAAGCTTTATCATCTTTCATGATGATATTCGTCTACACTATTTTTTCCAAACGTGAACTAAATACTAACTTAAGTTGTCGAAATCATAATTCACAATGGAGACAGTAGCCACTGAAAAGTAGAAGTGGTAATTACAAATATCAATTATTTTCAAGTCGGAGGCGGAATTAGGTAAAAGACACAATGAAGAGGTTGTTGAGCATATGATTAAGGGCCCAGACATTCAGCTTTACTATGTCCTTAGCTGTGTAAACGGCGGCAGGTTACTTGAACTCTCTGCGCGTTTGTTTCCTCCAGTGTAAAATGGGTGATAACAGTAGCTACTCCATAAGGGTACTGTGAGAATAAAATGGGACTGTGGATTAAGAGTGCTTAGCATAAAATTAACACAACTGAACTCATGGAGATAGAGAACAGAATGAAGGTTACTAGAGGCTGGGAAGGGTAATGGGGTTGCAGGAAACTGGGGATGATTAATGGATACAAAAATATAATCAGATAGAATAAATAAGATCTGGTATTTGATAGGACATCAGGGTGACGACTGTCGCAATAATTTTTTTGTATATTTAAAAATAATGAAAAGAGGATAACTGAATTGTTTCTAACACAAAGAAAGGATAGATGCTTGAGGTGATGGAGACGTCATTTACCCTGATGTGACTACTGCACATTGTATGCCTGTATCAAAACATGTCATGTAACCCATAAATATATATACCTACTATGTACACACAAAGATTAAAAATAAGTGCTTAGCATAATGCCGGGTCCTGATTAAGCATGCAAAATGGTATTTCTTAGCAATATTATTATAAATATTTATTTAGAACCTACTACGGTCTGAATGTTTGTGTTACTCCAAAATTCACATGTTGAAATCTAAATTTTTTTTACATGACAAATGTTCATTTTTATTATTTTATTACTTTGTTCTTTAACTTCAAGTTCAGGAGTACATGCGCAGGATGTGCAGGTTTGTTACATAGGTAAACGTGTGCCATGGTGGTTTGCTGCACAGATCATCTTATCACCTAGGTATTAAGCCCAGCATCCATTAGCTATTCTTCCTGATGCTCTCCCTCCCTGCACCCTCCATCCCACAGGCTCCAGTGTGTGTTGTCCCCATCGTGTATCCATGTGTTCTCACCATTCAGCACCTACTTATAAGTGAGAACATGTGGTGTTTGGTTTTCTGTTCTTGCATTAGCTTTCTGAGGATAATGGCTTCCAACTCCATCTGTGTCCCTGTAAAGGACATGATCTTGTTCCTTTTTATGGCTGCATAGTATTCCATAGTGTACATATATGCACCACATTTTCTTTATCCAGTCTATCATTGATGGGCATTTGGGTTGACTCCATGTCTTTGCTACTGTGAATGGTGCTGCAATAAACATACATGTGCATGTATCTTTATAACAGAATGATTTATATTCCTTTGGGTATATATATATAATAATGGGATTGCTGGGTCAAATGGTATTTCTGCCTCTAGGTCTTTGAGGAATTGCCACACTGTCTTCCACAATGGTTGAACTAATTTACCCACCCACCCAACCCTCCCATACAACATTTACCTATGTATGTAAAAGTGTTCCTTTGTCTCCACAACCTCACCAGCACCTGTTTTAACTTTGTAATAGTAGCCATTTTGACTGGCATAAGATGGTATCTCACTGTGGTTTTGATTTGCATTTCTCTAATGATCAGTGATGTTGAGGTTTTTTTCATATTTGTTGGCTACATGTATGTCTTCTTTTGAGAAGTGTCTGTTCATGTTCTTTGCTCACTTTTTAATGGGGTTGTTTCTTATAAATGTGTTTAAGTTCCTTGTGGACTCTGGATATTAGACCTTTGTCAGATGGATAGATTGCAAGAATTTTCTCCCTATCTGTAGGTTGTCTGTTCACTCCGATGATGGTTTCTTCTGCTGTGCAGAAGCTCTTTTTAATTAGATCCTATTTGTCAATTTTTGCTTTAGTTGCAATTGCTTTTGGTGTTTTCATCATGAAATCTTTGCCCATGCATATGTCCTGAATGGTATTGCCTAGATTTTCTTCTAAGGTTTTTATAGTTTTGAGTTTTACATTTAAGTCTTTAATCCATCTTGAGTTAATACTGTATATGGTGAAAGGAAGGGGTCCATTTTCATTTTTCTGCATATGGCTAGCCAGTTTTCCCAGCACCATTTATTAAATAGGGAATCCTTTCCCCATTGCTTATTTTTGTAAAGTTTGTTGAAGATCAGATGGTTGGTGAAGATGCTGGTGGATTCCACAACGTACTCAGTGCCAGCATCACCCCATTTGATTTTGGAGGGATCTCGCTCCTGGAAGATGGTGATGAGATTTCCAGTGATGACAAGCTTCCTGTTCTCAGCCTTGATGTGCCATGGAATTTGCCATGGGTAGAAACATACTGGAACATGTAGACCATGTAGTTGAAGTCAATGAAGGGGTCACTGATGGCCACAATATCCATTTTGCCAGAGTTAAAAGTAGCTCTGGTGACTAGGCTCCCAACATGACCAAATCTGTTGACTCTGGCCTCCACCTTCACCATGGTGTCTCAGGGATGAGGCTGGCAATGCGAGAGAAGATGCAGCTGTCTGTCAAACAGGAGGAGCAGAGAGCTGACCATTTTCATGATATTCTTTCTATCCATGAGCCTCGAATGTTTTTCCATTTGTTTGTGTCCTCTGTGATTTCCTTGAGCAGTGGTTTGTAGTTCTCCTTGAAGAGGTCCTTCACTTTCCTTGTTAGCTGTATTTCTAGGCATTTTATTCTTTTTGTAGCAATTGTGAATGGAAGTTCATTCATAATTTGGCTCTCTGCTTTCTTGTTGTTGGTATATAGGAATGCCAGCAATTTTTGTAGATTGATTTTTATATCCTGAGACTTTGCTGAAGTTGTTTATCAGCTTAGGAAACTTTTGGGCTGAGATGATGGGGTTTTCTAGATATAGGATCAGGTCACCTGCAAACAAAGATAATTTGACTTCGTTTCTTCCTATTTCAACAACCTTTATTTCTTTCTCTTGCCTGATTGCCCTGGCCAGAACTTCCAATACTATGTTGAATAGGAGTGGTGAGAGAGGGCATCCCTGTCTTGTGCCAGTTTTCAAGGGGAATGCTTCTAGCTTTTGCTCATTCAGTAGAATATTGACTGTGGGTTTGTCATATGTGGCTCTTATTATTTTGAGGTATGTTCCTTCAATACCTAGTTTATTGAGAGTTTTTTAACATGAAGGAATGTTGAATTTTATTAAAGGTCTTTTCTGAATCTATTAGAGATAATCATGAGGTTTCTGTCTTTAGTTCCATTGATGTGATGAATCACATTTATTGATTTGCATATGTTGAACCAACCTTGCATCCTGGGATGAAGCCAACTCCATCATGGTGGATAAGCTTCTTGATGTGCTGCTAGATTTAGTTTGCCAGTATTTTATTGAGGATTTTTGCATCAATATTCATTAAGGATACGGGCCTGAAGTTTTCTTTTTTTGTTGTATCTCTGCCAGGTTTTGGTATCAGGATAATGCTGACCTCATAGAATGAGTTAGGAAGCAGTCCCTCCTCTTCAATTTTTTGAAATAGTTTCAGTAGAAATGGTATCAGTTCTTCTTTGTACCTCCAGTAGAATTTAGCTGTGAATCCATCTGGTCCTGGGCTTTTTTAGGTTGGTAGGCTATTTATTACTGCCTCAATTTCAGAACTTGTTATTGGTCTATTCGGGGATTCAATTTCTTCCTAGTTCAGTCTTGGAAGGGTATATGCGCCCAGGAATTTATTCATTTCTTCTAGATTTTCTAGTTTATGTGCCTAGAGGTATTTATAGTATTCTCTGATAGTTGTTTGTATTTCTGTAGAGCCAGTGGTAATATCCCCCTTATCATTTCTGATTGTGTTTATTTGATTCTTCTCTCTTTTCTTCTTTATTAGTCTAGCCGGTAGTCTCTTTTTATTACTTTTTTTTCACAAAACAAACTTCTGGATTTGTTGACTTTTTAACGGGTTTTTCATGTCTGTATCTCCTTCAGTCTGCTCTGATATTGGTTAATCCTTGTCTTTTACTAGCTTTGGGGTTTGCTTGCTTTTGGTTCTCTAGTTCTTTTACTTGAGATGTTAGGTTGTTAATTTATGATCTTTCTAGCTTTTTGACATAGACGTTCAGTGCTATACATTTCCCTCTTAATACTGCTTTAGTTGCAACCCAGAGATTCTGGTACATTGTCTCTTTGTTTTCATTAGTTTCAAAGAATTTCTTGATTTCTGCCTTAATTTCATTTTTACCTAAGAGTCATTCAGAAGCAGATTGTTCAGTTTCCATGTAGTTTTTTGGTTGTAAGTAAGTTTCTTCATCTTGAATTCTAGTTTGATTGTGCTGTAGTCTGAAAGACTGTTATGATGTTTTTTTTTTTTTACATTTGCCGAGGAGTGTTTTACTTCTGATTATGTGATCAATTTTAGAGTAAGTGCCATGTGATGACAAGAAGAATGTATATTCTGTTGTTTTTCAATGGACAGTTCTGTAGATATTATCAGGTCCATTTGATCCAGAGCGGAGTTCAGATCCTGAATATCTTTGTTAATTTTCTGTTTTGATAATCTGCCTAATATTGTCAGTGGGGTGTTAAAGTCTCCCACTATTATTCTGTGGGAGTTTAAGTCCCTTAGCAGGTCTCTAGGAACTCGCTTTATGAATCTGTATGCTCACGTATTGGGTACATATATATTTAGAATAGTTAGCTCTTCTTGTTGAATTAAACCCTTTACCATTATGTAATGCCCTTCACCTTGTTTTAAATCTTTGTTGGTTTATAGTCCGCTTTGTCAGAAACTAGCATTACTACCTCTGCTTTTTTTCTGTTTTCCATTAGCGTGGTAAATTTTCCTCCATCCCTTTATTTTGAGCCTATTTCTATGGGTGTCATTTCATGTGAGATGGGTCTCTTGAAGACAGCATATTGATGGGTTTTGGCTCTTTATCCAGCTTGCCATTATGTGCTTTTTAATCAGGGTAGTTAGCACATATACATTTTAGATTACTATTGTTATGTGTAAATTTGATCCTGTCATCATGATGCTAGTTGGTTATTTTTCAGACTTTTTTAATGTGGTTGCTTCATAGTGCCCCTGCTCTGTGTACTTCAGTGTGTTTTTGTAGTAGCTGGTATTGGTTTTTCCCTTCCATATTTTGTGCTTCCTTCAGGAGCTCTTGCAAGGCAGGCCTGGTGGTGATGAACTCCCTAAGCATTTGCTTGTCTGTAAAGGATCTTAGTTCTTCACTTATGAAACTTAATTTGGCCAGATCTGAAATTCTGGGTTGGAAATTCTTTTAAGAATGTTTAATATTGGCCTCCAATCTCTTCTGGCTTGTAGATTTTCTTGTAGAAGTCTACTGTTAGTCTGATGGGTTTCCCTTTGTAGGTGACCTGGTATTTCTCTCTGGCTGCCCTTAACATTTTTCCTTTCATTTCAATCTTGGAGAATCTGATGATTCTGTGTCTTGGGGTTGCTCTTCTCATGGAGTATCTTACTGGGATTCTCTGCATTTACTGAATTTGAATGTTGGCCTGTCTTGTTAGGTTGGGGAAGTTCTCCTGGATGACATCCTGCAGTATGTTCTCCAACTTGGTTCCATTCTCCCCATCTTTTTTCAGGTACCCCAATCAGTCATAGGTTTGTTCTCTTTACATAATCTCATAGTTTTCAGAGACTTTGTTCATTGCTTTTCATTCTTTTTTCTCTATTCTTGTCTGCCTGTCTTATTTCAGAAAGATAGTCTTCAAGCTCTGAGATTCTTTCCTTCTCTTTGTCCATTCTGCTGTGATTGCTCTGTGCCACTCCCAGGTGGGCCGTCAGCACCCCCACCTTTTCTTCATTCTCTGTGGGTTGTGGTGTTTGCCTTCTTTATTCTCTGTGGGTTGTGCTGTTTGCCTTCTTCATTCTCTGTGGGTTGTGTTGTTTGCCTTCTTCATTCTCTGTGGGTTGTGTTGCTTGCCTACTCAGTCACATTGTGAGATCTGGATATTTCAACGGAAGGTGCTGGATTCATTTGCCCCTTTTCATTCCTCTGAGTGCTGGAGACTGCAGCTGCTTCTAATCAGCCATCTTGGATCCATCTCCAAAATCTAATTTCTAATGTGATGGTATGGAAGGTGGGGCCTTTGAGAGGTGATTAAATCATAAGAGTGAAGCTCTCAGGAATGGGATTAGTGCTTTTATAAAACAGGCCCCCCAAAGCTCATTTGCACCTTCTACCAGGTGAGGACACAGCAAGGCGGCACCATCTATGAGGAATGGTCTCTTACCAGATATTAAATCTTCCAGTGCCTTCATCTTGGGATTCCCAGCCATAATTATTGGAAATAAATGTTTATTGTTTATAAGCCACCCAGTTTACGGTATTTTATTAAAGCAGCCTGAACAGACTAAGATAAAACCTATGGATTATAAGCACTGTGCTAGCATATCCAGTCATTAACAAATGAAGTTGGTGTTATTTTCCTTTTTCCAATGAGGAATTCAAGGATCAGAGAAGTTAAATAATTGAATCAGGGTCACACAGCAATTAGTGGTAATCTCGGTCTAACTTCAAAGCTCATTCCTTGTTTCCCATGCCATACAAATTCTGTGATAGAAACTGACAATTCACACTGTAGATTATTAATAAAGTTGTTCCATTCTTTTGAATACAAATTATGTAGAGACAGAAATATGGCCAAGGTGGCTTTTTTTAACCCAAAAATGTGTAGACAGCTCTTTAAAAACGTGTCTATAACTTGCCATGTTTTTCCCAGGTTGTAGGCACAAAGCAGCACATGCTGGCAGCTGAGGCAGGCTGGGCCTCTGCTGGGTGACTCTGGGCCACAGCAGCTGTGTAAAGAGGGCCACCACCATCAGAATCACACCATTCCAGGCCTACAGAAAAGGTCAATGAGAGCTGCTGCAGGGTCCTAGACAGGAGAATGACAGGCCCAGTCTGGCATCTGAAAGGTGAAAGGCTACCACCAACAGTTGGGGGTGGGGGGCAAGCTGGAGGGCTTTCCGCTCATCCCTCACTTCAGCTAGGCTGGTTGGGTGACTACTGATTAGCAAAGTGTGGGCCCAAAGTGGTTCTCAACATGAATTTGCTGACTGGTGGGTTAAAGATGGAAGATGTGAAGGCTTTGCAATACCAAATAAATATGTCACTCTTCTCCAGTTATCTTCTAGAATGGATGACTGGCATTTGTCTCCTTCTTCCAGTGCCTTGATCTTGGATGTTCCAGCCTCCAGAACTGTGAGAAATAAATGTTTGTTGTTTATAAGCCACTCAGTCTCTATTTTTTTATAGTAGCTTGAATAGACTAAGATAAAACCTATGGATGATAAGCTCTGTGCTAGTGTATCCAGCCATGAATGAATTAGGTTGCATTCATTTCCTTCTTATTGTTTCATCTTTTACTACATCCCATGAAGAACCACTGTCTTCAAACAATACAGCCCAAGAAGACTTCACATCAAACACTTCAAATACTACTCTTAGTATTTGGTATTTCTTCAATGTAATATAGCTAGTAGAATATATAAGTCTGAAAAGAAATGGAAAGTTTTAAAACAGTGGCATGTAATTAAAAGTTTCATGCTCCTTATACTAAGAAATTGGGCCATATGATGGTAGCAATTTGCATAAGAATGCATTTATAGTACAGTAGGCAGATTTCTGAAACATACAAATGTTGAAAATCACAATAGAAAATGCAGCTCCAAAAGACCATTTGCATTAATTACTGTTGCACAAGCTCCCATAGGCTCCTCAAGGCTGACAAGCAGAGTGGACAAAATACCATGTGTGTAACCTTTTAAATACAATATGTGTAACACTCTTAAATGAAAATTAGGATTTTAGTGTCCTACTTTTGAAGAGCCTCCACAAAAGGTTTCACAGCAGCCTACAGGGGGCTTAATATTAAGGTGGGTCACAAGAGTGTTATAAATTCTCTTCTGGCACTATAGGTATGTCCTGTAATGCCTTCCAAATTATCTAAAATTACCTAAAGTACTATTCTTGCTATTGTTTTGATGAAACCATTTTAAAGGCATAGCAGAGAAAGATAAATGGAACTTTTACTTGGATTCTTCTGTGACATTTCAATGATAATAGCTAAATAGTACCCTGAGCCACTTAATTTGTAAGACAGGATGAGGTTATTAGGGTTTTAAAATCAAGTGCCCCCCCCAAAATGCAAATTGTTCCACTGAATTTTACTGGACTGCCCAGTAAAATTAGAGACTAATTAAACTGCTGTGAATTTTCTGTGCAATTTTTTTTTCATGCTGTCTTTAGACCATTTCACAGCTTGCAAGTTTCTACACAGAAGGGTTGGGAAAAAATGGGGGAGCATATATTTTCAAATTTACAAGGTATCTAATTGTTAGCAGCCCTAGTTCAAGATTTCAAGGGGAGCAAGGTTTGAGAAATCTCTAGCTTTACAAAGAAACAACTCACATCATTAACCTGAATGGATGCAGTTCCCCATCATCACTGGCCACTTCTATGAAAGCTGTAGGTCTCTGCCAGCATGTTTTCTGTGCACTATGTTATGTCTCTGCACTACATGGCCTTGTTGGACACTCACTTCCCTTTCACAGCGCTTAGCATAAACGTAATTCAATAATTAAGCGTGTAAGTACAATTTCATGTTGCTCTTTCCTGTGACCCCCATCAGCTCCACAGAGACAAGGACTGTGTCTTACTCACCATGATTTCCCCAGGTATCTAACAAAGTGTTCAGCTTGAAGAGGGTATGCAATCAATATTTGTTGAACAAACGGAGGCCCATCCAAATGTTCACTGATCCTTAGTCTCTGGAGGTCTGAGAGTTGACTTCGGTGTCACAGTCTGTGATTCCTAGTGCTTCCTGGCTTTCCTTCTTCTGGCCAGAAAGAACAGCAGACAGACCATCTAAGACATGCACTCATGGGGCTCTCCCAGTGATGAAGTAGACAGTTCCTTCAACCAGAAATTGTATACATCATCTCCATTATATTTTCCTGTCTCTGTGATCTCATGCAAAGAAATGGAACTCCTATTTATTATATTTAGTATTCTCCCACAAAGATTCTTTTTAAACACTTCTATTCTCCGACAACCTCTTCTATCCCCAAACTAATTGCTGGTTCCCTGTTGGCTTCACAATGCCAAATAAGTTGACACTGTTCAATTAATAAATAAACAAATGAGCTGAATAGACAACCCTCAGAAAAGATATACAAATGGCCACCAGGTATATAAAAAATGTTTATCATCACTAATCATCATGGAAATGCAAATCAAACCATATTGAGATCATCTCACCCCAGTTAAAAGGGTCATCATCCAAAACACAAAAAGTAACAAATGTTGGTGAGAACAGGCTCCGGTGTGTGATGTCCCCCTTGCTGTGTCCAAGTGATCTCATTGTTCAATTCCCACCTATGAGTGAGAACATACGGTGTTTGGTTTTCTGTTCTTGCAACAGTTTGCTGAGAATGATGGTTTCCAGCTGCATCCATGTCCCTACAAAGGACATGAACTCATCCCTTTTTATGGCTGCATAGTATTCCATGGTATATATGTGCCACATTTTCTTAATCCAGTCTGTCATTGATAGACATTTGGGTTGGTTCCAAGTCCTTGCTATTGTGAATAGTGCCGCAATAAACATACGTGTGCATGTGTCTTTATAGTAGCATGATTTGCTATCCTTTGGGTATATACCCAGTAATGGGATGGCTGGGTCACATGGTATTTCTAGGTCTAGATCCTTGAGGAATCACCACACTGTTCTCCACAGTTGTTGAACTAGTTTACAGTCCCACCAACAGTGTAAAAGTGTTCCTATTTCTCCACATCCTCTCCAGCACCTGTTGTTTCCTGACTTTTTAATGATTGCCATTCTAACTGGTGTGAGATGGTATCTCATTGTGGTTTTGATTTGCATTTCTCTGATGACCGGTGATGACGAGCATTTTCTCATGTATCTGTTGGCTGTATAAATGAAACTGAATCCTTTCCTTACTCCTTATACAAAAATTAATTCAAGATGGATTAGAGACTTAAATGTTAGACCTAAAACCACAAAAACTCTAGAAGAAAACCTAAGCAATACCATTCAGGACATAGGCACGGTTAAGGACTTCATGACTAAAACACCAAAAGCAATGGCAACAAAAGCCAAAATTGACAAACAGAATCTAATTAAACTAAAGAGCTTCTGCACAGCAAAAGAAACTACCATCAGAGTGAACAGGCAACCTACAGAATGGGAGAAAATTTTTGCAATCTACTCATCTGACAAAGGGCTAATATCCAGAACCTACAAAGAACTCAAACAAATTTACAAGAGAAAAACAAACAACCCCATCAAAAAGTGGGCAAAGGCTGTTCTAATTATCTTTGAATCCAAGTCACCTGTGCCTTAAAGCAAGCACTCAGATGTTTGTTCAATGAGTGAACCAGAAAACAATCACTCACCAAAAACTCACATCAGAAATCTAGGTTAAAGGAAACAGCCCAAGTACTTCCAGGGTATGTTCTATTGTAGGTACACGTTGAGTGGACAACAGGGGGTGACCCTAATTGAGCAGGTGATGCTGACATGCAAGAGCTCAGCCATCATCAGCTTAGAGCCACCAAGGGAAGGAAGCAAAGTATCACAGCTGAGAAATGTTTCCAACAAGGGTTAAAACAACAAGAGTTTGTGTTATCTCAGTAATTAAAATAACTCAAACATCTCGCAGTCCCAAGAACTCCAGTTATTTGGGATTTAACTACAATCGGCATGCCTACCTTCAGCTTTTTAATTAGCTTGATAACAGAACATGGTAATGTGAAAACTGGATCTCATTTTAGAAACTGGACTTTATTTAAAAACCAATGGGATACATGCAAAGCTAAAATCCTGAAATAAAATTTACCTTTTAGCAGCAATGATTTTGAAATGCAAGGAGGCCTTAGATGTTAGAGTTGGATGAAACTGAGAAGAGAAAGTCCCGGTCACATTTAAAATGAGTTTCTGCTTTGTTTTCCCAACTACGTCCTGCCTTGACAACTCAATTCCATTTGCTCTGGGTTTTTAGGCAATATGTGTGGCCTCCCATCTGAGCTGGGAAACAAAATGAAGGCCTCTTCCTCATGGATCTTAGTCTCCTGATAATGAAAGAAGAAGGACACGACATATTCTAAACCAGTGAGCCCTATGACCTCAACCATCTCATGAGGTCAGCAGGACCAGCCGGCTGATGCAGGTGATCGCCTGTGAGCTCAGCTCAAAGGCTGGAAAAGGCAGAGCCGCCAGGGGTTGCTGGACGCCTGCGATGTTCCCAGGGAGCCACAGCGGAGGGTCTGCCCAGTGGTTGGCACGGGGTTCTCTGCTGTGTAAACAAATCTTTGTTCTAAAACACCCTAGTACCTCCCCGCTGAGTCAATGATGCAAAAATGTCTACAAAGTTTTATGCCTTTTGAAAATAAAAAACGGAGGCTTAAAACACCATTGAAATTAGTTTCTCGGTAGATTTGGGCCAAGACTCAGGAACTGTCCACGGCGTGTCTCACTGGCTCTCCAGTGGCTGGGGCTGCCCCTCACTGTGGGCCCTGGAGGAGGAGACCACAGGGTTAACAACAGCGGAGAGAGGAAACTAGGAGAGAGGTGCGCTGGGGGCGGCTGTGAGCTGCCTCTACCAGGCGGGCTCTGTGATTTGCTATCAGTGTCTAAGAAGCAACCTTCTCCGAACCGTTCCACAAGAGACTAGGAACCGGTAGGTTCTCGGGGTACCTGCTGGAGCCCATACTAACAGAAGGGCAAAGGGCACATCTCTCACTTATCTTAAATGTCTGGTTTGTCTTGTTGCTTCATTACGTGACCATGTGCCACAAGACACAGGGACTTTCTGAGTACTCATTGTGACAAGCGCTCTCAAATCACTAGGGAAATCGCAACTTTCATTCATTCGGCAGGTATTTGTTGAGAGCCTGCTTTGTGCTGGGCAAACCCTAGTACCTCCCCACTGAGTCAATGATGCAAAAATGTATACAAAGTTTTATGCCTTTATATACATTTGTGCTAAGGATTTGGGGACGAGTACACCAGCCACGACTGCACATACAGGGCAGAGAGACGTTAGCCAATCTCAGACATCATTAGACAACTAAACTCGTCAGCAGAGCTACGAGGGGAAGAGCCCTGAACAGGCAACATTTAGGTCAAGACCTGAAGGAGAGACAGGTGTCACCAGAGTAAGGAGAGGAAGAGGGAACAGGTTGTGGGGGAGGGAATGTGTGTCAGAGATGTTCCTAGCAGAGGCACTTACAGGAAAGGGAAAGCAAGATGCAGCCTGTTTTCAGGGAACTCCCAACTTAAAGGGAACATGACCTAGGAGAGAGCTACCTTTTAACCGGTAAGTAAATATTACGGGTTTCTGGACAAAGGCAGGAAAAATAATCACTTAGAGAAAGGCGCCGAAAGTATTACAGGGGCTTTTCACTTTGCACTTTTTCTCCCCTAACTTTGGAATTGTACAGGCATCTTTATTGAAGGTATGTGGAACCACAGGTAAATTCTTTATTGTAACAGGGTTTGCCTCTGCACTAGTGAATGCAGGTTTCTGAGGGGGAAATTCAGGGGAAAAAGAAATTTTGATCATGGGCAGAGCAGAATGCGGGCTGTGGAGGTGGGGTAAAGCAAAAACATCAATAAATACCAATTCTGGAGAGTACATGGTAGGTTTCATTAAAACACCTCTTCTGCCTATGAGAGACTGGAAGGGGTCTGTACCCTCTAAAATTTCTTCACATTTCAGTTAACCCTCTAAAACTCAAATAGCCTTTATGAAATGCCTACTTTGGGCCAGGCGCGATGGCTCACGCCTGTAATCCCAGCACTTTGGGAGGCCGAGGTGGGTGGATCATGAGGTCAGGAGTTCAAGACCAGCCCGGCCAAGATGGTGAAACCCTGTCTCTACTAAAAATAAAAAAAAATTACGTGGGTGCAGTGGTGAGTGCCTGTAATCCCAGCCACTCAGGAGGCTGAGGCAGGAGAATCACTTGAACTCGGGAGGCAGAGGTTGCAGTGAGCCGAGATCACACCACTGAACTCCAGGCTGGGCAACGGAGCAAGACTCCGTCTCAAAAAGAAAAAAAAAAGAAAAAAGAAATGCCAACTTTGTTCTATGTCCTTTCATTTATGTTAATTCTCAGAACAATCCCATGGAGTAGGAACTATTATCCCCACACATGTTTTAACTGACTGAGAAATACGGAAAGACTCCTTAATGTTGATTTGTCTCGAGTCCGGTGGCTGAGACAGGCAGAGCTGGATCCAGCCTCTTTGCAGGAGTGAAGCATCTTTACCATCCCATCCATTAGTCCATACTTGAGCTTTGCTGTTTTTACAGATATAAGGCTGTTTAGTCACATATCTGTAAAAGCTAAAGCAGTTTATACCACATGCTTCAATTACTGCTTAGTCCTGGAGCTCTGATGAGCATCAGCGCTCCTGAACCAAAATCTTCTACAGTTACATGGTAGGAAAAAGGGGTATTTCAATTTGTTATATAAAAATAGGAGAACATGTATTTATTTTTTATAAAGGTTTTTAAAACCCAGCTGGATTTGTTTTTGCATAAGCAAAGTCAATCCAGAAAAAGCAGTGGTGCAAAACCACCCCTGGGACAAAGAGTGGATGTGGCTGTTCTGCAGTCTCCGAGTCTGCTTCAAAGGCAGCAGGTGGAATGCTGAGACCAGGTGTAGGTGTTACTCTGTGATGATGGACAGGCATCTGGGGAGTGCCCTGCTGTTCTGACGTTCTCACTAGGGACTCAGTAGGTAGTGGAGGGGCAGAATGCGAGTTAACCATTTTGTCAAAACCCCCAGAATCCATCTCCCAAGTCAAGTGGAGCCTCCAGCCTTAGACAAAGCCAAGGTGGTGCAGCTCCTTTCCAATGTCAGCCCTCTCATCCCATGCTGCAGGCCATGGCTTCCTGCCCTAGTGCCACCCCTGCCACCTAATAGGCCTGGCTGCAGGACTTCTTTACTTTTCCCACCTCCACTCCCTCCTTTTCTTGACATTTCTATACACATAGGCAAGTGTCACTCATTCTAAAAAGCAAGAATTTCCCTTGCCCACTTCCCCTTTAAGCTACCACCCTATTCTCCTTCCTTTCCCTTTCCAGTCCTCAAAGAACAGTCTGAGCTCACGGCTTCCATTTCCTCAGCTGCTGCCCCTCTCTGTGCTCTGAAAGCTCTTCTTTCTCCAGATGAGCCTTCTTCATCTGCTGCTTCCATTTTGGTATTAGCAAGGTGGCAATCCCAGTTACCTTTGCCCTTTCCATGTCCTCCCCAGCAAACTCACATCCCCATTGCCTCCATTCCCAGAGCCATGATGATGACCCCATGAATTCCACATGGAAATCTCCAACTCAAAACTTCCCTTAGAGCTCTTGGCTTATTCCACTGTCTACTGGACACTGCTAGATGGAGGTTTCCCAGGCACCTCAAACTCATCTCATCTGAAGCTAAATTTACTGTCTTTCCTCTACACTTGTCCTCCTTTTGCCTTCAGTCTAGTCACTAAGCCATTCAGTTGTATAAGTGAGGGAGCCTGCAGCCCCCTGACCAGGCCTGACACGTGTCAGGCTGTACAACAGCTCATTAAAACATTGGTCAACGTTTTAATACTTGTTTCTTTGTGCTTCTCCGCCATCAGCCTGTGAACCCTGTGGGGACAGGAATCGTGTCTCACTCATCTGCACATCTCAGAACATCCTATCCCGCAGCATAATACCCGGTCACCTCATCACTGAATTGGGAAATGTGGAACAACTATTCAATGTGCTTTAGTCTGAAACAGGAAGAAAAAGCCATTATCACACTCATAAAAGTTTATACCTAGGACAGCAAGTCTAGCAAATATCAGATGCCTGTAGGGCAGCTTGAAAGAGTGTTTGAGTTTTCAACAAAGAAAGGGAAAGCTCATCATAAGAAGGGACAAGCATGTTTACAGACTTAAAATTTTGCCTCTGGAGAAAATAACACACATGTGTTCAGCGAGGGAGGGCTGGGTGAATGTTTACATGCGCATGCGCACACACACACACACGCACGCACACACACACACACACACAGAGTGATGCCAGCTTTTAAGGAAAGCAGCACACTTCTTAAAAATGCATTATTTTATGGAAAACGCAAATAGTGTGGTGTGTGCTCCGCCACAAGCGAGAGTAGGGAAGGACCATACAGAGGTTAAGGCATCCCCACTGGAACTCCTAACCCGGTAATCTCAAAGAGAGCCGGGCCTGAAGCACAAAGCCCTGGGCATCGCCCTGCTTAACACCATCCCCCGTTCACACACATGCAATCTGTTGGTAATGGACAAACTGCAGCCCACAGATGGAATTCTGAGTCCTTAGCCGGATATTTATGCTATTATTATAAGAAAAGGACAGGGAACATATACCACATCCATTTGTTTCTGGATGCCACTGTGTGACCTTGGACAACTCGTTTCACCTGAGTCTCACTTTCTGTTTCTGTAATCATTTCCTTGCCTACCTCTTAGGGTCTTCGTGAGAACCAAATTAGATTCTATATATTAGTGTTTTACAAAGTAATACAAAGTGGAAGAAAACTGTTATCAAGAGTGCATGGCTTGGTGGCTCATACCTGTAATCCCAGCACTTTGGGAGGCCAAGGCAGGCAGATCACCTGAGATCAGGAGTTCGAGACCAGCCTGGCCAACATGGTGAAACCCCGTCTCTACTGAAAACACAAAAATTAACCGGGCGTGATGGCGGGTGCCTGTAATACCAGCTACTCAGGAGGCTGATGCAGGAGAATCTCTTGAACCCAGGAGGCGGAGGTTGCAGTGAGCTGAGATCATGTCACTGCACTCCAGCCTGGGTGACAAAGCCAGACTCTGTCTCAAATAAATTAGATAGATGATAGATAGATAGACAGACAGACAGACAGACAGACAGACAGACAGACAGATAGATAGATAGATAGATAGATAGATAGATAGATAGATAGTGCATGGCTTTCAGAAATCCCCTTTGAAGCAGAAACACTTGGAAAAGTAATGAAACTTACGGTCCCACTACCTGCCTTTCCTCTTTTCAACATCTGAAATACCTTATTTCCATTTAACTTCACTTCCATGAAAACAGCCATTCTCTCCACACATTTTACCATGCTATTATATAATTCTTTAAGCAGACACTAAAGTAGAGAGACCAGTCGAGTTAATTTACTGTATTCCATTACCCGGCTTCAACAATGAGCAACGTGTGGCCAGTTTTGTTTCATCTTTTATATCATAGACTCTGCTCACCACCATCCTAGGTTATTTTGAAGGAAGTATCAGATAGCATTTCACATATGTGAATTTCTAAAACATGACCTTTTTTAAAAACATAGCCACAAATATATCATCAAACTCAAAATATTTACAATAATTCGGGTGCGGTGGCTCACGCCTGTAATCCCAGTACTTTGGGAAGCTGAGGTGGGCAAATCACCTGAGGTCAGAAGTTTGAGACCAGCCTGGCCAACGTGGTGAAACCCTATCTCTACTAAGAATACAAAAATTAGCCAGGCCTGGTGACACACACCTGTAATTCCAGCTACTTGGGAGGCTAAGGCAGGAGAATCGCTTGAATGCAGAAGGTGGAGACTGCAGTGAGCCAAGAGTGTGCCACTGCACTCCAGCCTGGGCAACAGAGAGAGACTTGTCTAAAAACAATTAACAATAATTCCTTAATGTCACCACATAGCCAGTGTTCACATTTTCCCAACATCTTCAGAAGATTCTTTGAATTTCTGTTGGAATTTCAAATTTTTGTTCAAATGTTTGTTTGAATTAGGATCTAAAATTAGTTCCATACTGCAATTGGTTGATATGTTTACAATTTTTTGTAATCTACAGGTTCCCACGCCTTCTTGGTTTTCCCCAAAGATGTTTGGTTTTTATTTGTCACACTTTGTGTTGTTGTTGCTCTTGCTGAGTACCTCTGCCTCCTGGGTTCAAGAGCTTCCCAGAGTCTAGGTTTGCTGATTCAGTCCCCCTGGTGTTTTCAACGTGCTTCTCTGCATTCCTTTGTATTCCTAGTAAACCAGTGGTTAACTCCAGAGGCTGCACCAAATCCATTTCTCCCCCTAAGACTAATTCCCAGGTAATTTGTATATATTTCCATCAGGATACTTCGTAATGTCTGGTGATTCCTCATACTGATGAGCATTGCTTTTATCAACTCATTCATCAGAAGCAGCAAACAGGGCTGTGTAATCATGTGTTTTGTATCAGCTGCAATACTTTTATAAAGAGAAATTTCCCACTCACCAGCTATTTGGTTATCTTGAGATAGACTGAGTAGGAGAAATTACTAAAAGGCTTTTCTTTTCCTTTATTTACCAGATTTTAAAATAATGAGGTCATGTCCTAGCATCTCCAATGTGACTAGTTTTGGAGGGTTTTTTTTGGTTTTGCTTTTTATCATATGCCCCCATGGATGGGTATTAATCCATTGTAAATACTAATCTTATTGATATTCAAAGTCTTTTTCAGTTTTTCTTCTGTTTTTTCTTTTTTACTAGCAGGAGCTTATTCAGGTTGACCCTTAAGTCCTTTCAACAGAATCCTCAGTTTTTATATTCTCCTTAGCCAGCTAGTATGGCAAGATGTTCTAGGATCTGCATTTCCTGTCCTAGACCTGAAACATCTGTTTCTTCAAGGATCCCTGTCTCCCTCTACTGGGAAGTCCCTTTAGTCATCACAACCTGGGCTCTAGGGGCGCTCATTATGACTGGTTTAGTCACCACTCACTACTTTCCAGTGGACAGAGCTGAGAATATTGTTTTAAAGATAAATTTCAGATGAGTTCTGACTTTATCGTATAATACCCCATCACATTTATCCCAATAATACACACATTCAGAATAACAGCAGATGCAGAATCACGATACTCACACTACCACCAATAAGTTCAGATTTTCATTGCAATTATTTCTAAATCTGAGGTATATACCATTGAGAATGTACTTCTCTGTGTGGTTATGCCATCAATGGGCTATGCGATTACTTCCATTTGTTTAATTTCATGTTTGAGTTTTAGATATTACCTTTTAACATTTAGCGTATAATTGTGTAAAATATCTATGTAATTTCAAATCTACAAAACAAGGTGCACTCAAAATGTATCATTAGGCTTTATCTCTATTCTCTCCTTCTATTCCTTCTTTTACCCTGAAGGCCACCTTTTTTTTTTTTAATCTTAGCTTATTCTTCTATTGTTTTTTCTTAATATAAGTTCATATATAACATTTTCCTATTGTTTAGATAAAACATAGTCTACCACATTTTTTTCTCCATCTTTTATTGCTCAATGACCTCCTGGAAATCACTTTCTAGTAATGTTAATACATAGAGCTATTTCCCCACTCATATAACAGCTACTTAGTACTGCATCCTGTGGATATACCACAATCTGTTCAGTAAGCCCCCTATTAACGGACATTTGAGTTGTTTTCAGTCTTTTTCTACTTCAAAGAGTGCTGCAGTGAATCACTCCATGCACTGTATTCTTGTCAGTCTACCTTTGGGAAAGACTGCTCGGGGTGAGACTATTATGTCAAAGAATAAATGCATGTATGATTTTGTTAGATACTGCCAAACTCCTCTTCCTAGTTGTACCATTTTATATTCCCACCAAAAAATGTATGAGAATGCCTGTTTGCTTGCAGCCTCACAAATAGAATATGTTGTCAAACTTCTGGATTTTTGCCAGTATAATTGGTAGGGCGTTGGAATCTATTGTAGTTTCACTTTGCATTTTTCTTATCAGTGAGGCCGATTATTATCCCTTCATATGGCTAACAGCCCTTTGCCTATCTTTTTCTAAGAAGTGTCTTTTCAAATTCCTAACCCATTTTTTTACAAGTGGCTCACAAAGTGTAATTCCTAGTCTAGGGGCACCGCCTGGGAATTTGTTAGAAATGCAAATTCTCAAGCCCCAAACCAAACCTACTGAACCAATAACCCTGGGGATAGGGCCCAGTAATCTGTGTTTTTACAAGCCCCGCAGGTGACACGGATACACTAAAGCTTGAGAAACACTGGGCTATAGGGTTGATTCAACCACAGTGTTTTAACTTACCATAGGGTTGTCTAATTATTTTATAATTAAACCAAGGCCAAACTGTTAATAAATTGTAGCTGAAAGATTCAAATGCCATGTGATATCCATTCATTCATTTGTTGATTCAATAATTAACACATAGATGTTAAACACCTGCTGTGAGTCAGTCACTGTGGCAGGCAATGAGGATGCTGTGTTAAAACAGACACAGTTACCACCCCCAGAAGCTTACCTTCCCCCCAGGAAGAACAAAACTAAATGAGCCAATTTAAGTCTTAACAAAAGGAACTGCAAGGTGCTGCTAGAGCAAGAGGTTCCAGTTAGTCTAGTGGTCAGGGAGATGCAAAGTAAAATAACTTTGCGATAATACTTGACTCCCATCAAGGGGACCAAAATTCTAGAAAGGGATAACACCTCTTCCTAGCAGGGATACGGGTGGAGCCTCTCTGAAAGGCAATCTATCCATATCTATTAATGCATCAAACAAAGCAATACCAGTCCAGGGAACTGATCCCACAGAAACAACGCCACCCACTCAAGGCTGTTTATTGCAGCATTGTTTGTTGTAGCAAATACTGGTTGCAAAATGAACGCCAACTAGTGAAGGAATGATTGAATACACCATGGCATATCCACAGCATGCAGCCATTGAAAAGAATGAGCCCGACCATGGCCAAGGGTATTTCTGTGACCTATACTAAGGAAAGCAACATGTAGAAAAATTGAAATAATGCAGTCTCATTTAAAAATACCTATAAAACTCATACGTTTACATATGTATATACATTGATATGATGATACCTTGATACAAGCATAGGAAAAATACAGAGGAATAAACACTGATATGGATGAGCCATCTATGGTGAATTAGGGCTCAACATTCATTCTACCACCCTGATAAATTTGCCTTCTATAGTGCAGAAAAAGAAAAGCTAGGAACAACATACACAAACATCCTTGCAGGCAAAGAGATGCACTTGTGGGAGGGATGGGAGGAGAAGCACAGCAGGGGCCACACTGGTGCTGCCTGGGCACTTTCTGCTGACAAGCACCTGTGCTAGTTACACCTTTGAATCAGCCGAATTCTGCAGGTCCAGTCACTAACTTTGTGGGTATGCACAGGTGGGGAACAGGGATCAGTTTTGCTGGACTGAACCCTGCAGTCCAGTCTCGAGCCAACCCTACCATGGGAGCCGTGGATCCATCCCTGGATCCTAGCTTTGGAGATGTGAGCCTAGAGCCAGCAGAGGCATGGAGCTCCCGGACCGTTGCAGAGACAGCGCTTCTCTCGGGGCTGTGGGGCTCGTTCCTGGAGGCGCAGCCTGGAGCTTGCTCCTACAGTCCTTGCAGTGATATTGTGAGCACCCACTTCCCTGAGCCAAATGCCAATTTGCTTAAAATAGTTGGTTCTTGCTTTCTGAAACGGAAACTGTGTGATTCAAAGGGTTACCAGTCATGGGAAGAGTGAGAGGCAGTTATGAGAATTTAAACATGAATATACGAAAGTGCCTTAAAAGCAGTGATATTATGAACTATCATTTCACCAATCATCCCTTCTAAATAACTGATGTACACAGGGGCTTTCAAAAGACTTTTTATTAATGCAGAAAGGGCACGCCATCAGGAAGCCTCTGCAAGGCACAAAGTCTTACCAGCAGGTGTGGAAGTGGATTTTGGCGCTGGAAGTAAACTCCTGCGGGGTGCTGCCACACTGGAGGATGCTGGAGGGGCCACCCGGCCGGCCCCCTTGGGTGTGTCCTTAGAAGGCAGAGATGCCTTCAGAACCGGCTGTTCTTCATTCCCAAAGGTTGCACCTGTGGGAGGCAGACAGCGTGTTAATTATAACTTCATGAAAAATGGATGGAGCCCTCACCATTTGCACTTGCCAACCAATCCTACTGCCGTCATCTGCTTTAGAACTTGACCTGATTCTTAGTGAGTGACCTTGAAAAGTATTTTTCTGGAACCTTATGTGGAGAAGAACTCCCTTTAGTCACTGCATAAATATCTGTCACACAAATCCCGTGCACCAAAAGGGGCTCCACAAAAGTGAGGAGCAGCCTGCATGCACGCACGCACACACACAGACAGACACACACACACACACACGCAGAGTTCGCTTATGTGTAAATGTATGTGTATATAATAAACACTTATTTGATAACTCAGAGAATGAAGAGCCTTTCATTTTTGAAATACAGAGTGAGTGACGCAGGAGAAGTGAGTAGAGGAATATACACGGTACCATGAGCCCAGGAATTTTATTCAGAGCTCCTGAAACCCCGCTCATTTGACCCCCGGAAGAGGAGGCTTGGGATGAAGGTAGACGGGTAGGGAGCGTGGGGACAGAGAATCTCTCTGAAACTCAAGCAAGCTTTCTGTTTGAAAAGCGGAGGCCTCAACAAACTGGGAGGACCCTGAATTAGAGCCTAGTACTTCCAAGGTAGAAGACATTTATTGATAATTGCAGTTTACTAGTCAATTTAGAAAGAGCCTCTTTATAATCCACTGCTCTGAGACTCCAAGGATATGGCATACTGGGACTGTGTTTGTGTCAAATTTAAATATGCAAAGTTGTTTGGCTTAAACTTTTCTTCTATATCTTTCTAAACCTTGTGGTTAATACATTTTCAATCTCTTAAAGACAATGACATCACTATCTATTCTCTGTTAAAGGGTAACTCTTTCTAATAGACTTCTGAGTACAGCTGTGAAGCTAATCTATTAATTTAGAGAGCCTGAATGCACAGAGATTACCGCTTGTTTGGAATAAAACAGTCCAGTGGTAGGAATATGACTATCTACCATGAAAAGTAAGCCATGACAGCTGGAAGAAGTATACGACATTTTAGCAAAGGATTAAATTTTTTGTTTTCATCCTTTTCAAAGGTTAGTCTAAACATTCTATTTAGATAAGGCCTCCATAAAAAAGATAACATTATTAAAATGGCTTTAGTGTTTATAACATCCAGGCATTTTATTCAACCATTTAGAGTAAAAGATTGTTGCTTTTCTCCCTCTTAACACCTGAAATTCTGTTTAAAATTGTGGAGATTTCTGTTGTTTCTAAAGAAAAGCATATTTAGGAAGAAATCAAAGAATGTACTATTTCTTAAAACAAGACCTATGCCCTATAGTTCTTTTAAGGTGTTGTGCAAGGTTTTTAAAATAGTTCTACATAGGACTAAGAGAATGTATTTAACCTATGCAAAGAAAACAAATGCATTGAAACTCCATTGAAAGGATCTGCACTGTATCCTGGGTGTCAGATAAAAAATAATGCAGATAAAAAGTGTGTTTGATGCAAACCTAGCCAGGAAAAGCAACACCATGAACGTGCAAAAACAGTGAGCCTCAGCTTCTGAATTATCCAGTGGATGCACCAGTCCAGTCCTAGAACTCAGGGAATCTCTCAGGGGTTGAATGATATTTCACATGGGACATGGCTCAACCATTAGAAATATTTCACGAGTAATTATCTAATGTCTAGCCTCCTGCTGACATACTGCCAGAATAATCTGTTCACTGAAATGTGTAGCAGAAGCTGAATTGAGCCCAGAACCTCTCACAGAGTCTTTTATTTAACAATGTATGAAAATTTCTTTTTTTTTTTGAGACGGAGTCTCGCTCTGTCGCCCAGGCTGGAGTGCAGTGGCACGATCTCGGCTCACTGCAAGCTCCGCCTCCCGGGTTCACGCCATTCTCCTGCCTCAGCCTCCCGAGTAGCTGGGACTACAGGCGCCCACAACCGCGCCCGGCTAATTTTTTGTATTTTTAGTAGAGACAGGGTTTCACCGTGGTCTCGATCTCCTGACCTTGTGATCCGCCTGCCTCGGCCTCCCAAAGCGCTGGGATTACAGGCGTGAGCCACCGCGCCCGGCCCGAAAATTTCTTAAGAGAAATATTTTGTATCGTCTGTAGAGTTCAAATGCACTTGTATCAAATCCTCTTGCATCTGGCATCATTCTCTTACATGAAATTTATTATTCTGTGAACACGTCAATTTAGAGATTTGGCTGCTCTCCAGGCTGGGAAGTAATTCATCTGTTTGAAGTACAAGTATCAGGGAACTATGTACTTCCCTCTGAGGGAGGGCTTGAATTACCAAAAAATAAAATAATATAAAACACGATTCTTATCTATTATTGTGGGAGACAGCTGGCAATAAACAGTTCCACTCTTTGAAAACCGGCTTAAGTTGGCTGGTAATTAAAGATGCATTATTCAGTAAAGGAAAAGTACTCCGAATTTGGAAATGGCTGTTGAATTCTATAAATCCTCCAAGTACTTCACAATAATGCTGACAACATTAAACCATTGCCTGGTAAGAGGAAGAAAACAACTGGAAATAAACTGCTTCTGTGAGCCAGAAAAATGTTCTGGAGAATTCAGCCAGTGGAAATGGTTCACGTGGCTAATTCAGTCTTTTCATTCCCAACCAATCTGAACCGACTCCAGCCTGAACAACCCAGGAAATCTACCTACCCTTCCACTTGACCATAGCACAGCAGAAACATCAGCAAGGTGGTTCGTGGTGCAGATCTGGGAGTGAGATGGCTAGGGTTTGAATACCACCTCCTCTACCTATCGCCTCTCTTGCACCACAGTTTCTTCATTCATAAGCAGGGATAATGATAATCTACCTCACAGAGTTGTTGTGAGAATTAAAGAAGCTAATGGCAGGACAGTTTTTTTAAAGTTAATGTAAGAGTAGCTATGAAAAAATACTTAGTATCTGATATATAGTATGCTCTATGTGTTAGTTATTAATGTATACACTAATTCTAAGTTCTAGGGCTAAGTCATTACAACAAATCAGTTTTTCATGGGAAAACTATTTGGAAAGTATTCAATGATTAATATGAGATGGGCTGCTCGACATGAGAAGAAAGAAAAGGATTGAGGTAAATCTGATAATACCTGTAGTATGAAAGACCAAAGAGAAGAGAATATGACTGTCTTAAAAATAGATGATAAACGATTTCAGACGTAGAAAAAGGTGAGGATAATAACACTATTGACCATCAAGCTTAGGAAATATGAAACATCATCAACTCCATTGACAGTGAAAAACTGCTGGGATATAGGGAAGTTTGCTCAAGTTTCCTGGATATTCAAAATTGCTTTCCAAATTGCTTGTTGCAATTCACATTAACCAGAGGTAGTAAATGTAGCATCACAGGATTTTAATTTTGGCAACTGGTTTAATTTTATTAACTGGTTTTAATTTACACGTTTCTGACAGGTGGCGAGATTCGAGATTTTTTTCACATAGTTATTGACTACTCAAGTTTTTCCCTTCCGTAAGATGCCCATTCATAACTTTTGCCCATAATTGAGGTGGTTAGCCTTACTTCTTTAAATAGTCTGGACACAACCTTTATTGGATTCTATATTGGGTATCAGTATATTGGATATTGATATATTTCAAATACTCTCCCAGTCTTTGGCTTGTCTTCACACTTATGGTGCCTTTATTCAGAACTTTCTCATTTTAATGCAATTGATTTTCATCAGTCTTTCTCTCCTGATTTGTACTTTGCTTGTCTTAGACTTTCAATCTCTCTCCTGAAATCATAAAGATGTTCTCCTATGTGCTGTTTGAAAAGTTTTAAAGTTCTATTTTCACATTTACAGTATCAATCCACCTAGAATGGTACATGGGGAAGAGACTGAATTTGTTGGTGTTATTTTCTACATAGCAGCCCGCTGTCCCAGGCCTTTATATTAAGTAGTCTAACTTCCTTGCATTATCTGCTGAGCCAGCTGTTACATGACAAGTTTCCATCCAAACATGATTTACTGGGGCAGACCCACAAACAATCCCACAATTTCAGTACTTAACATAGCAAAAGTTTAATTTGTGATCATGAATCATCTTTTGCAGGTGCTCTGGATGGGCTGCCTTGCGTGCTCTCCTTGGGAGAATTCAGGGATCAAAGCTATCTTCATCTTGAGCTTTTGCCCTACTCTGGATCTCTTGAGAACTTAACATTCAGCTGGTAGACAGAGGAAAATGAACTGTTCACAGGAAGATTTCATGGGCCATGCCTGGAAGTGGCGTGTATCACTTCTGCCTTCAGTCTACTGGCTGGAACTCAGTCACAAGAGCCAGCAAGGGAGGCTGGGAAATGTAGTTTAGTTTATGTCCAGGGGAAAAGGGAGTGGTGTGATGAACAAATATTCACTGTATGCCATGTGAGGCTCTATTTCTGAGTTCTCTGTTCCATTTCATCGGTCTATTTGTCTATCACTGTGCCAATACTATACCGCATTTATTCACTACAATGTAAGATCAGTCCTGGTATACTAAACCTGTATAAGACAAATATCACAACCTTGAACTTTGACTTTAAAAACTGTCTTAACCATCTTTGGCCCTTTAGTTTTGCATATAAGTTCCAGAATCAGCTTGTTAAGTTCCATGAAAAATGTCAACACTTTCAATGGACACAATTAAGTCTTCTTTTCCCAACTGCAACTTAACTGAAAGAAGAGCAAGCACAGACATAAAATCAGCAAACATGCTGAGTAATAATTATACCCTAGAACCATGTTACATGATAGAGATACAAAGAAGGCTTAGTATCATGAAAAAATAAACATCAAAACAAGTGGCTCCAAAGAGGGGCAGCACTACTCCACTGGGGATCAACATTTATGAGGATAATTTGGACTGAGGCAATGCTGGCATTTAGTGGGTGGGGTTGTCAGAAGTTAGTGGGTGGGCTCTGTTTAGAAGACATGCAGAAATGTAAGACACCATACAGAACAGAGGTTAATAACTGTCAGTTAAAGGGTATGAAGTAGACAGAAAAGGCATTTCCAGTAAACAAACATATGTCATTGAAAGAATTTCCTTATACTATTCTCTTTTTTTTCTTATTTATTTATTTACTTATTTTGAGACAGAGTCTCCCTCTGTCCACCAGGCTGGAGTGCAGTGGCACAGTCTTGGCTCACTGCAACCTCTACCTCCTGGGTTCCAGTGATTTTCCTGCCTCACCCTCCCGAGTAGCTGGGACTACAGGCACCCACCACCATGGCCTGGCTAATTTTTGTATTTTTAGTAGAGATGAGGTTTCACCATGTTGGCCAGGCTGGTCTTGAACTCCTGACCTCAGGTGATCCACCCGCCTCGGCCTCCCAAAGTGCTTGGATTACAGGCGTGAGCCACCGTGCCCAGCCTCCTATACTATTCTTAAATATTGAGCTGATTGGTGGCCAGCTCATTCTCCTTAATTCCCTTCCTGTGCCCATGCCAGTGGGACTCTCTGCTTCCATCATACCGTTTTCCCCGAAGGATGAAGGTATTCCACTGCTCATGGAAACTAAAGGACTATAGCCTCTTGCTTCACTGCTGAACAGAGATCATCTTCTGTAGATATCTGAATCATCACATCATCAACTTACCATTTGGAAGGTAAGATCTCCTTCATTAGAGTAAAATAAAAGGTGTGTATATATATATACACCTTTATATATATATATATAAATATATATATATATATAAAAAAACTGAAAAATTGCGAGGTTATATATTCCACATGATTACAGAATCCAGCTGGGTCCAGTTCAATACATAAACCAAATCTCTCTATAATTTTCTCATTAAACTCTTAGGACAAACATGCTCTTTTCAGCATCAAATCCGTGGGGAAGGCGATCTTCTTATTCTCCCTCCAGGGATAGTTCCTACAGTTCATTCCTCACAGTGTGTAGACACCCTGAGCTGATCAGTTGCATCAATCAAAATCTCATGGACTTGAACTCCTACCTCACACCATAATTTGTTTTAAATTAGCAAAAACTGATTCAAAATAGATCTTAGATCTAAATGTAAGAGCTAAAAATATAAAACTCTTAGGAGAACACATAGGTGTAAATGTGAATGATCTTGGATTAGGCAATGGTTTCTTAGAATGTGACATCTAAAGCTCTAACAAGTTGAGAAGAAGACATATATCCCACTCCTAAGTACATACCCAAAAGAAAAGAAATCAGTGTATTGAAGAGATCTCTGCATCCCATGCTTGTTGCAGCACTACTCACAACTGCCAAAATTTGGAAGCAACCTAAGTGTTTATCAGTAGGTGAAGGGATAAAGAAAATGTGGTACATCTATACAATGGAGAACTATTCAGCCATAAAAAAGAATGGGGAGCCCTGTCATTTGCAACAACAGGGATGAAGCTGGAGGTCATTATATTAAGTGAAGTAAACCAGACACAGAAAGACAAATTTCCCATGTTCTCACTTATCTATGGGAGCTAAAAATTAAAACAACTAAACACATACAGATAAGAGTAGAAGAATGGTTATTAGAAGCTGGAAGGGTAGTGGTGCGTGGGAGCAGAGGTAGTAGGGATGGTTAATGGGTACAAAAAATAGAATAAATAAGATCTAGTATATAACAGGGTGACTATACATTTAAAAATAACTAAAAGAGTATAACTGGATTGTTTACAACACAAAGAATAAATGTCCGAGATAATGGATACCCCATTTACCTGATTTGATTATTATGCATTGCATGCCTGTATCAAAATAGCTCATGTAACCCATAAATACACATACTATGTATCCACAAAAATTAAAAATATATTAAAAAAGAGTTTCTAAATCTATAAAACAAAAAAAAGAAGTGAATGGACTGCAATCAAATAAAAAATTTGTACTTCAGAGGACACTATTTAAAAAGTCAAAAGAATTCACAGAATTGGGGAAAATATTTGCAAGTCATATCTGATAAGGGTCTAGTTTACAAAATATATAAAGAATTTTTATCAGCTGAGCATGATGGCTCACACCTGTAATCATAGCACTTTGGGAGTCCAAGGCAGAGGATTGCTTGAGGCCAGAGTTTGAGACTAGCCTGGGCAACATAGTGAGACCCTGTCTCTACAAAAAAAAAAAAAAAAAAAAAATTAGCTGGGGCATAGTGGTAAACAACTATAGTCCCAGCTACTTGGAGTTGGACGATCTCTGGAGTCCAGGAGGTCAAGGGTGCAGTGAGTTGTGATCACGCCACTGCACTCCAGCCTGGGTGGTAAAGTGAGACCCTGTCTCAAAAACAAAAAGAATTTCTATAAATTCAATAAAAAGCCAAATAACCCAATTAAAAATGAGAAAGGGATCTGAATAGACATTTCTCCAAAGAAGATCTATAAAATGTGAAATAAGTACATGAAAAGGTATGCACTTGTCATTAGGGAAATGCAGATCAAAACTACAATGAGATACCACTTCAAACCCAGTAGAATAGCTATAATTAAAATACAGACAACAAAAAGTATTGATGGGGATGTGGAGAAACTGAAATCTTCATACATTGCTGTGGGAGTATAAAATGGTGCAGCTGCTTTGGAAAAAAGGTTGGTAGTTTCTCAACATGTTAAACATAGAGTTGGCTGGGCACAGTGGCTCACACCTGTAATCTCAGCACTTTGGGAGGCGGAGGTGGGTGGATCACAGGGTCAGGAGATCGAGACCATCTTGACTAACACTGTGAAAACCCATCTCTACTAAAAATACAAAAAATTAGCCAGGCTTGGTGGTAGGCACCTGTAGTCTCAGCTACCCAGGAGGCTGAGGCAGAAGAATGGCATGAACTTGGGAGGTGGAGCTGGCAGTGAGCCGAGACCACGCCACTGCACTCCAACCTGGGTGACAGAGCGAGACTCCATCTCCAAAACAAACAAACAAATAAAAACAAAACAAACAAACAAAACCACAGAGTTACCATGTGATTTAGCAGTTCTGCTCCTAAGTATATGCCCAAGAAAACTGAAAACATATGTTCACATAAGAGCTTGTACATGAATGTTCACAGCAACATTATTCACAAGTCAAAAAGTGAAAACTACCCAAATGGCTCCCCATCAACTGATGAATGAATACCCTAAATATGGTATATCCATACCATGGAACATTATTCAGCCATAAGAAGAAATGAAGTGATGATATATGCCATATAACATGCATGAATCCTAAAAACATTCACAAAAGGACAAATATTATGTAATTACATTTCTATGAAATGTCCAGAATAGACAGAGAGACAGAAAGTTGATCAGTGGCTTTCAGGGGTTGGAGGGAAATGGAGTGACTGCTAATTGATACAGGGTTTCCTTCTGGGGTGATTAATTATGTTCTGGAATTAAATAGGGATGGTATTGCATAACCTTGTGAATATACTGAAAACCACTAACTTATATACTTTAAAGAGGTAAATTTTATGGTACTTGAATTATGTCTCAAAAAAGAAAAAAAAAAGTCTCAAAGGATTTTTCCTCTAGATCCCCTGGCTGTAACAAGTTCCTTAAATTGTGATTCAGCTCTTCACCTCTCCCCTGAGAGACTCCTAATGCTCTTTTCTGGTGATGTTTTTATTCCTATTCTCTGTCCCCTATCCCTGAATTGTGACTACAGTGAATTCCAACCAATCTGTCAAAGGGTTCTTCTGTCTTCTGATAATATATTCTTACATAATACTAAAAAAAAAGCATTCCTCAAACCTACTATTGCACCCCATGCATTAAAGCAAAATGTCCAAGCTCCTATGTAAGGAGGGTGATACTCAGCTCCTCCTTAAACCCCTTCACTTTTCTCTTACACCCCTGCAGAATTAGGTGTAAGTCTGAGCTGCTCTGGTCCTACATTACTGTTATGGTTTGAACATGTCTCCTCCAACATTCAGATGTTGCTTGCCAGTGTGATGGTATTAAGAGATGGGGGCTTAAAGATGATTGGGCTATGAGGGCCTTTCCCTCATGAACGGTATTAAGGCCCTTATCAAAGAGGCTTCACATCGTATTTGGCACCTGGCCCTTCCTCCCTGCTTCCACATTAATTCTGCCATATGAGGACACGAAGTTCTTCCCCTCGGAGGGTGTAGCCCTCACTAGCCAACCAAACTTGCCAGTCCCTTGATCTTGGACTTCACAGTCTCCAGAACTGTGAGAAAGTAAGTTTCTGTTCTGTATTAATTACCCAGTCTATGGTATTTTGTTATAGCAGCACAAAGAAACTAGGACAGCTGCTGAAAAAGGAAGACACATGCAAATTCAGGCCAGAGAAGCCTGTGCTAAGGGAAGAAAAGTCTCTTGTAAAATTTTTGGGACTGGGAGGAGGAAGGTAGATTTATAGGTCACTTGACATCCCCCTACAAAGTAATGAGTGATTCCTATTCAACCGCCTCAAAACGATAATTGATTGTGACTGAAGTTTGAGTGAGAATTTAGGATTTCTGACCCATATTCGGTGCACTTTTCACTACTTCATTTATTGAGAATACCAGGAACTCAGCCTAAACTCTCAAAAGAAATAATGGCAACAGGGTATAAACACTAACCAGACCAAAATGAGGTTCTTAAGGAAGAGGAAGGCTGTAGAAGAAAAGCAAAACAGTCGTTAAGAAGAAGATGGCATCATAGCCAAACTCTAAGAAACAACTTTCACTGACTTTGAATATCAATATTATAATCAATAAATTACTCTCTTCACTGACTTTTTTTTTTTTTTTTAACAATCCCAGGCAATCAAATTGTATAATGCTCTGGCTGCATGATTAGCTAATTGATGCATATTTCACTGACTTAGCAGCATTTATCACTGGGTGATAATATTTAGTTTAATTATTAAAGTATCAACTGAATGTTTTACTTCCCCATTCTGCATATTTTAACCAAAGCGTATATTTTCTTTCTCACATTAAAGGCCTAAAGTAAACCTGAGATCTTGTCATTGCAGCAAACCTATTTATTTCTTTTTCAAAATGAAATATTTGTCTAAGAAAAGTTGAGATTCCACAGAGAAAAAGTTAGATATGAAAAGTTTCAAATTCTGGATCTCTTTCAAAGAGGAAGCATTAAGACTAAGAGTGAGGGGGAAGTTTAGAAAGATGGCTTAAGCACCATAAACCCTCACAGCAAGCTTTGGTACTTATATAAATCCTTATATCATCTATCCATGAAACATTGATTGGTCACCCTTGATGTTTCAGGCACTGTGCTAAACCTCAGGGATAAGGAGATGAGGGATCTGGTCTATAATCCCCAGAAGTTCATATTTCATATGACTGTGTCCATTTGCAGAAATTCAGGCAAGATACAGTCAGTTAGCATTGAGCAAATGCTGGCTGATGTTATTGTTATAAACCCACACTTGGCAAATCACTGATGAACACATGAGCTGCTTGGTCCAGCAAACGAATAAGACAGAAACACAAACTCCAATAAACAGGAAGAAAGTGAGCATATCTTAACAGCACCAAGAAAGAACAAGAAGAGCCCAGCCCAAGGGGATATGGGCAGGTACTAGCAGAGACACTCAAGGTGGGTTCTGACAGTCAGGTGGGACTTGGATCTGTAAAGACAGGGAAAATCTGTGAAGGAGAAGGGATGGCATGAGTAAAGACCCAGCATTAGGGAAGTGCATGATTGGCAAGGAGTATGGTTTGATTGAAAAGTAAAATTCGGGAGGAAAAATGGAAAATTCAGGAAGACAGACAGATAGAGGAAGATAGTAGCAGACTCCTCTCATAACCTCTCACTTATCAACCTTCACTCAGAAGCTGTTGCAGGGACAGAAAGTACACGTTAGGCTGTTGCAGGGACAGAAAATACAAGTTGCCAACGGTGGATGCTGGCAGAAACCGAGAATAGAGGAATCTTTTACTAGGAGATCAGGAAGCCAGAATGCATTTCAGAGATTTATTTCCAGTCCTATTTTTAAAGGCACAGACTAGAAGGATGCTTAAGGTTGCAGGCCCCAGGAGAATTTGAAATAAAGAAGAGGGTATCTTTAACTTTAAATTTCTTTTTTTTTTTTTTTTTTTGAGACGGAGTCTCGCTCTGCCGCCCAGGCTGGAGTGCAGTGACCGGATCTCAGCTCACTGCAAGCTCCGCCTCCCGGGTTTACGCCATTCTCCTGCCTCAGCCTCCCGAGTAGCTGGGATTACAGGCGCCCGCCAACTCACCCGGCTAGTTTTTTGTATTTTTTAGGAGAGACGGGGTTTCACCGTGTTAGCCAGGATGGTCTCGATCTCCTGACCTCGTGATCCACCCGTCTCGGCCTCCCAAGTGCTGGGATTACAGGCTTGAGCCACCACGCCCGGCCAACTTTAAATTTCTAACTTTACTTTCAATAGCAGAATGCCTCTGAAACTCAAACTTGGTTGGGTAAAGTCAATAACATTTACAAGGGACAGAGAAGATGCTCTCTGATGGTGACAGGTAACAAGGAAGATCCCCGGGCTTGCCCTGAGAGTGTGCCACAGCTCCCTGATGCGGCTCGCCTGCCCGCCATCTGCTCAGGTGGCTGTGTGCCTGTCAGAGGGCCGTGCCAGCTTCAACAGCGATCAGATGCCACCAGATGCAGGATAAGGAGCAGCTGCTGCTCGACAGAAAGGGCCTTGTGCTGCTGAGAGCTCACAGGGCCAGCCGCATCGGCTTCCGTACACACAGGGAGCGTGTGCTCATGCTCGGGGCATGGTACCAGACCCAGGTGCCTGTCCACACTGTTCCTCCCCATAGGGAGAGATGAAACATCAGAGAACTAGAATCTCAGAGAATGCCAGGGGGAGACCTCAAAGAGGGGGAGTTCCAATTTGTACCTCTCCACCTCCATCCCTTTTCCTAGAGTTTCCCTCTGCTGAACTGCCTAGCCCTTAGGGATTTGCCGTCACTGAACGGTGCTTGGCTCTGACTCGCTTGGCTCTCAGAAGTAGTGCTAGAAGCTTGCTCCACGTTTTGTGACAGGCATGCGGCAGAGGATGCTGTCCACCGCGCCTGAGACCTCCCTTTGGGGCCAGACTCCTCCTGAGAGGGGTGCTTTACCTCAAGGGCACCATGAATCTTTCAACACATGGTTTTTTGCTCTTTGATTAGGCTGTCTCTAGCAGGTCCCTGTGGTATGCAATTTTAAAACGGTGGTAAAAGCACTTAACAACACATCTGCCCCCTTAAATGGTAAGTATGCAAGCCTGCTTTGTTAACTCTAGGCATACACCTGTACAGCAGCTCTCTAGAACGTATTCATGCTGCATACATGAAACTTTATACCCAATGAATGGCAGCACCCCCACCTCCCCTTCCTGCAGCCCCTTGCAGCCACCATTCCACTCTCTGCTTCTATGAGTTTGGCCTTTTTAGATACCTCACGTAGTTGAGACCACACGGTATCTGTGCTTCTGTGACTGGCTTATTTCACTTAGGATAACGTCCTCAAAATTCATCTATGTTGTCAAAAACGGCAGATTTTTCTTCTTTTTCAAAGGCCCTATGGTATTCCATTTTATGTAGATACCACATTTAAAAACAATCCATTCATCCGTTGATATTCGTTTCTACATCTTTGCTATTGTGAATAGTGCCACAATGAACGTGAGAGTGTAAATATCTCTTCGAGACCTTGATTTCAATGCTTTTGAGTATATACCCAGAATTGGAATTGCTGGATCATATGGTAGTTCTAGTACTAATTTTTCAAGGAACCAGCGAACTGTTTTCCATAATGGCTGCACTATTTTACGCTCTCACTGACAGTATACAAAGGTTCCTATTTCTCCACATTTTCACCAACATGCGTTATCTTTTGTCCTTTTAATAAGAGTCATTTAACAGGTGTTAAATGTTATCTTTGTGGTATAGTATTCCTTTTGGATGTGCTGATGTTAACTCTGGCTTCATATCATTTTCTTACCTTTGTTATTTCTTTTCATGATTTTCTTATCTATTTTTTTTAAGTTTTACTTTATTTTTTTGAAACTTGAGGAATGTAAAACCAATAAAGCTGTCTCTGATTTAAATTCTCAATCCCTCCAGTCTCACTTGTGTTTTAGGAAAGAGCGATGATGGCTTAAGACGAATTAGCAGCCTTGTATCCACTCTCCAGTAGGCAAAGGCAGATTCTTCTCCAGGAAGAGACTAAACTATGAATCTGACCTAAAGACAAAGGGGCACTGGGGAATGAATTTAATTCTGACATGACTATATTTATTAATTTTATTATATTACACTTGTAACTGAGCATGTTCCTGAGACACTGTTCTGCCCCTGTCCAATTCTGGAGCTCATGTTCTTGTAGTTGGGGATACACAATAAATATAAAACAGCATAAAGAGAGGATGATAAGGCAGGAGGATTGCTTGAAGCCAGGAGTTTGAGACCAGCCTGGGCAACATAGGGAGACCATGTCTCTACACAAACAAACAAGTAAAAAGCTGGGCATGGTGATGCACCTGTAGCCCCAGCTATTCAGGAGGCTGAGGTAGGAGGATTGCTGAAGTCTAGGAGTTTAAGGCTGCAGTGAGCTATGATCACATAACTGGACTGCTGCCTGGGATCCTGGACAACAGAGAGAGAGACCCTGCCTCCAAGAAAGATATAGAATAATTATGGAACAGAATTCCATAGTATGCTACACATTGTGAAATGCCATGAAAAAAAACAGAGCAGAGTGTGGGGTAGAGGTTGTGACCTGGGGAAGGCCTCACCATGGAGCGCTGTGGAAAGATAAGACTGGAAGGAGGTGAACGAGAAGACAAGAGAGGAATGAGGGCAGGGCCAGCAAAGGGATGAGCATGGCTGCCACAGACAGGAGGAGGAGAAAGCAGAGGATTTGATCTGAATGGTGATGACGAAGACTTGGAGGGACTCAGCAGCACCGTCAAGACTCGACTTTCACACACACAGAGTAAAATGGGAGTCATTGGAGGGACCTGGCTTGACCCTCAGTCACTCCCTGTCCCTTGACTGCTTCCTAAAACTGAGCTGAGCATCCTTTATCTACTTTCTCAAAAGGCCTCTTCCTCAAATATGCTGTTCATGTCAAAAAAAATTCTCTTTTCTATTTCATAAAAACTTTCAAAGAGCTTATTGTCCCTTCCTCATTCTTGCTACTCATTCATTGCTTAAATCTGATGCCTATCACCCACCGGGGCCTGTTGGCGGGTGGGGGGCTGGGGGAGGGAGAACATTAGGAGAAATACCTAATGTAGATGACGAGTTGATGGGTGCAGCAAACCACCATGACATGTGTATACCTATGTAACAAACCTGCATGTTCTGCATGTACCCCAGAACCTAAAATATATTTTAAAAAGCTGATGTCTACCTTCAGATTACTTTCCTTAGGATTCTAAATGATCTCTTAGTTACCAAATACAACAGTCTTTCACCTGTTTTCATTTTCCCAGCTGGTGTGCAGCACCAGAAGCTTCCGAGCACCCCCACTTCCTTTGACTCAGTGTCCCCTTCCTGCCTCCCTCCACTCTTTCTTTCTCATTCACCGGATGTCCTTTCTCCCTGCGATCCTCAGATGTAGGCCTCCCTGCTGGTCCACAGACTTTCTTTTTTTTTTTTTTTTTCTACGCCCTCTCCTTTGGGGGCTTCATCCCTTGGATCTCATGATATCAACCATGAACCCATGTGATTCCCACAGGGTCGTAGAGAATCCCGGCCCATCTTCAAGGAATCAGTCCTACATTGTAATGTGCCCGCTGGAACAACCTGGTGAACTTTCAAACTCCACATGTTTACTTATTCGATTCATGCATTTATTCAACAAACAACTGCTGAGAGCTCTGGGCCAGGCCCTGCCTTAGGCAGGGGACACAGGGAAAATGTGGGCCTGTCTTCACATAACTTACACTGCAGCAGGGGTGACAGGCCACAAACAAGTCCAGACAAAATCACCACACACTGTGATTTGTTATGAAAAAACACAAGGGACAGAACTAGAAAAGGCACTCAAGGGTGGACAAGGGGAAACCCACTTTGGGTGGCGTGGTTGGAAGTACCTCTCGGAGGAGTTGGCATTTACAACAAACATTCCTCTCAGCTGCACCCACCTCCTTTATTTATTATTGACATCATTGTTATAGAAACCTAGAAATAAAGCATCAGAATCATCCTTGAACGTATCTTTCCCTTGTATATACCAATGCAAGCCAGTATGCTTGTTTCCCTTATGGACTTCACATGTAAATCCCCTCTCTGCTTCTGTGAAGAGCACCAGGTTAGCCCTTGGTGCCTCTTGCTGAGACAATGGCAGCAGCTGTTCTTTTCCCAGCGCTTTCATTCAGTTCATCCTCCTCGCTGTGCCTGTCATTCTGTCCGAAGCACAGATCATTCAACGTAGTCTTCTAAATAAAACCTAAACTGTTCTTTCTGGCATCTGAATCTTTCCCATCCCATTTCCCGCTACCACATAAGGCACAGTGCAAACCCCAGGCAGGTAAGGATTCCATCCCATGGCTTCCTGTCCTACTTACTTCATACAAGGCTGTGCTTGAGATGTCCGCTGCCCAAGCGAATAAATTACTGGCTGCAAATCTGTCCCATGGGGCCGCTGCTTCCTATCATAGCCACTTCTTTTGCCCAATTCTTGAACCCACAGACTCTCTAAAAGCTTCACACTTTTTGCAACTGCTCTAGGGAGTGCAGTCACAGTGGGCATGACAGAGGTGGGCCATGTATAGTTTAAAAGTTAGGAATCATCTATAATATAGTGTGATCATTTTCTAAAATTTTTGAAAACAATATGCAGAAAGATAAAAATCAGAGCTTATCAAAATTTAGTTGTTTTATTTGGGGAGGAAGGTAATTACTGCCAAAGCACCACTAATCTTTTTCTAAGAGAGGGTGTCATTTACCTAATAATTTTCCTCTGTCATCATTCAGTTTTTACTTTAGCTTCATCATAAGCATTAATCTCTGGGTTTGACAAAGTTTGAAAGGCTAATGGTTAAGTGGTTAGGACTGCTTGGGTTCAGATCTCGGCTCTGTCTCTTACTTGTGTCTGACTTTGGACAAGTTGCTTAATCTCTCTATGCTTCATTTCTTCATCCTTAAAATGGTGGTAAAAGTGGTACCTAATTATTGGAATTGTTGTATGAAAAGAGTTAGTAGAGTAAAGTGCTTAGAATATTGGCTGGAACGTATCAGCACTCAGTGGAATTGCCACTGATGTCACCCCCATTAGCAAAACATGGAGCCTTAGTCACAGCCCATCCGTCTTTTGACTTCCCTTTTCTTCCTGCCACTTGTCCTCCTATGACTTCATATCTTTCCAAGGCAATAATTACGATCACTCTCGGTGGTCGGGCTCTGAAGAGGCAACCCTAGAGAACGGCCATGCTTTTTCCATCTGTCTTTACTCAGCACCCTAAGTCCAAATGAAAAGGGGAGAAACACATGGGATGCTGATTTGGTTTTGATGTGTGTCCCCACCAAATCTCATGTTGAAATGTAATCCCCAGTGTTGGAGGTGGGCCTGGTGGGAGGTGTCTGAATCATGGCAGTGGATTCCTCATGAATGGCTTAGCCCATCTCCTTGGTGATAAGTTCTGATGAAACCCGGTTTTGTAAAAGTTTGTGGCAGGCCCCCTCCTTGCTCCTGCTTTTGCCATGTAAAGTTCCTCCTCCCACTTAGCCTTTTGCCATGAGTGAAAGCTCCTTGAAGCCTCTGCAGAAGCTGGGCTGACATCAGTGCCACGCTTCCTGTAAAGCCTGTAGAACCATGAGCCAATTCAGTCTCTTCTTCTAAATGTATAAATTACCCAGTCTCCAGTATTTCTTTATGGTGATACAAGAATAACCTAATATGGAAAACTGGTATTGAGGAGTGGGGTATTGCTATAAAGATACTGAAAATGTGGAAGCAGCTTTGAAACTGGTTGACAGGCAGAGGTCAAAAGAGTTTGGAAGGCTCAGAAGAAGACTGGAAGATGAGGGAAAGTTTGCAATTTCTTAAAGACCATTTAAATAGCTGTGCCCAAAATGCTGATGGTGATATGGACAGTGAAATCTAGGCTGACAAGGTCCCAGATGGAAATGAGGAACGTATTGGAATCTGAAGCAAAGGTCATCCAAGTTACAACTTTATAAAGAACTTGGCTGCATTCGTTCATGCCCTAGGGATGTGTGGAAGTTTGAACTAATGAGTGAAGATTTATAGTATTTGGTAGAAGAAATTTCTCAACAGCAAAGTGTCTAAGGTGTAGCCTGGCTGCTTCTAACAGCCTATGCCCAGATGTGGGAGCAACTAAATGACTTAAAGTTGAAACTCATATTTAAAAGGGAGGCAGTGCATAAAAGTGGAAAATCTGCAGCCTGGTCCTGTGGCAGAGAAAAAGTAGAGAGGAATTCAATCAGACTATGGAAAACCACTTGCTAGAGATATCTGTATAAATACAAGGGAGATATCTGTATAAATACTTGCTAATAACCAAGGCAATGGGAAAAAGACCTCAAATGCATTTCAGAGACCTTCATGGCAGCCCTCCCATCACAGGCCCAGAGGCCTAGTAGGGAAGAATGGTTTTGTGGGCCAGGCCTAGGATCCTGCTACCCTGTGCAGCCTTGGGATATTGCTCCCTGCATCCCAATCACTGTGGCTCCAACCTTGGCTCAAAGCGTCCCAGGTACAGCTCTGGCTGCTGCTTCAGAGGGTGCAAGCTGTAAGCCTTGGCAGATTCCACATGGTGTTAAACCTTCAGGTGCACAGAAGAGTGCAAGAGTTGAGGCTTGGGAGCCTCCGTCTAGGTTTCAAAGGATGTATGGAAAAGCCTGGCGGGAGCCTGCTGTAAGGGCAGAGCCCTCACAAAGAACCTCTACTAGGGCAGAGCCAATGGGAAATGTGGGGTTGGAGCTCCCACACAGAGTCCCCAATGGGGCACTGCCTAGGGGAGCTGTGGGAAGGGGGTTGCCATCCTCCAGACTCCAGAATGGTAGATCCACTGGCAGACTGCACGCCTCAGCATGGAAAAGCCACAGGCACTCAACTCCAGCCCATGAGAGCAGCCTTGGGGACTAAATCCTGCAAAGCCACAGTGGGGGAGCTGCCTAAGATCTTGGGAGCTCACCCCTTGCACTAATGTGCCCTGGATGTGGGACAAGGAGTCAAAGGATATTATTTTGGAGCTTTAAGATTTAGTGACTGCCCTGCTGGGTTTGGACTCATGTGGGGCCTATTGCCCCTTTCTTTAGGCCAATTCCTCCCTTTTGGAAAGGGAATGTTTACTCAGTGCCTGTAACTACCATTGTATATTGGAAATCGATAACTTGGGTTTTTTATTTTATAGGCTCATCAGTGGAAGGGACTTGCCTTGTCTCAGATGAGACTTTGGACTTTTTTAGTGATGTTAAAATGAGACTTTTGGGGGATGATTGGCAGGGGATAATTATATTTTGCGATGTGAGAAGGACATGAGATTTGGAGGCCAGGGGTGGGATGATATGGTTTGGATCTGTGTCCCCACCAAATCTCATGTTGAAACGTAATCCCCAGTGTTGGAGGTAGGGCCTGGTGGGAAGTGTTTACATCATGGGGGCAGATCCCTCGTGAATGGCTTGGGCCATCCCCTTGGTGATGAGTGAGTGAGTTCTCATCAGATCTGGTTTTGCACTCGATTCTCTCTCTTGCTCCTGTTTCTGCCATGTGATGTGCCTGCTACTACTTTGCCTTCTGCCATGAGTAAAAACTCCCTGAGGCCTCCCCAGAAGCTGAGCTGATACCAGTGTCATGCTTTCTGTAAAGCCTGCAGAACTGTGAGTCAATTAAAGTCCCTTTCTTGATTCGTTTTTTAGTCTCAGGTATTTATTTACAGCAATGCAAGAACAGACTAACAGAGATGCATTTCACTACTCCCCATTCATCCAGAGAAAATATTAACTTCTCACTAAGCCAGAAGGTGGCCTTGGGTCTTTCTCAACACAGAACTCCAGGAGCCCAATAAAGAATTCCAGCCCTAGACCAGAGACCACATCCTTGCCTATACCTAATGTCCTGATCAAGAGGAAGACATACTTCTACAGGTCAGGGGCTGGGAAGAAGATGATAACTCTAGGTCCACAGGAACTTACTGGATTCCTGCCACAGGGTCTAGTTTCCTTGAGCTCTTCTGGATAGGCTTTGAAGGCAAAGTATTTAACAGTAATAATAATAAGAGTGCCATATAGTACAGTCAAACACCATAGGCTCTGCCCAAGTCCCATTACAGCTTTGAAACATACTAGTAACATTCTTTTAAGAAAACAAATTAATCCTCTTTTGTTAAATGGCTTTTTGTTTACCTTCTGTCATTAGACTTATCTGAGAATTAAATGACAAAGTGCATATACAGCACTTTATAAAATGCCTGGCACATAATACATGTTAGCTGACACCATCAGTACCAGCACCAGCAGAAGCAGCTCTCTTTCATCAGCTGTCATTTCTTCAAGATTCCTATTTGTCCCACAAGACCCCAGATGGCACCACATTTTATGAGATAATGTCTCATGCAAGCCCCTATAGCAAGCCCTATGGAAATATCTTCAAGTCATCCCTAACTTCACCAGGTGAATAATTAAAGCGAGTGATTTGTGCAAGTGGCAGGTATTGACACTGACAGTCCTCCCCACCTTCACAAGCTTCTACTGCTCTGGGAGGTAGTTTTCCCGGGGTCTGATTGACTGAGGACCTCAGCATCTCAGTGTCCCAGAGCTAGGCATAATTCCTTCAAACTTACTTTTTTTTTTTTTTGACACTAATCACAATTTAATCATTGTAGGGGGGAACAAAAAGTTCTCCTGCTCTTAATCCATCCCCTCAACCACCCAGGCACTCCAGAGAAGATTCTGTATCTCCTCTCGAGTCCATTTTAATATATGACAAAAAGGGCCATCTTTCTTATTTCTGTTCAGGAAACAGGGGAAATATGGGTGCAGATGAACTGGTTAAATGGGACTCATAGTCCAGGGACACAAGCGTAAAAGAGAAAGGAGGCCCAAATCTGAGAGAGCTGTGGCATTCTGCAACCACCGGCAAGTCTAGCAGTTCTTCACAGCCCAATTAAATGCCACCTTCTCTATGATTCAGTTTCCCTGTGGATAACAGAACTACTTTAAGAAAGACAGAGCTGGTTAACAAAGAAAGCAAAGGCCAGGAGTGCCAACACTGATGCTCTCAGTTATAGAAGTAATCACAGAAGATCAAAGCCAGCATCACCCAGCCCAGGACTTCTAACTTCTGGCACATACATGGCTTAAAGCTTTCTTTTGATTTAGGAAATTCTCTTTAATATTTGCCCAGTCACATTCACATAGGAGAGAAATCAGTCAAATATTGATGGAGGTTAGTTACTTAAAAGACCAAAGGCTAATATATCAAGAGACCTTTGAGTAATTAAAAGCAACTTTTCACCATTCCTCTTTTATATCAATTAGACCCGTTGTAATAAATCCCTTTTCCCTATCTGGAGTACTTAAAAGCCTGAGCCATCATCCATGAACACTCTAACTTTAGTTCATCATTGTCTGAATCTTTTAGTAGTTAATACCTTGGGGAAAATATTTAAACTGGAGCATTTTAATTATATGCTTAGCGTGAAAGTTGTTAAAAGATAAGAGCATCTGATGTGAACCCAATTTAAATTCTGCTGAAGTTATTAATATGGTATAAAATTTTAGAAATGATCAAGGGCTTATATAGTAGCTTTTATTAATAGAGCAATAAGAAAGTTTAGGTGCTCTATTTCTGTAGCTTGGATTTTTTTTTGTTCTAAAATAGTCTACTTTTGTGTCAGAGATCTGATTAGTTATTTTGAGGCATCTGAGGGACTTGTGGATTATTACATGTCAAACACTGCTTTAGTCAGCCACTTTTGAAAGCAAACCACTCTCAAATCCTGAGAAACCAAGTCAAATGTTGAAAAGGGGATCACTGCACCTGAGCCCTAAACCCCTTTCCTGTATACGTATGAACACCTCAGGGACTGCAAGGAGTCAGATTGTATCATCTGGTTGAGATTTCTTGCACTCTTAAAAAGAATCCTTTGACTTAGCTTCCGGGGAATATGAAATCTTTAAAGGAGAAGAAACTGAACAGCCTCCTAGGAAATAGACCGCATATTGGCCTTAAGGAGGTATGTCAACTTCTAAGTCAAAATAATACTTATTCCTTGAACTTGAAGCTAGTTTCTCTCCCCTCTTGGGAGCTAGAAAACTCCCTCTCTTCTTTCAGGATCCAGGTGGATGATCATCTTTCTTTTTTTCTCTTTCAGCACACTGATTTTATCGCCCGACACAGCTGCAGGACTCTTTCCCTTTAGCCTGGAGTTTTTCAACAGCAGCGCTACCCACATCTTGGACCAGATAATTCTTTACCGGGGGCAGGGGTGCTGTCCTGTGTATTGTAAGAGGTTGAGCAGCAACCCTGGCCTCTACCCACTAGATACCACTAGCAAATTCCCTTTCTTTCCATACCCAAGTTGTAACAATTTAAAAATGTCTCTAGACTTTGTCAAATGTCTTCTAAGGGGAACACTGCCCCGATTAAGAACCACTGCTCTAGCTGAATAAAGGACTGAAAGATTTATCCAAAATACAGTCCTTACTTGTTTCAGTGTAAAATGAGACTGGTAGCATAAAAAATCCTGCTGAGTTAGCTTTCTAGCTAAAAGCATTCACTCATTTTGTTGGTGAGTGGTAATTCTTTAGCTACATGGGGACTATACAGATATGTGTTTTCAATATTCAACCATGTTTTAATCCATTTATGCCAGAGGCTGTAAATTTTTTTGTGTGAAAAATCAGACATTGGCAATGACCTTGAGTGGTAGGATAGAAATAACTCCCACAAGCTTAGCGTTCCAATAATGGAACACTAGGCATAAGTGGGTTCATGACTGTTCAGTGGTAGTGCCTCTTCTGCTTTCCATATTTATTTTCTGCTCAGTCTCAATCAGAAACTGGGGAATGGTACTGAAATTGTCTGATTCTGACAGCCTCAGTCCAAAACCTTAATCTCTAGGAGCTGTACTAAAGTCCAAAGAAAAAATATCTTGAAAACATAAATAGCAACTGATTTCAACTGAAATTGTGTTGTGTTCTATTGAGGAGCCCAGTGGAAAAGAGATGGTGCTGCCTTTCAAGCAACTTAAACCATCATGGTTTAGCGGAGAAGATCGCATTCACTGAAAGTATCCTATGGCTATATAGAGAAATAAACAGTTTTAAAAGTGCTAAAATTACTAGACTCATCTATCAAAACAAAGTGAGTTCTCCTTTTCTTTGCTCCGGCTGTTGGCTTTGATGAAAGCAGAGTGTGGTCACTGGGTTCCATGGTCACCGGACACCATGGTAGGTGCTGCCACAGCACTGGGTACACAGCAACTCTGGGACCATCACTGACTTGCCTCAACCTGTGTTCTCATTTGTAACATAAGAAAAGCAAGCCCTGTTGGGACTGAAAAATCATGTATAGAGTATGTGATATGTGGTGTGTACTAAAGAAAGGTTAGGCTCCCCTCTCCTGGCCTCTGAAAGTTTATGGTGATCTTTTCCACGAAAGCCTTCTTTAATAGAAAAATGTCAAACATCAAAAGACCTATTTTTATTCATTTTTATTGGTAAAGCTTTGATGGGTATCTGCTGTTCCAGCTATCATCCATGCAAAATAAAATCGCAGACATCTTAAAATCTATCATAAAATCAGGGAGCTGCGTGAAAATGGACTAATAGAAGTAGGGAGAACATTCTTCCAGGGGGAAACCTAGAAAGAGAATTGGATGTTTATACTAAAGGTGTCCCTTTGAGACTTTCCTGTCATTTTACATTTTTGGCCTTTTTTTTTCTTCTCAGGGCTTCATCCTGGGTTCTTTTCTCTTCTCTCTCTATAAATCACATCCCCAGCTGGTCATCGTGGCTCACGCCTGTAATCCTAGCACTTTAGGAGGCCAAGGCAGACAGATCACTTGAGGTCAGGAGTTCAAAACCAGCCTGGCCAATATGGTGAAAACATGTCTCTACTAAAAATACAAAAATTAGCCAGATGTGGTGGCACGCACCTGTAATCCCAGCTACTTGGGAGGCTGAGACAGGAGAATCGTTTGAACCCAGGAGGCAGAGGTTGCAGTGAGCCAAGATCATGCCATTGCACTCATTCAGGACCCTCCACGACTTGGAGTTCCTCCTCCAAATCAGGGCTCATTAGCATATCTCAACCATTAAAACCTTATCCAAGTAGGTATTCTCAGACCAACAATGACTTATCAACAGTGGAATCAGGTCCTCTCACCTGCTTCCGGGTACTTCCTCCTGGAGGTTGCCTTCTTCCAACCTGACCTCCATTGTTGCAAATAAAAGATGGACCTCGGTATTCTTTACTATATACATATACATATATTTACTGTCGCCATCTCCCTTCCTTTGTCTCATCAACCTACTGGACCAGGTTCTCATTCTCTCCTTGCCCTTGGTCTTACCCTATTCAAATCCTTTTTCCCACTCTACAGCCCTGGTCATCTTTCCAAAATGTACAAGAAAAAAACAACCCCATCAAAAAGTGGGCAAAGGACCTGTTCAGACACTTCTCAAAAAAAGACATTTATGCAGCTAACAAACATATTTAAAACATATTTTAAAAAGCTCAACATCACCGATCATTAGAGAAACGCAAATCAAAACCACAATGAGATACCATCTCATGACAGTCAGAATGGCCATTATTAAAATGTCAAGAAACAACAGATGCTGGTGAGGCTCTGGAGAAATAGGAACACTTTTACACTGTTGGTAGGAATGTAAATGAGTTCAACCATTGTGGAAGACAGTATGGCAATTCCCCAAGGATCTAGAACCAAATAAAATTTGACCCAGCAATCCCATTACTGAGTATATACCCAAAGAAACAGAAATCATTCTGTTATGGCTGGGCGCGGTGACTCATGCGTGTAATCCCAGCACTCTGGGAGGCTGAGGCGGGTGGATCACGAGGTCGGGAGTTCAAGACCAGCCTGGCCAATATAGTGAAACCCCATCTCTACTAAAAAATGCAAAAATTAGCCAGGCGTGGTGGCACGTGCCTGTAGTCTCAGCTACTTGGAAGGCTGACGCAGGAGAACTGTTGGAACCTGGGAGGTGGAAGTTGCAGTGAGCCGAGATTGCACCACTGCACTCCAGCCTGGGTGACACAGTGAGACTCCATCTCAAAAATAAAAAAAGAAATCATTCTGTTATAAAGATACATGCACACAATGTTTATTGCAGCACTATTCACAATAACAAAGACATGGAACCAACTCAAACGCCCATCAATGCTAGACTGGATAAAGAAAATGTGGTACATATAAACCATGGAATACTATGTAGCCATGAAAAGGAATGAGATCATGTCCTTTACAGGAACATGGATGAAGCTGGAAGTCATCATCCTCAGCAAATGAACACAGGAACAGAAAACCAAACATCACATATTCTCACTCGTAAGTGGGAGATGAATGATGAGAACACATGGAACAACACACACTGGTCATGTGTTGCTGGGGGAGGGGATGGAGAGCATCAGGACAAATAACTAATGCATGTGGGGCTTAAAACCTAGGTGATGAGTTGATAGGTACAGCAAACCACCATGGCACATGTATACCTATATAACAAACCTGTACATTCTGCACATGTATCCTGGAACTTAAAGTAAAATAAAATAAAATAAATTTTAAAATTAAAAAAAAGAAAATTACAGGGTATCGTATACTTTTGATACGATGGATTTTTTTTTTTTTTTTTGTATTTCAGTAAGTTTTGGGGGAACAGGTGGTGTTTGGTTACATGGATAAGTTCTTTAGTGTCATTTCCAAGATTTTGGTGCACCCATCAGATAAGGAACGTATACTGTATGCAATGTGTAGTCTTTTATCTATGACCCCCCTCCCACCCTTCCCTGAGTCTCCAAAGTCCATTATATTATTCTTACACCTTTGTATCCTCATAGGTTAGCTCCCACTTATGAGTGAGAACATATGATGTTTGGTTTTCCATTCTTGTACTACTTCACTTAGGAAAATGGTCTCCAGTTCCATCCAGGTTGTTGCAAATGCCATTATTTCATTCCTTTTTACGGTTAAGTATATTCCATGGCATATATATCACATTTTCTTTATCCACTTGTTGACTGATGGGCATTTGGGCTGGTTCCATATTTTTGCAATTGTGAATTGTGCTGCTATAAAACATACATGTGCAAGTGTCTTTTTCATATAACGACTTCTTTTCCTCTGGGCAGATACCCAGTAATGAGATTGCTAGATGAAATAGTAGATCTGCTTTGAGTTCTTTAAGGAATCTCCACACTGTTTTCCATAAAGGGTGTACTAGTTTACATTCCCACCAGCAGTATACAAGTGTTCCCTTTTCACACATCCATGTTAACATCTATTATTTTTTGATTCTTTGATTATGGCCATTCTTACAGGAGTACGGGGGTATCACATTGTAGTTCTGATTTGCATTGCCCTGATAATTAGTGATAATAAGCATTTTTTCATATGTTTATTGGCCATTTGTATATCTTTTGAGAATTGTCTATTTATGTCCTTTGCCCACTTCTTGATGGGATTTTTTTTTTCTTGCTGATTTGTTTGAGTCCCTTGTAGATTCCGGTTATTAGTCCTTTGTCAGATGCATAGTTTGTGAAGATTTTCTCCCACTCTGTGGGTTGTTTATTTACTTTGATGATTATTTCTTTTGCTGAGCAGAAGCTTTTTAGTTTAATTAAGTCTCATCTATTAATCTTTCTTTTTGTTGCACTTGCTTTTGGATTCTTGGTCATGAAGTATTTGCCTAAGCCAATATCTAGAAGGGTTTTCTGACGTTATATTCTGGAATTTTTATGGTTTCAGGTCTTAGATTTAAGTATTTGATCCATCTTGAGTTAATTTTTGTATAAGGTGAGAGAAGCCAGTTTCATTCTCCTGCATGTGGCTTGCCAATTATTCCAGCCTCATTTGTTGAATAGGGTGTCCTTCCCCTAATTTATGTTTTTGTTTGCTTTGTTGAAGATCAGCTGGCTATACATATTTGGCTTTATTTCTGGGTTTTCTATTCTGTCCAATTGATCTTTTGTGTGCATTTTCACACCAGTACCATGCTGTTTTGGTGACTATATCCTTACAGTATAGTTTGAAATTGGGTATTGTGATGCCTCCAGATTTGTTCTTTTTGCTTAGCCTTGCTTTGGCTATGCAGGCTCTTATTTGGTTCCATATGAATTTTCTAATTTTTTTTTAGTTTTGTGAAGAAAGATGGTGCTATTTTGATGAGAATTGCATTGAATTTTGAGACTGCTTTTGGCAGTATGGTCATTTTCAAAATATTGATTCTACCCATACATGAACATCGGATGTGTTTCCATTTGTTTGTGTCGTCTGTGATTTATTTTGACAGTGTCTTGTAGTTTTCCTTGTAGAGGGCAAAAAACCTCTCACTATTGCCTTTGCTTGACTCCATTGCTTTAAAACCCAAGTACCCTCAGCTATACACACTCAGAAACTTGTTCCTAATGAACTATATCTTGGGAGAAAAGAAGCCATAGCAAGGTGCTGTTTGGGTTCAACTTGGTAGGTCTGTGGTTTTCCCTGTGACTCCATTAAGAACTTTCATGAATGAGCACAAAAAAAAGTCCAGGACCAGACAGATTCACAGCTGAATTCTACGAGAGGTACAAGGAGGAGCTGGTACCATTCCTTCTGAAACTATTCCAATCAACAGAAAAAGAGAGAATCATCCCTAACTCATTTTATGAGGCCAGCATCATCCTGATACCAAAGCCTGGCAGAGACACAACAAAAAAAGAGAATTTTAGACCAATATCCCTGATGAACACTGATACAAAAATCCTCAATAAAATACTGGCAAACCGAATCCAGCAGCACATCAAAAAGCTTATCCACCATGATCGAGTGGGCTTCATCCCTGGGATGCAAGGCTGGTTCAACATACACAAATCAATAAACGTAATCCAGCATATAAACAGAACCAAAGACAAAAACCACATGATTATCTCAATAGATGCAGGAAAGGCCTTTGACAAAATTCAACAGCTCTTCATGCTAAAAACTCTCAATAAATTCGGTATTGATGGAACGTATCTCAAAATAATAAGAGCTATTTATGACAAACCCACAGCCAATATCATACTGAATGGGCAAAAACTGGAAGCATTCCCTTTGAACACTGGCACAAGACAGGGATGTCCTCTCTCACCACTCCTATTCAACATAGTGTTGGAAGTTCTGGCTAGGGCAATCAGGCAAGAGAAAGAAATCAAGGGTATTCAGTTAGGAAAAGAGGAAGTCAAATTGTCCCTGTTTGCAGATGACATGATTGTATATTTAGAAAACCCCATTGTCTCAGTCCAAAATCTCCTTAAGCTGATAAGCAACTTCAGCAAAGTCTCAGGATACAAAATTAATGTGCAAAAATCACAAGCATTCTTATACAGCAGTAACAGACAAACAGACAGCCAAATCAGGAATGAACTTCCATTCACAACTGCTTCAAAGAGAATAAAATACCTAGGAATCCAACTTACAAGGGATGTAAGGAGAACTATAAACCACTGCTCAGTGAAATAAAAGAGCATACAAACAAATGGAGGGACATACCATGCTCATGGATAGGAAGAATCAATATTGTGAAAATGGCCATACTGCCCAAGGTAATTTATAGATTCAATGCCATCCCCATCAAGCTACCAATGACTTTCTTCACAGAATTGGAAAAAACTGCTTTAAAGTTCATATGGAACCAAAAAAGAGCCTGCATTGCCAAGACAATCCTAAGTCAAAAGAACAAAGCTGAAGGCATCACGTTACCTGACTTCAAACTATACTACAAGGCTACAGTAACCAAAACAGCATGGTACTGGTACCAAAACAGAGATATAGACCAATGGAACAGAACAGAGTCCTCAGAAATAATACCACACATCTACAGCCATCTGATCTTTGACAAACTTGACAAAAACAAGAAATGGGGAAAGGATTCCCTATTTAATAAACGGTGCTAGGAAAATTGGCTAGCCATAAGTAGAAAGCTGAAACTGGATCCTTTCCTTACTCCTTATACGAAAATTAATTCAAGATGGATTAGAGACTTAAATGTTAGACCTAATATCATAAAAACCCTAGAAGAAAACCTAGGTAATACCATTCAGAACATAGGCACGGGCAAGGACTTCGTGTCTAAAACACCAAAAGCAACGGCAACAAAAGCCAAAATTGACAAATGGGATCTAATTAAACTAAAGAGCTTCTGCACAGCAAAAGAAACTACCATCAGATGAACAGGCAACCTACAGAATGGGAGAAAATTTTTGCAATCTACTCATCTGACAAAGGGCTAATATCCAGAACCAACGAAGAACTCAAACAAATTTACAAGAAAAAAACAAACAACTCCATCAAAAAGTGGGCAAAGGATATGAACAGACATTTCTCAAAAGAAGACATACATACAGCCAACAGACACATGAAAAAATGCTCATCATCACTGGCCATCAGAGAAATGCAAATCAAAACCACAATGAGATACCATCTCACACCAGTTAGAATGACAATCATTAAAAAGTCAGGAAACAACAGGTGCTGGAGAGGATGTGAAGAAATAAGAACACTTTTACACTGTTGGTGGCATTGTAAACTAGTTCAACCATTGTGGAAAACAGTATGGCGATTCCTCAAGGATCTAGAACTAGAAATAACACATGACCCAGCCATCCCATTACTGGGTATATACCCAAAGGATTATAAATCATGCTGCTATAAAGACACATGCACATGTATGTTTATTGCAGCACTATTCACAATAGCAAAGAATTGAAATCAACCCAAATGTCCATCAGTGACAGACTGGATTAAGAAAACGTGGCACGTATACACCATGGAATACTATGCAGCCATAAAAATGGATGAGTTTGTGTCCTTTGTAGGGACATGGATGCAGCTGGAAACCATCATTCTCAGCAAACTATCGCAAGAACAGAAAACCAAACACATGTTCTCACTCATAGGTGGGAACTGAACAATGAGATCACTTGGACTCGGGAAGGGGAACATCACACACCGGGGCCTATTATGGGGAGGGGGGAGGGGGGAGGGATGGCATTGGGAGTTATACTTGATGTAAATGACGAGTTGATGGGTGCTGATGAGTTGATGGGTGCAGTACACCAACATGGCACATGTATACATATGTAACAAACCTGCACGCTGTGCACATGTACCCTAGAACTTAAAGTACAATAATAATAATAATAATAAATTCCCACTAAGTGCTTGGGAGCACAGCCTTGCAAAGGCTGTCCTGGCTCCGCCGGCTCTCCGGTCTCTGAGTTCCGTGTTAAGCAGCAGCAAGAGATCTGGGCAGAGGAGCTTCCGGAGCTTCTTCTGTTTCTGGAGACTATCCCAGCGAATCTCAGAAGATCTGAATGGTCTAGGTCTAGTCTCATGGCTGAACATCTACCTCTCCTTATCTCACTAATGCTGATGCATGCCTATGACTGTCCTCTCTTACTCATCAAAAACATGGGCATCAGGCTCATCTTTTAACAGCTCAAACTGAGCCCTTTATAGGATGTTTTCAATCTCCAGCTGAATGATACACCCAATATCCTAGCCTAATATGTCCTTCACATCTTCCACTCAACTGACTTTTACTTTTAATCTTACCTCATTCAACCTTAACTACAGTCAAGCACCACACCTTGGAGCTGATATATATTAGCCTAACTTCCAGTAGCGTGCGCCAACCATGAGCTCCCATCCTGCCAGTGTGTTCATGCCACTCACCTTACCAGTCTTTCACCTGGATCTCAGTGGCCCATTCAGTCTCCATGCCCTTCATTTCCTCCTAATCAGCCTCCTCTGCCCTCACTTGCTTCTCTCCTTTTCCTGGGATCCATGGTTGAAAACTCTTGTACTGTTCCATCAGTGGGATTTTCAGAATATACCACCCTGTCCTTACTGAGCCCATTCTTAGCAAAACCCCAGATCTGGATCATGACTATAAGTCTCCCTCTCTGCACCCAGGCTGCTGGAGGAAATGGCCCTTTTAGGTTTTATTTTCACACTGGAACTGCATTAGGACTGTGTGTCCCTAACTACAGGTGGGCCACCTGCACAAGCTGACCACCATTCGACTCCTCACCCTATTCCCTCCAGCACGTATTCCAAAGTTTTACCTCCTTTCTCAAGCCATGGAGCTCCAACTCCCTTCACCTCTTAGCCTCACCCTTCAACTGAGAATGTTGAATAGGCATGTGCTACTTCAACTTCCTACCTTTACATCTGTAAACTTATCTACAAACATACTCACGCTCACCCCTGGTCTCACAGACTCAGACACTTGTTCTCCTGGTCAAGGCCAATGCCTCTGTGTTGCTACTAATCCCATCTACGCCTACCCTCCTCTGAAATACCATTCTATCAATTATTCCAGTGCTTTTCAACCCTGGCTATGAATTAGGATCATGTAGGGAGCTGTACAAATTTTATGGATGCCTGAGTCCTTCTACAAGACCAGCTGAATGAGAATTTCTGCTCTTAAACAGCATCCCCCACCCCCGCTGCCTCCCGACTGCTTTCCCCAGCCCAGGTGGTTCTCACATATAGCCAGGGTTGAGAACTACTGAATTGTTTCCTTACTCTCTTATATAAATATTTCCAACGCTTCTCCTTTCTGGGCTCCCTGCCCCAAGCATATAGGTATTCTCAAGTCTGTCATATTGAAAAGAAAATCTTCCTTTAATGCTCTAAGGCTTCAAGGCTTTAGTTCTTGAATCTCTCAAAAGAGTAGCCCTTACTTGTAATTATGGCCCATTAATTTCTAAATCCACTACCAACTGGCTTCTGACCTTGCCCGTCTTTGAAAGCAAATGTCATCAACAGCCTCCACATTTGCACAGTGAGGAGACACTTTTGGTGTCATCTTCCTGGGTCTTCAAGCTGTGTTTGCTGCTTTACCTGCCTCACCTGTCTGCCTGTTGGCTCCTGCGGCCCCGCTGTCTTTGGTTCTCCTCCCATATCCCCAATGTTTCTTCTGGGTGTGGAGTTGCTTTGCTCCAGCTTTCCTGTACACACCAGTGCTCCCCAAGGCTCGGCTTCAGCTTTTGTCATTCTACACGCTCTCCCTGAGTAGCATCCTTTCTTGTGACTTTACTCCTCTTATATGCTAATGACAATTTATATTTCTAGCTTTGATTTCATGTCCCAGCTTTAAATGAGTCGATACAAATACCCATTGAACATTTCTCCTCAAGCGTCCCACATTATCTCAGATTTAATCTGTCTCAAACTCTCTTTATATCCTTTCCATTCCTGCCCTTTAAGAACTGTTATTTTTTTCTGAGTTTCCTATCTCAGTTACCAGCAGTACCATCTACCATACATCCAGTCTCCTAAACCAGTGGAAGTTACTTGGGCTAGTTACTTAACCTCTCTGAACCCATTTAATCTATAAAAGAGGACAATGGTACTATCTTCCTCATATGCTATTGTGAGGATTTAATGAGATAATACATGTAATGTACTTAGAACCATACCTGGCAATAGTAGGTACTCAACAATGTTAGCTGTTATTATTAGACTATAAGCTCTTCAAAGGCAGGGATGATGTCTTACTTATTTTTTCATCTTTAGGATCTAGCACAAAGGTGTTCAAGAAATGTTGATATGAACAGAAATCCCAGCCTGGTTTTCTAAGGTTCTCTACACTGGAAATTACCTGTGGACAAGTTATGCTGTAGCCAGGGTGCTGATACCATCCAAACAGGTAATTCAGAGGAGACAGGGGACATTAAAATAATGAAAGTATACAGTGTTTTTGAAATATTTGTTACCAAATAAATTGGTCTTAAATTATAATATAGTTCTATTAGCTGGATAGATACAAGGCAGTATATCCATAAATTGGAATACTACTCAGCAATAAAGAAGGAATGAACTAATGATACCTGCTACGAGACAGATGAGCCTCAAAAGCATTAGTGAAAGATGCCAGACAAAAGAGACCACATATTGCATGGTTCCATTTAGATGAAATTCCTAGAAAAGGCAAATTGATAGATAGTAGATTACTAGCTGGTGATAGAAACAGGGATTAACCATAAATGGGCATGAGGGTTCTTACTGAGATGATGAAAATATTCTAAAACTAGATATGGTTATGGTTGAATCACTCAGTAAATTGACAAAAAGTCACTGAATTGTACTTCTGAAACTGGTGAATTTTATGATATGTAAAATATATCTAGTTACACCTAAAGAAAATGATAATACAGTCCTATGAAATTACTTTTAAAACTCTCTAAACATTTTCTAAATATTAAAGTAACATATGTCTGGGATGAACGCTAAGCTGAATGGGATGCCAGGGAGAGCGGGCAGGAAATGGGAGTGTGGCAGGCAAGGCAGCACACACCTCTCAGAACCACAGCACACCTCTCAGAATTACAGCACAGCTCAGAATTACAGCACACCTCTCAGAATTACAGCACACCTCTCAGAATTACAGCACACCTCTCAGAATTACAGCACACCTCTCAGAATTACAGCACACCTCTCAGAACCACAGCACACCTCTCAGAATTACAGCACACCTCTCAGAATTACAGTACACCTCTCAGAATTACAGCACACCTCTCAGAACCACAGCACACCTCTCAGAATTACAGCACACCTCTCAGAACCACAGCACACCTCTCAGAACCACAGCACACCTCTCAGAATTACAGCACACCTCTCAGAATTACAGCACACCTCTCAGAATTACAGCACACCTCTCAGAACCACAGCACACCTCTCAGAATTACAGCACACCTCAGAATTACAGCACACCTTTCAGAATTACAGCACACCTCTCAACCACAGCACACCTCTCAGAACCACAGCACACCTCTCAGAACCACAGCACACCTCTCAGAACCACAGCACACCTCTCAGAACCACAGCACACCTCTCAGAATTACAGCACACCTCAGAATTACAGCACACCTCTCAGAATTACAGCACACCTCTCAGAACCACAGCACACCTCTCAGAACCACAGCACACCTCTCAGAATTACAGCACACCTCTCAGAATTACAGCACACCTCTCAGAACCACAGCACACCTCTCAGAATTACAGCACACCTCAGAATTACAGCACACCTCTCAGAATTACAGCACACCTCTCAGAACCACAGCACACCTCTCAGAACCACAGCACACCTCTCAGAATTACAGCACACCTCTCAGAATTACAGCACACCTCTCAGAACCACAGCTCCCCTGCCCACCCAGAAATGGACAAGGTTCTCAGGTGAATTGGACAGACTGCCGAAGTATAAGTCAATTCACCGAGGGTGCGCGCCCAACCTTCACAACCGTAAAGTTTCTCATTCAGTTAAAATTCAGGCATCTACTGTAGACAGCGCCCTATCCTAGATGCGCGGCACACAGAGATAACTAAGACAGGGTTCTTGTCCAAGAAAGGCTTGATGAACTTGCAAGAACAAAAAGACTTAACCAGAAACAAATGCAATCAAATGTAGCATGTGATTTTTGAGAAATTTGTTCTGGGTAGGTGGGGGTTTGAAGAGATACTGAAATGTCAATTCCACCAAGGCAGAGAGCAGCAGCTCTGAAAAAACTTCCCAGGAGATGTGACTTGAGAAGGATGAGAGAGTCAGTATAGTGTGCTGGCGTTGTGCTAGATGCTGGGAATGTGAGACCCTGTCCCAACAAAGCAAAAAGGTACTACACAAGTAAATACATGAATACCTCCTTATAAACAATATAATTACCGAGAAAGGGAAAGACTAAGATGTTTGTCTATGGAGGGGTGCTATATTGCGATAGGCATTTGATTTTCCCTTAAAGTCTCCATGAAATTGTTCTGTCAATTTTAAAGACAAGAAAAGAGAAATGGACAGAGGTAAGCGGTTTGCTCAAGGCTGCCTAGAAAACTAGGCTCAGAACTAGAAATAACCTCTAAGCCCTGCAACCCAGGGCTGGGGCTCTTTCCACTCTGCTGAAGGGTCTTCCCCTTTTCATAATTTCACATTCGGGCAGCCTGCATTTGATACATATTAAATGTAAAATATGTTTTTACTTTTTCCTCTCTTCTTTGTCAATAATTAATAACATAAAAGCAAATATGTAATGTCATTAAAGAGGCTGATAAGGGCAGAGAAAGGAGAAGGGAGGCATCTTTTGTCATTTAAAAGAATTATAATTTTTCTTTTTTATGAGGTTGAATTTTATAAGGTTTTCATAAAACTGTTACACTTACCGACTTTTAACAAAAATAAAAGCAAGGCAAAAGTAAAGGGATAGATTTGAGATAAAAAAATCAAATGCAGTTCATTAAAAATACTCTTCATAAATAAAATCGTGAGAAATGTAAAAACTGCATTTGGTTGCTAAGAATATGTATCCCACAATCAGGATTCCACTGTTTAGAAATTTTAATCATATGAGATTACCCAGAACCAAATTACCCACAGATGATAACACACTGAAATTTTTATAGTGCATTGAGAATCCAATTAAAGAAAAAGTAATACTTTATGTTTTACATTACACTGACAAAAGTAATGTGTTAGTATTGCAACTGTGATTCATACAGGGTGAAGGCAACTGAAATAGCAAAAGTGAGAGTCAACATACTTGACTTTTGTAAACAAGGATCAGATATTCGATTTCACACTGAGTCTTTCCATCATCATTATAACAGCATTAAACTTGCAGATGGCTTCTACAGCATCACATCTGGTAGCTGGGGTTTTATATGCTCGAATTCTTACAGTTGGGAGAGATGGCTGATTAGACCACAGTTGTTGCCACACTCTATTCGTGTGGGGACTGAGTTCATAACATCTCCAAAGTTTGTTAGTATTAATGCTGGTAACCATATTTAGACAGTGCTAGGATGGGTAAATCATATCCTGAGGAGACAGTGGCCATGTTAACTGATTCTCGTGGCATCTGTGTGTCTGTTTATTTATTGTGCGGTTGAAATGAAATTATTTCTCCTTCCAGAAGGACTTGCAATCAAAACCTGAACAGGTTTTCTCTTACATTGACTTCAATAGTTCCTCACCCGAGGAGGTCTGCAGAGGGGCTTCAGGAAACCAGACGCCACATGCACAAAGAAGTATTTGTCTGAGAACGGGGCTTATCAGTGGCTGGGTTGTTGTTGTTGTTGTTGTTTTCAGATTTTCAAAGGATTCTGTGAGGCCCCAAAACTTGAGAACTTCTTGGACTCATCTGTCCACTCTGGTTTCTACCCCCAGAATCCAACAAGTGGCCTCCCTCCTGGATTACCTCCAGCAAAAGAGAAAGTGCACATTCTGTCTGCTCTGCTGGGCCAGGGGAGTAGGGAAAGAACAGGAGACAGTAACGATGAAATGAGAGCAACATAAATGGGTAGCATAAAATAGAAAAAGCAGCTATTGTACCTCCCTCACTTCAGATTATTTGTCAGATATGCCCTTCTTTACACGTGTGTGTATGCATGTTCTCGTATGTCACAGTTCTGTCCATCTGCCCGTCCCACTAGATCAAGAATCCTTGGCAATCAAGACCATAACTCTCATGGCACCCAACACAATAACTGCCCTGTATTACATTCCCAATAAATATTTGCTGAATTTCATTGAAGCGAATTAATAGAAGACATATTGTGCATAGGTCCTATAATTACATACAAACTGAGGCCCAGAACTGAACCATTAGCCATGGTATCATTATCACTGTCAACCCAGATTCCCAGTCAACACTGCAAATGGAATTGGAACACAGGGACCCTCTCCTCACCTCTGCCTCTTTGTTTCTCAAATGTACAAATTCTAAATAAAATAGAACAAAATAAATTTCGTTTGGCTTTAGAGAGTATGTATTCTTTTTTCCCCCAGCTTCACTGAGGCATCACTGACAAATAAAAATTGTATATATTTACTGTGCGATATGAGGTTTTAATATATGTATACATTATGAAATAATGTAATAATCAAGTGAATTAATACATTCACCACCTCATATAGCTACCTTTTTTGTGTGCCTGTGGTGAGAACACTTAGGGACGACTCTCAGCAAGTTTCAAGTGTAGAATATGGCATTGTCAACTATAGTCACCATGCTGTACATTAGATCTCCAGAATTTACTCATCCTGCACAACTGAAACTTTGTATCCCTGGACCAAGATCTCCCCATTTTCCCCACCCCCCATCCCCTGACAATCACTATTCCACTCTCTGCTTCTATGAGTTTGACTTTTATGGATTTCACATGTAAGTGAAATCATACAGCATTTGTCACGTGTGTCTGGCTTATTTTACCTAGCATAATGTCATCCAGGTTCATCCACTATGGTTAATATTGAGTGTCAACTTGATTGAAGGATGCAAAGTACTGTTCCTGCGTGTGTCTGTGAGGATGCTGCCAAAGGAGATTAACATTTGAGTCAGTGGACCGGGAGAGGCAGACCCACTCTTAATCTGGGTGGGCACTATCCCCTTGGCTGGCAGCAGGGCTAGAAAAAAGCAGGCAAAAGAAGGTGGAATTAGCAGACTTGCTGAGTCTTCCAGCCTTCATCTTTCTCCTATGCTGGATGCTTCCTGCCCTCAAACATCACACTCCAAGTTCTTGAGCTTTTGGACTGTGGGACTGACATCAGTGGTTTGCCAGGGGCTCTTGGGCCTTTGGCCGCAGACTGAAGGCTGCACTGTCAGCTTCCCTACTTTTGAGGTTTTGGGACTCAGACTGGCTTCCTTGCTCCTCAGCTTGCAGACAGCCTACTGTGAGACTTTATCTTGTGATCATGTGAGTCAATACTCTTTAGTAAACTCCCTTTCATATATACATCTATCCTATTAGTTCTATCCCTCTAGAGAACCCTAACACGTTATCACAAATGATAGGATCTCCTTTTTAAAGGCTGAACAACATTCCATTGTATGCTACATTTTTAAATTCACTTATCTGTCAATGGACATTAGGCTATTTTCCTGTCTTGGCTGCTGTGAACAATGCTGTGATGAACATGGGAATGCAGATATCCCTTCAACATACGAAGTTCAGTTCCTCTGGATATATATATATACCCCGTCATGAGATTGCTGGATCATATGGTAATTCTGATTTTTTGAGGAACTTCCATACTGTTTTCCATAATGGCTGAACTAATTCATATCCCAACAAACAGTATACATGTTTCTTTTCTTCCTTTTCTTTTCTTCCTTTTTTTTTTTTTTTTTACATTCTTACGAGCACTCATCTTCTGTCTTTTTGATAATAGCCATCCTAATGGGTGTGAGATGCTATCTAATTCTGGTTTTGATTTGCATTTCCATGATGATTAATGAAGTTGAGCACATTTTCATATAGTTGTTGGCCGTCTGTAAGTCTTCTTTTGATAAATGTCTACTCAGGTCATTTGCCTATTTTTTAGCAAAATAATTTTCAAGTATAAAGTTGTGCTGAAACCAAGAAAGGGAAATCTCCAGGTATACAAAGTCAAGAGAGAATCGATGTCACAGAAGTATTCCCAGAGTAGAAGCTGAAGCCAAAGTGACAACAGACATACCCTTAGTGTCTGGAGTCTTGATAGTCCTGTGGGGCTGGGTCCAGATCACAGATCACAGATCACAGGGAGCGGGAGAGACTTACCCACCAAAAATCAGGACATGCAGGTCCTGGAGAATTCCACCCTCAGCTTAGAGAAGCAGCAGAGAAGCTTAAAATCTGCTTGGGGGATGAGTGGTGCAATCAGCTGAAGAAACTAGAGCCCTCTTAGCCTGAGACAAGGAGGATGTTGGGACTCAGGAAATCCAGGCTGAGAAATGACCCAAAAAATCAGACCCAGAACCAGGGAAAGCTCCCTGAGCAGTGGCAGGAAAATAAAATCATCTGTAAAGGACACTTCTCTAGCCCAGAGCACACAGGAGTGTCCTGGAAAGCCACCACAAATGAACATGAGCCCACAGTCAAAAGATTCTAAAATGTTAAAGAACCCTTTTAAACCACCTCCAGTGATCACATTTCTATAGAACTAGACATAAAGACCTAAAATAGAAGTAAGCCAGATCCGCTGGAAATTTTAAAAATGGTCTTCTGAATAACTCTTGGATCAAGGAAGGCATCAAAACCACAACTGTAGAAAATAACAAATATTTAATGGGTACAGATGAAAACGGTTGGCCACTAGGAATAAGTTGACTTTTTTCTCTGTGTTTATTTTCCTATCTTTCTTCTGCTCTTTCCAACAGAGAACAAGAATTGATAGAACTGCTCACATTCCAGGACTCAGATTGGGATATGTCTGTTAGTGATCAATATTAAAAACAGATCCATAGGTCTGAATGTTCTGCATTTCCCTTCCAGAAAGTCGGGATGGTAACAATAGCACCTGTTCCTGCATGGAAGAAGGCAGGAGTATCTCACCTCCTTTCTCTCTCTCTCTTCCCCCACTGGAGACCCTTCCATGGTCTAGACTGGCTGGACACTAGACATTCTGCACTAACGGCTTTTCCTTGCTCAGCAGTACCTTTCTGTTTCCATTTCTCATAGTGTTGGTGGTCATGCACTATAACTATCCTAACACTGAATTGCATTTGGGCTTGCCCATTAAAGTAAGTAAAATAGAAGAGTCTGCATGGTTGCCTTTCATCACAAGCTATTTCAGTCTCTTCTGTCCAGGAAAAATTAGTGTTCCACACAGTTAATTCCAGTTTTCTAGGTTCTTGCCTAGGTTGTACTAGGGCTTGAGTTTTCAGGGAGTTTGTGGGAAAGCTGACTGACTGGGGTCAGAATTATGTGTCCTTATACTCCCCAAAATAATTTGATTTTAAAAAATCTCACCCTAATTATGTAATAGAACCTATAGAATACAAGATAATATCGGTAAAATAAACGTTCTGTATATAAAATAAATGAAGTAAGTGAAGCAAGTGCTCAACAGAAGAGGCTATAAGGAATCCAAAGAATTGCCCCGGCATTGAATGACCCTGACAAGCCAAAACATAGATTTAAAGATAAAATATAATAATAAATTAGAGGAAAAAGAGTATATTAATAGGTTAAAGTTTTCTTTGAGGAAAAAAAGCTTAATATATCATATAAACATTTAGCTAATGAAGAAAAAATGCAAATATATAATATTGGATATAGGAGGGGAAGACAGAGATTCAGATAAAAATTTAAGAACAAATATACTAATAGATTAGAAGACTTGAGTGAAATGGATAATTTTGTAGAAAAATGTTGTATATATTAATTGGAACACCTTAGTAGGATAAAAAACAAAACAAAAAAAGTCATCAAGAAAGTTGCCAGTTATTGATGTATAATAAGCTCCAGGCCAAAATGGTCATGAGTGAATCATAAAGAATTAATACGCAAATAACTAGTTCAACAGTACAGAGAAAAATAATCCTAGAAAATCTGTTTAAATAATTCACTGTGTCAATGAGTCAAGGAGAAAAATCCTAGAAGTCTGTCAATTATTGGTTTAAACAAACCCTTGACAAAATTCAACATTTATTCCTGATTGAAAAAAAGGACTGAATAAAATCTGAATCGGGATAATTCCTTAAAATGAACAAAGCATGCATTTCAGACCACATGTGTAATAGTTTCAAGTGAACCATTAAGATTAACAAATACTAGAAGCATTCCTAATAAAGTCCAAGTGAGATAATCATTTAACATCACTATTTCTGAATATTGTTTAAGAGGTACACTTAAAACAAGACCTTTTTTAAGGTTTATATATTAGAAATGATAAAAATTACCATTATTGGCTGGGCGTGGTGACTCAGGCCTATAATCCCAGCACTTTGGGAGGCCGAGGAGGGCAGATCACCTGAGGTCAGGAGACTGAGATTAGCTTGACCAACATGGAGAAACTCCATCTCTACTAAAAATACAAAATCAGGCAGGCATGGTGGCGCATGCCTATAATCCCAGCTACTCCTCGGAAGGCTGAGGCAGAAGAATCACTTGAACCCGGGAGGTGGAGGTTGCAGTGAGCCAAGATCGCACTCCAGCCTGGGCAACAAGAGTGAAACTGTCTCAAAAAACTAAATTAATTAATTAAGTAACTAAATTAAATTTTAAAAATTACCATTATTTGCAGATATAAACATACTGAGTAAGTCCAAAAATAATCCACTGAAAATATCATAAACAACATGCATTAAATTAAATGACCAGGTAACAGCTTGATTAGTTTCAGAACATTAAAAATCCCATTTATTTACAAATAAATAAAAACTTCTATATAAACTTAACTGAAAACATAAGGGACTAAAAAAAAAAAAAAAGTGGTAACTCCTATTTTGTGGGGAAGTGACCTTGAAAAACTGATATCCAAAGGCCATGTTGAAGAATAAATCTGTGAGAATAGCAGCGGGTGTGGGGAACAGAAGGGGAAGCATTAAGGGGTGTGCCACCAGAGGGTAAATGCTCTACTATTACACAGTGGGAAACAGACGAATCCATGAAATGAAGGGTACAGAGGGAGATCTCAGCAGGTGACGGAAACGGCATTATACATCAGAAAAAAAGGAGTGTTTTTCTAAGTGTTTTTACAATTGGTTAGCCATTTGGCTACAAATCAAGCTTGACCTCATTTTCAGGCTTTCCATCAAAATAATTTTTAAATTAGAAGACAGCCTTACCTAAATAATGGGGGAAACATGCAACTGAATACTATGTAGTCATTTAAGAGTGTGGTGCATGGTTATATTCAACAGTAAAGAATGACCTGTTGGATAGGTCACATTATGCTGCAGAACTGCTTGTGTAAGATAATCTCTTATTAGATTATCCACAAGTCTATGTGCATTTACCAATATAACGTGTGGAGGAACCTTGGGTGGAATCCTCAGTTATGGTGAGAGAGGGCCCAGAGCATGCCTGTCTGTACACTACTGAAGCCCCAACGCCTGGTCTGCATAGAACACAGTAGGCGCTCAATAGATACCTTTGAAGTGAAAAATCGAAACCAATTATTATGTGTAATTATTTACATGTTTTAACTGTTTTATATTATACAACCATATTATCATTATAATGGAAGAAGGACTGGAAGCTATTTTCACTCCAGAAAAGCCAATTTATGTACTGCAGGGCAAAAATCCTGACTGACTCTTGACACTGAAATTCATTGAATAACTGCTGATTTTCCCATTTTTTTCTTACAAATGTAGGTCTAGTCCTACGTAGCTTCTCTTTTGAGAAGCACCTACAAAAATAATTGCCTATTACTTCCCTTTGCCACATGACATATGGCAGTGGCAGTATTTCATTTCAACTTTTCAAATGTCTTTTTCAGATGAGAATAACCTTCTGAAATGGCAATGACTAAAATGGCTCAGGTTTTTTTCTTCCAAAGGCATTCAAAAGAGTTGTTTTCCTACCTTTCCTGTCAATCTCCAGGTGATATGGTAGATTTACGTCTCCCTTTTCGAAATTATGGCAGAAATATTTCCCTGGAAATAGCAACTTCTTAGACAGAATTAAAAAGCTGAGACTGGATCACCACAAATTAAAAAGCTGAGATTGGATCACCACAAATACAAAATGTCTGTGGGTGAGTGAAAATACAAAATCACGTTTCTCCCAGCACAAGGTTCTGAATTTTAGCTTGTCACTGGCATCTCCAGCAGGTTGCTGTTAACTACTAGTGGTAATAAAACTATTCAGCTATGTGCTGCAGATTACCAAACCTATAAACCTATACCAAAGAGAAATATAAAACGACATAAATCACGAATGTCGACTATACTTTTACTGTTTTACTTCTGGGTGGATTTCACAGCGGGTACACTTCCCTACTTCGTCCCAAGATGCCTGTTGGGTCAGATCACAAGTCTGTTCTCACAGATTGCCTAAGCAGAGTCCACTTTTTAGTCACCTATCTCCAACTATGCTAGGCTCAGGGTGTTTCTACATTACCCCAAACTGTTTTTTTTTTTTTCTTAAAAAATGCAAAAACCAAAACCCTCAATAAATAACATTAAGCAATCATCCAACAACATCACAGTGGGAAGAATGAAATGGAAAGAAAGGTTAAATCTTATTAACCTAATTTTTAAAAAGGCAACAGCAAGGCCAACACATGATTGAATAATTTCATATGGTATTTATTAACTCTGCTCTGACATGACCTCAGGTCATTTTGGTGTTCTTTTTGTTAACGTCCAGGCTCAATCCTTTCATTTTCTTTTTGGACAGGAGACTGAATGTTTAGGAACATTCACTGTGAAATCCCTCCTAATTCAGTTGGAAAAAACAGCCAAATTTAAATTCAAACACTTTAAATCTTTTGAGGAATGCTTTCACTCCCACAATGTTGAATACAGACATTTCTCCTGTAATAGCTAATGCTACATGTTGTGAAAACAGAATTTTCTACCTACCTGAACGAAAGCAGGAAGCAAACAGTAATTAATTCTGAATCATTGGTAATGTGAGAAAACCCAGACGGTACTGACTCCCCCTTCTTCCCACACAGTCAAATCTATTAAGCTAAAAATGAGCAAAAGGTAGACAGAACTGCCCAGTTAATTCAGGTAAAAAAAATAAGCCACTTATAGCAAACTAACCATCATTCTTTAAACTCTTTCTGCTTTGATTTTCAACTGTGAAGATCAAAAATATTTTCTATAAAACAGATTAGAAACCTTTAGTGTCCTGAACTGGGAGTCGGGAGTCCCTAGTCTGGTCTTAGTCTTTCCCCTTAGTGGCTATCTATTTTACATATACTCTAAAGTTCCTTCCAGCTCTCACATTCTTGGAGTTTACGATTACGTAAAACTGAGGTTTGAAACTGACACAAGCCAATCAGCACAATATATACGTGTGTGCATGTGTGTATGTGTGTGTGTGTGTGTGTATTCTGTTTGGCCTACACATTGTTTTTGGAAATCATGTTATTAATTAACAACATTCAAACTTGAGGAATTTCCTACAAAAATCTGAATTTCTGGCTTTTATTAATAAAACCAGAAGATCTGAAAATACTAAATGGTAACTAGCTGCAGTGGGGTAGAGACTTTGCACCTTTAGACAGGGCATGTACTCCTTTGCCACAGTCTCCACTACTCCCTAGTGTCTATACAACTCTTAGGCCAAATGTAAATTACCATTAGTTGTCAAACTGTGCTTTTCTTTCTCTTTTATTTGAATATCAGTAAAAAAAATTCTTATATCCTCATATTAAAGCAACGAAATCAAGATCCAAAATACTGAATGTGCCATAAAAATGTGAGAAAATAATTTTCTTCACTTCCATGTAAAAATATGTTAGGTGTTTAATACGCAAATAAGCATATCTGTACTGAAGGAATATGACATTTTGAAATAAACCACAATACACGTTGGCATAGGGCAAGATTTATGATGAAAACTTAATAACATGAGAAAAAAGAACTACAACTTCAATAGGATTTGTTTCTGAATGTGAACAAATAGCTGTTGCAACTGTGAAATAATGAGTTAAGTGAACTGCTGAACATGAAGCCTTTTAGGGGTGATAAGTTTATAAAAGTGTTTATTGAATGTAGCTGTAATCATGTATCCTGAACACATGGGAATAATCTTTTGTAAATCTAAGTGTAGCCTGAAACACTGCTGTTCAGCATATTGAAGAATTAGTGCAAAACTTGCAGGACAAGTTGCATGAAAAGATAAATTGTGACATTTTCTATTGCAGCTGATGAGAGCATTGTAAGCTATATCTACCTGTGATGTGATAAGAAATGTGATGTGACTAAAGAAATGGTGGGCATGGTGCTGACGAAACAGACAGCAGCAGGAAAATATTTAGTTTTGTGTGTTGGAAAAAGTTTTAGAAAACTTTTTTAAAGAAGCTTAATATAATAAGAATATCTAAAATTGTCCTCCTGGGGGTGGTAATTTCATACATGCTATAAAATATAACATGTTTATGTGATAACATTCAATAAGAACATTTAATAGAAATTATTTATGTCAGTTCATTGAATCATTTACCAGGAAATTCTTTGTACTAAAACCTTAAAAACAGTCATAATAAAATGATGCGTGAGATGGCCTGAACCACTTGTGGCTTGAATCACAGCAATTAAATGGTTGGCTGGATGGATCAGATGTACAACATGGTATTTGGCTATGCTATACAAAATCAGATTATGGTATAAAAGATATTTTCTAAAGTACTGAAAGAAATAATTTTTTTTTCTCATAATGCAGGCAAAATCCAATGGTGAAAAAAGGACCAAAGACTCGTTATTCTTGTGTGATGCTGCAACCCACCTAAATACTCTTCCGCATATTCACAAATGGAACACAAATATAGGAACTCACTGGTAAGGTTATCTGGCATGAGTAATCCATCTGACTTTCCTATACTGAAATCAGTCTCCAGAAACGAAAATAAAGGCCTGTACTCTAGTTCCGAAATCGTGAAGTTGAAGACTTAATTCTTCCAAAGTTACCTGATTTCAAAGTTTATGAAAATAAATTAAGAATGCTTAATTGGCATTTCTCACTATCACATGTTCAGCCTGCTTCTGACTATGAGGAGGTTGCTCATATCAGACCAACCCTCTCACTGAAAACAGTAAAAATCACAAGGCTACTTGAAAATATTAGAGAGCAAAACAGCAGCCAGGATTTGTACATGTTAATGCCAGCATGAAGCAAAACATATAAAGATGTAAGCCAGGCCTTTCTGATGATTTTTCTCCTTGGATCCTGTGCTGACTTGCAGCACAGAACACCAAGATAAAGAAGAAAGCAGCAACCTAGAGCTCCCAGCAGTCTCACAAGGTGATTTTTATCAGTTTCTTCTCTCTTGGTTTTTGGTTATTTGGTCCTTGTTCTAGGAAAGCCTGGTAATTTTTAAAAGTCGAATGCGATACATTGTGTATAAAACTTTTTAGAGGCTCTTGATGATGTCATCTTCATTCAGAAAAAAAATATAATTTTTATCTGGCTGCCGGTAAAAGTATGAGCAAATCACTGGCCAGATATAAGTTTAATGTAAATAAGGAAGAAATGTACACAGATGAAAATGGTTCACCTCTGAGGATAGAGAGTTTCCCATAACAACAGGAAAGTGCTCAGAAATTTTGGCCAAGCACTTTGTGGAAGTGTTTCAGAAAAGATTCCTGCATCTGAGGTGTAGTTGGATTTTATACCTTTAAGATTTCCTCCTGAAACTGAGATTGTGAGTTTACTTTTAAAGACAAAGAAAGTAAAATGGTAAATTGAGACAGAGTCCAACCCAAACATCCAAATTTAACTACAGGATTCATACTTTTAAAGCAACATGAAACACATTAGAAATCCATGTGAATCTCTGTCGTTAATAATATAACTATTTTGGACTGCTCCATGAAAAAAGTCAATGGGAAAGGAATCTACATTTAATACAGTACATACTAAAAGTGTCCTTGACCCTGAACCATGTAAAGTGGATCAAGAAGACAGGCTGTTCCAAGTAAAGGCCAAGAAAATGAGTGAAATGTTGAGGACAAAGTACTTCACAATGAAACTAATGGTTCAGATGCAGAAATTACATGAAAGCTACAGGTCAAGACAAAGTCAGTGACCAAAGGTGGAACACAGAAACAACCAAGAATTACTGCTGAAAACTAGAGGTCAAATCAGGTGATGCATGAAAGACAGGGGAGCCAGCAGAAATCAACCCCAGAATCAAGGTACCAAAGTCTAGAGGACCTTTCAAATGATCACAGTCTGCCTCAGTGAAGAAGCCCCTCTGTGTTAACTTCATGGCAGAATCAACAGGACCTTCGCGGATGCGGGCATTCCAGCAGCCGGAGGCAGTGCGGTGTCTTATCTTCGGTGGATCTTTGTCCTAAGGATGCTGTCTTGCCCACGTTTCTCAAGCCAATGTATAGCTGTTCCCAGAGCTATGTTGTTATGGGACAAGAATGAAAAGCACAAACCTGTGCATTTTTTCAATTTTACAAGAAGAGAGAAAATTTGTTTGTCTAAAATTTGTATTATATATATCACACATACTTAATTTTACATAATGATATAAAAGGGATGTTTTCTTTCCCCCTTCTCCTTTCTCTTCATTTTTGCTTCCTTCATCCTCTACTCTCCCTGCACCACTTCCAACTCAGATAACCTGGGGAGTTACTTAGTTCCTCACGCTAATATTAGTTACAAATCATGTATGTACAGGTACAGGGCTGGCCTAGTGTCTCATGCCTACAATCCCAATGATTTGGGAGGCTGAGGCAGGAGGATTGCTTGAGCCCAAGAGTTTGGGACCAGCCTGGGCAACATAGTGAGGTTCTACTAAAAATTAAACAACAACAAAAAAATAGCCAGGCGTGGTGGCACACTTCTGACGTTCTAGCTACTTAGGAGGCTGAGATGGGAGGATCGCTTAATCCCAGGAGGTTGAGGCTGCAGTGAGCTATGATCACGTCACTGTACTTCAGTCTGGGCAACACAGCAAGATCCCATATCTAAAAAAAGAGATGAGCTCTTTACACTTTCTTGCATTTTACTTTACTCATGGGAATCCCTTCGAGTCATCTGGCAGATTTCCAATTCATTCTCTTTAATCTCCATACAATATTCCATGACATGGTGGCTCCACAATTTATCATGTATTTAACCACTCCCCTCCTAAATGCCATTCATTTCATTCCAGTTTTTGCCATGACATGTGGTCATAAATATTATTATGCATGAATCTTCATGTATTGATGCTTTTATTTCTATGAGACAGATTCTTAGGCATAAGATTGCTGGGTGAAAGCATACATGTATAACAGATACTGCCAAATTGCTTTCCAAAAAGGCTGTAATAATTCACAAATGTAAGAAAAAACACTACAATTCTATTAATATAAAACTGAATACACTTTGGAATAGAATACAAAAGTTACATAATTGTTTGGAAGACATATAAGACTTTAACAAAACATGGGACTTTCAGCCATCCACACCTTAATATTCTCTAGGGCATGTGTTTTCTTTTCACTGCCAAGTTTGAGAGGCCCTAGATTGCATAACAGAAATAGTATGTAACTTCTAGGAGTAGCACATGACTCTCTTGTTTGGTGGAGTGTGCAACAGCAAAGCCTGACACAGTTTCATTCCAAGGATAAAGTAACTTCCCTCTCAGAGGTTAGAGAGAGAGCATTCCTGTCTATAATTTTATCTTCCTTTGTTTTCCACAAAAGGAAAGAATGCCAACCCATGTAGAACCCTGAGATTCTCCTCGGTATGATGGTATGGAAGCTTTCTTAGAAGCAACTTCAAGAGATTGTCTTGATTTAATTCTTGGCTTCTTCCCTCAGGTCACTTGATGCAGCTTCAGACAGTGAGCCCCCCTGGGTCACTTGCCCTGGTGCTACAGACACAGTCATAGCGGCAAGGAGGTATTTAATCAACAGCTGAAACCCCCAACCGGGGGCAAACCTCTCTCAATTTGTCATGACATAATTCCACGGATTTTCCTTTTTAGGATGAAACGGCTCCTATGCAGTTTTTTGTTGTGGTTTTTTTTTTTTTTTTTTTTTTTTTTTCCTTTTTGAGACGGAGTCTTGTTCTGTTGCCCAGGCTGTAGTGCAGTGGCCCGATCTCAGCTCACTGCAGCCTCTGCCTCCCAGGTTCAAGTGATTCTCCTACCCCAGCCTCCCAAGTAGCTGGGATTACAGGCACACACTACCACACCCAGCTGATTTTTTGTATTTTTAGTAAAGACAGGGTTTCGTCATGTTGGGCAGGCTGGTCTCAGACTCCTGATCTCAAGTGATCTACCTGCCTTGGCCTCCCAAAGTGCTAGGATTACAGGCGTGACCCACTGCGCCCAGCCCCTATGCAGATTCGAGTCCAGGACACATGTAAGAAAGAAAGAGAAGACTTGAGAATCCTGCTATTGCTCTGAAACCTGTAATTACTCTTCTTGAAAGGATTCTGAGATCAAACAACATCTTTACAATGGCTTAATTTTGGCTTTTAAGTAAAGCTTTAAAATTAACAAAGCTTATCTGTATGGTTATTGATTATTTCTATTTATTCAAAATTTTTTCCTTTGGCTATTCAAAGACATAGATTCCTTCTCCTCAGTAAAAATTTTAATATTAAAGAGATTTCAAGTATAAATAAAAGGAATTCAAGTTTTAAAGAATTTACATCCACATCTTAGAATTCTGACGAACCCTACTGAATTTTTTACAGTCTTGAAAGCTTTGGAGAAAAAAAATTAATATTTATCTAATATTTTAAAATCAAAAATATCAAAACAATAAACATAGGTCCTGTTTTGGGAGTGCACATGAAGTTTCCTTGAAGTATCAAGTGATGGTGGCCTCTGACAGAGGGAAGGTGCCTAGCTCTCTGAATTCTTCATCTGAAAAGCTTTGATATTTCAATATTTTAAGTCAAATGCTGTCATACCCTTCTCTTGATAGTATAAATGAGAATATGAAAAGCCACTTAAGTTTAGCAGTTAAATTTCACTATACATGTCAAATATTATTTGGTGAAACCTACAATGAACTATTTCCAAGTATCTTTATTCCATTTTCATCTTTTAAACATGTATCTTTTAACTTAACCTAAAATTAATGTAAATCTGAGAGCCCCATGAAGAATCTGTAATGTTATCTTTTTAATCTGGGGGAGGCTGTTTCCCTGGCATGGTTTAAGGTTGGATATCGGAATGATGATGATGAGATGCAGGCTAATATTAACTCAGCAGAACACGAGAAAGTACGGCCAGCACTAACCAAAATTTAATAGGGCATTTTTGGAGATACAACCCTAATTCTAAAGGACATATCCATTCCAGGTTGATTATCATTGTTATTTTATAAGCTTGAAGTAATGAACATAGACAGTTTACTAAAGAGAAGCGTGATTTCTTATTTACTTAGACTGTTGACAAGTTGTTGAAAAAAATTACACAGAGTATGGTACATCCCAGGACAATACTAATACTGTATTATCATTCTTGTTCCAAAACACACAGTAAATATTCTATTAACAGAAAATATTCTTTTGGTCAGCACATGAGCACAGCGATAATTTATGATCAGCAAAACCGTCAGATTTTCTGACACCACCTTACCTAAACTGGTAAAGACATTTTGATGCTAATTTGTTAAGACAAGGAAACTAAAGAGAATTCATTTCAGCTATTTAAATCCTGTCACTGATGTCCATGCCTTATGGCTCAGATAAACTATTCAGATGTCTCTTTCTAATCATCTTTCTTGAATTAATCTTTCAGCTGGTGGATCATGATATGATTTACTGAAAGAATGTCACCCTCAATTTTATGACTGTGTAAAGAGAGACAGGAGCAGGGGGCTGAAATGTACACAATTGCCCTGTTGTGACAGGAAAATCTTATAATACTGCGGAACTTTGAAAATAATTTTTTTTAAATCAGATTTGATGAGTTGAGATGGCAAAATATGATCACATTATGATGTATATCCTCTGCTCTGACATATGCCAGCAACGGATTAAAATATAAATAGAAGAAACCATGGTCCTCTTGCAAATGAAGAAAGAGTTGTGAATCAGAATTGGAACAGAACAGGGAAGGGCTTGAGCCTTCAACTCACCAGGCTCCCAGCCTGCAGACAGGCTCCTACAGGAGGCAGGAACTGGGTGTGCTCTGCTGCCCAGGGCAGGCAGAGAAGGAGCCAGTCTTGTGAAGAAAGCTGAGCAAAGCCTGCTGCTCACTGATGCCTGGGCCCCAGCTTCTGGGAGGCCGCAGCCCTAGGAAAGGTGGAGGAGGCAGACACAGCCTGGTGACCAGGAACCACCGCAGCCTCTCAACTCCCATTAAACCCTGGTACAGTGATTGGATCAGTGATATCATCATCATGGGACAGGAGCTCAAGTTGCCTGTGAAGAACTCGTTCTGGATTGGAGGCTCCAGAACTTGCTGGACATAACCACTAAACAGGGAGGGCAAACACTGTGGGAAAAAGAGAAACAGTAGCAACAACAAAATGAGCCTGTGAACAAAAGCTACAAAACTAATTAAGGCACATAGTGCTAAGAAAGACAGCAAAAAGCACTACATGAATTTATCAAAATAATTAATTTTATGGATCAGGCAGACAAACATTTTAAAATAAGAATATTTAGGATACTCAGAAAAATTAATTAAGGTACAACCATTTAAAAATATCCCAAAATTATGGAACGAAACAGCTATAAAACAACATATAGATACAGGAGAGATAAAATTAGAATTTCTGGAAATAAAAGATTTGGCCATTTAAATAAATAAAAGTCTGGATGAGATTAACTCTAGACTGGACTATGCAATGAAGAACAGTTAAAAAAAAAGATGTTAAAAAAAGAGTAGCTAAGCAACATGGGAAATAAATGAAGAGTAAGAGAAATATTTGAAGGGATAATAGCTGGAAAAATGTAAAACACCCAGGACTATATCTTACAGAAGACGTGAAGGGCCTTTTTGAAGTAAATTACAATATATTGCCAAGGTACTACAAGAGCACTTGATTATATGAAAATATCATAGGATCCTTGGGGTGTCACTATTCTGTCCAGAAAACTTTATGGCCAGTGGTACCTTTGCCTGAGTTTTGATTGGGCCCTCTGGGCTCATTCTACCTACTCAACCTGGCAGGCTGTGCTCAGTTTGTGCTACCAGCCTGGATCCCATGCCTGCCAAGGGCAACCAGGTGCGGAGCAGCAAGGAATGTGTGAGCGAGCGAGTGTGGGGTCCAGCCACTGCGCACAGCCAGGCATGGTGGCTGCAGCTGGGCAGGCAGCTCCAGGTGCCAGTACAGGTACTGGCTCCCTACAAGGCTGTGGCTGGACCAGATGTACCACAAACAGCTTCCATGGCTGCCACAGGGAAAGTGGTGGCTCCTGGAAGCTTGAGGACAACAGGAACTGCAGAACTCCAAAGAGGGTGTCACAGCCCTGGCTCAGGGAGCTCCTAGGTCTGTACTCCCAGGAGGACCACGGATCCTGTCTCCTTCTCATCACCTGCAACATGTTGAGCAAGGGGCATGTTTCAGCCTTGTTTGTGTTACAGACCCACCATTCAGTGGGTCCCAAGTTCTTGTCCCATGTCCTGGAAGAATGAGGTTCATGGAGAAGTGGAGGGTGAGCAAGGCAAAGAGGTGCTTTACTGAGTGACAGAACATCTCAGAGGAGACTCGTGGCAGGTAGCTACTCTCTGCAGACAGGTTGTCCTACAGTCTATTCAGCTCTCAGCAGAGGGGAGACCTGCAGTGAGTAGCTCCTCTCCGCAGGCGGGTTGTCCTAAAGTCTATTCAGCTCTCAGCAGAGGGGAGACCCACAGTGGGTAGCTCTCCACAGGCAGGGCATCCATCATCTGTTCAGTTCTCAGCAAAGAGGAGGCCCACAGTGGGTAGCTCCACTCTACAGGCAGGTAATCCTGTCATCTACCCCTGTCTGGTTGAGTCCAGGGATTTTATGGGCTTCAGAGGGGAGAAACTACATCCTGATCTGTCCATGAGTGGCCGTGGGCAGGCCCAAAGAAAGCACCATAAGTTCTCACTCCAGTCCACAGAACTGGCAGCCTGGGCCCCCAGGCCTCGGGCCATCCCTGACCTGAAGGTGGGGTTTCACTTGGGACCCACTCCTTTCCGCCCAGGAGCCTGCCTGCCTCCTGCTGCCATTAACCTGCCATTCATGGTGCCCAGTGTCCAGACTGTTTGTGCCATGGGATGTCTGTAGGCCCACACTGAGCCACCCTCAGTCCTAACTCAGCCTCCGTCCCATGTTTGTTGGTGCCCAAAGTCCAGAGGGGGCCAAGGCAGCTCGGGGCTGGCATGTTGGTGCTGTCCTGAGCATGCACACACCTAGCTGGGTTGTGACAGCACTGGGGATTGGCCACAACTTTGCTCCACAATTGGAGCAGATATCAGGAGAGGGGAGAGGAAAGGCAGTGACAGCAGGCAGGCCCTTCTGAGTCTGCAGGAAAGGGGGTCTTCCTGGGCCTGAGAGTACAGAGACGCCTGGGTCCACAGCCACAGCTGGGCAGCTGCAGCTGCACCCAGGAGGGCAGGGCTCCCACCCCTCCAACTGAGAAGGGGTAGGGTTCTCGCCCGTTCCTGGCTCCTGCTGGCTCTGTGGACCATGCAGCCCCAGCTACGCCTCTCCCACTGCAGCTGGCACCATGGCAGCGTCTGCTCCAGATAGGCCACCATCGCCATCACAAAGATAGAGCATATTCCCATGAAAGAGAAAAGATTACAAATATCAGTTCTCCCAAAATTATTCTATTAACTCAAATAATAATTTTAGTATAAATCCTAACAACTGCACAAATTAATCCTAAAATTCATACGTAAGAACCAAGGTCTAAAAACAGATAAGATAATAATAAAGAAAAAAGAATAGAAGAAATCTCCCTGCCAGATCTCAAAATCTGTGCTAAAATGATAAAAATTAAAATGGTACATTACTAGTACAGTGGTAAACAGACAGACTACAATAGAATAGGGAGCTGAGACAAGCCTACACACAAGTAAAATCAATGACGCAGCAGTTAACCACGGACATGTGCAAAGACAAACTTAAATAAATAGTTCCTGGACCACCAGTTATTTCTGTAAAAAATCAAATAAAATGAAGCTGGGCATGGTGTCATCTGCCAGTAGTCCCACTGCTTGGAAGGCTGAGGCAGGAGGACTGTTGGAGCTAGGAGTTCAAGGCTCTAGTGTGCTATGATGGTGCCTATGAATAGCCACCGCACTCCGGTCCAGGCAACATAGTGAGACTCTATCTCTAAAAAGAAAATAAAATGAGACATCTATCTCATCCTATCCATAAAAATCAGTTGATCAGTTGCAGGAGAAATAAGAACTATAATATGAAAAGTGAAACTTGAAACCTTATAGAAAATACATTGGCAAAAAAAAAAAAAAAAAACATAGGTAAGAAAGAATTTCTAAAGAGACAAAAAGGGCACAAACAATAATGGAAATGAATGGTAAACTGGACTAAAAATTTAAGAATTTATAAAGAAACAAAGATGATAGATTTAACCTCAATTAAATCAATAATAACATAAAATATATATGAAAGGCAGAGATTTCAGATTGGATAGAAATGTAAGATCTCATTACATGTAGTCTATAAGAAGCCTACTTAAAAATAAACAGACAAATAGATGAAAAGGTTAGTATGGAAATATTATACCATGCTGAAACTAACAGAAAGCTGAAGTGGCTCTATCAACAATGAAGAAAGCAGATTTCAAGGAAAAAAGTATTCCTAGGGATAAAGAAGTTCATTTCATAATGATAAAGTGGCCAATTCATCAAAATGATAAACCAAAATTTTATATACCTTATAGAGCTTCAGAATATATGGAGGAAAGGCTGATAAAGTTGACAATGGAAACAGACAAGTCTGCAATTACAGTCTTAGATTTCAAGCCGTCTCTCAGCTACTGAAAGAACATGTAGAGAGAAAATCAGTGAGGGTATAGAATACCTGACAATGCTTCAACCAACCTGACCTATGACATTTGTAGAACACTCCACACAGAAATAGCAGAGTAGACGCTGTTTTTAAGTATGCATGAAATGTTTACCAAGGTAGACTTTGTTGTGGGTCTTAAAACAAGGCTCAATGAATTTAAAAGGATTCAAGTCATCCGTGACATAACAAGAAATATATATATATATTTGGTCTTTGACCCCAATTTCTGACACAGAGCTCCTAAAACCCTGGTAATTTCCTGAGTGATATGGATGCTAGAAGAATCTTTTGTTCTAACATTTGGTTTTGATCCTAGTTCCTGACACAGAGTTCCTAAATCCCTTGGAATTTCCTGGGTAACAGAAGCATTATTTGCTCTAATGACAGACTCTCTTGGTAGCTCCCGGATAGTTTCAGGATAGGGGCTGGTCACCAGAAAGACCAAGTCATGATTAGAAGCTTCGAACTTTTGGCTCCCTCTCTCCCCTTCCTCTGGGGCTGGAGACTGAGTTAAGAATCAGTCATGCCTGTGTGATGAAGACTTATCAAAATCCCTAAAGAATAGGATTCAGAGGACTTCTGGGTTGGTGAATGCATCCAGGTATCAACATGGTGGAGCGCCCTCTCCCTGTGGGACACAAGCTCCTGCACTCGGGACCCCTCTGCACCTGACTCTATGTACCTCCTCATCCAATTCTTCATCTGTATCCTTCATCACATCCTTTACAATAAACTGGTAAATAAGTAAGATGTTTCCCTGATTTCTGTGAGTTGTTATAATAAATTATTCAACTTAAGGAGAAGATTGTGAGAACCTCCAATTTGTAGTCAGGTCAGACAGAAGTGTGGGTCACATACACACCTACTATTTGTAGTTGGCACCTAAAGTGAGGGTCAGTCTTGTGAGATGGAGCCCTTAACCTGTGTGGCCTGTGCTAACTCTGGGTAATTAGTGTTATACTTGAATCAAATTGTAGGACACTCGGGTGGTGTCCACAGAGAAGTGGAGAATCGCTTGGTGTGGAAACCTCATATGTGTGGTGTCAGAGGGGTTGTGAGGAGAGGAATAGGGTTTTTTTTTTTTAATCATCCAAAATATGTTCTCGAAGCAAATTAGAATTACAAATTAGAGATCAATAACCAGAAAGATCCCTGAGAGGTCCCCAAATATGTGCAAACTAAACAATACACTTCCAAATAATCATGGACTAAAGAAGAAATTCAAAAGGGAAATCTGAAAATATTCTGAACTCAATGAAGATGAAAACCGAATGTGTCAAAATGTGTGGACTATAACTAAAGCAACATATACAGAGAAACTTACCATACTAAACACTTACACAATGAAAGAAAGACCTCCAACCAATGACATCAACTAATTAAACCCAGTATAAGCAGAAGAAGAGTAAAAAGAACAGAAATCAGAAAGTGAGGGAAAATGGCAGACGGAAGGCAGGACTAACTTGTGGCTCCCACTCAGATGGACAGAGCAGCTTGTGGAGACACACTGGGAACTTCTGCTCCCAGAACTACTGAAGAACACACCAGGAAAGCTGAGAGAATCCACAGACCCTTTGAAAGAGGTGGCTTGTTGCTGCGGGCTCCATGACACAGCTGAAACACTATGAGTGTCCGAAGTGTGAAAGGGGAACGACTGTCCCCAAACACACATCCTCACTGGGGAGCCTGAAGCACCAGATCACGGGAGAAGGATTTGACCTTATCGGGAGCTAAGACAAATTTAGAGAGCTGAGCAAAATATAAGGGTAGGGGAAGCAGTGGGAGTCCTGTAGGCACTCTCGAACCCCAGGGAAGCCATTTCTGCCTTTGTCTCTCAGGGGTTCTTGGGGGAGGGGTGCCAGTGGAATTGGGGAAAGATCACAGGGAGAAGGAAACTTCCAGCTGAACTTTGAAACAATTTGCACAGTTTCCTGGACAGAGTCTGGAGAGGAGGTGATCTGGGAGTACAGATAAGCCGCTGCAGGTGGGGAGGCGTGAAACCTGAAAGTCCCACTTGCTTTCTCAGCAGGGAGGCTTGTAGCCTGGGGCATGTCCCTCTCGTACTGTTGGGGGGACATGGTAGGAGTGAGACTGGCCTTGCTGGCTGTATCGGAATTGGGTAAGGCCTCTCACTGCCAGCCTTTGCCTGATCCCCTGGCAACCTGCGTGACCTAGCTGAGGCAGCCATAATGTCCCTGGAATCATAACTCCATTGGCCTGAGAACCACACCCCCATCCTCCATAGCAGGCCCAGGAAGCCCACCCACTAAGGACAGTCTGGCCTCAGACATGCCTAAATCTGCCCCTACCTGATTGTCTTTTTCTATCCACTCTGGTAGCTGAAGACAAATAACACAATCTCTTGGGAGTTCCAGGGCCCTGATCACCACCTAAGAACAAAGCTGGATGCATCACACTACTGACTTCAAACTATACTACAAGGCTACAGTAACCAAAACAGCATGGTACTGGTACCAAAACAGACATATAGACCAATGGAACAGAACAGAGGCCTCAGAAATAGTGCCACACATCTACAACTATCTGGTCTTTGACAAACCTGACAAAAACAAGCAATGGGGAAAGGATTCCCTATTTAATAAATAGTGTTGGGAAAACTGGCTAGTCATATGTAGAAAACTGAAACTGGACCCCTTCCTTACACCTTATATAAAAATTAACTCAAGATGGATTACAGACTTAAACCTAAGACCTTAAACCATAAAAGAACCTAGAAGAAAACCTAGGCAATACCATTCAGGACACAGGCATGGGCAAAGACTTCATGACTAAAACACCAAAAGCAAAGGCAACAAAAGCCAAAATTGATGAATGGTATCTAATTAAACTAAAGAGCTTCTGCACAGCAAAAGAACTATCATTCAAATGAACAGGCAACCTACAGAATGGAAGAAAATGTTTGCATGGGACAAAATTTTTGCAATCTATTTATCTGACAAAGAGCTAATATCCAGAATCTACAAGAAACATAAACACATTTACAAGAAAAAAAATAGCCCCATCAAAAATGGGCAAAGGATATGAAGAAACACTTCTAAAAAGAAGACATTTATGCAGCCAACAAACATATGAAAAAGCACTCACCATCACTGGTCATTAGAGAAATGTAAATCAAAACCACAATGAGATACCATCTCATGCCAGTTAGAATGGCAATCATTAAAATGTCAGGAAACAACAGATGCTGGAGAGGATGTGGAGAAATAGGAACACTTTTACACTGTTGGTGGAAGTGTGAATTAGTTTAACCACTGTGGAAGACAGTGTGGTGATTCCTCAAGGATCTAGAACCAGAAATACCATCTGACCCAGCGATCCCATTACTGGGTATATACCCAAAGGAGTATAAATCATTCTACTATAAAGATACATGCACACATAAGTTTATTGCTGCACTATTCACAATAGCAAGGACTTGGAACCAACCCAAATGCCCATCAATGATTGAATGGATAAAGAAAATGTGGCACATATACACCATGGAATACTATGCAGCCATAAAAAGATGAGTTTATGTACTTTGCAGGGACATGGATGAAGCTGGAAACCATGATTCTCAGCAAACTGACACAGGAACAGAAAATCAAACACCACATGTTCTCACTCATAAGTAGGAGTTGAATAATGAGAACACGTGGACACAGGGAGGGGAACATCACACACCAGGGCCTATCCGGGGGATGGGGGACAAGGGGAGGGATATCATTAGGACAAATACCTAATGAATGGGGGGCATAAAACCTAGATGACAGGTTGATGGGTACCGCAAACCATCATGGTACACGTATACCTATGTAACAAACCTGCATATGCTGCACATGTACCCAGAACTTAAAGTATAATAAAAAAAATTGTACACCCACTGTAGAAAATAGTATGGTGATTGCTCAAAAAATTAAAAATAGAACTACCATATAGTCCAGTAATCCCACTTCTTGCTATATACCCCAAAGAACTATTAATACAAGCAGGAACTGAAGCAGATATTTGTAGACTCATGTTAATAGCGGCCTTATTTGAAACAGCCAAGATGTGGAAGCAACTCAAGTGTCCACAGATGAATGGATACGCAAAGTGTGGTATAAACATATGATGGATTATTATTCAATCTTAAAATGGAAAGAAATTCTGGCATATGCTATAGGATGGATAACACTGAAGAGACATGATGCTAAATGAAATAAGCCAGACACACAACAAACAAATACTGTATGTTCCACTCTATGAGTAGTGAAAATCATGAAGACAAAGTAGCACGGCAGTTGCCAGGGAGTGGAGGAGGCAGCAATGGAGAGTTACTGTTTCATGTGTAAAAGGTTTCAGTTCTGCAAGATGAAAATAGTTCTGGAGATGGATGATGGTGATGGTTGCACAACATTATGAATGTGCTTAATGCTACTGAACTGAACACTTAAAAATGGTTAAGATAGTAAATTGATGTTTGTGCATTTTACCACAGTAAAACAATTGAGGAAAAAATATTAATATTTTTTAAAATCTGAGATTAAAGAAACTAATAAAATATAGGTCTGCACATTTTTATGGACCTGTAGTAGTTGCGGGCGGATCACCTGAGGTCAGGAGTTCGAGATCAGACTGGCCAACGTGGTGAAACCCCATCTCTACTAAAAATGCAAAAATTAGCTGGGCGTGGTGGCAGGTGACTGTAATCCTAGCTACTCGGGAGGCTGAGGTAGGAGAATTGCTTGAACCTAGCAGACGGAGGTTGCAGTGAGCTGAGATCGTGCCACTGCACTCCAGCCTAGGCGACAGAGTGAGACTCCGTCTCAAAAAAAAAAATCTGCAGTAATTTAGTCCTGTGTCATTGCGATTTGATTTTTCTGACAGCCTCTGTGATTCTGGGCTTGCACCTCTCAAATCCATCCTCCCCACTGTTGCCAGGGTGATCTCTTTAAAACATAAACTTGATTGCATCAGTCCTCCTTCAAAGCCCCTGCTTCAGGCTCCACAGCCGGCACCCAGGCTTTCTGTGACGAAGCCCAGAAATTCATGAGGCTGAATATAGCCTCATTCTCCAGTTTCCCCCCATCATTTACTGCTCCCAGAAATACCAATTTCTTTTTGTCTCTTACACACATCACACGGGTTTTTGCTTCTGTGTTACTGCTGAGATTGTTTCCCTTCATGAAACACTCTTCTAACAACAACCCTGGTCTCAGCTTCACCAGGATGACTTCCTGACTGGCCCAGGCTGCGCAGGGCACCCTTCCCTTGGTCTCCACGGGGCCTCTGGCTTTCCTTTCTTTTGGTGCTTGACACTCTGTGCATCTTTCAACATGAGCTGGAAGGACTGTGATGTACTGTCTACTGTAGTTCTTAAGAGTCACTGAGCTGAATGGTGTGCTCTATATTTACTACTACTTTCCCCCTTTCGAATCCTCCCTCACTGGTTCAGCACTCCAATCTCGCTGTATAAGAAAAAGAGAAGTGTAGTCAGAAAGTGGGAGGTCACTCTCCCACCAGCTCCTGCACTGTGTAGTGACCACAGAGAGAACATCAAGGTATATATTAATAGCATTTCTGCAGTTAGAGGATGGAAATGATAGTCTTTCAACATTTTGCTCATTGACCTAAAATGTAAATGTATGATATTGACTCAGTCTCCCCAGAGTTAATCTTGGATGAAAATACAAAATGCATTCTTCGAGTCCTCCCCTTCAACCCCCCACCCAGCCCCCAGGCATCCAGCTGTTACTCTCTTACATTATAACTTACCATCCCTGCTTTTCATCCACTCTGGACCTAAATTAACAAACTTAAACCATAGAGTGCTGTTCCCAGGTATAAAGTAGGCAACCTGATCGTGGCCTTGGAAGAGATAGTACACAGGTTTGGGTTTAAAAATAAATTACTGAAATTTCAAGTGGATTATGAGAAGAGTAGCCTAGATAGCATTTTTAACAAACAGATTTCTTTTTTTAGGCGAATCGTTAAGTTTTTTTTAACTTTAAGAAATATTTTTAATTGATACCTAATGATGACATATTTATGGGGTACATAGTGGTGTTTCATCTTAGGGTAATTAGCATATATATCATCTCAAGCATTTATCATTTCTTTGTGTTGGGAACATTTACTATCCTCCTTCTAGCTATTTGAAACCATATGTTATTAACTATATTAATCGTTCAGTGCTATAGAACACTAGAACTTATTCCTCCTCTCTAGTTATAATTTGTGTCCTTTAATAAATCTCTCCCTATCCTCTTTCACCGACTCTTCTCAGCCTCTAGTATCTCCTGTTCTACTTTTCACTTCTAGGAGATCAACTTTTCTTTAGCTTCCACATACGATTGAGAACATTTGGTGAACAAAGACGTTTCACACTTTGAACAGAGTCACATACCTAGTATTCTGTATACTTAGTAACCCAGACCTTTTCCAAAACATGTCCTCACTAAATTCTAATCAAAAAAAGTCTCAGAAAATCTAACCAAAATATTTAAGACCTGGATGAAGTTTAACAGTACACACACAAACTGGAATTACTTAATTTGAATGATTTACCACTCAATAAATTTTGCCCATGTACCATCAATGCTGTAATAAAATATTTCAGCACAAAGTAAATTTTGAGATTTATGACATCCTTACGGACTTCAATACTGTTCATCTTTTCCAAGGTTCATTTCCCACTTGGGAAATAACTCACTGCCTTGTAGTCACCACATCTCTGACAAATGTCTTTTTACAGGTGCTGTACAAAGTCTGATTTTACACAGTAAATGGAGACTTTACTGTGGTAAAGAAGAAGGTAGAGAAATTGACGATTGTGTAATTTCACAGTTATTACCAACTACTATATAATCTTAGCCATCCAAAATAGTGGGAGAGACACTCAGGGAAATGCCTTGAGTTATTTATTTTTCTTCTTGGGTGGATGACGAAGGCTGTCACGAGCCAGGGAATGGTGGGCTGACAGTCTGTTTCACACCCAAGATCTCCAGGAGTCAGCATCTGGCAGGAGGCCGGGGGGATTCAGTGCTGGCTTGATCTGGCCCCAGATGGTCTCCTGGACACAGAAGCCCAGTCCCCCACGTTCCCCAGCCCATCTTTGCACTTTAGTGGCTCTCCTTCACAAACATGGCAAAAGAGCTCCAAGAACACAAAGCACACAAGGCACACATCCAGTTCCCAGGATGTCAGAATCTCAGTTATGTGGAGCCCAGGGAGACAAGCTCTGGCATCTGCTTTCATTATTGCCTGTCTGACTGCACAACTGCTTCTCATCGTTGTTTTTATAGCAATTGTAATTCTCCTCCTGTATCAGTTTTCCTGCAAACCAATTACGTTAAAAAAAAAAAAAAAGGTATCTCAGAAATTCTAGTGCCAGTGATCAAATGTTGAAGTCACTAAGAGACTGAAATTCTGCCATTTTCCCATTTCCATTCCTTTCAATGAAGACAGCCTCAAACTCAGACTTGATTTCTGAATCTCCAAGGGCGGCATGGCTAAAACTGAATATAATCTGGGTAAACTGAAGCGTTATGAGGCTCTGGAGAACGAGACTGAGAGGTATATCTGACAATGCCATGGCCAAACCTCCTGGGCTTCCCCCATACAGCTGTGCGGCAGCTGTAAGGGAACGCCACTCGCTTCTCTACACAGGATTCCCAAAAAGGCTCTCTTATAATGAGCATGCCAATGTGGGCAAGCCATTACATCTTCTCAGGGTAAATCACGTGCTTGGGTTGAAAGGGAAAAACACACAGTTGTCCAAGTTCACTATTATGGTAATGTAGGTCCCAGTGAATGTGAGGCCAACTGGTGGCCGAGGTTCACCGTCTAGTAGACCTGGAAGCAGCCCTCTGTTGACAGAGGACCAGAATACCATCATCCCGCCTGGAAAGCACTGAAAGAGACTAAGTTATATATATGCAATGCTCTAGCTTGAGAATTACAATCCTATAATTAGGAAAAATGCTGAGTACGTCTAGTCACTATGCAGTTCAGTCAGTACACCACACCTAACTAACACAGTGTTGCTCCCTGCATTCACCTGTGCCTACCACCACAGGCTCCTGAGCTTCCCTGGGCACCACTGCCAAGGCCACACGAGGCCAAACCAATCTGGAGGCGTGCGAGGTTCCCAACCACCTCCATAGCATGGGACTTAGCAGAGGTGGCTGAGCATGTGGGCCACCAGTTCCAGAACCAGGCGACCTGGGTGTGCACCCCAGCTCCACCACTTGTCAGCTTTATAAATATGGGCAGGTGTCCTAAGTTTTCTTTGCCTCAGTTTCCCGTCTCAATCATGGGATTAAAACAGCGCTTAACTCAAGGATTGAGTTAATATATGAAAAGCTGTTAGTATTCCAAGTGCCATGTAAGTGTTAGGTATTAGCTATGTTATTTTTATTTTTACTAGAGTACATGGGTATCTTATACATGGGTACAAAATACTACAGACTGGGTAGTTTAAACAATAGACATTTATTTCTCACAGTTCTGGAGGCTGGGAAGTCCAAGATCAAGGTGCTGGCAGATTTGAATTCTAGAGAGGGTCTTCTTGCTGGCAGACAGCCTAGCCACCTTTTCACTATGTCCTCATATGGCTGAAGGGAAGAGCACTCACTCTATTATCACTTCTTCTCCTAAGGACACTAATCTCACTGTGGGAGCTCTACCCTCATAACCTCCTGATTTAAACCTAATTATTTCCCAAACGCCCCACCTCCGAATATTATCCTATTGGGGGCTAATGCTTCAATGTATACATTTGGGGGTGGAGGGACACATATTCGTCCATAACAATGGAGAAAAACAAAACAGGTGGACCTTCCAAAGGTTTATCATGGAAGAAACTTTGAGGCCATAAGAGTAACTTCTTAAAGTCCACCTTGGCTGTGAGATGGAGTTTCCTAGTTTAATTCAATGGGCAATAAATTGTATTTCAAGTAAATGAAGTAGAAAAAACAAAAAAACATGGCAGAACAGTATAAAAGAGCAAGAGATTAGTCAAGTACATTGGCAAATTGCATAATTAGAGGTGAAAGTGTCTTTTTTTCTGGTTCATTTCTTTTTTTTAAAGTCCCTTTGCCTGAGCTAGAGAACATTATTTTTATATTAGGTGGATATTACCAGTTTTAACAGCTTAACTAAAGCAAAGGTAGCTTTACAGTCCTAATACTGTGAGGATAACACAAAGAGCTGTTATGAGAACGCACGGAAGCATATCACTCCGTGATGTAAGATAAATATTAAACATTATAACTGCCTCTTCCTTAGGAACAAAAAAGATGTCCATAACAAAAGAAATTAATTTTTGTTTTCTACCCCCTGAAGGTACTTTCTAAAAGTTCACAAGTATGAATTCCTGAACCTAACGTTTGCGAAAGTCCTGAATATTCTCTTCCCTCTCTTCCTGTGTGCCACACCTTCTAGAGATGAGATCAATACATACTTTACAGAATAGGCAAGTAACTCAGGCTTCTGTGAGGGACTCTGGCGATTCGAGGAACCCCAATTCCTGAGCTCTGCCCTGATGGACACAGAGGTGCTTCCCCAGGGTCACTGCTGATCTACTTCTTATCCCAGCCACTGGTGCTCCCCATTCTCATCGTTTCTGACTTTCAGACTCTAAATGTTGTTCATCTACCCTATGGTACCTGTGTAGGGAGTCTGAAGAATTTAGGGATTGATGAAGGAAAAAAGTTACGACCACAAAATGGCAGCAACACACACAAGGCTGTGCTGGATAAGGCTCTGACAGGTTTGCGTGTAGGTGGAGTCCCTCACTGCACGTGACTGACCAGAGGCTACTGCAGAGGGGTGGCTACTCAGAAGGGGAGGTAGGCAAGGGAACAGCCGGGAAAGAAGGGACTGGGAGGGGAAGTTTATATACGTATGTTTCTATGTGACGTCAGTGTTACCCAGCAGCAGAGCAAGGAGTCTCTGGTCAGAGATCCCTGAAGCACAGCAGTGGCCTGAGGGTCTTTTAGGCCTGGGGCTTACCTTATGTATGATTATAGATGTTGGATAGAGTTTTGGGTGTATGCAAATCGGTAGGCTCAAAATGGCTAAAACTCTGCTTAAACTATGTTTAAAACAATTTGGATGTGAAAACATTTCAGTATGGTACTTGCAGGCTTTTGAGCTAATGGATCTCAGTCAGCTATGTAAGAAATAAACAATTCAGGGATTGATATGTGGAGGCCATTTCGGACTCATTCATATAACATGCCTACCAGGCCAAATGAGCTCCAAGATGTGTATCTTCCCAAGTAGTATAATTTATATTTAAATCATTTCACCCAGGGACCGATTTATAATTTCCCACTCATTTGCCACAGAATCACTTCATTTCTATGAACCTTGGTTCCCATGTCTGAAGAGCTGACCACCTTCTTAGTGTTTATTCCACTTCTCCTTGTTGCCGCAACATTAAGTTCATTCCTACAGAAGATACACCTAGGTTATCAAGATGTTTGATAAAATTACAGATTCCTGATCCCTAACAGCCCTACCAGATCTGTATTCCTGGGAGGTAAAAATCAATAATTCATAATTTTTGAAAATTCTCCAGGTGATAGGCAGTCAGGCTAGGAGCCAAGGTCCCGGTAGCTTCCATGGGGAAATGTGGAAGTGATCTCTGCCGTCAAGACCTTTCCATGTTGTTTCATTGTTGAAACAAGACAGATGTACTTTGGGAACAGATGGGAGAGGTCTGGGTAAGGAACACATTATGAAATGAAGACAGGGGACCAGAAATCAACACAGAGTGTTATGGGACAGTAAGGAAGCTGTCTGGACCTCTGTATTGGGTGTGTGTTCTGAGGCAATGAGGACATCAGGTTGGATAAGAAGGCGTGGCTGAAATTACCCTGGAGAGTGTCTGTTAATGAGAAATAATTTTGACCTCATGTGGTAGGAAATAAGAAAAAATCAAGTGATAAGAGAATGACAAATAAGGAGTCATTCTGGAATGCAAAGTATTTTGCCATGTGCCATACATGTACAGAAATGAAATAAAAGACAAACTATGGGGCAGAACCTAAAATGACAGCTTTATAAACATCTCATTTAATGCTCAAAGCAGTTTTCTTTCTAGTAATTTATCCACTTTACTCACCTAATTTCTTTGTATACAATTGATCAAAGTATTCCTTTATAACCCTTCCTATATCTCTAAGGTCAGTAGTAATGTCCCTCTTCACACCTGATTTTAGTCATTTGAGTCTTTAATTTCTCTTGGTCTGTCAAGCTAATAGTTTGTCTATTTTGATCTTTGCTAAGAACCAACTTTTGGTTTTATTTTCTATAATGTTTTTCTATTCTCTATTTCATTTATTTTCTCTCTAATCTTGTTTCCCTCCTTCTACTTGCTTTGGATTTTGTTTGCACTTTTTTTTTTCTGATTTCTAAGTGTGAAAAGTTACTGATTTGATTTTTTTTTATATTTTAATATTTGCATTCACAGGTATATTTGCATTCACAGGTATATCCCTCTAAGCACGGATTTAGCTGTATCACATAAGCTTTAGTATGTTGTGTTTTCATTTTTAATTCATCTCAAAATATTTTCTAATTTTTCCCTTGTGATTTTTTTCTTTGACCCCACGGTTATTTAGAAATGTGTTAAATTTCCATATATTTGTAAATTTCCCCAATTTCTTTCACTTATTGATTCCTAATTTTATTCCAGTCATTGACTAGTACACTTTGCAAAATTTTAATCCTTTAAATTCATTGAGGCTGACTTTATAACCTAACATTTTCGTCTGCCCTGGAGAATATTCCATGTGCACTTGAGAATAATGTGTGTTCTGTTGCTGTTCAGTGGAATGTTCCATAGACGTCTATGAAGTCTAGTTGATTTATAGTGTTGTTAAAGTTTTCCACATCCTTGTTTGTCTTTGTTCTAGGTGCTTTATTATTGAAAGTGGAGTAAAATCTTCAACTCTTATTGTTGGATTGTATTTCCTCCTTCAATTATGTCAATTTTTGCTTTATGTATTTTGGAGCTTAGTTGTTAAGTGGATTAATGTTCATAATTATTATATATTCTTGAAAGAATGGTCTTTTATTATTTTATCCTTCTTTATCTCTAATGATAATTGTTGCCTTAAACTCTATTTTGCCTGACGTTAATATGACCACATTAATTATCTTTTGGATACTGTTTGCATTTTTCCCAAGTTTTTTGAATTACTTTTTCCATTCTTTACTTTCACCTATTTATGTATACATTAGATCTAAAGTGTATCTTATAGATAGTATATATTTGGGTCATTTTCAATTCAGTGTTTAATTCCTTTTTAATTGGACTGTTTAATTCATTTACATTTAATGATTATTGATAGGATTATTTATGTTTGCCATTTTGTTATTCTATCTTTAACAATTAAAAAAAATTCTTTGGGAAACAGGGTCTCACTCAGTTGCCCAGGCTGGAGTGCAGTGGTGATATAATAGCTCACATGCAGCCTGGCTCAGGCAATCTTCCCATCTCAGCCTCCTAAGTAGCTAGGACTACATGCATGTGCCACCATGCCTGAGCTAATCTTTTTTAACTTTTAGCAGAGATGAGGTCTTTTTATGTTTCCCTGGCTGGTCTCAAACTCCTATGCTCAAGTAATCCTCTCACCTCAGCCTCCCAAAGTACTGGGATTACAGATATGAGCCACCATGCCTAGCCTTAGCCTTCTATGACATCCTTTTTATTCAACTTCTATAATGTCCTTTTTATTCAACACAAACAGCTTTGTGTTAGACATCTTCTACTTAGACATATTAATTCCTTGTCATTTTTTAAAGATTCTTTTTAATATTTCTTATAGGAAATATCTGCTAGTGACAGATTTACTTTTTGTTAACATGAAAATACTTAATTTCTCCTTCCTTATTAAAGGATGGCTTTGCTGGATATAGAATTCTTGATTGATACGTTTTTATTTGAGCACTCTGAATATGAATATGTCATCCCACTGCCTTCTGGCCTTCATGATTTTTTGCGGGAGAAATCAGCTGTTAACATTGCTGAGGACCCCTTGCACTTGTGATGAATTGCTTCTCTTTTCAAAATTCTGTCCTTGTATTCAGATCTCCATGGTTTAATTATGATGTGCCTAAGATGGTTCTCTTTGAGTTTATCCTATGTGGAGTTCGCTGAGCTTCTTCCACAATGTATAGATTAACGCTTTTTAGCAAAATTGGGAAGTTTTCACCCTTATTTCTTCATTCTTTCTTTTTTTTCTTTCTTTCTTTCTTTTTCTCCTTTCCTTGTGGGATGCCCATTATGCATACATTGGTATGCTTGATGGTGTCCCATAGACCTCTGAGGCTCTGTTCATCTTTTTTCATTCTTCTTTGTGTTTCTTCAAGTGGTTAATCTCAATTGATCTATCTTCAATGTAGGTGATTCTTCTGCTTGCTCAAATCTGCTGCTGAGCTCCTCTAGTAAACTTCTTATTTCAGTCATTGTACTTCTCAACTCTAGAATTTCCATTCTATTCCTTTTTTTAAAAAATAACTTTTATATCTTTTTTGATATTTTACATTTAGTGAGGCATTGTTCTGATACTTTATTTCTCATACAGGGTTTCTTTTAGTTATCTGAACATATTTAAAACATCTGCTTTAAAGTCATTGTTTTGTATGTCCAACTAGTATGGACTTGCTCAAGGAAGTTTCTATTGACTGTCTCCCTACAGCCACCATGATTTTTTTGGCCACACTTTCTTTATTTTTTGCATGCCTCATCAATTTTTTGTTAAAATACTAGACATTTTAAATGATATAATTTGGCATTTTGAAAATCAGATTTTTCTCATTCCCCAAGGTTTGCTGTTGCTGTTTGTTCAGTGACTTTTCTAAACTAACTTTGTAAAATACATATTTTTTGTCATGTGTGCCACTAACATCTGTGCCCAATTAGCTTACAGGATGGCTAATGATTGGACAGAGATTGCCTTAAATATCTGGAACTAATACATCTCCCAATCTGCCAAGTGGCTCTGTGTGTAGTTAGTGCATGTCTTCAACACTCAGCCAAGAAGTCTACAACTTCACGTCCTGCTTTCCTGCTTTCCAATGCTTCAAGTTTGGCCAGAAGTGAGAACGTGGGGCTTTCTCAGGTCTTCCACAAACATGAATATAGCACTGGGAATGCACACAGCTCTAGTATAAGCATGGCCTTTTAGATTTCTAGGAGCATGATGTTCAAGAACAAGCTATACTAATTTCTGGTGAAACAAATCAGAACAGTGGAACAGTGACTGCCTTTGGAAGGTGAGGAAACAAGGGAAGCATCTGGGCGGGTGGGGAACAGTAATTTTTATATATTAATGGAGTTGGGTTATACACTACATGCATTTGTCAAAGGTAGCTGAATGGCATACTTGAAATTTTTACATTTAGCCACCAGTAAATTTTACCTAAAAAAACAAGTAAACAAATATTGAATTGTAGATAATGATATGCATAACACATGTTGAAGTATTTAGGGGTAAAGCCTGCAACTTACTTTTTTTTTTTTTTTTTTTTTTTTTTTTTTTTGAGACGGAGTCTCGCTGTGTCTCCCAGGCTGGAGTGCAGTGGCGTGATCTCGGCTCACTGCAAGCTCCGCCTCCCGGGTTCACGCCATTCTCCCGCCTCAGCCTTCCCAAGTAGCTGAGACTACAGGCGCCCGCCACCACGCCCGGCTAGTTTTTTTGTATTTTTAGTAGAGACGGGGTTTCACCATGTTAGCCAGGATAGTCTCGATCTCCTGACGTCGTGATCCACCCGCCTCGGCCTCCCAAAGTGCTGGGATTACAGGCTTGAGCCACCGCGCCCGGCCTGCAACTTACTTTTAAATGTGCAAAGCATAACATGGCTTGATGGCTTATAAAGCAAATAAGAAACAATGTTCATTGCTGAATCTAGATGGTAAGTAAATAGGCAAAAACTGTACAGTTACTTTAACTTTTTATGTTTACATATTTTTATAACAAACTATTGGGGAAGAAAGAGTAGTAAAAAGACACTATCTTCCTCTATACAGACCTGGAAAATTCTTTTTGTAGTAAAATTAGGAGTAAGATAATATGAATAAAGTAAGGATGCATAACATTATTTTTAAGGCCAATCTAGCAACCTGATTTGATCCAACTGATCACTTTTTAAATAATTTTTTTCATTTAGCTTCCAGGACACTATACTCTTCTAGTTTCCCTCTAACTTCAGTGTTTGTTCCTTCTTGGAGTCCTTTGCTTTTTCTTCCTCTTTCTCCTCACCTCTTAACATTAGAGTGTCCCCAAGATTCATCCCTTGAACATCCTCTTTTCCTATACCCATTCTCTTGTTGATCTTTCCAGTCTTACGGTGTTAAATTCCATCTATTTGCTCACAGCTCTCAATTTTATATCTCTAGCTCCAACTTTCTCCTCTGAGCTCCAGATTCCTTACTTGATATTTCCATTTGAAAGACTAATAGATAATTCCAATTAGCCAAGTCTGAAACAGAACTTCTGATTTTTGACCCTACCCACAAACACATCTCCTAACCTGTTCCCCCCGCTGTTTTCCTCATCTCCATTGATGACAACTCCATCCTTTCAGCTGTTCAGATCAAGACCCTGGTCATCATCCTTGACTTCCTTGACTCTCTCTCTCTCTCACACCCCAACATCTAATCATCAGGACATCCTGTTGGCACTGACTCCAAACTGTAGCCAGAACTTGGCTGCTCCTTACTACCTCCTCTGCACCTTCCCTGGTACAATTCATCCTCACATCTTGCCTGTATTATTGCAATAAACCTACAGAACACAGCAGCGAGATGGAGACGATTAAGACATAATGCTGCTTCTGTCACACTCTGCTCAAAACTTTTCCACTGGCTTCCCATTTCACACAGAGTAAGGCCAAAGTGCCTTCTGTGGCTCCCAGATCCTAGATTGTTCCTCCTCGTCATCTGCCAACTCAACTCCTGCTGCTCTCCCCCTGCTCCCTCCCCTTCAGCTGCACTGGTCTGGATGCTACTCTTGGAACTCACTAAGCCTGTTCCTACCTTAGGGCCCTCCACAGTGGTTGTTCCCAGGTATCTGTTATTTAATTCCTTCACCTTTTCCAATCTTCACTTAATTCAACCTTCTCACCCAATTTAAGTTTCCAACTTATTCTGGTATTCCTGAACTCATACTCTCAGAGTTTTTCCTTCATACTTATCACCACCCACTAGCATGTACTTATTTATTATATTTATTACTATTTGTCATCTTCTGCTAGAAAATAAACTTGACAAAGGCAAACCTTTTTTTCCTCTTTTCTCTCTGATGTCTCCTAAGAATCTAGCTAAGAACCTAGTACATAGTAGTTTCTCAGGGAATGTTTGCTGAATGAGTAACAGGGATGTATTGTACAAGGTATAAAGGTGACACAGAGGAGGAAATGATTGATTCTGCCAGAGATGATGGTCTGAAGGACTTAAGGATGAGTAATGCAACACAGTTTTACTAAACTACATACATGTTACACATGCAGTTATGAATGCCTTAGATAGACATTAAGCATATTTTACAGACAGTCCCTTGCAAGCACCAGTCATCAGTGGAGACTGTATAGATGAAAATAAAGAAGCCTAAGCAGAGCTGGGGCTGAACAGCCAAGTTTTTGCTATATTTTGAATATAGTTGTGTCAACATGTCCTCATGGATTGGACACTGGGTGTGAGAAAGAGAGAGAATCAAGGATGACTCCAAGGTTTTTGTCTTAGAACTTAGCCTCAGGCTCAGTCCACTCCAAGCTGTAGACATCTGAACCTTCATCTTCAGAGATATTGGACTAGGAAGAATATCTCTAACAGTAGCCACCAGGGAGGGGCATCCAAGTGAGAAAGAGGTACACATATTTAACTAACTTAAGCAAGGGCAAAAGGAGGCTGAGAAAAATGGAGCAAATCCTATAATCCTTCTCAACTAATTACAGTATAATAAAAACATATACAATGTGAGAGCACTTTCTTAGGAATATTTAACCATACCAGAAGAATATCTGTTAGTTATTTTCTATTATCAGCAAGAAAAAAATGTTTATCAAAAATGTCCTGATCAAACACTCCAGTAAACACACATAGAGTAGTGTGTAAATTATAATGATTTCTGAAAAAGCTCCACATATAATAGAAATTTCAAAATGCCTTTTCAAATCCTTTATTAGAAAACCTATTAAAATCACTCATATGAATTTATTATTACAGTAAAAAGCCCTGGTAACCGAGTAAGCATTTGTTTTGATCCATTAATCATACATATTAAACAAATCTCTTCAAAACCACTAAATCCTAACCCTGAGGCAAGCAAAGTGAGGAACTCCTGCCCCAGAACTATTTCTCTGGTGATTAAAAATGGCAATGCTTCGCCTACTACAGCTTCACAGCACTGGCATCAGGAAACCAGCTTTCAGCAGTTGCAATCTATTTGCACCCAGGCTGGTGTCCGGTGTGACAATGGGCAGGCTCGGGGTCCCCAGGAACCTTGGTGGGTGGTGACGCAAGCAGCAGCTGCCCCCACGTAGGCCCTCATGTCACTGTGGCCAGGTTGTCAGTTCTGTGGGTCCCTGAGGAAGATCATTTGCTCTTGTCACCTATGGAGATGACAGGCACATTGGCAGGACACCTGCTGCCACCAGTGGCTGACAGGGGTACACAGTCGGTACTAAGGAACAGATGTTCCAGCGTAGCACTGTGGCCCATCGAGAGAATATGGCTGTGGTTTCATAGCATCACCCATTACCAGCTCTCTCCCTGACACTCATTACATTACCAGCTCTCTCCCTGACACTCGGTCGCCAAGGCTTTTGAAATGGCGAAAAGGGAAATAATTGCTATATTGTTTCTTCTGGAAGATTTTAACACCTTCCAATTCTATGCTATAGAAAGAGTTCAACCACAGGCAAGAGAATTTTTTTTTTCAGGATATTCTGAAATAACTTAGAATCAAATGGACATACAGTTGTTTTTCAGTTAGGCTTTAAAATCCTGTTATGAATATTTCTATGTTGAAGAGAATACAATTTGTGGAAAATGATACTTGCTTCACAAGACGAGGCATGAGTGTACTGATGAGGCCAGAGGCTACCCCGGACAACCCTCTCACAGGCGCTGTCCCACTTGCAAGAGCCAAATCCCATAAGCATACAACCAACTCTGACTCCCTGTTCATAAATGACTGAACCAGAGGTGGCCACTGGACTCAAGAGAAGCCAGTTCATAGGCTAGCCAGTGACCTGTGACCTGGAGCAAAACAATAAGTTTGGATAAACCTTAACTTGAAGAAAATAGAAAATTAATGAAGCACTGTGTCGCATGCTATAGATTTATCTGAGGGTATAGACAGACGTCCACCTATGCCCATAAATGTCCAATTCTCCCAAGAAAAAGTGCATGTACTTTTCCAAACTGAGTGACCTTCACATATTAAGATTTGCCTAGGTAAGATTTGCAACTTATTAATTTGCTTTTAATTTGCTTCTATCTTTGTCCTACATTCTACTTTTCTTTATCTTAGGGTTGCTTATATCTTTATGATACTTGTGTTTGGCAATTAAAATTAATATTGTGTATATGTCTGTGTTCATGACCCATTTATGTGCTTTGGAGGTATTAGGGTTAAGTGACCCACTGAATTGCATGTTTCATGCAGGCCTGTCGTTCTGACTACAGAGGTCAATCAACCATGACAAAGTGCTTATGAACAGCTGGCCTTTAAGGAATAACTTCCCTCTCTAATATTAAAGATGCATAAATTATTCAACCCCTTAGAAGAGGGTTTTGCAGGGAAATATTCAAAGTCATTAAAAATCACTTTTCTTAAAGAACATCTTCATTTGAAAACCAGCCAAAGACAAAGTAGTTAACCAAATTTAGCAGTGAGAAAGCTTTCCCTTCACTTAACACAGTTTATGTTCTGATTTCTGGATAAGTTTTGTCCACCTCAAATGCGTACACAGAATTGGTGCCTAAGAACACAACAACTGTTACTAGTTCTTAAAAGAGTTTATTTATAACCTATCCTTAAAATTTCTCCTCTAAGGAAAAAATTCCTTCAGATATTTTAAAATGAAAGAGCTCAACTGTTTTCACAGACCAAGTGAGATAAACCAGAAAATCTGAAAACATATATGAGCTAGTACAAAGTATAAGTATAATTTTAGGCAACAGTGTACCTACTAGAATAATGTTGCACACCAAATGTATTTTCAGATTTTCCGAATAAGAATAAAAATCACCAAGTTTTCAAAGTTTGTTTTTAATTTACTTAAAAAACATATTTACTTCCTGTGCTTTTTCCCTAGAAAATTCTATTTGTTAAGGACACATGGCATCATTGTCTAACATTTAGTTGGCTGAGAACAGGAGTATAAACACCTCCTCAGTCATCCATCCCTTTCTTTCCTTTAGGGAGGAATCTCTCCATATTACCACTGTTGCTGTTATGTATTTCCAATGGCATTGCCCCGAAACCTCTTTTGAAAAAATGTCGGCAAGAAATTGATCTACTAAAATCTTAACTCCCTTTGTATTTAAGTGTGTTCATTTCTTTCCATTTCCATACATTTACGTTGGATCATACCATATTAACTCAGGTTAAACTGTCCTCTGCATATGGTTAATGAAGAGATATTTTTTGGATGATAATCAGAGATGTGTTTTCTTTTCTTCCCAACCTCTTGGGTGTTAACCTTTCCTTCCAGTGGAATAAAACTGATTTGACTGTCTCTTCATGAATCGGTCATCAATATCCATCTATTATTTTATGTTTTGAGCTTTGGCCTATGTTACATTAAAGCAACGGACACAAATAAGTGCTCTACAGAAACTTCTGAATGTCTGGGTAAAGATTCTCAATCAACAGCACAGTCTTCTGTAACTAAACAGTGGTAGGTAGGAAGCCAAGGCCAGCTTCTACTTGGAGAGTTCACATGTGGCTGTACCACATCTCTCTTAAAATCCACTACTGTGGCTGAGCCCTACTTTATTTAAATTCTGGTGCTCCACTTTAATTTACACAGTCTTACTAAATCTTCTTCTAAAACGCCACCAGATTTTCCCATGTTTCATGTCGAACGTGATTTGCTCAATTAAACCCACAATCAAGTCCACAATACTCCCACAAAAGACAGGAAAAATGATAAGGTTTTGGAGAAACTTAAAATCTACACATATAAATTAGAATGTCTTAAATATGCTTCTATCGAGGAAAAAAAAAGCTTTTTTTTTTTTTTTTTTTTTTTTTTTAACAAAAATTCTGTCCTTTTGGCCATGATTCTTAACTGGGAGTGATTTTGCTCCTCCAAGGGACATCTGGCAATATCTGGAAATATTTTTGACTGTCACAACTGGACTGAAGTGCTACTGAGAGTATTGGCCAGGGATGTTGCTAATCATCCTACAGTTAACAGGACAGCCCCCGACAGCGAAGAATTATCTTGCCCAAAGCTCTAGTAGGGCTAAGGTTTAAAAACTCTGCTTTAGAACATAATTCCTAACTCTGGTTTTACAATTCATAGAATGTCTCCCAGGATTTTCAAAGGTTATTCCAAGATTTTTTTAAAAATTCATTACAATTCACTTTAAATCTGGGGAGGAAAAAAAAAAAAGCAATGTGGTCATTTGGGAAAGTAGGGTATCGCCAAACAAAAATTGACAAAGTAACAACATTCAACAAATTTGAGTTTCATTAATAAAAATGCTTTAGTCAAATTAAACAATTTTAAGCTTTAAATTTTACAGCATTTATGTTGTTTGCATTCAATGTGATCAGACCTATATGCCAAATACCCAGTAGTTCACTGTAAATTCTACAAATATGAGCCCATCTAAGCAAACCAAGGGAGTAGAAAGAGCTCTCATGAAGGACCGCAGCCAACCACCGGGGCGCTGCAGACAACAATGCAGCTCTAGGACTTGACATTTTATGTGTTGCCAAGACCCTTGGATCCTAAAAAAGCCATGGTCATCACATTCAAAATTTTCTAACTTCTTTCTTCCTGGAAAAGAAAGCATGCAAGAGTGCACAGGGGAATCTGAGGGATCCTGGGAGATAACAGTGGTGGGTTTCCTTGACTCTAGATTCCTTCATAGAAGGTGTAGCTCAGGGTCCTCATCTGAGCACACACTGGAGCTTCTCCACGATGCTATGAGCAGTCCTGTACCAAGGGATAAACTTATCCAGTCCTTGACTGGAGAAGACCTATTCCAGTCTGTGGGTCATGGCTGAGTGTTTTAAAGAAGTTTCCAGGAAGGAAGGAAGTAGGATTACCTGTTTTTTTGAATCAATTGCTACTTTGCTCACCTTAAAATTTATATCTGTTTGGAAAATAAGTTTCATTACATGTTCCAGTTTGAATCTACTGAGAAAGCATTGTGTAGACTAGTGAAGGATTTCAGGCCTTGGTGAAAAGGGTTCTGAGATCAATTAGGGAAGTCTGGGAATAAGGAGAAATGCCTGCCCATTTGGATCTATTCCCTACAACTTTCACAAGTGAGTAAAACTTGAATATCCCATCGAGCCTTATGGCCTATGATAATTTTCTTTAAATTATTATTATTATTACGTCCAGTAGTTTCTTTTCAGTTTTCTTCAATGAACCCATTTTATCTCCTTAGTTTTCATCTATATTCTCTTCCTTTGTGATCTTATCTAGTCTCATAGCTTTAAGTATGACTTAAAAGGTTACTGACTTCCAAATTATTATCTCCAACCCAGAACTCTCCCCTAAATTCTAGAACGAGGTCTGCAACTGCCTAGTCCACTGCATGCTTATTAGATATCCCAAATGTAAGATCTTAGACTAAAAGTGAACTTCTCATGTTCTCCTGCAACCTGTTTTCTGCCCCAACATGGGTGGCCATCAAGAGAGTGAAAATGATGGCTGAGCAAGTCTAGAAAGAGATGACCCATCTCTCCCCATCCAGGTATACTGGCATGGAAGAAACCTCAAAATCTCCCTGCAGTCTCTCCATGGCAATAGAGATAGTTGAGAGTAAAGAGCCACCATGCCTGCCAGGGACTCCATAGCAGAAGCTCAGGGATGACTGTCCACAGAGAGGAGGGAGGAAGGCTGCAGGGAGGCTACTGTGCCAATGATGGTAGACATGTGGAGATGGCCAAGCCTCATGAAGAGCTGCTATCATGGTCTGAATTTTGGTGTGCCCCCGAATTGATATGTTGAAACCTAATCCCCAATGTGATAGTATTAAGAGCAGTGGTCTGTACGGAAGTGATTTTCATGAGGGTGGAGCCCTCATGAAAGGGATTAGTGAGCTTATAAAAGAGGCCTGAGGGAGCTTGTTTGACCCTTCCACTATCTGAAGACATGGCTAGAGGTGTTATGAAGCAGACAGTGAGCCTTTGATCTTGGACTTTCCAGCCTTTAGAACTGTGAGAAATAAATTTTTGTTTACAAATTACCCAGTCTAAGGTTAGAGGAGCCCAAGTGGACTAAGACCCTGGACAGGCTCTGTGAGCAGTACCAGCTACCTCCTGCTCCAAGAGAACAAACGATGGACACCACAGTAGGGAGTGCTGGGACAATAAAGACTGATAACCAAACACTAAGCTGGATGAGATCTCTCAGTGCAGTGAGGTCTCGAGGACAGAACATGAACCAGGTCCTCTTGCCCTCCACCATGCTGCTCCATAAGTCCCTCTCCTAACCAAGAGCCAATGGGGAACAAGGAAGAGGAAACCTGAGAAAAAAGAGCAGTACAGTCAGGGAGTTTGAAATCTGCATAGAAATAAAACGAAACAAAAAAAAGAACACATTGAATATTTACTCAAAAGACAACATTTTTAACCCTGCAGAAATTGAGCTACCTTGAAGTAGCAAAATCATGTTCTCTCTTATCCACAGAAACGGTGACTTAATGACCAAGTTGAATTTATCTATAGAAAAAATGAAAAACAAAATCCTCCTTATGACCAAGTTGGGACTATAAATTTCAAACCCACTAAATACATAAAGAGAACGCATAAATACATATGGCTGTTGAGCTCACTCCAAGGCCAACCTGTCTCTATTACAGTTGTACTTTAATGTTTAAATAAATTATAAATTTAAAATATGTGTGATATTTAAATAAATGCTCAACAGCCACAACAGGATTAAGCAAACCTCTGCTGAGAGTTTCCAGGAAAAAAAAAAAAAAAAAGAAAATCTATTGTTGAGATCCTAAATAACAAAGCCTACATTTCCAGGCAGCATTTGTTGGCCACGTCCACATAAGGCCAAAGGTCTGTTTCTGTTAGCAACACCCTATTGTCTTGCTCAAAAGCAATCATTAGTGAGATCAATATGTCCAGCAATCTAACAAAAAACTGGAAATACTATAGCCCTCAAATGCCACAATGCTTCCCAAAGTCACTGATGGTCAGCAAAAGCAGTAATGACAGATATATACACAGGCTGCTTTCTTTGTTACCACCCTAAAGCAGTTTTTTTAGCCCACATGTAAGTGGAGAACACATGTTGTCTAATGGCTACTGCAATGGAGCACTGTTATTTTTTCCTGTGTTACTGCCTATGAACGCTTCAGATGGAAATGACTGTGATTATGAAGGGACGGACAGCAAATCTGCTTCCCCTGGGAGTGATGAAATCCCATTCCTTTATAATCACCCATAAATATTTATGTTTTATTGTCCATTAGTCTTTGCATTACAAGAGAGGCATATTCTTTTATCTTTCATTATTTAAAGAATAAATTTAGACTTTATATTTATGATGTACAAATAATACTGGATTTCAGGGTGAATTTTTCTGTTTTAAATTACTTTCAGCTTGTAATAAAAAATGCAAATTTTCTAAAAGCAGAATTAAACAATATGTTAAGAGCCTCGAAAATAAGAGTCTCAGATCCTGATTATGTATAAGACTTAAATATCCGCCTTAGAGTCAAACTATCCATTTGATTTCTGAACATCTCATTGGCTGAAAATATAACTGAGGTATGAAGAGGCTGAATGGTTGTCAGCGAAGGAAGAGTGAACCACTTCAATTTCTAGACTGGAAAGACGCTGGCCAGGCACAGGTATTTTACATTTACTCTGCCAATAGTTCATCTTTATAAAATGTAAATCTCAAGGAATTTAATTTTTCATGAAATACTGGCCTTAAATAATCACCATTTGCCCTGCTGGGATAAAGGAACAAACCCTTCCATTTATTCCACCCAAGTGTTACAATACTACGCAGAGGGGAAATTCTTGTCCACATGATATGGCCTGTGTTGGTGTTGTAAGAAAACCGCAATTGCTACTGTAAGCAGAATTAAACATAAAGCCCCTAATCAATGGAGAAAAACATATTTATTAGGCAAATTGGGGGTAATTTTAGAATGCAAAACAGAATGTAGTTTGGCTAATCTTTTATTTGTATATCACTTGTTCTCACAGTCCAAACCCGACACTGTTTCTGTGGCATAATATACTTTCAAATTCCATGATTCAATATGGACAACCATGACAAACACTAATGAATAGAGCATGCAAGCTACTGTTCTGGTTCTGAGGGCTCACTGGTTTTTTAAATGTTGAGGCTTAAACAGTGTGAAGGATTTCTCAAGGGTAAAACAGTAAATAGAAATGCTCAAACGGCCAGGGGACCCTCCTTCTTTTGTGGTCAGGAAATTGGTTTCTTGATCATCTCAGAGAATACATGAAGAGTGCACCCAAACATGCAATATGCCACATTACGCAAAATAAATGATGTAGGCATATCATTGTGTTTCTAGGTAGCAGGGAACCATCTGGGATAAATGAAGCACATTTTCCATGAAAGAAAGGCTGATTTAAGGAGGAAACAGGATGGAACAACTGTTAACTTATAGGTGTGATTTTTTATAATTAATATAAAATCAAATGAAATCAGACTGCCTTTGCAAGTACAATGTCACAATATACCTTCTGCAGGGTGTAGGAGTCCATATTTCCTGAATAGAATAGAACAGGAAAATGCCACCTAAACATCTAAATATTCATATAGGGAGGAGAGATTTTAAAATATCCATTAAAATTTGAATGTAAGTCTATGTTAAGTCTAAGTTTAAGCCTAGAAGGTTATTTCATATCAAAGATGTGTTTTTGCAATTTTAATTTCAGGAAACAGATAAGGGGAGGTTTTTTAAAATGCAGGTTTATTTAAGGTACAAAATAAAAGTGAGAAGAGCAATATAATTTCTTTGACTGTAGTACCAACCCACTGATAATCTTCTCAGAAGGGTTCAAAGAATTCATCATCTTAGCCTCCTCCAGGAGAGAATCAATATGCTATTTCCATTCTAATCATTCATCCTGAACTATAATTTTTTCCTAAGGAAATGAAAGATGTTTAACACTGTACTAAAGGTCCTAATATCTTGGATTAGTAAACCCTTCCACTGACATATGACAATTACAGATGGGCAACACACCAAACAACTTGAACTTTATAAGGAAACGCATACATTAAAATGTGAAGATAAACCAATGCTAAAATATTTAGTGTCATATAAACTTCTGAATTGTAGTTTATTTCCTTAAACTCATTAACATTTAGACCTACAGAGAAAACAAAGGACTTCAAAATCAAAACAAGTGATTGGAGAATTCAGGCAGACAAGTACTTTTGGCTTCATGACTTACATATCCTGGGACTTGAAATTGCCAAATAACAGCATCCTTTCTCAATTTCTCATTGCAAACATAAACAAATCGTTAGAGTAGAACAGATGACTCAGAAAAGGAAATATTGAGTCCACAGACATATTGATTTTAACATACCAAATATCAATAAGAAAAATAAGTTATTAAATAAAAATTTACAATAAAAAATAAACAGATGCAACTGTTTTACACCCAGCACAAACAAGCCCCAGATAGAAGAATTAGGTGCCTATATAAAGGTGCCTGGCACACACTAGATACACGAGATACACATTGGATGGAAGAATGAATGAAATAAGAGGAAAAATATATTTTTAGAAAGTAATTTGATGATTAATTTGCTCTTACCTAGGACTACTACATAATTTGCAGGGCCAATATAAAGTAAAAATGCAGGACTCCTTGTTTTAAAGTTTTTAAATTTTCCTTCTCTACTTTGTACACATTTTAGTGACTGCATGATCACACCTTCACGTGGTTTTATGTACTTGTGTGTGATTCCACAGTAGCCTGGTAATGTCTCTTTGTCCCTGATCTAGTTACTGGCCTTTGGTAGATACTCAATTTTTAATTGAGATAAACAATCCCCATTTCTGGGTCTCTCTTTGTAACTTTATCTTCTTGAAGGGTTTCAAGCTTGAGTGTGCAACTGAATTTTATTATAATAAATTATAATGCTAATTTCAGCCAGAGTCAAGAGTCCTAAATTGAAGAAGACATTGAACTGGATATTGCCAACATTTAATTCTCCATGAAATATTAGGTCTGACTAATTCTTTAATTCATTACACCATTTTATTCAGTTTATTAAATGCTTCAATTTGCTGCGTAAGTTTTGTCCTCAGAGGTCAAACTGTACTCACTTGAACAAGAGTCAGTCCTTGATGTACCTAAATCCCAAATAACTAAAATCATGAATCACTTTAGTCTTGTTTTGACAACACACTTTCAGGAGGACAGAAGCCAGCATGTTTGAGGGGAGAGTTATCTTGGACATTGTCAAGTTCTGCATCCATGCTTTAAAAATAATGGGACTGAGGCCCAGTAAACTGGAGAGACCTGTCCAATGTCACATGGGAAGTCAGTAGCAAAGCCATCATGAGATTCCAGACATAGACTCCTACAAATAGTTGTTGCTTCCATGATACCACAATCATCGTTTCTCTCCAAGCTTCACGGCAGAGACTGCTGGATGTTTCCCTGTGTGCACTCTCTCCTTTCATCTTAATACAACCCAATTACTTTAGTGGGACACGTGGCCACCTGGTAGAAACAGGACCTTTCCCAGTTTTCCTTGCAGCTAGGTGGGACTACATGGCTAAGTCCTGACTCAGGAGATGTAAGTAGAACTATGGTGTGCATCCTTTGGCAACTGCTATTTGAAAAACGAACTAGCTCTTCTTTGGCTACTTTTCCTTCCTATGAACTGGAATGCTGACTTAATGACTGGATTTCAAGTAGCCATTTTGGACCATGAGGTAGAAGCATTGAACTACAGTTGGTAGAGAAATACAATAGAAGGAGCTTGGGTCCCTAACACCATGCCATATAAGCCCTGGACTACCTATCTCCAGATTTATTTTACACAAGAGAAAAAGAAATTCTACCTCGTGCAAACCATAATTGTTTTGAATTTTGTGTCACATGCAGACAAACCTGACCCTAACTGATGTAACTTACATGCCTTATATTTTCCTCCATTTGACTTCATCTACTTGGAGATCTCACCTCCACCACTACTAATATTAGGTCTACTTTATCTTTCTCATAAATCAGAACAAGTCCCTGTCTGACCTATCTCATCTGCGAGGTTTTATTACTGCTGGCTCAGGAAAGTAAGTTCCCGGACAGATCCTATTTTGGCCCGATCACCTGTGCTTTCTGTGTAACAGCCTACAAAGTCCACTGGTATTCAGGTCCTGCTAGATTCTTATTCACTAATTGGGATTCAATTGTACTCAACATTCTATATTTATCAGGCAATGGAGGACCATGAAACACTGAAGAATGGAATTTCACTAGAACCAGAAAATTGAATTCACCCCCCACCCCCAACACACACACACACACACACACACACACACTCACCAAGCCTTCCTGCTAAATGAGATCCTGTGTTTCCAAGTTATCTTTGTAAGAATATGCACAATGATCTGCCGTTAACACAGATAAAAGAAAATTGGGAAAGGTCCAGCAAATTTCTAAAAGTCAGGCCACCAGTCAGTAAACACCTTATTCCCTGATGCAAGGACTCATGACATAGTAAGCCATACTCCCTTGTCATTCTAGCCCGGGCTGGCTGCCACATTTTTGAAAGATGTTTTATCAATGGTGTCTAAATACAGAAAGCTGTTTCGAAGAACAACATTACTGAATAACAACCACAACAAGAGACACACACTTAATGGGAAACAGAGTATCTGTCACTGTCCAGGGCTGGAGGAAAATTTGGGGTTGGTAGCCTTTCTCCAAGCTGGCTGTTGGCCCTAACACCAGGTGTGAGCCTCATTCAGGCACATGTGCACTTGACAGCAAATGCCCCGCCCCATTTGGGAGAACTTTGGATGGAGGGCAGCAAGGAAACCCAGATGGTCTGGCTCAGTTGGAAACCAGCTTAAATTACTAACATCTGTATTCAGTTTTACAGTTCACTCAGCATTTTTATATAAATCATGTCATCTGATTAAAATATTCATCCCCAGGGTTTCCTTCACCCCACAGCTCTCTTAGAAGCAGACGTGGCCTTTTTATCAGAAGTGCTAATAAAAAGTGGCCTGTTACTAGGAGCATAATGTTGATGAACCTCTGAATAGGAGTTAAGCTCTAATTTGTAACTGCTCACACAATTTCATTTCAGGTTGCTAGTTCTCATGAGGGTAAAGTTAATATTCATGGGGGTAACAGAACAATAACAATAAGAACAAAAATAGTAACAGTAATAGCGGCCACTTCCTCTCACTAAGCAAAGCTCCCTCTGCCCTTATCCTAAGTTCTTCCTTTATCAGATGCATTGCATTCTTGTATGTTTTCCTCCACCTTTTCTAAATCAGTTTATCCTCTCACACGTGAGTATCTTCCTTCCCAAGGCTCTCTGTCCCTCCACCATGGTTCTTATGTCTGCAGGCAATTCTTCTCAGGCCTTCACTTCTTTCTCCATGCTCTCATCAACCACTACTGTGATTCTTCTTTGAACCTTTGCTAATATATCAACATTAGCAAGTGACCATTTGCTGACTGTCAGGCAATGACAGGTCCTGGGGTCCCTCAAGAGAGAAACAGAGTTGATAGGTTTGGGGAACTTAGCTAGGTGAGGCAATAGGAAAGGCAGATGCAAAATGTCAATTATTGTCCTAGGCCTGTCTGCAACTCGCTTGCCATCACCTTTACCTCCTGTAGGTGTGGCTGCACGGCCCTTGTGCGGTAGGAGAGCAACCCTGAAGCTTCACACGTGAGAACCGGCTGGAAAAATCCTTAAGCGCTCATCAAAGTTCAGCAGGATAAGAAAAAACTAAATACTTGCACAGCAAAGTGACAGATAAGAGGAAGAGTACCTCTAAATTGAGAATGAAGTATGGCACTATGTTTGTATGTATAAAATATACACACATATATCATATCTATATCTATTGGTCTGAAATGTTTACCCAGCCCCAAAAGAGTCTCCTGTATATTATGCAAATACTTGATTAATGTCTCTGACACACACGTAAATTAAAAGCCAGACTTATTCTTCTGGTAAAAGCTCACTGCTGCAAGCACCACTTCTTAAATTCCAATACAAAAAAAGAATGAATCACACACACAGAACCATTTTCTCTTCCAAACAACTATTTTTATTTTACTTTTAAATTCTAAGAAGCTGTCTTAACCTACACATAAATCATACTACCAATGTGCTTTTTAAAATTCTATAAAATAGAAGCATATTTCACTAGAGAACCTATAGAGAGCTCCAACTTTCAGCTAATATTTTGCTTTATTATTAAATCTCACTTTTATAAAATGACAAGCATTACATTTCAGTCTCTTCAACATTTATGCAGTTTATGAAAATTAGTAAGGCCTGATTTTGATTTCATTTGCTTTTATACCCCAGCAAGCCTGGGACACAGAAATCAAGAGTGAAGCAGCCATCCTATCGGAAGATTTTGGGCAGATCATAACCTAAAAGGAAAGTCATCTCATTGGTGGTCACTCCAAACATCTGATCCAGCTGTGACTATCAGGGCAGGGTTGACTTGTACATGACCTAGAAATGATACTGGCATTATAACATATTCTTCTCACACACACACACATGGATTCATAAAATGAAAGGAGACAAATATGTGTGGTGGTGTCTGCAAAACAGTCGCATTCTCCCCCTGAGGTCAGGCTTAAATTCCTCCTCCTTTGAACGTATATAGTGATCCTGGAATATTGGTACTAAGGGCTTCGGATGGAATAAAGAAGGGGAAAATTTGTTCACAAGGCTAGAAATAAAATATTCCAGTTGTCAGTAGTGTCACGTTTGAACACCTATCCCGTCTTTCTGCCCAAAAATAAGGGCCTCCTTGTTTGTTCTGGAAATTAGCAGACACTTGGTAAAATTAAGAAAGCAAAGCCATGGAGAGAGATTTCTGAATTGTGAATGCTGACCTTTGCTCTGACACTGTAGTTGTTAGTTATTTATCTCTTCAACTCTAAGATGAAGCCAAGGGCAGTTCTCTTCCTTGTGCCAATATGAAGAGATAATTCACAAAAGAACACTGACTGCTAGGTTGTAAAATCCAAAGCATTTTGTAAGTAGAGAGTCACCATCTAACATTATTTATTAAGGGGCTATGGAACAAGGTGCTTTTCTAAGCAGGTGGAGCTCAGTTGAAATCTGAAACATCATCAACATCCATAACAAGCACAAATCATACTCAAAGGCTAATGTGTTTGAAAAGTCAGCAGTTTCTTGTTTAATAACCTAACGTCGAATGAAGGCATCTGAGTAACATAGAAAACATTCGGCTAATGTTCAGAATATATCCTCCTCTATATTTTCTGAGATTTAGTTAGTTATTGTGGCTTGCTTCAAAATTAATATAAACATTAAATACATATGTCAAAAAAGATACATGAAATGTCAGCTGATATAATTTAAAATGATGTCAGTTCAACAAAATTATACATTGTTCCTTTTGTACTTTAGTTAAAAGCACACAAAAACACTGGTTTTGCTTTCCTCTTGTCTGTCATGTACTCCTTCTATGTATTTCAGTATTATGCATACATGAATAATACATACAATATCTGCGTATCCTTTATCTGAAATGTTTGGGAACAGAAGTGTTTCAGATTTTGGAGGATTTGGGAATATTTGCATTATACTTACTGACTGAGCATCCCAAATCTGAAAAACATCAAATGCTTCACTGAGCATTTTGCTTTGAGTATCATGTTGATGCTCAAAGAGTTTTGAATTTTGGAGCATTTTGGGTTTCAGATTTTCAAATGTGGGATGCTCAACTTGTATTACTTTATGAAGTCGCTTGCTGTGACTTTTTCATGAAATATATTTTGATTTTAACTTTTTTGGTTAAATATTTTTAAAACTGTAAAAATATGATTTCAAAATTTTAAAAATATGATTGTCTTCTAATGGTCACATTTAGAAGCCATCAAGATGTTCTTAGTTTTCAACACTGGAAGTGATTACATGACAATTCAACTTACATAAACCACTAAGCTAGAATGACTTAGAAAGTAATTTATTTAAGAAAGAAAGAGAGAGAGAGAGAGAGAGAGAGAAGAAAGAAAGAAAGAAAGAAAGAAAGAAAGAAAGAAAGAAAGAAAGAAACAAACAAACAAACAAACAAAGAGGTTACATTATTAGAAATCTTTTTTTTTTGTTTTGTTTTGTTTTTTGGTTTTTTTTTTTTGAGTCTCGCTCTGTCACCCAGGCTGGAGTGCAGTGGTGAGATCTCAGCTCACTGCAAGCTCCGCCTCCTGGGTTCACGCCACTCTCCTGCCTCAGCCTCCTGAGTAGCTGGACTACAGGTGCCCGCCACCTCGCCCGGCTAGTTTTATGTATTTTTTAGTAGAGACGGGGTTTCACTGTGTTAACAAGGATGGTCTCGATCTCCCGACCTCGTGATCCGCCCGCCTTGGCCTCCCAAAGTTCTGGGATTACAGGCGTGAGCCACCATGCCCCGCCAGAAATTCTTCATTTTTTAAAAGCCTAATAATAATCAGTTCTAGAGAATACTCAAGAATTATATCTCAAGAACACAAGAACTCATTTGTGACACTAAGTAAAACACATGGCTTGGTAGATACTTCTGTTCTTCCTATCATACAGCCACAGATACTACATTATTGGAAAAACTGAACTAGGAGGAGCATACTGAAAAGCAACTGAAATCCATTTACTTTAAAAAATGATCACTTGAGCTGGATTTTATTTTAAAACTAATTTTTTTTCAAGACAATAAATCTTTATTTCAAGAACAGATTAAATTTTATGATTAACAATGGTAGGCTACTGACCTGGCAAGTATTTAAATGCAAAATTCTCAAACAACTTTTTAAGGAAGCTAAAGTCTAAAAAGATGTCTATATACAATTGTGTTAATTTTGAAAGTCTAAATGTAAATACATATAAAAACTACCAATGCAAACAGCTACTAGTCTGACTTCCCAGGGCAAATAAAAATCTATCCATTTAAATATGTTCTAAACCTAGAAACAAAACTGTATGCAGTTAAAGCCTGAACATCTATTGCTGAGAATTACTGGAGGATTCAGAAAGGCAGAGACAGATAACGGGTCTGGGGTTGACGTCCATCCACAGAAGCAAGAAGCCTCATGGCTCATTCTGTCTAGAGCTGCTGGAACAAGAGCACCCATGTTCTAGTGACTAAGGGCTGGCCCGTTCAAGAAGGTGTGTTGAAGGGTTCTTTTTGTCAGAGGGTTCATATGTGGAATTCTACTCCAGCCTTCTGTCAGTTCCCCACGTTGCCCTGTTTTTCCTCCTCAAGTCTACGGATCAGTAAAACTGTGTTTCAAAGCTCCCGCAACTTGTGTTTCCAATCCAGAAGTAAATATTATACATGTGAAATAGTCCTAGAGAAATAGATATTGCAAGGAACTTAATGTCCTGTGTCCTCATTCTACTTAGAATGAGTGGTCAGGCCAGCCTTTCCAAAGTGGAAGCATAGTTCTGTGTTCACCAGTAGCTGCACCCTGATGAGTCACCACTACAATCAAGTTACAAAACAATTCCCTTACCACAAGGATCTCTCATACTTCCCTTCTAAAACCACACGCACTCACCTTCCTCCAGCCATCCCACCCAGCCTCATCCAAAACCTCTTGAACTACTCATCTATCCTCCATTTCTATAATTTTGTCATTTGGAGTGTTCTGGTGAAAGAGAAGCTTCCTCACTGCATCAATTTTATGGAAATTCAATTTTCATGGCATTTAATTATTCCCCACCATCCACAGTAGGGAAACAAAAACTTCAGAGCAACAAGAGCTGCATCCTGAACATTTCCCTTCCACTCAGAACACAGTGGATGTGTTAACGTTGCATTAACAGCAAAAACTGTAATGATACCCAAATAAATACAGAAGATTTCTCTACCACATCGTCTACTGCATCAAAACATAAAACCCTTATTTGAAAACACAGCAAGTGTTTTAAAAGCAATTTCTTTACCTCATATTTAAATTAGCCATTAGAGAAGGACTGGCCTCACAAATTGTTTTCGCTTCCTCCCAAAATTTATATTAAGGTGTCAGGAAAGACAACATACATCATGATAAGCAAAACGGGGCTTAATTAAGTCCCAGCTCTTAAGCAACGATGGGCCACATAGAGGTCAAGAGTTACTGTCGAATGATCTTAAATGCCACTACAAAAATGCAGCTCTGATAAGAGCTAACGGACAGAGACATGATGAGGGTGTTACGTGTGGTGAGATGGAGGCGTAGGTTAATCTAGCTTAGAAGGTCAGGACAAGCTTCCCTGAAGATGGGTTGCTTTAGCCACGATCTGTGAAGAATGGAGGGAAGGACGGCCCTGGGGTGAGAACAGAATATGCAAAGGCCCAGGGGCAGGATAGAACGTTCAGACACAAGAACCTGAAAACTGGTCAAGGCCATTTCAGTGGAGAGAGTGAGGGATTGCTGGTGAGTGATGACACCAGAAAGCAGGGAGGAGGGAGTGCCTACAGTTCCATAGCATGAGCTATGAGCATGAGCTATGGAACTGTTTCCATTTTAAGGGCCACAGCAAGCCACTGAGATTCCAGCTTTTCCACATTTTCCTGGGTCTACAGAAATACCTATTCTTAGAGTTGAATTTCTAAGAAATTTTTAAAATATTTCAGAATAATACATTTCTACCTTAAATAAGCCCTTTCCCATAATTTCAGTGCTTAAGCAGAAAAAAACTATACAATTATTTCATTTTTTTCATTTATTACTAATAGTAGAGCAACTGATTTTAAAATAGTTTTACTTAGCATGGACAGAAATTATTTCCCACTGGAAATGACTTTATATGGTTAATATATAATTATTCATGGTGTCAGAATTTACCCACCATTTTTTTCCTTGAAAGCACACTCTTTTTAATATTCTATAAGAAGGATCTTATCTTCAGTCATTTTCTCTTTGTGGGCTCCCACCCTAGTGCAAAAGTGCTGTGAATTTAATTCACATATACGTCATCTCTAGATGAAGGATCGGAATACCTCAAATCATATCACATGATAGACTGAAACTAGAAAGGCTTTTCCCCAAGAACCCCGTCAATAACCAATCTTTAAAAAGAAGTAATCTCTGAGGGCCACAGACATTTATAATCATTGAAATCACTAAGATTTAGGTAAGGTACCTATATGTCTTCCCACTGTAGTGCACATTTGCCAAAATCGCTGTCAAAAATCTAAGCCCAATGCACACTGCTGCTGACTTCAGGACACAAATGATGACACAAACAACATGAGCAGACCGCAAAAGTTGCGCCAGGAGCAAATGGTACTGACTGGAGCCTGGAAAGGCAAAGGGAGAAGGGAGCCCTCCAGCCTGTTGCGGGCCCAGGGCCGCTCCTGGTGTGGGGTTACAGAGCACTGACTGCACACAGTTTGTTTTCTTTTCTAGTCATCTAGCCTAACTGCCCATAAGCAGGTTTGGGTAGGTTTATGGTGTGGAAAAGGGGAAACACTGCACAACAATTCTTTCTGGATCTTCTATTCTCTCGGGAACAATAGGAACAGTAGGGACTTGTTCCTACTCTTCTGAGCCACTTTCAAGCCAGTTAATAAAAGGTGTGTACCAAAGTTTTCAGCAACCTTTAGTGAAAGGGCGCTTGAGCTGTGGGCAAGCAAGGTCAAGCAAAGGGGTCTGCACCCTGTTAGGGCATCGGGGCTCCGGATTTCTGGAGTGTAGGAAGACATTGTGGAGGTTAGTTTGAAAGGCTTTTTCTAACATGTATGACTGCCTGCACTGTGAACTCCAAAAAGTGTCTCACACATAGGTTGCAATGCCACTTAGGATGAATGAGAGCACTCCGGCTGCACATCCCTACACGGGCTCGCTCAAGAGTGCCCTGGACCACCTTGGAGTCAGCCAGAATAGCCCTGTCCTGCTAGTGGGACTGAAATGAAGTCAAACTGTAGGGTTCATCTTAACGGAATCTGACCAACAACCACCTAACCATTCATAGATGTTCCAGAGCCAACTCCTAGAATGGACAAGTGAACACTCAACACATACATGCACACACGTGAACACATGTGCACTGCTGTGCTGACCCATGACAGAATATAAGGCAAAAGGAAAAAAATGTGTGTTCCTACAGACATTTGTCAGAATATCCTCCCATATTTTGAACCAAGTGGAAAAAGTGAATAAAAGCTGTACAATAAAAACATATGACTACATATAATACCCACATGGCTCATTCTGCTCACACACCACTGTCGGCCCTCAGAAACCCCCTGCTGAGGGGGCGGGAGCCCAGCCACACGGACCAGGACCCACTGGCTGTTCCTGATGACTATAATACAGTGTCATAAAATAAACAGCAGCCCTTTTTCATTTAAACATTTGATAATTTGTTGTGAATTTTAATGTAATTTTTAACTTTTAAAAATAGGACATTAAAATATATTTATCTTGATTACTGAGACTTTTGGTGCCCCAGTTGTGAAAGTCTCACTCACCCCACCCTATTCTCCACCCTATGATATACACTCCCTACAGCATACACATACAATCGAATGCATCACACACATACATGTGTGCATGCCACACGCATGTTAAAACTGAACAAGATCTAACTTTTAGAGACAAGACACAGAGTTAATTTTTTCCTGATCTTCAGAGTGCATTTGAGGCCATTGCCCATTTGCAGCCCACAGCAGATAATGATCAAACTCAGCTGCACCAACGAGCAGCAGCAAGCCTTGGGCACAGCGAGTCTTAGATTCTCAGAGGATGATCTGACTCCAGTGACTCAGCAGTCCACCAGAAAGCAAGGAATGAAGCAGCAGTCACTGAAAGTGCTTTGTTAGCAAGTGCATGAATGCTCTGAATTAGACGCATGCAGTTCTTTATATCTAGAAACGATCAAACAGCAGCAAAATTTTCATTTAAATATAGCAAGAATATAGCACGATGTTTATTCCAAATGGCTAAAGAAGGTCTCTGTTTTAACTGATCACTTGGTATTTTGTATTTGTCTATCTGTTCAAAAACATGGTCAAAGAAGTTGACATGTCCACATGTACTACCCCCAAAAGGGCGTCATGCATTATATAACTAAACACACTCTTTAATTTATTGAGATTCTGCTCTTTGCTAGACAAAGCACCAGGAACTTGGGATATGACCAGGACCAAAAAAAAAAAGAGTCCTGCCTCTAAGAAAATTACATTCTAGAACCAGGAGTCAAACAATAACAAAACAAATCACTTATATAATTAATAGAGTATGTCTACTGAGTTAACAGTGTCCCCTAAAATTCATGTTCACCCAGACCCTGTGAATATGACCATATTTGAATATAGGGTCTCTGCAGATGTTATCAAGATAAGGCCATATGGGATTAGTATGGGTCCTAAAGCCAGTATGACGGGTGTTCTTATAATAAGGGGACAATTTGTACACAGAGACACACACAGAGAGAAGGGACCTGTGTGAATACAGTGGCAGCGATTGGAGGGATGCTAAATTTTGAAGTGTCTAGCGGATATCTAAATGGAGATGTAGATGTCAAGTGTGCAGCTAGATAAATGAATCCACAGTTGGGGAGAAAGGAGTGAGCTGGAAATATAAGAGTGGGAGTAGCAGACACACAGATGGTGTTAAAGCCACAAGAGCATGTGCAGGCAGACTGGGGCAGAGGAGCAGCCACTGAGCAGGAATTCTGCTGTTAGAGGCAAGCAGAGAGTGGGAACCAGGAGGCCACACACAGAAAACATGACAAGAAGGACGCTGCCAGCCATGACAGAGGATGCTGCTAGGTGAGGGAGCAGGGGCTGAGAACTGGCGCTGCAGTTAATACTGGTGATGCTGATACCTTTTGGTAAGACTGTGGAGATGAATCCTAATTAAAGTGAATTGAAGAGAGAATGGAAGAAGAGGAATTGGGTGCAATGAATATAAACAATGCTTTCATGGAGTTTCACTGAAAAGGGGAGAAAGTTATTAATAAGAGTCCGAAATTTCAAACTGGTTAAGTCCTTCAGTGATTGTATTACTAATTAATTTATTTCTTATAGATACCAAGCTATAACATATACTATGTATTATATATGTTATAATTATGCATTATATAATTTATACAAATCTAAAAATTATAACTTTAATTTTTTACTTCAATTATATCACTCACATGAAATTCTAAGAAATAATACAGTTCAATCTTCTACACCCTACATTCAGTTCCCCCCAGTAGCAACATCTTGGAAAATTATAATACAATATCACAATCAGGATACAGACATTGATAAAATCTAATGATTTTGTTTTATTTCCCTGTTTTTACCTAAACTCATTTGTGTGTGTGTGTGTGTGCGCGCATACGCGCATGCATGTTTAGTTCCATGCAATTTTATTACATGTAGTTTCAGGTATCTGCCACCACAATCAAGTTACAAAACAATTCCCTTACCACAAGGGTCCGTCACACTTCCCTTCTAAAACCACACTCACCTTCCCACCAGCTATCCCACCCTACTCTCATCCATAACCCCCACTATTCTCCGTTTCTACAGTTTTGTCATTTTGAGAAGGACTTGTAAATGGAGTCATGCAGTATGTAACCTTTGGGACTGGCTTTTTGCACTCAACAAAAATCACTGAAGATTCATCAAGGTTGTTGTGTTTATCATACAGTTGACCCTTGAACCATGCAGGGGTGGGGGATGCCAACCCCAACATGGTTGAAAATCCAGATATAATTTTTGACTCCCTAAAACCTTAACTTCTACTAGCCTACTGTTGACCAGAAGCCTTATTGATAACATAAATCATTATCATGTAATATAAATATAATGTATTTAATGTATAAAATGTAATATATAAAATATAATATATTTTGTATGTTGTGTGTATTATATACTGTATTCTTACAATAAAGTAAACTAGAGAAAAGAAAATATGAAGGAAGTCAAGGAAGTCACAAGTTACAAAAAAGAGATTTACCATTTACTAGAAGAGGGTTGGTATTGTAGTCTCAGGGATGGCAGAGGTGGAAGAAAATCCACATATAAGTGGACCTGTGCAGGTCAAAGCTGTGTTGCTGAAGGGTCAACTGTGGTTCGTTCCTGATGACTGCTGAGTAGCCATCTGCGGTGTGGATGTGCCACAGTTGTTTAATCATGTGCCCATGGAAGGCCTTCTGGATTATTTCCAGTTTGGGATTATTACAAATGAAGCCTCCGTGAGCATTGGTGCATAGGATTTTTTGTGTAAACATAAGTCTTCATTGCTCTGGGATGAATGCCTGGGAATATGATCACTGGATTGCATGGTAACGAAATGTTTAGTTTTATATGAAACTGCTAAACTGCTTTCCAGCGTGGCTGTACCATTTCACATTCTCACCGGGAACAGAGTTGGGGCTTAGTTTCTCCACATTCTCACCTGCATTTGGTGATGTAGCTATTTTCTATTTTAGTCATTCTGATAGGTGACATCACATTGTTGTTGTAATCTGCATTTCCCAAATGGCTAATGATGTTGAACATCTGTGTATCTTATTTTCCATCTGTACATCTTCTCCAGTGAGATGGCTGCTCATATCTCTTACCTACATTCTAACTGGATTTTTTTGTTTTTGTTTTTACTGCTGAGTTTTAAGAGTTCTTTATGTATATTAGTCCTTTGTCAGATACATGCTTTGCGAATATCTTCTATCAGTCCGTGGCTCATATTTTCATCCTTTTAGGGTATTTTGCAAAGCAAAAGTTTTTAATTTTGATGAGATCTAATTTATTACATTTTTTTCTTCTGGATCATGCTTTTGACACCCATCCTAAGAATTCTTTGCTGTGTCCTAGATCCTGAAGATTTTTCTCCTATTCTTTTTCCTAAAAGTTTTATGTTTCACATTGAAGTCCAGAGTATGTATGTGTATGTCTATGTGTATATATAGTATACACACACTTAGACATGCATGCACATAGAGAGAGGATATTAAAGTAAGTCCAAAATTTGTATAAAATTACCTGTTAATTTTAGTATGTGTCTTTCAAGTCCTGGATTTGTGTTGTAAAGTTTGCATTTATAGATGTGTATTTTAAAAGCTTATATGCACACATACATACACATAAGACATGTATATAAAAACTTTTTTAAAACACAAAATTAGTATTATATCACCTGAATTTTTCAGCATCAATCATGAACATTCTCTACAGTAACTTTGTCAAATCATTTTTAAAGCAGCACAGTATTCCACTGTACAACTAACTCCAATCTGTTCAGGAAATCTGCTCTTAATGGTCATCTAAGCTGTTTCCGAGTCCCCGCTCCATCAAGCTGAGCCCTCACGTTCCTGGGCTCTGCTGGTTTATGCCAGTCTCCCACTGGTGGGCCTTCTCCGGAGGCGGCTGGACGTTCCGAAGACTAGACCCTGGTCCCATCCCCACTCCTTCTCATTGCTGCTATCCTTGAACAGTGGGTTCCCTGAGCATCTTAAAAGAATTCAAAACTCCTTCGCTAAAAGCCAGAGGGAAAAATGAAGCAGGTTAGCACGAAGACACGGGCAGATTTCAGAGGCATCAGCTAGAAGGACTTGTTTTTCTCTCATCCCACCTGTCTCTTTTTCTTGAGGGGTGAGCACAGAGGTAGAAGCAACTGCTGCATTTCCTATTCCTTTCAGTCTCTCTTCTTGGGTGACAGAAGCCGAGAAGCTATTTTTCCTTCCATGCCTTCCTTGCTCTATGAAAAACAGCTCTCTTGAATTGCTGTGGTCTGTTCTTTCTGGTCCAGCTCTCACTGTGGTCCTGATACTGCCAGGCTCTGGGGAGACAGGGTGAGCTCAAGTTTCCCTGATTGGCCTGGGCTAAGCCCTGGCTTAGACATTTCCTGCTGATTAGCAAAAATAATAAATAAAAATAAAAATGGGGGAATGACCTATCTCGTGGAATTGTTGCGAGGTGTAAATACGAATGTACATGAAAGTCGCTCAGGGCCTGGATGTGGTAGGTCCTCCAGAACTGGCAATCTTTTCATCTACTCTTAGGGCATTCCTTCCAGAAATCAAAGTGCTCAAAATCCCAGAAGCAAAGACTTTTGAGGGAGTCCGGGAGGGGCAGTCCTCTTGGAGTGAAGGGCTTTGATTGTGCCTGCGTGAAGATTATTTGCAGCAGTCAGTAAGGAGATGATACAAAACATACCCCAAGAAGGCACTCAGGCCAGAAGTCGACGTTACGTTTTTAAAAGTCAGAGATATTTCACCTGATTTGCCATATTTCTTTAGAATTCCTTTCTCCATTTCTATTTTGTCACGTAGACCCACTTAACCAACTTTTTGCATTACTCTTGACTGACAATATGCCCAGCGCTGAGCTTTTCTACCTTGTTTGATGAATCATGATCGAGATATATATATCCCAATCCAGATATAAAGATTTGCCACAGAGTGTGTTGGAAATGCAGATTCTTGGCGCTAGATTTGGTGATTCTTAGTGGCCACATACAGCATTTCACTTATTCCTCCTGAGACTTCTGAAAATTCAGTGTCTCCAGGACAGAAACAGATGTTGGAAGCCCATAGCAGCCACAGCCAGGAAAGACAGTGCTGGGGTTTCACCCAGCCTCAGAACTCAAGGTGCTGGGTACTTTCCATTGCTTTATGCTAGGTATTTACTTTGGTTAATACGGGTCAATGTTGACACAAACAGAATTACTGCCACTTGCTAAACTGAATCAAATTCTAATATTTATTCATAGACCCATGAATATTTAGTCATGTTCATTTAGATACTATTAAAATTAAAAAGTCAAAAACACCAAGGGCTGGTGAGTCTGTGGAGAACTGGGAACTCTTATACACTGATGGAGAGAGCAGTGCGAATTGTTAGCACTAATTCGAGGGCATTCTGTTATCTCTGATAGTGGTAGAGATGTGTACATGACCCAGCAATTCCACTTCTAGCCCTAGAGAAACATTTAGACATGTGCACAAAATATATTCCGATATATGTGCAGATATGCTCCTCATAGCTTAGTCTGCAATAGTTCCACATTGGAAACAAAGCGAGATGCCCATGAGCATAGAAGAGGATGCACGCGATGGAGTCTGGGCAGCAATAAAAATGAATGAGTAAGAGCTGTGTATATGACCATGGATGAGTCTTATAAATGTAGAATGAGTTACAGAAGAATACAGAGAGTTTTGATATGTTTATCTAATATTTAAAGACTCTAAAGACAAGACTATATATTATTCACAGATGCACATTATCTCTGTGGTAAAAGTTTCACAGCAGGCACAGGAAGAGCATGTATATGACTTGCACATGGCTCTGAGTGGGAGCCGGGAGTGGACTGGGAGGGTAACAAAGCGGGAAAAATTCAGATTTATTCATTTTGAGTGCAGAGTATCAGAATATTTGGAAAACTTCAGAATAATTTTAAAAGATATCAATATAGGTATCTTTTCATATACACGAATAACTCTTCCCATTCCAAAAGTGCTTTGGAGTTTATGAGACTCTCCAACTACACCATATCCTCCAAGTAACTCCAAAGTAGGCAGGAGATACGTTGCCACAATTTGACGAAAGAAGCTCAGAGAGTCTACTGACTTGCTGAAGATCACACAGCAAGTAGGTGGCAAAGCCAGGATTCAGACCCAGACTCCAGATTTGGCACTGTTTCCTCCCATCATCCAACATCTTTCCAGACATCTTTGCTTGTAATGAACATTTCAGGGCTTTTTACCGCATAACCTTGGGAGCCTTTTGTCAACTATGGGCACGATTTTCCCTTGGCAGACTGGAAAACCAATATAGATGAAGCTATTTTCATAGATGATACATTCAAGATCACACAGCAAAGCAGTGTTTGAATCTATACTGACACCCATGAACTTTTGACTCATTTGTGACTTATTCTTTTGAAATGCTGTCAACTTTCCAGTTTTTGGAACTAAGAATCAGATTTATAATCACTTATAATTCAGTTCTTACAAACATCTTAACATGACATAATTTGTTCACTGCATGATTATTTATAACACTAGAAAATGGGAGCACTCTAAAGAATTAACAGTAGGGCAAGAGATAGGTAATTGTGTTTAATGAAGTCATTAATGCTTTACTCATAGACTCTGCAATAATAGGTAAGAATACTTTCAATCAAGGTCAATATTTAGCCAGTGTGCATGGGTATGGGCACACAGCTGTTTATGGTTAGTGTCCATTCAGACCAGCTACTTACTGCCCATGCCTCCTATGCCAATTTCTGTGCTATACTAGTTGTTAAATATTTTTAAGATTACCCTGGTAATGATAGAACATTAAGCGGGAACAAGCAAAAGTTAATTATATTATAATTAACAATCACAGAGATATGTGTGTATGTACACATGTATAATCTAGATGAGTATATATGTATATATACTTACCTCTATGACTGTAATCATAGTGTAATATAATATGTTCTGCTTTTATATATGTATAATGAAAATATACGTAAACACATATAATTTAGTTTGAAATACAGAATTTCTGGTGTTTTCCTCTCTAGATCACACATTTTCCACAATCTTATATGGATGTTGTAATTTACAGACTGAATACTGGGGTATTAGAGCACATCTTAGAGCATATCCATCCTGAGCCTGCCTCTTCATGATTCTGTCCTGCACTTTCTCTCCACTCCGCTCTCCCCATGAGGGCATGGCTTTTGTGCTGAGGCAGTGAAGTGTGATGCATTGTTGAATGAGGAGACACAACAGCTCCACTTTGTCTTCAGTGATAAGATCAAATGCACTGGACTTATTTTATACATTTCTATTTTGCTAAGGGTACAGCAAATTATACAGTGATATGGAAAGATGAAATGCTATCAGCCTCTTTAAATGAAATTCTGATCCTCTGAAATCTCCCAGTTCACTCAAGTCTTATTTCCTCCACTGGGGTGTTACAAACACCCACACATCTCTTCAAGGCTGAGAAAGCATGCTTAGTGCTATCAGAGCAAGTCCAGTTTCATCAAATACAGGTAAACCTTTCAAATCGTATAAACCCTTGTGACAGTACTCTATGTTATCTCTATCAACCATCCTAATCATGAGAATTCATCCTTACAATTCAGAGGAATGAAATTTGAACACTAAAAACTAGTTCTGGATTTCGTGGTATAGATGCCTATGCGCTCAGGATGCTCTCATGGCATTACGCTCTAGCAGCGGAGGCAGCTTCAGTTAAACTTACCTTCTTTTCTACTACCCTGTTAAAAGGGACAATGTTACTGTGACTTATGTCTGTGTGCCAATAGCTACTTTACTCTTTTTAAGTAATTGGTTTCTTAAAAAATTATAGGCTCAAAATATAAGTAAAACTAATGAGGTTATAAACTGTGAAGCAAAACCACCAGGACAACTGAATGTTTCCCTGTGTCATAGCTAACACATGAAATCCAATCTAGCTTAGCCATATGAAATAATTTCAAGAGGTACAAATATGTCAAACAATTATGTAAGCAAAAGATGTAGCACACTGTATGATGACAGGTAATTTGGGTTCTTTTCCTGCATTGCTTCTCCTGGCAAAAGGATCAAGTAATGTCCCAACACTTTGGCTTTTGTCTGGCATTCCAATGTTAGCTGTGCCGAAATCCCATTTTGCACTATCGTTGCAGAAGTCTATTATTTATGAAATTGATTCCTGACACATTGTGCTGTGAGAAGGTTAATGGTTCATTGATTTAGCCAGTAGTAGGATTTGTTATGTTTAATAATGTATGAGATGATGGCCTTTTAATTCCTTTATATTTCCAGTAAGACAATAAACTTCTGCAGTAATACAGGAAAGGTATGTAGCATGATGCTTTCATGTTGCTTTCAACACTTGAAACGCATTTTCAAACTGAAGAGTGACCAAATACATGAATTCAGATATTTCACAATGACATAGTTCATGATGAAAATCCAAAGTTTAAAAGCTGGTTTTCCTATAAATCTTACATGTTCTCAACTAAGAATTTATCTTCTATTAAGTTAATCTATGAAATGTAGTAACATTTTGCTTTCTCTAATTTTGCTAGTTGGCAACCAGTAAGTAATGAGACAGCAAGGCCAGGGCTGGAACAACACAGTAACAATGAACCGAACTCCAACAGCCAAGTGTGCCTCCATGCGCCACCCTCCAACACCTGCTGAACAGGGACAAGTAGATTCTTTTGGGTGCCCCTGACTGTTTTTTCTCTGAACCACCTCGATACTCTTTTGACTCTCAAAACTTCCTGACTGAGCAACAGGGAGTACAGAGGCAGATGTAACAGCTACATACTTCTATTACCCTTCCCACCAAATAAAACTTAAAGACTTTAAAATGTTAAAAAATACAGTGTCACCTCATGCTTTTTCAGCTTAAGTGAAACACTGTCAAATGAAACCAAATAGGAAGAATAAAAGAGGAAAATAAAGAGAATCAAAGGAAAAGAAGAAAGCAGGAGGAAGAGAATTGAAGAGGACTGGGGATACTGAAGGTCACTTAGTAAGAGCCAAGGGGAGAACTGGAGGTGGGCAATGTGTAATTGAGCCCACGGCATAGAGGGTACAGACAAGCCCAGTAGGGTTGTCTTACAGCTGGAGGCAGTGCCAGCCATCCTTCTCCTCCTGGAGATGGAAGCACACAATGGGAAAGAATCACAGACTAGGAGGTTCCTGCGCCCTCCTCGCCTAAAGCATTTGCAGCTCTAATATTGTATGAGAAGAGGTTCAGGTAGGGATGCTGAGAAACAGGCAGAGGAGGGGTTGTGCCAGGCAGCCAGGAGAAGGAGAGAGTGGAATTTGCTAATTCATTTATAAGTGGAATATATTATTGTGGATTTGTGGGTGGTTAGTTAAAAATTCTGTTATGTCTGTCACTAGGAATGTGAGGTTCTTTTTTAACTTCTGAGGTCTCTCTAGGCCTGATGGGAGATTAACAGGACCTGCACTGTCTTGTCTTGCCAGGAAGCTGGGCTTCACTTTGCACTGAAGTGTCAAGAGCCATCAGAAACCACTGTTTTACCAAAACCAGGAGGCTTGCAGACAGAATTCAAGACAATTTAGCTTGAAGGCATCATGGAGTTCATCTGGCACAACTCACGTTTTGTTCATGTAAACCTGAAGTTCAGAGGGGTTAGGGTATTTCTCCAGGGTCACAGGATCTCCTAAGTCCATCAAGTACTTTCCTTTCACACATTAAGCCTCCCAGAAAAGAAAATAGATAAAACCTTTATCCCACTTTTAGGGAACTCCTTCCTATCTGTGGTAGGCAGTCTCTTGAGATTGCCCCCAAGTATCCCGATCTCCTGATAGACATGTCCTTGTGTAATCCACTCTCCTTGAGTGTGGGCTGGACTCATTGCGGTTTCTGACAAATATGGCAGAATACAACAGAACATATGGGATGTCACTTCTGAGATGAGGGTGTAAAAGCTTATGGTTTCCATCTTTGGGGCCCTCTCTTTCTGATTTCCCTCTCTTGGGGAAGCCATGTCTTGAGGCATCTCTACAGAAGGGTCCATGCAGCTAGAAGCTGAGGGAGGTCTCTGTCCAGCAACTGTCAATGAACCAAATCTTGCCAGCAGCCATGTGAGTGAGTTTGAAAGTGGGTCCTCCTTCAGAGGAACCTTCAGATGAGACCACTGCCCTGTCTGACAGCTTACAATCTCACAGAGATCCTGAGCCAGAGGATGCCAGCAAAGCTGCACCAGAATTCAAGACTCTGGAAACTGTGTGAAGTAACAAGTATTTGCTGTTTTATTCCTCCAAGTTTTGGGATAACTTGTTATTCAGCAGTAGATACTAAAACATTTTTCTAAGTCACACACCGATTAGTCTCTTAAATCTAACAGGTATTTTTCCTCCACATATTAAATATTCCAGATTATTTTTAAATAAAAGAACCTTTTAGCATATGTTTAGGGAACTCCTTTCTATCTTAATTCCTCAGAAGACATTTATTATGGTGATTATTTAGTACTATTTTAAAAGGAAAATTGATTGGAAACAAATCATTGCTATTAATTTGGATATATTGTGAATTCTACCAGACACACAAAGAAGAGCTGATACCAATCCTACTGAAACTATTCCCCCCACTCAAAAAAAAATCAAACAGGAAGGACTCCTCCCTACTTCATTCTATGAAGCTGGCATCGTCCTGATGCCAAAATCTATCGAAGACACAACAATAAAAGAAAACCACAGGCCAATTTCCAATTAACATAGATGCAAAAATCCTCAACAAACTACTAGCAAACCTAATCCAGCAGCACATCAAAAAGGTAATCAACCACCATCAAAAGTCTTTACTCCTGGGATGCAAGGTTCATTCCACATATGCAAATCAATAAATGTGATTCATCACATAAACAGAATTAAAATCAAAAACCATATGATCATCTCAATACATGCATTAAAGCTTTCAATAAAATCCAAAATTCCTTGATGATAAAAACCCTTAACAAACTAGGCACTGAAGGAACATACCTCAAAATAAGAGCTATCTATGGCAAAACCACAGCCAACATCACACTGAATGGACAAAAGCTGGAAGTATTATTCACCTTGAGAACTGGAACAAGATAAGGATGCCTAATCTCATCACTCTTATTCAACATGTACTAGAAGTTCTAGCCAGAGTAGTAAGGCAAGAGAAAGAAATAAAGGCATCCAAACAGGAAGAGAGGAAGTCAAATTATCCCTCTTCACTGATACGATCGTATACCTTGAAAACCCTATACAATACCTCCAGAAGGCTCCTATAACTGATAAACATCTTCAGTAAAGTTTCAGAATGCAAAATTAATAGACAAAAACCAGTAGCATTTTTATACATGAATAACTTTTGAGCTGAGAGGCAAATCAATAATACAATCCCACTTACAATTGTCATAAAAAATTAAAATATCTACAAATATATTTAACCAAGGAGATAAAAGATCTCTAAAAGGAGACTACAAAACACTGCTGAAAGAAATCATACATGATAATAACAAATGGAAAAACATTTCATGTTCATGAACTGGAAGAAATAATATCATTAAAATTGTCATACTGCCCAAAGCAATCTGTAGATCCAGTGCTATTCTTATCAAACTGCCAGCATAATTTTTCACAGAATTAGAAAAAAACTTCTGAAATTCATATGAAACCAAAAAAGAGCCCAAATAACCAAAGCAATCTTAGGCAAAAAGAACAAAGCCACAGATATCACACTAGCTGACTTCAAACTATACAAGGCTACAGTAACCAAAACAGCATGATTCTGGTACTAAAACAGACACATAGACCAATAGAACACCAAAGAGAACTTAGAAATAAAGCTGCACACCTATTAATACAACCAACTGGTGTTTGACAAAGTCAACAAAAATAAACCATGGGGAACAGACTCCCTATAAGTGGTGTTGGAATAGCTGGCCAGCCATACGCACATGAATGAAATTGGACCCCTACCTATCAGTATATATAAACATTAACTTAAGATGGATTAAAGACTCAAATGTAAGATGTACACTATAAAAATCCTAGAATAAAACCTAGGAAATATCCCTCTGGACACCAGCACTGGCAAATAATTTATGACTAAGTCTTCAAAAGCAATGGCAACCAAAACAAAAATTGCTAAGTGGGACCTAATTAAACTAAAGAGCTTCTGCACAGCAAGAAACTATCAACAGTGTGAACAGAAACCTACAGAATGAGAGAAAATATTTGCAAGCTATGCATCTGACAAAGATCGAACGTCCAGAATCCATAAGGAACTTAAGCGAAAGACAAATAACTTTTACATTAAAAGGTAAGCAAAATACATGAACACACACTTCTTAAAAGAAGACATACGAGGAGCCAATAAACATATGAAAAAATGCTCAACCAAATCATGAATGAACTTCCACTCACAATTGCTACAAAAAGAATAAAATAAATAGGAACACAGCTAACAAGGGAAGTGAAGGATCTCTTCAAGGAGAACTACAAACCACTGCTCAAAGAAATCAGAAAGGATGCAAACAAATGGAAAAACATCCCATGCTCATGAAAAGGAAGAATCAGTATCATGAAAATGGCTACACTGTCCAAAGCAATTTATAGATTCAATGCTGTTTTCATTAAACTACTATTGACATTCTTCACAGAACTAGAAAAAACTATTTTAAAATTAATATGAAATCAAAACAGAGTCCAAATAGCCAAGACAATCCTAATCAAAAAGAACAAAACTGGAGGCATTACACTACCCAGCTTCAAAGTATATACTACAAGGCTACAGCAACCAAAACAGCATGGTACTGCTACAAGAACAGACACACACATCAATGGAACAGAAGAGAGAACCCAGAAATAAGACCCCACACCTACAACCATCTGATCTTTGAAAAAGCTGACAAAAACAAGCAATGGGGAAAGGAGTCCCTTTTTAATGAATGGTGCTGGGAGAACTAGCTAGCCAGAGACTTGAAACTGGGCCTCTTCTTTACACCATATACAAAAATAAATTAAAGATGGATTAAAGACTTAAATGTAAAACCCAAAACTATAAAAACCCTAGAAGAAAATCTAGGGAATACCATTCAGGACATAGGCATGGGCAAAGATTACATGACGAAGATGCCAAAAGCAATAGCAAGAAAAACTAAAATTGACAAATGGGAACTAATTAAACTAAAGAGCTTCTACACAGCAAAAGAAACTATCATCAGAGTGAACAGGCAACCTATAGAATGGGAGAAAAATTGTGTAATCTATCCATCTGACAAAGGACTAATATCCAGTATCTACAAGGAACTTAAACAAATTTACAAGAAACAAACAACACTTTGGGAGGCCAAGGCAGGTGAATCACAAGGTCAGGAGATGGAGACCATCCTGGCTAACGCGGTGAAACCCCGTCTCTACTAAAAATACAAAAAAATTAGCCGGGCGTGGTGGCAGGCGCCTGTAGTCCCAGCTACTCAGGAGGCTGAGGCAGGAGAATGGCGTGAACCCGGGGGGGCAGAGCTTGCAGTGAGTAGAGATCGCGCCACTGCACTCCAGCCTAGGCGACACAGCGAGACTCTGTCTCAAAAAAAAAAAAAAAAAAAAAAGAAACAACATCCCCATTAAAAAGTGGGTAAAGGACATGAACAGACACATCTCAAAAGAAGACATACATGCGGCCAACAAACATAAGAAGAAAGCTCAATATCACTGATCATTAGAGAAATGCAAATCAAAACCACAATGATATACCATTTCACGCCAGTCAGAATGGCGATTATTAAAAAGTCAAGAAACAACAGATGCTGGCGAGGTTGTGAAGAAATAGGAATGCCTTTATACTGTGGGTGTGAATGTAAATTAGTTCAACCACTGTGGAAGATGGTGTGGCAATTAAGACCTAGAATTAGAAATACCATTCGATTCAGCAATCTCATTACTGGGTATATGCCCAAAGGAATAGAAATCATTCTATTATAAAGATACAAGCACACATATGTTTACTACAGCATTATTCAAAACAGCAAAGACATGGAATCAACCTAAATGCTTATCAATGATAGACTAGATAAAGAAAATGTGGTACATATACACCATGGAATACTATGCAGCCATAAAAAGGAATGAAATCACGTCCTTTGCAGGGACATGGGTGGAGCTAGAAGCCATTCTCCTCAGCAAACTAAGGCAGGAACAGAAAACCAAACACAGTATGTTCTCACTTACTGGTGGGAGCCGAATGATGAGAACACATGGACACATGGTGGGCAACAATACACGCTGGGGTCTGTCATAGGGTGGAGGTGGGAGGAGGGAGAGCATCAGGAAGAACAGCTAATGGATGCTGGGTTTAATACCTAGGTGCACCAAACCAGCATCACACACATTTACTTATTTAAGAAACCTGCATATCCTACACATGTACCCCTGCACTTAAAATAAACGCCGGAAATGAAAAAAAAGTTCAACATCACTAATCATCAGGAAAAAAAAATCAAAACCACAATAAGATACCATCTCACAACATTCAGAATGGCTATTAAAAACAACAGATGCTGGCAAAGCTGTGGAGAAAAGGGAACAGCTTATACACTGTTGGTGGGAATGTAAATTAGTTGAGCCACTGTGAAAAGCAGTTTCAAAATTTCTCAAAGAACTGAAAACAGAACTACCATTTGACTCAGCAATCCCATTACTGGAATATACCCAAAGGAAAATAAATCATTCGGCCAAAAAGATACATGCATGCATATGTTCATAGCAGCAAGATTCACAATAGCAAAGACATGGAATCAACCTAGGTGTCCATCAGTGGTGGACTGGACAAAGAAAATGTGGTATTCTCCACAGAGTACTATACAGCCATAACAAAGAACAGAATCATGTCCTTTGCAGCAACATGGAGGTAGTAGGAGGCCATTATCCTAAATGAATTAATGCAAGAACAGAAAACCAAATACTGCATGTTCCCACTTGTAAGTGGGAGCTAAACACTGGGTACACATGGACATAAATATGAGAACGATAGACTACTAGGGACTAGTACGGGGGGGAGAGAGAAAAAGAAGGGAAATGGTTGAAAAATTACCTGTTGGGTACTACACTTAGTACCTAGGGGACAGGATCAATCAAACCTCAATCCTCAGCATCATATAATATACCCATGTAACAAACCCGTATATGTACCCCCTCGATCTAAAAGGAAAGCTAAAATTTTTTAAAATGGGCACAGTGAATTTCAGCACTGCACATACAAAATCCTTTTAAATAATCTATGACCATGAATACAGGAAGTTTCTGATTTCAAATCCTGGGTCTAACAGATATTTATGACTGCTAAAATCATGTATAACCCATTAGCTGGTGGCTTCCATTGTATCAACTGTTGAAGTTTTCCAAGGAAAGGAGTTGATGTGCGGGTGTTGGGAGCTTCCAACAATGAATTTAACCTCATTTATATCATAGCCTTGGCAAATTAACATTATCTCCTTCCCTCAATGATGGTTTAAAAAAAATGTGGCTTAGAATGAACTGAGTAATTGAATTGGCTTTGACATGACTTATAGGCTTTATTTGAATTTCTTTTACGTACAATGGGTATTACAGCCACCTTGCTAAAGTTCACAAGAATATTTGCAACAACTGTTGTTACCCACTAGTCCTTAGTGTGATATCTCATTTTGTTTTCAATCCTGATTGAAAATTGACACTGTAACAACAATCATCATCCTTTATTCATTCATGCAACAAACATGTGCTGCATACTTAATAAATCCTGTACCATCCTAGGCACTCTAAATAAATTATCTTTCATCCTTAAAACAATCCTGCAACATATTCTACTGCCCATGTCACAGGTAGAAGATCGGGTAACTCAGGTCTATGTAGGATTAATATACTCTACTCAACTTTACCAAGAAAATGTGAAGATTACAAGCCAAATATCACAAGTCTTTATATTGGCATTTAGTCATATTTGCATAGGTAGTAGGTAGCCTTTCTTGTTGGATAATTTATTTATCTTAAGTGTCAAGTAAATAGTTTTCTCCTGACATATTTACCAAATATTAATAAGGAGGTCTGATGTGGGGTTTAAAAATGGCAAATTATTAACTATAAAATAATGATGGCAGCTGCTGAAATTGGATGCCTAACAATCTGTAGTATGAATTGTTCAGACATTGTTGTTCTAAACATCTGCATAAAGAGCTGAAATCTTTGGATTAAGAAATGGGAGTGTAACTCTGTTTTAAATCATAGTTACTGCTTCTCAAATATTTAATTCTCAAATTTGTTCTTAAAGTTACATCATTTTAAATCAAACAACGAGCTGGCCATGTATAGGTAACAGTATTAGAAATCAGACACCTAAATTCTCAATTTCTAAAATACAGATCGGTCCAGAATATTTGTATCATATGTTGTGCCTGCACACTACTCCAGCCAGGGTAAAGGAGAGACTCCCAGAAGTTACGAGGTGTTCTTTATGACAAAGGTGTTGGCATTCTTTGGGAAAGGGTAAAGCTTTATTTGACACTTTATTTTAAACATAAATTTTGACAAAGAGCTTTATGTAATGAACCAAGATATATAAAGAATCACCATCATCAATAGCAAAAAAGGTTTACAACAAATACAGAAGCAAAAAGTCATATCACAATAGTAGGCTCACAAGTAAGAGTGCTGGCAGAGTCAGGTGCACCCATGTTGTCCCTTGAAGAAATAACTTTTGTCCAGCTTTCTTTACCATTTGAAGGTGTGTTTTATGTGCTTCCATAAATTAGTTGTGCTTGCTTCCAAAACTACTTACACTCATCATACTTGCTATTGTAATTATGCAGTTCTACTAAAATATGCCATAAGCTGAAATACAAGCGTGCAAAGAGAAATATTTCTATGAAGAAGTTGAATGCTTTGAAAAGATAACGGAAACCTGCAGAAAAAAATTTCTGGGAATCTTAGAAGATTTTGGGATGGCAGGGGTGGGTGGGGTAACATTCTAAGAGTATTTTTCAATTGGACTACCTCACACATGTCTTCAAGAGCTTGACCAGCTAAAAAGAAACCTAAACACTGGAAATGACCTTGGTCTTATAATGTTGACACAGTCATATTTATGAATTTTTTTTGAGGTGGAGTCTTGCTCTGTAACCCAGGCTGGAGTGCAGTGGCACGATCTCGGCTCACTGCAACTTCTGCCTCCCCGGTTCAAGCAATTCTCCTGCCTCAACTTGCCGAGTAGCTGAGATTACAGGTGCCCGCCACCATGCCTGGCTCATTTTTGTATTTTTAGTAGAGACGGGGTTTCAACCATCCTGGCCAGGCTGGTCTTGAACTTCTGACCTCGTGATCCACCCACCTCAGCCTCCCAAAGTGCTGGGATTACAGGTGTGAGCCACCGCGCCCTTACTCATACTTATGAATTTTAGGTTAAACTGAAATATTTAAGATATATGTAAACTGTGTCCTTTTGTCTTACTTTTTTGACCAATAATTAAACAATAGTAATTTGTTATTGCTATTATATGTGAACTTTGATAAAAGTCAATAGCACAACACTAAAGGGCAATTTAATAAAGGCAGTCCTGGCAGATCCAATTATAAAGTCATCCAGCAACCTTAAATGATTCAAGAATGTAGCCAAAAGTACCAAGAGAAATGGATGAATAACATGTCTGATAATTTCCTAAATTTGTCTCAGATGTGTTCTTCAAGAGGCAGTCTGTAGTATGTGACTGTGACAGACATACTGTAAGGTACGACCCCACTCCCATATTACCTACCTCTTATTGTTTATGACCTGTGTAACCCCTTTGTCTGTGACTTACTTATAATCAATAGAATATGGTAAAGATGATGGGCTATCACTCCCAAGGTATTTGATATAAATCTCCATTTTAGACTGCAGTGAGAGATTCTTCTTGCTACCTTGAGGAACACTAAAGGGTTATGTTGAGCATGCCCATGTAGCAAGGCATTGTGGGTAGCCTCTAGGAACTGAGGGTGACCTCCAGATGACAGCAAGCAAAAAACTGGGATCTTCAGTTATATAGCACAAGGAAATCACTTCTGCCAACAACTTAAGTGAGCCTAAAAAATGGATTCTTGAGCTGGCCACAGTGGCTCATTCCTGTAATCCAAGTAAACTGGAAGGCTGAGGTGGGAGAATCGCTTGAGCTGAGGACCTCGAGGATGCAGTGAGCCATGACGGCACCACTGCACACTAGCCTAAGAGACACAGCAACACCCTCGACTAAAAAAAAAAAAAATTATTCCCCAGTCAGGCCTCCAGATGAGCATGCAGCCAGCCAACACCCTGACTCCAGTTTTCTGAGACCCTGAACAGAGAACCTATGGAAGTCACGCTCAGATTCCTGACCCACAGACACAGAAAATGTGGGTTGTTTTAAGTTACTGAGTTTCAGTGATTTGCTACACAGCAATGGAAAACTAATAGTTATTTATTTGGCAGTTTCACAGCCACATCTGTTTACCTTTATGTCCCTCTTTCTGGATTGTCAGCTTGTTCAAAGGGAGGGACTGCGTCTTCATTTACTTTTGTTCCCTACTCACTCTGCTGTTTAGCACAACTGTCTGACATACAGATGGTCAGTGTGTCCTGAATAAAGAGTCCAGCAAATGAATGAATGAATGAATGAATGAATACAGCACTATGATACTTCTGCATTCCAATAAATGTGTTAAGCGCCATGACATACTGCTTTTCCCTCTAATATCTCTTGGTTAATCAACATGCTGAGAAAATGAAAACTATTTCCTTTTCTAAGAAAGTCATTTATCTTCATTAAAATGGAACTGCTGTCCTATTTTCTGGTCATACTGTTTGATTAGCTCCTTCTGGAATATTTCATACAATTCTCTATGGTTTTTCCTAGCCTACATAATTTTGTGTCATCAGTTACTTCAATGAGCTAGCTACTTTTCTCCGACTAATTATTTCATATACTAGGCACCAATTCCTGAGGCACCCCATCAACTCCATTCTATGAGGAAATTTGCACAAATATCCTTTCTCTGAACCAATTTAAATACATATGAGAACCTGATTTCTCATTCTGTCATTAGCGATAATAATCATATTCATACTTTTGGATGATCAAAGTACTTTACACCAATTATTTTGTTTACCTGTAGAGGTAGACATGCTATATAACCCCCATGTTTTGGATAAGAAAACTGAGGCAGAAAAATGCTTTTGGAGCAAGGTATTTGTTCTGTGAACAATGTATTAAGCACTGAAAATACATAGAGCACCATATTTAGAAAAAATGAAAGGAAAACAGATCTGTCTTGTCTGCCTTATCAAATTGAATGTTTCCTACAGTTTTATCTGTGTTTTTTCCATTTTTATTTTTTTTCTACTGGTATTTCCACATACAAAAGCTAGGCTTAAGCCTTCCCTACGTGACAACTAGGAAAATACAATAGGCTTCTGTGTGCTTTGGGCTCATCCTGGCCCTGTTTATCCAGCACAGGACTTAAGAGAATGCCTTGCTAAGCTTGATTTTATTGCAGCTGAGCATCCTACAGTGAATTCCTGGCGCCCATTGTTCAATATGCAAACATGTTGGCTTTGTTAAAGATCCTGGTAGATACTTCATTCACCTTCCTTCCCAATCCAATATTCTCTGGTTTTTGTTTGTTATTTCATAACCAGAAATTCTCTATGCAAAATCTCTATGCAAAATAACTAGCTTATTGCCCACTGAAGCAAAACTTCACGTTTGTGCATGCTGCCTTGCTTTATGCACATGTTGCCCCTTCAAGTCAATGTGCCCTCTTGGCTTATGTTTGACAATTCAACTGCTCTACTCGTTTTTCAAAACAAGAACAATATTAACCTCATTATTAACTCTATCCAGCTCTACCTGGGCCTTCATGCTTTGGCTCCCATAAGCCTGAACTTTTTCTTCTTTTTTTTTTGAGACAGAGTCTCACTCTGTTGCCCAGGCTGGAATACAGTGGTATGGTCTTGGCTCACTGAGACCTCTGCATCCCAGGTTCAAGCGATTCTCCTGCCTCAGCCTCCTGAGTAGCTGGGATTACAGGGAACCGCTACCACACTCAGCTAATTTTTGTATTTTTTTAGTAGACACGGGGGCTCACCACGTTGGCTAGGTTGGTCTCAAACTCCTGACCTCAGGTGATCCGCCCACCTCAGTCTCCCAAAGTGCTGGGATTACAGGCATGAGCTACCGCGCCCAGTCTCATGAACTTCTTTAATTTGCTTGCATTCCTATCAATGGTTCTGGACCAGCAGCATCAGCTCACCCAGGAATTTATTAGAAACACAAATTCTTGGGCTTCAACTTCAAATATACTGAATCAGACATATTAAAGGTAGGCCCCTCCAATTGTTTTAACAAACCCATCATGTAATTCTAATGCACTTTAACGAGTAACAACCCCTGATTTATTGGTGTACGTAAATATATAAGTTAAAATATATATACACATATAACTACCTAAATAATACATCACTAAAAAATTACATCCCCATAGCACTTTGGGAGGCCGAGGCGGTGGATCATTAGGTCAGGAGATCAAGACCATCCTGGCTACTACGGTGAAACCCTGTCTCTACTAAAAATACCAAAAATTAGCCAGGTATGGTGGTGCCTGTAGTCCCAGCTACTCGAGAGGCTGAGGTAGGAGAATGGCGTGAACCTGGGAGGCAGAGCTCGCAGTGAGCCAAGATCACGCCACTGCACTCCAACCTGGGTGACAGAGCGAGACTCCGTCTCAAAAAATAAATAAATAAATAAATAAATAAATAAATTAGACCCCCATTCAGATTGCAAGCTATTTTGGATAACAGGAAATATGATAAAATTTAACTAGTATTATTATTGTTTTTCTAAATCCCCTTAGCACATAGAACAGTGTTTTTCACAAATTTTATGCTCATTACACATATTTGGCTGAATGTCACACGTTTCTTTATCCCATCTTGACTCATTAATATTTATTTAAGCACCTTTGACCAAAGGGACACAAAGAAAATAAAGTAAGCATAGCACATTATCCTCATTAAGTATGTATTTGCAGCTCTGATTAAGGCTAGGAAGACTAAATTAGTTCTGCACACAAAGCTTGTTGTCATGGGGCTCCTCCAGGTTAGACTTCTATGACCCATCTCCTGGGGCTCCTATGTGCTTCTGTAACCACAAGGCTGCAATCAGACTGAATTATCTGCACCTCTCCAACAGCATCTCTAGGCTGTAACTTCTGCCCAAAAATGTCCTCTACTCACTATCTGCCAGGATATTTCCAATGTATCCTACAAGGCTTATCTTCAGGAAGCTTCTTGACCTCCAACATAGTAAGACACTCCTCTCTCGTGCTCCTGGGCTACCCTCTATTTACCCTGATCCTGGCACTTGCCACACTGCATTCTGAAATAATTTCCACCTGTCTGTCTGCTCCACTGCATTGTAAGGTCAGGGTTCTCACTGCTGTATTCCAGTGCTTATCACACGATTGGTGCTCAACATTTGTGGACTGGGAAAAATATAAGTGGGTAAAGTTTGGTATCAATGTAATTCAGTTTTCTATGTTTTAATTTCCTCAAATAATCACACATTAATATATTTTATGCTAATGACAAATTTAGTTCAGAATAAGAATGTAAATTTGTCTCTGCTGGTGGAAGGGGTCAGGGGACCCCTGAGGCTACTTCTGTACCCCTCCTAATATCTAGTGCACACTGACACCAATTTTTGTAAGAAGGTATACCAGTGATCTAGAAATAGAATGCCAGGCATGGGATGAGCATAAGCATATACTTTGCTGCATTTTCAAGTATCACCTGCAGACATAGGATCATTTGCATATGCCTGCTTCCCATCAGAGAAGCCTTCTTGAATGTCCACCAGATGAGCTCCCTTGAAAATACAGTTAATGACTAGTCACCATGCTCAACAGAGGAAGAGGTGATTTTCTAGTGATCGGTGTTTCCTAATCACCTACCAGAGTACTGGGGCAGGCAGAGGTGAAAATGAATGAACAAATACCTTTCGGTGATGATCTTCAGGCCAGTAAGCCCTCTTATCATCACTTAGGATGAGGAACAATTTGTTCAGAACACCACCAAACACTAGCAACTTGGTTTCCTACAAAAGGAAGACATTCCAGAAATAACTTCAGCATTTAGCACGGATTTCTGTTCTCCTTCACTACTCTGGCATGCTGTCTGACAGGACGTGGGACTGCAGAGAAGCCAACCTCACAGCAAAGTCATGCTTGCATTGGCCACAACTGTTTGTAAGCAGTGCCAGAAAATACGGTGTTGCTTAGCCCCGAGATTCTTCAGGAGCAGGTCACCCCTGTGAGAAGATCACCTTCCCATCCTGTGGGCAGCCACCTCTTCATGGCTTATTCCTGAAAGTCTGAAGACTCAAAATTTAATGTTTTTCTTCATTTATTCCTAAATAAAGATGTTCTCCTCATGTAAGAAACTGCTTATTTTGACGAAATCAGGAGAGATTTTATGCATATATTCATAAATAAATTAAATCTCTCTATGGTGATGAAGAAAAGTTAAAAATTTAAAGTGACATCTGTAGCAGCCCTCAGCACAGTTTCCCATCCATGAAAACTCAGAGAAAGAAGAAAACTCTCAACGCTGACAACCATGACGTGATGACAACCTTGTGTTTTGATCAAAGGTTTGCAAAAACATTGCTGACTACAGGGCAGGTGACGATTAATGGAGGAAAACCAATCCTGGAAACACTGGCTGATGGAGAGCTCACCAAAGGAAGGGGAGGATAGTTATTCCTCTCTGCCCATGCGCCTGCTGTCTCAGAGACCCAGGATCAGTACCAACCAGAAGTCTAAGAGCACAAGAATGAGGAATCATGGCACAAAAGGATGAGTGGTAAGTGTTTAAACCAGTTAAAACAAATATGTCTCTAAATAATCATTGCATATTTTCGAAAACAGTGCCATTTCTTTATGATGTAAGAAAATGCAATAATTACCTAGATCTGAAATCACGAAGACCAAACAGTAGAGTGAAGATAATGAGATAGTAAAAGGGTACAAAATTCTTTGTCTCAAATTGGACTAACTCAATAACGTGAACAAAGTCCATAAACAGATATTAAATTTAGTATTATATTAGATATTAGAATTTAGCATCATAATAAACATCTCAAATGGGGGGAAATGAATAGTTTTACATACTGTTTTAGAACCACTACCAAACCATTTATTATAAGTTAAAATGAAAGTCTTGCCTAACTGTGGCCCTAAGTTAATTTTAGATAGCTTAAAGATTTAAATATGAAGATGTTACTAGAGGAAAACAGAAATGTATGGTGTAAAGAAGAGCTTTCTGAGCATTATCCCAATGCAAAATCCAAGAAAGAAAAAATACAAATATGTAATCATGAGCTTGAGTTAACCGTTTTGTGCTTGCGCTTTCTCACTGTAAGATGGGGTATGATAAAATAACCTCTCATTAGGGTTGTCTGTGTGTCAGCGCATATGTGAATGCAGCTTATATGCATGAGTGCATGAGATAATACATGCAAAGTACCTAGCATAAGGCTGGGAACGTGGAAAACACTCAATGCATGTTAGTAAAGGAAAAAAAAAGGAGGAAACTGAATTTAACGTATTAACATAAACAGGTACTTACTCCATATCACTGGGGGCAAAGGGGAGAAACCAGCTTCCAAAGCAGTTGGGAGATCCGTTTTCTCTTAAAAAACTAAAATGACTCAGAAATTTACTATAATAATACCTTATTAAATAACTGATCATTTTTCACTCAATTTATTTAAAATATTATTCATATGGTGGTGGCTCATTTTCAGCATAGCTGCCTATGCAGTGGCATTTTAAAATGGCTTTATGTTGACTCTGGATGAGTTATTTGGGAAAAAACAGCTTTATTAAGAAATAATTTATCATAAATTTTACCCATATAAAGAATACAATGCAAATGTTTTTAGTACGTTTACAGAGTTGTGCGACCATCGCCATAAATAGTTTAGAACATTTTTGTCATTTCCAAAAGAAACCCTGCACTCATTAGTCTCCCCACTCTCGTCATCCATCTATTAATTTTTAATATAGTCCTTCCAGTAATATACTTGAGTTACAAACTTTATATTTATATGACTCAAATATAAATATTAAAATATATAAATATAATTTATATACATCTTTTATTTATATAAATAATATATAATATTTATATTATAGATTTCGTATTATAAAAGCATATGAGGATTCTGAGCAGATGGCAAAGTAGGAAGTACAGGAAATCTGCCTCCCCACCCAGACAACAATTACACTGGCAGAATCTGTCTGATGCAACTATTTTGGAACTCTGGAATCTACTGAAGGCTTGCAACTTCCAGGGGAAGGTGAGGATAGTAAATTGTAGTTAATTTTGGTCAATTTCACCTCTAAGCACAGTAGCAGGTACCTGTCCCCCACTCCCCAGCCCCACAGCGGGCAGTTGTGCGCGTTCCTAGAGTAATCTGAACACAACTTGCAGGAGATGGAGTAAAAGGACCCTGTCTTCCAAATGTCAAGGATCTGTGCTCCACTCCTATTACTTCTTCTTATCACAGAGGCACAGAAAAAGAGGCACTGATGTTCCACCTCCTCCCTATGTTGTCCCCCCTCCAGCTTATGCTGAAGTAACTTCCAAAGGATTGAAAGGCCAATGCCTTTTTCTTTTAACCTCTTTCATTATTTTCTCTTTTGGGAGGTAAACATTGAAGATTAGGACATTCAACTGCAACCATATATATGCGTACATTAGAAATTCAGAGCACATGTTCAAGAGAAGGTGCAGGCTCAGAAAATACCTGAGACGACCTTAAGTTTATACCTCAGGCTGACCCCTGGCACCAAGACAGCCAACAACAGTCAAAAAAACCAAAACCAAAACCAACCAAACCAAAAATAGCAAAACCTAAGGAAGGGAGAGAATCCAACTTACAGAATTACCATATTATTAAATGAAAATGTCCAATTTTCTACAAAAATCACAAGGCACACAAGAAAACAGAAAAGTAGGGCCCATTCAAAGGACAAATTAAAACAGAAACTGTCCCTGAAAAAGACCTGATGGCAAATCTTCTAGACAAAGACCTTAATTTAAAACAACTGTCTTAAAGATGCTGAGAAAAACTAAACGATGACATGGAAAAGTCAAGAAACAATTTATGAACAAAATGAAAACATCAGAAATAGAAACCTAAAAAGAAATAAAAAAAAAAAAAAGATATTCTGGAGCTGAAAAGTACAAGAACTGAAATTTAAAAATTTAAAAATTCACTAGAGGGATTCAAAGGCAGATTTGAGCAGGCAAAAAAAAGAACCAGTGAACTCGAAGCCAGGATAATGGAAATTATTAAGTCTGAGGAATAGAAAGAAAAAGACTGGCTGGGCATGGTGGCTCGCACCTGTAATCCCAGCACTTTGGGAAGCTGAGGGGGGTGGAACACAAGGTCAGGAATTTGAGACCAACCTGGCCAACATGGTAAAATCCCATCTCCACTAAAGATACAAAAAAAAAAAAAAAAAAAAAATTAACCAGGCATGGTGGCATGCACCTGTAATCTCAGCTACTTGGGAGGCTGAGGCAGGAGAATCACTTGAACCTGGGAGGTAGAGGTTGTGAGCCAAGATCGTGCCATTGCACTCCAGCCTGGGCAACAGGGCGTCTCAAAAAAAAAAAAAAAAAAAGAAGAAGAAGAAGAAGAAGAAGAGAAAAGACTGAAGAAAACTAAAGAGCTCTAAGGGACTTGTGGGATACCATCAAGTCAACCAACAATACACTGTGGTAGTCTTAGGAAAAAAGGGAAAAAGATAGAATATATGAAGAAATAATGGCCAAAAATCCCCCAAATTTGGTGAAAAACATGAATATAAACATCCAAGAAGCATGGAGATAGGATGAGCATGGAAGCAGGATGCACTCAAAAAGGCCCACACCAAGAAACAGTATAATAAACTGTTAAAAGACAGAGATAATTTTGAAAGCAGTAAGACATAAATAGTTACATACTAGGGATCCTCAATAAGATTATCAGCAGATTTCACATCAGGAACTCTGGAGGCCAGAAGGCAGTGGGCTGATACAGTCAATGTGAAAAAAGAAAAAAACCAGTCAACCAAAAGTTCTTATAAGGATACAGGAGAAAAAAACAAAATGTTTTTCCTCTGTTTAACCACTCACAATCAACACAACACAGAATACTTCATCTCTGACTACTAAATTGTGTGGAGATTTCTCTCTACCAGCAACCAATCAATTCTTCAGCAGACACTAAATGGGTATCCTTCAATTCCATTCCGATACTACCTACCCAGCAATAACGTCACATCCCACAGGTTGAGGCTTACTTAGTCCCACAAGACTGGCTCCCATATCAGATGCCAGTCGCCAGGTACTAGGTTGCCACATATACTTCTGACCGAGGGTTCATGATATGCTCCTTGGGTTTTGATTAATTTGCTAGAGTGGCCCACAAAACTCGGTACAAAAGATACGTATGAATAGCCAGATGGAAGAGATGTATAGGGTGAGGTAAGGGAGAAGGGGTACAGAACTTCCATGTCCTCTTTGGGCCAGCCAACCTCTAGGCATCTCCATGTGTTCAGCTATCCAGAAACTCCCTGAGACCATTCCTTTTGGACTTTTATGGAGATTTCATTATATAAGCATGACTGATTTAATCATTAGTCACTGGCGATCAACTCAACCTTTGGCCCTTCTCCCCTCCCCAGAGGCTGCAGGGTAGGACTTAAAGTCCCAACCTCCTGATGAAGACTTGGTCATTCAGGTGACCAGCCACCACCTGAAGCTATCTCAGACACCACCAGCAACTTGTCATCTCATTAACAAGCAAAAGACCCTCTTATTGCTCAGGAGATTCCAAGGATTTTAGGAGTTATATGCCAGGAAACAGGGACAATGACCAAATATATATTTCACAATATCACAATTCTATATCTGGCAAAACTGTCCTTTAAAAGTGAGGGAGAAAGATATTCCCAAATAAACAAAAGTTGAGGGAGTTTGTTCCGAATCAACAGACATGCCCTGCAAGAAATGCTAAAAGGAAAGCAGGTTGAAATGAAAGGACACTAGACAGTAACTTAAAGCCATATGAAGAAATAAATATCTCATTAAAGGTAGTAACATGGGCAATCATAAAAGCTAGTATTACTGTAACAATGATGCATAACTCAACTTTTTGTTTTCTATGGGACTTAAGAGTCTAATACAATTTTTTAAAAGCAATTATTAGTCTAAAAGCTAGTTTTATCATAACTTTGGTTGGTAACTCATTTTTCCTACATATTTAAGAGACCTCAAGTCAGGAGCCTGGCCAAAATGGTGAAACCCTTTTAGTCTCTACTAAAAATATAAAAATTAGCCAGGCATGGTGGCAGATGCCTGTAATCCCAGCTAGTCGGGAGGCTAAGGCAGGAGAATTGCTTGAACTCTGGAGGCGGAGGTTGCAGTGAGCCAAGACCGTGCCATCGCACTCGAGCCTGGGTGACAACAGTGCAACTCTCAAAAAACAACAAAAAAAAGTGTAATACAGAAGGAAGATATATATAACAATTATAAACATTTAAGTATCTAGTAACAGACCATCAAATATATGAAGCAAAAATTGATGGAACTGAAAAAAGAAATTGTTCTACAGTAATAGTGGGAGACTTCAATACCCCATTCTCAATAACCTACAGGAAACCCAGAGGGAAGATAAGTAAAGAAATAGAGAACTTGGACAAAACAATAAACCAACTAGATTTATACAGACTACTCTACCCAACAACAGAATTCACATTCTTTTCAAGCGCACATGGGAAAATTTACAACCTAGACATATACTAGACCTCAAAGTAAGCTTCAATAGATTTTAAAAGATAGATTACAAATTTTCTTCTCTTACTACAACCAGATGACACTAGAAATCAATAACAGAAGGAAATTGAAAATTCAAACATTTGTGGAAATTAAACAGCACACTCTTAAACAACCAATGAATCAAAAGAGAAATCACAAGGGCAATTAGAAAATAAATAGAGACAAATAAAAATAAAAATACAACATAACAAAACTTAGGGAATAAGCAAAAGCAGTGCTAAAGGGCAAATCTGTAGCCATATTTGCTTACAATAAACAACATGCAAGACCTTAAATCAACAACCTAATGTTACAATTTAAGGAACTTGAATGAGAAGAAAAATTAAACCCAAAGCTAATACAGGAAGGAAATAATATAGAGTAGAGGTAAATGAAATAAAGAATAAGAAAATAGTAGAGAAAATCAATAAAACCAAAAGCTGTTTCTTTGTAAAGATCAACAAATTGACAAACATTTAGCTAGAGGACATACACTTCCTAATTTCAAGACTTACTACAAATCCCCAGTAATCAAATCAGTGTGGTATTGCAAAATTATAGACATACGGACCCATGAAGTAGAATAAAGAATCCAAAAATAAACCCTCACATTTATGGTCAAATGATTTTAACAAGGTGCCATGACTATTCAATGAGGGGGGAGGGGGGGCAGGGCGGGGGCGGGAAATCATTTCAACAAATGATACTTGGAAAACTGGATATCTCCATGCAAAACAACAAAGTTGGGCCTTTATCTAACATATACAAAAATTAATTCAAAATGGATCAACCATCTAAACATAAAAACTAAAACTATAAAGCTCTTAGAAGAAAACAGGACAAAAGCTTCACCACACTGGATTTGGCAATGATTTCTTGGATATGACACTGAAAGCACAGACAATAAAAGAAAACAATCTGAGCACTTCTGAAAATTTTAAAAATTTGTATATCAAAAACCATTACCAACAGAGTAAAAAGGCAACCCACAGAATAAGAGAAAATATTTGCAAATTGCGTATCTGATAAGGGATTAATATCCAGAATACCCACAAAACTCCTGAAACTCAATAACAAAAAACAAACAATCCAATTCAAAAACAGGCAAAGGACTGGAGGAGACAGTTCTCCAAAGAAGATATACAAATGGCCAATAATCATATGAAAAGGTGCTCAACCTCACTAATCATTATGGAAATTAAATCAAAACTATAATGAGATAGCACCTCACAACCATTAGTATGGCTACTATTAAGAAAAAAAAAAACATAAAATAACAAGTGTTGGCAAGAATGTGGAGAAACTGGAACCCTCGTGCACTTGTGAAGATGTAAAATGGTACAGCTGCTATGGAAAACAGTATGGCAGCTCCTCAAAAAATTAAAAATAGAATTACCACATGATCCAGCAATTCTACTTCTGGATATATACTCAAAAGAACTGAAAGCAGGGTCCTAAAAAGATATTTGTAACCCCATGTTCACAGTGGTATTAATCTCAGTAGCTAAAATGTGGAAGCAACCAAAATGTCCATTCACAAATGAATGGATAAACAAAATATGCTCTATGCATACAATAGAATATTATTCAGACTTAAAAAGAATGGAAATTCTAACAGATGCTACAACATTAATGAACCCTAAGGACATTATATAAGTGAAATAAGTCAGTCACAAAAAAACTAATACCGTATGATTCCAATTATACGAGGTATCTAGAGTGGTCAAATTCATTGAGACAGAAAGCAGAATTGTAGTTTCCAGGGGCTGGAGGGTTGGGGGAAATGGGGAGTTATTGTTTAATGGATACAGAGTTTCAGTTCTGTGAGATGAAAAGAGTTCTGTGGATGGGTGGTGGTAAAGGTTGCACAACAATGTGAATGTACTTACTGCCACTGAACTGTACACTTAATCGTTAAGACGGCAAATTTTGTCATGTGCATTTTACCACAATAAAAAACATGGGGAAAAAGCTATAGAAAGCTTAATTAGGATTTTGAATGCAATGACAGTAATTTATAGAAGAATTTGAAGAGAACGGGAATCTTCATAACGTTGAGTCACCCAGGATCAGGCTGTATCTCTCCAGGTTAAGTTCTATTCCTTCAATAAAGTTTTTACTTTACCCCATGAAAAAGAAAAGTATATGTATGTGTGTATACACCATGCACATGCACCCACACAGACACACACATATACAAGTATATGAAACGTACTCATTCCTGAGTTCTGGAGTCATGTCAATATTTGGGCTGAAACCTGGATGCACTACTTACCAGCAGTGTCATCTTGGGAGGTCATTTAACTGCTCTGCTTCTCATCAGTAAAATAGAGCAAATAATACCTGCCTCACAGACTTGTGGTCAAGATTTTTAAAATGGGAAATCAGCACTAAATGCTAGTGCAGCTCCACAACACGTAAGGATTCAATCAAAATCATGTCATCATCAATGTCTCTGGATGGTAGAATTAGGGATGACTTTTATTTGATACTGGGCACAAACTGGTGCTTTCCAAACTCTCCACAGTGAACATGTGTTGCTTTCGTGATGAAATAAGACAACTAAACATTGTTTAAAGCCATCTAGAGTGATGGCTAAGTCAAGTGGAGGTGAGCAGGAAGCCAGGCTTCTTTAGCTAAAGAGTGCAGCCTCTCATCTTTCAGAGCGTTAATCCCTGTAGCTGCCAGCAGGCTTGGACCAGCCCTTGATGCTGACCTACAGATGTCTCAAGCTGTCCTGTTTCCTTGTGGAAAAAGACAATGCCTCGGCCCCACCATTGCCACACCACATGAAGGCAGCTGTCTGCCCATGTCAAGTCCTCCTGAGCTAGGCCTCAATGGCCCCCGCCTGCTGTCTGGGATCTGGTTGGCAGCACTGGCTGCTGTCTTAGGGGTAACATCATTCCAGCCAGGAGGTAAGCAGGGCATTTCTAAGTCAGCTGTCTCACATCCAGTATGGTCAAGACCATCAGCTTTTGAGTCAGTAAGACCAGGGTTCAAAACCAGGTTCTGTTAATCTCCAAAACCTCTAGGGCTCTGCTTCTCTTAACTACAAACTAAGGATGACAGCTACCTCTATGACTATAAAGAGATTAGCTCAAGGCCTGGCATGTCATAAGAAGGTAAGAGGACTTTAAAACATCATCATGCTTCTCGTTCAAGACATCTCCATGATAGACACAAGGAATATCATTTTAGACCAGTGAAAAACACTGACCCATTGAATCTTCCGTCAATTCCATTCAACACCTATGTGAGGACCTCCTGAGTGCCAGGCACAGCTGAAGGCACTTGGGATACATCAGTGAATAAAAGGGATGAGGACCTCTCCCTTCCTGGAACAGAGGGAGATGAATAATAATCAATACACATAGAAATAAATAGGCCGGGCGCAGTGGCTCACGCCTGTAATCCCAGCACTTTGGGAGGCTGAGGCAGGTGGATCACGAGGTCAAGAGATCGAGACCATCCTGGCCAACATGGTGAAACCTCATCTCTACTAAAAATACAAAAATTAGCTGGGTGTGGTGGTGCGTGCCTACAGTCCCAGCTACCCAGGAGGCTGAGGCAGGAGAATCGCTTGAACCCAGGAGGTGGAGGTTGCAGTGAGCCGAGATGGCGCCATTGCACTCCGGCCTGGCGACAGAGCAAGGCTCCGTCTCAAAAATATAAAATAAATAAATGAAGTATGTATAGAAATTGAATACACATAATGAATAAGTGTGCTAGAGGTGAAAAGTGCAAGAAAAAAAAGAAGAGGGCTGAGTGTGCAGAGGCAGAAGGCAAAGGCTGTCACGTCATTAATGTGAGTAGTCAAGCAGGCCTCACTGGAAAGGTGAGATTGGGCAAAGGCCAGAAGGAAGAATTATCTGGGACAAGCATCTGAGGCCTCAAGCAAGGGTGAGCCCACTGTGTGGGCTGAAGGAAGAGCAAGGACGCTGGAATGGCTTGAGCAGAGTGAGGAGGGGAAGCAGAGGAAGCGTCAGGGAAGAATGGGACCTTTATTCTGAGTCAAAGAAAGAGCTGGAGATTTCCGAGTGGAGAGAAACTTGATCTGAGTTAAATGTGATAATTAACAACATACTCAAAATCTACACATAGTCTTGCTCCCTTCAGTAAGGGCGTCCAAGGCATGACCAAATCCTCTCTCTTCTTGGACTCACTCCATTCTCTCCTCCATATGACCAAGACAAAACCTTAACCTGGCTCGTTCAACCTGTGGCTAAGCAAAGTTCTTGGCTAGAAAGCACTCTGAAAACACAAAGGGTGAAGGCTCCATGACAGCAATGATTGACAAACAGCAGTAAGGCCTCCCCAGTATCGAGAAAGGTCTTGGGGTTTCTCCTAAGTGTAAAAATAAAACTAATCCTCAATGTTCTGACCTTAATGGACCGAGAACCCTCACCTCACCCCACCTCCACCATTCTTTTCTGAAGAGAGACTATGTTCTGCTTCACAAAGATAGCCCAAGCCCAACACTGCACACCCTACTCAAGCACTGAGGCTGCCCCTGAGAACCAGCATTCTGGGCACAGGCAGTTCCTTACCAGCCATGACTCATTTTGTTGTCCTTTCACTCACAATCACATCTCATCACTAAAGTAAAAAGTAATCTTTAGAATTGATTCCTCCTATCATTACGCATTCCATGCATGCAACAAAATATCACACATACCCCATAAATATGAACAAATATGATGTACCAACAAAAAAAAACTACAAAGTAAAAATGAGTTTGAAAATGGAAAGGAAACAGTCATCTTTACTAACGAGGCTGAATCTCTTTGTTTAAACAACAATGATATGAAGAAGACGAGGTAGATCTGCGTGGGAAATGTATTTGAAGTGGAAAGGCCGCCATCCAGTCTTTTGCACAGGGAATCCGGCCTTCAGGAAACGTTGCCATCATGAACCCAAATGTTGTTTTGTAACTCCAGTTATGAAAAACAGACCAGCTTACAGAATCTGGACCCTGGCCCAATGACAGAAAAAAGAATTACAGTTCTCTAAAATAACAGAGCTAAATGACAGCCAGTCCTTTCTGAATCTGGAATGTCATTCCAGATGGAAAAGGAAAAAAAAAAAAAAGACTGCCAGGGGAAAGGAGTTCCATTCCAATACCTGAATATATGAGTAATCATGGTACTAAATATTTCTAAACTAGAGAAAGTGCACGGAGTGTCCGCAATTCCACAGAAACGCACTTGCCACCACATTTAGATAAATCTAAAGAAATGTTCTACAAGGCCCGATATTTAGGGCAACGGTTTGAACTAAACCTTTGTTTTATCATTTACAATTTCCTTTTAAACTAGGGTCATCCTTTGATGCACAATATAAAGGCATCAAAGATGAAGGGTTTCCTTATTATTTCTGATTTAATCACCAAATACATTTAGACTTCGTTCCGTTGTATATATATGAGCAAAACACCCAAGCATGGATCAAAACTGAAAGTAGGCACAGAGTGAGGAATACAGTTGAAGGCAACCTGGCAATTTTTTTTTAAATGTTTGAATTAACAACATGAGTGACACATGGCCAGCATCAAAAATTTTAAATAATGATTAGAAGATAAACGAAAAAACTAAAATTACCCCACATGTCACCATTCAGAAATATTTACTGTTGACTTTGGGAAATTATATTTTCCATCTTTGCTCATGTAAAGATTGCCAGTTCTTTTTTTTGTTTTTCCTTGATATGGAGTCTTGCTCTGACACCCAGGCTGGAGCACAGTGGCGTGATCTCGGCTCACTGCAAGCTCTGCCTCCTGGGTTGAGGCCATTCTCCTGCCTCAGCCTCCCAAGCAGCTGGAACTACAGGCGCCGACCATCACGCCCGGCTTTTTTTTTTTTTTTTTTTTTTTTTTTTGTATTTTTAGTAGAGACGGGGTTTCACAGTGTTAGGCAGGATGGTCTTGATCTCCTGACCTCATGATCCGCCCGCCTCAGCCTCCCAAAGGGCTGGGATTACAGGCGTGAACCACTGCACCTGGCAAGATTGCCAGTTCTTTATTTTCTTTTTCATTGAGGTGTATAATTCACCTTCTGTAAGATTTTCAAAATCATGTTATTGACATTTAATATATATGCACTCACATCTGTTTGTATCCTTACATTTTCTGGTATTTATAATGTGAGATAATCCTCAAGACCTCTTTTGTCCATCCTTTCCTCTCCTTCCTGTCGCCATCTGAGTCCCGCTGTATTGTCTGTCTCTGGGCAATTCCTAACCAGTCTCCTCTCCTCTTGTTTCACCTTCTCTAACCCACTCCCTATGCCACCCATTTTGTGGTCTTTCATTCATAAATCTCACTCACTCCTCACTGAACATTATTTCCTGGTCCCGCTGCACGTCTGCATGGCCTGAGGAAGGCCTGCCTGCCCGGCAGTGGCCCAGCAGGTCTAACCCCATCCCGCTGCTGCAATGCGCCACGCCTCTACAAATTCACACGGCTATTCTGTCTGTCCCACCTGCAAACTCAACTGTTCCTTCAAGTTTGTCTCTTCTTCTACTGCCTTCTTTGATGTCCCAAACTCAGACACCTTTGCAATACATTCACTTACTCTGTACGCACCCCCATGACAGTATCACATCAACATTTGCTTCAACACAGATCTCACCAGCCTGCAGCCCTTGAAAAGTAGGGATAGGTTCTTTTCAGGTTTGTATGGATAGCACTTTGCTAGGTATGTGGCATACCCCCAAAATTCAATAAACATCTGTTGAATACATTAATCTTTAAAACCACACTGCTTAGCAGAAAAAATGGAATGTTCGATATTAACTAAGCTATGGGACAAGCACATGGAGAAATGTGGCTCCTGTCAGTGTGCAGCTATCGAGCCAGAGGAGAATCAGGGCAAGCGGGGCCCAGTGCAGCCACGTGTGAGCTGGGAGAGGCTGCATCAGTCAGCCCTCTCCACAGACAGAACCAGGAGAATGGGAAATACACACATGCACAGAGATTTCAAAGAATGAGCCTACCCAATTATGGGGGCTGGCAAGGCCAAAATCCACAGCGCAAGCCTGCAGGGTGGAAACCTGGGGGCAGGAGCTGATGTTGCAGTCTTGAGGCACAATTTCCTTCTTTTCAGGGAAGCCTCCATTTTGCTCTTTAAGGCCTTTGAAATGATTGGATGAGGTTCACCCAAGCTAAAGAGGATAACTTCTTTTTCTTAAAGTCAGCAAATTATAGATGTTAACGACATCTACAACATACCTCCATGGTAACATCTAGATTCACATTCAAGTGAGTAAGTGGGTACTCTGGCCTAAATGAGTGTCTAGTGAATAACCGGGTACTCAGGCCTAGCCACGTTGACACAGAAAACTGACCATCCTGGAGGGGAAATCCAGAGAGAGTGGAAGGACAGGACAGAGGCCTCTCACTCACACTTGGACAGGCGGAGTGGGTATGATATCAGGTAAGGATCTCTGGAGGAAGTGCTACTAAAGCGAAGGTTTTGAGGCTAAAGAACAAGTTAAGTGGTATGGGAGCAGCTCGATGGCTGGGGCCAGAAGCAGGGGAGCAAGAAGCATGTGGGTACAGAAGAGAAGCCCAGGAGCCCAGACAGAGGGGGCACCCAAGACAGCAGCTGGGGCAGAGGCTGGTGATCAGAGCACTGAACACTGACTAAGCACTGACCACATGCCCGCCACTGTCCAGTGTGCTTCACGTGCATTTTCTCGTTAATCCTCACAATCGCCCCGTGATATGGATATCATTAACCACATGTGCTGATGAGAAACTGGTGTACAAAGTGGCCAATGAACTTTCCAAGGTCTCCCAGCTCCTAAGCAGAGAGGCAGGACCCCAACATAGGCATTCTAAGGTCTTCAGGCTATAGGACCAAGTAGAGCAGGGGTGTCCAATATTTTGGCTTCCCTCGGCAACACTGAAAGAAGAATTGTCTGGGGCCACACATAAAATACACTAACAACAGCTGATGAGCTAAAATTTTTTTAAAATCACAAAAAAAATCTCATCAGGTTTTAAAAAGTTTACAAATTTATCTTGGGTCACATTCAAACCCATCCTGGGCTGCATGGAGCCAGCAGGTTGCAGGCTGGACAAGCTCGAAGTAAAGGGCACAGATGAAGAAATTACTTTAGCTTTGGATAGAAAAAGGAAAGCAGAGCTAAAGACAGGTAGATAGAGAGGGGTGGGTGGCAGCAAAATGGGAATTCTACAGTCTGGTGGAGGTTTGGAGTAGCCACTGTGGAAAATGAGGCAAGAAAGGAAAGAATGGGGAATAGGGCCATAGGTTAGCACGGAGAACAAAGACTTCAGAGGCTGACAAGGCACAGGATATGACTACAGGTATCAGCTCTTCGCATGGGATTGAAGGTTACTGCAGTCACAGAGGGAAGGAACTGAGAAGACCTCCTCCCCGTGGGTTCTCAGTAGAGGGCAGGAGTTAAGGGAAAGAGGAAGTCCAGGTATGAGGATAGCCCACCAACCTCAGTTGTGGTATTTGGAGAAGTTAAATGAGTGTCAAAATAATTCACATACTTAGCTATACTCCTCTCCTCGCTGGTCTACTCCAGATAGAGTCTGTTAAAGACAGTGAACACAGGCGTCTGAGTAGAATATACAGCTCTGGCTTCAGAAGAAAAGAGAATCCCCAATTATGGCTATCCTTTGGCCAATCCAGTGGGATCATCTCAATTTTGTACATTTGCTACTGACTTTTTTTTTTTTTTTTTTTTTTTGAGACGGAGTCTCGCTCCAGGCTGGAGTGCAGTGGCCGGATCTCAGCTCACTGCAAGCTCCGCCTCCCGGGTTCACGCCATTCTCCTGCCTCAGCCTCCCGAGTAGCTGGGACTACAGGCGCCTGCCACCTCGCCTGGCTAGTTTTTTGTATTCTTTAGTAGAGACGGGGTTTCACCATGTTAACCAGGATGGTCTCGATCTCCTGACCTCGTGATCCGCCCGTCTCGGCCTCCCAAAGTGCTGGGATTACAGGCTTGAGCCACCGCGCCCGGCGCTACTGACTTTATTTCTGCGGATCGCAGAATGCAGTGAGGGGATGCCTCCAACAGAAAGCTGTCTCGTTTCCGTCTGTTCTGTGGCTCTGTGTAGCACGTGAACTGAGTCATCTAACTATTGTCTTTGTTGGCTAAGCTTAACCAAAAAGAAGTCCTCTGGATTTCAAAAATCATCATGAAATAAAGAGTTTGCCATTTAACAACTTCATTTTACTGAGTGATTTTTACAACTTCCCAGGTAAAGCTATTAGTCTTCAGAGTATAAATCCTGTGGCAGGCATCTACATGTTGCCTCTGGGCTCTTGAAAGACCTAAGGTGCTTTGGCTGAGAAAACAAAACAGCCGGAGGGGCTGCATGAAACACTGTTCTTGTAGAAACAGCACGGCACGTTCTTGACGAAGTGTTTATATTATTCAATAAAATAGCTAGAAATGAAAACATTTAGATTCATTGTTTCTTCTATCATTTTAGGAGATATGAAATTAATGTTAGATTTGCTTCTCTTGACAGCAGTCATGTTGCTTGGCAACCTTAAGTGTTTCTTGGGTTGAATTGCAAACAACTCAAGCAGCTACTCCTTTTTATTATTATTATTATACTTTATGTTCTAGGGTACATGTGCACAACATGCAGGTTTGTTACATATGTATACATGTGCCATGTTGGTGTGCTGCACCCATTAACTCGTCATTTACATTAGGTATATCTCCTAATGCTATCCCTCTCCCCTCCCCCCATCCCATAACAGGCCCAAAAGCCACAATTGACAAATGGGATCAAATTAAACCAAAGAGCAGCTACTCATTTTAAACCAATGAAGCTGCTCAAGAAGTTCAATGTGATGCCTATCACATACCCCATCACTCACACTGATGCAAGAGATTTATTTGTAAGATGCTACCACTATTGGAGGTAAACACCTACACCCCATTGGCCCTACAAGCTGTCCTATAGTTATCAAAGTGATATTTTAGCCCACTTGATTTAGTTTTCTATTTCTTTATTAACTATGAAATAATTGGCTGACATTGGACTTTTAAAATTTATTTTCTAACTGTGGTAAAATTCACGTAATTTTACTATTTTTAAGCGTAAACTTCAGTGGTACTAAGTACATTTACATTGTTGTGCAACAATTAAAACCATCCACCTCCAGAATCTTTGCATCTTCCCAAAGTGACACTCTATACCTGTTAAACAGTAACTTCCCATTCCTCCTTCTCTTTAGCCCCTGACAACCATCATTTTACTTTCTGTCTCTATGAATCTGACTACTCCAGATACCTCCTATTAGTGGAATCATGCAGTATTTGTCCTTTGTGTTTGGCTTATTTCACTCAGCACAATGTACTCAAGGTTCATCCATGTTGTAGCATGTGTCAGAATTTCTTTTCCTTTGAAGGCTGAATTGTCTTCTGCTGTATGGATAAATGACATTTTGTCTAACCATTCATCCATCAACGGATGCTTGGTCTGTTTCCACCTCTTGACTGTTGCAAATAATACAACTAGGAACATGTATACATAAATATCTCTTCACAAGCCTGCTTTTACATTTCTGGGGTATATATCCAGTAGTGGAATTGCTGGGTGACACAGTTATTCTAGTTTTAATTTTTTGAGGAATTGCCATCTTGTTTTCTATAGCGGGTACACCATTCTAGTCCAATCAGCAATGTATGAGGGTTCCAATGTCTCCACATCCTCACCAACACTTGTTATTTTCTGGGCTTTTAAAAAAAAATAGTAGCCAACTTAATGGCAACCAGATTTTATGTGCTTTATTTTTTCATATCTCTACTTCTTTAGGTATTATACTATATTGTAATAATTTACATTAAATTAAATTACGCTATGTTGTAATGATTTACATTAAATTAGAATATCAGTATCCTCCTCCGCTAATCTATGACCTGCAATGGAAAGAACCAAGTCTTCTTCATCTTAAATAGCCTCTAATTCAAACAGGCAACAACATGCCAAGTCCTAAAATAGAAGTTTCCTGAATATCTGTCCCATTCCTCACTACCAATGGAATAATGAGGCTTTGGGTAAGAGGTTCAGGGTAGACTGAGAAAAATCCTGAATGCCAAGCTAAGGTGTTTACCTTATTGACAAGGGAGAGAATTATTTGTCATTTTTGTAAAAGGATGACATAGTCAAATATTTGGCAATGGTGTGTTGATCTAAGCACCTAGAGTCACAGAGTCCACTTACCCGCACAGTACCCCCTGGAATGAGGGCAGCGGGTATCTGCAGGGGGATGGCAGCCTAGGGATTGAGGCGGGAGGCCTGAACACACTACCACCGTGTTCTGAGAACACTTGGGTTTTATCCTCTAAGGAGACTCCCAGTTTATCCAGGGCTCTCAATATATCATTCAGAAAAATATGTTTTTCAAGAGTGTGTGTGTGTGTGTGTGTGTGTGTGTGCATGCGTGCGTGCGTGCGTGTGTTTTGAGACAAGTCTCGCTCTGTCGCCCAGACTGGAGTACAATGGCATGATCTTGGCTCCTCCACTCCCAGGTGTAAGCAATTCTCCTGCCTCAGCCTCCTGAGTAGCTGGGATTACAGGCATGCGCCACCACGCCCAGCTAATTTTTGTATTTTTAGTAGAGACAAGGTTTCACCATGTTGGCCAGGGTGGTCTCAAACTCCTGACCTCAAGTGATCTGCTCATCTTGCCCTCCCAAAATGCTGGAATTATAGGAGTGAGCGACCGCACCCAGCCAAATGTTTGTGTTTTAAATATTAAAACAGAAATACCAATGTGGTAAGTTAACAAATGAAAATGAAATATAAATGAAAATTACATTCTCAGAGTGAGAAGAAAAAATTTAAATGAAAATTATAAATACAATGAATCACAGAGTATTTAAACTACCCATGAAAAATGAAAAAAAAAAATAAGTAGCTACTATAAACAGAAAACAATAATTTTGAAAAAACAACAGTGAAAGGAAGCAAAAGGGATAATATTTAGAGAAACTAAAACAAGTGCTGATTGTAAATGAATAAAACTTTCAAGTATTGACAGAATATTAATGCAAAACAGGAAGTTTTAAAAAAATCTGAAGCATAGAAACGTCAGGGATAAAGAAAAGGAAATATGCCAGAAATTTAAATTTTGCTCTTTACCATAGTTTTTACATTATTTCCAATTTTTAAACACTTTCTAGCACCTGGTATAGAACAGGCATGGAACTAGGTACTGGGGACAATATAGATAGTGGCTGATCATTAGAAATTGTCCACAAAAGCTACATTTTAAAAATTTTCTCCTCGAATGACATATTTTTGTGACAGAGTTTAAAAAGACTGAAGGAGAGAGCCACTGACACGGACAGGGATGTGAATTTATTTAAATAAAGTAGCATCATTTAGTCTTTTTTCTGTTTCTGATCAAGAAGGTAGAAATTTCAATTCCTATAAGAACCTCTAAAAGGTAATCAAATAGTCATAGGTGGTGACAGAACCCAGAGTGAGGGCTGATTTAGAGAGACAGTGACTTGGTCCCAGTGGAATGCTCTCCCCATCTGATATGGTTTGGCTGTATTCCCACCCAAATCTCATCTTGAATTGCAGTTCCCCTAATTTCCACATCATGGGAGGGACCCGGAGGGAGGTAACTGAATCATGGGGATGGTTATCCTCATGCTGTTCTCATGATAGTGGGTGAGTCCTCATGAGATCTGAAGGTCGTATAAGGGATTTTTCCCCCTTTACTCGGCACTTCTTGCTGCCGCCATGTGAAGGCGGCGATGATTGCTTTCCCTTCCGCCATAATTGTAAGTCTCCTGAGGCCTCCCCAGCCATGTGGAACTGTGAGTCAATTAAACCTCTTTCCTTTATAAACTACCCAGTCTTGGGTATTTCTTCATAGCAGCATGAGAACAGACTGATACAGCGTCATTTCCACCAACCCAAAGCCTCCTATCTTTCAGGGCCCAAGTGCAACCTAGCCCCTTCTCCCTCCTCAAAGCCTCAACTGCTTACCTGGGATATCAGACCCTTACTCAGGGGACTCAATCCAGGGGCTGTTTTTGCATCAATAAAGAGTACAACTTTCTGCTCAAGATTTAGTTATACAACAAGTATACCTACTTGTACTACACTTGATATCCTTTAGCCTACAAGGAACCTCAATTACATGTTTTTATCCTGACAATACAGCAAGAAGTGAGGTTTTTAGAAGTGAAAAAGTGGGCCAGGTGTGGTGGCTCACGCCTGTAATCCCAGCACATTGGGAGGTTGAGGCGGGCGGATCACCTGAGGTTGGAAGGTCAAGACCAACCTGACCAACATGGAGAAACCCTGTCTCTATTAAAAAACAAAAATACAAAATTAGCCAGGTGTGGAGGTGCATGCCTGTAACCCCAGCTACTCGGGAGGCTAAGGCAGGAGAATCGCTTAAAGCCGGGAGGCGGAGGTTGCAGTGAGCCAAGATCGCGCCATTGCACTCCAACAAGGGCAACAAGAGCAAAACTCCACCTCAAAAAAAAAAAAAGAAAAGAAGTGAAAAAGTGAGAGTGTGAGTGAACAGCAGAGCAGGGACTTGAACTCAGGCCTTCTCTCTGGAAGTTCTGTTATCTTTCCACAGCCTGGCATTAGCCAGAGAAAGCCTTGCATGGAACTCAATTTCATTATTATATATCTTTTTTAAATTCCCCATATCTATCTACATGACATTGCCTGTGCTCGCTCACTCTACCTCTTGCATATGTGTGTGTGTGTATTTCATTATATAAAATGAATTTGATATAGGGAAATAGGGAAGTCTTTTTTCTTAAGCAACATAAAGATAAGCTCTTTAATGCCCACATCTTCAACATCCATATTGGTTTCTGCCTTGTTACTCAAGTATCCAGCACAGAATAAAAGCAATAAAGCAATGGGCTCTTAATCAATATTTCTGTAATTATTTTTAGGATGAGAGCAATCAAAGACATTTTCAGGGATCCATGCCTAATGACATCCGTCGAGCTCATCCTAAGATAGTTTCCTTAGGGATAAATGAGATTTATTTCTTATAGCTGTCCCATAAAATGACTATATTGTTACCTCTAAAAAAGTAATAAGGACTTATGGGGAATTTTATGATCACTGAAATAACACTCCCCTGAGAAATTCAGGAAGATGGCAAAATTTCAAATGCTCTGACACTTTGTTAGGGGAGTGCTGTGGCATTTTGTTCCATGTATTGTCAATTTCAAAACATGACATGACTTATAAAAGTGGCTTTTATCATAATCTTTTCTGAACATAAGCACGTTCTGCTTTTTCTTGCTGTATCGATGATTTTATACAGCCTTCTTTCATCTTTTAATTTTTGTCAGAATGCTGTAGAGATTGTTTCAGCCCGACTTTGATCTCCACTGCAAGAATGAACTGAATTCAATAATAGAGGGAATTGCAATGCACATCGGACCCCAGGGGGATCAGCCCGTCCTTCAGTGGAGGGTTCCTGCCTCACTTCACACTGAAATTTAACTCCTTCTCCGGCCCCTGCTAACTACAGGTCAATTAGCCTTCAGTCCCTTTCTTTGTATTCTTCTCTTATTTTTAAGTGGTGATACATTTCCAAAAAAATTCTTTTTTCTTTTCTTACTTCATGCTCCATGTTTAGAAAATCTAAGCGAATAAACATTTTTTAAAGTCTCCAATAATCCCAACTATTAACATGAAAATAGAAAGTAATCTAGGAATTTATCTTTTATTATATATTTTAATATATAAGTATAAAAACAGTCTCATGCATAATACTGTCTTGATTTTTTCCATTTAAATAATCATGGATATTACGGATATTTGTGAAAATATATTTCACTATTACAACAAGAATGAAGGTGCATTGTTTTAAATACATCTGTTTATTTTCTCAAGGTAATTCCTTATGTGGAATTATTTGAAAGAAAGGTATTCATGATATGAATACCTTTAAGGTTTCTTTTTTAAATATTAGTAAAGTATCTTCCTTAAATATAACATCAATTTGTGATTCTGACCTCAGTGTATGAGACTGCCCAGTTTGCCACAGACTCACCAATACTCTATGTATTACTATCCTTTTCAAGCTTCATCAGTCTAATAATATTGTAGTTAATTTGTTTTATGATATCAATTGTAATGGCAAAAAATGTATCATAAGTTTGTTGGATATTGGTTTCGCTTTTCTTATGAATGTGCATTTATGGCCTATGCCCATTTTGCTAATTGAACATGACGTATTTTTATGTATTCTTTTTACTGATTTGTAAAGGTTCTTTACATATTCTTGTGATTGTTAATTTTGTGTCAAACTCACCGATCCACAGAATGCCCAGCTAGCTGATTAAACATGATTTCTAGGTGTGTCTGTGAGGGTGTTTCTGGAAGATATTAGCATTTAAATTGGTGGACCGAATAAAGCAGATGGCCTCTCCCAATGTGGATGGGCACCATCCAATCCTTTAAGCGCCTGAATGGGATAAAAAGGCTACAGGAGGTTGAATTTGCTCTCTTCCCTGACTACTTGAACTAGAACAGGGATCTTCTCCTGCCCTCAGTACTCCTGGTGCTCAGGTCTTCAGAATCAGACTGGAATCTTTCCCTGCAAATTTTAGTTGACTTTTTACCTGAAGAACATAATCAGATAATTTATATATACCAAACTTATAATGCTTAACGAACTAAAGTTTTTAAGTTACTAAATTTCACAAAAGAGATATTTTCAAAATATCACATAAAATAATATATGAAAACTTTTTGTCATATATGCTTTCAAACTTAAAATTCCTAATAGTAGATCTCTAATTGCTTTCCACTATTTACTAAGCCATTTATCATTTTTTTTTTTATGCAGTGCCCACAAGGTCCAGCACCAAAAGAAACTATATGAAAGCAATATAATCTTACCACTATTTAGATTGTTAAAATTAGTTTTGGGGAATTTATTCCTCAGTTAATCTGGCCCGATGTATATCTATGTACTGAGATTCAGGATTTTATCCTATCAGCACTACCATAAGAGTTTAGATTTCCTTAAATGAGAAAAATATATGTGTATGTTTTAGATATATAGCTCTGGAATTATGAATTTCTATTGACAATACTAAATACATAGGTAACATATCTTGTATGTCCTCCAATTGTGATCAGAGAAAAACGTACAAGAAATATTAAGAGCCTTTTCTTTAGAGTTTCTGAATAAAAACGTGAGAAGCAGCAAACTTGTGTTCTGGGGTGCTAAAGCATCCTGCAAATCTTCAGCTCTGGAGTCACAGGACCAGACAACTGGGATCCATGAAAGCATCCCAGGACTCACCGTCCACTCCCTCACTTCACAGGAAGGACACTGTCACCCACAGGGATCAGGTGATTTGCCCAAGGTGACAGCGCAAGTCAGTGTCTAGAAGCCCAGTCTCCTACAGTCCTGGTCACTGTCCTGCCCAGCATGCTGCCTCTCTTGAGTCTTTGGGAAGGAATACAAGGCCGTGCCAATTTCTGTGCTCAACACACAAACACTCACACTTACCCCCACTGCTCTCCAGGGATCGCTCACGCAGAACCTCAGCCAGTACCGACATGCTGCTAACAGACTCCCACAAACGTGGGGCAGCTGAACTCAGCTTCCCATGAGCACTCAGCAGAGGGAAGATCATAGGACACTGAGAGTCTAGTTGGCTGCCAATTTATTAATATGTTGTAGGACTTCAACAATGGAACATCATCCTCAGACTCAAGCTACACATGGATGCCTCCTCCAATAAGCCATGGTGCCACATTAGGTGCCTCTCACCGTGGTGTGCATCACGGGATGAGGACATCGGAGTGTCCATCACTAACCTCACCCTGGGAGGGTGATAAGAGTCATCTCACCTCTCCTGGCATCCGTCTCCTCCTCTGTGGAATGTCTGTGGTCACCTGGATAATATCTAGGGTGCCAGTATCACTATTCTAGGCTTCTGTGATGGTAAACAAGGGTTTGGGAAGAAGGAAGCTAGTGATGACCATGAAGAGAGTCTGAGAGATACACAGGACTCTCTCAAGGCAACGTATATTTCCTGGATGAGTAACCAGGCTCCAGGCAGAGAACACGTCTTTTCCTTAATTGTAATAAAAACCAGGGAGATGTGGTCTATTTTTCACGCACCTTCGGAGCCACTGTTGCACACAAAATAATAGCACCTGCTTGAAACAGTAGCAGCTCTTTGACCTCCAGCCTAATTAGCAGGTTTCTCCAGTGAAACCATCGTGACAGGGTCTGCCCTGGCTCATTTCCTTCATTAACAAACCTTCCAAGAGGCAACAGAAGTCTCCTGTGTCAGCACCAACCTTAGAGGCACACCTTGCAGCTGACAGGGCCCGAGGTGTGGTGGCATTTTTCATTTTCTAATCAAAGGGGTCGGAGTAAATGGGTGTTGGCAGTTGACAGCTGCAGCTGTCTAATGTGTCAACTCCTTGCCATACACATTTTCTAATAAATCGTGCTGGAAAAAGAATTCACCCCTCAGCTTTCTGTCACAACAGCTGTGGTGGGAGATCCTTGGGTGGCCACTTTCCTGTCACACTTATCTGTGCAAGAGGTGGGGAGTATGTGCATGTAGACACACTTACATCCGTACATTAACACTCATGCACAGGAATGGCATGGAGGAGCCCTGCATTACTGTGGTCGTGTTTTTAATACTCAACCCTGAAAACCGAAGAGAGTGAGTGGGGAGGGGCACCAGCATCTGCTAATACTTAACACGAGCATGGAAGCCACTAAAAGATGTGCAGGAGGGCAGCTCTTGGAGCTGCCGGTGGCCCTCTGTCCTCATGCACAGGTGATAAGAATGACAGGGGTCCAGGGCCTGGTCAGGCCAGGGCAGGGCGTGCTAACTGGAAGTCCGCGTGGGTCACAGCAGGCAGGGAGACACAAAATGTTGTGGCTGCAGCATCCAGAGAAACCCACTCATCTTAACCTCACACCCAAGCTGAGGGGGCTATCAAGAAAGGAAAGGATTGTAAAATAGCTCATTCTTTGCTCACAGAACCTCAGCACACAAAAAGAGAACCAAGTACTCAAACTAGAGAAAGTATCATGGACACAGTAAAGAAATACTCCCAGAAAAGGGGTAGGACATGAGTTAATCTTTCAGAACTTCTTGGAAGAAGTAACTCTACCTAGCAATGCTGGGAAGAAACACTATACTTGCAGTCAACTTGAAATTAGTACAGCAGTCTCCCTTTATCCATGGTTTTAGTTACCCAGGGCCAACTGTAGTCCAAAAATATTCAGTGAAAAATTTAAATAACAATTTATAAGTTTTCAATTGCACGCCATTCTGAGTAGCAACATGAAATCTCACGCTGCTCTGCTTAGTCCCATCCAGGACGGGAATCATCCCTCGGTCTGGGAGATTCACTCTGTAAACCCTGCCTACCCTGAGTCACTTAGTAGCCATCTCAGTGATCAGACGGACTGTGGTGGTGTCTCAGTGCCTGTGTTCAAGGAACACTTATTTTACTTAAGAATGGCCCCAAAGTGCAAGAAGAGTGATGGACTGGCATATTATTACAATTATCTATTATTGTTCTTAATCTCTTACTGTGTCTAATTTACAAATCAAACCTGATCCTAGGTATGTATGTATAGGAAAAAACATGGTATATGTATCCTTTGGTACCATTGAAGGTTTCAGACATCCACTGGAGGTCTTAGAACTCATCCTTAGGAATGGATAAGGAAGAACTGATGTACATAAGAGAACTATAGACTAAGGCCCCTGATATAAAAAAGCGAAATCTCAAGGTCTTGGCTACATTGAGAGAAAGTTCTCACCAGTTCCTTAGGAAGGAAGAACTAGACAAAACCTACCACACATAATCTAAATTTATTGCATATATTTAGGGTAAAAATAATACATAGTAAATACATCTAATTCTATCTTATGGATTTAGTTATTCTCAATATATCCCTGTTGTCTTCAAAAAGTTCTGACTTGCTTGACAGATATCTGAATGGAACCCCACACAGCCCCTAGCACAACAGAGAAGATGGGGCCTAGGGGCCAGGCATGGAAGTAGATTTATGGAAGCTGGCTCATATTTTATTTACGTCTCAGTGTGCTCCAAGTTAAAACAGCACATTATTCACAGATATCTACATACCAACACAGTAAAGACTCAGCAACAATCCTATAATGCCTGGTTGGTCTGGTTGATATCATGCCTGTTATGGCCCCACCACCATTAAGTAGAATAAACACATGCATTGTGTAATTCAGCTTAACATGTATAAGACTTCTTTTTAAAGAATCAATTGAACACTGAGTATCACTGAGTTCAAATGCCTCCTTTTACTGATGAAGAACCTGAGGCCCAAATGAGTAAATTAGCTTGCCTAAGGCCACCCAGCCAGTTAGTTTTAAGAGCTGAAGGTAGGGCCCAGTGGTCCTGGCTACCAGTCCACCTCTCCTTCCCTAGGTTTCATTACCTTGTGAAGCTAAAGGAAATCAATAAATTACATTTTCATATGTAATTATGAACAATTTATTAGATACAAAGATATGTTATCTTTAATGCTTACAATCTTTACAATATTTAAATCAATTATCTTTTCTTATGATTTTTTGACAAGATGAACTAAGTCTAAAGGAAACAGAGAAAGAACAATGCCTAGTCTTTAGTGACTCTGGTTATTGGTTACTCCGGAATATGTGGCTGGCTGACATGCAGCCTGGTCAAAATCACCCTTACAACTAGCCAGAAAGGAGCCTTCAGATGCCAATGCCAAATTCACACATTCACATAGGACTCCTTGATATTCAAACTCCAGTTGGGGAAGCTATTTTATTGACATCACCAAAGGAGGTAAAACTGTCTCACAAATGTACGACCTGCACATATTCAACCATGTAAGAACATTCAACAGAATGCATCAGCTTAGCATCGAAAAGTTACCACATTCACCTAGTCTAGTCTGTTAGCTGACTAGACATATTCATGGCAGTTATTGTATTAATAGGATCTAGACATTCTTAATCACAATGTCTGCAATATTTCATTTTAGTGGTACCTGCTAGCAGATAAAAAAATCTACATTTCACTTCATTTATCCTGTACATTTCTCTCACATCTTGTAATACCTTCTATTCAGATGGCTCTGGCTCAAGAATGAGCAATGCAGGTGCCTGCAGTAATTTAATAGCTCTGTCATCTGCATGACAAATTCATGGGGGTAAGATGTGTATGCCACAGAAACAAAGTTACCTTTTTATCTAAGCACCCACTTAAACAAGTTTTCTGTTTAAACAGTATTTCAGAAGTAATCTGGCATTGCCTTTAATTGAAAATACAAATTTCCACAATTTCTACACCTTAAGAGATCCCAAGAACCACCTCAAGCTGAGGTGTTAGCTCTGACTCTCATTGCATCCCTGCCTGGGGAGGGCAGGGCAAGCGAGCAGCTGGACAGGAGGACTTCAAGAAAACCAGGAAGAGGACAATAGAGTACCAATGGCTCCTTGTTCCCTTCTCAGTTAGTCCCCACCACGACCATCTTACTATCTGCACCTCAAGCCCCTCACTTCCCTTCCTTACTTCCTCCTCCATCTTTCCTTTCACTTAATGTATTTCTCTCCCCCTCCTACTCTTCTGTCTGTCCAACTTTACCTACCTAGAGTGAAACTATTATATTTATACACTATGAAGGTATCTTGAACAAAATGTCAAATTACGTCTGCTCTGCTGTTCTTATACATAAGGATATGGCTCTGATCACAATAGATGATTTATTCCATCTTCTATGAACTAGTCTTCTGATCAATGGTATGAACTTGTAAAATAAGCAATCAGCTCCCTGGTTACTGGATCTTTCTCCTCAGAGCATAAGCATTCTTATGTGCTTAAAAAAAAAAAAAAAAAAAAAAGCAAACACAAAACAAACAAACTTCTCCTGCTACGGTTCTTTCCCTTTTCCTCACCACACTTCTCAACAGTAGTAGACACTCTCCACCTTTACCTTCCTTACCCCCTTGTAACCCGATTTCTGCCTTCATACATTTTGTTAAAAACTTACTTCAAAGCTACCAGTAACATCTTTTCTTTTTTCCTTTTTTAGACAGAGTCTCGCTCTGTTGCTAGGCTGGAGTGCAGTGGCATGATCTCAGCTCACTGCAACTTCCGCCTCCCGGGTTCAAGCCATTCTCCTGCCTCAGCCTCCCGAGTAGCTGAGACTACAGGTGAGCGCCACCACGCCTGGCTAATTTTTGTACTTTTAGTAGAGACGGGGTTTCACTGTGTTGGCCAAAATGGTCTCGATCTCTTGACCTTATGATCCGCCCACCTCGGCCTCCCAAAGTGCTGGGATTACAGGTGTGAGCCACCGCGCCCAGCTACCAGTGACATCTTAGTCACAGTCTGCAGATCCATTCTCCTCAATATCGAAACATCTCAGCACCACAGCACAGATGGTTTGACCAGCCATCTCTTTCCAGGAACCTCTCTCCCTCAGCTTTGGTGATGCTGACACGCCTCCTCCTCACTGACCAAGCCTTCTCCAGCTGTCTCCCATCTCCCACCCCTGCAACCCAGATAGATACTCCCTGCACAATGTGTCAGCTTCCCTCTTCCCGTTTCATTCTGCATGCACTCCCTCAATGATGTCAGTCACGATTCCAAACATCACTTATTTTCCATGGCTACTCTCCTTATTTTCAGCCCCAATCTGCTGGAGGTAGTTATAGGAATGGATGTATGCTGCTGCGGATGTAGTTACAGGATGGATGTCTGCTGGATGTAGTTATAGGAATGCTTCTCAACATGACCAAACCCAAACTCATCAAAGCCCCATCAATAAAACTCATCAAAGCCCCTGTACAATCCTGTACACAGTGTGAAATGGCACCTTCTGACTCGATCATTCCTATTGTAACCCCCTAGTTCAGGTTTCCATTAACTCTCTCCTGCTAACTGCTGCCTGTTACAGGAGCCCAAATAACCTTCTGATATAACCATATAAATTATTTTCTTTTTCCTTGCAAAAAAAAAAAAAAAAAAAAAGGAGAAATTATCAATCTCTTCACTCTGTCTACTGCCTTCAGAAAAATACCACAAGGGTTTTTACGAACCTTCCCAGAAGACGGCCTACACATGTTACAACAATGCAAGAAAGCACGTACTGTTGGCAAAGTTCCCATGAGAAGCAAGATTCATCTAGAAGCTATGTTTGTTTGTTTGTCGATATTCTCACACTGCCACAGTCTCAAGTGAAATTAGAGTTGTGACAAAATGTGACCTCTGACCTAGAGTTTCTGCTAAGATAAAAGCAATAAAATGTATGAAAATGTTTCCTCCTCTTCCTTTCCACCTCCTTGCATCTCCTCATCTTTGTTCTGGTACCGGACTAATAATCCAAGATGCTCGGCATTAGAGAGAGGGCTAGAGCAAGAAAATAACTTCCAAGCATCTCATAGCTCTGCATTTTACAGAAAAAAGCAAGGCAGTAAAACCTTTGCACTGTTCTCTGTTATTGTTCTAAAATTTGTATCTTATTAAGACAATGAAAAAAATAACAAAAGTGAACTCTGGCCCAGAGGGAAAGCATCATTAATTTTGGCGGAACCAAGATGCCGCACGCCCAGTTTCCCTTCTCCAAATTACTTTATTCACCACTATCATATTAATTTTCCTTGAACACAATTCTATTATTCCTCACTTAAGACCATAAATGGTTTCATTTTTTTTAACAGAATAAAGTCACAGAATGCCAGCTCTTGAGGGCCCAAATTGGTCAATTCATTTAATACAATCCCTCTGAACTTCATGATAAAAATCTGAGTCCAGTAAGGTTAACTGACTTTCCCAAAGACGATTCCATTATTGAAAATGCTGGGGTTTATGCATATTACACATGCTAATATGTCATATTTCTTATCTAAAATATGATTTCCATAGCTCCCAGTATCTTTTCTTCATTAAACATATTGAATGGGCTAGAACATCCTAGAATATGGCACTTACAAACTTTATAAACCTCTAGAGAAACAATATGATTTCTAAGTTAGATCCAGATATCTGAGTTAAGGTGGACAAACTAGGAGTTACTGAAGCAATAAGAAAATATTTTCACTTATTAAAGGCAATGCTCAAAAATACTCAGAAAAAAGTGTTCTCCTTTGTAAATGTGTGGGAAGGAAGCAAAGAAAACAGGAAAGAGAACTGAATGTGTGGGAATAATTGGGAAAATTAACAGCAAGATTCAGTAAAAATGATTCTATTTTTTTCTCATAAAGAATACTTTAAATTTCATAATTACAGATTCCAGGGAACTAGATACTGAAATCCATCAGTGACATTTGTTTGACTTCCGCATTTCCAGAGGAAATCAGAAGCTTATTTTAGTTTTTGTTCTCACTCTTCTCTTTTTCACCCACCCAAATTGGGTTGAGATGTTTGACAAAGTAAGCCCTAATACAATGGAAATTAGGCTCTAGCAAAATGAGAAGCTGTGCAAAGCCCTTTAAGTACTGTGAATCAAATGTTCCCATTCTTCCAACAGACATTGAAAAGGCACAGAAATAAAATCAGATCCAACTCTCACTTTCTATTTTGAGCAGAGGTTTTAAATGCCATCAGCTTAGATTAATGTATTAGTCACCTTGCATAAGTATGTTTCATTTACAGGGAAGCCAAGTGAATATATTCACTCAAATGGTAATGTGCTAAAGGCATGGCATAGCCTTTTTAAATAAAGAAATCAAAACATGATTTTCGTTGTCTATATTTTGTCAATGTCCAAACCACCACAAGTGTACAACTCAGAAGAAAGAGATTGCCATGAAAATCATCAACCTCCACTTTCATGTCTCAGAAATGATGCTTTTTAGCTTAACACTCACTCAGAAGGCTATTCACCATACATGTGCGAGGTGATCATAAAAATTCAGAACCAGAATATATGTCGTGTGCCTGACTCAGATGTCAGCAGAAGCATTTTCTTTCCTCCATGAGAGATACATTAATCTATCATGGTCATCTTCCAACTGAGCTGCTGAATCCTCACGCACATGGCCAATGGATGGAAATGCCCACAGAAACATTATTATTATTGGGCAAAGCCCTTTTCTAAGTACTTTGCAGATATTAATTCCATCTGATGCTCCCATCGACCCTATTGATGGCTTAACTTATTTTAATCATTATTAATATTATTATTATTTTGCAATGAGGAAACAGAGGCACAGAAAAATTAAGTAACTTGCGCAAAGTCACGAAGCTAGCAAACAGCAGAGGTGAGATGTGAGCCCAGGCAGTGTATCTCCGGAGTCTGCATTCTTCACCACTACTGTATCATCCCTTCAGTATGGGGATGTATTGGCTAAAGGGTTCAAAGTTTCAGGTATTCAGGAGGAGTAAGTTCTGGAGCTCTAATAAACAGCATAAGGTTGATCATTAATAACACTTTATTATGTACTTGAAATTTGCAAAGAAGGTAGATCTTAAATGTTCTCACCACACATACACACACATATACACAGAAGAGGTAACTATGTGAGGTAATGGATATGCTAATTAACTTGATTGTAGTAATCATTTCACAATGCATATGTATATCGAAACATCATAATGTCAATATACACAATCTCTGTTATAATTCAAAAAGGTTAGAAGAAAAAAAAGGTTGTCTAAGAGCCTTCTAGGGACCACTAAATGTAAAAATAAAATAAAACAAAAAAGAAATAAAAACGAATACAGAGAGAAGGTGGAGTTTAACCTTCTACGGAAATGTTCAAACATACACAGCAAGTCAAGGAGTACAATGAATCTTCATGGTTCCATCACCCAGCTTCAAATATTTTCAAATATTTGTCAATCTTTTTTCACCTATCTTCTCCCACCTCTAGTTTTTTTTTTCCCCCCTTTGGTGGAGTATTCTATAGCAAATTCAGAAGGTTGTCAATTACCTAAAACCAATGTGGAAGAATTCCATCTGAAGACATAATGCAGTAGTGCTGAGCCAGCCTGGAGAGGACCTGCAGGGCCTGAGGTCTTTCTTCACCTCACTCAGGGTGCACGGATACTTCCCCCTTCCTGTGCCTCCTCCCTCCCCTGCCCACCACATGCTGTGTGGTCTTCAATCACAGCCTTGCTAACATTTCCCTGCGTCATGGCTTTATGTGCATAACCCTGTGTCCCCACTCCCTGCAAGGGTTAGTGAGGACTCACCCTTGTCCAGGTCATGGCAGCCCCGGTGCTGAGCTTATGCTTACCACATAGAATACACTAAAAGAATGTAGGATCAGGAAACGGAAAGCAGATAATCTAATCTTCAGAAAACAAGCCAGCCAAGAAAACTGAAGCAGTTCAACTAGACATTATGTGTACTACAAATAAAAATGTTTCCCAAACCTTCAGTTTATCTTATAAGCAGAAATGGCCAACATCCTTAAAAATAAAACAAAACATGCTTGCAATCTAATCCTATCTCTGGGTGGAAATCATTGTCTGAGTGTTTCTGAAGAGAATGAACAGTTTGATAAGAGTAATATCAAACAGGCAATGGCTTCTCTGAAGTCTGACCTCACAAGCCACCTTCGGCTGCTTTTTCCATGAATAAAAAATGACTCTCTCTTTGCCGATGAACATGAGATGGGTTAATGGCTGTTTCCGTAAGAGTTATTAATAACATTTCTTGTCAACCCTGATCTTATTTAAAAGGCATGTCAGACGTAGAAAATCAAATGTGTTATGTATGTAAATGTGTTTTATAGTATTCATCAGTGTACACCCTAAAGTTAACATTGCAAAAAGCTTTCATATTAACCCTCATTTTCATTGATTAGACTTCCAAAAGGCTAGCAATTTTCCACTTCAGATTATTATCGCCAGAACCCAAATCCTATTCAATAATTAAAAGAACATGTACTTATTTTAAATATTAAAACAAGAAATAAAACTCTAGAATTTAATGAGAATATCTATACTTGATCTTAGCCAAAAGGCCGAGAATTGACTAATGAGAATATCTAACCTCGTCAAATCAAGACATCTAAGTTTGGAAATTCTGAAATTCTCTCAGGAATAGCCTCAAAAGTAGGGTTTTAGCCCAATTATTTAAAAACAAGTATATGCAAGGAGATATAAAGGTTACTGGACACTTGTGAGACTACTAAGTCAGTCTGTATGATGTTTATCTCTGAATATATTTAGAGTTCAAAGAGTTTTCTACTCTTTGACTTACGTAAATTATCTCTATGTATACCACAGTCAATAAAAATGACATTTTAGAGGTCCTCAAAAACTGTGAGAGCTATAATTATGAGCTTCATCAACTATCAAAATCCAAGAATAAAGTAAAAATATGTTCCCAATACAAAATACTCTCAAAGATACTTAAGTCAAAAATCTCTTTTTCCATGCCCTTACATAAGAGAAAAAGTTTCTATTGGGAGAGAACTTCCCTTAAAATTCTACTATTGTAAAGGACAGTGTCCTTTAGTGTGAGAGATACTAAAATTATTAAGAGGCATAGCCCCTACCTGCTAAGAGCTTATAGTCTGTAGGGGAGAGAGGACATAAAAACAAATAACTACAAGAGCTAGTAGGTAATAAAAGTGATACAAGTCAAGAGCCCTAGGGGTTTCCAGGAACAAAAAAATCACATTGAGGGATTTTTAGAGGAAGTAAAAATTGAAATGTATCTAAAAGTGATAGAATCTGCAGAGAGAGATGGCAGGTGGTGGGGGTAGGGATAGAAAGCTGGGGGAGGTGTATTCCAGAGATGAATGGTTTAAATCAAAACCAAAAGGCAGGAAAGCACAAAGCCCTCATTAAAAAACGTGAGCAACACATTTTTGTTACTCACATTTCGCTAGTTGGGAGTATATGTCAGGATGGTACGCAGGAAAGGTAGGAGGGCCAGGTCATGGAGGACCTGAAGTCTGACAGGTGAAGCAGGCATAGGGGCACCATGCAGCAATCGAAACAGGGTCAAAGGGAAAATTACCAAGGACCATGTACTTTGTGGATTAGAAAGCCAAGGTATGCCAGGAATAGCTCAGGTGAGCACTACCACAGTTTTAACACAGATGAGGAGAGAGAAGAATGAGGATGGGGTAAGTGCCAGAGAAAAAGAATTTACCAGAAATGATGAGTGAGCAGAAAATACGGCAAAAAGCAGGCATGACATGGCCAAGTGCAGTGGCTCACACCTGCAATCCCAGCACTTTGGGAGCCCGAGGTGGGTGGATCACGAGGTCAGGAGTTCAAGACCAGCCTGGCCAAGATGGTGAAACCCTGTCTCTACTAAAAATACAAAAATTAGCTGGGTGTGGTGGCATACGCCTGTAATCCCAAATACTCGGGAGACTGAGGCAGAGAACTGCTTAACCCGGGAGGCAGAGGCTGCAGTGAGACAAGATCGTGCCACTGCACTCCAGGCAACAGAGCAAGACTCTGTCTCCTCCCCACCCCGCCCCCCCCAAAAAAGCAGGCATGACATAATGCTGATTTTGAAATTCCCAGTCTGGGTTGCCAGGAGATCACAGATATCATTAAAAGACAGAGCAACTTCCAGAGAAGGTTTTGGGTTGTACTAAAAAATGAATTTGTTTTCTGAAAAAGTGTCCAGTTTGCGGTGAGTTGATACCCAGTTAGAGATACTTGATGGCTCATTTGAAATGCAGGTGAGTAGTTCTAGAGGGACATCAGAGCTAGAGATATAGACATGAGCACTGTGTCCAAACTGCTAAGGGCTGAAACTGTAGATCAGATGACAAGGTGAAGATTAGAGAGACCTGAACAGACACATTGTGAGAATAAATCTTGGGGAGCTCAAACATGTGGGCTCAGCACCCAGGAGACAAACAGCGCCACGATGAAGTGGCAGGCTACACTGGGAATGGCAGCTTCTCAGATTCAGGAAGTTTTCTGAATGCTCCAACAGCACCGCTCCCCTACCAAAGATCTCCTAGAGTTCATTCCACCTTCCAAAAGGCGGTCTGGCTTATGATCCCTTCTGAGAAACGACCTGACATCCTCATCAGAAATTAACCCTCCACTTCATGCCACTTTGCAGGCTCTGAAAACATACATCCTTTGCCAGGATTATTTATGCGAACGTCAGCCTCTCTGCCCACCTCCCCAGCTGTAGCTCTACTTCCCTATCATCTGAATACTTCTGTACGGCAGAAGAAAAAAAAAAAAAGGAGAAAAACTTCTAATTTTTATTTTTTACTTGTTTTTTCAAATTCTTTGCCCCATAATTTCTGTTCTTAGGTTATGCCATGGAGAACACACAGCAGTATGGCAGTATTTGAAAAGAGAGGAAGAGAAATGGTAAAGGAAAGCTGCAAATATCACATTCTCCATGTACTTCTCTGATAGATATTTTCTGTTTCTTGGGCACCCAGTAAATGAAGTGCTATTCAGAATACATGATGACATAGGATTTTCCACATAAATTATTCTATCCTTGGGTGATACGATCTATTTTCATTAATGATTAATTTATGAAACCTATGTCACCCTATTTTCCCTCCGCACATGTTCCCAAAGGTTTTGACTTTAAGTCACATCTGCCTACCCACTGGGAAAATCAAGTCTATCCCTAATTACTGATTAATGTGATAACCAAGTACAGGTTGAGTACCCCTTATCCAAAATTCCTGGAACCAGAATTGTTTTGAATTTTGGGATTTTTCAGATCTTGGAATATTTTTATTATACCAGTTGAGCATCTCAAACCCCAAAATCCAAAATCCAAAATGTTCCAATGACTATTTCCCTTGGGCATTGTGTCAACATTCAAAATAATTTTGAAGCATTTTGAATTTCAGATTTTCTGATTTGGGATGCACAACCTGTATACATGAGGCAATAGTATGTTTCCAACTCTAAATTCTACAGCACAGTCATTATTTTTATCAATAAGTTTCTATCACCTAAACTATATTTGGGATTTTTTTTCATCTCTGGACATTATAAAAGAACTAAGGAGCCACACCTTGGGTCAGACCTATGATGTTAAGCTTATGCTTAAGTTCTAAGGTAGAAAATTACATTCCCTCCTTCAATGTAAATATGTTTTTGAAAAGCTATGGGTCACTAATTTAATTTGTAGTTTTATTCGAGGCTCAAAATGGGCCAACCTCATAATGTTCACATGACGAATTGGTAAGGGAATGAAGGGCATGCTATCCTGGGGCTCTCCTGGGGGCACGATACACATGCAGGTGCTGTGTGAGTCCACAGGAACTGTGGCTACTCGCTGAAGATTACAAGGAGACAACCTGAACTCGTAGCGAGCGCTTCCCAATGAGAGCCTCAGAGGTGGCTTCTGCGTAGAGCGGAACCCTCTCTCGCACTTGAGCGTCCCGCAGGGGCTGGCTGACAACCTGGGAAGCCTGAGGGGCCTCTCAAGCCAGCTCTGACTCTATGATTTGCTTTACTAAAAGAAAGAAAATATATTCAAAGCATGCACATATCTTCCCTGTATATGGCAGCTTTCAGAAGGAAACAGAGTAGGAAGAACACCAGCCCAGGACCCAGGGCAGGTCAACCTGATCTGTTTGCTCAGCTATAAAATGGGTGGTAAACTGGATGGCAAGACACCTTCAAGTTCTGAGGACCTATGCACGTAATTCATTTCCCTGTGCCTGTCTCGTCTGCCAGAACCTTGTGGAAAAGGTAAAAAGACATAGACGGGCACCGGACTTAGAAAGCCTCTGCTCAGTGGGGTTGGGCTAATGGCCTGAAGCCTGAGCCCAGGGTAGATGGGGACTCCATATGGAACAGCTGAGACCCCAAATGGCCCTGCCATCTCATGTCCAGGGGGATGCATGGGGCTCCGATTTCCACATTCATCATCACTTGCCCCTCAGGACCCAGGGAAACAGCAAGGAAGAGTCCCAGGAGAGCCAGGCTAGCCTAGGAAACACTCATGAATTCACAATGAGTCACTTAAAAGTGTCCCAGTATAGCATGCCACAGTCAGTGTGGACATTGTTTAGACTGTTAATATGCACAAGCACCTACAAATACGAATTACACATTTGCAAATACCATACGCACCACATAACGATGCTTCAGTCAACAACAGAACACATACACGACAGTAGTCCTGTAAGATTATAAATAAGCTGAAAAGTTCCTATTGCCTAGTGGTGTCTTAGCCATTGTAATGTCACAGCATAGCACATTACTCATGTCTGTGGTGTTGCTGGTATAAACCAGGCCTCCAGGATAGCCCTGGTTTATCATATAAAGGTGTATGATGATGTCCTAGACCTTCATATTCACTCACCACTCCTTCTCTGACTCACCCAGAGCACCTTCCACTCCTGCAAGCTTCATTCATGCTTAAGTGCCCTATACAGGAACACCATGATTTTTAGTTTTTAAACCATAGTTTTACTGTCCTTTTTCTATGTTTAGATGTTGTTACATACACCAATACTCGCTAATGTGTTATAATTGCCTACAGTATTTAGTACAGTAAATGCTCTCCAGGTTTGTAGCCTAGGGGCCAAGGCTATACCATATCACCTAGGTGTATAGTAGGCTATCTCATCTAGGTTTGTGGAAGAACGTTCTATGATGTTTGCACCATTAGGACACTGCCTAACAACATATTTCTCAGAACATATCCCCATCATTAAGCAATGTGTGACTATAGATCCTCACCATGCTCGTGTTTCAGATTTTGAAACATCTACTCTGCATGACATAATCCCTAATTACAGCAGTATTCCTTTAATGAATCCTATGTGAAAATAGTGTCTGCAAAAAGACCAGCTTTCCAAGAAGAAAAAAAGGGACCAATTCTGATACCACATTGGCTGTTTCCATGAGCTGAACCAGCAAAGCTTTCCACACATCATCTCTGCAAACACAAGAAAGAACAGAGAATGAACAAGCTTGGAGAAGAAAGCTTTGTTGGATAGATATATACCATGTGAGAAGTTGATCTAAGGACTTTCAGCTCTCTCAAGAGCTTCATATTTTGTTTATTCCCTGTCATCAAAGCACCATCTCTTCACTAAAGCATAGAAACAAAATGTTTCTTGACATTACACCTAATAACAAGTATAGGTATGATGATTTAGTAGTACTTAAGACAATTCAAATTCATGGGAGGTTTTTCTGTGATTTATTGGTGAAGTAAAAATTACATACATAGTAGGTAGCTGATAATTAAAAATCGATTCTAACATATGTCTCTTAAAATAGAAAACAATTCTGGATAGACATTCATATAAAAATGTCACTTTTAATATGAAGTCTTTAAACTGGGAGTTATTTTCTCTAGCACATACAGCTCTTATCCCCTGGGTGTTCAGGGGTCCCTCTCTAGTATCCTTTGAAGCAGAGGTGAGAAGAAATGCCCTAAGCACACCTGCAATTATTCTGTCCACACCTGTCAGCTCTCGGTCAGCAAAAGCTGCTGTTATGTGGACATGGCTCATCTCCCCTTGAGGTGAATTTTTTTTAAGACATCAAAATCTAACTCCTTTGTTTGAAAGATATATATCATATGATAAGTTTTTCCTTCATACTACTTTCTCTAAAAGAGAAACATGTCATCGGGTATTTTATTAATAAAAATCATGATAAATAGTTGCTCCTGTATTTTAAAATCATCAGACTGCTACTATGCACATGCATTTCTAAAAACATGAATTACGCATTTGCAAACAGTTTTTTATTACATTCATGTTTCAGATTTTGAGACCACTTACTGTGTAATGATGTAATCACTAATTACAGTGATATTCCTTAAATGTATCCTGTGTGAAAGCAGGCCTGAGCTACAGCACCTTCAGAAAATACCCTTAGAAACTGCTTACAAACACATCAAGACAAAGGGAAATGTAATGTATTACTTTTAGAAATAACTAGGTAGTAGACCAAAATTTAGAACTATGCAAATGTTCCACACATCATCTCTGTAAACTCAAGAAAGAACAGAGAATAAACAAGCTTGGACAAGAAACTGACAAAATAATAAATCAATTGATCGCTCTCTCTCTCTTTCATACTATTCCAGTTTGATTCAACTTCTACAACTCCTTCAAAACAACTCTCTACATGGAAACCTCTAAGACTTTCCTGGGCCTCTGGCAAGGTCTTGAAAACATCTTAGATGTCATGGTTTCCCATCCAATAAAATTGACTTTGAAGTGGAGACTGAGATGGGGTTTGGTCATCAAAGGCACAGTTGAATGGGAAACCTCCAGATCTTCCTCAGGGACAGCAGCTATTGTAACGTGCTCTGCAGGTTATTAATTCAAACTTTAAAATGCAGTCTACAGTACCAGTCTCAGGAAACGGGCCTCCAACAGCATCATCTCGGCTAATGGGGACCTTCCTGGGCATGGACTTAAAGAAGCTTGGCAGTGTTTTGCTACTTTTAACATTATTTATTTAACTTTCAGAAATCCAGTCAAGTGCTCTGGCAGTGTGAAGGCATTACTGGTAATCACAGGTAACTAAATGATTCTTTCAACTAATATTAAATATCTAGTATGTTTCATGACAGCACAATGTAGTAATACCTTTCTTGGATCTTTCTGTGATTTCTTACCTAGAATCTGCAAAGCAAAGGGCTGCTGGAATCTGTCTCTGGATAAGTCATTTTCTATATCATAAGAGGAGGTTACAATCTTTTTTTCCCGGCACACTAATTCCCCATAACTGATGGTGTAAATGGGCTATTTTTCTTCAGTAGATGAATAACACAACAATGGGAAGCTAAGGGAGGTGATCGGAATTCTTAAACAATCATGCAAAGAAAATGACACACAGTTACACAGGCGCACTGGTTTTAATTCAGTGCAGGTACCCCACCCTGCCCCATCCCACTTACGGGTGGCCGGCCGGCCCTGCTCTGGCTGTGCACTGTCCCCGGACTGGGTGCTGGAGACTGAGGAGACGCTGGAGCTCCGAACAAAGCCAAACGCCGCCAGCTTGGCTGCTGGGAGACGTGAGTATCCAGGAGGACGGAGACCAGATTTCAGGAGACTGGATTTTGCAGCATTTGAACTGGAAGCTTTCTTTAAATCTGCTAAAATGAACCCAAATAAAATACAAAAATTATTCTCAGTTCATAATGAGTTAAAGAATTCCACAGATTGTGAATTCAAACCCAGCTCTATCATAAACAGACTAAAATTAATCTTGCAAGGTTTGATTCAACACATCTAAAATGGACCTTGGAAGAGAAAGGCCCCTTATATTGTGGGTCAGGTGCCTCAGAGAACTCGGAGAGGAGGTGGTGCAGCCCCGGCCTGGACAAGTTTACCATCTACTTAGGCAGATGAATTGAGGAAGACAAATAACTCTATCTTAAGGCCATAAGAAAAGGTATCAAGTGCTTAAGACAATGAGTGAAAGTGAATAGTTATTGTTGCAAGTTACCCCAGATTTGTGAAATTGAGATACGCCTTAAATTTTGACATACAGTGGGCAAAGAACCACTGTGGTGAATGTTCACTAGTAATTTTAAGCAGTTTGTAATAAGTCTTATGAAAAACATGTACAAAGAATCATCTAACCATCTGTTGGCTGCAGGAATGAGGAGGAGACAGTGTAGACTGTGGAACAAGCCAGGCTGGAATATCAGCTGTCCCAATGACGAGCTGTGTAATCTCAAGCCCTTGTCCTAACACTTAGAGCCACAGTTTCCTTTCATGTAAAGATTGGGAATAATAACACTAACTTTGCAAATCTAGTATAAATATGACTGCTTATACCACAAGAACTTGATATGTGCTCAAACTGATGTTAGATTTCTTTTCTCCTTTTCCCACTATCTGTTATGTCAGTCCAGACTTCAGAATTAGTTCCCAGATATGTGCAAAGTCAGCTTGTTTTGAAATAATAAGGCATCAAGTTATAAATCTAGCATCTCAGCATCCCCATACTCTAAGTCTGAGCCAGGCTCCCGCAATAGCAACTGCGATGATTACAACAACACTACGAGAAGGCTCTCAGCATCAGAGAGAATCAGAATATTGTCAATATACACATGCTCCTTAATAGGAAATCTAAAAGGCCCAAGCTTCCTCATGTGCTGTAGTGCTGTATAACTGTCCTCACTGATTCCTTTAACAACTGTCACCAGCAGGGCTATTTACCATGAGTGCCTATATACTGATCATTCAGTAGCATTCTTATGCCAGTCAACTCTTCATTATCCAGTGAAATATTTACCAGGTTTCAGAGTAAACAAGGATTTAGATTAAATGACCCATTTGAAAAAAAAATTCCATGTCTATAAATCCATGAAGAAACCACATATTAGAAAGCATCTATGTGTGGGAAGACGGAGAACGGCAATAGATGATACACTGGGTCGAAATGGCACATAGAAAAGGACCTCTTCCTCTGCCAGCAGCTCCCCCAAAAGTGAGGCTATGGAGAGCCGTGTGTCCAGATAAAGGCAGAAGCTGCACAGCTGTGGGTTCCTGATGCCTGAATCAGGACTAGGATGGGGAGGAACCGAGTGAGCGCAAAAGGAAAAAAAAGCAAGGAGCTGGGGCTGCAAATCTTCCCGACTCAGGCCTGTCCTAGTGCTTGGGACAAGCACAAAAACAAAAAACAAAACCCCAACTATGAAAAAGAAGAAACAACACACTAGCAAGTGGTAACGGCCCATTTGTATCAGCAATTTATGCCGCGTTTAATGACTCCACATTGTTGTTCGCACATTATTTTGAATACTTTTAGTTCAGGTCCCCAGAACAGTGAAAATATCCCTATATATCAGATACCATGTCCACAGTGAATTTACGCCAAATTGATTTTGGATGATGTCTGTAGAACAGGAAAAGAGTTGCTAAACAGCAGATGTAATTTCAACAATAAGTATGCTCTAAATCCATTACATTTTGATACTATTTTAAGTCATCTATAACCTTTCTAACCTAGTTAATCAATAATTATGCAAAATCAAATGAAGAGAATATGAACAAAATAATTTTTCTGAAAAACAAACTATATTTTGGAAGAAAAGTTAAACTCAGAATTTTTAAGAGTACCTAGGCATGCAGTAAACATTTAATACTTAGTCAAGAATGAAAACTAAGTTTGTTAAATCATTACATAAGACAAGTCACTGAATATGTTCAAAACGAAATTTATCTTATTCGACACTTACTTATATTCCATTATTACTGATTTCATCAGTAGAAAAGCAGCAGTGGAACACACAGTGAGGGGGAGGACAAGCAGCACAGGATCCCAAGTACACAGGAAACCAGTCTCTAAATTGTTTTCCAGGTTTCCCTTTCCCATAGTCCAGATCTTTATTTTAATAAAGACACATATGGGCTGTGTGTTTGTGTGTGTGTGTGTGTGTGCATGCGCACGCATGCGTGCACATGCTTGTGTGTGTGTGTGTGTGTTTAGATGACTTGCAAAGTATACTCTGCCCCCAACTCTCTGTGAATACAATTTTTGTAAATTTAATGGTACCTGTATCATACACTGAGTTACTCTATAATGGTCTTTCCTTCCAGCAGATTAATCTCATGAATATCATACATGCCTTCAGGCTTTGCAGAACCAAGTCTTATTCTTTTTATATCACCAGCTCCTAGCACAATGGTTTCCACAATGTATTTGATAAATATTTATTTGAAGTTTACGTTAGCCAAGATTGTACCACATAAATTTAGCCCACAGTATAAGTCAAATATCTCTACTAGTCTCTGCATGAGAGTTAGTCTGGAGTAGAGCTCAAAAGTCTGCTCTTTAAACAATCACCTCAGTGATTCTGATTCAGGCGGTCCCTGGATCTTTGAAAACTTCAACAGAATATGCCAACTCACCCTATGAGATAACTGCATTCAGCTGTTCTGACTGAATGTATCTTAATTTAATCTTAGTTTCTCGTAAGAGGGACATATTTATAAAAATATATAGTCCTTACTATTTCTCAAACTAGTCCAGTGTTATGGACTGAATGTCTGTCTCCCGCCATCCCCAAAATCACAGGTTTAAATCCTAACTTCCAATGTGATGGTATTTAGAGGTGAGGCCTTTAGGAGATAATTAGGTTATAAGAATGGAGCCCTTGTGGATGGGATTAGTGCCCAAGTGCCCATATGAAAGAAGCTGGAGAGCTAGCTCCTTCTGTTTCCACCATGTGAAGATATAATGAGAAGATGGTGGTCTGCAACCCTGATCTCAGACTTTCAGCCATAAGAACTGTGGGATATACATTCCTGTTTTTATACACTACCCTGTCTATGGTACTTTGTTATAGCAGTGGGAACGGACAAGGACATTTAGCATGTCAGAGGAATATATGTTTCCAAGTATTTAGTGTACTTGGACTATTCAAGAATATAGACTTTGACAGAAATACAAATGTTACAAGTGCATAATAAGCCTTCAATACACAAATGAGAGCTATAAATATTACAGGAAAGCTGAGGTGGCACATAAAAAAGACAACTTTCAGAATGGTGACATGAGGTTTTCCATGGACATGCTTCCCAGTGAAACAAACATAACGGGTAAAATAACATTTAAAATAACAACCACCATTTACAGTTTCCAGAAATTGTTCTATGAACATGTAGCACATAAACAAACATTTGTATAAGAAACTCTACTAAATCCAGTAAGAACAGTGACAGTCAGTGGCACTTGAACCACAATCCACTCTCTTCCTCCCCTACTATCATCACAATATAATGAAAGCTCTACTCTGGATGGGTGTGGCCAAAAGGATGGGTTTCCTCTCCTAGAGTCAAGGACTATAGTATCTCCCTGGGATGGGCAGGCCACCACCATTTCTCACTCCAACCCCACCCCCAGCTCCATGTTGTAGACGCTGAATTACATGAGAGAGTGGTCAAAATGTCAGGGAACCTTCCTTCACTTGGCCCAAACATATAAGACAGAGGTACTACCCCAGGCACAGCAGGCCAAACAATACTGGGGCCCCAATCACCATTTCCCTAGAAGTTCAACACTAGAGAGAAAAAGGGAGAAGACTAGAAGCTACTGCCTCTACCTTGCACCTCACTTATAAACCAGGAGTGTCAATCCAAGAGAAGCAGTCCACTGTCCCCAACCCCAGCTTCAGAATGGTGCCTGAGAGATTCTGCGCAAGCATAGAGGTAGGCAATAGGAACAGAAATCTCCAGAGTCCTCTGCAAAGGAATTAACTTTATTTGGAACAAACTGTGGGGGAAGTTCAGGCCTAACAGCAATCTCAAAAACAATAAAGACTTTTTATGGTAAGCAATTAGGAGGAGGCTGGTAGCTCCATGAAGCAAAATAATAAACTGTAGACAAGGTAGTTTATTAGAGAGAGCCAAGGAAATAACTGAAAAGAGCTATCCAGGGGTCAGAACTAACCTCAAAGAGTGGCTTTAAAAACTACCCTTGAAAAGGAGCTTGAATTTAACTGGATCAGACTATGGAATAATGTGTGCCCCAGGACACTGTAGAAAATTATGGAGCAATCAGTCAGTAATTAGTGGAACCTGACAGCTGAATGTGATACCGAAGGGAGGAAGACAATGTAACACAGATCAGGGAAAGACAGCCCTGGTAAAACATTGTCAGTGTGACTGTGTACATGCCCAAGGCTATGCCTTCTGTGGAGTGACATTAGTGAATTCACAATGCAAGGGAAATAGGCTTCACTATAGTAGATCAACCAAGTTGTTAAACAAATAAATAAGCAAACAACAAGCCCCAGAGAGGAAGAGAGGTAATTAGTAGTCAAGGATGCTACAATAATTATCTAAAAGTTACATTACAACAAAAATAAGATGAGACACACAAAAGAAAAAAATGCAGGAAAGGTTGATTCAGGTACGAGAAAAAAACAGGCAACAGAAACTGCCTATGAAAAGACCCAGCAGTTAAAAACTTCAAAAGAGCTATTATAAATATAACAAAATAACTAAGGAAATTATGCTTAAAGAAGTAAAGGAGCTATGATGACAATATTTCATCAAATAGAAAATAACAATAAAGAGAAATTATAAAAACCAAATGGCAAGTTTGGTGTTAAAAAGCAAAATAAATAAAATGAAAGATTAACTGAAGGGCCTCTACAACAGATTTGAAGTGGCAGAAAAAAAAAATCAGCGAACTTGAAGATAGATCAATACATATCACACAATCCAAGGAACACAGTGGAAAGACATGAAGAAAAATAAGCAGAGCCTCAGAGAGATGTGGAACATCATTAAGTGCAACAACATACAGAGAATGGATGTTTCAGAAGGAAAAAAGAGAGATAGGAGCAGAAAAAAGATTTAAATAGTCCAAATCTTTCAAAATTTATTTAAATGATTAATGTTTACATCCAAAGCTCAAGGAAACCCAAATAAGGTAAATGTAAAGAGATCCACACCTAGATACACCATAGTAAGAAGTGTAGAAAGATAAAGAGAAAATCTTGAAAGCAGGAAGAAAAGAATGACTCATCATGTACAAGTAAACCAATCGCTTAACAGTTGATGTCTTATCAGAAACAACGGAGGCTTTAAGGCAGTGAGACGACTAATTGCTGGAGGAGAAAAACAACTGTCAACCCAGAATCTTATTTCCAGCAAAACTATCTTTCAAAACATTAAGCTAAAATAAAGACACTGTCAGATAAACAAAAACTTGGAGATTTGTTGCTTATAGACCCACCTGATGAGAAATACTAAAGGAAGTCCTTCAGGCTGAAAGCGAGGGATATCAGATGATAAATCCACACAAAAAAAGCAAAGGGTACTGGTAAAAATAATTATGTATATTTCTTCTCATAATTGACTTAAAATGCAATTGTATAAAACAATAGGCATATAACTGTATTATTAGGCCTATAATACATTGAAACACACTATTTAACATTAACAGCATAAAGGAGGTGGTGGGGGCAAAGCTGTATTATGGAAATGACACCATATGGAAACTCAAATTCACAGAAAGAAATGAAGAACATCCAAAATGGTAAATAAAAAGGTTAACACAACAAATTACAAAAATATATTTTGCTCTCCTTTATCCTCTGCTTCTTTAAAAGATATAAAATTATATAAAGTAATAACCAAAAAATATCTTTCATTGGGTTTGTAACATACATAGATGTAATACATATAAGAATAACAGCACAAAAAAGGGAGAAGAGGGAATAGAGGTTTACAGGAGTAACATTTCTGTATCTTACTGAAGTTAGTATAAAACTTAAGTAGGACTCCAGTAAGTTGAGATGTATATGGTGAGTCCTATAGCAAACAATAAGAAAATAACACAAAAAATATAGTGGAAAAAAATACCAAAGGAATTAACATGCTATGCTAGAAAATATCCACTTAATGCAAAATAAACACCAATGAGGAGCAGATAATAAAAAAAAAAAGACATGAGACATACAGAAAACAAAAAGTCAAATGGCACATGAATATATAACCATATTAATAACAGCATTCAATGAGGACTTATTAAACAATCCAATCATAAAGCAGAGATTGTCAGACTGAATTTTTTTAATGATTCATGCTGTCTATAGGAGACACCTTAGGTTCAAATACACAAATAGGTTAAACATTAAAGGAAGTAAAAACACAGGCCATGCAGAAAGCAACCATCAGAAAGCTGAGGTGATTGTCGTCCTATCAGATAAAGTAGGTCTTAAAAGAAGAGATGAAGAGGGATAGTTCATAATGATAAAAAGGTCAATGCATTAGGAAGATACAATTATTATAAATGTATATGCACCTAACAACAGATACCCAAATTACCTCAAGCAAAAATGAATAGAATTGGGAGGAGAAATAAACAATTCAAAATAATAGTTGGAGACTTCAATATCTCACTTTTAATAATAGAACAACGAGGCAGAAGATAAGGAAATAGAAGATCTGAACACTACAAAGCAACTAAACCTAACAGACTTCTATAAAACATTCCACCCAAGAGAAGCATAATACATATTTTTCTCAAGTGCACATAGAATATTCTCCAAGATAAACTATATCTTAGGCCATAAAACAAGCATTAATAAATTAAAAAGGATTGAAATGATACAAAGTATGTTCTGTGGTCATAACAGAATGAAATTAAAAATCAGTAACAAGGAAATCTGGGGAATTCTCAAATATCTGGGGAATTCACACATAAATAACCACTGGGTCAACGATAAAATTGAAAGGGGAATTAGAAAATACTAAGATGAATAAAAATGAATGACATACCAAGGCTTATGGGAAGCTGCTAAAGCAATGCTTAAAAGGAAAATTATAATTGTAAATGCCTACATTAAAAAACAAAAAAGAGGCTGGGCGCAGTGGCTCATGCCTGTAATCCCAGCACTTTGGGAGGCCGAGGCAAGAGGATCACGAGGTCAGGAGATTGAGACCAGCCTGGCCAACATGGTGAAACCCCATCTCTACTAAAAATACAAAACTTAGCTGGGCATGGTGGCGTGTGCCTGTAATCCCTGCTACTCGGGACGCTGAGGCAAAAGAATCACTTGAACTAGAGAGCTGGAGGTTGCAGTGAGCTGAGATCCTGCCACTGCACTCCAGCCTGGCAACAGAGCAAGACTCCATCTCAAAAAAAAAAAAGAAAAGAAAAAGAAAAAAGATGTCAATTCAATATTTTTGACTTTAAAACGCTGAAGAAAGAAGAGCAAACTAAACTTAAACCAAAAAGAAGAAAGGAAATAGTAAAGATTACAAGTGAAAATAAATAAAACAAGAGAAATAAAGCGAGAAAAGCCAATGAAAACAAAATCTTAGTTTTTTGAATTATCAAGAGATTTGACAAACCTTTAGCTGAGCCAGCCAATAAAAACAGAAGGCTCAAATTACTAAAACTAGGAATGAAAGAGGGAACATCACCACTTATTTTGCAGGATCCTATGGGAATGTTGTACTATGAACAACTGCATCTCAACAAATTAGACAACCTGGTGAAACGGACAAATTCCACAGAAACACAAACTATAAAAGCTGAATCAAGAAGAAACTGAAAATCTGAATGTACACTAAAACAGAGATTGAATTAGAAATTTAAAATAATTCCCACAAAGAAAAACCCAGGCACAGATGTCATTAGCGAATTATATCAAACATTTAAAGAAGAATTAATACTAATTCTTCACAAATTACAACCCCCACCCAAAAAGAGAAGAGAAGAGGAGGGAATATTTCTAAATTTATTCCATGAGTCCAGTATAACCTTGATACTAAAACCAGATAAAGATATCTCAAGAAAACTATACATCAGTAACTCTTATAGATCCAAAATCCTCACCAAAATACTGCACACTGAAGCTGGCAACATATAAAAAATATTATATACCATGATCAAGTGATATTTATGCTAGGAACGCAAGACTGGTTTTACATATGTAATTAATCCATGTACTATACCATATTAACAGAAGAAAAACCATATGATCTTAATTAATTCAGATAAACCACATGATAAAAACATTTAAACTAGTAATTAAAGAAAATATATTCAATCTTATAAGGGCTTATTGGAAAAACCCACAGCTAATACAGTAAAAGACTGAATTCTTCCCCTCTAAGATCAAAAACAAGAAAAGGATGTTTGCTCTCACAACTTCTATTCAACATTGTATGGAAGGTGCTAGCTAGAGAAATTAGGCAAGAAAATAAAATCAGAGACGTGCAGTTTGGAAATAAAAAGGAAAACTTTCTCTTTGCAGATGACATGATCTTGTATATAGAAAATTCCAAGAAATCCACTAAAAAGCTATTATAACTAATAAATGAGTTTAGCAAGTTTACAGAATACAATTCAACATATAAAAATCAACTGTATTTCTATATACTCACAATAAATAATCAAAAAATAAAATTAAGAAAGCAATTTTATTTACAGTAGACCAAAAGGAATAAAATACTTAGAAATTATCATAAACGATCAGACTCCATCGTTTTCTGTTTTTTGGGGGTTTTTTTTGAGATGGAGTCTTGCTCTGTTGCCAGGCTGGAGTGCAGTGGCAAGATCTTGGCTCACTGCAACTTCCACCTCCTAGGTTCAAGTGATTCTCCTACCTCAGCCTCCTGAATAGCAGGGACTGTAGGCACGCACCACCACATGCAGCCAATTTTTGTATTATTAGTAGAGATGGGTTTTCACCACGTTGGCCAGGATGGTCTTAATCTCTTGACCTCATGATCTGCTCGCCTCAGCCTTCCAAAGTGCTGGGATTACAGGTGTGGGCCACTGCACCCAGCCCAGACTCCACAGTTTTTTTTGTTTGTTTGTGTTTTATGTTTGACTGCTAACAGCTTTTGGCCTCAAGCCCCACTCCTTTGGCCCCATATCTGGGAAAGCTGATAAGAAAGCCCAATGCTCCCTCTTTTGATGCCGCGAAGTGGGGCAGGAGTGAGGGTGGTAATTTAGATTAAAACTACACAAGCTCCTTCCCACTTGCATGGGAACCCTTACGCTTGCCCCACTCCATAATGATAATAAAAACCCTGAGCCAGTATTCTTTCCTTGCTCTCTCAAGCCATTTCAGACGTATGAGAGGCCAGTCCTCTTTCCCCAGAGACTTCAATTGTGTAAGTCATAAAATTTGTTATACCCTCTTGCTTTGTGTGTGGCAAAATTGACACATGATTCTTCTGTCACTCTGCCAGCCAGAGACCTCCACGGCCAATGACGTCTCCGCCCAGGGCCTCACTTGGCCCTGGGCCTGCCGCAGAAGGTGCCCCATCCACTCGTCCTGAGGGACCATGCCTGACTTGTGCACCAGCCTGGATCCCATGCTCAGCCTATGACTGGGCCATCTGTGCCCCAGCCCACCTGTGTTACAGCTTGTACCCACATTCAGAGGTTCCCAAGTTCTTGTCCCACATCCAAGAAGAATAAGGTTACTCTGATAATTGAAGGGTGAGGTGGGTGGAGAAGAATTTTATTGAGTGAAGGAATAGCTCTCAGCTGAGAGGGTATGTGGAGGTGGTCCCCCACCCAAAGCCAAGTGGTCACCCACACAGTGTGGCTGGGTTTGGGGCTTTTATGGGCTTAGAATGGGTGAGTACATGCTGATTGGTTTGTTAGCATGCAAAAAAGGCTAAAACAAAGGCACCATTCAAAGGTGGGCATGACATAGTAAAAAATCCATTAGGGAAGAGTAGGTATATGTAAAATGGGTGAAGGGTGAAAATCAATCAGAGGAAAGCACACCAAACAGAAAGAGAGGTTCTCAATCTGTTCCATGGATTTGACTTGTAGCTTGGCTTTCAGGCTTTAAACTGTCTTTGGCTTGAAGGCAGGGTTTCACTGGGAACCCAACCCTATCTGCCTAGGCATTTGACTACTTCCTGCTGCTATCATAATCACTCTTGACATCTAAACCAAATTTTGAATGTGGGTTCATCTTACCTCTTCAGGGTGGCTACAAAAACAGGTGCTGGATCAGGACGCTGAGACAACGACTACCTCCACAGGGGCTCTTTCCTAGGGTTCTGGCTTGTTAACAGGCTCTGCTGCCTCCTAGCAAGAATATACTCTGCACTGTTCCTTCTCGGCTTCTTGTGCTTTGAGCTGTGCTGCTCTGTGCTGCACTGCTGAGTCCTACAGAGCTTTTGTTACAGATAATGCTGAACTAAATTGGAATATTCAATGATTAATTGATTTTTGGAATAAGAATATGAGACTGGGGTAGGACAGAGAGAAATGTATTGAACAAATAGAAAACAAAAAGAAGAGGGTTGCTATTTTTTATTTTAGAAAAAAAAAAACACTATGATTTAATAAACCAACTATTATTAGAAAGGATAAAGAAGGGTATTACATAATCATAAAGGGTTCAATTCAACAAGATGACGTAACTACCCTGAATATATATGCACCCAATACTGGAGCACCCAGATTCATTAAAGGCCTCTAAAGAGACTTAGATAACCACACAATAATAGGGTGAGACTTCCACACCTAACTGACATTAGACATCAAAGCAGAACACTAGCAAAGGTATTTGGGACCTAAACCCAACACTTGAACAAATGGACCTAACAGGCATCTACAGAGTACTCCACACAACAGAAGAATATACCTTATTCTCATCTGCACATGGCCCATACTCTAAGATCAACCACACACTCAGGCAGAAAGCAATTCTCCACAAATTCAAAAATACCAAAATCCTACCAACCAACCACACTCTGAGATCACACAGCACAATAAAATTAGAAATAAACACCAAGACGATCACTCTAAACCATAAAATTACCTGAAAATTAAACAACTTGCTCTTGAATGACTTCGGTAAAAAATAAAAATTAAGGTACAAATAAAAAAGTCTTTGAAACTAATGAAAACAAACATACAATATACCAGAATATCTGGGACACAGCTAAAGCAGCATTAAGGGGAAAGTTTAAAGGACTAAACACCTACACCAAAACGTCAGAAAATCCTTCTTTTTTTTTTTTTTTTTTTTTTCTTTTGAGATGGAGTCTTGCTCTGTCACCCAGGCTGCAGTGCAATGGCATGATCTTGGCTCACTGCAACTTCCACCTCCCTGGTTCAAGAGATTCTCCTGCCTCAACCTCTCAAGTACCTGGGACTACAGGCACCCACCACCACACCTGGCTAATTTTTTTGTATTTTTAGTAGAGACGAGGTTTCACCATGTTAGCCAGGACGGTCTCGATCTCTGGACCTCGTGATCCACCCACCTCGGCCTCCCCAAGTGCTGGGATTATAGGCGTGAGCCACCATATCCAGTCAGAAAATTTTTAAACTAACCACCTAACATTATACCCAGAGGAACTGGAGAAACGAGAGCAAACCAACCTGGAAGGACTCCTTCCTAACTCATTTGATGAGGCCAGCATCGTTCTGATACCAAAACCTGACAGAGACAGATGAAAAAAAGAAAACTTCAGACAAATACCCCTGATAAACATAGATGCAAAAATCTTCAACAAAATACTAGGAAACTGAATTTAGCAGCACATCAAAAAGCTAATCCATCACAATCAAGTAGGCTTTATTCTTGGGATGTAAGGTTGGTTCAACATATGCAAAACAGTAATTGTGATTGACCACATAAACAAAACTAACACTAAAAACCACATAATCATCTCATAGACACAGAAAAGGCTTTCAATAGAAATCAACATTCTTTCATGTTAAAAACCTCTAACAAACTAGGCATTTAAGGAACCTACCTCAAAATAACAAGAGCCATCTATGACAAACCCACAGGCAACATCATATTGAATGGGCAAAAGCTGAAAGCATTCTCATTAAGAACTGGAACTAGATAAGGATGTCCACTCTCACCATTCTTATTCAACATAGTGCTGGAAGTCCTAGCCAGAGTAGTCAGGCAAGAGAAAGAAATAAAGGCATCCAAATAGGAAGAGAGGAAGTCAAATTATCCCACTTCACTGAGGATATGATTCTAGACCTAGAAAATCCTACACACTCCTCCAGCAGGCTCCCAGAAATGATAAATGTCCTCAGTAAAGTTTCAGAATACAAAATTAATATATAAAACCAGTACCATATACACCAATAACATTTGAGCTAAGAACCAAATCAAGAACATGACAGCCACAAAAATAAAAAAATACCTAGAACACAGCTAACAAGGGAGGTGAAAGATCTCTACAAGAATTGCTAAACATTGCTGAAAGAAATAATAGAAGACACGAAGAAATGGAAAAAAATCCATGCTCTTGGATAGAAAGAATCAGTATTGTTAAAATGGCCATAGTGCCCAAAGCAATTACAGATTCAATGCTATTCCAATCAAACTATCAATGCCATTTTTCACAGAATTAGGAAAAAAAAAAATTCTAAAATTCATATGGAACCAAAAAAGAGACCCAATAGCCAAAGCAATCCTAAGCAAAAAGAACAAAGCTGGAGGCATTACACTAATCAACTTCAAACTATACTACAAGAATACAGCAACCAAAACAGCATGGTACTGACACAAAAACAAACACATAGACCAGTGGAACAGGCTAAAGAAGCCAGAAATAAAAACCACACACCTATAATCTTAAAGACTTAAATGTAATACCTATAAAAACCCTAGAAGAAATCTTAGGAAATACCATTCTGGACATAGGCCTTAGCAAAGATTTCATGATAGTCTCCAAAAGCAATTGTAACAACAACAACCTAAAGAAATATATAAGTAAGATCCAATTAAAGATCTTCTGCACAGCAAAAGAAACTATCAATAGCATAAACAGAAAACCTACAGAATGGGAGAAAATGTTAGCAAATTATGTATGTAACAAATACCTATCTATAAGGTACTTAAATCAACAAGCAAGAAACAAACCTCATTTAAAAATGGGCAAAGAACATGAATAGACACTTCTCAAAAGAAGACATACATGTGGCCAACAAGCATATGAAAAAATGCTCAACATCACTAATCATCAGAGAAATGCAAATCAAAACCTCAATAACATACCATCTCACACCAGTCAAAATGGCTATTTTTAAAAAATCAGTAAATAACAGACGGTGGCAAGGCTGAAGAAGAAAGGGAATGCTTATACTCTGCAGGTGGGAATGTAAATTAGTCCGGCTACTATAGAAAGTAGTTTAGAAAATTCTCAAAGAACTTAAAACAGAACAACCATTTGACCTAGCAATCCCATTACTGGGTATATAACCAAAGGAAAAAAAAGTCATTCTACCAAAAAGACATAGGAATGCCTATGTTCATCATAGCACTATTCACAATAGCAAAGACATGAAATCAACCTAGGTGGCCAAACAATGGTGGACTGGATAAAGAAAATGTGCTACATATATATATATATCATGGAATACTACACAGCCACAAAAAAGGACAAGATCATGTCCTTTGCAGGAACATAGATGGAGCTGGAGGCCATTACCCTAAGCAAATTAACACAGGGACAGAAAGTCAAATTTCACATGTTTTCACCTGTAAATAGGAACTAAACTTTGGGTACACATGGACACAAAGGTGGGAATGATAGACAGTGGGATATACTTAAGGAGGGAGGGTGACAGAAGAATGAGTGTCCAAAAACTACCTATTGGGTACTATGCTCACTACCTGGGTGACAAAATTATTTGTACACCAAACTTCAGTGACATACAATTTACTCACGTAACAAACCTGCACATGTACCCCCTGAACCTAAAATAAAAGTTGAAAAATAAAATAAAAATTACTAAATAAAAGAAAAACAAAAGAGGTTTATTTTTGCTCATGGTTCTGCTAGCTGTATGAGAAACATGGTATCATCCTCTGCTTCTAGCGAGATGTCAGGAAGCTTCTACTCATGGTGGAAAGTAAAGGGAAGCCTGCATGTCACATGGCAAGAAAGGGAGAAAGAGAGAAAGAAGGGAGAGGTCTCAGATTCTTTTAAACAACTGGATCTCCTTGCATGAACGAACTGAGCAAGAACTCACTCATCACCAAGGGGATGGCACTAAGCCATACATGAGGGATCCACTCACACGATCCAACACCATTAGCCCCACCTCCAACACTGGGGATCACATTAACATGAGATCTGGAGGGACACATCCAAACCACATCACTATTTAAACCCAGTGTTCTTAAACTCTATAAAGTAACCATTGAGGCCAGGCACAGTAGCTCATGCCTGTAATCCCAGCACTTTGGGAGGCCAAGGCGGGCAGATCACCTGAGGTCAAGAGTTCAAGACCAGCCTGGCCAACATGGTGAAACCCCATCTCCACTAAAAATACAAAAACTACCTGGGTGTGGTGGCACGTGCCTATAATCCCAGCTACTAGGGGGGCTGAGACAGCAGAATCGCTTGAACCCAGGAGGCGGAGGTTGCAGTGAGCCAAGACTGTGCCACTGCACTCCAGCCTGGGTGACAGAGCAAGGTTCCATTAAAAAGGGAAAGGAGGACAGAAGGAAAGAAGGGAGGGAGGGAGGGGAGGGGGAGGGGAAGGGTAAGGAGAAGGGGAAAGGGAAAGAGAAGTGGAAGTGGAAGGGGAAGGGGAAGGGGAAACGGAAGCGGAAGCGAAGGAAAGGAGAAATTAAGTAACCATTGCATGGGGAGGCCCCTAACCCCGACAATACTGATTTGAACCTCTCTGGAGGAAGGAACTTATAAATCTATGCAAAGTAGAGAGAATGCTCAGTAACAATAACAGTTGTTTATTTTTTTAAAAAAGGAAGGTGGAGGGAAGAAGAAAGAGATGGAGAAAGTAACCAGATATGAGACAGGAAACAAAAAAGTGAATCAGACCCATAGTTGGACCCAATTTGAAATCCAAAATTTACTAAAAGAACTTATACAACTGGATTTAAAAGGGCACTAATTGGCTTTTATACTTCTGCAACATAGGTTCCGAATTAACTTTAACACAATTTGAATGCACCAACTGGCAAACCTTCATGGCCTTAACACTGAGGCTCAAACTACATTTATTCCTGGGATCTCATTAAATTTAAACAAACTACCCCCTATAATTATAATCCATAATATAGATTTAATTTATAAGTATTTCATCTACAGATTAACACGTTATAATCTTAGGGGAGTTACTGGACAAAGAATAGAGGGCACATAAGTATGTTTCATCTTAACTGCAGGAATTACTGTCTCCATTTTCCAGCATCATAGCATTCATTGTCCTAAAATATTCCATAGTGAGCACAGACACTCTGGCCTAATGATCAATACATTTAAATATAATTAAGATTTTGACATATACAAAATTGGCTTGGCAAAATGAGACCCCATAGACCATACCCCTAGTAAAACTAGTTAGTATGGCTCAATGTAAATTTAAACAGAACTTGCAAGTACTGAAATCTATCACATGCCTCCATTGTTCCTTCATATAACAACCCAATTTGGTCTGTTCTTACAGTTGAAATGAATGACACTACACAGTGGATTATATAACCTTAATGCCATGGTACTACCCAGTAAGGCCCCCAGACACTATATTATTGAATTGACTGACTCCATCTAATCAGCAACTGCAACATATTTTGCTATTAAACATTTGGCTAATATGTTCCATTCAGCTCCTATTTTAACGGCTTCTTAGTCACAAGTTTCCTTTACCTCTAAAGGAACACAACATATCTTCACCTGGTGGCCATCCACAGGGTACCCCAACAGCCTCACCATCATACACAAGCCTTTGCAGGGAAGGTCTTAACTGTACCCATCTTTCTCCAAGACTACAGGTATGACATTAGATTGATGACATTATCTTCTGAAGGCATTCATCTGACACACTCGTTCAGGACATAGAAATAAAAACTCACCAAGGAATTCACAGAAAAGAAATGGGCCATTGCCTTGTGCATAGTGCAACGTCTTGCCACTATGCTAAATTCCTGAAAATTACTTAGCAAACTGCAGGGCACTCCATCTCCTGACTCTCTTAAGAAACAGCTAATGATTTCATCAGCACCAAAAATATTAAGGGAAGTTCAGGGTCTTTCAGGCTTTTTTGGGTTCAGGAAGCCAAACATTATTCATTTGTAAATTTTATTGAAGCCCATCTTCAATGGGCTTCCTTCCAACAAACGGCTCTAGAATCTGTTCAGATTGCAATCAACATGCATTTCCTTTAGTTCCCTCAGAGACTCCTCATTATAAAAGCTTTAGTAACCTCCTCTCATGCTTTCTGGAGTCTCCAGACCACCTATAACGGCTATAAGTTTCCCCTGGACTTCTGATACAAGAAACTAAACCCCCGGGCCCTGCAATATACAATATAATAATACCAAATTCTGGCCATATGCTGATTTCTCCTGAGAAGAGAAACTTCGGTTCCCTGAACCTAAGACTCTCCATACTCAGGTCTCCATTATGCCTTGAGTCATACAAGTGGCACCCTGCAAGCTTGGCATAACTATTGAGGCCTCCTTGCTACAGAACAGGGCCAAACCGGGGCCCTCTGGCATATTCTATCTGCCAAGTTGTGGGGGGACGGAAGGAGGACCTCCCCTTAGCTCAGACCTCTGCCTGTTGCCACAGTGCTGGAGGAGGCCACCCCTTTAAGACTTGGCTACCTATGGAGCCACTTGTGATCAACTAATCAACAGCAATGGGAGTTTACACACTTTACAGATGAAAATGTCACCATCAGACATGATGGAGCTCACTGGAGAGCTGCTGCTTTTCATCCCCTAATCAATATGTTGCTGATAAAAGATGGGACCTATCTTAGCTCAGGCTGTCATAACAAAATGCCCCAGACTGGGTGGCTTAAACAACAGACAGGTATTTCTCACAGTGCTGGTGGCTGGAAGTCCAATATCAGGGTGCCAGCATGGTCAGGTTTCAGTAAGGGCCCTCTTTCTAGTTTGCAGATGGCTTTCTTGCTGTGTCCTCACATAGCAGAGAGGAAACTCAAGTGTTTTTTCTTGTACTCCCACCATGGGGGCTTCACTCTCATAACCTCATCTAAAACTAATTACTTCCTGAAGGCTCAACTCCTAATACTATCGCATTGGGGATTAGAACTTCAACGTACGAATTTTAGGGAGACACAGTCAGTCCATAACTGAACCCAAGGGTCACCACGGTCGGACAAACTTCAGGCAGTCATGTAACACTGGATACCCCGGCCAAAAGTTGATTCCATCTGCATATTTTTCTACTCTTGGGTCACTGCCAGTGGTCTGACTGTTTGATCTAGACAAAGGTCACAACAATTTCTTGTTCAAGCTTGGCACCGTTGGAGTAAAACAAAAACAAAACAAAACAAAAACAACCAAACCTCTGGTAATCTCTTGCCCTACAGATACCCAAAATATAAATTAAAGTCACACGTCTCTACACATGCCCAAGTCACAGTATAAGGTCTCACCAAGACACTCCTTATCTATTAGGTTGGTGCAAAAGTAATTGCAGTTTTTGCCATTACTTTGAATGGTAAAAACTGCAATTACTTTTGCACTAACCTAATACTTTGGCGTTCCAGACACTACTGATAATACAAGAAACTTTTTGCTTCCCAGAACACACAATGCTGGACTCTTGAACAAGGAATTCAATGGAATGTTTGCCTTCCTTATTGGCCTCAGGCTGTAAGCCTTGTAGAATATCATAAGGGCTTACTAAACAAGCTCAAATTCAATTAAATAATACATAGTATGTTTTAGTCCTCAGTTAGACATCAGGGTGAATTGTAATAGTCAGACTCCCATGTTTGATGTTTGAAGCTGTCATCTTTTTCAGCCTCACTGCTCTCGCTTCCCCTATGGCCCACATATAGACTCATCACAAAGCCTAGATGCTCCCTCCTCTGGTGCTTGTGGGAAAGTCAAACCAGGCAAGTTTCTGTCTATGTATAGAAACCCTTGCCCCACTCAATACCCTAAACCCAAAAAAATTCCAAGCCAATCTCCTTTCACTGTTCTCTCAAGCCATTTTCAATCTGCTTGAGAGGTCTGCCCTGCTTTATGTATGTCAGTAATAAAGCATTGCCAAAGGAGATTAACATTTGGAGCTGGCACAGTGGCTCATGCCTGTAATCCAGCACTTTGGGAGGCTGAGATGGGTGGATTACATGAGGTCAGGAGTTCGAGACCAGCCTGACCAACATGGTGAAACCCCATCTCTACTAAAAATACAAAAATTAGCTGGGCGTAGTGGTGGGCACCTGTAATCTCAGCTACTTGGGAGGCTGAAGCAGGGGAATCACTCGAACCCAGCAGGCAGAGGTTGCAGTGAGCTGAGATTGTGACATTGTACTCCAGCCTGGGTGACAAGAGTGAAACTCTGTCTCCAAAAAAAAAGAGAGATTAACATTTGGGTCAGTGGACTGGGAAAGGCAGACTCACCCTCAATCATGGTGGGCACAATCTAATCAGCTGCCAGTGCAGCCAGACTAAGAGCAGGCAGAAGAAAAGACCAGACTGACTTAGCCTCTAAGCCTACATCTTTCTCCCATGCTGTATGCTTCCTGCCCTTGAACATCAGACTCCAAGTTCTTCAGCTTTGAGACATAAACTGGCTTCCTTGCTCCTCAGCTTGCAGACAGCCTATTGTGGGACCTCACCTTCTCACAGCGTGAGTCAATACTCCTTAATAAAACTCCCTTTTATATATACATCTATCCTATTAGTTCTGTCCCTCTGGATAACCCTGACTAATACACCGTGCAATCACCTCATTGCTAAAGTTCCAATTAATGTAAGAACCAAAGTAGACTAGTTTGGGTTTTTTTTCCTTTGTATTCATTTTACTTATACCAAACTACTACTTCACAAAAAGGCCACTCTGTAATATTTCACTTTGCTTTACTATAAATTCAAACTACCTAAATATTTTCCTAATACTAAATGAGAATCCAAACAAAATTGAGGTACAAATCCATCTATGTCTTCAGAGTGGCTACAACAAGTATAAAATTTAACAAAAGAAGTATAAATCTTTTACTCTGAAAACTATACAATATTGTTGAAAAAATTAAAGAATACATAAATAACTAGAAAGCATCCCATGTTCATGGATTGGAAGTCTTAATATTGTTAAGATGGCAATATGGCAATACTCCCCAAATTGATACACAGATTCAATGCAATTCCTATGTAAAATGCCCCGTGGCTTACCTGCAGAAATTAACAAGCTAATCCTAAAATTCATATAGAAATTCAAAAGACAAAGAATAGCCAAAATAATCATGAAAAAAAAGAACAAAGTTGGAGGGCTCATACTCCCCAATTTCAAAGCTTAGTATAAAGCTACAATAATCAGGACAGTGTGGTATTAGCATAAAGACAGACATACAGCTAAGCAGAACAGAACTGACATTCCACAAATAAACCCAATATTTGTGGTGAACTAAATTTCATCAAGGTTGTCAAGATCATTCACTGGATAAAGAAGAGGTTTTTCAACAAATGGTGCTAAATATACTTATGCCAAAGAAAGCTAGACCCCTATTCATACCATATTTTAAGAATTGAAAATGAATTAAAAGCTTCAAGGTATGAGAAAAAAACTACAAAACTCTTGGGGAAAAATAGGTATAAATCCTCATGACATGAGATTAGCCAATGGTTTCTTAGCTATGACATGAAAAACATAAACAACAAAAGAAAAAATTAGATAAGTTGAATCTCATCAAAACTGAAAGTTTTTGTGCTTCAAAGGACACGATCAAAAAACAGAAAAAACCCTAAGAATGTGATAAAATATTTGCAAATCATGTAAGTGTCTAATATCTGACACACATAAAGAACTATTCCAACACAACAATGAAAAGAAAAATAACCAAATTTTAAAATTAGCAAAGAAACTGAATAGATATCTCTCCAAAGAACATGTACAACTGGCCAGCAACACATGACAAGATGCACAGCATTTTTAGCCATCAGAAAAAATGCAAATCAGTGCCACAATCAGATACCATGATACACTCACTAGGACAGCTATAATTAAAAAGACAGACAATAACAAGTGTTGGTGAGGATATGGAGAAATTGGAGCCCTCACACATTGCCGGTGGGAATGTAAAACGGTGCAGCCACTTTGGAAAACAGCCTGGCTTAGAAGTTTCTCAGAAAGTTAAATACAGAGGTGCCATGTGACCAAGCAATCCTCCTTCTAGTTATATTCCAATGAAAATATATGTCTACATAAAACTTGGACATAAATGTGACATTATTCATAAGAGACAAAAGATGGAAAGAATGCAAACATACTTCAACTGACGAATGGATAAACAAAGTGGATTACCCATATACTGGAATATTTTTCAGCTATAAAAAGGAGTGAAGTACTGATAATGCTGCAATGTGGATGAAGTTTGAAAGGTCACGTGTTATACGATTCCATTATATGAAATGCCCAGAATAGAGATAAAATGGCTTAATAGTTTCCCAGAACTGGGGCTTGAGGGAGTGGCTGCTAATGGCTACATGATTTCTTTATTTTGGGGATTGTAAAAATGTTATAAAATTGCAGTGATATTTGCATAATTCTGTGAATATACTAAAAACCACTAAATTGTATCCTTTAAATTGTGAATTGCATATAGTACGTGAATTATATCTCAACAAAGCTGTTATGATAAATAAAAGTTCTTCAGTCCAGGAACAGGTTTACATTAAGACAGAGCTATGGCTGTTTTCCCAATCTATATAAATATCTTCACTTTCAAAGGGCCTGTGTCAGATAGAAAACGTGGTCTGTTATTGTATGTCCTCTACAAAAACACTCGCTTCATGCAGGTGGAATAAATGTTTTGTATGGCCAATCCAAGACTCTTCTAAATGAATAAAATCATAATAGGAAAATTAACTTAATCCAGAAGCTAATGAACATTTTTTTTAAAAAAACCTAAGATTAAATATTCAAATCTCATGCAAAGAAGCTGAAGTGGACTCATTTCTTTCATTTTTATCAAGGCATTATATTCTGACAAGATTTTGCCCAAAAAGAAAAGATGAAAATTTCTATTTGAATAACAAAAAAGATTGTGCTGCTGCTGAACTTTTAATTGCTGCTGTTGAACTTTTAAAAGACGTGTTGCTCTTTCAAAATAGTATTTTTTTTAATATAAATCCTTTGAAAAAAGCAGATCTTCTCATTTTGATGAAACTTGAATTGTTTGTTTTGCCATTTCCCTTTTTGTATTGATTCTCCTTTTAATGACTCCGTAATGCTAGAAAAATATCTCGATCAACTAAAATCATAGTGTTTTAAGTTTTAATATTACATTGATAAAGATCCATCCATCATTGTCAAACGTTCTTGACATTCCGGGCAATCCAATGAAGAAGTTAAGAAAGTAAATATATATTAATCCAATTCAATATGCATTCACAGATGCCTACCATTGTCAAGACACTTCACAAGGTGTTCTAGAAAATTCAGAAACAAAGAAGGAGTAGTCCGTACTGGGGCTGACAAGCTGCCGGAGCACTGTGGTTCACTGATAACCACAGCCTAAGACAAAGTGGGTAACGGCCAGAACAGAGGCGAGAGTAAATGCTATGGGAAGACAAACCTAAATGAAAGCAAAACATATCAGGCAGAATGATTCAGTGTTTTTATTCAAGGGCCATGTTTTTCTTATAATTTTATATTTGAAGTTTTTTTCTGGTATACTTATATATACAGGGCAATGTATTGTTTGGGCTATTTTTTTTTTTTTTAATTTTACCATAGTTCTTCCTAGTTGTTTTTACAGTTTCCCCTTTCACAGATATTTTGTTACAGAGGTGGTTTGCTTTGTTCACATGGCTGAGAAGCAATTCTTCCTCTCTCACCTTGCTTGGAAACGTGAACAAACAGCAGCTGTTTTTTACCAAGCTTTCTTCACACTGGGACAAACCTCTTTAAACAAAACTCTTTAGTATTAGGGCTACAGCTCTCCCAAAGGGGGAAAAAAAGACACAATTAAACAAAGCAAGAGAAGTGGCACATTTCAGAATTGTATTACAGATCTGCCTTTTATATAATTACTACCAAGTGTATAATCTCAAGAAAGACTCAAACCCTCTGAATTTCAGTTTTCTCACATGAAAAATGAGGATAAAACCATTTATTCATTATAATGAAAGAAGAGAAATTGCATCTAAAATGTTTATCGTATTGCCTAACATATAATAAACACCCAACAAATGATAGGCATTGCTATTTTTGCTATCATTAATGCCACTCTTACTGTAATTGCAAAGATACCTTTCCACCAAAAGGAAAAATAGAACATAGGTCAAGGCGCACAGTAGCTAACTTCCAAGATGGCGGCTCTCCAGTGACCTTCACACCAGTGAATTCAGGGCTGACCAGTAAAATACTGAGGAAGTGAAGTGTGTGACTTCCGAGTCTAGGTCATAAAAGATACTGCAGATTCTTCCTTAGGCTCTTGGATTGCTCTTTGAGAGGGAAGCCAGCTATGCCAGGAGGACATTTAAGCACCCCCATCCAGAGGTCTACATGGGGGGGAACTGAGGCATGCCAACAGCCAGCATCAACTCGTCAGTCATGTGAGTAATCACTTCATCTCAGAAAAGGGTTCTCCATCCTCCATCAAGCCTTCAGATGTGTAGAACTAACCAAATCTGACTGCAAACTCATGGAGAGGCTCCAAGCCAGGATCACTCAGCCAAGCTGTTCTCAAATTTCTGACCCACAGAAACCATTAGATCATAAATGATTGTTGTAGTTTTAAGCATCTAAGCTTTAGAGTGATTTGCTATTCAGCAACATATAACTAATGCAGATTTCAGTACTTGGAAGAGGGGGGCTATTAATATAATAAAAACTTTATCCTGTAAGAGTGGCTTTGAAGCCAGGCAGTGAGTGGAAGCTGTAAGGAACTTGAGGAAAGCATTACTGAAAGCCTAAGGACCTTCAAAGAGACTTCCAGAAGAAGCTTTATGCCTTTTGAAGAAGTTGTCAGTGAAGGCTTAAAGGAAGTTGAGGAAACTAATGGGAAGTGAATTCTTGTTAATGAATAGCAGAAAATTGAGCAGCAGTGTTACCTACTATAATACGAAACATACAGACTGTAACTCATGAACTTAAAAATCTAGCTAAGGAGGTTTCCAGGTAGAGTTTAGAAGATGCTACCTATCTTCTTCTCACTCTTCTGGTAAAGCGTAAGAGTAAAAGGATAAGCTAAAGACTTCAAAGTAAAGGAATTGTTGAATGGAAAGGAGGTAGGACTTGTTAGAGGTTTCAAAAGTCCAAGCCTCTCCAGATGGTAAATAATACCAAAATTAAGAAATGACTTCTAGGCAATGATCCTATTCAGACACTAACAGGAAAATATGGCCTAATGGTGAAGCTAAAGGTGTGACTAAAATCCTTTGGTAAGACCAGAAAAATCTGAAGCAGTGTCTTAAATGACTGGTGATCAACAGGATTCTAGGAAACATAAAGTTGTTGTCCCTCAGTAACCCCAGCCGAAGCCCGAGGTAGAGAAAGGCTTTATTTTGAAGTGATTTTTTGATGTGGCTTTTGTCTAAAGGAGTGAATACAGTAATATTCATAGCAGAATCACAAACTTTTTAAGAGAATTATATTAGCAGAAACAGTCAGCTTAGACTAAAACAGTCAGAGATAATACTAATTGAAAGGAAGTCTTTAGACAACCAAACTTCTACAGGCAGAAAATAGGCTGAGAGATGGTAGAGGTCAGAGCCATGAAAAATCACTTAGACAGTGGAACAACTTAGCCGTACCAACACGTGTCCTGATGCATTCCAGAACTGTCTGGGATAATGAACCCTGTGTGCCTCCCATTATGCCTCTTTTACAAATGGGAGAGGGCAGTTTGAGTAGACTAACACAGGAATGAAATACTGATATGTGCTGTAAACTGGATGAACCTTGAAAAAATTAAGGCAAGTGAAAGAAGCCAGACACAAAAGGTCACATAGATTGTGTAACTCCATCACATAAGATGTCTAGAATAGGCAAATGTGTAGAGACAGAAAGTAGATTAGTAGTTGCCAGGGGCTGGGGCTTGAGAAATCTGGAGTGACAGTATATTGATAAGTTTCTTTTTAGGGTGATGAAATGTTCTCAAATTCCTGTAGTGATGGTTGCACAACTCTGTGGATAGGATTAAAATATTTGAATTTATGCTTTAAATGGTGGAAATATATGGTGGAATACGTGAATTATGTCTCAATAAAACTGTGGCTTAAGAGAGCTAGAAAGTCAGAGACAGACACTAAGAGAGCCCTAGAGCTAGCTAGCTAGTTAACTAGCTCCGGGAAAGGAAAATAAAGCAGTAAGATAGAAGATACAGAAAATTGGGAAGAAGATCAGCCCCTCTCAACCCAGGAGACAGGTGACTAAAATAGAAGCACTCATAGTGTCAGCATCACAGTCACTTGAGAGGAGCACAGAAGGCTAGAAAATGAAAATTACCTCAGGGAGAGTAAAGCTGAAGAAGTAGAAGGAAGAGAACAGTAAGACATATCCTCTGCCTTCACTCAGTTCAGCTGAGTTTGAGAAATAATCATTGAACGTACACCGTCTGCCATGACAGCTCTTATGAAGTAATTTTTAAAAATGAGGCATAGTTCCTGCTATCAGACACACATGTGCAGAAAATGACACTAAAGGGTGCTAAGTGGCATGATGGAGGCATGAACCCAGAGCTGTGGGAACACACAGGACAGGGGATCCCTAGCACCACCCGGCACCACCCGGACTAAGCAAGGAATGGGTTACTGGAGGAGGTAAACTTGGCCTGAGTCATAAAGGATGAAAAGGAGCTAGTCAAGTTAGGACTGTAGAAGAAACAGGGCATTTTGGGGGAGCAGAAAATGCAGAGGTCAGCTGGAAGAGTCTTGCTTGACATTAAGGTGTCTGGCCTTTCTTCTGACAGCAATGTGGAGCCAACAAAGAATTTTAAAGGAGGGAGAGCTGGGTATGATTTGCTCTGTGGAAGATGGGTTGGAGAGGGGCAAGGCTGAAGGCAGGGAAAGCAGTTGGGAGGCAGCCAGTAAAGAGAGAAGTCCTGATGTTCTGAGAGCAGGAACGGGGCCGAGCGGATGGATTAAGTCACAGAATTCGCAGGTCTTGCTGAATGATGAGTTGAGAGGCTTGGGGGTGAGGAAACAGTAATCCTCTTTGTTATACGAATGAGAAAAGGTCTACATACCTGAAAGATCTCCAAGAGAACCACTGTAGTTAAACCATGTCCCACTGAGAGCATGCACACCTGAAAACACAATCATTTGTAGGGACTTTAGGAAACCTGGTCTGAAAAGCTCTATGGGAGGCTCTCCTAAGAGTGGTCAGACAGCCTGCAGGGTTACTCCCTGTGATCAGCAAAGCGACCCCCAGAAAGGTGAATAATGAAGAAGGGCAGGAGGTACACATGGTGCCTGCACAGGCAAGGCTGTAAACAGATGGGGGAAGGCTTAGACTCTTAGGCTTTTGATTTTAAAAATCTATCTAGCAAAAGGTAAAGGGTAACCGCTCCCTGCACACACAGACACACATGACTTTCACTAACCTCATTACACATGCGTACATAACCTGGGAATGATGAGCAACAGCAAGACTTACCAGAGAGTTGTGGCTCCCTGGCATTATTTAATATTCAGACCAGAAAGAGAAACTAGGCAAAGTTGTTTGTTTTGTTCTATTTTGTTAATGTTTCTGGAGTTGTGAAGAGATGGTTGAAGGTAAATGCAAAACACTAGGCTAACTGAGCAAGAAACTACAAAACCAAATAAACCTATTCATGCAGTGTGTTTTTAATTGACGTCCAAATCTTGAGTTGACTTTCTTTCAACAACCTAAGACACTGAGGTTAAGCATTTCGGGGTTACTAGAAGAACCCAAAGATCTGAGTGTCTGCATTTGCACTTCTGTTTGGGTTGTGTTATATCGTTGAAAGTGACTGCATTTAACCCAGATTCACAAATGTCTAGTGACATGTTTTCCACCAGATTAGAATAAAATGACCACCAGAGAGAGTTAACCCAATGCCATAGAAGGGAACTGGAAAGTGGAGGATTGCAGAATGAACATGACAAAGTGCTATCAACAAGAGGAAATTAGCAGAAGGTAAGGTACAAGTCATATGAATGCTGCAAAAGTCAGGCTTTGTTGCTGGACAGATCTGCTTATAAATAGACACTGTTTGAAAAGATATGTCAAATACTGAGAGACCTTGTACTAATACCTTTCAGAATGAGAAGAGTTGGTCAATGACTTTTACCTGATTCTAAATCTACTAATGCTACTAAACTGTTACGTTATAAATATGGATTGCTAAAGCCCCTGGATCCTTTATAACAGTGATTTTCAGGAGAAACATCAGAGGTCCAAAAGAAAATTAAAAGAAACAATATTTTTGTGAGCAAATTTGGTTGAACCATGTTTGCTGATCAATGGCTTTAGCATTTCAAAATGGAAGTAAAATTAAAGCAGGGATTCTATTTGCTAAGGAAACAACTCAGAAAACTATAATATGATGACACAGGAAGTCTTTTCCATGGAGTGCCCTTAAAATACATTTTCATAATGCTTTTACGATACAGATGAAATGGACTCATTTTACAATACTGCAAAACACCCTCAGAGATGCTGGTCATCAACACCGACTAGATTTAAGAGACCAGGAGACCGCCAGCACAAGGTGAGACCGAACACAGGTATTTTTACCCTCTCTAATCAAAGAGGCTTGAAAATGAGAGTAATTCAATTGTAAGAGGTAGAATTAAAAATAACAACCAACATTTACTGAGTGCTTTCTATTAAGCACTCTGCATATTTAAACCTAGATCAAAAAAGAGAAAAGAGACAAGTACTTACTGAGCTAGATATGTCACAACTTCTGGCAACAGGACACAGATGGAGGCCCTGGACTGATGAACAGAGGAAGAGATGCACAGCCTGCAGCAGACGAGACAGCAATGCTGCAGTAGAGGAAGAACCTGCTGACATACCAGCCTGGAGGCCCAGAAACTCCAAGATGCAGATCCAAGGGAAGATGGAGGAAGAAATGGGCTGAGAAATGAGGCAGGAACTATATACCCCCACCCACCATCTCCTCTTCTAGGCATGGGGTAAGCACCCAGTACCCATTCATTTTCCTCTTACCCCCACCCCCGCCACACCTCGGAGTTGGAGGAAACAGACTTCTAAAGAATTTGAACAAATTAACTCAAGTTCATCCAACTCAATAATAAGAGTAAAAGATCGCAAAGAATTTGAGAAAATCTTCCAGCATAAAACAAATAAAATCAAAGAAAAACTGCCCTGAATAATACAAAGAGAATTCAAGCTGTAATCCCAGCACTTTGGGAGGCCGAGGTGGACGGATCACGAAGTCAGGCGTTCGAGACGTGGTGAAACCCCGTCTCTACTAAAAATACCAAAAATTAGCCGGGCATGTTGGTGCGTGCCTGTAATCCCAGCTACTCACGAGGCTGAAGCAATAGAATTGCTTGAATCCGGCAGCAATTATATTCCAGCCTGGGTGACAGAGGGAGACTCTGTCTCAAAAAAAAAAAAAGAATTCAAGCAACAATAGAGATCTTTTTAAAAATCTAATTAGTATCCTCAGAGAAATTTGGGAAGATATTGCAACAATAAAATAAAGAACAATGTGCTATAAAAACAAGCAAGATGCCGGTCACAGTGGCTCACCCCTGTAATCCCAGCACTTTGGGAGGCCAAGGCGGGCAGATCACGAGCTCAGGAGTTCGAGACCAGCCTGACCAACATGGTGAAACCCTGTCTCTACTAAAAAAAAATTAGCCAGGGGTAGTGGCACATGCCTGTAGTCCCAGCTACTCAGGAGACTGAGACAGGAGAATTGCTTGAACCCAGGAGGCAGAGATTACAGTGAACCAAGATAGCACCACTGTTCTCCAGCCCGGGCAACAGAATGAGACTCCATCTCAAAAAAATAAATCAATAAATAAACAAAAACCAAAAAATAAGCAATCAGAAACCAAGAAAGCATTCTTAGAAATTAAAAATACCAAAACAAAAATTCAACTGAAGGGTTAGAAAATTAAGTCAAGTAAGATTGTCTAAAATGCAGAAGGAAAACACAAGGTGAGAGAAATCAAGCCAGAAAAAGGTAATGATACAGGTAATCACTTTAAGATGTCCAAAAGCAAATAACAGAAATTCCAGAAGGAAAGACAAAGCAGAGAGATCGAAACTAACAAGAACACAAGACGACTGTCCAGAGCTAAAGGGAGAGCCAAGTTTCAAACAACTCTCTGACATTCACGAGCATATACACATATCCACACACAGATGCCCCTAGAAAGTTTTAAAACACCAGGGATGAGAGAAGATTCTAAAACTTTCAAGGAGAAAAAAAAATATATCAGATCACCTACAAAAGAATATTTACCCAACTGGTGTTATAGTTTCTCTTGAACAACACTGGAAGTCTCTATATTTGAAAACTCTTTCAACCTAGAAAATGATTTTTAATTTAATAAATGCAGACTACAGACGATTTCAAAAATATAAACATTCTGTAAGTGTGCTTTCTTAGAACTCTCTCTTAGGAAACTGCCAACGATGTACTCCAGCAAAATAAATAAGTAAACCAGAGAGGAGAAACACATGGATCAACCCCCAAGAGAAAAGTGAGTAGAGGTTCCAGAGGAACATTTGAGAAGGCAAACAAACTGCAGAATTGAAAATTTCAGAGGCAGGCACCAGGAGAAACAGAAAAAGCCATCCAGAGATAGAAAGTCCAGCTCAGCTGGTGTCCAGTAAATATTTATCACACGATTCCATCCCCTCTCTCCAGCGTGAGACTCCACCTACCCAAATCGCTCAGTACTGTCCACCTTCTCAGCCTATGCTTTGAAGTCATGATTGTTATATGGTTTTGGAATAACAAAGGGAAGAGTGTAGAAGATAGGATACATCCCCTTTTTGTTATAAAATCCAGGAGAAAGCTTTGTGCTAGGAGCTCATATACAATGATAAGCAGGACAGATACCTTGAGATTTTTATATCAACCAAAGGTCAAAAGTAACAGAACAAAAAAAAAAAAATCCAGATTATTCATCCTCATCTTTACTATCCATTTGAAAAAACAAACACAATTACAGACGAATCAGGTCATTACAAGGCCCATACGCTTCAGCTAAATGCCTTTGAATTAGTCATGGATTTTTGCCAGTAGAGTTGAGCTAGAGCTGCTTTCCTTGCTTTTTCTTCTTTAATTCTTTTCCCTTTCAAACTATTACTATGTGAATGTGGCTCATAGTGTCAGGAGGTGTCACGGTTAATTTTATGTATCACCTTGAGTAGGACATGGGTGACTCAGGTATCTGGTTAAACATTATTTCTGGGTGTGTCTGTGAGAGTGTTTTTAGAAGATATTAGCATTTGAACTGGTTGACTGAGGAAAGCAGATGGCCTTCCCCAATGTGGGTAGGTACCATTCAATTTGTTGACAATCTGAAAAGAGCAAAAAGGTAGAGGAAGGTTACATTCACACTCTGCCTGACCTGACGGACTGAACTAGGACATCCATCTTTTCCTGCCTTTGATGCTCCTTGTTCTCAGGCTGCAGACTCAGACTGGAATCTATACCATTGGCTCTCAGGCTCCCAGGCCTTCAAACTGAACGACTAGTTTTCCTGGATCTCCACCTTGCAAACAGCAGATCATGGGGACTTCTCAGCCTCCATAACCACATGGGCCAATATTGTACATTAAATCTCTTATTTCATATTGATTCTGCTTCTCTGAAAAACCCTGACTAATAAAGGAATTTAATAAAATCCACCTCCTTAAACCCATCTACTTCTCTCCATGCCCTACTCTCCCACTACCTAGGTTGGGCTGTCCTTTCCGGTATACTGCAACAGCCTCCTAAGGGGTCTCTTTATGTCCAATCCTTCCTACCCCACCCTGCTCCACTCCTGTCCTCCAAACGTCAGTCCAACTAAAATTTCTAAAAAAGAAAGAGGATCATATCAATCCCTTGCTTAAACCCTTCAATGGCACCATCTTGCTCTTAGGATAAAAGGCAAACTCCTCAGCAGCACACAGTGGTGTCAAAATCTTCTCCAGTCCCTTTTCTCATCTTTGCCCTGACACTCTACAATCTACCTGTGCCAATATTTACACATACCATTCCCTCTGTCTGAAGCACCCTTTGGCTTTCTTCCTTTCCTGCCATTTCCTCACCCTCACACTTCAAATCCTTTGCCCTTCATACCACACTATACCTAATAAACGTTCTGGACTTCAACTTGGGGTTGGATTCATCTCCGACATTCTGATCTCAGACACTCTGCCATCACAGCAGTCAATTACATGGTATCATAATTGACTGTGGAACCTCTTCTATCTGGTTTATGGTACTATCTTCAGTGCCTCAGGAAATCTGATACATAGTAGGTGCTCAATACTGATTAAAGATAGAGTGTTTCTCCAAATAAATTGAGAAATATTTATTATGCCTGTGCTTCACACTCCAGAGCCACTGAAGCTGACTCTCTGGGTGTAGACGGAGGAAACCTGGATTTTTAATGTCTCTTCAGGACATTACTAGGTATGCTGAGTTGCAATGAAAGTAAGCCAAAGATAGGACAATTTTGTTTGCTGAATGCACAATGAAAATACAGGCATTGCCAATGTCCATTTCAATAATACGTAGAAATGGGTAACATTGTGATACATACTAAACAGCAGAACAAATTGAATGGTTCTTTTGCAGCCTCCAAGATAAGTTCCAAGGTCAGTGGTATCATTAAGACCCAAAGGAACTATAATAAGACCATCTTCTCTTTTATACCATCTCAGTAATTCACTAGTTTGTCTTATGGGGATATTTTCCCATTTGATTTAAACTTCCTTGGTAGATAGTATAGTTATAAAATTAAGTAAAACAGTGGTGAAAAATAGTGAAGTGGCAATGAGGTGATGCCAATCAATTGTTTTTATTCTTCTCACAGGAATCTTTGCCCACTCTATTTTTCACCTATTCTTTCCCTATTTGGTCTTAGAAGAATCAATGTTCCACTTATATTCCAGGATCCACCCTTCTGCATGTGACCTCAATCCCTCATTTCCAGTTCTCCGGAGGGCCTCGTCTAACAGTTATCACCCCCACACCCTTCACCAACTTCTCTCCACAGGCCGCTGTAGCATTTCTATTTCACATTCCTTCCAAACTCTCCCACCATGCTCTGAAACATAAAACTAAACTCAACCCTTCTTCCCCCTCCAGCCAGCACCCGTGGCTCTTTTCTCCATCAGCACATTTTTAGAAACAGCCATCTATTCTCATTGCTTCCACTTCCCCACTTTCCATTCACTTCTCAACCTACTAATTAATATGTGACTTCCGCCCCCATGTTTTACTAAAATTGCTCATTCAAAACTAGGTCACCAACTGCTTCCTAATTTCCAATCCTAACAGCCTCTTTGCATTTTTACTGGTCCTCTTATCTATGAGACAATCTGACCACTTTCTACTTTGGAAACTCCCTCTTCCTGAGACTCATACACTACATTTTCCTGGTGTCTCCCCACTCCCACCCTACAGTGTTGTGTCTCTTGCTGGCTTCTCTCCTCAGGTACCCCTTCAATATGGATGGAAAGTTCCCTTCTTGATCATCTCCTTACTCTATCCTCCCCGTTCTCTGAATCTGCTCATCTATTCCCATGGCTTCAACTCACATCCATGGGGTAATGACACCACATTGTATCTTTGGTTCAGACTTCTCCTTAGCTCCAATTTCAGCATTTTGGAAATTTCTACCTAAATGTCCCTTAGGAACCTCAAACTCTGCATGTATCAAACAACTAACTATCTTCCACCATCCCAATCCTACAAGACATCCCCCAGTGGTCCCCTACTGAGTAACTGACCCCTCTAAGGGATCTTAATAACCCAAATTGACAGCCTCTCTCCTTGACAGATCTATATTCTATGTTTGCCCATGCTCAGCCTGGCAAACTTCTATTTATTCTTCAAAATCCAGCACAACTTGCCTTAGAAAACTTTCCAGAGCCCATCTCTGCCCAAGCCTAGTGGGTTCCTCTCCTCCTGTGCATTCTGCACATGTCTCTATCAAGTATTCATCTCTTCCTAAGGTAACTGCTGATTTATCTCTTTATATACCCATTACGTTATGGACTATGCATTTAATCTGTGCACTCTAAATACACAGACCAGCATCTGGCCCATAATAGGTCCTCAGAAAATCTCTGAATGAATAAAAGAATGAATCTGATCATCTCGAAGGTTGGTGATTCTCTAAAACAGCGATCATTCAGCAAACTACAGCCCATGGACTAGCCACCTGTTTTTGTAAAAAGAGTTGTAGTGAAACACAGCCATATCATTCATTTACACATTGTCTGTGGCTGCCTTTGCACTACAACATTGGAGGTGAGTAGCTACAACAAAGACAACAAAACCCACCCCTGCTCCAAAACATCTCAGGAGCTAATCACTTCTTGATAATGATGGGAAAAACAACACTACTACTACTACTACATTGCTATTATTAACATTTATTCAAGAGATCTTCATGTTTTAAATCCCTCTGTTATCACAGACTATATGCTGCAGCCGGGTGAGAGACAACAAATGTGTAAAAGCAAAATAAGAAAATTATAGATCACAATAAAAAAGTGAAGAAAACACAGGGTGTGTTAGACAGCATCTGGCTGAGAAGAGGTCATTGGAGAGAGGGTGACCAGGGAAGCCTGTCCCTCGGACGCAGAGACATTTAGGTTGAGACCCAAAGGAGGAGACAGAGCCAGCCTTGGAGAGTGATGAAGTACATTCTAGAAGGCATGGCAAATGAAAGGCCCTTAGGACAGAAAGAGAGTGGCATGCCTGAAGAAGTGAATTGAGGCCACTGTGGTTTATGCGTAGTGAGAAGACAGAAAGAGACACAAACAGGCTCAAGGGAGGAAGCAGGAGGAAACCTGGGGGCTTTGCAGGTCAAGTGGCGGGGGGTGGAGGGAGTTTGAATTTGTTGATTACATTCTGAATGCCAGGCACTACTCTAAGAGCTTTCATTCAGTATTTTTAACAATCACGTGCTTTATGTTCTGCTATTGTTTTCATTTTTAGAGATAAAGAAAGTAAGGCTAAGAGAGGTATAGATTAAGTAATAAATAGAGAATCTGGGGTGAGACTCAGAGCACCAGGACTGACTAGGAGATCACACAGCCTCTCCAACTGCTCCTCCTGACTTCTACAGTGTCAACTTAAAAACTACTGCAATCCGGCCAGGCGTGGTGGCTCATGCCTGTAATCCCAGCACTTTGGGAGGCCAAGACGGTGGATCACGAGGTCAAGAGATCAAGACCATCCTGACTAACATAGTGAAACCCCGTCTCTACTAAAAATACAAAAAATTAGCCAGGTGTGGTGGTGGGCGCCTGTAGTTCCAGTTACTCGGGAGGCTGAGGCAGTAGAATGGCATGAACCCAGAAGGCAGAGTTTGCAGTAAGCCAAGATTGCACCACTGCACTCCATCCAGCCTGGGTGACAGAGCGAGACTCCATCTCAAAAAAAAAAAAAAAAAAAAAAAATTACTGCAATCCAACAAAAGAAACTATCAACAGAATAAACAGACAATGTCTGTTTATTTTCTCCCAGGTAAACAGACAAATTTACAGGAGAAAATATTTGAAAACTATGCCTCTGACAAAGGTCTAATATCCAGCATCTATAAGGAACTGAAACAAATTTATAAGAAAACAACAAACAACCCCATTAAAAAGCATGCAAAGGATATGAACAGACATTTCTCAAAAGAAGGCATACATGAGGTCAACAAGCATATGAAAATAAAGCTTAATATCACTCACAATTAGAGAAATGCAAATCAAAACCACAATGAGCTACCATCTTACACCAGTCAGAATGGCGATTACTAACAAGTCAAAAAATAACAGACACTGGCAAGGTTGTGGAGAAAAAGGAACACTTATACACACTGTTGGTGGGAATGTAAATTAGCTCAATCACTGTGGAAAGCGGTGTGGCGATTCCTCAAAGAGCTAAATTCAGAACTACCATTCAACCCAGCAATCTCACTACTGGGTATGTACTCAAAGGAATATACATTGTTGTATCATAAAGACACATGCATGCATACGTTCACTGTAGCACTATTCACAACAGCAGAGACATGGAATCAATGTAAATGCCCATCAGTGGTAGACAGGATAAAGAAAATGTGGTACATATAAACCATGGAATACCACGCAGCCATAAAAAAAAAATGAGATCATGTCCTTTGCAGGAACATGGATGGAGCCAGAGGTCACTCTCCTTAGCAAACTAACACAGCAACAGAAACCAAATACTACGTGTTCTCACTTACAAGTGACAGCTAAGTGATTAGAACTCATGAACATAAAGAGAGAAGCAGACACTGGAGCCTACCTGTGGGTGAGGGATCGGTGGGGAGGAACAGAAAAAATACCTATTGGGTAGGGTATTAAGCTTAGTACGTGGGTTACAAAATAATCTGTACAAGACACCCCTATGACATGATAAACTATATAACAAACCTGCACATGTACCCTTGAATCTAAAATAAAAGTTTAAAAAATTTATTGTGATCACAAAAGCAAAATATAGTATTATAAAAATCTGGAAAACATGAAAATGTGTAAAAACATTATTATCTTGTGTTTATACTACAATAGTAGATTCCTCACTGGCCTCCCTACATTACTTATCCACAATGCTGCTCATAACTGTCTCTTCGAAATATAAAATTATGTCAATTCTCTATTTTAAAACCTAAAGACACCCAATTCTGTCAAAAAAAAAAAAAAAAAAAAAAAAACCTCCAAACTTAGACTGGCGCTGAAATCCCTTCACAATCTGGCCCCAACCCACCCATCTGGCTTTATTTTCAGTGACAACCAACCCACACACTCTGCATCTATCCATAAAACTGGTCCCTGTTTCCTAAAGAGGCTGCAAACTCCATGCCTCCGCCATGTTCCTTCCACGTGGACCTCGCTGTTTCACTTAGTCCATCTAACAAATTATTCCAGGCCCAGTTCCCATGCTACCGCTCTATGAAGCCCTCGTTAATACAGGATAAGCTGCCCCCTAACATAACATTCTGCTCCCTTTAATAACACCTTTCCACAACACATCCCAGTGCTCTGTGCAGAGCCAGCGCTAGGAGCAGGTTAACAGAATGAATCAGTGTGTCTCCAGGCCTCAAGCTTTCTATCACTGAGCTCTGCCAGAATGTGGAGAGGTGGAGAAGCCCCTCCTGCTGTCTGAAGGGCACCCATAGGATCTGATGTTAACATCCATTGCGCCCACTTAAATTTGTTAAAAATTAAAACTAGTCATCTAATACAAATCAGAAGACTAAGAACTATCATATGCTTTGCTACCAAAAAGACAACAGTCATGGAGAAAAAAAAACTGTCATATTTTCAGAATTCTTTTTTTTTAATTTATTTATTATTATTATACTTTAAGTTGTAGGGTACATGTGCATAACGTGCAGGTTTGTTACATATGTATACTTGTGCCTTGTTGGTGTGCTGCACCCATCAACTCGTCATTTACATCAGGTATCACTCCCAATGCAATCCCTCCCCCCTCCCCACTCCCCCCTCCCCATGATAGGCCCCGGTGTGTGATGTTCCCCTTCCTGAGTCCAAGTGATCTCATTGTTCAGTTCCCACCTATGAGTGAGAACATGCGGTGTTTGGTTTTCTGTTCTTGTGATGGTTTGCTAAGAATGATGGTTTCCAGCTGCATCCATGTCCCTACAAAGGACACAAACTCATCCTTTTTGATGGCTGCATAGTATTCCATGGTGTATATGAGCCACATTTTCTTAATCCAATCTGTCACTGATGGACATTTGGGTTGATTCCAAGTCTTTGCTATTGTGAATAGTGCCACAATAAACATACGTGTGCATGTGTCTTTATAGCAGCATAATTTATAATCCTTTGGGTATATACCCAGTAATGGGATGGCTGGGTCATATGGTACATCTAGTTCTAGATCCTTGAGGAATCGCCATACTGTTTTCCATAATGGTTGAACTAGTTTACAATCCCACCAACAGTGTAAAAGCATTCCTATTTCTCCACATCCTCTCCAGCACCTGTTGTTTCCTGACTTTTTAATGATCGCCATTCTAACTGGTGTGAGATGGTATCTCATTGTGGTTTTGATTTGCATTTCTCTGATGGCCAGTGATGATGAGCATTTTTTCATGTGTCTGTTGGCTGTATGAATGTCTTCTTTTGAGAAATGTCTGTTCATATCCTTTGCCCACTTTTTGATGGGGTTGTTTGTTTTTTTCGTGTAAATTTGTTGGAGTTCTTTGTAGGTTCTGGATATTAGCCCTTTGTCAGATGAGTAGATTGCAAAAATTTTCTCCCATTCTGTAGGTTGCCTGTTCACTCTGATGGTAGTTTCTTTTGCTGTGCAGAAGCTCTTTAGTTTAATTAGATCCCATTTGTCAATTTTGGCTTTTGCTGCTGTTGCTTTTGGTGTTTTAGACATGAAGTCTTTGCCCATGCCTATGTCCTGAATGGTACTACCTAGGTTTTCCTCTAGGATTTTTATGGTATTAGGTCTAACATTTAAGTCTCTAATCCATCTTGAATTAATTTTCGTATAAGGAGTAAGGAAAGGATCCAGTTTCAGCTTTCTACTTATGGCTAGCCAATTTTCCCAGCACCATTTATTAAATAGGGAATCCTTTCCCCATTTCTTGTTTCTCTCAGGTTTGTCAAAGATCAGATGGCTGTAGATGTGTGGTATTATTTCTGAGGACTCTGTTCTGTTCCATTGGTCTATATCTCTGTTTTGGTACCAGTACCATGCTGTTTTGGTTACTGTAGCCTTGTAGTATAGTTTGAAGTCAGGTAGCGTGATGCCTCCAGCTTTGTTCTTTTGACTTAGGATTGTCTTGGAGATGCAGGCTCTTTTTTGGTTCCATATGAACTTTAAAGCAGTTTTTTCCAATTCTATGAAGAAACTCATTGGTAGCTTGATGGGGATGGCATTGAATCTATAAATTACCTTGGGCAGTATGGCCATTTTCACGATATTGATTCTTCCTATCCATGAGCATGGTATGTTCTTCCATTTGTTTGTGTCCTCTTTTATTTCACTGAGCAGTGGTTTGTAGTTCTCCTTGAAAAGGTCCTTTACATCCCTTGTCAGTTGGATTCCTAGGTATTTTATTCTCTTTGAAGCAATTGTGAATGGAAGTTCATTCCTGATTTGGCTCTCTGTTTGTCTGTTACTGGTGTATAAGAATGCTTGTGATTTTTGCACATTAATTTTGTATCCTGAGACTTTGCTGAAGTTGCTTATCAGCTTAAGGAGATTTTGGGCTGAGATGATGGGGTTTTCTAAATATACAATCATGTCATCTGCAAACAGGGACAATTGGACTTCTTCTTTTTCTAACTGAATGCCCTCTATTTCTTTCTCTTGCGTGATTGCCCTAGCCAGAACTTCCAACACTATGTTGAATAGGAGTGGTGAGAGAGGGCATCCCTGTCTTGTGCCAGTTTTCAAAGGGAATTTTTCCAGTTTTTGCCCATTCAGTATGATATTGGCTATGGGTTTGTCATAAATAGCTCTTATTATTTTGAGGTACGTTCCATCAATACCGAATTTATTGAGCGTTTTTAGCATGAAGGGCTGTTGAATTTTGTCAAAAGCCTTTTCTGCATCTATTGAGATAATCATGTGGTTCTTGTCTTTGGTTCTGTTTATATGCTGGATTATGTTTATTGATTTGCGAATGTTGAACCAGCCTTGCATCCCAGGGATGAAGCCCACTTGATCATGGTGGATAAGCTTTTTGATGTGTTGCTGAATCCGGTTTGCCAGTACTTTATTGAGGATTTTTGCATCGATGTTCATCAGGGATATTGGTCTAAAATTCTCTTTTTTTGTTGTGTCTCTGCCAGGCTTTGGTATCAGGATGATGTTGGCCTCATAAAATGAGTTAGGGAGGATTCCCTCTTTTTCTATTGATTGGAATAGTTTCAGAAGGAATGGTACCAACTCCTCCTTGTACCTCTGGTAGAATTCAGCTGTGAATCCATCTGGTCCTGGACTTTTTTTGGTTGGTAGGCAATAAATTATTGCCTCAATTTCAGAGCCTGCTATTGGTCTATTCAGGGATTCAACTTCTTCCTGGTTTAGTCTTGGAAGACTGTAAGTGTCCAGGAAATTATCCATTTCTTCTAGATTTTCCAGTTTATTTGCGTAGAGGTGTTTATAGTATTCTCTGATGGTAGTTTGTATTTCTGTGGGGTCGGTGGTGATATCCCCTTTATCATTTTTAATTGCGTCGATTTGATTCTTCTCTCTTTTCTTCTTTATTAGTCTTGCTAGTGGTCTGTCAATTTTGTTGATCTTTTCAAAAAACCAACTCCTGGATTCATTGATTTTTTGGAGGGTTTTTTGTGTTTCTATCTCCTTCAGTTCTGCTCTGATCTTAGTTATTTCTTGCCTTCTGCTAGCTTTCGGATGTGTTTGCTCTTGCTTCTCTAGTTCTTTTAATTGCGATGTTAGAGTATCAATTTTAGATCTTTCCTGCTTTCTCTTGTGGGCATTTAGTGCTATAAATTTCCCTCTACACACTGCTTTAAATGTGTCCCAGAGATTCTGGTATGTTGTATCTTTGTTCTCATTGGTTTCAAAGAACATCATTATTTCTGCCTTCATTTCGTTATGTACCCAGTAGTCATTCAGGAGCAGGTTGTTCAGTTTCCATGTAGTTGAGCGGTTTTGATTGAGTTTCTTAGTCCTGAGTTCTAGTTTGATTGCACTGTGGTCTGAGAGACAGTTTGTTATAATTTCTGTTCTTGTACATTTGCTGAGGAGTGCTTTACTTCCAATTACGTGGTCAATTTTGGAGTAAGTACGATGTGGTGCTGAGAAGAATGTATATTCTGTTGATTTGGGGTGGAGAGTTCTATAGATGTCTATTAGGTCTGCTTGCTGCAGAGATGAGTTCAATTCTTGGATATCCTTGTTAACTTTCTGTCTCGTTGATCTGTCTAATGTTGACAGTGGAGTGTTGAAGTCTCCCATTATTATTGTATGGGAGTCTAAGTCTCTTTGTAAGTCTCTAAGGACTTGCTTTATGAATCTGGGTGCTCCTGTATTGGGTGCATATATATTTAGGATAGTTAGCTCTTCCTGTTGAATTGATCCCTTTACCATTATGTAATGGCCTTCTTGGTCTCTTTTGATCTTTGATGGTTTAAAGTCTGTTTTATCAGAGACTAGGATTGCAACCCCCGCTTTTTTTTGTTCTCCATTTGCTTGGTAAATCTTCCTCCATCCCTTTATTTTGAGCCTATGTATGTCTCTGCGTGTGAGATGGGTCTCCTGAATACAGCAGACTGATGGGTCTTGACTCTTGATCCAGTTTGCCAGTCTGTGTCTTTTAATTGGAGCATTTAGTCCATTTACATTTAAGGTTAAGATTGTTATGTGTGAACTTGATCCTGCCATTATGATATTAACTGGTTATTTTGCTCGTTAGTTGATGCAGTTTCTTCCTTGCCTCGATGGTCTTTACATTTTGGCATGTTTTTGCAATGGCTGGTACCGGTTGTTCCTTTCCATGTTTAGTGCTTCCTTCAGGATCTCTTGTAAGGCAGGCCTAGTGGTGACAAAATCTCTAAGCATTTGCTTATCTGTAAAGGATTTTATTTCTCCTTCACTTATGAAACTTAGTTTGGCTGGATATGAAATTCTGGGTTTAAAATTCTTTTCTTTAAGAATGTTGAATATTGGCCCCCACTCTCTTCTGGCTTGGAGAGTTTCTGCCGAGAGATCTGCTGTTAGTCTGATGGGCTTCCCTTTGAGGGTAACCCGACCTTTCTCTCTGGCTGCCCTTAAGATTTTTTCCTTCATTTCAGCTTTGGTGAATCTGGCAATTATGTGTCTTGGAGTCGCTCTTCTCGAGGAGTATCTTTGCGGCGTTCTCTGTATTTCCTGGATTTGAATGTTGGCCTGCCCTACTAGGTTGGGGAAGTTCTCCTGGATGATATCCTGCAGAGTGTTTTCCAACTTGGTTCCATTTTCCCCCTCACTTTCAGGCACCCCAATCAGACGTAGATTTGGTCTTTTTACATAATCCCATACTTCTTGCAGGCTTTGTTCATTTCTTTTTCTTCTTTTTTCTTTTGGTTTCTCTTCTCGCTTCATTTCATTCATTTGATCCTCAATCGCTGATACTCTTTCTTCCAGTTGATCGAGTTGGTTACTGAAGCTTGTGCATTTGTCACGTATTTCTCGTGTCATGGTTTTCATCTCTTTCATTTCGTTTATGACCTTCTCTGCATTAATTACTCTAGCCATCAATTCTTCCACTTTTTTTTCAAGATTTTTAGTTTCTTTGTGCTGGGTACGTAATTCCTCCTTTAGCTCTGAGAAATTTGATGGACTGAAGCCTTCTTCTCTCGTCTCGTCAAAGTCATTCTCCGTCCAGCTTTGATCCGTTGCTGGCGATGAGCTGCGCTCCTTTGCTGGGGGAGATGCGCTCTTATTTTTTGAATTTCCAGCTTTTCTGCCCTGCTTTTTCCCCATCTTTGTGGTTTTATCTGCCTCTGGTCTTTGATGATGGTGATGTACTGATGGGGTTTTGGTGTAGGTGTCCTTCCTGTTTGATAGTTTTCCTTCTAACAGTCAGGACCCTCAGCTGTAGGTCTGTTGGAGATTGCTTGAGGTCCACTCCAGACCCTGTTTGCCTGGGTATCAGCAGCAGAGGCTGCAGAAGATAGAATATTTCTGAACAGTGAGTGTACCTGTCTGATTCTTGCTTTGGAAGCTTCCTCTCAGGGGTGTACTCCACCCTGTGAGGTGTGGGGTGTCAGACTGCCCCTAGTGGGGGATGTCTCCCAGTTAGGCTACTCAGGGGTCAGGGACCCACTTGAGCAGGGAGTCTGTCCCTTCTCAGATCTCAACCTCCATGTTGGGAGATCCACTGCTCTCTTCAAAGCTGTCAGACAGAGTCGTTTGCGTCTGCAGAGTTTTCTGCTGTGTTTGTTATTGTTTACTGTGCCCTGTCCCCAGAGGTGGAGTCTACAGAGACAGGCAGGTTTCCTTGGGCTGCTGTGAGCTCCACCCAGTTCGAGCTTCCCAGCGGCTTTGTTTCCCTACTTAAGCCTCAGCAATGGCGGGCGCCCCTCCCCCAGTCTCGCTGCTGCCTTGCCGGTAGATCACAGACTGCTGTGCTAGCAATGAGGGAGGCTCCGTGGGTGTGGGACCCTCCCGGCCAGGTGTGGGATATGATCTCCTGGTGTGCCTGTTTGCTTAAAGCGCAGTATTGGGGTGGGAGTTAACCGATTTTCCAGGTGTTGTGTGTCTCAGTTCCCCTGGCTAGGAAAAGGGATTCCCTTCCCCCTTGCGCTTCCCAGGTGAGGCAATGCCTCGCCCTGCTTCAGCTCTCGCTGGTCGGGCTGCAGCAGCTGACCAGCACCGATCGTCCGGCACTCCCCAGTGAGATGAACCCAGTACCTCAGTTGAAAATGCAGAAATCACCAGTCTTCTGTGTCGCTAGCGCTGGGAGTTGGAGACTGGAGCTGTTCCTATTCAGCCATCTTGCTCCGCCCCCTCAGAATTCTTATACCAGAAATACTGAGCAGATGTGTACATTCTAATAAATTTCTAATATTATCATGGCTGCTCGGACTTGTGCTTGTTTAGATTGTTCCAATCAAGTTGACCCACTCTTTAAGATTTGTTTATAATTTCACGGTCTATATGCTGTAACTTGGTATGATTCATCATATTTTAAAAAATGACCAAAGAGGAAACTTTACACAGTATGTCAAACTCTAAAATAAAATTTATTTTAATAAGCAGAGTTCATAACCAAACTGGATGTATGTTGAGAAAAATTGTCTCAACTTTTCTTATATGATTGAATTTCTCTGGTTATTTATAGAATGCAGTACTCTCATTCATTCCTTTAAAAACTTCTATTCTGACACTTCAACTGCTCCTATCAAAAAATATTACAGTTCTTTCAGGTTGCATTGTCTGACACAAAAATATTATGCTTTCGGCTACAACTGGATATTTTCATTTTAGCTGTATTTACCTTATGCACAAATTACATCCTGACATTCTGTACACTGTACAGGTTAACATTTTCTATATAATGTGTTAGGCCATTGGGGGGGTTTCTGAAGAAAGAACATGAAACACATAAAAACCTACTAAAAAGGCAGTGTAGAAAAGTACTGCCTTTTTATTTCTTAGAAATGAGGGTTCTAACAACAAATGTTTAAAATACACGCTCTTACGTTTCCCTAATAAATATTTTATGTTCACCTAAAGGGAGGTAATAGCTCTGCTGTATTTTAAGCACTCAAATAAGATCTTGTGTTTCATACCCAGGCCTGATGACAGTCCAAACTCAAAGTCTGAAGCATGATTACAAAGTCAAAGAGCACTGGATTCAAAAACATGAAAATGATGTAAGATGTAATGAAGTGCTTAGATTCTTTTATTCTCCAGAAGACACAGTCACATCAAGATATGTAAGACTCAAGGGTCTTTAGAAATATCATTCATTTATGACACAGAAACACTGGATCGTCATCGTAGACTAGCATGTATTTCTTGCACGTCCAGTTCTTTTAGGTCACTTTAAGACTGCAATAAACCTAGTGATACTTGTAGAATCAACATAGGAGGGAAACACCAGAAATAATTCTTGACATCTGAGTCACAGCATACCAGCCTGTTATTAACCTAAGAGGCTTCCTATCTGAAAACTGAAAAAAAAAAAAAACGGAGTGTAATTTATATATTAAGCCAGGTCTTAGATTTCAGAATAAAGAAAATCACTTGTGGTTGTAAATATGTAAACGCTAAATTTCAGGGCACAGCATTACGGGCTATTTCTGTCTCCAGCTCTTATTTGCCAGTGTGATGGTACTTAGAGCCTTGAGTGACCATGTAAAATAAAGATATGAAAATAGCCAAAGTTATTCTCACAGAAGTGATTCACACCAAAGACCTACACAGAATTCCAGCCTGGTGAGTATGTGACACCTGTTAAACATACAAATACAACCACATACTAACATGTTTTTAAAGCATTCTTAAGGCTGGACATGGTGGCTCATGTCTGTAATCCCAGCACTTTGGGAGGCTGAGGCGGGTGGGTCTCTTGAGTTCAGGAATTCAAGACCAGCCTGCCCAACATGGTGAAACCCTGTCTCTACCAAAAAATACAAAAACTAGCTAGGCATGATGACACACACCTGAGGTCCCAGCTACATGGGAGGCTGAGGCACGAGAATTGCTTGAACCCTGGAGGCAGAGGTTGCAGTGAGCCAAGATCGTACCATTGCACTCCAATCTCAGCAATGGAGGGAGACCCGATCTCAAAAAAATAAAGCATTCTTAAAACAGTAACAACAAAGTAAAACAATCATAAAAAATAGCCTGCAACTAAAAGTATAAACACAAAAGTTAAAGTTTCTTTCAGCTACAACAAAAATTATCTGATGCTAATAACCTTTGATAAGTATGTAAGAGAAAGTTCACACACGAAGAATTAACATATGGAAATAGCCATAAACAGTTAAAAAACAAACAAAAAATATGAAGCTAATGTTTTCAGAAAGTATACAATAGCCAGCAAAGGACTATGATCCTCAGGGAAGGAAAACAAACAAGGTGTATCAAGTCATTGCCCTATCTCTCTGCCTAGAGAAAGTTTCCTGGCCACAGCACAGGATGGAGAAACTCAAACAGAAGCTTCCATCATGATAAGTTGAAGATACAGATATCAAAGTTTGGAGAAGTCAAGGCAGCTAGAATGTATGGGACAGAGAGGAGAGAGACATGCACACAAAATATCCAAAAACCTACATTAGAGTCCCATTAATCCTTTGGATGAATATCAATCTACATTCATAATTTAACAAAACCCCATAAGACCGAGTAAGAACAACTTTTGAGGAAAGAACAGCTATGAGGCAGCTGTAAGATAAACAATTCGCACAACTCACACAAGCTGATAACTGTTCCACTTCACTATAGCCAAAATGGAGACATCTTGTTGAATACACAGGTAGTCAACGGAGACTTCAGAAACCAGCTCTAGAAGAAAGGTTACTTTATAGATATTCTAAAAGAACTTTAAGCCTTGAAAGAAACAAACTAATTGAAAAGTAACTAAACTACCTGCCAGAATGAGTTCAATAATCTTTAAGGAAACAGAACAATATACAGTATCAAACAAGGTAAAATTCACAATGTCCAGCATCCAATCAAAATTACTAGAAATAAGAAGAAACATGGCTGGGCGCAGTGGCTCATGCCTGTAATCTCAGTACTTTGGGAGGCTGATCGCTTGAGGTCAGGAGTTTGCGACCAGTCTGGCCAACACAGTGAAACTCTGTCCCTACTAAAAATACAAAAATTAGCTGGGCGTGGTGATGGGCACCTGTAGACCCAGCTATTCAGGAGGCTAAGGCAGGAGATTCACTTGAACTCAGGAGGTGGAGCTTACAGTGAGCCGAGATCACGCCACTGCACTCCAGCCTGGGCAACAGAGCAAGACTTTGTCTCAAAAAAAAAAAAAAAAAAAAAAAAAAAAAAAAGTCAACTAATCCAAATGAAAGGAGTGAAAGGGGATAAAAAGAATGCAGAAATGGGTCAAATAGAAAATGAATAACAAGATGGCATATCTAAGGCATACTGATAATTTCATTAAATGTAAATAGTCTAATTAAAATTAAAAGGCAGAAATTAGAAGATTAGATTTTTAAAGCCCATTTTAAATAGAAAAATACAAACAGATTAAAAGTAAAATAGGCCGGGCACAGTGGCTTACGCCTGTAATCCCAGCATTTTGGGAGGCCGAGGCAGGTGGATCATGAGGTTAGGAGATCGAGACCATCCTGGCTAACATGGTGAAACCTTGTCTCTACTAAAAATACAAAAAATTAGCCAGGTGTGGTGGCGGGTGCCTGTAGTCCCAGCTACTCAGGAGGCTGAGGCAGGAGAATGGCGTGAACCTGGGAGGCGGAGGTTGCAGTGAGCTGAGATTGCGCCACTGCACTCCAGCCTGGGCGACAGAGCAAGACTCCGACTCAAAAAAAAAAGTAAAAGAATGGAAAGTGATTTACCAAGTAAATAGTAAAAAACAAACAAAAAAGACTAGGAGAAACCACACTGGGATCCATCCATCAAGGCAGCAGGTGGACACAGAGAGCAGAGAGGGGTGAAGCTGGGTACCAGCTTGTCTAGGCTCAACATGGAGCCAAGAGAGCCTCTCCGACTTGCTAAAAACCAGCAACTTGGGAAAGAGTGAGTGAGTGAGAGCCCCCTAGGGATTCACACTCTGCACAGGGAACTGGAGAAAACTGGGAACAGAAGAATCTCCTTGACACCCGGCCCCACCTCCATGCTTCTGAACTGAGGCAGAGAGCCACCTGGACATTTTGTGGGGGCAGTTCCCAATTCCAAGGGGACCTCTACAACCCTTGGTCCCCAGAGCACACTAGTACCAGCACCATAGCCCCAATAGAGGTCACAGTCATGGTGCCTGGGAGCAGTAAGAATGCTTCACCCCCTTGCCAGACAAAGCTCGGCACCAGCTTCCAGCCGAGCAGTCCTGCTTTGGCCTGAACTTGGCTGGCACTTGCAGCTTTCCTGCCCTGCCACCCAGGAAGCACCCGAATGGCAGGGTAGGTGACCCAACCCACCCCTGCCACTAGGAGCCAGGCAGGCAATGCCTGCTAGAGCTTCTGGCCCAGGAGTGCTGCTTCTATGGAAGTGCAGCTGGCAGGCACAGCCCTCCTGTTGTTCCAGGAAGCACCCAGATGGCAAAGCAAGCAACCCCACCCAGCCTTGCCAGCGGTAGCTAGGTGGGCAACACATGCTAGAGCTTACAGACCAACGGTCCCACTTCTGTCTGGACTTAGCCAGCAGGCATGGCTTCCTCTTTTCCCAGGAAATGCTAGGATAGCAGAGTTGGTGACTCCACCCAACCCCAACTCTCATAGCCAGGCAAGTCATGACTGCTAGAGCTTTCAGCCCAACAGTCCTACTTCTATCTGAATTTGCCAAGTGGCACAGCCTCCTATTGCCTTGGAAACACCTGGATGGCATGGCAGGCAACATCACCCACCCTCGTCTCTCATAGCTAGATGGGCCACACCTGCTCTCGTCTCTCATAGCTAGATGGGCCACACCTGCTAGAGCTTCCAGCCAAGCAGTCCCACCTCTGCCTGAACTCTGTGGGCAGATACAACCTTACATTCTACCAGGAAGCACTCAGAGAGTAGATTAGGGCTGATTCGGTAAGGATACGACCTGTCTGCCAACTGCACCTCCTGCATCAGGGAGCCTGGTGGACCAGAAATGTGGTCATGGAGACAGTAATTGGAAGGGGCTCCTGCAAGACCTAGGAGCAAACTAGAATTGAAGCCAGTTGACTAAATCCACCTTATGCCATAATCAAACACCCAAAGGCATCAAAGAAGATAAAAGAAAAAAAAAATCCAAAGAACAGTAACTTCAAAGACTAAAGGAAAATTAGCCCACACAGATGAGAAAGAACCAGTGCAAGAACTCTGGCAACTCGAAAAGCCAGAGTGTCTTCTTACCTTTAAACAACAGCACTAGTTTCTCTCTAATGATTCTTAACCAGGCTGAAAAGGCTGAAATGACAGGAATAGAATTCAGAATATGGACAGGAACGAAGATTGTCAAGATCTGGGAAAAAGCTGAAACCAATTCCAGGACTCTAAATAATACAATAAATCTACATAGGAGATAAAAGATGAAATAGCCATTTTAAGAAAGAACCAAAGTGAACTGATAAAGCTGAAAGATTCACTTTGAGAATTTCATAATATAACCAGAAATATTAACAGCAGAATCAATCTGGTTGAGAAAAGAATCTCAGAGTTCAAAGACTGGTTCTCCGAAATAACTGAGTCAGACACAAATAAAAAGAAAACAATAAAGAAGAATGAACAAAACCTCCAAGAAATGTGAAATTGTGTAAAGAGAGCAAACCTATAACTCATTGGTGTCCATGAAAGAAAGGGAAAGTAAATAAGCAATTTGGAAAAGATATTTGAGGATATCACCCATGAACATTTCCCCAGACTCAGTAGAGGCCAATATTCAAATTCAGGAAATTCAGAGAACCCTTGTTAAGACACTATACAAGATGACTATCTCTAAGACACACAGTCATCAAATTCTCCAAGGTCAAAATGAAAAGAAAAATGTTAAAGGCAGCTAAAGAAAAAAAGAAGGTCACCCCATTAGGCTAACAGCAGAACTTTCAACAGAAACCCTAGAAGCCAGAAGAGACTGGGGGCCTATACTCAAAATGCCGGGCGCGGTGGCTCAAGCCTGTAATCCCAGCAATTTGGGAGGCCGAGATGGGCGGATCACAAGGTCAGGAGATCGAGACCATCCTGGCTAACACGGTGAAACCCCATCTCTACTAAAAAATACAAAAAACTAACCAGGCAAGGTGGCGGGCGCCTGTAGTCCCAGCTACTCGGGAGGCTGAGGCAGGAGAATGGCGTGAACCCGGGAGGCAGAGCTTGCAGTGAGCTGAGATCCGGCCGCTGCACTCCAGCCTGGGTGACAGAGCGAGACTCCGTCTCAAAAAAAAAAAAAAAATTCTTAAAGAAAATGAATTCCAACCAAGAATTTTATATCCAGTCAAACTAAGTTTCATAAGCAAAGGAGAAATAAAATCCTTGCCAGGCAAGCAAATGGAAAGAGAATTTGTTATCATTAGGTAAGTGGTCCTTAAGGGAGTGCTACACATGGAAACACCATTGCTGGCCTCCACAAAAACACACTGAAGTACATAGACCATTGACAATATAAAACAACCACACAATCAATTCTGCATAATAATAGTCAACAAACAACAAAAATACGGGATCATACCTGCACATAACAATATTAATCTGGAAGGTAAATGGGCTAACAGCCCCAATTAAAATACACAGAATGGCAAGCAAGATAAAGGACCAAAACCTGACTGTATGCTGTCTACAAGAGACCCATTTCAAATGTAATGAAATCCACAGGCTCAAAGTAAAGACAGGAAGAAAAATCTACCAAGCAAACAAAACACAGGAAAAAGCAGATAAAACAGGCAAAACAGACTTTAAGCCAGCAATGATCAAAAACAGAAAAAGAAGGGCATTACATAATGGTAGAGGATTCAATTCAATGAGAAGACCTAACTATCCTAAATACATACACACCAAACACAGGAACACCCAGATTCATAAAGCAAGTTTTTAGAGACCTGTGAAGAGACTTAGGTAACCACAGGATAATAGTGGGAGACTTAAATACCCCACCAATAGTATTAGACAAATCATCGAGGCAGAAAACTAACAAAGATTTTCAGAACCTGAACTCAATTATTCGACCAAATGGGCCTAACATATATCTACCAAACTCTCTAACTAAAAACACAATATATAATCTTCTCTTCCATACATGGCACATACTCTAAAATCAACCACACAATCAGCCATATAACAATCTTCAGCAAATTTTTAAAAACCAAAATCATAAAAAACACACTCTCAGGCTGCAGTACAATAAAAATAGAAATCAATACTAAGTTCAAAACCATACAATTACATGGAAATTAAACCACCTACCCCTGAATGATTTTTAGGTAAACAATGAAATTAAGGCAGAAATCAAGAAGTTCTTTGAAACTAATGAGAACAAAATACAATATACCAGAATCTCTGGGACATAACTACAGCAGTGTTAGGGAAGTGTACAGTGCTAAAGACCCACATAAAAGTTGGAAAGATCTCAAATTACAACCTAACGTCACACCTAGAGGAACTAGAGAAACGAGCAAATCAACCCCAAAGCTAGCAGAAGACAAGCAATAACCAAAATCCGAGGTGAACTGAAGGAAAATGAGATGTGTAAAACATTAATACAAAATAGTAATGAATCCAAGAGTTTATTTTTTGAAAGAATAAATGACATGGATAGACCACTAGCTGTACTAATAAAAAAAAAAAAAAAAAAAGAGACAATGCAAATAAACACAACAAGAAATGATGAAGGGGACATTTTCACTGGCCCCACAGAAATACAAAAAACCCTTACAAACTAGAAAACCTAAATGAAATGGATAAATCCCTAGAAACACACAACCTCCTGAGACTGAACCAGGAAGAAATTCAATTCCTGAACATATGAATAATAGGTTCTGAAAACGAATCAGTAATAAATAGCTTACCAACCAGAAAAGACCCAGGACCAAATGGATTCATAGCTAAATTCTAACCAATGCATAAAGAATTGGTACCATTTCTACTGAAACTATTCCAAAAAATTGAGGAGGAAAAACAAAGTCGACAAAAACAAGCAACAGGGAAAAGAGTCCCTATTCAATAAACGGCGCTGGGGTAACTGACTAATCATATGCAGAAGATGGAAACTGAATCCCTTCTTTACACCATATACAAAAATCAACTCAAGATGGATTAAAGACTTAAATGTAATACTTAAAACTATAAAAACCCTTGAAGATAGCTGAGAAAATGCCATTCTGGACATAGGAGGAAATGCCATTCTGGACATAGGACCTGGCAAAGATTTCATTCTGAAAACACCAAAAGCAATTGCAACAAAAAGAAAAATTGATAAATGGGACTTAATTAAAGAACTTCTGCACAGCAAAAGAAACTATCAACAGAGTAAATAGACAATACCAAATAAGAGAAACTATTTGCAAGCTATGCATCTGACAAAGGTCTAATACCCAGCATCTATAAGGAGGTTAAACAAATTAAAAAGAAAAAAACAAGCAATCCCATTTAAAAGTAGGCAATGGTCATTAACAGATACTTTTCAAAAGAAGACATACACACAGCCAACACATCTATGAAAAAATGCTCAACATTACTAATCATTAAATAAATGAAAATGAAAACCACAATGAGATACCATCTCACAGCAGTTAGAATGGCTATTACTAAAAAGTCAAAAAGTAAGAGATGCTGGCGAGGTTGCAGAGAAAAGGGAACACATATGGAATACTACACATCCATAAAAAAAAAATGAGATCATTTCCTTTGCAGGAACAGAAAACCAAATACTGCATGTTCTCATTTGTAAGGGAAAGCTAGATATTGAGTACATATTGAAACAAAGAAGAGAACAACAGACACCAGGGCCTACTTGAGGGTAGAAGGTGGGAGGAGGGTGATGATCAAAAAACTACCTATAGGCTACTATGTTTATCACCTGATGAAGTAATCTGTACACCAAACCCCACAACACACAATTTACCTATATAACAAAGCTGCTCATGTACCCCTGAATCTAAAAGTTAGAAAATTAAAATTAAAGGCAAAAAGCTACAGTACTATATTAATATCATAGGAAATTGGGCTTCTGAATAAGGAATATTACCATGAATAAAGATGCATATTTCGTAATGAAAGGGGGTACATTCAGTAAGAAGACATCAAAATCCCAAATGAGTTTATGCACCTAATACCAGAGCTTTAAAGGTGAAGCAAAAATTGATATTATTGAAATAGCGTTTTAAATCCAAATTTCCATTTAGAAATTTTACCATTCTTCTGTAAGCAACTGATAGAACAAGTTTTTTAAAAAATAGTAAAAACATAAAGGCCTGCAATAACACTATCAATCAACTGGACCTAATTGACATTTATCAATCAGTATACCAAACATAAACACAGACCATATCTGGGAGTATAAAACAGAAGCCACAATAAGCTTATAAAGATTCATATTAAAGCATGTTCCCTGAACACATGGAATGAAACCAAAAATCAATGGAAGGGTATCTTAAAAAATCCCCAAATTTGGAGGAATTAAGCAACACAATACTAAATAGACTCTGGGCCAAATAAGTCATGAGATAAATCATATCCCAGATCCATAAGGTGTAGCTAGAAATTAAAATATTTTAAATATTGGCATTAGCATAGGAAAACATAAAATACCTTGGAATTTTTTTTTTTGACTGTGGTAAAATTCAGGTGTCATAAAATTTACCAGCTTAATAGTTTCTAATTATATAGTTCAATGGTGTTAAGTATATTTACACTGTTGTGAAATTAATCTCTAGGAATTTTCCATCTTGCAAAACTGACATTCTGTACTCATAACACAACTCCCCCCGTCTCTCCAGCCATGGCAACTGCTATTCTAATTTCTATCTCTAAATTTGAATTTGACTAGTCAAGGTACCTTATTTAAGTAAGGTACATGAAAACTGGAATTTACCAAAATTAGAAGTCTACTCTTTGAAAGACACTGCTAAAGTAATGAAAAATCAAGACAAACCTCAGATGGAAACATTTTCAAAAGATGGATCTAAACAAAAACTTGTATTTAGAATATATAAATATCCCTTAGAGCTAAATAATACTTGGAAAAAAACACCAGATTTCTTAAGTGATCAAAGGATTTGAACACACACTTCACCAAAGAAGATATATGAATACAAATTAACACATAAAAAGCTGTTCAACATCATTCATTATCAGAGAAATGCAAATTAAAACAAAATGAGATATTGCCACATGCGTACTGGAATGGCTAATATTAAAAAGACTAACAATTTCAGATACTGGTGAGCCTGTAATTCTCATAGATTGCTCATGGGAATGGAAGATAGGAAAACTGCTTTGAAAAATACTTTGGCAGTTTCACGTAAAATTAAACATGCACTTACTGTATAGCCCAGCATTTCCATTCCTGGGTATTTGTCCAAGAGAAGTGAAACCACATGCCCACAGAAAGACTTGTACATGAGCATTTATAGCACCTTCATTTGTAAGAGCCAAAAACTGAAAATAACCCAAATGTCTATCAACAGGTGAATGGATGATTGAATTGTAGTATATGCATCCATACAATACTCGGCAATAAAAGGAATGAACTACAAACGCATGTAATAACATGAGTGGATCTCAAAAACATTATGAGTGACAGGCACCAGATACAAAAACAGTACATACTGTATGATCCCATTTATACGAAAGTCTAAAAAATATGATATAATTTATAGCATCAAAAAGCAGATGAGTATTCACCTGGGGTAAGGTAGTAGGATTGGGGATTGTCTAGTAAGGGGCAAAAGGGAAATTTAGGGGATTATGAAAAGGTCTTAATTAATTCAGCTAGGTTTGACCTTAACTTGCAAACCTCCCCAAACTGAAACCTTCCTATATGCCCAAGGGGACACTGTGAACTGGGCCTTCCAGTTGCACCTACATGGCAATGCTCTGTCATCTTCCTGATAAACAACATGAATTAGTGCCCCCATGGATCTCCACGTGGGTACTACTACTCTGAATTACTAGACTTGTGATCTTGTCAGTGTTACTTAATCACCCTGAGCCTCATCTATAGAGCAACATCCTTATCTGTGAAGAAAACAAAAGAACAATCTCACAGGCTTGTTGGCAGATTATATAAAATACATATAATAATAACTCTGAATAGTCACATTAGTTACCATCTTCATTGTATTTGCAATGATACATTAATATCATTGTCATTGTATCAATTCATTCTCATGCTGCTATGAAGAATAAATTATCCAAGACTGGGTAATTTATAAAGAAAAAGGTTTAATTGACTCACAGTTCTGCATGGCTGGAGAGGCCAGGAAACTTACAATCATGACGTAAGGTACCTCTTCACAGAGCAGCAGGACAGAGAATGAGTGCCCAGTGAGGGGGGAAGCCCCTTGTAAAACCATCAGATCTCGTGAGAACTGACTATCACAAAAACAGGAAGGGAAAACCATCCCCATAATTCAATTATCTCCACCTAGTCCCTCCCCACAACACATGGGGATTATGGGAACTACAATCAAGGTGAGATTTGGGTGGGGATACAGCACCATATCAATCATTATTATACTAAGGTTGTCAAAATAATTCCATATACAAGTTCAGCCTTTTAAAAAGTCATTACTTTCCCTGAGGCATGTCAGAGTAACTCTTCTCCCCACAGCCTTACAATGGGCATCTTTCATTGTTTGGGACAATAGCTTACTTAACTTCTATTCATCCTCTGAAATTTCTTGCAGTGAGTCATTCAGAGGCTTTGTCCATTTGCTTGGACCATTTTCATTGTCCTTGCTTCTTTAAGATATCCTCCAGCTGCTAGCTGTTTTCATTTTCTTTTCCTTTTCCTTTTTTTTTTTTTTTTTTTTTTTTTTTTGAGACAGACTCTCCATCTGTTGCTCAGGCTAGCATGCAGTGGTGTGATCTCGGCTCACTGCAACCTCCGCCTCCCAGGTTCAAGTGATTCCCGTGTCTCAGCCTTGTGAGTAGCTGGGATTACAGGTGCCTGCCACTGTGTCTGGCTAATTTTTGTATTTTCAGAGAGATGGGGTTTTGCCATGTTGGCCAGGCTGGTCTCGAACTCCTGACCTCAGGTGATTCACCTGCCTCACCCTCCCAAAGTGCTGAGATTACAGGCGTGAGCCACTATGCCAGGTCTGTTTTGATTTTCTAAGAAAAAAGCTGAGCAAGTAGACCTGGGAAAATGACTGCAGATAATATTTTGTAAAATGACAGCAATAAAATTAAAGTATCAATTACCTGTGAAGTTAATAGACTTTTTTGTGACCCAAAACACATTTGGGGACAGCTGACAGTGCTGTGTCTATTTGGGCCGAGGTCAGTAGAGAGGCGACTTTCAAGGAAGATCTGCATGTGAGTGTTGTCAAATTATTGTTGAGTGGTTTTCAGAAACTCTGACCATAACAGAATCATTCTCGTTCCCCAAATCATGAAAGAGCTGCAAGTCTTGTCTGGCCATTTTTGCTATTTGCCCCTTATATTTCACAAGCTTGAGTTGGCTACACTTGGGTGTCAACTTCCCTCTCTCTCTGGCTAATGAGGATTGGTCTCCATGACTCCACTTAAAGTGTTCTTGTAAAGAGAATCAACGTATTTATTCCATGTTGCCAAATTCACTGATCCTTTCTCTCCCTTCAACTGCCCAGTGGCATTCAAAATTATTGACCATTTTTTGCTTCTTTGAGGCACTTCCTTCTTGTGGCTTCTGGGATACCACATGCTTCTGGTTTTCCACCCTCTACACTAGCTGTTGCTGCTGAGCCTTCTTTGCCAGATCTTTAAATGTCAGAATGTTGTAGGGGCCCATCTTGGGGCACCTTGCAGTCCTCTGACTTGGCATCTAGTGAGCCGCAGATTTCAATCTCCAGCCCTGACCTCTTCAAGAACCCCTGACTCATAATTACCTCTGAAAACTCCACAAGAATTCCCCAAAGGGAGTTCTTCATATTTCTGCACAGGCCTCGTCCCTCCCGAGTCGAACTGGTTAGTCAACCTACATGAATAAATAACATCACCATCCTCCCAGTGGCTCAAGCCAAAATTCTAGCAGTCATGATTGGTTCCTCTCTTTCCCCATCATCCGTGCTCAGAGTCCAATCCTACTGGCTCTATCTCCAAAATGTATCCCAACAATTCCATCCCTTTCTCCTTCCATCTTCCCAGCTGTCCTGACAGTAACTCTCATCTGTAAACTGTAACAGCTCACAACTGACCTCTCTGCTTCTGCTATTATCTCTCCTATTCCACAGAGACTACCCAGGATAATCTTTGTAAAAACATAAATCAGATGATGTTTAAAACTTTTGTGGGGTTTCCCATCACATTGGAATTAATATCCAAACTTCTAACCCGGGCCTTGAGGCCCCATGTGATCTGTACATCAACCACCTCCCTACTTCCTCTCCCACTCTCCTCCTCTCACTTACTCCACCCACACTGGCTTTATCTCTGTTCTCTGACCACACCAGGCTCGTTTCCATCTCAAGGCATTTGTGTGTATTGTTTCTTCTGCCTGGAACATACTACTTGTGCAAACAGCTAGACAGGAAGACTTCGTCCCATGAGAAGATGAGCTGAGAGTCCAGTGGAAAACAACATGGCATATTCTCAAAGTTTTTCAAGACCTGAGGCAGAAAGTCCAGAGTTTCCCTGTCCTCTGCAGGAACACAGGACACGGGTAGAACCAGAGTGAAAGATCAGGCAGTTACCCTATGTTCAGCAGTGGTGAAGCTGGGTGTGAAGAGGGGCTAAGATGATGCTGATGGTCGTGACCGAGGTGGATGCCAAGGGAGAGTGAGAGCTCCCCTGGGGCATATTTGAGAGTCACAGAGAAAGAGAGGGGCTCCAGAAAAGATACAGGATAGGAGACATGAGGAGAGAAAAGGAAAGTGAGAGTTTGGAGTGGTGAGGATGGGGTCACTTGCTTTGTAAGAACCAGGTGTGGACTGGAATATCTTATTTTCTCTTGGTGGCTGGAATAAGCTTCTTAAATGTCTCTGTTGAGATGAGTCCATGTGGGCCCCAGGATTTGCATAAGGGGGTGTTCCAGTCTCTGCACTTCATTTTGACCGTAACAGGTAAAACTGATTGGGTATCTAGTTCCATAACATTTTATGGTAATAAAAGTATGTAAGAGAAAGGGAGAGAAACAGAAAAAGAACACACTTTTTGGGTTTCCTAGGGACACAGGCTCTTGAATCCGGGCCTAGCAGTTGTGTGTAGGTAAGGAGAGAAAGGAGCATGGGGAGGTGGAGACTCTGACCCTTCCTCATCTTCTCAGAGGGCAGTTCTTCCTGTCCAGCCGTTTGCATGAGGTTCATGCAGGAAGGGCTAGAGTCAGGTTTCACATTGGCAGGAAATCTCGCTACTCACAGAGAAGCTCCTTAGGACCTGAGGTATGTGTGAGGGGCAGGCTGTTTTTCAACCTGGGCTTCTCTCCAGACAAATGAAACTGGCAGCTGCAGAGCTGCTTGTATTTTAGAGTCTCCTGACACCACACTCACTGGTTGACTATTGTAAAGATGTGGGTTGTCTCATTCTGCTGCCTCCCTGCTGCTCTGTGGTAGAAAACAAGGGCTGTGGACGCTCCTGCCTCCTATGCATCTACTCGGCCCCATTGCTCTAACATGGGATTCCCAGCCCTGCCCTGCAGGGCGAGTCTCCTGCTCTGTGGGCTCCACTGACCTGTGCCGAGACCCACAGCTGAGAGCATCCTTTTTAGGTGTTTTCTGCATTTGACAGACTTCTTAGTTCCACTTTTTTAAAATCACCTCAAGGAGAAAACCTTAAGGGGTTTTGGAACGAGAGAGGAGAACAGCCCTGGAGAGTCCTTTAATGGTCAGTCTCCAGCTTCATTGCTAAACCTCTCAGCCAAAGGGCTGAGTTTGTCCAGATGATGCCTGGCATATGACTGACAGCTCCACAGCTGTGATCCTGCCAGCCTTTCAGAGATGGGTAAACTTCAGCCTGCCTAAGCCCCCCGCCATCCTAAGGGCCTCATCGGAGCCTCCCCGGCACTAGTACTCCAGCACGGTCCCCAATGCCTTATGTTGGGACAGCTCTCCAGAAAAATAACAAACAAAAGGATGTCCTTGTGAACAGATTTCAGTAAAATCCATTAATAAACTTTAAATTCACCTTGTCTTCCATCTTAGACTCTCACTGGCCAAAGAGTTGCAAAATTTGCCATTTGCTTTTTCAGTTAAATGGCACTATTCTGAATAGTAACCTGACAATATGCAAAGCCAGGGTCAACACTCTTTTTCTTAACGGGCCAGACTGTACATATTTTTGGAAGAACTGCTGATCACTACATGCCTAATAAGTCTGAAAAGCAAAACCCAGAATGATCAGACTCTTTCTCAGTGATATGACTTTACTCCAGAAAAAAAGGCAAGAATACTATGGGGGCTAAACATGGTGGCTCATGTCTGTATTCCCAGCACTTTGGGAGGCTGAGGCACGTGGACTGCTTGAGCCCAGGAGTTACAGCAACACAGCAAGACAGTCCGAGCAGCATAGCAAGACCCCACCTCTATAAAAAATATAAAATTTAGCTGTGTGCAGGGGTATGTGCCTGTAATTCCAGCACTTTGGAAGGCTGAGGCAGAAGGATTGCCTGAGTCCAGGGGTTTGAAATCAGCCTGAGAATATAGTAAGACCTTGTCTCTACAAAAACCTTAAAAAATTAGCCAAGTGTGGTGGTGCCTATAGTCCTAGTTACTTGGGAGGCTGATGTGGGAGGATTGTTTGAGTCGGGTAAGTTGAGGCTTCAGTGAGCCATTATCTTGCCACTGCAGTGATGGGCAAGAGAGTGAGACCCTATCTCAAAAAAGTCTATGGCAATAAAAATATATCCAATACTCAGAAAGGAAAAATTCACAATGTGTGTCATCTAAAAAAAATCCCCTGGCATGCAAACAAGCAGGGTTATACCACCCATAATGAGAAGATGCAATCAATTGAAACTGACCAAGAAATGACACAGATAATAGAATTACTAGACAGGGACAGTTAAAGAGTTATTGTAAATATATTTCATATGTTTAAGAAGCTAGAGGAATAACTTAACATGTCAAGTAAGACAAGGAAGACAAAAAAGACCTAAATAAGAATCGTACAGAAAAAAATTCCAATGTATGAGATGAAAAATACACTGAAAGGAATGAAGAGTAGATTAGATACTACAAAAGAAAAGATTAGTGACACAAATTTTCATAGCAGCATTAATGATAGTAGGCAAAAAGTGGAAACGACCAAAATGTCCACCAACTAACACATGGATAAACAAATTGTTTTATATCCATACAATAGAATATTATTCAGCCATCAAAAGAAATAAAATATTGAATCATGGATGAACGTTAAAAACATTATACTAAGTGAAAGAAACAGACACAAACAGGCTCAAAGCCTATGATTCCATTTACATGAAACTTCCAGAGGAGACAAAATCCATAAAACAAACAAAAAAAAGACTAGTGGTTGCAAGGGATCACTGAAATGTACACTTTGAAACGGTAAATTTTGGCTGGGCATGGTGGCTCATGTCTGTAATCCCAGCACTTTGGGAGGCTGAGGGGGGCAGATCACAAGATCAGGAGATCGAGACGATCCTGGCTAACACAGTGAAAACCCGTCTCTACTAAAAATACAAAAAATTAGCCGGGCGTGGTGGCGGGGGGGCCTGTAGTCCCAGCTACTTGGGAGGCTGAGGCAGGAGAATGGCATGAACTCGGGAGGCAGAGCTTGCAGTGAGTTGAGATTGCACCACTGCACTCTAGCCTGGTCGACAGAGCAAGACTCCATCTCAAAAAAAAAAAAAAAAAAAAAAGAAAAGAAAGGTTAAATTTTATGGTATGTGAATTATAGCTTAACTAATAAAAAAAACACTCAATAAGGATATTTTGATAGGCCAATTTGGACATGGGGATATTTGGCGGCCATTTTATCAAAATGCAAGCATCAAAACAGCTGCATCAGAACGTCCTATCTTTAAAATATGGTCTCTGCTATCAGGAAGGCTGGAGCTACGGAAAACTGAGCTCTGACACGGTGGTGCTTTACATGCATCATCTCTCACCTTCACCATAATCCTGTAGCATGGGTAAAATTTCTATTTCACAGAAGAAGAAACTGAGGCTCAGAAAAGTTCTATAATTTCCACAAGGTTACACAACATTCACCAAATCAGGATTTAACTCAGATCAGTCTGTTAGGTATAATGTCAAAATCCTGAGGAAATTGAACACTCAAACAAAGGATACTCAGCAAAGCAAATTTACTTCTGCACAGAGGGGTCCCTCCTTGGCCAGTTGCCATGGGAGCACACCTGAACAAAGGGGCATGACAGCCTTTATTCCTGATGCAAGTCCTGCCTCTGTACCCCTTCCCCGTTGGCTGGGGTCGGGTCGTACAATCTAAACTAATCCCGGATGGCTAAATATTTGATTTTTTTAGATAACGTGGGCACGTAAAAGAAAGAGGAGAGGAAAGGGTAAGGGGTGTCTGTAACGAGCTAGAAAGTTAGTCCTCTTTCCAAATAAGGAAAGGAATGTGAGCTGGTACTGATAACGCCTGGTACTGTGATATGACTGGGCATCTAACAAAGGCAAAAAGGGAAAAAGGACAAAAGGAGGGGGGTGTTACTATGAATTAAAGAATAAAAGATTGCTCAGGTTATTTGAAGAGAAACCTCATCATATCCCACAAGTCTATTTTCTGCCACTATCACCTGGCAAGATTTAGAAAATGCAGGGGAAGGGTTTCTAATGAAGGCAACTAAGAACCAACACTTGCAGATGCATACAAGAGAACAGGCAGATGGGGTTGTTCAAATAAGTGAAGGAAGAAACAAGTTTCAGACAGAAAGGAGTAATCAATAACATCAAACACCAGTGCTAAGATAAGGAACAGAACATATCTATTAAGACTAACTAAGGCCAGGCACAGCAGCCCATTCATGTCTATGATCCCAGCACTTTGAGAGGCCAAGGCAAGACAACAGCTTGAGCTCAGGAGTTTGAGACCAGCCTGGGGAACATACGGAGACGTCATCTCTACAAAAAAATAAACAAAATTAGCCAGGTATGGTGGTGCACGCCTATAGTCCCAGGTGCTTGGAAGGCTGAGGTGGGAGGATTGCTTGAGCCTGGGAGGTCAAGGCTGAAGTGAGCTGACATTGCACTGCACTCCAGCCTGGGTGACCGAGTGAGACCCTGTCTCAAAAAAAAAAAAAGACTTACTAAGAGGTTAGTAGTGGCTTTTGTAGTAGAATAGTGGGGTGTCTAGATGGCAGGAAGTAGAGTCATTTGTAAGCACGGGGACTGGGATGGAGAACATAAACAATTCTTTCTCAAGCCTGGGTGTCCAGATGGGGGAAAGATGTGTCAGAAATATGAAGGTCAGGGGATGTTGGTTGTTATGGCTTGTTTTGTTTTGGGGATGGGAGAGATGACAGAAAATACAGTTCCTGCCATGATTCCATTTATAGCCCAGCAGTGGAGAGGAACTCTCCTTAAATGAGACACCCAGAAAGCTTCTCCTAGGCCAGATGTCATTCGAAGGCCCAAAGGCCTGATGGAGGCACTAACCATTTCAGTTGATTTTCTTTGATATTCAGTAATCTGAAAAAAGAAGCATCATCATCAAAAAGAAATGAAGATCCTGGAAAAAGAAAAACTGTCCCTCCCAGACCTCTCCACTGTGGTTATGTAGCATTTCCAGGTTGCCATTCTTTAGGACTCGAAATCCACCTGTGGTGGCAAGACCCTACACTTGCCCTCAATGATTGCCCCTTCATGTACATACTCTGCTGGTATGAAATGTTTGTGTCCTCTCAAGATACATACATATATATATGCCCTAATTCCCAATGTGATGACATCTGTAAGTGGGGCCTTTCGGAGGTGATTATGTCCTGAGAGTGGGGCCCTCATGAATGGGATTAGTGTTCTTAGAGGAATTATGAGAGCAATAATCTATCTCTCCCACATGTAAGGCTATGGCAAAAAATGCACCCACCTGCAAACAAGGAAGAGGGCCCTCACCAGAAACAAATCAGTCAGCACCTTGCTCTTGGATTTCTCAGCCTCCAGAATCATGAGAAAAAAAAATCTGTTGTTTAAGTCACCCAATCTATGGTATTTGTTATAGCAGCCCAAGTGGACTAAAACAACTGCATGAACATGATGAGACACTACTCTCATGACTATGTTGTATTACATATTAAGAGGAAGATTATCTTAGGTGCACCTGGCCTAATTAGGTAAGTCTACTAAAAGCAGAGTTTTCTCCAGCTGGTCATAGAGCTGCATGTCAGAGATTTGAAGTCTGAGAAGGATTCAACACACCATTACTGCTTTGAAGATAAAGAGGGGCACATAGCAAGGAATGTGGGTGGCCCTATGAGCTGAAGGTGGTCCCTGACTGATAGCCAGCAAGGAAACAAAAACTCTAGTACTACAAGCACATGAGCTAGATTCTACCAACAACCTAAATGACTTTAAAAGCAAATATTTCTCCAGAGCCTCCAGTCAAGAACTCAGCCTGGCTGACATCTTCATATCAGCCTTGTGATCATTTGAGCAGAGAATTCAAGGTAAGCCACATCTGGATGTCTAACCTACAGAACTGTGAGTTAATAAATAAATGTTATTTTACGAAAAAGAAAGGGAAAGGAAAAGTAGTGAAGATATAGCAATCGAAACTATCCAGAATGAAACACAGAGAGAAGAAATACTCAAAGAAATGAACAGAATATCACTTTGAACAGGAGCTGTAGGGCAACTTCAAGAAGCCTAATATATGTGTAATTGGAGTCCCTGAAGAGGAAGAACTAGGACTGAAAATATTTGAAGAAACAATGTGCAAAACACCCCAAATTTGATGAAAACTATAAAAACAGATCCAAAAATCTCAACAAACTTCAAGCACAAAAACATGAAGAAAACAACATCAAGGCATATTGTAATTAAACTGCTCAAAACCCATGAAAAAGAACATCTTTAAAGCAGCCAGAAAAAAAGACACATTATGTACAAAGACCCAAAGATAAGAATAACAGCAGATTTTCCACTAGACATCATTCAACATAGACATAAACAAAACAGCATCTTTAAATATTTAAAGAAAAAAATACCAACCTGGATTCTGAACAAAGCAAAAATATTTATCAGAAGTAAGGGGAACAAAAACCAAAAGAATTCACCACCAGCAAACCTCCACTGCAATAAATGTTAAAAGAAGTCCTTAACGCAGAAGAAAATGGATACCAGATAAAAATGCGGATCTACACAAAGAAACAAAGAATACTAAAAATTGCAATTAAATGAGTAACTCAAAAGACTTTTTCTTATTTAAATTTCTTTAAAAGAAAACTGAATGTTGACCATCAATAAGAACAATGTAGTATAGGTTCATAACATATGTAGAAGTAAAATATCTAATAACAATACCACGAATGCCAGGAGACAGATGGAAATATGCTATTATAACATTCTTACACCATGTACAAAGTGATATAATATAACTTGAAGCTGGAATGTTAAAAGCTAAATACATATATTAATATTATGAACTCTAAAACAACCACTGAGAACACAAAAATAAAAGACAGATATCTAATACATGAACAAAGGGGATAAATGGAATCATAGAAAACTATTCAATGCCAAAAGAAGGAAGTAAAAGAGGGAAAAGAAAGAACATATGTGTTGAATAGAAAATATGGTGAGATAGTAGATTTAATCTCAAACCAGTAATAACATCAAATGTATATGAAATGCAGAGATTTCAGATTGGATAAAAAGGTAAGATCTAATTATATGTGGCCTATAAGAAGCCTACTTAAAAATAAACAGACAAATAGATGAAAAGGTTAGTATGGAAATATTACACCATGCTGAAACTAAGAGAAAGCTGAAGTGGTTCTATTAGTAATGAAAAAAGGAGATTTCAAGGAAAAAAATATGACTGGGGAAAAAGAAGTTCATTTCATAATGATAAAGTGGCCAATTCATTAAAATGATAAACTAAAACTTTACATACCTTATGGAGCTTCAGAATATATGGAAGAAAGGCTGATAAAATTGGAAAGGAAACAAACAAGTCTGCAATTACAGTCTGAGATTTCAAGCCCTCTCGCAGCCACTGATAGAACATGTAGAGAGAAAATCAGTGAGGGTATAGAATACCTGACAATGCTTCAGCCAACTTGACCTGTGATATTTGTAGAACACTCCACACAGAAACAGCAGAGTAGACACTATTTTTAAGTATGCATGAAATGTTTACCAGGGTAGATCTTGTAATGGGTCATAAACAAGGCTCGATAAATTTAAAAGGATTCAAGTCATCTGCGACATAATAAGAAATATATATATTTGGTCTTTGCCCCCAATTTCTGACACAGAGTTCCTAAAACCCTGGTAATTTCCTGAGTGATATGAGTGCTGGAAGAATCTTTTGTTCTAACATTTGGTTTTGATCCCAGTTCCTGACACAGAGCTCCTAAATCCCTTGGAATTTCCTGGGTAACAGAAGTATCATTTGCTCTAATGACAGACTCTCTTGGTGGCTCCTGGATAGTTTCAGGATAGGAGCTAGTCACCAGAAAGACCAAGCCATGATTAGAAGCTTGGAACTTTCAGCTCCCTCTCTCCCCTTCCTCTGGGGCTGGAGATTGAGTTAAGAATCAGTCATGTCTGTGTGATGAAGCCTTATAAAAATCCCTAAAGTATAGGACTCAGAAGTCTTCCGGGTTGGAGAATGCATGCAGGTATCAATAGGTTGGAGCACCCTCTCTCTGTGGGAACACAAGCTTGTTCACTCAGGACCCCCCGGACCTGACTCTACAAAATACACTGGAAAGCATCAACAACAGAATCAAACAAGCAGAAGAAAGAACTTCAGAGCTTGAAGACAAGGCTTTTGAATTAACTCAATCCATCAAAGACAAAGAAAAAAGAATTTATAAAATGAACAAAACCTCCAAGAAATTTGGGATTATGTCAAATGATCAAACATAAGAATAATTGGTGTTCCTGAGAAAGAAAAGAAATCTGAAAGTCTGGAAAACATATTAGAGGGAATAATCAAGGAAAACTTCCCTGGCTGTGCTAGAGATCCAGATAGCCACATACAAGAAGCTCAAATAAACCCAGAAAATTTATCACAAAAAGATTATTGCCTAGGCACCCAGTTATCAGGTTTTGTAAAGTGATAACAAGGAAAGAAACTTAAAGCTGTGAGGAAAAAGTATTGAGTAACTTATAAAGGAATACCTATCAGATTAACAGCGGATTTCTTAGCAGAAACCCTACAAGCCAGAAGGGACTGGGGTCCTACCTTTAGCCTCCTTAAACAAAACAATTGTCAGCCAAGAGTCTTGTATCCAATGAAACTAAGCTTCATAAATGAAAGACAGATAGTCTTTTGCAGACAACAAATGTTGAGAGAATTTGCCACTACCAAGCCAGTACTACAAGATCTGCAAAAAAGAGTTGTAAATATTGAAACAAATCTTCAAAATACATCGAAATAGAATGCCCTTAAAAGCATAAATCTCACAGGACCTATAAAACAGTAACATAACGAAAAAAAGGAAAAAAAGGTATTCAGGCAACAACCAGCATGATGAATAGAATAGCACCTCACATCTCAATGCTGACATTGAATGTAAATGGCCTAAATGTTCCACTTAAAAGATACAGAATGGCAGAAAGGAAAAGAATTCATGAACCAAGTATCTGCTCTCTTCAAGAGACTCACCTAACAATATATAAGGACTCACATAAACTTAAGGTAGAGGGGTGGAAAAAGATATTCTATGCAAATGGACACCAAAAGTGAGTAGGAGTAGCTATTGTTGTATCAGAGAAAACAGACTTTAAAGCAAAAGCAGTTGAAAAAGACAAAGAGGAAGATTATATAATGATAAAAGGACTAGTCCAACAGGAAAATATCACAATCCTAAATATACATACACCTAAAAATAGAGCTCCCAAATTTATAAAACAATTAGTATTAAACCTAAAAAAATGACATAGACTGCAATACAATAATAGTGGGAGACTTCAGTACCCCACTGACAGCACCAGACAGGTCATCAAGATAGAAAGTCAACAAAATAACAATGGACTTCAACTATACCCTAGAACAAATGGACTTAACAGATACTTACAGAACATTCTACCCAACAACTGCAGAATGTACATTCATCAGCACATGGAACATTCTCCAAGACACAGCATATGATAGGCCACAAAAGAAGTCTCAATAAATTTCAGAAAATTGAAATTATATCAAGTACTCTCTCAAACTACAGTGGAATAAAACTGTAAATCAATTCAAAAAGGAACCCTCAAAAGCATGCAAATACATGGAAATTAAATAACCCACTCTTGAATGATTGTTGCATCAATAATGAAATCAAGATGGAAATTTAAAAATTATTTGAACTGAATGCTAATAGTGACACAACATACGAAAACTTTGGGATACAGCAAAAGCAGTGCCTGCATCAAAAAGTTAGAAAGAGGACAAACAGTCAATCTAAGGTCACAGCTCAAGAAACTAGAGAAACAAGAACAAACCAAACCCCAAACCCAGCAGAAGAAAAGAAATAACAAAGATCAGAGCAGAACTAAATACAATTGTAAGACAAAAATAATACAAAAGATAAATGAAAAAAAGCTAGGTCTTTGAAAAGATAGACAAAATTGATAGACCATTAGCAAGATTAACCAAGAAAAGAAGAGGAAAGATCGAAATAAACTCGATTAGAAAAAAAACAGGGGATATTATAACTGCTACTACAGAAATACAAAAGATCATTCCAGGCTACTATGAACACCTTTACATGCACATAGTAGAAAACCTAGAGGAGATAAATAAATTCCTTGAAATACACAAGATTCCTAGATTAAGCCAAGAAGAAATTAAATTCCAAACAGACCAGTAATAAGCAGCAAGACTGAAATGTTAATAAAAAAAATGCCAACAAGAAAAAGTGCAGGATCAGACAAGTTCACAGTTGAATTCTATGAGACGCTCAAAAAAGAATTGGTACCAATCCTATTGATGCTATTTCAAAAAATACAGAAAGAAGAATTGTCCCTAAATCACTCTACGAAGCCAGTATCACCCTAATACTAAAACCAGGAAAGAACATCACAAAAAAGGAACATTACAGATCAATCTCCCTGATAGACATAAATGCAAAAATCCTCAACAAAATATTAGCTAATGGAATCCAACAGCATATAAAAAAGGTAATCCAACATGATCAAGTGGGTTTCATAGTAGCGATGCAGGAGTGGTTTAACATAAGCAAGTTAATAAATGTGATATACGACATAAGCAGAATTAAAAACAAAAATAGCATGATCATCTCAATAGAGACCGAAAAAGAATTTTACAAAATCCACCATCCCTTTATGATTAAAACCCTCAGCAAAATCAGCATAGAAAGGACATACTTTAAGGTAATAAAAGCCATCTATGACAATCCCACAGCCAACATTATACTGAATGGGGAAAAGGTGAAAGCACTCCCGTTAAGAAGTGGAACAAGTCAAGGATGCCCACTTTCACCACTTCTATTCAACATAGTACTGGAAGTCCAAACCAGAGCAATGAGACAAGTGAAAGAAATAAAGGGCATACAAATCAGTAAAGAGGAAGTCAAACTGTCGCTGTTCACTGATGATATAATGGCGTACCTAGAAAACCCTAAAACCTCATCGTAAAAGTTCCTAGAACTGATAAATGAATTCAGCAATGTTTCAGGACACAAAATCAATGTACACAAATCAGTAGCACTGCTATACACCAACAGCAACCAAGCTGAGAATCAAATCAAGAACTCAACCCCTTTTACAATAGCTGCAAAACAAACAAATAAACACAAAAACCACTTAGGAGTATATTACACCTAAACAAAGAGGTGAAAGACCTCTGCCAGGAAAACCACAAAACACTGCTGAAAAAAATCAAAGATGACACAAACAAATGGAAACACATGCCATGCTCATGGATGGATAGAATCAATATTGTGAAAATGACCACACTGCCAAAAGCAATCTACAAATTCAAGGCAATTTCCATCAAAATACCAAACTAGAACAATTCTAAAATTCATACAGAACCAAGAAAGAATCCACATAGCCAAAGTAAGGCTAAACAAAAAGAACGAATCTGGAGGCATCGCATTACCTGACTTCAAACTATACTATAAGACTAAAGTCACCAAAACAGGTGACTATGGAAGCAGGCTCATAGACCAATGGAACAGAATAAAGAACCCAGAAATAAAGCCAAATACCTACAACGAATTGATCTTCAATAACGCAGACAAAAACATAAACTGGAGAAAGCACACCCTATTCAACAAATGGTGCTCGGATAATTGGCAAGAAGGATGAAACTGGATCCTCATCTCTCACCTTATGCAAAAATTAACTCAAGATGGATAGAAGATTTAAATCTAAGACCTGAAACCATAAAAATTCTAGAAGATAACATCAGAAAAACCCCTCTAGACATTATCTTAGGCAAGGATTTTATGACCACGAACCCAAAAGCAAATGCAATAAAAACAGGGATAAATAGCTGGGACTTAATGCAACTAAAAAGCTTCTGCACAGTAAAAGCAATAACCAGCAGAGTAAACAGACAACCCACAGAATGGGAGAAAATCTTCACAAACAATGCATCTGACAAGAGACTAATATCCAGAATCTATAAGGAACTCAAACAAGTCAGCAATAAAAAAACAAATAATTCCATCAAAAAGTGGACTAAAGACAAAAATAAACAATTCTCAATTCTCAAATATACAAATAGTCAACAAACATGAAAAAATGACCATCATCACTAATTATTAGGGAGATGCAAATCAAAACCGCAATGTGATGCCACCCTACTCCTGCAAGAATGACCATAATAAAAAAATCAAAAACCAATAGATGTTGGTGGGCACGTGGTGAAAAGGGAACACTTGTATACTGCTGGTGGGAATGTAAACTAGTACAAACCACTACAGAACACAGTGTGGAGACTCCTTAAAGAACTAAAAGCAGAACTGCCATTTGATCCAGCAATCCCAGGTATCTACTCAGAGGAAGAGAGGTCATGCTACAAAAAAGATACTGGCACACGTTTGTAATAGCAGAATTCGCAATTGCAAAAACATGGAATCAGCCCAAATGCCCATCAATTAACGAGTGGATAAAGAAAATGTGGTACAAATGTACTATGGAATACTAATGAGCCTTACAAAGGAATGAAATGGCAGCATTCGCAGGAACCTGGAAGAATCTGGAGACCACTATTCCAAGTGAAGTAAGAATTGAAATGCAAAAGTAAACATCGTATGTTCTCACTCATAAGTGGGAGCTAAGCTATGAGAATGCAAAGGCTTAAGAATGACACAATGCACTTGGGGGACTTTGGGGAAATGGGTGGGAGGTGAGTGAAGGATGAAAGACTACACATGGGGTGCAGTTTACACTGTTTGGGTAAAGGGTGCACCAAAACCTCAGAAATCACAACTAAATAACTTATACGCATAACCAAACATCACCTTTCCCCAAAAAACTACTGAAATAATATTTTAAAAATAAATAAAAGTTAAATGAGAGAAATGACATTAGTGTTCAGAGACAATCTATTCATGGATGTATGAAGGCTGGAAATTATAGGAAATCCACATAAAATCAACATGGTCAGTGTTAAAACAAAACCTGATGGCTCCATTTTCTTAAGAGCAAAATTGCAAAAAGTGATATTAACATCCATCCTAGAAGAATGAAACACACATCACCTTTACTGATATGAGTAAATGATTTGTTTTTCTTTGAAGGAGTATCCAAGTGTATTGTGTTCATTTTCAGAAAGAGAGCACACTTCTGTCAACAGGCATCTATAGTTTTCAGGACCAGGCAGAAATTCTATCTTCCTTTAAAGGTCAGGAATAAAAGTAGAGGCAGATGCTAGGCCCCTCTGCCCAGAGCCAAGTGGTTAGGACCATCAGGGGGAAGGATGGAGGCTTGAGCTTCCCTGGTCCCCCAGATCCTCTGGGTGCTGCCCTCCCCCACTGCAGCTGCCCCCTGTGACGTCTCCGATTCTGCGAGGTGCTGCCCTGGCCCGTGCGGGACCCCATGGCCAGAGGGAGCCCAGCGCTCGATGTCTTGTGTGCTTTCTGGAGTCCTGATTCCAAAAGTCACCAAGCTCTGCATACTTGGTCCCAGCCAGAAACTTCTGGAAGCCCAATTTCTAAGGGAAGGTCTCGACCACTGCACTGTTGTCATGGGCAGGTACCTGAGCTGATTCCTGGGCTGGCCCCGGGCCAGGGTGCTGCCCCAAGCCCAGAAGCACCGGGATATGCGGTCCAGGCCCATCCTCTGCTCCCAGGTCAAGGACCACTGCAAAGTCGTCTGTGTCAATGGGAAGCGCTGGGTCTGCACCAGGCCCCTCCCCACAGCCCCTCCCGACTGGGACTACGCCCGCATCTGAGAGAGATGGTCCCCGAGGCCCCGGGAAACCCCGGAGGCACTTTCCCAACAGGCCACCACTCCTGAGTATCACCGGGCTGGACTTTTCCAAGGCTCACCTGGCCTACGTGAAGCGGTGGCTTTGGAAGCATCTCTGAAAGAAACACAGCAGCCCCAGTAAGGGGCTTATATATCCAACTCTCATCTCCCTGGGACAGAGCACCTGGAGGAAGGGGTGGCTGTGAGCACAGCTTCCACAGACTTAAACATTCCTGCCTGTTGGCTCTGAAGAGAGCAGTGGATCTCCCAGCACAGCGCTGGAGCTCTGCTAAGGGTCAGACTGCCTCCTCAAGTGGGTCCCTGAACCCCATGCCTCCTGACTGGGAGACACCTCCCAGCAGAGGCCGACAGACACCTCATACAGGAGAGCTCCAGCTGGCTCTGGTGGGTGCCCTTCTGGGATGAAGCTTCCAGGGGAAGGAGCAGGCAGCAATCTTTGCTGTTCTGCAGCCTCCACTGGTGATATCCAGGCAAACAGGGTCTGGAGTAGACCTCCAGCAAACTCCAGCAGACCTGCAGCAGAGGTGCCTGACTGTTAGAAAGAAAACTAACAAACAGAAAGCAGTAACATCAACATCAACAAAAAGGATGCCCATGCAAAAACAATAACATCAACATCAACAAAAAAGATGCCCCATCTGAAGATCACCAACATCAAATAACAAAGGTAGATAAATCCATGAAGATGAGGGAAAACCAGCACAAAAAGGCTGAAAATTCCAAACACCAGAGCACCTCTTGTCCTCCAAAGGATCATAACTCCTTGCCAGCAAGGGAGCAAAACTGGATGGAGAATGAGTTTGATGAATTGACAGAAGTAGGCTTCAAAAGGTGGGTAATAACAAACTCTTCTGAGCTAAAGGAGCATGTTCTGACCCAATGCAAGGAAGCTAAGAACCTTGAAAAAAGGTTAGATGAATTGCTAACTAGAATAACCAGTTTAGAGAAGAACATAAATGACCTGATGGAGCTGAAAAATACAGCATGAAAACTTCGTGAAGCATACACAAGTATCAATAGCTGAATTGATCAAGTGGAAGAAGGGATATCAGAGATTAAAGATCAACTCAATGAAATAAAGCATGAAGACAAGATTAGAGAAAAAAGAATGAAAAGGAATGAATAAAGCCACCAAGAAATATGGGACCATGTGAAAAGACCAAACCTACATTTGATTGGTGTACCTGAAAGTGACAAGGAGAATGGAATCAATTTGGAAAACACTCTTCAGGATATTATCCAGAACTTCCCCAACCTAGCAAGACAGGCCAACATTCAATTTCAGGAAATACAGAGAATGCCACAAAGATACTCCTTGAGAAGAGCAACCCCAAGACACATAATCATCTGATTCACCAAGGTTGAAATGAAGGAAAAAATGTTAAGGGCAGGCAGAGAGAAAGGTCGGGTCACCCACAAAGGGAAGCCCATCAGACTAACAGCAGATCTCTCTGAAGAAACCCTACAAGCCAGAAGAGACTGGGAGGCCAATATTCAACATTCTTAAAGAAAAGAATTTTCAACACAGAATTTCATATCCAGCCAAACTAAGCTTTGTAAGCGAAGGAGAAATAAAATCCTTGACAGACAAGCAAATGCAGAGAGATTTTGTCACCACCAGGCCTGCCTTACAAGAGCTCCTGAAGGAAGCACTAAATATGGAAAGGAAATATCAGTACCAGCCACTGCAAAAACATACCAAATTGTAATTACCATCGACACCATGAAGAAACTGCATCAACTAACAGGCAAAATAACCAGCTAGCATCATAATGACAGGATCAAATTCATACATAACAATCTTTTTTTTTTTTTTTTTTTTTTTTTTGAGACGGAGTCTCGCTCTGTCACCCAGGCTGGAGTGCAGTGGCGCGATCTCGGCTCACTGCAAGCTCCACCTCCCGGGTTCACACCATTCTCCTGCCTCAGCCTCCCGAGTAGCTGGGACTACAGGCGCCCACCGCCACGCCCCAGTTAAAAGACACAGACTGGCAAATTGGATAAAGAATCAAGACCCATCATTGTGCTGTATTCAGGAAACCCATCTCACGTGTAAAGACACACATAGGCTCAAAACAAAGGGATGGAGGAATATTTACCATGCAAATGGAAAGCAAAAAAAACGAGGGTTGCAATCCTAGTTTCTGATAAAACAGACTTTAAACCAACAAAGATCAAAAAAAATAAAAAAGGGCATTACATAATAGTAAAGGGATCAGTGCAACAAGAAGAGCCAACTATCCTAAATATATATGCACCCAATACAGGTGCACCTAGATTCATAACGCAAGTTCTTGGAGACCTACAAAGAGGTTTAGACTCCCACACAGTAATAGTGGGAGACTTTAACACCCCACTGTCAATATTAGACAGATCAACAAGACAAAATTAACAAGGATATTCAGGACTTGACCTTAGCTCTGGACCAAACTGACTTAATAGACATCTACAGAACTCTCCACCCCAAACTGACAGAATATACATTCTTCTCAGCACCACGTCACACTTATTCTAAAATCGATCACATAATTGTAAGGAGGTTAGTTTTAATGTAAACAAATCTGTCCTTGTTTACCTTGGAGATCTGGGCTAAATCATGGTAAATGTACAATACATAATTATCAAAAAGTACAAGTGTTTCTTCTTCACCACAGTGTTCTGAATTTGAGTCTTAAGTGAACCTCACTCCCTTCTGTCAGAGGACTTTTTGTAATGGAGGAACAAATTGAGAGTGGCCTTGGGAAGGTACTCACAGTGCCTCCACGTGGAATCTTAGCTGTTGGGTCCCCTCCCCTCCCCTCCCCATCTTTCCTTTCTTTTTTTTTTTTTTTTTTTGAGACAGTCTCACCCTGTGGCCCAGGCTGGAGTGCAGTGGTGCGATCTTGGCTCACTGTAGCCTCTGCCTCTTGGGTTCAAGTGATTCTCGTGCCTCAGCCTCCAGAGTAGCTGGGATTACAGACATGCACCACCAAGTCCAGCTAATTTTTGTATTTTAAGTAGAGATGGGGTTTCCCCATGTTGGCCAGGCTGGTCTCAAACTCCTGGCCTCCAGCGATCCATCCACCTCAGCCTCCCAAAGTGCCGGGATTACAGTTGTGAGCCACCACGCCAAGCCGGGTTTTTCTTTGTCTTTGTTATTCCAGAAGTTATTTTTTATTCCAGGTATTTCTCTTCATTTCCTAGGACAGTCTGAAAGTTAAGCCTCCTAGATCTCAAGGGAAACTATCAATAGTGTTTTGTGGATAATGGCTTTGGCTGTGTGTTCAGTGAACCATCTAAGTCTCTTGTGAAATAAAAACAAAACGGGGATTGAGGAGCAAGGGAATATCTCTGAGGACAACATGAAAATGGAAAGCTTTCGGCAGAAAGAAGAGCATTAGTGAGGCATATTGCCAAAATTGAAGATGGAGGCACTAGGGATTCTAGCAAAGCTGTCTGACAAGGGAAAGGGCCTGCTGCCTGCAATTGGCCAAGTGACCAGAGGCCAAGCCAAGAGCTACTGGCCGGGCTCAAGGGCTCAGGGGCCAAGGGAGCTGAGTCCTTGCCCTCTAAAGCTCCCCAGTCTCCAAATTAAGAACCTCTCATTGTCCCAGAGCCTCTGGCAGGTGATCCCCCCAACAGTGCTAAGAAGGGATGTGACATCTTCCATGCCCTGTAGGAGTGATACTCATCAGCATTACTAGTTTTGCTGGGTCTCTAATGATCAACCATGGGAACATACACTGTTCTCTAAATTAAGACACCCACAGACCCAAGGAAAAGGGTTTGAGTCCTGAAGGAGTAGGGATGGAGGCAGCCCCTCATATGTGTACTTCCAGGACCGAACTGAACTTTGAAGAAGTGACACCCTTATTACAAAAATGTGTAAATATGAATCAGCCAGCCTCAGAAGAATTTGATCTGCCTGTCTCTATCACAGCGGTATTTTTATACAGTAGTATAGTCTTAAAACCTTGACTGTTGCAAGAAAAACTCAACTAAGATTACTTTTATAACTTTGAAGTTTTTCCACATTTTGTGCATAAAGTAAAAGTGTGAACATTTGTCACACCATACTATTTCAAAGGTGCATAATTCAAGTTCACATCAAATTTATAACATCCTGATGAAGGTGTAGTCGTAGGGGACAGCAAAGGCAGCTTGGTGAAGGACAGCATCACAGCTCCGAATATCATCTCTCTGCCTACAGATAACGCTTTTATATCTCTAGCCAGGTCCTGTCCTCTAAACTCCAGTCCCATAAATCCCATGCTGTATCCTGCAGGATGACCAAAGACATTTCAACCTTCTCATGTCCTTGCTTGACTCTCACCTGCCTTTCTAAATGCACTTCTCTATGTGCCAACTCCATTCTTCCAGTTGCTCAGGCCAGAAACCCTGGAGTTCTCCATGGCTTTCTCTCTTGCAGCCCATGCCCAGTGAGTCAGGAACTTCTTTGGCTCTACCTTCTCTCTGTCTCATCACCAAATGGACCAAGGCCCTAAACAGTTATGACACTGACTCCTTAGGACCCATATGCTCCAAAATATTTACTCTTTGGCCCTTGACAGAAAACAACTTCTGAGCCTTGTCTTATAGGGAGGATTAGAGAAGGAAGAAACTCTGAAAAGCTGGATGGTAGTAACAAGGGCCATCAGTTTAAAGGTGACATGAAGGATGACAGTTGCACACAGATGAGTTTCACAAATGTCTGCATCTACAGACAGATGGAAGAATAGAAAAAGGCTCTCCTGAAAGGATGAAAGGCATTCATATTTTAGACAATTATCACCATCTTACATGATGACCATCTAAACATACAGCAGGAAAAGGCAGAAATTGTTGGATCGGTTACCTGAAGGATCGGAACTGTAGAGACTGGCGGCTGTTGTTATGGGTCCTGGTGGGTGGATGGCGCTCGCTGAAGACCTCTGACTTGCAATCAGAATCCTGCTCTTTGCAGACGGTAAACGGGACATTGCACCCAATCCTAGCTGGGGCTTAAGGAGCATGGCTGACCGATAGAAAGTTGGAGGGACTTCGTAATGAGCATAGGGAGGAGAACAGAACTCTTCTTTTCCAGGGTGGTCTGTAACCTATGACAGATGAACAAAAACTCAATCAGAGACCTTCACATCATAGTGTGAGTTCTAAATAGGACCACGAGACGGAGGCTGAACCAATGACCACTCTGGTACCACTGAGCTGCTTGATCGCAAGTCCGCTACCTTCCCTGGGCCACAGTGTCTTCGTCTCCTGACTGACAACACACCTGGATGACCTCTCAGGTCTCTTCCAGTTCTACTACTCTACGAATCTATAGTTTACTGGGGTTAAAAAGAACTCACTGGATAAGATTTTTTTAATTCCATTGTTACAAAATCACTGGAATCTGAGTAAGCAGCCAAACTATAAATGTCAATAAAGCAAAAAAAGCATTTAGCAAATGTTCATAAAATTATGGAAGTTTTATTATACCTGTGGGGAAAAAAGCCGTAATCTGTATGATAACCTAGTCTTAGACTGACTAGATAAACTGTATCCATTTATATTAGATCTTTACTGGGCTACTTAGGAAGCAAAAAATTGCATTGTTAACAAGGGAGGAAACATTAGCCAGAAAAATAGGGAAGTTAATGGAAAATGTGTTTTCAGACCTGTACTGTGTGTTTACCTAAAGACCTGAGCCTCAGTTATATCCTCTGGTCGTCTGCCCTAGTGAGGTGATGCTCCCAGGAAGGTTTGAGCAGGTTTCACCAGAATGCAAATTCTAGGGCACAATCTCATCAACTGCTGACTTCAAAGTACCAAAAACAATGTCTAGCACATAGCTAGAGTCAATAAGTATTTATTAAAGAATCATGTTTCCATTTTTCCCTAAGTTTAATAATAACATAACGTTACTGTTACTTTCTCCTGTAGCTAGCAGTTTGGCCTAGAATACAACCTGTGGGCAGTACCTTTTATATATGCAATTCTGTACTCATTAAGTCTGTTCATATTATCAATGTTTTTTTCATATTAAACATGAAAAAAAGAGAGAACTAAATAATCTATTTCCTTTAAGTTACAACAAAAAATAGTGCTAAGGGCTATAAATGAAAAGATACATCTGTTAATTAACTCTGTTCTAAATCACAGCACATTTTATGTGTCAAACTTGTATCTCAGGAATCATAAGCATTTAATAATATTCTTTAATAAGGGCTATAAAAGCTTTGATCCAAGCTGTTGAAGAGATAAACCCTTAAATTGATACTCATTTAATGTTGAAATAGATACAAAGTCCTCCTTCAAATTGACATTGTAGAAACAAAAGATTAGGCCTTTAAAGTTTTATCATAATCACACTGTAAAATATGCATGATTGTTACAGTAGATAGATTGTACTTGGCTACAGCAAATTATATTCCTATGAAAGAACATTCTACATCTGCACTCTGATAAATTTTTTAACATACTCTACTTACTCTCACTATCAATCTCTGGTTTTTCTCACATACACCCTTTTTTAATTTTAGTTTCTAAATTTTGGGTTCCATTGCACATTGCTTTGAGCAGGTGCTCTTATTAAGAAATTAGTATTATTTCCAAACTACGTCTGTCAGGTTTTAGGATTGCAATATGCTGATCTTAGTAGTTACTGGGTGCCTTGAAACTGAGTAGTATTTAGGGATTAAAATTCACCACAATCTCACTCAACAATGATCTTAACGATTTCAGTAACTTCAATGCCTATCATTTTGTTGGGTAATTTGTTTCTGGTGAGATCGCAAATTCTTTAAAAGTGGGAAAACTACGCCTTTGATGTCTAGTCTGTGCATTTTTAATTAAACAAGGGAATCTACAAAAAGCTTCATACTCTTTTCCTTAATCTTTACTGACAGAATACAGCAGGTGACACAGCCCAGTCATAAACACATACAGAACAATCCCAAACACTGCCATTTCCCTCCTTCCATCCCAATGGAGAGTTTTTAGAGAAATCACTTTGAAAGCAAACAAAAGAATCCTATGATTTCAAACGAACTCGTAAAGTCAAGGCATGCAAACAAATACATTCTTACCAGGCTGTCCCTCTTCCTATTCGCCCTGCACTGTTCTCAGTGGGATAGTGTGCCGTGCAGACAGAGGGTACAGGTGGAGGCGTCGTTAACAAGCCACTGGGATAGGGGTGAGGGAAGGGTGTCTGGGATGGTTAATTTTATGTGTCAACTTGGCTGGGTCGCAATACCCAGATATTTGGTCAAGCATTCTAGATGCTGCCATGAAAGTATTTCTTATATTAGATAAACGTTTAAATCAGTAGACCTTGAATAAAGCAGCAGACCCTTCAGCATGTAGGTGAGTCTCAGCTAATCAGTTGCAGGCTTTATTAAAAACAGACTGACTCCCCCTAAAGAAAAGGGGATTCTGCCAGGAGATCACCTTCAGACCCAAGCTGCAGCACCAACTCTACCCTAAGTCTCCAGGCTGCTGTCCTGCCCTGCAGACTTTTGACTTGCCAGCCTCTACAATCATGAGCCAATTTCTTAAAATCAATCAATCAATTTCTCTCTCTATATATATATAGATAATGTGATGTAACCTCTCTCTATATACATCTATATCCATGTTTCTCTATATATGATATATATATAGAAATATATATATATAATATATATTGAAACAGAGAAAGAGACAAAGATGTATACACACCACACACACACACACACACCTATTAGTTCTATTTGTCTGGGGAACCCCAATTGATGCAGTGCCCCTCAGAGACGAGTGGCCGCAGTGAGGAGGGAGACAGCCCTGGATCATACCTCTGTACACTGCACGCACATCGCCCTCCCTCCATCCTCAGCCCTGCCCCTTTCTTCCCACCTCCCTTTACCAAAAATAAAAAGGGCTTCCAAGTTGTTGGAGGGAGGGAGTGTCCCTGAGACCTCAGGAGAGCCAGCAGCAGAGGGCACCTGTTTAGGAAAACATATCTAATACCCGGACATGACTAGATCCCAGATGATCTTGGAAGCCACTTGTGGAAGTTTTAAACGCCTGTGCTGCTCCTGCCAACTGGAAAAAGAGTTCCTCTCTCAGAAGAGTGCTTACTCTTGATTTTCCCACTTCTACCCATGCTACGTAACCAGCGGGGATCTGTCGATAATGATGGAAGTGTCTGAAGCTGGTTTGGGTTTTTATTTTTAAGAGGTTCTCATTTTATTTTAAAAAATCTGGTTTCTATAACTGAAAAATACTTCTATTGCAACACATTATCACAAATGTGTTCTTGTCCTAGAGACCAGACTGCGGCCGCCCCATGGTGAGCTTGGGGCACACTGGCAGAAGAAGTCGGCTTTTTTATCTCCCTGCACTGAGCTCAAACACAAGAGGGGGACTCGCTGGGTTAGAGCATGTCAGAGCAATAGCAGGTGGCCAAGGACCAGCCTGTTCCCCACTTTTTACGAGTAAAGAAGGTTATCATAGAAACGAGCCCAGCACAACACCTGGGTATCCTCCTGCAGCCTGAAAATGGGCCTGGGTCTCTCAGATGCTCTGATGATGGCAGAAAATGGTCCCCAGGTACAGGGAGGGAAACTGACATTTCAAATGAACTTGTAAAGTCGAGGCACAAAAACAAATAAATCCTTTGGAGACGACTTTGGGATGCTCGAAGTGTGAGGCCATGATGCTCTCTCCACACCAGTGGGGTCTCTCTGAACCCCTCAGAACCGCCAAAGCCACACAAAGTCCATACAATCCCATTTCCTTGAGTCTTGAGGTGGTGTCTAGATAATGAAGTAGAGAAAATAGTTTGGGGACAATATGCATATAATATATAAACTATTCTTGGAGGAAGCAGAAACAACACAGAAAAGAAATATACAGAAAAATACAGAAGGGCACAAAGAAAGAATTACAGACAATGCGGGGTTTGGGCCTACATATCCAAATCAATTTCCCTCATGAGTTTGTTTTTATAGAGAAAAATTTAGGCTCTGGCTATGGTTTGGATATGGTTTGTCTCTGCCAACTCTTATGTTGAAATGTGATCTCCAATGCTGGAGGTGGGGTCTAGGGGGAGGTGTGTGGGCCTTGGGGGCAGATGCCTCATGAATGGCTTGGTGCCCTCCTTTTGGTAATGAGCAAGTTCTTGCTCTATTAGTTCCTTGATCCTTAAAGAGCGGCCTGGCACCTCCCCTACTCCCCTCTTGCTCGTCTCTCACCACGTGATCAACGCACACATGGTTCCCCTTCCCCTTCCCCCATGATTGAAGCAGCCTGAAGCCTCACCATAGGCAGATGCTGGTGCCATGCCTCCTGTCCAGCCTGCAGAACCATGAGCCAAATAAACCTCTTTTCCTTATAAATTGCCCAGCCTCAGGTAATCTTTCATAGCAACACAAATGGACTAAGACAGGTCTCTTCATGGAAACTCTGCAGTGATTCCCAGCCTTATAGAAGAGCACAGCTTCAGAGCCTGACCCTGAGCCTCAGAGGCCCAGGTGGATGAATGTTTAGAAATTTGAGAATGACTCACTGTAACCAAACTCAGAGACTGATGTATAAAACCAGAAGGGCAATTTGTTCACTTTTAATGGGAGACCACTGCCTAAAGCCAGACTCAAGTGTCCTCTAGCCAGAACATGCTCTCATTGCAGGGCACAGAGTAAGAAGTCACTTATAAACAAGATGTCATGCAGCCCCGTACAGCAAGACAAACCCTGCCAAGCTGACTGGACCCCTGAATTGTCCAGTCAGAATCCTCTCCAGAGATGCGAGGTAGGAAGTCAGTTACAACCAGAGGCCTGGTGGCAGGCCCAGAGTCAGAACACAGGGAGCAAGCTGTGTGATCTGGTTGCTAAGGACCTGCCTCAAGGCAGCACAGCTGGTCGGCTTGTTGGAGCACCTCATCAGTGATTGCCTATGTCAGTGTTTGCTGCCAAGAATGGATTCAACTTTGTCTTTGTGCTAGATATGACAACTTCTGCTGTGATTGATACATGCTTTAAATACGCCAATACATCTAACCAAGCTAGAGTCCAAATTTGGACTCAATCATCCTATCTCTAGAAACCCTTGGTACACTTTTTTTTTGGTTCCAACACATACGGAGTTCATGATTCAGTTATCATTCAACATTTTTTGAGCACGTAATTATAATAAGCACCATTCTAATTTCTGGGAACACAATGGGGAAGAAAATATTGAAAACAATCCTTTCCCTCATGGAGTTTATATTATAGGCAATGCAGGAAAACTAAAGAAGTGTTTATGGCAGGTGGAGGCAGGTGCTAGGAAGAAATAAATCAGAGAAAGGGGATTCAGAGGCAAGATGGGTGGCCTTCCCAAGGAGATAACGTTGGAGCACAGACCTAAAGGAAGTGAGGGAGAGAGCCACCTGGATAACTGGGAGAACATTCCAAGCAGAGGGAGGTACAAAGGTCCTGAAGCAGCAGAGTGAGAAAGGGAAAGTGGAAGGAGAGGAGCGGGGGTAGCTGACAGAGCCCCAGTAAGCACATCCTAAAGGCTTAGCCATCCTACAGGCCCCAGCTTGTGTTCCAAGCAACCTGGGCAGCTCTGGAGGGGGTTAGAGACAGGATGATCTCATCCTGCCTTTTTTTTTTTGTCTGTTTTCTGTTTTGAGACGGAGTCTCATTCTGTCACCAGGCTGAAGTGCAATGGCGTGATCTCAACTCACTGCAACCTCCACATCATGGGTGCAAGCAATTCTCCTGCCCCAGCCTCCCAAGCTGCTGGGACTATAGGCGCCTGCCACCACGCCCAGCTAATTTTTGTATTTTTAGTAGAGACACGGTTTCACCATGTTGGCCAGCATGGTCTCGATCTCCTGACCTCATGATCTGCCCACCTCAGCCTCCCAAAGTGCTGGGATTACAGGCGTGAGCCACTGTCCTCAGCTCCTGCCTTACTTTTAACTGATCACCCGGCTGTCATGAAAAGACTCCTTCAGGAGACAAATCTTTGTTCTGAGGTCTCGAAGGATGACCCACTATAGCTCCCAGGTACTGAAAAGGACAGCACAGTGCAGTCTGAAACTGCACAGGCCTGAGTGAGACTCTCAGAGCTCTCCTTCCTTCATGGTGGGTGACTTAAAGCTCTCTGTCTGTTTCTGTATCTATACGGTGATAAAAACTGCCATACCAACCCTCAGGGAATTATTGCAAAGATTAGTGAAGATTAACAAAGATCAAATGCTATATTACACGGGCCCATTGCAGAGCTGGCCCTCAATTAAATGTTAGTTGTAATTATTATTTTTATTTTAAAGAAACAGTCCAGGCCTAACACACTGCTTTCTGCTCATTTGCTGTTCTTCACATGTACGAATAAGAGATACTCCGAGGTAGAAAATACTCCCCATTGAGGAATGAGTCTGATCTATTTTAAGAATACAGTAATTTGGCATTCTTTCTTCCTTTGACCTGGCTTATATTATATTCACTTATTTAAACATGGAAGCCTATTTAATGCATACTCATCTAATTTCATACGAATTATAGCAAGTGAAATTTCAATGGGTCTCCTGAGATACTGGGTGCATCTTATTAAGAGAATCAGACTCTTCTAATTAAAAATGGTCATTTCTCTAGACAATCTCCTCTAGTCAAAGACTCCATTTCTTCACCAGTGTATCCATGAAAATCTGCAATTCACTTAAAGAGGACATTTTACTTTCATAACTCATTGAAAATATGTCACAGATTTTGGGACAGTCAACTTACAGACCATATCATGATGACATTCTCTTACCTCCTGCAAAAACTTTTCACTCATTTGACCGAAAGGATGTCCTGGGGGCTTGATTCCAGACACCATCAATCCGGAACTGAAGACCCTTGGCTTCTGCAGGTCTGGCTTGAATTTCTCATAGAGGTTGGCAGACGGCTTCAGGTCACCACTCGTGGCCTTCTCTTCATGGGGAAGAGGCATGGTACATGTGGGCGGGGCGTATGGAAGCCCCACTGGAAGCAGCGAGGCGTCCACCTGGCCCAGGGCCTGGGGACTCCTCCTGATGTAGGTGATGATCTTGGGCCTCACATGCTTGGGCTTGGGCATAATGACGGGCTTGGTTTCTGTCCTCTCCTCTGTTTTTTCAACCTGATGGTTCTCCGTTCCCTCCTGCGAGGAAGGTGTGTCCTTGGAATGTGTGAAGACAGGCTTGGGGATCCCACTGGGGCAGGCGTTCTTGTCAGGCACTTTGGGGGATGTGTTCGACAAGCGTGCACTATCAGCAGGGGGTGGTACCGCCAAGGGGGACACTGCATCCATACCGAACACGCTAACATCCTGAAAACGGCTACTGGGTGTTGTAGGCTGGTGGGTCATGTTCACAGTTGTCTCTGGGAGGAGGGGTGCTGGAATATTGAGAACTGAATCTACTCTTGCTGAGGTGCGTTCAATCTTATCTGCATTCTCTAGAAGGTTCCTGTTTTCAGCAACAGATGTGGTGATCTCTCTGCTTTCCCGTGCTTCTGAGCTGCCACTTTGAGGTTCCAGGGGCTCAGGCACCTCTGTCTGGCTCTCTCCAACGGAAGGATTGAACACCAGAACTGTAACACTGTCCTTGTCCACTGTGGGTTGCTCACTGCCCAACTGCCTTTCCTCCTCAATGACATCCAAGGGTTTGCTGTCAGTCAGATTAGTAGGAATAAAAGCCACATGACCATCACCTGGTGAAAAGCTGCCGGATGTCCTTTCACCCAACTTCCCACCTGCACATGGTGAAATGTTGCCAGTGGGCTGACTATCAGCCCCTCCTAAGGAAGCAGAGGCCTGTTTGGGGGTGGCGTGGAGAGAATCCGGCTTCCCTGGGTTGACTCCTCTCTTCTCTTCACTGTTGCCTCTTCCCACCCCAAGGTGGTGGAGGTCACTGTTTGGCAGAGAGCCAAGTGCATCGGTGGTTTCTGGGTGCGCCTCCCCACACAGATCCTTTCCCTCCAAGGCTGAAAGATTCTCTTCCCTGTGGCATCCCAGATACCCTTCCTGGGCTGCCTTTCCCTCCTGTTCAACCCTCCTGGGTGAAACATATTTCAGCTCCAGCTTGGCCTCTGCCTTTCCCTGACCTAATTGTGCTTCTGGCTTACTCGGGATTTCCCTCGATGTCAAAGTCAGATTCAGAGCAGGCTCTGGATGGGCGGAACGTGGTGTGTGCTCACTGCACACCTGCAGTACATGTGCTCCCACTGTCTGGGTCTCTGAGGGGGTGCTCTGCTTGGTCTCTGAGGTAGATGGTTTAGGATGACGCACACTCTTTCCCTCTGAGGTACTGTCAGTTGGAGGGAACGCTGCCGGGAGAGCGCAGTCTGGCAATGTCTTCTGTGGCCCCTCCCCACCCCCAGGCACCTGACCCCATGCTTCCTGGGAGTCAAGGGGTGCAGGCTGTGGATGCTGCGGAGTCAGGCTCCCGACTACAGCTACAGAGCTGCTTGCTCTTTCCAAAGAATGCCTCCTCAGTTCCTCATTGTTGAGGGTCTTTGCCAATTTATCCTTGGGAACGTGCCGGGGAATTTCAGCATCCCTTTTAGCCAAAACGTCTAGACTGGCCTCACCCATCACATTTCTCCAACTCGACAGACTCGGTCCCTGGATACTCCGCGGGGTCTGCAGGCTATCTGCGCCTCTCTCCATTGTGTGCTCCTCATTGAGTTCCCTCTGAATGGTTGAAGAAAGTCTAAAATCTTTCAGGCTGGTGGAGCCAGGCTGAGATCCCTTCTCAAAGCTCTGAAGTTGGTGAAATTCCTTATGGAAATGGGTACGGTTTTCTGGCTCACTTGAATTTGTATTTCCAATTTCATCTTCCAGGTCACATGTCTTGGACTCTTCATGAGAGGAGCTGACCTCCAACATGATTTGATTGGCATTTGTATCTCCCAGACTTAGGATGCTCTCATTATTATTTCTTGCTGCATTTCTGTTGTCCCGCAGCTGAGTGTAACATGATTTCTTAGGAGCCACTGGGACGCTCATTGTCAACCCTTTGGTGGGGCTGCTTGCCATGCAGTCCTACTTAATGGAAATGGGCTGCCTTCAAGCTGCAATCAGATTAATAGGAAATTCTCAGGCTGCTTGTCCTCCCCTGACAATGTCAGCTTGTGACACTGCTTTAATCATTCTCAGAAGAGCGTGAAAAGCAAGCATTCTCTTGATATACAGCAGGAAGACTTATCTGTTAGGTTCCGGCTGAATGAGAGCCAATTAGTCCGTGAGACCTAGAGAGAAATAAAAATACATTCACATTAGATGGACAAATAGAACTTCTCAGGAGGAAAAAAGTGGTAAACACAGATTTATTCGTCATTTCTATACTATTATTTCATTCACTCGATAGTTTTCTCAAAAACCTTTCTGATCAGGGCTCCTGCTGACCAAATACGGACAGAAATTAAACATCAGAATGTTTAATGTTAGAAATGGATTATAAATGCATGTGAAATCTTAAATCCAAATTTTAAACATCCACAAGTCTATACTGATACTGATTTAAAAGGGTGGAGGAGAAGTAAAGGCTCTTCTTTACAGAAGAGCATCAACAAATGTAGAAAAAAATTTACAGAATTTGAAAAATCACTATTTTGCAATCTCTGCATTAATAATTATCTTGCACAAGGGATGCCAAAGGTACAAACATTGGGTAAAAGATTGTTGGGGAACAAGATATTTATAGATGCTTAAAGTATCTTCCCCCCAGCTACTTTATTTCTTACAAAAAGAAAATTTGATCTTTACAACGGAGAGATCTGGTAGACACCACATTAACCACGTGATCAAATTTAACATCACTGGTATCGAAACTGACATGACGGACTCCTGATATTAGTTAGTTCTCAGGGCCACACATCACCTATGCAGTAATGTTCAACCAGAATTTAACCATGAGAAAATAACCTGGCGAATTTAAATTGAGGTATGTATTACAAAATAACTGGCCTAACTGGTCCCAAAAAAAAAGTCAGCAGAGGCTGGATTTTCAAAATATGTTAGCAAAGGATATTATTAGGACAATGAGAGATGTAAATATGGACTGTATATAAGGTACAGGTATGTCATAATTAATTTCCTTGGGTGTATAATCGTGCTATAATTATGCCAGAGATCATCTTTGTTCTTGAAATATCCATGCTTTAGAATTCAGGGGTAGTATGTCATGATTTCTCTAACTTATTCTCAAATGATTCAACCAAGAAAAACATGTGTATGTATGTGTGTGTGCATATGAGAAGGAGACATATGTGTGCAAAAGAGAGAAAGAAACTGGCAAAAGTCAAACATTTGAATATCTAGTTAAGAATTCTACTACATCTGCAGCTTTTCTATAAGTTCGAAATTTTCCAAAATAAAAACTTGGGGGAAACGCTTCATTCTGGCCTTCGCGGCCTGCATGATCAGGCCCTGAACACCTTTCTGGCCTCATCCCCACCTCACCATCTGCTCTGCAGGCTGCTGCCACATTGGCCTCATTCCTCACAGTACCATGTTCATTACTCCCTGCCTCAGGGCCTTTCCACATACTTTTCCATCTGCATGGAATGTGGAACCATCCCCCAGCCTCATCTAACAAGTCCTTTGCATCCTTCAATATGCAACGTAACTACCACTTCCTCCAGGAAGCCTTCCTGACTGACTAGGTTGTCCTATAATGATGAATTTGTAATATCCTGTATTTTCACTTTGAAGAATTAAAAAAAAAAGACTTTCTGATTTGCTAGACACTGAAAATAAATATTGTCTAATACCTGGCATACATATTAGGCACTTAGTATGTATTTGTAGCACGGACGAATGAATACATGACCAGATGAATGATGAGGAAGATCAGTGTTATTTCTGCCCCCAAAGAGTTTAAAATCCACACAGGATATGCTTTTCTGTGAAAGTAGACTCACAGATCACCACTAAACCATTCCACTCAAGGTTGATGTTGTTTCATCCACTACTATGAATGTGTTTTATTAGGCACTGGGGATAGAGGATTTTAACAGTAACAAGGTTCGGCCCTATCACCAATTCCCCCAATGGAGACTCGAAGCCTTCCACACTCTCCTCCCTCATTCATCAAGAATACACAAGCACACGTGCACACCACACAGGAGGCTACTGTTATGTTTCTCCTGAAACAGGTTACATGGCAATGTGGCCACCCGCTTGTTTTCCCTTCATCATTGTTACTATGTTGTTTCATATATTAAAAAGAATATGAGGGTTGGGCACAGTAGCTCCCACCTGTAATCCCAATGCTTTGGGAGCCTAAGGTGGGAGGATCACTTGAGGCCAGGCGTCCAAGGCCAGCCTTGGCAACATAGGAACACCCTGTCTCCATTTAATAAAATGTTTATGTTATAAAGCAAAATCATATAATACGCGACAGTCCATCACCCAACCCAAGGACACCTTGCAGCCATCCTCATGCTCCTCCTCACTGAAGCCCTCTGTGTTTCCAAATTAGAGCTCTCTTTTCTTTCACATCTATACATAAGCAGGTAAACTGTTTTACATACACAAGATCATTTCTTATAAGCTGGTTTTTGTTCCGTTTTTTAAAATTTGCCTCTTCTACCCCATACCCCAAGACACATTAACATCTAGATCTTTCCATTTCTTTCCCCATGTTTGTATGATCATGGGAAAATACACAGTCATACATGTGCATGTGCGCTCGCATTTCCCTACCACACTGCTCTTCCGTGCTTTCTACGACTCCCTCACTGCCTTCATCCTCTGCACTCTCATGCTTTTTCTCCTTCTCCGTCTTCTCCTCCCAGCCTTATCTCCAGTAAGCCAGTAGCACCCCCTGGTGCAGCCTGACCCCAATATAGCCCTCAGGCAAGTTGCTGATACCCTGATCCCAGTCTTCGTTTCCTGACACAGAGGGGATTCTCAACAAACTCTTGTTTCTTTGTTTATTCAATTTTAAAAGTGTTTCCCTTGAAGATACACATGTTCTCTAAGCACAAATACAAAAAGCATGTAGGCAAATCAGTAAGACTACAGTTTAAAAGAATGCTGTGCTCTCTGGGTGGAGAGACAGGTATCCTGGAAAGTCGAGAAGGGGAAGAACGTTCATAAAATAGACCATCCACAGAAGGGAACTGCCTCTAATTTTCTGCGGGCAGAAGTGTAAATATGCAGCCAAGAGTGCTCTTCGGTTTGAACTGCTGAAGCTGGGAGAAAGAAAGCAACTTTGCTTAGCAGAGACAAACAAAAACAAAGCATCAAAGTCCACGACACGCAACATGACTTCAAGAAAGTGACAGAGAAGTATAAAACCAACGTCACGCTAGAAAGAGTTGTGTTTTAATTTTTAAGGAATTACATCATAAATGTTCTTTAAGTTTGTCAGTAAACAATAACCAGTGGTACTCGCTGGTAAGGGGACAGAAAAAAAGCTGGAACCTGCAAGGGGCCCAGTATTTTCTCAGCAGTTATACAAATTTGTTCAAAACATTGCGACAGGATCTCATTCTGTTGCCCAGGCTGGAGTGCAGTAGCACGTTCATAGCTCACTGTAACCATGAACTCCTGGGCTCAAGAGAGCCTCCTGGGTCAGCCTCCCAAGTAGCTGGGACTACACGTGCACATCATCACACCTGGCTAATTTTTTTATTTTTGTAGAAATAGGGTCTTGATATATTGACCAGACTGGTCTCAAACTCCTGGCTTCCAGTGATCCTCCCACCTTGGCCTCCCAAAGTGCCAGGATTACAGGTATGAGCCACAGCACGTGGCCTAAAATTTAACTTTAAATTAAAATTACACAATTATAAGTCTTTAATATTCAATTTTAATTTAAGTTCGGACACTTAATATTTATAGCAGGCCTCCAGAGACAGGTCTTCACATCCCCTTGCTTTCCCCCCTTCGCCTACTTCCCGGTATGGAAATGAAAGCACAGAGGGGGTAACATTCCCAAGGTCACACAGCTCATGAGTGGCAGAACTGGGACACAGATAGAAAGCAGAAGCTGTAAAGAAGAAAAGCTGCCCATGCATGGAATCATACACCACACAGGAAGAACAAAAGGAAAACACACTATTGTAAGAACAAGAATAGAAAAAACCGAAAACAACACGTGGAAGTTCACATAAGACAGGAAAAGCAAATTGAAAAACTTTCTTCAATTTTATGAGGCAAAATTATGCACAGGAAGTCATGTTTCCTGTCTCCTTCCCTCCCCCTTACGTGGCTTCACGCGTCTCCCTCACCCCAGCTCCCTCATCCTGCCATAAGATAGCAGCAAAGTAAACACAAACACGAATTTCGTTCCGGATCTAAATTTCAATCCAAGGCCCTCTACTAAGATAAACGTTTTCACAGAACATATAACATGACCATAAAAGTTCAAACTCATAATAATACAGGACTGTGTGTGATTAAATAAAATATGTAAATAGGTCAACCAAGGGTACAAACCCCTAGCTGAAGTGCATTTTCCCAGAGTGAGACATACAACTTTCATATGCCTTAGATCCATTATTATAAAAAGTTAAGAATGATGGCCTTAGAGGTAAGTGGTATTGTATCTTGAAAAAAGAATCAATTAGTTAAGTACTAGTTTGAAAGGAAGGTAAAGATCTAGGCTTATAACCTGCCTGATGCTTAATAGTCTTCTAAGTGGTTTCCCCTGGTTCTAGGGCCAGAAAATTCACCACACATCTGCGCAGGGTCTCTGTTGGCAAGCTCTGCCTCCCTAGAGCAGAATGAGGCAATTTTTCCACCAGATGACCTGTCAGGTATTTACAAAGAGCTATATGCTCTCTTCCTCCCAAAACCTATTCTACTCCTTGTCAAAGAACTCAGATTCTCCCAACTGTAGGATTAGCTTTTGAAAACTCCCACCATCCAAACAGCTTTCCTCTAAGTACATGCACCAAGGAACCTGAATTCCCTCCTAAACAAGGTGCCCAGAGCCATGCCAATACTTCAGTTCTAACTGCACCATCTAGAGTCACAAGAAAGCATGTCTTCCATTCTCTTAGTTATACTTCTAACCACTCATTCTAAGAATGACCTCCTCATGGACATATAAATCACCCTCTAGTTCCACATCAATTAAAACATCAAAGTACCATATAAGTTGTCCTAAACTCCACTGACTCAATCCGAGACATTTGTAACTGGCTTCAGCATCCATGCGTGGGATCATAAAAACATACTTCTCAAACATCATCTTGCTGATCTCAATGCATCATTCTATCCTTTTAAAACTTGCGGAGCCCATCCTTAACTTTTCATCGAAAATATCTGCAATCCATTCTTGTTTCCATACTATCGTTGAAAAGCTAAGAGTTCCTTCTACACTATCGTTCATTGATAATTCACTGATAAATCACTCATTGGTGTCATTCATTGACACCAATGTTAGTAGAACACAGCAGGGGACAAAACAGCAGCCCCTTGTGCCAAAAGGATGTGACCCCACAATGCTTCCACAATGCTCATCTAATCACTCCTCAGGCACCCCTCTGCCCACCAGTCCCTGCAGCCACTGTATGTGCCCCCATCTTGTCCACGAGAGCATCATAAGAAACTCTGTCAATCATGTTAGTAATTATAATGTTGTCTCTCATGAAAAATAAAGAAAATGAAAGTGAAGACAGACAAGAAAATGAGGCTGAAGTACCATGACCAGTCCTACACAGTAACCTACAATTGCATAAGGGCCACTGTTTATTTTTCGTAGTACTCATAACTCACCAACTATCAAGGCTTTAAAAAACCTAACATGGGCTCAGCATCAGGGCTGCTAGCATGAAGCCAGAGCATCATATGCTCTCCTTGCTCAAAAACAAAATTGTCTCTGCCCATCTTTCATAATCAGGAACATCTTCAGCTCTCCTGAGCTCACAATCTCTGGTAATGGTTTGTGAATACACATATATTTCTTTTTTTTTTTTTTTTTTTTTTTTTTTTTGGTGCAGGGGCACGGGGCCAGATGTGGTGGGGGGAGGTGGAGACAGAATCTCACTCTATCACCCAGGCTGGAGTGCAGTGGTGCGATCTCAGCTCCCTGTAACCTCTGCCTCCCAGGCTCAAGCCTCACCCTCCTGAGTAGCTGGGATTACAGGCACACGCCACCATGCCCAGCTAATGTTTGCATTTTAGTAGAGACGGGGTTTCACCATGGTGGCCAGGCTGACCTCAGGTGATCCATCCGCCTTGGCCTCCCAAAATGCTGGGATTACAGGCATGAGCCACTGGGCCTGGCCAAATGCACATACATTTCTAAATCATGAAATCATGAAGTGAAATGATAGCATCTACACACTCATGTAGAATTTCTTCATCCATTTTAGGTTTGATTTCCAGTGACCCATGTTTTTTTTGTCCAATACAGCATGAAAGGCATTCCTGCATAGTATTCCATGGTGTATATGTGCCACATTTTCTTAATCCAATCTGTCACAGATGGACATTTGGGTTGATTCCAAGTCTTTGCTATTGTGAATAGTGCTGCAATAAACATACGTGTGCATGTATCTTTATAGCAGCATAATTTATAATCCTTTGGGTTTGTGTCCTTTGTAGGGACATGGATGCAGCTGGAAACCATCATTCTTAGCAAACTATCACAAGAACAGAAAACCAAACACCGCATGTTCTCACTCATAGGTGGGAACTGAACAATGAGATCACTTGGACTCAGGAAGGGGAACATCACACACAGGGGCCTATCATGGGGAGGGGGGAGGGGGGAGGGATTGCATTGGGAGTGATACCTGATGTAAATGACGAGTTGATGGGTGCAGCACACCAACATGGCACAAGTATACATATGTAACAAACCTGCACGTTATGCACATGTACCCTACAACTTAAAGTATAATAATAATAAATAAATTTAAAAAAAAAAAGAAAGGCATTCCTGAATGAAGGGAAACTCACTGGATCCACCACGGTGCCATCCAAGAATATCACCCTGAGTGACCCAGCCAAATGACAGGCTAAAGTGACACTTCTCAGCTTGACATTCAAGGTCCAATGAGCACAGGGCCTATATATGTTTCCAGATTTAATCCCCTTTACTCTTCTACTTAAAGTACATTTGCCCTGTAAAATCGTCCTCCTGCCCAACAGCTCCATGCTCTAAGCATCGAAGTCCAGCTAAAAGGCCACTTCCTTCATGAAACCTTTCCTAAATTATCTCCTCTCCTCCCTTCCCCACCAAAAAGGTAGAGGTGGAACTAGATATTTTCTCTCTGTGTCCTGAATTCACAGATCTTTCCTTTTGGAACGGTCATACCATGCTTTTTCATCACAGCCATGTCCATCTAAAATAGTTAAGTGTGTCTTTTTATTACAGTTATATGTGACTCATTATTGTCATTACATGTGTCTTATTCCCTTTATGAAATTATAAGCTCACTAGGCTGAAGGTTAATAGCACAGGCACTTCTGTTTCCTATGTAATTTCTGGGACAGCACTTTGCACATGGTAGGCACTCCAGATGAGGTAATCTCATCCTAACTTCAGCTCAGAAAGGTGAGATGTTCACTACAATGTGAGTCCCTTTTTTTTTTTTTTTTTTCAATCTTTCAAGATGAAAATTGTAAAGCCACCCTTCCCAACTGAGCAACTGGTTAGACGTCCTCCCAAGAGGGCTATATCAGAATATCCAAGTAAGAGTAGACAGAAAAATATATTCTGATCATCAGTTTGATTTATATTTGTCATAATACTTTACTTTGAAAATAAACTGAAGAAAATTTGGGGGATTTTTGAGTTATTAAAAGGGCGCATGGGTTTTGAAAGATTGAGAAGTATTGTTGTACAGCTCTCCTTGGCTGCCAGGACTGCTGTGTAATGCTTTATCAGTTGTGAATTTTCATATATACATTCAACCACCATGCCTCCGAATGTAAATGCAATTTCATCTGACTTCATAAAACTTTGCCAAAGGAGCTCCAACTACAGATCATGCCATGTAATCAATTATCCTGTAGAACTTTAGGATACAGAAAAATGAACAGAGTATGAACCCAAAATTCAAGAGTAAATGTAACAATGCAAAAAAATTCAAAATCCTAGTTTTCAAATTTTAGTTGGCATCTCTACTGGGTATGTATTTGGTGCCTATAGTGTTTTGCCACAGTTAATAGGACAATTGTATATGTCGTTACATATTTATGTACAAGTCAACGTATTCATCTGCAAGTCTCCTGGTAATAAAACCTCCACGTTTTCTGCAGTTGTAATTACTTAGGAATATGCAGGTTCTTGGTCTTATTTCATAATGTTGGTTATGTTTATTCTCAACAGGCACAATTATAATCTAACACTTGATGCTCTGCAGACTAAATGAACCTTACAAGTACAGTGTCCTTACGATATGGTTAAAAATTGAATTATTCTTTGGGAGATGTTAAAATATATATTCAGGGACTCTGCAGCTATCTATGGTGTCACATAACACAAAGTATAATAGCTCTCTGGAGCCTGCTTTGCTGTCCTTATCTTATGTACATAATATGGGCAGCATATCACATTTTATTCTAATATATAAACAGGACGGTGTTCAGAATATCTTTTTTTATTGAGGTAGCAGAGGCTATTTTATTTCTATTTTACCATGAGTAGAAAGAGTAAAAAGAATATATACATAAATGAAATGCTGCTATTTCCCTCTACAGAGGACCAGGAGAGGGGGTAACGGTTTTTCCTAGTTTAGACCAAGGTGATATTTAAACAAAATATTATGTTCATTGGTATTTAAAATCTCCCCCAATCAAAATGCTGCAAGTTTCTCCAAAACAAGTTTCACTCACATTTGCCAACAAAAAGCATTTCAAGCATACCCTTAAAAAAAAAAAAAAAAAAAAAAAAAAAAAGTCCTTTCCAGGGGAGAATTTCACCCAGAAAATAAAGGACATTCATTCCTTGCCGATTGTGCTTAATGTTTATTTTGTTTTGTTTTTGTCTTGGATGACTTTTTTCCCAAAGTGGAACTACTCACATTGCCAATTATAAAAGAAATGAATCGGCCGGGCGTGGTGGCTCATACCTGTAATCTCAGCACTTTGTGAGGCTGAGGCGGGTGAATCACGAGGTCAGGAGTTCGAGACCAGCCTGACAAACATGGTGAAACCCCATCTCTACTAAAAATACAAAAATTAGCTGGGCGTGATGGCACTCACCTGTAATCCCAGCTACTCAGGAGGCTGAGGAAGGAGAATTGCTTGAACCCAGGAGGTGGAGGTTGCAGTGAGCTGAGATTGCGCCATTGCACTCCAGCCTGGGTGACAGAGCGAGACTCCATCTAAAAAAAATAAATAAATAAAAAATAAAAAAATTAAAGAAGAAAAAGAAGAAATTAATCTTCATTAGATATATTTTTAAAAAGGTAAAAATGTAGTATTTTCGATTTTTTGTTTTTACACACATGGAATGAGTTCTATAACCCCAATTTTTCACTGTGCATGTCATATTCTTCCTCCCATATAAATACGTGTAGTAAAAACTTTATCATCGAATATTCCCAAGTAATAATCAACTACACTATAATCTATTCACCAGTTCCCCTTATTGTTAAGAGTTTAGGTTGTCTTCAATTTTTACCTTGTTAAATAACTTTTCACAGAAAATCAGTGAATGCACAACTTTATGGCACCCTTTACTTCCTTCAGATAAATTCCTAAAGGCAGAATCCCTGTGTTAACGGGTATGCACATTTGCATCTTCATCCAGAACTCTTAAGCTCCAACAAGGGTTTCTGTTTCATTTGCAAGTACTTCTCCAGTGCCTAGCAGGGCCTGGCACAGAATGAGTACTCTGGAATTATTTGTTGAATAAATACCTACTACCCTCAAGAGAAAAACATGCCACTCTTCATTCTCTCCCTCCATTTCCCCCACTTCCTGCTCCATCCCTTTCCTTGAAAAACTCTTCCTAATTGGAATGACCAGAGCACCTAATTTGAATGACCATCATTCAAACTGGAACATCTTTTTCTTGCTCAGGATGTTATTCCGCTTTTTACTAAAGTATAATTGACATGCAGTTACCACCATTTTTACTGTACAGTCTTGTGAGTTTTGGCATACAGTCTTGCAACTCCCACTGAGAGGTGACAACGTGCTAGCAGCCCTCACTCTCAGTGTCTCCTCGGCCTCCGGCCTCAGTTTCCACTCTGGCGGTGCTTGAGGAGGCCTTCAGCCCGCCACCGCACCATGGGAGCCCCTCTCTGAGCTGGCTGAGGCCAGAGCCTCCTCCCTCTGCTTGCGAGGAGGTGTGGAGGGAGAGGCGCAGGTGGGAACAGGGCTGCCGGTGTGAGTTCCGGAGGGCAGGGGCGCGGGCTGGGCGGGCCCCACACACGGAGCAGCCAGCTGGCACCACTATCCCAGGACAGTGAGGGGTTTTAGCACCTGGGTCAGCAGCTGTTGAGGTTGTGCTGGGTCCCTCAGCAGTGCCGGCCCACTGGCGCCACACTCAAGTTCTCCCTGGGCCTTAGCTGCCTTCCCCAGGGGCAGAGCTCGGGACCTGCAGCCCGCCATGTCTGAGCTCCTCCCCTGCAGTGGGCTCCCAGGCAGCCTGAGCCTCCTCAATGGGCGCTGCCCCCGGCTCCCTGGCGCCTGGTCCCCTCCACAGTCCAAGGACTGAGGAGTGCAGGCGCCCACCACTCAGGACTGGCAGGCAGCTCCACCAGCAGCCCTGGTGCAGGATCCACTGGGTGAAGCCAACCGGGCTCCTGAACTGGATGGGGACTTGGAGAACTTTTATATCTAGCCGAGGATCGTATGTGCACCAATCAGCACTCTGTGTCTAGCTCAGGGTTTGTGAATCCACCAATTGGTACGCTGTATCTAGCTAACCTAGTGGAGACTTAAGAGGACTAGCACTCTGTGACTCTGCGTCTAGCTCAAGGATTGTAAACGCACCAATCAGCAATCTGTCAAACGGACCAATCAGCTCTCTGTAAAATGGACCAATCAGTAGGATGTGGGTGGGGCCAGATAAGAGAATAAAAGCAGTCTGCCCAAGCCAGCCAGCAGCAACCCACTTGGGTCCCCTTCCACAGTGTGGAAGCTTTGTTCTTTCGCTCTTTGCAATAAATCTTGCTGCTGCTCACTCTTTGGGTCCACGCTGTTGTTATGAGCTATGACACTCGCTGCAAAGGTCTGCAGCTTCACTCCTGAAGCCAGCGAGACCACGAACCCACCGAGAAGAACGAACAACTCCAGACACGCTGCCTTTAAGAGCTGTAACACTCACCACGAAGGTCTGCAGCTTCACTCCTGACAGCCAGACCACGAACCCACCAGAAGGAAGAAGCTCCAGACACATCTGAACGTCTGAAGGAACAAACTCCGGACACACCATCTTTAAGAACCGTAACACTCACCGCGAGGTCTGCGGCTTCATTCTTGAAGTCAGTGAGACCAAGAACCCACCAATTCCAGACACACCACCACCTCAATTACGGTTCTATCATCTCCAAACATTCCTCCAACCTATGGCAACCAATGATCTGATTTCTGTTCCTCCACAGTTGCTTTTCCAGAATGTCGCTTAAACGTAACCCTACAGCAAGTGGGTGGCCACTGGGTCCAGCTTCTTTCCCCCAGCACAGTGCACCTGGGAGTCACCCCGGGCACTGTGTCCATCAGTGGTTTATTCCCTTCTATGGAGGAAGAAGAGTCCATGCAGAATGCATCTCCCATGGAAGCCACACGTATCCTACCATGCTCCCGGACTTCGCTCTTGCTTCTCTAAAGAGCCATTCTCCCTGTACATGGTAGCCAGGCGAATATCTTGGCAGGTTAATCAGATCAGGTCATTTTTGGCTACAAAATCCCCACTGGCAGCCTTGCCCTGGCCTGCATGGCCCTGTGAAACTTCCCTCACTCTTCGCTCTAGCCACCTCTGCCTTGCTGTTGACACAGCTGTGCATGCTCCATGCCTGACTCTCCCGCTTCTAACATTTCAGGTCTTGGCCTAAAGGGTCCCTCCTCAGAAGGGCTTTCCTGGATGGTCCTCCTCTACCCTCAGTCACAGCCCTTTGTCATTTCTTTCCCAGTCTTTAACAGCTATTTTATGTGTTTGTTTATTGGTTCATTGTCTTCCTCTCCCAATAGAATGAAAGCTCCATGAAAGTAAGGATGGGTAAGCCCTGCTCACCACAGATCCCAGTGACTAGGCTAGTACTCCATACATTGTAGGCACTCAATAAATTATCTGTTGAATTAATGAGTATGGTGTCATCATAACATCTTTCCTAATTTATTTAGCTTTCTGGGTCATGTCTTGCTAAGAGTATATTAATCACTGAATGTTAGAAGTGAGAAGAAACAGATATTAATTAGTTCAGCCCTCTTGTTTTATAAATGAGGAAAAGGCAGTCTTGAGTAACTGTGTGAATTACTCAAAGTCGCACAGGTAGGCGCTGTCACAGCAGGGTGGGGCCTGGCTCCTCAGCCTCAGTCTGCTGCTTATTCCCCTTGACAGACTGCAATCTCCATGGAACAAGGCCTCCTGGGTTAGGGAGGTGAGAAAAGCAAAGCAACGGCTCTAAGATGGACCTGATTTACTGAGCATCTACTGGCTTAAAACACACAGTGCAAGGAGCAATAGGAAACGAAAGATAAAGAAAAGAAGGGTCTTAATCCTTGAAGAAATTGCTCTCTCCTGAGGGAAAAGGATAGAACATACATATAGCTAATCACTAATAAAAGCAAGACAGGGTATAATAAAATATGCTGTTAAACAGAAATACAAAGTACCATGTAATGGCAAGAAAAAGACAGAAATCTCAATTGAAGGGGTGGGGAAATGAGATCTTTGAGTCTCTCCGCAATGTAGGTATGTGTGTGTCTGTGGGCGTATATGCATGTCTGTGTGTGGCTAGTTTAACAAAGTATCAGGCTGACCTCCCTCCACTGGCACACAAGGAAGGGCTGTATCATTCAAGGTCTGAGTACAGGATTTGTAGGTGATGCCAGAGGCATATGTCCCCTCTAACTCCAGCTACCCGTTTCCTTTTTAGTTCCTTGTTATTGCCCCAGTGGTGAAGTTCTAAAGAAAAGAAGCCACTGGGAAACTCAAATCTGTCAAACACTGTTCGCTCTAAAAAATGATTTCATAAGGAAAGAGGGTAAAATAATACCTAAAATAAAGCATGGGACTGATCTATGGATTTCAATTATCTGCAACCCTATCTGCTTACCAGAAAAATTGAGCGTTCTCTCTTCTGGTGAAGGAAGGAAATTTTTTTAAATTTACTTTAAAACACTGGCAGCTTCAAATGGCAACAAGAACACTGGCTTTGACCATCAAGAGTTGGTGATAAATTCTCTGCCATTACTTCATGAGACAGGTTTGAAAAGCCAACATATTGAAGATTAATATGCCATCTAAAAAATAACCGGTAAGATCCAAACTGCTCCAATCCCAATGTTACGTGCTTGTGTTCATTAACAGAAGACTGAAAAAAGGAGACACGGACTCCAAACGGAGAGAAAAGGAAACACCCTGAATTACAGAAAAGACGATGTACTTTTCCTATAGGCATTTCAACTGGCACCCCAAGAGCTGAATCAGACAAGGTTTTTGTTGTCTTGTCACAGGAGTAGGCAACGGTGCTTTTTAAAATGGAATTCAAGTGTATGTTTGCAGGGCATGCACTTTCCCCTTCTGCAGTGGTTACTTGACCTAGTAACGCACACCTGGTTGCTTCATAGCCTCTGCTACCTGCTGCCTGGCACCTGAATGCAACTGAGGCTGGACATGCACTCTTTTTTTTTTTTTTTTTTTTGAGACAGAGTCTCGCTCTGTCACCCAGGCTGGAGTGCAGTGGCGCAATCTCTCCTCACTGCAACCTCCGCCTCCTGGGTTGATGCCGTTCTCCTGCCTCAGCCTCCCGAGTAGCTGGGACTACAGGTGCCCACCACCACGCCCAGCTAATTTTTTGTATTTTTAGTGGAGACAGGGGTTTCACTGTGTTAGCCAGGATGGTCTCAATCTCCTGACCTTGTGATCCGCCCACCTCGGCCTCCCAAAGTGCTGGGACTACAGGCGTGAGCCACCGCGCCTGGCCTGGACCCACTCTTTTAGCATATCTCTTTCTAAGTAGTCACCTGCCTGAGTATTAATATAGCACTGTAATATTTCACCAATTTATTCCCTTCCTAATTCCTAACCACAAACACCTTATATGAATATTCCCAACAAACCCTCTCCACTTCTTCCTTCCTACCACAAATCCTATGGCCTTATTCTCCTCTGCAATGTGGACAGGCTGGACTGAGTAGCTGCTGGAGAATCCAAAAATCCACCTGAGCAGGTGGGGAGCAAAGCTAATTCCAGGGAGGGCAGCTGATTTCCGGGAGTGGGGGTGAGTCGGGTTGGTGAAAACTGAAAGGGCAGCATGGACAGTTACTCAAGCTCTTCTGCTAGGCCACTCTCCACCGAGCTTCTAACCCACTAAACATGGGTTTACTTCAGAGCAGGAGGCACACTTGAGCTGCACGCCCTTGACTCTTACATACACCTTAGACTCACAGAATGGATGCAGGTGGCACATGACCCACCCTTATCTACAGGACTGCAGGCTAGAAACCTCAGGGATGGTTTGCTATCTGAAAGGAAGAAATAAATCATTCTAACATCATCAGGAGTGAAGTGAGGTTCACTTACAGCTCAAAAGCCTGCACCACGTCGCTTTACACAGGGCTCCTTCAAATTCCTTTTTATCCTGAAGGTGAATTTCTTTTATCTTTCATCAGAAGCTCATAATCTTTCTTCTGTCAAGTGAACTAGATCTCTAGAAGGATGAAGCTGAATATGTGACACCATGATGCAGCCCAAGCAAAAAAAAAAAAAAAAAAAAAAAAAAGTTGTAACAACCAGAAAGCAATTAAATAAACTGCACAGGTGAGGGCAAAACCCTCCAACTAAATGGAAAGGTATACGCTTTCATGTCCCAGGGCCCGTCATAAGACTCTATATTTTCATTAGTTAGACTTTGTAATGAACAAAGCATTTTGGATCAGCAGGCTTGGAATATCTTTAAGGAAGAGATAAGGAAATGAAAATAAATTAAAAAGGAAAAACCATATTACTCAGCTAGGAACCAACTCAGCCCAGAAACATGAAGGAAAAATAAATGATAATATGCTGGGGAGAATGACTGGTTTTTCTGTTCAACTGAGATAAATGAATAAGATTGCTTTGGGTAACTTGTAGTAATCCTCCAACATTTCACCCAAGATCGAAGAAAAATAGTACAAGATATTTATATTCCCAACAAAATTTAAGAGTGCTTTTTAAAAGATCAGCATGTTGATGTGCGTTTGAATAGCACTCAATCTATAATGCAAGGGGGAAAAACTGTCTTGCTGGCATTTTCAGGATGGGGTTGAGGCCTCATACATCTTCATTATCAGAATAGACAATTTCTCGATGCAACAAAAATCAAACATTCTCAAAAGCACAAATCTGAGTAAGTATGAATTTTCATGGGCATGTTTTAAATATTTAAAAATCAGTTTAGAAATTCACTGTTAAATACCCAAACAAATCCATTTTAATCAAAGACTCTCAAAGAAATTCCATAGGTCTCAGGCTTCTTATCTCTTAAATAAAATAGTTAAAAAGCTAATTAGTCAATTCGGTTAAGTGATTCAGTCACATCCTCTTACATGTACGACATGTATGCATAAGTGTTAGGCATGGGAAGGGGAGCAACGATGCTAATGCGTCCTCTCTGGCAGGTGGTCCTGACAGCTTCCTGGGAGGCTCCTGACCCCAGGGGCACTTCTCCCAGGGGCAGCTCTCCAGGACTGCAGCAGCAGCCCAGACAGTCCTCCACCATCTGACTGCTAGGACTAGCATAGCTATACACTGACTCCCCTTCTCCTGACCAGAGAAATCTGTTTCAAGTCTACTGTTAGGTGCTCTTTCTAACTAAAGTGTGAGGACAGCTCTGATGGGGGAGGAGAAACCAGGAATTCTGATCAATACAGTTCTCAGCTCTCAATGGGAGCACTCTCTGATGTCAAAAGGGATTGTGACAGAGCAAGTAAATAGGGAAAAAACCTCCCCATAGCAGTGGGACACAACTTCCCAGGCATACAGACAGGCTGAGAGTGCGGTCCGCATGTGGTGGCCTTCTCAACCCCAAAGGAAAGAAGGAAGGGGGTCCTAGCCTAGAAAAGGCCAAAGCCCTGTAGGCCAAGGACGTGTGAGGAAAGTGGCAAGGAAAGGGGGACCCTTGAGATGGCAAGTCCTCTGATTAATGTGGAAAGAATAAAGTAATGCTGGACAAATCATCCCTAGACTCCATTCCCCACCAAAAGCCAGATTTTGGTTCCAAGGAGGCTGGAGGAAAAGAGGGAAGAAAAAGAAGAGGAAAACCCAAGAAGCATTCTGTGTGTGACTGTAAGTGTGCAAGTGTGAGTGTGTGTCTGTAAGCATTTTACAGCTTTTTTTTTTTTTTTTTTTAGATAGAATCTTGCTCTGTCGCCCAGGCTGGAGTACAGTGGTGCGATCTCAGCTCACTGCAGCCTCCACCTCCTGGGTTCCAGCGATTCTCCTGCCTCAGCCTCTCGAGTAGCCGGGACTACAGGCACGTGCCACCATGCCAAGCTAATTTTTGAATATTTTAGTAGAGATGGGGTTTCACCATATTGGCCAGGCTGGTCTCAAACTCCTGACTTTGTGATCTGTCCGTCTCGGCCTCCCAAAGTGTTGGGGTTACAGGCATGAGCCACTGCGCCTGGCCTTTATAGCTTTTTATCCGCCACACTCTCAATATCTACTAGAGCAAATGCATACAACACATGATATGTGACCCTAGATTTCAATCAGCTTTTTAATGCCTGATTCTTAAATATGAATGAATAGCAAAAAATGACCAAATATGTAAAAAAGACTTGAAATGGAAAAAGGCATTAAAAAATACAGAAAACATAAGAAAACCTTTTTAAAATATTTTCATTCACAACAATATATTCATTCTTTTCGGTTTATAGTTCTCTAAGGTTTGACATATACACAGAGAAACCATAAACTCAGTTAAGATACAGAACAGTTGATAACCCCAAAAACTTCTCTCATGTTATCGCTTTGTAATCAGCTATTCTCCCCAAGCCACTAGCAAATACAACCTATTCTCCATCCGTATAGTTTTGTCTTTTCCAGAATGTCATATCAATATAACCAAACAACATGTAGCCTTTCAACTCTGGCTTCTTTCATTTTTAATATGGATAAACCTAGATTATATTATTATACTATTTTATTAATATTATTGATGTCATTAATAAAAGTAGTTGGGTGTTATTTATTATAGTTAATAGTAGTAGTATACAATACATATTGCATTCAAGGTTCATCCATATTGTCACATGTATCAATAGTTTGTTCCTGTTTATTGCTGAGTAGTATTCCATTATATGGCTGTAGCACAGATTGTGTATTCCCCACTTGAAAGACAGGAAAAAATATTTTAAAATTCTAATTAATTTTTTCAGAGGGATAAGAGTCTCCATAAAACAACTATAGGGTGCTATAGAGACAGAATAAATAGGTGCTTAGAGAAACAAAAAATATGACAATTAGAATGTAAAAATCAAAGAAGGCATTAAAGTCAAGGAAATCTCTCAGAAATTAGAAACCCCCACCCCAAAAAAAAAGAAACTAAGAGAGAAAAGATAAAATAATTAGAGGATCAACCTAGGAGCTCTAAATTCTAATAGATACGCGGAGAAGGAGGAGAAGGAGAAAGGAGGAGAAGGAGAAAGGAGGAGAAGGAGAAAGGAGGAGAAGGAGAAAGGAGGGGGAGGGGGAGGGGGAGGGGAGGAGGAGGGGGAGGAGGAGAAGGAGGAGGAGAAGGAGCAGGAGAAGGAGCAGGAGAAGGAGCAGGAGAAGGAGCAGGAGAAGGAGCAGAAGGAGCAGGAGAAGAAGCAGAAGAAGAAGAAGCAGCAGAAGCAGCAGCAGCGAGAAAACAAAAAGCAAATTACCAGGGAAACAAAACAAGAAAATTCTCAACACTGAAAAACACAAGCCTCCCAATTAAAACGGCCCACCAAAAGTCTAGAAAAAAAAAAGTTGCAATATGCAAAGCACAGCATCAAGTAATTTCAGTGTCCTAGGAATAAATGGAAAGCCCTAAATCCTCAAAAGACTTAAAATAAATCACATATAAAAGGAATCACAATGGCAACAGATTTCTGAACAGCAAAAGCAAGTATCTGATAACACCACAAGAAAAAATGATTTCCACCTAGAACTCTATATCTTGCCAAACTATCAAATCAAGGGTGAATACAGAATAAATACATTTGCAAACATGCAAAAATTCAAATATATGTATATTCCCCAAACCTCTAAAGAATATGCTTCTGTGAAATGATTATGTAAATGAAGAAGACAGGGAAGCCAGGACAGACAAACTGAAAGGAAATGGGTGGTCAGGTCCAGAGATGAACCAGTTCAGACTGGAACAGAAAGGCAGAAGGCGGTGGAAAGCAGATCCAGCAAGAAAAACTGATGGTCCTGACGTGCTTGGATGTTTGCATGTAGTAAGTGATCCACAGGGTTTGTAGAGAGGATGTTTCTTCCTTGTCTGTCTCTCTAAGATAAAGAAACCTTCCAGAGGCAAGCCCGGCAAGTTCTTCCCCCCAGGGCAGGAGATGGGGCTCCGGTGACTGGCTTGGCACTATCCGGAGTTACTGAATCAAGGGGCAAAGGGGTGAACATCACAACTAAATCAGCGTTCAGCCAGCAATGAGGAAGATGAAATGGCTATTGGGCAGCAATTAGCAATACAAGCCTCATAGGGCATTTACTAACTGCAGTGGCGGGGAGGTTTCACGACAAAAGAAACCAATCATCATAGTACACTAATAAGAATATCAACAAATTACAAATAATCACATATGGTTGACCCTTGAACAATGTGGGAGTTACGGGCATCAACCCCTGTGCCGTTGAAAATCCACAAGTAACTTTTGATTCCCCCAAAACTTAACTATTAATAGCCTGCTGCTGACCAGAAGCCTTATGGATAACATAAACGGTTGATTACCATATATTTTGTATGTGTGTTATTACAATAAAGTAAAGCTAGAGGAAAAGAAAATGTTATTAAGAAAACCCCAAGGGAAAAAAATATGTTTACTATTCTTAAATGGAAGTGGATCATCACAAAGGTCTTCATCCTCGTCATCTTCACGTTGAGTAGGCTGAGGAGGAAGAGGAGGAGAAAGAAGAGGGGTTGGTCTTGCTGTCTCAGGAGTGGTGGAGGCAGAAGAAAATGCAGATGTTTAAGTGGACCCACACAGTTAAATAGTTACTGCTAATTTCCCAAATTTTGGAAGTCTGAAGAAAGGGATATGTTTAGTAAGAATATGCAGTAAGACAGCTGAATTTTCCACTGCTGTAATGATAAATATCCAAAATTGATGAAAAGAAAAGATAGAAACACAGCATCTTCTTAGAATGGTAGACCTGGTATCATTGATACCATCATAGAATGGTATCAGAAGAATCAGTGAAGTCATTTGAAATCTGTTGTCTCTGGGGAGTAGGAGTTGAAATGGGAGGGGTGGGCAGACCGAGGACTGCAATTTCTTGTAATAAGCCTTTTATCACTATAATAGAAATTTAAAAATTTAAAACCACTGTTTTCTTATGACATAATTAAACTATAGCAAAGTGTGAAGGTTTAGATGATTTTAATGAAAGATTAAAGCTACAAACTCATTAAAAAAATTTACCTTGTGATTTTCCCAGTTTAAATTGAAATTTTAAATTTAAGGAATCTAAGAGGATCACTGTACTGGATGCCTAGGAACACAACAGATTGGATGTTCTTGCTGAAATAACAGGACATCTGAACTTGAAGCTGAATCAGTGGGAGGAAAGACGCATATTTCTTGTGTGTTCAGAGACCAGCAGACCCCAGATTCACCAAGGGTTGAGCAGGCAGATGAGACTGCATCCCCTCCTGTCCCTGAGTTCAACGGATGAAGGATTTCCAAGAAAAGCTGAGTTACTCTAGTGAAAAGGAAGTCACAGCATCAGAAGAGAGTCACAGATTTCAACAAACAAACACACAACAGATTTAAAGACTGTCCAGTTGCCTGTGGAATGGCAACTCAGGATGTTTCTGAATTATCCAGCATGTTCTATCAGGTAGCGTGCTCCCTAGAAGACATAGCCCTCCTGTCATAAAGAGATTTAAAAAAAGAAATTTTGCATCGATGTTCATCAGGCATATTGGTCTAAAATTCTCTTTTTTTGTTGTGTCTCTGCCAGGCTTTGGTATCAGGATGATGTTGGCCTCATAGAATGAGTTAGGGAGGATTCCCTCTTTTTCTATTGATTGGAATAGTTTCAGAAGGAATGGTACCAGCTCCTCCTTGTACCTCTAGTAGAATTCGGCTGTGAATCCATCTGGTCCTGGACTTTTTTTGGTTGGTAGGCTATTAATTATTGCCTCAATTTCAGAGCCTGCTATTGGTCTATTCAGGGATTCAACTTCTTCCTGGTTTAGTCAAGGATCTAGAACTAGAAATACCATTTGACCCAGGCATCCCATTACTGGGTATATACCCAAAGGACTATAAATCATGCTTCTATAAAGACACATGCACACATATGTTTATTGTGGCACTATTCACAACAGCAAAGACTTGGAACCAACCCAAACATCCATCACCAAACATCCATCTTAATGACAGACTGGATTAAGGAAATGTGGCATATATACACCATGGAATACTATGCAGCCATAAAAAGAGGATGAGTTCATGTCCTTTGTAGGGACATGGATGAAGCTGGAAACCATCATTCTCAGCAAACTATCGCAAGAACAGAAAACCAAACACCGCATGTTCTCACTCATAGGTGGGAACTGAACAATGAGAACACTTGGACACAGGAAGGGGAACATCACACACTGGGGCCTATTGTGGGGAGAGGTGAGGGGGGAGGGATAGCATTAGGAGATATACCTAATGTAAATGACAAGTTAATGGGTGCAGCACACCAACATGGCACACGTATACATATGTAACAAACCTGCATGTTGTGCACATGTACCCTAGAACTTAAAAGTATAATAAAAATTTTAAAAAACCTGCCTATTGTCAGGCCTCTCAGAATGCCTTCACAATGACCACCATCCATACAAAGCAGAGGCAAAGAAGGTGCTGGAATGTGCCACCTTCTGCTTTGGATCATTGTTCTGTCATCTTGTGGCTACATGGTAACTCACTAATCTCATCTGTGTCCTTATGAGCATTCTAATGGACCTAAAAATAGAGGCTTGTAGCTTTGTTGGGAGGACCAAAGATATATATATATAAAACACACTTATTCCATGGGAGGTTATTAAATAAATGGAGTATTGCATTAAAAAAATATATGTTCAGATTCATTGCTATGTACCTGGTTCATTGGGCCACAGAAAGGAGTAATGCCCAGAGATGTAAGAATGAGTTTTGCTGCTGTTTGCTTTTATGTGTTCCTAACAGCATCTGGTGCAGAGTGCTCTGTGCCTGCAACTAAACTTTTGCAACTGGGAAGATCCTCCACTGGTACCTCACCATTCACCTGCCCACTCTCAGCCCCAGCTTACAGCTGCCCCACATCCACCTACCCTCTGGTTTTGCCCTACTCCCCTCTCCAGGAACTTGCACAGCCCCTCCATACAAGAGAAATATTTAGTCTCTGTTCTAGAAACCAAATCCCTACATAGTAAGGGACTGGTGAAAGTGTCTGAGTCAGAATTGCAGCTTTAAAAGAGCTAGCTACAATCAGATAAGAAAAGAATTGTTACAATGGGCCATCTACCAGAACATGGAAATAGTTTCATCTTCAAAACTCGAATGGCAATACTATTGCTTTTCAACACTACCTCCATGGAGCAAATTCCTACAGAGCAGATTCTGTGTTCAACGGAGCCTCACAAGACACAGAAGTACTTTGGTGCAGACTATGTCCTGGGTTAACAATACTAGCTCAGTTTTTGTGAGGAAGAAGCATGTTTGCAAGATATCGGTATCATTACTAGAGAATAACAACAGACGAAAATGTGCCTGGTTCACACGTGCTAAAGTCAGTATGGAGTTCCCTACTTCCTTGTGTCCAAGATCACGGCTGCACTTTCTCTGCCTGTGCCTCGCTTACAGCACTTAACCCCTTTCCATCCTTACTGCCCATGGTTATTCCTGTATATGCTTCCTCCTGACTCCTCTCCACCCTACTTTGTTCCCAGGACTTGGCTGCTCTAGAGGGCAGGGTCCTTGTCATTTAGCATCTGCAGATCCCTTTCTGTACCAGAACTTTCATACAACAGACACCCAACAGAACTTTCCCAAGTTCATAGATAAATTCATCATTTCCAATTTGGAGATGGGCAAGCACTGGGATCAAAGCCCTTTTTGTTCTTGCCCCTCTCCAGTTGCTGGGCCAGCACCACTTCCCCAAAGGACTTCCAAGCCCCTCTCTGGCCCACAGAAACCTGTGTGGGGCCCTCGACCATAATGCTGGTGGCTGAGCACTCATCACTGTCCACAGGAGCTCTGCTGCCAAAACTAGGTCCATTCACTCACCCTGTGTACATTAAGCATTGATGTGGTGGCAGAAGTGGCTGGGGTTGTAGGAACAAAGAAATGCCAAGACAAGAATCCTACTGCAGCAAAGGGTCTGTGAGCCCACGCTGATCTCCATGGCCTCACTGGCTGCACCATGGCAGGTACGAGATGTTGGAGAAGTCCCTCTAGAGAGCAGCCTGAGGTCCTCCTGCAGCACCTGCTCATCAAGAACTGGACACCTGTGCTCCTCTGAATTCCTATACATTTTATTTATTCCCTTCCCATGATCCTGATCACTTTCCACCTTGTACAACTATTCGCTACAGGCTTGTCTTTTCTTCTGTACTGAGCTTCCAGCTCCTTCAGACGAGGATCCCAGCCCAGTTCACCTCCATATCCTTCACAACACCCAGCAAAGGAGCTCACCACAGCAGGTTCTCAGTTTGTATTTGCTGAAAGAAACATGCTTGTTTAGTTGGCATCAAAATTAAAACCCATCACATTCTAGAAAACTATTATTGATTTAAATTTTTCTGGCAAGTTAAACTAACATGCTAAAATATTGTATTGGGCAATTTCTGACGATACAGATAGTCTAGAAACTACAAAGTGTTGCTTTTCAGTAAACAAAAGATCCACGTTTTCTTCTCACTTTTGCCGGCTTTGTTGTGAAGGTAAGAAATCCCATACTTAAAGGATCTATGTTACAAACATTCATTTAAAGACCAGAATTGTAAAAAGGTTTGTCCATTATATAAATAAGCATTTCATGAATACAACTACTCATTGGGAGTATTTTGAATATATAATACTATACAGAGGATGCTGCAGGACAAGATTTTCAAACTCAAATCAATTTAATAAGTCACGGCTGGTATTTTCTTTTTAATGAGACTATATAAAAACTATCAGTGTATTACACTTTCATGGATGAGAATTATTTTCTGAAATATTTTTCAGTGAATGCATGTACATGCATGTACGTGTGCACACATACATGTGCGTGCCCATATATCCTTTCTGAGTTGCAGACAGAAAATGTCAAAGCCACATTGTAGAATTATTTGTCATTATTTTGGGCTGGCAGGAACCAAACCAACTTCCTACTTTTGGGTAATTCTGTGTGGTCAGTCCTGGTGGAGGCAAGAAACTATACTCCATAAAAGTAGCAAAATGTGGGAGCTCCTCACCCTTTCTTTCCCCCGGGAAGGTGAGCCAGTGTTGGCTAAATGGGTGCTCTTACTTGGGCCTTTGAATCTGAAACACATGATACGAAGACCATGATGATGGTGAGACTAGATGAGAGACAGCACCTGTGGGCAGCAGCTGCAACCAAGAATGGCAGCAGAGCCATCCATGGAGGCTGTGCCAGGGCCACAGGAGCACCCTGCCTAGTTTGTTCTCACTGCCCATGCCCAGCGCTCCCTTGCTCTTGTCCATCACCCAGGTATCCCATGGCCTTCCTTTTCTGCACAAAGTAACCACAGAAGACTGCTGCTCACAACCAAAAATATCATGCTAAGGAGTCTGGCCCCTATTCTGTAGGAAATGGGAAAACACTGCATATTTTTAAACAAGAAGAATGACATCTGGTGAGACAGTACTAGGTATGTTGAATTAGAGACCAGAAACAGTTGGGGCAGAATAAATAGCTGGCCCAGACCAGGACTTGAATTAGGACACAAAGTGTTCAACAGGAATCCCACTTACATGCCTGAACTACATTTAAAAGGGGCAGACGTGTATAGGAGACGGAATTCAAGACTGTAAGCTGAAAAGATCCAGTGAGGCTAGCACAGACTAAGCGCATGGACTCCCTGGACTTGAATCCAGACTTACCAGCTGGATGCACTTGAGCTGGTTACTTGATCTATCTGTGCCTCAGTTCTGCCATCTGTAAAATGGGAACAATGATAGTACTTTACTCACAGAGTTGCTTCATGAAAACTAAATCAATTAATTTATGCAAAAGGCTTAGAAGTGTTAGGCACACAGTAAGCAGCATATAACTGTTTCTTAAATTAAAACATTAAAAAAAAAAATGTCCCATCCATTCCAATCTCTGTAGCAAAGCTGTTGCTTCTGGTCTAACTTGGGGACTGAACTCCCAGTGTGTTGCTCTTCTTGACCTATTTTAACTGTACTTTTAGTTGTTTATAGTTCTGTAGGGAAAGGCTTTCACAATAGGGTTGGTGCGCAATTGGAGTCTCATTGTTCTCACTGCCCATGCAGTATCTTACGTTGGTATTCACGAATGTATTCACTGCTAAAGTTCAAAGGTGCTCTATTACCTAGCATCGCTGGGGAACTAAGTGCACCAGATAAACTGATTTTCTAGCAACTGAAGCATATTTAAGAGCCAATGCACTTTAAAGTTTGAATTATGTTGAGAGAGAGCTTGTAAAATGTACTGTAGAATTCTCTAATTTCTGAAAGAGTGCATCAAAAGTAATCTAATATTTTCATGGTGACTTAAGGCGATCATTTTGAACATTGGTCACTGAACTCAGGCTGTAATAGCATGATGATCTAATGGAGGGGTTAACCACTATGATTTAAGGATCTGTTAGCTCCTAAACTATTTGCTCAAATATGACTGTATGAAGCCCTTGCATCTCACTTTTTACTTTAATTTTCTCTGCATCTGCCCCTGCTATTAACTATTACATCCTGCAACTATCACTACTTCAGCTTCAAAACAGAACTTTTCCTATTTTCTTATCATCTGGAACCACTTTGTAATAGATAATCAAATTCTGTAGAAAGCATGTAGTATATAGTATATATGCGTATATAGTGTATCAATTGTGGTATAAGCAGGGTATAAGCAGGTATAAGCAGAAACACCAGCCAAGAGCAGAAAACATATACTGTACATTTTGGGAAATCCACTTAGCCTACCGTCTAAAAACTGTTTCCAGATGTTTACTATTAAGACAGCTGAGGCTGCCAAAAGAACACGGTCATTTTGCTGAGTGATGAGTGACAGCTGAAGTGAAGGAAGGTAGGCTCTCCCTAAGCCCCAGACATATGTGTAATACAGCCCACTCAATATCTTCATTCATTTCCTATAACTGCTGTAACAAATTACCACAACTTACTGGATCAAGACAACACAAATTTATTATCTTGCAGTTCTGGAGGTCAGAAGTTCAAGATGGGTCTTAAAAAACAAAAGTCACGGAATTGGCAGGGCCGCATTCTTTCTGGACACTCCAGGAAGAATCCATTTCCATGCCTCTTCCAGCTAGAAGCTGGAGAAATGTATGTCACAAAATGTGAGATACAGAGGCTACCTGCATGCTTAGCTGTGGCCCCTTCCTTCAACTTCAAAGCACGTCATTCCAGCTTCTGTTTTGATCATCACATCTCCTCCTCTGACTGTGACATTCCTGCCTCCCTCTTACAAGGATCCTTGTGATTTCATTGGACCTACTCAGATAACCCAGGATAATCTCTCCAACTCAGTATCCTTAATCACATGTGCAAAGTCCCTTTTGCCACATGAGGGAACCTACTCACAGGTTTCAGGGACTGGGATATGGACATTTTGTGGGGGGCCACTGTTCTGCCTGCCACATTTGCATAGATGTTGAACAGATTTCAATCTTAACTTGCACAAAGCTAAGCTGCTGATATTTCTGCTCACTCCCACCACCTCTGTCCAAACCTGCTCTACCAATATCTGCCTGCATCTCAGTTGATGGCAAGCTCATCCTTCCATTCGCTCAGGGCAAACAGCCTGGAGTCACCCTTGACTCCTCCTTTTCTCTCACATTCCACATGCAACCTGTCATCACGTTCTGTCAGGTATCTTTTTAAAAACAGATCAGCATCTGACTACTTCTCCCAACCTCCACAGCCACCATCATCAAAGCTACCATCTTTCCTCAGTGAGATCCCTGGAACGATGTCCCAGATTCCATCCTGTGGTTTATAATGAACCCTATAGCTAGAAGGACCTTTTTAAAAATGGAAATTAGATCATATCACTCCTCTCTTCAAGCCCCTCCAGTGGCTCTTCATCTCACTAAGAATAAAAGCCAAAGTTCTTATGAGAAGGATCCCAGCAAAAAAGGCAAGAAAGAGTAGTTTTCCAGGAACTGAATGCTGCTCAGTGTGGCCTGAATAATGACTGTGAGAGGCAATGACAGATAAGCATGTGCATATGGGCAAGGGCTGGCACCCTCCCTACATTAAATAGCCTGATCCTATCCTAAGGACTGGAGAAAACTGCTGACAAGTGTTCAGCAGAACCGGGGAACAACCATCTCTGTACTTTGGGAACAGAGCTCTGGCTGCAGCCTGAGGACAGGTTAGAGTGGGCCCAGCAGAAGGAGACTGGGAGGCTATTGGAGGTATGCAGTAGTAAAGAGAAGACAATGGCAGCAGAGGGAAAGGAGAGTGAAAATATTTGTGGCTATTTAGGAGGCAGAAGTGGCAAAACTTGGTGATGGCTCAGATGTGAGGTCAAGGATGACATCCAGGTCCTGACTTCAGTGAATGGACCTGATATGTTTAAAGTGCTAAAAGAAAAACACTGTCGGCCGGGCACAGTGGCTCATGCTTGTAATCCTAACACTTTGGGAGGCCGAGGCGGGTGGATCACCTGAGATCAGGAGTTCGAGACCAGCCCGGCCAACATGGCAAAGCCCTGCTCTACCAAAAATATAAAAAATTACCCGGGTGTGGTGGCATGCACCTATAATCCCAGCTACTTGGGAGGCCGAGGCAGGAGAATTGCTTGAACCCAAGGGGTAGAGGTTACAGTGAGCTAAGATCGCACCACTGCACTCCGGCCTGGGCAACAAGAATGAAACTCCATCTCAATAAAAAAGAAAAAAAATAAAAACACTGTCAACCAAGAATCCTATGGCCAGCAAAACTGTCCTTCAAAAGTGAAAAGAAAATTAAGACAAAAGTCAAAGATATTCAGAGTAACCAAGGCATGAAATCCACCTAAGTATCCATCAACAGATAAATTGATACAGAAAATGTGGTAGATATGCACAACAGAAAACTATTCAGCTATTAAAAAGAATGAAATACTGTCATTTGTAACAACACGAATGAACCTGGAGGACATTATGTTAAGTGAAGTAAGCCACACACATAAAGACAAATACCACATCATGTCACTCATATATGGAATCTAAAAAAGTTGGTCTCATAGCAATAGAGAGTAAAATAGTGGTTACCAGAGGCTTGGGGGGATGGGGCAGAAGAGGATGAGGAGAAGCTAGTCAATGCGTACAAAGTTACAGTTAGGAGGAATAAGTTCTGGTGTCCTATTGTACAGTAGGATGACTACAGTTAACAATAATATAATGTATATTACAAAATAGCTAGAAGAGAGAATTTTGAATCTTCTCACTACAAAGAAATGATAAATATTTATGACTGATTTGCTAATTGTCCTGATTTGATCATTACACAATTATGCACATACTGAAATATCACATGGTACCCTAAATATGTATATTTGTCAATTAAAAGTAAAACTTTCAAGAATTAAATAAATAAATGTAAGCCCTGTGGAAACCACAAAAAAATCAACTATAGAATATACATAAATGAAAATGAGAAGGAACGAAACTAAAATATTTCACTACAAAGAAAATCAACCAAGCAAAAAGAAGATAGTAACACATGGTACAAAAATAGACACATAAACCAATGGAATAGAATACAGAATCCAGAAATAAAGTCACACATGTACAGCCATCTGATCTTCAACGAAGTCAATGCGATAAGCAATGGGGAAAGGAATCTTTATTCAATAAATGATGCTGGGATAGCTGGCTAACCATATGCAAAAGAATGAAACTGGACCCCTACCTTTCTCCAGATAAAATTAACTCAAGATGGATTAAAGATTTAAACATAAGACCTCAAACTATAAGAATCATAAAGAAAATCTAGGAAACACCCTTCCCTCAAGAGGGACCTAATTAAACGAAAGAGCTTCTGCACAGTAAAAGAAACTATCAATAGACAATGCACAGGAGAATAACGAAATAACGGGCATGGGCAAAGATGTAAAGAAACTGAAACACCTGTGCATTGTTGGTAGGATTATAAAATCGTACAGCTGCTAGGGAAAACGGTATGGCAATTCCTCAAAAAATAAAATAAAATTAGAATCACCATCTGATCCAGCAATCCTACTTCTAGGTATACAGAGAAAGAACTGAAATCAGAATCTCAAAGAGATACTGGTATACTTGTGTTTACAGCAGCATTGGTCACAATAGCTAAAATGTGAAATCAACCAAAATATCTCTCTATGGATAAATGGATAAACAAATATGATATATACATGCAACGAAATATTATTCAGCCTTTAAAAAGAAGAAAATTCTGACACATCCTGCAACACGGAACTTTGAGGACATGACACTGAGAGAAAAAACAACAGAAAAGCAAATACTGGTGGTGACAACAAATACTGTATGATTCCACTTACATAAGGTACCTAGAGTCATCAAATTCACTGAAAGTAAAATGGTCATTGCCAGGGGCTGTGGGGAGAGAAGAAAAGTTGTTTAACAGGGACAGTTTCGGTCTTGCAAGATGAAAGAGTTCTGAAGATGGATGTGCTGATGGTTGCTCAACAATGTGAATGGAGTTAATGCCACTAAACTGTACGCTTAAAAATGGGGAAGGCAGAAAATTTTATGTTATGTGTATTTTACCACAATAAAAAGAAAATTTCAAATATGAGCAACTAGGACTGGATTGTCCAAAGGCCCAGGGGAGCTTGCGAGGGATGGCCAAACTGAGTCTTAGAAATGGTCAGGCAAAACCCAAGCTGTTGGAAGTGGCCGTGAACCACTGAAAATACAATTATTAAGGAAACAGTCATTAGTGCCTTCCCGGAAGTATGCAAGTGTGAGATACGTTCACTGTGAAATCTCCCTACTTCTAGTCCATGTGCAGCCATCAAAACCATCTCTCCTCATCCCCCACCAGCTGGAAAAGGCTGCTCAGACTACGCCAGTCCTAGTTCCCTCCTTCACCTCCTCCTCCCTCCGGCAGTCCTCATATCTGCTGTCTTTTGGCTCTGAAACCAAACAGTAACATCAACTTGCCACCATGGAAAAAAGATTTGTTGAAATAGCAATGTCTTTCTTTCTTCTATTTTCCCTTTCTCCATCAACCTCCCCCAAGCAGCCTCCGTGATTCCCAGTCCCTAGGGAGCTTTGTGACTGCAGAGGAGGAACTGCTGATAAGACACTTCCCTTCCTGGTTTTGGTTTCCAAATGCTTAAGCCCATGGAGGGGAAAAAAAGTTTCAGGCAAGAAGAGGTGTCACTGTGGGAACTATAGAGAAGAGAAGGGAGATTGAGAGAGTCCCCCAGAGTAAATTTCCCAGGCCCACAAAGGAGCGGACTGTAGTTCCTAGAGGTAGGCAGGATCTGTGCTGGTTGCTCTCAAAGCCAGCTGAGCCTAGAAAGGGAGGAGTAGCTTCAGCCAAGCCTAGGCTGGGCTCCAGGACTGCACAAGTTCCCAGGTATAGAGGCAGAATCACACTGGCTGATCCTAAGAAACCCTTGACATCTCAGAGGTAACTGCTGTAGATCTGAGACACAGGACCAGAGGGATGTCCCTACTGCCTGGGTGCTGCCTCCAACCCAGGACCTTTACACAAAGGGGAAGGAGGGAAAAAGTGGTAAAAAGTAGCCAGGTTTAAAGCTCCTGCTGGCCCAGAGCAGGAAAAAAGGCTCACAGTCGAAATTAAATCAATTTTTTTTAAAAACTGAAGAGACAAACCGAAGTTTCATAACTGGTATACAACCTCGATGGAAAGAAAATAAAGAAAACAGCTGGGACAGGGAGGACAAGTCTAACCTACACACATGTGACCCTGTGATGTTTATTCACATTCTATCCCACATGGTCAAGAGCAGCACAGACCCTAACTGCATACCTTAACATAGCAGCAGTCTTAAATGAGCAAAAATTCTTAAAAGTCTAGCCCTCAAGCATGCACTGGGTCACCTGCCTCATCTTGTTCCTCTGCCCAGCAGCAGCAGCTTGTAAATACGCGAATGTGATCATGACAGTTCTCCACTAAGCAGTTCCCTCTTGCTCTTAGAGCAAAATGCACACTCTTGAGCAACCGTAAAAGTCCTTCACTCTCCAACCAGGACTGAACTTGCCAATACCATCCCCCCATCCTCTCACATGGACTCAGTCTCTAATCACATAGAAAAGAGTCAGTCCAGGCCAGGTGCAGTGGCTCAGGCCAATAATCCCAGCACTCTGGGAGGCCGAGGCGGGCAGATCACGAGGCCAGGAGATTGAGACCATCCTAGCTAACACGGTGAAACCCCGTCTCTACTAAAAACACAAAAAATTAGCCGGGCATGGTGACGGGCGCCTGTAGTCCCAGCTACTCGGGAGGCTGAGACAGGAGAATGGTGTGAACCCGGGAGGCGGAGCTTGCAGTGAGCCTAGATCGCGCCACTGCACTCCAGCCTGGGAGACAGAGCGAGACTCCGTCTCAAAAAAAAAAAGAAAAGAGTCAGTTCATAAACATACCAGCTCCTTCCAGAGTCCCAGGCCTCCAACATCTCCCTGGCTTGTAATTCCCCACACCTCCAACCCACCTTGTGCCTGGCACACAGTAGTTCGTAGACACATGTTAAACGAGTGACTCACTCAGTGAAGCCCCAATCCACAAGACATCTTCCTGCCAGTTCACAACACCTCCCAGGCAGCAGAAGATTCCAGTACCTCCTCCCATACAAGCCCTGGTTAGGAAAGTAGAGTAGGGAGCCAAGGGGCCAGGCACACAGGTCAAATCTGACCCCGATAGGCATTTTATTTGACCCTCACAATGTCATGATTTAAACTTATTATCAATATGCACAAATCAGGGAATTCTGCAAAAAAACAACCCGAGGCCTGTCTTAAGTCAGAGAATGAGACAACCTGGCATACGTGGCCCTGCAATCCCACACAGCAGCTGGCTCTCTAGAGAGCTGCATGGGCTTCCCTGTTCACCCCATCCTCACCCCTCATACTGTCTCCCCAGCAGAAGACATGAGGGGGCTGCCATCCACCCTCGTCCTCCCAGCCAGCCTCTTGTGGGCCCTGTGGACACCTGTAGAGAGGACTGCTGGAGCAGACGACCCAACCCTCATCAAACTGTGACCCAGCTTCACAGACTCCTCCATTCCCATCCTCAACAAGTCAAATCTAAGCATCTTCACACCTGTGACCTCCTCCTTCTTAGAGTTTGCTGAGGGATAATTTTCTGGGCTTGGGAAGTTGGCAAGGGACTTTGTTAATGAGGCCAATTTTGTATTCAGTGTCTTGGCTGTATGTCTGAACTATATATGCTCCCCTAAAATTTCCTCATACATGTATCCCTTATCTAAAAAGGGGTCACTATCTTGGCCTCATTTTCATAGCTCCTTTCACTGAGTGAGTCTTGGGCAAGATGAGAATTCATCTGCAAATGCCCAAATTACTAAGCAACCATTTTCCCCAGCCTGCCTGGACTCTGTGGCTCTTTCATATATCAACAGCTGACACGTGTGTAGATTCTCAGCTCCCAGCACTCCACCAGCTTCACAAATTTTATAAAGCATGCCCAACAGAGCATCTTAAGTTACCAGGAATCAATAAAAATCTCCCTCAGCAGACAGGTCTAAGCCAATGAAACTGTTGACAAGAAAGCATTTGCATCTCTTGATTAGGAGCTAGTCCAAAACCAATTGACTCAAAGTACAGCCAAGTTGGTTTACAAACAATTGCCTTTGATTACAAGGAAAGCTAAATGAGCAACATCTTCCTGCTGGAAAGAGGCTTATTCTCATATTAAACTAATATTTTAGACATGAGCTTCCATCACTTCACGCTACATTAAATTCAGGGGGGAAACAGAATTTTATTTCCCCCCTGAATTATTCAAAACCTTCTGTAATTTTTAGTAGACATAAATATACTCCCCTTTAATAAAACTGCTCCCTCTGAAGAATGCCTCAGGTCTTTGTCTACTCCAAAGGCAACTCTTTGAATATCTGATAATTAATGGACTTTTAACATTTTCGTGTTAAAAGGGATAATTACATTTTTGAAATAACTGTCTATATTCAGTGAACACTTTGTACACTCGGTTTACTAAAAGCTTCGTTAGTGGCGCTATACATTTAGATTTCATTGTTCTTCCTGATCTGTTGGCTCACAAATCCATTTCTCTAGTTTTCTGTTTTCTCCAAAATGAATTAATAACTTCTCTAGTAGTACAGTAGGGGTAGAAATGGAAAGGTAAAGTGATTCCTAAAAGATTATCACTAATGAGTATGACACTTTTGCTTTACAACACATCTGTACAAAATGAATTCCCCGGGAACAAACAGATTTTCAGAAGCACAAAGACGTGATGACATAGCCAGGTAGGTGCATATGTCATTGCCACTTTGCAACTAGAAAAGTTAAAGACTAGCTGAGCTCAAGTCTTGGACATCATGAAATTCTCCATTATTCTTGCTGCGGTATCCTCACACCCCTAATGTAACATAATCCATATACATCCTCACTTTTGTCCCTCCAGTCCCAGAAACAGAAGTTCCCTATACATGGATTCTTACGCTATTTCTTCCTGTCTCTATCCTAATTGCTAATTCTTTCACCTTCTCAACATTGGCTGTAAAATGAGATCACTTTTTCATTTTAAACAATTCTGCTACCTGGGTCCCTCCTCCAGACATTCTGACTTCATTGTTTCAAGGTACGGCCTGGGGTTTAGGATTCTCTGTGCACAGCCAAGGTAGAGAGTAATGCAGGATCTATCCCCCTAGCCCAGAAGTCACAAACTCACAACTTGTGTGCCCAAATGGCCCGGTGATATGTGCTTTTTGTTTTTTGGTAGAAAACACAAAAACTTTACCGTTTTAACCATTCTTAAGTGTACAGTTCTGCAGCATTAAAGACATTCACATTGGTCTGCAACGGGATGTGTGCTTTTTATGGAAGCACATGTTATTTTAAACGTGTTTATAAGTTGGCACATTTCACATAAAAATCCAGATGTGTGGACTCTGGCAACAGAAAGCTAATATGGTCTCCCAGCAGCAGTCAGCTGGGACAGGATGGTGGTGGCCCCCTCTAGGCAGGGCATGTGTCTCAGGGTTGGCCCCCACCCCAAAGTTGCTTCCAGCCTGGTTCCCACAATCTTTACCTTAGTCTGTCAGCAGGGGCAAGCTTCCTCAAGCCTCAAAGTGTCCTGTCTTTTCATCTCATGTCTCTTTCTAGCTGCCCAACCCCATCTCCTTCCTCTCCCTCATCTCCTATTTATTCCTCAAAGCCCTGATATCCAGCTTTCTCCCCCTCTACTAGGCTGAAACAGCTCTCGTGAAGATCAAAGACTTCATGCTGCCACTGTGCAATGCGACTCGAACTCTCTGTGCTGCACTGGATGTGCTGCATCCTTCTGGAGCCTCTGTCCACACCCTCTGTGTGTCTCCACTCTTCTCCATCTTTTCACCCAGGGTTGCCTCCTGCCATAGACACGGAAGATTTCCTGCATGCTCAAGGTTCACCACCACCTGCAGGCTGACAAGTCCAGATCCAGTGGACGAGACCAGAGCTCCAGGAGAGTCTGAGGGGTCCAGCTTTGAGTTCCCAGCTCTGTCACTTAAAACTGTGATTTTGGGGCCAATTATTCAGCCTAAGCTCCAATATCTTCATCTATAAACTGGGGATAATAATTCCCACTCCCAAACACCATGGGAGTATGTAACAATGTACACAAAGCTCTAGACTAGAGCATGGCTGTCCAGCCAGCTTTCTGTGAGGATGGATATGTCCCACATCTGTGCTGTCCAATACAGAAGCCACCAGGTATATATGCAGCTACTGAGCACCTGCAATGTGGCAAGTGTGACCGAAGAATTAAATTCTTAATTTACATGGGACCAGTGGCTCCCCAGCGGACAGCGCAGCTCTGGAGTGGTAAACACTGAACACACATCAGCAGACACAGCTATTAATACTGTCACTATTCACAAAGGGAATAGTGATATCAAGCTGTTGCAGCTCAAGCCTCCATCTAAGACTTGGACTCTGCAGGAACAGATCTCAGCCAAACTTGATGCCTGGTCCTGTTAGAGGAGTCTGTGCTCGGGAGAGTAACCCAAAATTCATCAGGGGACACGGTGAACTTTAAGGAATTGTTTTGTCTTAGTTCGTTGCAGCTGGTGAGAAAGCAGGCATGCAGCCACAGTCTCCAGGACACTGGGGGTAGCATCTTTAACACAACCAAGTGGAGTCCCAGCTGCTAGGTTTCCCTCTGGGCTCTGAAGCCAGGAAGCCTGTGCCTACCTAGTATATGCATCAGGGACTCTGCTCGACACAGCAGGCAAGTTCTTATATCCTGTGTCTGTTAACACCTCTCCATGAATCGCCATCACCCTCAAGACCAACTCTCATCCAGGGGTGTACCGGACACCTCCATATGGATCCCCATAGGCCCCAACAGCTCCCAACTTAGCCTGCCGTCTATGCCCACTCCCAAGGCCCACTCTCCTTCCTGCCCCCTCATCCTAACCCGCCAACGCTGGGCCATCCTAGATGCTGCTTTAGACCCAGATAACTTCTCACAATCTTAAGGGAAACTTTGGAAGCCATCATCTCCTATGTTCTGTTTCTATAAACGAAGAAACCAAGTAAGGTCAAGAGAGGTCCATTCATCAGAGTTCTAGAGAGACAGAGATTGAGATTTATTTTAAAGAATTACCTCACACAATTATGGAAGCTGGCAAGTCCAAAAGCTGCAGGGTGGGCCATCAGGCTGGAAAACAGGGAAGAGCTATGCTGCAGTTGGAGTCTGAAAGCTGTCTGCAGGCAGAATTCCCTCTTGCTCAGGAGAGGACTATCCAGGTCTTCAACTGATTGGATGAGGCCCACCTACATTATGGAGGATCAATCTGCTTTACTCAAAATCCTTCAATTTAAATGTTAACCTCATCCAAAAATATCCTCACAGAAATATCCACAATAATCTTTGCCCACATATCTGGGCCCAGCCAAGTTGACACACAAAATTAACCATCACAGAGTTGAAGTGACTTAAACAAGGGCACTGAATTAAAGCCAGGGAAAAACCAAAGATAAAGCTTTTAAAAAAAAAAAAAAGTATTTCTTCCTTCTTCCTTTGCTAAAATATTTTAAAATATAAGGAACAAATTTTGATAAAATGCATTTATATCTGGAATGAGAACAGACAATGGCTACTTATTAACATCCCCAGTTATAATAATATACCAAATTATCATTTATTGAGTTTCTAAAGACCACACTCTGTGCCAACTGCTTTCAGTACAGTATCCCATTTAGTCATGACAATGAACCTATGACACTGTGGTGGATTTTTGCAACTACTTTGTGTTCTGCTTTCAAAGAAATAAAACTTTGTATAGCATGCATATACAGCCAGTTTCAAAGATGTGTCTGAATTGGGATATTTTTCCGTCTAAAAATCAAAATCATAACATTAAGCTCCAATACCTGGGAACATCCATACATATTTCTGGACACTAACATATAGTTCTCTCAAGTTGCTGGTAACAATATCAACTCCAAAAGGTTGACACATGAATCAGCTCTTAGGAATCTTCTCCTAATCTGGGGCATTCTTCAGCCATTCCAAAACAAACAAAAGCCACACATTTGCTAATCTGGGTTTATTCTGTTATTTCAGACAACACAGGCACTACCAAAGTCCACAATCCCTTATCCATTATCCTGAACGCCAAAAGATCTAAAAGCTGAGAGGTTGTTTTTGTAACTCATTTGACAGAAAAACATAAGCCAAATGTATGAAGCTATTTATAGTCTTTTTGAGAAATCCCATTTAGCGTGAATGCCCATGTTTCACTTCAGAAATAACATACTTGATACAGGGCACTGCCCTAGCCCTTCTTTAGGAATGTAATGTTATATACAACGCAGGCACAATCTAAAAACCTGAAGTGCAAATTCATGCACAGATTTGGCCCAGAGGGTTTTACAGAAAGTATTGAGGACCTCCTTTATCCTCATTTGACAAATCGGATCATAGGGGTTCAAAAAGAGCCCAAATACAGCTCCATCAGATGTCAGTCCCAGAACGGGTCGTAGGCACACTGATCTTCTTCACGCAGTGACGGAGAGTGCGCTGCAAGCTGTGATGCGGCACTGGAAGCCATTAATTCTGCCTTGAGGACCAGGAGTCAGAAGCACTGAGAAGGTGAATGATTTGCTCAAACACATCTGGTCTCATCAAAACCAGATGCAGAAGTCTCATAAAGACCCCTTTTATTGATACTAGGAAGCAACCAAAACTTCCCCCAGAAGGAAGAAAGGGAAGGAGGGGTAGAGGGAGAGAGGAACAAATTTAGACTCTCATTTTTCCCAAGAGATTCTCAACTGCATGAGATTTCCAAAACCAATGATAATTTAGCACCCTTCCCCTAATTCTTCACATCCTCCCCTCCCCGCCTGCCTGAGCAGAATGCAGACACCACACAGAATTCAGCAAAGTTCACATGAGTGCTCGGCAATCGTCCTTAACTCAAGTGCATCAGGTAGCAGAAACTGGCAAGGAGAACTCCCCTTGTCCCAGGGAGCAAAGAGAAGGGAAAGTGGAATCTGTGGTCAAGTCCACTGAGCATGGAGCTGGAGGACGGTAAAGAAACAAAGTGGGTGAGAAGCCACATAAGCAGAGAGTGGAGAGACAGAATCCAGAGCAAAGCAAGAGAGCACCCAAACAACTCTGAGTGCCGTGCTAATTTGCACCTGCAGTCAGTCCTTCCTGCCTAAGCTGCGATTAAAGGTTAAGGTGCTTGGCAGCAGTGATAAAGCAGCCTTTTAGTCTTAGTAGTTGTTAAACTGATTAAGAGTGCTCTAGAGCCCTGGCTCTCAAACTTGAGCAGATGTTAAAACACAGATTGCTGGCTCCATCCCCAGAGTTTCTGGTTCCAAGGGCCTGGGGTGGGAACCAAGAATCTGCATTTCTAACACATTTTCAGATGGTGCTGCTGCTCCAGAAAAATGCTAGTCAACAGAAATACAACAAAAGCCATACATGAAATTTTAGATTTTCTAGTAGCCACAATAACAAAATTCCAGTCAAACAAGTGAGATTAATTTTAATAATACATTTCATTGACCCCCCCAATAAATGTTATTTCAACATATTATCAATATAAAATTATTACTGAGGTATTTTACATTGTTTTTCTCAGATGAAGGCTTCAGAATCCAGTGTGCATCTTACAGTTACAGCACATCACCATCTGGATGAGCCACACTGGAAGTGCACAACAGCCGCACATGGCTTCTGGCCACCGTCCTGGACAGAAGTTACAGAAGATCGTCACTGTACGTGAATGACAATGCATGTAGCAGGAAGATTAGCTTGATGGTCCCGCAAGTGATGGCATATGAGGGAAGTCGGGCCACTCTGGAGCAATGGAGAGGAGAACCTGCCAGGGACCTCTGTGTGAGGAACCACCCACTGCAAGGGTGCCTTCTTCACACCCACCCAAAGGATATGACAGCCAGCCTGCCTTGGCTTTGCAGGTAAAAATCTGCTGGCTTTAGCTCACTCCCCTTGAATTTTCCTTAAGATTATGCTTTTATGGTAAGATATCCATAACATAAAACTTGCCATTTTAGCCATTTTAAAATGTATTCACTAGTTCAGTGGCAGTAAGTATATTGTTCTGCAACCATCACCACCATCCATCTCCAGAATTCTTTCCACCTTGCAAAACTAAAACTCTATACCTATTAAACAATTCCCCCACGTCGCTCTCCTGGACCCCTGGCAACTACCCTTCTACTTCCTGTCTATGAATTTCACCACCCTAGGTGCTTCATCTGAACGGAATCACATAGTATTTGTCTTTTTATGACTGGCTTATTTCCTTTACCATCATATGCTAATATGCTCAAGGTTCATCCATGTTGTAGCATGTGTCAGAATTTCCTTCCCAAGGCTGAGTAATATTCCATTGTATGTACAGACCCCATTTTGTTTATCCATTCATCCAAGTGTCACAGGGCAGTTAGGCTGCTTCTATCTCTTGGCTATTGTGAATAATGCTGCTGTGAACAGAGGTCTACAAATATCTGTTTCGGTCCCTGCTTTCAATTCTTTGGGATATAAACCCAGACGTGAGATTGCAGGATCAGATGGTAATTCTACGTTTAATTTTTTGAGGAACCTCCATACTGTTTTCCATAACAGCAGCAGCAGCATTTTACATTCCTACCAATGGTGCACAACTGTTTCAATTTCTCCACATCTTGCTATTTTCTTTTTTTTTTTTTTTTTTAATAATAACCACCCTCATGGATGTGAAGTAGTAGCTCACTGTGCTTTGATGAGCATTTCCCTAATGACTAGTGATGTTGAGCATTCTTCTGATTTTGACTCTTGACCTCTGCTGACTTTTGCATCCACCTCCCATCCTGGACCCAGAGAATGTGCCATTTTCCATCTGTCTTCACTGTCTTCCCGACCCTGCACCCTACTTACCTGTGGAACCTTCTGTTCTTGCCCAACTAAACATTCTTTTTACTTGGTCCAGATGCAGCAGACATTTACGCTGGCCATTAACTGGCATCCTCTGTCACAGCCAAGATTGATTCACCATGTAAGAATCCTTTCCCTATGCCACGAAGAAACAAGGGAGAATCCCTCGGGCATGCAAGAAAGACTGGGGCACTGGGAAGCAATTATCTGGGCTCCCCATTCCCTCCAGGTAAAATGGAACCAGATCAGCTCACACCCACTTGAGCCTTGGGGTGACACAATGGTGGGCCACACTCACCCTGAACCCCTGACCTTGGCATCTGCAAGATCTCTAAAACAAGCCAGATGAAGCCGTACAGGACCACAGTTTCCTGAAGCGGCACGGCCACCAATGACAGCTAGAAAAGTGCAAGTGACGCAGGGGTCACTGGGCAGGAGGCCCATCGGCAAGTGCCACTCAGATCACGCTGCCCTTGCCCAGAAGAGAAGCCAGACCAGGCAAGACATCTTTCCCAGAGCTCAAGGGAAACAACACTGGGAACTCTACTTTTTTTCCATCACTTTTTTCATTTCTCTTCTATTAAGCTATAATTTACATATGGTGAAATGTACTCCTTTAAGTGTATAGTTCTACGAGTTCTGAAAAACACATAAAATCCTGTAACCACCACCATAATCAAGATATAGAACAGTCCCATCACCCTCCAAAATTTCCTCCAGCTCCTTTGTAGTCAACCCTCCCTATGCCCTCAGCCCCTGGAAACTACCTACACATTTGTTGTTTCCATAGTTTTACCTTTTCCAGAATATCTTTATGAATAGAATCCTACAACATGTAGCATCTGAGACTGTCTTTTTTCTTTTCTCATTTTATCTAATTTTTTTAGATTAATCCCTGTGGGTTCATATATTAGTAGTATGTTTATTTAACTGTTATGCTTTTTATTGTGGTAAAATATACATAACGAAATTTACCATTTTAATCACACTGAAGTGTACAGTTCCATGACACTACATACATTCCTACTGGTATGCAATCATCAGTGGCTTCACTTTTAAAGGCTGGCCTCATTAAAGGATTAATTTTGAATTTTAATTCCATTCAAGGTCTCCTGAGAAAAACTGGAAAGTCTTATACGGCATATTCTGTCAGCAAAGTTAACATTAAGTCAAGACATGTCCCAGATTACCTGGCAAAGTCCCAGCTTACGCCTGTTGCCCTAGTGTGGCTATTAATAGAACCGCTTTCCACTCTCAGAAGTGCCCCGATTAAGACAATACGTTACACGGCCGTGCTTGCCACAGGAAAATAGTTTCCTTTGAACATTCCTGGTGAGAAAGCAAAATTCTATTCTAAAAAACAAACAAACGACAACAACAAAAACACTGAGGAATAATCTGACATCTATCAAAATTATAAATATCGATCCAACCATCTCATTTCTGAGATTTTATCCTACATATATACCTACACATGCACATAAAATATCACAGCAGTGTCTGTACAAGAAAAACATTAAACACTGGAAACAATCCAAGTGGCCATCCCCATGAGCTAAGAAGCAGCTCCCTATTTTCTGATAAGGGCAACCGCTCTAGGATGTACCCTTAAGTGAGGAAAATAAACAAAAGCAACATATATACTACACTATTTTTATATAAAAAGGGGAGTAGGGAGAAGCACAATACATATTTTCATAAAGAACCGCCTCCAAAGATCCTGGGAAAATACACAGAAACTAGCATGTTGGCCTATGGGGCGGAAGGGTAGGATGGGGCAAATGAAAACGGGGTTGGCAGTAAAACTTCTTGAAGCATACCTTCTAATATCTCTCTTAACTTTTTTGACAATGGAAACAAATATATTATCTATTCAAAAACAATTAATTAAAAAGAAAAACTAGGGTGAAACGTTCTTGGGAAAAGAACTGCCAACGTTAATGGCATGGACTCTATTGTAATCAATTTATTTTCAATATTCGCAAAATCAATACATTTACCTTGTAAACAATGAATATATTCAAAAGCTCTCAAATATCAGGAAAGTGACTTCCTTTTCAAAATTCATCATCTAATTATTCCTTTTCAAAATGCATCATGTAGTTGGCCTAAGCATGAGAAAGTTCCTTTTGATGATTTGCTTTAAATTCAAACATGTCATCTCCAAAGCAAGAGAGGACCTCCTTAATTCTCTTCTGGGTGCTATGCTTACTTCTTTTAAGGGAGCACTGGTTCTTGAGAAGTTGAATCATTGTAAAGTTCCCCTCCCCAAAAAAAGGTTGCTCCAAATTTTAAAACATTAACATAATATCATTTCAATGTGTATATTAAATGTTAGCATTTAACATTTCATGCTAACATTAAGATACGCTGCAGTATATTTTGGGAAACTGGGCATCTTCTGAGGCACTAAACTCAGAATCTCATCAGAGCCTCTGACTCTCCCAGATTCTCTTTCCATTTTGAACCTGGGAATCACTTCAGACCTCATGGAATTGACTCCAAGATAGCAACAAAAACCGAAACTAATGATGACTACATGTTTTACCGTTAAACTCTTCTATTAATTTCAAACTTGTTATTTCTAAATCTTTTCCTCAAGATAATAGAACTAAATCTTTTTAGAAAAAAAACAAAGGGTTGTTTTTGGATGAGAAAAGCAAGAGAAAAGTATATACTGGATTTCTATACCTTAAAGAAATCCAGTATATTCTTTAATTTTCATATAATTTTATTCTTAAAATGGAAAGGGCCTGAAAATGGTTTTCAGGATGAAAAGGCACTGTTAATTTTAAATGATTTTTGTTTATAACAATGATTTTTGAAAAATGATAGAGCAGCTCTAATTAGGGAGCATTGTGGTAGAATTTACAAGCCTAAATAGAAATCAGTAACAACTTGGCCATGGAAGTCAGACCTCTCAATGCAGAGTACCTAACAAAGAGTTTTGTTTAATTCTTCAACTGTGGCTGGTCACAATACCTACTTCAAACAAGTCTCTCTCACTTAAGCTTTCTTCCAAACTTCAGCTCCTGAAGGAAACCACTTGGAATCTGGTAGTTGTCCTAAAATGTTCACTGGAACTCTTTGCAATGTCTGACTGCAGAGGTTACAGATGCCTCTGGGGAGTATAGACAGGGACTTGCATCTCTTCTGAATGATCCAGGGGGCTGCTTTCCACAACCCTAAGCCAAGGCAGTCATTTTGGGAAGGTCATGTTGAGTGAAATGGGGTGGTAGATCCCAGGCAAGAACCTCTCTGGCTGGTTGTCCTCCACCAATCTCGGCTGTCAGAGCCTAACAGCCTTTGATAGCACCACTGGCAAGACCTGGGGCAGATAGCGTAGAGTCCACTGACCCATCGTCACAAGGCCAGAGCCATGAATGCAGCCTGTTAGATCACTGGGGTCCAGAGATGTGCTGCTGTCTTACAACAAAAGGATATTATCATGAGGAATTACACTCTACAGGACATACATACCTGCAATACATCTAAATCTGTATTTTAAAACAAACTATAATCACAACCATCACATCACAGTAATTTCCAATGAATCAGAGATCACTATCTTGAGTTCTAATATAAGCAAGATGGCCTGCTAAGCAGGTAAGAACCCTGTAAGAATTTACATAAGGAAAGGTATATTATTTCTACATCTTAAAAATGGAAACCAGTGTATAAATCACATCCCCCTTCTCATTCTTCTTACTGCAAATGATGATGTTTATGCCCTTTGTTTTGTGTTGCTTAATCCAATAGTCACAGTTTGCGTTCCTGACTGCTTCTCTAGAAATTCTATCCTATCTGCTAATCAAAACTCTACAAAGTGAGGGGCCAAAGCTTAGTCTACCGCATTGAACTGTTTTGTCGAACTAGAAAAATCCTTTTGATGTAAGAAGATCTTAAATCTAGGGGGAAATTTTTCACCACTAGGTAGCTGAGACACTTGCCTATTTCACCTAACTTTCTATATTCTTAATATATGCTAATGAATGTCAAGTGCGATAAAAGTGATTAAAGGAAGAAAGAACACATGTGGCAAGGTAAATGTAACAGCAAAAAATACAGTTCTTTAATTTGGCAGATAAATTCTATCGCAAAGAGCAATGTCATGTACTTTCTGCAGTACTGTAGTTTAGAAGTCATTTTTCTGTCTTTGTGACCATGGCATGGCTACAAATCCCTTGGTGGTAGTCTGGGAAAGAGACAGTAAATGTATCATAGCTGGCAAAAAGTGGGATGCTGAGAGAGGTTAGGTTTGTAAACTAGTATTTCAAAACTGAAAACATTAAACAGGCAAAGATGATGATTTTCTAGGTGAGTAAGACTTGAATTTCCCATTACAAATAAATGAATAAACCCTGGACTCCACCAGCTCAAAACCAAATTAATAGAGTGCTGGCTTTTTAATAATATTTTTTTCTGTCTTCACCTCAGTGAAGGGAAAGTTTTTAAATTTATTATTTTGATTATCACAAAGGCGTTCATCTCCACCTGATAATATAGCAAAGTAACATTATGATGATTGATGTACATGTGAAGCTACTAACAGCCTATAAATGTGTGTTACAAAACTCTATTCTGTTGGATAATTACTTAATAAGAAGCACATAAGAAAACCAATTACCTCATAGATTATATTACAGAAAGTTTAGGAGGAAGTTGTTGGGAATTGAGAAAATATTCTCCCATAAAAATATAAAAAGTAGTAAGTTTCCCAGTTTATTTCCCAAAGTCATTTGAACCTGTTAGCAGCTGATTATAACTGCTGAGTTCTGGTCATTGAAAAGATTTCCTATTCCTTCTCCTAAGCTAAAATTCCTACTCTCTTAAAATTGGTCTAAACATAGGCCAATTGGGTTGAAATACCTTAAAATAATGCTTTTAATAATTTTAAATGAAAAAGAAACACCAGGATGTGATTCATCAATCATACTTAAATCCACTGTGAAAAACATACCTACAACAACTGACTCATCATCCCCTCTCCCCCGCAACAACCCCACCACATAAACCTACTCCCTCACCTGCATTTGTGAACCCAGGGTTATGTACACCTAATTCCTCTCCCTCAGTCCCCATATCCAGTTCACACACAGAGATCTGATAAAAATAGTCATATATTCCCATGGCATCAAACTCAAAGGGAAGAAGGGTACATCATAAAACCTAAGCCCCTTCTCTCTATCCCTTCCCCCAACCACCTAATTGTCCTCTGCAGAGATAACTCACACATCCTTCCAGAGATAGTCTATGCAAATTTGTTTTGTACAGTCATGATTAGCATAGCATGCAGATTATTTTGTATCTTATTCCTCCCACTCATTTCCAATGTTTCAAATTCATCCACACCATGTACATAAAGCTGCCTGATGCTTCTTAACAACTGATCATGCACCCTAGTATACATATAATATAATCATTCCCTCACCAATAGCCCAATTAGATATTGCCAATCACGGTTACAAAAAATGTCCTGCTTATTTTAACTTCTAAATGTTTCTCATATCTACTCTCTCGTCTCCTCCTGCTGTACTTCCAACTGGCTTTATTCTGTAGCTCCTCATCCCTCCCTGGACTACCACAACAGCCACATAATTGATCTCCCTTGATTCTTACCTTCCCTCCCATTCATCCTCCAAAATGCACTGCAATCTACTGAATTATATTCTGGTCCACACCTGTTCCAAGCTTAAAATAAAACAGCCACTACTACTTACTCGACAAAAGCCAGGCTCATTAGCACATTATACATGCCTCCTACATTGTTCCACCCATTGCCGTCACATTAATTTAGTAATATCAAACTGTTTGCAGTTCTTGTGCGACATTAGGCTGCTTCATACCTCTCTGCCTCAGCTCATGCTGTGCCTTCTTCCTGGAACACCCTCCCATCTTATTTCATCTAATTCTTTTTTTCTTTTCTTTTTTTTTTGAGACAAGGTCTCATTCTGTCACCTAAACTGTAGTGCAGTGGTGCAATCATGGCTCACTGCTGCCTTGACCTCCCAAGTTCAATCAATCCTCCCACCTCAGCCTCCTGAGTAGCTGGGACTACAAATGTGCACCACAACACCTGCCTATTTTATATTTTTGCCTCCAAGGCAGTTCTGCCACCACCTCCCGCAGGAAGTGGTCTCCATCCCTCAGAATGGACAACGAGCTTTCATTGCTGCCTGTGCCCACCTCAGTCCTCCCTTGCTTGTGACAGTGGAATTTCTCATCTCCTCCACCGTAAGCTCCACGATGGAAGGAATCCTGCACTGCTCATCTTTGTAATGGAAATACAGGAGGTCATAAATGTTCACTGAAATGAACTGCTATGGAAAGCAAAAAATAAGCTGAATTTCAAAAAGGCAAAGATAATCAACATGTTACTGTGCCTCAGTTTCCTCATCGCAAAAATTAGGGATAATAATATTGTCCTCGTGGTTTGTGGCAAAGATTAAATGAGATAGAATGCATCAAATTCTTGCAACAGTGTCTGGCAAATGGAATGCACTCAACAGATGTTATTATAATGTCCAGAAGGAGAGGAAGGATTTAGAAAAGACATTTGGCTGACTGACTGCACTGTCAAGGTGGTCTTCTGATGGGTTTCCCTACAGTGCTGAAGGCTGGGGGCTGCAGAGGAGGGCAATGCTGCCGCAGGCAAGGCTGGAAACTCCCAGTGAGTAAACTGCCTGAAGAAGCCACTATGGAATGTCAGAGCGGGGACCAGGAAAACTCTAACAGGACTTCAGGGCTGGGAAGAGACCCCACTGACCATGCCGCGCTTCTGTGGCCCAGGCCATGCAGAAGCAAGTCAGGAAGCAGGAAGAACTAAGGACAGCTCTGAAGTCATTTTTAGAATCAAGAGACTTAAAATAAGACTCTGATGGCTCTGGCCGCTAGGGATGGAAAGGATCATGATCAAATTCCTAGCCACTCCACATTAACGTTTTCAATAGTTTCCTGCTGCCATGGATCCAATCGGGCTGCCTACTGGGTTAAGTGCGGAAGAGTGTTAATTGTTCTAGAATTTCCTCAGCACTGCAATTTCCTGGGCTTGATCAAATGCCCATATGGAACTTCGTTTTCTTCTCTTATAACTGAAGGATTATCACTCGATCCTCACATTTCCCCTAGGGAAGAAAAGGCTCCAGATGGACCAACCCTCATTATATGATTTTCCAAGAGCTAGGCATATTTTCTTTGTATACATAGCTTTGCCATTTATTATTCATTCTACTGACTAATCTATTAATGTGCTGAGCTTTCTTTATAAATCATGAATTAGTTATGTGGCATTTTGGTGCACAGTAAAACTGTCAGGGTTTGACATGTGGAAGAGCCTTGTGCAGCAGAAATTTCCTCTTACTATTAACCCCGAGAAAATAACAATACTGGTAAACAGCAAGCATGTTTTTCAACTCTAAGATTTTCAATTCTAAAGGAACAGGAGCTGTATGTTTTCATCATTCATTTATGCATTGACTGGACAACCATTTATTATGAACCTGTTATACAACAAGCCTTGTGTTAGGTGCTGAGGAGCAAAGACAAATGAGTATTATTCAGAATTTCACAGCTCCTTCAGCACTCATTTACACACCCAGGAGAAAACAAGCAAAATGACAAATTAGGTCACAAGGAATCAACATTGGTGTTCACGATTTCTAAAAACTTAGCCATTTCACAGTTCTGTTCCCTTAACAGAGAAATTTCAAATCAGTGGCTCACAGTCTAAATTCAGATACAGTTTGTTTGGCCCAAACTGTTTTTAAAAACGTGGCTCAGTATTTTAAAAACTAAATCAAGAGACTTCACAAGATTAAATTAATTTTTAAAAATATTTCCACTTTCTCTTGGAAAACGCATAAAAATATCTAGCAACATTGGATTCTAATTCCCACAAAACAAAACTCCCCTAGAGCAGAGTTGCAGCTGCCCCTGCAGAGCCCACCACGGAAACTTACCATAAGAAACTACTCACCGTCCAGTTAGCTCTCTGCACCCACACAAGCATCAAAGACAGAAAGTAAAAGACAGACTAAGAGGGCAGTAGAACAAGAAAATTGGGAGAGAGAATACATCTCTGAAGGAGTGAAGAACTGTTCCATGCATTAAATGTGCAAACATGTTACACCCAGCACGCTTCACTCACATAAAAACACAGGCTGCTGAAGGCACCTACATTTTCACCCTCTGCTCTAAGTGCAACACATCTCATACCCGACAGCAGAGAACACCATCAATGCTAGTCGTTTTCTAAGGCTGACGTCTGTAACATCAGGTATCAAAACATTAGCTATTTCTCGCCTGCCTTCTTCCTATCAACCTTGAAAGATCCCAGCCTCTCCTTTCCACGTGCTTTTTCTTGTGCTAAAATTACAAAATGTAAACTTTCAAATAAATGGATTTCTAACACTTAGAACTGACTTGTTCTCAGTCTCATCAGCAATAGGGAAAAGCAAACTAGGATTACAGTTAGAAACCCTTGTCACAAAAGCCTAGTGCTAAAATGTGGTAAAATAGGAAGGAGCCCTGCACATAAGTTGCAGTCACTTTCAAAAGCAGTTGGGCAACATTCAGGACAGCTGAAGATGCATATATCCTGTGATCCAGCAGTAGGTCTAAGGTACATGCCCTAGTGTGGCAGCTTCCAGCTTTTCACTGTGACCCTCAGTAAGAAATATATTTTACGTCACAGCCCAGTGTACCTGCATATATACACATCTAATGGAAAAAAGTTTAACTAAACAAAACTTACCCTTATAATGTGCAATAATGACAGTTTTCAAAACAGCCTAGAGGATAACTCTCATGTGTCCATGGAGTTACCTGTCGAAGTGTTGTTGCATTCCTCTTGCTAAGAATGAAAAATTTTAAATAATTTCAGTGTCCACCATAGCAGACAGGAAAAATTAAATTTTACATCCACTTCCTATTCATATCATAGAGCAGGTTAATAAATTTAGAGCAGTTAATTAAAAAAATCCATTTTAATCTCAAAAAATAATGCTAGGGATTTTTTTCTAAAAAAGCAAGCTACATACAGAGTGCATGTACGCTTTAAACATACAAAATAGAACTATATTTATATATATATACACACACACACACACACATACACACATGTATAGTAAGAAGACAACATCATGCAAGGAAATGTTCATATCTACTCAGACTAGCAGTTTTATTGGGGGAAGGGGCATAGGGAAAGAATTAAGATAGGGCTTAACTATCTGTGTCTGAAACATTTCTCGACTGCAGCAAATGCAAAAAAAAACCAGCATCTCTTAAATGGGGATGTAGATAAAGGTGAATTATTTTCTGTGTTTTTATGTTTAAATAATTCACAAAACAAAAATTCTAAGTGATTTTTAAAGAATTACCTTTTCAAGGTACACTTTCTCCCATAAGACAGGAACTGAGCTTTGAAGAATGGGAAAGTCATTCTCTAACACCCTGCAGCTCTCAGAACTTGGGGCTGTGACAGTAGTATTTAGGTTTTACTGTACCTTTGGCCAAAGGGTAGAACTAACCTAAATGGCTGTGCTTTCAGTATTATTTACAATTTGACCCTTTGAGAAACTAAGATTGCTTTGAGTTTCTGAACATTAAAAGATCCTAGACCCAAATGCGTGCTGTTTATTGTGAAGCTTTGGTGATTGAGAATGCTGCCTGGTGCTGAGCAGGCATGATTTTAGCTGACTCCTCACAGGGCCACCTGCTAACACAGTGCAGAAGGACATCAAGGGGACCAATTATTTCATAGATTAATAATGCCGACTATTTTCTGCAGTCAAGTGTCCTGGAAGAACTGGAGGGTCACTTATCAGAGAAGCCATTCATTATTGTACCTGTGACTGCTGGGATCCCAGGGGCTGCATCTTCCCCTACCCAGGGTGTGGACACTGCCACCTTCCTTACCTTCCAAATGCAGCTTTATTTGTGCAGATCTAAGATGCTGAGAAATATTCAAAATTGCTTTGATCTAGGCAAATATTTCTTTCTCCTCAATAGTTGCGCTGCGTGTAGTTTTAACACCCCCAGACTCAGTGCCATCTATGTCTTGTGAAATTTGAAAGTTCTCATTAATATTAAAGCCATAAATCATATGTTTGTTTTCACCCTTGGCTATTAGCACTTGAAATCAGTGTTACCATGAATTGTCCAGCATGGCTGTTTGCATGCAGCACATGAATTTCATCCATTACTTTATTTACAAGGCAAGCTTTGGCATGGCAGAAAGAACATGAAAAATGGGACAAGAACATCTCAATTTGTGTCCTGTTTTGGCCACATGGAAGCTTTCTGACCTTGGGTAAGTGCTGTCACCATTTTGAAACTCAGTTTCTTTGACTACACTTTCTCACATGTTTACATGAGAAGTAAACGAGCTCAAGTGTGTGGGAAGCCCTGCATAAAATAGAAAGCATTTTGAAAACATAAAATGGTGCTGTTATTAGTGGTAATAGCAACGAATGTAATGTCTGCACCCCATTATATAATGCAAATAAAATCCATAAATGAGACTGCTATTTCCGTACTTGTTCACTGTGGCCCATTCCATTTTTATATAGCTCTTACTGTTAAAGTCCTAATGGGTCTAATATTTCTCTCACCTATTAACTTGAATTCTTCATTATAATTTCTTTTTCAGCTTGAGAGAACAGGTACTCAGATTATATCTCAAAATGAGGGCCCGAGGATTCCTTTGGACATATCCTAAGTACTTGGCTCCTCAGACCATGGAGCTCCATATCAAAATCATGCCATTTGTTTTCCTTGTGAAACAGCTCGTTTTGCTGTGTTTCAGTGGCCCCCAACCATATAGCTGGCTTCAAGTCACCAATATCAAGGGAACAACACTACCGGTAATGATTCAGGATATTATGATTATTTTTTAAAATACTCTAAATCCGGAAATTTTTTAAATGTTTTCAAGTGACTGCCGGGCGCGGTGGCTCACGCCTGTAATCCCAGCACTTTGGGAGGCCAAGGTGGGCGGATCACAAGGTCAGGAGATCGAGACCATCCTGGCTAACACGGTGAAACCCCATCTCTACTAAAAATACAAAAAAATTAGCCAGGTGTGGTGGCGGGCGATGTAGTCCCAGCTACTCTGGAGGCTGAGGCAGGAGAATGGCATGAACCCGGGAGGTGGAGCTTGCAGTGAGCTGAGATCGCGCTACTGCACTCCAGCCTGGGGGACAGAGTGAGACTCTGTCTCAAAAAATAAATAAATAAATAAATAAATAAATAAAATAGAGCAAAACTTCATCTCAAAAATAATCATCATCATCATAATATATTTCATGATTTCAAATAACTAGAAGATACTGAATGTTTCCAACACAAAAATGATAAGTGTTTGAGATGATGGATTTGCCAATTACCCTGATCTGATCAGTATATACTGTGTATGTTGAGACACTACTGTATATCCCATGAATATATACAATTATCTTTGTCAATTAAAAAAAATAGTTTGCAACCAGCTTGGACAACACAGTTCGACCACGTCTCTACAAAAAATACAAAAATTAGCCAGGCAGGGTCACTTGCACCTGTGGTTCTAGCTATTTGGGAGGCTAACGTGGAAGTTCAAGGATGCAGTGTGCCATGATCATACCACTGCACTCCAGCCTGGCCAACAGAGCAAGATCCCATCTCTAAAAAAAAAATTAATAAACTTACACAAAAAAATTGCAGCTTTATAAAAACAACTTTATTTAAAATTTTGATACCATTAGTTGTAATCTGTATTTTGCCTTTCAGTTTTACTTTATAATTTTTGAATATTTTTGAAGAGAAAATTTTTAATTATTTTAAATTTCACATTTACTTTTATTTACCTTTTTGGTGAAAATGTATTTATATTTGGTATACTTTGAATAAAATTTCACTACTTTTTAATCCTTTACATGATGTGTACAAGTGAAGAATGTTTTAGAAATAGAAATCATGAAAATAGAATTCAGAAAAGACAAAGTTTAAAAAGTTAAAAATCTTCAAAAAAGCAATCTCCTTAAAATTTTTAATATTAAAACTTAAAAGTGAGCAGGCTCTGTAAGGCACGAGTCATATAAAATTCATAAATAGGACATGAAAAATATTTTATTTAAGGAAGATTGAATTACTGAGCAAAACACTAAAAACGAACAAGAAAAGTATCTCATGCAGTACAAGTTCTGAACTGGTAAGATGAAATTCCAGGAATTTTAGATTCCTTTTTAAATCAAGATTTAATTACAAAATTGGCCCATTTTTCTGCATGTAATCGTGCTAAATAATAAACTGAATCATTTGACATTTTTCTGACATTCACTGATATAAAAATCATGATTTTTAAAAACTTTGCCATTGCAATGACATATTTGCCAAGGTAGGGAAATAGAACACATTTAACACTTTGCTAACTCAATACAATACCTAAAAATATAATATGTGGAGCTTTATTTTGTACTCTGCCTAGCCTCATAGTATAAAATGTATTTTGGTTCATCCAAATAATTTTAAAAATGCAAACATTAAAAATTAATTTTTTAAAACTAACTTTTATGGAAAAAATGAGATATAATGATACCTCAAAAAAATCAGAATCATTACTGCAGATACTTTCTATACAGTTACACAGCAAAAGGCAAATTGGAGAGACTTGAAGATATTGCAGTCTAATGTTAGCAGGTGTATCTCTGAATGGTGACATCACAAATAATTTTTATCTATTGCATGCTTCAACTGTGTAAACAATATGTCATTAAAGAACTATAAAAATAAATGCTATTGAAATAATAACAGGGTGTAGTTCTGTCCACAACTCCAACATTTTCACATTCATATGTGTTTTTATATGATATTTATAACACACAGGAACTATAGCCATATACTCCCTATGAAACAAAATGCTCTCTCTATATACACAGACTCATGGCTCCTGGAACACATGCTGGGCTACTTCTTCCAGGGATGATGAATTTTTGCACAGATCATCATCTGGGTGGCAAGGGCATGTGTGTGTGAGGTGGCTGACTTGAGAAGGGGGAAATGAGAAGGGCCACAGAGCTCTAAATCAACATCCTGCCTCCACTGATACCAGTATCTAATGCTCTGAGCCAACCAGACAGTACTTTTGGTGAATAACATTCAGAATGGCCTCCAATAACTTGATAGAGGCTTTTTCATAACAATGACGATGATAATAATGGCACAGATGCTTTAGTTCCTCCAGCACGTCCTCTGTTGGGTAAATCAAGAGTCTCTTAAATAGACCAGAGCTTTTTTATTTCTTCTTACTGGCAAGACTACAGGGATATAGGTGGGGTAGAAGACATACTGTAAGTCTAATATGCAGTAAATTGTAATTACACTTGGTTAATTTTAACCTTCCTAGAAAGTTCCTGATGAGTAGATCATTTCAGAAATGCCTCTCCTCCCCGCAATATGAATAGTAAAATGGTGCACAAGGGAGATTAATATAATAGTCAGGCCCCCAGGGTGTGCTGTATGTTCAAAGCAAAAGAAGTTAAATTTAGTTTGTATAATACTCATCTTCAACGATGCTACTGACCATTCCATCATGACTCCTCCCCCTGCTGGAAATGAGGTGGTAAGAACTTATTTGAACTTACTCACACACTGCAATACAGTGCCTGGTAAGTCTTGTAGGCAGTTTCATGAGGTAGTTAATGATGTCCAGTGTATGAAATTGCTATTGCAGTACTACTACTGCCAGATCGTGGTAAGAGTGGTCAGGATATACTCATATTTACCATACTTAATCAAGGGAAATTGTGATACTATTCTCAATAAATTCAGCTTGTACAAATTTCCTCTGAGGAAGATTATCCCTCAAATCAAGAAACACTGTACAATTGTAAACTTCCTTAATATTTCAAAATGGGTATTATTTTCACGGGGTATACACCCAGGTTTGCAATGCTAAACTTTCCAAGTTTGAGAAATGTTCAAAAAATAATAATCAATTCTTTTTTTTTTGAGACAGGGTCTTACTTTGTCTCCCAGGCTCAAGCACAGTAACACCATCACAGCTCACTGAAGCATGGACCTTCTAGGCTCCAGCCATCCTCCTGCCTCAGTCTCCTAAGCAGCTGGGACTACAGGCACGTACCACTATGCCCAGCTAATTGCTTTTTAATTTTCTGTAGAGATGGTTCTCACTATGTTGCCCAGACTGGTCTTGTACTGCTGAGCTCAAGCCATCCTCCCACCTCAGCCTCTACAACGTGCTTGGATTAGAGGTGTGAGCCACTGCACTCAGCCAACAGCCAATTCTTGAATTAGGCATAAACATGAATGGAAAATTATCTAAGAACTTGCACAAAATCTAAGTATTTCCAAAGCAAAGAATGTGCAAATAAACTGAATATCTTTAAACAAGTCTCTAAAATAAAAGGCTGTGATAATTAGAATCTATTCTTGCAAGCCGCTATAGAATTTCCTAGGAATTAATCATTTTTTTTGCAATGTTGGTGCCAATGCAAAAGAGGGGGAGGTCATATCTTTAATTTGCTAAGTATTATTTGGAGGGGATCATAAAATAACCCCATGATTAAAGGCTCTAGCTTTTCATTATTACTTTACTTCACTATTATCATTTGGTTAACAATGGCAGGGAAAATATAAATGTTTCATTTTTACCAGATATTCCAGAAATCTCTTTATGCAATTGCTGCGCTGCTCATCACTTTGAGCACTGTTTAGTCAGCCAGTGTGATGGTTAATTTTTATACGTAAACTTGGCTAGGCCATGGTACCCAGTTGTTCAGGCAAATCCATCTAGATGTTGCTGTAAAGGTCATTTTTCAGAAGTTATTAACATTCAAATCAGCAGAGTTTGAGAAAAGCTGATTATGCTCCATAATGTGGGTGAGTCACACTTCATCAGTTGACTGTGTTCAGAGAAAAAGACTGAGGTCCTCCGAGGAAGAAGGAACTCTGCTTCCAGACTGACTTGGGACTTGAGCTGCAGTATCAGCCCTTCCTGGGTCGCTGACCTGCTCGCCTACCCTGCAGGTTTTGAACTTGCTAGTTCTTACAGTTGATGAGCCAATTCCTCAAAAATAAACCTCTCTTTATCATATATATACACACACATATATACACACACACATATGTATACGTATGTATATGTTATGCATATATACATATATAACGTATACATTCTATTTGCTCCATGATTCTTTCTCTGAGGAGCTCTAATACAACCAGTCGCTCAGGCACACACTTCTGAATTGTTAACATTCAATACAAAGAGGATTCCAGGTAGTTCTCTCTCACAACCAGTGTTACAACCTATTAAAGGAATCACTGCACACCTAAGACCGTGTAGACAGGAATGAGAAATGCCAGAAAGCCCCCTTTAGATTCCAAACGCTGAGATTCAAGATCTAGGCCCACCGATTACAAATGATGGAATGTGAACAAGTGACTTAGAGGTCACTTGTTTCCGCGCAGTGTCCCCATGCGGTGAATGGGGTACCCGCTACCACTCCTGCCTACCTCGGGAGGCTCTAAATCCCATGCGGCTATTGAAGGAACTTTGTAAACTATGAAGAAATGTGTCATTGGCAGGAAGAGCTAGAAGAGAGATCATAAATCACAACCATCCGTGTGAACTTCATTACGACGACACGGGTTAAAACAAGAGACTCTCCCCACTATGTTACCAAAATGGAAAGTGACACACATATGCCACGGGGTGATTGCAATTACTGCACTGCTCATCAGCTAAAGGGAGCAATCGCACACAAACCACATGTTTCTAAAATGGGAGCCCTATCAAAACAGGGAGCATATGGGACTATCAGCTATACATGCACAGGAGGAGACCCTGCCAAGATGAGCAGAGTCGAGCTCGGGAACACAGAGATGCTGTTCAGAAATGTGCAATCGAGAAAGGCCAACCATCACTACAAGGTATGGGACTTTGGGCATCAGCGTTCTTCTAACCCAAGACGCAGGCATTAAAAACACAGAAAAGCTTCTTGTACAAGACTAAAGCTCAGACAGACTGAAACACTGACCCAGTTCACTTGAGGTCCCCAAAGCAATGCCCAAAAGCAGCAACAGATTTGTTTATCCCCAGTGTCACTTGCAACTCTGCAGACACACTTGCGATCACCATCCTTCATAATTCAGAGTACCTGTCAAGTGTCAGGCAGTGTTTAGGTACAGTGGCTATGCCAGTGAACAAGACAAGGCTGGCCAGTTTGACAAACAGAGACGCGCTGCTGCTGGTGGTGTTAAGGGGTCGGGATTTTATTCTAAGCTGTACAAGGAATGACACAATCCAATTTACACTTTCCAGTTTCTCTTAATCACAGAATAAAGACCAGATTAGAGGAACAGGTAGAAGGAACAGTGGCTTGGACTAGAGTAACAGCAGTGAGGAAAGACAGCAAGGATATTCTGAAAAAAGAGGTCATAGGACTTGCCAAGATTGTTGACTTAGCAGCAGAGTCAGCAGTATCGCCATTTACTAGAATGCGGATGACCAGGTAGGAACAGGTTGGGTAGGAAAGAATTAGGAAAACTACTTTGGCAATGTTAATTTTGAGACCTCTATTAGACATCCAAGTACAGGTATCAATTAAACAATTAGCCAAATAAGTTTGGAGCTCAGTGGAATGGTTAGGGCTAGAGGTTAGAATTTTGGAAATATCACTTTGATAGCAAGGGCCTGGGGAAGACTTATGGGGAGAGTAGAACCGAAGGATGAAGAGTTCACAGCTGAGCTGAGCTGCAGGACACTCCAACATTCAAAGGTCAGGCTAGGGGGAGACTGGGAAGCAGTGAAGCCAGAGGAGCAGCAAGAGATGGGAAACAGCATTTCAAGAAAGAGGGAGAATGCCATTGTGCCAAGGTCTGAAAGGATAAGATGAAATCCGACGTGACCACTGCAGCTGCCAAGTTCAAGTTCGGGTAAAGCTGACAAGAGCAGTCCCCATGGAGCGATGGGATGGAAGCCTGACTGGAGTGGAATGAGGAGAAGGTAAGAAAGTGTCCAGACAACTCTTTCAAAAAGTGCTTCTGCAAAGGGGACTGTGAAATGGATGGAAGAAGTGGTGAAGCCAAGGAAGGGGTTTTGGTTTTGTTTTTAAAGAAAGGATATATTCACACACACTCTCATACATATACATAGAGATACACTATATATAGGCATGCATGTGCATATATACATGTTTATGCTGTGTTTAAACAGACCATTTTTTGTCTTCACAGAAAGAAACTGGGTATCTGGTGTGAAAGGGACATTTACTTTTGACTATAAAATTTTTGCATTATTTACATATATGCAGATACTCTATTTCTTTTTTTGTTTGTTTGTTTTGTTTTGTTTTGCTTTGTTTGAGACGGAGTTTCACTCTGTCACCCAGGCTGGAGTGCAGTGGCGCGATCTCAGCTCACTGCAACCTCCACCTCCCAGATTCAAGCCATTCTCCTGCCTCAGCCTCCTGAGTAGCTGGGACTACAGGCGACCGCCACCACGCCTGGCTATTTTTTATATTTTTAGTAGAGACGGGGTTTCACCATGTTAGCCAGAATGGTCTCAATCTCCTGAGCTCATGATCCGCCCGCCTTGGCCTCCCAAAATGCTGGGACTACAGGCGTGAGCCACCGCACCCGGCCGCAGATACTCTATTTCAATTAAAAGAATGAGTTCTGAAATACAAACTTTTACAAAAAAGGAAAGGAAGGCTCAATTATAGTATGTTTGTGAGTTGTTTGCAAATGATAGAGTAGAAAGAGGGGGACACTGATGGTGCAGGACAGAATACTCATCAGAATTCTCGGGGCATTCAACCTGCAAGCTTGGCCCACCGGTCCCAAAAGTGACACTGATCAGGGCTGGTCTGATTGTACCACACAGAGACCCAGTGTCCACAAGGCTCTGGAAGTTCTCACACTGCTCTAAATCCAGCGCCTCTGAGACACCCAGAGCAAGCCCTGGGTAGACAGGGCTCTGTAACCTTCCCAAATCTTGGTTTACTAAGCCCACAAAATCATCATGAATCTAAGATTGAGGCAAAGGAGACCAAAAAAAGGCCACAAAAAAATCTTGAGAGTTTCAGGAGCAAAGATTGCCAATGGCATACACCAGCTGCCAACAGGAAACTGGTTTTTCTGTTTTCTTTTAAAGAAACTTCATTTCCACTAATTCCTCAGAGTGACCTGCCATCTACAAAGCTATGCTAAAGATATACCTAGAGAATATATAAAACAAAAAATGGATGCAAAAGATTGAAGGCTGCAATTTAAGAGAGAATACAGATAATACATCAGTAAACTTATATCTGTCTAGGTAATTTTATTATTTAAAAAAGTAAGAACTTTCTAAAACCAATATTCCAGAAAATTATAATATGGGAAATATCAAGCAGTTGGAGCCAGGAACAGTGTGGGAGAGGGAAGAGAAGAGAGATGAAAACACATCAAGACTCTTGACTTGACTGGTGGAAGAGTACCTTTGATGTTTTTATAAGAATCATATATGTGCACATACACACTTTTCCCATCATGTAAGCTAGTATAATTTTTCAGGACAACAATTTGTTAAAAATATATGAAAAATGTATATTCTTCATATATTTTTAAAATCTCTTTATTTTATATGTATATATAGAGAGAATATTTTAAAATCTCTTTATATATGTATAAATATATATATATAAATTTGTATAGAAATAATTTTTCAATATTTATTCTCTGTAATCCAAGAATTCTACTCCCAAAACCCTATCCTAAGAAATAATCAAGAGATATAGCCAAAGACTGAAAACCAATGATGGACATGGGAGTGTTATTTAAAATAACAAGAATTTGCAAACCACCAAAATAACCAAACATAAATCATTTTACCCCCAGAGTACTGAATGTTATGCAACCATGAAAAATCATGTCCTTGAAGACTATTTAACAAAGTGGAAAACTCACATGATCCAAAGTTGAATGAAAAGGTACGTGGCAAAACTACGTATCTTAGATGATCCCAGTTTTGTAAAGCGTACAATAAAAAGACTGGATATAAAACACACGAAAAAGTTGACAAGATTTCCAGGTGGTAGGATTATGAGTGATTTGTAGTTTCTCTATGTTAATCCCAATTTATCAATAATTAAATTTTATTTTCATAATCAGAGGTTTTGTCATTTAAAATTTTAAGTTGTAACCCAATGGTGGGAAGCAAGAGTTGATGGAAATGATTATAATGGAGTAAAATAGAATGTGTCTAGCTTTCACTTTGCTCTGATCTCCACGCTTTCTGATGAGATATCCAATATCACTGTAATTGTTTTTCCTCTATAGGTAAGGTGTCATTTTTCTAATGCTACTTTAGATATTTTTTCTTTGTCTTTTGTTTTCACAAGTTTGATTAGAATACGTTCTGGTGTGGATTTCTTTGGATTTATCCTGTTCCAGATTCTCTCGGTTTCCTAAATCTTAAAGTTGTTGAAAGTTCCTATCTTGAACAAATTTAGGAAGTTTTCAGCCACTAGTTGAGTACTTTTTTAGTCCATCCTCTTTCTCCTTTTTCCAGGATTCTGATGACATGAATGTCAACAAAAATCTTTTGTTAGAGTTCCCTGGTGGTAATTTATTTTCTCTCTGTTGTTTAGATAATTTCTATTACTGTATGTTCCAACTCACTGATTTTTTCCTCTGTCTCCGCCATTCTTCTGTTGAGCCCATCCATTGAGTTATTTATCATATTTTTCAGTTCCACAATGTCCATTTGGTTTTTCTTTATATCATCCATTTCTTTGTGGAGACTTTCTTTTATTTGTTTCAAGTGTGCCTGTAGTTTCCTTTTGAAACATTGTATTTACTGAGATATTTCACACACCATAAAATTCATCCTTTTGAAGTATATGATTCAGTGGTTTTCAGTATATTCACAAAGTTGTGCAACCACTACCACTACCTAATGCCAAAACATTTGTATCAAAATATAAAACCCCATACCCATCACTAGTCACTCCTCATCTCCCTTTCTCCTCAGGTCCTGGAAACCATTAATCTATATTCTGTCTTTATAGATTTGCCTAGTCTAGACATTTCATGTTTCAGTGGAATCATACAACATGTGACCTTCTGTGTCTGGCTTCTTTTACTCAGCATAATGTTTTCAAAGTTCATCTATGTCATAGTATGAATGAGTACCTCATTTTTTATAGCTGAATAACATTCCATTGTATGAGGATATGACATACTGTGTATGCATTTGTATTGTTTCTACTTTTGAATGTTATGAACAATACTATGAACATCTGTGTACAAGTTTTTGTGTGGATGTATGTTTTCATACTCTTGGATATATACCTAGGAGTAAAATTACTGAGTCATATGGTAACTCTGTATCTAACTTTTTGAAGAACCACCAAATTGCTTTCCAAATTCTTTGTACCATTTTATAATCCCACAAGTAATTTATGGGGGTTCTAACTTTTCCATATCCTTGCCAACATTCTTATTACCTGTCTTTTTAAATTATAGCCATCCTAGTGGGTGTGATGTGGTATTTAATTGTGGTTTTGATTTACATTTTCCTAATGGCATTGAGCATTTTATTCAGGTGTTATTGAAGCAATTTTATAATGGGTGTTTTAAAATCTTTATCAGATAGTTCTAACACTTGTCACCTCAATATCAGCATTTATTGATTGTATTTTCTCATTAGCTTTGAGATTTTCCTGGTTCTTGGTAGGACAAATGCTTCTTTATTGAAAAATGGACATTTTGCATATTATGTTATTTGTTATGAGAGGCTGACTCCTTTCAACCTGAAAATGCTCTGGCAGAAGAAAAAGGGAAGGGGGCTGCACCATCACATTACTGACAGGTGGTGTGATACGGTTTGGACGTTTTGTGCCCTCCAAATCCCATGTTGAAATGTACCCTCCAGTGTTGGAGGCGGGCCCAGTGGCAGGTGTTTGAGTCATGGGGACAGATCCCTCATGAATGGCTTGGTCCTGACCTAGCAATAATGAGTGGGTTCTCACTCTACGAGTTCACTTGGAATCTGGTTGTTAAAAATTGCCTGGCACCTCCTCTTTCTCCCTCATGCTCCCTCTGTCACCGTGTGACTCACCAGCTCCCCTTCACCTTCTGCCATGAGTGGAAGCTTCCTGAGGCCCCCACCAGAAGCAGATGCTGACATTATACTTTGTGTACGGCCTGCAGACCATGAGCCATACAAACCTCTTTCTTTATAAATTACCCAGTTTATAGCCATGCAAACAGACTAAAACAGGGCTAGAAGTCCGGGCTCCCTATATGGCCCCCACTGAACCATGGAAGGGGTGTGCGACCTCATTGCTATGGGTGATGAAGTCCTGCCTCTCCACTGGGCCTCCTCTGACACCACTGCAGCGGGGACGCTGAGGTGCCCTTGGTGCTGCCAGGCGGGTAGAAGTCCAAGCTCCTTACTCAGCCTTCCCTACCACCATCCTGGTGGGGGCAGTTGAAACCACTCATTACAATCTCAGAAGATGGGGAGCCTAGGCTCTCCATGCGACATTCACTGGCACAGGTGGAAGTGGGGGCACAGCGTTTCCGTGGTGTTCAGCTGGAGTCGAGAGGTGATCAGAGAAGTGTCCTGTCTTGCTGAACTGCTCCTTTCCTGGTCTTCTGGCTAGAGAAAGCCGGCTGTTGCTGGGGCTTTTTCCTCTGTGTCCACGGCTGTTCTGGGTTACCAACTGCTTCTGCTCCCACTCTGAGACAGGTAAGGCAAGAAGCAAGTCCAAGGACCCCCACCACTGTGTTCCTCCCCAAGTCCTGAGGTCTCCAGCTGGTCTGCCTAGAAGGAGTATTTACTTGTATTCTCAGAAGCCTAACCTCTTCCCAGAAGCAAAAGTCCAGCTTGTTTTTCCAAACAAAATTTTTTTAAAAATTTGTTGTTAAATAGTAAATACAGACATAGCTTTAAAGTGAATTATGCATTGCCTTATCCATCTGAAACACAGGCCACTGAAATGAATTTAACCTTGCTGACAAGCTCAACAATGCCAACACCCACAGCTATAGCTTTGTTGATTCCAAAAGATTCGCTTGGAGTCTGCTATGTGATGCGCACGCTTCCATTTGCTGTCATGTTAAATGGGACCTGTTGACCCAATTTTGGGAGTTCCTGTAATTGCCTGTTCTATTTTCTACTTCTCGCTCCTGTCAATGTGGCCGCCTCCAGAGAATTTCCACACCTTTTAATCTGCTTTTACCAGCGTGCAGCCTGAGAAACCAGACAGTCAAATCTTTTGGAGATATTTTTAAACAATAGTAAACAGACTAAGAATAACAGACTCTTCGCTTCATATACAAATTTTCCAACATCGATTTAGGCTGCTCCAACATCCTTTAGGCTTACTTAGTTTCCTCACCATCTTCAGTTAGCTGAAGTTGGATATAAATGATCTTAAATAGCATGCAGTGCCACCATACTTATAGATTCATTTTACGTTAATAAAGATAAATCAAGCAAGCAGTAGGCTTGTGGGAAAACAGGCAGCCCGTGCCAAGTATAGACAGCTGGGAAAACGCCCTCTGCCTAGTGGCTCTAGAAACCCACTATCCAGGGGCAGCCTGAGATCACAGATAGGCTGGGAGCTGAGGATTCCAAACTACTGTGCTAATTAAGCAGGAGGCGCAAGTTAAATTCAGATGCCTAATAAGCACTTGGACATTTTTTCTTACTTTATTACTGTTAGAGCACAGCCAACGCTGACAATTCCGGCACAAAGGGTTGTAGCACCTCTTCATCTCAGAAAAAAAAAAATGGGCTGTGCTCAGAGACCATGCCCCAGGCGTATGGTTTTTCAAGGTGCCTAGGCTAGTAATTCATTAAAGGTCCACCTTACAGTTTTGTCACTTGTCTCCTATCCCATGCCTATCACAAAATATGGAATGCTACATTCCTGAATTCCATAGCAAATAGAACCAACTCCTGGCATCACATTGCAGGGTTCACGCACATCTAGGCTTCTGAGAGAAAAGACGCGGTTCCCAAGAAAAAGTGTGAGTTTAGAATCAGCGAGTTCTAAATTCACCTCTGTGGCCTTGGCTAGTTACCTGAATACAGCCATCCCCCAGTATCCACAGGGCATTGGTTCCAGGACTCCCCATAGATACAAAAATCTGTGGGTGCTCAAGTGTCTGACATAAAATGGCACAGTATTTGCATCTAACCTGAGCACATCTTCCTGTATACTTTAAGTCCTCTCTAGATTACTAGTAATACGCAATACAATGTAAATGCTATGTAAACAGTTGTTATTCTGTATTATTTAAGAGTGACAAGAAAAAGTCTGCGCATGTTCAGTAAAGATGCAACCCTCCTTTTTTCTGAATATTTTCAATCCACAGCTGGATGAATCCATTAATGTGGAACCAAGGGATATAGAGGACCAAAATCTAATAGAATAAGGAAAGTATCCCCCACTTTACTGAGTTGTGATAAACTCTGGAGAGAACCATGGTGCAAAGGAAGCATGAGTACGCAATGAATGGAAAATGTCATCATTAATTTTTTTATGTGTAAGGAAAAGACCACCTCTTCACAAAGGGAACGGATACCAGACACTACCACCTAGTGATTAGCATCTAGGCTAATGGGTCAAAGTACTAAGTTGTTTTCTATTCTAGTGACAATCCACCCATTATCTCCACGTCCAGAGTTCTTTGTGCACTGTGATACATGTTTTGGCACATGTGGAAAAGCAGGTGCAAGCCCCAGACCATGAAAGCATTGTTGTTTCTCTAGGGCAGCCTTCTTCCCTCTGTTCCCACCGCATTTCCTTCCCACCAGCTCACCTATCTCTAGGGCAGCCTTCTTCCCTCTGTCCCTGCCACATTTCCTTCCCGCCAGCTCACCCATCTCCAGGGCAGCCTTCTTCCCTCTGTCCCCACCACACTTCCTTCCCACCAGCTCACCCATCTCTAGGGCAGCCTTCTTCCCTCTGTCCCCATCACATTTCCTTCCCACCAGCCCATCCATCCAGCCTCCCTAGGAATGCCTCCCACGCTCCCTCACTCCCTCTGTCTCCCTTTAATCCTCCAAGTTACAGTGTTTGTTTCGTTGGTATTTTGGTCTCTTCCAGCCATACACACTCCCCTGAAGTTTGGGTCTTTATTCTATATGGTTTTTACCCAGTAACCCCCTCTGCTTTCTATGCAACCCTCCTGACCTCTCATATCTCCAATTCTACAGGATACTATTCTTTTTGAAAAAGGAGGCTTTGCTGGGGAAACCCACCAAGTTTTGATGGGATGCTTCACACAAAGGTGGGAAGCCAACCTACAGTGGGGGTGGAGCAGGGAGACCAGAAGGAGCACTGGGTTGCTGCCGCCATATGGAACTGATGTGGCACCATCTACAGCCTGTGGCAGGTGAGAACCTTAACGGAGATTCCTACCCGCTGCTGGGGATGGGAGTGAGGGTGAGGGTGGGGACTGACAAAGGCTAGTGACAACCATGGCGGAAATGATCTTGTGACTGAATCAAGAAAATTCGTTCATATCTATGAGACTGGAGACTATTATTCTAAGTGAAGTAACTCAGGAACGGAAAACCAAACATCGTATGTTCTCACTGATACGTGGGAGCTAAGCTATGAGGACGCAAAGGCATAAGAATGATACAATGGACTTTAGGGACTTGTGGGGAAGAGTGGGAGGGGGGCGAGGGATAAAAGACTACAAATATGGTGCAGTGTATGCTGCTCGGGTGATGGGTGCACCAGGATCTCACAAATCACCATTGAAGAACTTACTCATGTAACCAAATACCACCTGTGTCCCCATAACTTCCGGAAAAATTTACAAAATGAAAATTCATCCATGTCTGGAGCAAAGCAAAGTGTCTAAAGTTCCCATGATGGTCCAAGCAGAAAGGGGCATGCCATGAAGGCCTGCAGTGGCCCCTCTTAGATCAGGACTGGCTCAGGCAGTCACTTCTCCCTGGTACCACGTCAAGTGGGTGCTGGAATTCTATCTGGCACGCGAGAGCGATAAAGCGTCAACCTCGACCTCCCCACAGATGACGGCAGAAAGGAACAAGGGAGACAATGGCATCTGAAGGGAGGGGGAGTGAGAAAGGATTGGCTTAGAAATGAAGCTTTCATTTGAGCAGTGAAAATCATCTCAGATATGGCCATCCATTTTCCCAGACACAGACACCTAGAAAAACATCACATATATGGGTCACACTGAACCCCTCACTTACATCGGAGACTTTATAGCAGCATCGTTAAGCTATTTATAGTGAGCAATTAAAGGGTACCTAAGTGGGCCACCACATTCCCATCTGGCTGGCTCTGGCTACTGTGGCAATATGCTGACAACAAGATAAAGGCTTTCCTTAAATGCTGTGCCACACAAAAGCTGCCTCTAGATACCTTAGAAATCTGCTTTTAGTTTGTATTTATATTTTATTTTTTAAAGTCAGTTCAATTATGCTTGGGGTACATTAACCACAATGCAAGCTGCATTATGCAAAACTTCACAGAAATCGTGCAATGCCAGGCTGGTGTTACTGTGGGCAGGTGTGGCAGGAGTACAGATGTAACATGTGGGTAAAAGACAGTGTCATAGGACAGAATGGGCAAAGTCTGTGGATCCTAGCAGACCAGACTCTGAATAGCAGCTCTGCCAATAGACATAACCCTGGGAAAACTGGTCTTGTAACTCAGTTTTCTTACCTGTAAGACCAGGATCTACTGCTGACTCCACAGTGTTCTTGCATGGGAAGTGCCTAATGAACCTTGGCACCTGGAATTGCTCAGTAAATGGTAACTGTCTGGGGGCAGTCAACAGAGCACAGGCCAAATGAGGTCATGGTTATGAAGAGAATTCTGAATGGACTCTACTCCAACCATCCCTCGAAGTGACCTTTCCAAAACAAACTCAGCCCTATACGTAAGTCTCCCATCTGGCGGCCCCACGCCTGATCATGTAGGGCTGGCCACTCCCAATCTGACCACTCCCCTCTCTCCTCACACATCCGCTTCACCAAACTGTTGCACATGTGTGTGTGCTTATGTCACACACGTTCTTGGAAGGCCACCTTTTCCATCCCACCTGTTAAAATCCTACCTCTGCTTCACAGTTCCACTTCAATGATGTTCACACACCACCACCTTCCTCCTCAGAATCTCTTAGCCCTGCCCACACCCACTCCCCATACGGGCCACTGTGAATACATTCCTGAATAAAGGAACACACCCTCCCTCCTAATTCTGCCCAGCTGCATTCGGTCAGGAACTGCCCCAGGTGCATGGACTCATGAGAGAAGAAAGTAATGGAAGGTCACAATTTTGTTTTGTTTTTAGGTAATTAATCTTGCACCATCTGTGTCATCTGTAGTGCCTTGAAATTAAGAAGTGACCCACTGGGATATTCCCTCAGACTTGTCAGCACTTATGGCGTGAGGCCAGGAAATGACTTGACTGTCATTGTCACAGTCACTGAAATACACCCAACGTGAGCCACTGAGAAATCCTTCAGCAAAGACTCTGCATTTTTCTGTGGAATTTATTTGCAAATGCCATGAATATTTGTCTGCCTTGCTGGTAAAAATGAACACACTCTGCAAATTCTTTTTTCCCCCAGAATTTTAAAAATGTAGATACATTTTAAATATACCACTCTTTTTAACAACAGAATTTAAATACCACATTGTCATCTTTTAAAATTTTACTTATACTGAGATCTATTTCTGGAGTCTCCATTCTGTTCCATTGACATATTTGTCTATCATATTGATTTTATTATAGTAGCCCTTATAGTATGTTTTAACATCTGACAAGGGAAGCCTTAACTGCCCCTTCAATATTTTTTTGGACTCAAATAAATGGTGCTGACACCTTTGGCTGTCTATTTGTAACAAAATTAATTTGGTCCTCTTACTTGCCCCATATGTAAAAATTATGCAAAGTAATTTTACTAACATACATAAAAGGAAAGGCTAGATGTCAAAAACAAACCAATAGCTCTTAAAAAGAAAATCTAGGGAGGGGACTACATGTACAACCTAGGAATGCATGGAGATCTTACCCCACAAAACATATAAACATAATACTAAAGATACATATTTGTCTATATGGAAATTTAAAACTTTTACCGACATATGATCTTTGTACCAAGCTGCTTCACTTAGTAAAGCAAATATATATGACTTCCATAACTAAAAGTATCAAATAAAGAAATTTTCTTTTTAGAAAAGGAAAAACAGTAATAATGGTGAGAGGAAATAAGATATGCATCATGAATTTTTTTTTCAAAGGTCATCCAGGCATTTGCCACTGGTGCACTTCCACACTGCAGATGGGTTATGAGGGCATGCTGCACACAGCCACTCTATCACCAGCCCTACCCTTCAACAAACGCCACCCTGCCCTGGCCAGTACCAGAAGCTCTGTCACCTGGCATCACCTACTAACAGATACTGTATCAAGTCAGATAATCATGGTGCTTGGGAAAATGCAAGACTTTAATTTTTTTTTTTTTTTTTTTTTTTGAGACAGTCTCACTCTGTCATCCAGGCTGGAGTTCAGTAGCGCAATCTTGGCTCACTGCAACCTCCACCTCCTGGGTTCTGGCAATTCTCATGCCTCAGCCTCCCAGGAAGCTGGGACTACAGGCGTGAACCACCACACCTGGCTAAATTTTATATTTTTAGTAAAGATGGGGTCTCACCATGTTGCCCAGGCTGGTCTCAAATTCCTGGCCTCAAGCGATCCACCCAGTGTGGCCTCCCAAAGTGCTGGGATTACAGGTGTGAGCCACTGCGCCCAGCCTCAAGACTTTATTGTTTTTAATTAAGAGAATGCACTCACAAAACTAGGAGGAAACTGCCTTGATATGGTAAAGATCATATATGAAAAGCCCACAGCAAACACCATACTCAGTGGTGAAAGACTAGAAAATGCTGCTGAAAGAAACTGCAAAAGACAAATAAATGAAAAAGACATCCCGTGTTCATGGATTGGAAAACTTAATATTATTAAGATGTCAATACTATCCAAAGTAATCTACAGCTTTAATGCAATCTCTATCAAAATGGCTTTCAGTGTGTAAGTCTTCTGCCTCCTTGGTTAATTTCTAAGTTTTTTTTTTTTTTTTTTGGTGTTTTGTAAATGGAATTTTCTTATTTTGAAATGTTCATTATTAGTGTAGATAAATGCAGCTGATTTTTTGTGATTATTTTGATCCTGGTACTTTGTCGAAGTTATTAGTTCTAACAATTTTTAAGTGGAGCTTTTAGGGTTTCCTAGATATAAGATCATCGCATCAACAAACAGATCATTTTACTTCCTTCTCAATTCAGATGTCTTTTAGAGGTACACCTTGTTTTACTGAGTTTTACTTTATTGCATCTCACAGATTTTGTGTTTTTTACAAATTGAAGGTTTGTGGCAACCCTGCATCAAGCAAGTCTATCGGTGCCATTTTTCTAATGGCACATGTGCTCACTTCATGTCTCCATGTCACATTTTGATAATTCTCATAATATTTCAAACTTTTTAATTATTAACATATCTGTTATGGTGATCTGTGACCAGAGATCTTTGATGTTACTATTATAACTGTTTTGGGAGCACCATGAACCATGCCCACATAAGATGACAAACTTAACTGACAAATACGTATATTATGACTGCTGCACTGACTGGTCTTTTTCCATATTTCTCCCTCTCTTTGGGCCTCCCTATTCCCTGAGACATAACAACATTGCAATTAGACCTAAATGTAAGAGCTAAAGTCTTCAAAGAAAACATAACAGAAAAGTTTCATGACACTGGATTTGGAATAATTTATTAGATGCCAAAATTACAAGCAACAAAAGTAAAAATAGGTAAATTGAACTACACCAAAAGACTTCTATGTATCAAAAATCATCATTAACATAGTGAAAGGGAAACTTATCGAATGGGAAAAAAAACATTTGCCAATCACATATGTGACAAACGGTTAACACCCAAATGCTCTTTAGGGCTCCTACAGCTCAACAACAAATAAAAACAAATAACCTGATTAAAAGTGAGCAAAGGACTTGAATACAAATTTCTCCAAAGAAGATATACAAATGGCCAACAAGAATATGAAAAGATGCTGAACAGCACTAATCATTAGGAAACTGCAAATCAAAACCATAAAATGTCACCTGATACCCATAAGGATGGCTAGTATCAAAAAACAGACAATAACAAGTGTGGGCAAGGATATGGAAAAACTGGAACCCTTGTGAACTCTTGTGAATGTAAAATACAGCAACCATTGTGGAAAACAGTATAGCAGTTCTTCAAGAAATTTAAAATAGAATTACTGCATGATCCAGAAATCCCACTTCTGGGTTGCATACATATTCAAAAGAATTGAAAGCAAAGTCCTAAAGAAATATTTATACATGCATGTTCACAGCAGCATTAGTCACAATAGCCAAAATGTAGAGGCAGTACAAGTGTCCACCAACAGATAAACAAAAGGTGGCATATCTATACAGTGGAATATCATTCAGCCTTAAAAAGGAAGGAAATCCTGGCACATTCTATAACATGGATGAACCTTTGAGGCATTATGCTAAGTGAAATAAGCCAGACACAAAAAGATCAATATTGTATGATTCTACTTACATAAGGTAATTACCTACAGCAGTCATATTCATAGAGACAGAGAGCAGAATGGTGGTGGCCAGGGGCTGGGGGAAAAACAGGGAGTTGCTGTTTATGGATATAAAGTTTCAGTTTTTCAAGATGAAAAAAAGAGTTCTAGATATTGGTTACACAATACTGTGAATTTAATTAACACTATTGAACGATACAGTCAAAAATGATTAAGATGGTAAATGTTATGTTAGGTATATTTTACCACAATTAAAACATTTTCAAAACATTAAGAGAATTGGATATTGTAACTACAAGATAGCAAGATAGGTGAAGTAATGGTAAGAAATTGTGCTGGAAACAAAGAGAAGCTGGAAACAAGCAAACCCAAAAGCATTCTAAAAGCCAGAGCCCCAAGGCAGGCCACCGGCTACCATTCGGGGTAAACTAGCTGCCCATTAAACTGGTGCCCAAACCATACACAACAGAAAAACCAATTCTTGTTGCTCAAAGTCAAAGCCTGGCTCAATGAACGGGAGAAGAGATGTATATTTTCCATCCTAAGGAGGGTCAGCCTCCCATAAAATGAGCAAAAGAATCCCTTTCTATGCAACAAAAATTGAAAAACAAGTTTCTTCTTAAGTTGGAAAAAAATTTAAACATTTATGTTCTCCTACATACACGTTCCCTTTTATACCTTACATATGAAATATACTGGATATGGTAAAAGAAAAAATGAGGCTCAGAGATGTTAAGCAACTTCCAAGATCTACAAATTGGTAGCCCTCCCAGGACAACCTTAAGTTTAAAGGCGGACCCACTGGACACCCAACAGGGGAGTAGGGAGGACCACCAACCTGTACTTGAGATCTGAACTGAGCTTGTAAGACCAGGGAGAGTGGACGCCTGTTACAGTGTATACAGCCAGATGCGGGCCCAAGACATGCTGTTTCCTTTCCCCACCCCTGGTCCCCCGCAGCTACATACATACCTGTGAAACAAGCAATGCAAACATTACCATACATTATAACTCCACCACGGCGCTCTGGAATATGTTACCAACACGGTTATTAAGCCTCCTGTAATATTTCAAGATTGCAAGCAGCTATTTTATGACAGGGTAGAAATAACCTATATTGGAATAAGGGGGGAAAACCTTAGAAATCAACAAGACTAATTTTCTAAGTAATAGAGGAATCTCACCCACAGAACTTCAGACAGGTAGACGCCTGCCATCTGCTTGCATATTTCTAATTGCAAAGAATGTCGCTGCCTAGCAAGATAGTCCAGTCTATTTTGGAGCAGCCGTAAAGAGTTATAAAGCTCCTTCTTATACAGAACCAATAAATGCCTCCCTGTAACTTCTACCTGTGGGCCTGAGCCTTATTTTCTCAAAATTGAGAGACTATTTAAAATTATGTAGGTGATGTAGGATCATTTGAAAACACTTCTATGGACCACCTGAGGTAATATTATTTGCTTGGAGGAATACAGAAGTCACACAAGTGAGAAAATAGCTGGTTAGTGAGCACGTGGGCACAAAGTTCCTATCCTGAATGACTTCAGATTTAGGAGGTCAGATTAACAGCAAAATTATTTTGCTAGTGAAACATAGCTAAATCGTGTTCAGTAATTTTTGATTGCACAAATATGCTAGCACTGAAAACAATCTGTCATCTTTGAATAAGAAAAAGATGACCCGTGAATTTTGGTTTGAATTTCTAAAGAAAATTTCCTTCAAAGCATAAACAACATACTTAAAACCAATTACAGTCTCAACCAAGCTACTGAAATTGACAACTACAAAAAAATAACCATGTGACCAGACATCCTATATATTAAAAAGTTTTAATGGGCTCTATTTCTAAAAGCATCCTCAAATCTTTATCAAAGAAGGAGTAGTATACACACAATTATTTATTTTCCCTTCGAGGAAAGGCATGAAAATTAAAATAAGACCAAAAAATGACTTATATTTTCCTTAAGTGTAACATTTCAAATGTGAATTCACTAGCACTGGGTAAGACCTGAGAAGTGTTGGAGATGCAAGTGCTACAGTTAGATTCTTTACATACTGAGTGGGCTGAAGTCAATACCTATAATTAGGAAGCTGCTTTGGGTCCAAAAGAGGAGCTCACTTATAATTTGTTCCCATTAACAGCAGTAAGCATTTTTTTTTTTTTTTTTTTTTTGCAAAAACCAAAAGATCTCATGTGGCTTTGGTAGACACTTTGAGGACCCCTTGTCTAAATGAATATGTCATTCACAAACATATTGAGGTATTAATACAAAGAAGTTAATCTCTCAAAAGTATAAAATTCAATTTAAATGTTTTCTCAAGCATTATTCTTTTCTAAAATAAACACTCACTCACGCATTCCAAAGCAATGGTCCAGCCCCTAATCTTTAATTCAGTTCCAGGTTGCACAGCCATCACAAAGCACCTACTAAGCACCAGACCTTTGAAAGCATCCCCTGCTTTCAAGAAGCACATACTCTTTCTAGCTGCAGTTCTTAACAGCCAAAACATAAAAGCCCAGGAAAACTGTAATTAGCAAATTCAAGGCTCAAATTGAGGCAGTCAGATAAAGTAATATAAAATCTTATGTAAGCCACAGTAAAGAGTGAACTCAATCACAATAAAGAGTACAGTTAAATAAACATATTCCTTCATTATTATTTATTTAGAGATGTATATAGGCAGCATCAAAGGCAATTCAATATCCCCATAAGCTGAGAATTCACTGCAAAGACCCCAAGTATATTTCTTACCATCCTAGAGCCTTCAGTTAATTTTGTTTCCCCAAATAGTTGCTCACAATCTAGTCACATAGACTTTCTTTCTATCTCAAAAGAAGCCTGTTCCTTTGGCTGTATCAACATCTCACACACACAAAATCAAGCTAGCCATACTTACCCAAGTCCATGCCAGTCGGACATTTGATCCACGGCTTCACCCTGGAGCCTGTTAAACATGCAGACTTCAGGCTCCGCCCCAGACTTGATTAATCAGAATCTGCATTTTAATCTCAAGCTCTCCACTTGAGTTCCAAGCATCTTCAAGTCTGAGCAGCAGTGCTTTCGACCAGTAGGTCTCAAAGGGCGGTCCTAGAACCAGCAGCATCAGCAGCACCTGGGAACCTGTTGGAAATGCACATTCTTGAACCCTCCACTACTGAATTTAAAACTCCTGAGGTGGAGCCCAGCGATCCGCACTTTAACAAGACCTCCAGGTGATTCTGATGTACTCTAAAGCTTTGGAGAACCAGTGCTTCAGACAGGGGTTAACAAATTTTTTCTGTGAAGGACCAGATAGTAAATTTAGGCTTTTGGGACCCTGAGTCTCTGCGGCAACTTGCCACCGTATTATGAAAGCAGCATGGACGATATGCACTGTATTATGAAAGTAGCATGGACAATATGCAAACAAAGGAGCTTGACTGTGTTCCCATAAAACTTTACTATGGACACTGAAATTTGAATTGTATATTATTTTCATATGTTCTGAAATATTATGCTTTTGTTTTTTTTCAACCATTTAAAAATGTAAAACCATTCTCAGCTAACGGCCCACATATAAACAAGTGAGGAGCCGAACTGGTCCGCTGGCTGTAGTTTGCCAACCGCTGCTTTGGCCCAGGATACTTTTTTCCCAGTTCCTACAGATCTTCTTTTTTGGCAAGTCAGAGTCCTTAACATCACTGTATATGATCCATGTAAGTCAGAGAGCTAGGCAACCTTGTGTCTCAGCAAGACAGTAATGTTTAAAACACATTCTACAATGTTGTGAAAACAATCCTATAGAAGAAGGCATGCCAATCCCGCATACTAATAATACCTACGAAATAAAGTGAGAGTCGGTTGAGAACACATAATAATACCTGCCAGTTTTCCAGAAACTTAATTCTAAGTGTCTGGGGGCATTGGGAGCAAATGGAAGAATTCAAAGGATTCTGTGATCTGGGTCCAGCCCATCTTTCCAATCTTACTTTCTCTACCTACTACATCTTCCTGTGCTCCAACTGAATGCAGCCTCTCTCTCTCTCTGCCCAGATCACAGTCTGGGCATTCCTACAGACACCCCCTCATCCCTTTCTCCATGAAGGACACCTGTTCCTTCAGCCCCTAAGTCCAAATCCTACTCATTCCTTAATGTACAAATCCAGTTCCTCCATGAAGCATTCCCAATCTCCCAGCTAAAATTAATCCTGGTATTTCAACTTCAGTAGATCAGAAGGAAGAAGGAATGGCATGGGTGTTTGCGGGAGATGGCTTGATCAGCATCATATGTATACATTAGATATAGCCAATAGCAGCAACGACTGTGTAGCATCCTCCTAGAGGTTCCTATGATCTTCCTTTAGGCAGATCATCATTGACAGAACCAAAAATTATTTCCGTTTTTCAGAGGATGCCTTAAAAAATAATTAGTAATTTTCTCAAACAATGTGAAATTCAGATATTATCACTTAGGTGGACTGGCATTTACAAAAATTCAGCAACAGTTTTTTTTTTTCTTTTTGTGGAGACAGAGTCTCACTATGTTGCCCAGGCTGGTCTTGAACTCTTGGCCTCGAGCAATCCTCCCACCTTAGCCTTTCAAAGTGCCAAGACAGATAGATGTGATTATCATATTCGATGCTTTATTTGCACAGTTTTTTGTATCCCTTACTAGACTATAAGCTCCTTGAGGGCAGGAATAACTTCCTCATATACTTGAGTATATTTAGTCCCCTACCAGAGGGACATCAGAGTTACATATTTTCTGAAATAATTTAAATTTAGTTTAAAATAATGTAAAAATAATTACAGAAATAGCAGCAGCAGCTACCCATGATTGGGTCCTTAGTGCCTCATACAGTATATACAGTAATCTCCTACCTCACAGTAAAACTTCCTTTAAGGTAGGAATTCTTTGCCTATTTCCAGAGGATGACATTGAGTGTATGAGGTGGCCCAGGCCAGTGGTTCTCACGGTTCAGTCCCCAGATGAGTGAGATCAGCATCACCCGGAAACTTGTTGGAAATGTGAATTCATAGGCTCCCATTCATTCAAGTACTTCTTTTTACACAGGAAGGGATACTAAACTTGGTAGGCCACAATATTTATGTAAAAATGCAGATAGGCAATTCTTTGTTGCAGTTTCTTTCTAGAGACTATCTTCTTCCACAAAAACTTTCTGAAAGTTTCTGCATTAATGAAATGCTTACTTATCAGCCACTCAACCAAACCACTGGGAGCATGATGACTAGAGAGACGCTGACAGTGTTTGGGAAATCCAGCTACTTTCATCAGTCCAAATGAGCACGGACTTTACAAAGACTTTTTCATTATCTCAGATTACAGTGATAAGATGAAACAGCAATAATATATAGAAACCAAAAAGTTAAGACATCAAGATCCCAGCAGTTGAAGTATTTATTCCAACTTGTATCAACTGAGAAGCCATTATTTGGTAGAGCAGAAGTATTTTCTAGGTCCTACTTAGAAAAAAAGAAAGCGCATAAGGCTATCTTAGCGTCATGGAACTATACACACACACAAACACACACACACACAAAGTGTAAAGTTAAGGGTAAAATTATAGGATTGAATATCAAGAAGTATTTCCCCAAAAAAGAGGTCTATCAAACCCAAATACAACTGCCTTCATCTAGTCACACATGTATTCACCAGATCTATTTTGCAACTTTACTACAAAGTATTTCGTGCATATTCACCAGATCTATTTTGTTTACCATTGCCACAATGAGACTCAACTATCTTATGCAGACCAAAAGAGGCTGAGAGAAAAAAACAAGAACTTATTTCTAAAAGAGATTTTACTGTGTTTTATTATTCTCTTCCTCCTTGCCATGCATTTTCTTTCATAGTTGTTGCATGTGTGTTTTAAGTTAACATTAAGCATTACCTTAAAGCCAATGTTCACCAGAAATGTGAAAAATAAAACATGTCCATCTTCATGGGCTCTCGAACATCTTAATTCATCTTGAGACCCACTTTGCTAAGTCCATAAGCAAATTCTATATTTTCTCAACAAAGTCATGTCAGTGAATATTTAGGATGCATGAGAAACAGTCATTCGTGAGAGGGATATACAGAATCCAGGCCCACTGAGAAGCAGAAATTCAGTAAGAGGAGGTAAATGTTACAGAAGTTAGAGTAGCCTGAAATGTTCTAAACACAAGAGGGAACTTGAGCAGCCTGATCTATGAAATCATGTGTGTCGTGTGGTAGGGCTGATTCAAACGGGCATGGGACTCTTTTCAGTTGCTTTATATAATTAAATCACCTAACCCATGAGCAGACAGCAATAGGAAAACTATATAATGTTTAAACTCATGAGCTGGTTGCCTGGAGAGAACTTAAGGGGAAAAAAATTCTCTATATGAACAGAATGGTTCAAGCAGTCTTCATTACGTTGTACATGTAAAATGCATGTGTAATAACTGATAATTAATTAAAATAAATAAAAACATTCCTCAGTGCAGCATATTTCAAACTTAGTCATATTACCAATCTCTATAAGCATGAATAATCATGGGCAGATGGAACGCCATTATAATTACAGTGATTCTGTTTGCTTTCATTTTACAGAAAGCCCTGAGGAATACATCTGGAAGAACTCTGACAAATCTGATTGAAAAGGGAACTTATTCTATCCTGGGGGCACTTCTTACTTGCTACAACTGGACTATAATGTTTGTAAACTGTGGCTAATGTGAACACCCGCCTCACAGGTATGCTGTAAGCATCATATACAAGATGTGAATGGTGCTCTGCAAATGCTAAAGCTCTCTACAAAGGAGAGTGATTTCTACATGGGAATAGTTCACATCAAATGAATGAAGGGCAAGAGTTAAAAACTGGTGATTGGTCAGGTGTGGTAGCTCCACCTGGAATCCAAGCAGTTTGGGAGGCCAAGGCAGGAGGATCACTTGAGGCCAGGAATTGAAGACCAGCCTGGGCAGCACAGTGAGACTGCATCTCCACAATAAGAAAAAAAAACCCTGTTGCCTAATTTTTGTGAATGCCAGTTCATCTAAGCTAAGTGACAATAGTTGAATTTCAAATTGTTTGAGAAAATTACTAATTATTCTTTAAAGCAACCTCTGAAAAACAACTTTTGTTCTATCAATGTTGATCTGCCTAAAGGAAGATCATAGGAACCCTAGATGATGTTACACAATAGTTGTTGTTATTGGGCATATCTGATGAGCATGTATGATGCTGATCAGGCCAACTCCCTCCAACACCTAGGCCATGACTTTTTCCTTATGATCTACCGAAAAGTTACATTTGTGAATTACCTCAGCTTCCAAAAGTCCTATTCCCGTGCACCCCTCAATCCTACTTCTTAGCAGGAACTCACGTGTGTGTATATGCATGCACACACACACACACACACACACACACACACATACACACAGACAGCGAGAAAAGAGACACCAGGAAAAGTAAAAGCACCATTGGAAATTCTTGCTAGACTGGCAAATTTAAAGTACCTTCTACATGCTAGTTACTTCTAGCTTTCTGAGTCTTCCAATTAACAAAATGTCAGTAACAGAACTTTTTCCTACAGTGTATACTTATAGATCACCATTGTTATATTAAACTATATAACCGTGAAGTTTAAAAGATGACAACACTGCTACACAAGTTTCTTTTTACATATCTACAGCTGTGTGCTAAATGCACTACTGAATACATCATCAGCCATGGGGTAAAGCTGTCTTTCAGAGTCCTAAAAGACCAGTACATATATTTTTAAAAGAGTACCTATCAGAAAACTCTTCTGGACATTGCCTTAGGCAACGAAATCACAATTAAAACCTCAAATGCAAATACAACAAAAACAAAATAGAAAAATGGGATTTAAATTATAAAGTTTCTGAATAGCAAAAGGAAATCATCAACAGAATGAAGAGACAACCTATGGAGTAAGTAAAAATATTTACAAACTATGCATTCAAATCCAGAATCAATAAGGAACTCAAACAACTCAACAACAAGAAGAAAACACAACTCCTTTAAAAAGTGGGCAAAGGATATGAGCATTTTTCAAAAGAATACACACAAATGGCCAACAAATATCTGAAAAAATGGTGGACATCACTAATCATCAGAAATGCAAATTAAAACCACACTGAGGTATCTTACACCAGTCAGATGTTATTAAAATGTCAAAAAAATAACAGATGTTGGCAAGGATGTGGAGAAAGGGGAATACTTACACACTGCCAGTGGGAATGTAAATCAGTACGACCTCTGTGGAAAACAGTATGGAGATTTCTCAAAGAACTAAAAATAGAACTACCTACTGGTATCTACCCAAATACTCTACACTACTGGGTAGAAACCCAAAGGAAAAAAGAAATCATTATATCGAAAAGATACCTTCCCTCGTATGTTTATTATAGCACTATTCACAATAGCAAAGATATGGAATCAACCTAAGTGTCCATCAGCAGGCGACTGGATAAAGAAAATGTGGTATATATACACAATGGAATACTACTCATCCATAAAAAACAACGAATCATGTCTTTTACAACACGGATGGAACTCGAAGCCATTTTCTTAAGTGAAATAATTCAGAAACATAAAAGTCAAATACTGCATTTCTCACTTACAAGTCAGAGCTAAATAATGTGTATGCATGGACACAGAGTGTGGAATGATAGACACTGGAGACTCAGAAGGGTTTTAAGGGTGGGAGGGGGTGAGGAATAAGAAGTTACTTAATGGGTTCAATGTACATTATTCAGGTGATGGCTGCACTAAAAGCCCAGGCTTCACCACTACGCAGTATGTCCATGCAACAAAACTGCACTTGTGCCCCTGAATACAAATTTTTTAAAAGACAGGAAAAGAGAAAAAGGATGTACCTATCATGAATGGTGTTTATAGTAAATACAGGGCTAGTCTGGACTTCGATGACAAGCTGTGTGATTTAGCCTGTTCAGACCACTCCCACAGCCCAAGGATGAGTTCCAGTTTTCAAACACAAAAAGAGAAACTAAGTAATCACAAGTTTTAATTTACAAAACACAGATACTTAGTAAATATTGTGGCATAAATAAGCAATGTTACATTAACATAAGAAAGAGCAAGAGAGCTAACAACTCAGAAGTAAATGTCATTATATACAAGATGACAAAGGATTCATCACAAAGAATGGGAAACATTTAACAAATGGTTGGGACTTACTAGCTAGCCATCTGTAATATCTATATCTAAAATTTAGACAACCCATTTGAAGCACCTAGAAGTTAGCCTGACACCATTTTATATTTAAATATATAAAATAAAAGCATAGAAAAAAATAAAACAGAATTGAAAATTTATACGCTTAGGAAAATCAGACCTGATATTCAATATATCAGTCAGGGGACTATAGTTTACATTGATCTGTCATACTTTCAGAATAGCTAGAAGGCGATAATTCAAATGTTCCCAGCATAAAGAAAAGATAAATATTTAAGGTGATAGATATCCCAATTACCCTGATTTGATTATATGAATGTATCAAATTGTATCAAAGTATCCCATGTACCCCCAAAATACGTATATTATGTATTAAAAAAAGAAAATTTCTGTCTCTAGAGTAACATTTTCTATGCTTAGAAATTGTAAAAGAAAAGAACCATACATTTGCCTGCATAAAAATCTAACACCAACACACTGAAAAAAAAAAAAAAAAAAAAAAAAAAGCAAACAAAAGACTAGGAAAAAATATTTTTAACAAGTATGATTGTTTTATTTTTGTTAAGTAAATTTATTTTTTAAAAAGAAGCATTAAGAGGTAAGCAAGTAATGGATAAAAGTACTCCTGAGCATCCCCTAGAATAGCTCCTCAATGTGGCCTTCCCCGCCCTCCAGAGCCCAGGCCCGCTGTGCCTTCCAGCCACCCCTCCAGCTTCCTCCCTATGCATCCAATGCTCTTGCCATGTTGAACTGCTTACAATCTCCAGGTGAGTCAAAGCTCGAAGCCCTGGCTCATTGTGTTTTCACTCAGCTGGAATGGACAACTCTTCATTCTTCCACCTGAAAATTCATCTTTCACAGCAGCTCAAGTCTCACTTCTCTACCAGGACCCTGCGATGACCACCTCTGTCACCCCATCGCCTGCCCTGTCCAACACTGTCCAGAAACACTTGCTGCAATGATGGAAATGTTCTGTAAAAGTGTTGTCTAACACGTCACCCCTAGTCACGTGTGGCTATTTAGCACTTGAAATGTAGCTACTGTGACTAAGAAACTGAGCTGTTTATTTAATTTTCATTTAATTACCATCTGTGGCTAAGGACTACCAGGTTAGACAGCACAGTAATCCCGATGGAGTTCACTAACTTTGTCTTATTTTTCCTGGTATCACCATCACTAGCCCAATGCCAGATACATGAGCAGAAACTCAGTAAATGTTTATCCAATGAATAATTTAAGGTGCTAATTATGAACCAAAGACTACGCTGGACACATTACATATATTACCTAACTAGCTCTAAAAATAGCAATATGAAATAAGCACTATTATAATCCTTAGCTTTCTGATGAGGAACTTAAGGAACTAAGCAACTGCCCCAGATCACATTCTTAAGAATGTGTGAGAAGGGATACTAAGCACAATGCCAGAGGAATGTCAGCTTGAGGGACTGTATTCTTTTAACTACATTTTCAAGCTTTTTGTGTTAAGGATATGGTAACCTTCTAACTCACATTTTTTCTTAGTATTAATATATTGTTTCATAAATTTTTATTAAAATATACATACAGAAAAGTGATTAAATAATTAAACGAATGAACACAAAGTACACATCTTAATGAAACTACCACTGGAATCAGGAAATAGCACATTACCAGCACCCCGGCAGCCTCCTGTGTGCTCTCACACCTTCCCTCCTCCCTGCTGCCCTCCCTACAGATAATGGCAATCCTCACCTTTAACACACCGGAGTTGTTCTGCCTGTTTCTGACCTTGATAAAAACTGAAATCATATACTACATTACTCTTTTGTGTCCAGCTTCATTCACTCAACAGTGAGATGTATCTATGTCACCGTGTAACAACAGCTCTACTGATTGCTGTATAGGATTCCATTGTAAGAATACACCACAGGTCTATGTCACTGTGTAACAACAGCTCTACTGATTGCTGTATAGGATTCCATTGTAAGAATACACCACAGGTCTATGTCACTGTGTAACAACAGCTCTACTGATTGCTGTATAGGATTCCATTGTAAGAATACACCACAGGCTGCCGATCTGTTCTCTTACTGAAGGACATCTGGGATGTTTCCAGTTTGGAGCTGTTAGGAATATTGGTGCCATGAACATTCTTGCACATGTCTTTTGATGCGAATATGTGCCATATTTGTTAGTTATATTCCTAAAAATGTAATTACTAGTCTATAAGGCATGCAAATAATCAGCATTTAACTAACAGTTTTACAAACTGGTGTACAAATACACATTCCATCCATAGAGTATGAGTTACAATATTCTCCAATATTGTCAATATTGCTACTTTCATCTTTTTAATTCTAGTAATTCTTGGGGGAGCGGCAGGGTGCTGGTATCTCATTGTGGTGTCGTTGCATTTCCCTGATGACTAATGAGGTTGAGCATCTTTATATTTATTTATTGGCCACTTGGATATCCTCTTTTGTGAAGTGCATGTCAAGTATTTTGCTGATATTTCTATTGAGTTGCTTGTTATTGTTTTAAGTGAGTTACTTAAACATTATGGATGTAAGATCTTTGTTACTTTCATGTCTTACAAATACCTTCTCTCAATATTTTGCCATTTCATACTCAGTGATGTTTTCCTGATAAACAGAATTCCTCACTTTAATGGAGTCCAATATTTTCCGATGAGATTGATGTTCATGAGTTTTTATACTATACAATGAAATGCGTCAACATTTGAAAGATGAAAGATCAGCATAACTCAGTGAATGAGTATTTTACAAATGACCAAAGCATAGTGTTAGAAAACCATGCACTAGTAAAAAATAATTTAAAGGGCAAGATAGCCCAATGAATTTTAATGTAATATCGCATTAAAAGCTCATCAAGATGATTCCAGATTCTACTTCGCAAGTAAGTTTAAGAAACTACCACTTGCCAAGTTTGATGTACCAAAGAATATTCACAATGATTGAAGAAGCTATTAAAATAGTCCTCTTCTAACTACACACCTTTGTGAAGCTCATTTTCTTCACAGACGTCAACCAAAATAACATATCAAAACAGAAATGTTGTCTTCTATTGCTTATCTTCTGTTAAGCTAAACATTCACAAAACTTTCAAAAATATTTAAAAGTATAAAATATTAAAATTTTAAGACAAATTTTGCAAAATTTGCAAAAATATAAAAAGATATTTTTAAGTTTTTGCTTAGAAAATAGATATTAACATGAGCATGTCTGGATTTGTTATTGTTTTAAATATTTATGTACTATATTTCATAAATGTTTTTAAATTCCTAACAAATTTCTGTAGTGTATTATCCATATATATTAGTGTATATATAAACACATATATATACAGTAAGTGTATGCAGAATATATGCAAATACAGTAAATATATACAGAATATACCGATATTAATGAATACAGTCAATATAAATATAACCCACATAAACAAAAGATCTTTGCAGTCCTCAAAAATGTTTAAGAGTGTATAGAGGACCTAAGACCAAAAAGTTGGAGAATTATTGGTATAGCTGTTCTAACAATGACTGAAAGGGAGGTGTTAAGATCTCCAACTATGATTATGAATTTTTTTAGTTCTTTTATTTTTTTTGCTTTGTAGTAATCTATTAGTTACCTATATATTTAGTATAGCTATCATTTCCTCTTTATGTCCAGTCATGATTCTTGCCTCAAAGCCTAACTTAGATGATAACAGTATAGTGACCCTAGCTTTCCTTGGCTTCGTGTTTTTATGGTACATGTTTTCATACATTATCTGTTCAAACATTACTTCTCTCTCTCCTTCCAGCCTCCATCCCCCCCTCATTTTCTGGAATTCTAAATACACTTACCTCAGATCTTTTTACCATATCCCATGTGTCTATCATGCTTTGTTTGACACAGTTTTCTAATTCCTTTTTATGCCCATGCTTTAGCTGGACATTAATCTATTTTCTAGTTCACTATTTCCTTCTTTACCTATATCTAATCTGTACTTAAACGCACTATTGAGCTCTCAATTTGTTAATTTTTTATATACAGATATTTATACTCTTACAGTTTCCAGTTCTACTCTCTTATAGCTCTATTTCTAGTCCAATTCTCCATCTTATTTAATTGCCTGAATAGAGCCGTCAAAGTTATCTTAAAGTCTGGGTTTGGTAACTCCAATAACAGGGTAACCTCCGACCCACTAAATAGTTACTTCCCATGCCCCTTCTCCCCACAACCCCTGGTAACCACCAATTCGCTGTCTGTATGGATTTACCTATTTTGTATATTTCATATAAATGGAATTATACAATATGTGACCTTTTATGTCTGGCTTCTTTCACTTAGCATCTTTTTCAGGTTAAGCCACACTGTAGCATGTATCAGTACCTGATTCCTTTTTATGGCTAATAATATTCCATCACATGTACACACCACAGTTCACTTATCCCTTTTTCTGTTGATGAACATTTGGGTTGTTTCCCCCTTTTAGCTGTGGTTAAGCACTGCTGTGAACATGAGTGCACAAACATAGGTTTTTGTGTTATTTTGGCTTATTAATATGGTTTGGCTGTGTCCTCACCCAAATCTCATCTTGAATTGTAGCTCCCATAATTCCCCACATGTCATGGGAGGGAACCAGTGGGAGGTAACTGAATCATGGCGGCAGGTCTTTTTTTTTTTTTTTTTTTTTTTTTTGAGACGGAGTCTCGCTCTGTCGCCCAGGCTGGAGTGAAGTGACCGGATCTCAGCTCACTGCAAGCTCTGCCCGCCGGGTTCACGCCATTCTCCTGCCTCAGCCTCCCGAGTAGCTGGGACTACAGTTGCCTACCACCACGCCTGGCTAGTTTTTTTTTTTTGTTTTTTTTTTTGTATTTTTTAGTAGAGACGGGGTTTCACTGGGTTAGCCAGGATGGTCTCGATCTCCTGACCTCGTGATCCGCCCGTCTCGGCCTCCCAAAGTGCTGGGATTACAGGCTTGAGCCACCACGCCCGGCCTGCGGCAGGTCTTTCAACTGTGTTCTCATGATAGTGAATAAGTCTCACGAGATCTGATGGTTTTATAAAGGAGAGTTCCCCTGCACAAGCTCTCTCTTGCCTGCCGCCACGTAAGACATGACTTAGCTCCTCCTTCACCTTCCACCATAATTGTGAAGCCTCCCCAGCCAAGGAAACTGTGAATCCATTAACCTCTTTCCTTTATGTATTACCCAGTGTTGAGTATGTCTTTGTTAGCAGCATGAAAATGGACTAAGACACTTACATTCTCTTGGTGGTGGTTGTTTTTTTTTTTTTTTCACCTTTCCTAGTATTTCTCAGCAGGTGAATTGGTTTGCAACAAACCAGTCCACCATCTCCAGAAGTAAAACTAAAATTTAAATTTTATTTGGAAAAACTGCAACATCAAAAAATGGATTCTGAACTAATAACTAATGAAAGATAATTTGGGGGCATAAAGCAAACACTCAATGTTAAGTAGTATGGCAAACATTTGGAAACCGTTTTGTTGATGTTTCTTAACTATTACTCAAACTTTCCTTAGGCCTAAATACAGAAACAATTAGTATTGTAAAAAGCAATTCAGCCCCAGAGACATATGCTACACAAATTAAAACATGAAAATTCCCTTTTACACACAAAATATAAACAAACAGTCTTGAGTATTTAGTCTTTTATTTCTCCAGTTAAAAATGCCTAGTTTTTAGCTATCTGTTGCTTCCACACTAAAAAAGTTCTGCAGTGGCCATAAAGATACTGGCTTTTAAAAGTTAGCATCTGACAGGAAAGATATAATGTTTCAATACAAGGAAGAGCAGTTGGGCAAAAGCAACCCAAATTTCCCGCCTGAAAGAGAAAACTGAGCTTAAGAACTATGAAAGCTCCATGTAAAAAGCGAAACACTGTAAAGTCTGAGAGGAAACTGAAATGGAAATACAAAAATAGACTTGCTCGACAAAGAAGAGAAAGGTGGTTACAGCGTTGTATCAGATTCCTTTGGTTAATTCCTGAAAAGTCTAGAAATGTGAAGCAGAATGAAGAAATTACAAGTGTAGAAACCTGATTGCACAGTCCACCTACTATCACATACCTATGCTATTGAAATAAGGGCAGAGAGTTCATTTGAAAAGCACAGTATTAAACGATGTTCACTTTTATGGATGCTGCTTTTAAAGTAAATACAACTATCTCATATGCCTTTCAATGTCTTAAATTCAAAGTCTTAGTACATCCGAAGCACTTAACTCACTGGCTTAGTCTTTAGTAAGGAAGGTGACTGGTAGAGTTAAAGTAAAACATTTGTCCTTTTTGTGCCTGTGTGAATCTCAATTTCTCCAATAATAAGTTCCTTTCTATTTCTGAAACTAAAAGATCCCATACAGAGAATTTGGGGGAATCCCATAGTTGGGTACCACCATATGTTAGTAAGCAAGAAAACTTAGGCAAAATTATTTTTAATATAAAATGTTTCCTCCAGACTATAACCTCTAAAAAATCTAACCTTCTTTGCAATATATATCCACTACTGATTTTAAAGAGGGCAAGAAAACATTCTTATCATTCTGATTAACACAACAATAATCAGAAGGCTACATATATTTTTTTAGCAAATTCTTTAGGAAATCAAAAAGTATTTATTTATTTATTTATTTATTTATTTTTTGAGACAGAGTCTCACTCTGTCACCAGGCTAGAGTGCAGTGTCACAATCTCAGCTCACTGCAACCTCCGCCTCCGGGTTCAAGCGATTCTCCTGCCTCAGCCTTCTGAGTAGCTGGGACTAGCACGTGCCACCACACCCTGCTAATGTTTGTATTTTTAGTAAAGACAGGTTTCACCATGTTGGCCAGGATGTTCTCGATCTCCTGACCTCATGATCTGCTCGCCTCAGCCTCCTAAAGTGCTGGGATGCAGGCGTGAGCCATCACGCCCGGCGAAGACATTTTTAATAAAGTCAGCGATGTTTAACAATAAATTACACTTTGTTATATTCTCAGGGACCTACATGCACATGGGATTGGATTAGGGAAGCATCCTCATTCCGGGGCATGCAGGACCTCTGGATGAATGGGAAAGTGTGGGTCAGTGGTTAGGAATCTCCGTAAGTTGTTCTTCTTTTAAAGGAGTGAGGGGACCAAACCCCTGGCCTATTAGGCTCAGTGTCTTCCTTCTCCAAGTCTCTGTCTTCAGACCTAGAGGTCAGCTGACCCAAATACTGGCTCCACCAGCCATAGGAGCTAGTCACTGTCCCCTTATCAGAAACCATGACACCAAGAAGGCCACTGCACCCCACTCAGGGACACTCTAGGCTGTGCCCTGAGGACACACAGGACCCACCTACACTGTCCCAAAGTGGCCAGAAACCTGGGCTTTGTGCCAGGATGACAGCCATAACAGAGCACTAGGAAGTCCATGAAGCAGTGTGAAATTGTGTCCAGAGTTGGTTCCTTCCGTTGGGTTCTTGGTCTCACTGGCTTCAAGAATGAAGCCACGGACCTTCACAGCGAGTGTTACAGCTCTTAAAGGTGGCACGGACCCAAAGAGTGAGCAGCAGCAAGGTCTACTGTGAAGGGCAAAAAAACAAAGTTTCCACACTGTGGAAGAAGCCCCCAGTGGGTTGCCACGGCTGGCTAGGGTGGCCAGCTTTTATTCCCTCATTTGTCCCCCGCACATGTCCTGCTGATTGGTCCATTTTACAGAGCACTGATTGGTCCATTTTACAGTGTGCTGATTGGTCCATTTTGCAGAGTGCTTTCTGGTCCATTTTACAAACCTCTAGCTAGCTACAGAGCGTTGATTGGTGCATCTTACAATCTTAGCTACAGAGTGCTGACTGGTGCATTTTACAATCCTCTTGTAAGACAAAAAAGTTCTCCAAGTCCCCACTTAACCCAGAAGTCCAGCTGGCTTCACCTCTCAAAATCACCCTCCTCCTGGGCACCACTGTTATTTCAGTCTATAGCCACAAGAACTGACTCCCCTAATACTCATTCAAATCAAACTCTGCCCCTGTTTCCTCCACTTCCCCAGCAGTTCTCTTGAAGGAGTGAAAAGTACATCCCATATAGAAGGTCACATCATGTTGTTAGAGAACAAAGGAACAAACCAGAACTCCCAAGCAGCAGAAGCCACACACCGTTTTGAAGATTAACAGACAGGCTTCCCCGCCTGCTGCACACTTTCCTCCAGCACAAGGTCCTCATTCAGGCAACTGAGCACTCGCCACCATCTCTGCAGGATCAACATCTCAGAAGAAAGCAGAAGACAACCCAATCAATTCTCGGCCTTTGGGTTTCAAAGCCTCAGGGCACACCGCAGATGCCCAATGAGGAAAAGACTCACTTGTCACACCCCACACGACTTCCTTCAATGCTGCCAGACAGGACAGATTCTTGGTACTGAGGTGGAAGGGGAAGCCAGGAGGGAGGAGCTGGACGTTCCAGAGGAGGACGTTCCAGAGGAAGGCGCTCCATGCTCTTCCCCCAAGCCACGCCAGACACTCGGTCCCATCCGACAAGCTCACCAAAAGGCACAGGCACAGGAGGAATGCAAACAGGCCGGCACCACCACTGCCTTAGCTGTGAGTCACAGGCATCCCTAGAGACTCCTAGAGATAACAAGCAATTGAAGGCCCTGTAAAACTAGGTCAGGATTAAAGTCAGATAAAGCATTTTTATCTCCAAGTAGAACACGCAGCCAAAAGAAATCCATATTACAATTGTAAAAGGAAGAAAACGTATAAACCAAATTGCCTTTCAAAGACTTAGGGTACAGGGGTAGGGGGTGCTAGTTCGAGGTGACAAAGGTACCAGCATGCTGGCATGACACCTGCTTTCCCGCTAGCATCACATAACCATGCAAACATCATGGCAACTAACAAAGTCCCTCCCGCTCAGGGCTGTAAAGGAACATGGTGAGGCGTGATTCCAATTCAGAGTACCTCTTTATCTCCCTAATACAAAATCTTGTCTCAAAAAATGAGTCTGGGCCAGGCATGGTGGCTCACACATATAATTCCAGCACTTTGAGAGGCCAAGATGGAAGGAACACTTGAGGCCAGGAGTCCAAAGCCAGTCTGGGCAACATAGCAAGATCCCATCTCTACAAAAAGCTTAAAAATTAACCAGAGATGGTGGTACAAGCCTGTGGTCCCAGCTACTCAGGAGGCTGAGGTGAAAGGATCATCAGCCCAGGAGGTCCAGGCTGCAGTGAGCTATGATCACACCACTGTACTCTATCTAGGCCAACCCAAAGACACCCTGTCTCTTAAAAAAAAAAAAAAAAAAATTAGCCTGGTCTTTGGAATGTTTGCACCCTGAGGCTCAGTTAAAATGCTTATAATTGTATTTGCCTTCCTTCTTGGTATTGCCCTAAGACCAGGCTCATCAGAGAATAATCCATGGGGACTCAAGGATGGGGCTTGCCAGAAGCAGCATACAATCCAAGAACGTAACCACAAGAGGACAGCATGTAATGACTATTGGTGTCAGTAAGTCACTTACACAACCCCATAAATGTGTTCCAGAGGACTTGTGTACAATATTTCAAAACCAAAGGGAAAAAAAAGGTTTTGGTGAGGATATAGAACAACCAGGATTACAAACACTGCTCACAGTAGTATAAATTGGTACAACCACTTTCAAAAGCTGTTTGGCAATCTTTCCAAAACTCAACATACGTTTGGCAATCTCTCCCAAAACTCAACATACGTTTGGCAGTCTCTCCTAAAACTCAACATATGTACACCCTACGACTCAGCAATTTTACTCCTGTTCATAACAAAAGAAATGGACAAAAATGTTCCTAACAATGTTATGCAGAATAACTGAAAAACCTGAACACAACCCGAATGTCCCTAAACAGTAGAATGGATGAAGTGTGGGCTATTCATACAATAGGACACTTCACAGCAATCAAGAAAAGAACTGCAAAATGTCATGTGCTGAAGACACAGTGTACAGCAAAAGAAGCCAGACACGCAAGTGCACCTGATCAATGATTACATCTGCACAAACTTCAAGCACAGGCAAAAAAAAAAAAAAAAAAAAAAAAAAAATGCTATAGAGATGAAACAGTGGTTACCTATGGGTGGAGAGGGGCTAGCAGGGATACCAGGGAGCTGCTGGGGTGCAAAAATATTTTAGATCTTGATGGGGATGGTGGTTACACAGGATTATATGTGTGTAAATTTCAATGGGTTATACACATAAGATGTGTATGCTTGTTGTATGTAAGTTATAACTCAATACAAAAGTAAATGCCTTTAATCCCAGTTTTTTGGGAATCCGAGACAGCCAGATCACCTGAGGTTGGGAGTTCAAGACCAGCCTGACCAACATGGAGAAACCCCCGTCTCTACTAAAAATACAAAATTAGCCAGGCTAGGGAGGCTGAGGCAGGAGAATTGCTTGAACCCAGGAGGCAGAGGTTGTGGTGAGCTGAGATTGCGCCATTGGACTCCAGTCTGGGCAACAAGAGTGAAAGTCCGTCTCAAAAAAAAAAAAAAGGGTGAACTTTAAAAAAAGCAAATCATTCTGTAAACCCCTCAGAGGTAAAAAATAAAGCAAATCATACAGCATATTTACCACAGAGCCTGCAGTAAGCAGTGCCTAAGTCCTTAAACACTTATTTATGTAACAGTGAGTGAATCTAGAAAAGTGAACTTTTCTTTTGAAGTATGAACTGGAAAACAGACACAGGAATAATAAACACACAAGAAGAAGAAGAAGGAAACATATAAAAATCCAATGCAATAGTAGGGATACATGAAATAAACTTTAACAATCAGTATCTCCACTATACACAAACATTAGGCTGACTTTTGTGTTACACTATGCATTTAGTCTATTGTTTACAAGCACGTAAAACAGATTTACTTTATTTTCTGGCAGGAGCCTTCGCTTAATTGTGGTAGTTGGTAGCAGAGTGAGAACGAATTCTGTTAACTCCACTTCTGGGAAGTGTAATCTGATAATATAAAGTGTGCACACATAAAATCCTTCAGAATTTGTTGCAATTAAAATTTATATCCATACATTCCCATTAGTCCAAATTGACTAACAGCCATCTAAGCATGAAGTCAAGGGATCATAAGTCATTTTCCGACAGAGAATGCCGTATAAGCTGCAGCTCACTGACCACTGGCCACTCTCACCTAGGAAATGGTCTCCCTTGAGAGGCAGCACAGAGAATGGAAATGGTAAGGTCTCTGGAATGGACAACTGTGTGACCTTGGTTAAATACCTTATGCCCCTGAGCCTTTGTTTCCTTGTTTGCTGAACGGTGGGAAATAAGGCACATCTTTACAGGGCTTCTGTAAAGATAAAACAACAGTCACTGGACGCTAAGCCCCACGAGGGCAAAGTCTATATCATTTCATCACTGTGGGCCTGCCCAATCATACAGCAGGCAACCCCATTAATGTATGTTGTGATGGTTAATTTTAAGTGTCAACTTGGTTAGGCTATGATGCCCAAACACCAGACAAGAGGTTGCCGTGAAGATATTGTTTTAATGGAATTAACATATATGATCAATTGACTTTAAGCTAATGACCCTTCACAGTGTGGGTTGGCCTTGTCCAATCAGTGGAAGGCCTCAAGAGCAAAGACTGAAGTTTCCCAATTTAGAAGGGATTCTGCCCCAATATTGCAACAGAGAAACCCTGCCTGAGTTCCCAGTCTTCCTGGCCTGTAGATTGTGGACTGAAGATTACAACATCCACTCTACCTGAGTTTCTAAGCCTGCCAGCCTGCCCTACAAATCTCAGACTTGCCAGCCCTCACAATCATGTGAGCCAATGCCGATAAATAGGTAAGTTAACAGATAAATCAATCTATGTGTGTATGTGCATTGATTCTGCAGAGAACCTAGACTAATATATACATTGAATGAGTAAGCAGAAAGCACTCAGAATAGTAACAAATTTCCAGCAGACACAAAACACAATGTGAGAGCCTTACCTTTTTTCCTCTTTACTTGGCTAATTCCCTTCTGTGCAGAAACTATGCCCTTTATTTTGGATGTATATCCCATATTTTAATTATTTAAAATAGCTGCAGTTTATTTATTTTATATCATCTTCTACGAGTCAAGCACTGCACTAACAGGATTGTTTTATTTTAAGCCTTAGAACAGAACCCCCTGTGAAAGGAAGATCAGATTCCTGTTTCACAGAAGGGAGGACAAGCACAGTGTTAGTTCTCTATTGACACAATGCTACATAACAAATGCAATATCTCAGTGGCTTATAACTACATTTATTTTTCTCCCATATGAGTCTGCACATGGGTTGAAGCTCAGCTGGTCCAGGCTGCATTCACCTGCAGAGCTCCAGTTTGAGGTGGGTTCAGGTCTGTCCCCTGTTCTTCACCCCGTGAAGCCCTGGATAAAGGGACAACAACTCCAGGGCACATTTTTATTCAGCCTGAATCACCTGAGCCCAAGCCCAGGCACACAAGGAGAATCAATCCTCCTCTTACATCACATTCGCCAATATAGTTGTCCATCAGTACCGTGGCTTATTGGTTCCAGGACCCCCTCGGATACCAAAATCTACAGATGCTCAAGTCCCTGACATGAAATGGTATAGCATTTGCATGTAACCTACACACATCCTCCCATATATTTTAAATCATCTCTGCATTGCTTATAATACCTAATACAATGTAAACAGTCATTACTATGCTGTATTAGTCCATTTTCACACTGCTAGAAGAACTTCCAGAGACTGAGGAATTTATAAAGAAAAGAGGTTTAATTGAATCACAGTTCCACACAGCTAGAGAGGCCTCAGCAAACTTACAATCACGGTGGAAGGGGAAGCAGGCACATCTTACAGGGTGGCAGGCAAGAGAGCGAGCGAGAGAGGGAACAACTTGCCAAACATTTTTAAACCATCAGATCTCGTGATAACTCACTCACTAACACAAGAACAACACGGGCGAAACTGCCCCCTGATCCAATCACCTCCCACCAGGTTCCTCCCTCAATACTTAGGGAAGTTGAGATTTGGGTAGAGACACAAAGCTTAACCATATCATCTGTGTTGTGTTGTTGTGTTTTATTGGTATTATTTTTATCACTATATTGTTATTTTTGATTGTTTTTCCCCAAAATATTTTCAATTGGTGGTTGATTGAATCCAGGGATGCAGAACCCAAGGATACAGAGAGCCAGCTATAATTCATCAGCCAAAGCAAGTCATGCGGCCATGCCCAAAGTCAAGGAAGTGTGCTCCAATGAGCGTGAGGCCAAGGCCAGGGAACAGAATTCCATAACAGAGGGTGAAAAACGTGGCTCAATGATTCAATCTATGACAAGTAACCTGTCCAAAGTCATGGAATGATTAGTTAAAACCATGACCCAGGTCCACCTGACTCCAGGTCTGCCCACCTGACTATTCTAATTCTTCTAAAACATACAGCTATAAAAGGCCAGTTATTCTCAACTCCACTAGTAGGAGTTATTGCAGTTACCTGTACTTTTTTCAACTCATCCCAACCCCCCACAAATCCTATACGTAACAGCTCTAGGGTTACTGACAGGAATGTCCTCCCTCTGGTGTGCTGGGGACTAACACTAACCCCCATTAAGTGTAACCACCATTAAGTGTATCAGACCAAGAAAAAATGTTCCAGATTCTACTCTGCTATAGAAGATGGTCCAGGTGGGATTCTACCAGGGGAACAAGGAAAGTACTCAAAAATCACCAATTAAACTAAAAATCATGGATCTTATTAAAACCTCCTATCAGTGCCTGAAGAGCTAAACAAACCTTAGATATGTGAGATGTTCTTGCTGAAATGCCAACCATTTCCCTATGCACTGAGTTCTACACACTTTTACTCTACCTTCTATTCACACCAAAAGAGAGGGACCCACAAATTTAAATCTACCCAGTAAGGAAACCAAAGTGCTATGGAGGACCAATGCCTGGCTCCCATTCCCAGCCCAGTGGAACAGAGGAAGACAGGCAGGGTTCCACCCCAGCACACACAAGCCGACCCAGAGACAAGCACCCGGTGGTCCCACCATGCAGCTTCCAGGGTAGGTGCTCAGTTTACCTTTGGAAAAAATGGCAGGAGAGCTGCCTCGAGGCTGCCAATGATCAATTACGCCTGAACAATCACATTTTAGTGGCGAAAACATAACATCATTTTTCTGATAGAGATTATTTATTTATTTATTTATTTATTTATTTATTTATTTGAGACAGAGTCTCGCTCTGTCACCCAGGCTGCAGTAAAGTAGCACAATCTCAGCTCACTGCAAGCTCTGCCTCCCGGGTTCACGCCATTCTCCTGCCTCAGCCTCCCGAGTAGCTGGGACCGCAGGCGTCTGCCACCACACCCGGCTTTTTTTGTATTTTTAGTAGAGATGCAGTTTCACCATGTTAACCAGGATGGTCTCGATCTCCTGACCTTGTGATCTGCCTGCCTCAGCCTCCCAAAGTGCTGGGATTACAGGCGTGAGCCACCGCGCCCGGCTGAGAATCTTCTATTTAAAAGATAATTTCGATTACAAGCATACCTAATTTTACTATGTGAGGCTAAAGAGTTATTCTGAAGAAGGGAAAATGAGAGACTGTGGCCTACATTTTTTTCTTGAAAAAGTTACCACATAAAAAAGAGATGTCTCATGACTGAGCCAGACCTTTGGAATAAATCTTGGTGCCATCTGGGACTCTGCCCTCTCCTCCTCACCTGCACACGCCCATCTCCTCAGGCCCCCCTTTCCCTCCTTACAGCCTCAGCCCCACCTCCTCTATCCAGTCCTCCCCTCCACAGCTCACCAGAGTTTTCTTCTTAAAACACTTGCCAGATCCTGTAACTCTCATCCTCAAAAACGCTCACATACTACACAGTAGGGTCCCCTCCAGACACTCAGCTCTTGCTGAGAGCAGGGGCTGTGACTGCCTGGACCACCAAGGTAGATCAAGCAGGCAGCACACACCTGACACTTAGCAGGTGCTAAGACGTGTTTGCTGTTGGGTAAATAAACCTAGGTTTCCAGACTCATTCCCCACTAAATAAAGTCCTCCTTCATTTACCCTGGATTTTGCCAAAGTTCTCCATCATTCCCCGAATGCAGTGTAGACTCTCTCCTTCATACCTGTCAAGCTGGCTCTCTGCTTGAAAGAATGGTTCCAGCCACTTCCTACCCATCAAATTTCATATTTCGGGCCAAACTCAAATGTCAAGTTCTAGGCCTTCTCAGATTTTTCAACTGAAATATTTTTATGTTTTTATTGACACATAATAGATGTACATATTTTCAGGGTACATGTGGTAATTTAATACATATAATTTACAAAGATCAAATCAGTGTCATTGGGATCTCTACCACCTTAAATATTTGTTTTTTCTTTATGCTAGAAACATTCAAATTATTCTCTTCTAGCTATCTTGAAATATACAAGAGATTATAGTAAACTATAGTCACCCTACTGGCCTATCAAACACTAGGTCTTATTTCTTTCATCTAACTGTACATTTCTACCTATTAATGAACCTCTCCTTCAATCCACCCCTCCCCTACCCCTTCTCAGCTTCTGTTAACCACCAATCTTATCTACCTCCATGAGATCCACATACTTGGTTCTGACGTATGAGTGAGAACATGCGATATTTGTCTTTCTGTGCTTGGCTTATTTCACTTAGCAGAATGACTTCCAGTTCCAACCATGTTGCTACAAATAACAGGATATCATTTGTTTTTGTAACTGAATAATATTCCATTGTGTGTGTGTATGTATGTGTGCATGTGTACATGTGTGTTTCAGAGACACACACACACACACACACCTGTGGGGCACCAGGTGATATACATATATATCACATTTTCTTTATCCATTCATCCTTTAGTAGGCACTTAAGTTGATTCCATACTTTGGTTATTGTGAATGGTGCTGCAATAAACATGGGAATGCAGATATCTCTTTGATATACTCATTTCCTTTCTTTTGGATATATACCCAGGAGTGGAATTGCTGGATCATATGGTAGTTCTATTTTTAGTTTTTTGAGGAACCGCCACACTGCTTTCTATAGTAGCTGTACTAACGTACATTCCCACCAATAGCATATAAGGGTTCCCCTTTCTCCACAGCAGTCATTATTTTTCTTTTTCATAAAAGCCATTTTAACTGAAGTGAGACACCTCATTGGGGTTTTGATTTGCATTTCTCAGATGACTAGTAATGTTGAGCATTTTTTCATACATCTGCTGGCCATTTGTATGTCTTCTTTTGAGAAATGTCTATTTAGATTTTTTGCCCAGTTTTTAACTGGATTTTGTTATTTGCTATTAAGTTGTCTGAGTTCCTTATATATTCTGGTTATTAATCCTTTGTCAAGTGGGTAATTTGCAAATATTGTCTCCCATTCTGTGGGCTGTGTATTCACTATGTTGCTTGTTTCCCTTACTATGCAGTAGCTTTTTGGCTTGGTGTAATCCCATTTGTCTATTTTTGCCTTGGTTATCTCTGCTTTGGATGTCTTACACAAAAATTTTTTTTATCCATATCAATGTCTTGATATATTTACCCAACATTTTCATCTAGCAGTTGTACAGTTTCAGGTCTTAGATTTAAGTCTTTATTCCATTTTTATTTGATTTTTGCATATGGTGAGAAATAGGAATCCTAGTTTCATTCTTCTGCATATGGATGCCCAGTTTTCCCAGCACCATTTATTTCCCTATTGTATGCTCTTGGCACCTTTGTCAAAAATGAGTTGGCTGTAAAGGTGTGATTTTATTTCTGGGTTCTCTATCTGTTCCATTGGTCTCTGTGTCCGTTTTTATGCCAGTACCATGCTGATTTGGTTGCTGTAGCTTTGCAGTATATTTTCAAGTCAGGTAATGTGATGCCTCTGGCTTTTTCTTTTTGCTTAGGATTGCTTTGGCTACTGAGAGTCTTTTGTGGTTCCATATACATTTTTAATTGTATTTTCTATTTCTGTGAAGAATGTCACTGGTATTTTAATAGGGATTTCATTGAATCTGTAAATTATTGTGTATAACATCAACTGAAATGATTTTATCTCTATTTAGAACTGATTTCTTAGGATTATTGCTTATCTTTCTATCTCTTCCATTGTACAGAACTGAAAAGCAGGCATTTTGTTTGTAATTCATTTTCTAAAAAATTTTTTAAGAGACAAGGTCTCATTTTGTCACCCATGCTGGAGTGCAGTGGTGCAATAACAGCTCACTGCAGCCTCCAACTCCTGGACTCAAGACATCCTCTCATCTCAGCCTCCTGAGTAGCTGGGACTACAGGTGCATGCCACTATGCCTGGCTAATTTTTTCTTTTCTTTCTTTTTAGAGACAAGGTCCTGCTATGTTGCCCAGGGTGGTCTCAAACTCCTGACCTCATATGATCCTTCAACCTCAAATGATCCTTCCACCTCAAACCCCCAAAGCGCTGGAAATACAAGCTATTTTTGTATCTTTCTTGTGCTGAGCACAGCATTTTGCAAACAGCAATGAATAAAAGCTGTTTATTGAATCAAATTTCATAGGCTGCTGCAAAATTCATAAATTTTGTTTCTATTTACATCAACCAAAAAATAATTTTAGGCTATACACACTGTACATATAGGTAGAAGAAAATCTGATTACTATAAATGCTATAGCACCTGGTTATATTCCACAAGCGTAACAAAATCTTGATGCTGTGCTACCCTTCTGCACCTGACTCCCTAGGGAAGCAAGAATCAAACAAACTAACAAAGATTAGAATCCCATTTACGCCCACACTGACCAAGAAAAATCCAAGAACAAACACACATCAAAATAAAAAGGTTTTAATGGTCTTCAAAATTCATATTTTTAAACTATTATTATTTCAGCAACTAAACAACTTCACTGACATAAGTCCCTTGCATGAAATTACATTTTACATAGCAAATTGTATTATATAATTTTAAATATATTTTTATAAAAATGATTTGTGGGGATTTGTGGGAAATTTTTTCTAATAATGAAAAGATGATTGACAAACTACTCTCAACAAAGAGATGAGGCCGGGCGCGGTGGCTCAAGCCTGTAATCCCAGCACTTTGGGAGGCCGAGGCAGGCGGATCACAAGGTCAGGAGATCGAGACCACAGTGAAACCCCGTCTCTACTAAAAATACAAAAAATTAGCCGGGCATGGTGGCGGGCGCCTGTAGTCCCAGCTACTCAGGAGGCTGAGGCAGGAGAATGGCGGGAACCCGGGAGGCGGAGCTTGCAGTGAGCTGAGATCGCGCCACTGCACTCCAGCCTGGGCAACAGCGTGAGACTCCGTCTCAAAAATAAATAAATAAATAAATAAATAAATAAATAAATAAATAAATAAATAAAGAGATGAATTCAGAATGCACAATCAACTACCAAAATTAAGCCTGTACATTTATTTTTAATAAATAAGTTTGAAAAAGCAATCAGAGTTAGACAATAAAATGGCTGGCCTCTTGCTCCTGCAGTACCTATGACTGAGTTTATGTGATTAAAACGTGACGGGGAATTTACTTAATTAAAATTAAGTACAAGTTGTCTTATTTGATTAGCTCTCTCCTTCACACTCGGGTCCTGGAACTAAATGCCCTGGTGCAGGCTCTTAGACACAGCTGTCATTTTAATGGGAATATACTTCAGTAAATTCAGCAAATTTCTGTCCACCACCAATTGTTAATCCATGTCAATCTGATTTAACAACAGAAAAGCTATTATGAATTTGTCAGCACTTTAATTTCCCTAAAGGATTTTAATTGATTTTTTATTGCTCATTTGGTATTAACATCATCTTCTCTGAATAACAAAGTACAACAAAATTAACCAACACAAATGCACACTATTTTTAAGTCCATACCTTTTGGAAACAGATTAGCTGGGGATTTGTGTCTTCTATAACTTGTCTCCAATTTGACTGCCACGAAGAACGTAATAATGAGAAGCTGAGGAAAATTCCCACCCTTGGGATTAAATAAGGAAGAGGGGGTGATCAGAAGTGGCAGAAGCAAAGCACTGTTCACTCAAACAGGGTAACGATGCCTCACGCTAAATATGAGCATACGGCATTTTTATTACTGGGACAGGGTATTCAAGACCCTGGTGATAGATACCAATGCCAAGGTAGTTCTATTTTTAAGTGTGCATTCTAATTCCCATAGTCATATCTACTTTCTTTTGGTTTCATAATAACAGTAACCATCCACCACAAGAAAAGCTAACAGCTATTACATGTTTGCCATAAGCAACATATTGTTCTAAATGCTTTGCATATATTGTTCCACTGAGTACTCACGATACCTCATACAGTAGGACTGTATTTCCCCAGTAAGCATATAAGGAATTTGAGACACCAGAGGTAAGTTAACTTGCCCAAGGCCCAAAGGTTGTAAATGGTACGGCCAGGATACAAGCACACGTAGTGCACTCAAACCCGGGTCCGTGACCACGAGGTAGAGTTTCTCTCGCCAATGTGACCACCCCCAGAGAGAAGTGTGAGCCCCAGTGAGTCAATCAAATGGCACTTAAGATTTTCAAAAGACAGTACTAGAAATTTAGTAAATGTTTAAAGAGCTTAAAAGTAGCTAATGATTAGCATTTCTTCATAAAGGACAATCAAGTATTAGTTTAAAAAACTTAAATTGATTACATGTTCCCACATCTATCAGCATCAAATTCATTTTCATGTACTCAATGAAAATATGAGCCCTACATAAAACAGAAAAAAACATGGGAACTTAACCAGGAATTCATTAATTCTTCAATCATTAAATGAAGAGAACCAGAATCAATATTTCAAGTTCCTTCTTTAAGTAAACTTCAATTCCACTGACTCCTGCAAAGTAGAAGCGATCAACAGCTTCTTGTGTCAGATAATTAAGTACAACATTCCGATTCTAGGTAAAACGCAAAACTGAAACGACCCAACACTGCCTTGCTTAACCCAAACCATTCTACGGCCTAAAGGCAAACAAGGCCTCTCTCATCTCACTGTCCTCTTCGCATTAGAGAAAGGATCTAAGACAGGGAGCAGGAATTAAATTATTTCTTTGCCATTTAGTATATAATGAAATCAGTCTTACCAATGGAACACATCTTGCCTGACAAGACGAATTTGGTTCTGGTTTATCTTTCCAAGCAGAAGGCAATGTGTGTACCCTTTTTCAAAGGAAAAACAGCCATCCAATAGAGATCTCATCTGCTTCTCTACGAAAACTCACTCATCTTCAAGTGATTTCCACACTTTTTCTATTCCTTTTCAGTGCCTAAAGTACAGGAATTACCTCTAGACAATCCAAAGATAGTTCCTTGACTGAGGGTCCTGGGCGCTGCTTCAAGGGAATGAAACTGGGAGGCCAGATGGCCAGAGCCCTCCCCATCAGCCAGGACAAGCACTGACCGCAGACACACAGCCGGAGAGGAAAGGGCAGTGCCAGCCCGGTGTATCACACACAGAGGGGCAGCAGCAGCTCCCTGTCTTTATTCCCTGTGCACATGGAATTAAACTTTTGTTTTATATTAATTGGAATAACATGACTCCACACCAGCAAAATTAATTCAGCCTACTGGGACTTTGACCTTGGCCAGACACAGCAGAGCACTGTACATCCGTACTCAAGAGCACGAGGATATTGCTTGATGGCAGGATCACTCTCAAAGCTTTACAAGACAAGGGAAATGAAAACAAATTCAGAAAGGTAATGAAAGCTAAGCAACAAATACATAATTCTGAATAAAATGGCAGAGACCCACTTTTCCCTGCTCCTCCATGCTAAGTCCAACTATAAACCCTGGAGATAACACAAAAGTCAGCCAAACCAGGATTCTGAAAGGTGTAAAGAGAATGGTGGAATGGTCAGGGATCTAGCTAGGAGTGTATGAGCAGCATGGTGCCTTAGGACCCCCCTCCCAAAAGCAGAAAGTAACCCAGGCCTGGCATTTCCTGACGCTCGACCAAGCAAGAGAAGGTGGCTCATTCCTCCCCTGAATCAAACTGGAATCCTACTGACAATATATATGAGCCACATAAGAGGGACTGATGGGGATTCCTGCAGACAGTAAGTGGCTAGGGGAAGCACTCTGCTCCCAGCTGGGAAAAAGTATTAACCTCCACTGAGAATCACACTGGGGAGGGTGGAGAAGGGCAGCTCTAACAAGGGGAATTCTACCACAGAAAGTATCCAGGGTTTGACCCTAAGGACCTAGACACACCAGAGAAACCTGCAGCACAGGCAAGAGGATATTCCCACAATAAGTAACCAGTCTGGAAGGTGTTCTAGGACCCCATAGGCAAGGTGAGCTCATCACAAGTGACCTAGCTTGGGAAGTTGCTGTGTTCCTAGGTGCCAAAGACACCCCATCCCATCAAGAAGCACTGGACAAGCACCATTAAGGCAGATCTCAACACAACAAGCAGCTGGACACAGAAAGCCTCACTGACTCTTCTACGGTCAGGAGACAGTCTTCCCCATCTAGAGGGGCAAGGTGTCCTGGCCTGTGTGAAGCTACTTCCACCCCCTCGCCAGCACCAGCAGGGACCAGTGGGAGCACCAATGGCATGAGATACAGCAAACAGTCTTAAAGATTAAATTATCTTTGGAACCACAACCCACAAATGTAGGCCAGGACCTGCATACTAAAATAGGGTGACTGCCTTCTAAAATGGAAGATCTAAACAGCACTTAGAAGTTCCCAACAGAATAGCCAAAATGTCCAGAACACAATCAGAACTCACTCATCATATCAAGAAACAGGAAAATCACATCTTGAATGAGAAAAGACAACTGACAGCAACACTGAGATGAATCAGATGTTAGAATTCTCTGACAAGGATTTTAAAGCAGCCATGATAAAAATGCTTCAACAAATAATTAAAAATTCTAATAAAACAAAGAAAAAGGAAAAACACAACAGCAGAATTTGTTTTAATCCAGGGCTCGATAATGAGGCAGAAATGACAAAGGAGAGAATCCATAAACTTTCGAACACAGCAATAAAATTTACCCAATTTTAACAAGAGAGAAAAGATACACCGGAAAAAAATGAACAGAGCACCTGTGCGACAATGGAAAAAGGTCCAACATTTTTATCTCTGGAGTTTCAGAAGGAAAGGAAAAGGAAAGTGGGCTAAAAGAGTATTTTAAGAAATGTTGGTGGGACACAGCAAGATGGTCAAATAGAAGCCTACACAATTTGTTACCCTCACAGAAACACCGTATTTTAACTAACTACACACAAAAAGCACTGTCACAACAACCAAAAACCAACACTCACAGTACCTGGTTTTAACTTCATATCACTGAAAGAGGCACTGAAAGGGGGTAGGAAAGATCATCTTGAAGTGCCAACGCCACCCCTCCCCCATCTCTTGTCAGTGGCCACCTGGTATGAAGAATCTATGCACCTGGGACAGGGAGAGTGCAATGACTGGGGGACATTAAACTGAACTCAATGCTTCCCTGTCACAGCAGAAAGCATTAACAGGATGGCACCCAGCGGACACCCACCCAGGGAAGGAGCATTTGGATCAGGCCTAGCCAGATGAGAATCACCCATCCCAGCAGATGGAGCCAGAGTTCCAGCAAGCCTCGCCAGTGCAGGCTAAAGTGGGACCCTAAGTAAACTTAAAGAGAAATCTAGGTGACAAGGACTGCAATCCCTAGGCAAGTCCCGGTGCTGAGCTGGGTTCAGAGCCAGTGGACTCGGCAGGGGCACACGATGTATTAGTCTGTTCTTATACTGCTATAAAGAAATACCTGAGACTGGGTAACTTATAAAGAAAAAAAGGCTTAATTGACTCATGGTTCCACAGGCTGTACAGCAGTCATGGGTAGGGAGGCCTCAGGAAACTTACAATCATGGTGGAAGGGTTCAGGGAAGCAAGCACATCTTCACATGGCAGCAGCAGAGAGAGCAAAGGGGATGTGCTACACACTTTTAAACAACAAGATCTCATGAGAACTCACTCACTATCACGAAAACAGTAAGGGGGAAATCTGCTCCCATGATCCAATCCCCTCCTACCAGGTCCCTACCCAACACATGGAAATTACGATCTGACGTGAGACATGGGTGGGGACACAAAGCTAAACCATATCACATGACCTACCGAGACACAAACCAGCCAGGACAACTAATGAAGTGCTTGTGCCACCTGTCCCCCATCCCCTGGCAGTGGCTGCATGGTGTGGAGAAATCTGTGCACTTGGGAGAGGGAGAGTACAGCGATCATGGGACTTTACTTTGATCTCAGTGCTGTCCTGTTATATTGGACAGCAAAGCCATGCTGGGCTCAGCTAGCACCCACACACAAAGGGAGCATTTGGACCAGACTTAGCCAGAGGGGAATCACCCATCCCAGCAGGTGGAACTTGAGTTTCTCAACAAGCCTCACTAGCACAGGCTAAAATGCTCTAAGGTCCAAGGTAAACTTGAAAGGTAGTCTAGGACACAAGGACTGCAATTCATAGGCAACGCCTAGTGCTGGGCTGGGCTTAGAGACAGTGGACTAGGGTGGCACATAACCTAAGAGACACTAGACAGAGTGGCTAAGGGAGTGCTTGCACCACCCCTCCCTCAACCCCAGGCAGTGCAGCTCAAAGCAATAGAAGAGGTCCCTTCCTTCTGTTTGAAAAAAGGACAGTGAAGAGCAAAGAGGACTTTGCCTTACATCCTGGATACCAGCTCAGCCACACTAGGATAGGGCACAAGGCAATCATGAGGCTGTAGCTCATAGGAGACATTTCTAGAGACAGAATAGGCCAAAGGGGAAACCACTGCCTGAAGGCAAGGACCCAGTCTTGGCAGGTTCATCACTTGCTTATTAAAGAACCCTTGGGAATAGGCCATGGGCCTTGGGCTCTGAGATGTGCTGGCTTCAGGTATAACTAAGCAAATTCTCAGCTGTGGGGGCTATGGTGAAAGACTCCTTCTGAAAAAAAAACAAGGGGAAATGTAAAGGGCACTCTGTCTTGCACCTCAGGCACCAGCTCAGCCACAGTGGGGTAGGGAATGAAGCAGGCCCTTGGGGTCCCTGAGTCCAGGCCTAGGCCCTTGGTCAGCATTTCTGAACCTGCCTTGGGCCAGAGGGGAGCCCGCTGCCCTGAAGGGTGAGTCCCAAGCCTGGCAGCATTCACCACAAGCTGACTGGAGAGTCCTTGGGCCTTAAGAGAACACCGGTGGTGGCCTGGCAGAAACTCCCTTGTGGTGGTGGTGGTGGTGGCCACAAGAAGAGGCTCCTCTGCCTATGGAAAGGGAAGGGAAGAGCGGGAAGGACTTTGTCTTGTGGTTTGAGTGCTAGTTTAGCTGCAGTAAAATAGAACTAAATATCTAGGATTTTTTACTCTAATCCCTGGCTCCCAGACAGCATCTCTAGACTCACTCAAGGCATTAGGAAACTCACTACCCTGAAGAAAGGGACACGAACTCAGCTGGGTTTATCATCTGCTGATCACAGAGCCATGGGGCCTTGAATGAACATAGGTGGTAGCCAGGTAGTGTTACAGTGGGCCTTGGGAAAGACCCAGTGCTGTGCCAGCTTCGGATCTATATTAACACAATTCCAGTTGTGGTAGCCAAAGGGGCACAGTGTCCCCTCACCCCTAGTTCCAGGTGACTCACCACAGAGACTCTGATTGTGTGGGAGAAAGTAAGGGAAAAGAACAAGACTCTGCCTGGTAATCCAGAGAATTCTTCCGATCTTATCCAAGACCACCAAGGCAGCACCTCTATGAGTCTGCAAGAAGCACAGTGTTATTGGGTTTGAGGCCCAAGTCCTTTTGAATACCTAGAAAGCTTTCCCAAGAAAAACTGGCAAAAACAAGCCCAGACTGTGAGAACTACAATAAATGCCTAACTCTTCAGTGCCCAGACATGTTAACTCAATAAATGCCTAACTCATCAATGTTATTGATGAACATCTATAAGCATCAAGACCATCCAAGGAAACATGACCTCACCAAACAAACTGAATAAGGCACCAGGGACCAATCCTGGAGAAACAGAGATATGTGACCTTTCAGACAGATAATTCAAATTAGTTGTGCTGAGGAAACTCAAAGAAATCAAGGCAATACAGAGAAGAATTCTATCAGATAAATTTGACCAAGAGATTGAAATTATTAAAAAGAACCAAGCTGAAATTCTAGAGCTGAAAATGCAACTGACATATTGAAGAGTACATCAGAGTCTATTAAGACCAGAATTGATCATACAGAAGAAAGAGTTAGTGAGCTTGAGGACAGGCTATTTGAAAATACAGTCAGAGGAAATGAAAAAATAAAAAACAGTGAAGCATGCCTACAAGATCTAGAAAATAGCCTTAAAAAGGCAAATCTAAGAGTGTTTTGGCCTTAAAGAGGAAGTAGAGACAGAGATAGAGGTAGAAAGTTTATTCAAAGGGATAATATAACAGAAATTCCCAAACCTAGAGAAATATATCAATATTCAAGTACAAGAAGGTTATAGAACACCAAGCAGATTTAATCCAAAGAGGACTACCTCAAGGCATTTAATAATCAAATTACCAAAGGTAAAAAATAAAGAAAAAAATCCTAAAAGCAGCAGGAAAAATAAATAATATACAATGGCGTTCCAAAATGTCTACCAGCAGACTTTTCAGTGGAAACCCTGCAGGCCAGGAGAGAGTGGCATAACAAATGTAAAGTACTGAAGGAAAAAATCTGGCAAAAAATATCCATCAAAAAAGCAGAAGAAATAAAGACCTTCCCAGACAAACAAAAGCTATGCAATTTCAGCAATACTGCACTTGTCCTATAAGAAATGTTAAGGGGGTTATTCAATCTGAAAGAAAAAGACATTACTGAGCAATAATGAACCATCTGAAGGTATGAAATTCACTGGTAATAGCACACAGAAAAACATACAATATTTTAACACCCTAAGTGTGCTTTGTAAACAACTCTTACCTTAAGTAGAAATACTAAATAATGGACCAATCAAAAATAATAACTACAAAAACTTTTCAAGACACAGAATAAGACATAAAGGGAAACAACAGAAAGTTTAAAAAGTGGGAGGGATTCAGTTAAAACATAAAGTTTTTTTTATTAGTTTTCTTTTTGCTTGTTTATTTGTTTATGCAGTCAGTGTTGTCATCAGTTTAAAATGATAGGCTATATTATTTGCAAGCCTTATGGTAGCTTCAAACCAGAAAACAAGTAACAAATACACACAAATTAAAAAGCAAGAAATTAAATCATACTACCAGAGAACATCACCTTCACTGAAAGACAGGAAGGAAGGAAAGAAGGAAGACCACAAAACAAAAACCAAATACCAAAATAGCAAGAGTAAGCTCTTACTTTACAAATAATAACATTAAATGCCAATAAATGAAACCCTCCAATTAAAAGACAGAGTGGCTGAGTGGATGTAAAAAAACAAATAAGACCCAATGATCTGTTGCCCACACACACAAAAAAATCACACTTCACCTATGAAGATGCACACAGAGTGAAAATAAAATGATGGAAAAAGATATTCCATGTCCACGGAAACCAAAAAAGAACAGGAGTCACTATACCAGATAAAAGAGATGGCAAGACAGAAATTGTAAGAAGAGACAAAGGTCATTATGTAATGGTAAGATGGTCAATTCAGCAAAAGTACATAACATTTACAAATATCCCAATGATAGAGCACCCAGATATATAAAGCTAATATTATTGGAGCTAAAGATTGAGACAGACCTCAATACAATAATAGTTGGGGACTTCAACACCCCATTTTCAGTACTGGAAAGATCTTCCAAACAGAAAATCAACAAGGAAACATCAGACTTAATCTGCACTGTAGATCAAATGAAGCTAACAGATATGTACAAAACATTTAATCCAAAGGCTTCAGAATACACATTCTTTTCCTAAACATATGGCTCATTCTCAAGAATAGACCACATGTTATGTCACAAAACAAGTCTTAAAACATTCGAAAAAACTGATAATTTCAAGCATCTTCTCTGACACAATGGAATAGAACTTTAAATCAATAACAGAGGAAATTTGGAAAGTATAAAAATACATGCAAATTATACAACATGCTCCTGAATTACCAGTGAAGAAATTAAGAAGGAAACTTAAAATTTTCTTGACACAAATGATAATAGAAACACAACATACCAAAACCTATGGGATACAGCAAAAGCAGGACTAAAAGAGAAGTTTACAGCTTTAAGTAACTACCTCAAAAAAGAAGAAAAACATCAAACAAACAACCTAACAATGCAGCTTAAAGAACGAGAAAAGCAAGGGCAAACCAAACCCAAAATTACTAGACTAAAATAAAGAACAAAGATTAAAGCAGAAATAAATGAATTTGAAATGGAGAACACAATACAAAAGACAAAAGAAATAAAATCTTGGTTTTTTGAAAGAATAAATAAAATTGACAAACTTTTAGCCAGACTAATGAAGAAAAACAGAGAGAATACCCAAACAAATAAAATCAGAAATGAAAAAAAAAGACATTACAACTGATACCACAGAAATTCAAAGAATCACTAGCGTCTACCATGATATAAATTCCTAGACATACACAATCAACCAAGATTTAACCATGAAGAAATCCAAACCCCAAGCAGATCAATAACAAATAATGAGACAGAAACTGTAATAAAATCCCCCAGTAAAGAAAAGTTCAGGACCCAGTGGCTTCACTGCTGACTTCTATCAAACATTTAAAGAAGAACTAAAGCCAATCCTACTCAAACTATTCCAAAACACAGCGGATAAGGGGACACTTCCAAATTCATTCTACAAGGACAGTATTACCCTCATACCAAAACCAAACAAGGATACATCAAAAAAAGAAAACCACAGGCCAATATCTCTGATGAAAATTGATGTAAAAATACTCAGCAAAATACTAGCAAACCAAATTCAACAATACATTAAAAAGATCATCATCATGACCATGTCGGATTAATCCCTGGGATGCAAGGATGGTTCGACTTATGCAAATCAATCAATGTGATACATCATTCCAACAGAATGAAGGACAAAAATCATATAATCATTTCAACTGATACTGAAAATATATTTGATTAAATCCAACATCTCTTCATGATAAAAACCCTCAAAAGACTGAGGATAAAAGGAGCATACCTCAATATAATAAAGGCTGTATGTCATACACCCACAGCTAGTATCATACCGAAAGGGTAAAAACTGAAAGCCTTTCTCTAAGATCTGGAACACAACATGGATACCCACTTTCACTACTGTGACTCAAGATAGTACTGGAAGTCCTAGCTAGAGCAAATCAGACATGAAAAAGAAATAAAGAACATGCAAATTAGAAAGAAAGAAGTCAAATTATTTTTGTTTGTAGATGACATATTTATATTTGAAAAAACCTAAAGACTACACAAAAATGTGATTAGAACACATAAACAAATTCAGTAAAGTTGCAGAATACAAAATCAACCTATAAAAGTCAGTAGTTGAACAATCTGAAAAAGAAATTTTAAAAGCAATCTGATTTACAATAGCCAAAAATAAAATTAAATATCTAAAAATTCACCAAACAAGTAAATGATCTCTACAATAAAAACTATAAAACACTGATGAAAGAAATTAAAAAGGACATGAAAAAATGGAAAGATATTCCATGTTCATGGATTAGAAGAATCAATGTTGTTAAAATGTCCATACAACCCAAAGCAATCTACAGATTCAATGCAATCCCTATCAAAATACCAATGACATTTTTCACAGAAATGGAAAAAACAACCCTAAAATGTACATGGAATCACAGAAGACCCAGAATAGCCAAAGTTATCCTGAGCAAAAAGAATGAATCTAAAAGAGTTACTTTGCCTGACCTAAAATTATACTACAGAGCTATCATAACAAAAACAGTATGGTACTGGCACAAAAACAGACACATAGACCAATGGAACAGAATAGAGAACCCAGAAACAACCCAAACACCTACAGCAAACTCATTTTCACAAAGGTGTCAGGAACATATAATGGAGAAAAAACAGTTGTTTTTCAATAAATGGTGCTAGGAAAACTGGATATCCATATGCAGGAGAATGAAACTAAATCCCTATCTCCTGTCATATACAAAAAATCACATGAAAATGGATTAAAGACTTAAAAATCTAAGACCTCAAACTATAATGCCACTACAAGAAAACATTTGAGAAACACTCGAGGACATTGGCCTGGGCAAAATTTCTTGAGTAATAACCCACAAAGACAGGCATCCAAAGCAAAATGGACAAATGAGATCATATCAAGTTAAAAAGCTTCTGTACAGCAAACAAAACACAATGAAATGAAGAGACAACCCACAAAATCAGAGAAAAATATGTGTAAACCACCCATCTGTCAAGGAATCAATAATCAGAATATATAAGGAGCTCAAACAACTCTATAGGAAAAAATCTAATAATCTGATTTAAAAATGGGCAAAAGACCTGAATCAACATTTTTCAAAAGAAGACATACAAACAACAAACAGGCTTGTGAAAAGGTGCTCAACATCATTGATCATCAGAGAAATGCAAATCAAAATTACAATGAGATATTACCTCACCTCAGGTAAAATGGCTTTTATCCAAAAGACAGGCAATATGAAATCCTGGTGAGGATGTGTAACAAAGAAAACCCTCATACGTTGTTGGTTGAAATGTAAATGAGTACAACCACTATGGAGAAGAGTTTGGAGTTTCCTCAAAGAGGCTAAAAATAGAGCTACCATACAATCCACCAATTCCACTGCTTAGTATATACACAAAAGAACGGAAATCAGTATATTGAAGAGATACCTGCATTCCCATGTTTCTTGCAGTACTGCTCAAAATAGCCAAGATTGCAAGTAACCTAAGTGTCCATCAACAGATGAATAAATACAGAAAATATGGTACATATACAATATCAAGTACTGTTCCGCCATTAAAAAAAGAATGAGATCCTCAATTCACACATAACAATATTAACCTTAAATGCAAATGGACTAAATGCCCCATTTAAAGGACAAAGAATGGCAAGCTGGATAGAGTCAAGCCCCATTGGTATGCTGTCTTCAAGAGACCCATCTCATATGAAAAGACACACACAGGCTCAAAATAAAGGGATAGAGTAAATTTACCTAGCAAATGGAAAGCAAAAAAAAAAAAAAAAAAAAAAAAAAAGCAGGGGTCACAATACTAGTTTCTGACAAAGTAGGCTTTAAACAAAGATTTAAAAAAAAAAAAAAAAAAAAAAAGACCAAGAAGGGGATTACATATTGATAAAGGGTTCAATTCAACAAGAAGAACTAACTATCCAAAATATGCTTGCACCTAATACAGGAGCACCCAGATTCATAAAGCAAGTTCTTAAAGACCTGCCAAGAGACTTAGACTCCCAAGCAATAATAGTGGGAGACTTTAACACCCAACTGAAAATATAAGACAGATCATCAAGACAGAAAATTAACAAAGATATTCAGGACCTGAACTCAGCTCTGGCCCTGATAAATATCTACAGAACTCTCCACCCAAAAACAACAGAATATGTATCTTTCTCATTGCCACATTTGCTCTAAAATTGATCACATAATAGGAAGTAAAACACTCCTCAGAAAATGGAAAAGAACTGAAATCATAACAGTTTCTCAGACCACAGCACAAACTAGAACTCAAGATTAAGAAACTCACTCAAAATCACAAAACTACATGGAAATTAACCTGCCTCTGAATGACTCCTGGATAAATAATGAAATTAAGGCAGAAATCAGGAAGTTCTTCAAAGTAATGAGAACAAAGAGACAACGTACCAGAATCTCTGAGACGTAGCTAAAGCAATGTTAAGAGGGAAATTTATAGCACTGAATGACCACATCAAAAAGCTGAAACATCTCAAATTAAAAACCTAACATCACAACTAAAATAACTAGAGAACCACATAGCTAGGAGAAGACAAGAAATAACCAAGATCAGAGTGGAACTGAAGGAGATACAGACACACACACAAAAAATCCTTAAAAAAAAAAAAAAAAAAAAAACAAATCCAGGAGCTGGTTATTTGAAAAAATTAATAAAATAGACAGACTGCTAGCTAGACTAATAAAGAAGAAAACAGAGAAGAATCAAATAGATACAATCAGAAATGATAAGGGGGATATCACCACTGACCCCACAGAAATACAACCATCAGAGAATACTATAAACACCTCTATGCACATATACTACAAAATCCAGAAGAAATGGATAAATTTCTACACACATACACCCTCCCAAGACTGAACCAAGAAGAAACTGAATCCCTGAATAGACCAACAATGAGTTCTGAAGTTGAGGCAGTAATAAATAGCCTACCAACCAAAAAAAAAAAAAAAAAAAAGCCCAGGACCAGATTGCTTTACAGCTGAATTCTACCAGAGGCACAAAGAAGAGCTGGTACCATTTCTACTGACACCATTCCGAACAATTGAAAAGGAGGGACTCCTCCCTAACTCATTCTATGAGGCCAGCATCATCCTGATACCAAACTAGATATCAGAGATACAACAGAAAAAGAAAACTTCAGGCCAATATCCCTGACGAATATCAATGCAAAAATCCTCAAGCCAAATCCAGCAGCACATCAAAAAACTTATTCACCACAACTAAGTTAGCTTCATCCCCAAGATGCAAGATTGGTTCAACATATCCAAATCAATAAATGTAATTAATCACATAAACAGAACTAAAGACAAAAACCATGATTATCTCAATAGATACAGAAAAGGCCTTCAATAAAATTCAACATTCTCTCATGTTAAAAACTGTCAATAAACTAGGTATTGAAGGAACATACCTCAAAGTAGTAAGAGCCATATATGACAAACCCACAGCCAACATCATCTTAAATGGGCAAAACCTGGAAACATTCCCCCTTGAAAACTGGCACAAGACAAGGATGCCTTCTCTCACCACTGCTATTCAACATAATATTGGAAGTTCTGGCCAGGGCAATCAGGCAAGATAAAGAAATAAAGGTATTTTAATAGGAAGAGAGGAAGTCAAATTATCTTTTGTTTGCAGATGACATCATATTATATCTAGAAAACCCCACTGTCTCAGCCCAAAAGCTTCTTAAGCTGATAAGCAACTTCAGCAAAGTCTCAGGTTACAAAAATCAATGTGCACATATCACCAGCATTCTAATACACCAACAACAGGCAAGCAGAGAACCAAATCATGAATGAAATCCTATTCACAATTGCTACACAAAGGATAAAAATACCTAGGAATACAGCTAACAAGGGAAGTAAAGGACCGCTTTAAGGAGAACAACAACCCACTGCTCAAGGAAATCAGAGAGGACACAAACAAATGGAAAAACATTCCATGCTCATGGATAGGAAGAATCAACATCCTGAAAATGGCCATACTGCCCAAAGTAATTTAAAGATTCAATGCGATTCCCATTAAACTACCACTGACATTCTTCACAGAATTAGAAAAAAAAAAAAACCTCTTTTAAAACTCATATGGAACCAAAAAAGAGCCCTTATAGTCAAGAAAATCCTAAGCAAAAAGAACAAAGCTGGAGGCATCACGCTACAAGACTTCAAACTATACTACAAGACTACAGTGACCAAAACAGCATGATAATGGTACAAGAATAGACATATAGATCAATGGAACAGAACGGAGAACTCAGAAATAAGAGTAACACCTACAGCCATCTGATCTTTGACAACCCTGGCAAAAACAAGTAAAGGGGAAAGGATTCCCTGTTTAATAAATAGTGCTGGGAGAACTAGCTAGCCATATGCAAAAAATTGAAACTGGAACCCTTCCTTACACCATATACAAAAATTAACTCAAGATGGATTAAAGATTGAAATGCAAAACCCAAAACTATATTTTTAAAAAAAGAGAAGAAAAAAAAAGCCTGGAAGAAAATCTAGGCAATACCATTCAGGACATAGGTATGGGCAAAGATTTCATGACGAAAACTCCAAAGTCTATTGCAACAAAAGCAAAACTTGAAAAATGGAATCTAATTAAACTAAAGGGCTTCTGCAGAGCAAAAGAAACTATCATCAGAGTGAAGAGACAACCTACAGAATGCAAGACAATTTTTGCAATGTATCTATCTGGCAAAGGTGTACTAGCCAGAGTCTACAAAAAACGTTAACAAACTTACAAAAAAAAAATTAAAAAATGGGCAAAGAATATGAACAGATGTTTCTCAAAAGAAGACATTCATGTGGCCAACAAACATATGAAAAAAGTTCAACATCACTGGTCATCGAGAAATGCAAATCAAAACCACAATGAGATACCATCCCACACCAGTCAGAATGACAATTATTAAAAAGTCAAGAAACAATAGATACTGGTTAGGTTGTGGAGAAAAAGGAAAGCTTTTACTCTGTTGATGGGAGTGTAGATTAGTTCAACCATTGTGGAAGACAGTGTGGCAATTCCTCAAAAATCCAGAGGCAGAAATACCATTTTACCCAGCAATCCCATTACTGGGTATATACCTAAAGGAAAATAAATTATTCTATTGTAAAAATGTGGCCAGACACAGTGGCTCACACTTCTAATCCCAGCACTTTGGGAGGCTGAGGCGGGTGGATCACAAGGTCAGGAGATCGAGACCATCCTGGCCAACAGGGAAAATAAATTATTCTATTGTAAAAATGTGGCCAGACACAGTGGCTCACACTTCTAATCCCAGCACTTTGGGAGGCTGAGGCGGGTAGATCACAAGGTCAGGAGATCGAGACCATCCTGGCCAACATGGAACCTTGTCTCTACTAAAATACAAAAAATTAGCTGGGCGTGGTGGTACACGCCTGCAGTCCCAGCTACTCGGGAGGCTGAGGCAGGGGAATTGCTTGAACCCAGGAGGCGGAGGTTGCAGTGAGCCAAGATCGTGCCATTGCACTCCAGCCTGCTGACAGCCCAGGACTCCATCAAAAAAAAAAAAGAAGAAAGGCCTGGTGTGGTAGCTCATGCCTGTAATCCCAGCACTTTGGGAGGCCGAGATAGGCAGAGCATGGGGTCAGGAGATCGAGACCATCCTGGCTAACACGGTGAAACCCCGTCTCTATTAAAAATACAAAAAATTAACCGGGTGTGGTGGTGGGCGCCTATAGTCCCAGCTACTTGGGAGGCTGAGGCAGGAGAATGGCATGAACCTGGGAGGCAGAGCCTGCAGTGAGCTGAGGACATGCCACTGCACTCCAGTCTGGGCGACAGAGCGAGACTCTGTCTCAAAAACAAAAGAAGCCATGTATGTGTGTGTTCATTGCAACCACTATTCACAACAGCAAAGACATGGAATCAACCTAAATGTCCATCAGTGATAGACTGGATAAAGAAAATGCGATACACACACTTTATGGAATACTATGCAGCATAAAAAGAAATGAGATCATGTCCTTTGCAGGGACATGGATGGAGCTGGAAGCTGTTATCCTCAGCAAACTAACACAGGAACAGAAAACCAAACACTGCATGTTTTCACTTATAAGTGAGAGCTTAATGATGAGAACACATGGAGGGGAACAACTCACACTGGGGCCTGCTGGGAGGCTTGGGGGAGGAAAAGCATCAGGAAGGGAAAGAATAAGTAATGAATGCTGGGCTTAATACCTAGGTGATAGGTTGATATATGCAGCAAACCACCATGGCATACGTTTACCTATGTAACAAACTTGCACATCCTGCACATCTACCCTGGAACTTAAAAGCTGGAGAAAAAAAATGAAGAACAAAAAAAGAATGAGATCCTGTTATTTGCAACAACATGGATGGAAGGATGGAACTGGAGGTCATTATGTTAAGTGAAATTAGTTAGGCACAGAAAGAGAAACTTCACATGTTCTCATTTATTTGTGGGAGCTAAAAATCAAAACAATTAAACCTGTGGAAATAGAGAGTAGAAAGATGGTTACCAAAGGCTGGGAAGGGTAATGGGTGGGATGGAGGGAAGTGGGAGTGGTTAATAGGTACAAAATAAATATAGAAAGAATAAGACCTAGTATTTGATAGCACAACAGACGGACTACAGTCAATAATAGTTTAATTGCTCATTTAAAGATAAAAGAGTAGAATTGGATTGTAACATAGAGGATAAATGCTTGAAGGAATGGGTACCCCATTTTCTGTTATGTGATCATTATTGCGTTGCATGCTTGTATCAAGATATCTAATGTAACCCATAAATATATACACCTACTATGTACCCACAAAAATTAAAAAAAAAGAAATAGTTGCTGAAAATATCCCAAATTTGGTGAAAGACATAAATCTAGAGAATCAAGAAACTGAGTTAATTCCAAATAGGATAAACACCCCAAAATTCACACCAAGACACAACACGATTACATCTCGAAACTAAACACAAAGAAAAATCTTGAAAGCAGCCAAAGATAAATAACAGATGGCCCATAGGGAAACATCAATTCAGATTACTCATCTGAAAGCATGGAGACCAGAAGGATGGTTTTTTAAGTGCTGAAAGAAAAGAACTGTCAATTGCAAATTATTTATCCAGCAAAACTATCATTCAGGAATAAAGAGGGAAATAAAGACAATCTCACATGAAGAAAAACTAAAATAATGTATTTCTAAAAGACCTATCCTTACAGAGTGGCTAAAGGAAGTTCTCCAAATAGAAGGAATTTTAGATGAAATGGTCCAATTTCTCAAAAACCAAAAATTACCACAACTCAATCCATATGAAAGAAATGATTTGAATAGCCCTATAAATTATTGAAGAGTTTAATTCATCGTGTACAAAAGCTCTCAAAAAGGAATCTCCAAGTCCAGCTGGTTTCACTGAAGAATTCCACCAATGTTTAAAGTAGAATTAGCATTAATTTTACACAGTATCTTCCAGAAAACAGAAAAAAAGAAAACACTTCCCAAACCATTCTATTTAATAAGAAGCCACTATTACCCTGACCAAACCAGACAAAGACAATACAAAAGACAGTCCACAGATCAATATTTCTCATAAAGTTAGTTACAAAAAATCCTAAATGTAATATTAGCAAATTGAGTCAGACACTGTATAAAAAGAATTATACACACTAGGATTATTCCAGGTATGCAAGGCTGGTTCCACATTTGAAAATCAATGTAATCCACTATATATGTGAGCTAAAGAAGCAAGATTGTATCAATTAATGTTAAATTTTTTTTTTTTTTTTACAAAATCCAACACCTATTCATGACAAATACTCTCAGCAAGTTAGGAGTAAAGGGGAATTTCCTTAACTTGTTCAAGAGTGAGTACCTACAAAAAAACCTATAGGAGACACTATATTTAAGTGAAATGCATTTCTTAATGCTTCCCCCTAAGATCAGGAGCAAGTTAAGGTGATCTACTCTCATCACTCTTATTCAAGATGGTACTAGAAATTCTAGCCAGCAAAATACGGCAAGAAAAAGAAATACATTTGGATTAGAAAGTAAAAAAATTAAACTATCCTGGTTTGCATATAATATAATTTTCTACATAGAATTTCCCAAGAAAACTATTTTTTTAAATCTCCTGGAAATAATAAGTTCAGCAAATTCACAGGACACAAGATCAACATGTAAATATCAATCATGTCTCTACATGCTTACAAGAACAAGTATTAACCAAAATTAAAAATACACTATTTATAATCTCTCCAGAAAAAATAAAATACTTAGGTGTGCACTTAACAAAACACATACAGAAACTTTAAGCTGAAAATTCTAAAATTCTGACAAAAGAAATCAAAGATCTACATAGAAAGACATATTGTTTTCATATACTAGAAGATTCAAGATAGTAAAGATGTCAATTATTCTCAAACTAATCTAATGTAATTGCCATCAAAATCCCAGCAAGGTTTTTGTTTGTTTGCAGATAAACAAGCTTATTTTAAAATTTATATGAAGAGGCACAAACCCTACCATAATAATCTTGGGGAAAAAACACAATAGGAAGAACTACTCTACCTATTAAGACTTACTTTAGTGCTACAGTAATCAAAGTAGTATGGTATTGGTAAAGGTATAGACACACAGATCAATGGAACAAAGCAGAGAATCCAGAGACAGATTCACAAAAATATGCCTAATATTTGATAACAGAGCAAAAGCAATTCAATGGAAGACAGAGAGCCTTCCCAACACACAGTGCTGAAGCTGCTGGATATCTATAGGCATAAGAAAGAACCTCAACCTAAGCTTATATCCTATTGCAAAAATTAACTCAAAAAGGATCATGGACTACTTACATGTAATACCTAAACATTTTATTTAAAAACTAATAGGAGAAAATCTTTGGGATCTAAGGCTAGACTAAGAGTTCCTAGGCTTAATGCCAAAAGCACAATCCATAGAAGAAAACATTAAATTGCACTTTTTCAAAATTGAAAAGTTTTGCTTAGTGAAAGACCCTATCAAGAGGATAAAAAGAGAAGCTATACATTGAAGAAAAATATTCACAAAATGAATTAGTATCCAGAATATATAAAGAACTCTCAAAAGTCAAGAGTTAAAAAAATTTTGTAGTGAGCAAAAGACATGAATAGACTCTTCTCCAAAGAGGATATTCAGATGCAATAAGCCAAGAAAAGATGCTCAACATCATTCTTCATTTGGGAAATGCAAATCAAAATCACAATAAGATACCATTTATCAAAATGGCAAAAATAGGACGTAGCGACACCACCAAATGCTGCCGAGGATGTGGGGAAACAGGTTCACTGGTACACTGTGGGAATGTAAACTGGTACAGCCTCTCTAACATGGCTTGGCACTTTTTTAAAAGCCTAGACATGCAATCACAATACTACTGAGAAATTGCAGTCTTAGGCATTTACTCCAGAGAAATGACAAGTGATATTCACAGGAAAACCTGCACATGAATGTTAAGTGCTGAATTGAGTCTCACACTCCAGATTCATAGGCTGAACTCCTAAATGTCTGTTGTCTAACCCAGTTTGTGGTGCCTTGTTACGCCAGCCTAGTCAACTAATACAATGTATGATTGCAGCAGCTTATTTGCGACAGCCTAGAACTAGAAACCACCTAGATGTCCTCTAGACGGACTGTAGTACCTCCATATCATTACTATTACTCAGCAATGAGAGGGAACAAACTATTGATACAACCTGGATTAATGTTCAGAAATTATTCTGAGTGGAAAAAGTCAATCTTAATGGTTACATACTGTATTATTACATTTATTTTGTCTTGAAATGACAAGATTATAAAAATGGAGAAGCGATCAGCAGTTGTCAGGGATTAAGGATGATGGCAGAGAGCAGGTTGGGGGAACAATGTCTGTGGTTATAAAAGGGCAACCTGAGGGATCCTGGTGGTGAAGGAATTCAGAATCTCGCCTGTGATAGTGATACATGAACCCACACTGATTAGACTGCATGGAACACACACACATACACAACTATAGGTTACAACTGGTGGGAGAATCCGAACAAGATAAGTGGATTGTATCAATGCCAATATTCTAATTGTTGTTAAAAGAAAAACTTTAGCCAAAAGAGTTTAACTGGGGTTGCACGCAATGGCTCACGCCTGTAATCCTAGCATTTTGGGAGGCCAAGGAGAGCAAATCACTTGAGGTTAAGAGTTCGAGGCCAACCTGGCCAACATGGTGAAACCCCGTCTTTACTAAAAATATAAAAATTAGCCAGGCATGGTGGTGCCTGCCTGTAATCCCAACTACTTGGGAGGCTGAGGCAGGAGAATGGTTTGTACCCTGCAGGCAGAGGTTGCAGTGAGTTGAGATCCCGCCATTGCACTCCAGCCTGGGTGATGGAGTACTTTTTTACTCCATCTCAAAAAATGTAAAATAAAATAAAATTTAAAAGAGTTTAATTGAGCAAAGAACAGTTCATCAATCAGGCAGCCTCCAAAACGTTAGCAGGTTCAGAGACTCCAGTGCAGCCACGTGGTAGAAGACGATTTATGGACAGAAAAAAGAAAGTGACACACAGAAAATGGAAGTGAGGTATAGAAACAGCTGGATTGCTTACAGCTTGGCGTTTGCCTTATTTGAACATGGTTTGAACAGTTGGCCACCTTTGGCGAAAATTTAGTGATTGGCACAAGGATTGGCTACACTCTGTTTACGAGTCCATTTAGGTTATAGTTGACGATACACAGAGAAACCTTTCAGCTGAACTTAAAATATGTAAGGAGGCAGCTTCAGGCTAAACTTGATTTAACATTGTGATATTTTACTATTGTTTTGTGAGATATTATTATTGAGGAAAACTGGAGAAAGGGTACATGAGATCTCTATTATTTCTTGCAACTGCATGTGAATCTACAATTATCTCAAAACAGAAAACTAAATAATGTCAAGGGTAAATGTGTTTATTGCCTGAAGAAGAAAAACTGAGACATCATCCTTGCCAAGCCGGCGTGGTTTGTGGGAGGAAAGGGAATTTGAATTATTTGCCAAATAAAAGGTATGCATCTTCATTGAGTCTGTGTTATTTTATTCCCCTTAAGCACCCATATGGCAGGCAAATACTCTACGCATAGATCAATCACACATTTAACTAAAGATGATCCACACACCATAGCTCGTGTGAAATCAGGATTTAAGTGCCAAGAATTCCCAGCCTATTACATAACATTATTTGTAAAGTATGTCTAAAATAAAAATTTAATGTCTCTACAATGATTTCTATTTTGTTTTTTTTTATTTGCAGTAGTGATTCCCATTGAGACATTCAAAATGAAAGCGAAAGTTCTGGTGTAATTGTCAGCTAACAAACTAATGAATGCCAAGCGCCCAGCTAGTGTGGCACTCAGATGGTACTTTCTAAACCACATCATTTATTTTCTTTGAAGAGATAATGTTTGCAATCAGCAGGGATGGGGTAGTTCATCATGTACTCTTGCTTTACAATGGATTCAGAAAAATAATGCTATCTTCGGTGTGATGTTCAGGATGGAAAGACAAACCACTGTGGAAAGAGCAGGGCTCTGGTCCCAAACAACAACCCTTGAGGAACATACCATGCTCTGATACGGTGAAGCTGAGACAAGAAAGGATTTTAGGTTGTGATAGTGTTTTTGGCCACGTATCTCTCACTACTCACCTTTAGAACTCATTAGAACCTAGCCAATTTGGCTCACTCACCAGCCTTTAAACCATCCCATGCAACCCATGATTTAGAAGGCTTCTGTGCTTGGTTTAAAGCTCTTCTGTCACGGACTAGAAATAACTAAGAATTTTTCTAACAGGAAACCCCATATTTTTATTTTGTGCTGGATCCTCCAAATTACACAGCTGTTCCTACATCAATATTGTATAAAACATCTTACACTGCCCACTCCCCAGTCCCCCAACAAAACTTCAACCTCTTCTTATAGAATGCCTCCCACTTCATCACTGCTGTTGGAATCCCACTGGTTAATCGAAAATCCAGTAAAAATTACAGCTCTTCCCTAATCATCTCAGTCTAACATCTTGTATTATTTATTATCTATACAATTACTCCAATAATCAATCACATGCTGCCCAGAGACACTGCTGATAAAAATGTTAATTATGTTTTCTTTTATCTTATCCTTCTACACATCTTTCTATCCCAGATTTAAAACAGATTTAAAATTAATCAGGGGCAGAAAAAAATGTTCCCACCCCACATTATCCAATAGAACTTCCTGAGCTGGAGGAAATATCCTACATGTGCACAACCTCACAGAATTACCACTAGCTGTTTTGGCTAATGAGTATGTGAAATGTGGCTGTGCAACTAAGAAATGGAATTTTGCTTTGTATTTAATGTTAATTCATTTACATTTAAATTCCCACTTGTGCTAGTGGCTACCATATCCAACAGCGGAGGTCCACCGCTTCTCTGCAGTTTCCATGGCACTGGTGCAGATGTGTGCACAATGAACAACTCAGTTGTTCTGATTTCCCAAGAACTTAATATTCACCTTCATGGACCTATAGACAGTCAACCATATTTTAAGGGCACAAGTTTTCCAAAGATTACATACTAATTCTCCCTACTGCTTGAACTATGCCTGGTAGATACACACTATCTGATACTACTACTTAATCTAAAAGAATAAATGTAACTCTCTAATTGTCTGAATTAATATTGGGGAGTTATGTGGTTCCAAATTCATAATACTCAACTATTAATTGTTTTTGAATTACAGAATTCCTCAAAATAGCTTTCTATATCCTAAAAGTCCATCACAAGCACAGTTCATTCTTACACAAATTAGCATGAAAAACAAGTCAAGTAAAACCCATGAACTATTGTCACTGTATCACCCTAGTACAATAAAAGGCTTAGAGGACATGTTCTCTTCTAAGAGAGATGCTGCCTCAGAGGCCCATGAAACTGCATTCTAAGGGAGTCCCACTGCATTTCGGATCTGGGAGGTATAAAAACATAGCTGGGACTACTTCCACAAATAGATATGAGCATCCCCTTCCCCCTTTGTTTTTCTAAATATAACTTGGCATATATGAGGCTGGCCTTCAGCCACTGTGAACAAATGATTTTTAGGAGGGCTAAAATTGACAGATGGATTTCGAGATATTTGAAATACATTCTTTAATCATTTTTCTGTTTTAAACTGTTTCATCTTAGGTACTTCTTTTATTGCTACTGTGGTCCCCAAAATTGATATTAATCATAAATTAGTCAATTCATTAATCTGACTATACATCCGAGAACTTCTATATTTCTACATGAAGCTAGTAAAATACACAAAAGGCTCCAAGAGTCCATACTTAGAGCCTACAGTGTCCCTGGCTGCAAAGATTTTACTGATTCTTAAGCAAAGTACGTCCTACCCTTTACTAAAATTTGTCGCACAAACCCACCCCAGTTTTTCACCTTGGCCTGTCTCTATCAGACATTTATATGTCAAAATGGATTCCACAATACAGTCTAAGGAATGTAATAAACACATGACCTTGAATCCTTGGTTGTCCCAGGTTTTGCACATGGTAGCACCATATTAGTCAGCTTGAGCTGCCACAGCAAAACACCATAGATTGGCCAGACTGGCTGGCTCAAACAAAAGAAATTTATTTTCTCAGTTCTTGAGGCTGAAGTCCAAGATCAAGGTGCCAGTAGATTTTGGTTTTGGTGAGGGTATCCTCTTCCTGGCTTGCAGATGGCCACCCTCTTGCTGTGTCCCCACACAGCAGAGACAGTAAGCTCTGTTCTCTCTCTCATTCTCTCTCTCTCTCTCTCTCTCTCTCTCGCTCCCCCCGCTCCCTCTCCCTCTCCTTCTTCTCATAAGGACATTAATCCCATCCCAGGGACCCCACCCTCATGTGACCTCATCTAAACCTAATTACTTCCCAAAGGCCTCATCTCCAATGCCATCATGTTAAGAGCTGGAACTTCAACATATGAATTGTGGGGCAACGGTGGAGTGGGTACACAATTCAGTCCATAGCAGAAAAAGAGATGAAGAGGGAAGTTAAACAGTGAGGAACAGCCTGGCCGACCCTGAAGAGCCAAATGATACAACTCTGTAAGTTCTCAACAACAAACTCACTCTATGTGCCTTTTGTGCATCACTATAAAACAAAGTGTGACTTACTTGCCGTACATGCAAAATCTCAAATCTTTAGCAAAACTAAAACAATGTCGATCTGGTGCCTAGCTTTACAACATATTTCTTTGAGTCATAAAAATTTGCAAATCTGCACATGACAGAAACTAAGCCTCACAACTCAAGGATAAGAATAATTATAATCATGTTCTATTCATATGGAATGTCTGTTTAACCTGTCTTCACATTTAGTCAGCTGTAGCTTTAAAAACCACTTGGAAGGATGGTATCTCATTGTGGTTTTCATTTGCATTTCTCTGATGGCCAGTGATGATGAGCATTTTTTCATGTGTCTGTTGGCTGCATAAATGTCTTCTTTTGAGAAATGACTATTCATATCCTTTGCCCACTTTTTGATGGGGTTGGTTTTTTTCTTGTAAATTTGTTTGAGTTCTTTGTAGATTCTGGATATTAGTCCTTTGTCAGATGAGTAGATTGCAAAAATTTTCTCCCATTCTGTAGGTTGCCTGTTCACTCTGATGGTAGTTTCTTTTGCTGTGCAGAAGCTCTTTAGTTTAATTAAATCCCATTTGTCAATTTTGGCTTTTGTTGCCATTGCTTTTGGTGTTTTAGACATGAAGTCCTTGCCCATGCCTATGCCCCGAATGGTATTACCTAGGTTTTCTTCTAGGTGCTAGAAAGGATGTGGAGAAACAGGAACACTTTTACACTGTTGGTGGGACTGTAAACTAGTCTAACTATTGTGGAAGACAGTGTGGCGATTCCTCAAGGATCTAGAACTAGAAATACCGTTTGACCCAACCATCCCATTACTGGGTATATACCCAAAGGATTATAAATCATGCTGCTATAAAGACACATGCACACGTATGTTTCTTGTGGCACTATTCACAATAGCAAAGACTTGGGACCAACCTAAATGTCCATCAATGACAGACTGAAGAAAATGTGGCACATATACACCATGGGGTACTATGCAGCCATAAAAAATGATGAGTTCATGTCCTTTGTGGCGACACAGATGAAGCTGGAAACCATCATTCTCAGCAAACTATCACAAGGACAAAAAAACCAAACACCACATGTTCTCACATGTTCTCACTGGGATTGGACATTCCCAATTGGGACATTCCAATCCCAATAGAAACGTACACAAGGAACCAATAACATAGCCCATACCTGGCAGTTCCAAGATTCTTCTAACAACAAATCACATCAGTTGACCAATGGTTTTACCTTCGGCACTCAGGAAAAGATCCTATTATTCTTACTGTTTCCTTGCCCACTTCCAGTCTATGTTTGCCCTGTGCCACTTTCTGTATTAAACTGGAGACAGAACGAATCCTAATGATCTCAAAGCACCATGTGCCAGAACTGCTTTCCTTCCTGATTTTGTTGGTTCTCTTTCCCTATATGAATACCTCTTCCCAGCTGGCTTAATAGTTTTTCAACCTGGTTTTTCTTTCTGGCTAGGACACCTGACTCTGACTACAGCTCTGATACATCAACTGCATGTTCAAAAATCTCACCAGCTCCCGATTAACGAAGAAAATCCAAACTTCTCGCCTTGCAGTAAGAACCTCCATATACACCTGAAAATGAACCCTCCAAGGTTATTTCTTGCTGTTTCTCCTCTCCAGCCATGTGAAGGCCATCCTGTCTGCAGACATTTGCTTCTGCTGTTTTCTCCCTGACGAATGCCGACCACCCCAAGACTCCTCACACCTAAATTCCACATGCTAAAAAAAAAAAATCATTCCCACCATGAAGCCTTCTTTGGTCTTCTCTAGATGGAAAGAAGTCCTCCTTCCTGTGAACTCTCGTAGACACCAACAGGTTTTCTCCTGTGGCTTGCATCACTTTCTGCCTTGTTTTAGAGTCTCGTACCTGAGGTTCATTGCAAGGCCATAAGCTCCTCACCAAGGTCCCCCACGTGCTGGGCAATGTGTTTTACATAGTAGATTCTTACAGAAATCAGGAGATAAGGGAAAAAGAAGAATGAGAAGGAGAGAAGGGTCAAGAAGGAAAAAATGCCCAATACAGATAACCTCTCATCCTACCCCATCAGGTGATTCAAAATGCACTCAATGAACCCACAGTCATCTTCAATCTGAAGTAAAAATTAAAAAGCAAAATAGCACAATTTTTGTAATAATGCGGGTAAATATTAGGTATGTCTTGCTATAAAATGTGACGTGTGTTTTGGGTTAAAGCATTTTTTTTTAGAATGGGATAAAAGGATAGCCTCAGTCTTGCCTCTGTGCCTTTGAACTTGCTGTTCGCCTTGCCCAGAGGGTTGTCCCTATCTTCCCAGCCTGGCAAATGCTTACCAAGACCTCAGGATGGCCCCGGCACCAGCTGCCCCCCAGGAAGCCTTCCTATACCTCACCCATAGCCCCAAGCGCCAACTGCACACGTGTGCTCATTCAGTATAGATACATCCCACGCATTCACTATGCCGGGCATCTCACTGACACGACACAGGGTATATAAATACTAAGGAGACAGTCCATCCCTCAAGGAGTCCAGGAATATGGAGTGAAAAAGGCTGAGAAGTAAATGGATAACAATATCTGTATTAAATAGACTCTTACAAGCCTAGAAGGCTGCACGAGATGCTGAGAAAACAGAAAGGGAAGCCCTGGAGCCAGGCTGGTGAAGGGGTCAGAGGGTTCAGGAGAGCTTCCCAGGGGAAAACAGCAGCTGAGCTGGACCTTAGGGGAGAAGTAGGAATTAGCTGGACCAAACAGAGTATATCAAGGGAGGGAAAAGCCTGCAGATAAGGTTTTGTCATCTGTTCTTTTTTTTTTTTTTTTTTTTTTTTTTTTGAGACAGGGTCTCGCTCTGTCACCAGGCTGGACTGCAGTGGCGCAATGTCCACTACAACCTCCAACTCCCTGATTCAAGCGATTCTCCTGCCTCAGCCTCCTGAGTAGCTGGGATAACATGCATGCACCACCACGACCAGCTAATTTTTGTATTTTTAGTACAGACGGGGTTTCACCATGTTGGTCAGGATGGTCTCCATCTCCCGACCTCGTGATCTGCCCGCCTCGGCCTCCCAAAGTGCTGGCATTACAGGCGTGAGCCACCGCGCCCTGCCTGTTGTTGTTCTTATTTATGTCATCTTCTCCTTTCAGCACATTGCCCCTAGTATCTTATTGTTCCCTTAGTCAGGAACTTAACATTCACAAAGCTCCTCCCTCATACTATTTTTTAATGCCTTTCAGTTCAACAGCCTACGATTCTGCCTTTTTTTAAATTTTTGAATAGGCAATACACTGTATGGTGTAAAATGTGAAAGATAAAAGAGTAGATGATGAAAAGTAAGTTCACCTGCCACTGAGTTCCCTTTCAAGAGGCCACCACAAGCACCAGCGTTCCAAGCGTTCTTTAAATTACCGTTTCTGGCTCTTTACAGGGATACTGGCTGGATCTACTTTCCACCTGCAACTTTTGCATCTGAGAAGACATTGGCTGCTTCCAGCTTCCAGGTGCTCATAGCATTTACGAGCACTAATTAGTACAAGCAAAATGTATCCCACACGTCCTCAGACAGATCTCCTCTCCCATAGCTTCATTCCCCTGCAAAGGGCTGACTTTGGACAAGCAAGGCAGGCAGGGACTCGTCCAGAGGGGAAGCTGACACTTTGTAGGGCTGATGAAGAGGAGACGCTGGGACACAGGACAGCTTTCTTCAATTATGCAAAGGGCTGTAATGGAGAAGAGAGATTAGAGCTGGTCCCTCTGATGTCAAAGGGTAAAATGCAACGGATGGAAGGAAGCCACGGAACTCGCCCCGTGAAAAGCTGTTCTAACAGACACAGCCGGCTCAAATGAAGCGGAGTCCCTGGAGGCTTCAGTCCAGGGCAATGTAGGAAACAAACACCAAAAAGCCATGAGACTAGATGATAGGATCAATGCTTCTCACAGAAAAAGACATACCCCATTAATCACATGTAATCTAATTTTAGGTAGCATAAAAATAGCCCACTAATAAAATCTAATTGTAAGTAGCATAAGAGTAACTTTTTATTTCAATGGTTAGTTTTATGCATATTTCTCTATATAAAAATATATAACTAATAAGAATAGCTAGCATTCTGTGAGCACTTACTATGTGCTAGGCACTATTGTAAATATTTTACTTTTTTTCATTTAATTCTCATAAAAACGCTATGAGACAGAGATTATTATTGTCTCCATTTTGCACCCAGGGAAACAGAGACACAAAGAAATGTAGTGACTTGCTCCCAGTCACCACACCAGGAAGATGCAGAGCCAGGATGTGAACCCAGGTAGTCTGGCTCCAGAGTCCTAGCTGCAACATTATGAAATCCAAACAGTATGCTTCGTATGAGGCTAAGCACAGGATAGAATCCAGAGAGATATAACTAATAATGGTAGTTCTTGTATATAGCAAAAAGCATGGCTACAGCACTCAAATCACTGGTGTTTGAAACATACTTGTCTAGATGTTTCAATAAGGTCCCTTCTGAGCCATCTCACAGAATTACGATGTAACTACTGAGAGCTCTTATAACTTATGCCATTCTGCGATCACAGAGTACCAATCATCAGAAGTGAAGTTACACTGCCAAAATAAGGATGTTCCAGGGACAACACTGCGCTTTACAGTCTCATAAAAAGTTGCTATGTTGCAAAGAAACTTTCTTGCTATGCCCTCCAAAACAAACACTGGAATGCAGGTGCGGACAAATGCAGCCAAGACCTTAACTGAATATCACTGGGGCACCCCACATCCTGCATCCCTCACCTCAGCCTCACACACCTGCACTATAGTGGAATAGATCTGCCCTCTCATGCCCAAACTCCACTTAAGAGCAGAAAACACACACATACACTAAGTGGGAGCTTCTGGGGGTCATGCCTGGGTCTCTAATTGCTACTCTTAGGGGCTCTTACCCTTATTGCTACTGATTGTTTATTACGGAATCACGTAGAATCACAAAATTAGAACATCTCAGAGTTTAGTGTGTTGTCCATGTTTCCCCAGGCATGGCTACCCTCTATCTAAGAGGAAAAAAAAATCCCTCATCTTTTCTTTCGAAATGCAAATTTCAGCATGCATCATAAGGCACCACTCTATAAGTGTTTGCAAGAGATACAGAAACCAAGGGAACACGTGGAATCCTTGAAAAAAGGACACACCCACGCTCAGTGCACACTTCCCCTTCATCACAACTTCAGATGCAAGCCCAACAACAGAGAGTTATTACCTGATAACAAGGTAGCTCACCAAAATCTGTGATGACTGCTACAATTAGAAAGTCTGAAATAATGAACATGTACCTGCAAGCATGACACGAGCACAGAAGAGAAAATGCTACTGTGGAAATGAGTTTAATTACTATGAGGTAGGCAACGCTTTTCTTCATTCAATCATCTTTGCGAGTAAGTGAACCCTAAATGCCTCCGACTTTTTTTCCCCTTCAATGGAACCAACATGAGATCCTTTCTTTTTTTTCTGAAGCCTGCCACACAGAACCAGGAGCAGGTGAAGAGCTACACCTCCAGGGAACAGCTGAGAACAAATGAACAATGAGCCTGTCACCACCATCACCACAAGGAATTAAAAAGAAATTAAAACAAATGGATTCTATGAAGCACCCTCAGTAAATGCTAATTACTTCCAAGTAGAAACTTGGTTGTCGGAACCTCACTATCAATTACAGTTTTCCTGGCAGTGGGTGGAGGGGATGGTTCAAGCTAGCATACAATTTTATTTCTTATCCTTTAATCTTTCCACATGATTTGGGTTGTCCCTTACCCTTTGCCCTGGACATTGACAATGCAATTCTAAATGCAAAAGGATGCAACCCAAAGGTTGCTGGCAATATCTCAAGGGATCAATTCTCTCTCTTGAAATATCTCTTGTTTTTCAGATTTTACAAGATCAATATGGGGTCTGCAGGCAGAATAATAATCAACAGCATCCCTTGATTAAGATGCCAAGAGGAGCCAAGCGCGGTGTCTCACGCCTGTAATCCCAGCACTTTGGGAGGCTGAGGTGGGTGGATCACCTGAGGTCAGGAGTTCAAGATCAGCCTGACCAACATGGAGAAACCCCATCTCTACTAAAAATACAAAAATTAGCTGGGTATGGCAGCCCATGCCTGTAATCCCAGCCACTCAGGAGGCTGAGGCCAAAGAATCGCTTGAAACCGGGAGGCAGGGTTTGCGGTGAGCCGAGATCATGCCATTGCACTCCAGCCTGGGCAACAAGAGCGAAACTCCGTCTCAAAACAAACAAACAAACAAACAAAGATGCCAAGAGGAAAACCAGATAGATGGGTCTTCTCCATCTGATATATTCACATTGTGTATTAGGCATGACTCTTTCTGTTCTCTCTACTTTCACTGTCCTATTTAAAACATTTTTACCAGTGTTTCAATAGCTATTTTTATTGTGTTCATAAAATGCTATTTAGTAGAACTCTGAGACCCAAATATCATGCAAAGCCCCAGCAACATAAGGTTCAGAAGGACTCAATCCATTAAGAACTCAAACAAATATACAATAGTCAACAGTTCAAACAAATAATAGACAGAGAGGAAAGAACAGCATTTTATAGGGTCCCAGGATTAAACTGTTCTGCCAGGGAGACAGGTAGGAATAAACAGGCAGGAAAGGTCTCACAGAAGAGTGGCACTAGAGCTATGCGACTGGACGGGCACCAGCAGGTAGAAAAGGTGTCCGGGACAAGGAGAAAAGCTTGAAGGAAAGTATAAATAGCAAAGTGGAAAGATACTTCTTGGAGTTTAGAGTTTAGGACGCAGGAAGTTAACCATGTCTTTGGGACTCCCAGGTAGAGATAACAGTGAGGCAGTCTAGATGTCAACAGGGAGGTAAGAAGAGAAACTAACTGCCCAGAGGATAGCTGAGACCAAGAGAAGAGATGATAGCCCCAGGGAGTGGCATGGGAGAAGAAAGGTCCTACAGCAGACCTCAGGGGACACTCCTCACACCTGCAGCCGCATGGACCTTTGCTCTTGCCCGAGGGCATGAAGCTCATCCCACCTTGGCACATGCCTGCAAGGTCCAGAATGCTCCTCCCCCCTCCCTTTGGCCCACTGAAGTCCAGACCTCAGTTTAAAAACCTCTTCCTCAGCTTTGAAGCTGAATACTGTAGTTTCCCCTCCCAGGGCTTAGGAAACCTGAAACCATGCAGCAGTGTGTGACCATTTATGAAATATCTGCTCCCCACTAGACCCTGCCTGCCTCACCCCGTGTGTCCAGCACAAGCGCTGCCACAGAGCAGACTCTCAATAAGTATCTCCTGAGTCAATGATGGGGCAGCTGTGGTCAGAGAGATGGGAGGTGCGTCAGAAATGAGCGGCGTCCAGGGAGCCGAAAGAGGCGAGTGTATCTGGAAGACGGTAGTCAGCTATGTCAAAGCTGCCCAGAGAATAAGCATGATTACACACCAAAGAGGCCTACTTCTAAGAAACCTGAGGGAATGATCAAACTTCCCAAGGCAGTAGTTCAATCAGGTCTACTACCCGAATCAACCCCTTTCAATCACGGCCAATTATCCACAAAATGAAGGCCAACTTCCTTAGCCATCACCCAGAGCCTTCCTCAAGCAGGATGTACTTCCAACCTCTACCTCCACTGATCTCCAACTTGAACCTCATGTTGGTCAACACAATTTATTCCCTGTTGCTGAACACACTCTGTACCTTGCACTACTCCATAGACAATGGCCTCCCAGTTCTCCAACCTGCCAAGCCCTACAAGTGCTTCAAAGCCAAGGAAAAGCACCAGCTGCTCATCACCGTCCACCTAATCCTAAACTGCTGTGCCTGTGGCCATCATTCTGCATCTGAAGTGCTGAAGCAGCTTTGGTCTCAATGGTGAGAATGAATGGTTTATCATTCATACACTTCGAGTACTTTGTAAGGCTGTGCGTACTTTATCTCCCCTTATTTATCAGTGAGTTTCTGGAGAGCATTTCACACTTCTGTCTGCTCAAAAGTGCTACCATGATGATTTGCATACAGGCAACACACATTTCCCCTTAGCACTCTCCTACTTAATCCATAACTGAGCCCCTGATCTGCCCTGCCACACTCTTCCCCATCTCAGCACACTGCATTCACAACTTCGTCTCTTTCCTTACTTAGACCAAAGAACTTGCAGTCCTTCTCAATGCCTCTCTTCCTCTCATACCTCATAGTTAATCCATCAGCACGTCCTGTGGGCTCAGCCTGAAAAGCAAAATCAGATTTCGACCACTTCTCCCCACCTCCACCACTAACCCTGGACCCAGGTCTCTATAATCTCCTGCCTGCATTACCGCGATGGCTTTGAACCTGCCTCCCTGCTCCCCTGCTGGCCCCCTGCTTCCATCTCCTCTCAGCAAAGCCCTTGAGTGATCCTTTCAAAATTAAGTCAGATGACAGCACTCCTGCTCAAAACCCTCCAGCCACTTCCCATCTCACAAAGGAAAAGCAAAAGTCCTAACAATGGCCTACAAGGCCGTTCCTGGTATGGCCCCTACCTCCCTCTGACCTCACTCCTGACCACTCCTCTCCCCACCAGCAACTTTGCCTAGACACACTGGCCTCTCTGTTCCATGCCACACCAAGCACACTCCCGTCTGGGGCTTAGAGACTCACTATTCCCTCTGTTGGGAATGTCCTTCCCCAACTGCTCCGCAAGCCTCACTTCCTGACTGCCTCCAGGTGGCCCAGTGCCACCCACCTTGTGAGGCTCTCCCTGATGACTTATCAAAATATCAACTCACTGCACTCCATCCTACAGCCTTCCCTTCTAAAGGTGTTCCCACAGTCCTTATCACTATCTTACATATATTTTACTTGTTTTCCTTGATTTTGATCTGTTTTGTCCACTACTATATCCTCAGTCCCTAAAACATTGCCTGGGATCATTAAAAACTCAATAAATACTTGTTGGCTATGTATCAAATCAACAGCTATTTGCTCTCAGAAATACAGTGTTGAATATCCATCTTTAAGACTGATCCATACAAGAATGTGTTGTAAACACTTCCTGCTTATAAACCATGGCCATCCAGAGCTAAAGATCAACAAAGCTAGCAAAATTGGTGTCTTCCTAAACTTGACTCCAGGAACTCATGGTGCCATACTTTGATGCCTCTCCTAAATAAGTCTGGATCCCAGCTTGGGCATTCATCAGCTATCTAACCTTGGGAAAGGTACTCAGTGTCTCTAGGCTTCAATTTTCCCTTGTAAAGAACACTTAATTCCCTTAAACAAGGCACGTGTAAAAGTATAACAGCAGTTGCAGAACAGGCTTCTATAAATGTTGACAATCAATGTCAGCTTCTTTCCCTTCCCTTTATCCACAGAGGTAACCCCTACCCAGCCACTCCTCCCTGCGGACCTCTTGGTATCATTCAGTTGTCAAGAACACTTTTCTTTTTTTTTTTTTTTTTTGAGATGGAGTCTCACTCTGTCACCCAGGCTGGAGTGCAGTGGCCAGATCTCAGCTCACTGCAAGCTCCGCCTCCTGGGTTTACGCCATTCTCCTGCCTCAGCCTCCCGAGTAGCTGGGACTACAGGTGCCCACCACCTCGCCCAGCTAATTTTTTGTATTTTTTAGTAGAGACGGGGTTTCACCAGGTTAGCAAGGATGGTCTCGATCTCCTGACCTCGTGATCCGCCCGTCTCGGCCTCCCAAAGTGCTGGGATTACAGGCTTGAGCCACCGCGCCCGGCCAGGAACATTTTTCAATCTAGTTGAACACATATGTCTGTATTCTCGCCAAACTTTCTCACTAACATTTATCAGATGATGTATAAAACAAAATCAAATCACCGCAGAGCAAGAAAAAAAGCAAAATATGAGTGATGCTTTTCCTAGAATACCCAAACCAAACCTGTTAAGATAAAGCTACCATTTGGAAATGTATTTATTTACTCGAGGGGATTAATGACCAGAAGTCAAAATGATTGATGATAAATTTCAAAAAGTGGACCCTTACCTTAAAAAACACTTAAAAGGTGCAATTTTTACACACACACGTGTGCACACACACACACACAAAGACTGACAAAATGATAAACTCTTCCAACAATTGGTAAACTTTCCCAATAAATGCAGTTAGTTTTCTCTATTTCCTGTATGCCAGGAAAATTTGTGGCTTGTCTCAAAAAATTTAAAAAATGTCTTATTTTGAAATAAAACACGTTACTTCATTCACAGGAAGTAACCAAAAATGCAGCAAGGTCCTGTGTACATTTTGCCCAGCTTCTCCCAGTGAGAACACCCTGCTTAACTAGAGTAAAATATCAAACCAGAAAACTGCACTGGTACATCTACAAACTTTATTCAGTTTTCACTAGCTTCAAACGCACTCATTCCCGTTCCCCGCTCCCAAGTGTGTATGCGTGTGTGCCGTGTGTGTGCTCGTCTGTGTAGATCTATGCCATTTTTTTATTGTCGTAAAATACTCCTAAAATTAAGCTGTTAAACTATTTTAAATGTACAGTTCAGTGGCATTAAGTACATTTACACTGTTGCACAGACATCACCACCATCCATCCTCAGAATTCTGTTCATCTTGCCAAAGTCTACACCCATTCCTCTCTCCTCCCAGCCCCTAGCAAGCACCATTCTACTTTCTGTCTCTATGAATTTGCCTAATGTAGGTACCTCATGTAAGCAGAATCATACAATAGTTGTGCATTTGTGACTGGTTAATTTCACTTTGCATCATGTCCTCAAGGTTCATTCATACCTCAGCATGGGTCAGAATTTCCTTCCTTTTTAAGGCTAAATAATATTCCATCATATATATATATACCACATTTTGTTCATCCATCCATCGATGGACATTTGGGTTGTTTTCACCTTTGCCTACAGTGAATAATGCTGCTATGAATATGAGTGTACAAATATCTATTTGAATCCCTGCTTTCCATTCAGACTATATATCCAGAAGTGGGGTATATATCCAGAAGTGGAATTGCTAAATCATATAACAGCTATTTCTAATTTTTGAGGAAACATCATACTATTTTCCATAGCAGTTACACCATTTCACATTCCCACCAGCAATGCACAAGAGTTCCAACTTCCCCACATCCTCACCAACACTTGTAATTTCCCTAACTTTTTAAATAATTGCCATTACAATGGGTGTGAAGAAGTATCTGACTACAATTTTGATTTGCATTTTCCTAATGATTAGTGATATTAAGCATTTCTTCAGTGCAATCTGATAACACGTTTAGAATCATGTAATCATGGCCACAATCAGGATGCTGAACTGCTCCATCACCACAAATACCCTGCCTCCTCCTGCTACCCTTTTATAGCCAGACCCTCCCCCATTCCATACCCCTGGCAACCACTATCTGTTCTCCATCTCTATAATTTTGTTACTTCCAAAATGTTACGTTAATAGAATCATATAGTATTTAACCTTTTTATATTGGCTTTTTTTTCAATCCACATAATTCCCTGGAGATCCATCCAAGTTGCTGCATGTATCAACAGCTCATTCCTTTTCATTGTTACATAGTATTCCATGGTATGGATGTATCACGGTTGTTAATCCACTCATTAAAGGATATTTTGGTGGCTTCCATTATTTTTCTATTCTGCATAAAGCTGCTATGAACACTTTCGTGCAGGTTCACGTGTGAAAATAAGTTTTCATTTCTCTGGAATAAATACCCAATAGTGCAATTGCTGAGTTGTGTAGTCAGTACATTTTTAGTTTTACAGGGAAGTGCCAAACTGGATTCCAAAGTGGCTGTACTATTTTACATTACTCCAGAAATATATCAGTGATCCAGGATTTCTGATTTCTCAGCAGTATGTGGTATTCTCGCTATTTTTATTTTAGCCATTCTGATAGGTGTGCAGTGGTATTTCACTGTGGTTTTAATGTGCATTTCCCTAATGGGTAAGGATATGAACATCTTTTCGTGTCTTATTTGCCATCTGTATATCCTATTCGCTGAAATGTCTGTAAAGTCTGCTCATGTCTTTGCCCATTTTCAAATTGGATTGTTTTATTACTGAGTTTTGAGAGTTCTTTATATATTCTAGATACTGTCTATTTTTGGATATGTGGATTACAAACATTTTCTGCCAGTCTGTAGCTCATCTTTTCATCCTCTTTTTGCTTTTCAGAGCATAAGTTTCTAACTGTGGCTTGCCTTCTCATTTTTTTATCATGTCTTTTGAAAAGCAGTTTTTAGTTTTGATTAAGTCTATTTTTAAACAATTTTTTAGAGACATGATCTCGCCCTGTCACCCAGGCTCGTGTGTAATAGCACAAGCATGGCTCACTGCAGCCTCAAACTCCTGGGCTCAAGTGAGCTTCCTGCCTCAGCCTCCTGAGTAGCTGGGACCACAGGAATACGTCACTACACCCAGGTAATGTTTTGTTTTGTTTGTACAGACAGAGTCTCACTATGTTACCCAGGCTGTTCTCAAACTCCTGTACTCAAGCAATCCTCCCACCTAAGCCTCCTGAGTTGCTGGGATTACAGGTGTGAGCCATTGCACCCAGTTCGGAAAGTCTATTTTATTAATGTTTTCTTTTATGGGCCATGCTTTTGATTCTATATTTAAGATATTATCTTACATTTAGGTCCATGATCAATTTTGAAATAATTTTTGGCCGGGTGTGGTGACTCACACCTTTAATCCCAGCACTTAGGGAGGCCAAGACAGGCAGGTCACTTGAAGTCAGGAGTTTGAGACCAGTCTGGCCAACATGGTGAAACCCTGCCTCTACTAAAAATATAAAAATTAGCCAGGTGGGTAACATGCATCTGTAATCCCAGCTATTCTGGAGACTGAGGCACAAGAATTGCTTGAACCTGGGGGGCGGAGGTTGCACTGAGCTGTGATCATGCCGCTGCACTCTAGCCTGGGAGACAGAGCAAGACTCCATCTCAAAAAAAAGAGAAAAAAAAATTGAAATAATTTTTGTGCACATGGTGTGAGGGAAGGATCTAAGAGTTTGTGTTTTGCACATGGATATCCAGTTGTTCCAGCACCATTTGTTGAAAAAATTATGCTTTCTCCATTGCAGTATCTTCGTACCTTTGTCAAAAACCAATTGGCCATAAATATGTAGGCTCATTTCTAGACTTTTTATTGTGCTCCATTGATCTTTGGCTATGGCCAAATTCAGTAATGTAAGTCCTCAAAACTATCATCTTTTCTCAAAATTGTCTTGGCCATTTCTTAAAAGATACACAAGTGGTAATCAAACATATGAAAAACTGCTCAACATTACTAATCACCAGAGAGATGCAAATTAAAACCACAATGAGATATATTTGTTAGTCAGAATGGCTATTAAAAAGTCAAAAACCAGCAGATGTTGAAGCACGCAGAGAAAAGGGAATGCTCATACACTGTTGGAAGGAATGTAAATTAGCACAACCTCTTTGGAAAACAGTATAGACATTTCTCAAACAGCTAAAAATAGAACTGCCATATGATCCAGGAATCCCACTACTGGGCATCTGCCCAAAGGAAAAGAAATCATTTTATCAAAAAGATACCTACATTCATAGTTTATCGCAGAACTATTCACAACAGCAAAATCATGGAATCAACCTAAGTGTACATCAATGAACAACTGGACAGAAAACAAAGATGTGGTACATACATTACAGAATATTATGCAGCCATCAAAAAAGAATGGACTAATGTCCTTTGCAGCAATATGAATACAACTGGAGGCCATTATCCTAAGTGAAATAACTCGGAAACAGAAAATCAAATACCACATGTTCTCACTGACAAGTGGGAACTAAATAATAGGTACACGCGGACATAAAAACGGCAATGATAGATACTGGGGTCTCCAAGTTGGGGAGTGGTGGTGAGGGCTTAAAAAATTATCTACTGGGTACAATGCTCACTATGTGGGTGCTCGGTACACTAGAAGTCCAAACCTCACCACTACACAGTATATCCAGGTAACAAACTCCCTAAGTCTAAAAACGAAAAATAAAGAAATAAAAACAAAAGTATCTCGGTGATTCTAGGTCCTCTGTGTTTCCGTAAGCACCTCATATTTACATACATAGTTCTATCAAAAATACTCACAAAAACAAATGATTAACTATAATCTATTCTAGAACTCCACCTTTTATAAGATTTCTCTCAAAAAGAGACCACGCTGTACTGTTAACCATGGGTAAAATCGTATCTGCCTCATCTTTTCAAGTAACAGGAATGGCTGAAACCTACTAAAAATAATCCCTAGCACTTAATAAAAGGAAAATAATCTGTACATGGAAAAACAAAATCTGGTACACTCAAAATATTATCTGTGGTTACAGCTGAGTAGTGTGACTAGTAATGACTAGGTTTTCCTTTTAACAGTTTCCCAAATTTTCCAAAGTATGCATATGTTACATTATGACTTATTTTTTCTTATTACAAGTACATAGATCTTCGATGTTTAATTTTCCTTTTATTATAACCTCTGCTTTTTGACGGATAAGCACTGTGTTACCATCTAAGTTGTTAGCATGAATACACCAGTGTTTACCATGAGTCCTGGACTTTCCTTTTCCAATTCACAAAATCCAAGATAGAACAAACTTGATTCATGCTTTGCTTTATTCATTTGCTGCTGTGTGTCATAAATATTCAGGAATCAACCTTGCTTGATTTATTCTGATCTTAATAAAATGTATTTTATTTTTTTCCTCATTATCCTGGAGTGATATGCAAATAGGAAACAATAACCAGTAGACAGGAAGGAAATGAAATTTCAACTTCACCAACAGTAAATGCTTTTGTCATGTTTTTCAGAGAGTTGGTGTGAGTTGAGCACAATGAATACAGATTTCCTCCTTAAATCACATTATTAACCGAAATGCGTTGAATAGAACAGTGAGACCACATGTTGGTGAAATGAAGTATCGACAAAAATTGGCAAGATATGTAATGAAATGGTGAATGGAGTCTTTCAGTAGCTGAATCTCTTGTCTTCTTTCAATGTATCAGGTCCTTTCGAGCTTTATTTCTTTGCCTCAACCTCACAACTTCAGATATTATTAGCACAAACACTCTCAACTTCTTGCTTCCTTATCTCCCTGACCTGGATCAATTCAACCACCTCTACCTGGGTTGTTGAATATTGACCCTGAAAGCCATGTAACTGTGCCAATCACACTTAGATACATTTCTAATATGAGTATCAGCTGGACACTCAACCCTAAAAGGAAATCCTTTGACCTCACTTTAGAGTTTTCCCTCCCATCAATTTACAACCTCTGCCAGATCATAAAGGGGCTTTATTATTGGATGAAAATCATTTAAAACTCTTAAAGCAGATAGAGCAAAATATCCTATTCGGGAGAAATTCACTCTCTCAAATTTACAGCAATGATGTTTCAAGAATGTTTTCAAACAAGGAGAGGCCCCAAGTCAAGATTTCAACATCAGCAGTTCATATAACTAGCTCACGAAATAATGGGTCAGAAGTCTCGGCGACCATGAAATACACCTTCTAAAAAGTAAAATGGAGCCCCCCCAGGCCCTGCCCTACCACCTATACTATGACCTTACATTCAGATTCTAACATGTGAACATGCTTGTTGGGATTAACAACACAAAGGAACATGAACGTAAGAAAAAAATTAAAAAGAGGGTAGTAATTAAATTGCTTCCCATTGGTTTCATAAATGATTGAGGAAAATGTCATTCCCACTTGAGTTTTCCTATCCACCAGCAGGCACTTAAGGAAAATATATTCTTTTTTGAAAATCAACAGAGTGAACAGACAACCTACAGAATGGAAGAAAATTTTTGCAATCTGTCCATCTGGAGGGCTAATATCCACAGTCCTTGCAGACTCTGTTTATCAGACCTCTGTCAGATGGGCAGATTGCAAAAATTTGTTTTCTTTTAAACAAATTTAAAAGAAAAAAACTCCATTAAAAGTGAGCAAAGGACACAAACAGACACTTCTCAAAAGAAGACATTCATGCAGCCGACAAACATATGACAAAAAAGCTCAACATCATTGATCACTCCAGAAATGCAAATCAAAACCACAATGAGATACCATCTCATGCCAGTCAGAATGGCAATTATTAAAAAGTCAAGAAATAACAGATGCTGGTGAGGTTGCAAATAAAAAGAAATGCTTTTACACTGTTAGTGAGAGCGCAAGTCGTTCAACCATTGCAGAAGACAGTGTGGCGATTCCTCAAAGATCTAGAACCAGAAATACCATTTGACTCAGCAATCTCATTACTGGGTATATACCCAAAGGAACAGCAATCATTCTATTATAAAGATATGTTCACATGTATGTTTACTGCAGCATTATTCACAATAGCAAAGACCTGGAATCAACCCAAATGCCCATCAATGATAGACTGAATAAAGAAAATGTGGTACATATACACCATGGAATACTATGCAGCCATAAAAAGGAATGAGATCATGTCTTTTGCAGGGACATGGAGAGAGCTGGAAGCTGTTATCAGCAAACTAATGCAGGAACAGAAAACCAAACACCACATGTTCTCATTTATAAATGAGAGCTGAACAATGAGAACACATGGACACAGGGAGGAGAACAACATGTACTAGGGCCTGTAAGTACGGTGGTGGGAGGGAGAGCCTCAGGAAGAACAGTTAATGCATGCTGGGGTTAATACCTAGGTGATGGGTTGATCTGTGCAGCAAACCACCATAGCACATGTTTACCTATGTAACAAGCCTGCACATACTGTGCATGTACCCCAGAACTTAGAGTTGAAGAAAATAAAACAAAAAAAGTGTGTACATATATGTACATATATGTATATGTGTATATGTACATGTATGTACATGTGTACATATACATATACACACACATATACACACACACATATATACTCTTTTTTAAGCCACAAAGTTCAATGTTTGAAAGTATTTGGGGCCATTGGACTAAATGTCACCAAATTAGACTAAATGTCACCAAAGTTTGATCTTCATACACATCAATTAAAGCTACATACAGCTACAAAGCATGCACCCTAATCCACCAGCCACTACTCAAATGATCAACTTGGCATCATAATGAAAGAAAATACCTCAGCTCATGCCCTGTACTCAGGAGGTCAGTAGCTTCATTTCCAAATGCAAGAGAACACATTTTTCGGATATGATAAAACAGACAAGCCAGCACCTCTGAGGTCTGAACTACCCACAGAACAATAAGCACCAGCATAGAGAATCCACTAAGGAATCCAGATGCTAAATTTATTTTAAGTAAACCAACAATGGCACCAGCAATAGAAGAATTTAATTACAGATTATGGCATCAAGAGATAAAATATACATATCCCATATTACTATGGATCAGCAGGAAAGCTTCTGAGTATCTTCTTACGGATTCATTTAACAAAGCATCATCATCACTACATTTGTCACAGGATTTATAGTAATCTCACACCAAATTCACTTCTTTTAACTGAACAAGTTTCGATGAGTAATGTGAGATTTTATGGCTCCTACCATATGCCATGACTATAATATGACATTCTCGGTTATACTTCTACTGTCTTACAAGCTATAAATAATGAATCAGATTTCTTTCTTAGTTTTCCTAAGGATAAACCCTTAGACTGTAATATGCAAGCAAAGTTATCTGAATATATACCTACCAAGTTGTTTTAATTATAAATTATTTTTAATAATTCCATTAATAGTGAAATAACAACAGGCTACTTAAATAAGTTTTGGTTTTTTGTTTTGTTTTTTGAGACGTTAGTCTCGGTCTGTCGCCCAGGCTGGAGTGCAGTGGCACAATCTCGCCTCACTGCAAGCTCTACCTCCTGGGTTCACGCCATTCTCCTGCCTCAGAGTCCTGAGTAGCTGGGACTACAGGTGCCCACCACCACCCGCGGCTAATTTTTTCTTTGTATTTTTAGTAGAGACAGGGTTTCACTGTAGCCAGGGTGGTCTCGATCTCCTGACCTCATGATCTGCCCGCCTCGGCCTCCCAAAGTGCTGGGATTACACGCGTGAGCCACTGCGCCCAGCCTTAAATAAGTATTTTTTAAAGTTCTCTTAAAAGTAGACAATAAGCAACGTATGAATGTTTATCTCTCAGGAAACAAAAGCAATCATAGAACTTGAGAAATCAAACCAGAAGATAAAAGAGTGAATTAATTTAATAAATGTTGACAACCTATTATGTGCCAGGGATTGTTCTAGGTACGGGGTACATAACAAAGAGGATAAGGAGCATTGTTTGCTCATTTACCCAGCATGTGTTCCCTCCTTCCTAATGAAACCCTGATTCTGTTCAGGAATTCACCTCTCCTCCAATGTTTCCCCTCACTCCATGGGTAGGTCTGACTGATCCAAAGGTAATTCTATTCCCATCACGGGTTCAGGAATGTGGCCCAACCTAGGCCAAAGACCCACAAAGAGGGTGGTAACTTTCATGGACACTTTTGGTAAAGATCTTCCTCGATCTTCTGCAGCTTTCAAGAAACAATTCTCTCTTCTTCTAGACAGTGTGTTGAGAAGCGAGCTCTGGAACTGCTGCAGCCATCTTTAGGATGGCTTGGGGATGTGGAGAAGAGAGCCAGGACAGTCACATGGAAGTGAATCTGGACCCACCAGATGATGTCATGTGGGAACTCCACCCTAACTTCTCAGCGTCCATATTATGTGTGCCAGTTGGTCATTCTTTAACCAATCTTAACTGGATATGCTGTGTAAACATCTGAAAGCAACCTCTGAAGGTCACACATTGTCTCTTTGCTTCAGAATCTCTAATCTAGGGAAGAACACAGACCCCAGCCCAGTATTCAGTATTAGGCTCTCTGTGACGCTGTGTCCACAGCTCACCAGGGTATTCCCTCATCTCTGACTGGGAATCCATAAGGAACTTGTACACTGACTAACACTCAGAAAACAACTTCCAAGAAGAGGAAAAGAAGAAAGGCGGAGGCCAAGGCAGAAAATTAGTGGGGCTACTACCCTCATCAGAGAGTAATGTTTCAGCTATTAGCTAAGTCATTTAAATAGCAGCATTTCAGAAAAATGGTGTGCAGGCAGCTGCAGGAATGTGGTCCTTTCTGGCATTCTGCTACCCAGCCAAGTCTCATCAATGTTTAAATTAAAAGAAAATTTTAAACGGGTTTTAGTAGACAAAACAAATCATGAATAAAACAAATTCTAGAACATTACAAATAGCTAACCTACAAAATGATCACTTCAGTAATTGTTGTCTTTTTAATAAGAATAATTCTTACCCATATATCCTTAACATCAATAGAAACCATTTTTTATTTAAAGATATAACTTTATCTTCCTTACTCACTCCAAGCTGTTGAAAATGGTCATCAAAAATCTTTTTTTTTTTTTAATACTTTAAGTTCTAGGGTACATGTGCACAACGTGCAGGTTTGTTACATATGTATACATGTGCCATGCTGGTGTGCTGCACCCATTAACTCGTCATTTACATTAGGTATATCTCCTAATGCTATCCCTCCCCCCTACCCACAATAGGACCCGGTTTGTGATGTTCCCCTTCCTGTGTCCAAGTGATCTCATTGCTCAATTCCCACCTATGAGTGAGAACATGCGGTATTTGGTTTTCTGTTCTTGTGATAGTTTCTGAGAATGATGGTTTCCAGCTGCAACCATGTCCCTACAAAGGACACAACTCATCCTTTTTTATGGCTGCATAGTATTCCATGGTGTATATGTGCCACATTTTCTTAATCCAGTCTGTCACTGATGGACATTTGGGTTGATTCCAAGTCTTTGCTATTGTGAATAGTGCCACAATAAACATACATGTGCATGTCTTTATAGCAGCATGACTTATAATCCTTTGGGGTATATGCCCAGTAATGGGATGGCTGGGTCAAATGGGATTTCTAGTTCTAGATCCTTGAGGAATCGCCACACTGTCTTCCACAATGGTTGGACTAGTTTACAGTCCCACCAACAGTGTAAAAGTGTTCCTATTTCTCCACATCCTCTCCAGCAACTGTTGTTTCCTGATTTTTTAATGATTGCCATTCTAACTGGTGTGAGATGGTATCTCATTGTGGTTTTGATTTGCATTTCTCTGATGGCAAGTGATGATAAGCATTTTTTCATGTGTCTGTTGGCTGTATGAATGTCCTCTTTTGAGAAGTGTCTGTTCATATCCTTTGCCCACTTTTTGATGGGGTTGGTTTTTTCTTGTAAATTTGATTGAGTTCTTTATAGGTTCTGGATATTAGCCCTTTGTCAGATGAGTAGATTGCAAAAATTTTCTCCCATTCTGTAGGTTGCCTGTTCACTCTGATGGTAGTTTCTTTTGCTGTGCAGAAGCTCTTTAGTTTAATTAGATCCCATTTGTCAATTTTGGCTTTTGTTGCCGTTGCTTTTGGTGTTTTAGACATGAAGTCCTTGCCCATGCCTATGCCCTGAATGATATTATCTAGGTTTTGTTCTAGGGTTTTTATGGTTTTAGGTCTAACATTTAAGTTTCTAATAGCAAATGATCAATTACAGAAATCAGCTGAATAATTTTCTCCCTGGCAAGAGGCTAAATCCATACAATTCAATAGTGCAAATTTACTTATGTGGGCTGTTTTTTCCCCCTTCCACAACAGCACACATACTAACAGTTCTTCTAAAAATAAACATTAACATGAATACAGAACACTGAAGACACAGGTTAACTACAATAGCAATGTAAGGGCATAGCCAGGATAATAAACAAAATGAAACAAAAAACAAATCCACTTTATCTAAGTTTGGAGCTTCTCTAATCAAGAACCAATAGCATCTACTAGATTCACTTATTCTTTCATTTAACGCATTTTTACTGAGCATCCGTTATGTACCAAGTACTGTGCTATCTGGTGCTGCCTTGGACCCAGTCTTCACAAAACATTGTTCTAAAGGGGAGACAACAAAATACCTCCATCAATATATGTGAACTACAACTGTGGTAAGAATATAAACAAAAGACTGGTATAGGAGATCCTACTTCTCTCATGATAATTGACATCAAATCAAGACCTCTTAGAGGGAATCTATTTCAAACAAAACAAAATTTTCATAACACATTATGAAAAAGAAAGGATAATGTATGTGGTAGCCAACCCTCAAGACTACCCACAATGATCCATGACTCCTGGTATTCCTGCCCTTACATAGCTTCATAGCTTCATCCCACCGTGAACTAGGGTTGCTCCTTGTGTGAACTGAAGTTGGTGAAAGTGACAGTGTGACTTCTGATGCTAGATCATAAAAGGCATTGCAGCTTCTACCTTGGCCTCTCGGATGGCTGGGGAGCCAGCAACCATGCCTTGAGGACCTTCAAGCAGCCCCACAGAAAGACCTACGTGGGAAGCAACCGAGACTGCAAGACAACAGCCAGCCACATGAGTGAGCCATTCCAGCCCAGTCACACTTACAGATGACTGCTATTTACAACTGTCTGAGAGATCCTAAAAGTGAGCCACCTAGCCAAATCCTTCCTGAATTCCTGGCTAACAGAAACTATGACAGATAACAAATGATTCCCATAGTTTTAAGCCACTAAGTTTTTGTAGGATTTATTATACAATATTAAATAAATTGAATGGTTTATCTTGAAAGATGGCTAAAAATGAAATTAAGTGGCCGGGCACAGTGGCTCATGCCTGTAATCCCAGCACTTTGGGAGGCTGAGGCGGGCAGATCATGAGGTCAGGAGTTCAAGACCAGCCTGGCCAAGATGTACTAAAAATACAAAAATTAGCCAGACGTGGTGGCAGGCGTCTGTAATCCCAGCTACTTGGGAGGCTGAGGCAGAGAATTGCTTGAACCCAGGAGGCGGAGGTTGCAGTGAGCTGAGATTGCGCCACTGCACTGTAGCCTGGGCGACAGAATGAGACTCCATCTCAAAAAAAAAAAAAAAAAAAAAAAGAAATTAAGTTCATCTCATCCAACACTTCAGAACATTTAAGAAAATCATTCTTAAAATGAAAATATTAATCAAGTGTTGATTAGAGGGCAGGATAACATTACCAAATGATAGTATAACACAAAATGCTTATTGTCACTTGAAACTTTTACAGGACTATAAAAGAGTAATTTTTGTAAAAATAATCAATTTTCCCAAAAACCTCTTTGTAATTCTTTAATTTCCAAATTATTGTCTATTAAATGTCCATTCTGTCTTCTTCAATTATGAATAACTCTGCCAGATCTTTACCAGTCATTACCAATGCATGTGATTCCAGGAGTTCAATATCACGTCATCAAAATTCAAGAAATTCTGCATAGCTGGCAACATGTGTGATTTTACTTTGAAACCCATTTGTATTGCATTGTTGTAAACATCCAATTATCCACTAGAGATTAATGGATACGAGATACTGACAGGATAAACACTAGTGTTAAGGCAAAAAGTCTGAGTGGGAACTAACTTTATATGTTGTCAGTTCACAAATATTCATGTTATGATAAATGTCCTATTCAATGTTGTAACACTCTAGTAATTAATATTTGGATATTTATGACACCCTTTACAAGAGGACTTGATTTAGTTCTAAACTAGACAGGGTTCAGAGAAGGCTTCAGGAAAGTGGCATTTGTGCTTCTATCTAAATGATGAGAGTGGGTTAACTTCTCAAAGAGATGTGAGGAAAACATCAGACAGAGTAAACAGAATGTGCCTCAAACACTCTTGGCAGGAAGAAAGTTTTCCCCCATGGTATGTTCAAGGAACTCAAACATGTGTCACTGAAATATATTATTCAATCCCACATCTCCATACTTCCATTTGGGTCTGTGGGAAATACAGCTTTTCAGTGTTCATTTGTCTAAAAATGTATTTATTTCGCCTTTATCCTTGAATGATACTTTCATTGGCTATAGGATTTTAGTTTGGCAGTTACTTTCCTTGAGTTTTAAAGACATCATTTCATTGTCTTCTAACTTTCATTGTTTCCCCTAAGAAGTCAGCTGTCAGATGTACTGTCAGTCTGTTGAAGGAATCGTGTATTTGAGGTTTGTAATTTTCCTGTATCTTTCATCAGATTTGGAAAATTCTCAGCCATTATCTCATCAAACATTGCTTATGCCCCAGAGCTCTCTCCTTGGATGGCTATAGTTTGAATATTTATCCCCTTCAAACCTCAGGTCAAAATGTGATCCCTAATGCTGGAGGTATGGCCTAAAGGGAGATGTTAGGCAAATCCCTCATGTACAGATTCATGCCTTCCCCAGGGAGAGGGGGCAATGTGTGAGTGAGTCCTCACTCTACTCATTCCCACAAGCTCCACTGCTAAATCAGCTCCCTCCCACCCACTCCGTTACTTCCTCTCTTGCCATGCGATCTCTGCACATGCCAGCTCCGCTTCACCTTCCAGCATGAGTAGAAGCTGCCTGAGACCCTCACCAGATGCCCAATCTTCCATCCAGCAGAATAATGAGCCAAATAATGTTTTTTCCTTTATAAGTTACCTAGCTTTAGGTATTCCTTTATAGCAACTCAAAACGAACCAAGACACCTAATATGGATCTCGATCTACCCGAAACAAAACTTTTGGTTTCTTCCCAAAACCGATTATTCTCCAAGTATTCCCCCAATGAAGTAAAAGCCATCATATCTACTCAAATGCTCAGGACAAAAACCTAGGAGTGCTGTTCAATTCCTCTCTTTTTCTCACACCCCCCATGAATTCATCAACATATCTTTCAAAACATCCTCTAAGTTCATCCACTCCTCCTCCACTGAGCCACCAGCACCAAGGTCCATACCACTGTCTCTTACCTAGATACCTTCTCCAGGAGCCTCCCAGCTGGGCTCCTTACAGTCTAATACCCACTTATAACCATAGTCAACATTTTAAAACATGAGTCAGCTCACATGCTTCCCTCTCTTCCTACAAAGCCCCAGTGTCCTGTCACATGTAGAATAAACTCCATTCTTTAGCATAAGGTCCCAAGCTGTTGTGATCTGCCTCCTGCCTCCCTTTCAGCCTCCTCCTTCCTGGTCTGGCCAGACTCACCGGTCAGTAGATCTTTGATCCCTCTACCAGGCCTTTGCACTCGCTTTCCTGTCTACCTGGGCCACTCCTCCCCTGAGATATTGGAATGCTGGGCTCTCTTGCATGACACAGGTCTCTGATCAAATGTCAACTCTATAGAGAGGCTTTCCTTAACCACTCTAAAGTAATCGCCCCACTTCAGCACGATCGCCTTATCCTGCTGTACTTTCTTAACAGTAGTTATTACTACATAAAGTATTTTCATATGACTATTTGTAAAATAGTCCTACCACTAAAATAAAATAAAAGCTCCTACCACTAAAATAAAAGCTCCACAAGGACAGGGATTTTGTCCTTTTTGCCCACTACGATATCCTGAGTGATTAATAGAGTAGCTGGCATATAGTAAGCACTCAACATTTATGGGGTAAATAAATGAATGTAAATCTCATTGAAACAGATACCCACTGTAATTTCTCTCTCATTCTTCTATTTCTCTCCTATCCATTATCATCTTATAAAATAAGTGCTCATTACTATAAGGCCCTATTCAAAAACTTCACTAAGCCACTATAATCCCAGAATAAAGTCCAGACGCCCACACCTGACATGAAAAGCTCCTCATAACTAGGACACAGTCAAAACCTTCCAGCTTTTTCTTTCCAATCCAACTTACATAAAAATTTCACTCCAGCTGAAACAACATAAGGAGATAGAAGAGCTTGTGGGTCAGTGCTACCAACACTGTGTCCTTTCTTCCAGAAGTTAAGAAATATTTTAAAATTATAAGAATTTAAAATAAATAAATAAATACTGTGTCCTATTAATTTTATTTAACTTATCTGGCATGAAGCTATAAGGATTACACAAGCTAAAGCAAATGACACTAGTTGTAGCATTGAGGGTGCTTAATAAACGTGTTACATCGTTAATGTAGGTGGGGCCGTGTCTCTCATACCTTTGTATTCCCAACACTTAGCCCAGTGCCTTGGACTTATTAAAAGCTCTGTAGATATTTGATAATGATGCACCAAAATTCCCTCCTTTGCTATCAAAAACAACTAGAACATGATAGAAATTATGACATAAATTTATAAATAGGGGCAGAATTCTTTCCATGTGCAAGCTGTGCCAAGATCTAAAACTCAATGACTGGGTGTTGTTCATAGGGAAGAGGAAGAGAGGGGGATTTCAAAGCAATCCACTTTCTCCTCTCAGAAAATCAACAAGTCCAGTGACTTTACTGGTCTCCCATGCTTAAATAAATTATAGCTCTGCAGTTCTTCCACTGCCAGCCAGACTATCCAAGTTAGTCTCCAGCTTCAAACCACCCTACTATCTCCCTCAGGACCTGCTCCTACAAACTCCTTTCTAACTACCACACCTGACCAACTGCAAATTTAATCAAACAAGATAATTCTCAACTAATCAACAAGCTTAACCAGCAGAAGCACAGATATCCATAACCTGGGCAGTCAATGTGAGGAGATGGGTAATGGGCCAACCAGAGAACTTCACTGAGAAAATGATGGGAGAGGCTGTGACGTGGAGTCCCACTCCAATGGGTCTCCTTCCCCCTCCCATACTCTGTCATCTGTCTGCCTTACCAAGCAAGGCCATCTGTCCAGCCAGGTGGATAATGGATAAAATATCAAGATTGTTGTTGTTTTACTACTGAAACAGTAAGAGACATTTCATTCGGATTCCTTCTTAAGATCTAAGACATTTTAAAGTAAACATTTCATTAATGTTCAATCTAATAATATTTCACACACCTTGTTACTAATATGTATGAGGAAATCATAGTCTGATAGTTACCAACAATGTGTTATACATTTTCAAATACCTAGGAGGATATTGAGGGTTCCCAATATAAGGAACAATAAATATTTGAGGCAATGGATATGCTAATTACCGCGATCTGATCACTATACATGATATGTATTGAAATATCACTGTGTGACCCATACTCATGAATATGTACAATTATTATTGTCAATTTTAAAAATACAGAAAATGCATATAAAAGAATTTTATACATAACATTCAAAAAAGAAAGAAACTGGAGTCTGCATCCACTTAAAAGTTAACATCTTAATAATTTAAATATCTGACGGTAACAAAAATTTATGTATTGCACAGAAGAGAGACATATAAAACATAGGGGTGTGCTCACTTCGTTTTTGGTTTTACTACTTTTGTTTGTTTCGTTTTATTTTGGAGACAGAGTCTTGCTCTGTCACCAGGTTGGAGTGCAATGGTGCGATCTCAGTTCAGTGTAACCTCCACTTTCCAGGTTGAAGTGATTCTCCAGCCTCAGCCTCCTGAGTAGCTGGAACTATAGGAACACGCCACCACGCCCAGCTAATTTTTTCTATTTTTAGTAGTGATGGGTTTTCACCATGTTGGCCAGGATGGTCTCTATTTCTTGACCCTGCGCACCTCAGCCTCCCAAAGTGCTGGGATTACAGGCATGAGCCACTGTGCCTGGCCTTTACTACTTATTTTTAACAAAGCCTTATGAATATTCCTGAAAGGAAAAAGAGTCTTTCTTCACAATTTCTTGTAAATTTCTTCCATGATTTACAAACGGACCCAAATCTAACCCTTGCAGAATTACTTTAAACACCAGTAAAAACAACTTCGCATTTAACTGCTTTGAAAAGGCCCTATGATCAAGGTCAATGTGAAGTCATTTGAACAATGAGCTATCTAGTTAAATTCAGTGGAACCTGAGAGAGCCAACTTTAATCACTTAACTTTGAGAACTCAGAAACCCACAGCAAATTAAGAGAGCGAGGGCCAACGCGTGTAGGAGTGGAAGCCAGGGTCAAGATTCCAAAGAGCTCTTCAATAGCTCCAAATGGTTCTTCTTTGTGAAGAATCTGCAGCTGGTGTGCAGATTATCAAATCAACCTTGTGCAAACCTTACAGGTGAGTGGTTTCAAAAGAAATCCCAGAGAAGTTTCTGGCAATGCTCTGGACACAAGTTAAACGTCCATCAGCCTCCTCCTTCATGCTTGCGCCTAAGAGTAAAGGGAGACTGAGAACCTCCCGCACACACACAAGCCATGGAATGGGATGCTGAGAGGAGCACGAGGGATCACTCAGCCCAGTGCTTCCCAAAGTCTGGTCTGAAATGAAGTTTTTATCAATCAGCCTACAGTGAAATGTTTAAAAGATGACAGATAGGGACCTTTATATAAAACTGAATTTATTCCATTTCTAAAGGACTGACAGTCTAAAGCTACAGTTCTCTTGCTTTTCTGGAGTTAAATGTCTTTTATGAACTCTCTATGAGCAACAAAATGTGGAGAGAATGACACTGATGGTGGCAGGTAATACTGAGGATATTTTAAAACAACGGGATTGTCAAAATAAATTTGGGGTACTTTTCCCAGGAATATCTGGTTCCTGAAATCCACAAATCTAAGGATACATTCATGTATTCCCATCCTTCCCTTTGTAAGGCCTGAATTCTTCCGCTGACGGAAGTCCGTCGAGAGGAGCACCATAACCAGACACAAAGTGAACAAAAGGAACACCCTGGGCAGATGTGACCAGAATCTGCATGTAACATGGAGCCTGTGGCGCCAACCCAGCAGGTTGAAAAAGAGCTTAGTAACGAAGAAAAAACACCAGTGCTGCCACTGATTATGGTACTTCTGATAACTCAGGGTGAGAGCTAAACCACTGCAGAAATAAAGGTTCCAAGGCAAGAAACAGATGGGCAAATCTATCATGAAGAATAACACTATTATAAGGTAATAAATTATGAATTATTATATCACAATGTGAATTTTCACCTGAATAGGATAAAATGCACATCCAAAATCCTCTAGGCTTTGAATTTGTGAGAAAATGCTGCTGACATCTTTTTCCTTCCATTTTTTTTTTCTTTAAAGCAACCCTGTAATCCCTTCATCTTTGTTACAAGCAGATAAAGATGAATGATTTGACCAGAAAGTGTTCTGAGTTCCTTAGAAGCAGACAAGAAATAATGCAACTGTCTATTTGTGATGGTCTCTTCAGGATTCCCAAAGAATCACAGCTATCTCAGGACATCAAACCATCAGGGCCCTAGAGTCTGAGCAAGCAGCACACATCTTGGGGATGATGGCTGTGCAGAAAAGGCTCAGCAATGCCATCACTGCCCTGGATCCTTGTACAGTATTTCAGGAAAAAGAACAGGAGCTGCAACAGTCAGTCACTTGGCAAACAGTAAGCACAGGATGCAGGTGTGAAAGCTGCCAACATCCTCATGACAGCTGAGCCAAGTCACACTGCCTAGACTCAGGACCTACAATAAAATGCTGCACTCTCTACCAGATAAAGTAGCTTCCAGTATTCTTCCTCTTACTACGGAAGAAAACCCATACCCACAGATTAAGAGTTGTAATAGATTTTAAATATGTGAGTCTTCTAATATGAAAAGCTTTAATCTTTCCCTCCCTTGGATATGTTTTAAGCAATACAAAGTGATATTTGGCAGAAAAGAAAACCAGCAGTGAAACTTCGCTCAAGAGATTTACTGAGGTTCTAAATCACGTTCTCCTTCTCCAGAAGCCCCTAGTACATTCAGTGGGTCTAGAAATTTCACTTTGTGTTGCTAGTCAACACGATGCCTTCTCCTCCACATTTTTTCTTATAATTTGTTTTCTTACATTTAAAAATCTATATTAAATTAAGTCTGAGGGGAAACAGGGAAGAAAAAAGAGCTTTGGTTACCTATGCCTAAGGGCTAGGGCCATGAGCAAGTTTTGCTTAGTAGTAAGAGTGACAGAAGTATCTGCTTAATATCAAAGAGCAAGGGTCCTTCAGAAGCTAACAATGTTGCCATTCTTGGCAACTTCCTTGCACAAGATTAGACCAGTTTACATTCTCTCACCATGATTCTACCCTTCCATGTCTATCAACTGCCAGTGAAAATAGGGTAAGTATGATTTAAAACTTCCCTAATGTTTTTATGGTTCAGCAGGGATTTAGGAATTATTTATGTAACTTAAACATTTACTTGAGGTAACAAGTGTAAGATGTTGCATTGTGATTTACTCATGATCCTACTACTGTCCTTAAAAACTTTATCTGAATTTTTAAATTCATTTTATACTTTTAGTCAATCCTCATAATACATTATTAAATATATATATTTCAAGGAGGATGTAGTGACTTTAAAATGCAGGCATGGTAGACATATACAGAAGGGTATCCTTTAATCAAATAATACAAGACAGAGGAACCTGTCTAGCACTCAAGCAAAAGTAAAGGCTGCATTCAAACTACTACAAGTTAACATGAAAATTACATATACTTTATCTAAAGCCTATTCTTGGCATCCGTGCTCTAAATCTTATACAAAGGCATCTGTAAAATAAGATAACTACATGAAAACAGTTTATAATAAATGTAAGTATTTATCTCAAACCATTTCAGAATAACTTCTGAAACCCGGCTTAAAACCAAGAATCAGTCATTTTAGTATTTAGATACAGAATATTTCTAACCCAAGAAGCACAGATGCCATAAGCACCAATAACAAAAACCACAAAGGCCACATGCCAAGAAGTTCGAGGCAGCACACAGCTCTTTGTTACTATCATGCTCTTCATGCACACTTGTATAAGCATTTGTCCTTACCAACTACTTGAAACTCAGGAAAACGATGCTCTGATCCGAATTTCACAAGAGAGAAGAAAAAGTCACACAGCTTATGGTGAGCCATGGTTCAACTGACATTTAAGCTCACAGGGTCAAAACAATGAGACAGTGTAGTAATCAGCACCAGAAACGTGGCACCGTGTCGTACCAGACACAAGCTCCGTGCTCACATGTGCTCCCATGCAGAGAGCAAACATCTTCTCTCTAATTAGCATCAGAACCACCTACCTGGGGAGGCACTAAAATTCTGTGCTGATGAAAATTTAAATACAGCGTCAGTGAACAGCCCTCCCCCTTGTTTATACTTGGCCTTTTATGGACAGGTAAGAAACTTAAAAGACATTCTATTCACTTTTGAAATGAAGAAAAGCAGAAATCCAAACTCTAGGCAGATTTCTCCAACTGCCTCAGATGGTTTGATTCTAGTATTGTTTTCCAGAGAACAGTCTGTCTCACTCATTGAGGAAATCATAAGAGAAAAGCAATCACAAAGACCTGCAACAGCTGAGCCTGGAAAAGACCATCACTCTACTGTGGCCAGTCAACCCAGAATGCCATCATAGGGGAACTTGATAGTTGGCTCCCAAAAATACTGCTCCTTCTCTGCCAGCTCAATCCATGGGCTAATTTCAAGAGAAACACCCCCAGGGAAGCCATAATCCATCCATGGTGCAGGAGATTCCACCGTCAGCCAAAGCCCTGACTGTTACACAGGACAAGTTGTATTTCCTCCCTGATTAAAATGTGCAGCCCATGATGGATACTTGATGCTAAAACAATTTGCATAACTAAGCTCAGCCTCTCATTATCAAGCACTTACAGAGGAATCATAAAGTCACGCTTGGAAGCACAAATGGCTGAGAAAAGCATGACAATTTGCCAACTTAATATGACGATTTCCTATTTTCTGGGTGTTTCATCACTTTAATTTGACTCTGACACATGAGTGAAGGCCTGACCCAAAGAACTGGGGAAAGACATAGAACCACCATGAAAATAAAAAGGACTCCATTAGCACCATGCTCATTCCTCCAAAGCAATGTTTCTTTAAATCATGGACCTCTGCACCACCTGCAGCCCAATCTTCAATAGTGCTTGTTAGAGACACAGAGTCCTCAACCCCAGCCCAGAGCTACTCAACCAGAATCTCAAGGGTCATAGGAGCCATCGAGGTCATCTTCTTCCCAGACAGGTAGATCAGCTGAATAGACACACCTCCATACACACACACACACATATCGACACACAGACATAGACACACACACATACACACAGACACATACACGTTCGCAGTCATTTGAAAGAATTTTAGATGTTATTTCAAACTGTAAGTCAAAAGTACAAATATGGTTTCATATTCTTCAAGAGCGAGTTGCTATGTCTACACTAAACAAAAACATCAACTATTGAAAGCTGTCAATTATGTACATGGGAGCAAAATCAAATATTAAAAAAACAAAAAAGGACAATGCCCAGGAAAATAAGCTAGTGATCACAGACTTGGAACCAAGGTTCACATTTACCAGCCACCAATGTATGGGTCTCCCTCACTGGGAAAACATCCAATTTTTCCCCAAGGGAGGACTGAGGTGAAAATGCCCAAGAGAACTAAGTAACTCCCTAGCATTTTAGGTGTGAAGAATCTGAGCGGGGTATTTTTGTTTAGTAAACTTAAAACCCTACAACTTCTTGATCAAGCATAGTCTCAGGCCCACACCTTTTTAATCTTCTTAATTTAGCCTGGTCACTGTTAAGATATCATCACAGGGTTTTTAAACCCATGGTCTTCAGCTATTAATTTAATGTGTTTTAACTTATGTTAATTCAAACAATTAGGACTTGTTTGAAATGTGTTAAATAATTTTTAAAAAACAGAAAAAGCCTTTAAAAAGATTTTTGTCCCACGCTTACTAATATTCTCTTCAAATAAGACTGAGAACTAAAGTCTTCTAATTCTCTGCAGGTAACCAAAACCTGGATTGTAAATTATAGAACAATCTAAGCTTTACCCTAAGAAACTGGATTCAGGATCCCTCACTGTAGATCCTGAAACATCAGTTGAGCTACCACAAAACATTCTCACCACCTGCTCTGATCTATGATTCCATAAGACATGGTACATCGATTTTGACATATTTACATCCTGGAATTGTTAATGGTAAATAATTGTTGTTATTGCAAAAAAGAAGCTAAGGCATCTTACCCCAGGTCATTCTAAATATTCTGTCACCTCAAATAGACAATAAGCTCATGTAATGTCTAGAACTCTCAGATTTGTTTTAGCTCAAAATATTGTACTGAACCCCAAGAATATTCTGTTTCCTCCAATGCCTGTCTTCCTACACAGAGTACTGCAGGAAATCGGGTTTTTTTTTAAGAAGCTCTTTTAAAGACATGAACAGTTTTCCATGTCCTTTCCCATACTGAAGACCTCTGCTGGGCTGATGATTGGTGCTCTCAGGTGGCCTTGTTTAGCTCTGAAGACACAACAAAGGACTTCTTATTCCTTTCAGTGTTTGTATGGAACACTTCATCAAGCAATTGGCTTTTAATCACTGAGAGGATACATTCTCATAGAAATGAACCCAGCAGAACATTATGCCCTTATTTCATCATATTCTGAAATAGAATATTAAATTATGTGACTGCCCTTAGTTGACAAAAAAGCAACAGAAACTTCAAATGTGCATTCTACAGATGGTGATTAACCGAACCAAGCCACCCACAATCCAACTTGGGTCTCTTGGTGACCAACATGGGCACTGGCACGACAGTGTGCTGAAGCTAAAGTCTTGCTTGTGAGCAGAGAGCAGCATCTTTAAACTGGCCTGCATGAGGATTGAATATAGTTCAAAAGTTAACCCGTGCCCTCTCTAACTGATCAGGCTGACAGCTGGGTTCAACATACAGGGAAAGAAACACAATGTCAACAATGATAAATAATAGGAACTCAACAAATACATGCTGAATAACTGAATGAAGTCAGGGTCTCAGACACCTGAGTATCCTTCAAGCACCTCCTACATCTCCACCAGTGAGATGTGCCCACATCCACCCCTGCTCAGTCTTTCAGTTCCACCAAACCACCCAGGTACCCAGTAGGACCCAGGTAGCAACTACGAGGGCAGCAGAAATCTAGTAAATTTCAGCAGCTGCTCCTCCCTCACCGATCTGATGAGTCAGGAGGTCTGAGAATCAGTCTCTGGCCACAACACATTCCCACACTGTGGTCTAACATGATATCCTGAAATCAGGTCAACCCTGCCTACCCCATAAAATAGTGTAGAGAACAATCCCATTTTCCTTTTATTTTTCATGGACTTGCTATGATTAGCATGTAGTTTACAACTATTATAGTATGAACTCATAATTGGCATGTTTCTTAGTGAGTATCCTGCGTTTGCTAATGTGTAGCGGAGGAGGTACAGATGGTTAGAATTTCACCTGAATGAATCTTCATAGACTTACAAGTAGGCAAAGTGGCAGAAGAGGAGAACCCAAGCTGTGGGGATGTAATTAGTGATTCCTAGCCCATAGCTTCTGAATCCCAGAAAACGAACAGCACGGAGGCTGGGGGCTGAAAATCAACTTATATTAAAACAGATCCAGGGCTCAGCGCAGTGACCCATGTCTGTAATCCCAGCATTTCTGAAGGCTGAGGCAGGAGGATCGCTTGAGCCCAGGAGCTCAAGACTAACCTGGGTGACATAGTGAGAACCTATCTCTATAAAAAATAAAAATTAGTCAAGTGTGGTGGTGCATGCCTGTAGCCTCAGCTACTCAGGAGACTAAGGCAGAGGGATCACTTGGGCTCAGGGGTTTGAAGCTGCAGGAAGAAAAGGTGACACCATTTCAATCCAGTCTGAGTGACAGAGTGAGTCCCTACCTCTAAAAACATTTTTAAATATAAAAATATAAATTAGTCCTGGTGTGGTGGCTCAAGCCTGTAATCCCAGCACTTTGGGAGGCTGAGACGGGCGGATTATGAGGTCAGGAGATTGAGACCATCCTGGCTAACATGGTGAAACCCCATCTCTACCAAAAAATACAAAAAACTAGCCAGGCGAGGTGGCCGGCGCCTGTAGTCCCAGCTACTCGGGAGGCTGAGGCAGGAGAACGGCGTAAACCCGGGAAGCAGAGCTTGCAGTGAGCTGAAATTGGGCCACCGCACTCCAGCCTGGGCGACAAAGCGAGACTCCGTCTCAAAAAATATATGTGTGTGTGTGTGTGTGTGTGTGTGTGTGTGTGTGTGTGTGTGTGTGTGTATATATAAATTTTTTAGGTAAATTTTAAAACATCTATTTTCAGAAGAATGTAGAAGCACTCTGCGGCACCTGTGAGATATTCTTCTGCTAAGATGTGTTTTTTCCTCACTGGAAAGCCTACTCCAGGCAAACCTAGGAAGACAGGCGTACAAAGCTCACGATACACTCGCAGCCAAGGAGCAGAAAGAAACAGTGTCTGCTAATTCCCTCTTATGTCTAAGGCCAGAATTCCTCAGCCTCGGGCTGTATGAGAACATTTACAAGGCTTGACACAACACCTTTAATGACACTGTGGGTTTCTATATAAAGGCTCAAGGTGGGAACCAACAAATTGTAACCGAGTGGGAGGCTTGTAGAGGACCTGAAAGGTTTGAAACAGAAAAGGGACTGGATTTTAATAAGGAACAACCTGTTTTCCTGGGGACAAAGCCTGTAGACCAGCTTCTGAGAGCCCTGGAAGCCAAATGCTTAAGAAACACAAGGAAAGCTGGAAGTAGGAAAGAATGCAGAAAAAAGTTCCTGAATTTGATGAGCTTGCGGCTCTGTTATAACCTTCTCTGGATAAAGATGAAGCTTAATCACCAAAGCTCTCCTGACATTAGTGGAATGTTTAGAAACAAAAGATGAGACAGCAGGTGAGTTACTTTTATATGTTTGCATTTTCTATAATTTCTTCATTTTGATCTCCCTCAGCAGACTAAAGGTAATCACTCAAATATATAATGTCTGAAAATATAAAACAAAAAAAGTTTTGCACATTTGGGAAACAGAAAAAAGGAAGAATCACTTAAAAAACCATGACTCTACTGGGAAATATCTATTATGATGTATTTCTTCTTTTTCATACATGTTTAATTGAAGTCATTTTGTATATAAAATTTTTATTCTTATTTTTCCATTACTATCATGTTCAATTTTTTATGTTATAATTATCTTCAAAATCATCACTTTCAATGACTGGAGAATTCACCAAGGGAATGTATCCCAATCTCTGAGCACATAATATGTTTCCAATTTTCCACTATTATAAATAAAGCTACAATCAACAACTTGTATGTAGAGGGTTTGGTTTTGTTTTGTTTTTGAGAGGGAATCTTGCTCTGCCGTGCCCAGGCTGGAGTGCAGTGGCGTGATCTCCGCTCACTGCACCCTCCACTTCCCAGGTGCAAGTGATTCTCCCACCTCAGTCTCCCAAGTAGCTGGGACTACAGGTGTGCACCACCATGCCTGGCTAATTTTTTTGTACTTTTAGTAGAGACAGGGTTTCACCATATTGGCCAGGCTAGTCTCGAACTCACGACCTCAGGTGATCTGCCTGCCTCAGCCTCCCAAAGTGCTGCGATTACAGGCGTGAGCTACCATGACGGCCGAAGGTTTTATTTCTTGTACTAGTTCATTAGGATGCATTCCAAATGGGACACTGAATCATTAGATATCCCACGTTGACTGATCTTTGGATTACCTGCCAAATTGCTCTCCAAAGTTTTAAACTTTCTGTACAACCAAAAACAAATACAATACAACCCAAAACACAGAAGAGTATGTATTTGCCAACCCACACATTGTTCTCACTGATTTCTTTTCAAACTGTAGCTTCTTTCCATTTTTTTTTAATTCGATTGAGGCTGGCCTATTTCTATATGTTGATTAGGTACATTTCTTCCACATTGTCTATTCATGTTCTTCGCCCATTTATCTACCATTTCTCAATTTGAATAAGCTCTTTGTATAATACATTTATACTTGATAATATTTCAGGCAAATATATCTCTCACTCTGGCTACATTTTGTTGACATACATTTATTATTATGAGCCAAATTCCTTGATCACTTCTAGTGCTTGAAAGTCATCTGTCATCCAGGAGCTTCATAAATATTACATTTATTTTCTTTTATTCTTTTTTTCTGAGACAGAGTTTTGTTCTCGTTGCCCAGGCTGGAGTGTAATGGCGCGATCTTGGCTCACCGCAACCTCTGCCTCCCGGGTTCAAGCGATTCTCCCGCCTCAGCCTCCAGAGTAGCTGGGATTACAGGCATGCGCCCCCACACCCGGCTGATTCCGTATTTTCAGTAGAGACAGGGTTTCTCCATGTTGGTCAGGCTGGTCTCAAACTCCCAACCTCAGGCAATCCACCCGCCTCAGCCTCCCAAAGTGCTGGGATTACAGGCATGAGCCACCATGCCCAGCCATTTAAATTCTATTTTCTTCTGGCTTTTCTAATGTTTGACTGCGTTCCTGCTATTAATTTACTATGTAATCATGCAGAATTTGGGTACATCCTAGCAGGTATCAGCCTACATAAATGTTTCCCAAATTTCAAACCAGCCATGCGACAACATTGCCGAAGAAGCCCATTCGGATTGATCTGTGCTATTTCCTTTGTCATACACATGCTTTCCATTCACGTGTGAGGTCAAGGGGATATCCACAGACAAGGGGTATACACATATGCATGTGTTAGGGTCAGCTTCCAAGTTCCTTTATAAATTTAGCCCCTCTCTGTCCTATGTTAAGGATGAAAACTAAAAAGCACTTTCTTTCCCACACATTTTTGGAAATTGGGTATATATGGGGTAGAAGATTGCGGAAAAAATTGAAGGGAAGAAGCGTATGGGGGTTCCCTGGGAATCTTTAGGGACGGGTCAGGGAAACCAGCACAGGAGGGCACTTCCCACTCAAACACTCCACGGGGTCGCCACCTCCACTCACGCCTCCAGAGCAGTTCCCTTTCACACAGGCACTCCTCAGGCAGCTGGACATGGGCAGTATCTGCCTCTTCACTTTCCCGATTCCTCCACACAGCCAGTAAGTGCCAACTGAGTGCCCACCATGTGCCAGGCACTGTTGTAGGCTTGGCAAAAACACCACTGAACAAAGACCCTGGACTCCCGATTGGTGACAAATATTCCCAAAGATGACATTGTGGCCTTCATGTAATTGCAGCTGTTGCCTACTGATTGCTAAGTGCCAGACATTCGGCTTCTTTATTCACATCCATGCAAAATCATCTCATTTAATCTTCCAGACAACCCTTGGGCTGTGTTAACACCATTAAGAGTTAAAAAAAAACAACACCACCACCACAGAGGCTCAGAAGGGCTACATGCCTACACAAAGGCGTTAAGTGACAGAATTGTACCCACACGAGGCCTGTCGGGTCCCACAGCCTTCAACTCCAGGTAGAGCAATAATTCTGCAGAGATTAACATGGATGTGCTGACTACCTGCGATTCATTCTCTAACTCCAGCAATCATTGTTAAATGGACAATTAATCTACATACTCTCACACGAACATTTTAGAAGTACTACATTCTATCACATAGGACTTCCCATTGTATGTACCACCCTAACTCCAGAGGGTTACTTTCTCTACTTAACGCCACAGCACTGGGAAACTGCCCCCCTAAGGGCCCCAAACAGAGACACTGTCCAGCAAGGAGGCCTGCCCTCCGCCAGCCTGGTCCCTGCCCTGCAGATGTTTAACCATCTCTACGTGCTGGCTCTCCCCAGCAGGCTGATAAGATTCCCTAACAGACTGGTTACCATCATAAGAACAGCATTTGTTACTGATGGAACTAGCAAGGAACGGTCTGCCTGACACTGGCGAGGTTCTGTTCTCAGGCCAAGCCACGGCTATCCAGCACAGCCCTCCAACAGGTACCACGCAAAACGAGGGATGCACACTGTCACACTGTACCCGACATGTAACCTCCAGTGTTTGCAAAAACTGAGTGTGACAGGAGGCGAGTTGACATATATATGAATTTTCTCTGAAAGCAGTGTAAGAATGACTTGTCCTAGTTCTTCCAATATCCAGCACGCACAGCGAAACATCTGAGGGGGATGGGTGTGAGGAGGGTGCGGTCAGTCAGACTCCAAACATCCAGGGATAAGCCTCGTGCACATCCCCCACTAGGCTGACACGCAGCACGCGGTGATGTTTTGCTAAGGTGCACTCTACCGCCGCCACTGCCTTGACTGAAGGCCAGATAGCCCCCTCCCTAGCCGCATTTTCCACATGACACTGGGTTTCAGAGGAGTTTGAAAAAGCCAAGACCTAGGTCTCCTTTCCAAATCCCACATTCCAGCCTGGTGATGGTACCTGACGTCTCAGGGGTTCTCTGCTCACATCATTCCAGACACTATCCTCTTAGGAGCAAGAAAGTCAAACAACCTGATTCCTACAAAAAGCTGGCAAAGGAGTGACTATTAGAAATGCTGCCTCATTTCTCCTCTAGCAATTGAGTCATTTGCATGTTTTCACAGAAAATGAAAATAGTTATCAGGAAAAAAGAAACAACAGTATTTGTTTAAGGGAGGAGGACCCTCAATAAAATCTAGAAATTGTATTTTGATTTTATCTCCAAATGGAAGCTCTCCCTACAGATGGCAGAACATCATAGCACATGGCAATTAAGCAAATTCTAAATCCATCCTGCCAAAGATTATCTACCACTTTGTCTAACTGATCACAACTAAATGTAATATAAATCAATCCCTCCCTCCAACACTGCCTCAACCCAAGCACAAGGTTCTGCAATAAAAGTAGGCAGGATGGAGTGTATTGATCAGCAAGATTAATCCTGAAATAAAACCCAACAATCTGCCTCTCTCTCTCATTGGGCTTCAGGGGAACATGCTACAGGAAGCGCTTCCACCCACCCCCGTCTGTGGATCCTGGTCATCCCTCACAAACTTTGCCCCTGAACAACATACGCATCTCCCATATTCTACCCTTTCTCCTGTATGTTTCTCTGTGCAGCTCCTTAAAGAAACACAGCCTTTCTTAACTCAGTGCCAGGATGATCTACCCCATCATCCTGCACAAGTTCAACATGTTTTGCAAAAATACAACTTTACCTCTGTCGTTAAGTCTAATCATGGATACTTCTACTCTGCATGACGAGTTCTGCAAACTCATGAGAGCCTTCATTACCGTGGCTTAGAAAGGTGGCAGATGTCCACACACATAGGGCCTAAGCAGCCAGCACACGCCTAATTCCCCAGTCCTAGAAAGTAAAGGAGCGTTCAGATAGTGCCAGCTTACAAATGGGGCTAAACACATTTTTCCACGTAAGTGACTGGACTGCAAGGATGAGGTTCCTGAGTTAGTCCCCAGAGTTATTTCGTTCATTACGTCTCTGAAGAACGCAGCCATGCCTGCCTACTGTGGGGACTGTCTTCAGACATCCAACCAGGGACAATGCCACCAGCAGCCCACAGTTCCCACTGGGCCCTGGCCACTCCTGTAGTACCAACCACTGAACAGGGCAACACAGGGTCAAGTCCAACCTGGTTCTAGCCCCACTGGGCCTCAACTTCTCCTTCTGTAAAATGCAGCCAGCAGCACCTAATTCAGGATGTTGTGGAGACGGCAAATGTGATGACTGCACAGGGCCTCCCATGTAATTATCTACTTCCCCCTTTCCCCAAAAGCAGCCTGTCTTGAGTACTTGCCGTCTCCTGCTACCAAAGTACTCCTGCTTCCCTTCCTGGAGGGTTACCCCACTTGTTGGCTGTCTTTACCGTCTCCCACTCCTCTCTCCACCTGAGTGGCAGCTCAGTTCAGGGAGTGTGCCCTGGAGGAGGAGCTGACAGATCTGACCTCAACTCTAGCTGTCCCGTTTCCTCACCAGGTAAAACTCACCCTTTATCTGAACTTCAACCCCACCCACCCGGTCACTCATCCAGCTAAATCTTCCCTGTTCCTCCAGATTTTGCAGGAAGCTCCCCGACAAACATACACCCTACTCCCTCTCCACACAACAGTCTGAATTAGGGGTTCCTCCTTCATATTCCGATAAGCCTTGTACATGTGCCTCTGGAGAAATTAACGCATTCTATTTTAAAGTGTATGTCCCCTCTCTAAGTGCTAAGTTTGAGGGTGGGGGATAGATGGTGGGTACATGCTATAATTATATTGTCAACTTCCAATGCAGCAAATCTTCAAAACACATTTGATGTTGCCGTAGATAATGACAATGATGTTCTGCCTGTCCTGCCTGCCTGGGAGGTAGTGGATGAAGAATGGGAGGAAGGAGAGCCAGGAACAGATTAGAGATACAAGTTTAAATAACTATATGAAAGAACTCAGTCAACTAGTAATTGCTATGCAATTAATATAGCTTTGTCCAGCAGGTCAGTGAAAAAGACAAATTTGCAATTCCAAGCTTTCTTCTTTAGACATGGGTTTAATTCCTGAGCCAAAACCCCAGTATAATATATTTATATAAACTAAAAATCTGATGCAAGGTAGAAAAGTCTTTTAATCCTACATACCTTCATTCAAGAATCCTTCCTGTAAAATAATTTCAACTTAAGGGAAGAGCTACACATCCTCAAACTCCCAAGCTTATGAAGACCCAGCCTCTCAGGGAAAGGCACATTCCCACTCATGGGCTTTCTCCTTCTCATTTTTCAATTAGGTCAAACCCCTCTACTTTATATCCAGAGCATGACACAGCTCTCCTGCATGGTACCTACTGCTGTTGCAATCGTACACTTGTGCTTTTAATGAGATTTAAAATAGCAGGGGCCAAGCGTGGCTTTATACACCACAGTGTTCTTAGTGCCCAGTCCAGGGCTCAGGGTATGTAGCAGAGACTCAAAAGGATTTCTGGAAAGAATGGAAAGGTAGATGGATGGATAGATGATGATGGGTAATGCTGGAAATACCAAAGCGAACCTGTAAGGTAAGATTCTGTGCAGAATACTGGAGCTAACTTGAACATAAATAGGCATCTCTCCTGACCTTGATTTGTTTATATTCTCATTCCCTAAGTACTTTCTTACATAGTGATCATCAAAGCTCCATTAACATGTCCTTCAGTGCTTCCATATTACTGTGTCAAATGTATTTCCATTCCCTTTTGAATTTATTAAACACTTGAAAAGGGCAGTTCTGTAGTTTGACTTTCAAAACCTCTGCCTTTTCCCCAAAGACAGCCTGTTCTCTGGTACCGGCTGCCTCTTGATAGGAAAACCCTCTTTCTTCTCGGATACCTCTCTCCACATGTGTAGTATCTTTACCTTTTCTTTCAAGAACCAACTTTGTTCTTATCCGAGTCTCTACTCCATTTCCCACATGATTATCTTCCTAAAACCTGATCTCTGATCTTCCATCCCTCCAGGAAGTTCATGAACCCTTTGACTTTAGCCTTTCAGATTTTTAAAAAGAAGAATCACTAGTTGGATGGGCATGTTTCTACATTTAAGAAGACTTGCCTTTGTCTTCCAGAACTATCATCTTCACAAATTTTCTCAGTTGGTACAACATTCCCTGTAGGAAGCCACCAATTCTATACCCGAGATGGTTCTTTGAAACAGCATTAATAGCTACTGTAAATTAAATTTAACCTGTCTTAATACACTCAATGCCAAGGATTAAATTTAACCTGTCTTAATACACTCAATGCCAAGGTCTTCCCCTGCCAGGTAAAGCAGGCAAATGGGCAATCAGCCCCTTCAGGAAACACCAGCTCCCCACTTCCTTAGAGAGTCTAGGGTGAATCTGCTCCACCACTCAGATGTTTTGATTTAGTGGCTACGAAGTTGTGTTAGCACGCTATAAACGACAGGAGTCTCTCTACGCACAAGTGCCTTGCTTTTTTGGTTTGGAGTTTTAGTGGAGTTTCTTTGGGAGAGGTTGTTTGGACATATTGCAGCTTAACAAAATCATAGTAAAAAGCAAACAAAGATATGAAATAGTACTCTTTATTTTGGCAGGGGGCGGGGGGGGGGGCTTCTGTTCTATGGCCAATGAAAAATAGTCATTTTTTAAATCCTCCTTAGGCCATTTTCAGTTTGTTGGCTAGCCATAAATGTACAACTTGATATTCCATAAACAAATTTGTCAGAAAGATTTCCCCAGATAAGCAGCAGAGTTCTGCAAATCTGCAGATGCACACAACTGCAAACATCAGCACCACTGCTGTTGTTGCTGGCAAAGTGACAACAGAAGCCCTGCTTCCAGCTGATGGCCCGTTATTGCCTGGGCTTCCAAGATCCTGCCAGGTTCCCCAGTGGGTCTATCTGTTCAGCCAAGTGTCAGGCCCTTGGAGACACCCAGTCTGACCAGCTATGAACTGCAGCCTCAGGATGTGTCAGACTGAGCATGCATCCCACATTGTTGGCTGCATTTGGGCCTCGCCACTGCTAAAAAAAGATTTTATGGACAATCTGGGACTTCCCTACATATGCAGCCATCCGTTTACTCAAACAATACTTAGTGTGCCTAAATGTGCACTGTGTCCAGCTTTGCAAGTCAGCAATCTTCAAACTGGAGCTCACAGACACATTTCAAGGGTGCTCATTTTAAGGGAATCGGTTTACAGAACCTTACATTCTATTTGTACTTTTTCCTAAAATTGTTCTGCCTGGGAACATCTTCTCTCTCACAACTACCCTTCACATCCTGAATCTTTCCAGGGTACATAGATCTGGGGTATAAAACCTTCCAGTGACAATCATCAGAGAAATGCAAATCAAAACCACAATGAGATACCATCTCACGCTAGTCAGAATGGTGATTATCAAAGACAAGAAACAACAGATGCTGGCAGGGCTGTGGAGAAAGAGGAACGCTTTTATACTGTTTGTGGGAATGTAAATTAGTTCAATCATGTGGAAGACAGGATGGTGATCTCTCAAAGACCTAGAACCAAAAATACCATTTGACCCAGCAATCCCATTACTGGTATATACCCAAAGGAATATAAATCATTCTATTATAAAGATACATGCACGTGTATGTTCGCTGCAGCACTATTCACAATAGCAAAGACATGGAATCAACCCAAATGCCCACCAATGATAGACTGGATAAAGAAAATGTGGTAAATATACACCATGGAATACTATGCAGCCATAAAAAGGAATGAGATCATGTCCTTTGCAGGGACATGGGTGCAGCTGGAAGCCGTTATCCTCAGAAAACTAACACAGGAACAGAAAACCAAACACCACATGTTCTCACTTATAAGTGGGAGCTGAACAATGAGAACACATGGACACAGGGAGGGGAATGACACACACTGGGGCCTGTCGGTAGTGGGGCAGTCTAGGGGGAGGGAGAGTGTCAGGATAAATAGCTAATGCATGCTGGGGTTAATACCCAGGTGATGGGTTGACAGGTGCAGCAAGCCACCATGGCACACGTTTACTTAGGTAACAAACCTGTACATCCTGCACATGTATCCTGGAACTTTAAATTTAATTTTAAAAAATGACTAGCACCTGTGGGATGATAGAATTCTGCTACTAAAGAATAATCCATTAAAATAAAATAATAAAATAAAATTCCAGGGACAAAACCACAATTCCTACTGGCATATCAATCAAGATTGGTATATTTATCTGTTGGGATCTAACCAAAAAAGAATCTACTTTATTTGGCATAGAGGGAATTACTGCAAGGCACTGATTAAACCAATGAAGGAAGAGTTGGTAAACCAGCTGGGAACCTCAGAGAAACCCCAAGATGAGTAAGGGATGGAAGCTAGCACCACTCCCGAGCTAAAGGGACAAAAGGAGGAGATGTGTCACCAGAGCATCCCCAGGGGGGAGGTGGAACCACCATGAGCCCATCCAATGGGAGCTAGAACTGCCAGGAGACTAAGCTGCTACTGGACGCCTCACAGAAGTCAGGGAGAGGCAGGGAAGACAATCTCTGGGTCCTCCCACTGAGAGTCTCTCAAATTACCCGGGGATCAGATTCTACTGGCTAGACTGAAAAGAGGGATGTAGTTGGTTTTATTTCTTAAATGTCAATGTTTACAATAACCTAGGCATTACTTCGCAACTTTTAAAATTTATGAGGAACCAATGGAACTTTTAAAAATGGGCAGGTATATATGATTTTTCAAGGCTTTTTAGGAGGTACATGAGCAAAAGTTTAAAGATCTCTGTGCTGGGAAATAGAAAGATAGAGAAGAGCTATCCCTCCCTAAATGTGTTCATGGACTAACAAGGCAGAGGGGAAAAGGCAAGACTGAGCTGTGGCTCCTGAGAGGGCTTCACACTCAGACAACTCTTACAAACCTTCTGGGAGGCAAGGATTGTTGTCTCTGTTTTACAGATGTGGGAACAGAATCTCAGCAGGTCATTAAGCTGCCAAAGGCCAAGGTTGCCAGCGACATAACTAGAAGTAAAAATCAGACATCTTTAGTTCCACGATTTCTTGTGGAGAGAAATGACTCCCTGGTTTCAGATGCACAGAAGCAGCATGTTATAAAATACGCCACAGGAGTGTCTCCCTGACTGTAATGTGCATACAAATGACCTGGGATTCTTGTTCAGATGCAGATTATGATTCCAGAGGTCTCGGGTGAGTCTTGAGATTCTGCATCTCCAAAAGCTTCCCAGTTGATGCCTCATTTCAGACCACGCTTTGAAGAGCAAGTCCCTCAAGCAGTGGACACTAAGCTTTCTCGAGTGGACAGCCCTAACTGTAAGAAGCTTTGAGCACACATCCCCCAATACAAGTATACTTGCTTATTCATGCATTGTAGATTACATGTATTCTGACCAGTAACTACTGCAACAAGCCATCCTATACAGATAGCACAAGATACACTGTTAAAATAATAGCTATGAATCCATATTTCAAATAATCTTCTTTATGATCTTGAATTCTTTGGCCAACTTCTTATCCAGTAGGATTAGGTTATCATTTGTTTTTATTTGGCTAAGGCAATTCTCACACAAACAGTAGTAGAAGGAATATAAATTCTGCCATCTCTTTGATGCTCAGTTGCACTTTTACTTTCTAACATGATGGTCAATCTCTGGTTTTTAAGCCACTTCTCTATTTCGTGAAGGTCAATTTGGTTATAAAAAGATAACGTATGCCGGGCGCAGTGGCTCACGCCTGTAATCCCAGCACTTTGGGAGGCCGAGGCGAGCGGAACATGAGGTCAGGAGATCGAGACCACCCTGTCTAACACAGTGAAACTCCATCTCTACTAAAAATACAAAAAACAGTAGCTGGGCTTGGTGGTGGGCGTCTGTAGTCTCAGTTACTCCGGAGGCTGAGGCAGGAGAAGGGTGTGAACTCGGGAGGCGGAGCTTCCAGTGAGCCAAGATTGCACCACTGCACTCCAGCCTGGGAGACAGAGAGATTCCATCTCAAAGAAAAAAGATAATGTAATTTGTAAATCTACTCAATCCCGTACACATATGCGACAAAAAGGACAAGGGTATGAAGGTGTCACTGTTTCCCCTCCACGCAATGGACCTTCCACCAGCTGCCTCAAGACACCTCGGTTCAGAGACTTACAGGTTGCCCAAGTGAGGCCAACTGTGTTGGTCCTTATAGCAAAATATAATAAAAGCTTAGTTTCTGTCTCATCGGCCACCCCCAGCAGAATTTTAGGAGCCTCCAAGGCATCTACTCCGGCCACTGCCATTCTAGAGAAGAGGAATATGTAACCAGCAGGAACATGGAGAACAAGAGATCATTTTCACAATGCAACATGCTGCTGCTTTCAGGATCAAATACATTTTCAAAAAGTTAACAAAAGCATAATCAGTGGAGAAAACATTTCAGATAGGACTTTTTACCTCTTGAAAATTAAACTCCTCTCCTACCACACACTCATACACTGAACTGTCCCCTCCTTTTCCCACTTTTCAAGATTTAAATCTCTTCCAACCAGATCCAACACGAAGGCATCTGAGACAACAGAACATTCAAGTAACTGGTAATTAGAATACAATCTCAGACCTTTTTCAGATCATCAGATGCCATCCATCCACAGGAATCCGGCACGGAAGTTTTTCCCAAGGAATGTATGTATGTATGTATGTATGTATGTATGTATGTATGTATGTATTTAAGACAAAGTCTCGCTCTGTCACCCAGGATGGAGTGCAGTGGCGTGATTCGCCTCCCAGGTTCAAGCAATTCTCTCTCCTCGGCCTCCAGAGTAGCTGGAACTACAGAGGTGTGCAGCACATCTGGCTAATTTTTGTATATTTAGTGAAAATGGGGTTTCACTATGTTGCCCAGGCTAGTCTCAAACTCCTGACTTTGGGTGATCCACCTACCTCGGCCTCCCAAAGTGCTGGGATTACAGGCATGAGCCATTGCATCCAGTCTTTTTCCGAGGAATTTAAAAATTCCGTAAATTAGTGTTGCTCAGAAATAAATACATTTTTAGCCTCTCAAAATAGAGACCTGGAAGACCATTAGCCTCCCTTTTCACAAACTGTTGCAGACAGACCTCCCAGCTACTGTGCCCACACCATGTCTGTATTACTTTCACTCACTTTTTCTTCTAACAGATATTTAATGAGTGCCTCCTGTGTACCAGACCCCACCCAAGGTGTGGGGAAACAGCAGAGTAAGAGCCATACTGTCATCCTCCCAGAGCTTCCATTCCAACTGGAAAGAGAGATGAACAAAGGAGTATGTAAGGTAGGGAGAATGCTCTGAAGAAAATAAGTCAGAATAAAAAGGGCAGGGAAGGCAGAGGAGCACCTGATAGTGTGATTAGGTGAGGCCCCTCTGAGGACAGATATTTGAGCAGGCGGAGAGGAGCCAGCCCTGTGCTAAATAGGAGGGAGGAATCCTGCAAGCAGAGGGCACAGCAAGTGCAACCCCTGAGACAGGAAGATGACTGAAGGCTCTAAGAACAGCAAGGAGGCATCAGGAGCGAGGGGAAGTGGGAGAGATGTGGGGTTCAAGTCCCGGTGTGATGGAAAGCAAATATGAACAGGAGAGTGCTATCATCTCACTTAGGTTTTAAAGACTCACGCTGGCTCCTGTGTGGAGAGTTGACTTCAGGAGGGAAGAGTGGAAACAGCACACCCCTATGGTGCCACCTCCTCCAGGAAGCAGTGCTGGGCGCTAAGTCCTGCTCAAGTGCTCCTACCACTCAGACACATCCCACAGGGCCAGGGGTGGAAAGTGACACTTTGGGGGTCCTCACCTGCACAAGCCCCTTCAACATACACATTCATCTCTCTACCTCCTTTAGTAATTTTGCATATTTTTTAAGGAGGGCCTCTGGAACTGTGCATGCTTCAGGACCCTGGTCAGAGTCCTTTTCAGCAGGTACCAGAAGTACCGGATCTATACTCATCTATATTTCCTCTTAGACTCTGAGTGCCTGGAGGGCAAGCATCATATCACATATACTTTCATATCTCTGACACCTGCATAGTGCCCAATTCGTTGTAGTCACTCAGTACATATTTTCTTAATTATTTGCATGTGATGATTTGTTTTTGAAACAGGTTCTCTGATTCCTTTTCTTTGTGGATCAGCAATACCATGGCTTTGGGAACCACTGGTCACTTACAATGAATTCCATCAAGGTCAATGGACAGATGTATGTGCTTACATAATGGCGTTTAAAAACACAATTCTGAATGTTTCAGAATCCCCAGGCCTGCATTTGAATTATGCAAATGTTACAGATTTCTTATTCCTCTTAGGTTCACTCCAGACATTTTTATCACTTTTCTCTACTTCCTATACCAACATAAGTAAAGGCCTTACTGCTAAGAAACAAGACAAAATAGAGTATAAAAACAGCCCTCAGAGACACCTCAAAGCCTTACAGAACAAACAAGCTTCAGGCAAGAACAAGCTTCCATCCTTTTCAGAATATGTTTTAACTTGCAAATAAATGATCATCCTCATTTAACAGGGATATTCCCCTCCTTTCTGGCAACCGAGAGATACATTCAGCTGCACACAAAAAGGGGAAATTTTCATCTAAAAATAAATGAAACCATGGTAAACAGGCAACTGAATTCTGAATGCAAAAATCAAGGTAAATTTTCTCTACCCAACGATCTCATATGAATAGAAAACAAGTGATTGTAATAAGAACAGGTATAATAATGAAATTTTATACCCAGCATGAGATTTTAATTTTAATATATCTGTCTGAGTTTTGCCATCAAATGAATCAACTGCCTAAAGACCAGTCTCCAGGATGGTTTCGAGACATCCTTAAGACATCCTGCACAAAGAATGAAAGTTCTCTGTAACAAAATTAAACTTCACTTTTACAAGTCCCTTCTCCCTCTACCGTTTAACACTTCAGTGTTAAGCATACCCTCTGGGCAATTTATGTTTTTAATATTGCTCTTGTAAACAGTGTTGATCAGAACCCACTGCTGCTGGGAATTCTACACAATATTGCAAAGTTCTGAGTTGCATCTAGAGAGAAGGTGCCTGGTGAGACTGACAGAATGCTTCGCCCAGCAGGGTTGTTGCTGGCCAATTAGCCAAGCTTGGCCCTTCTCCTTGAATTTGCCGCGAGCCAAGATCAGAGCATAAGAAGAGACACACACACACCTTCCAGGTTGTACCTGAACCCTGAGAAAACAGGGCTGGCTTTACTCCACCTGTGTCCAAAAACTGGGATGGGGCCCTATACACAGGAGAATGTATCTCTGTCGAATGTCAGGATGGCATTGACATTTTTGTCTATTTCTAGAGCTTGCGGACGATATAAAAGTACTCCTTCAGGTCCCTTTCTTTGTCCAGGTAAGTACTATCAGAACATTCAAAGGCACCTTACACCAATGAGCAGACTGCTGCGTACAGTCTCTGGCAGGCATCCATCCAATGGGCCCTGATGAACCAAAGGGAGATGCTCTCCTATCCTTATGGCCTGTTCCAACAACCACGAAAAGATGAATTTGTCCCATTCACTGTTTTGAAGCACCTGAGGTTTCTATAGAATGGAATCTGATAAACCATGACAGTACCTTGTTTCCTGGATTTGGAGGGGGTAAGAGAGGGGGAAATCAGGTTGTTAAAGACTTTTCATGCAGGAAAAACGGGAAGGGCTTCATACAGGCTGCTGAACTTGAGTTGAGTCTCGGAAAACTCAGAGGTAGAGAGGAGCGGGAAAACAGCATTCGAGACAGAAGAATGTCATGGTCAATGAGAGACAGGCAGCACAAGGCATGTTTAGAGGAGAAGAAGGAAAGTCTGGCTGGGGCAAAGGGTTCAAGCAGGAAAACGGTGAGAGAGAAATTGGGAAGTCAAGCACTTGGCTTTCTCAGCAGAGCCAGCACAGATGGCGTCCACGGGGCAGTGCAAGGTAATTTCTGAGCTGGCTGTAGTTATATCTGTCTGTGCCCCTAGCCGCACGTAGTGCTGCTGTGAAGCTCAGTTTCTAGTTCTCTAAGGACTCTGTATGATGCCCACTTATTTTCCTATTACAGGTTTGTGTTGAGTTTGCTTTTTGGTGCAGCTGTTTGCTTAGAGCATATTCCTCTGTGGCTCCAGACCAACTGGGCTTTCATGAACTTCTGCCATGTTTTTGCCTGTTCAGCTTTGCAAACAAGCTGATATTAGAGTTGATGACTTTCTATCTTCTCCCTCTTAGAGATCCAGGTGTCTTATTTTTACTGACCTAAAACCTGCTTTGAATCTTTGAAATGACTCTCATAACCTCCGGCACATATTTTCCAATTATCTAACTCTGAAAGTACAAAAGGAGTGTTTGGAAAACAAATAAAACGCTATTATCTCCAGGAATATATGCACTTAATCATTCAACCAACAAATACATACGAATTGTGGACTAGGTTACAGGGTCTGTACTAGACACTGGGGATACATTATTAGTAAAGTTCTCCAAAACATGCTGAGCGATCATCAAAACTATTCACCTGATGGATTAAATCATAACAAGGCTGTTATAAGAAGACCATGCAGCAATATGGGCTATTCATCCAGACTAGGGTTTCTCAACTCTAGCACTACTGGCATTTGGGGTCGTAAGATCCTTTATGAGGAGCTATCCTATGCATTACAGGATGACGAGCAGCATCCTTGGCCTTTTCCAGTTAGACGCTAGTTGCACAGCCAAAAATGTCTCCAGACACTGTCAAATGTCCACTGGGAGAGTGGGCAAATCCTTGTAGGCTGACATCTAGACCATTCGGGCCAAAAATATCTCTTCGTCAACAGCAGAGGGGTTGGCAGGGAATAGGGTGGGGTTAGAAATACCAATTATTATTATAAAGTGATAACAGGAATGTTTACTGAAAGACTCTTCTAAGTTAATTTTCTTTGAAACTCAATAATCACACCCCTTGTTACTGAAAATACTTCTGATTTATATTCATCTCTTTTCCTACCACATTAGATACCACTCACACACCAGGTACCACTAACATTACAACAAGCTTGTTTTTATTATTTAATCCATAAGCTAAGTAGTATAATTTAATCCTTTTGACTACTATCGTTCTTACGGTATCTAATACTATTTTTCAGAAGAGCAATTACTGTCATACAATATTACGGATATAAAACACCACAATCAAACCAATATTGGCTGACCTCCATACATACAAACGATGAGTGGCTTAGGAAGGATGGAGAAAAGGGGCTTGTGAGTCCCACCTCTGTGTTTCCCCATTAACATTCCCTTAAACTATTTTTTTGAAGCTGTTTGTATTTTGGGCTATCCCAATAGATAGTAAATTCTTGGAAAGCCAAAACCAAAGTTCAATCCTTTTGACGTTCTCAGCATCTGGCTCAGTGACTATCACAAAGCAGGCATTCTATATATATATAATATATAATGTATATACAATGTGTAATGTATATAATGTATATATATTATATATAATGTATATATAACATATATATATCCCTGAACTAGAAAAGGAGTGTGTGACAGGAAATGTGGATAAAACATGTAGTGTGGGAAGGGTCTTATATTCCTGCTAAGAAATCGGGGCATCATCCTGCAGATAAATGTATGCGGAGGTCAGATGACAGGAGGGCTGAGCCTGGCCAAGGCAGAAAGCCCTGGTGAAAGCCCACCTTTGACAGTGTACAGGCCTAGCTACTCGCCTCCTTCCCGCTCTCCTCCCAAGCCTGAGCTTTGCGTAAGATGGGCGCCCAGAGGCTGCATCTATTGGAGGTCCATCCAGCATCAGAAAGCATAACTCTGAGACAGCATCAGTCTTCAGGGCTGCTGCATGGTTTCCTTGGACAGTGCCCTAGCAGGACTTGAGACCAACCAGGAGATGGGCCTGGGAGGTATTGAAAAAGCCAAGAATGAAACGACGTCTGGGAAGATGCAATCAAGAGAGACACAGATGGAAGAACTAGGTCACACAGGAAAGGAAATGAGGCCTTCCCTGCAAAACCACCCTGCCGACTCCTCATCAATTTGCCAGAGCCACAACAAGACACAGGACGCAGTGGAAATTGACAGGCACGGGGGAGAGGTACAAAATCACAGTAAGTCTCGAAAGTCTCAAAAGTTATCCTTGGTGTCCTCTAGAGGAATCCAGGCCTGACACTCCACTGAGCCCCATTTCTAGAGATCCTCTTACCCTTTCCTTTGGACCACTCGCCTCCCTCTTCCTTCACACTGAGGAACCCAAAATCAGAGCTCCTATGCCCTGTGTCCCTCTATCTGGGAGGCAAAAACTTAGACTCCACACTCATCCCCACCTTCTCATTTGCACTAGAGCCAACCAGAAGAATCAAAGGGGCCAAAAAAAAACCTCAAGTGATATTGACTTTATTGTCAGAAACTCTATATTGTTCATGCCTATTTGAATATCTTCCCACTTTGTCAAAAAAAAAAAATTACCTTAGATGATTTTCTGGCAGGCTTCTCTTACCATCCTAAACACAGTACAACACACTGGCTCAGCCAGAACCTAATGAGGAAATGAACTCTTCCACTTCACCCCCAATTAAAACTACGAGAACCACAATGAATCTGGCCCTCCGCACTTTGCTCAGAAAATCCTCATTGATTCACCAAATGTTTATGGATCCCCATTATGTGTAAGACACTTTGCCAAATAACATTGGGAACGAATAAGACATGGATACACCACTGAGGAAGCATAGGGCCCAGTAAGGAAATAATGTCTGTTCACAAATAACAAGGTGCAAGGTACAGGGATGCATGAGGTATGAAAAATCGCCATGGAGCTAGGAGACACTAGGGAGTTTCATAGACTATCAATTTTGTTATGTTTGCCTTTGAGAGGGAAGATGAGTCCTGATACCCTCTTCCTATTAAGATTCATTGTTTTGTTAAGAGTGCATTTCCTTACTAAATGAAAGACTACTTTATTTTCTGAATGCATATACAAGAACTGCTTCTACATGAAGCGGAAGAAAACATGAGTTCTTCTGACAAGCAGTCTATTAAAAATGCACTGTAAGTGGCATATTATTTGCACATCTATAATCGTCTGTGGAGATTAACCTGCCCTGATAATTTAATTTCTCCTCAAGAGGAAAGAAGAAAACTACAACGAAAACATTTAAAAGCCACACACAGCTTCTGACTTGATGGACCGAGAAGTATATCTGTATGTCCTGGTGGATGTTAAAATGCTGGAGTGAACTGAAATGCCTTTTAGAATTTATAATTAGCCAAATGTTTTCAATATAATTCTTTCATGTTCTTCAGTTATTACAGAGACCTGACGACTCCTTTAAACTCCAAAGAGAGAGCTGCCCTGGATTGGGAGACCTCAAAAACTTAGTTTAGATTTCCCCCGTGGCCTCTCACGTGGGTTCCATATTTAAGAAGTGTCCGTTCATTAACAAACTAGTTCAGATTAGTGCAGTTATGTAAATGCCTAAACATGATAAACAGTGCCAGGCTGTAACTCGAGCAGCTCTACTTCCTTACAGGACTCTGTTTAATATGCCCCATTCTGAAGGAGGAATAAATATTTTTTAAGAAAAAAAAACTGCATATATGTTTTTAAGCAAAGCAGTTAAATTAGCAAGTCTAGTAATGTCAGGTTCTTAAAGGAGACTTAAATGAGGCTTCATTTGGAAGTGAGAAGCAACATTCACTCTGTGGCAGGCACTGTTATATTACTGAGTGCTCTCCCTTCTCATTTCATGTAATCCTTACAGAGCTGCAAGCCAGGTACCATCCCCTTTTAAGGTAAGGAAACTGGAACATAAGCAAAGTCACACACTAAAAAATGCCAGAGCTGAGATATGACCCAGAGTGTCATCAAAGTCTACATCGTCCTTCTTTGTGGCTATCTGATGACTTATGTACCCTCTTATTCTGAGCAACATGTATAGCAAGTTGTCTAGGTTAAAAAACAAAACAAACAGAGACGGAACACAACAGGGACCTCTATCACAAAGCTGGTCCTTCCTTTAGTTTTTTGACCATAAAGGATTTTTTTTCTTCCAATTTCTTTTTTTTTTTTTAGTAATTAAATATATTTTATTTCTAAAATAGTATGCATACATAAAACAGAATTAAAAAGTTAAAGAGATAGTAATATAGTGAAGTAATCTTAAAATACCTAAACATAGGTAAGCAGTTTGGAATGTAAATAACTTAAAGTATTGGCTTTCATGGGTATATAGGGCATGTTATTTTAATCCTATGAGAAAAACATCCTATTTGCTTTCGTTTTAATGCCCTCTTACGGACTTCTAATTCTATTTATCCTGATTCAGGCCTATAGAGTTCTTTATATTTCAAAGCGATTTGAAATAGTAAACATTTCTCAAATGTCAAAGATAGAACATATTTTTATACTTCAATACTCATACCTAGCTTTATGTGTTATAATAGTTGACTAATTTGGATTTTTTTCAAGTACTGTGAAATTACCTATTGTATTATAACTTAGAAATAAGTCAATTTAAGATTTATTATATAAACTAAATTATAGCAAATGTAAGTTACAATACCAATATAATGATAATGCAATATAACATCATTTCCAGCATATTTTTTAAGGAATGTGGAATTCCTCACATAATGTCATGGTTGATGGCTGTCTAAAGAATATGAAGCTCTCTGTGGTACTGAAATATTCCATTTTCTTTCAGGCATTGGTGTAAATGTGCATGATAACTGCTTCCAGGCAGGTGAACGATAGAATAACATTTTAATCCTCACTCTAAAAGAAGGATTGGTCACAGAGAAAAGTGACTTCAATTATTTTCTAAAAAATAAAAGGTGAAGGAAATTGTACTACTTATAAAGTGGTCATTGCTTACATAGTGACATTTCATTCAACATACATCATTCTAAAAACATAAAATAAAATAATTGACCATCACCCTGATCTCTCGATATGACTCTGTGCTGCTGAAAGAATAAGCAAAAGACTAAGTAAATCTTGTTTTCCTTCGAGACGAAAAAAAAAAAAGAATTCTACTTCCCAGAGATACAAGATTCAAAGCTGCTTCATTCATTCTAGAAACATTTCCTGAGTGCTCAATGCACGTTAGGCGTTTATTCGTCAAAGTGTCAGGAAAATGGTAGTGAATAAACAGACAAAAATCCCTACCCTTGCGAAGTTTACATTCTAGTGACAAGTGGAATCTACGGCAGAAAGATGAGAAAATGTTGCTGGCCAGGAGCGGTGGCTCACGCCTGTTACCCCAGTGCTTGGGGAGGTGGAGGCAGAAGGATGGTTGTTTGAGATCAGCTTGAGCAACACAGCGAGACCCCATCTCCACAAAAATTTAATTTAAAAAAAAAAAAAATTGGCCAGGCCTGGTGACCCTTGCCTACAGTCTTAGTTTCAAAAGTCTGAGATGGGAGGATTGCTTGAGCTCAGGAATTCAAGATTACAGTAAGCTATGATCACACCATCATACTCCAGCCTGGGTGATAAGGTGAAATCCTATCTCTAAAAAATAAATTAATAACTAAATTAAACTAAAATTTTAAAAAAGAAAATGCTGGCCAGGCACAGTGGCTCATGCCTGTAATCCTAACACTTTGGAAAGCCAAGGTGGGTGGATCTCCTGAGCTCAGGAGTTCGAGACCACCCTGGGCAACATGGGTGAAACCCTGTCTCTACTAAAATACAAAAAAAATTAGCTGGGTGTGGTGGCGTGCGCCTGTAGTCCCTGCTCCTCAGGAGGCTGAGGCATGAGAATTGCTTGAGTCCAGGGGGTGGAGGTTGCAGTAAGCCTAGATTGTGCCACTGCACTCCAGCTTGGGCTACAGAGTGAGACTCCAACTCTCTCTCTCTCTCTGTCTCTCTTTCTCTCTCTCTCTCTCTCACACACACACACACACACACACACGCACACAAATGCTGCAGACCCCTTCCTCCCTCGCCATGTGCCAAAGCTGCTTCCCAAGCCATGTGGGGTGGACAAGGACTTCTGAAAAGGCCTTTCTCCTATCCTGGCATCTCAGAGAAATATCCCCATATTAGCAACTGAACATTAAATACACACACACACACACACACACACACAAGCAGCATTTTAAAAATCAGGACGCTAAGTACAATGAGTAACAACTACATAAATATGACAGATAATTAAATACAAAATCCCTTTCAGGCAAAAGCAGATGTTAAAAAGCCATTTTTTAAATGTCATTTAATTCATTCTCCTATCTCCTAGACAGAACCAAACTCAACCTTCAAAAGAAGAACACAAATGATCTCCCTATGCAAACTCCCCAGCTTCTGCCCCAGGAAATCGCGACCAAATGGCTGATGTCAGCTCAGGTTCTCAGTGCTTCTACAAGGAGAGGGAAGAAATCACTGTATTAAGAATGTGCAAGCTGAAGCAATAACTCACATAACACTTGAATAATTACCCATTCATTTTGAATTATTCTGTAATTCCTGTGATAATTTCAAATATGATGAACTCCTTTGACATAATATGAGTATTGCAGGAAGTTTTCCAGGATTCCCATTGTAATTCATCATTAACTGGATGCATGTTCAAATATTACACAGCTCCCTGCTATCTGCTTCTAATAGCAGGAGCAAAGCCACTTCGTTTGCCTACTGGCATGCTTACCCAGTTAATTTCCAAAGATGACACAGTGCCAGCATGACCCAGCCCCCTGTGTGTGCCCTGATGACCTAGTTTAATAAAATCTGGCCTCATATCAAACAGATCACAGGTTTAATTCCTGGCTACAGCAGCTACGTAACAGTACATACAAGAGAGTGGTTCAGGGAAAATTGCACAGTCTTATGCACCATTTAAAAATGGACAACAAAGAAGCTTATATGGTTTCTATCATCTTAAGAGAACTGCTCATGTGACATTTACTGAATCCACCACTCCTTTTATCCCAATAACCAACATACTAAAATTCTGGGCTCTGGATCTATGAATTTAAATATTAAACTGTGTTTGGTCTTTTTTTTTTCCTCCTGTGTTTTCTGCCTAATGAAAAAGATGAATTAGGAAAAGGATTAACCTTACCCTGCCTCAAAAAACAGACTCTGTGACCCCGGTGCTTCTAATCTATTCTTGAGGATAATTTTAAAGCAGAAAATAAGATGCGCACACTGCTGGGCTTCTTCACATTCTCCAAATCTGAGGTATTTCAATGATTTAGATACTTCTGAATCACAGGACCTTCTTTGATAGAAAAATAAATTAAAAAAAAAAATAACCTTCAGAAATCTCTAAGGTCTCTAGGAAACCAACTGCAACCAACGATCCCCTCACATCTCATTATGTGGCACAAATTTAGTTCTAGGATTCCCCTGGCCTTGTTCAGCTGGTGTCCTCTAATGATAGAATTATCTGCTCAATTTTAAAGTAGCTCTGGGGGATGAGATGGGCTGGTCTGAAATGCATAATATTTGAGAAATGAGAAAGACATTAAAAAGTGGAGCCAGTCAGGTTCCAAGGAGGCCAGAAAGCCTAGTGGCAATGGGCATGCTGGCTACAACAGTAGCTCCACGCTTCACCTCTCAGAGCTGTAAAACGAGAGCCATGGCAGCACCTCCCCAGATGGGGTTCCGGGCTCAGCACAGTACTGAACTAGGAGCACCCACTGTACGTGGCTGTTACTAGCACCTGCACAGGGTAAAGTCATTCTGTCCCATTAAGCACGCATCAAGCACGTGGTGCTCTATACCTAATCTAACATCCACTGCAGGATAACCCACTAACTCCCTTCTTTCAAAAGCTGTGCTATCCTAAATCTCTCTTGCTGCAGAGTATATACATCTTTACAGAATCACCATAAACGATCTCCTCTTTAAAAGAATGAGGACAACTATTTGGACCATGCAATCACAAATTATTTCAATCCAAAAATCATGACGATTCAGGACAGTGAGAATACCAGATCATCATCAAACCTATCATTCTGTTTCATTTTAATATTCATTAAGCCAGTGTTTTCACAAATATTCCCTCTGTGTTTTCTAATAAGGAATATCATTCTCTCTACTGAAAGATAAGGAAACATGAAACACAAAATTATTAGCTCAGTATCACAGGTGCCAAACATCAGATCCAAAGTGCCTTCATATTCTCACTCCCCTTGGTGTTCCACAGGCAAGGATAATATCCACAAAGTAGAACAGACAGCTAAACAACTGTAGGGGTGGGAGGAATTAATTGATCTAAGCCTTCTTTATCTAGTTTCCCTTTTTCCTTCTGCCTCCTCCACTCATTAAAAAAAAAAAAATCTACATTTCTTTCTTCGAAACATAGATCATTTGTGTGTTGAGGGAGCAGAGGGGAGGTCGTTTTAGATGTAAATAACACCGGGGCAAAAATGGTTTTTGAATGAATGGTTTTTGTAGTCGATCACGTTTCTGTGCTTCTGTATTCAGAGTATCAAATCCTCCACTATATACATAGAGGGGAATGGGGGAGAAGGGGATAAACGATACAATAAGAAAACAAACTTTGGCCGGGCACGGTGGCTCACGCCTGTAATCCCAGCAGTTTGGGAGGCTGAGGCAGGCAGATCATGAGGTCAGGGATCAAGGCCATCCTGGCCAACCTAGTGAAACCTCATCTCTACTAAAAATACAAAAATTAGCTGGGCGTGGTGGCACGCATCTGTAATCCCAGCTATTCGGGAGGCTAAGGCAGGAGAATCACTTGAACCTGGGAGGTGGAGGTTGCAGTGAGCCGAGATTGTACCACTGCACTCCAACCTGGGTGACAGAGTGAGATTCCACATCAAAAAAAGAAAAAAAAAAAAAAAGAACGAACTTTTCATCCCACAAAGAGAGGGCCCCTTGAATATCCCTCTGGTCAATTTGTCTCCAGCACCCAAGAAACCAAAAGCTATTACTTAGGCCACATAATTTGTGTCCACAGCCTGGCATCTTTTCCATCTGTCATCTCTTCCTTCTTATGTGTCTTCAGCGCCACAGGGGCAGCTGCCAGCCCTCCACTACCAACGATCCAGCCACTCCAGCAGCCACCACCATCCTCACCACCCCACAACCTCCACCACTTTCACCATGACTCCAACTACCATGACTGCCACATCCACCTACCTGCACTGCATATGACTTTTCCCCATATCTGTTCCAATTTCCTCATTAACTTTTCAATCACCAGTCACATACTCCACCTGCAGCCCCTAAATCTGGCCCCAAAGTATTGCCACATCCTACTTAGCCTGTATTTGTCAACCAACATCTATCAAATACACCTAACAGCAACATCATAGCTTTTTGTTTCATCAGAAGATTATTTACAAAAATTTGTAAGTAATGAAGAACCATCCATTATGAATGTACTCAACATTCTGAAAGCAAATCTCTTTTACGGAGAAAAACAGTCCAAGTTTAAATCATCTTTGAGAACAAGGACACCACACAGGTGGTGATCTATAGAATGAAGCTTTCATGATTAAAGTAGGGCGAATCCGAAAGCACATACTATAAATCACCACATGGTAGCAACTCAGTCATAAATTTAGTTTAAAGCACAGTTTAGGTGTTTCTTTCCTAGTTTTAGCCCTAGAAAGTTCAGGCTAACCCTTTGGGACCCCAAACCTATAGCTACTGTGCTTCCGATAAGTTTCTTTCAAGCCACTCAAGTTTCTAGTCAAAGCCAAACCTCAAACTCTTGTTTCTATCCTCTGTCCCCTATGACTAGACCTTAATAAAAAGTGTTCCTTCCTTAGAGTCTATCATGAGTTGAATCCCAACAAGGCAGAGCCAACCTGCCAGTTGCTCAGGTTGCGCACTGTGGAAGAGCACCATGTTTAAGGAGGCATCAGTCTCATCGCAAGCATCTCTCTACTCGTTTAAAAGCTGTTCGTATTTTTATTAACACTTTGATGATTTAAAGATGGGTAATTTGATTATTTATATTACAATTTTCTAGCACATGGCAATAAAATGTCTTGTACTAAAAATCAGTATAGCTGAATAATTTCCCATCAGATGGAAGTGAAATGTCTTACAGAGGGGTGCTTTGGTCTAATTTGCACAAAGCACCATATGGGCTAGCAGCAGCCTTCAGAAAAGCTTCCCTCAAACGTTTTAAGCTTTCTGTGGTCTTGGCTGTTCACTAAAGCTTCTGCTCTTAGTTTAATGGACTGTTTGCACTGCATTCACTTTTTTCCTCCCAATCTGGTCTTCTTCCCTCAGTAACTTCAGTTATCAAGCACATCCCCTACTTAAAGCTCATGTCCTATGTCTGTCCATTAATATTACTAAACACATGCTAACATGACCCTTTGTTACAGAAGATCAATTGCTATTAAGAGGTGTCAACTCTAAACACACCCTACAAATTTAAAATCACTAACACGTTACTTGAACTCAGTCAATATGTAACTAGATTCCTCACAGCTTAAAAAAAAAAAATTAAGCTTTCATATAATTTATTTTCATTGACTTGTTTCATTAATAATATCACTTATTTAAAAAAAAAAAAAAAAAAAAAACTACCACCAGCTATTTACCTTGAGTATCAGGAAGTAAACAATATTTGAGAGACAATCACAAGCCCAAATCGAATGGAATAATAAATCAGGTAGAAATCCACATGAACTCACCCTGCTCGCCAGAAAATGAGTTTTACTGCCATTGGTGACAATGGGCCCTAGTAAACAATCCAGCTGTGGAAACCTTAAAAAGAAAAAGATATAGGAAAATTTAGAAGGAGAAAGATTCAGGAAGGCATAAACAGTAATTTCATTATAATAGGTCTTCTCACCAAAACATAAACTTAGTTCAGAAGTCCCTGAATCTATGCAATAATTATACCACAGACTCTTCATAATTGGAGTTGCTTCATCAACTCACCATTTCTTCCATTAGCTGAGTGTAGGATTTTAGAGATACTTAATCTTATTTTCAGATTAATCCTCAGTGGATTACATGACTTCAATTTTCTGTCTATATTAATCCCTCAAGTAGTTAATGATCTGCAAACTGATTCTTAAATACACCATATAAATGAAGTATCTTAAGGACTTAAGACAGAGCTTTTGTCAAGGGAAGAATACCTCTGATATATGAACAATCATGTCCATTTTATAGATCTTAATTTTCATATTATGCACCAAATTTATACTGTCATGCTTATTTTCTTCTAATTCAGAAGCAATAAAAAAACAGAGGAACTATGAATCCTACACACAATATTAACATTAATATTAATTAAATCGTTAAGAAAACTTTAATTCAAAAAATCAGCAAATAACTCTCTTCTCTAAATTGTCCAACAGGAAGACTAGTTACTAGTGGTAGAAAAGAGACAAATTTTCCTCCCAAATGTTACTGGCATATATACCACAGAATGGCTGCTATTAGTAGGTTGACTTATACAAAATTGCTGATTATTCAACCATTTTTTACCTATACACATGGCAATTTCATAATTTTACAAACAAAAAAAAATAAACAGGATTGAAAACCCCGGTGATTATGAAACAACTACATTTTCTAAACTACCTGTTGCTCAACATACATCATTTTTCTGAGTAACATCAATGGTCTGGGTATGAGTAACTGATTCCATTCTAATTTACCATCAATGGTATCTAAAACATAAGAAAGGAAAGGAATGACCTCCAGCATTTGGAAGGGCTTATGTGTATCTTTTCAATTATTTCTTCCCACCCAGTCCCCCGTTTACTTCCAACCCCCTCGACTTCCCCCTTGCAACATAAGACTCTTTTCCAAGAGCATAGATGTGACAGAAAGAAAAGCTGAGGGCTGGAAGACAAAAAGGTGAGACGGAGCATGCTGATCTCCAACAGGCGCAGGTGAAAGGGAAAGCAGGCAAGAGCAAGCGAGGGACAAGATGCAGGGGGCAGACGGATGCAGGAATAAGATGCAGAGGGAAGCGTGCAGAAGAGCTGCCCACTAGCTCAGGACAGGCGTGGCCAGGGAGCAGCACCCCACACAGGTCCAAGCCCAAGTCCATGGGGCAATGAAGTGAACATTTACTTCTGTCTTGTAATAAATGTAGTAACCCATCTATTTTAGTACCTACCCACAACTACCACCACCAGCACAACAGCATCACAACCACCCCACAATAACGTAAACTCAAAGCATGCACAACGCTAATGGGAGTAAAAACTAGTGCAATCAAGGCCATTTGGGTACCCCAGGTAGAAAATTCACAAGTTCCCAAAGGACGTTTTCTTCTAAGAAGGAACAGAAAAGGGTTTAAATAATTTTCCCTCCCACCAGGAGACCCATTAAACCAGCAGCCTACTACAAATTGTTTTGTTTTTGCATGAAAGAGCAGCCAGCTGCCAAATAAACTTTTTAATCTCTTTTTAGTACCACCCATTTCTCATTCCCTATTTTTCAGATTAATTATGTGAGGATAAAATGGAGGATTAAAATCAGCATTCTGTGACATGGTCACAGAACGGTGGTGACAAAGTCAAAGTTGATATGCTAGATGAAACCTGTCATTTTGTTCACGTCCAATCAGAATCTTAAAAACACGTAAGACCATGAAATTAAATGCAAGCAAAGTAAATCTGACATTCAGAGGCACTCTGTGTTGTTCCAATAGCGACTTTCCCCTTTAAACAGAGATATTTGGATCTACCGTGGATCACTACAGGGTTGAAGGTAAACGTATCAATGATGGCAGTGATAGTACTAATTGTAACAGAAAAAAAAAGAAAAGAAAATTGTCATTATTATTATTATAGGTACGGTCATAGATAAAGAGCTGCAAATAGAACAGCTCTGAATTAATAGACCAGTTGGAATTATACTTCAGGTTGTGGAATGGAGTTAGAAAGTGACTTTATGTTAACACGGAAATTAAAAAAGAGTGTGAACAAAATTAAGGAGTACTGGCTAAGGTCTGTGAAGTAGATACATACATGTGTAGAAGATGTCAGGTACCATTTCAATGAGGCCAATCTATGAAGAGCAACCTAAGAACCAACTGGGCAACATGAAACAGAGTAGCCTGAGGCCACTGGTAATTACCACTGTGATCAGACTAGGGTCTACAAGACCATCGGCCAGGAAACAGTACATGGAAGCTGATGTAAGAGGCAGAAAGAGCTGATGTTACCGAATGGCCCAGAGTCCTAGACGAGAGTTGAGGACGTGAACTCTACACATTGGTATGCAAACCCAAAACAGGTGGCTGCATAATAACCACGGAGAGAATTTGTTAAACATAGATTTGTTAAACATAGATTCCTGGACACCACCCTGAGGCTGATTGTTGTGCTCCAACGATTTATATTCTTGAAAGCTTTCCCTGGGTACTGCTGCAGCACAACTACATTGAAGAACAGGAGCTAGGGCAACAGATGGACACTACCAGAGAAGCAGTCTCTCGATTCAGCAGGAGTCTGAGCTGGACCATCAGGTATGCTTCATATACTAGTTCACTTAATCTTCATAGCAACAGCCTGAGTAGATTTCAATAACCCAATGTTGCAGAACAGGAGACTAAGGGAGCAGATCTGAAAGCTCAATAACTTGCCCAAGGTAACAACGCAAGAAAGATCAAATCCCACCTCATCACTTACTTCTTGAAGCTCTTCTATGGGTGTTCACTGTCTAATATGAAATGCATTGTATATAAATTGACTGTATATGTATGGATCTAATTCCAGTTCATAGTCAATTCCATTAATCTATTTGTATAACTTAACAACTTAGCATAAATACCACACTGTCCTGATTAATGTAGCTTGATAATAAATCTTGAACTCAGATTAAAAAAAAAAAAAAAGAAAAAAGAAAAAAGGAATGCATTCTAAAGCCTCTTGCAGGTGCCCTGGAATAACATGGCCCTCAACTCCAGCTCAGCCACACCACCCTTTCAACCAACCATTCCTGCTCCATGTGAACCAAGCTATAAGCAATCGCCTGGGCAGTGCTGTTGCAAGCCTCCTCACTGCCCTTGCTCCTGCCTCCTCCTAGAACGCCTCTGCTCTCATCTACCTCCTCTTCCAAGATGGAGCTCAGACCTCTCCTCTTTGCAAAGCCCTTCCTGAACACCATCAACTCTTTCCTAGCTAGAAATGACCACTGCCTTCCTTGGGTCTTGCAATAATTAGCACAATAAAAGATGATACTTCTCTCCAGTATTCATATGCCTGACCCTATGTAGAAATAGACTATGATTTTTGAGAACAGATGTCAGTAAATATTTTAAGAATAAATAAATGCAGCGCTAGAGCCAAAGCCAGAATCTGAATCTGGATCCAACTCAAAACCAGTATACCATGCTGCGTCTCTGAAAGCTCTGCATCCACTTTCATGAAAATCACTCTTAACATTGTCAAGACAGTAGCCACTCAGCAAGGGGTGGCCAATGAACACTTGAAATGTGGCTAGCCTAAACTGAGATGTGCTCTAAGTATGAAATACATTATTTTGAGGATTCAACATGAAAAAATGTAAAATATTTCCACATGAAAAATGATATTTTAAATATTTCAGGTTAGATAAGACATATTAAAATTAATTCCACGTTTCTTTTTGATTTTTAAATGCAGGTACTAAAAAACAGAAAATTACATATACAGCTCACGTTATATTTCTATTGAACAGAAATATACCCTATAAAGTATGCCTTAACTCTTCCTTATTAATAAATCCATTAACATGATGCTCAGCATAATTTAACCTTTCTGAATGACATAGAGCCAGAGCATCAAAGACTGTATTGCAGTGCTGAACAACATGGCCCTGCTAAGCACACAGAGTTTGTCCCGACACCTAAAGCTCAGAGAATATTGCTTTCAGAGTTCCACCGAGCCACTAAGCTTCTAGTCTACTATAGCTGCTGGCACTTCACATGTAACTCCTCAGGTTTCTTATCTTCCAATCTAGATATTTTACTGAAATCTGAGCAGGACCAGGACAAGGCAGAGCACCTGCCTTGGGGAGAACTAAAACTCTCAGAAATGAAGATAAACAATTTATTAAATAACGGCTTTACTGATAATGTAGCCCAGATACCATAAAATTCATCATCTTAAAAGGTGCAATTCAATGGTTTTTATCATATTCACAAGGTCATGCAAGCATCGCCACTATCAAATTCCAGAACATTTTCATCACCCCCCAAAGAAACTCATACCATTATCAGATACTCCACAGCCCTCCTTAGCCCAGCCCCTGACAACCAGTAATCTATTCTGTCACTTGAATTTGCCTATTCTGAACACTTCACATAAACAGAATCATATAACATGTGGTATTTTGTGTCTGGCTTCTTTCAATTAATAAAATGCTTTCAAAGTTCGGCCATATTGTACCAGAAATCGGTACTTCATTGCTTTTTATGGCTGAATAATATTCTATTGTATGAATACACCACATCTTATTTATCTATTAATCAGTTAATGGACATTTGGATTGCTTCCAGTTTAAGGCTACTATGTACACATTCATGTGCCAGTTTTTATATGGATGTAAGTTTTCAATTCTCTTGAGTATACACTTAGGAATAGAGTTTCTGGGTCATGTTGTTACTCTATGCCTATAATCTGAGTAACTATCAACTGTTTCCCAAAACAGCTGTACCATTTCACAGTCCCACCAGCAGGTATCAGGGCTCCAACATTTCCACATCTTCACCAACACTTAATTTTGTCTTTTTAATTTTAGCCATCTTAGTAGATGTGTAGTGATATATTATCGTGGTTTTAATTTGCATTTCCCTAATGACTAATGTGGACTGCCTTTCCATATGCTTATTGGCCACCTGTGTATCTTCTTTGGAGAAATGTCAATTCAAATCCTTTGTTGAATTTTTAATTGGGTTATTTGTCTTTATCATCCCCCAAAAGTTATACTGTTGAGTGAAATCATTTGTATATATTCTGGATAGAAGATCCTTATTAGATGTGTAATTTGCAAAAATTTAATCTCATTCTTTGGGTTGTCTTTTTCTTGATGATATCCTCTGAAGGAAACAATTTTATAATTTTTATGAAGACTAACCTATATATTCATCACTCCTGCTTTTGGTGTTACATATAAGAAAATATTGCCTAATCCAAGATCATGAAGGTTCACTCTTACTTTTATTCCTGAGACTTACTGTTTTATATTTTACATTTAAGTCAATAATCCATTTTGAGTTAATTTTGTATATGGTATGAAGCAGGATCCAACTTCATTCTTTTACACATAGGCAACTAGTTATTCCAGCACTATTTATTAAAAAGATCATCCTTTCTTGAATTGAATTATCTTGTCACCTTTTTGAAAACCAATTCATAAAAAATGCAAGGGTTTGCTTCTCGGCCTTATGGATCAGTTTTATACCACTGATCTATAAGGATATAATTTGCCTGCATCACGCTGTCTTTACCTTAGTTTTATATTAAAATAGTTTTGAAATTGGGACATGTGATTCCTTCAACTTTGTTCTGCTTTTTCAGGATTACATTGACTATTCTGGGTCCTTTGCATTTCCATATCAATTTGAGGATTAGCTTTTCAATTTATTGGAAGGAAAAGACCTCTGTTTTTGATAGAGATTACATTAAATCTGCAGATCAATTTGGGAAGCATTGTCACCTTAGTAAGTCTTCCAGTCCATGAACACAGGATGTCTTTTCATTTATGTACGTTACCTTTAATTTCTTTTAACAATGTTTTGCAGTTTTTAATATACAAGTCCTGAATGTCTTTTGGTAAATTTGTTCCTAAATATCTTATTGTTTTTGATACTACTACAAACGGAAATTTTCATCTTCACATTGTCAATTGTAAGTGCATAGAAATACAACTGATTTTTATTAATCCTGTATATGGCCACCTTACTGAACTTGTTTTTTAGTTCTCACAGTCTGTGTATAGAGTCCTCAGGATTTTCTACATACAAGATCACATCATCTGCAAAGAGATAATCTTACTTCTTCCTTTCCAATCCGGATGATTCTTCTTTCTGTTCCTTGCCTCACTGCCTTGGCTAGAACGTTCAGTATTATGCTGAATAAAAGTGAAAACAGTAAACATCCTTGCCTGTTCCTTATTTTAAAAGGAAAACAGTCTTTCATAAGTACGATGTTAGCTGTGGGTTTTTCACAGATTCCCTTCATTAGGTTGAGGAATTTCCCTTCCATTCCTAGTTTTGTATTTTTATCATGAAGTGCTGTTTGAATTTGTCAAGTGGCTTTTTTTTTCTGTTTCTATTCAAATGATTATGAGGTTTTTGTACTTTATTATATTAATATGGTATATTAAATTGATTGATTTTCAGATGTTAAACCAGCATTGCCCTCCTCAGATAAATCCCACTTAGTCATGGTATACAATCCTTTTTATACACTGCTGATTTGTTTGGTAGTATTTCCTCGCAGATTTTTGTATCTATATTCATACAGAATAACAGCTGATATTTTTCTCGTGATGTCTTTGGCTTTTGTGTCAAAGTACTACTGGCCTCAAAGAATGAGCCAAGAATGTTCCCTCCTTGTCTATCTTCTCGAAAAACATTATGCAAAACTGTTGTTAATTCTTTAACCATTTGGTAGAATTTACCAGTGAAGCCATCCCAGTCTGCGCTTTTCTTCGTGGAAAAATGTTTGATTACTAATTCAATCTCCTTTCTCGTTATAGGTCACTTCAGATCTGCCCCTTCTTCTTGAGTCAGTTTGGTAGTATATGTCTTCCTGGGAATTTACCCATTTCATTCAGTTTATATAATTTGTTGAAATAAATGTATTCACAATGCTCTTAATTTCTCTAAAATGGTAGTGATTCTCCTTCTTTTATTTTGATTTTAATAACTGAGTCTTCTCTCTTTTTCTATTAGTTAAAGATTTGTCAATTTTTTGATCTTTTCAAAAGACAACTTTTTGTTTTTATTGATTTTTTCTATTGTTTTTCTATTCTCTATTTCATTTACTTCTGTTCTAGTCCTTACTATATTTAGTTTATATTCAGTTTATTATTTATATATCTATAAATATATAATTTTAAATATATACAATTTTAATATATTATGTCATATTACATATAAATATATATTTAGTTTACTTAGTTTGCTCTTTCTTTACATTATTAAGGTGAAAATTTAGGTTGTTGGTTTGAGATCTTTCTTCTTTTGTTAATATAGTTATTAATAGATAAAATCCCTCTAACTATTGATTTAGTTGCATTTTAGAAGTTTTATTGTGTTATGTTTTTGTTTTCATTCTTCCTAAACTATTTTCTAACTTGCCTTCCGATTTCTTCTGTAACCCACTAGTAGTGTGTTAATTTCCACATTTTCTGTATTTCTGAAATTTCCTTCTATTCTTGATTTCTAATATCATTCCATTGTGGTCAGAGAACATATTCTGTATTATTTCGGCCCTTTTAAATTCATTAAAACTTGTTCTGTGACATAGTCTATTTTAAAGAATTTTCTAGAGACATTTAAGACAATGTGTATTCTGCTACCATTGGGTGAAGTGTTCTTTAGGTGTTTGTTAATTCCAGTTGGCTTATAAAGTTGCTCAAGCCTTTTATTTCCTTGCTGATCTTCAGCAAAAAATAAGATCTTCTCAGTTTCAACCCATTATTGAAAATGAGGTATTGAGGCCGGGCACAGTGGCTCACACCTGTAATCCTAGCACTTGGGGAGGTGGAGGCAGGCAGATCACCTGAGTTCAGGAGTTTGAGACAAGCCTGGCCAACATAGTGAAAGCCTGTCTCTACTAAAAAATATATTTAAAAAAATAGCCAGGCATGGTGGCATGAACCTGTAGTCTCAGCTACTTGGGAGGCTGAGGCAGGAAAATCACTTGAACTCAGGAGGCGGAGGTTGCAGTGAGCCAAGATGGCACCACTGCACTCCAGCCTGGGCAACAGAGCGAGACTCTGTCTCAAAAAAAAAAAAAAAAGAAAGAAAGAAAATGTGTACTGAAATCTCCAAATATTATTGTTGAATTTTCTATTTCTTCTTCCAATTCTGTTTCTGCTTCACATATTTAGGGGATCTATTGTTAAATACATGTATGTTCAAATTGACTTCCTGAGAAACTGATCCCTTCAACAACAGGTAATGACCTTGTCTTCTGTAATAATTTTCAACTTACAATTTATTTCACTTCATATCCGTATAGCCATTCCAGCTCTCCTTTTATTACTATGTTCATGTTATATCTTATTCTATTCTTTTACTTTCACAGTATTTGTGTCTTCATGTATAAAGTGAGTCTGGTGAATGGCATATAGTTGAGTCATGTTTATTTCATGTTTATTAATTCTGCCAATCCATGCCTTTTGACTAGACTGTTTAGTCCATTTACATTTAAAGTAAAAACTAAAAATGGCAGGATTTTACGTCTGCCATTTTGCTATTTGTTGTCTGTTATGTCTGACGTCTTTTTGTTCCTCCATTACTGCCCTCTTCAATGTTAAATACACATTTTTCAGTGTCTCATTTTCATTCTGTTTCTTTTACTATACATTTTTTAGTTATTTTCTTAGTGGTTTGTACTCTTTTATATTTACCTATACAATTACCTTTACTGCTACTCTTTATTTCTTCCTGTGGATTTGTGTTACTGACTTGTGTCCTTTAGTTACGAACTGAAAGATTACCTTTAATATTTCTTGTAGGGGCAGTCTGCTAGTGACAAATTCTCTGCTTTTGTTTTTCTGAGACATCTTAATCTTTCATTCTTTTTTGAATAATAGTTTTGCTGGGCATAGAATTCTTAATTGACAATTTTTTGTCTTTCAGCATTTTGAATACATCATTCCACTATCTTCTAGCCTCCAGTTTCTGATGAGAAGTCAGCTGCTAATCTTATTGAAGATCCTCTGTACATGATTACTCACTTCTCTCTTGCTGCTTGAGTTTTTGTCCATTATTTCATCAAGTAGTCTTTCTGTCCCCTTTCTCTCATTCCTCTCCTTTTGAGATTTCAATTACATATATGTTAGTATTCATAATGGTATCCCACAAATCTGATGTTCTGTTCATTTCTCTGCATTCTTTTGACTTTCTGTTCCTCATAGTATATAATTTCAATTGATTTATTTTCAAGTTTGCTGATTCTTTCTTCTGCTAATTCAAAACTGCCGATGAGCATCTCAAATAAATTTTTTTCATTTCAATCACTGTACTTTTCAATTTCATTTCTATTTTATTCCTTTTTTAATAATTTCCCCCTCTTTACTGATATTCTCTATTTGATGAGACACCATTTTCCTACTTTAATTCTTCAGACAAGGTTTCCTTTAGCTCTTTGAACACATTCATAATAGCAAATTTAAAATGTTTGTCTAATAAGTCCAGTATCTGGACTTTCTCAGGGATACTTTTGTTTTTCCTGTTATGGCCCATATGCTACTGCTTGTGTGTGTGTGGAAATTTTATGTTGAAAACTGGATTTAAAAAAATATGGCAACTCTAGAAATAAGATTCCACACTGCATAAAGATTTGTTGTTATATTTGTTGCTATTATTGTTTCTATTGCTATTTCCCAAATTACGTAAAGTCTACTTTCTTTACCATGTTCAGCTGCTGAAGTCTAGCTTCAGTGGTCAGCTAATGATGGGAGAGAGATTTCTGTCTTGAACCAATACATATCACAGCCCTTGCTGAGGGATTGTGTGTGTTGGGGGGTGGGGTACATGCTTTCAACACTCCAGGAGGTAGTTTACAACTCTTAGTCTTCTCTTCCTACTTTACTTATGCAAAGCCTCATTGTTAGTCTGAGATGACAGATTAAGGCCTTCTTAAGTATTTCTTGGACATACAGATATGGGCCTTCTGGATTCCAAAGACTACATCAGAGGTTTTTAAAGCCCCCATACATATCTCCTTTTTTTTTTTTTTTTTTAAAGCCCCCATAGATATCTCCTTTCCCAATTTTTCCTTTTAAGTTTTTTGGTTAACCCCAACTGGTGTCACTGCCTCAGGCAGCTGAGAGATTAAACAATTACTGCTGATTGTTTTCCACAGATGCCCTAGGGCTCTGCAAAACAAGCTCTGAGAATGGAGATTTTGAGCAAGCTTCTAGAGCAATCATATAGTGACAATTTTCTGAGACTGGGATCTTGGAGGGCTCTAAACCTGTTTTGTCCCTTTCAGTGGCTTCTAGGCTATTAGTTGTTGTTTTTGGTTTGTTTGTTTGTTTTTTAGACGGAGTCCTGCTCTGTCACCCAGGCTGGAGTGCAGTAGTGCCATCTCAGCTCACTGCAACCTCCATCTCCCAGGTTCAAGTGATTCTCCTGCCTCAGCCTCCCAAGTAGCTGGGATTACATGCACACATCACCATGCCCAGCTAATTTTTTTTTTTTGTACTTTTAGTAGAGATGGGGTTTCACCACATTGGCCAGGCTGGTCTCAAACTCCTGACCTCAGGTGATCTGCCCGCCTCGGCCTCCCAAAGTGCTAGGATTACAGGTGTGAGCCACTGCGCCTAGCTTAGGCTATTAGTTTTGAGGGCTACAACGGAGCTGCAGAGGAAAGAATGGGAATAAAGTAAGTTTAAAAATCACAAAGTTCACTGTTCTTACTGAGATTCAGATCTTTTTCTTGAATAAATATTCCTCAGATTGTTATAAACCCTTGATTAATTTCCACCATTCTAAAACAGTTTATTTCGGTATTTTTGCCAGTGCTTTCATTGTTGTTGTGCAGGAGAGACTTTTCAGAATGTCTTTACTCCAATAATTCAGATATGCTTCCGAGATAAGTAATATATTAATGCAATATTTTTAAGAAATCAAAATTAATGGAAAAAAATCCATGATGAACGAAATACTAAAACTTTAATTACAGATAGAATCAGTAACAGTGCTGTTCCCAACCAAACTGGAGCCTGACACAAAAGGAAAAATCAGTAATACTGATCCTGTCTTCCTTTAAAATTTTGATATTTTGTTCATTATAGATTTTTTGCATTAATCTTGATTTTCTAAACTGCATAAAATTTTTATTTGTATTACTGACTATCTTGGTGTCCCTTAAATTTTGTGCCTGAGGCAAGGGCTCACCTAGCCTCTCTCTAGTGCTGACCCTGGAGAAATGTGGTTGCAGGCCACGTTCCTGCTTTGCTATTCCCTAAACTGAGATATTAATGCTAACTCACATTTATATTTTATTCCAATATCTTGGGCCATTATCAAAATTAAAATCCTAAAATTTAGCAGAGAATTTTCAGTATAAAGTTTGGGGGTAGAGGACAATGTATTTATACCAAAATAACTTCAAAATCTGCTAGTAGTGGCAAATTAGCTCACCCAATATAAAACTAATTACTACCTGTCAGTTAAAGTAATATAATGTGGATTGAAAAAAAAAAAAAAGAATACTTGCTAGAGTTTTCAGAAAACTAAATGTAATGTTTGGCATGTTCACTGTACAAACTTCCAATGATAACACTAATAGAAAATGCATCAGGCTTAGAAACATCAATTTCAACCAAAATCATTCTGCTACATGATTTCAATTCTCAAATTAACTTCCCCTGAAATAAACTGATAGTAATATAAGAATTAGAAGCAAAAAATGTGTCTGGTTTAATATGTGGCAACATTTCCAACCTGAGAACACAATTATTTGTGTGCAGAAAAATACTGCCTGTCTTGAGAAGCTATTTTCAATGAGTAATGTTAAACAGCTTAGTACAAAGATAATTAATTCTGGATGATTTAAGATTACTTCTCCCATATTTACAGAGACGGTGTTCATATTAAGTTTTTAGACTAGTACTTTGCAGTAGCAATCTGATGAAGTGTGGAAAATAAACTTCCCTATTAAGTGTGCATTATTTGCTTCTGCTGTTTTATTATCATTTATTGTAATCCACGGCTCTATATTTCTTGCTTTCTCTATGGTACTTCTGGGGAAAGCACTTAAAATCACTGTATCAATATCCGCCTGTTTCTGGACAAATGTATTTGCCTCATTACAGTCTTCATAGATGCTAACGCACAATGTTGGCTTTTCATTTCTGCAAGGTGAGTCAAACTTTCTAAAGTCAGTATCAGGCAGTCATCAACACTCGTTTGGCCCTAATCACATACACTGCTGACTCACCTATAGTGACTGTGGGAAGACACTGTTTTGTTTTTCTATGGGAACTGAATATACTGGTACAATGGGTCTACAGTAAACACAGTAAAAAGACTAACAAGGAGAGGACCTCAGAGATCATATAGCCTATCCTCTCTGGGACAAGGGAAGTACATTTGGCTGAAATACACTAATCTTGTTTTTAAAATCTCTCAACGGATAAACAGTCTCTTCTCCTTCTATCTAGTCTAACTGATAAAAAATAGAAATAACGAGACCAAAGTAATCATTTTTTATTTTAACTATTCGTTCATCTAACCATTTATTTTAAATTAAATTAAAATAATTTATTTTAAATTTATTGATTTATGTACTTATTTAGCAGATGATATGACCATCTATCTAGAAAATCCAAGGAAAATAACCACAAAACAAGGTTATAATTAATAAGAGTTTGAAAAATGCTTGGTAACATTACATTTTAGAATAGCTTTCTATATATCAATTATTGGTTATATGTAATTCAACCAACATATAGAATATATACAACCAATTAGAAGAAGGCCCATTTACAAAAGCTAAAGAAGAATATCAAATACCCAGGAATGACCTTACGTCCCCCATTTTCCAAATACAATAGGGCACGTGAGAGACGCCTGCAAAGTAAGAGACCACAAGAAGTCATGACAGGCACAGAGAAGAGAGTCAGGAACACCAGACTCCTATAAATGCCACCTCCCCAATGCCAGCTGCACACGTCCACTCAAGCCGCTGTGATGCTCCCTAACCACCAGCAAACAATCCAAGGAAACTCTATATGAGAGATTTCTGTTTTGGTTGTTGAGTTTAAAATTGTTACAAGCTAACAGCTTAAAAAATGAAACAGCTATCCCATCCCGGTTCCATACCCCTGTCCCCGTGAGTACAGGAAGGCTGTAACTAAAAACCAGCAGACAGGCCCTGGCTGCAGCTCCCCAATGGCTTCTTCACCTTCTCCACTAAGAAATTCATGATAGCCTGTTGCCAGGTCCACGTGTGTGTGTGTGTGTGCGTGTGTGCGTGTGTGTGTCTGTGGTGTTCTGATTAGCAGATGTAGGGCAGCCATCTGGGCATGCAGGAGCCTCAGTCAACGTCTGAGTAATCTCCCCTCCTCGAACCCTAACCAACCCCAGTTGCCTTTAAGCTGGGGATTCTCTCCGGCTCAGCTCCACTCAGCAAGTTGTTCTAGGTTCTTGGTATTAAGGCATTCCTCAAGCAAGAGCAGTGTGGTTCCCACTGTCCACAACTTTTATACATCATAGTTCCATTTGTTCCCAGGGTGACTGCAGGGAGTCCAGGCTGGAATGAGCTGGCCCCCAGCCCCTTTCCTATGACAAGCCAGTGGGAGCCATCACTGAAAACATACACTCGCCCTCCCTACTCGTATTCACGTATGGTCTAGGCTGGATCCCAATGCCCTAGGAGGCCCTCAGTTCCAAGCCACCACACTATTAAGGCCCCAAGAACACCACCAGTGTTCGTGGGCAGACTCGGGTGGCTGGAGCAGGGGATAGGGCTGCTGTCATGAGGAAAAGCTGGCCATGAGCATGAGATCCCCCACTGCGGCCTGCAGCTGCCTCCCTGTGCTCCCCACCAATGCCAGCTGCACTCTGGTCAGGCGGCTCACTCTTCCATCTCCTTCAGGGCTCTGCTCACCATCTCCTCTCAGTGAGGCGTCCCCTGACCACACTACTTGAAAGAGCAATTCCCCATCTCCCACGCCTGCTCCCCCGTCTCTGATTTACTTTCTCCATAGCACTATCCATACCTGATATATTAAGTACTTAACCTCATCTGATTCATTCCATTGTACTGTAAGTTCCTCAAGGGTACAGTTTTTGTCTGTTTTGTTTGCTGCTCTATACCTAACATGTAGAACAGTGCCTGGCCTATGGAGACACTCAAACTTTTTTGTTAGCTGGTGTGGGGAAAAAAAAATCTGGACACTGGTTAAAGGCAGTCAAGACAGATTTTACTCCATACTACCACAGTGAAAGAGACCTCAGTATAGAGCTGAGCTCAACTCCGATTCAGGTAGAGGTGACTGGGTGTTTTAAAGAGAGAATGAGGAACTAGCGAAGAAAAATGAGAATGTGTGTGGGCTCAAGCAGGGTCAAGGACATAGAACATTACAGCAAGCAGACCAGGGGGTTTGCCAATGAGACTAGGCCATCTGTGACTGCTAAATGTCACTTGTCAAAGTTAGGCTCCTACCCACCTACAGAGACTAGAGGACAGAGCCCTATCCTCCCTGATGATTACATGTCAAAGGAATGGCTCAGACACTGAGGAAGACACTCCAGGTGGTAGGAGACACACATACACCTCAAAGGCACAGAGAAAGAATTACAATTGTAAGTTTTTCATAAACCACCTAACAAAATGAAAGTCAGGGGCCTATTATCATTTGTGTAGGCTAGAACAAAAGACAAATACTTTGGGGCAGCCTTGAGCTTTTGTAGGCAGGAATGCAAGTGAGGCTGGGTCATCCCAGGAACATGGCCTTAGGCTGCTAGATGCCATGTTATAAGGCTTGGCTGTGTCCCCACACAAATGTCATCATGAATTATAATTCCCATAATCCCCATATGTCATAAGAGGGACTAGGTAGGAGGTAATTGAATCATGGGGGCGATTACCCTCGTGCTGTTCTCGTGATAGTAAGTTCTCATGAGATCTGATGGTTTTATAAGGTGTTTTCCCCCTTTTGCTCATTATTCTCTCCTGCTGCCATGTGAAGAAGGATGTGTTTGCTTCCCCTTCCACGATGATTGTAAGTTTCCTGAGGCCTCCCCAGCCACGCTGAACTACGAGTCAATTACACCTGTTTCCTTTATAAATTACCCAGTTTTGGGTATGTCTTTATCAGCAGGGTGAGAACAGGCTAATACACCATGTGACAGTGTTTTCAGATCCCTCGGAGGGTGGGAGCACAGACAAAATTGTTTGTGTTGAAAGCTGCAGTTCTTACAGGCCAAGGTTGAGGCCCAGTTGAGAAGAGGGCTCAGGTGAGCCTGGCTAAAGTTTGGTCAAAAGGAGAGTCTCTGAGGATGGGTGGGTGGATGGTAGATAGATGACTGATGGATGGATAATTGATAGACGAGGTATATGGGTTGGTGAGAAGGGTCAAGATGATAAGATCTAAAGGCATCCACATTCACACAGGAAGTACAAATCATTTCAGAGAAAAGGGGAAACTCCTTGACTCTTTTCAACAACTCGTTTCAAACATGTGTGTGGTGGATATTATAAGCCTCCCACTTGCTCATAAAAACTGCTAATGGGAACAAGCTGATATTCATCTAGTCCTTCCAAACATGCATTTGTTTCCTGTAGGATATTTTCCAGGAATGAATTTGTTTGCTCACTGTCGAAAATTCATATTAGAGACCAATCCTAACAAGCTTACAGAAGGATCTCCTATGGAGCTGATGCTATCTGTTCCTATTAACATTTTATTAATGAAGCATCTTTCAGTAGGGTTTTTTCTTTCCTTTCCGCCTGGCATCCTGCCTCTGAGAGGAGGAAGAGCTTTTTTAACCCACTTTCCTCCCTTCCCCACCCCATTTCCACTCTTCTCCACCTCCAGCTCACACACTGATCCAAAACAGTCCCATGTGTGTGAGATTACCAGGCAAGGAGCTGGTTCTCCAGGTAAGTGCCTGATTTCAGAGGCTCCACACAGCCCTAGGTTATAGCAGTTTGCATTTTCTCAGCAAGACAACTATGATATTGTACAGATTCTTTTTTTATCTTTTCAGATGACAAAAATTAAACTAAGAATAGGCAATTTTGTAAGTTAATATTCAAAGATAAGCTGGAGCCTGGGATAGATGCAGGGTCTGTGGAACCTTGGGTTTATATAATTGGGGGTGGGAAGGTAGAAAGAGTACTCTCCCTATTTAAAAAAAAAAAAACCCAAAAGCGCAAATAGAAACTCAGGGATGACCACATGAACACACTGCCAGTGCCCCTCCCAGAGGGCTCCGAAGAAGCCTGTGTGAGGGAGGGACCTGAGGCTTAGGTTCCTTAGCTCCCCAGTCGATCTGCCGCTGCTGGAGATAGAAAGGACTAGAGAGGTTTCTGCCACAGCATTCAAATCTCCAGAAAATCGCTAAGCATAACAGTCTTCTATTACATCAATCCCCCAGACGCTATTCTTACCTCTCGTTCACAAACCACCATCCCTGCTGTTCCCTCTAATTTGCCAACAGCAATTCATTATAAAAGTGTGTATGCCGGGGTGGGTTTGGGCATCCTCCCGGATTTTGGCTTTAACAGTCTAGTTCCGTGTCAATTATGTAATAGCCAAAACAGGGAGTTTAACGGAGTACCAAAAGCACAGTCAGAGTTCTTACATAAGCCTTCATAAACCATCCATAAGATCTGCTTCTAGATTTGGATATTTGGGATTACATAAGGTAGACAGAAAACATTGCCTCAGAGGCCAGGTTTCTTTCTGACCTTAAAAACAATAAAAGCTTTTTGCACTTAATTTACTAGTTTACAGTAATACAGTAAGTTTTTAATTTGATACGGAAAATAATCTTTCCTATGACTTACTTTACCGTGTAAACATAAAGGAACCCTGACACTACTACTCAACTTTCATTGGTACTTCCGCAAATGAAATATATATCACTTAAGATTCCCAAAAGTATTCTACACGGAATTATGGGTCCCTGATAAACACCAACTACTCTTTGCAGGAAAAAGAATAAAGAAAGAGCATTTAGACAAAATACGAAAGTCTATATGCTGTAATTCTTTGATGTGTCCCCTTTCCAATACCATTTTTTTCTTCCCATGTTTCTAACAACGTATTTTTGACTTACCTTAAACCAATGTAGCAACACCATAGGCTACAAAGTGACAAAACAATGCTCCACAATGGGTCTCACCCCTTGCTACACGTTAGAATCACCAGGAAAGCTTTTTAACATTATAGGTATCAAGGCATCACCCCAAACCAATTAAAACAGAATACTGGGTGGAGGGGGGACAAGGGGTCTTCCCAGCCATCAGTATATCTGATGTTTTCTACTTTTGTATTTTTACCTGAAAAATATAGCCATAAATGTGAGTACTGGTTTTGGGGCCTGTGGAAAGGCAAGGGAAAGAGAGACACATCTTGAATAACTGGCAACTCATTATTACCACATTTCCATCAGAGATAAAAATAAAATCATTCAATAGTTTGAAAACTAGAAAGGATACACGTAGGATCTTTTTACCAATAAGTAGTCAAAGAATTCTCACCAATTCATAATAGACTTTACAAAACCAATTTTTCAATGCTTTACAATTTTACCTAACGACTTTTTTTAATATAGGGTCCTATATTATCTTAAAAGGGTACCTCAAGCTAAAACCACTGCTTATCTCCAAGTAAACTTAAAGCATGACACTCTCTTCTTAGGTGCTCTGGTAATCACACATAACTTTACCAATGAGCAAATATTTTTTTAAGCACTTATATAACAGAGAGTACAGGCGCCTTTGGTATCCTGCCAAGAGTACTTCTTTCCGTGTTTGTATTTAAAATAGAATGGTAGTAACATCACTTGTGTGCCTGTAATTTCTTCTGTGCACAGGCTCAGAATGAAAAAAAAAAATGGATGTAGAAAGCCGCTTCACTGCTTTGCCATTATAAAGCTTGAAGGAAATAACACACTCATACTAAATTAAGACGAAGACTCAGACCAAATTATCCAAAGCTGGGGGTGGGTAGGGAAGAACTCGCTTTAACTAACCTACCAACGCCTCTAAAGCAGGGGGTGTTGAACCTGGCAGCACGCGAAGGTGCCAAAAGAGCTGCAGTCCCTCAACCAGAGCAGGTGATGTGGGCAGGAAGCATCAGCGCTCCGGAGACGAGAGGCCGAACCAGCCCGGCGCTGCCCCGTGCCCGGCTGCGCGCTCCCCAACTCCGCGCACCTGTCTCCGGCGGGTCCAGAGGGCGGGCAACAGAGCCAGCCGACCCCGCCGGACAGCGCAGCAGAGGATTCGCTCACCTGGGTCGAAAAGAGCCAAGAAAGATATAATGTCCAAGAGGCCACCACTGCCCTCACCGAGACGCTCATCCCGGGCCAGGTTCCGCCACGCCGCTTCCTCCTCCTCTCCAGCTCGAGTTTTCTATTTACCGACAGGTCTGTACTCCGCTAAGCGGTCAAGGGTTTCCGCAGAAGGGAGAAGATAAACTTACCCTGAGAGCCGGCGGCGGCGGCGGCGCAGGTGGAGCGAGAGGGGCGCCCCCGCACCTGGAGCAGCCGGCGCTCGCTATCACCTCTGCCCGCCCACGCCCGCGCCGCGGCTGCGCCCCACTCCGCGCCCCCGCACTCACCTCGGCGCAGGCACCGCCCAGGCCGCCGCCCCCGCTCGAGCGCCGGGGCGCAGCCGGGGACTGGAGCCGCCCGCGCGACGCCTAGGCGCTCCCGGCTCAACCGCGGCCGCGGCTGGTCCTCTGGCCGCCTCGCCTGGACAAAGAGAAGCCGCGGGGCTGGCGGCCGCCCAGCCCAACCTTCGCAGCGCGCCGCGCGCGCCTCGCCCGCGAGGTGCCGTCCGCGCTGACAGCGGCCAGGCGGCGAGCGGGCCCGAGCGGTAGGCGGCGCGGGGCAGCTGATACGCGCACCCCCTCCTGGCCGCCTGGAGACGCACTCGCCGACACCCGGGCGCCTCCTCCCGGCCCGCACTCTGCGCCCCGCGTCGCAGCCCCTCAGCCGGGAGTCGCAGCGCCCTCTGCCGACCGCCCCTGCGCCGGCTCCTGCGCGCGCGCCTGCCCGCCCCAGCTCCAGCTCCAGCCCCAGCTCCAGCTCCAGCTCCAGCTCCAGCTCCAGCTCCAGCCCCAGCCCCAGCAGCCCCAGCCCCAGCCCCAGCCCCAGCCCCAGCCCCAACCCCATCCTCACCCTCGGCCTCCACAGGAGGCGGGCGCGGCGCAGGCGGTTGCTCCGCTGGTCACCGCGGTGCCCGAGCGTCGGGAGACCCCAGGAGAAAGAAGGAGTAAGACTGGGTTGGTGGCTCCAGGGCAGGCCTCTGGGAATGGGTTCCGCTGTTTTCCGCTTAGAACAGAAGAGGGAGCCGCTTCGAATTAGGCGCAGCAAGAGGCATTGGGGTTCAGCATCGGGAAGAACTTTGGAGGACGCTAGGGCGCCTGATTCACAGGAGCCCAAAGCCAGTCTCTAAAAAGATTTGAGCAAAAGGCAGGCATTTCTTTCTAGAAGAAAGCTTATTTCTGTGTTTAATGAGCACCAAATGTGCCTCCCCACTGTCCGAGGGGTTCCAGCGAGACTTGACTGCTCTTATGGTAAATAGATGAATTAATGATTTCTCAAAGACCTTTTTCCAGTCCTACCTGAAATGCTCAGGCTCCCCTATGCGGTGCACCTGGAAGGTTTGAAAAGGCAAGCGAAACTAGAGGACTTTTGCAGACTCTGATTCAACCAGCAATGGAATAAAGATTTACCATTATAAAGATGAAACGATGTTGCTGGTCTTTGCACTATTTAGGTTGGCTTTTTTTGTGTTTTTAGGGGATGTCTTTCCAAATCACTGTGTTAAGCAATACTTTATGCCAGTTAATTTTTTTTTTAACCAAGTGGACTACTTGGTGAAGAGAAATCACGAAATGGCACTTTTTTTTCAGACCACTATCTTTTAAAATTATTCCATCAGCTCTTCCTTTTCCCCTGGAAGAATCTAGGACAAATTTCATAGCTTTTCCTGTCACTTTCAGGTGTTCATAAACAGTCAGATTTGCTGTTATTAAAAAGTCCAGGCCAGGCGCAGTGGCTCACGCCTGTAATCCCAGCACTTTGGGAGGTCGAGGCAGGCGGATCAAGAGATCGAGATCATCCTGGCTAACACGGTGAAACCCCGTCTCTACTAAAAATACAAAAAATTAGCCGGGCGTGGTGGCGGGCGCCTGTAGTCCCAGCTACTAGGGAGGCTGAGGCAGGAGAATGGCGTGAACCCAGGAGGCGGAGCTTGCAGTGAGCCGAGATGGCGCCACTGGACTCCAGCCTGGAAGACAGAGTGAGTCTCCATCATAAATAAATAAATAAATAAATAAATAAATAAATAAATAAATAAATAAATAAAATTTTAAAAAAGTCTAGTCCAATCCAAATCAAAACTTTAATCACAATCCATTCAAGCCTTCCCCACTCGCCTCCCACCACCCACCAGACCCCAACCTGACCCAAGCTCAGAAGCCTGCAAGGAGGAGGAACACGACCTTTGATTCCTGCTTGTGTCCTCCCCAGCTAGCTCTGTGAAGACTGGTTCCACACCAGGCACGTTGGCTCATGCCTGCAATCCCAGCACTTTGCGGGGCTGAGTCGGGTGGATTACTTGAGGTCAGGAGTTCGAGACCAGCCTGGCCAACATGGTGAAACCCTGTCTCTACTAAAAATACAAAAATTAGCTGGGTGTGGTGGCGTGCACCTGTAATTCCAGCTACTCAGGAGAATCACTTGAACTCGGGAGACAGAAGTTGCAATGAGCCGAGATCATGCCACTGTACTCCAACTGGGCGACAGAGCAAGCCTAGCCTGGGTGACAGAGCAAGCCTCTGTCAAAGAAAGAAGTAGGGTGTGGTGGCTCATGTCTGTAATCCCAGCACTTTGGGAGGCCGAGGCGGATGAATCACGAGGTCAAGAGATCGAGACCATCCTGGCCAACGTGGTGAAACCCTGTCTCTATGAAAAATACAAAAAATTTAGCTGGCCATGGTGCCACATGCCTGTAGGCCCAGCTACTCGGGAGGCTGAGGCAGGAGAATCGCTTGAACCCAGGAGGCGGAGGCTGCAGTGCACCAAATCGCTCCACTGCACTCCAGCCTGGCAACAGAGCGAGACCCGGTTTCAAAAAAAAAAAAAAAAAAACTGGTTTCTCAAGTTGAGCAGGGTGGGGTTCTGACCCTGCAGCTGTTTCAGCCTCAGCTTCACTGGTGGTCTGCCTCACGCAGGCCCTCTGCAGGGCAACATGCCCTGGCAGTCAGTCCCAGCTACCTTCCACCATATGCATGCTGACCAACGGACACCAACTGGCATTTGGCCCATCACGCTATAGAAGTGCAGGCCGCTGTCACTGCAGTACTGTCTTATTCTCTGGTCACAAGCAGCTCTGACCAGCCTCTTTCCTTGAAGCTTCTCAGGCAGCTATCTCTGGGTTCCTGCATGTCCCCACACTCCAGGTGACACATGCCAGATTCTGGAAGCATGCCTTTCTTTGCATGAAGTGGGTGGGTCCTCCTTCTTCTCCCTGTCAGCACCATGTCATTCTCATCACCAACCTTTTCCCTTGATTGCTCCCTCCTTTCCTTCAATTTGGTCTGAAGGTGGTGGAACCCTAACTTTTAGCAAAGCCTACAAAGATGGTCCAGTACCTCCATTTATGTGGATTTATGTGTAGGGATACCTGTCTGTGTGGTGGCATGGAGGTGATCCCCTGAGTCTTGCAAGCTTGAGCAACTGACAGCCTGCAGCTGTCACACATTTGGATCCACCACAGAGCTCACACCAAGGTCACACATTCGCCAGCTGTTTCCGGCTCACAACTGAGCATGGTGAGAGCACTGGAGCTACGCCCTTTCTGCTTCTAGCCGGCGGCCTTTGCTCTGGAATTCCTCCCACCCTACCAGGCCTTTCTCAGAACGTGCTGCAGTCTGGAGCTCTTCCAACCCAATCTTCTTCCTTTCCCTCTCTCTATTCACAAGTGTCAGACCTGTATTGCACTGAGACCTGTCAGAAGGCTCTCCTCACCTGCATGCCAGGCTCCTCCTCCCTCCTGCACTATCCTGAACAGGCGTTGTCTTTAAAATATTTTGGCACATCTAATCCTATCTTGACATCCGCTTTTCAGAGGTCCCAAACTGGCATAGTCATCTGTTGGCCCACCTAGCAGCATTCCAAGATAAGTCTTATTTTAACATTTGATTATGCTGTGTTTAGAAACTGTGAAAAGAACAATGGCAAAATCATGGAGCCAACCGGAGTGTCAATCAACAGTTGACTGGATAAAGAAGATGTGGTCCATATATTAATACATCATGGAATACTATGCAGCCATAAAAAAATGAAATCATGTCCTTTGCAGTGACATGGGATGGAGCTGGAGGCCATTATCCTAAGTGAAGTAGTTCAGAAACAGAAAACCAAGTACCACATATTCTCACTTATAAGTGGGAGCTAAACAACGAGTAAACATGGACACAAGGATGGAAATAATAGACACTGGGGACACCAAAAGAGGGGAGGATGGGCAGAAGGCAAGAGCTGAAAAATTACCTATGGGGTACAGTGTTCACTGTTTGGGTAATGGGTCCACTAGAAGCCCAATCTCCAGTATGCTCATGTAACAAACAAGCACGTGTACCCCTGAATCTAAAATAAAATTAATTGTTTTTGAGACGGGGTTTCACTGTCGCCCAGGCTGGAGCACAGTGGCGCAATCTCAGCTCGCCACAACCTCCACCTCCCAGGTTCAAGTGATTCTCCTGCCTCTGCCTCCTGAGTAGCTGGGATTACAGGTGCCTGCCACCATGCCTGGCTAAGTTTTGTATTTTTAGTCGAGGTGGGTTTTCACCATGTTGGCAAGGCTGGTCTCGAACTCCTGACCTCAAGTGATCCACCCGCCTCAGTCTCAAAAAGTACTGGGATTACAGGCATGAACCACCGTGCCCAGCCAAATTAAATTAAAAAAAAAAAAAAAAAAAAAGCTGTGAAAGGGAGAGTAGAATGTTCTTTTGAATTAAAAATATATATATATATGATCAGCAAGTATCGTAGTGTAGATTCCCTACCAAAGCAGAGACTGATAGAATGACTTGGATACAGGTAGTTAGTTTTTATTGTTTTTTTGTTTGTTCATTTGTTTTTCGAGGCAGAGTCTTGCTCTGTCGCCCAGACTGGAGTGCAGTGGCACAATCTCAGCTCACTGCAACCTCCACCTCCTGGGTTCAAGCGATTCTCCTTCCTCAGCCCCCTGAGTAGCTAGGATTACACGCGCACACCACCATGCCCGGCTAATTTTTATATTTTCAGTAGAGACACGGTTTCACCATGTTGGTCAGGCTGATCTCGAACTCCTGACCTTGTGATCTACTTGCCTCTGCCTCCTGAAGTGCTGGGATTACAGCCATGAGTCACCGTGCCCGGCCTATGTCATTTTTTAAGAAGTCTTCCAAATGTAATACATATGAAAGTCCTAAAATTAATCCTGTTTCTAATTGGAAAATGTTTAAATTGAAAACTCACTAAGATTATACAAGTAGTTGCCCTTTTACCTGACATGTTTGTTTTCACTTTTTTTTTTTTTTTTTAGACAGGGTCTTGCTCTGTCACCCAGGCTGGAGAGCAGTGGAATAATCACAGCTCACTGTAACCTTGAACTCCTGAGCTCAAGTGATCCTCCCACTTCAGCCTCCCGTGTAACCAGCAGACTTCATGCCCAGCTAATTTATTATTATTATTATCTATATGTAGAGACAGGGTCTCACTTTGTTACCCAGGCTGGTCTTGAACTCCTGGGGTCAAGTGATCCTCCTGCCTCAGCTTGCCAAAGTGCTGGGATTACGGGCATGAGCCACCGCTGCACCTGGCTCAAGTTTTTAATTAAATTTGCATGCTTTTTTTTTTTTTTTCCTGAGACGGAGTCTTGCTCTGTCGCCCAGGCTGGAGTGCAGCAGCGCCATCTCAGCTCACTGCAACCTCTGCCTCCTGGGTTCACGCCATTCTCTTGCCTCAGCCTCCTGAGTGGTTGGGACTACAGGCGCCTACCACCATGCCTGGTTAATTTTTTTGTATTATTAGTAGAGATGGGGTTTCACCATGTTAGCCAGGGTGGTCTCGATCTCCTGACCTTGTGATCCTCCCACCTCAGCCTCCCAAAGTGCAACTATTCCAATTACATTGTGTTTAACCAAGTTGAAATTAAGCTTTCATTTGTTGCCCAATTTTTCTAGAGAATCTAAATTTACTAGAACCTCATAGTAATTCACATATCTGTTACTTATTAGCCAAAATAATGACATTGCTTTCAAAACAATTTACTATTTCCAGTTTCTGGATTATCTTATGAAATTTCTTGTCTGTACAATCTGGAATGGAAGAATGTACACTTCATTGTTAAAAGAACTAGAAACATGTCATGCAAATGGCTTCTCCGTATTGAAGGTCTGCTGGCATGGGTTAGTGTTCTTCAGGGGAGCCTTCCCCCATTCTTCCAGGTGGAATCTGTTGCTCTTCCTTCTGTAATCCCGTAGCTCTGTGTGTGTAGAACTTGCATAGCAATGTGCTTTTGTTTATGTGTTTGTTCATCCCCTTTGACTGACCTCATGCCTTTTTCATTTCTACTTGTCTACTACCTATCTTGGTCCTTATCACATAGGAGATGCTCAATAAATATTGGCTGATTGATCAACTCATTGGATGGTTACACTGGTTAATGTTAAAGTGGGCGGCCTATTTGCTTAGCTTCTGTTCTCCAGAACAGTTAGACCAAGATCAATGTATAATGCACTTCAACTGTTGTTGAAATGGTCATTCCTTTTTTTTTTTTTTTTTTTTTTTTTTTGAGACAGAGTCTTGCTCATTCACCCAGGCTGGAGTGCAGTGGTGCGATCTCGGCTCACTGCCACCTCCGCCTCCCAGGTTCACGCCATTCTCCTGCCTCAGCCTCCCGAGTAGCTGGGACTTCTGGCGCCGCCACAATGCCCAGCTAATTTTTTGTATTTTTAGTTGAGATGGGGTTTCACCGTGTTAGCCAGGATAGTCTCTATCTCCTGACCTTGTGATCACCCGCCTCGGCCTCCCAAAGTGCTGGGATTACAGGTGTGAGCCACCGTGCCCGGCCTTTTTTTTTTTTTTTTTTCTGAAACAGAGTCTCACTCTGTAGCCCAGGCGGAAGTGCAGCGGCACAATCTTGGCTCACTGCAACCTCAGCCTCCCAGGTTCAAGTGATTCTCCTTCCTTAGTCTCCCAAGTAGCTGGGATTACAGGCACCCACCACCATGCTCGGCTGACTTTTGTATTTTCAGTAGAGACAGGGTTTCGCCCTGTTGTCCAGGCTGGTCTTGAACTCCTGGGCTCAAGCAATCCATCTGCCTTGGCAAAGTGCTGGGATTACAGGCATGAGCCACCACTCGCGGCCAAAATGGTCATTCTTTTATATCTCTCAATCTAGATAATTTTTGGAGGACCCAAACACCACATAGGAGATAAGAAAGGGGGAATTTGAAAGAATCATCCCCGGTTCCTAAAGCTAAGTTATTCTAGCAATATAATAAATTGGATTAGGGTAGGAAACATGGAGTCCAAGTCCAGCTCTTCCCCTGAACACCTGCTTAGGGCTTTAGTTCTCTACAAAACTAACCAGGGTTAGAATCATTCATTAGGCGACCACACTGCACAGTGGAAAAAGGGGGGTTTTTGGAGTCAGGTGGATCTGGCATTGAGGGTAAAATATCAGTTTCTAGCTTAACAACCTAGGGCACATTATTTAAATTCACTGATCGTCAGTTTTCTATGGGAAATACAATGACTGCCTTGCAATGTTGCTAAGTGAGACAAAATGTATGAAGTGCATGCCACTGTGCTTAGCACACAGTAGAGTCTAGACAGGGACTTTCGTTGTGTAAATCACACTCCTGTGCTTATACACAGAGGAAGCTCATCTTTCATCAATTTTTTTTAGGCAGGGTCTCCCTCTGTTGCCCAGGCTGCAGTGCAGTGGCACAGTCATGGCTCACAGCAGCCTTAATCTCGCTGGGCTCAGGTGATCCTCCCCCACTCATCTTCCTGAGTAGCTGGGACTACAGGCACTCACTACCACGCCCAGCTGATTTTTGTATTTTTTTGTAGAGACGGAGTTTCACCATGTTGCCCAGGCTGGTCTCAAACTCCAGCGGTTCAAGTGATCCACCTGCCTCAGCCTCCCAAAATGCAGTGGCATGAGCCACTGCATGGCCATCTTTCAGTTTTTACTTATGCTTTACAATCTCTCTCTCTCTCTCTCTCTCTCTCTCTCTCTCACACACACACACACACACACATACACACACACAGTGAAATAGGGAAAGACAGCAAAAGTCCACCAGGTTTAACGGAGTATTTTCCATCATTGCCAAAAAGAAAGGTTATCATAGAGGCAGTGATTTAATGGTTAAATATAAAATTCTTTATGCCTTAAAATCATTAAAGTACTATTTCTCAAGTAATTCTCTCTATGTCCAATAAAATAAAAAGTCACCAGATGTTGAGCACTTGGAAATGGGAGTGATTACATTATTTAAGCCCTGAACGAAAGTACCATTAAGGTGTAGGCCCATTCCAATCACTTTTAAAGATTACAAAGAATACTTCATACACAATAAGCAAGGTTATATGATGGCACAATTAAACAGGAGAACCAACTGCTCAACATGTTATGTTTCCGCTGTACTTTGCATGGTAGATTTGGATACTAAATTTTGTGACTGCTTGGTTTTAAGCAAAAGTCACCTTCCTACAAGGCAATTCACTTTAGAATAGGCTACTCAAATCTGCAGCAGCCTTCAAAAGTGCAGATGGAGAAAATTGATGATCAAACCGTTGTCTCAAATTGGGTTTTGAAACTCGAATTGGGAGCAGTTTCTTCACAGGTTTTGAAGTAGAGCTAATGCCTGCTTTGCCCAGCAGAGGGCAACAGCCCCCACGGGAACGTGCCAGAGTATTCACCCCCTTTAAAAGCCGACTTCACCGGAGGTCCACGGAGAGAAAGCGGCGGCCAAGGGGTGGGTGACACCGTTCCTGGTCAAGATCACCCAGGGGCAAGCGTAAAATGGAAATGCGGGTCCCTTGTTAAAAAAGAGGAAAAAAGTGTTTCTTCTCCATTCTCTCTCACTTGACCTGTCCAGGTGTTTTGTTTGCTATTTAATGTCACACTCCCTCAAGCACAGAGAAGCTGGCAGGCTGGGTGCAGACCCTTAGGGCACCAGGGGCCCGCCCTGTGGTTATGCGGTGCAGAGGGTCATGCCTGACCCTGCCCCCACCCTGCCCTGCCTGTCTGGTGGAGGGCGGGAGGGGCACCGTGTCGGGCCTCTCAGGATGAAGGCCAGCAGCAGTTCTGAGCAGGAGCAGGAACAGGTGACCCAGACCCAAGTCCAGGAGATGGGGAGGAGGCAGGACCGCACACCCCTAGAGAGTGGCTTAATCATGCCCTTTACAGGTAAAATATAGAAAGCCCAGAGAAGATCTTACAGAACGTCGCACAGCTCATAGCGGCAGAGCCAAAACTAAAAGACCCAAGACTCTTTTGAATTTTATCTTGTGCTGTTTTCAGAGATCATTCTTTTCTGAGCATGTGGTCTGCAACCTGAGCTTGTAGTTTTATATTCAAGGTCAGGAGGCAGCAGAGGAGAGCTACTGTCCTTAGCAACTCTACTTAGTGGCCCAGGACCTTGGGAGTTTACTCAGCTTGTTTCCAGAGATCAGTCAGCTTTGCTTTGGTTTCAGTTCAGGGTTAGCATATCCATAATTCTGTATTAATAAGGCCAAGCCTATGTTTCTTAGCAGTTGCATATCGAATATGAGAAAACATAGGGAGTGTACTATGTATTGTGAAACATTGCAACAGACAAGCATATTCTAAGCCATGTGATTCTAAGCATTTGCTTCCTAAATGATCGTTGATCTCTGGCCCCTGAGGAGTTCATTCTATCCCTGAACAAGTCACTTGTTCCAGCCCATTACTGTAGCTAATTAGCCACAACCACATTGCATGTAAGGGTTTCCTTTGTGTTGAACTTTAATATTCAGCAGGAGAATAGACACTGCATCCCTTTAATTGTGTTTTCCTAATTAAATTGAAAATTCTAATTGTTTCTTCCTCTTGAAATGAAGATCTTAAATTTTATCGTCAAGTTCCTATGCTCAAGTTTTATTTTAACTATTTTTAAAATCTTGCCAGAACTAAGTAACCAAGTAGACTTTACACCACAGATAAATTTTGGATACATGATTATCTAATAGTACATGTATAATGATTACAAAAGGGACAAGAATAATACACTTCAGTGTCACTAGGCAAAATGAAATGTATCCTCTCCTTGTCATGAACCACTATGTTTCTCATTTCCTAATCTCCAAAATGGAAGAAATTCCATCTGACTTTCATTGACTTAAAAGGAGATTAAGAAGATTAACTTCACACTCTTAGAAAAAACGAAAATATTATAGTATACATTTTCGCAAGCAAAAGTACCATGTTAATATTATTATTATTTACAACACAGTTGCTTTATAACAGATTGGTAAAAATGATCGGATTTGTAAAACACAGAATTTTGAAACTAGAAGAGACTCCAAAGGCGATCTAGTTCAAATTCATTTTATAGAAGAATAAACAAAAATGTAGAAATAACAAGTTTTCAGAGTTTGAAATACCTATTTTAAAGTTATTTCTACAATGAAGTCTTTGACATAATAAAATTCTATAATAAATTAAATTTAAAGAAGGAATGAAACTTACTATTTAACTTATTTAGAATATATGACAATAGTGAGACAGCTAATATTTCTTTCAGAAGCTCCAAAGTATTTAAAGCAGTTTCTTTACTCTTCGTAGATGTTTTCCAGATTCTCCTGATTACCTGATTACCCTTGATATATTTTAATTTACCAATGTCCTTCTCAAAATTGCTAAACTTAAATTCTCAATCCTATTCTCGCCACTATAGGGAACTATGGGTTATCACCTTTTATTTGCTTGAAACCCAGGTGAATTTAATTAATGCAAACCAAATCACACCCATTTTTGGAATACCTGCAAAAACTAAAACGCCTAAGCCTATTCTATGTACACTGCCTTAAAATTAGGGGACATCTGTCCTTTTTGACTGCTCAGTATCCATTTCTTCTTCTGCAACTGTGAAACAATTTGGCTTTGGAGAATTACCACTCTCTCCACTGGAGATGGAGATGGAGAAACTGTTCATGCACATGGTATGTCTTACCCTGGCCAAGAGTTGGTCAAGTGAGTGAAGCCAGACCAACCAGCTGCTCACTCTTTCTCTTTCTGGCATCCTGACCCAGAAGGAAGTACTAGTAGGAGCTCATTGATTCCAGTGTGGTCCTAAAAAGAAAGTCAGTCGCTTCTAGTTTCCTAGATGTTCAAAGTTGTTCTGGTTTTGGAACTTCCAAATCTTGGTTCTTCAAGCCTTTTCTTTGATTCTGTGAATTACTCTGTATCTTCCCAGTAAAATCCTTCTTTTGCCTTTTGTTAAAGTCAGTTTCTGTTGTTATTAAGCAAAATCTATACCTGGTACACCTGGCCTGATATTTTCTGGTTTATTTGTTTTCTTGTCTGTTTTCTGCCTCTCACCCTCTTCTATCAGGAAAGGGATCTTGTCTGCCCTGTTTGTTGCTGGAACTCCAGAATCAAGAATTGTGTCCGTAACGTGGCAGTTCTCAAGAAATATATGTTGAATGAATGACTGATACCCAATTCCCTAAATAATACAGTTGTCATCTGGGCCCAGCGGCTCATGCCTACAATCCCAGCACTTTCAGAGGCTGAGGAGGGGGACTGCCTGAGCCCAGAAGTTCAAGACCAGCCTGGGCAATACATCAAGACTCTGACTCTATGAAAAAAAATTTTAATAACAGTAATAATAATCCAGTTGTCGAAGCCAAGTACCTAGGAATGATAAATTAAATAAATAAGATTTCTTAATCTATTCATTTAAAAACACAAACTCAGAAAAGGGGGGAAAGTCTTACAGAGGTATGTAAAATCTGATCCTCATTAACTAAGTGCAAGCCTTATTTTCTGCCAAATTAGCCTCAAAATTGAGCAGCTGGACCATGGTTGGAGCGGCCCTTGTGACAGAGTTGATGGTTCAGCTCATTATTCCTCAGAGCAAGTAAATCTCTGGGGAGAGGATATGGCTGCTGTGGTCACAGTAATGGCTCCCGCACCACTCATCTCCCAGACCAGCAAGCCAGGGACAAAAGTAACTGGGTGGAAAAGATCCATATAGACATGACTTTGCATTTCTGTACCTGCTATCAAATCCAGGGTGGATTTAATGTGGACCTAAACTAATCTCCATTAAAAGGAGTGAAGATAGGCCGGGCGCAGTGGCTCACGCCTGTAATCCCAGCACTTTGGGAGGCCCAGGCGGGCGGATCACGAGGTCAGGAGATCAAGACCATCCTGGCTAACACGGTGAAACCCTGTCTCTACTAAAAAAATACAAAAAATTAGCCGGGCGTGGTGGTGGGCACCTGTAGTCCCAGCTACTTGGGAGGCTGAGGCAGGAGAATGGCGTGAACCCAGGAGGCGGAGCTCACAGTAAGCTGAGATCGTGCCACTGCACTCCAGCCTGAGTGACAGAGCGAGACTCTGTCTCAAAAAAAAAAAAAAAAAAAAAAAGGAGTGAAGGTAAACAGTAAAGAGGAGAAGAGCTGTGCTGACAGGATGCTTACGACCAGTGTTTGCTGACAGAAGATAACTGGGTGCATATTGAAGACATAAGGACAATAAGATGCTCACAGACTCTTCCCCCGCCCCCTCATATAATAATGTTACTTATTGGGGCCATGGAGGCCTCAGTCAACTGTAGAGATGATCTTGAGTAAAGACTTGTATTACAGAAGAAGTGCCAGTTGTCTCTTACATCACAAAGGCCCCAACAGAGATGCTCGTTAATAACAGCTGATGGGAAGTGATCATCTACTGTGTATCAGGCATGGGCTCTGCTAAGTGATTTGCACACATTTTCTTATGTGACTGCACAGTGCCCTGGGATAGGTACTACTTTGGTCTTCCATTGAACCAATTAGGAAGGTGAGGTTTAGAGGGTTAAGGAACTTGCTGAAGGCCATACAGCTGGCAAGATTTCCACTGGTTAAGAAGAGATGCTCACCTGCAGAGAGGGAAATAGGATCAGATACACGATAAGGCTGGGCATGGTGTTTCATGCCTGTAATCCCAGCACTTCGGGAGACCAAGGCAGGAGGATCACTTGAGCCCATAAGTTCAAGACCAGCCTGGCAACATGGCAAAACGTCACCTCTACTAAAAATGCTGACAGCTATGGGTGACAGGATTAGGCATGTACAAGATCACGGGTCATGGGGAGCTTTTTTCTCCCCAAAAGGGGAAACTTGAGAGCTGATGGGACTGCTGGAAAAGATCCCTTCACGACTGACAAGCGGCCACCTGAACTTTTCAGTGTCGCTGCAATGGGTGGGTCTTTCTCTGGCCTCCCTGAGCTGCTCGCCTCCCCCACCTCACCACAGGTAATGCTTTTCTCTCTCTTTCTCTCCTTTCCCCTTCCTATCTTTTCTGTTACTCAGGGCGACTGTCTTGCCCAGAGACCACATGGTGAAACTCCTGGTAGGAAGTCCCTGAAACAAACGAAAAAAACTAGATGAAATTTCCCTCTCTTCTTGTTTTATGCCCTTGGGAGCTTGACCTGGTGCACTCGTGGTGAAGTCATAACCTTCGTTCAGGTTTATTGGTTTCACCTGGAAGTTAACCTTTGGTAAAGTTTAAAAATCAGAATTATTGGCAGTTTGGCATGGTTAAAATAATTGGGTAATAAGAGATCTAAAAAAATTCTTTTTCTTTAAAGAGCACAATGGTTAAAAGTCAACTTAATTAAAAGTGGAGAGAGCCCTCTCAAAATCTAAGGCTCTGTTCTGTTTTACACTGAATTAACTGATGGTTTTGACTTTTGGGGGTATCAGAAATCACTTCGCATTATCAGAGAGCTTTGGTGTCTAATAACTATGTAGGAAATACAGTTTTGGGGATAGCTAATGGCAGTGTTAGGGGAATACTTGGTTCTTTGCATGTTTGGATCAGAGAAGCATGCTCTTGGTCACCTGGAAGATATGGAGATGTCTCCATCCCCCCCACCCCCTACTGAGAGATAAGACTCCCATGGAGGATGGGCTAATCACAGAATGGGCTGATTGGCTTTGGGTTGCTTTGCAATGAAATGCACGGTACAATCATGGCATTGTTGTTCTGTAGCATTTCTCTTTGGGGGATCCAGGATTCAGTACAGAAATGGAACCCTTAATTTTGGGGACCTGTTTTCGCATCCCAGTTGTGCCTGCTAATTAGACCATAGAAACTGCATGCTTTCCTGGTCCTGTTCCTCCAGGGGTTCCACCCTGAAGCCAGTAATCCAATTAAGAAACTGGCAAATGAAAAATCATACAAGCACTGGATCTTCTGTCTGTGTATTTATGTGTGTTCTGTGTGTAATATGAAAGAGCTTTGATTAATTGGTTTAAAAATAATAAGTGCTTAAATCAAATATTTTGTCAGAAAAGTAAAAAGCGTAATGCCTTTAGTTCATGTGACTTAAGTAATTTTTGGGAACTAAGAACACTTTTACATGCAAAATGTATAAGGGAAGTGAAATATGTTTTTGGTAAAAGATTTATAACACGGCATGGGAATGTGGAATTTTTTTTTTTTTTTTTTTTTTTTTTTTTGCCTAGATTAAAGGGTTAAAGAATTGTTTTAAGTTGGATAAGATAAAGCTGAAGGTTTGAGTACATTGTGGAAGGATTGTGAAAATTAATCTTGTAAAAGAAATTCTGTGTGTGAACATAATGGCTAAAGTTAAAGGGTTTTTATTCAGTTTTTCCATAAATTGAACATTGGAATAAAAGCACAACAGGTTTTTCATAGAGCACTGATCTGCTCTTTCACAAAAATTTATAAAGGGGTACAAAAGGTTTATGGTGTCTTACCTTATGGTCAAACGGATTAAGATTGGATAGATTTGTCTATAAGGTTTTATTAAGAACTGGTTTTGAAATCAATAGCACACCAATGCAAGGATGAGGTTTGGCTTTCTCTCTTGAACAAGATTTTCATGTAATATCAAAAAAAGAAAGATTTTTGTTTGCTTTTTGAATAAACTGTAGAAAAAAGAAGGGAAAGAAAAGAGACATAAAACTTGGAAAGCTAAATCTTCCCTCTATTAATGATTAAAATTTTTTGTCTTTAAAAAAATTTTAAGGCCGGGCGCGGTGGCTCAAGCCTGTAATCCCAGCACTTTGGGAGGCCGAGGCGGGCGGATCACAAGGTCAGGAGATCGAGACCACAGTGAAACCCCGTCTCTACTAAAAATACAAAAAAATTAGCCGGGCGCGGTGGCGGGCGCCTGTAGTCCCAGCTACTCAGGAGGCTGAGGCAGGAGAATGGCGGGAACCCGGGAGGCGGAGCTTGCAGTGAGCCGAGATCGCGCCACTGCACTCCAGCCTGGGCAACAGCGTGAGACTCCGTCTCAAAAAAAAAAAAATAAAAATAAAAAAAAAATTTTAAGTTAATGAATAACTTACGGTAACCTGAAATTCTACTTTAAAATATAAAGCATTTAAACATTTGAGATTTGACAAACTTTCCAAAATCAAATTATAAATTATGTCCTTGGGGGATCTGGCAAGACGGCCGAATAGGAACAGCTCTGGTCTGCAGCTCCCAGCAAGACCAACACAGAAGGCAGGAGATTTCTGCATTTCCAACTGAGGTACCTGGTTCATCTCATTGAGACTGGTTAGGTAGTGGGTACAGCCCACAGAGAGCAAGCAGAAGCAGGGTGGGGCATCACTTCACCTGGGAAGTGCAAGGACAGGGGGTCTCCCTTTCCCAGCCAAGGGAAGCTGTGAGGGACTGTGCTATCCAGCCAGATACTACGCTTCTCCCATGGTTTTTGCAATCTGCAGACCAGGAGATTGCCTAACCAAGGAAGTAAAAGACCCCTACAAAGAAAACTGCAAAACACTGCCAAAAAAAAATCACAGATGACACAAACAAATGGAAACACATGCCATGCTCAAGGATGGGTAGAATCAACATTGTGAATATGACCACACTGCCAAAAGCAATCTACAAAGTCAATGCAATTCTCATCAAAATACCACCATCATTCTTCACAGAACTAGAAAAAGCAGTTATAAAATTCATATAGAACTGAAAAAGAGTTCGCCTAAGCAAGGCTAAGCAAAAAGAACACATCTGGAGGCATCACATTACCTGACTTCAAACTATATTACAAGGCTATAGTCACCAAAACAGCATGGTACTGGTATGAAAATAGGCTACTAGACCAATGAAACAGAATAGAGAACCCAGAAATAAAGCCATATACCTACAGCAAACTGATCTTCAACAACGCAAGCAAAAACATGAAGTGGAGAAAGGACACCCTATTCAACAAATGGTGCTGGGATAATTGGCAAGCCACATGCAGAAGAATGAAACTGGATCCTCATCTCTGACCTTATATAAAAATCAACTCAAGATGGATCAAAGACTTAAATCTAAGACCTGAAACCATAAAATTTCTAGAAGATAACATCAGAAAAACCCTTCTAGACATTGACTTAGGCAAGGATTTTATGACCACGAACCCAAAAGCAAATGCAATAAAAACAGAGATAAATAGTTGACACTTAATTAAACTAAAAGCTTCTGCACAGTAAAAGCAATAATCAGCAGATAAACAGCCCACAGAGTGGGAGAAAATCTTCACAAACTATGAATCTGACAAAGGAATAATATCCAGAATCTATGAGGAACTCAAACAAATCAGCAAGAAAAAAACAAATAATCCCATTCAAAAAGTGGGCTAAAGACATAAATAGACAACTCTTAATTCTCAAATATACAAATAGCCAACAAACATAAGAAAAAATGCTCATCATCACTAATCATCAGGGAGACGCAAATAAAAACCATAATGCGATACCACCTTACTCCTGCAAGAATGGCCATAATAAAAAAATAATAGATGTTGGTGTGGATGTGGTGAAAAGGAAACACTGGTGTACTGCTGGTGGGAATGTAAACTGTATAAACCACTATGGAAAACAGTGTGGAGACTCCTTAAAGAACTAAAAGTAGAACTACCGTTTGATCCAGCAATACCACTACTTGGTACCTACCCAGAAGAAAAGAAGTCATTATACGAAAAAGATACTTGCACACATACGTTTATAGCAGCAGAAATAGCAATTGCAAAAACATGAAATCAGCCCAAATGCCCATCAATTTATGAGTGAATAAAGAAAATTTGGTACAAACGTACTATGGAATACTAATCGGCCTTAAAAATGAATGAAATAATGGCATTCGCAGCAACCTGAATGAAGTTGGAGACCATTATTCTAAGTGAAGTAACTCAGCAATGGAAAACTAAACATCATATGTTCTCACTCATAAGTGGGAGCTAAGCTATGAGGATGCAAAGGCATAAGAATGATACAAGGCACTTTGGGGACTTTGGGGAGAGGGTGGGAGGAGAATGAGGGATGAAAGACTACACATTGGGGGCAGTTTACACTGCTTGGGTAAAGTGTGCACCAAAACCTCAGAAATCACAGCTAAATAACTTATATGTGTAACCAAACATCACCTTTCCCCCAAAAAACTACTGAAATAATTCTTAAAAATAAATAAAGTGAAAGGAGAGAAATGACAGTGTTCAGAGATAGACAATCTATTCATGGATGTAGGAAGGCTGGAAATTATAGGAAATCCACATAAAATCAACATTGCCTGTGCTAAAACAAAACCTGATGACTCTCCATTTTCTTAAAAGCAAAATTCCAAAAAGTGACATTAACATCCATCCTGGAAGAATGAAGCACACATCACCTTTACTGATATAAGTAAATGATTTGTTTTTCCTGGAAAGAGTATCCAAGTGTATCGTGTTCATTTTCACACTGATCAGAGAGAGCACCCTTCTGTCAACAGGCATCTGCAGTTTTCAGGACCTGGCAGAAATTCTATCTTCCACCTTTAAAAGTCAGGCACAAAAATAGAGGCAGCTGCGAGGCCCCTCTTCCCAGAGCCAAGTGACTGGGACCATCAGTGGGAAGGACGGAGGCTTGAGCTTCCCCGGTCCCCCAGGTCGTCTGGGTGCTGCCCTCCCCTGCTGCAGCTGCGCCCTGTGACGTCCGATTCCGCGAGGCACCTTCCTGGCCCGTGCGGGACCCTATGGCCAGAGGGTGCCCAGCGCGCGATGCTTTGCACGCTTTCTGGAGTCCTGAGGCCAACGGTCACCAAGCTCAGCACACTTGGCCCCGGCCGCAGACTTCGGAAACTTCTGGAAGCCGAATTTCTAACGGAAGGTCCCGACGATTGCACTGCTGTCATGGGCAACTACCTGAGCTGGTTCCTGGGCTGGCCCCGGGCCAGGGTGCTGCCCCGAGCCCAGAAGCACCGATCCCTGCCGTCCAGGCCTGTCCTCCGCTCCCAGGTCCAGGACCGCTGCAAAGTCGTCTACGTCCATGGGAAGCGCTGGGTCCGCACCCGGCCCCTCCCCACCGCTCCTCCGGACTGGGACTACGCCCGCATCCGGAGAGAGCTGATCCCAGAGGCCTGGAGGCGCTTTCCCAACAGGCCACCACTCCTAAGCCTCACTGGGCCAGACTTTTCCGAGGCTCACCTGGCCTACATGAAGCGGTGGCTTTGGAAGGCGCGGCACCCCCGGCCCGTCCGCAGCCTGGTGACCGTGAAAATCGCCCCGCCGGAGCACAAAGGGGAGCCTGTACAAGCGTCACCTCCCCTCGAGGCCCCAGATCCCTGTGCCAGGGAGACCGTGCTGAAGGCCCTCAGCCAGTGCAGCAAGGGAAAAAGGAAATTCGACGAGCCACTCTGGTTTGAGGTCTCAGACACCAAGCGTAGCAAGCAGAGCCCGTCACCCAGGCTGTCTGCCTTCAAGCCCATCAGGAGACATGGAGAGGTCCCCGCCTTTGTGCCCAGGCCTGGGCCGCTCAGAAGAAGCCGCCACTCTCCAGCCGCAGTGTCTTCGAGGAGAAGCAGCCTTCCCTCAGCCCACCGCCTGCCCTACTGCAAGAAGTACGCCAGCCACAGCCCAGTCGTCGAGCCACCGCGGGAGCTCTAGGAGCAGGTGCAGCAATGTCTCGGTGTCTTGGGTCTTCCTACACACCAAGGAGCCGCCCTGGGGAGACCATGCACCTCTGAGCACACCCAGTCTGCAGCCCGGCTCAGAGTCAGGGCCCTGCCACCTTCTCCTGAGCCTCCAGACTGCTTCATCCTATTGAGCCTTGTTTTCCCCCCACAGGAGCCACTGACCCCACCAGGGCACTTCCCACTGCCTCAGCTGACCGCTCTGCCAGCCCTCCAGCCCCGCCTCTCCTTAGCCTGCGGAGCCCACACTGAAGAGACCGTCTTGCCCTCAAAACCCTTACCTTTCCCCTGCCCATCCACTTCTGCCTTCTCCCGGGAAACAGGAGGCAGGCATATCCTCCATTTTCAGTTTGCTTAAATATTTGTTCTTCTTTTAAATAATAGTAAATGTCTTTATTATTTTAAAAAAAATGGAAATGAGTTGCATATCCTTAAGCAAGAAAAGAAAGAAAAATTCAAGGCACACCTCATACTATATACAAAAACTAACGCAAGTAGATCATAGACTTAAATGTAAAACCAATGAATTTATATCTTTTAGAATAAAAGGAAAAATTGTTTTGACCTTGTGTTATGCAAATATTTTTTAGATAATACCAAAAACAGAGTCTATAAAATAAAAAATATATGAATTGGACATGGTTAAAATTAAGAACATAACCTCTTCAAAATGTACTGTTAGGAGAAGGTGAAACAAGCCCTAGACTGTGGGGAAAATTGCATATCATTTAGCTCATAAAAGAATTGTAGAAAGAAAAGGTAGAGTGGCTGGCAAGATGGCTGAATAGGAACAGCTCTGGTCTGCAGCTCCCAGTGAGATCAACACAGAAGGCAGGTGATTTCTGCATTTCCAACATAGGTACCCAGCTCATCTCATTGGGACTGGTTAGGTAGTGGGTGCAGCCCATGGAAAGCGAGATGAAGCAGGGTGGGGCGTCACTTCACCTGGGAAGTGCAGGGGTCAGGGAACTCCCTCCCATAGCCAAGGGAAGCCCTGAGGGACTGTGCCATGGGGGACAATGCGTTCCGGCCCAGATACTACACTTTTCCCAACCCACAGACCAGGAGATTACCTCAGGAGCCTACACCACCAGGGCCCTGAGTTTCAAGGACGAAACTGGGCGGCTGTTTGGGCAGACACCGAGCTAGCTGGAGAAGTTTTTTTTTCATACCCCAGTGGCACCAAGAACACCAGTGAGACAGAACTGTTCACTCCCCTGGAAAGGGGGCTGAAGCCAGGGAGCCAAGTGGTCTAGCTCAGCAGATCCCACCCCCACAGAGCCCAGCAAGCTAAGATCCGCTGGCTGGAAATTCTCACTGCCAGCACAGCAGTCTGAAGTTGACCTGGGATGCTCCAGCTTGGTCCAGAGAGAGGCGTCGGCCATTACTGAGGCTTGAGTAGGTAGTTTTCCCCTCACAGTGTAAACAAAGCAGCCAAGAAGTACCAACTGGATGGAGCACACCGCAGCTCAGCAAAGCTGCTGTAGCCAGACTGCCTCTCTAGATCCCTCCTCTTTGGCCAGGGCATCTCTGAAAGAAAGGCAGCAGCCCCAGTCAAGGGCCTATAGACAAAACTTCCATCTTCCTGGGACAGAGCACCTCAGGGAAGGGGTGGCTGTGGGTGCAGCTTCTGCAGAATTAAACGTTACTGTCTGGCAGCTCTGAAGAGAGCAGCAGATCTCCCAGCACAGCACTCGAGCTCTGCTAAGGGACAGGCTGCTCCTCAAGTGGGTCCCTGACCCCCATGCCTCCTGATTGGGAGACACCTCCCAGCAGGGGCCGACAGACACCTCATACAGGAGAGCATCTGGCAGGTGCCCCCTGGGACGAAGCTTCCAGAGGAAGGAACAGGCAGCAATCTTTGCTGTTCTGCACCCTCTGCTGGTGATACCCAGGCAAATGGGGTCTGGAGTAGAGCTCCAGCAAACTCCAGCAGACCTGCAGCAGAGGGGTCTGACTGTTAGAAGGAAAACTAACAAGCAGAAAGGAATAGCATCAACATCAATAAAAAGGACGTCCACACAAAACCCCATCCGAAGGTCACCAACATCAAAGGCTAAAGGTAGATAAATCCACGAAGATGAGGAAAAACCAGTGCAAAAAGGCTGAAAATTTCAAAAACCAGAATGGCTCTCCTCCTCCAAAGGATCAAAACTCCTTGCCAGCAAGGGAACACAATTGATGGAGAATGATTTTGATGAATTGACAGAAGTAAGCTTCAGAAGGTGGGTAACAACAAACTCCTCTGAGCTCAAGAAGCATGTTCTGACCCAATGCAAGGAAGCTAAGAACCTTGAATAAAGGTTAGACTAATTGCTAGTTAGTATAACCAGTTTAAAAAAAAACATAAATGACCTGATGGACCTGAAAAACACAGCAGGAGAACAACATACACATGTATTAATAGCCAAATTGATCAAGCGTAAAAAGGATATCACAGATTGAAGATCGACTTAATGAAATAAAGCATGAAGTTAAGATTAGAGAACAAAATGGAAAAGGAATGAACAAAGCCTCCAGAAAATATGAGACTATGTGAAAAGAGCAAACCTACGTTTGATTGGTGTCCCTGAAAGTAACAGGGAGAATAGAACCAAGTTGGAAAACACTCTTCAGGATATTATCCAGAACTTCTCCAACCTAGCAAGACAGGCAAACATTCAACTTCAGGAAATACAGAGAACACCACTAAGATACTCCTCAAGAAGAGCAATCCCAAGACGCATAATCATCAGATTCATCAAGGTTGAAATGAAGGGGAAAATGTTAAGGGCAGCCAGAAAGAAAGGTCAGGTTATGCACAGAGGGAAGAGCATCAGACCAACAGCAGATCTCTCTTCAGAAACCCTACAAGCCAGAAGAGAGTGGGGGCCAATATTCAACACTCCCCCTTTTTTTTTTTTTTTTTTTTGGAAATGGAGTCTCACTCTATTGCCCAGGCTGGAGTGCAGTGGTGTAGTCTCGGCTCACTGCAACCTCCATCTCCCGGGTTCAAGTGATTTTTGTGCCTCAGCCTCCCACATAGCTGGGACTACAGGTGCGTGCCACCATGCCCAGCTAATTTTTGTATTTTTAGTAGAGATAGAGTTTCACCATGCTGGCCAGGATAGTCTCAATCTCTTGACCTCGGGATCCGCCCACCTCAACCTCACAAAGTGCTAGGATTACAGGTGTGAGCCATTGCACCCAGCCTCAACATTCTTAAAGAAAAGAATTTTCAACCCAGAATGTCATATGCAGCCAAACTAAGCTTCATAAGCGAAGGAGAAATAAAATCCTTTACAGACAAGCAAATGCAGAGAGATTTTGTCACCACCAGGCCTGCCTTACAAGAGCTCCTGAAGGAAGCACTAAATATGGAAAGGAAAAACTGGCACCAGCCACTGCAAAAATATACCAAATTGTAAAGACCATCAACACCATGAAGAAACTGCATCAACTAACAGGCAAAATAACCAGCTAGTGTCATAATGACAAGATCAAATTCACACATAACAATATTAACATTAAATGCAAATGGGCTAAATGCCCCAATTAAAAGACACATACTGGCAAATTGGATAAAAAGTCAAGACCCATGGGTGTGCTGTATTCAGGAGACCCATCTCATGTGCAAAGACACACATAGGCTCAAAACAAAGGGATGGAGGAATATTTACCAAGCAAATGGAAAGCAAAAAAGCACAACAACAACAAACAAAAAAACAGGGGTTGGGCTGGGCATGGTGGCTTCCACCTGTAATCCCAGCACTTTGGAAGGCCAACATGGGCAGATCACGAGGTCAGGAGATCAAGACCATCCTGGCTAACACACTGAAACCCTGTCTCTACTAAAAATACAAAAAATTAGCCAGGCGTGGTGGCACACACCTGTAGTCCCAGCTACTCAGCAGGCTGAGGCAGGAGAATCGCTTGAACTGGGAGGCAGAGGTTGCAGTCAGCCAAGATCGCAACACTGCACTCCAGGCTAGGTGACAGAGCAAGACTCCATCTCAAAAAAAAAAAAAAAAAAACAAGGAGGAATTGCAATCTTAGTCTCTGATAAAACAGACTTTAAACCAACAAAGATCAAAAAGACAAAGAAGTACTTTATATTATATAATGGTAAAGGGATCAATGCAACAAGAAGGGCTAACTATCCTAAATATATATGCACCCAACACAAGAGCACACAGATTCATAAAACAAGTTCTTAGAGACCTACAAAGAGATTTAGACTCCCACACAATAATAGTGAGGAACTTCAACACCCCACTGTCAATATTGAACAGATCAATGAGACAGAAAAGTAACAAGGATAATCAGAACTTGAACTCAGCTCTGGATGAAGTGAACCTAATAGACATCTACAGAACTCTCCACCCCAAATCTAGAGAATATACATTCCTCTCAGCACCACATCACTCTTATTCTAAAATCGACCACATAATTGGAACTAAAATACTCGTCAGCAAATGCAAAAGAATGGAAATCATAAAAAACAGCCTCAGACCACAGTGCAATCAAATTAGAACTCACCATTAAGAAACTCACTCAAAACCACACAACTACATGGAAACTGAACAACCTGCTCCTGAATGACTACTTGGTAAATAATGAAATTAAGGCAGAAATAAATAAGTTCTTTGAAACCAATGAGAACAAAGAACATATCCCCATCAAGCTACCACTAGTTTTCTTCACAGAACTATAAAAAACTACTTTAAATTTCATATGGAACCAAAAAGGGGCCCATATAGCCAAGACAGTCCTAAGCAAAAAGAACAAAGCTGAAGGCATCACACTACCTGACTTCAAATTCTACTACAAGGCTACAGTAACCAAAACAACATGGTACTGGTACCAAAGCAGATATACAGACCAGTTGAACAGAACAGAGGCCTCAGAAATAACACCACACATCTACAACCATCTGATCTTCAACAAGTCTGACAAAAACAAGAAGTGGGCATTTAACAAATGGTGCTGGGAAAACTGGCTAGCCATATGCAGAAAACAGGAACTGGACCCCTTCCTTACACCTTATACAAAAATTAACTTAAAATGGAGTAAAGACTGAAATGTAAAACCTAAAACCATAAAAACCCTAGAAGAAAACCTAGGCAGTACTATTCAGGACATAGGCATGGGCAAAGACTTCATGACTAAAACACCAGAAGCAACTGCAACAAAAGCCAAAATTGACAAATGGAATCTAATTAAACTGAAGAGCTTCTGCTCAGCAAAAGGAACTATGATCAGCGTGAACAGCCAACCTACAGATTGGGAGAAAACTTTGTAATCTATCCATCTGACAAAGGGCTAATATCCAGAATCTACAAGAAACTTAAATTTACAAGAAAAAAACAACCCCATCAAAAAGAGAGTGAAGGATATGAACAGATGCTTCTCAAAAAAAAAAAAAAAAAAAAAAAGACATTTGTGCAGCCAACAAACATACAAAAAAAATGCTCATCATAACTGGTTGTTAAAGAAATGCAAATCAAAACCACAATGGGATACCATCTCATGCAAGTTAGAATGGTGATCATTAAAAAGTCAGGAAACAACAGATGCTGGAGAGGATGTGGAGAAATCGGAATGATTTTACACTGTTGGTGGGAGTGTAAATTAGTTCAACCATTGTGGAAGACAGTGTGGCCATTCCTCAAGGATCTAGAATCAGAAATACCATTTGACCCAGCAATCCCATTACTGGGTACATACCCAAAGGATTATACATCATTCTACTATAGACACATGCACATGTATGTTTATTGCAGCACTATTTACAATAGCAAAGACTTGGAACCAACCCAAATGCCCATCAATGATAGACTGGATAAAGAAAATGTGGCACATATACACCATGAAACACTATGCAGTCATAAAAAAGGATGAGTTCATGTCCTTTGCAGGGACATAGATGAAGCTGGAAACCATCATCCTCAGCAAACTAACACAGGAACAGAAAACCAAATACTGCATATTCTCACTCTGAAGTGGGAGCTGAACAACGAGAACACATGGACACAAGGAGGGGAATATCACATACTGGAGCCTGTCAGGGTCTGGGGGGCAAGGGGAGGGACAACATTAGGACAAATACCTACTGCATGCCAGTCTTAAAACCTAGATGATGGGTTGATAGGTGCAGCAAACCACCATGGCACATGCATACCTATGTAACAAACCTGCACGTTCTGCACATGTATCCCAGAACTTAAAATAAAATAAAATAAAAAGTTAGAAAAAATAAATTTTGTGTTTTCTAACCTAATTAATCTTTTAGGTATTAGGTCCCCTAAAGTACAAAAATGACATATTTGGCTTATTTGGCATAAAATCATACAGGAAACATTATCAAATATGAAATGGTTTTAGGCTTTCTTTGGGCTTTATTTGTATACATATGTTATTGGTATGTGCTCCAAAATTATGGGAAACTCCTATAATTCTGATATGACTTAGTGTATGTTATTAATAGTTATGATTGTTATGTAAAATTGTTGTATGCCACAGAAGTAACCAAAATTTCCTTGTCATTTATGGCTTTAATATTGGCTGTCATAACTAAGATGTTGTGTCATTCACAATTGTTGTCTTGTTTTAATCCTCTTTAAAAAGTGGTTTAAAGACAGCTACAGGACTCTAACAGTTGTTCTTCAATGCAGGTTTCTGATAACTTTGGAGATTGTGACATTAGAATGGAGAAAAAACTTTGAGGACTCTTATGGAGAGCTGGAATACTCATGAATGTCAAGCAGAACAAGAGTTAATGTATGGACTGAACTAATGGAAGACTGAAGTAATCTTTTTGACTTTTTGCTTTAAACATTGCTAATCCTTCACATTATTTTTCAGAGTCAAGGAAACTTTTCTTTTGAGCTACTGACAGCTTTTAACAATTGAGTGAACAAAATTTGGAGCATATTTGTTTCTCTCTGCCTGATTTCTTCAGAATTTAAAAACTATTTGTGAGTATTCTTAACTTATGGCAATATAGTTAATTACATAAATGCATTAAGAATCTGTTTTCTTTTGCAATAGGACACAATTGAGAAACTGGTTATTTTAGCAAGGCTTTGCCTGTAATGGTATGCTTTCCTTTAAGGAATCATATTTGACTTATAGAGCCAATAAAAGCCCCTTGGGAAACCTTGCCTCATACTTGTCTACACAGTCTCTACACAGGCTTTCTGACCTGTGATAATTAAAGAATGTCACCTTCTGTAAGTCCCAGTTATCTTGGGACTTCAAGGGCAGAGGAATTTATGGTACAAACCCTTGGTGGGTTTGGCTTTTAAAAAAAAGTCTTTGGCCAGGTGCAGTGGCTCATTTTGGGAGGCTGTAATCCCAGCATTTTGGGAGGCTGAGGTGGGCAAATCACCTGAGGTAAGGAGCTCGAGACCAGCCTACCCAACATGGGCAAACCACATCTCTAATGAAAATACAAAAAAGTAGCCAGGCATGGTGGTGGGTGCCTGTCATCCCAGCTACAGGAGGCTGAGGCAGGAGAATTGCTTGAACCCAGAAGGCAGAGGTTGCAGTGAGCCAAGATTGCACCTCTCAAAAAAAAAAAAAAAAAGTATTTATTTGTGATTCTCCTATGGAACAAAGTTTCATCAAAGCCCATTTTTAAAGCCTATGTGAAAAATAATTATTTTTGCTGCACTTTATGCAAATAATCAGGTCAAGAATAATAAAGCATACTGATCTTACCATGATTTGTCTTTAGTAAAAGTGGAAGACTGAAGAGAGGAAAAATACATTTCAAGAACTATGGTACACTCTGTTATTAGGGTATAGTCCAATTAGTTGTTTTTCAGTTTTTTCCTGCAATTTAGACTGACCCTGCTTATTCCTGTGAACCAATCAGTGATCTCTGACTGCAGCTCAGAATAAGTCAGAGGGATTGGTAATGTAACAATTTGGATTAGTGTTCTAATTCTGGGCACATATTGGAATCAGCTAGCAAACCCATATCAGCTTGGTTCCAGCAGTTGCCCAGTTCATGGAAAGCCTTCTTATTTAGTTTATTTGGGATAGTTTTACTTATTTTGCTTTACTCTTGTAAAATATATTGCTGCTGTACTCTGTGTGTTGGAATGCATGATAAGCTTACTCAATGTTCTCTTAAACTGAACACTTATTAATCTTCCAGATATCACCTTTTGTCAGAACTCAAGAGTTATGAGTGGTCCTTGACATACCCATGCTTTCTGACTGAGCTCCTCTCTACCCTGAATACAAGAGACCCTAATAGTTAGGCAGGAATATCATCACCCCTATTCAGCCTGAAGAAGTTACAGAAGATGGATCTTCATCTCTCTACAACCCTTAGGATTAAGGGCTCCCTTGTAAAAGGGAAGGGGGAAATATGACAGAGTGATGCCATCTTGAATAGGGTAAAATGAGGCTGAGACCTACTGGGCTGCATTCCCAGGAGGTTAGGCATTCTAAGTCACAGGATGAGATAGGCTGGCACAAGATAAGCTCAGAAAGGCCGTGCTGATAAAACATATTGTGGTAAAGAAGCTGGCCAAAACCCATCAAAACCAAGATGGTGATGAAAGACCTCTGGTTGGCCGGGCACGGTGGCTCACACCTGTAATCCCAGCACTTTGGGAGGCTGAGACAGGTGGATAACGAGGTCAGGAGATTGAGATCATCCTGGCTAACACAGTGAAACCCTGTCTCTACTAAAAAAAATACCAAAAAAATGAGTGGCAGGCGCCTGTAGTCCCAGCTATTCAGGAGGCTGAGGCAGGACAATGGCGTGAACCCAGGAGGCGGAGCTTGCAGTGAGCCGAGATTTCACCACTGCACTCCAGCCTAGGTGACAGAGCAAGACTCCATCTCCAAAAAAAAAAAAAAAAAAAAAAAAAAACCTCTGGTCATCCTCACTGCTCATTATATGCTAATTATAATGCATTAGCATGCTAAAAGACACTCCCACCAGTGCCATAACAGCTTACAAATGCCATGGCAACATCAGAAAGTTACCCAATATGGTCTAAAAGGTTGGCACGAACCCTTAGTTCCAGAAATTGCCCACTCCTTTCTGAGAACACACATGAATAATCCACTCCTTGTTTAGCATATAATCAAGAAATAACCATAAAAATAGCCAACCAGCAGCCCCCAAGGCTGCTCTGCCTGTGGAGTAGCCTTTCTTTTATTCCTTTAATTTCTTAATATACTTGTTTTCACTTTAAAACAATAATAGTAATAATAATAATAAATGTAATAATAATTAATAATAAGTGTAAGCTTCATGAGGACAGCATCTTCAGCACCTTGGACAGGGTCTGCTACATAGACTATTCCCAAAACTATTTGTTAAAGGAATTTACCGCTCATCCTCTTAAAATCCTTTCTTCCTTGGTTCCCATGATATTACACTGTCCTGATTTCCATCTGCATTAGTTTCCTAGGGGTACTGTAACAAATTTCCACAAACTAAGTGGCTTAGAACAACTGATATTTATTCTCTTACATTTCTGGAGGATAAAAGTTTGAAATTGAGGTGTCAACAGGACCATCTTCCCTCTGAAGGCTCTAGGGACAACCTGTTCTTTGATTCTTCCCACTTCTGATAGCTCCAGGCATTTTTTGACTTGTGGCTACATCACTCTATATGTCCCTATCTTCACATCACCTTCTCCTCTGTGCATATCTAATCTTCCTCTTGCCTCTCTTTTATAAGGATATTTGTCATGGCATTTAGGGTCTATCCATAAATTCAGGATAGTTTCCTCATCTTAAAATCCTTACCTTAATCACATCTACAAACACCCATTTTCAAATAAGGTAACATGCTAGGAATTTTAACCTATCTTTGGAAGCTATTATCAACCTACCACATTCTTCTACCTCACTGACCTCTCATCAGCCTCCTTTATAGACTCCTTTCCCTGGACTTTAAATGTTGGTGCTCCCCAGAGTTCTGTTTATCCTCATTTCTTTTCTCATTCTACACTCTATCCATGGTAAATCTCATTTTCTCCCAACATCTCAGTTACCAACTCTAAATTAATGATTTTAAAATCAATATCTCTAGATCAGAAATTTTTTCTGAACACTAAACCCACATAACCAACGATTAGAAAACTATTCTTGGATGTCTCACAGAAACTCATACGTCAAATGTTCACAACTGAGCCCGCTGTCTTCTCCCAGATATGCCCTACTCCTGCGTGCCTGTGTTGGTTAAAGGCACCAGTTACCAGCCGCTTAATCCTGAACCTTGACTCCTCCTCTCCCTCAAACCTCTCATTTACTTAGTCCTAAGTCCTGGTGATTCCACCTGCAAAATATCTCTTCAGGCTGTCCAGATGCAACACCTACCATCTTTACTGAGGCCAACTTCCTACCACATCTCCCGACCTACAGTCTTTGACCATTCCCACTAGTTCTCAAACTACAGCCATTATTATTTTTCTAAAAGCACAGTCTAAACTTATTCCCCTTGCCTAAAACCTTTCAGTCACCCCCGAAGGCATATGGGATTTTCAAAAGATGGCTGCCACATCTCCCATCCACATGCTCCTCTACAATGTCATCTTGCCTCTCCCCCTTCAAGAGGTGGAGGCTAATTCACCTTCTCTTGGATCTGGGCTGCCTCTGAGTGGCTTCCATATAACCAAGAGGATGCGTCAGAACCAAAATGGTGCTCTGTGGCTTCCAAGGCTAGGGTGGAAGGAGCCTTGCAGCTTCAGCCTGGGTCTCTTGATATGACCAGTCTCCAGGCACTTGCTCTCAGAACCCAGCAGCACACTGTAAGGAGGCCAAGTCAACCTCAAGGCTACATGGTGGTCTCCAGTCCACAGCCCAGTTGATCCCAACCTTCAGGCTATCCCAGTCCAGGTGTCAGACAGGTGAGTAAAGAAGTCTTCAATGACCCTGTCCCCAGCCACTTGAGCCATGTCCAGGCATTCAGTCTTTGAGCTAAGGCTCCACATACCATATAGCAGGGACAAGCCATCCCTGCGGTGCCTGTCAGAATTCCTGACTCACAGAATCTGCACATAACAAAATGGTCATTGTTTGGTGCCACTACATTTGGGGTAGTTTGTTACATGGCAGTAGATAACTGGGACATCCTCTGGTGTCTTCAAGGTAAAAATCCAAACTTGTTAATCTCTCCTTCATGACCCCATCCCTGCACTTGCCACTTCCCCCACTCGAGTCCATCCTCTGACTCTAATAACCACTGTCAGTTAGCTAAACAAGGCTTTTTCCTTCACAGTCAGCCCTTTCGATGCTTAGGGCCACCCTGATGGACTGATACATTCACTCTCAGCTTCCGTCTCCCTTCCACTTCCACAACAGTGGTTAAGATGGCAAAACACTCCCGCTCTCAGTCTTCTTTGAAGCTAAGGGAGCCATTTGTGACACTGTTTAACCTATGGAAGTTAAGCCATGGTCTCCTGGAAGCTTCTAGGACAGGTTTTGCTTTCCTGATTAAAAGGATAGACATTGCTAATAACTTTTCCTCATTTTTTGTGCCTTGAACTCAGAAATGATAATCAGGCAGGAATCGTTATCTTGTGACTGTAAGGGACATGCCAAGAGAATCACTGCCACCTGACATCAGTCTGCTGAACCAAGGCCAGCAGTTTCCTATGCCACCTCGTTAGGATGTGATGAAAATAGACTCCAACTACTTCAAGTCACTTTTAATCAATGCAATACACTTTTGCTTGAATCTAAAATCATTCCTAACTGACAGGATGTTATTCCTTTTGCCTGGACACTTAGTCCCTTCCCTCTTCATCCTGTTAGCTGTTTCTGATGCTTCATGTCCAACCTTAGATTTCAGCTCCTCCAGGAAGGCTAAAGTCTGGATCTGACCCTGACCTGAGCCTGGATCTGACCACCCTCCCAGGAACTTGCCCACGGCATCTTGTATTTTCCTGACTATTGCATTTACCACCCGTTTTCTTTTCTCATATATCCCACATCACACTGTGTTATGGGATGAATTCCCCCAACATTCATATGTTGAAGTCCTAACCCTCAGTACCTCAGAATGTGGCTGTATTTGGAGATAGGACCTCTGGAGAGGAGATTTAGGTTAAATGAAGTCATATGGGTTTGCCCTAACCCAATGTGACTGGTGTCCTTATAAGAAAAAGGGACTCAAGCTGTGCACAGTGGCTCATGCCTATAATCCCAGCACTTCGGGAAGCCAAGGACGGTGGATCACTTGAGGTCAGGAGTTTGAGACCAGCCTAGCCAACATGGTAAAACCCCATCTCTACTAAAAACACAAAAATTAGCTGGACTTAGTGGTGGGTACCTGTAATCCCAGCTACTCAAGAGGCTGAGGCAGACTTGCTTGAACCTAGGGGTCAGAGGTTGCAGTGAGCTGATACCATGCCACTGCACCCCAGTATAGGCGACAGAGCAAGACTGCATCTCAAAAAAAAAAAAAAGGAAAAAGAAAAAGGGATTCAGACACAGACACACACAGAGGGTTACCATGTGACGACACAGGAAAATGGTGGCCCACTGCAAGTCACAGAGAGAGCCTCAGGAGAAACTAACTTTGCCAACACATTGATCTTAGTCTTCTAGCCTCTAGAAGTGTGAGAAAGTACATGTCCTTTGTGTAAGCCCCCCAGTCTGTGTTACTTTATCATGGCAGCCCTGGCCAACTAATACACAGCCAATACGGCCAAGCTGATGTGCCATCACTCCCTTGATTAGGTTATGTTACATAAGACCCTGTCTTAGCTGCCTGTATAGTGAGAAATTCTCCTGCTCGTCTCAGATGCAAACAGCCATGGTGTGGACTGTTTATGGAGAGGACCATGTGGCTGGTAACTACAGGCACTTCTAGAATCTGATGGTGGCTTCCAGCCAAAAGCAAGTAAGAAGCTGAAACCCTCCATTCTATAACCACAAGGAAATGAGATCTGCCCACAATCATGAAAGCTTGGAAGAGATTTCTGAGCTCCAGATGAGAACACAGCCTGGCTAATGCTTTGATTGCAGCCTGTGGTACAGAACCCCAGCTAAGCCGTGCCTAGACTCCTGAGCCATGAAAATGGTGAGATGATAAATGGGTGGGAGCTTTAAGCTGCTAAGTTTGTGGTAATCTGCTACACAGTGTAGAAAACTAATACATGCTTGATGATGACGTTTTTGTTTCCTGGTGGGAAGTCTCCAGGAGGTCTCCCACCAGGAAAGGGAGGTGGGGCAGGTGATATCCATGACTCCAAGCTAGGAATTCTCACTGGAAATTCAGGAATTGCACTGAATCTGAGAAGGAAAAAGGAAATGAGAAACATTATGCAACTCTCTACATCCTCAAACATATTTTCTCTCAAGGTTTGATGGAGTAAACAACTAATATAGTGTAACTTGAGGAACACTGAAAAGCTTGGTCAAAAAATATCCGCCCCACCTTCCTGTCTTGCCATCTAAGATATCTATCCGCAGGGGGAGTCTTTATGCAAAAAGAAGCATTTGGCGTCCATGTTTAAAGTGCGCATGCTTGAGCCCCACCCTACACCCTCAAAATCAAAGTAGACATTTTAATCGGGGCTATCTGGGTGCTTCTGATGCTTGCATCCGGGGGCTGTCCGTTGAAGAACACCACCTTAAGCACCTTCTGCGGGCATGTACATTGCAACTGGAATGATGCAGTCAAGAATTTGGAAACTTATAAATTATCTTGAATAGAAAGAGGCCCTTTCTCCCGTCTCCCCTCTCAGCCCAGCCCAGGTCTCAGGGCCTGTCCTGGAGCCGCATCTGGACTTGTTGTTCCCTGTCAGGACTTGTTGCCAGGCTCTCAGGCTGCTGCCCAGCCTGTTGCAAACCTCTGCCCACCCTGGGCAGAGTGGGCATGCTGGCCTCACTCTGGAGCTCGTCTCAGCCAATGCCTAGTCTCCTAACTGGATTCCTTGTACCTGTGAGTACCAGGCCCCTACACACACATGCGCGCGTGCGCGCGCGCACACACACACACACACACACACACCCAGTAGAAGGTTTGAGCTCAAAGCTGCCATACTCCTGGTTCTAGAACCTTTGCCCCATGGAAGGCTGTGGGGGTCTAGGCCAGCATGGACAGAGGAGTGGGCACGGGGGCAAGCTCCTGACTTCTCAGTTTGCTTCTACAGCCCTTACCCTCCCCTCCCAGCTCCTCCTCAGAGACCTGCGGCATTATTTACAGCACTGAGGGGCTGGGAGACCCCAGGCAGCTATTGCTACCCTCACAGGGATGTACCAGGTTGCTAAGGATGTCAGAGTGAGTCACTAGCATGACCCACCCCTCTAACACCACCTCATCCCGCCGTCATCTTTCCTGTTGCATCTGCACTCCAGGTGTCAGCCTCTGTTCCCTGGGCAGGAGTTCCTAATGACAACCATCTTCATTGCATCAAACACACCAGAAATACCATCAGCGCCCTCTAGCGAACCATAGCAGACAGGGCTGAGGACCATATCTGGCACTTGCTAATGACTTTGTTCCAGAAAACTTGGAACACTCCCTCTAAGTGCCAAGACTCAGGATTAACTAGAATTTAAGGTAGAGTTCAAAATGCTTACTGAAAGCTTTGTGCTTCGTTTGAGCTATTTTATGTAATAGCATGCATGGAGTTTTAGGAAAAATCAGAATTGGAAAGATGACCATTGCTTTTATCATCACTACAGAACACTTTATAGGATCTGCTACTGCAATGGCCATTCTACACTTTTGCTCTTTTTCTTTTCTTTTTTTTTTTTTTTTGAGACGGAGTCTTGCTCTGTTGCCCAGGCTGGAGTGTGGTGGCGCAATCGCAGCTCACCGCAAGCTCCGCCTCCCGGGTTCAAGCCATTCTCCTGCCTCAGCCTCCCGGGAAGCTGGGACTACAGGCGCCCGCCACCAGGCCCAACTAATTTTTTGAATTTTTAGTAGAGACGGGGTTTCACCGTGTTAGCCAGGATGGTCTCGATCTCCTGACCTCATGATCCGCCCGCCTCGGCCTCCCAAAGTGCTGGGATTACAGGCGAGAGCCACCGCGCCCGGCACTTTTGTTCTATTTTACAGTTCACAATCCCATATTATGTATTCTCACAATTCTCCCGTGAGGAAGCTAATATTTGACAACAACGAATTGAGCAAGTGGCTCCCCCAGGCCACACAGCTAGTTAGTAGAGAAGAGCTTAAAACCCAGACCTCTCTTCTTGTTCTGTGTGCTGCCATGCTTGTGCATCGATTTTTTAGGCTCCCAAAGATAACCTTGAGATAGTTTCATTGGCACTACCTTCATTTTGTTGTTGTTGCAGGAAGGAACAACAATTTTGAGACAAATCATCACATTTCCCTTCAGAAACAGAATTATTTTCATTCATCTTCCTCCAAAAGGTCATACAATTCGTGACGAAGCTGCCCTGTGTAGGTTGTTGCTGTTTTGGTTTGCATTGGTCTCTTTTCCCCCTTCTGAGCCTCCTCAAAGGCTTCCATCAGAGATGCTCTGGAATGGAGTGAGTCACTGAGACACAGATGCAGGGCCACCTGTGAGCAGCTTGAGTCAATTATTCTAAAACTTACGAAACTTACTCATCAGTGGGGGTTTTCAGTATGTCTTGTCTTCAAGTATCTAAAAATATCAGTGCTTGCCCATTTCAGGCACTCATGGTTCATACAGATTGCCTGATACCTGGCTATGTTCATCCAGATTGAGAGCAGCTTATGGGCAGGGCCCATGTCTTAGTCAACCTTTGGTTCCAAGGCCTAGTACAGTGCCTGGTACACAGTAAGCACTCAATAAATGTGTGATTAATCTGGTTGGGTTGGATTGCAAACCCCTGCGCCCTGCCAATCCAAGAAGAAGCAGGGAAACCAGATGAGGTCTGATGTACTTCCAAGTCAACCAAGCATCCCTGGCTGGTGCCCCAGCTTCTGCTGCTCCTCTTCATGGATCCCAGTCAGTACCTTTGCCTGTCGACCCCCACAACTGCGCTGCCCTCCTACTCCCCCTGACCAGACTGCGAGGAAATGGGAGGCCAAAGTGGAGATAGAGAGGCCTCTACCAAACTAAAATGGTTCACCTGACCTGTTTGTGTTCCCTTCTGGTATCCAGAATTTAATATTCTTGCACTGGTTGTCTGTCATTTATAAATGTTCATGTGCACATAACTACTTTACAGAAAAAAATCTACTTAACTAAAATATTTCTCATCCTGGTCTATATTCAAACATGAATTTTTATAGCGTTAGAATCAATGATTATACTATAAATGATTGTGTGTGCTTATTTTTTAAATATCATCTGTAGACTTCCATATTCATGGTTACCTAATGTTTTATTATACTGATGTACTATTGTCTACATGACATTTGCTATTCATTGCTTACTTGGGTTGCTTCATTTTTTCACTATTGTGAATTGTGCTGTGATAAACACATTTGTTTGAATTTCCTTTTGGTCTTTTAGTATTCCTTAGAATCTGTTTCTTAGACTATATGCCTAGTAATAAGATAACCAGGGCAAAAGAATGAATGGACACACACACACACGCACACACATACACGAGCCATGTGGCATTACAGAAAGATGAGAACAAATTGCTAGTTTCTATTTGACAACACTTGTTAGGCAAGGGTTTTTTAAATCTTACTTTTATTTATTTATGGGTTTTTTTGGTTTGTTTGTTTTTGTTTTTGTTTTGAGATGGAGTTTAACTCTTGTTGCCCAGGCTGGAGTGCAATGGCATGATCTCGACTCACTGCAACCTCCACCTCCCGGTTCAAGTGATTATCCTGTCTCAGCCTCCTGAGTAGCTGGGATTACAGGCATGCACCACCATGCCTAGCTAATTTTATATTTTTAGTAGAGATGGGGTTTCATCATGTTGGCCAGGGTGGTCTTGAACTCCTGACTTCAGATGATCCACCCACCTAAGCCTTCCAAAGTGCTGGGATTACAGGCATGAGCCACTGCTCCTGGCCTTAAACCTTACTTTTAAAAAGTTAAGGTCTTGGAATTCAGGATTGAAATGGAGTTTTTTTAGAGTCAATTTGCACCAATACCATAAACAGTGCAAAAATGCCTTCTTCAACATTACAATACCTTGTTTTCACAATCAGTTATAATCTGTTGTTCAGGTTAAAGTACATGAAGAAAATCCAGCCTCACACAGATAGGTGATTGTGAAAGAATAAGTTTGTAATAGTCTTTTCAGATAAATCTGGGTATTCTTTTTTGATACTACTTTTTTTATACTACACTATATATTAAAGCAAGCAAGGTAGAAGCTAAAAAAGAAGAAAAAGAAACTATATGAGTGAACTTTTTATACCCTGTTACATTATATATTAAAGCAAGCAAGGTAGAAGCTAAAAAAGAAAAAGAAACTATATGAGTGAACTTTTTACACCCTGTTACATTATATATTAAAGCAAGCAAGGTAGAAGCTAAAAAAGAAGAAAAAGAAACTATATGAGTGAACTTTTTACACCCTGTTACATTAAAATTCATTGGTCTATCTTGTACTTTGAATGACTCTTTCGCCCATGCATGATTTTATAACATCACTCATTGGTCAGTTGGAAAATTTAGTTCAATAGTATAGAGAGACCTTATAAATGCAGACACATTGCATTATACAGTATCAAATAATTACATTGGCCCAGGACTAGATGGCTTCACTGGAGAATTCTACAAAATATTTCAGAAAGAATTAACACCAATCCTTCTTAAACTTTTCTTTAAAAAAATGAAGAGGAAGGAACATTTCCAAAATCATTTTTTCAGGACCCCACTACTCTGATAACAAAATCAGACAAAAATACTATAAGAAAATAAAACTGGCCAGGCATAGTGGCTCACACCTGTTATCCCAGCACTTTGGGAGGCTGAGGCAGGTGGATCACCTGAGGTCAGGATTTTGTGACTAGCCTGGCCAACGTGATGAAACCCCATCTTACCTAAAAATACAAAATTAGCAGGGCGTGGTGTTGCATGCCTGTAATCCTAGCTACTTGGGAGGCTGAGGCAGGAGAATTGCTTGAACCCAGGAGATGGAGGTTGCAGTGAGCTGAGATCATGCCATTGCACTCCAGCCTGGGCTAAAGAGCACACTCAAAAAAAAAAAAAAAAAATTAAAAGAAAGAAAAGAAAAAAAATTACAGACCAATATCCCTGATGAATATTGATGCAAAAATTTTCAACAAAAAACTATCAAACCAAATTCAATAACATATTTAAAAAAAAGATTGTGCATCATAACCAAGTGAGATTTATTTGTGGAATGCAAGGATGGTTCAATATATGATAATCAATCAGTATAACAAAACATATTAAAAGAATGAAGAAAAAAAAAACACGTGCTCATCTCAATTGATACAGAAAAAAGCATTTTACAAAATTAAATACCCTTCCTGATAAAACGCCCAACAAACTAGAAAGAGAAGGAAATTATCTCAACATAATAAAGGCCATATGTAAACAGCCCACAACTAACACCATAGAAATTGTGAAAAACTGCCTCTAAGATCAGGAACAAGGCAAGGATTTCCACTCTCATCACTTCTATTCAACATAGTACTGGAATTCCTAGCCCGAGCAATTTGACAAGAAAAATAAATAAAACGTATCCAAATTGGAAAGAAGGAAGTAAAAATCTCTCTGTTTGCAGATGATATAATTTAATATGTATAAAATCCTAAAGATTCCACCAAAACCTATTAGAAGTAATTTTAAAATACAGCAAAGTTATAGGATACAAAAATCAATTGTGTTTCTATATACTAAACAATAATCAATTCAAAAAGGAAAGTGAGAAAACAATCCCATTTACAATAGCATCAAAAAGAAAAAAATACAAATAAAAATACAAAGGATTTGTACACTGAAAACTACAAAAGATTGCTGAAAGAAATTAAAGAAGACACAAATAAATGGAAAGATATCCTGTGTCCATGGATTGGAAAAATTAATATTATTAAAATGCTCATACTACCCAAACTGATCCACAGATTTAATACAATCCCTATCAAAATCCCAATGACCTCTTTTGCAAAAATAGGAAAAAAAAAGTCCTCAAATTCATATGGAATATCAAAGCATCCCGAATAGCCAAAACAATCTTGAAGAAGAAAAACAAAGCTGGAGGCCTCAAACTTCCTGATTTCAAAACAGAATACAAAGCTACAGTAATCAAAAGAGTGTGGTTTTGGCATAAAGACAGACATATAGACCAAAGGAACAGAAAAATGCAGAAATAAGCCTTCACATATCTGCTCAAATGATCTTTGACAAGGGTGCTGAAATCACTCAATGGAGAAGAGATTGTCTTTTCAACAAATTGTCCTGGAAAAACTGGATATCCATATGTAAAAGAATGAAGTTGGACCCTTACTTTAAAACATAAACAAAAATTAACCTAAAATGTATTAGAGACCTAAATATAACACCTGAAACTATAAAACTTCTACAACAAAAAATAGAGGAAAAGTTTTATGACATTAGATTTTATAAGGATCTTAGACATGATGCCAAAGCACAGGTAACAAAAGCAAAAATAGACAAATGGGACTACATCAAACTTAAATAGTTCTGCACAGCAAGGGAAATAATTGACAGCATGAAAAGGCAACTTACAGAATGGAAAAAAAAATATTTTCAAACCATGTATCTGATGAAGGACTAATATCCAGAATATATAAAGAATCCCTACAGTTCAATAATAACAACAAAAAGCAAATAACCTGATGTAAAATGAGCAAGAGGCTTGAATAGACATTTCTCCAAACAGGAACTACAAATGACCCACAGGCACATGAAAATATACTTAACATCCTAATTGTTAGGGAAATGCAAATAAAAATTACATTAAGTTATTACCTTATGCCTATTAGAATGGCCACTATCAGGAAAACAGAAAGTAACAGATGTTGGTGAGGACTTGGGGAAACTGGAGCCCTTGTGGACTGTTAGTAGGCATGTAAAATGGTGTAGTCAGTATGGAAAACAGTATCAAAGTTTCCTAAAAAATTAAAAATAGAATTACCATATGATCCAACAATTCCACTACTGGATATATCTCCAAAAGAATTGAAAACAGGATCTCAAATAGTTTCACACTCATATTCATTGCAGTGTTATTCACAATAGCCAAGATACAGAAGTAACCTAAATGTCTATAAATGAACAGACAGACAAGGAAAATGTTGTACATACATACAAGGGAGTATTATTGAGCCTCAAAAAGGAAATTATGTTATATGCTACAACATGGATGAAACTTGTTGGGATGTTATGGTAAGAGAAATAAACCAGTTATGAAAAGACAAATGCTGCATGATTCTCCTTATATGTGTATCTAAAGTAGTCAAACTCTTAGAAATTAAAAATAGAATGGTGGTTGCCAGATGCTGGTGTGAGGGGGAGAAGTATTGTTGTTTAGTGTGTGTAGAGTTTTAGAGTTGCAAGATAAAAACATTTCAGAAGTCTGCTGCACAACAGGGTGCATGTAGTTAGCACTGCTGTACTGTACACTTAAATGGCTGGGATGGTATCTTTCATGTTCTGTGTTTTTTAAAACAGTAACCGAAAAATTAGTGAGAGTAGAGGAGAGAAGGAAGGGAGGAATGAATAGGTGGAACACAGGCGTAGGGGACGAAAAATATCTTTCTCTACCCATCCTAGGTTCATGGTTGAGTACCCTGTAACAGAAGACAGATTAACAAGAGAAAAGCATATAAATGTATTTAAGTTTTATATGACATAGGAGGCTTCATAAGGAAATGAAGACCCCACAGAAATTGTTAAACTTGGTTATTCTTTTGGGCTTTTTTTGTTTTTGTTTGTTTGTTTGTTTTTGAGGCAAGGTCTCACTCTATTGCCCAGGCTGGAGTGCAGTGACATGATAATGATTCACTACAGCTTCAGTCTCATGGGCTCAAGCAATTCTCCCACCTCAACCTCCCAAGTAGCTGGGACCACAAGTGTGTGCCACCATGCCCAGCTAATTTTTTGATTTTTTGTAGAGACAAGGTCTCTACGTTATGTTTCTCAGGCTGGTCTGGAACTCCCAGACTCATTCCCCTCCAGCCTCCTCTTTCCTCTGCTGCTGTTAAAACCATAATAGCTTTGACCTTTGGTCAGTGCATACAAGTTTGATGAAGCGCTTTCCCATTCATCATCTCCTTTGGATTTTGATCTTCAACCTTTGTGAGACAGACATCTTCCCACTTTTCCACAGGAAAATGAGGCAGGAATCTGCCCACGTGTATAAAGGTCACCGTTCTCATGTCTCTTTTCAAGATCTTTCCAATCTCCAAAAGACTAATTTATAATGAGGTTTACCTGATGGCTAGTTCCTTCACATGTTCCCTCCAAGAAAGATTCACTTTATAAACCCTCCAAGAAAGATTCACTTTATAAAATGGAATTTTTAAAAAAACAAAAAACAAAACATTTGTATCTAAGAAGTGATTCCCTAATTTTGAGACTCCTTTTTTTTGTTTGTTTGTTTGTTTTTTGAGAGAGTCTCAGTCCATCGCCCAAGCTAGTGTGCAATGGTGCAATCTAAGCTCACTGCAACCTCTGCCTCCCGGGTTCAAGCAATTCTCCTGCCTCGGCCTCCCAAGTAGCTGAGAATACAGGCACACACCTCCACACTAGCTGATTTTCTTTTGTATTTTTAGCAGAGTCGGGGTTTTGCCATGTTGGCCAGCCTGGTCATATTGAGACTCTTATGTGCCATTATGGTTTGTGCCTTTCAAGGAGAATAACTACAAGGAGAAATAGAAAACAGCATAGTTTTACAGGTAAAGTGTAATGGGTATGCATTTTGCAAATTTTAATAAATAAACATAAATATTTACATTTACAAGTGACCCCAGCATCCACTGTGTGCATTTTGCCCCAGTGACATCTGGACATAGCACGCATTCCCCTCTGCATGACATAATATATGCATCAAGATTGGATATGTACAAGAGTTTTGGGGGAATTGATGAGGATGTCATAACCTTGCTCCTTTAATAGCCACAAACCACTTAGTAGGACAACTAAAAGCCCAATTAAAGTAAACCACAAAGAGTTAAAAGGAAAAAGCCTAGAGTCCAAACCTAGCCAGCTGAGGCTTTGAAGTACTTTTACAAGGCTCTGGCTAGATGGGGGAGTGCTTTAAACGGAGGAAACAGGAAGTACCTAGATTTAAAGTTTGTTTTGTTTCTTAGGAGGGGGTGGTCGTGCTAGAAGTGCTCTTCCAGGAAACCTGCCCTTTCCCACCTAGATGTTGAGGTTTCCTGAGAAAAAATAAATAGCCTCTCCTTAGCACAGTGTAGAGGCTCAGTTAGGCAGTAAAAAGTCCAGAAATGGAGCCGGCTCTGCTCGATGTTATCAGCGCAAAGGAAGGGGAGGAGGACTTTGAAGCAAGGGTCTGGGGAGAGGAGGCGGCAGGAAGAAGAGGCGGAGTGAAGGCGGCCATCTGCAGACCTCAGGCCACCGCAGCAGCAGCGGGCAGAAATGGCACGCAGGAGCCAGGGCGTTTGTTCCTGCGGCTGTGCTTCGGCGCCGGGCTCCGTTCCCCCGGGGAACAGCATCACTGCAGAAGATGGCCGGCTGGCCGTGGGATGCGGGGGCATCCAGTTAAGGCACTGAACACCGCAGCAAAGAGACCCAGAAATGAAACCCTTCTCAAACCGTCCCGTTTTGCTCAGGGCTCCACCGGAAGAACCTCCCTGTGGCTAGAATGGCCGATCCTCGTGGACCACACTGCCCACTGGTGGAGGCGTACTGGAAGCACCACCCGCGGGAGCAGTTCCGGGCTGTGGGCCTGAGCCACGAGGTAGTCTACCTCGACCGGACGTGCAGAGTTGTGGCTTCCTGGACACGTACACTCTATCTTCCCAAATATCAGACTGCTTATCAAAATATGCTAGCTGCAGCTGTATCTCAACGCATCCTTCTTAAAGTTACTGTCTCCCACGCCATCACGTCCAACTTCCCATGGCCTTTAGCCGGCTCCGCCCTTTCCCTGGCATGTCTTTCTTCTTTCATATTTTACCCAGAGGCTCCTTAGTTAGATAACCAGCTTCATCTTTGCTCTTAGATGCCCAGCACGCTGCTTCTATTCCTAATCCCAGTGAACCCAGCTGCCCTGGTACTTCCCCTTTCTCCTGAGCTCCCTTCTAAGGAGTCTGGCCAGTGTCAGAGGCCATGTGATGTAGTCACTGTTACAGAAAAAAATGACCCAATGATACTTGTTAAAGCATGGTGTGGCCGACTTTCTTCAGAACCATCACAATAGGTATAGGGACCACCAAGCAATGAGATTTTGCAGTGGGAGACAGAGATTGGGCTCAACTCTGAATACAGCATGAGCAAGTAGGAATGTATAGCCAAGGAGCAGGGTGGGGGTCGGTGGAGGGAAAATCACTAAGAGGGAACTTCAGGCCTGAGGGAGATTTTAGCTAAAGGGACAACAGGATTCTTGCTGAAGACAGGCCGGGAAACCAGCCATTACCTGGGGGCTGGTGGAGGGAGAAGAAACCAATCAGACATGAAGGTGATCAGACAGTGTAGGTGGAGGATTCTTGCTTAACTGACTTAGCAGGTTTCTTTGCTAAAACTGGATTTTACAAGGAAGTGCACAAGGCCTTAGGAGAAGATTCCAGAACCTGACTGAAGTTTGCCCAAGCAAATAATTTTTGCCGCAACTTGCCAAGCTTTCTTAGTAATTTTTATATTATTTGTTAAAAGCTTCAAAAAATTATTTCAACCAAGTGAGCCATTGCTAGTAACTGCTAAGGAGCTCTGCCCTGTCACAAGCAAGGCTGGTGGGGGGCAAGAGGGCCACATGGCCCACTGGTTCTACACTGACTCTGCCACCATGTGGCTGGTTTATAAACTGCAGGCAATGAGTACGCCAGGCAGTGACTCAGCACTTCCCTAACTGTAAAAGCCCAGAGAGAATATGCATTCCAGTGTAGGAGTGTCTGTGTCAGTATCTGTAACATTCAGCATTTCTCCCTTCCCCTCCCTTCCCATCCCTTCCCTTCCCTCCCCTCCCCTCCCCCTCTCTTTCTTTCTTTTCTTTCTTTTTCTCTCTTTCTTCCTTTCTTCTTTCTTTTTTTAGATAGGGTCTCTCTCTCTGTGGCCATCATTATCTGTAACATTCAGCTTTTCTTTTTTCTTTCTTTTCTTTCTTTCTTTTTCTTTCTTTCTTCTTTCTCTTTCCTTCCTTCCTCCCTTCCTTCCTTTCTTCCTTCCTCCCTTCCTTCCTTCCTTCCTTCCTTCCTTCCTTCCTTCCTTCTTTCCTCTTTTTCTTTTTCCTTTTCTTTTTTTAGACAGGGTCTCTCTCTGTGTGACCCAGGGGCTGGAGTACAGTGGTACCATTGTAGCTCACTGCAGCCTCAAACTCCTGGACTCAAGCAGTCCTCTGGCCTGAGCCTCCCAAGTAGCTGGAAACCACAGGTGTGCACCAACACACCCAGCTAACTTAAAAAACAAACAAAAAAAGTTTTTGGCTGGGTGTAGTGGCTCATGCCTGTAATCCTAGAACTTTGGGAGGCCAAGGTGGGTGGATCACCTGAGGTCGGAGTTCGAGACCAGCCTGACCAACATGGTGAAACCCCATCTCTACTAAAAATACAAAAAATTAGCTGGGCGTGGTGGTGGGCACCTGTAAGGCCAGCTACTCGGGAGGCTGGGGCAGGAGAATCGCTTGAACCAGGGAGATAGAGGTTGCAGTGAGCTGAGATCGCACTATTGCACTCCAGCCTGGGTGACAGAACGAGACTCTGTCTCAAAAAGAAAAAAAACAAATTTTAAAGATGGGGTCTTGCCTTGTTGTCTCGGCTTAGCATTTTTTCTGAAGAAATATAGTGCTCATATTTTGAGAGAAAACAATTAGTACTTGCCTTGAACCAAGAAATATGATTAAATGTTATAATAGTTAAGAGATAAAGTAGAAATGCTGATTTCCTCGTAATAAGTAAATGTCCATATACTTTTATTCAGACACTTTTTCAATACAGGGAACTGAGATGAATGTGGAGTTTCTTGGAGGGTGAAACTCCAAGTTAATAATATCTGTTGAATTCTGAAACATTTGGCGATTTCACAAAAGAGACTTTGTAGTGCCCTTGTGACAATTGTAAAAGTAGGAAACAAACCTGAATAAATATATAGAAGAGAAAAACAAGTTACGGTAGTCTAAATATAAGATACAAGGTAATTCTTTTAAACTTTCAGTACAAAATATACCTCAGAACAAATAGAATGTACTGAGTACACCCAAACAATTCTCATTTTAGATGTCAGAGCCATATGATTTCTGGCACCAGGTCAGAATGTGCAGGAAAATTTTAGCATCTGAGAGATGGGTTATAAAGTGTTTGCAAGAACTAATGGAAGTCTCAAATTTATTTTGTTCCCGAAGAAGTTTGTTTTTTAGAGAATTTCTGGAAAATGACGTTAGATCATTAGAAAAATAATAATTCCTGGGCGTTGCCCTGTTGACAGCCAATGTAAATGCTGCATCTCCCTGGATCAAAGAAACTAGCCCTTCAAAGAAACACTGGACAACATCATGAATTAAATATTTCAAACTATGAGAGAAATACTTCCAAAAGAAGAAGAAGGTATAGGGTGTTTGGAAAGGAGGTGGCAGATTTCTTTAAATGCAGAGAATTTTTAAAATCATAATAATAAAATAACTGGCATCAGTGGAGCATTTTGTATGTGCCAACACCATTTGCTAAGAGCTTTACACATGCAATTTCATTTTAGCCTCACAAAACTCCTCTGAAGGAAGTATGGGCATTGTCCCCATTGCCAGATGAGGACATAGAAGCATAGAGAGGACATTGCCTTGCCTGAGGCCACAGATGTAGTCAGACACCATGGCCTGTACTGTCGGATCTGCTCTAGTGCCTTCCTTCTGGCCTATGTAGGGTACAATGCTTTTAATACTTGCAATGACCCAAGCACCTTTCCAAGGACTTTACAGGTACCAGCTCTAATGCACACAGCAATAGCCAATGAAAGACACACGATCAGCATCCCATTTTACAGATGAAGAAACCAAGACCTAGAGAGGCTGAGAGAGCTGTCCAAGATCACCCAGCTATGTGCCAGAGTGGGATTTGGACCTAGGCAACCTGAGCTCAGAGGCAAAATCTGAATCATTTCACAATACCGTATCTCACACAGCAAAAAACTTTTCAGTCTTACATATATCATTATGTCGTTTCCTTTCTTCCTTTTTTCCATTTTTTCCCTGTCTTTTTCTTTGTGGACGGGGTCTCACTCTGTCACCCAGACTGGAATGCAGTGGCACAATCAATCTTGGCTCACTGCAGCTTCATCCTCCCTGGCTCAAGAGATCCTCCCACCTCAGCCTCCTGAGTAGCTAAGACCACAGTTGCACACCACCATGCCCAATTTTTGTACTGATTGTAGAAACAGGGTTTTTCCATGTTGCCCAGGCTGGTCCCAAACTGCACCCAGCCGTGTGTCGTTTCTGAATTGCACTCTATGCAAACAAGTCAACAATTTTAAACAGTAGGGAATATTAGTAAATGAGTATTTTCTTCATTCACATTAATTTCAAATTCAGGAAGGACTGAAGAAAGACATGACAGAAAATGCCCATGTGGCCCAGATGTGTCATTACCAGCTCCTGGCAATGGCAGTAAAAGTGCGATGTGATGAGTAGAAAATGTGGGGGAGGATTCTGGTGAGAAAGTCAAGAACTGGAAGAACTGGCAGGGCCATGACAAGAAAAAAGCCAAACAATGCCTGAGCTTCTGCACCAGCCTGGGATCCAGATTAACGACGGAGTGGAACAGAAACAATAAAATACCACATTGTCGAGTACCTGATTCTTCCCACAAAACAAACCAACAAACAAAACACCGCCCCGTGCACTTGAGTTTATCATCCTTTTACAGAAGGGTGTTATCTGACTCTGTGCTTAACTGTACTTGTCAGTCTTTTACCAGCTCTCCTTGAAGATTGGCTAGGTCTCTATCCAGTAGCTACATTACCTTGAGGGAGGTGTCGGAAGAATGAGCAGTAATGCATTGTGGACAGGACAGTTAACGTTAATTTTTTTAATAAACAAATATTTATGGAGTCTTTACCATGCACAAGAATTCATTGCAGCTCTTGACTGAACTGCCAGCCGTTTGAGAAGATGAGGAAATGATGCCTCATGGTGGTTATGATCATTGTTTCCTTAACCTGAAAAAACTCACCCCCTCCTAAACACTGCCCACACTACAATGGAAAAGAAAGCCTATGCCAGTGGGTAGTTTCCTGGCAGTTCTGTACTCGCAGATGGTTGATCACACCTCCAGCTGGATGCCAGTGGATTTGCTGGAGTAAAATAGTTGAGGCTGCTGTAACACCGCCACATATACACACACGCACACACCTCAGTGAACACAACAAGGCCTTCTTTGAGGCTCACAGACCACATGCAGTGTGAATTACAGGTTTCATGGGTGATGGGAGTGCTCTGCTCATTGCAACCATCCAAGGACTCTGATGGGCTGACAGAGGATCCCTTAGGTAAATGCTTCCACGATGCTGGAAGAATGAGAACAGAATTGTTCACGGGCTCTTCATGTTGCCTCCTGGAAGTCTCATGTAATTTCCACCCACATTTAATTGGCCAAAGCAAGTGGCATGATATGCTTATTTTTTAAAAAGACAACAAAATGCAAACTTAGTTTATGTCTAAGCCCATGAGGCTAGGTAATTTATTTTTAAAAGAGGTTTATTTGACTCACAGTTCTGGTGACTGTGCAGCTGCATCTGGTGAGGCCCGCAGGCTGCTTCTGCTCATGGCAGAAAGTAGAAGGGGGCAGGTGTGTGCAAAAACATCACATGGCAAGAGAGGAAGCAAGAGAGAGAAACCGAGGGAGCCAGACTTTTTTAACAACCCACTGTCACAGGGTGTACACCTGTAGTCCCAGCTACTCAGAAGGCTGAGGTGGGAGGATCACTTGTGCCCAGGAATTAAAGACCAGGTTGGGCATCACAGTGAGACTGTCTCATTAAAAAACAACGAAGCAAACAAACACACACCACTCCGGTGGGAACTAATTCGTTCCCTGGAGAGAGAAAACTCATTAATCTATTCAAGGGAGAACCTATTAGGCCCCACTTCCAACACGACCATGTTGGGGATCAAATTTCAACATGAGTTTTGGTGGGGATAAACCACATCCAAGCCAGAGCAGTATGTGCCCAGGAAGAAGGAAGACTGCACTATTCATTTACGTGTGGCCCTAGTGACTATGACATTGAGAAAATGGCATTGAGTAAAGGAAATTGGATGTTAGAATATGGAAGCATGGGGTCACCAAAAACAGCCCCTTTTAATCTTGTGCATCTCAGACTAAAGACCTGCATAAAGTGGACTCAAGAATGATGACAGGTGTTAAAAATAATTAATTAGGGCCGAGTACAGTGGCTCTTTGGGAGGCCTAGCACTTTGGGAGGCTGAGGCAGGTGGATCATTTGAGGTCAGGAGTTCGAGACCATCCTGGCCAACATGGTGAAACCCCGTTTCTACTACAAATACAAAAATCAGCTGGGTGTGGTGGTGCACCCCTGTAATCCCAGCTACTCTGGTGGCTGAGGCAGGAGAATCACTTGAACCTGGGAGGCGGAGGTTGCAGTGAGCTGAGATCGCGCCATTGCACACCAGCCTGAGCAACAAGAGTGAAACTCCATCTCAAAAATAATAAGAAGAATAATAATAATTAATTAGGAGGCCTTTAAGTTGGGGTTGCTCCCATGCCCTGGGTTCCTAGGTGAGCAATCCAGAACCCAACTCAATGTCAATGGTTGGGTTAACCAATCAGAAACCACCAACCAACCTCTAACCAGGGACTTTTCACTGGAATAATCCAAATGAGGCTATTACTGTACTTTAACAAATCAAGTATATATTTTTTTGTCTTGCTTCTGAGTGAACTGGTCTTGTAAAAGACTTCTTCCCCACCCCTGACCCCCAGCCCTTTGCCAGAGCCCCAAATTGCCTGAGGTCTGGAGCTCCCTGTTTATGAATAAGATGAATAAACCCTTTAAGATTTTAAAGCACCTCAATTTATTTTTTCACATTGGTAATGTTTTAGTAGGTATATGTGTACGTGGGGAAAGGGTCAGATGGAGCTGGCAGTGAGTGGCCAATGACTACAGAGACAAGGACAACAGAAACCTACCGTGCTGTTACCAATTTAAGAACTTGCAACTGGATCCTGAAGTTGCCAGATGTCTGTGGGTCCCAAGGTCACAGAGAGGGTGATATGTTTGAGTTTTAGGAAGAGAAAATATTTGAGACTATTTTGCTCACAGCCCTGTGACTGTTTATGAACATCCAATAATAAAGAAAATGACCTTATGCAAAGACGAAAGCTCAGCGCTGGCAGATTTTGAGATTTGGTTGCAACCTCTCTACATAGGACTTCATGGCTTTGGCCTTGATCTTTGACTCACTGAATGCCCACAGTCCCTGGTGTTCTCCATGCCAAGCCACTGGCACAAAATGACCTTTCATTCCTGACAAAATTTAACTAATGCTTCTTGTGAAATAAAGCAGCAGGCAGGACAAGAAATATGGGAAGGAAAATGAGAGGGAAATGTTTGTTTTTTTGTTTTGTTTTGTTTTGTTTTGTTTTGTTTTGAGGCGGAGTCTCGCTCTGTAGCCCGGGCTAGAGTGCAGTGGCCAGATCTCAGCTCACTGCAAGCTCCGCCTCCCAGGTTTACGCCATTCTCCTGCCTCAGCCTCCCGAGTAGCTGGGACTACAGGCGCCCGCCACCTCGCCCGGCTAGTGTTTTTTTTTGTATTTTTTAGTAGAGACGGGGTTTCACGGTGTTCGCCAGGATGGTCTCGATCTCCTGACCTTGTGATCCACCCGTCTCGGCCTCCCAAAGTGCTGGGATTACAGGCTTGAGCCACCGCGCCCGGCCAGAAATGTTTGTTTATGGCATTGTCCCCCAGGGCTTTTCCCAAAAACAGGATGCTGTCTGGAGGGACTGGGTTTCTCTATAAAATGGAAGCACTGGCCAGGTGTGGTGGCTCATGCTTATAATCCCAACAGTTTGGGAGGCTGAGGCAGGTGGATGACCCGAGGTCAGGAGTTCGAGACCAGACTGACCAATATGGTGAAACCCCGTCTCTTCTAAAAATACAAAAATTAGCCAGGCGTGGTGGTGTCACCTGTAATCCCAGCTACTTGGGAGGCCGAGACAGGAGAATTGCTTGAACCTGGGATGTAGAGGTTGCAGTGAGCCGAGATCGTGCCACTGCACTCCAGCTTGGGTGACAGAGTGAGACTCTGTCTCAAAAAAAAAAAAAAATTGGGAACACGAATGTGTCTGAGAAGCTGTTGAATCATCAACCATCCACACCAAGCCTCGTTTGCACTCTGCAACCTCACTGGAAAGTATAAAGTACACTTTTAAGTCTCAAACCAAACAAGGACTCCAATTAATTGATAAGAGAGCCAAGCAGGTTAACAGCCCAGAAGGCCTGGTCTTCCTGTTGTTCGGGGCTTTCTGCTCTGTAGCTCTAAGAGGATGCAAAGCACCTGTTTGCTTCTTAGCACAAGTGTCATTTTAATGAGGTGCAAATTCAACTTGTTCAGCAATGCTACACTAAGACAGCACAGAGCAAAGTGTGGTCGGTCCACCAAGCAATAGTAGCGATGCCCGATGCTTGCTTGAAATGCAGAATCTCAGGCCCCATCCTGAGCTGCTAAATGAGAACCTGCATTTGACGATGTCCCCAGGCGATATGCAGCCACATTAAAATCTGAGGGACCCTGTTCTCCAGAGTTTTAGGTCCTCCGTGAAAGAAGTCATTGCGTCTGCCCTCTATTGAACAGAACAAAGGCAAATCCTGGCTCCTCCCAGCCTGCCTTCTCTCTCTTGTTAAACAGTAAAATTAGCACCAAACACCCAAGTATTAATTCATCTGCCTCCAAGCCTTTATAAAACAATGTGTTTACATGAATGAAACTGTACTTAAAAAGAATAAGTCTATTTCAGTATGTCCCCATAGCTCCTAAAAGTACAATTAAAAAAAAATGAGTTTTAAATGCTTACTTCCATAAATAGCATACTTATTTCTCCCAGACTATCAATTTGGCCTTGATCTTTGACTCACTGAAAGTCCGCAGTCCCTGATATTCTCCATGCCAGGCCACCAGTACAAAATGACCTTTCATTCCTGACAAAATGTAATTAATGCTTTTTGTGAAATAAAGCAGCAGACAGGACTGGAAATATGGGAAGAAAAATGAGAGGGAAGTGTTTATGACATTGTCCCCCAGGGCTTTTCCCAAAAACAGGATGCTGTTTGTAGGGACTGGGTTTCTCTATAAAATGATCATTTTGTTTCTAACTCTCTTTTCTTTCTCCATCACCATCGTGTCAGAGGCATGTGAACCAGAGCAACTCCGTCTTGAATAGGAGTCGGGTAAAAAGGCTGAAAGCTACTGGGCTGCATTCCCAGATGGTGAAGGCATTCGAAGTCACAGGATAAGATAGGAGGTCAGCACAAAATACAGGTCATAAAGACCTTGCTGATAAAACAGGTTGCAGCAAAGAAAGCAGTTAAAACCCACCAAAACCAAGATGGCCATGAGAATGACCTCTGGTCGTCCTCACTGCTACACTCCCACCAGCGCCATGACAGTTTACAGATGCCATGGCAATGTCAGGAAGTTACCCTATATGGTCTAAAAAGGGGAGGCATGAATAATCCACCCCTTGATTAGCATATACTCAAGAAATAACCATAAAAATGGCCAACCAGCAGCCCTCGGGGCTGCTCTGTCTATGGAGTAGCCATTCTTTTATTCCTTTACTTTCCTAATACACTTGCTTTACTTTACTTTATGGACTCACCCTGAATTCTTTCTTGCATGAGATACAAGAACCCTCTCTTGGGGAGCGGATCAGGACCCCTTTCCTGTAACAACTGGCCAAGTACCAAATAGGTTAGATGGCCATTTGCATAACATTATGTCTGTTTACAGGAATTCCATGGGATGTTGTGGCTTTTATTCTGCTCTGTTTTGTTTGAGACTAGCTGGGAAGTCTGGACTGTGTCCTGCTTGAGTACGTTCATCTGGGCTAGTCTAGTGGCTGTGTCTGAGGAATTCAGTAGAATGCTGAGAGATGCCACCGGGGAAGAAAGCTGATGTGACCCATTATCTATTTTTTTAAAAGGTATGAACCATCATGCTTTACCTTAAAAATGCTAATGTTCAGTAGCAGAGTGGCTTAATTTGAAAGTTAAGTTTTATTGTGCTATGGGAAATGTCATCATGATGTATGTATTAATTACATCTCATCTGCTTTGAGAATTTAAACGAAGCGAGTAAATAGATGTTGTACTGAAACTCAAAGAGGCTGCGTTTAAAAAGATACTTTGGGGCCAGGCATGGTGGCTCAGTCTATAATCCCAGCACTTTGGAAGGCTGAGGCAGGGGGACTGCTTGAGCCCAGGAGTTGGGAGACCAGTCTGGGCAACATAGCAAGACCTCATCTCTACAAAAAAATTAAAAAATTAGCTGGGCATAGCAGCACGTGCCTGTATTCCCAGATACTTGGGAGGCTGAGACGGTAGGATCACCTGAGCTTGGGAGATAGAGGCTGTAGTGAGCTGTGATCATGCCACTGCACTCCAGCCTGGGCCACAGAGCGAGAACCTGCCAAAAAAAAAAAAAAGATACTTTGCTTTTCATTAGCACTTCCTTGTTAACCTCAAGAACCTCCTCTCAGCACTCAAAAGATAAAACTGGTAATGATGGGGTTCATGACACACGACCCCAAAACATGGGTAGTCCTTTTCACCTTCCTCTCACTCATCCCCTGAAGCAAGCTGTAGCACCAGGGAAAGCGTCTCCTACCTTCCCCTGAAGACAGACCTAAGACTGTTTTTCAAGAGGTGCCCTCCCTCTACCCAGGCGAAGGAGCATCCTGATCTCTGAAGACACAGGACCACAGACAGGAGTCTGAACAGGACCTGCTGGGTTCCCCTCGCACTGCGCTACCACCCGACCGTACTTGTTTTTTGTTCAATTGTACCTCTCCACGACTATCTACTTCTTCATCAAAATGAACATAAAAAACACACAGGTCTACCCGTTTCTTTGGGTCTTCGTTTCCTTATAAAGTGTCTTGTATCGTGTAAAACTTACATCAAATACACTTGGATGCTTTTCTCTTATTAATCTGTCTTTTTTTCTTATAAGGGCCTCAGCCATAATGGGAAGGGAGAATATCCCCTTTCCTCTACAGTGCAGTTGACGCGAATGTGCGTTTCAATATGACTGAAGGCATCCCAGAAACTGTGTTCTCTGGAGAGTTCCCAACAGCCTTTAAATAATCCCTAGTAAAACAGTAGAAAGAACATTTCCAGGTGGCAATGGAGCTGGAAGTGATATGACGTTTGTACGTGATGAAATACTCATTTTCTGAAATAAAGAATCTGTGAAGAGAGGAATTATGACTAGTATTTACATCAACTTTTCATAAACATCCCCAAATTCCAGGCACAAGACAAAAGGCATGACTCATCTCACAGCAGGCGCTGTGGCCGGGGAAGTGGCCCTCATGGAGATTGCTTCCCTAATGCCTGAGAATGGCTCTGGTGAGATCTGTAGGAAGCTGATAATCGGGTATTTCACTTGAGTATCGCCTGTCAAAATCTGGTTTTTGATCAAGAGCATTTCCTCAGCTAAAAATGTCATGCTTCCAGACCTCGATTTGACTTTTTTGGTAGATCATGACTGAAAAGACTGAAAACTTGAAAAAACAATATGGATGATTGCAATTTTTAATTTCTGTGGTCTTTTGAATACACATGAGATTATCCTGATGACTGTGACTTGAGTTCTCCAATGTGCTGTAGCTTTAGGGGGCCAGGAAGTTGCTCTCCCCTTCCTATCCCTCTTCCCCGCCTCTAATAACGGCCAGAACCCCACCTGCAGGAGGCCCTCCTGTGGGTGAAGGAGGTAGTACCTATAGGAACTTGTTTAAAAGCCACACTTCAGGCCGTGCACGGTGGCTCATGCTTGTAATCCTAGCACTTTGGGAAGCCAAGGCGGGAGGATCACTTGAAGCCGGGATTCGAGACCAGCCTGGGCAACAAAGTGAGACCCAATCTCTACAAAAAATTTTAAAATTGGCTGGGCGTGGTGGCACACACCAGTAGTCCCAGCTACTCAGGAGGCTGAGGCAGGAGGATTGTTTGTACCCAGGAGCTGGAGGCTACGTGAGAAGTCATGGCACCACTGCACTCCAGCCTGGGCAACAGAGTGAGACCCTGTATCACACACACACACACACACACACACACACACACACACACACACACAAAGTCACACTTTGTGACCCCAGTCTCAGGGGTCCTACTTGGTCTGAGGTGGGGTTAGGAGTCTGCATTTTTATAAGCACCCCCTCCAGATGATTCTGAGACGTGATCTTCCGAATAAGTTTAGAGAAACACTGACTAAACCTAGTTAATTCCTCATATTTAAAAAATTTATATTAAAAACAGAAAATAAGTGTAAGACGAGGAGAAAGGGGAACCCTTGTACATTGCTGGTGTGAATGTAAAATAGTGCAGCCCCTATGGAAATCAGTACGGCAGTTCCTCAAAAGGTTAAATATACAATTACCATATGATCCAGAAACTCCACTTCTGGGTGTACATCCAAAAGACTTGAAAGCAGGGACTCGAAGAGACAGGTGCACACTCATGTTCCTATTCATTATTCACAATAGCCAAGAGGAGAAAACAACCCAGTGCTCACTGACAGGATGAGTGGAGAAACAAAATGTGGTCCATCCATACAACAGAACATGATTCAACCTTCAAAAGGAAGGAAAGCTCGGGCGGGTGTGGTGACTCATGGCTGTAATCCCAGCACTCTGGGAAGCCAAGGCGGGTCGACCTCCTCACCTGAAGTCAGGAGTTCAAGACCAGCCTGATTCAGACACGTGGTGACACTCTGTGACTACCAAAAATACAAAAATTAGCCAGGTGTGGTGGCGGGCGCCTATAATCCCAGCTCCTCGGGAGGCTGAGGCAGGAGAATCGCTTGAACCCAGGAGGCGGAGGTTGCAGTGAGCCAAGATCGTGCCACTGCCCTCCAGCTCGGACGATAAGAGCGAAACTCCATCTCAACAAAAAAAAAAAAAAAAAAGAAAGAAAAAGAAAGGAAATAATTCTGGCACATGCTACAACATGCATGACCCTTGAGGACATTATGCTAAGTGTAATAAGCCAGTCACAAAAGGACAAATACCGTATGATTCCACTTATATGAGGTACCTAGAATGGTGAACTTCACACAGAGAGAAAGTAGAATGGTGGTTGCCAGGGGCTTTGGGGAGGAGAGAATAGGGAGCTGTTCAATGGGTACAGAGTTTCAGTGTGAGGAAATAGAGTTCTGGAGATGGCTGGTGATGGTTGCACAAGAATGTGAATGTGTTCAAGGCCACTGAACTGTCCACTTAAAAAACGTTTAAGACGATAAACTGTGTTATGTGTGTTTCACCATGATTCAAAAAAAATAATTTAAAAAACTATTCAATACCCTTTAAAGGGAAAGGACATTACACAAAAGATAAATTATTATCTCTGTGACTATTTTCCAGGTAGGAGATGGAAAAATACTAGTTAAAACTCACTTTTAAGGCAGGATGCAGTGGTTCAAGCCTATAATTTCAGCACTTTGGGAGGCTAAGGCAGGCAGATTGCTTGAGCACAAGAGTTCAAGACCATCCTGGACAACATGGTGAAATTCTCTCTCTACAAAAAAATACAAAAATTAGCTGGGCATGGTAGGTGCGCCTGTAGTCCCAGCTACTCAGGAGGCTGAGGCGGGAGGATCACTTGAGCCTGGGAAGCCAAGGCTGCAGTGAGCCAAGATCACATCACTGCACTCCAGCCTGGGCCTGGGCAACAGAGTGAGACCCTGCCTATTTAAAACAAACAAACAAACAAACAAAAACTCTAGGATTCATAGACGTTAAAAAGACTTTCTCAAGGTCAGACATGGTATAGCCAGGATCTGACTCCAGTCAGCTGACTCCACGGCTCCTCCACAACTGTGTCCTCCGCCCACTGTGGTTCATTTCTGTTTGGGTGTAAGGACTGATAAAAAGAAAGTGTGATGCAGAATCTGATGTTTCAGGTTTGGGTTCCTGGAAGACAGGGTTTCCGTTTACAAAAGTGAGACATTCGTGGGAGGATGCTGCTGTGAAGTGGGAGGGGAAGAGATAGAAGGTTCCATTTTTGAATTTGTTCATCTGACTGACAGAAGACAGCAGTCTGTTGGAAATGCTGGCCTGGCATTCATGGGAGGGGTGGATGTGGGAGCTGTTGCTGGGCTAATTAGTAAGAGCAATAAGTGGGTAAGCTCAGCAGGGAGAGAAAGGAGGAAAAGAGGCAGAGAAGGGGGAAGTGAGAGGAGCCTGGAGCCAATGCCAGAAGCTGGGGAAATGCCCACACTGTGTTCAGTAAGCAGACAGAGAGAGCAGCCAACCTGGAAGACAGAAGCAACAGGTGCACCCTGAATGCCCAAGACGAGACTGAGAGGCTCTTACTGTGGCAAATTGCAATGTCATGGGCTGAGTACAGATTAGCATATGTAGATCATGTTTCAGGCCCATAGTTCTGGAATCTCCGTGACAGCTATGTGAGGTCAACAGAGATGTGCCATCGTTTCCATTTTACTAATAAATCAGCAACCACAGTACTAGTCCATTTCTCAAGGTCATACACCAGCACTACGTCCATATCTTCCAAGTCCAGATTCCCACTCCCTGAGGAAGAGAGTAAGGAGTGGGAGAGGGAGCCATGTGTAGGCAACAGGAGATGCATCACAAGTAGAGACAAAAAAAAAAAAAATCATAAAACCAATGGTACTAGTGATTCTACACAAAATGCATCTTCCTGAGAAATCTTTTTGTGGTGAAGTTCTCAACAATTGCTGCAGTTACTGGTGAGTTTTACTAGTACAAATGTTAGTTTCCAATTAACACACTTGAATTACTTATTCTCTCATAAGTATCATCTTATACTTACCAAAGTTACTCTGGAGAATCCTGTGATTCTGGCTTACCAGGACTCATCCACAGAAAGGTGTTTTGAGAATAAATTGGTAACACTTTAGAATCACTCAAGTTTGCTTCCGGCCCATTACCTGGCTCCAACCCTGTGGTACCATCTGCTATTGTGTTTAAAAGGCTGGGTGTGGTGGCTCACAGCTGTAATCCCAGCACTTTGGGAAGCCGAGGCAGGTGGATCACTTGAGGTCAGGAGTTCGAGACCTGCCTGGCCAACATGGTGAAACCTCGTCTCTACTAAAAATACAAAAATTAGCCAGACATGGTGGCAAGTGCCTGTAATCCCAGCTACTCAGGAGGCTGAGACACGAGAATCGCTTGAACCCGGGAGGTGGAGATTGCAGTGAGCCAACGTGGTGCCCCTGCACTTCAGCCTGGGCCATAGAATGAGACTAAGGCAGACTTGAAATAAATGAGGAGAGCACAGTGATTGCGAAGATGAAGAAGCAGAACTTGTAATACTTCGATTTTGTCATTTTATGTGATGACTTATGTGATGGTTAATAGTGAGTGTCAACTTGATTGTATTGAAGGATGCAAAGTATTGACCCTGGGTGTGTCTGTGGGGGTGCTGTCAAAGGAGAGTAACATTTGAGTCAGTTGGCTGGGAAAGGCAGACCCCAGTCTGGATGGGTACAGAGTAATCAGCTGCCAGTGCAGCCAGAATAAAAGCAGGCCAAAGAAAATGGAAGGACTAGACCGGCTTAGCCTCCCAGCCTACATCTTTTTCCTGTGCTGGATGCTTCCTCCCCTCAAACATCGGACTCCAAGTTCTTCAGCTTTGGGACTTGGACCAGCTTCCATGCTCCTTAGCTTGCAGACAGCCTATTGTGGAACCTTAACTTGTGATCATGTGAGTCAATGTTCCTTAATAAACTCCCATATATATGTATCTTCTCATATATATGTGTGTATATATGTATCTTCATATATATGTATCTTCATATATATGTATCTTCATATATATATATCTTCCCATATATATGGGAGTTTTATACACACACACACACACACACACACATATATATGTATTTTATTAGTTCTGTCCCTCTAGAGAACCCTAACACAGTTGGATTTTTTTTTTGGAAACAGAGTTTCACTCTGTCACCCCAGCTGGAGTGCAATGACATGATCATAACTCACTGCAGCCTTAACCTCCTGAGCTGAAGTGATTCTCCCACCTCAGCCTCCTGAGTATCTGGGACTACAAGTATGTACCATTATGCTTGGCTTTAGGGATTAAAAAATTGTAGAGATAGAATCTCACTACGCTGTCAAGTCTGGCCTTGAATTCCTGGCCTCAAGCAATCCTCCCACCTCAGCCTCCCAAAGTGCTGGCATTACAGGTGTGAGCCACTAAGACTGGTGTGGGAAACCTCACTCCAAGGCAGCTGGAGATGCAGTCTTCTCCTACCTTTCGCTCAAGGCTAAGTCTTGCAGAGTCAGAACAAATGATCACAAGTCCTTGTGTGATGTCAGTGATGAGAGAATCCCATGGTTCAGGTTATCCCAGGTCACAAGACCTGGACTCCACTTTGATTTCCAGAAGCAAGGCTGCCATCATCAGGTCCTCTCTAAAATGGCCAGTGGCCTCCCTCTGTGCATGTCTCCAGTGACAGTGACAGGTTTCTGCCTAATACCATTCACCTCTCTATCTGTTTTGCAATCACTTTAGTGCAAGGATTTTTCTTCTACCTTTTTTTATATTCCATGGTAGGGTATCCTGCAGAGAAAAGATGCTCAATAAAGAGTAAATTCTCAATGAAATTCACTCCATTGGCTCATGCCTGTAATCCCAACACTTTTGAAAGGCAAGGCAGGAGGATCACTCAAGTCCAGGAGTTTGAGACCAGCCTGGGCAACATTGCAAGACCTTGTCTCTAAGGAAAAAGAAAAATAAAGAAATTCAGTCCATTGTCAATTTCATTTCTGCAATGAAATGAAAATTGTGATGACCCCAAATCTTTTCTTATTTTGTACAAGAAAGGAAAGCAGGTTGAAAGTGAAACTGTTTGGGGCTTCTGGAAGCTTGGGAAAAGCTAAATTTGGCCTGAGAACAACAGAATTGGGCACATGACATGTAATTTTTGCTTTTATTTGAGCCTCTAAGCCCTCTGACTAAGGAAGAACTATCAGGTGACAATGAGTTAGAACAGGCAAGTCCTATAAAAAGGGCCTATGAAAACATCTATTCAGACCCCTTTATCTCCACCCAAACACCCTCCAGTACGGGTCACTCTTTAACTAAGTTCTGTGCTTCGAAGAAGCTGTGATGGTAACAGGCACCTTCTTCATACGCTGCCAAAATGTTCTTCCCTGGAAGAGAAATATGGAAAGGTAGAAGGCATGTCATAGATCTGGTTCCCAGGAAGCCCACTCCAAGGTGGAGATAGGGGCACAGGAAGTGCACTGAGGGGGTCCTGGGGCGGACGCCTGAGAGGAGTGAAGGCCACAGGAGAAGCAGCAACAACCAAGGCCTCAGTGGGCCTCCAGGGAGCTCTGGGGTTGTTATTTTCTCATACTTTTGGAGGCTGGAAGTTCAAGATCAAGGTATCAGTAGGTTTGATTTCTGCCGAGGCTTGCAAAAGTCTACTTTGACTTGAAGGGATGTCTGTGTTTTCTCTGTGCTCTTCCCTCTGTGCACATGAGCCCCTGGTGTTTCTTCCCTTTTTGTGTGTGTGTGTGTGCGTGTGTTTTTGTTTTTTTGTTTTGTTTTTGAGACAGTCTTTCTCTGTCACCCAGGCTGGAGTGCAGTGGCACAATCTTGGCTCACTGAAACCTCCGCCTCCTGGGTTCAAGGGATTCTTGTGCCTTAGCCTCCCAAGTAGCTGGGACTACAGGCACATGCTACTACACCTAGCTAATTTTTGTATTTTTAGTAGAGATGGGGCTTCCTATATGTTGGCCAGGCTGGTCTCAAAGACCTGACCTCAAGTGATCTGCCTGCCTTGGCTTCCCAAGTGCTAGGATTACAGGTGTGAGCCACCATGCCAGCCTACCTTCCTCTTCTTATGACGACATCCAGTCCTCTTGAATTAGGACCCACTCTAAAGACCTCATTTAATCTTAGTTACCGCTTTAAAGACCCTTCTCCAAGTATTTCTGCCACATTTGAGGTAAGTTCTCAAACCAGTGCATTGTGGGGAACAATTCAGTCCATAACTGTATGTTACATTATCTAGTGTCATTTTCAGGACTTAATACCATAACGTTTTGGAGTTGGATGAGTTATTAGAAGTGTTCAAATTTACTTTTTCCTCAAACCTAGAATCCCTGGCAAACAGTGGTTAATTCACTGGACAACCGTACTTTCCCAGTTGGCAAGTCTGGTATATGGGATTGATAATTTATAGCAGGTAAAAGTAGAAGGAGAGGTGGGTGGAGGCAGGGCTAACCAATAATACTGAATTCCAAAGCAGAATTGATCTGTAGTAATAAAAGGAGGTTACAGGCCAGGCGCGGTGGCTTATATCTATAATCCTAGCACCTTTGGAGGCCAAAGTGGGGAATTGCTTGAGTCCAGGAGTTTAAGGCCAGACTGGGCAAGATGGTGAGACCCCTGTCTTTACAAAAAATACACAAATTGGCTGGGCACGGTGGTGGCATGCGCCTATAGTCCCAGCTACTGGGGAGGCTGAGGTGGGAGAATTGTTTGAGCCTGGGAGGTCAAGGCTGCAGAGAGCCATGTTTGCACCACTGCGCTTCAGCCTGGGTGACAGCATGAGAACTTGTCTCAAAAAAAAAAATTTTTTTTTTTGAGACAGAGTCTCACTCCATCGCCCAGGCTGGAGTGCAGTGGCGTGATCTCGGCTCACTGCAAGCTCTGCCTCCTGGATTCATGTCATTCTCCTGCCTCAGCCTCCCGAGTAGCTGGGGCTACCGGAGCCCGCCACCACACCCGGCGAATTTTTTGTATTTTTAGTAGAGACGGGGTTTCACCGTGTTAGCCAGGATGGTCTCGATCTCTTGACCTCGTGATCCGCCCGCCTCGGCCTCCCAAAGTGCTGGGATTGCAGGCGTGAGGCACCACGCCAGGCTTTTTTTTTTTTTTTTTTAAATCAAAGGAGGCTACAGAAAAGGCAATGAAGATGAGAGCAGAAACTGACGGCACATTCAATGCAGAGCCCAGAATGCTCAGCATAGCCCTGAGCTAGGGGCAGGGACCCCAAGGGCGTCTTAAGTCCACACCCAACAACGGCTTTCCTGGGGGTGTATCCTCCACTCCTAGGGAATGTGTGGAATAATTAAATAGTTGAGTTAAGGATAACAAATAGGCTGTGCAAGAAATTATAGGATATAGATGAGGAGGAGGGTGACCTCTCTCTTTTTTCTGAGACAGGATTTCACTCTGACACCCAGGCTGAAGTGCAGTGGTGCCATCTCGGCTCACTGCAGCCTTGACCTCCCTGGCCTCAGATGGTCCTCCCATCTCAGCCCTGCGAGTAACTGGAACCACAAGCACGTGCACCATGCCTGGCTAATTTCTTTCTTTTTTTTTTTTTTAGAGATTGGGTTTCACCATATTACTACAGGGCTCAAACAATCTGCCTGCCTTGGCCTCCCAAAGTGCTGAGATTACAGACATGAGCCACCGCGCCCGCTCCCCCCTTAAATATAATTTCTCTTCCAAACCTGGGCACTCCTTTAACTCCCTATCCAAATGGAATGACTCCTATAAATCTAGCTCTGTAGGGGATGCTGGGAGTGGTGCCCTGAGCCTTTTTTCAGGGCTAAAGTTTCATTTCCCAGCTGCTGGGGGTGGGGGCCCTAGGGCTGTCAGCCGAGCTGGCCTACAGGCAATCCCCATGAAAGAGAGCTGCCTCATCCAAGCTTATGCCCTCTTCCTGGGCAGTTTCTCCCCTCTCCTTCTTGCTCCTTCCTGCGTTGGTTTCCTTGCCTTTCCTCCAGCATGCTAGGTACACATCCACACGGGCCATGCCTTCACTGGTCTGTTTCCCGGATGCTCTCCCAGCTATCTGCACGGCAAACTGCCTGGCTTCCGGCAAGTCTCCGTTCAAGCCTCTCTCCTCAGCGACAGCTGCCCTCGTCAGATGCATAATCCTACAGCCTGCCCGCTCCACCCCACCCCAGCAGGCCCATCCCTCAGTCCTTTTCTTGACTTTTTTTTTTTTTTCCTTAAGAGATGGGGTCTCACTATGTTGCCTAGGCTGGTGACAAACTCCTGGCCTCAGGCAATCCTCCAACTTCAGCCTCCCAAGTCTCTGGCATTACAGGTATGAGCCACCTGCCCAGCTACATTTAACCTTTTGGTTTGCCGTCTCCGTTCCCTAAGTCTGTTTTGTCCACAGATGTGTTCGAAGCACATAGTTGATACTCAAGAAATCTTTCATGCAGAAAACCAAACACTGCATGTTCTCACTCATAGGTGGGAACTGAACAATGAGATCACTTGGACCCGGGAAGGGGAATGTCACACACCAGGGCCTATCGTGGGGAGGGGGGAGGGGGGAGGGATTGCATTGGGAGTTATACCTGATGTAAAGGACGAGTTGATGGGTGCTGACAAGTTAATGGGTGCAGCACACCAACATGGCACAAGTATACATACGTAACAAACCTGCACGTTAGGCACATGTACCCTAGAACTTAAAGTATAATAATAAAAAAAAAAGTAATCTTTCATGGATTTATCATCAGCTAAAGGAGGGATATCATTTCAGTCTTCAGATGATCGAACTCTCTGACATCAGAAAGAGTCATGATGAAGAAAATGCGGTGGTCTTCTTTAGATACTAGACATTTTATACTGTCTCAGATAATTCTTTCTAAGTCTCAAGGTTCAATGCTGTAAAAGCAGTGGCACAGTGCCTAGCATGTTTGACAACCATATCAAATCATTCTTCCACACCCCCTTGGCTGTAAACAACAAAACTATTTTCAGTAATCACTAAAAATAATTTCATTGTTATACTTAATTTTATGCTTGTTTGCTTGATTCCTTCTTCAGTTTAAAGCAATTAATAAAAATAATAAATTTTCACTTAAAGATTCTGTAATATATTATGTATGAACTAGCATCTTTGCTTACTAAAGAAAAATATTAAGTCCAGCCCACATTCAAGTGAGTGGAATTGGAAGGGAAGGGTATGGAAAAATTTGTAGATATGTTTTTAAACTACCACACACACAATTATTTAGAATTAACAAACAAATTTGGCGAGGGTGCTTATTTTACTCATAGATGTTGTTTAGAACTGCTGGCACAAGTAGATAACAAAAAGCAGAGGATGCTTTAGTCATTTTTATTACATTTATACATCCTTTACAGACAATTGTTCCTTGTTGTCTGTGCCAGGGCAGAACACTCCGGCTTCCCTGCCCTTGGTAAACCATCGAATAAGGAAGAAAGCAGATATAGAAGATGTCGGGTATTACAGTTGAATCGTGGTCCTCAAAAAAGTATGATGAAGTCCTAACTCCCAGTATTTTAGAATATGACCTCATTTGAAAAATTTGCAAAATAGGGTCATTACAGGATATAATGAGTGAAGATGAGGTCATACTGGATTAGAGTGGGCCCCAATCCAATATGACAGGTATCTTTATAAGAGGGGCACAGAGACCCAGACACACAGAGAGAATACCCTGTGATGATGGAGGCAGAGATTGGAGTGATGCTACAAGCCAGAGGATGTCAAGGATCGCCAGCAGCCACCAGAAGCTAAGAGATGCCCATGGAATAGATTCTCCCTCAGACTCTCCAGAAGGAACTAACCCTGGTGACACTCGATTCCTGTCTTCTGGCCTCCGGAACTGGAGGGAATACATTTCTGCTGTGTAGGTCACCCAGCTTGTGGTGCTTTGTTACTGCAGCCCTAGGAAACTGACTCTTGAGTCTTCAGGAAAATCCGACATAGCCACGGCTTGTGGAACACTAGATGGGGAATACTGTGGGATAGCAGATTATTTGGGGAAGGACATTTTTTTTAAAAGAAAAAGCCAGCCAGGCATGGTGGTTCACGCCTGTAATCCTAGCACTTGGGGAGGCCCAGGCAGGAGAATCACTTGAGCTCAGGAGTTTGAAACCAGCCTGGGCAACATAGTGAGATCTTGTCTCTATTTATTTTAAAACTAATGAAATAAATAAATAATATATATATATATTTTGTTTTTGTTTGTTTGTTTGTTTGTTTGAGACGGAGTCTCGCTCTGTCGCCCAGGCTGGAGTGCAGTGGCGCCATCTCGGCTCACTGCAAGCTCCGCCCCCGGGGTTCACGCCATTCTCCTGCCTCAGCCTCCCGAGTACCTGGGACTACAGGCGTCTGCCACCACACCCGGAGAATTTTTTGTATTTTTAGTAGAGACGCAGTTTCACCGTGTTAGCCAGGATGGTCTTGATCTCCTGACCTCGTGATCTGCCCGCCTCAGCCTCCCAAAGTGCTGGGATTACAGGTGTGAGCCACCGCACCCAACCAAAAAAAATAATTTTTAAACAGAAAAGAAAAAATGGAGAGTTTTGCCTAGTTGTGTTCTGAATACTTGCAGATCCTTTTTTTTCCTTTTCTTTTCTTACAAGTTCCATGGCAGGAAATACTTGTCGATTCCACTCTGATTACATGCAGCTTTCCTGCATATTGCAAACCTATCTATCATCAGGGCTGCGGGGAGATAGAAATAAAGTGAACCATAATTGATCAGGATTAGAATGAACGCTGACCAGACAAATTCCATCTCCCTTCATTTAAAGATAACCAAGGACGCAGCTCTCCCTCCCTGAGCTGGTGACTGTCCTGTTTTCATAATCCTGAGCAGTGCAGTGACCTCAAGGACACCAGTGGTAAAAACTGAGTAACATGGGAGCAGCTGCAGGAGTGGAAAGATAAGAGGGCATTTTACCCTCCTGTGGCATGAGCAGCAATCTGAGCTCCTCTTTCTCAAAACTTAAGTTTCTTAACTGCCTCCTTAAACTGCTCCTTAAAAACTCCACTTTCTGGCTGGGCGCGATGGGTCACGCCTGTAATCCCAGCACTTTGGGAGGCCGAGCTGGGCAGATCACCTGAGGCTGGGAGTTCAAGACCAGCCTGACCAACATAGAGAAACCCCATCTCTACTAAAAATACAAAATTAGCCAGGTGTGGTGGCACATGCCTGTAATCCCAGCTATTCGGGAGGCTGAGGCAGGAGAATCGCTTGAACCCGGGGGCGGAGGTTGCAGTGAGCTGAGATTGCTCCATTGCACTCCAGCCTGGACAACAAGAGTGAAACTCCGTCTCAAAAAAAAAAAAAGAAGGTGGAAAACAAAAGTGGACAGATGTGTGGTAGCAGGGACTGGGTTACAGGGAGGACCCCATCCACAGTCTCTGGGCACAGGCCTAGGGCAGGGCAACGTGTTCTGTGGAAGATAACACAGTCATTTCACCTGTGGCTTTTGTTTAGTTATGGGTAGGGTGAGGGGGCTGGACTAGCACATTTCCACATGCCGTGAGTCTCACTGATTCTGAGTCTGGTTTTAAATAGGTTGATCCAGGCAGTACAAAAGGTTTCCCCAGTTCCTCCCTTCACTTCAGAACAGTTATTTCTCCATTCTTGACTTTACTTTTCTAGATCAAGGACTCTTGACTGCTAGCGAGTAGTTAACATCCACCATCCTCTTATCCTGGGCTACCTATGACAGTCCCAGAAGGTCACTTTAACATGTGGTTGCTGATTCAGCCTTAAAGCTTGTAGAACCACTTGGAAAATACCAACCTTTGAGAAGGTCTAGGTTTTAGGAGACTAAAGCATTTTAACAAGTAGGAATGACTTTGCATGTAATTGTTCTATTGTTTTCCTCTCTCATTTCTTTTTAGTTAAACTTTTTCTGGTTATAAATTAATACATATTCATTGCTAAAAATGTGGACAATATAGAAAGTCATACTGTCTATGGTATTTAATATGCAAACAAAAATTGTTAATAATCCTACCCCTTAGAGACAATTGTTAATAACAATTGTTAGTAAAAGCCTATTACTTAATAGGCTTTTTTTCTATGCATTTATACATACATATATTTTTTTAATTGCGATGTGCTACGCCAAATATGTTTTGTTGCCTTTTTTTCACTCAATATCATGGCCTGAAAATTTTTCATTGTAACTAAATATTCTATGAAAATAATCTAACGGCCTTTCTCAACATACAACTATATGTATGCATTGTTCCCCTATTATTATATATCTATATATTTCTTCTTTTTTTCCATGTCACAGAACATGTGGTTTTTACATATATACAGTTATAGTTATATCTTGGTATATATTTAGATCTCTTCAAATTGCAAACAGCCTGATAAAAATCTAAATAGCTAAATTGCTATGAAAATTTCCATTATTTCGTCAGTAAGACTTGCTGAGCAGACAATGTATAATGATTTTAGTGCATATTGTTAAATTATAATTCTGAAAAAAGTTTTACTAATTCACTTTTTACTAGCAATATATGACACTTGGTTCATTCTACCTCAGGCTGGCCAAATGAATATATATATTCACATATATATGTGTATACATATACATATACACACATATAGTTTTGTTTCGTTTTGTTTGAGAGATGGGGTCGCATTATATTTCCCAGACGAGTCTGGAACTCCTGTCTCAAGCGATGCTCTTGCCTCAGCCTCCCAAATAGTTGAGATTATAGGCACCAGCTACTGTGCCCAGCTAATTTTATCTTAAAAACAAACTACTTGCTCATTTTGAATGTGAAAGATTATACCTTAATTGTTATCCTGGTGTGTGTTTATTTGATTACTAGCGAGGTTGGACATTTTTGTCCCTCTTTCTGGTTGAGAATGAAATTTCAGATAGAATTACAATTAGTCTGGGAGTGACACATTTTAGATTGTTTTTATAAATAAAACCTTTTCCATTTCTGTTATTACATATCATATTTCAATATTGTTTGTCATGATAGTTTGCTGAATGTTCTGATACACATGTATTTTAAGTGATTCAGCCAGACAGAGCTTATTGTCATAAACTCAGCTTCTTAAAAAAATAAATACATCAAACAAGTATTCTCTGTGGTTCCCATGGGCAGATAAGGTGTATAATTCCATAATTTAGGAGTACTGAGCAAAACCACCTCATTTCGTCCATTTGATTAAGATTTCCTGCATGCCAGCCCCAATTCTAGATATGAAACAGTCATACAAGAGTCAGCCATGGTCCCTGCATGCATGGAGCTTCATTGTAGTACAGGGCACAGATGACCAAAAAAGGCAAACGTACAAATATATAAAACAATATAGAATGTGAAGTGTTCAAAAAAAATCAAACAAGAAGCTATTGAGCTAGAGAACAGCACTTTCCTGCTTTGGGTGTGAGAGCCAGGGAATACTTTAAGGTGACATTTCAGCTGACACCTAAAGGAAGGGAAGGAGCAGTGTGACAATCCTGATGTGGGAGGGAGTTTGGCCGGCTGAGGGTGCAGAATAGATGTGGCCAGATCCTTTGGGGTCTTTCAGGTCATGGTGAGGAGGTTGCATGTTATTCTGAATTCAAGTGGGGAGGCCGCTGATGGTTTCAGAAGAAGATGTTGTATTGCCCAGGTAGGAAACAGTGCAGCAACGCAAGTGAGAAACAGTGGTGGCCTGGGGTAAGGATAAGGAGCTGGAGGTGGAAACAGGTGGGCTAACCTTCTAAACAAGGGCTGTATTGTGAAGTCACATGCACAGGACTTTAAGTTACTCGCTGGCTTTAAACCCTTTCTTCCTGCTATTCCCAAGCCCGTTAAGGTTGGACTGACTCTTCCGCAGGGGAAATGTCAATTTGGAGTGGTGGCTGGGTTGTGCTTTATAATTTCTCAAAGATAGTATGAGGTGTGTCTGATTAAGCATGAGTGAGATTCAAATCCACGCATTATTGAATACCCACCAATTGCCATCCCCTGGTCTAGGAGCTTTTACCTGCTGCTATAGGAAATAAGCCCCCCCCAAATTTTTTTTTTTTTTTTTGAGACAAAGTCTTGCTCTGTCGCCCAGGCTGGAGTGCAAGGGCGCAATCTCGGCTCACTGCAACCTCCGCCTCCTGGGTTCACACCATTCTCCTGCCTCAGTCTCCCGAATAGCTGGGACTACAGGCGCCCGCCACCACGCCTGGCTAATTTTTTGTATTTTTAGTAGAGATGGGGTTTCACCGTGTTAGCCAGGGTGGTCTCGATCTCCTGACCTTGTGATCCGCCCGCCTCGGCCTCCCAAAGTGCTGGGATTACAGGCATGAGCCACTGTGCCCAGCCGGAAATAAGCCAAATTTAAGTCACTACACAGACAAATCAAATGTGAGCTTCCATCCTATTGCTTGTAAGAAGTGCGTTCTTCATTCTCTGAGCTCTTCCTTCCTTGAAAAGTAAAATCCTCCAGGAGCTTACTTAGTGCAAATGAGGTAGTCCTGTTTACTATCATTGTGCAGAAAAGAAACTGAGAGGTCTAGTCACTCTGCCTAAGGTTCCAACCACTGCTCTGGTGAGGCTGGTACCAGAAACAAGATGTTCAGCTCCCAGGCATAAAGGTCGTAGCAATGGGTTCTCCATACCATGGGACACTGGATTCCTGGTTACAACTCTAGTGACAGATAGTTGCATTTACAGTTAATCAGCCATTTCTCTCAACGAACCCCAGGGTCCAAGGTGGTAGATCAGGTTGTGGTGCAATCACATGATTCTGTTCCTCACTGACCCTCCCTCAGGATAAGACACTGCCACCAACTCCACCACCACCGTCACCACCAACATGGTGGATTTCTCCTCGAGGGATGTTATTGTACATTTCTGACAACTGAGCCTTCTTAGGACCATCCCAGGCCATCAGAAGTGTTGTAATAACTTGAGACCTTAGAGGGAAAGGGTCAGGAGTTCTGACTTACAAGAGAACTCCTTGATCGCTTTGCATTTTGTTCACCTCGCCAGCAACTTTCAAATGCCACTCAGCAATAGACCAATAGCAAGACAGAGCCCATCACCTCAGCCAAGCCAAAAAAGAGATGTTCAGTCTGAATGCTACTAAACCAGGGACCTACTTTCCTTACAGCCACACACCTGAAAAAGGTATAGATAATATTAATTCTATTTATGATGTAAAATATTTGCAATGCATTTAATGATCAAAAAGTCAGGGATGAGTCCTAAGTCTCCATATCTGTTAACTGGACAGGTGATGTTACTGACTGAAACAAAGATTATAAGAGGGTATCAGATGTATGAGGAAGATGATATCTGCTTTATACATTTAAAGTATACAGTTTTGTGGGGTTTGGGTTTTTTTGTTTTTGTTTTTTGCTTTTGTTTTTAATACAAATAAAAGGAAGTTCTGGGTGTTAAGTTCAAGAGAAGAGGGTAGGCTTGAAATAAGAGATTTGGAAATAAGAGATTTGGAAATGGTCATATTTGTGGTAGCTGATCTTAAGTGCATATGAAATTGACTGGGAAGAGGTCAGAGCTGAGATGGGGCCTGAGGCACAGCACCATTTGAGAAGCAAGCTCACAGAGGAAACCGAGGTGGAGCTCTCAGGGAAGCAGGAAGACAGCCAGGTTATGGAACCCAAAGGGGGAAAATATTTCCAGAGGGAGGAATCTATTTCACAGTGTCCAAAGCAACAGAGGTCAAGAAAGACAAGGCTGACATCAGGTTATGAAATTCTCAAGTAGATAAGACCTACTGAGGCCTATTTTGGAAACTTATTGACTAAGGTCATATGATTAGATCACATTTCCCTTCAACAATTTGTGCTTGGAGTTGTATCACATTACTCTTATCAGAGCCATTTTGACAATCATCTACTAAGCAGTAATTGGTATAACTGAAGTCTTTTCATCACATCTTACTTTGCTGATTTGATCAGAAGTAAACAAGTCACTTTCTTCTTGAGACCAACAAAATCTCATAGCTACTCTATTCCATTTTGGCTTTTGCCACTTGACCATGGCACTGCCCAGCACAGTATGTGTTCTTCTGAGTTCAGAATGTCTATTTGTGTGTAAGGCAATGACTTAAGTCTCCCATCCATACCTCTTATTGGAATACTATGGAAACTTCTCTTGAACAGCATGATATGACATTGTTTGGACTTCACTTAGTTTGGGCATATCATTTACATATTTAGTCCACTTATTTTCTCATTAGTCGGACATCATTAAGTACGGCTGCTTGGAGCCAATGTGACCATAAGCAGAAACACAAATATAGACACTGAAATAAAATGTCAGTACTTGATGACAAGACAATTCATAACATGCTAACATTAAAATTTCTAGGTTATTTAAATGAAAACATAAGATTTCAAAATCCTGGAGACCCCTTTCCCGAAGAATACTCCTCTTGATCTACATTTCAGAAACACGGCCAGGGAGATTATGTCTGGTGAATGGCCACTGCCCCTTGCACACTTGCTTTTATGTTTTATTTCTTCTCTCAGAGTCTTTGAAGGAAGAAGGCTGGAGTGGGAGTCTGTGAGGAGCAGCAATAGCTGTGGAGAAACGGGAGTGACAGGTCTTGATGGTTTCCATATACTTGGTTTTAGAATTGTTTTTACTCCACTGTGCCCAATAGAGTGACAATTAAGAGTCAAGCTTCTTTAATACATACTGAAGCACTTAATATTACTTGGGGGAAAAAAAGGCTTCCATAATGACTGTTGTCACCATGGAGATCAGCAGCAGAACTCATTAAGAAGACCTGGCTTTCTTCTTCATGTGGAAGAGTAGGAATGCAAAGCGTGGAAGTATATTGGACACTAATTATTTTTGCCCCATAAGAAAGGACATCTTCAGCCAGGCGCAGTGGCACATGCCTGTAATCCCAGCACTTTGGGAGGCTGAGGCGGGCAGGTCACCTGTGGTCAGGAGTTCAAGATCATCCTGGTCAACATGGTGAAACCCTGCCTCTACTAAAAATACAAAAATTAGCCGGGCATGGTGGCGCACACCTGTAACCCCAGCTACTCAGGAGGCCGAGGCAGGATAATTGCTTGAACCCGGAAGGCGGAGGTTGCAGTGAGCCAAGATCCTGTCACTGCACTCCGGCCTGGGAGACAGAGCGAGACTCCACCTCAAAAAAAAAAAAAAAAAAAGGACATCTTCTAAGTGCCATTTAAAATAATCTAGTTCTTAGCACAAAGTACTGCAATTTAAAATATTATGTCGTCCTTGCAAACTATATCTTACTCGTGTTTGTATATCTTCTTTCCAATATTCATGCTCCATTGTTTGAAACTCATAACAAGTGCTTCATAAATGCTGATTTGAAGAAGCTGAGAAGTAAGATTAAGTGGCAGGTCCAAGGCTACCAGCTACTAAGTAGCAATTAGGACTCAAACCAAAGACGTTTAACTCTACATTCAGTGACATAACTGTCATTTAAGGAGTGCTGAGGAAGAGAAAGCAGCTCTGACATCCAGGTGCTGGGACTATCAGCTGGGCCTTGGTGTTGCTAAGAACTTTTCTGGACCATGGTGTTCTGTCGAATGAAGACAATTTCACAGAACACCAAAGTCAGACAAGAGCATTCTGTAACCATGATCAAAACAAAAACAAGACCACGTCGTAATTTTGTCTGAACACGGACAAAATTTAGGCATTGTCTAAACCACAAAAATGACAAATATGTGTGACTGCTGCTTCTTTATCATTCATGGCTTTAGCCTCTGTCTAGTCTTGACTCCTTCTAAATAAGACTTATTAAGATACCCAATCATAGAATTACTGCCACTTCCTGACAGCAACCAATCCAGAGTAAGGCCTTGCTTTCTTGAACTCTTCCCAAAATCACAGAACACAAGCCCATAGTAAAATCTAACACCTTCTTACTGAGATGCCCCCACGGTTCCTCACGCATGCATTCCTCCTGGCTTCAAGAAGTAATAGCTCAATTCTTTCACTACAAGCGTGTTCTTGGTGGGTGTATTGGAGAGCACTGACAGCTCCTCCTACGTCCAGGGGTTATGTTGTGTATACATGCTGAGTGTTTAATTAGACAACCCTGTAAGACTGTTATTATCCTCACGTGGCAGATAAAGACATGGAGGTTCATGAAAATTTAACGATTTGCCCAAGTCCCCCTCCCCAGGAAGAGCCAGCGACCACATTCCAACCCTCCACTAACTCTGCATTGAACACTCTCTTTCCTATGCCCTCCACCGGCGCCCCTTCCCCTCTTCTGCTGGCACCTGCCCGCCCGACCGGGATCCTGCTGGGGGCTACAGCCCAAACATGTTACTTTTGCAACAGTTATTTTATGTGTTTATATGAGAAACGCTATTCGGATTCAGAAACGCTTTGCAACTCCAGAGCCGCTGAGCCTGCGGCGCGGCCCAGCACCCAACAGCGGTGCTGAGTGGCTGCTCCGCCGCGCGGGATCCACTCCGGACCTCCGAGGGTGGGTGCACGATCCACTAGCCACTCTCCGGGGGAGAGTGACGTCGGGGTGGACCAATCGCCGCTGGGGCACCGGCTGCTGGGCCCAATCGCAGGAGACCCGGGTAGAACAGTGACAGCGCCGCGGCAGCCGACCCCGCCTCCTGGGCGGACAGCGAACCCTATGCTCAGCGGGCTGCGGCCGAGTCACCGCCGAGCGCTGGCCGGGCCGCGGACCGACCGACAGAGGCACCGATCGGCCAACTGTCCACCGCGCAGAAGGAGCGGCCGCCCCGTGCCCCGCCGCGCCGCGCTGAGGCCAAGTCCGCAGAGCCGCGAGGAAGCCGAGGGCTGCGCGGGGAACCGTGCAGGTGTCACTTGGGACGCGGAAGTGTGCTTGCCGTGGTTTGCTTTACAATACGCTTGAGACTCCCCGACTGGGTAATTTGGTCGAGTTCGACGGGAAAGTCCCCTCCCCACCCCAGCGCCGGCCGCGCAGCCCGAGGTTACTGTCCCCGGCGCGTCCTCCGTTGCCCCAGTCCAGAGGCTGCCCTTGAACCCGGGCGCGCGCGAGCGCAGGGCATCCGAGGCGACAGTCCCGGGCACGGCCCGACCTGAGCCCAGCCTGGCAGGAAGACTGTAATCGTGGGGTGAGTTAAAAATAAGGCCCTTCTGATTGGGAGCTGCTTTTTAAAACGCCCCCTCCCTGTCCGTTGTTAACACGCAGCAAAATAACAATAACAGTTGTGCAACTGTGTCTTCCCAAAAGGAACCTCATTGTTGAACTTATGAAAAATCGGTTGGCAGTATACAGTGTGGGAACTGTACTGTGATCATTGGCTAACCAAGATGGTGACAATTTATTATTTCAAAGACTCAAAGGCGGCTGGAGTCCTACAATGTCGTAATCATAAAAATGGAAAGCACGGCAACCTCAGGTTGCTACAGAGTACTCTACTCCAAAGTAAAAGTTATTCTCTGAGAAAGTGCTTACTGCCTTTTCTGTTCTCTAGTTTGCTTGTTTAAACATTTACTCCACGAAATTGCTCAAACTTCCCCATCTTTGAATATCTAGCCTCTGGGATGAGACAGATGATCTTTCTCCGTTTTCACTTTTTATAGAATACAGCTACCTACCCAGGCAATATGAAGATTTTATTTGTAGAACCTGCCATTTTCCTTAGTGCATTTGCTATGACTTTGACCAGTCCGCTGACAACGCAATATGTTTATCGGAGAATATGGGAAGAAACTGGCAACTACACGTTTTCATCTGATAGCAATATTTCTGAGTGTGAAAAAAACAAAAGCAGTCCAATTTTTGCATTCCAGGAGGTAAGAAATTACAATATCCATAGTATTTTTAAAAAAGGGAATGTGTACGGGGCTTTTGAGTCAGAGGACCCTGAACTCATCATCCATTGCTCTCTCTAGGGCAGCCATCAAAGTCCTAATTCCCAAACCTAATGGCCTTTACTGGGACCTCACCCCATTTGAAGTTTCCTGACACCTTTCAAATCTGCCTCTTCTTAAAACACCCTCCTCCTCTGCGACACTAGCCCTTCTCCTTTCTCTCGGAAAATGTCACCACAGTGTCATCTCCTCTGTGGCTGTCTCCTTCCTTTGTCCAAAAAAAAAAAAAAAAGTCTGAAAATTGGGGCAGGGCAGGTTGGAATGGGCTACTTGGTGGACGGGGTGGCTGATGTTTCTCTCTCTCCCTTGCTCTCTTCTTCCCCAATCCTTTTACTGTTTCTGCATGTCCCAGTTTTCAGGGACTCGAGAAAGTGGCGCATCACTGAAGATTGTGGGCCAGTGTCTGTCATAGGGTGGGGTGAAGGAGCGTTTATTGTTTGGTGGTGGTGTCCTGTCAAATCAGCCTTGGCTGTCACGTGTTAAGGAGCAGCTGTGTGAGGACATCTGGAGTGCAGAGTACCCCCCCCTCCACCCCCCCGTTTAGCCAGATATTAAGGAGGCTTTCTTCTTCCCTCTCCAGCCACCTCCCCAATTTTTTGTGTGTAAAACAGGATGCACTTCACCATTCTCCTGGTCCCTCGGGCAGTTTTTGACAAAAGTCTATCATTTCAAAATGCAAAGAGATAGTATCCAGGTTTGGAAATTTTTTTTTTTTTTTCTACAATGCCTCAAAAACAAATCACAGCTGTAAACTCTAAACTCTTCTTCTTGGGGCTATTTTGTGATTGTAAAGGAGTGGTGCTGCCTTCCCAGTGAAAGATAATGAGTTAAAAGGAATTGAGTCACCTCCTGCTGGCTCTGAGAGTCCCTGTGACCGGGAGAAGAGCCTGAGAAGGAGGAAATGGCAAATCGCCCAAGAGGCAAGGTTCTAGCACTTCCCGAGGTGTCAGGTGGAACCTTGCTGGGGTGAGGCTAGGCAGTTTGGCACAACCCGTAATCTTACTCATTTCTGCATTCCCATGGGAAATGTTTTCTTGGAAGTGATTGTTTCTGAACAGCCTGGAAGACATCAAGGTTCTGGCATAGAACGCATTATCCTGTGGTGACAAGGATAGGGAAAATGGCTCTGCACCTGAGAAGCCCAGAGTCTCTCTAGGTTGAGAAAAACACACATAAACAGAATAGAGTTTAACAAATCCTCTTAGTTTCAAAATTGGGGTCCTACGTAGGGATGCTCTTCAGATTTCGGCTTTGGAGACGTTTGTTAGATACGTACTTGAATCCCATCCTGGAACCTGTCACACAGTTTTTTAACCTTGACTGGACGTTGGAATCACCTGAAGTGTTTTTTGTTTATTATGTATTTATGCATGTATGGTACTTTTTGAGACAGGGTCTCATTCTGCTGCCCACGCTGGAGTGGAGTGGTGTGGTGATAGCTCTCTGCAACTTTGAACTCTAGGCTCAAGTGATCCTCTCACCTCAGCCTCCTGAGTAGCTGGGACTACAGGCCCTTGCCACTATACTCAGCTAATTTTTAATTTTAATTTTTTTTTTTTGTAGAGACAGGGTCTTGCTCTGTTTCCCAGGCTGGCTTTAAACTCCTGGCCTCAAGTGAGCCTCCTGCCTGGGCCTCTCAAAGTGTTGGGATTACAGGCGTGAGCCACCGTGCCCGGCATTATTTTATTTTTTTAACTGACAAATAATCATTGTACATATTCATGGCGCATACAGTGGTGTTTTGATACATACAATGTATAGTGATCAGATCAGGCTAATTAGCATATCCATCAGCTCAAACATCTCTCATTTCTTTGTGTTGGGAACATTCAGTATCCTCCGTCTTGCTCTTTGAAACTATATAATGTATTACTGTTAACTGCAGTCACCCTGTGGTGCTACAGAACACTGAAACTTACTCCTCCTATCTAGCTTAATTTTGTATCCTTTAACAAATCTCTCCTTATAGGCTCTTCAACTTCTGTATTTGATTCTATCCTTTCTTTCAGCTGACCGCTAGGAGCAGGCCCCCTGGTTGCAGTGGGAGGGACCAGGGAGGAGAGGACTAGAATGTCTGGGGAAGTCCGCGGCTCTTGCCGTCTTGGAATGAGGGAAGACAGGCCTTGGTCCAGCCAGCTTGGTGGCTTCTGCAACCTTACAGGTGGCAAGTGTTGGCCCACCTCCAGCCTGGCCCAGCTGCCGAGCGCCCTCTATTGCCCAGAGCAGTGGTCTCATGTCAACGATTTTTGCCAAATTTTCAAATTGACTTTTTCATTTATTGTTTCTTGATTGGATTAATATTCAAGAGAAACTACTACTCTGGATCCCTTCCCTTAAAGTTGGTGCTCTTAGACCTCCGGGAACCAGAAACCACCCCTAGCCTCACCCTGCCACTCACGCTGGAGTGCCACCCATGCTGGAGTGCCACCCACGCTGGAGTGCCACCCACGCTGGAGTGCCACCCACGCCTACGCTCCGTTTGCTCCTTAGGACAAAGGAACATGTTTGTTTCCCAGGAGGCACCACCATTGCCTTCAGTGATTCATTCAATGACTAAAAAAGGTTTAAATCTGTTTTTTAAATCAGCTTAGCATTTCCCAGTATACAAATGGCACACACTTTTTATATTGACTTTGGAAAATACAGAGAAATGGCAAGCAAAAAATGTTTTAAGATCATGCAAAATTCCTTCCATCAAATAACTAGTGTAATGATTGACACATCTTCCAATCTGTGTGTGTATGTCATCTGTCATTGTCATTTTGGTCCTTGGAAGTTGAGTTTATCTTACTCCTCAGGTCATGACATACTACCACCTTTATTTACTTTTTATTTTTTTTTATTTGAGATGGAGTCTCACTCTGTCACCCAGGCTGCAGTGCAATGGCACAATCTCAGCTCACTGCAACCTCTGCCTCCCGGGTTCAAGCAATTCTTCTGCCTCAGCCTCCCAAATAGCTGAGACTACAGGCACAAGCCACCACGCCTGGCTAATTTTTGTATTTTCAATAGAAACGGGGTTTTGCCATGTTGGCCAGGCTGGTCTCAAACTCCCGACCTCAAATGATCCACCCACCTCAGCCTCCCAAAGTGCTGGGATTACAGGCGTGAACCACCGTGCCTGGCCTTTTTTTTTTTTTTTTTTTAAGTTTATTTTTAGAGACAGGGTCTCACTATGTTGCCCAGGCTGGTCTCAAATTCCTGGGCACAAGCGAAGCTCCCACCTCGGCCTCCCACAGTGCTGGGATTATAAGCGTAAGCCGCCACACTCAGCCATGGCATGCTACCATCTGTAGACAATGTAAGGCTCCTCTTTCAATTTTATCTTATTCTAAATGTTCTTTTATTTAGTAAATAAGGAATATGTTTCTCATTAATCTATCTGTGAAGACATAGGTTTAAAAAAAAAGAGGAACAGCCAAGCTCTCCCTAAATAAAGGCTAATTATTTTATTTTATTTTATTTTTTGGTAGAGATAAGAGTTTTACCATGTTGGCCAAGCTGGTCTCAAACTCCTGACCTCAAGTGATCCTCCTGCCTCGGCCTCCCAAAATATGAGGATTACAGGCATGAGCCACCACGCCCGGTCAAAATCTGAAGCTTTTTGATCACCACATTTTACCAGAAGTGTAAAATTCCACACACAAGTACTCAATGGCAACTGTTTTATGCACAAATTGTTTAAAGTATTGTATAAAATTACCTTCAGGCTATATGTATGAGGTACATATGAAACATAAATGAATTTTGTGTTTAAATGTGAGTCCCATCCACAAGGTATCTCATTATATCCCAAAGTCTGAAAAAATCCAAAATCCAAAACACTTCTGGTGTCAAGCATTTCAGATAAGGGATGCTCAGTCTGTATTGCTTTGTAAACTGGATGAAAATGTAAGCTGTATTAGTCCTGCCCATGCACTAGAGATTCCTCATCCATAACCTATTGGCCACAGGGCAAAAAGCATGCACCATGATACTTGTATGCACATTGTGTAAACTACTGTAAACACATTTCTTTTTATTTCTTTGCAGGAAGTTCAGAAAAAAGTGTCACGTTTTAATCTGCAGATGGACATAAGTGGATTAATTCCTGGTCTGCTGTCTACATTCATACTTCTGTCTATTAGTGATCACTACGGGCGAAAATTCCCTATGATTTTGTCTTCCGTTGGTGCTCTTGCAACCAGCGTTTGGCTCTGTTTGCTTTGCTATTTCGCCTTTCCATTCCAGCTTTTGATTGCATCTACCTTCGTTGGTGCATTTTGTGGCAATTATACCACATTTTGGGGAGCCTGCTTTGCTTATATAGTTGATCAGTGTAAAGAACACAAACAAAAAACAATTCGAATAGCTATCATTGACTTTCTAGTTGGACTTGTTACTGGACTGACAGGACTGTTATCTGGCTATTTTATTAGAGGGCTAGGTTTTGGGTGGTCGTTTCTAATTATTGCTGTTTCTCTTGCTGTTAATTTGATCTATATTTTATTTTTTCTTGGTGATCCAGTGAAAGAGTTTTCATCTCAGACTGTTACTATGTCATGTAGTGAAGGCTTCAGAAACCTATTTTACCGAACTTACATGCTTTTTAAAAATGCTTCCAGTAAGAGACGATTTTTACTCTGTTTGTTACTTTTTACAATGATCACTTATTTTTTTGTGGTAATTGGCATTGGCCCAATTTTTATCCTTTATGAATTGGATTCACCACTCTGCTGGAATGAAGTTTTCATAGGTTATGGATCAGCTTTGAACAGTGCCTCTTTTTTGACTAGTTTCCTAGGAATATGGCTTTTTTCTTATTGTATGGAAGATATTCATATGGCCTTCATTGGGATTTTTACCACGATGACAGGAATGGCTATGACCGCGTTCGCCAAGACAACACTGATGATGTTTTTAGGTGAGTTCCAAGTGTAGCTTTAGAACTATGTATTTGATATTCATATAAAATGAATATTGTCTACTGGGGGAAAAACTTTAATATAAAGCCCTCTATTTAAGCCATTCTAGTTCAATTAAAGGGCAATAGCTAGTTTGCCAGGAGTCAATAAGCTGAAAGCCAAATTTGCTTTTAAAAATTTAATTCATGGAATAGCCGCATTTCCCAAATTTGTATATTTGCCACGAAATTGTTTTCAGGAACGTTCTTGTTATGAGTCAGTTCTTCCACATAGCTTTCATTAAAGTGAACATTTCTTAAAACGCTACTAAGAAGACTACGTTCCATAAAAATATTGAGGACAATGATATAAAGTATACTAAAAATACTTACAAGACAAAAAACTATGTCAATTTAATATATTCAAGAAGAAATTTTTTAAAGGCAGGTTTTGCAAATTGACCTTTCAGCAAATTGGCCATTTCATAAATTGATTTTTGATGAATTGCTGGTTGGCAAATTAGCCTGCTTCCTTAACTACCTACCTCATAACGGTTTTTGCAGGATTCGAATGAGATACTGCATTGGAAAAGGCTATGGAACTATCAAATGAGACTCTGGGAAAGGTCCAGTTTACTCTTTTCTCTAATAAAGGTGTTAACCCCTTATTATCTTGCAGGGAAGCAGTGTGACCAAACAGAATTGGGCCCAACTTCCATCTATAGTCCTAGATGGTCTTGGACAAGTTACTGAACTACTCTCAGCCCTAATTTTCTCATCTGTAAAATGGGCATGGTACTACCTAATTTAGAGGATTACAGTGAATATTAGGTAGTTGTCAAGCACTCGCTTAGCACAATCCCTACCATTCAATAATGGCCAGTTTTTCTCCCTGTCTCCCTAAGAGCTGCCAAGGCCAAGTAAGTTAACCTATGTGAAAACGCTTTGAGAACGGTAAAGTGATCTGCTAATGTCATATTTTACTATTTTATGATGTAATTAAAACTACTGACTATTAAGGGTCATAACTGAAGACCAGAGGTAATTTGTGTTTATGAAGTTATTCTGCCACAAAGATGAACAGGCAGGATGATAAAGAACCAGTTTACCAATAAATGAATCAATATAATAAAGGCATGCTAACACTAAGAGTGCCAAGTCTGAAAAAAGCACACACAAAAACGAATTCGCAGTCACAATTTGCTAAATAAGAGGTTAATACATAATTAGGAAAATAAGCAGACCAGCCTTTTTTTTTTTTGAGACGGAGTCTCACTCTGTCGCTAGGCTAGAGTGCAGTGGTGTGATCTGGGCTCACTGCAACCTCTGCCTCCCAGGTTCAAGCGATCCTCCTGCCTCAGCCTCCCAAGTAGCTGGGATTACAGACATGTGCCACCAGGCCTGGCTAATTTGGTATTTTTAGTAGAGACAGGGTTTCTCCATGTTAGTGAGGCTGGTCTCGAATTCCTGAACTCAGGTGATCCAACTGCTGTGGCCTCCCAAAGTGCTGGGATTACAGGCATGAGCCACGGAGCCCGGCCAGCAGATCAGTCTTAATCGGCAGATGATATAAATAGATCTAGACCTAAAAACGACCTGATCTCTTGTTCTTCGTACTGGAATAGGAATTCTCGAGTAAATTAACCTTAAACTGACCTGTCCATAGTCTACTTTAGTTCATCAGACAGAGTTCTACAATTCATTCATTCCATTTTTAGATACAATGAGTTAGGATGCCTGTAGAAAAGGAAATATTTAGGCAGCGTGAAAGTGTTTCCTGTTCTAAATTGACCGTTAGCTTTCAGAATACGCCAGTGATGTTGAACCGTTTCTCTCACAGCCAGGGTGCCGTTCCTTTTCACTGTTGTGCCATTCTCTGTTCTCCGGTCCATGTTGTCAAAAGTGGTTCATTCGACTGAACAAGGTGAGTTTAATTTGCTTAAGAAATATGAATCTACCATCTTTACAAACTCAAATCTGTGTACAACAATGTTTAATGCTTCAGAATATTCTACAGCCCTTTTTATGCACAGATCTCCTTTTGAATAAAGTGGTAAGCTCTGTGAGGAAAAGGCTTACATTCTTGTAAGGGAGCCCCTACCTAGGGCCTTGTACTTCAGAGAGCTCACCGGGCTCCGGGCCATGCCCCACCCTAAGAAGAAAGGAGACCTCAGCGCCAGGTGGGAGATGCCCTCTGGGAGCTCACCACATCTCCTTCCTTCTGGACTGAACTCTGCCCACCTGGATTCCTGCAATTCCCAGCCCAGAACATGTCCAGTAAGGGCCTAGATGATCCTCTTCCTCAGCCACCTTCTCCTGAGGGTGGACGGTGCCCAGTGTGCTCACCTGTAGACCAACGAAGGAGCCAAGGGGCGACTCCTTATAGAGGGTCTGGCTGGACCTTGGAATCGCAGGATGGGGGTGCTCTACACCCACATGTAAATGACCCTTTCTGAGTAGGGTGGTGCAAAGGGTAGAGCAGAATGGGGGTGGGCTCCAGCTGGGCACCAAAGGCTGAGGGCCAGTTCAGCCTGGGCCACCCTGTTCCTACATGGAACTCTGAAAACGTCTGAGAAGCCTCCGTGTGTGCTGGTCTTCTAGATCATTCATTACAAAGGGATATTTTTCACAGTACGAAGGCATAATATATTTTAGTTAACAGTTTGTTAGCCAGATTTCAAATAACTTTAAAATCCTTAGAATATAATATAGAGGCCTCTAATCATGTTCTTACACTGGCCCCTACAAATGTCACAGCTGGGCCTGACTCAGAATCCTGGCAGAAAACGTGGTCCCACTCAGCTGGTTCAATCGAGCGACTTTCATGAAGGCCATTATAGAGAGTGGGCAATGTCAGGGCAGCCAGAGAGATGCCCCAGATAGGAAGCAGAGAAGAAACACCGTACCCCTTCCCCTGTTTCACCCTTTTAACCAAGTGCAGCAGGAACTCAGGCCAGCACGAAAGTCCAAGCCATACAGTCTGTGGGGTCAGCCTCCCAAGCACAGAGCAGGGCACACAAAGTCAGACAGTTGAAGGGGTGGGCAGAGAATAACCAGGATGCAGCAAAGACAAAAATTAAATGTTCAGTGAGAACTAGTTACTAGTTAGATATCAGGCATATGGGGTTGTCCTCCTTCCCTTTTGTATCATATGAATCTTATTAGACATTGGCACTTTCTTTAATGTCATATCTTAGCCCAGTGCTATGAATGTACTTATTTGATTTATGAATAATTCATAATTATGTTACTGTATTTTTACCCGTTTAGTCAACACTGGAGAAGACTACATAATTCAATAAATTAAAAATATGCTTTCTTTCTTTCTTTTTTTTTTTTTTTTTTGAGACAGTTTTGCTCTTGTTGTCCAGGCTGAGGTGCAATGGTGCGAACTCAGCTCACTGCAACCTCCACCTCCTGGGTTCAAGAAATTCTCCTGCCTCAGCCTCCTGAGTAGCTGGGATTACAGGTTCCTGCCACCAGGCTTGACTAATTTTTGTGTTTTTAGTAGAGACGGCGTTTCACCATGTTGGCCAGGCTGGTCTTGAACTCCTGACCTCAGGTTATCGTCCCGCCTTAGCCTCCCAAAGTGCTGGGATTACAGGCATGAGCCACCGTGCCTGGCCTCTTATTTTACACTCATAAGATGAAGCTTTATATTCACGCATTTGTTTATAGATGATGTGATGATGATTACTTTGAAAACCACTAAAGAATGGAAAAATTTATATAAACTATGTAAAAATCTATCTGCTTCTTTGGATTATGCAATAGTTTCTTAGATATGACACCAAAAGCACAACAACAAAGGAAAACATTGATAGATTAGACTTCATCCAAAAATTTTACTCAAAGTTTGTCCTTTGAAAAGTTTTTATGTTTCAAAGGACAACATCAAGAAAGTGAGGCCAGGAGCAGTGGCTCACACCTGTAATCCCAGCAGTTTGGAAGGGCAAGGTGGGCGCATCACCTGAGGTCAGGAGTTCGAGACCAGTCTTACCAACATGGTGAAACCCCTTCTCTACTAAAAATACAGAAAGGAAAGGAAAGGAAAGGAGAGGGGAGGGGAGGGGAGGAAGGAGAGAAAGGGCAACCGACAACCCACAGAATAGGAGAAGATATTTGCAAATTGTATTTGTCTGATCAGGAACTTGTATGCAGCATATTTAAGAACCCTTAAAATTCAACAACAAAAAGACAGCTCAGTTTAAAAATGGGCAAAGGATTTGAACAGAAGATATACAAATGACCGATAAGCACATGAAAATGCTGGATATCTTTAGCCATCAGAGAAATGCAAAGCAAAACCACAGAGTGAGACCCACTGGGGTGGCCAAAATAAAATAGGCCATAGCAAGTGTTGATGAGGATGTGGAGAAATTGGAGCCCTCAAACACGGCGAGTGGGAACATAAAATGGTGCAGCAGCTGTGCAAAGCAGTTTGGCAGTTCCTCAGAAAGTTAGTTGCCTTATGATTCAGCAATCCCTCCCCTACTTACATACCATGAGAAGTGAAAGCATATGTCCACACAAAATCTTGTTCATGGCAGCATTATTCATAATAGCCAAAAAGTGAAACCTATGCAAATGTTCATGAACTGACAAATGGATAAACAAAATGTGGTTTATCCATCCAGCAAACTGCTCTTCTGCAATAAAAAGAAATATTATTCTGTTACATGCCGTAACGTGGATGAACTATGAAATGATTATGCAAAATTTAAGAAGCCAGTCACAAAGGGCCACATATTGTCATTTAAATATGATTCTGTTTACGTGAAATGTGCAGAATAGGCAAATCCATAGAGACAGAAATTCGATTAGGGCTTGACTGGGGCTGGGGAAGGGGAGTGACTACTTATGGGTACACAGTTTATTTTGGGGCTGATGAAAATGTTCCACAGATAGTGGTGATGGTTGCACAACTCTGTAACATACTAAGAACCACTGAATTGCAGACTTTAAATGGGTGAGTTTTGTGGGATGTTAATTATATCTCAATAAAGCTGTTGGGGAAAAAAATTTACCTGCTTTGATTTAGAGCTAAAATAGAGCTGTCAAGATGTATAGTTTATTTTTGTTTATATTTGGTTTAGTTTATGAAGGCTTTTAAAAAGTCATCTCCGCCAGGTGCAGTGGCTCACACCTATAATCCCAGCACTTTGGGAGGCCGAGGTGGGAGGATCACTTGAGGCCAGGAGTTCAAGAGCAGCGTGGGCAACAGAGGGAGACTCTATCTCTATGAAAAATAAAAATAAAAATAAAAAAGTCATATCATACTGTTAAATACAGTAATATTTTAAAATGTTTACATTTTGGCGTTTCTTATTCTGAATTCCGGTAACTATGAATTGTGACTTCATTATTCTGGGATACTTATTTTGTTCTTAACTGCAAACTAAACAATCTTTTGGATGATGCCAACATTTCTATAACTAAATGTATTATTCTTCTTCATTATTATTTAAAGTGGACATTTTTGTGAAAGTATTAGGCACTTTGAATAATGAGAGGAGTGGGGAAATACTGCCGAAGTTTTCAGGAGCCTCTCGTTATTTCTATTATCTTAAATAAGAAAGGTAAGAAAATGGAATTCCAGTAATTATTTTGAAATCTCTACGCTCTGCACCACTGTGAACTCATAGCTGAAGCTGCCTTGGACTATTTTACCTGGGCATCACCCATATACTCCTTGTGATTATAAATTGGGATACAGTAAAACAGACTTGATTTTTGAAGTCTATTCCATTAAAAAAAAACCAAACAATTTAGAAGATGAACTCAGTTGGACTTATCCTTTAATCCTGTTTTATCTCTGGCAACTATTAAACAAGTTGAACTGCTCAGAGAAGTTGGGCAATAAGCTAAAGCTACTTCATAATAGTATGGTTCCATCAGAACAGATGGTGCAGAGTCTGACCTATTTCCCATCAAGAATAGATTAAAACCCTTATATAATAGAACTAGTGCTGTGCAGTCTGTTTTCCATAGCACTATTCCTGGCTGCAGCAGGAGATCAGAAATAAAAGAAAATAATGTAGTTAGACAAGTAGAAGAGCATCCTTCCAATTAAACGGACTTAATGTATTATCATAAATCATGGAGGCAGTAAGTCTGCATGCTACTTGATGACTGGTAAATGGGATCCTGAATTAAGCTTTTATTCATTCATTTGACAAATATTTATTAAATGCCTGCCATGCACCAGGACAGCTGAGCCCTAGGGATACAGCTGTGAGCAAGGCAGATCGACAAAGCTTTCATTTTAGTTAAAAGAAGACACATAAGTGATCACATGATATTTCACAGAGATAGATGTATGTTTTATGAAGGTATGTCCTATCACTCAGTGAATAATTTGAAGCAATATATGAGAATATGTACAATAAAATGAAAAAGTTTAAATAGATAAAAATCAATACACGGTCTAAAAGATCAAGACCATGGGGAAAATTAGAATATAGACAAACCATATCTAATTTTGAAAGATAACCCTCAAGCTTGGCCTTTTCCTTCCTATCAGTCCAAGCAAACACAGTTATTTACATGATGTGTATTGTCAATAAGAAAAATGCATTGCAGTTTATCATGGAAAAGTAAACTTGGCAAAGTGGGGAATAAGCACAGTGGCTTGTTGACAAAATCTGCAGAAAGCAGAAGATACATATATAGGAACTGAGACCAAGAAAGCCAGATCAAGCTGACTGAAAGTGGTCATGAAATTTTATATCTGATGATGAGCAATTTGACAAAGAGGAAGAAAAGCACATGAAGATGGTCAGGCTGTCTTTGGAGGTTTCACTCTTCAGTTGACATGGTCTTGGATTCCAGATGAAACTAAACCTAGGTAGAATACTGTCTGTTTCTGATTGTGAGCTTGTACTGACCATGCAGACTTCATGAACAATGCTGAGTGGCCTACCCTTGACCAGCTTTGGTGTATAGCAAGTATGACCGTGGCAGAATCCCCATTCTTCATCTTGTAAGGCACCTTAGGGCAGAGGCAGTTGCAAGCAATAAGGTGGAAACATATGTTCTCAAGAATCACTTAACATTAAACTGTGGCATAAACCTTCAGTAGAGCACAGGATGGTTAATTTGATGAGTCAAACATGCAGAATCTAGTGGTGATGGAATTTTTTGGTCACATTGAAGAGAGGGATAAAATTCCAATTGCAGAATGTATGATAAGAATCTCCTCTCTTTGCCTGCAGCTGTCACTTTTGCCAGACTGAGGAGCAGATAAGGTTTTCTTTACCTTTCAAAAGGCTCTTGCAGGAAGCATTGCTTGTTAGGAGCCATCCTGCGCTTTCAGGCATCACAGATTAGCATGGGGACGGAGGGTGGGAGACAGCATCCTGAAGAGCTGGGGTAGGTGTGGCTTTGCCTGGGGCTGTGGCAGAGAGGCAAAGACCTGCAGTGGCAGAGACCTGCAGTTTTCAAAAGAGTCAGCTGCATTGTCTGACTCATTGTCTTTTTAGCTTTGCCCTGTGGACACTGGAACTCAGCTATCTGGAGTTTTCAACATCTCTCCCATCAGGTCCAAGGAGAACCTTTGCCTTAGTTTCCTCAGCTGCAGAATGGGCTGCTGACTTCCTAGGGACTTTGAGGGAATAACGTGCATTTCATTCACCAAGCAGTGCCCTCATGTTTACTGTTTTCAATGAATAGCAGTTGTCTTCGTTAGTTTGTGTTTGTTGTTTTGTAATTCTGCCTTTTCTTTTTCTCCCTCTATACCCCTACCCCAAACAGGTACCCTGTTTGCTTGTATTGCTTTCTTAGAAACACTTGGAGGAGTCACTGCAGTTTCTACTTTTAATGGAATTTACTCAGTCACTGTTGCTTGGTACCCCGGCTTCACTTTCCTGCTGTCTGCTGGTCTGTTACTACTTCCAGCCATCAGTCTATGGTATGTCATTATTTTTAGTCATTTTGTCAAAGGGTATATGGATTAAGTGAATCCCCTAACCTCACCAGTAAAATTACATAGATCTGTTGAAATTTTGCCTCAGAATGTGCTTTTCTCAAGAACTTTTAGACATGAAGTGCTCGCTTCAGCAGCATGTATACAAAAGTGGAATGATACAGTGAAGATTAGCATGCTCCCCGTGCAAGGATGACATGAAAATTCATGAAGTGTTTCATATTTTAATAAAATAAAATTTTTTAATTAAAAAAAAGAGAGCCGGTCATGGTGGTGTATGCCTGAAGTCCCAGCTACTCAGGAGACTGAGGCGGGAAGATCATTTTGAGCCCAGGTGTTTGAGACCAGCCTGGACAACATAGCAAGACCCCCATGTCATTAAGATAAATAAAAATATGTGAAAGCATCTGTCAACAATTTTGGGAGACTTAGGAAGAAAAAGAGAGTGACATGCATAAAGAACTCAAAGAAAGACTGTGTTCGTTATAACTCCCCGCCTTTAAACCATTGATTAAATTAGCATCTAAGATTAGAGATGTATACCTTAAACTATGATTTCCCAGAGTACAGTATCCCCTGATGGTCAAATATTGCTGTAATTAGATTGACTTTCACGTGGATTCTTGTATAAATGACAAAAGCAGATAGGATGTGCTGACTATTGAGTTCTCTTTCCAGAGTTGGCTTGTTTAATGACTTTGTCTGGTTTTAATGACTTGTTTAAACTTCTGTTTAAATGTTTTTAAATTTAAATATTCAAATTAAAGAAGCACAAAATTCCATTTATGAATAGTACATATAATGGATAGATCAGAAGCATAAATATAAGAGCAATATTTATGCCTTCTTTTTGCTTTCTATTTAACAAAAAATGTGAGCTGGCAAGATGAATGATGGCTGAAATGTCCAAGCAAATTTATTTGACACATTAATGAAGAGCTCATTAATCTGTTTCTGCTGAGCTCTGTGCATTTCATGTGACTGATAGCATAGCACAGTGATGGGAATCAAGGCAGTGGAGACACAAGAAGCCAGGCCTTCTCTGCTTTCTCCTAAGCACTTTGGGGTAAGGCTCTGAGTTAGGGAGGAAAGTACCTATAAGCACAGGTGTTAAGCATCCTGCCAAGATGGCAGACTCCGGAACGGGCCGGCTCATGTCTTACTCATAGTAGGAGCTCAGTACTTACTGTTTCTACTGAATTCTGATACCTAGATCTGTGTCAGACAGAGAACAACAGTATTTGCAGTTCCTCTAATTTTGATGAAAAGTTATTTATACTAGTTATCTTTTTTAAAAAGAGACTATTCATCTATTGAATTAACAAAATTACCAGTACATACTGCGCTGGTGAGCACATAAGACAACTGATCTTACACACTGTTGATAATAGTGCTATTCAGCTGTATCATAAAGCAATTCATGAACGTATCAAAAGCTCTTTTTTCAAAGTTCATAGTGATTGATCCAGCAATTCCTTTTAGAAACATACTCTAAAGAAATCTTCAGTAATGTTGTCAAAAATTGATATGTAAAAATGTTAATTACAGCAAAAAAATTTTAAATGACCAAACTGTCAAACAGTGGGAGAATGTTTAAGTAAATGATGGTACAGCCATTTCATGAAAAATAACTAATAAGAATTGTAGCAGGCACCGTGGCTCATGCCTGTAACCCCAGCACTTTGGGAGGTTGAGACAGGAGGACTGCTTGAGGCCAGGAGTTCAAGACCAATCTGGGCAACATAGTGAGACTCCCATCTTTACCAAAAAAAAAAGATTTTTTTAAAAAGTAGGAAAATAAAATTTAAATTAAAGAAGAGAATTGCATACATGGTGAGTAGAATAATAGGTAATTCTAATTTTAGTCTTCATATATTTATAAATTCTGCTATAACTAATAGATAAAAGGCAGTTGTCCTTTTAATAATAAGGTAAATGTAGATGGGCTTCTGAGATTTTTTTTTAACCCTACACTGCTCAATATTTTAAAAATCAAAATTACATGCTGTCTTGCCTCCAAAGTTTCTGGGCTTCAGTTACAGCGATCGAACAGGAACTTCCTTAATAGCTTTAGTTATAACTAGTTTATGTGGACTACACAGAGTTAACAATGGGACAGATGGGATATCTTAGGGGTCTAGAAGATTTTAAAAAATCATGTAGTTTTTAAATTATTTTAAGAATACCACGCATGAATCAGCTGGATTCAAAATGCCAGGATACTCCTCCTAATAATCTGCATAATTTATTAAAAGCTATATAACTGGGAAAAAATGTTGGAAAACAGATTACTTATTTATGTATTGTCTTAATCTCAACTCTAAAATGTCTTGTTTCGTTTTATAGTGTTGTCAAGTGTATCAGCTGGAATGAGGGAAGCTATGAACTTCTTATACAGGAAGAATCCAGTGAAGACAATAGAAGTTAATTCAATAGAAGTTAATTCAATCCAGTTAATTCAATAGAAGAATCCAGTGAAGAATGCTTCAGACAGATAACTGTGAATCTATGAATGCACATATCACATACTGTGACTTCTGAAGACTGTAAATGAATTCCACAATCAGTGCTTCACTGAGAACCCATTTGATGTATCTTTTCTCCTAAACTGGACAGTCAGAGAGACAGCTCCTGGCTTTAGCTTCTTGCGGTACCACACACTTTGAGCACTTTGTGCGTATCATGCAATGTACTTGCAATACACAGAACAAATCTCAAATACGCCTCACTTTTGGACACAGAAGAGAAACATTAAAACTTAAGGGTGCAAGGTGGGATCAAGAAACTTGATCAGGTCAAAAGCAATAATCTCCCTGACATATTCCAGGCTCTTACACTGAGACCAAAGAGAAATCTTTACCTTAGTTTCTTCATCAGCAGAATGGGTTTCTGGCCTCTCTCAGGGATTTTTGAAGGCATAATGAAAATTATGATGAATCATTCATTGGTAGGAAAATAATGATGTAAGTTTCACATACGTGTAATTTTACCTATACTTCGTAATGCTTCGTTTGATAGAGCCTGTTAAGCTGCTATTGATAGTCAGAGCTTATATACTGACTTCTGAAGACTGTACACGAATTCCACAATCAGTGCTTCACTGATACAAAATCCTTAAAAGGGAGGCACTTTAAAGAATATGTATTTTTCACTTTTCTTAATATGTTTCATCAGTGACAGGCATGATAATGTTTCTAATGTAATGGGTAATTGGGAAAAATAGATTAGAAATAAAATTGCTCTAAAGAAGTTAAAAAACTGAATGAACAGCTAATAGTGGTATAAAAAACTGAATGAACAGTAATGTTTGGAGCCAACATGTTGTCCCTTGTGTTAGTAAAAGGATATTCACATTCCATGATCCCTGGCTGAGTTCCACCTCTAGTCTTTCTTACCCAGCTGTTGTCTATCCTTGTTCAATTAGAAATACTGATAAGAGAATTTTTAGAATACAGATCTTGTACTCCTTAAATTTGAATCCGTCAGCATTGTCACTCATAGGAAAATGATCAAACAAGCAAGCCAGTCATGATTTGACCCCTTTCCATCTCATTTCTGACTGCCTTACACTCATCCTGAGGTCCACCTTGGTCTCTCAAAACACCATGTGCTCTCATGCCCCCATGTGTTTTCACACACTGTTCCATTTGCTCTTCCTCCCACATTACACTGAAACTTTCAAGCCTCAGCCAAAACATTGCTTCTTCTGCATAGCAGCCTTCTTGACATCCCTTCTTACTCCCCAGTCCCTACAGGGCTTCCGTAGCTCTTTGTGCGTACTTCAATCCCAGCATTTTCCATCAACTTGTAATTGTTTCTGCTACCTGACAATCATCGCCTTGAGTACTGGGACAACCTTTGATTACTCATATCTTCAATAAATGTTTGTTGAACTAAACTAAATGACTACAAAATTTTATTTTTACTTGTAAAAATCATTTAAATCTATATATTTAATGCCTTATGAGAGTAACCACTGTTATCATGCCAATCGTTAAGCCAGCCTTGCAGACAAATTGAAAAATATGCCAGCTTATACACTTTTAAAATTGATTTACAGTATTTTCATAGGTCCTTTAATACCTCCCATTTTCTAAGTTACCATAAATAATAACACAAATGCCCTAAAGTGCAACTAAATTATTAACTTCACTGTAATCTCTTGAAAGCAGATACGATCTTCTGTTTTATAGTATTGCTTAGGACTTTAAGGAAATCAGTGATTGCTTGACTAGTGAATAGCACATTTAATATACTAGAAATTCTTATTTCCAAGATCGTTCCTTTTAGGTTAAGCTAGTATCTTCTGGGCTTGAGGGCCCATGTAATAACTAAGTGATTCTCAGATTGACTGATACATTTTTGTTTTCCTTCCTGTCCAAGGTTCTTCCCAAACCAAAAGAAAAAGCATCTTACAGTTTATAAAGTAGATATTCATTCTCCTCATTTTACGGAAGAGGAAGGTAAGTCTCACAGAGATTTGGCTTGACTGTGGTTATTCACTGCCTATCAGCATTACACATGAATGGACTTGACCCTACTGACGTTCTTCATAGCTAGGGTTTGCAGTAACAGATTATAAACCCCAAAGCAAGAATTGCATATGTGTAGCATGATGTACCCATCAAAAACACATTAACAAAAAACTGTACCCAACTAACTGCCTATAATTATCTTTTTTGAGTTTAGACAAGATGGTCTATAAAGTCTCTTCCAGCTCAACAGCCCATGGTTTTACACATCTCATCTGAACTGAAGAGGTACTGTGTAATACAGTTGAAGGGTTAACAGATGGTTTCTCAGTTGAGCAAAAAGTCGATTTGAGAGGTAGCAAGTATATCAGGAGATTAGACTGAGGTGACCAAGGGCAAAAATGTAGCACAAATGAACCTAACTATCTCCAAAGTGTCTAGCCTAAGAGACAATTAGTAAATGTGGTGCTGAAGAGATGAGAGAAGCATGCAAGCTGATGGGATGGGGAACTATAGACTCAAAACAGAAATGGAAAAAAAAAAAAAAAAAAGATCTAATTTCCCATCATGTAACCCAATTATCTGAAGAAAGAATGTTAATGGAAGGACTTGTCTTTATGGAGCCCATTTAAAGATAAACCAAAGAGGAAAAAAACATGTTCCATGTTATCCAGCAGTGTACAAAGGAGGTTAGATTACTGTATCTACTAGAAATGAAGTTTCTCATCATTACAGAGGACTAGTCAATGAGATTGTCCACAGCCTGCATTGCACGGCCTCAAACATCTAAATCCCTTTTCTCCACTTCCATACTCACTAAATAATTGTATCTGGAGTTGGTTCCTTCTGGTGGGTTCACAGTCTCACTGACTTCAAGAACAGAGCCACAGACCTTCACGGTGAGTGTTACAGCTCTTAAAGATGGCATGGACCCAAGGAGTGAGCAGCAGCCTGATTTACTGTGAAGACCCAAAGAACAAAGCTTCCACAGCACGTAAGGGGACCCAAGTGGGTTGTGGCTGCTGGCTTGGGGGTGGCCAGCTTTTATGTTCTTATTTGTCCCCACCCATATCCTGCTGATTGGTCCATTTTACAGAGTGCTGATTTGTCCATTTTACAGTGTGCTGGTTGGTCCATTTTACAGAGTGCTGATTGGTCCATTTTACAAACCTCTAGCTAGCTACAGAGCACTGATTGGTGCATTTTCACAGGGCACTGATTGGTGCATTTTACAATCCTCTCCTAAGACAGAAAAGTTCTGTAAGTCCCCACCTGACCCAGAAAGTCCGGCTGGCTTTACCTCTCATAATCCTCTAGTTACTCATTCAATGCCCAAGAATCTTGACAATAGAATAATGTGCCCTGGGTTCAGTACTGTTTTAAAGAAATCCCTGCATATATGAGAACTATCTGAAGAATTAAAAAATAAAAAAGAAAATAAATAAATTAGTAAAAATAAAAATCTCTGGCCTCATGTACTGGAGATTCTGTTTCAGTAGCTCTGCAGTGAGTTCTTGGAATGTATTTCTAAAAGCTCCCCGGGTGACTGATACACATCCAGACATGGAAACTACTGCCCTAGATGAGTGATTTTCAACCCTAAATGTACACTATAATAATCAGTGTTGGGGTGGGAAGTAAAATGAATACAAACACAAAGTCTTATTCTCATCCAGCAGTTCTCAACCTGCCGAGTCAAATCACCTGGGGAGCTTTTGAAACTTCCAATGGCCTAGTCTCAGCTCAAACACATTAAATTAGAATTTCTAGGTATGAGATCCAGACAGTATTTTTTTTCAGACGTTCTCCAGGTGACTCCAGTATGTGGCTAGAGTTGAGAATCACTACTCTAGGTCAGGGGCTAGAAAACATTTTCTGTAAAGGGCCTGAGAGTAAACAGTTTAGGCTTTGTGGATTATACAGTCTGTCGCACTCCTTAACTTTGCCAATGTAGCACAAAGTAACCAAAGACCATACAAAAATAAATGGGCACAGCTGTGTATGATCAAGATGGGGCCTGGCCCAAATGGTTTCATTGCTAAACATTTAAGGAATAAACATATTAGTATTACCTACAGCTTTTCTAGAAAATAGAAGCAAGGAACACTTCCCAACTCATTTTATGAAGTCAGCATTACCTTCATGTAAAACCAAAGAAGTTACAAGAAAAGTAAATTATGAATGTGTGTCCCTCATAAACACAAATAAAAAATTCACAACAAAATATTAACAAATCAAGCAATATATTAAAAAGATTATATATACTGACCAAGCGAGGTTTATCCTGTGAATGCAAGGCTGGCTCAACATTTAAAAATTACTTAATCACAATATTAACAGAATAAAGGGGAAAAAACCCACACGATCATATCAATAGATGCAGAAAAGATATTTATCAAAGTTCAACATCCATTTATGATAAAAATTCTCAAGAAACTAGGGATCAAACTGATAAAGGGCATCTATTTTATTTTTTAAAAACCTTACAGCTAATGAAACTTTATGGTAAAAGGCCTGGCTGCTTTCCCTCTAAGATTGGGAATAAGGCAAGTGTATCCAGTCTAACAACTCCTATTCAACACACCATGCTGGAAACCCTAGACATAAGGCAAGAGAAGGCAATAAAAGGGATATAGATTGGGAAGGAAAAAGTAAAACTGTTTATCTGCAAATAACATGACATAGAAAATTCTAAAGAACCTTCATTAAGATAAAGAAACTACTAGAACTAATAAATGAATTTAGCAAGGCTGTGAAATATAAAGTCGATATGTATGAATCATTGTATTTCTGTATACTAGCAACAAACAACTGAAAAAATTAAGGTTAAAACAAACCATTTAATAAAAGCATCAAAAAACATAAAATACCTAGGAATAAATTTAACAAAATATGTGCAAGACCTGTATGCTGAAAACTACAAAACACCGCTGAAATTAAATAAGACCTAAATAAATGGAAAGAAATTCAAGTTGATGGATTAGAAGACTCAACATTAAGATATGAAAGTTAATACAAAATTTCTAGAAGAAAATAACAAGAAAATCTTCATAATTTTGGGTTAGGTAAAGATTTTAGATAGGACCCCAAAGATGTAAAACACATACACATAGTTTAATTGGATTTCATCTAAATTAAAATGTTCTGCTTTGAAATACACAGTTAAGAAAATAAAAAGAAGTGGGTGCAATGGCTCACACCTGTAATCCCAGCATCCTGGGAGGCTAATGCAGACAGATCGTTTGAGCCCAGGAGTTCAAGACCAGCCTGGGCAACATGATGAAACCCCATCTCTACAAAAAATACAAAAATTAGCAGAGCATGGTGGTGTGCACCTGTAGTCCGAGCTATATGAGAGGCTGAGGTGAGAGGATCACTTGAACCCAGGAGATCAAGGCTGCAGTGAGCCAGCCGGGAATGTGCCAGCCTGGGCAACAGAGTGAGAACCTGTCTCAAAAACAAACAAACAAACAAAAAGATAAGAAAAGAAAAAAGAGAAAAAAGCAAGCTAAGACTCCGGAAGATATTTGCAATACATATACCTGAAAAATGCTTAATAACCAGAATATGTTAAAAACTTTTACAACTCAATGAGACAAATCAATTTAAAAAGAGTGTGGGGAACTGGACAAAAGATTTGAAAGGACAAGTCACACAAAAAATACAGTAATGTTCAACACCATTAGTCATCAAAGAAATGCAAATTAAAACCACAATGAGATACTATCACATATTCGCTACAGTGGCTAAAGTTTAAAAAGTGTGACAATACCAAGAGCTGATGACACTGTTAAGCAAGTGGAATGCACATACACTTATCATATGATGCAGCAGCTCTCTCCTATGTCATTTGCCCCAAGACAAATGAAAACACATGTCCACACAAAGACTTGTCTATAAATGTTTATAGATGCTTCATCTATAATAGCCCCAAACTGGAAATGACCCAAATAAACTTCAATAGATGAATAAACAAAATATAAATATCCATATAATGGAATACTACTGAGCAATAAAAAAGACAAATTACTCATATATTCAACAACATGAATAAGTTTTAAAAACATTATACAAAGCAAAAGAAACCAAATACAAAACAATTACATACTGTATGATTCTATATACATGAAATTGAAATTCTTGGGGAAAAAAAAACCCCCACAAACTAATCTACAGTGTCAGAAATGAGATGAGGGTTTGCCTGGGGCTGGGGCAGGAGATACAGGGATTAAAAAGTGATAGGAGAGAACTTTCTGGGATGATGGACATATTTTTCATTTTGATTATGTCGGTTATACAGTTATATACATTTGTCAAAATATATGAATACACCGTGTTATGTAAATTATATCTCAATAAAGTTCAAAAGATTATATTGACCCTTTTGGGAAAGACAGGTAGCAAATGAAGAGGGGATTTACATAGGCAAAGCACTCCAACATTCCTGTCCTTCAAAGTTATTTGATTTCTTTCTTCTACACTAGTGACTGATTTCAAAGTATGGTCCTTAGTTTAGTGGAATTACCGTAACCTACAAACTTGTCAGAAATGCAGATTCTCAGGCTTCAACTCAACCCTTCTGAATCACAAACTCCAGGAGTGGGGTTCAGCAATCAGTGTTTTCAAAAGCCGTCCCATGATTCTGGTGCACACAAAAGCTTGAGAATTGATGGGCTACTCTATGTCAAGGACTTCCGGCATCTCCATTTCACTTAGTGTGTGCCTGTGTTGAATCCAGTTCTACAGAGCATTAAGCCACATCCAGCTCCTTGAAATATTTGAGTCTAGAATTATTTTACATAAGGACATTATACAATATTCTGAAAGCGCATTCAAAATCTATTCCTTCAGTGAGTGGTGTTGAGTCAAAAAAAAAAAAATCGATTCCATCACACATACCTGAATTTCTTTTTTTTTTAATTTCTGTATCCAGCAAAACTAAACTTCATAAATGAAGGAGAAATCGTCTTTTGCTGACAAGCAAATGCTGAGGGAATTTGCCACTACCAAACCAGCGCTACAAGGAATGCTAAAGGAGTTCTACATCTTGAAGCAAAAGCTTGATATGCACCAAAATGGAACCTGCTGAAAGCATCAGACTCACAGGGTCTATAAAGCAGTAACACAATGAAAACACAAAGTATCTAGGTAACAACTAATATGATAAATATAATAGTACCTCACATCTCAATATTAATGTTGAATGTAAATGGCCTAAATGCTCTACTTAAAAGATACAAAAGGGAATTTCCGGCAAGATGGCTGAATAGGAACAGCTCCAGTCTGCAGCTAACAGTGAGATCAACGCACAAGACGGGTGATTTCTGCACTTCCAACTGAGGTACCTGGTTCATCTCACTGGGACTGGCTGGACAGTGGGAACAGCCCACGGAAGGCGAGCCGAAGCAGGGTGGGGCATTGCCTCACCCAGGAAGCCCAAGGAGTTGGGGGATTTCCCTTTCCTAGCCAAGGGAAGCCGTGAGACACTGTATGGGGAGAAATGGTACACTTCTGCCCAGATACTGTGCTTTTCCCACGTTCTTTGCAACTGGCAGACCAGGAGATTCCCTCCAGTGCCTGGCTCGGTGGGTCCCACACCCATGGAGCCCAGCGAGCTAAGATCCATTGGTGTGAAATTCTCACTGCTAGCACAGAAGTCTGAGATCGACCTGAGATGCTGGAGCTTGGCAGTGGGGAGGGGTGTCCACAATTACTGAGGCTTGAGTAGGTGGCATTATGCTCATAGTGTAAACAAAGCTGCCAGGAAGTTCAAACTGGGCGGAGCCCACAGCAGCTCAGCAAGGCCAGCTGCCTCTCTGGATTCCACCTCTGTGGGTAGGGCATCTCTGAACAAAAGACAGCAGCCCCAGTCAGGGACTTGTAGATAAAACCCCTATCTCCCTGGGCCAGAGCACCTGGGGGAAGGGGCAGCTGTGGGCATAGCTTCAGCAGACTTAAACATCCCTGCCTGACAGCTCTGAAGAGAGCAGTGGTTCTCCCAGCAGTATTTGAGCTGTGATAACGGACAGACTGCCACCTCAAGTGGGTCCATGACTCCCATGTAGCCTGACTGGGAGACACCTCCCAATAGGGGCCAACAGACACCTCATACAGGAGAGCTCTGGTTGGCATCTGGCAGGTGCCCCTCTGGGACGAAGCTTCCAGAGGAAGCATGAGGCAGCAATATCTGCTATTCTGCAGCCTCTGCTGGTGACACCCAGGCAAACAGGGTTTGGAGTTGACCTCCAGCAAACTCCAACAGACCTGCAGTGAGGGACCTGTTAGAAGGAAACTAACAAACAGAAAGGAATAGCATCAACATCAAAAAAAGGACATCCACACCAAAACCCCATCTGTAGGTCACCAACATCAAAGACCAAAGGTAGATAAAACCACAAAGATGGGGAGAAAACAGTGCAGAAAGACTGAACATTGCAAAAACTGGAACACCTCTTCTCCTCCAAAGGATCACAACTCCTTGCCAGCAAGAGAAAAAAACTGGACAGAGAATAAGTTTGACGAATTGGCAGAAGTAGGTCTCAGAAGATGGGTAATAACAAACTCCTCCAAGCTAAAGGAGCATATTCTAACCCAACTTAAGGAAGCTAAGAACCTTGAAAAAAGGTTAGATGAATTGCTAACTAGAATAACCAGTGTAGGGAACATAAATTACCTGATGGAGCTCAAAAACACAGCATGAGAACTTTGTAAAGCATACACAATCTTCAATAGCCAAATCAATCACGCAGAAGAAAGGATACCTGTGATTGAAGATCAACTTAATGAAGTAAAGTGAGAAGACAAGATTAGAGAAAAAAGAGTGAAAAGAAACGAACAAAGCCTCCGAGAAATATGGGACTATGTGAAAAGACCTGATCTACATTTGATTGGTGTACCTGAAAGTGACGGGGAGAATGGAACCAAGTTAGAAAACACTCTTCAGGATATTATCCATGAGAACTTTCCCAACCTAGCAAGGCAGGCCAACATTCAAATTCAGGAAATACAGAGAACACCACAAAGATATTCCTTGAGAAGAGCAACCCCAATACACAAAATCGTCAGATTCACCAAGATTGAAATGAAGGAAAAAATGTTAAGGGCAGCCAGAGAGAAAGGCCAAGTTACCCACAAAGGGAAGCCTATCAGACTAACAGTGGATCTCTTGGCAGAAACCCTCCAAGCCAGAAGAGAGTGGGGGCCAATATTCAACATTCTTAGGGAAAGGAATTTTCAATCCAGAATTTCATATCCAGCCAAACTAAGCTTCATAAGTGAAGGAGAAATAAAAGCCTTTACAGAAAAGCAAATGCTGAGAGATTTTGTCATTAACCAGGCTTGCCCAGAGCTCCTAAAGGAAGCACTAAACATGAAAAGGAACAACTGGTACCAGCCACAACAAAAACATGCCAAATTGTAAAGATCATTGATACTATGAAGAAACTGCATCAACTAACAGGCAAAATAAATAGCTAGCATCATAATGATAGGATCAAATTCACACATACAAACATTAACCTTAAATGTAAATGGGCTAAATGCCCCAATTAAAAGACACAGACTGGCAAATTGGATAAAGAGTCAAGACCCATCAGTGTGCTGTATTCAGGAGACCCATATCTCGTGCAAAGACACACATAGGCTCAAAATAAAGGGATGGAGGAAGAAAGAAATCACAGATGACACAAATGAATGGATGGGAAGAATCAGTATTGTGAAAATGACCATACTGTCCAAAGCAATCTACAGATTCAGTGAAATTCTCATCAAAATACCATCATCATTTTTCACAGAACTAGAAAAAACAATCCTAAAATTCATATAGAACCAAAAAAGAGCCCACATAGCCAAAGCAATATCAAGCAAAAAGAACAAATCTGGAGGCATAAAGTTACCGGACTTCAAATTATACTGTCACAGGATCCTTAGGGTGTCACTTTTCCAGCTGGAAGCCTCAGTGGCTGTGGCGCCTTTGCAGGAGTTTTGTTTGGGCCCACCGGGCTCATTCTGCCCACGTGGCCTGGCAGGCTGTGCTTGGCTTGTGCCACCAGCCCAGATCCCATTCCTGCCAAGGGCGAGCCAGGCACAGTGTGGCAAGAGGAGCATGAGTGAGCGAGCATGGGGTCTGGCCACTTCGCACAGGCAGGCACACGGGCTCCTGTGGCAGGGCGGACAGCTCCAGGCACCCACACAGGCACTGGCTCTGTGTGAGGCTGTGGCTGGACCAGGCATACCGCAAGCAGCTTCCACTGCAGGATTCAAGAAATGTGGTGGCATCTGGAAGCTCTGAGATGCCAGGAACCACAGGGTCCCAAAGAGGGTGTCACAGCCCTGGCTTGGGTCTGGGCTCCCCAAAGGGTCACAGCTCTTCTCTCCTTCTCCTTCTCACAACATGGCCAGTGGGTTGGGGGGTGTGTTTCAGCCCTGTGTGTGTTACGGATCTTTCAGTTCTGCCATTTGGCAGGTCCCAAGTTCTCGTCCCATGTCCAGAAAGTATGAGGTACGTGGACAACTGGTGGGTGAGCAAGGCAAAGAGATGCTTTTTGGAGTGACAGTATAGCTCTCAGGAAACCTGAAATGGGTAGCTCCTTTCCACAGGCAGGTCATCTGAATGAGTGCAGCGCTCAGTGGAGAGGAGACCTGGAGTGGGTAGCTACTCTCTGCAGGCAGGTTATCCCGATGTCTGTGCAGCCCTCAGCAGAGAGGAGATACAGAGTTGGTAGCTCCTATCTGCAGGCAGGTGGTCCCTACATCTCTGCAAGTCTGGCTGAACCCAGTGCTTTTCTGGGCATCAGAAGGGAGAAGGTGTGTGCTGACTGGTCCATGGGCAGCCACGGGCCGGCCCAGAAAAAGCACCATTAAGTTCTTACTCCATCCAGGCTGCAGACTCCTCACAGAACTGACAACCCAGCCCCTACACTTCAGGCCATCCCTGGCTTGAAGGTGGGGGCTTCACTGGGGACATGCCCCTTTCTGCCCAGGAGCCTGTCTGCCTCCTGCTGCCGTAAATCATGTCATCCATGGTGCCCAGGCTGTTTGTGCAGAGGGCCACCTGCAGGCCCATGCCAAGCCACCCTCAGCACCACCTTGGTCTCCCTGCCATGTTTGTTGGCACCTAAAGTTTGGAGAGGGCCTAGGTGGCAGGGGGGTGGGATGTCAGCACTACTCTGAGCATGCACACCTGGCCGAGTTGTGACAGTGCCCTGGCTTAGCCTCAACTTTGCTCAGAAATTGGAGCAGGTGCTGGGAGCAGCAAGAGGCCAGGCAGCAGGAGAAGGCACTTCCAAGCCGGCAGGGGCAGGGGCTTCCTGAGTCTCCGAGAGCTCAGGGATGCTCAGGTCCATAGCCCGGCTGGGCAGCTGCTCCAGATGGGCCGCCACTGCTATAAATACTACAAGGCAATAGTTATCTAAACATCATTGTACTGGTATAAAATTAGGCACTTTGAACAATGGGATAGAATAGAGAACCAAGAAATAAAGCCGAATGCCTACGGCTAACTGATCTTCAACAAAGCATACAAAAACATAAATTGGGGAAGGGACTCCTTATTCAATAGATGGTGCTGGGATAACTAGCAAGCCACACGTAGAAGAATGAAACTAGATCCCTGTCTCTCACCTTATACAAAAATCAACTCAAGATGGATCAAAGGCTTAAACCTAAGACCTGAAACCATAAAAATTCTAAATGATAACCTTGGAAAACCTCTTCTGGACATTGCCTGAGGCAAAGAATTCATGACTAAGACCTCAAAAGCAAATGCAACAAAAATAAACATAAATAAATGGAACCTAATTAAACTAAAAAGCTTCTACACAGCAAAAGAAATAATCAGCAGAATAAACAGACAACCCACAGAGTGGGAGAAAATAATCACAAACTGTGCATCCAACAAAGGACAGAATCTACAAGGAACTCAAACAAATCAGCAAGAAAAAAAACAAATAATCCCATCAAAAGTGGGCAAAGGACGTGAATAGACATTTCTCAAAAGAAGATATACAAACAGAAAACAAACATATGAAAAAATGCTCAACATTATTAATCATCAGGGAAATGCAAATTAAAACCACAATGAGATAACACCTTACTCCTGCAAGAATGGCCATAAACAAAAAGTCAAAAAACAATAGATGTTGGCATAAATGAGGTGAAAAGGAAACATTTTACACTTCTAGTAGGAATGTAAATTAGTATAACCCCTATGGAAAACAGTATAGAGATTCCTTAAAGAACTCAAAGAAGTACCATTCGATTCAGCAATCCCACTACTGGGTATCTACCCAAAGGAAAATAAGTCATTATATGAAAAAGACACCTGCATACACAGGTTTATAGCCGCCCAATTCACAATTGCAGGGATATGCAGTCAACCTAAGTAGCCATCAACCATTGAGTGGATAAAGAAAATATGGCATCTATGCACCGTGGAATGCTACTCAGCGATAGAAAGGAACAAAATAATGGCTTTTGCAGCAATTTAGATGGAACCAGAAGCCCATTCTAAGTGAAGTAACTGAGGAATGAAAAGCAAATACTGCATGTTCTCACTTATAAATGGGAGCTAAGCTATGAGGCTGCAAAATCATACAGTGATATAATGGACTGTGGGGACTTTGGGGGAGATGGGAGGGTGATGAGGGATAAAAGACAACATATTGGGTACAATGTATACTGCTTGGGTGCTGGGTACAGTAAAATCTCAGAATTCACCACTGAAGAACTCATCCATGCATCCAAAAACCACCTGTACCCCCAAAATTGTTAAAATTTAAAAAAACAAAAATAAAATTTTTTGTATAGATAGGGTCTCAATATGTTGCCCAGCCTAGTCTCAAACTCCTGGCCTCAAGCGATCCTCCAGCCTCGGCCTCTCAAAGTGCTAAGATTACCGTGCCCTGAATGTCTTATAGATAGAAATTGGCAAAGTCCACAGATTCTATCATGTTAGCTTTCTTTGAATTTGTCCTCCAGGGGGCATGCTGGACTCTTAACACTAGCTATGGGTTTGGAAACAGAGGGAGTTAGCAAGAGGGGGAACTGGTTTTCTCTGATAAACTGACTCCCTGAGGTGAGGAAACTGCTTCCTCAGTCATATTCCCACTTAATTCCATTCTCAGGATACTACTGGTTCTAATGATTGCTCCAACTTTCATACAATAGATCTGGTGGGGCAGCGGCTTCGACAGCTGTGCTGATTCTGGAGACTGAGATCTTGATTTTCACTGAGTATTACAGCTGCAAGAAATGAGATCCTTTAGGCTGCTGTAGGTTGGTTTGGGGGTTGGAGCTTGTTACTCACTTGCTTTAAACTCTTCAGTGTTGTTAGAAGCTGCCATCCCAGAATCCTGACTTTTTGATATTCTGATTGTTCAGAACCTTGCTATAAAATGGGTCTGTGATTTTATGTGACCAGATAGGATAGCTATTTTACAATTGCCTCCCAGAGGCAGCTAGATTTCCTACCTAGATTCACTGCCTAACCTCTCAGTCAGGTAACTAGTTTCCAATTCCCACATTTCTCTGGAGACGTGTTCCCTGTAACGGGGATCCCCAACCCCTAGGCTGTGGACCGCTACTGTTCTGTGGCCTGTTAGGAACTGCGTGGCACAGCAGGAGGTGAGCAGCTGGTGAGCATTACGGCAGAGCTCCGCCTCCTGTCAGACCAATGGCAGCATTAGATTCTCATAGGAGCGTGAACCCTACTGTGAACTGCACTTGCAAGGGATCTAGGTTGCACTCTCCTTATGAGGATCTAATGCCTGATGATCTGAGGAGGAACAGTTTCATCACGGAACCTCACCCTTAGTTCAATGGAAAAATTGTCTTCCATGGAACTGGTCCCTAGTGGCAAAATGCTGGGGGCTGCTGCCCTATAACACAAACTATGTGAGGTCAATTACTCATTCAGAGACTGTGATTGCTAGCAACAAAATGTACTTTTATCTTAAGCACAAGAGGCTTGACTTAATGATAACAGAGACTCACCCATTCAGTAGAAAGCTGAGGAGCAGGCTAAGAAAGCAACCAGGAAGCAAAACAGCACTCACAAAGCAGCAGCAACTACAGCAATGACGACGCAGCATGAGAGCAGCTGTTGCTGGTGATGTAGCACCTCACTGTCCTCCCCATGTCCTTGCTCAGGGGCCCCAGTCCCAGAAGAGAAGTTTAACTGGCTGACGTGGGTCCCATGCCTGCCCTCTGGAGGACCCTGAAGCAGACAAGGAAGAGAGAGCGCCCTCTTAGAATTCAAGAAGGGGGCATGCGCTCTCTCCTCAAGACCACGCACAAGGAAGAAAGGTGATTCCTCTAAAGAATTAGGTGTTAATCTTGCTGGGAAGTAAGGGTGAATGCCAGACAGCCAAAAGAAGACAAATGAGTTCTCCAAAGGAGAAGGTGAAATAGAGGGTAATGGAATCTGGATGCTGACCTTACCTATCTTTTCCCCAGAACTAAACCCTGGGGGTGTGCAGTTTTTGCTGTATTAAGGCAAGAGAGGGCTTCTTAAGCCAGTCCCAAAAATGATAAGTTGGTTCGTGCCCTTTTTATCTTTGTGAAAAACAAGCATACAAAACAAAAACATTGATTAAACAATATGCACCTTCATGACACAACAAAAAAAACTAATTGTTACAGAATAACCCATGTTTTATGACTGCATAATGCAATTTTTATTATATAAGTATTACTGTATAATTATAATTTTTGCTATTTTGAAAATTGCTAGAAATAACAGAATAAAGTTTATTCCCTCTGCCTTTCCTATATTAACTCTACCCCTGGGTAACCAAATTGTACGTAATAGGAAGATTCTCTTTAAGACAGTATTCTGGCTAAAAGAAAAAGAAAGAAAGAAAAAATGACATGTAGAATCATCATTTTGCAAGCCTTAATAAATAAATCTCTGTATTGTGTGTCAATGGCCACCACTGTCACAAAATGGGCAATGGTTGCGCCTTAGGTGTCTTTTTATGGAAGAATACACCACTGGTGAAGTGACTATTTCAAAAATAATGAACCTGAACCTTATCAAGCTTATAGATTCAACTAGCAGTTTATAGGCAATACTAAGGAAAGAAAACAACATGTTAAACTATTTCACAAACAGGCAGACAGTGAAATCTAGGCTGTGGGAAACTATAGAGCAACCAGCTTGGTTTTTTCAACAACTAGCAAGAAAAAGAAAAATGAGATGGCGGTGGAACCCATATATTTGGACAATTGGCACAATTTATATATGACACTTATTGGACCATTAGAAATTTGAACGATGGGTATTTGTCAGGAATTACTGTTAATAGTTTTATGGTTATGCTAGTGTTATAAACTGAAATATTTACACATGAGATGTCTGGAATTTCTTTTAAGGCAATATTGAGGGGAACAATGGGTGCAAAATATAGATGAAACATGATTATTATTGAAGACAGATGATAGGGACATGGGATTATGTTGTATTTTTCTATCTACTTCTGGATATTGAAAATTTTCCATAGTAAAAAGTTTAAGAAGAACAAATGTGCACCACTCCTTGTGCCTTATCAGTTTCCTCCATCTTCTCTTAAATTTTCTTTTTTTTTTTTTGAGACGGAGTTTCACTCTTGTTGCCCAGGCTGAAGTGCAGTGGCGTAATCTAGGCTCACTGCAACCTCTGCCTCCCTCTGCTGTTTTGCTTCCTGGTTGCTTTCTTAGCCTGCTCCAGGTTCAAACAATTCTCTAGCCTCGGCCTCACAAGTAGCTGGGACTATAGTGTGCCACCATGCCCAGCTAATTTTGTATTTTTAGTAGAGACAGAGTTTCACCATGTTGGTCAGGCTGGTCTTGAACTCCCGATCTGCCTGCCTCGACCTCCCAAAGTGCTGGGATTACAGGTGTGAGCCACTATGCCCAGCTCTCTTAAATTTCCATACCCTAATGCCTACTTCAAGGCTATCACACAGAATGGGGCAAGAACCACCACCCCGTGATCTCACTCTGGACTTGCTTACGCTGTGATCTGGCAGAACACTGGCAGTGTGAGGGTTAGCAGTTGCTCCCTTTATGGCCAACATGGTATTTCTTTGGCCATAATGTCTATGATTATGATAACAAAAATATCTCAAATGATATTCAATACTCTGAAATAACATTAATGAAAAATTCTAAAATTAAACATTTTGGCACCAGTCATTTTCAAATTGAAGGCCTGTTCAATAAAACGGTTAGGTTTAGGCCATCAAAAGGGTACTGTGTAGAAATAGGCTCTAAAGCATTTCAGAAGAATCCATGAGTGCATAAGGACACTTGAGGAGAGAAAGAGAAATGTGGGGAAACTCTGCTTTACAACTGGTCAGCCAAAACAAGTAGAAAAAGAATGTCACCATTTTGTAGCCCTCTTTTGACCCCCAGGACCGTGTTATAAATGATTTGGGCAAAGATTTTCCATGAATACTAAAACCTCAGTGAAAAGTTCTTAGGGAACAGGATATACACAAGGTCTCAAATTATTGCTTCACAGACTACTTATTGATTACAAAAAGAATACTGTACTTTTACAACAAAGATCTCTGAAAGCCATCACGCATTAACCAGGTGATCAAACGTGGCATCACCAGCAAGTGGAACACCCTGACATTGTATGACTCCTGATGAGCTGCAGTTAAGAAGCAGACATCGCCACCGCCGTGGATGTCCTGCCAAAAATGTTTCTCCTGAATTTACTCATGAGGAAATAAGACAATATATTAGAGACATGAAGGTTATATGGGTGCTTTTGATATTATTCTTCCAGATTTTCTCTGACTTTGAAATTTTAAAAATACAAAAGTCTTGAGTTAAAATCAATTCATCTCTCCAAAAGTGTGGCAAAAGTCAAAGCAGAGTTCTACCTGATCCTCCGCTGACCCAAAGCCATATCCTCTGTGACCTCTATTTTGTCACAGTGCTGAACAATATAGCTTTTTCCTGTCTCCATTAAGCCAAGACACTGAAAAGCAGCAAAAAGCAAAGTATAGCTGACAAAGCAGGTCTACTGGCTCCAGAAGTAACTTCAAATCTGGAAGCAAACCCTAAGCTTTCAAAACTTAATTTTTCATCTTTAAAAGTTTTTAAAGTTGGCTGGGCACAGTGGTTCACACCTGTAATCCCAGCACTTTGGAAGGCAGAGGCGGGCGGATCACAAGGTCAGGAGTTCGAGACTAGCCTAACCAACATGGTGAAACCCCATCTGTACTAAAAATACAAAAACTAGCCGGGCGTGGTGGCGTGTGCCTGTAATCCCTGCTATTCAGGAGGCTGAGGCAGGAGAATCGCTTGAACCCGGGAGGCAGAGGTTGAGTGAGCCGAGATCACGCCACTGCACTCCAGCCTGGGTGACAGCACGAGACTCTGTCTCAAAAAAAAAAAAAAAAAGTTTTAAAGTCCATTACACTTTTTCAATCTGAAAACAAAAAACAAAAAAACCAAAAAAAAAAAAAACAGGTACTTGGGAGGCTGAGGCAGGAGAATCGCTTGAACCTGGGAGGCAGAGGTTGCAGTGAGCTGAGATTGTGCCACTGCACTCCAACTTGGGCTACAGAGTGAGACTCTGTCTCAAAAAACAACAACAACAAACAAAAACAAAAACAAACTAATAGTATATTTTCATTCTTTAGGAATATTTAAAGATCTATAACATATTAAGTATAGGTTCTTTTTTTTTTGAGACAGAGTCTTGCTCTGTGGCCCAGGCTGGAGTGCAGTGGGGCAATCTGGGCTCACTGCAAGCTCCGCCCCCTGGGTTCACGCCATTCTCCTGCCTCAGCCTCCGGAGTAGCTGGGACTACAGGCGCCGCCACCACGCCCGGCTAGTTTTCTTGTATTTTTAGTAGAGACGGGGTTTCACTGTATTAGCCAGGATGGTCTCGATCTCTTGACCTCGTGATCCGCCCGCCTTGGCCTCCCAAAGTGCTGGGATTACAGGCTTTAGCCACCGCTCTCGGCCTAAGTGTAGGTTCTTAATGAAGCATTTCTTATATATGAAGAAACTTGAATTTCAATTTTGAAGTCATGAGGAAAGTATGTCCAACAAAGTGTAACAGCATTTTTTATTTTGTTTTATTGGAATAGCAGGTCAAAATTTGGTTAAATTTGACTTTGACCACACTTTTTAAGAGATGAATTGATTTTAACTTATATTTAACTTATATTTCATGTGTTTGAATAAACACATTTATCCAACTGTAGAATCCAGTGAAAGATTATATTTCGCATAGTTCTTCCATTTTTCAAAAGCACTTGTTCAGATCGTTTTTCTCATTCTTGAATGTCTGCATTTAAAGGAAAAACAAGCTGGGGGCATGGTGACGTACACCTGTAGTCCCAGCTACTCAGGAAGGTAAGGCAGGAGGAGCATTTGAGCCCAGGAGTTCGAGGCTTCGGTGAGCTATAATCATGCCTGTGAATACCCAATGCACTCCAGCCTTGGAAACATAGCAAGACCTCATCTCTAAAAAATAAAATAAACAAAGGAATAACAAAATGTAGAAGAGCACTGAGCTGCATTCCCTGTCCTCCAGAAAAAGGGATAACACCCACAGTAAAGGGCAAAATTTTAAAAAAGTAATAAGCCTATTATTTACATTTTGTATAGTGAAAAGTTGTGTTTAGTGAAGGAGCCATCCTGTGGTGTACCAGTGTTCAATTATACACCAAACCCCCAACACTTCCAGATGGTAATACCCGCCAACTCCCTTGTTCTCATGTATATTAAAGGCTTAATATAAAATTAGATTGTACTCCCATTAGGTATGCTTCTTTTATCTTAGTATTAATAAATTTTAACCGACTGTGATATCATGACTAGAAGCTTGGAATCTGCAGCCTCACTTGGAACTGCAACCTCATCGTCTAGGAAGGCAAGAGGGATTGGAGAATAAGTTCATAACTGATCATACCTACAAGATGAGGCTTCCATCAAAATCCCTGAATTTTCAGGTTGGTAAACACGTGGAGGTGTCTGGAAGGTGGTGTGCCGGGAGAGGGCATAGAAGCTCCTAGCACCTTCCCCCTTACCTTGCCCTATGCATCACTTCCATCTGGTTGTTCATCTGTAGCCCTTGCAATATCTTTTATAATAAAAGGATAAATGTAAGTGAAGTGTTCCCGAGTTCTATGAGCTGCCCTAGCAAATTATGGAACCCAAGAAGAGGGACACTGGGAACCCCAATTTACAACCAGTCGGTCAGAAGCCCAGGTCACAACCTGGGAATTGCAATTCGCAATTGTCACTAACACAAAGGCAGAGCAGAGAAAGGGAATAAAGCATATAAAAGGTTCTCAACGTGGAGCACTTTCAAAAAATATACTTCCTGGGATCCACCTCAGACTAGTCCTACTGGAACTTGAGATTAAAATCCTGACACTAAAATTTCTTCAAAAGATTCCCAGCTGATTCCTATAAGCATCCAGGGGTGAGGGCCACTGATATAAACACAAAGAAGGTTAAAAGAGGAGAGAGGAGGCAAAAAGATAGTGTTATTCATGATTACCAAGTTCTATATTAAAGCCTCACATTTTCCATTTAAACTACACTCTTAAACATAGTACCCTCTACTGGTCAGGAAGGGTATCTGTTATTCCTAGGTTTAAGGTACAGAAGAAACCTCCAACTTCCTTATCATTAAAGAGAATACACGTAGAAGCAATTAGTGAATCTTTATTATTTCTACATTTGCTTATTAAGTGTAGTGGGCTGGAGAACACTGTGTTAGCAAAGACGATTCTAAACTTAATCCCAATAGTCAAGAGCAAGGTATCTATTTTAAAAATGTATAATTGGCCAGGTGCAATGGCTCATGCCTGTAATCCCAGCACTTTGCGGAGGCTGAGGTAGGAGGATCACTAGAGGCCAGGAGTTCAAAACCTGTCTGGGCAATATATAGAGAGACTCCGTCTCTATAAAAGAATAAAAAATTAGCCAGGCGTGGAGGTACATCCCTGTACTCCCAGCTACTTGGGAGGCTGAAGTGGGAGAATTGCTTGAGCCTGGTCAGTCTCAGCTGCAGTGAACCATGATCTCGCCACTGTACTCCAGCCTGGGTGACAGTGAGACCTTCTCTCAAAAAAAAATTTCTTAAGTGTACTTGACTTTTCTCAAGGTTTGTCAACTTTAGCAACTACTGACATTTTGAACCAAATGATCTTGGTTGCAGAGTGCAAACTCTGTATGTAGATGGTTTTAGAATGTTCATAAGTAAGTTTTTTTAAAGACATAGAATGCTACTGTACAAATATAAACTGGGAGTTTTAAATTCATTTCCCTTTAGTGTCTTCAACTAGTTACAAGACCATAAATTGATGCTGATGTTCCATGCATTGTAGGATCTTTAGCTGTATTCCTGGCTTCTACCCACTAGATGCCAGTAGCAGCCCACCCCCAAAGTTGTGACTCCAAAAATGTCTCTCGACATTGCCAAATGTTTCAAATCAGTAATTTATCTAATCAAAGATGCTCCCAAGAAATTGATAATCAAAATATACTTTTAATTGTAAAAGACGACCCATTCACTAATGTTCTAAAAATGTAAATTTGTATATACCAACTTCATACAGAACATCTTATGGTATCTTGTAATATATAAATTAACAACAAGAAAAAATGAGTTTTACTTTTCTTGAACAGTGTTGCTTGGTAATTACATAATAAGTCTATGAAGTAAAAGTTTAACCTACATCTACCGGTTGCTTTAATTTTTCACTTAAAGACCAGACCAAAATCAAAACTTTAGAACTTCTACTTTTCAACCCTGAATCAAAGAATAGCTATAACCCTAAAATAGCACTGAGACAGTAAATGTTATTCTTATGAGTGTTAATGGACGATACTGATATATCTCATATTGTACTCAATTTGAAGAGTTGCTACTGAAATCAATTAAAAATGTTTATTCTGAAAGATGCTACTACAAAGTTTACAGACTCAAATGCTTATGCTTATTCAAAACTAAGTTTACAGAAAACTTAGAAAACAGGTTGAATTGAAACCTGTAGATCATTTTATAATATTCATGAGCAACATTTTTTTTAAAGACAAAGGCTATTGTTTTAATATAATTTAAGAGCTTTAACATGATCCCCCTTTAGTGCTTTTAATTGTCACATGGCTGTAAACCAAAGATGCCCCCAAATTTTAAATGATCACTGATGCTACTTGAGCAGAAATTCTCAGGTGTCAGTACTTTTAATGTTGTGTACATCAAATTACAGTACAAAGACGACTATAAACAAGATGCAGCCCTCAGTTTCCGTGAACAGCACACTACTACAGTAAACCGAGTTTATATTCCACCATCAAGTGTGGCTCTCCCATGACTTCACTTTGTGATGGATCTGAAAGCAAACAAAAACAAACATTTTAAAAGACTCTCAAAAGAGATAAATTCAATGATTCCGCTTACATGAGAATCCAGAACAGTCAAAACTAACCTAAAGTTATAGAAAACAAACCAGTGATTGCCTGGGGCTGGAGTGGGATGACTGACTGCAAAGGGACCAAGAGAACTTGTGAGGCAATGAAAATATTTTACTCCTTTATTTAGGAGACTCGGCTCTATGTTGATTAAAACTCACAGAACTGTTCACTTAAAAACAGATGTACTCTACTGTATGCCAATAATATCTCAAAATAGCAGATTTAAAAAGAAAAAAGATTGACAAAGTTTTCTTTTTTCAAAGTTCTTAAGTTTTCTAGTGGCTTCCCACATGACTGGAAACAATCTCTTAATTCACAAAAACGTTTTATCTGTATCATCTTCTGATCTGTTGTATACACACAAATGTAAGAAAGAATTCTTAAAAAAGAAAATCTTTAAAAATCGTCACTTTTATGTTTACAGATGAGTCAGACAAAAGTCTTATTTTAACCGTGTTTATACACCTAAAAGAACTTTTAAAATTATTACCAAGAGTAAGCTTCCTAAAGACAGAGCCTTTTTCTTTGTCCTCTACTCCTCAACATAGGACTAGAAACAGAATAAAAACCTAATGAACTAAATCATAAAATCACTTTGTAAGAATGAATAACCCTGCACATAATAATGACGGCTACCAAGAGGAACAAACAGTTCAGTGAAACCAATGTGGATGTTTCCTCACTGGATCTCCTAAGAGACTGGAGATTAATAAATTGCTGTGTATATAAAAGGCACTCAAAACCTCAACTTAAAAAAAAAGGCAATGCCAACTATTTTTTGACTATATATGTTAGTATTTGTAGAAAGACACGTAGAACAGTCTGGAAGGACAGACTAAACCAAACAAAACCGTAGGTAATTAGGGAACAAGAAAAATGGGATTGAGGGTCATTACAGAAAATCTAAGTTTCAATGGTAATATTTCAAATTTTTGCACAAAGAATATACTCATTTATGTAACTAAACTTTCTTCCACACCATGCTTTTTAAAGCTTCTTTAATAAAATGCATTTATTAAATAAATCACTTGCACCAAAAGACAGCACATCATGTAAGCAAGGCACTGGCGGGAGACGGGTTTTGCACCTGTTGTACCAAGAGCTCGCCATGAGACTCTGAGTGAGGACTGAGCCTCCATTTACTCATATTCCAGTTAGGGGATTAGAGTACATGAAAGTCCCCTTCCAGCATTAAGAAAAAGTACATTTTTGATTTTACTAGTGTCCTTATATGTCCCTCCTAATCTTGTAAAATGTACAGGATTAACTTGCCTAAGTACTTCACTGATAAGCAGGCAAAAACGCCATCATCTCCAATACTGTTATAGTCTTTACAAAGTATTTAGATTAACAAGCTACTCTCTGATTACAGACTTAACACTGTGTTTCGTGTCAAAGGTGGTAAGAATGTGGTCAACAAGACCTTTAACTATGGATCAAGCACCCTATCAGGTACTGGGAACACAACAGTTAACAAGAAAAAATCTCCAGCTCTCCTGACATGTATATTTAAGTTGGACATATAATAAATAAGAAAAATATCAGATAAGTGTTATGCAAAGAATTAATATAAGGTAGGGTGACAAAGCAGGGACTACTTTAGATTAGGTAGTTGATATGGTTTGGATATTTGTCCCCTCCAAATCTCACATTGAAATGTGATTCCCAGTGTTGAAGGCGGGCCCTGGAGAGAGGTAACTGGATCATGGCGTTGAATACCTCATGAATGGTTTAGCTCCACCCCCCTGGATAAGTGAGTTCTTGTTCTGAGTTCACACAAGTTCTGGTTGTTTAGCTGTGTGGCAGCCCCCTCTCACTCTCTTGCTCCTTCTTGCCATGTAATTCACTGGCTCCCCCTTTGTCTTCTGCCACGGTTGTAAGATTCCTGAGGCCCTTACCAGAAGCAGATAGAGCACTATGCTTCCTGTACAGCCTGAGGAACCATAAGCCAAATTAAATTTTCTTTATAAATTACCCAGCTTCAGGTATTTCTTTATAGCAATGCAAGAATAGACTAACAGTAGTTAACAGAGGACTCTCTGAAAAAGTAATACTTAGGTTGGGATCTGAAAAATGAGGGTAAACTATTTGAAGAAGAAAGGAACAGCTAATTCAAGTCCCTAAGGTGAAGCCCTAAGTTATCCACATATTATGCAGTCACAGTTCCCGCAAGAAAAAAACTAGCCCAAATACAGTGGTCTCATTGTGATAAAAACCATCTACCTGGCCGGGCCTGGTGGCTCACGCCTGGAATCCCAGCACTTTGGGAGGCTGAGGTGGGTAGACTACCAGAGGTCAGGAGTTTGAGACCAGCCTGACCAAGATGGTGAAACCCTGCCTCTATTAAAATACAAAATTAGACAGGCGTGGTGGTGGGCACCTGCAATCCCAGCTACTTGGGAGGCTGAGGCAGGAGAATCGCTTGAACCTGGGAGGTTGGAGGTTGCAGTGAGTCAAGATCGCACCACTGCACTCCAGCCTGGGTGACAGAGCAAGACTCTTGTCTCAAAAAAAAAAAAAAAAAATCATCTACCTTGCAAACAGGTGATTTTTCCTAATAGCTACCTTAGAGAGACACAAGGAATGAATTTTAAAAGATGCCCACAAGATAGCAAGTGGCTTATTTTTTATTTTTTTGAGACAGGGTCTCACTGTGTCGCCCAGGCTAGAGAGTACACTGGTATGATCACTGCTCACTGCGGCCTCAAATTCCTGGGCTCAAGTGATCCTCCTGCCTCAGACTCCCGAATACCTGGGACTACAGACACACACCACTATGCCCAATTAATTTTTAAAAACATTTCTGTAGAGACAGGGTCTCATCTTACCCAGGCTGGTCTCAAACTCCTCGGCTAAACTGATCCTCCCACCTCTGCCTCCCAAAGTGCTGGGATTATGGATGTGAGCCACCACACCTGCCCAGCTAGTGACCTTTTTTTTTTTTTGAGACGGAGTCTCACTCTGTCGCCCAAGCTGGAGGACAGTGGCGCGATCTCCGCTCACTGCAAGCTCCACCGCCTCCTGGGTTCACGCCATTCTCCTGCCTCCCAAAGTAGCTGGGACTACAGGCACCCGTCACCATGCCCGGCTAATTTTTTTGTATTTTTAGCAGAGACAGGGTTTCACTGTGTTCGCCAGGATGGTCTAGATCTCCTGACCTCATGATCCGCCCACCTCAGCCTCCCAAAGTGTTGGGATTACAAGCGTGAGCCACCGTGCCCGGCTGCTAGTGACCTTTTTAAACATGTAATTCCATCACATTAGGTCCTTACTTAAAACTGCTCAATGGCCTTCTGCTGCATTCTGAAGAAATTCTAAACTTCTTTTCGTGGTCTGTAGGCCATGGTTCATTTGTTCCTTGCTTAGCTTTCTGATCTCAACCTTATTCTATTCTCTACTTTACTCAAAACATGTCAGCTATATGGGCCTTCTTAAAGTGCTGGGAGACAGTTCTCTATTGGTCTCTCCATTCTGCAAGCTGGGAGCAGACGCACTAAACTGCCTTTGTTCTAGGCTATCTTTCCAAAATCGTTTCGCCTCAGAAGACAAAGAAGCACAGGACAGGCAGGTTGACTGCCAGTTGTAAGGCTGAGGTGGCCTGAACTTGGAGTTCCTTTCCTCTAACATAACACACTCAATGTACAAGGCATCACCTTACCCTCTTCTTAGCTGCCCCATAGGAAGCGGGGCTAAGGGAACCAAAAGAAATGCTGATACTGTGGCTACGCTACTGCTGTGAGTAAGAAACTCTCCTTTAGGAGTCTCTTGTCTTCTGCTAGCATTCGTGAATTCATGGCAGGTTAACAAGTTAGCTTGAAAGTAGAGTAACATCTCAAACTGTTCAGAGCTCTTCAGCTGTTCTCAGGTTACAGACCCTGCACATACTGATCTCTTCTGTCTGAAATATTCTCCCTCTACTTCTAGGTCAATGATTTCATGTTTCTTTCAGGAATCAACTTACGTGTTATATTCCCAGAGGTATGTGCCCTCCCAACCCAAAAACATCCTTTTTATTCCTAGAATTATCAAATTGTATATTTGTGTTAATGTGTTTATCTCCATTTGAAAGCACAGATATTTGTTTTGTTCACAGTTGTATATTCAGAGCCTAGCCCAGTGCCTGACACATAATATTTGACTGACTAGATAAATGTTCCTAAGTCCCTCTCCCTTTCTTTATACAGAATTACAGAAGCAGATTTTTAAATGAATGCTTTTATAACTAAAGACCTGAACTATGTCACCTTAGTAGTTTTAAATAAGGTCTAAGTTCAATGTAAAAGCTTAAGAATCCCAGCTTTTCCTGCATCGAAAATGCTCCCTCAGGGAAGATTCTCAAAGGAGGCTCACTAGACTTCTGTTATGTCCACAGCATTTCCTTACCGGACATCAGCAGCCAAGCAAAACTAATAAAACTTAATCCTGTTGGATATTTTTGTTTCTCCTGCACTGTTGGGGCATAGTGAGCAGAGGCAGCATTGGACAGGATCGTATTTATTTATCTTCCTCAGGACCAGAAAAAATAGAGGATGCTGCATGTATTGTTCTTACTTAAATTCATTTACAATTATTCAGGGAATTTTATTTAAAATAACAGATTTGGCCAGGTGCAATGGCTCACACCTGTAATCCCAGCACTTTGAGAGGCCAAGGCGGGCAGATCACAAGGTAAGGAGTTCAAGACCAGCCTGGCCAACATGGTGAAACCCCGTATCTACTAAAAATAAAAAAATTAGCCAGGTGTGGTGGTGGGCACCTGTAATCCCACCTACTCGGGAGGCTGAGGCAGGAGAATTGCTTGAACCCAGGAGGCGGAGGTTGCAGTGAGCTGAGACCGCGCCACTGCACTCCAGCCAGGTGATAGCGCAAGACTCCATCTCAGAAAAAAAAAAAAGACAGATCCTCTTTCCTATTTATCACCTGTAAAAGTACAAAAACTACGTTTTTTGGGGGCTACTTTTTAAAGAAAGATTTATCTTCCTGTTGTTTACAATGCTAGTCATAAAAACCCTAAAATCAAACTGAACAAACAAAAACACCACCAGTCACATCCCAACAATGTGAATTCTGTAATAATTATCACTGTTTAAGTTATCCTAGGAGTATTAGACTGACGTATTACGCTTGAAGCTCAGGACATGAAGTGAATAACCACCATTACTAGACTGAAATGACTATATACCCTTAGAATTTCAAAAATAATTTTCCCTTTTTTTCTTTTTAAGACGGAGTCTTGCTCTGTCACCCAGGCTGGAGTGCATGACACGATCTCGGTTCACTGCAACCTCAGCCTCCTAAGTATCTGGGATTACAGGTGCCTGCCACCATGCCCGGCTAATTTTTATATTTTTAGTAGAGAAGGGTTTCACCATGTTGGCCAGGCTGGTCTCAAACACCTGACCTTAGGTGATCTGCCCACCCCGGCCTCCCAAAGTGCTGGAGTGCTGGGATTACGCATGAGCCACCGCACCCAGCAAATCTTCACTTTCAAAAACAGTTGAAGAATAGTTACTACCATTAGATTTTTATCTTAATGCAATGAAAAAACAAAGTTAACCCAATCAGCTGTAAGTTCCATGAGGACAAGAATTTTGCCTATTCTTTTTGCAGTTGTTTGCCTTTTAAATTACAACGGCTCCATAAAAAGGTGCTGAATGACACTTACCATTAAGAATATCCTCAAATCCAATAGTCTCATCATTACCCCTCAAAATATCCAATGAAAGATTTGAGCTTGAAAGAAATGGAAGACGCTGAACCTTTGGGGAAAAGTATGAAGGGACAAGATTAGAAAAAATTAGGGGAAAATGACAGAATACATAGTGTAATTTCATGTTCTTTATTCTTTGTTTGAAATTTCACAAAACCAAATAAAAGATGAATTTAACAAGGGGAAAAAAACACTAGTTCATATTTTAGACACAAACTAAGTTGTAAAGACACTGAAATTATACTTTTCATTAACACTTAATAATCCTACCCCTGGTATGCATGTATTTTGAGGCTTTGCTTCTACTCAGGAAAACTACGGCACATACCATGTGATGAAATGCAAAATCCCAGAGCTTAACATCACGCCTCATTCCTGATATATGTGGGATGATCAAATTCCTGAAGAAAAGTCCAACTCAATAGGTTGCCTAGGCTGGTCTCAAACTCCTGGGCTATAGTGATCCTCCCACTAAAACTGGGATTACAGGTCCATGTCACCAAACCAGCTAATACAGATAATTTTAGATATTGCCAAAGACTACCAAAATAGGTGGTCTTTGACTAAATGATATTAGCATTTTAAAAATAATCACACCTTTAGAATCTAAGAGGGCAGTTTCTCACATTTCTCCCCCCTCCACAAAATGTATCCAGACTAAATATATTATTTTCAATTACTAATGTCCTATAGAGATATTTAAAATCTTTATAGTGTGGAAAAATTTCTCTAGATTGTCAAACCTAAAAAAAAAAAAAAAGGAAGTGGGAGGAAAGAGGAGGAAGAGGAAGAAACAAAAATAGGAACCTGTAAATTAAACCAGACAGCAAGGGGTCTTGTAGTTAGATCAGAGGTACAGTCCTAAGAATGCATCAAAAGCAGGGAGGAGCAGGCAGCTGTCATACATCTTGACAATCCAAAACTGCGAAAGTATAGAGATAAGAAAAAAAAAAACTCTGGGCAAAGATATTTAGACCAAATCGTATTAAAAACTTAAGTCCAAAATTTGAGCAATCTGTAGTTGAAATCTGAGTAAGAGGAAAATAAAAAGGGAAGCCAACAATTTTGTGCCAAACGTAATTTCATTTAACCTTCAGAATAATCCTGTGCTACTCTTACTGTTCTCCTTATTTCGCATTAAATTAAAAAATCTGAGGTTCAGAAAGTTCTCCAACTTACTCAAGTTCTTAAGACTAGTAGATGGATAAGCCAAGATCTAGCCTTAGGTTGCTCTGACTTAAAACCATGCTTTTTAAGAGCTTTATCTTTGGAAAACAAGTAGCTTCCAGAATGACTTAGCTAAATACAATTGATGGCATTAGCGGAATTTATCTTATTATTATTTTTTTTGGAGATGGAGTTTTGCTCTTGTCACCCAGGCTGGAGTGCAATGGTGTGATTCTGGCTCACTGCAACCTCTGCCTCCTGGGTTCAAGCAATTCTCCTGCTTCAGCCTCCCGAGTAGCTGGGATTACGGGTGTGTGCCACTACGCCCAGCTGATTTTTGTACTTTTAGTAGAGATGGGGTTTCAACATGTTGGTCAGGCTGGTCTCAAACTCTTGACCTCAGGTGATCCACCCTGCCTCGGCCTCCCAAAGTGCTGGGATTACAGGCATGAGCCAGCCACCCCCCATGGCCAATAGAATTTATTGAAAAAGACAATTTAGCTCGGTCAGAGAAAGGAATCCACACCAGTAGGAGAAATGTGTGCAAATGCCTAACAGTGAAAGAACCTAATGAATTAGGAAACTGCAAGTTGTTTAAGAGGATATGAAGTGTGGTGGGAAGCAAGAAGCCAATTCATGGACAGAGCCACACTAAGGCACTGGGTTTTATTTTTACTTTGAGGGTAAAGTGAGGAGAGTGACATAATCGAATCTGTGTTTTACAAAGATTATTCTGACTAGAGTGTTAACAAGGATTGGAGGGGCAGCAGGGATGAGTGCTGCAGTAATCCAGATGAAGTCTGGCAGGGGCAAGAACTAACGTAGTAGCAATGGTGGGGAGAGCAAGTAATAAACTGAATGAACGATCTCGGGGAACAGGGGAGGAGGTTAGGATGGGTGCCAGGTGACATAACCAAGGCTAATTATCCAATTTCTGCCTTAGGCAGAACCTATTCATACGGGATAAGGAGTATGTGGGGGATTATGAGTTATTCTGTACTTGTCCATGTAAAACTGGAGATGCCTGTGGGACTTCCAATTGGAAAAGTTTATAGGTTTATAGCTCATGAAAATTGTAACTTTGGGGTCATCAACATATTTTATGTTTTGAGATGGAGTGTCACTCTGTCACCCAGGCTGGAGTACAGTGGCACGATCTCAGCTCACTGCAACCTCCAACTCCCGGGCTCAAATGATCCTCCCACCTCAGCCACCTGAGCAGCTGGGACTATAGGTGTGCACCACCAAGGCTGGCACATTTGTTCTATTTTTTTTTGTAGAGATGGGGTTTCGCCATGTTGCCCAGGCTGGTCTTGAAGGCCTGAGCTCGAGCAGTCCTCCTACCTTGGCCTCCCAAAGTGCTGGGATCATAGGCTTGAGGCACCAGGCCCAGCTGGAATCATCAACATATAATTGATAACTAAAGTCACAAGTAGGAAACAGGGTGAGGAAAGGACTAGAGGTGGGGCACTAACAAAACTGGCATTTTAGGAAACAGACAAAACAAATGGAACCTACACAGAGACACCTGAGAATAAGGATTCAGAAAGAAGGACATCAGGAAAGCGTGGTGTTCTAAAAGCCAAGGAGGTGGGAGGATAGCTTGAGGCCAGGAGTTTAAGACCAGCCTAGGAAATGTAGCAAGAGCTACAAATAATAATAATAATGTTAAAAACTAGCCAGGCAAGGTAGCACATGACTGTAGTCCCTGCTACTCAGGAGACTGAGGCAAGAGGATTGCTTGAGCCCAGCAGTTCGAGGCTGCAGTGAGCTATGATCATACCACTGCAGTCCAGCCTGGATGACAGAATGAGACCGTCTCAAAAAAATAAATACAAAGTAAAAAAGTAAAAGCCAAGGGAAAGAGGAAGAAGCCACTATTAGTGTCAAATGCTACAGGGAGATCAAGTAAAGTGAAGGTAAACATGTCCACATTGTTCAGGAGCAGCTTCATTGGTGTCATGGGAGACAGAAATAGTGGGTTAAATAAATAGGAGGGAAAGGAGTACAGAAAGCAAATGTAGACAACTTTTCAAGAAGCAAAAGCACACTCAATGAGAGACAAGTTACTATAAAGGAATTTGAAATTGATACAATTTTTTTTTTGTTTTAAAAGACAACAAAGGTTAAAATGCTACTGCTGAGACAGGGCAAGCAGAGAGAGGTTGAAGATACTAGCTTTAGAAAGGATCACTGATAAAGGGATTTTCCTGAAGTAATGTAACAGGATATTATCCAAAGCACAGGTAGGAGGGCAGTTCTTAAACTGGAAGGATATTTTCCAAGTACTTGTTCCTTAGCAACAGTTATATCCAACTATATACCAATTGTATACTTGACACCTCCACTTGGATATTCTTACAGGGATCTCAAATTCAATGTAATCCCTTAAAAAAAAAAAAAAAAAAAAAACAGAAAAACATGAAAGCAGACGCAGTTAGTTTTCAGACACCAAGCCTGTAATTTGAAGTTTTCCATTTAATAACTTCTTTTTTCCCTCTATGAAGTAGAAATCAAGGCCATATCCTAAAAAGGGAGAGGGAAGTAGAATAGGTTGTAAGGTAGATAAGGTATAAACAGCTGTTATGAAAAAAGAAGAGTCCTCATGAATGATATTGACACATATGTAACAGAGATCCATTAACTCACCTGCTGCACTGCCTTGAATTCCATCTGTAATTTTAGTGGAGCAAATAGACCCTGAATGTTTCTCAGTGTGGAAAAATTCATTTTATCTTGGTTGAGCTGGAACTACAAAAGACAATGTAATTTTAAACATTACACTCAATACTCTGCTTTCAAAACAATTAGCAAGTGGCATATATATAACATAATAGTTAGATGAAGAATTTTAATATCCATACCTGTAATAAAAACTAAGTATTTTTAGTATTTTTTCTGATAAAGTTTAGACCACATATGTCTATATTTTATTTAGCATGCAGGTGTACTTTTACGAGTGTAAAATTACTACCATAATTCCAAATTTATAAACGTAATAAATTAAGGAATGTGTCTCCTATTTCAAAAGTACATTTACAATACATAATCATATTTTAGTGCTTTTGATTAAAAGTACTGCAAAACTAGCAAAGGCATAATTTGAGATCCAGAAAATGTCACATGCACTGACAAAAATAGTTAACTTCTAAGTGTGAAGGTATATATTTAAAAGAATTCAGCAAAAGAAATAATCCAACCACTAAATCATCCCGTTAATTAAACTATAAACTCCACTTATTTTTGGCATTCGCCTCGGGGAAAAACAAACATCTCTCAAAAGTTTATTCAATTTGTATTGGGTAATAGTCAGTAATTTTTTTTCCTGGAATCATACTTTTACTACGTACTGATATTACATTTAGGGAACTTTGACTATAACTTAATGTATTTCAGGCAAAATGAATCAACTTGACTCATGGATTCTAAAACAGTTTCCAAAAATGGCTCCTAAGGATAGTGAATGTGATATGCAAAACAGACTGTAACAAAGATTTGTCTGAGCTAAGGTGATTATAATGAGGTAAAGTCACTTCTTGTCATTATTTTTTATTACATGCTACTCTCTTGATAACATTGTCTTCTAACAGTAACAAAAAAGGTAATTTTAATCAAAAATATATTGAGAGATTAGCACCTACTTGGGATATGACGATGAAGTTTGAAAGTAAGGTGACTATCAAAATGCTTTTTAATTACTTTAGCTTGACATAGCAAATTTTGACAGATGGTCCTTAGGGAGAACCTGCAGTATTTTATTATGGGTATATGATCTGAAGTTCTAAGTGAAGGGTTTGCTTTAAATATTGGTCTATCCTCATAATACAATTTTATTTTAAGAGACAGGTCTTGCTATGTGGCTGGAACGCAGTGGCTATTCACAGGCACGATCATAGAGCACAACAGCCTGGAATTACCAGGCCCAAGCAATCCTCTGCCTCAGCCTCCCACGCAGCTGGGACTACAGGCACACCCCACCACACCCAGCAGTAAATGTAATTTTATGTATAAAAATTCAAAATTCAATGTATGTAAATTTTGATGAATACAGCCATCTTGTAATGTGATATTAATACTATAATTATCAATCAACATGTTAAGTTAGCAACCGTGTGCAAAATTAGGCTCTGTGGCAACACACAACACAACAAAACTGAACAGTCTACCTTGGAGAAGACTATAATCCAGTTTGGAAGACATGATGTATAGATCAGGGCTTCTCAACCCTCCACACTACTGATTTCTTGGGCCAGATAATTCTTCACTGTGGCGGGCTGTCCTGGGCATTGTAGGATGTTTGACAGCATCCCTGGCCCCTACCCAATAGATGCCAGTATTACATCTCCCCACCCCCACCGCACCACTGGTGACAACCTAAAATGTCCTCAGACTTTGCCAACTGTTCCCTCTTGGGGGCAGGAGGACGATCCTCCCCTAGTTGAGAACCACTGGTACAAAAGATGATGGTCATCTTCCCTTACTATCACCACTCAAGCTCCCAATCATGCAGAGCTACTAGAGGCCAGCAATATGCCAAGGATGGGCTATTACTAACTCCAGATGAGAAGACTAAGGCTTAAAGAAAATCAAGCAATATGCCCCAAGTTTACTTAGCAAAGTGGAATGCCCAAATAGTTCCACTACACAATCCATGCTAAAGGATTTATAATAGTAAGTGTCACATAAAAAGTGAGACTGCCATTAGCTGGCTAAATGATTAAAGAAGAGACACAGTAGATATAAGTCAAGTCTCAAAAAGATCTCTGAAGAATCTCTAGATTCTTCACAGTTCCGGCCAGTCTCACTCAGATTTGTCAGTTTCTCTTAACATGTACTGCTTAGAACTAAAGCAATATTCCAAATCTAATAGCCAGACTAATATACAGGAAAATAAAATAATCTCCCTTGATTTGAGCCCCATCTTATTAACAAAGCCCAAGACTGCATTAACCTTTCTTTTTAGTAACTAATGTAATCTACTGCCTTATACTGAGTATACAGCCAATTAAAATAGTCAAGTTTTACACAGCAAGTCACTTTACCCTGCCCAAAGGTGTAGAATTCATTTTTCGAATCCAAATGCAGAACTTCACACTCACCTCTATAAATGTTTTTCTTAAATTTTGGTCTAGACTTTGGTCTATTTTATCATCATGATATAGTTCAATTATTCACCAGAATGAACTATCCTTCTCAACCTTTTTTCCAAAAACCTGATATACATTCTTTCTTTGGTTGCCCACAAGTCCTTGAAAAATACTTATCCCTCCTATGTGTCCATCTGAGTACCTAAGATGTAGACAGAGGCCAAAAAGTCCTATCGAAATATTCCCTCCAAACTGACTATTCTTTAACCACTGTTCTCTGGGTAGTTATCGACCTCATATATTTTACCCCACACTACTTTCACTAGGTTCATAATCCACCATATAATCCTCAATCTTATCCCTTGTCAGGTAATTTGATCCCTTGACTGACCTATATGGCAATTTAGTAAAAGAATGAACTAAAATTAATTTGCGGAGTTCATTCAGATGCTGACGATCACCGCTTAAACTTTATTAAATGCTCACAGCTCACTCAACAGTCCACGTAAGAAATGGTTTCAGCAATCAGTGTTATCACAGATAATCTTATTTTTCAGTAAGATCCTTTATACAAAAGTGGAATATGTATCCATCTACAAGCAATGATCATTTCTCCCATTAGTTCTCAAAGATGATCAACTGTGCTTTTATAATCATACTTACATACTTTTAAGTATACTCTGGGTTGTCAACTTCTGCACCTGAAACCTGGATTCACTTAAAGCGACTAGGAACTTTTTTATTTTTCTCATCTAATTTGAACTTCAATTTCACAATTACATTTTGTTCTACTCTTTCTTATAGGAAGATCTATCCTCTTATTAGAAAGTAAAAGAAACAAACAAAAAATACAGACCAGTTTTCTGTTACCTAATGACTGCATCACCTTCCCCAAGTAGTCAGAAACTTTTTTCTTCTTCCTCTAAATGTTTATTTAAGAATCCATTAAGTTGTGTTTTGGACATGTATACATGCTATCCTCTCTTTAGGAGTAAACTTTCTGATCTAAAACTCTTCAAAAGTCCCTCCTCTTCTATAACGCCTTCCAAAAAAGCCCTCAGCACAGGTGACTGTCCCATGCTTGGTCTTCTCTAGCATTTTACGAAGTCTTCTCCTACCCACTGCTTGTCTTCCTTATTAAATTTTAAGTTATTTAAGGATGGGGATTACGTCATATTCATCGAAGTACCTACTGTGCCTAGTGGCTGTGTCCTACAGTAACTCGGAAATGCAGGACTTGAGAAAGAGGTCAAAACTAGAGATATGAACTTGGAAGTCAAGAGCAAAACTGGCAGGAAAAAATATAAAAGAAACAGCATTATTAAAAGAGAACATTCCTGTGAGAGGAATGGAGAAGTGGATCACCCTTTGGAGATATACATTAAAAAGGCAGGGAAGGATGCATAGAAAGGGAGCTTCAGAAGAGAAGTATAATTTTTAAGTCTATCCTACAAGGGGTTTGAAAATAAGGCCCCATATTCTTCATGGGCAAATCCTCAGTACCAAAATTGCTTTAATAAAATGAAACCAGTATTACTAAAAGTATTTATCTATTGGAAGATAAAAATAAGGACACAATAATATACTTACATTTTTTTCTGATAATTCAAGAGGATGACTAGGCAAAAGTTCATTTTTCACACAAGAAAAACTGAAAGGAAATTAAAAAAAAAAAAAATTTAAAGGAGATTAAATATCACTCAATACCCACAGCTCAAAATCGTATCTATAACGGGATGGCATGAGAGAGTTTTTTGGGGTAACAAAACTGTTCTGTATCTTGACTGTGGTGACAGTCATACAAATTGATAAATGTGCTAAAAATTCATAGACCCATACACCAAAAGGGAAAAAAAAAAGTACTATATGATAATTTAAGAATGTATCCATTATAGACATTGGTGGTCAAGACTTCAATCACTAGGGAAAACCTGCCAAAATCTGGTGCTACATCTAGAAGAAATTTAATGAATGTATGTTTATTCCTCAAAATAAGATAATAGACTATTATTAGGCCTATTTTATCTATAAGGACACCGAGGCATTAACTATGTGATTTGTCCAAAGGCACACATCTAGTAAATAGTAGAGTCAGGATCCAAACCCAGGCCGACTGAATCCAGAGTTTAATCTCTCAACTGCTATGTTCTAGCGCCTCCCAAAGAAAAGCGAATTACTCTAATAGTTAAGACAAGAAGGCAAATGGCTAAGTTGTCAGTAGTAAAAAAATAAATAAAAAGAATCCTACCAATTCATGCTCATGGGCACCACTGTCTAGGAGGATGCCCTACGTTGAGAACCTACTACTTTGATGAGATACTTCTTCCACTACACAAAATATCTGAGCCTCTTCCCCTCTGCACCCCACGTAAGGTATATTACTTGCCATCTGCCAACTAAATACACATGTATAGCCTATCGAAATACTTAAAGAATATTGTGAAAAATAATTCACAGAAACATAACAAAATCAAAGTCGTAATTCCCCCATATACCCTTTCCGAAGAAGATCATGACTTTCAAAAGGTCCACTTGCTGAAAGTTCAGTAACTGGAATACTGTCCTTGAGCTCAGATCCAAGTCCCCTGGCATTCTACAACACAAATAAAAAACATTATTAAATAGAAAAAAATTTAAACACACACCTAAGCAGCTATGTCAAAAATATTGTTTAAGTAGGAGACAGAAAAATAAGAGTCCCTCAAAGAGTCCACAGACTAGACAATTACAGCAAGCCTTAAACATTATGATATGATAGAGACACACATGGTATAATGAAATAACAAATGTAAGAGTGGGAAGGATTCCCGAGGTGATCTCTGAATGCTGTCAGTTTGAAAGGCATTCCAGGAAAAAATAACATGAATAAAGCTATGAAAATATAAATGAACAAGCTTCAGGAAGTTTGAGATGACTGGCTAAATGTATGTTTCCAGTGAGGCAGAAGTAAAGGCTGATGAAATACAAAAGTGCAATGTCTTACACGCAAAGAAATGTGGGTTTTATTCTGAAACCGACAGCCTCTGAAAGGTTATGGCATGACTGAATTTGTTTCCACTGGAAAAACCTCTCCCTTAGGTTAGAGTGTTTAACACAGAATAAAAAAGTTGAGGACAGCATCCTCAGGAACACTATTCCTTGAGGACAAGAAAGAACAACAAAGAAATGGGATTAACAGACAGGATGGCTAAACAAAAGTAGTCAGAGAAGCTGGGAAAAACAGGGAATTTCAGAAAATGTTTGGTTTCTATATGAAGATGGCACTACCTATAAAAACTATGTGTATCTAATCAGGATAGTATAAAACAAAACAAAAAAGACAGTGCATTTGGTATGGCGTATTATTACCCTACACTCCTGTGAAATGCACAATCACCAGATATTTATTAGCCATCTATTATGTGTCAGGTACTCCGCTAGATACTGAAGATACATGTCTACCTCCCAGGGCTTCATCTTATGAAGATACATTAAACAAGCAAAGAAAAACATGGTGTTACAACAGGCAAAGCACGAGATGCTAACTTTATTTATTTATTTACTTTTTCAGACAGGGTCTTGCTCTGTCGTCCAGGCTGGAATACAGTCGAACAATCACGGCTAACTGCAGCCTAGACTTCCCGGGCTCAAGCAATCCTCCTGCCTCAGCCTCTCAAGTAGCTGGGACTACAAGCATGCAACACCACGCCTGGCTAATTTTTTTATTTTTTTGTGGAGATAAGGTCTCAACTATGCTGGCCAGGCTAGTCTTGAACTCCTGTGCTCAAGCGATCTTCCTGCCTCAGCACCCCGCGAAGTGCCGGAATTACAGGTGTCAGCCGCCATGCATGGCCCAAGATGCTAACTTTAAATCACTTGTTGCTCAAGTCCAATATCCCTACGATTCTGCAGAAAAATGTAAAACAGCTACAAGTAGTTTAGTATCAAATTTTATATTATTCTAGGAGAAAATATTGTGAGAAGTCAGCTTTGAACTATTTCTTAATTCGTTTGTATATCTGATTTGGTCAGGTATTTTATCCTTTTCAGGGTTTCTTCATTATACCACTCTTGCCTAGCCTATCACGCAAGGATAACTTCAACAGCATTCTACTGGGTCTTGCTGCCTTTAGACTCACCCATTTTCCAGTTCTGCATATCAAGGTTTTCCTCAAGCACAAAACCTCCTCCAACAAAACTGCTATAAAATTTTTGTTGGTTCATCAATGTGTGAAGCACAAAGTTCAGACTCCTTAGCCTGGACCTAAAGAACCTGCATAATTGGTTCCAACTCCCCTACATACAAGAAGCCATGGTGGACGAGAAAAAGAATCTGGACTCCAGTGTGGACTGTCACTAACCTACTTTGTGACTGCCAGCAAAGCACCAACCTCTCTGGCCTTGTTTACTCATCTGCACCAAGGAGCTGAACTCCTACCAGGACTACACATGCTCCTTGATTTATGATGGGGTTAATTCCCAATAAACCTATCTTAAATGGAAAATATCAAAAGTCAAAAACACATTTAACACACCCAACCTACTAAATATCAGGCTTTAGCCTAGCCTACCTTAAACGTGCTCAGAACACTTACACTAGCCTACGGTTGGCCAAAATCATCTAACACAAAGCCTACTTTATTAAAAAGTATTGGGTTATTTCACGTAATTTATTGAATACTGTACTGAAAGTGAAAAACCGAATGGCTGCATGGGTACTCAAATATGGCCTCTACTGACTGTGTATGGATTTCACACCATCATAAAGTCAGAAGACTGTTGAACCACCACAGGTTGGGGACCTTCAGCAGAGCTGTGTGATTGTTGCTTTTCAAAGGTATCTTCTATTACTTCCCTATATGAACATTCTCCTCCTTCTGGACTGCTTTATTGTAAAGTGACAGAAGATTTCAATGCACAAAGAAAACGTGAATTCTGACTTCTGGATTATCGTCACTTTTTCCAATTTCCTTCTGTAAAATATCAGGATTAGTGCTCACCGTTTCTAATAAAGGAAGGAGCCGAGAAAGGCAAATCTACGAAAACCTAACTATTAGTTACATTTGAGAGTGCCTATAAAACTTTTTAAACAATGATTAGCAGTATTTACCAACAGAAACTTTCTAGATTTGGATGGATGGCCTACCAGCAGTACCGGTATCAGAGTCTGTGGCAATGGTGACTCAGTATTCTTCTCAAATATTACAAATTCTAAGTTAAAAAGAAAGAGAAAGTGGTGGGGAGGAGAGGGAGGGAGGAGATGTACTAACAATAATGACAAACGGAGAATAGCAACTGTCTGGTTTTTTCCCCTCTAACACCTAGCACACTACAAGCTCTCAAAAAAGTTTGTAGAGCAAAGCTGCATTACACAAATGCGACCTATAGTTGTGGGTTGGTTACCAGGCAGTTACAAGGGCGGGAACTGGGGGAGATGAGGAGTCTGAGGACTCTGGGCTCTCAGAGGTTACCCCTCAAGGAAAGGGTCGGCGGCGCCACCCCACAGAACGTTGCACTTTCGCGGCTGCCTTTTCCACATCTGCGCCAAGTAAGGGGAGGAGGTCTGGGCCTGCTGGGGTCTAAGGGATGGAAGGGCGCAAACCGAGCTAAGAGGAGCAGGATGAAGCCGAACCGCTGCTAGTGGGACCAGTGCCGCAGCCGGGTCCCAGCGACAGTCACGACCCACCCAAACCCCGTGACTCGACAGATTATGGCGCCCCAGGGCCGGCCTCAGCCCCACGCTGCCGCCGCCGCCGCCACCCGGGGAGGGGTTGGGAGGCTACTGCCTGTTTCTGCCGAGCTACAGTCCCGAGCCCGCGTGGAACTCCGGCCGCCCGGGTACCCACTCACCATCTTCAGCAGCTCTGCGAACAGCCTCTCTGCCCAGTTACCGTCAGTCGACCCCGCGGCTCACTTCCGTTTCCGAGGGCTGCCCCCCCACATCCGCCGGAAGTGCGTCCGTCCGGGCGAGGAAGGAAGGAGGGCGCGGGACGCTGGAGGGAGCTGCGCGGGGCCGAGGCTCCCACGCTTGCAATCTCCAGGGACCGAGGGCCAAGGGCGCAGTAAGGGTGTGGGCTGGGAGGAGGGAGGGGTCGGGACGAGACGTGCCTGAGGGGAGGGAAGACACGGACTCTGGTTTATTAATAAACATCTACCATCTGTACGGTATTTTAAGATGTGCAGTGTGCTTTTTGTAGGTACATCGCCTTATTTAACACAAAATCTCTCTGAGGTGGCTATTACATTTCACAGAAGGGTAAACGAGGCATAGGTGATTTGAGTGATTTGCTTGAGATCGTTCAGCTAGTGAAGCAAAATTGGGACACAAGGCTTTTGTCATTTTTTAAATACGTATTATTCTGGTATGTTCCGAACCCTGTGCTGAGGCTAGGAATACAAAAAAGGACCAGGCTGGTGTGGCCTCTGGGCTAGAGGAGCATGGGTACTCCGGAGGCTGGAGGGGAGGAAGGGGATGATAGAGACTACAAATTAAGTAAATGTGATCATGACCTACTTGTGTTGGGCTCTTTGAACTGCATATCAACACAATTCTAAGTGCTTACATCCTTTATCGCCTTTAATCTTTTCAATAACCTTACGAGTACAATTGACAGGTGAAGAAACCGAGACATGAAGAGGTTAAATAAATATGCCTAAAGACGTATTTATGAGCCTACAATCCATGGTCATAACCCTATACTGTATTCATACTGTATTGTTCAAATATAATGTAATAAAACAGACTTATAGTCTGCTACCACAGGATGGAGACACCTTAAGGAATCTTTGGACTGATAGCCAAAGGATAAGAGCGAACTAGTTTGGGGTAGTAGGGTATTTAAAACAACATTACGTGCAGATCTGCTTGTGCAAAAACGGTACTGGAAAAAAGGCCTAAGTCTGGCTGAAGTTCAGAAAGTAAAGTGGAGAGTACTGTGAGATGAGGTTGTAAGTAGATGGAGGCAAGTGGTTTTTGTTGTTGTTTTTGTTTGTTTGTTTGTTTTAAATACTGGTAGGGTTTAGCTGTGTTGCCCAGGCCTGCGTTGAACTTCTGGGCTCAAGCGATTATCCTGCTGCAGCCTCCCGAGTAGTTGGAACTACAGGCATGCATCATGGGACCTAGCTACAAGTTTTTTACGCAGCCTTTGTAGGCAAGATGAAGGGTGAGGCTTTGTCTTTAAAAAGCCGTGGAAGGATTTGAGAGAGAGAGGGAAATTATAAGGCCATGTATGTTATGTATATCCACGGCCGTGATCATACAACTTTGGAGTTCCAGATGTTAAGTGTTCTGCCCTGCTGTCCTTTAGGTGTCTTCTGGTCCTTCAAAACAACCATGTTATTAATCCTGAGATTTGAGTTGGAGTATTTCGTTTGCATCTTTTTTCTTTCAGTTCCACCTAATGAGAAATTGTAAAACTGCGAATCGTTTTTTAAAAATCATTTTAACGTTTGCTGATTGCTCACAGTTCAATGAATATGTATTGAACATTTGCTTGATATACTAGATTCTGGAGCTATAAAGAAGAAAAGGACATTTCCCTGTACCTGAGATGTTTCTATTTTCCTGGGGAAATAGACATGTAAACAGATGCTTAAAATGCAGCATGGGCCGGGTGCAGTGGCTCATGCCTGTAATCCTAGCACTTTGGGAGCCCGAGGCAGGCAGATCACTTGAAGTCAGGAGTTCAACACCAGCCTGGCCAACATGGCAAAAGCCCATCTCTACTAAAGATACAAAAAAAAAAAAAAAAAATTAGCCAGACATCGTGGTGCCTGCCGGTAGTCCCAGCTATTTAGGAGACTGAGGCAGGAGAGTCGCTTGAACCCGAGAGGTAGAGGTTGCAGTGAGCAGAGATCGCGCCACTGCACTCCAGCCTGGGTGACACAGCAAGATTCCATCTCAAATAATAATAAAATAAAATAATAAAATACAGTATGATAAATGCTTGATAGATAAAGGGGCTAAACCAGAACATTGTTGGGAACAGGAGAAAACGGCATTCACGGAAGAAGAATGTGGAAAGGCAAGAGATTTGTGAAAAGTCATGCTGTTATCTGAGTAATGGCAAACATTTCCCTGTGGCTGGAGCTGTGGGTGAGCAGGTGAGCAAAATGAGATGAGGTTGGAGGGACAGGTTGGGGCCAAAATGAAGGGCCTTGTATGGCATGCTGACATTTAGGGCTTTTTCTTACAGACAACAGGAGATAATGGAGGTCTTTTCACAAACATTTGGCATTAAAAAAAAAAATTCTGGTGGCAGCATGAAGGACAGACTAAGATTAGGAGAAAGTAGGAACCAGGATACCATTTAAGCCACTAATGGTACACTAAGGTAGTGTCACATATTGGAAAGGTTTTGAAAAGGAGGAAAAAGCAGGAGTGAACCTAAGAAATACTAGACTTCAAAAGACAGCCGGAAGAAGGGGAGCCTGCTTTAAAGGCTATGCCATCTTAGAATCAAAAGGGCAAGAAAGTATTGAGAGGTTGGAAAGTAGTTAAAAAGAAGCTAAAAAGGGATCCTAAAGTCCTGAAAATAGGCTTTTGGTGATCAGTGTGAAGAGTTGTTTTAGTGGCTCAGCAAGGAGAAAATTCCCCTTGAGTCTTACACCCAAGTTTATATCCTATTTTAAATGGTCTGTTACAGTATTAACTAATATGGGGTACTTTTGAGTATGCTAAATACTTAAGAAGTAAATTAGATTTGATTCTGGAATGATTTAATTATATTTACTTAAGCTTTATGTTAAATAGCTTAGAGGATAGAATATTAATAATGATAGCTAACATTTGTTACCTGTCAGGCCAGGGTTTAGTTCTTTGCATATATTGTTTCAATTAATCCTGTGAGGTAGATACTATCATTATGCACATTTCACAGAAAACGCTGAGGCATCGTATGAGAACAAGCACCCTATTTTATTTTACTTTTTGTAGTCTTCTTTGACTTTACTCTTAAGTCAGTCGGTGACATAGATAGGCCGACTGAGGACAAGTTCAGCTTCGTTCACATCTGGCAAGAGCCCTCCTCCCTCCTAGCTCTTTCCCCATTTGTTACCTCACCTGTCCCCTGTTTGGGTGCTATTCCTGTACTTCATTTTGTCAACTGAATTTGGGTCTTCTGACCTAAATTTTAGTGCTGTCGAATGATCTGAAATTACACTTACCCTTTGCCCTTTTCTGTTACTTGCCTAAGCTTGGCCCTGGGCAGCCAAACCCTATTACCCAGCCTGCTTGGTTAGACCCCTCTTAAAAGCTGCTTTGTCTCCACAGCATAGTGCCTTGCATACTTAAGGCAAGTACTCAGAAAGGTTTTAAAATCTAGTATGTAGTGGGTGTCTCTTTAGAACTTTGGAGAAGCTGGAAGAGGCAAGAAAGAGGCATAGAGAAGAGAGGTCTGAAAATGTCTCAGAGTTAAGGAAGATACAATGTTGAGATAAGGAAATGACCAGTGATGTCAGATATGATTATAGGAAGATCAATGGAGTTTGGCAAATGGGATGCCATTTGCATAATCTTCTGGTGAGCAGTTTAACTATAAACCAGATTGTTAGGAATGAAGAATTTATAAGAAGAAAATGGAGGCAGCTAAATTTTATAGATCATTCTTTTCATAAAGTTGTCCATTTCAAAAAATAGAAACAGGATTTTGGTTTGAATGAAAGTTGAGTTTTGTTTTTGTTTCATGTACATGATTGGACAGACCAAAGTTTGTTAGGCAGATGTTAGAAGGAGTTGGTGAAGGGGCAAGAGTGAAGACAGCAGGGAAGAGAAGCAGCAAGAAGGAATGATTGAGGTAATGACCTCTCAGATGCCCAGAACAGGTGTGAGGGGGAATCAAGGACAAAGATACAACTGTTAGAAACAGGAGACAGGCCAGACTCATGCCTGGAATCCCAGCACTTTGGGAGGCTGAGGCAGGAGGATCACCTGAGGTCAGGAGTTCGAGACCAGCCTGGCAAACATGGTGAAACCCCGTGTCTACTAAAAATATAAAATTAGCTGGGCATGGTGGCACATGCCTGTAATCCCAGCTACTAAGGAGGCTGAGGCAGGAGAATCGCTTGAACCCAGGAGGCGAAGGTTGCAGTGAGCCGAGATCGTGCCATTGCACTGCAGCCTGGGCGACAGAGTGAGACTCAATCTCAAAAAAAAAAAAAAAAAAAAATTATGCTTCTCTACAAGGCTGGGGGTGGAGGAGTAGTTCATGTGAGGGTAGTGGTATTACACAAATCTTAACCGATAAGAAAATTACTAGGTTTTCGAGGGCCTGAAAAGAATCTATAAGTTATAAAAAATATATTCATATCTTGGGGGGGAGGGATAGCATTAGGAGATATACCTAATGTAAATGACGAGTTAATGGGTGCAGCACATCAACATGGCACATGTATACATATGTAACAAACCCGCACGTTGTACACATGTACCCTAAAACTTAAAGTATAATAAAACATTTTCCCAAAAAAAAATATATATATATATACAAATCTTTAAATTATGTAAATTCTTACAGCGTTGGGAAAGGTTCACTATGCATAATTTAGGGTAAGTCATATTTACAAATCTTCTTTGCAAGCCCCTTCCTACGTGTTAAGAGATGAAGAAATACATTTGACCCTTTTTCTTTAACCCTAAGAGATGAGTGTTTCATATTTCTTCTGAAATATTTTACTGGCTATGATTTCAGATGCAGCTGCTTTTAAAAGAGTGTCTTCTGATTATGAAAAGCCAGATTTTGAGTATAAGTACTAGAGTAGACTATTTGGAATCCAGGAGTTTTATTTTACTACTTTACATCTGCATTGCATCAGACATGGCACAAGTTAGCATTCCATTTTTCATGCTTTTGTAGCCCTGTTTTAGGTCTGTCTGTGCTCAAAATTGGTTTATATTTTCACCATAGGCTCTATTCATTTGCCTGCACAGCATACAGCTCATAGATTATACGCAATGAATTTTAAATTCTACACCTCTTTCCTTTACCATAGCCATCTCCCATCATTTGCCAGCCCACATGTGGGAGCATGGAGTAATTTTAGTATTAGCCAAATAAAAATGTAATTCAGAAAGCATATCTGCCAAAAGTATCATGTGCAGGGCCTCACAAAGCCTAATATAATATACGTGTATACATGATGGTTTCAATTCCCTTATGTTTTTGGATACTAGTGTCAGTATTCCCCTCCACTGGCATGAATAATTAGTGGAAATATCTGTATTTTGAAAATTCAAAAATTTATTCCCTGAAGATACAGACTTGAGGAAAGAAATTTTGCCTATATTCAAAACACACCAGGTTACCTCAAAAGCAGTTTACATTGATCTTACTCAGAATTAGAAAGTCGATGCAGAATCAGAGAGCTGAAGAAGATGGCCTACGACATTCTGATTGTATGGTTGGTATATTTGACTGTTCTGTTTTTTCTTCCAGAAGCAATGCGTGTTCACTATAGAAAATCAGACAACACCAAAAGGCAACAAGAAGAAAATAGAGAACACTTGAACGCATCACCCAGAGATAACCAATGTAAATGTATTGGTGGATATCCTCTTAGACATTCTTCTATGTGACAGACTATATCTATTTATCTTTAAGAAAAAAATAGATTGATTCCATTTTCTAAGTGAGCTGGGAAATTTTCTTTTGGCTTTCTTATGACCATGTTATTATTTAATAAAACCCGTCATTGTGGAGACTTAGAAAACATCCTTCCTTCTTCAGGAATGAGAAATTACACGTAGGCAATTTATTCAACATTTTTCATTATGTCAGCATGATTAGATGCCAAGTGGCTATTTGGAATAATTTTTGAAGGTATGTTTTTTTGACACTTTGCCAGGGAAATCATAACTCTTAAAATTCTCCAATAACCCTAACCATACAATTGGAGTTATGGATGGATATTATGTTCCATGTTTTGTTGTTTTCTCACTGTTACAGTATCTGGGATTAATGCCAAAAGCTATTCAGCCTCACCCATTTATTAAATGAGGGTGTCCAACTAAGTTTATACAATAGAGTTTAGAAAAAAAAGAAGACCTTGTTTGTTTATCATTCTAGTTAGGTGTTTTCACATGAGCAAGAAAGAAAAGTATTGTTTCTAAAATTCCTTGATGAACTTGCCTGGTTGAGAAGTAGAGTATCATGGATAACAGAATTAATTACCTGACACCTGAGCCACAAGCAGAGATCCTTGCTTATTCCAAACCATCCTGCACACCGCTGCCAAAGTTGTTTGTTTTCTAAAATTCAAATCGATTACTTTCCTTAAAGCCCTGAATAGCTCCTCTTTGCCTGCCCTACAGAATTAATTTATAACTCTTTAGAATGTGAAACAGGCTTTCTGTGATCTGTTAACACCACTCTTAAATTCTTTACTCCAGTCATATTAAGGTACTTGAAATTCTCTGTTAATGTTGATTTCATACCCCTATACATTTCTTCCTGCTCTCCCCTCTTTTTGGAATGCACTATCAACCCATGTCAGGTCAAGCATCACTTCCTCTACAGAACCTTTCCTGACCTTCTCCACTGCCCTACGTTCCCTACTTGGGGAAAATAGACCCTTTATGCCTCATTGCTTATGCATACATATGAGTAATTGTATCTCACTAGCAGTAACACACTGTTGTACCTCTTGTTTTCACATGTGCTTGTCCTTGTTAGACTGTAAGCTCCATTCACCATCTTTCTGGAGCTGTCATCTTTTATTAGGAACATCGTAATAGCCTTTCGGCTAGTACCCCGCCCCCCTCCACTCTTACCTGCTCTTGAAGTGATTCTCCCCATCTCCAGAGTAAGTGGGCTCATCGAACTATGCTTCTCTGTGTGAAAGGTGTGGTGGTGGGAACTGGGTGAAATTAGCTCCAGGACACAATTAGCACTTGGTCTAATTTATTTACTGCAGTTAGTAACCAGTGCTGAAAGCTTCCCAAGAAGGATGGGGAGTGGGGAAGGAGTAGGAGTAAGTGGAGAAAGTAGGGGCGGAGAAACTAGGTGAAGAATCAGAATCAGGTGTAGACAGCCATACAAGTCACAGATCTGAAAAGGTCGAGTTAGCCAGAGTTCAACCAGGGCTGCCAAAACTTGTGTGGTTGGGGTGTGCCAGGCAGTGCCATTAGGTGCTACCGTGTGGTCAAGGGTTGGAGTGGTCATGAAATAAAAAAACACTGTCCAGTGACCAAACGTAGTTGCAGAATTCTGAGTTTGGAGCCAAGAGAAATGCAGCATTAGGTGATTTTTGTCGTTGTGAAAAATGTCGTAGTGTTCTTACACAAACCTAGGTGGGATAGCCTACTAACACCTTGGCTGTATGGTCTAGCCTGTTGCTCCTAGGTTACAAACCTGCAAGAATGTTACTGTATGGAATCCTGTAGGCCCCTGTAATACAGTGGTGTTTGCTTACTTAAATATATCTAAACATGGAAAAGGAACAGTGAAAATAAGGTGTTTCATTATAATCTTTTTTTTTTTTTTTTTTTTTGAGACGGAGTCTCGATCTGTCGCCCAGGTTGGAGCGCAGTGGCGCAATCTCGGCTCACTGCAAGCTCCGCCTCCCGGGTTCACGCCGTTCTCCTGCCTCAGCCTCCCGAGCAGCTGGGACTACAGGCGTCCGCCACTATGCCCGGCTAATTTTTTTGTATTTTTAGAGACGGGGTTTCACTGTGTTAGCCAGGATGGTCTCCATCTCCTGACCTCGTGATCCGCCCGCCTCGGTCTCCCAAAGTGCTAGGATTACAGGCGTGAGCCACCGCGCCCGGCGTCATTATAATCTTAAGGGATCACCATCGTATGTGCAGTCCATTGTTGGCTGAAACGTCATCATGCGGCATGTGACTGTTTTTCCATTCTCACTCCTTTTTGGTTATTACTGTAACCATTCCTACAGATGCGGTAAGGATGGTATGTGTATTAGTCAGTTTTGTCTCAATTACACTGCAGTAACAAACAACCTGAAAATCTTAGTGGCTTATAACAACAGAAAATTTCCTGCTCATACTACGTGCTCATCCCAAGCTGGCTGCAGCTCTGCTTCACATCACCCTCACTCTGGGGCCCAGGCTAATGAAGCCATTGCTGTCGGGCACATTGCAGTCTTGCAGTAGAGAGGAGTCAAAGTATAGCATCTACTAATTCTTAAAGCTCCTGCCAGGAAGTGTCACACATCACTTCCCCCACACTTTATAAGCCAAAGCAAGAAGTGCCCATATCTGACATTGAAGCATCTGGGATGCATATGTTCTCCACAAGGAAGGGCCCTTCAAGTCACAATGCCAAGCCTGACACCTAAGAAATAACCAGGAGACAGGATCAATACTCTTTCAACTTGAAGGGCAGCAAATATTTTGATCACTAATACAATATATCACAATATTTCGTTGTTAAGTTGGCAAGATTGAGAAATCTTAGAAAATGATACCTATGCAATAGACATTTATCTCCATTCAGCAATATTTGGTTTCTCTCTTACTTTCAAGTATGCAAGAAGATGACGCTTTTTCTTGTCTCTTAAAATTAAATATAGCCAGCCAGGCACGGTGGGTCATGCCTGTAATCCCAGTAAGTTGGGAGGCCAAGGCAGGTGGATCACGTGAAGTCAGGAGTTCAAGACCAGCCTGGCCAACATGGTGAAACCCTGTCTCTACTGAAAAATACAAAAAAAAAAAAAAAAAAAGCCTGGCATGGTGGCAGATGCCTGTAATCCCAGCTACTAGGGAGGTTGAGGCATGATAATCACTTGAACCCGGGAGGTGGAGGTTGCATTGAGCCCAGATCTCACCACTGCACTTCAGCCTAGAGGATACAGCGAGACTCTATCTCCAAAAAAAAAAAAAAAATTAGATATAGCCATGTGACTAATCCCAGCCAATGAAAATGTAAGTAGGAGTGATGTGTGTACTTCATTCCTGCAGAGAAGCATTGAGAAGTTGGAGCATGATTCTCCATATCTTCCCTGCCATAGTGATAAATAGAAGTATATGCTGATGTAGAAGTACCGAAAGGGTTAAGTAGCTAGAATGTCTTCATATAGAAGACAGTGGCCGTGGATGTCACCCAGATAAAGAGTCTGTGGTTTTAAGTCACTGAGACTTAAGGGTTTTTTTGGTTTTACTTTTTTATTACTGTAATGTAACGTAGCCTAACTTTCATCAGGATAGCGTAGGTTATGCTGTGGTAATAATACATATTTAAAATATTTTAACATAAAATGTGTGTGTGTGCATATATATATTCATTTATCTATAATGTGATGTAGGACAAGGTCCTCTTAAGTATGGATCTACTGATTTGGAGTACCATGATATCTTTCTTGCATAAACTACATCAATAATGCATCATATACAGTTTTCAGTTTGGATTTCTCTAATGTGGTTCAAGAACTTAATAAGACTTGTAGAAAAATGCAAATACAAAATCTTAAAATTTTCTCCTCGTGCTTTACAATTGTTATGCCCAAACCAACAGCATTGTTTGCAACCCGTCTTTATTGACTCTTTCTAAAGCAGACAACAGTGTCTATGAAAACAAAAATTCATTCTTATCACATTATTCTGTATTGGCTTCAGTAATATTTGTTCAAGTTACTTGGTTTATAATAACAGTACAACTGTCATAAAAATGTTTAGGAGCAAGCACAACTAGAAATTGGTAAACAACTCATCTGGTAAAAGTGGAGTACATGGTTATGTAAGAGCGTAGCTCACAAGGTGAGTGCATTTTTCTGCCATAAGCAATAGTCTGTAGGTTTCACAGCTGACATTGAGAGCTTGTGTAAACCCCAAGAGTTATTTAGATAGAAGCAAACTAAGAGAACATATGGCGAACAATGTATACGCATATGTATATTCACATATTTACGTACCTTTGTGTATGTATCTTGTGTCCAGCCATATTAATTAAACATATATTCTTTTTAAAAGCATATCTTAGAGCTTGTAAATATGTTGGCATATTATCAGCAAAAAGATAATTTAATGTCTTCTTTCCCAAATTTATTTCCTTATCTTACTCTACCTGCTACAACCTCCAAAATAATGTTGAATAAGTAATGGTGATAGTGAATGTCCCAGTCTTTTTCCTGATTTCAGTGTAAGTATATTTAGTGTTTCACTCTTTGGGATGATAATATGTTATTAGTTTTTTGGTAAGGTCTTTAATATTTTAGGTGGTAACTTTCTGTGGCAGAGACTGGCTAGATGCTCACCCATACGTTTTCCTTTTCTCCTGAGAACACAGATGAACTACATTTTCCAGTCTTGCTTGTGGTTATGTAGACCTAACCTAACTGAATTTTGATCAGAAGAATGTGGGTGGAAAAGAGAGATTACATTTCCAGTACTAACCCTGAGCTTCCCACATTCTCCACACTGCCTTCCTTTCTCTACCAGTCAGATGCAGAGGTCTTGGGACACCTTTCTAGATGGAAGAGCTACTGATGGAAAGAGCTCAGGTCTTTGAATGACTGTGGGTAGGAGAGCTCCATTGTTGTCCCACACTGGATTATGACATGAGGAAAAATAACTCACTGGGTCAAGCCAATAAGGTTTGGGGCTGTTTGTAAGACGAGATAGCTTCTGCTGACTAAAACATCTTCTAGTCAGATGTTATGGAGAGTTTTTAATTGGGATGACTGCTCAACTTTTTCAAATGCCTTTTAATCATCTATTTATATAATCACTATTTTTCCCCCACTAATTTTCTGGCATGCCCATAAGCACTTATGTTGATGGGCTTCTTAATATGGAAACCATCCCTGTATTCCTAGACTAACCCTACTAGTTTATATTTTTTTATTCTGAAATATTGTTTCTTAAAATTGTATCCAGAATTTTTGCAGTTATAGTCTTAAGTGAGGTCATTCTGTATTTTCCTTCATTGTACTATTTTTTAATCAGATATTCAGATTAATATTTTGCTGGCTTTCTACAATTAAATGTGGAACTTTCTGTCTTTTTCTATGGTCTAGAATGATTTGATTTTAAAAACATTGAACCAGGTGTAGTGGCTTAGTCTGTAATCCCAGCTATTTGGAAAGCTGAGGCAGAAGGATCACTTGAGTCCAAAAGTTCAAGACCAGACTGAGCTACATAGCGTGGCCCCATCTGTAAAAAATAATATTAAAAAATAATAAATGACATTGAAACATCTGGCCCTGATGTATGAAAAGAGATTTGTATTTATTTATTTACTATTTATAGTTCTTAATTTCTTTGTAACATAACGTATCTTAGTTCTGTCTGGTTTTAAGCTTTGTAAAAACAAAAAGGTATATTTGTCTGTGACGTTTTACTCAAAATGTTTTTCAGTTCATTCATTTTTCCTGTTGTATAATATTCCCTTGTATAAACATACCCTCTTTTAAAAAATCCAATTCTACTGATTCCTTGGATTGTTTCCAGGGTTTGCTAATATAAACAGTGGTAATACAAATATTTTTGTACGTATATTGTGGTGCAAAAGTTCCTCTAGTTGGCCGGGCATGGTGGCTCATGCCTGTAATCCCAGCACTTTGGGAGGCTGAGGTGGGCAGATCATGAGGTAAGGAGTTTGAGACCAGCCTGACCAACATAGTGAAACCCCGTCTCTACTAAAAATACCAAAAAAAAAAAAAAAAAAAAAAAAAATTAACCAGGCTTGGTAGTGTGTGCCTGTAATCCCAGGCAGGCAGGGGAGTCGCTTGAACCTGGGAGGCAGAGGTTGCAGTGAGCCGAGATCTTGCCACTGCACTCCAGCCTGGGGGACAGAGCAGCCTGTGCCTCCCATGCTCAAAGGATTCTGGTGCCTCTGGCTGTTATTGTTGCCATTGATAAATGTGCCAAAAGTCTATTGTTCCCTTATAGGTGATATGTATTTTTTTCCCTCTGGCTACTTTAAGATTGTCTCTTTGTCTGCATTTTACTACAGTGTGTCTTGATGTGAATGCCTTTTATTTATCCTGCCTTGAATTTTGGGAGCATTACAAAAACTTCCATGATAAAATAAGGGAGCCTCTGTAAAATAAATTCACATTTTACCCTTGCCTCTTTCTCCCCTTCCATCACCACCACTATCTTTGATTGTAGTTATGAGGTCTGGAGCTGTGAGAACCATCTTGAAATCATAAGGTAACAAACACAAACATTAAGAAATGAGAGAGGAAGAACCTATGTCCTTGATAACTTCACTGAGCAGTCTAGAGTTAGGCACCTGGATTGCTATAGAAGAAACATAAATGCCTTTTTTGTTTAACTTATACTCTTTGGTCAGGTATTCTTTGCATCCAAAAATGATGTTTATCAAAACACAGTATTTCCCCTGTGAAATGTGCCAGAACAGTGTAACAGAGTAAGTGTTCAGTCATGTTTTTCAAATGACTACTGATCATTTTGTATCAGGTACATGGAGAAATCTGTTTTTTGTCTTTAAGCATAGGTTTGAATTAATGACCAGCAAGAAGAGATTAATCACTGATTAAAGACAACTTTAAAAGATTTCCCCTTCAACTGAAAATTCATTTGGAAAACCATACTTCTTGGAATTTCTTTTTAAATGTAATGTTGTTACTCATATTGTTATTTAAACCAAAGTCTTGGATTCTAAAAGTAAAATTAAAAGAGTGTCATCCTTTTGTTATTTTCATTGTTGGCACTCCCAGTGCCATGCCATTAATTCTCTGGAAGATTTGTTTTTGGAGGGAGACACTGTGAAAAATGTATTTATTTTGTTAGGACAAAAGTCATGCAAATGCAGGAAACGAATTCTAGTAGTTAACAGATACGGAGAGTTTATGTGCATGGATACAAACACCTCTTTTATTTGAATGTCTGGGTATAGCAGCCATTAGAAGGTCAGCAGTTCTGTTAGAGTCTGGAGGGCTTGACTCCAAATGCTCATTTGCATTTTGTCTTCATAAATCTGCACACTGTATTCAAGTGATGTACACTTGATATTTGAAAAATAGGATCCCAATTAGTCACTTCAAACAGAACCTAATACTTGAATAGCATTTTGTTTGTTTGTTTTGAGACTGTCTTGCCCTGTCACCCAGGCCACAGTACAGTGGCGCAATCATAGCTCACTGTAACCTTGAGTTCCTGGCTCAAGCTATCCTCCCGCCTCAGCCTCCTGAGTAGCTAGGACTATAGCTGCACGCCACCACATTGGGCTTTTTTTTTTTTTTTTGAGGCAGAGTCTCACGCTGTCACCCCGACTGGAGTGCAGTTGCTGGATTGTAGCTCACTGTATCCTCAACCTCCCAAGCTCAAGTGATCCCTCCACATCAGCCTCCTGATTAGCTCGGTCTATAGGCATGTGCCACCACACTGGGCTTTTTTTTTTTTTGAGACAGAGTCTCACGCTGTCACCCCGGCTGGAGTGCAGTTGCTCAATTGTAGCTCACTGTAGCCTTGACCTCCCAAGCTCAAGTGATTCTTCCACTTCAGCCTCTTGAGTAGGTGGGACTATAGGTTCATGCCACCACAGCTGGTTAATTTTCTATTTTTTGTAGAGACAGGTTTCGCTGTGTTGCCCAGGCTGGTCTTGAACTCCTGTACTCAAGTGATCCTCCCACCTCGGCCTCCGAAAGTGCTGGGATTACAGGCATGAGCCATTGTGCCTAGCGTTGAACAGCAGTTTAGATTCACAAAATGCTTTCATGTGTATTAACTCATTATTTTTGTTGCATTTGTCAATAGTTCCCTTTTTTTTGGGGGGGGGGTAGTGAAGAACTATTCATTGGTTTAGCAAATATTTACAAACTAAAGTGTTTACTGTGTTAGCTTCTTGGAGCACAATGCTTGCCAGACATGGTTCCCGTCCTCGTGGAGTTTCAGTCTTGGAGGAGCACACCTTAATCAAATGATCAAATAAACCGAAATAAAACTGTAGCTTTGCAGGTGCCACAGAAGAGAAATAAATGATCCTCATAGAGGAGTCAGTGAGGTCAGAAAAGGCTTCTCTGGTCTGATGAGTAGAAGTTAACTGAGTGAAGAAGGGAGTGAGAATAGATACAGGCAAAGGTCCTGTGATATGATGGTGCCTGGTGACTCTGCGGGGCTAGAAGAAAGGCAGTGTGGCTGCAGCAGAAAAACAAGGCTGTCTGAGGTTGGCAACGGCCCTGAACATGCAGGTTCTTGCAGGTAGAGGGGCCAGAAGAACAGTGAGAAGGCTACAACAGAGGAGAGTAGCTTGAGGATGGGGATTTGAGAGCAACTCAGAAGTCAATGACAAGATTTGGTGATGAATTGGCCATAGGGAATGTGAGAATGATGTCAAGGATGACTTTTTTTTTTTTTTTTTTGAGACAGAGTCTCACTGTCTACCAGGCTGGAGTACAGTGGCACGATCTCGGCTCACTGCAAGCTCCACCTACCGGGTTCATGCCATTCTCCTGCCTCAGCCTCCCGAGTAGCTGGGACTACAGGCACCTGCCACCATGCCCGGCTAATTTTTTGTATTTTTAGTAGAGATGGGGTTTTACCGTGTTAGCCAGGATGGTCTCGATCTCCTGACCTCATGATCTGCCCACCTCGGCCTCCCAAAGTGCTGGGATTACAGGCATGAGCCACAGCGCCTGGCCTTGTTTTTTGTTTTTTTTTTTTTTTTTTTTTTAGAAACAGGGTCTTGTTCTGTTGCCTAGGCTGGAATGCAGTGGTGCAATCATGGCTTACTTTAACCTCGAACTCCTGGGCTCAAGTGGTCCTACTGCCTCAGCTTCCCAAGTAGCTGGTATCATGTCCAGCTAATTTTTAATTTTTTTTTTTTTTTGGTAGAGATGAGGTCTTGCTAGGTTGCTCAGGCTGGTTTTGAGTTCCTGGCCTCAAGCAGTCCTCTTGCCTTGGCCTCTCAAAGTGCTAGGATTACAGGTGTGAGCCACCACACATGGCCAAGGATGACTAAAGTTTCTAATTTGTGCATTAATGGGTGTAGTGGCATTTACTCAGCTATGGAACACTGGAAAGGTACCAGATTTGGGAGAGACAATATGAGTTCTTACTTTCGACATGCTGAGTTTGCACCTTTGAGATATTCAAAAGGAAATCTCAAGTAGACTGCTGAAAGACAGGCTTGGTGCCTGGAGGAGATACATAAATGAGACATGTGCATAGAGGCCTTAACCAAAGCCTTGGGCATGGGGAAGTTCCTGTAAAGAAAAAAGTACTTTAGGAAAGAAACAGGAGCTAAAAGGAAAATAGCTGTCATGGAACAGCACTTCAGAGTTCTCCACTGAAAAAAATCCCTAAAAACAGAAGAAGGTGGATATTGACAGAGGGCGAGGAAGGAGGGGCAGTAGTTGGGCATGATTCTAAACTGTTGACGGCTAGCACAAAATTTACACATATTTTACATTTCAAGAATGCCTAATAGATCCTTGGTTGGTTTCATCAACAACAGAAGACAAAACTTTAAGGTTATTTACCCTCAAATGAAATTGATACTCTAAGAAGATATTTATCAAGAGACTGACAAAAATTGCCATCAAATCAGCAGTAAGATCTTGACAGAGCCTGACTTTCATGATTCCTAACCAGTGTTCCACTTTCATCAACAAACATCAAATATCAAACACAGGTTGATAAGTAAATATCAAATACCTGCTAAGGTACCAGGTAACGTTCCTTCTACCATGCCACAGCCATGTCAGACTTAGCTGGAGTTTCATGACCCACTGATACAGTCTAAGACATGTAAGACATGTGAAATACAAGATTCTTGTATTGTTAAGGTTTGTGTGCACTCACTGAGACAAATCATTCATTCTTAGAGAGGAAGAGCCAAGACATGAAAATCAAGATGAATTGGGAGATCTGGCTTGAGGGAGTTGCAGATGTAAGTGCAGAGAGGGAGGAAGGCAAAGAGAGAGAATGGCTATAAAAATAGCCAGTTCTCTTTACTTTCCTCCTTCTCTCTCTCAAACAGCTCAGTTGTCTTTTAAAAGTCAGTGTATCTTTTGAAAAGAAGTCATCTGCAAGTGAGCTTGGGGGTAGGTGTACCATTGATTGCCTGTGGAAAGCTCTTGTGTCCGTCTGTGGCTAACTGCAGCTGGGAATACAGGATCACTATAAAGGTGCTGAGACAGAACATGATCGTGTCCCTCACTAAGACACTGCAGTGCCAGGGTGCTCGGGAAGCTCTGAAAGCATGTGCCAACTCTCCTGTTTCCCCATCTCATGGATGCACTTTCCACAGAACTCAGAGAGCTGGGCTACTATAGAGGCTTTCAAAAACCCAAAGAGGCCGGGCAGAGTGGCTCACACCTGTCATTCCAGTACTTTGGGAGGCCGAGGTGGGAGGATTGCTTGAGTCCAGGAGTTTGAGACCAGACTGGGCAACATAGATCTTGTCTCTACAAAAAATTTAAAAATTAGCTGAGCATAGTGGTGCATGCCTGTAGTCCCAGCTACTTGGGAGGCTGAGGCGGTAGGATTGCTTGAGCCCAGGAGACTGAGGTTGCAGTGAGCTAGGATTGCACCACTGCATTCCAGCCTGGACAACAGAGCAAGGCCCTGTCTCAAAAAACAAACAGAAATCCAAAGAGACTTGAAAGGTTTGTTAATCATGTTGACCACCGCTGGGTTTTCCCCTCCAGCGTAGGGAATACCCTTCAAGTTTTGCAGAGAAAGAGGTGTTCTCATGGCCAGGGCAGTCACTGCAGGCTTAACAGTGTTTCTACAGTAAAGATAGGGTGATTTAGAAACTTGAAGTCTGGCTTGGGGTTTGAGGGCTGGTTCTGCCATTGGCCAGGTTCCCGGCATTGCCCAGAACTGAAGCTGGCGTGAGAGGACGGCCCTCTTCCCCCTGGTCCAGCTCCCTCACAATACCTGACTGCTGTCGCCCAGTGTTCTTCACAGGTCAAAATGTCACACACATTTGAGGACAATTCATGTAGTCGTGTCTTCAGACAGGCGAAAGAGAGCTGAGCGGAGCATTACCTCCGTAGGCATTTCTGTCGTGAGGAGGGCTGCAGCCTGTCCTGCTGTTGAGGAAGAGGCTGCCTGTGGGGAATTTGGATTTCCTTCTTCTTCCACTACGTCCCTGGTCATTAAAATGGGGGATCTCCACAGAGTTAAAGGTTATTTTACACAGGAAGCACATTCAGTATTAGTACAACAAATGTTTTCCTTTCTCCAGCCGTGGAAGAACTCCACTCACAGGGAGTCGTGATAAATCAGAGCTTCAGGCCTTTCCGCTCGGATACCAATAAGTCCTGCACTTAAGAATTGCTGACCTAAAAAGGATACTCAGCAATGAGCATGCCTTTTTTTTTTCTTTTAAAGAAAGCAACACCAGAAGCAGTCTGATTTCCTTGTACACTTAGATGCGTACAAAAAAGAAAAGTGAGTCACTCTGAGTTTCTAACTTTAGTTCATAGAAACAAAGCACTAAATCATATAACTTGTCAGGAAAGACCTAGATATAGTCCTATCTAGATAACGTTCGTATTAAAAGAGGCTAGAATTCTATTTTTGTGGTCGAGTTATGGGATTGGAGCTATGACTGTCTACTTAGTAATAATTCGGCAGGTCAGGATGTAACTATAAAGAACATCCCAACAGAGATATCATAAAACCGTCTCCGTGGCACGCTCTGCCCTCATACTGAATCAGCCGCATTTCAGATCAAAGCTTGTCCTTTATGTCCAGAACTGACAAGGAGCTATGAAATCAATGCTGGGAAAACACTCATCAACTCAGTCTAAATATTAACGTTAACATGCTGTGGAGGAAATGAAGGATTTTCTAAAATTATCTTTTCAGTTCATTGGAAATCAAATAAAAATCTATATATAAAACATATTGAATAGATCATAAATTAGAGCTTTCATACATTCTCTTTCTCATCGAAACCCAAATCTTTCTTCAAACAATTCTTTTAGAAGCCTGACATAACAGAATTAGTCTATATGAATACTATTCCTATTTTCTGACTCCTCCCTTAGAAAGTCGTGGTCTCCTACTGTGATTTTTTTTTTTTTTTTTTTTTTTTTTTTTTGTGAGATGGAGTCTCGCTCTGTCACCCAGGCTGGAGTTCAATGGTGTGATCTCGGCTCATTGCAAACTCCACCTCCCAGGCTCAAGCCATTCTTCTGCTTCAGCCTCCCGAGTAGTTGGGACTACAGGCACGCGCCACCACACCAGCTAATTTTTGTATTTTTAGTAGAGACAGGGTTTTGCTGTATTGGCCAGTCTGGTTTCAAACTCCTGACCTCAAGTGATTCGCCCATCTCAGCCTCCTAAAGTGATGGGATTACAGGCATGAGCCACTACCTCCAGCCCTCTGATACATTAAAATCTTTTATTATCTCAAATACACATGCACTGCCTTTCCCACCGTCCTTATGAGCATGTAATTACGGAATGCTACTCAACAATCACAAGCAATTATTGATAGCAAAATTATGAAACAGTTTTTAAAACCACAATAACAATTGAGCCGCCTCATGTCACCACTCTGCCATACTGCCTCCCATTAAAGTAAATTAAGCAAAACAAAATAATTTGCTGATTCAGTACAATCCAAAGCCATGATCTGGGGATCTGGGAAGTATCTGGCATTTAGAATCTTTGCATTACCCAACCTTGAGAGCTTTTTGGGTTTTTCTGGTAAGATTTCCTGAAATCATGCAATATCATTTATCACACACTGTAATTTCCTTCAGCCGAATTTCATTAGAGTCTTAAAGAGTGATAGGTTCTGCATGAATATTTTGTCATTTCTATATGGATTAGGGTCACTCTGTCTGTTTCATGACCTTCTTCCATCTTGTGCCCTCACAACATGAGCTGTAGACTGCTTACAAACATGCACGCTGGTGAGAACAGCCATGTAATTCCATGTGCTGATAAAAGAAAGGAAGTGAGCTGAAAAGAGAAGTGGTGTTAGAATTCCCTCAACCACTGCGGAAAGTCTTTTAGGTTCCTTGTAACTGATTTAAGGACTTGATACATGTCCTTGTTTATTATAACAACAGTTACTATTTGATGGATTCTATCTGAATCCCAGGCCCAGTGCCGAGCTCCTTACACGTGTTAAATCCTCACAACAACCTTCCAAGTGAAGGGCTACTAATATTTGCCATTTTGCAAATGAGCAAATGAGGCTTACAAAGCTTCATTAATCTGCTCAGATCACATAAGTAAGTGAGAGTCAGTTTATCTGATTCTAGAGCTCAAGCTCATGAAAACTTTACTGCCTGGGTAGAGAACCCACCAACAATGAGGTGAAAACAAAACCAAAACCAGAAATCATGATCTAGCCGTGTGCACAATAGACATTTGTTGAAGTTTTTATAAAAAACAGCAAACATTTTGAAGCTATTTCGAGGTAACACTAGACAAGAACTGTTATTTCTCTTTGCAGGACTATACAGGGCCCATGTGAGAGCTGCAGATGGAAATGACCGGATATTACATCATCCAAAGTGGCTTTGCCTTATTACAAACAGCCCCATAAAGAAAGGGACCACCATTATACAAACCCATCTCGTATAGGCCACTACAGATTGGACTGAGGGTACATTTTCATCTTGTCCTATTCTGACATAGCAGTCCGTCGCTGACTTAATATCACCGACTTTAAGAAAACTCAAATCTGGAAATATTTAGAGGGAAAGAGGGCTTTTATTCTTGAAAAGCCTATTTCTTCTCTTCTGTATTAAAGGTAGCATTAAAATCAGCTTAAACCTGGGTGTGGTGGCTCATGCCTGTAATCCCAGCACTTTGGGAGGCCAAGGCAGGGGGATTCCTTGAGGCCAGGGGTTTGAGACCAGCCTGTTCAACATAGTGAGACCCTGTCTCTACAAAAAATTAAAACAAACAAACAAATCCCATTCAACATGAGTGGGGGTGGAACTTGGTAGCACTGGCGTTCAGTACAATTCATTTCTGTTCAGTGCTGCACTAATTACTTACTACCCATACACAGAATAAGGCAAAGCCCAAGGTAATGTCTATTTCCCCTCTAATTTTAAGTAAGCTTGAAAGATATGCTCAGAAATGCCATTGGCTTGAATCCTATGCTATCTTTAATCAAATGTCAGCATTCCATTTTTCTAAATGCACGGTCAATGTTTTTAGTATCAATAAGCAAGTTTCCCACTCTATGAATGAGGTAGAGGAAGCCTTTATCTATGTGGGGGTGGGGCAATAAAAATGCCTAGGCTCCTTCAATAGCAATCTGAATCCCCTAAAGTGAAAGTACTTGCTATTTGTCTTTAGCAAATAAAACAAACAACAATCTTTTGATCTTTAGGAAGCCCTTTCTTGTTAAGGTAACATTCTGTCTGACTTTTATGTTTCAGCATTCATTGTATATTTAATTATTTTAAAAAGTTTTGTTTTAAACTATTAAACTTTTTCAGCATTTTTAAGATAAACATGGGCATGCTTTGTTAAAAACCAAAAATAAGTTTCACACGAAACTGCAAAATGTAGCAAAGATAATACTACATGAGGTCGGTATGTTCCAAAACATGATTCTCAGGGGACCCCCTCTGAACACACTGCTTCATTAGAATTCTTGTTCTGAAAAGCTTCAGGAAGCCCCTGACTCTAACCCACCCTTTCCTGAAGCTGGTGAAAGTATAAAAAAAAAAAAAAAGAATTAGCAGTAAAATGAAAAAAGAAGTAGAATCTCAACACACCAAGGAGGCATGTTTTGTCTGTTTTAAGACTGCTGCTATTTTCAAATATATATTGGTGCTAATCTTGTCATAGCTTAATTAATTAATTTGGAGACAAGGTCTCATTCTGTTGTCCAAGCTGTAGTGCGGTGGTACAATCATGGCTCACTGCAACTTCAAATTCCTAGGCTCAAGCGATCCTCCGGCCTCAGCCTCCCAAGTAGCTGGGAATACAGGCAGGTGCCACCACACCCGGCTTTTTTTTTTTTTTTTTGTATTTTTTGTAAAGACAGGGTTTTGCCATGTTGCCCAGGCTGGTTTTGAACCCCTGGGCTCAAGCGATCCTCCTGCTTCAGCCTCCCAAAGTGTTGGGATTACAGGCGTGAGCCACCATGCCTGGCCTAATTTTATAATAGCTTTCACACAGGAACACACTGGGGTAACAATTAGAAAAAGTAAATAAGTTTACATGTCTCCATAGGAATGCTATCAAACTACTGTTTTTCATTCTATTTGAGAGCAATGAGTAGATCCTGTTTTTATATTGAACATTTCAGACTATTGGACTTTGGTTGTGATATTTTATAAATAAGGGTTTCCTTTTGGAAACATCAAAATAAAGATAGAAACGGGTTTCCCTTGGTGACTCATTTTTCAGGTGTATTCCTCAGATGCTCATTTGTTCTTCCATTTTATTCTTTCTTTCTATTCTAATACGTTTCCTCTTTCTGCGGTTGGGAGAGTCACCTGCCCTGGTGGGTTTGAAATGCTCATGCAGTTCTCGGAGCAGACAGTGGGTGGTGATAAGAAGCCATGCCTCTGAGCCAGCCGTTCTTTCTGGAAGTTCCAGGTCAGAAGTGTGAGTGGTCTGATGTAATGGGATAGGGCGAGAATGCTGCCTAGCAGAGAAAGACAGGCTGGAAATCAGAAAACATGGACTGCACTCCTCCCTCAGCTACCCACATTTATGACGAGGACCCAGCTTCTTTACTTGCTAATGGAAAACATTTCTACCGCAGTTCAGCAATACTACCCCAATTGGAGGAATCAAATCTTTGGACCCAACACCAAAAGATTTGACCTACTCAATGCCTATGATGTTACAATTCTACCATGACAGTGTTGTCTGCTAAAACTAAACAAAGATGTACACATAGGAATTCAATAAAATTCCAACAGTGGTTTTAAAAAGTATAGAATTACAAGAGTCCTTTTACAGATCAATTCTAGCCTTAGATTCCTGCAAGGAAATATTTTCCAAAGGAAATAAAGAAATAGAAATGTTTTCTAGGTTTTCTTTAAGAGAACAGTTAGAAAATGGATTACCCAAAGATGTAAATGGAGCTGTAACTATGGTGTTTAACCCAGAGTGCAATGTGATAAGCCATCAGAAAGGAATGCAATCTGGGTTCACTGGAATGATGTGAGGTTTATTAGTTATCCTTTCCCAGGACCCAAAATTAACAATTGGTTGGCCTAAATGAAATTGTTGCTATTTGAACAGGATTATGGGAATAAGAAAAACCTTAGAAAGCTACAAATTTCATCACGTCATGGTTCTGACATTGGGCCATTGCACAGTCTGTGAAAAGTCGCAGTAAAAACAAATGAATTCAAACTAAATCTTAAAAAAAAAAAAAAAACACCAAGTAGAATTATATAATCTTGGAATTAGAGATCATGTGCTCTGACCTCTCTCCAAAAGCAAAAATCCCTAGAAGAACTTCTCTAAAAGATGACCTTCTAGGCATTTTCTGGAACACTTTGAGTCAAGAAGTTCTAACAACTTTTTAGAATACCTCGTTCCATTCTTGAACTCCCAATCTCAGCATTTTAAAAACTACGGTACAGACCCTGAGATACATTCTTGGAGGTCCAAGAGTTGCATACAAGATCTAGAAGTAGTTGTCTTTTCATGTGGACAATAATCTAGAAAGAACTAATACATAAGCACTTTATGGTGACCACTTTCTTAAAAATTAGTAGGCTTTTTCTTTTCCTGAGCGATTTTAGGTTTACAGAGAAAATGAACAAAAAGCACAGAGAATTCTCATATACCCCCTGGCCCTCCATACCTAATTTCCTCTCCCCCCACTTTTTTTTTCTTTTTAGAGATGAGGTCTTAATACGTTGCCTAGGCTGGAGTACAGTGGCAGTTCACACTCCAGCCTCAAATTCCTGGGCTTAAGCCATCCTCTTGCCTCAGCCTCCTGAGTAGCTAGGACTACAGGTGCACACTACTATGCCTGGCTTCCAATTTCTTCTGTTTTTAACATCTTACGTTAGTGTTGTACATTCATCACAATTGGCAAGCCAAAATCGATACATCATTGTTAACTAAAGTCCAGCCTTCCCATTAGGGTTCACTCTGATTATATTTTCTATGAGTTTTGGCGAATGTAGTAACCACTTTTTATCTGAGGGCTACCGGAAGGTATCTTTCAGTGTTCATTTTTGTTTATGTGTTAGGATAGTAGATCCACTTTAATTGGGGGTGAATTTAAAAAGAACAGAATTGGTCCTAATAGGTAACCATGATGTCAATTTTAGTGAAGGCAAGTAACGTCGTAGCATGCCTCATAAATGAAGATTTCTCTATGGTTCAGAAAAAGAAATGGGTTTGGTTTGGGTTATCACAATTCATACAGCAGCCTACACCTGCCCAAGGCAAAAGCCATCGATACCATATTCATGCTCTGAATGATGATTTTGCTTCAGCAAAACATCATCTGTCCCATTAAAAGAAGGTTGTTTATTTAAATACTGTTGACATTATAGCTTTGCTTGTCTTTAATGTTTACATTTATAAATTCAGTTTATAAACTTAATTTGTAAATGTGTATAACTGTAAGCATAAGAACTTTATACCTAGTTGTATGTTTGTCCATAATTAAGAACTGTTATACAAAAACAATTTGTAAACTGTGGAAATTTGCAAGAATTTTTTCTATGAGGGAGTCTGTACATGACTCAGGTTTAAGAAACACTGTTCTAAGTGTTAGACAGTTTTCCCCCTATTTGGGGTACAAAACTGCCTCCCTGTAATTCGCACACACTTATCCTGGCTCTGCCCTCTGAAATCTAATCCTTCTTCTATACAAAGCCCTCTAAGGAGTATTCGAATATAACAATTGCTCAATTTGGAGCTTTCTGTTTTACATTTTGAAGGGCCGAAACAGATTAATATAGGTTGAAGATATGTATAATTTCTGGAGACTGGTTATAACCCTTCCCTCCCCCTTTTCCACTAATTGTTACACACCAGGGTATTGAGAGCTGAGGGTAAGGTTTGCTTCTCTAACTTACCAACCCTCCCAAAAATGGAAACAAGGTCAGCCTGGCCTGACTTGCACTTAGTGAATTGACGTTGACTCTTCAGCCTTCTTGGATTTCTTTTCTGAACGTCCACAGTCATGTCCAGGAGGGGTTGAACTGAAGAGTTTATAGTTTCTGTAATATAGCCCTCTCCCATTTGAAACCTGGGACAATGTTTACCTATAAGCATTGTTCTGGAAACGGTAATCTTGTATAATTTCTCAAAGAGATCTGAGGGTGCTTTCTCGAGTAAATCCTCAGGGATTTTGTTCCAAGTACTACAGCTGGGGTTACCAGGGCCTCAGGTGAAACAATACATATGAAATATGTATTTATGTATAAATGTGTATATATAAAAATATATTTATATATAAACATATATGAAATATATATATATAGTCTATTTATTTGCTTGTTTGTTTACAAGCTACTTACTCTACAGTAGTGGTGCTGACTGGTACTGTATGAGTGGTGCTGGCTAGAGAGGACTGTGTCCCTAATAACGAAAAGGGCATGGTGGCTCGTGCCTGTAATCCCAGCTACTCAGGAGGCTGAGGCAGGAGGATCCCCTGAGGCCAGGAGGTCAAGGCCAAGGGTGAGGAACCTGATGACCCTGTCTCTAATAAATATATAAATAAAAATAGCAGAGTTAAGGAGCCATTGCCTGGAATCTCTGATACTAGAGTTGAGGATGCTGCTTTGAGAGTTGAGGCCAAAGTATGCGACAGCTAAAGGTCCCATGGAATTGGGAGAGGGGTGAGCTGATCGCTTAAACAGAAAATAAAAATGCTCTGTCAAGAGAACCCATATTTCTAGCCTGGAAGTTTACAGTGTATGTTAGGCCTCAAAATGAGGATCAAAGGTAAAGACTAAAGAAATGAAAGTCAGTGACCTGAAGAGTTGAGAGCAGGTTGGGGTGAGGTTTGAGGAAATGTTTCTTCAAGAAAGAAGCTGAGGACTGAGTATGTGGAAGGATAACCTGTCCTGGAGCACCATTTAATATGGGGCACTCAGTGGAGGGTGCAGGGTGTTTGGGGGCATATGCATGTGTGCGTGCGCAACACAGAGTGGAACTGGAGGGAAAGCAATTTGCATGCGGGCTAACACTATACAAACTAGCCTTAAAAGAGGAGGAAAGGCCGGGCATGATGGCTCATGCCTATAATCCCAGCACTTGGGAGGCCAAGGCAGGTGGATCACCTGAGGTCAGGAGTTCGAGACCAGCCTGGTCCACATGGTGAAACCCCCCGTCTTCGCTAAAAATACAAAAAATTAGCCAGGTGTGGTGGCAGGCACCTGTAGTTCCAGCTGCTCACAAGGGGCAGGAGAATTGCTTGAATTCGGGCGGCCGGGTTGCAGTGAGCTGAGATCGTGCCATTGCATTCCAGCCTGGGCAACAAGAGGGTAGCTCCTCTCAAAGAAAGAAGGAAAGAAGGAAGGAAGGAAGGAAGGAAGGAAGGAAGGAAGGAAGGAAGGAAGGAAGGAAGGAAGGAAGGAAGGAGGGAGGGAGGGAGGGAGGGAGGGAGGGAGGGAGGGAAAGAAGGAAGGAAGGAGGGAGGGAGGGAGAGAAAGAAGGAAGGAAGGAAGAAAGGAGGGAGGGAGGGAGGGAGGCAAGGAAGGAAGGAAAGAAAGAAGGAAGGAAGGAAAGAAAGCCATTCCTACCTGCTACCTTTTCAGTAGTGTGATTTTGACTAATGTTTAGAATGAAGAATGAGGCTTTTAAGAGGAATCTGTTAATGTTGATGATCCAAAGCCAGGAGGTCATTCCTGCTGCTCATGAGTAAGACTATGTGAAAAAGTCAACGTCTCCCAAGGCCAGCCTTTGCTAATGCAGGGATAATGCTTAGATATGCTTCTGGTTACATGACGACAAGCCTGCATAGTCTAACTATAACACAGGAGCATGGATCTTGGAGCCAGACAAGCCTGGATAAGAGTCCTTGTTCCAACATCTACTATAGCCATGTGACCTTGAGAACCTCTGTTCCAGGACTTCCTTCTCAGTCAAACAGGATGATAATAATACACTTAGCTCTTGGGGTGGTTGTGAGAATGATATGAGTTAATACATAAAGTACTTAAAGAATAGCCCATGGAAACTGTTAGGTTGTGTAAGAATTATTATTTTTTAATTTGGCAGTTCCTAACTACAAAGGAGGCTGGGAACATGAGTATGTGGCACAGAAGAATAGAATGACGGCAAGTGACTCAAGCCCAGCATCCCCTGGGGTTTCTCAGACCTGATTCCCTGGGAACAGGGACTCTCCACCTGGCATCTGCATCAGATTTGTGTCAGCAAGGAAGAAGGGGAAGGGTGGAAATGGTTGTAGGAGAAGCTGCAGACTGGTCTGCTACATACCTTGATTTATAGGTGGGGCACAGAGACACACGAAAGCCTCCTCCAGATGACATAGTTGCTTAGTGGTTAACCATAGCAAAATCCCAGGCTCTTGCTTCATTATTACTTCTTGGCACAAAATGATTGGATAGCTATCTATGTGCTTCTCAACTATCATGGCCCTGATGCAAAGTGTTGATACACAAAATTTATAGACCTTAAAAATTCTGAAGAGTAAAGTACAGCTACTGCATGATCACAGACCAGCAATTAAAGTGTCATCCTAAATAACAGAGCACATGTTGCATAGGTCACTTGCTCAGAATTCTCAGGGGGCATGATTCTCACCCACCTGTGGTGTGCTGCTTCGTTCGTAGGACTGGACTGGAAGACTTCCAATATCTTTAAAAACACAAGACATTGCCAGTCCCTGGTACACAGCTCCTGCTTTTAGTATTTGGAATGAAAAGAGTTATTTCTTGCCAACTCACTCATTCCATTTTGAAACGACCTAAATATCCAATATTAGAATTAATTAAATTATGATTCTATTATGAAATATTGTGCAGAAATTAATCTCCTAAGTATGAAGACTGTGTAGCAACACGGAAGTGTTTGTGTTGTAATTAACGTTAAGTGAATAAAGCAGGAGAGCTGATACTCTGGGACCGCCCATGTCTCTCAGGGCTCTCAGGGTGTTCCAGCCAAGTTCCAGCTAACCACCCCCAGCTGTGGACACCTACACAGCTCAGGCACTGGCTCCCCCTTTCCTCCTCATGAACAGTCCTCAAACAATCACCGTGGGCAGTTAATGCATAGATGCCCCAGCTCCACCACTCCTAGAGTAGGATATTTGGAGGGGCAGGTTTAGCACCACATCCTCCAATTTCCTTGGGGAGTAAGCTTCCATCATTTAAGTGCCTTTTTTTTTTTTTTTTTTGAGACGGAGTCTCACTCTGTCACCCAGGCTGGAGTGCAGTGGCACCGTATCGGCTCACTGCAACCTCTGTCTCCTAGGTTCAAGCAATTCTCCTGCCTCAGCCGCCCGAGTAGCTGGGATTACAGGTGCCTGCCACCACGCCCAGCTAATTTTTGTACTTTTAGTAGAGATGGGGTTTCACCATGTTGGCCAGGCTGGTCTCAAACTCCTGACCTCACGATCCGTCTCTACTAAAAATACAAAAATTAGCCGAGCATGGTGGCATGCGCCTGTAATCCCAGTTACTTGGGAGGCTGAGACAGGAGAATCGCTTGAACCCAGGAGGCAGAGGCTGCAGTGAGCCGAGATCATGCCACTGCATTTCAGCCTGGGCAACAAGAACGAAACTCCGTCTCAAAAATAATAAAAAATAATAAAAAATAAGGCTAGTCAGGTGAAGCAGTAGGAGTGGAAAAGGAACATAGAAATCTGAACTGGTAAACACCACTGCACTTGGACCAGCCTGACCGATATTTTTAAGAAAACAATAAAAGCATCTACACTCCAAATCCACATGCACAGGAGGCTGAAAAGAGAAATGAGAAATAGCTGTGGAAGAAATGGGCTATTCCAGAATGGTCTGTTATAAGGAAGCAAGCGGGGAGAAGAGGGACAGTGAAGTTTCTGGAGCCAGGCAGGAGTAGGGGACATAACCTTGTAGAAACCAGACCTCAATCTCGTCTACATCTAAAATCCACATAAATCCGAAGTTTACATTGTTTAGTGCCCTGAAGTACAGAAATACCTGTTTTTTCCAGCACAAACTGTATAAATGCAAAGATATGATGCATTCCTTCCAATTTTTTTCCTAAACTCCAAATACCTAAGCATTGCCTCTGGAAAATTCCTTTGCACATAAGTGAAATCATTTCTGTTGTAAAATTATGATCTGTGGTTTTATATGATCAGAGCTTCTTTTATTTTACTGATCTATTTTCCACATAAAGCCTATTTATAATCTGAAGAGGACAGTTTAGTTCTCCTGCCTCTTGGAACATTATAACAGGCTGTAGAAGCTAACATATTGCTTTATTGTTCCATCATTTTCCTCTTTAGAACTTTTGACTAAAAAGAAAACACATGCACATACAGCTAGTTCTATTGCAAGCACAAAACCAAAGCCTAAACATAATCTAGGTGTAAAGCCAAACCAGACATACGGTTTTGGAGATGAAGTACTGTACTCAGCAATGCTACTTTTTAAAATAGGGAGGAGTGGAAAGTAAATGCATTTAAGAGGATAAACAGTTTTCTTTGAAAGGCTAATTAACTCAACAAGTTTTTCTTCTCTAGTAGGCAAAGAGTGGGTGGAGTAACTTTCCAGTAAAATGAACCAGTAAAGCGAAGAAGGAAAATGTGCTCTTTACTTTCCACGCTCTTTTCATCACAGCAGGACTGATACGGGTTGTATGGTAGTGAGAGTCATGTTTTTAGAGCTAGAGAAATCGAGGTTGAAACCCTGATCCAGCCACTCGTGGGCTGTAAGATCTTACGTGACTTATTTAACTTCTCCGTGCCTGTGTTTCTTCCTCTGTAAAATAGACAAAGAGTTTTTCACAATATCAAAGGATGCAAAGCAACGAAAACACCCGTCAACAGATGGTATGGAAATTCGATTTCACAGCAGAGGAAATCAATGAACTTCAGCTACATGTGACAAATAGATGGGTGTAAGGAATACAACACTGAGTCAACAGATAAATAAGTAAGTCCAAAATAACTGAAACAATAAAGTATTTAGGCATACAGTAGAAAAAAATGAGGAACTACAAAATGCTGTATGGTGATTGCACTTGGGAAGAGGAAGGGAGTAGAGTGGGAGGATCCTCTGTGCACATGCAGGTTACCATTCATGTTCTAGTTTTGGGGTTGGGCAGTCGGTTCATTTTATTATTTAAAATATGAAGAAATGAATAAAAGATGAATGAGAGAGGACCATGCTTGGAACAATGATAGTGTAGCCTGAACCCAGGATTATGATGAACCCAAAGCTGTTGCATCTGAAGTTGGGGGAAAAAGGTGAAATTGGCAAGATTATGCCTACTTCATAGAGCTGTCACAATAATTAAATGAGAAAAACACAGGGCATTGAATATAGATGTTATCTCAATTGCTCTCAGTTGACTAGATGTCATCTCAATTGCTATTTCACGAAATTATAGTTTTAGATTATTTCAGATCTTTGCAATATCTCATACTTAGCGTGTATTAATTTAAAACTACTAAAATTAGTTATAAAACTGTCCATTTAGTCAGCTCAGTTCTACACATATTACAGATGACTAAAGCAGATCCTTGAATTCAACCATTTAGTTTGTTTGTTTTTCAATAGAGACAGGGTCTCATTCTGTAGCCCAGACTGGACTGCAGTGGCACCATCATGCCTCACTGCAGCCTTGAACTCCTGGACTCAAGCTATCCTCCCACCTCAGCCTCCTGAGTAGCTGGGACTACAGGTTCATGCTACCACGCCGGGCTAATATTTCTATTTTTGGTAGAGATAGGATCTCATTTTGTTGCTCAGGTTAGTTTCGAACTCCTGGCCTCAAGCAATCCTCCCGCCTCGGCCTCCCAAAGTGCAGTCTTTCATTTTTGAGGGCCTGCCATCTGTCAGGTATTGTGTTGAGTCCTGGAGACTGTAGTAAGTAGCAGGTCTGGTCTTTGCTGTTGTGGAGTACATGGCTGGAGAAGGAGTGGACCAGTAATTACCTACTTTTCAGGTGGTTATGGCTATGAAGGAGAGGGACATGCTGCTGCATGTGACCTGGCATGGCTAACCCACAGAGAAGCAGCGTAGCATGGTGGGGGTAGAATGAGGGTTTGGCACAGACAGACACCGGTCACTAAAGGGCCACAGTCCTGGGCAAGTAACCGGTCTCAGGGCCATGATGAAGAGTAAACAAATTAGCATGCATCAAGCATTGAAGAGTTCCTGGCATATAACAGGCATGACGTTCATGTTATAAAGAAAGCAAACATGCATATATATAAGGGGCAAGTCTCCACTTGCATTTTTATACACTGCCCAGAGAGACTCCTAATCTGTAAAAGGGGGCTTTTCATACCTCCTCCTATGGTGTGCAGAAGCACTGAATGAGAAAGTGTGTGTGAAGTGCAGGGCATAACACGACATTCACAAGGACATTATTATTGCTGTTACCTTCAAAACGATCTTAGGGAACGAATAGCTATTCTTTAATATTCAATGCAAGGAAATGGTGCTGAATGCCCTCGTCTGCATGGATGTCACGTGGCCTGCAGGACTGTGAGCAGAAAGCTATGAGCCTTCACCTTCACTCCCTCATCCCCAGCCCCGTGCACACATAAAACCACTGAGCACATATCCCTTCCTGGCTCCAGGCCTGACCTGTGGCAGGACACATTTTTGACTGTTTAGGATGGACATAAGCACAAGGGCATGATCACCCCACAGCCAGAGGCCCCAGGTCTCCACAACCTTCCCTTCTCTCCCACTCCCAATCCCACCCCTAAAAGGCCATCAAGGAACAGTTTGACTGGGTGCATGCACAAATTGGAAAAGTATCATCTCGTAATGTAAGAGCAGCAATACTCCAAGTATTACGGCAGAAGTGATTAGCGTAATGGTCTCCAAATTATATGCAATGGAATTGATAGAGACATTTGGCTATAATCACTGAGATGCTTTTTATTCAATAAGCGCTCCTTAAACATCATGGGTACCTATGCAGACACTGTATAAAGAGGTATTGGCTTTCGCTTATCACTTGGCATAAACACACTTATAATAAGCTTATGAGATTATTCATCATAAGCATTTAAACACGTTTCTCTGCTTCTGCGCCACACATAGTTGATTCTCTGAGGGAAATGAAGCATTAACATATGGAAGGTGAATTCTTAACCACGGCAGAATGATGATCCTTGACTCCTAAATTCAACGTGAAAATATTTTATTCTTGGCTCGGGAGCTGAGGAGGAGTTTGGCTAGGGCTGTACTCTCAGACAAGTTAAGAACAAGTTGGGATTGCTTCTTCTCTGTTACTGTGAGAAGGTGTTAGATAAGGGTGCAAACGGGTGTAAACTTTTTGCAATCACCCTTTGTATAAAAGGCAAAGCAAATGTTTTTAGAGTAAAGAATGACTGAAGTTTTTTTTTTGTTTTTTGCTTTTCTGAAAGGGAGTCTCGCTCAGTCACGCAGGCTGGAGTGTGGTGGCGTGATCTGAGCTCACTGCAACCTCCGCCTCCCGGGCTCAAGCGATTCTCCTGCCTCAGCCTCCCAAGTAGCTGGGACTACAGGTGCCCGCCACCACACCTGGCTAATTTTTGTATTTTTAGTAGAGACAGGGTTTCACCATGTTAGTCAGGATGGTCTCAAACTCCTGATCTCAGGTGATCCACCTGCCTCGGCCTCCCAAAGTGCTGGGATTACAGGCATGAGTCACTGTGCCCAGCTAATGATTGAAGCTTTTAACCCTCTAGCTCTAGAAATGCTCAGCAAGGACCCCACTATTTCATGGCTCCCAGGGCAGGGGCCCCAGGGTGTCCCACCTTCACCTCCGAGTCACCTGGATCTAAGCCTAGCAAGGACACAAAGCTTTCTACATCTCTGCTCCACTTGGTCCCACCTTGATTTTGACGTAAAAATAAACAATGGATTATCTTCCTTCTCTCATCCCATATCACCTTAGCCCTCTTAACATACACAGAGACTACAATATTTGGAATTACTGAGTCCCTTCATTGAAACCTGTGCTGTCATATTAGACCATGTTAATCTTTCCTCTTTCTCCTTCCGGTGGCCTCAGAAGAGAACAGAGCCTCGCAGCTGTGAAGGTGATGGGAGGCACTGGCTGTGGTGCAGGGGAGTGGGCTCTGTGGCCGCTTCCCCGCTCCTCCTTGGGGCCTGGGGCCTTGCCACTAAAGGTGATGGGCTCCACCTAGGTCACCTCTAAAGCCCCTGCCAAAGGGCCAAATTCAAAAGCCACCCAGGCCTGTGGCTGTTTGCAGGGTGCATATTTTGTAGGAGGGGAGGAATTCCACAGACTTGGTATCTAAGTCAGCCCAGCTCCCAGGCTCTATTACCCTTCAAGGTAGAAACCTGAACCCTGCCAATACAAGCAACTTAGTCCCCTGCAGTTTGAAATCTGTCGTTTTGGAGCAGGCCCCCGTCAATTCAGGCCCCTCCCTTTCTCCTTCTTCCAGGTGGGATCAGGGCTGACAATGTGGGGGCAAGTCTGTTTCTGTTCTGTAGTTGCTGTTGTCTTCAAAGAGCTGGACCTCACCTCCCAGGCCCAGTGTGCTGCCCTCAATCCCTGCTGATGGCCAGGCTTCCCCCTGGTTGTAGTGTCCTGCATGTGGCATCCCCGCGGCTGGCCTCTCAGCCACTTATATGCGTCCTAGGTAGGGGCAGGTGGCGCCGGCACACTGCAGAAGAGAAGCCTCCTTTGGAATCACGCTGACGTGCAGGCCCAATCACGGGGTGCCCTGAGGCCTACTGCTGTGGGTCCTCCCTCCTACTCAGGTGCCGAACCTGAAGGTAGATGTCAGACGTTGAAATCAGCAAAGTTCCCTTGCCCCCTCACAAGGTGTGCAATGGGGGAGTGGCTCGCTTCTTCAGTGCCCCGCTGCTCAAACCTCTAGGCGAGCATACAGACGGGCAGGCTGTGGAGGCTCCAACCCCACAGCAGGGTGTAGGGATCAATGTTTACAGACCCAGTGGGCGTGTATTACCGGGTGCTCTTTTCGTTTAGCTGTCCGTAGGCGGCCTGTGTTAGTCAGCTCAGTTAGACCCCTGCCTTATCGCAACAACAGAGGGCTTCCTGTATCCCGGTGTTCCCGCCTTGGTGTTGGAGAATGCGTGCAAGGTTTTATGGAGTGGAAGGAGCTCTCAACAGATGGGGGAGCCAGAAGGGAGATGGTTTTCCCCTGGAGTGGGGCCACTCAGCAGCCTGGGCTCTCCTCCAACTGCCCCAGCCATACTCCCTGTCATTCTGCCGGTTGGTGGCCTGCTGGTGCCTGTCCATGCGTTCCTCTCCGCGTCCAGCCACCTGTGTGTGCCTCCACTGACATGTTCCTCTCCACTTCAGAAGGCACCTGTGTCTGCCTGCTAGGGTCTCCAGGGTGTTTTTATAGGCACAGGATGGGGGTGTGGCAGGGCAGGGTGGTCTTGGGAAATGCAACATTTTGGCAGGAAATGCCTGTCCTCACCTAGGTCCGTGGGGGTGGAGCCCTAGCCAGGGACCATGCCCTCCTCTATTCAGCACTTCCCTTCCGCGCTTCCATATCATTTAAAGGGACCACGCTCTTCCCTTCCCAGCACTTCCGTTCGGTATCAACGTGACATCCTCCAAACTCATCTGGGATCTGTGTTAAGGCCTTTTCTTCAAAGACACTGCACCTTTCTCAGGGGCTTACGGCATCTGAACACTATCCCCATATCCTTCAATTCTCCTCTTCCCCATTATGGCCCCATTCAACTCAGTTTGGCTAGATAGCAGCTCTTATGTTATCCTGAATCCCCCCTGGCCAGGCAAGGTGGCTCACACTTGTAATCCCAGCATTTTGGGAGGCTGAGGCTGAAGGAATGCTTGAGGCCAGGAGTTCAAGACCAGCCTGAGCAACATAGTGAGAGCTTCTATTTTTAAAAAAATAATGAAAAAGAAAAAATAATCCTCTCCCTTCTGATTTGCTTACAGAATAATTTGTTTATGGAATACTATAAGCAATGAGGGTGAGGGACCCATTTGGGAATAGGTAGGCCTAGTTCATTCTCCAAAGAATTTGCATAAAAAGAAAGATGAATATATGCACAATTTATGGAGATATTTACAAAGAAACATTAGTTATATTGAACTCCAAGTGCTCAGAGATACAAATGAGACAATGGGTGGAATTAATCTGGGTTACAAATTGCAACAGAGGGAGAGAGGAGAGGAAAGGAGAGATTCACAGCAGCAGTGGAAGAGAAAGGAGTCCCAGGTCTAGAAGTGGGTTTAGGTGAATGTCCAGGGGTTGCTGGAAGTTCAAAGCAAAGCATGTGGATTTGAGACTGTAGAGCGGGGTGGGAGGCACTGAAAAACCTTTTTTTTTTTTTTTTTTTTTTTTTTTTTGATACAGAGTCACACTCTGTCAGCCAGGCTGGAGTGCAGTGACACTGTCATGGCTCCCTGCAGCCTTGACCTCCCAGATTTAAGCAATCCTTCCACCTCAGCCTCCTGAGTAGCTGGGACCACAGGTACATGCCACCACGCTTGGCTAATTTCTTTTTTCTTTTTTTTGTAGAATTTGCGGTGGGGGAGGTGGTCTCTGTATGTTGCCCAGGCTGGTCTTGAACTCCTGAACACAAGTGATGCCCCCACCTCCGTGTGAGCCACTGCACCTGGCCTAGTGAGTACTCTTGATCAGAACCAAGCTGCCCAAGGAGGGTGTAGGTAAAGAGGGAAACAGTGGGTTAGCAGCCAGAAGAAAAATCCAAGCAGGACAGCACTGACTTTGATTTGATAAGATGATTCCGAAGGTACCCAGTGGAGTGGAGTAACATAGTCAAGCAGGAGAAATGGCTGCAGCTCATTCAACGCCAGCCTCTAGTGGAGATTGGGGTAGATATAAAGAACAATGTTGCAAACTGCAAAGCCTAGAGGTCTGGTCATGAGATGTGGATGGGATTCTGGGGAAGGGAAGGATATGCTCAACTGTCAGGCAGGCTGCAGAGAAGGAAGCTGCTGTCTTTGGCAGCTGACGGGGTGTGATGAAAACTGGAGAGGCGGCATGGATTACCGAGGCTGCAGGCTTGCGGAAGCGGTGGGGACTGGAAAAGCACACCAGGACAGAGAAGTTGGGCAACAGGCAAGGCTGGTTGAGGGAAGGGTGGGGAGTTTGAGGTCTCAGACCTATTTGTATTTGGTTGGCAATGTCCTGCAGCCCTTGGTGCGTGACTTACAGAAGAGGGAAGGCCGGGATGTGTCTTGGGCTAGGAGGGTGGTGGGAGGCAGTTCTAGGCCATGCAAGGTGCATGGAGGAGCCCTGAGCTGTTCTCTATCCAACAAGAAAGACAAGCGCTCCCCTTAGCAATGTGTAAGTCAGAGAAGGACCTTCTCAGTTCCCTGTCTCTCCATCTCTGAGCTTGGAAAGTTAAGAACACAGAGCTGGGACACCACTGTCTCAGCTCACATTCGTTTTATGTATAATGTGACACTTGCCTTTAAATTATCTTTAAAGCACTGACAAAGTAGCATAGTTTACTCACCTGAAAAGAGTTTGGGATTTGGAGAATCACAAACTTGTATTAAAATCCTAGGTCTAGAAAGAAAATGTGGTCTATCCATACAATGGAGTATAATTCAGCCTTAAAAAAACAGGAAACTCTGACATGTGCTATAACATGGATGGATCTTGTGGATGTTAGGCTGAGTGAAATAAGCGAGTCACAGAAAGACAAATGCTCATGATTCCACTTAGACAAGGTACCTAGGGCAATCCAATTCATGGAAACATAAAGTGGAACGGTGGTTGCCAGGAACTGGGAAAAAAAAGAAAGGAGGAGTTGTGGTTTAATGGTACAGTTTCAGTTTTGCAAGATGAAAAAGTTCTGGCAATTGTTGCACAATATGCATATAGTTAACACTGTTGTATTGTACCCTTGAAAACAGTTAAGATGGTACATTTTATGTTAGATGATTCTACCTCAGTTAAAAAAAAATCCAACATCTAGTCCTAGTGACTGTGTGGCTTTGACTTTGCACAAGTCACCTCATTTCTTGGGGTCTCAGTTTTTTCATCTGTAAGATGGGCATAGAATACCCACTCATAAAGATATTCTGAGGATGAAATGAAAGCCTGTATGTAACGCTTCCAACGTACCATCGCACATAAAAGGTGTTTGCATTTTAGTTCAATTAAACGTGCTACATTTAATTCCACTATCATCAAAACCTAAATTGTTCCTTTTTAAGAACCCAGACCCTTTTAAGATACAGCAGTGTGTCTCAGTGCAGCCCACACAATACTGAGGATAAAATGGTTAACAGTAACGTCCTGAGCTGCTACACCCAGAGGATTTGTAATAGGGCTACACAAGAAGTGGCCCAGCATTTCTTTTGTTGTCATTGTTTCCAAGACAGGGTCTCGCCATGTTGCAGCTGGCCTCAAGCTCCTTGGCTCAAGCCCCAGGCTCCCAGGTGTCTGGGACTACAGGTACATGCCACCATGCTTGGTTCGGCATTCCTGTTTTTGATGGGAGAGGAGTCCCATATAAAAAGGTCACTCTTCTTGTCAAAAGAAGCTGAACATATTCCCTCCTGACCACACAAATTAGGAAGAAATCAAATACAAGTAGCCAGAACTTTGGGTTCTCAGATAGGATAGGCCTCAAAAATATGGAGAAGCTTTTTGCAAAAAGTAGACGCCACAAACAACAAGCATTTTGGTTAACCCGAAGGGAAGGAGAAACAAATCTCCTTAAGAATATGATTGCTAAATATTTGATGGTCAAAGTGAAATCTGAATAAGTTCTGGTGTAGAGACAGAGGCCTTACTAGAGAGGTAGAACCAGATAATTGTGGAATATGCTTAGCAGAATCACTAGAACTTGGAGACCCAAGATGAAGAAGAATTCAGCCAAGACTGGAACAGAGAACATTTCCTTAGCCATTCCAGGCTGAGTTTTTCGTATTCTTTAGTGAGAAGAATTTGGGGGTTTATGCCAAAATGCCTTTCTATACCATGTGTGGTTTGTTGCATAAAATTAGAAGTTAACAGGAAATGAACTGGATTGGTCTTATTTCATAGCATGGGTTCAAACCCTCTCAATACCTCCTTTTGTTATCTTCATAAAGTCCTGGGTTAAGGACAGCCTCCAGCTATTATTGTAGCAAGATACCTGTGCAGGGTGGACCCCTTCATGATTGCAGTTCAAATCCTGGTGCCCGGAGTTTCCAGGTAAGCAGCAACCCTCATACAATGTTGTCTGGGTGTGCGGCATGTGTAACAATAGTGCACCACACCCAGAAAGACAATATGCCAAAATATTAAAATATCCTACCCAGCCACTGTGTCACGTAGAACACGCATGGCCCAACACAAGCCAGTCCCTCTTAAAATATCAGGGTCGTTGACAGGGTCACTCACAGGCTGGCTTAATACTTGCACATTGCTCTCAACTTTCTTAGGCTGTTTACTTAAGCTGTCTCAGGCTTCCTCTCCGCCTTGGTTAACAACATGGCGGTGGGGTTTGGCATCAGGCAGAACTGAGTTGGAATTCCATCTCTATCCCCTCTAATGACTGTGCAAGCTGATCACGTTACTCAACCTTGCTGAGTTCTTCAGAATTCTGCATCCATGCAGCCATAACAAAAGAACAAGATCACATCCTTTGCAGCAACATGGATGGAGCTGGAGGCCGTTATCCTAAGTGAACTAATGCAGAAACAGTAAGCCAAAAATCACATCTTCTCACTTGTAAGTGGGAGGTAAACATTGAGTACACACGGACACAAAAATGAGATCAATAGACACTGGGGATTCCAAAATGGGAGATGGAGAGAGGGGATTAAGGGTTGAAAAATTACCTGTTGGGTACTATGCTCATTACTTGGGTAGTGGGATCATTAGAAGCCTAAACCTCAGCGTCATGTAATATCCTCACATAACAAATCTGCACATGTACCCCCTGGATCTAAAGTAAAATTAAAAGGGAAAAAAAAGAAAAAAAAAGAATTCCGGATCCTTAGAGAGAATTTAAGAAGCTACCCCAGATTCAGGGGGAGAAGATACAGGACACAGCCGAAGGTCACCTGGTCCACATGAGCTCCACCCTAAATGCCAACTGCCGCCTCTCACCTCTTCCCTGTGTCACCCTCTCTCTCATTGCCCCCGTTTCTGATTCTTGCTTCATTCTCTTATCCCAGGAACCTGCTCCTAGGCCTTGACCTCTTTCCTTGATGAGCTCTTTCATTCACAGAGACTCCTATGTTCACAGAATCTCTGATAACGTCCTTCATGCTCACAAAGATTTCATCTTCCTTTACACACACTCTCCCTTAACTAACTATGTTTCTCCCTTTATTAAAATAAAAAACGGACTGGCCCTTCAATTTCACGCTTGTCCAAGATGTCCTAAATGGATGTAAGAGGGCTGCTAACTTTTCAATGTTCTCTGATCCACTCTTACAAGGATGTGTATCTTTTTCTTATCATTAAGGTATCTGGTCTATAGGGCAGGGTCTTGTGTTTTGTGTTCCCATCCCCTGTGTGTGTGAGAGAGAAGGCACGTGTTTTCTCGAACGTGTCTGTTTTTCTGTCTGAGATGCCAGCACCACGTTGTAATCTGGATCCCATATCTCACTTGCCTTCGAGGCCCAGCAGGACAGCTGAGTCCCTACGTGCACTCGGCCAGCTGCGCCTTCCACTTCGGCATCCTGCTTGGGAACTTTCTCCTACGTAGATGCTGCTAATTAACTCGACCTAAACCCCGGTTTCCACAGCTACGTGTTCAAATGAAAGGGCCGTGGAGACGTCGAGGATCTCCCTGCTTCCTGCAGAGGAAGATCAATTTCTCCTTCCTCCTTTAATTTGCAACTGACTTCCTCCAGGAAGCGGGCGTTCCTCAGGAGATGTCAGAAGTAGTGGTTACATGTCGGGTCTTTTACATGAGAAGTTGCAGGGTTTTAAGGAGTGTTGAAAACCAGGCACTTTCCCCTGGGTCTTGCCCATACAATCACATCTGGCTCACATCAACTCCTGCTACCTTAACACATGTCTCCGTGGCTTCCCCATCCTTACTGTCCAGGGCCAAGCCGTCTGCAAAGCTTGTTTGTTCTCTTTCATGCTCGAAACAAAAGCACGTCCCTGCTTTTGTCCCGGGCCTACCCTCATGTTTAGAAATCACAAGGTGGGTTGTTGGTCTCCGGGGGCCACTTCTGGTGAAATGATGAGGGTGGCTGAGGAGGGTTTTATAAATGAGATTTGATCAAAACCAGGGTTGAGCCCCCCTGCAGCAAACCCCTGAGGCCTGGAGTTCGAGACGAGCCTGACCAACATGGCAAAAGCCCATCTCCACCAAAAATACAAAAACTAGCCGGTGTGTGGTTGCAGGCGCCTGTAATCCCAGCTACTCGGGAGGCTGAGGCAGGAGAATCACTTGAACCCAGGAGGCAGAGGTTGCAGTGAGCCAAGATGGTGCCCCTGCACTCCAGCCTGGGTGACAGAGTGAGACTCTGTCTAAAAAAAAAAAAAAAAAAAAAAAAATGACATAGTCATTGTCCAAATCAGGAACCTCCTGAGAACCCAGAGAGTTGGAGCAGGAGTGGCTGGCACAAGGAAAGGTTTGAAATTAAGAATCTTCTGAGCTGTGTTTAATAGCCATTCATGTATTGGATGATTTAGACCTCGGTTTCCCATTGGCAAAAATGGGAGTTACCATAGGATGGCTGCCAGGTTTAAATAAGAAATTTAAAGATATTTCAGTGAAAAGAACTTCATGGATTATTACTACAATGATGATAAGTAATCTAATATAGGTAATATCCCTTTTGTGAGGATATCTATTCCTCACAAAATTTCTCAGGTGGGTACTGTGATTCTCCCTGGTTGACAGAAAAGGGCTTAAAGGTTTAGGGAAGTGGCAGTAAAGGGCTCAAAGGTTTAGGGAAGTGGCAGTAAAGGGAGACAGGAATGCTGCCCGCTTGGCCTGGCTCTAGACATTTACCCTTAACCAACACACTAGTAGTGATAGTTACCTCCGTATTGGTAATGGAGGTAACTAGTATTGGTAACTAGTAGTGATGGTTATCTCCAATTGGTAATAATTGGTAATTATTACCAATTATTATTACTAATAATTGGTTTCTTACCAGTATTCCAATTTAGTAATAATTGGTAATTAGTGCAATGTATACTTTTTATAAATGATAAATTACAAATGAAATTCATGTTCATTGCAAAACAAAAAAACTCAGACGACAGAAATATTTTAAGTATTTAAAGTAAAAAGTGGTAGGCCCGCCCCCAAGAAGGGTGTCGGCTGTTTGATGAACATCCATTCAGACTTTTTTTGATGCCTGCACACTGAGGGCTGTTTGTTTTCACAAAAGTTAAATCATACTCTATGCATTGTTCTGCACGACAGTTACATCTTTTTTTTAGATGAAAGCAATGTGGGGTAGTGGCTAAGCGCAGGCTTTGCATCTGAGCTGTGTTTAAGTCTCCAACTCCTTCTAGTAGAGCTGCATATCCTTGGGCAAATTACTTAACTTCTCTAAGTCTCATCTTTAAAGTGGGTCTCATGCAAGAAGACATAATCATGGGCAACAAGCATATGAAAAATTGCTCCACATCACTGATCATTAGAGAAATGCAAATCAAAACCATGGTGAGATACCATCTCACACCAGTCAGAAAGGTTACTATTAAAAACTCCAAAAATAGCAGAGATTACAGTGAAAAGAGAGCACTTATACAGCTGGTGGGAATGTAAATTAGTTCAGCCACTGTGGAGAGCAGTTTGGAGATTTCTCAAAGAATTAAAACGGAACTACCATTTGACCCGGCAGTCCCATTACTGGGTATATATATACTCAAAGGAATATAAATCACTCATCACTCACGAGGTCAGGAGTTCAAGACCAGCCTGACCAACATGTTAAAACCACGGCTCTACTAAAAATACAAAAATTAGCCGGGCATGGTGGCACATGCCTGTAATCCTAGCTACTCAGGAGGCTGAGGCAGGAGAATCACTTGAACCTGGGAGGTGGAGGTTGCAGTGAGCCAAGAGTGCACCACTGTGCTCCAGCCTGGGTGACAGAGTGAGACTCTGTCTCAAAAAAAAAAAAAAAAAAAAGTCACTCATCATAAAGACACATGCACGCATGTGTTCACTGCAGCACTGTTCACAATAGCGAAGACAGGAGATCAACCCAGATGCCCATCAACAGTGAACTGGATAAAGAAAATGGGGTACATATACACCATGGAATACTACACAGCCATGAAAAAGAACGAGATCATGTTCTTTGCAGCAACATGGTTGCAGCTGGAGGCCATTATCCTAAGCACATTAATGCAGGAACAGAAAACCAGACACCGCATGTTCTCATTCATAAGTGGGAGCTAGACACTAAGTACATATGGACATGAAGAAGGGAACCATAGGCACTGGGGCCTACTTGAAGCTGGAGGGTAGAAGGAAGGTAAGGATTGAAAAACTACCTAATCAGGGACTATGCTCACTATCTGGGTGATGAAATAATTTGCACAGCAAAATCCAGCAACATGCAATTCACCCATGTAACAAATCTGCACATAGGTACCCCCTGAACCTAAAATAAAAGTTGGAAGGAAGTAAATAAATAAATAACTATGTAACTATTTAATTTTAAAAGATGGGCCTCATGCTATTTACCTTTCAGTGTTCTTACGATGATTACAGATGACAGATGTAAAGTCGCCAGGCACATATTAAGTAGCGGCGATCATTATTATTTTCAATAAACTATTTAATTCTGGGCCATTTTTCATTTTTGAACTGCAAAACAAGGTGGATTGTATTCTATAAAGATACTCTCTTAGATGCTTTATTCTGATGAATTCTCAATGGTGTTCATTCCTGTTTTCTTTTTTAAATCAGAGGTTTTCAACCTTCAATGCAAATTACAATTACTTGGGAGATTTGTAAAAAATCCCAAACCAGGCCACACTGCAGAGCAACTACATCAAAATCTCTGCTCTTGGAACTTAAACATTAGTCTTTTTCTAAACATCTCCAGGTGATCCCAATATTCAGGCAAGCAAGAGAATCACCACTTTGTATGGTGCCGTCTGTGCTCCCAAGAAATAGACATCTAGACAAGAAGGGAATGGATTTTATTTGCTGAATGTATTTGAATCAAAGAGTTTATGACTTTTCTTTTCTTAATGCAGTATAATTAATATTTAAATACACATGAAGAGTGAGAGCCAGATAAATTAAATCAAATAAAATATTATAAATTGTAAAGTATATTCTATATTTTTCATTATAAAAATACAAAAAATAAAATTTAAATATAAAAATTAGGCTGGGCGTGGTGGCTCATGCCTGTAATCCCAGCACTTTGGGAGGCCCAGGGAGGCAGATCACCTGAGCTCAGGAATTCAAGACTGGCCTGGCCAATCCCACCTCTACTAAAAATACAAAAATTAGCTGGGTATGGTGGTATGCACCTGTAGTCCCAGCTACTTGGGAGGCTGAGGTGGGAGAATCGCTTGAACCCGGGAGGTGGAGGTTGCAGTGAGCTGAGATTGCACCACTGCACTCCAGCCTGGGCAACAGAGCGAGACTGCATCCCCACCCCCCCCAAAAAAAAATCATAGTCCTACTACCTTAAAATATACATATACTTTATATATAAGTATACATATATTCATATATCTTTTATATATATATATATTTACTGGTATCTAGTGTAGATGGATTTTTTTCCTACAATAGACTTTATTTATTTATTTATTTACTTACTTACTTACTTATTTATTTATTTTTGAGACAGGGTCTCTCATTCTGTCACCCAGGCTGAAATGCAGTGGTGCGATCTTGGCTCACTGCAACCTCCGTCTCTTGAGTTCAAGTGATTCTCCTGCCTCAGCCTCTCGAGTAAACGGGATTACAGGTGCCCACCATGCCCAGCTAATTTTTGTATTTTTTGGTAGAGATGGGCTTTTGCCATGTTGGCCTGGCTGGTCTCGAACTGCTGACCTTGGGTGATCCACCCACCTCGGCCTCCCAAAGTGCTGGGATTACAGATGCGAGCCACTATGCCCAGCCTATAATAGACTTTAAAATACATAATTATATCCAATATTATAATTCCATATACCTTTTCATTAGTGAAGAAATTATATATATGCACTGAAAGAGTGCACTTATATAACCTGGTATGGTTATAAGAAGTAATTTCCAGAGCCCTCTTCCATAGGCAGCTTTGATCACTGGAGCATCAAGCAGTACCCGTCAGGTGTATTCTCAACCCCCCAAGTGTTTGCTATTCTTGTTTTATACATCCAGTTCCTCTGTTGCCCAAACCTACCCTCGTCCAGAGGCTCTCTGTCCACCCCATTCAGAATCTGATGGCTGAAACTACGTCAGTGGGGAAGCTATTCTAAGATGTGAATTAATTCAGTTAGAGCATGTGCTGGCCCCAGTGTGAGACATTAGGGGCACAACCTTGAGCCAGGCAGACATGGTCTTATAGAGGAATTGGCTTCAGGCTAACATCTCAGCAGCTATGAGGACCCTGCTGCTCTCAGCTAAGTGCAGTTCCTTATAAAGTTGTCCACAGTGGGGAGGGTACATTCGTTTAAACTCTTTTTGTTACATGGATTTATTTTCTCCTTTGGATTGAAATAACTCAACGGGAAAGTGAAGAAAGGCATTGGCTGGGATGAGGAGAGAAGGAAAGAGTCATTTCCACATGTGACTATGAAGCAGATTGTAGTAATTTGTCTTCCATAGTGAAACCCCTACTTAAGTTCATTACAAAACCTCTGAAAAAAAAAAGAACGCATGCAACAGGCAACAGTGGCCACCTGCAAATGGGGATACAAGTGGTTGGGGAGAGGATTCACCTTGAATACCACATTCACACACTACTTCTCAAAGAAAAACTGCATCGCTGAAAACAATCTGTCCTTTAATACCAGTAACTACTCTCCATTGTCACTTCTCTGGGATAGGCGCTAAGTTTATCTGTGTTTTCTCGTTTGGCTTATTTATGCATTTACCTGGTAATGACACTTGTATAAATAAACAGATAGTTCTTGACCTCTGGAAGCATACTGATAAATCGGCCCACAGACATGCGGAGGAACCAAGGGCAAACAGCAGACAATTCACTTGGTGCCAGCCACAAGGAAGGTGTATTTGAGGGAACGCATCGTGGGCGGAACATACTTAGTCAGGGTGGGGTCACAGGGAAATCACCTTTCTTACCGAAGAGATTCCAGGGAAGACAGGAAGATTGTGGAGGTGGTTTCAATGGCCAAGGAGACATTTCTGAAGTATGCGGGAGGAATGCTGGTGCAGACACAGGTGTAGCCTCAGAGGTGACTTAACCAGAACACTGCCACAGCTGACCAGGGGCTCATCACATGGAGATCCCACAAATGACAACAAGAGAACATTTGATTCGAGGTTTGAAGGAATGGAGGGAACACGTCTTGAAGGTGTCTGGGAGCGTAATGTTCAAGTGTGGAAGCAGGCATTGCAAAGGCTCTGGGGCAGAAATGTGCTTGACATATTCAGGAGACGGTAAAGAAGCTGCTGTGGCTGAAGCAGAGGGAACTATACTACTCTCTAATCCAAACCATAAGCTCAGAGACCATGTCTGCCTGGCTCAAGGTTGTGCCCCTAATGTCTCACACTGGGGCCAGCACATGCTCTAACTGAATTAATTCACATCTTAGAATAGCTTCCCCACTGATGTAGTTTCAGCCATCAGATTCTGAATGGGGTGGACAGGGAGCCTCTGGACAAGGGTAGGTTTGGGCAACAGAGGAACTGGATGTGTAAAACAAGAACAGCAAACACTTGGGGGGTTGAAAATAAACGTGACGCGTACTGCTTGATGCTTCAGTGATCAAAGCTGCCTACGGAAGAGGGCTCTGGAAATGACTTCTTATAACCATGCCAGGTCATATATACGCACTCTTTCAGGTGACTAATGACTTCATATGAGATAAAAACAACATCCTCTACTTACTCTGTGCCTAATACTTCACTAAATGTTTTAGCTGAATTAGCTTTACATGATTTTTATGGAGATTAAATGGGATATCTCCATTTTACAGATGAACAAGCTGACTTTTAGACTTGCCTGAGGTCACACAAGCAATGGCAGAGACAAGTAAGAAGCCTGGGCAGTGTGATTCTAAAGCCTTTACCCTTAAACCCTGTTCCATAATTGCCTCTCTCCTCTTCTTGTCCCACGGGGGTGGGATGGTCTTACTATAGTGGTATGGACACACCAGTGAATGAAGGTACAGAGAGTAAACCTTAACTCTCAGATTGGACTCCCACTTCAGTGTATTTTTGAATCAAATGATGGCAACCGCCCCCCATGTTTGTCTTCTGGCTTGGGGTCTAGTCCTCAGAAATGAGGGCAAGAAGCAGCTACAAGGAGAGGCAAGTGTTTATCAAGGAATCTATGACCTTGAGGCTTGAAATTGACTGAGAAAAGTACCCCTGACTAGGAGGGAGCCTGGTGATCAAAGGAAGTAATGCCTAACAAGGGAACGCCTGGATGTTTTTCATGGAAAATGGCAGCACAGTCCCGGAAAATCCCTGTCATGCCCTATCTCTCCAAGACACAGATGAGATGAGATGTGTCGTATTCCCACTGGGACAAGCACTGACAGGAAATTAGGGTGGCAGGGAGGGCAGGAGCACCCACCTAAAGGATCAAGATATGCCTCCAGAATCAACAGCCATTGATTCATTAACTTACAAGTACGAACACAATGGAGATGTTTTGGCTGTTGACACATGGCCCTGCCACTGAGGCCCAGCAATGTCAATTAGGAAGGAAACGGTTGAATGCAAGTTCTTTAGGTTGTCCGTGTGACCTCTAACACAGTCACAGGCCTATTCAAAGGGTGTGTGGAACTAACAGTAAGATGACTAACTCAAACCCGGACAGCGGCTAAGAGTGGTGAGTTCCCTGAGAAGTCCTTTAAAAGGAAGAATGTGGGCTTTTCCACCTCTATCTACTTCCCTCTGGAGAGTCTTTAAAGAAATCAAAGAGACTGAAGACAGGAAGTAACCTTTATCCTGTGATCTCACCACATCCCACTTGGTGCTTTAGTGCCAAACAGGGGCCTCTTCCCTGATGTGATAAGAAGAGCTGCTTTCTTCAAGATCTGAGTGGTCCTTGGCGCTTATGGCAGTCTTGTCAGCAGGATGTTGGCCGCTGGATCAGGGGCTGAATCCTAATCTCTGGGAAAGCCCTGTGGATAAAACCATGAAGAGTTGACATGAATGCAAAACAATGAATGAACCCATTCCCCAGATTAAAGGAAAATGGGAGATGAATGGAAGATGCTTGGGCCAGTTCCTTACAGTATCGCAAAAGACTTTAACACCAGGCGAGATCAACTTCCTGCCCTTTAATTTCGCTTCTGAATTTTCTGTGAGAACACAGACATCTTTATCAGGATAGACAATACATGCGCATTCATTCCTCAAAGGAGGGGAAGCGCACTGAAACACATCGGGATGAAAACAAAACACACCAGGGCAAGCGACAATGAGGAAAACCACAAAACATCTGCCTCCATCTGGTCTAAAGGCAGGGCCATTAGTGCAGGATGTGGCACCAATTTAGAGCTGATTGCCAGAAAGCCCGTTACTCTGATCTTCGTGGACCACAGCATGAACTTTGTGGGCTTGAAAGCACAATGTTGGTGTTTGTGTGTGTGTGTGAATACGTTAGGAAGAAATTGAAAGTGAGTAATCAACATCAGGAAGTCACATCTCTTTTTCAAACATGACACGTTTATTTTTTTTTTTTATGTTGAAAAGATATATATATATATATATATTTAGAATTAGGCAGCTGGACTCAGTTTAGATGATCCCAATTTTGTTGGCAACATCCAAAGCGTTGTAATCAGGAGCCAGACGAACATACGCCTTTTTCTCTCCATCAGGCCGAATCAGGGTGTTGACCTTGGCCACATCAATGTCATAGAGCTTCTTCACAGCCTGTTTAATCTGGTGCTTGTTGGCTTTAACATCCACAATGAACACAAGTGTGTTGTTGTCTTCTATCTTCTTCATGGCAGACTCAGTAGTCAGCGGAAACTTGATGATAGCATAGCGGTCAAGCTTGTTTCTCCTGGGGGCGCTCTTCCGAGGATATTTGGGCTGCCTCCGGAGTCGCAGTGTCTTGGGCCGCCGGAAGGTGGGTGACGTGCGGATCTTCTTTTTTTGTGGCTGTGGACGGACACCTCTCAATACTGTCTTCTTGGCCTTTAAAGCCTTCGCTTTGGCTTCGGCTTTAGGAGGGGCAGGAGCTTCCTTCTTCGCTTTCGGCGCCGTCTTGTGAAAAGGGTCCACATGTTTATTTTTAATGTGGTTCTAATGTCCCTCACCAGCAGAAAGAGCACTGAACTAAGAGTGAGGCCCAAAACCTGGGTCTGGTTTTGGGTTTTCCACTAAGTGGATGGCCTTCAGTATTTCAAGTCAATTGGGATTTCAGAGCCTACACTGTGTACTGCCTTGGGCTAAATACACACTGGGAGATACGAAGATGAACAATCCAAGACATCTGTCCTCAAACTTGCATCCAAATTGAGCAGACAGGCAAATGAAAACAAAACAAAACAAAACAAAACAGTGACAGCATAAGGGAGGGGGTGTAGGTGTTAGAATAAAAGCACAACGTGTTAAAATAATAGGAAGCTGGAGGAGATTGATTTCAACTGGCAAGATATTTAATAGGCACATAGGGATGGCATCCTAGGTGGAGGAAATAGCATTGTAACCTGGCAGATTTATAAAAACGGAACCACGGTGAGATACCATTTCACACTCATTAGGATGGCTACTATAAAAAATAATTAACATGTGTTGGTGAGGATGTGGAGCAATTGGAACTCGTGTGCACTGTTGGTGGGAACGTAAAATGATGCATCCACTATCAGGAAACAGTATGATGGTTCCTCGAAAAATTGAAAATAGAGCTACCATATGATCTAGCAATTCCACTTCTAGGTGTATACCCCAAATAACTGAAAGCAGAATCTCAGGGAGATATTTGTGCACACGTTTGTGTAGCATTATTCATACTAGCTAAAACGTGAAGCGACCAACCCAAGTACCCATCAACAGTGAATGAATAAACAAAATGGATACATGCATGCAATGAAACATTATTTACCCTTACAAGGAAATTCTGACACTTGCTACACCATGCATGAACCTTGAGAATATGATGCAAAGTTAAATTAGCCAGTTACCAAAAGACAAATACAGTAGATTCCACTCATATCGAGGTACTTAGTCATCAAGTACATAGAGACAGAAAGTAGAATGGTGGTTCCCAGGGCCGGGGATTAGGGAGGGGAAGTGAGGCGTTGTTGAATGGATACAGAGTTTCAGTTTTACGAGAGGAAAAGAGTTCTGTGGGTGGATGGTGGTGGATGATAACACAACAATGTGAATGTACTTAATGCTACTGAACTGTACACTTGAAGATAATCAAGATGGTAAAATGTAGAGTATGTGTATTTTATCATAATATGAAAACAAACAAGAAGAGGCAGGGTGGATTTAAGGGAAAAGAGTTTGTGAGCCAAGGGTTTAGGAGATAAAGACCGATCAGGGCTCTTGGAGAGGGTCTTGAGCCAGGGTAAGCCAAGTTATTTGCCACATGGTACCTGCCAATGAGAGGGGAGAGGAAGAAAAAAATAAACTCAACATAGGCCATCTATGGGGAGAAACACATTTTGTCTTGGGAATGACACAATAAATGTCATGGTCATATTTGTTATCAATACGTTTTATGAGTTTTTGCTATAAATATGGCATTTAGGAATATCCCAGGGCCATTTGGGATAAGATAGATTCTTATCCCATCTGAGAGAAGTCTTGTGGGGCCACACCAGGCTCCATTCCCATGACCCAGACAAGCAGCTTTCTATCTGGATGTGAACCAGGTGAATATCCCAGATGGCACATCTAAATTAGAATTAGAGGAGGGCCAAATATAGGGACACTTTACCAAGATAAGAGTGGAGTGTAGGGGAACCATGAGGAAGAGAGCAGCGTTCTGGAGCAAGTAACTGGGACTGTTACCATCGCCAGACCTACAGGGTGAGGAGAGGGAGTGGGTCCTGGCTCTGGAAGGAAGGGGCCACATTGTTCAGTGGCTGCCTTGGGAAGTACAGTGACATTGGTGCCCTGCTGCAGCCAGTCCTAGACAATCCCACAGGGAACGAACCTGGGGAAAAAAACAATCCTGAAGTCACTCCTATCTGGGATCTCCTGCCAGTGTTCCTCACCTGCCAAGGCCGAGAGGGAAGCCCGTGGCTAATCGGCCTGTCTGACGTTGTCCAGGGCTCTCTAACATCAGCACACATCAGCACTCCCTGGAAGGCGTCGTACAACACAGATTGCTGGACCCCACCCCAACGTTTCTGATTCAGTAGGTTCTGGTGAGGCCTGAGAATCTGCATTTTTAACAAGTTCCAAGGTGGTCTGGGGACCACACTTTGAGAACCACTGACGTAGCCCATGCAGATCGGCCTCCTAGAACAAACAGCAGAAGAAAAATGGAGAGTAGATTTGCAAAGGCAAACACCTATAATTTAATTAAGGATCCTGATGGACCCCATATGAGTGTCAAAATCTTTGCAGGCTTTAGTTTCCTTGCCTATACAATACTCAGTTTCCTTGCTTATTTTGTGAATTGTCCCCTATATTCAACTCTCCTCTAATTCTAAGCCCTCCTGTCTCTAAAAGAGACCTGTAAGATGCCTTCTAACTCATTCTGTGATCCCATGGACGCAAAGCTGCAGTACCTAAAGCTCCATCTCTTGAATGACCATGAAGATAGTACTTCCTTGTACAAGTGAAGCAGTTACTATTGCTATAGTCATCTAGTGGTTTGTAGAGTCATGTGATGCATTATGTGGATAGATTCTTGTTTTCTAATTGTTTTTCCTATTTGATTTAAAGCAACTTTGGACAGGACATATACAACGACCTTTCCAGAATATTTCTCTATAGACAAAAGGAGGCATTCACTACATCAGATAACCTATGCTCCAAAATAGGCAGGTCCCATTTGATTTGTGCACAATCAGACATCAAGGAGATCATTTTAAATGTTACAAGAGAATGCACCTAATTAATAAAAGTCCAGTGGGTTTATACTAACTAGGCCTGTAAAATTGCTATTCAGTGTTGCCTATGAAATACTTTTCTCTTTTCCAAAGCTCATTTGTTAGAATCCAAAGAGCCCCGTGGTTCTCCAGGTCATCAGTGACTGCACATGTGCGAGTGCGTACATGGGCTCTGAGTGTTTATGCCTGTCTTCACGGGTGTTTGACTTTGTGTCCCATATATTTACAGTGATGCAGATGATATATGGGCATGGCTGAAAGGGTTTGGAAAATACCCATCTGTTCTTTGGTTCCCCTTTTTTCTTTCAATTAACAACAACAGCAACAACAACAAAAAACCCTCTTCTTAAGTTCTTAGGCAATGGCTGGTTGAAAATAGACCCCCTCCCAGTAGCCGCCTTCTTCCTGCAGCCTCCAGGAATCTTAACATGTCTTGTAAACAATCACTTTGCTCTCTCTTCAGGGTGTCTCTGACCCAGAAATTTAAGCTGCTCTTGTTACTGATTCACGTATTCATTCACGGATCTGTGGCTATGAAGTCAATCTGTGGCTTAAGGATACGTGAGTAAGTCATGGGGAAGATTTCAGTTGGGATATTTGTGTCTGGATTCTGGGAGATTAAAGACTTGCAGGTGCCTTTAGGGTAGATCTTTCATGAAGAGCTTTCAGAGACCTGGGCCCAAGGAATAGCCTCCTCTATAGATCCATTTCATTCATTCAGCGAACTTTTCTGAGTACCCACGATAGTGCTCTGGAAACCCGTCACGGTGTGTGGTACGGACTCCTCATGTAGCTGAATTCAACCTGTATGTGAGGTGCATGAGGAGCCAGGCTTCAAAGTGATGAACTCTCCCAATAGACTTCCAGGGCCCCTGAGGACGGACACTTGTTCATGTCATGACAGTATATCCAGCTACCTAGCACATACTGGGTTCTCAGTAAGTATTTATTGACAGAGTGCAGTAATGGAAAAGTAAACAAAGAGCTCTGGGGGCATCGAGGTAGGACTGCTTCATCCTCCCTGGGGGTCCGGGATGGGCACCAGCTCACTAGGAGAAGAAGGGAGAGGCCCCTGTACCCCTGTCTTCCTAGGAGGCCATGAGCAGCCCTCGCTCTGTACTTAAAGGTTCAATTTGTTTTGACAAACCAAAGAGACAAACAAAACAAACCTGAATTCTGTTCTAAACATATTACCTCAAGCTTTTAGGGCCAACAGCCTGAAAATGTCTGCAGACCTTTTGCACGGAATTGCCACTCTCTTGGTTCATTTGACTCTGGGTGGGGAGGTGATAGATTCAAGCCAAATTACTTGTAACTTCAAAATTCATTGATTGTGAAGCGAAGGGACCTGAGCATCATCCTTCTGAAGAATATACAGAAGGTATTAAATGAGCTGGAGCCCCTGCCTGCCCTCTTCTTGTTCCCTTGTTATTTTTATTTGGGCATGGACCTGGGATGGGGCAGAATATTAGGGGATGAAGGTGAATATGCTGAGTAGAACCATAAAGCCAGAAATTTCATTTAAATAAGAAGAAAAAGGAAACTCCCAATCAATTTACAGTCTTCCGGGAATTGCCTGATTCTGGATTAGGGAGGCATCGGAGTTCTGTTGATTCAAGGGAAAGGCATGTTTGACATGGGAGTGTAAGAAGAGACAGAAACTTTGCTCATTTGTTCCTTCTCTTCCTGTAACCAGCCACAGACTGAAATAAACTTAGAGACCCAGTGGTCGCTGGAGACCAGCTGATAGAGCCAATTGTTAAGTTTTCAGGAAATTTACCAAGTGGCTGATAAACACATCCATTACTAAAAATTATACAACCTTCCAATTAAATAAATCATATTAAAAATAAAAGTATTAAATGCTCAAAACTCCTAATTATTACTTGTTTTACTATTTGCTATGCTTTTGAGGTTACTTATATCTGTTAAATCTGTATGGTGGCAATATTATAGATGGAATCTTACCAGCCATCTCTTCCTCAACCCTATGCTCCGTGGCCTCACACTGGTAGCTTGAAATTGGCCAGGGTGGGAGTGCTTGCATTAGGGAAATCGGTAAACGCTGCAGTTCGGGGCTTTGGCTTCTTTCCTTTTTTTTTTCCCCCACCCCCACCAGAGTCAGCAATTAAACATTTACCAGCACATCACTGCAAAAGACCCTCAGAAGTTTCTTAGGAATAGATTTGCTTAAGTTTCCATGGGCCTTGGGGTGCTGTGGGCAGTCCAGCGTGGTGGCCTCTGAGCACAGCTATCCTGAGCAATGTGTGCTGGACCATAATATCGGCCCTTCATTTGCAGCGCAATTGTTGTGTACTGGGGCATTATGACATTCTGTAGTTGGAAATATTTCATTATATAATGAAATAGAAAATAATTCAGAAAAGATTAACGGCTTTATTAAGATACAATTCACAGACCATATAATTCACTTATTTAAAGTGTACAATGAATTTTAGTATATTCACGATATTGTGCAGCTCACACCACAATCAATTTTAGAATATGCTCAACACCCTAAAAAGAAACCCTGGGACTGGGTGCAGTGGCTCACGCCTGTAATCCCAGCACTTTGGGAGGCTGAGGCAGTCGGATCACCTGAGGTCAGGAGTTGGAGACCAGCCTGGCCAACACGGTGAAACCGTGTTTCTACTAAAAATACAAAAATTAGCCAGGCATGGTGGCTCATGCCTATAATCCCATCTACTTGGGAGGCTGAGGCAGGAGAATCGCTTGAACCCGGGTGGCAGAGGTTGCAGTGAGCTGAGATGGCGCCATTGCACTGAAGCCTGGGTAACACAGCGAGACTCCGTCGCCAAAAAAAAAAAAAAAAAAAGAAAGGCCGGGCGCGGTGGCTCAAGCCTGTAATCCCAGCACTTTGGGAGGCCGAGACGGGCGGATCACGAGGTCAGGAGATCGAGACCATCCTGGCTAACACGGTGAAACCCTGTCTCTACTAAAAAATACAAAAAACTAGCCGGGCGCGGTGGCAGGCGTCTGTAGTCCCAGCTACTCGGGAGGCTGAGGCAGGAGAATGGCGTGAACCCGGGAGGCGGAGCTTGCAGTGAGCTGAGATCGGGCCACTGCACTCCAGCCTGGGCGGCAGAGCGAGACTCCGTCTCAAAAAAAAAAAAAAAAAGGAAAAAAGAAACCCTGTGCCCATTAGCAGTCACTCCCCATTTCCCCCTAGTCTTCCCTCTCCTCTCCTCTCCCCTCCAAGAATGAGGCAACCACTAGTCTTCTTTTAGTCTCCAGAGATTTGTCTATCTGGACATTTCATGTAAATGGCACCATACAATAGATGGCCTTTTCTGACCCACTTCTTACACGTAACATAATGTGTTCAAGGTTCATCCATGTTGCCGCATTTGTCAGTACATACTTCATTCTTTTTTATTGCTGCATATTCCTGTGGTTGGATATACTACCTTTTTTGGTCCTTTCATCAGTTGATGGATATTTGGATTGTTTCAACTTTTTGACTATTATGAATAAATGCTGCTATGAATATTCGTGTACAAGATTTTTTGTGGGCGTAAGTTTTCATTTATGTTGAGTATTCACCTACCTAGGAGTGAAATTGCGGGGATAATATGCTAACTGTGTGTTTAACTATTTGAAGAACTGCAAAATATTTTCCAAAGAGGCTGCACCATTTTACATTTCCACCAGCAATGTACAAAGGTTCCAATCTCTCTACACCCTCACCAATATTTGTTATCTGATTTCTTTATTTTAGGCATCCTAGTGGGTGTGAGATGGTATCTCATTGTGGTTTTGATTTGTATTTTCTTAATGACTAGTAATGTAGAGCATCTTTTCCTGGGCTTGTTGGCCATCTGTATATCTTCGGAGAAATTTTCATTCCAATTATTTGCTCATTTGTAAATCGAGTTGTCTTTTTTATTGTTGAGCTGTAACACTTCTGGATTCAAGTTGCTTATGAAATATATGATTTGTAATTATTTTCTCCCATTGTGTGGCTTGTCTTCACTTTCTTGATTGTGTCCTTTGAATCACAAAGGTTTTTAATTTTGATGGAAGTCCAGTTTATTTTTGTTGTTGTGGTGCTTTCGGCATTATATATCTAAGAAGGTTTTGCCTAACCCAAGTCCACAAAGACTTACTCCTGTTTTCTTCTAGGAGTTTTGTAGTTTCAGCTTTTATATTTAGATCTATGATATATTTGGAGGAATTTTCATGTACAGTGTAAGGGAAAGATCCAACTTTATTCTTTTGCATGTGGATATTCAGTTGTCCTAGCACCATTTGTTGAAAATAATATTATTTCCATAGTGAATTCTCTTGGCGTGAAATAGATTTTGAAGCGTTACCTTACTTTTTCACCTGATGCTACCCCTAATTTCTTTAAACATCTATTCATTTCCATTGATCATTTCTGGCCTCATAGCTCAGGCCGCTTGGCTAAGCCCTCCCCTAAGGCACCCATTTTCACACACACTGGTGTATAGAGCCCAGACAGAAGGCGGTCTCTAATCTCCATGTGGATTAGCCAGGGTAGACCAAGTACTATAACAAACAGCCTCCTCCACCTCAGTGGCCCTACACAATCAAAGTTTATTTTTCTCTTATGGTAGTCCCGTGTGAGTTGGTGGGGGAAGGGGTGTTCCATGCACGTACTCAGGGCTCGGTCTCCTTCCAGCTAGAGCTCTTCTGTCGCCTTGGGCTTCATAGTCCTCTTTTTTCCCTTAGCTGCTGACCAGACCCAGATGGTCAGGTCTGCTGTCCCCAAGGGCTTATTGTCCTTCACTAGGTCTTCTGGATCTGGCCAGTAGTCAAAGGAAGAAAGAGAGAGAACATGGAGGATCTTGCAGGAGTTTTTTTAAGAGCCAGGCTTGGAAGCACCACACATCATTCCTACTTCCCCAAGATTCACCGTACAGCTCCAACTGGCTGCAAGATAAACTGAAAGATGTCGACTCACTGTATGCTGGGAGGAAAGAGAGACAGAATTTGGTGAACATACAGCAGCCTCTGCTGTAACATCTATATAATATATTTTAAGAATTGACCCCCCAAAATTGTGAGTGTGAATATATGTTTGCTCCTAGCTGCTGCAGAACCCGTCCACCTCCAATCTCCCTCCTCCACATTCTGTGATCGGGGCATGTCTCTCCAGCAGCTCAGTTGCAGTTTGTGTGAGCCCCCTTGAAAGGCAGTTCCTGGTTTGAAGAAACGCAAAGATCTGTCTGAGCGGAAGAGAGAGCAGAACTGCAGCAGTCTATGGGAAATCCAGTAGAAAATTCCAGGGGGAGCGAGCCGGTTTCCTGAAAGTTTAAGCTCAAGGGGACCTGAACAATGTATCATGGCAAATCCTTGGGTGTTGAGTATGCTAAGGTTATAGTCTGTATTATGAATTTGTCTTGTAAATGTCCACTTATTGAATGTCATAAACTGAGGGATTATGAACAAATGAGGCATGAAGACAGAACGGATTTCTCCTGTCTGGAAAGAACTCCTAGGATTGAAATTTCGTGGGCCTCTGATTAAACTGTGCTTTTGCTGCATGTCCTATGAGACACTGATTTTTCCTTGTCTCTTCTATATTCTTCTGCTGACGCTGAAGTCCTTTCTTCCACTCTGCCATTCACAGGAGCAGAAGAAGCAACTACATGTTTTCCAGAGCCCTCATCGAGAAAATAAGAAGGTACCTGGTCTCTCCTACACCATGTGCTGTCCCCAGTAAACTAGCCCCGTCCTTTTGTCTTTTCCTCATGCAGGCCTCAACTGCTGGTCCCCTTTGTAAGGGCTCCAAGCCCCCTGCACCTCACTCTAAATCTGGGCCCTCAACTGAACTGATACCCATGTTAGAGGAAACATATTTGTGCATTTCTGAAAGACTCAATTTGCCAACTTTTCAGAAAATCGCAGACCCCGTCTGCGATTTGCTCCTTCACTATTGATTTTGAATAATATCGTGTGTGGCTTGGCGTTTGCTTCCTTCTACTCTGACTGTCCCTTGAAATATGTCTCGGGCCACACCCTCTACCTGGATCGCCCACTTCACTCCAAAAGCCCCCTCCTACCAATATTCAAATAATTCTAAAATCACACTTCGCTCACAGAACCTTTCCCAGTAAACTGGGACCAGGATGATGGTTCTCTCCTTCCCCCACCCCCAAAACCCATCCTGTCTGGACCTGCCATGCACGGGTCATTCGTCACACAACCACACCAAAAACTCTTGCACCATTTCTTTATTCATTACATTTCACTAATTAACACATTTGTTATTTGTCTCGGGCTGGTTTGCCCAGTTGTAGCTGTCAGTCTGAATCAGTGAGCTCCATCTGACACTGCAAACTTCTAGAATAAGGGATCCTTTCATTCTTGATTATAGCCACCAATAATCATGTTCTGTTTTTTCTTGGGTTCTGGCCTGTGGTCACACAAAACATCAGAACTGAAGTGATGCCTTTAGCTCCCACAATGCATATGGTGACTAAAGGGAAAGTGGAGTGAGCCCAACAGATACTAAGACCATTTATCATGGGCCCTGATTTAAACACAGCACCTTAGGGATTCTTGCCTGAACCCAGTGAGAAGCATAGCTTCAGCCTCATTTTCTAGATGAGACTCAGAGAGGTTCAGTAGCTTGCCCAAAATCAAACCCTAAATTCTGGAACCATTATGCAAATCACGTCTGTCTGATTTTCTGTTTCTTGATGCCTCCCTAAGCCCAAGTGGCAGGTGTTACTGTTCAGCACACTTGCTTAGAATAAAGTGCCTCAGAGCTTTCTCTACATACATGTGTTGATCACAAAGGAGAGAGGATAGCAGCAAAAATCCATCTCTTCTATTAAACCACTAGCTCAATACATATGCCCTGTTGATAATAGGTGAGTACTTTCATTTAGGTACTCATCTATCAAGAATGATAGCAAGTGCAATGAAATGGATAGAGACATCCCATTCCCCTCCCCCAACCCCATGAAGGAGCTGAGTAATATTTTCATAGAGAAAAATTATATGGTCATAAGAATGAGTTTGGGACTCAGTTCTTTCCTATATGTTGGTGAGAATGGATTGCTTTGAGGAAAGATAACAGGCTAGCATGTATGGACTAAAAAGTATTTAAAGGGTCTCTTTCTCTGCACATAGCTGGGCTCGTAAAGTTCTTTTATAGCCTACAGCAGTGACCCAGGTAGTGTTCAGGTACGTGGAAAGGGTTTTAGAGAAGATTCCATTAAGTTCACAGTGAAAGGCTTTTGGCTTTTGATTATTAGCAACTGATAGGACCATCGGGATGTGCAGATGGAGTGCAGTTTATTCCCAATGAGGCTATTTCTGTCATCAGCCAGGTCTTCTCCCAGATCTTCTCCCAGATCCTCCTCCCTCACAACCACTACCTGGCCTGGCAGGCAGCAGTGAGGGTGAGAGTCACGGAGAGGGAAACAAAAGCAACAGTAATGCCATTTACCTACCCCTGATCTCAAAATATAGTGGCTTGAAGCAGCTATTCCTTTGCTCACTAATTTATGGGTTAGTAATTTGGACTGTGCTAAGCTAGGACAGCTGATCTGTGCTCTGAGCGGTGTTGGTAGTGCTCAATCATGTGGCCAGGTCTTGGCTAGGATGGCTGGGCTGGCTGAGTCTCCCTCCACGTGTTCTTTCGCCCTCTAGGAGGCTAACTTGGGCTGTCTACGTATTGAAGGAAGAATCCCTACCAGCTGGAGAGAGTAGGTCCCATTGTAAATTGCTTTTCAAGCCTCTGCTTGCATCAGTCTTGCCAATATCTCATTGATTGAAGCAAGTCACACCGCCAAACCTAGCATCAAAGTGAGAGGGAACTATGCAAGGAGATGAGTTCAGGGAGATGTGATGTATTGAGGACCATCAGTGTAACAATCTACCATACCATATTTTATAGAATATATGCTACAGTGTGTTTTATGCTCTCCATATGAGCAACTTTTTCTTTTGGAATAATTTGTTCTTTTTTTTGCCTCAAAAAGTGACATTTATTCAAAGAAAAAAAAAATGACAAGATGTCCATCCCTTGGCTTCCTTCCCTCTCCCACCCCTGCTGCTCCTCAGGCCCCCAAGATTGAACTCTGGCTGGGGCTAGGAAGCAGGACAGCCCCTCAGAAGAAGTCAGCAACATTGAGGCGCATTTCCTCATGGAGGTGTTGTAGAAGGTCTCGATGTCTCGAAGAGTCCTCTTGTCTTCTTCTGTCACCATGTTAATAGCCACACCTTTATGGCCAAACTGTCCACCTCGGCTCGTTCTGTGGAAATGTTTTCCCTATTGGTGGGAAGGTCGTAGTTGATGACTAAAGAAACCTGCTGCACATCACTGCCTCTGGCCAGCAGGTCAGTGGTAATCAAAACTCTGCTAGAGCCAGAACCAAACTCCCTCACGATCATGTCTCGTTCTTTTCAGTCCGTATCTCCATGCATGGCCGAGACAGTGAAATCTCGAGCATGCATCTTCTCGGTGAGCCAGTCCACCTTCCTTTGGGTGTTGAGGAAGATGACTGCCTGGGTGATGGTCAGGGTTTCATACAAGTCACGCAGTGTGTCCAGCTTCCCCTCTTCTCGTTCTACGTTGATGTAGAATTGGCGGATACCCTCCAGGGTCAACTCTTCCTTCTTGACAAGAATCCGAATGGGGTCCCTCATGAACTTCTTGGTCACCTCAAGCACATCAGAAGGCATTGTAGCTGACGTCAAAACTACCTGGGTGTTGCTGTGAAGCTTTTGGAATATGTCATAGATCTGGTCCTTGAATCCACGGCTTAACATTTCATCAGCTTTGTCCAGTACAAACATCTTGATGTATTTGGGAGACAGGTATCTCCGGTTAAGCATATCAAACACATGGCCAGGGGTACCCACGATGATATGGGGAGCTAGATCATCTAGAAAACCCAGAGATTGGTCCAGGAGAGACCCAGCATGTGACCCCTGCCTCACAAATAGTCAGACTGTTAGTGTCTGTAGCCCACAAGGCTACAGCGATCCAGGGAGAGGAGACTGCCTCCCCGCTCCGGGCAGCCCAGCAAGGAGCTGTCCCCACTACTCTGTTCCACCTTCTGCTGCGACCCAGGAGGGTAGGTCCAGGGGAGCTGGAGGGGCAAAGTGTGTACCCTCCATGCCTTTGTCTCCTATGTCAAGGTGCTGTCAAGATACACAGCAAGGAGTATGAGATACATACTCCTTGAAGAGGAGGCTGACTTCAAGTAGGATCAAAGGTTACTATTTTAAAAACAAAACTTTTTATTATAGATTATTTCAAACACAGTGCGCAGCTTTGAAAAATATCATTCATTCATTCATTCATTCATTCAATAAATGAAGGGACAGACTCCCAGATAAGCAACTGCAGAGTGGGTATGCCCAACCAGACCTCAACTCCGTCCCCAGTTGTGATTGTCTTCTGTCTAAAAGTTGTGCAGACATTGGCTGGTGCTGCCCAGATGTGGAGAAAGATGTAAGACAGACAGCCAAAAGAGGGGTTCTATTTCACAAAACAGAAAGAATAGTGTGGTGACTCCTGCCACCAACCTTCAATAATGACCAACTCAGCCAGTTTTGCTGGTCCATACTTACCCTCCAACTTCCCCATCCCAATTATTTTTAAGCAAGTCTCAGATGTCAGACTATTTTACCATAAATATTTTCGTATATACCACCAAAAGATAAGGACTTAAAATAGCCATTATATTCCTGAATATTATCAGATGTTCCCAGATTGTACCATAATTTTGTATAGTTTGATTAGGAATCCAAATAAGTTCTATACATTGCACTTGATGTTTATATCTTTTCAGAGTCCTTGGCTGGGCGTGGTAGCTCACGCCTGTAATCCCAGCACTTTGGGAGGCCAAGGCAGGTGGATCACCTGAGGTCGGGAGTTCAAGACCAGCCTGACCAACATGGAGAAACCCCGTCTCTACTAAAAATACAAAATTAGCCAGGTAGGTGTGGTGATGCATGCCTGTAATCCCAGCTACTAGGAAGGCTGAAGCGGGAGACTCACTTGAACCCAGGAGGCAGAGGTTGCAGTGAGCTGAGATGGTGCCATTGCACTCCAGCCTAGGCAACAAGAGTGAAACTGTGGGCCGGGCGCCGTGACTCACGCCTATAATTCCAGCACTTTGGGAGGCCGAGGTGGGCGGATCACAAGGTCAGGAGATCGAGACCATCCTGGCTAACATGGTGAAACCCCGTCTCTACTAAAAATACAAAAAATGAGCCAGGCATGGTGGCGGGCACCTGTAGTCCCAGCGACTCGGGAGGCTGAGGCAGGAGAATGGCATGAACCCGGGAGGCAGAGCTTGCAGTGAGCCGCGATCGCGCCACTGCACTCCAGCCTGGGCGACAGTGCGAGACTCCATCTCAAAAAAAAAAAAAAAAGAATCCTTTAATCTGTGGTTTCTTCTGCCTTCTACTTTATTTTCTTGCAATTTATTAAAGAAATTTGGTTGTTTTTCCTGTAGAGTTTCCTACAGTCTGGGTTTTGCTGATTGCTTCCAAGTGACCTTGGTGACATGTTCCTCTGTCCCACATTTTCTATAAATTGGGTAGTTAGATCAAGAGGCTTGATCAGATTTAATTTTTTTTTTTTGGGGCAAGATTATGTTACAGGTTATTTCTTTCTTTTTATTGTGGCAAAAAATAAAATAAAATAAAACCACATACTTAAAATGTATAATCTTAAGTATTTTCAAGTGTACGGTTCAGTAGCTTTTGTATCTTCACACTGTTGTGCAACCATCACCACCATCCCTCTCCAGAACCTTTCCATCTTGCAAAACTAAAGCTCTGCACCCATTAAACAAAAGCTCCTCATTGCCCCCATTCCAGCACCTGGCAATCACCGTTCTACTTTCTGTCTCTATGAATCGGACTACTCTAGGTACTTCATGTAAGTGGAATCACACAATATTTGTCTTTTGGTGACTGGTTTGTTCCACTATCATAGTGTTCTCAGGGTTCATGTCGTAGCATGCGTCAGAATTCCCTTCACTTTCAGGGCCTCCATTGTATGCGTGTACCAGGTTTGTTTATCCATTCATCCATCAATCTGCCCAGTCTTTGGCCGTTTACACCTTTTGACTATAATGCTGCTACAAACATGGGTGTGCAAATATTGCTTCAAGATCGTTCATTTAATTCTTGTGGGTATATACCTAGAAATGAAAGGACTGGATCCTAAGGTCATTCTATTTCTCATATTTTGAGGAAACTTCAAACTGTGTTCCACAGCAGCTGCACCATTTTACAATTCCACCAGCAACGTGCAAGCGTTCCAATTTCTCTGCCTCTGCTCCAACACTTGTTTTATTTTTGTTTAATTGCTACACATTTTTTGTTTTTTGATTAGCCATCCTCCCAGGTGTGAGGTTATATTTTATTGTGGTTTTGATTTGCATTTTCCTAAAGATCAGTGACGGTGACGCTGAGCATCTTTCATATGCTTGTTGGCCATTTGTATATCATATTTAGAGAAATGTCTGAGTCTTTTGCCCATTTTTTTAATTGAACTTTTTGTTTTTGTTGAGTTGTAGGAATTCTTTATGTATTCTGGATCCTAACCCCTTATAACCCTTGTATGAATTGCAAATATGTTCTACCATTCTGTGGGTTATTTTTTCATTCTGTTGATTGTCTTTTGATACACAGAAGCTTTTAATTTTGATGTAGTCCCATTTGTCTATTTTTACTTTTGTTGACTGTTCTTTTGGTATCATACTGAGGAAATCCTTGATAAATCCAATATTGTGAAGCTCTCCCCTTATGCTTTTTTCTACAGTTGTCTTTTTAGCCATTATTGGTGATTATTGCCAAGAACAATGATTTCACCAGAGGTTCCAAAAAATGTGATATTCCAATTTAATCCTTCTTCCTTTATTAGCTGAAATACTTCTGTAAAGATACATTTCCCTCTTCACTGGGTTGTCCTGGGGCTCATTTTATACTGGAAACATTTATTTTTTCCTTTTGTTTACAAGTTTTCAAAATAATGTATTGGTTGCCTAGTCATCCTTAAAAGAGGACAAATGAGAGAGTTTTTTAAAGTTTCATTGTGAACATAAACATTTAAGGAGTTTAATGTGTTTAATCCACAGCAGTTGTTATTTTTATTGTTCAAACATTTCCATCTTTAGACAAAGGGAGACTTCATGTTGGCTCCTGGATTCTTTTGGCATGGCCCTAAGATTTTTTGATCGATTCCTTGCTTTCTGATATATCAAGGTGTTTTAGGCCTATTTGACAATTTCCTGTCCTAGACAAAGAATTGACCATTGAGATAATATTTAAGTATAAATAGTACTGAGATTTTAAAATATAGAATGAGACTACTGTAATAATCTCAACATTGGCTGGGTGCAGTGGCTCACACCTATAATTCTAGCACTTTGGGAGGCCAAGGCGGGTGGATTACCTGAGGTCAGGAGTTCAAGACCAGCCTGGCCAACATGGTGAAACCCCATCTCTACTAAAATACAACAATTAGCTAGGCATGATGACGGGTGCCTATAATCCCAGCTACTTGGGAGGCTGAGATAGGAGAATTGCTTGAACCTGGGAGACGGTGGTTGCAGTGAGTCGAGATCACACCACTGCACTCCAGCCTGGACAGCTAAGCAAGACTCCGTCTCAATAATAACAATAACAATAATAATAATAATAATCTCAATAATAATAATCCTCAGTAACATTGTGGAATTGGACTGAACTATCCCAAGATTCTTGAGTATTGAGACTAGCATAATCAGGGCATTTATGGAAAAACATGAACCAATTTCATGTTTATACCCCCAATGAATTGAAAATTCTTAATGGGTTGATACAGACATCCAAGTGGAGAGGTCAAGAAGGCAGTTGGAGGCATAATTTAGAACTCAGTGGGAAGATCCAGGCTGAAAGCACAGATTTGGGAAATATCTTGTTGACTTATCTGTAAGTCTCAGGGATAGATGAGATGCTCTAGAGAGAAAATGCTGAGGGAAAAGAGAAGCAGGCCAAGGATAGAGCCTTGGGCTACATCAACAGTTAGTCATTTGAGAAGAGGTGGAACGAGCAGAGGGATCCAAACGTTTATTAAGTTAGGCAGAAACCAGGACATTGAGGTGGTTCTGAAACCAAAACAAGAGTATATTTCAAGAAGGAAGTCAACTGTGTCCAAGAGAGAAGTTGAGAGAAAGACCAGAAAACAACCATTGTATTTGGCAAAGTGGAAGTCATCTGTGACTTTGACAGGAAGGGTTTCCAAGGTCAGTGGGGTTGGAGGCATCAGTGGAGTGTGTTGAGGAGATGGACTGTGTCTTCATGGAGACTTCAAGGTAGTGGACTCTCAGTTATCTGATGACATTAAGTGGCAGGTAAGGCGTCTCATTACCAAATAACAATCTTATACACAGGGAAGGAGAGCTCCATGTGTTCAAGCAGGCAGGTGGGCAGAGAGGAGGGCAGCAAACTGTGGGCAGATCAGGCCTACTCTTTATCTGCTTTTTTTCAAAACCATAGTTTAAAAAAACACGTAACAAAAAATTGGTCATCTTAACCTCTTATTTTTTTCTTTTTTTTTTTTTTTTGAGACAGGGTCTTACCCTGTCACCCAGGCTGGAGTGCAATAGTGTAATCTCGGCTCACTGCAACCTCTGCCTCCTGGGTTCAAGCGATTCTCCCACCTCAGCCTCCTGAGTAGCTGGGATTACAGGTGTGAGCCACTGTGCCTGGCTAAAGTTTTTTGTCTTTTTAGTAAAGATGGGGTTTCGCCACGCCGGCCAGGTTGGTTTAACTATTTTTTAAGTGTCCAGTTCAGTAGTGTTCACTAAGTATATTCACCTTATTGTTCCATGGATCTCCAGAACTTTTTTTCACTTTGCAAAACTGAAATTCTATACCCATTAAACAACAACTCCCCATTCCCCCTTCCCCTGAGCCCCAACAACCACCATTCAACTTTCCGTCTTGATACGTTTGACTACTCCAGGTACCTCACATAACTTACCTCCTCATTGAAGGAGTCTGGAAGCTGGCTGCAGTGGCTCACACCTATAATCCCAGTACTTTGGGAGGCTGAGGCAGGAGTTCGCTTGAGGCCAGGAGTTTGAGAGCAGCTTGGGCAACAAAGCAAAACCTCATTCTACAAAAAAACAAAAAAAGTTTTTAAATTAGCTGGGTGAGATGGCACCTGCTTATAGTCCCAGCTACTCAGGAGGTTGAAATGGGAGGATTGCTTGAACCCATGAGTTGGAGGCTGCAGCGAGCTATGACCGTGCCACTGCACTCTAGCCTGGGTGATAGATTGAAACCCCCCATCTTTAGAAAAAAAAAAAGAATCAAACTCAAATCTCAAAGAGCCATGTGTATGAAGGACCCTGCGGAAGAACAGTTGGACTGTCCAGAGAAAATGTAAGTCCATGCTGCAAAGCCCAGACTGGGAAAGGTCCAGCTAACCAAGAGCAGCGTTTTGGGAACTGAGAGATAAAACTGACCACTGAGGGTATGCGATGCTGCCCCAGCGTGGCTGCCCAAGCCGAGGAGAGCCAGGTGGACTGCGAGAGGAGTAAGAGGCAACATCCCACGCAGAGAGGAAGAAGCACCGGCCAGTGGCTGTTGTGAGGTGGCTTCTGCAGCCACTGGAAAAGGCTCTGCTGAGATGGCTCAGCTTGACTGGCTTCGCCCTGGAAACAAAGAGCAAAGGGTGAAAGAGAAGGTTAAAGTCGAAAACAAACACTTGCACCCATCCTGATGAGGAGCTGGGTATTGCTGGGGCCTGATGGGACAGCTCAAGGCCACCCTTCATTTTTGGGATAATGCTCAATCCTCCTCCAGGAAGGTGTCTGGGGAGGCAGGACCGTGTGGCTCTTTCAAAAGGCAGCCTGCCACCGCACACCCAGGCTCATCTCTCAAAAGGCTTACAGACATCCGAAGCAGACGCCAAATGTTGCAACCAGTGTCTCAGAGTCTCTTGTCCTGGTGCAATAACATGGGGCAACCCAGTCTGAGTTTCTCGGTTACCATCTTCAAAGCCAATGCTAAGGGGAGGTGGTGATGGGAGAACTCACTGGCTCCATTGGCTCACTCATTCGGTAATGCTAATGTGTGCATTTGAGCTGCCATGTCGGCTTACATTCAGTGTGGCAGTGCGGCTTTTCTAGTCATTCCTAGTAACTGACGTAGGGTGCAGGAGCTCCAGGCTCTAGTCCCAATCCTGCTACCTGTCAGCTGTGTGACTGTGGTCAGGCCACTCAACTTCTCTGAGCCTCGGTAGCAGCTCTGTCCCGCAGAATTGTTTTGTAAAAGAAGATTATATACCTAAAGTTAACTTTTAGCCATAAATTATTACCGAAAGTTTGGATTTTGTGTTGTATCCTTAAGAATGCATTTTATCGAATTTTAGTAAAGTCCTCCAATGGCTTCCCATTGCCTTCCCTTGACTTAAGAGCGTAGGTGATGTGGGGCCTGCCGAACTCTGACTCCATTTCTTCCCCTCTTGCTGTCTTCACACACAGACTCTCACCACACTGAACTTATTTCTGCTCCATAAGTATTTCAATGCTCTTCCCACCCCAGGGCTTTGGCCCCTGTTCTCCCGTCTGCCTGGAATCCTTCTCACTCTGGCCCAACTCAAATATCATTTCATCAGATCCATCATTGTACCTGATGTTGCCCCCGACCTCCTTACCATCTCTATCCCGGTAAATTTACTGTATTTTCTTCATGAAACTGTCACCCTCTTATTTCTGTTGGTTTTACTTATTCTTGTGTTCCCTACGAAAAGGGACATAAAAGCTAGATGTTTGCCTTATTCACTTCTGTCTCTTTCACCTAGAGTGGCGCCTGGCTTGTAGGAGGAGTTTAATAAGTATTCATAGGGCCTGGCGCGGTGACTCACGCCTGTAATCAGAAGCTGAAGTTAATTTGTGCAAATATTCCTACGTAAATCTTTACCCTAACTATTCAGCACTTTGGGAGGCTGACGTGGGCGGAGCATGAGGTCAAGAGACAGAGACCAGCCTGGCCAAGGTGGTGAAACACTGTTTCTACTAAAAACATACAAAAATTAGCCGGGCGTGGTTGTGCGCACCTGTGTTCCCAGCTACTTGGGAGGCTGAGGCAAGAGAATCGCTTGAACCTGGGAGGCGGAGGTTGCAGTGAGCCAAGGTCATGCCACTGCACTCCAGCCTGGCGACAGAGTGAGATTCCATCAAAAAAAAAAAAAAAAAAGAAAAGAAAAGAAAAAAGAAAAGAAAATTCATAGAACAAAGTAATTACCACTAGGGAAATTCTTCCTATTCAATTTTTAAGCTGGCACAGTGGCTCGCTCCTGTAATCCTAGCACTTTGGGAGGCCGAGGCAGGCGAATCATCTGAGGTCGGGAGTTCGAGACCAGCCTGACAAACATGGAGAAATCCCGTCTCTACTAAAAATACAAAATTAGCCAGGTGTGGTGGCTCATACCTGTAATCCCAGCTACTCCGGAGGCTGAGGCAGAAGAATCACTTGAACCTGGGAGATGGAGGTTGCAGTGAACCAAGATCGCGCCATTGCACTCCATCCTGGGCAACAAGAGTGAAACTCCATCTCAATAAATAAATAAATAAATTTTTAAGTAGGTTCATTCATGGAAGCAAAGTAAATTTCAAATAGTAATTTTATATGACTAAGAATCTGGTTCTTCACGTCCTTCTATACATTAAAAAAACAAAAACAAAAACTATACTCATATTGAATATATGAACTTGTAATCTACTTTTCTCAACATCACTGAATCTTTCTTCTGCAACGTTTTAATGGTGCCATGTGGATGTGCCATAGCTTACCTGACCACTTCTCTGTGGTATATGTAATGAGAAATACTGCTTTGAAGAGCCACTAATAAATATTCCAAATGTCCCTCCAGAAAGGCTTTGCCAGTTTACACTCCTACCAGTGTATAAAAGAGATTCATTTTCTGAACTCCTGCCAATACTGAATTTCATCACTAAAAAAAAGGAAACAAAATGTTTGCTAATTTGATAAGTGAAAAAGGATCTCATGATTGCTTTATTTTGCTTTTCTTTAATTACTTGTGAATGTGAAGTGTTTTTATCGTTTGCAATTTTATCATGTTGTATTTCCTCGCTTACAAATTATCTCTTTATGTTTCTGTTGGCTTTATTTTTAAATTGTTATTGTTGGTTTTCTCTGTGGTATTCATCTTTTATTGATTTGTCAAAGCTATTTTTATAGTAAGGTGATTTGCCTTTGTCACAGATTGCAAATATTTTCCCGATATGTTTGTTGTCCTTTAATTTTGTTTTTGGATCTAGGGCAGTACAAATCCCTAGCCAGGCTCATGTTCTGGAAGCTAAGCCAGCCAGAAGGGAAAGTTCCTCTCAGTGAAATCTAAGCCCCAGCCTAGCCAGTCTCGGGCCCTGAACAACATAAGGCCAGGCTAGAGCATCTGAAGTGTTCAGATGATTTCAACTAAATATTTCTATGGCAACCAACTGCCATTTATTCTTACTAATGGACACTGCCTCTGATCTATGGGTATTTAAACTTCAGGAACTTTTAAAGGTGGGAATAAATGAAGCTATAATGGTAAAACAACAGGCACTAAAAACTTTTAAAAAATTTAAAAAGTGTTTTATTCACTTTTTTTCTCAGAGGGCAGTCTTCTTCTGCCTTCTCTCTCATAGAGCCAGTAATGCAGCTAGACATGGTGGCTCATGCCTATAATCCCAGCACTTTGGGAGGCTGAGGAGGCAGGATTGCTTGAGGCCAGGAGTTTTAGATCAGTCTGGCCAACATAGTGAGACTCCATCTCTACTAAAAATTTAAAAATTAGCCAGATGTGGTAGCAAGCACCTGTAGCTACTCAGCTACTCCCAGCTACTCAGGAGGCTGAGATGGGAAGATCACTTGAACCCGGGAGTTTGAGGCTGCAGTGAGCTGTGATCGTGACACTGCACTCTAGCCTGCTGCACTCTAGCCTGGGTGACACAGCAAAGACCTTGCCTCAAAAAAAAAAAAAAAAAAAAAAAGAATCAAGGGCCAGAAATGCAATAGGAGGTGAGCCCTGTGGAGAGAGATTGGCAGTAAGGAACATTCAGTGTAGGGAGGGAGAAAGTACATCAAATACCTTCCATCTCCAAATGAGTATTTGGATGTCCTTTCCTCCCAATCTCTACTAATCTCAATCTCAATACCTACTATTGATTCCCTTCCTTCCAATCTCTAGTAATGATTGGCACAGAGTAGTTGCTCAATAAAATACTTTCAAACTGATTAAAGTTATATAAGATTACTTATAACTTCTGTGCTAATTCTTGTCACATATATTTGTGTTTTATACATTTCAAAGTGAGATTAGTTTCACTTTCAAGATTGTCTTCAGACAGCTGAGGCTGCCTCTCAGTGTAGCATGACTACCAGACCCTCTCACTCATCTTTTGTCAAAAAGTTCCAGAAGGCTGGAAGCCGTTCCTTGATCCAGTCCTCTTGGAATGTAAACCTGTTCCTCTCATTTCCTTCCCTGTGGACACCACCTCCCCTGCCCCATTTGGAGCTCTTGGAACTGTCGTTAAATCCCTTCTCAGCCATCCCACCTTTCAGCCTTGCCCAGGGCCTATTCCCAAACCCCTCCAGCCTGTTTCATTTGCATCCTTCCGTTCAGTTCTGCTGGTTCTGCTCTGTGTCAAGAGTATCAGAGACTTGGGGGGAAGGTGAGCTATGAGGTGGCCGGCAGGAGGAATGTGAGAAAATAAACAGCAAAGGCCCCAAGAGGGATTATTACGCTGAGTCCGGCTCTAATTGTCTCCTGCTCCCTGGCACTCTCACTGTCCCAGGGAATCCCCAGGTGCTCAGCAGGGACTCCCCTGTGGCAAAAACCCTGGCAGCTTCAAAAGCCTCAGCAATATGGAGCCTGGTACATAGAGGAAACACAGTTTCCAGCTGTGTGAAAACACCTTGGGGCAGAGTCTTGTGCCAGATATAGTGCCCTTCGTGAAGTATTGAGTAAGAATCCTTGACGTTTTATGAATATGGTGCAGCGTAAGTACACAATATGAAAATTTGAATAAGAATATGTTTAAACAGAAGCTGAAGTTAATTTGTGCAAATATTCCTACGTAAATCTTTACCCTAACTATTCTGTTAACATACCTAGGGCACACCGCCGTTTTAGGAGTGTCATAGGATTTGTGTATGTGTGCCTACAAAGCTTTAACTGAGCTTCAGAAAGCAAGTCTTTGTAGCGGATCTACTTTTATTTAGTTAGTTTTTTTAGAGACACAGTCTCAGTCTATCTCCCAGGCTGGAGCGCTGTGCTGCAATCTTTGCTCACTGCAGCCTCCAACTCCTGGGTTCACACGATCCTCCTACCTCAGCCTCCCAAGTACTGGGACTACAAGCACACATCATGGTGCCTGGCTAACCTAAATTTTTTTTTTTTTTTTTTTTTTTTGTAGAGACAGGGTCTGTCTATGCTGCCCAGGCTGGAAGTCTACATTTTCTTAATCACAACACTGATTAACTGTCGATGGTCCTTTCATCTTCTTTTCTGTAGAATTACCTGTAGAATCCAGACCATAGGCCTCTGTTTATTGGGTGTGACCACGTTCCCATCTGCATCCCAGCAAAAACCCAATCCCCATAATTAACTGGCCTTTGCTATTTTATTGTCTGTCAACTGTGCCCTGGTGTATGGTGGCCTCTTTCCTTTTCTTGTTTAAGTAAAGTGAGGAATGTTTTGTCAGCTCATATTTCTTTTTCAGCAGCTGTGTGGCAGGGTGTCTGAAAGAGATTCACAATGATCTGTTGGAAATCCATCATAAAGCTGGTTGTCTGATCCCCTGACATGATCACGTCAGACAGAGCTGCCCTTTGCCTTGTGTCACAATCTTGAAAGTGAAACTAATCTCACTTTGAAATGTGTAAAACACAAATACATGTGGCAAGAATTAGCACTGAAGTTATAAGTAATCTTATATAACTTTAATCAGTTTGAAAGTATTTTGTTGAGCAACTACTCTGTGCCAGTCATTACTAGAGATTGGAAGGAAGGGAATCAATAGTAGGTATTGAGATTGAGATTAGTAGAGATTGGGAGGAAAGGAAAATTCTTTTGTGATGTTAACCCATATTTAGTATTTTTTCAAGTCCTTTAAAATAGGAATAACCTTAGAAGAAGGCAGTCCACAAATATTTCCCCCAGTAACCTGCCTTGCTTCCTAGATTTCGCAGATCTCCCTATTATCTTGGGGGTTGTCAATGTTCTGCAGCACACCAAGAGGAAGGAGATCTCAGGCACAGGACCGAGCACCATTCCACCAAAACCTCACTGAATTCCCCATCTTGCCTATCCTTTCCTCATTTCCTTTGTACATTTTTTCTTAAGCTCTAGTTAATGTTTTCCACCCTACGGCTTTCCCAACAATTCCATCCATCTCCCCTGCCAAAGTATACTTGGGATTTACAAAGTTTGCTAGTAATGCCACAAGTGAAATCAAATTATAACAAAGTGTCTATTTGACAGACCAAGAGATTTTAAAGCCTTAGCCAGCCAGACTCTCTTATTGGAAGTAATCTTTGTTATGGTGTATTTTATGATCTTTTAGAGTTTGTAGCATTGGAATTTGACTTGTAATAGCCCTGGAATGTGGCATCGGGTTTCTTTTTATATTATAAATCCCAGAAAACTAGAGATCACAAAATGTGGTTTTGGTGTCCTGCTCAGAGGGTGACATGGACACTTACCAATAGATATGTGCTATTTGAGGATATGCCCCATAGGAAATGGGCTTAGGTAGCCTTTATTCACCCACCTCTTGGTGGCTTAATAGGAGGAACTATGTAGGATAAAAATTTTTCATTCATTTGTTAACCCATTCAGTACATGCTGTTTTTGTCATTACATTTGTAGGAGAGGGAGAACTTTCCCTTTACCCTTGAGAGTCGGAGATCTGAGTCTGTGAAATAAATAGACAGCAGACAGATTAACAGGAGAAAAGAGAGACAAATGTATTATGTGCACACGGGCATCACAGGAAGGAAAAGTGAGCACCCCCAAGCCCAGCGAGATCTAGGTGTTTAGATACCTGCTTCACAGGGGAGAGTGGAGGGGGAATGTAGGAAACTTGGGGGAGAGTAAATGATTCTGGGGAAGATGAACAGGGCCTCGGAAGAAGAGGACACAGCCTGTGACCAGTCTATGTCTGGGCATAGTGTGGCCTCCAGACACCACTCCTGTGATTTATGTTCAATCTTCCCTGGTTGGTGAGAAACCCCGGTGAGGCTCTTTCGGAGGCTCTGTCTTTAGGCAGATAAAGGGACCGGAGAGAGCTCCCTGCTGCCTTTGCTGTTCTCCAGGTGTCCTAAGTGCAAAGAAAGCAGCATATGTTGGGCTGCCCTTTCCTGAAGTCCACATTCAGGCTGGAACGAGCACTTCCCAATGCAGGGCAACCTGCCAGGTGCCAGTGGGAACCCAAGTCCACGGGGCCTGGTCTTGCTCTCACAGTGCCTGATTCAGCACAGATGCAACGACAGGTGCTCAGACACCGCAATGCCAGGCGGACTGTGGCAGGTGTCACAGGAATGTGGAAGCGATGTGTGCTTGGAGCGCAGGGGTGGGAGAGGCCCCTGCCAGCTGGTATGAGGAGAGCCAGCTTGCTGATGAGGGGGCACCTTCTTGGGCAGACAGGAGACTCACAGCTGCTATTGCTGTGTTGCCTGTGAGGATGGTGAGAAAGGCCTAATAGGAAATAGGGAAGGGAGGGAGAGGAACAAAGAGAATGGAGGTTAGGAAGGACTTGGCTATTGATTCCATGCAGAGGGAGAGGACAAGGGAGAGGGCAAAACGTGCTTTTTGCCCAATGACAACAATCACCACCTATTGAACATTTAACAGGTACCAGGGACTTCACTTTTTATACATTTATTATTATTTTGAGATGGATTCTCACTCTGTCGCCCAGACTGGAGTGCAGTGGCACGATCTTGGCTCACTGTAACTTTGGCCTCCCGGGTTCAAACAATTCTCCTGCCTCAGCCTCCCAAGTAACTGGGACTACAGGCGCGTGCCACCACACCTGGCTAATTTTTTGTATTTTTAGTAGAGATGGGTTTTCGCCATGTTAGCCAGGATGGTCTTGATCTCCTGACCTCCTGATCTGCCCGCCTTGGCCTCCCAAAGTGCTGGGATTACAGGTGTGAGCCACTGTACCTGGCCTCATACATTAATTCACATGGTCTCCACCCCATCCCCTTCCTCCCTCAGCCCCTACATTTTGTGGATTAGGGTTGAAGCCCAGGAAGGATAGATGATTTGCCCCATCACCCAGCTGCCACGAGCCGGGACTGGGATTGAACCCAGCCAGGCATGGCTGTCCCAAGGCCAAGTCTTTTCTGCAGCATGTTGCCGAGTGACCATGAGAACGGAGGTTTCTGAGAAGACTCAGAAAAAGGGATTAGTTTTCAAGAGCTGCCAGAGTATTAAACCCGTTTATTTACATGTCCAATCTGTGCATTCTTTCACTCATTCTCGTCAGTAGTTGGGTTTCTGCAGTATTGCTGGGGCACCCTATCCTCTGGGCTGCTTCCTGGACGTCTACGTGGACAGCTTCTCCCAATGCTGAGTAGTCTCACGGTGTTTGCTTCAAAGTACTGAGTATCAACCACCATGCTCAAGTGCACACAGCATTTCTGGGGAGTGTCAGCCCACAAAATCTCCCCCTTACTCACGTTTTATCTGTTCCCCAGCAAGTGAGCAGGGCGATGAGCTGCCCCGGATTCTGCACCATGCTCCCCACATTTCCCTTGATCCTGGAGGAGGAAGCCAGACCCCGGCCGGCTCTGTTCTGATGCCACGCTCCCTCCTCTCAGCCTCTGCCTTCCTGGCTGCATCAGCCTGCGGTCGCTTCACTTTCTGCCTGCAGAGCAGATGGCCTCGGTCAGGAATTCCTGGGAGAAAATTCCGTTCAGGAATAGAACTTTGCAAACACAAATATAGAGAGAATATCTGAACCACTGATGGGAAAGTGGATGAGAAAAAAAAAAAAGAATCAGGACATTACAGAGAGAGGCGCACATGCAGACGTTTCTGAATTTCTAGACTTAGATGCTGTGAAGTAGATTACCTAGATAGCCTCAACGCCAGAGATGCTTTATTTTCTAGGAAAATTTAATAGAACAGTTCTAAATACATTTGCTGGAGATCTAGAAACACAAAATAAATTTTAATCCATGTTGCTGTACACTTGGGAAAAAGAAGGGACGAATCTAGCCAAGGGAACTAATATTTATGGAGTGTCCACTATACTATACTACAGCTTTTTCCTCTGTGGTTTTCTGTCATCTTCTTAACAATTCTGTTAGTCCTCATGTATAAAGACAAGGAAAGAGAGTCTCAAAAAATTAAATAATTGACCACCCTTACTCGAATGTATATTCTGATGTCGAACTTCAGAGAGCTGGGCCTCTCCGGGGTGGTTTTAACCTGTCAGTGAGCTGCCGCCCCCCCTACCCCCGCCACCGCCAACACTCCCTCCCCGCCCCTTGCATCAAAACCACTTCCCTTTTCCCCACACCACGGCGAAGCCGCAGGAGAAATCCCTGCTAATTTCAGCTCGCTTGAGAGATGGAACCTCCAAGTCTCTTGGGAATGTTCCCCTCTCGGCTTTTAGGTCAAATCCATGACTTCCTTCTCCTTGTTACGGCAAGATCTACCTGCCCAGCGTCTCTTTCCAGCCCTACTTGGCAGCTCTCTTCCTATCTGCAGAGATAGCCAGGCTAGCTGGGGAGACCAAGGAAGATGTAGGACTGTGATTATGATGTCACACATCCCCTGGGCTCTGTGGGGGCTCTCCCCGCCATATCTCACTTTGCACATCCTGTTGCTTGTCTCGTGCTGTTTGACAAATGGCCTCTTGACCTTTGCCCAATCCTCTTGTTTCTTGCAGTTGAAACTAAAAAAGATAAAGAAAAAGAAAAGAAGTAAATAAAAGACTTACTGTTTGAAGCCATATGAAAACCTACTAGAGTAAACCAAATGCCTTTGGTGATCATATATACCCATACATAAAAACGAATATTCCTTTTAGGGGGCAGTAAAGGGTAAGAGATGTTAGTCAAGCACGCAGGTTGGACCAAGCTGCATGCACCCGCACGGTGGAGAGAGACCTGATCCTGCTTAGGGCAGAGCGGGGGAAAGGAGCCAGGGTTCCTCCTGCTCTGATCCCCACCAGCTCATGACCTTAGACCAGCCCGTGACCTCGCAGAACTGTAAAACTCTAGTAGCTGCATGACGATGAAGTGGGAGCTCTTTGGAAATGTTAGTAAGTTTTCCTTTCTAGACTTACTCATGGTTGTGTTTTTGTTTCTGTAAACTTTCTCCCCCACCAGCTTTATTGAGGTCTAATCCACAAATAAAAATGGAATCTATTTACCAGGTACAATGTGTTACTTTGGGCCACTTTTAATCAATCCAGGCCTCCCTGTCTTTTGATTGGTGATCTTAGTATGCTCACAAGTATTTTGAATACTGATTATTTTGACTTATTGCTACTGCCTTATTTTTGTTTTCTATTTGCTATGCTTTGTCTTTTCTTTTCTTTTCTCTCTCTCTCTCTCTGCCTTTTATTTTTTATCCCCACTTCTTACTTCTACATTTGGAAACATAACAGCCTATTTCTCAGTCTTTAGTGGTCCTTAAACTTGGAAGTACAACAGAAGACTGGAGACTTCACATAGATCGTTGGGCCCTTCACCCAGAGTTTCTGATTTAGCAGGTCTGAGGTAGGACCTGAAAATTTGCATTTCTGATAAAGTCTCCAAATGACACTGATGCTATTCCTCTGGGAGAACACTTTAAAAACTACTGTTTCAGAATGAAGATTTGTTATTTTAAAGGATATGAACAGACAGTTTTCCAAAGAAGACATACATGCAGCCAACAAGCATATGAAAAAATGCTCAACATCACTAATCATGAGAGAAATGCAAATCAAAACCACAATGCGATGCCATCTCATACGAGTCAGAATGATTACTATCAAAAAATGTTAAACTAAAAAAAAACATGCTGGCAAGGTTGTGGAGTAAAGAGAACCCTTATCCACTGCCGGTGGGAATGTAAATTAGTTCAGCTATTGTGGAAAGCAGTCTGGTGATTTCTCAAAGAACTTAGAACTACCATTCAACCCTACAGTCTCATTACTGGGTATATGCCTTAAGGAATAGAAATTGTTCTACTGTAAAGACACATCCATGCATATGTTCATCACAGCCCTGTTCACAAAAGCAAAGACACGGAATCAGCCTAGAGGCCCATCAGTGGTGGACTGGATAAAGAAAAGGTAGTACATATACACCATAGAATACTACACAGCCATAAAACAGCATGAGACAATGTTCTTTGCAGCAACATGAATGCAGCTGGAGGCCATTATCCTAAGCAAACCAATGCAAGAACAGAAAACCAAATACTGAATGTTCTTATTTGTTTTGTTTTGTTTTGTTTTGTTTTTTTTTTTTTTGAGACGGAGTCTCGCTCTGCCGCCCAGACTGGAGTGCAGTGGCCGGATCTCAGCTCACTGCAAGCTCCGCCTCCTGGGTTCCCGCCATTCTCCTGCCTCAGCCTCCCCAGTAGCTGGGACTACAGGCGCCCGCCACCTCGCCCGGCTAGTTTTTTGTATTTTTTAGTAGAGACGGGGTTTCACCATGTTAGCCAGGATGGTCTCGATCTCCCGACCTCGTGATCCGCCCGTCTCGGCCTCCCAAAGTGCTGGGATTACAGGCTTGAGCCACCGCGCCCGGCCAAATGTTCTTATTTGTAAGTGGGAGCTAAACACTGAGTACACATCGACCCAAAGAAGGAAACGATAAACACTGGGCCTACTTGAGGACAGAGGGTGGGAGAAGGGTGAGGATTGAAAAACTACCTATTGGGTACTACATTTATCACTTGGGTGATGAAATAATCTGTACACCAAACCCCAGTGACACACAATCTACATATATAACAAACCTGCGCATGTACCCCTTGACCTGTAATAAAAGTTAAAAAAGAAAAACAAAGAAAAGGATTTGTTGATTGGGTGTGGCGGTCTGTAATCTCAGCGCTGTGGGAGGCCGAGGCAGGCAGATCACTTGAAGTCAAGAATTCAAGACCAGCCTGGCCAACATGGCAAAACCCCATGTCTACTAAAATTACAAAAGTCAGCCAGACATGGTGGCGGGTGCCTATAATTCTAGCTACTCCGGAGGCTGAGAATCGCTTGAACCCAGTGAGCAGAGATTATGCCACTGCACTCTAGCCTGGGTGTCAGGATGAGACTCTGTCTAAAAAAAAAAAAAAAAAAAAGGATTACCTTTGGCCAGTTAAAATACATTCAAAAATACTGAAAACTTTAATCATCTCCCTCCCCAAACTACATGTACCCATGAAATTTAGTATTCAGTCTTTGGGATTTGTAGTCCTTCTACCCCAAACCAATTCACGGATTCCCTAGGAGTCCCTGGGGAACTCCAGTAAAGATCCTCTGTTTTAGAGAATAATTCTATTTCTTGAGGAAACCCTGATATTAGAATGGATAATTGACATTCTTAGGGTGCTACAATAACCTGAGCATATAACTATTAAATATAATTATTTTATTCATTGATTCAGCAGCAAATATGAACTGAGTATTTAGCATGTGCCATGGTAATGAAGATAAAATCCCAGGATAATTAGAGGGCTCACGTGGCAAGTAAACAGAAGTGTGGACCATTGGCAATTATACCTCTGTATGTGTTAATAACAGCATAATCACAAAAGTTTCCATCCTATATCCTACCAAGTCCCCAGGGTCACTCCAGCCATTCTTGATGAAAGGCCTGTAGTCCAGCTTTCAAGTTGTGTGCTGACTTCAGTCCTCTTTTTGTGATGTGTGTGGCTGGCCTTTCCATGTGCAGTTCCTTCTGCATTTGATCTTTGTGCTGTGGGACCAAATAAGTGAGGCATTTAAACAAAAGAGTCGCAGAATGTTTCCTGGAGAAAGTGGTGTTGAAATCGAGATCTCAACGATGAATAAGACTTAGGCCAAGGGACATTTGAGGAGGGAGTAAACATGTTCAGGCAGTGAGAACAGTATGTTAGGAGGCCTAAAAGTGAAAGCCAGGTTAGAGAAGTTGGATGTCTTTTTTGAAAAAAAAAAAAAAAGGAAAAGAAAAAGAATATGAGCCACTGCAGGATGTTAAGGAGGGGAAGGAGGGAAGAGGCAGGGCCTGTACCATGGGCATGCAGGGCCAGTGCAGTTGCACAGGACAAGCACTCAGAAGGTTAGGGTTTAACACTCTACAATTACTCTCTTGAAATTCTTCAGAATTTTACCTTTGAACTTGTGCTCTGTAAGTGAAGTGTAAGGAGACAATGGAGCCTGCCAGGAATGTGGAGCCTCACGCATGTGTGCTCCTGCCTCCTGCTGACTCCCAGGATGTTTTCTCAGACATCTGTTCTTCTCCCCTGGTGCCTTGGTCCTGCCCAGTTTGCCCTCCCTGCCCCCACCCTACTACAGATGCTACCCTTCACCCAGGGAGGTAGCTGGGTCACACCAAGTGAGGTGGGGGCCCAGGTGGACACATGTGGAGGGCTGGTGTCTTAGTCTGTTGCGTGCTGCCATAGCAGAATACCTGAGACAGGGTCATTTATACAGAACAGAAAGTGATTCTCTCACAGTCCTGGAGACTGGGAAGTCCATGATCCAAGGTGCTGGCATCTGGTGCGGACTTCTTACTTCATCCACATGTGCCAGAGGAGGAAGACGGAAGGGCAAGAGAGAGTGAACGCATTCCCATAAGCCCTTTTTGCAATGGCAAGATTCCATTCATGAGGGCAGAGCCCTAGTGATCCAAGCACCTCCCAAAAGGCATCACCTCCCACACTGTTGCATTGGGGATTAAGCTTTCAACACAAGAATTTTGAAGGGGACAAAAACATTCAAGCCACAGCAGTTGGGCATACGGCTTGCAGCATCTCAGGGCAGAGCGAGGCAGTAGGTGTCAACCCCCCGATACACTCAGTGGGAAGCTAAAACAGGGCCTTATGCCCACCCCAATCTGGGTACCAAGTGCATTCCAGTGTGGAGATGGCAGCCCCTCAGAGGCCAGCCATCGGCTATGGGTGGGTGCAGCAGAACATGTGGGAAGGGAGATTGGCATCCCAGCCGCAAGGTGGGGCACTGCATTTTCCCAAAAATGATGAAGCCAGCCTGGGCCCTTGAGAAATTCTAAGAAGCAGGTCACCGATGTCAAACTGCACTGGACTTCTAAGTAGAGTGAGAATGAGTGTGGGTCTTGTGTCATGTCACTGAGATTTGGCGCTGACTGTCATCACAGCATGACCTAGCTCATCCCGCCTAGTGGTTCTTCCAAACTTTCACTTCTCTGCTAACCCTCTGCCCTCGCCCAATCCCATTCACTCTCACACTTTGCCTCCTCATCGCTGAGCAGGTAGAGGCCGTCGGGGGAAAAAACCCTCAACTTTGTTTTCAAGCACCTGGGAACATTTCTGCCCCTAAGCCCACCTTTGCCCCCATGGAAGTGGCACATCCCCACCCCCAGGTCCCTGCTTCCTGTGCCTTCCAGCTCCCACCCCCTTCTCATCCCACCCCGTTTGCTCAGGGGCATGGCTCCACGTAATCCTCCTCTCTCCTGTATTTCAACCTCTCTCTGTCTCTACTGGCTCACTCCTCTCAGCCTCTAAATCTCAGTTTCTCCCACCTAAAAAAAAAAAAAAAAAAAAAAAAAAAGACATCACTTTGAATCACAAACCCCCTCATAATCAAGTTTCTTGGAGAATTGACAACTTGTGGATTTCTTTATTCAGCATACATGTATTGAGTTTGTACATCCATGCTGGCTACTGTACTGGCTGCTGTGGATACAAAAGATGAACACAGTGTGGTCCCCGTCTTCAAGGAGCTGGCAGGGGGCTGGGGAGAGCGAGGACAAACAGGTGGCAGTGCTGACCATGGGGTACCATGCTAGCAATGAGCACAGGGAGCTGAGAGCTGAAGGGAGGGGGGAACCCTGGGGTCTCAGTCCAGGCAGACCAGACAGCTTCAGAGAGCAGAGCTAGAATGGGAGGCACTGGGGGGTGGAGAGGAATCTTGGAGACTTGGTCATGAAGGGCTTTATATGTCACATCAGGGAGTCCAATCTTCATCCTGATTCGTGTTTTTAGAAAAGATTCCTCAGTTTTGTTTGAAGTTGAGGCAGCAAATCTTGGAAAGACTGGATTTAGGTGGGAGGGAATGTGGAGAACAGGGAATGGCATCAAGAGATCCTAAGGGAATGGGATCAACAGGACTCAAAATCTGGCCAAATACATCATGTGAAAAGAGGGAGGAGTCCGTGATGTCCTCTGGTTTCCAAGGGGGCCCTTCAGGAAGACAGGGGCCCCCCAGGAAGAATAAGCCGTCAGGAGAAGAGAGTAACTTCACTTTCTCATTCACTGCAAATTGGCTTTTATCCCTGTCACCCTGCTGAATCGGTTCTCATGAAGGTCTCCAGTAACTGCCCAAGTGACAAGTCCAAGGAGAAGTCCAAGTTTTCGTTTTACTTTTTGGAGACATTCTGAATTCCTGGCTGTCAGGTGCCACACCGTCAATCACACCCCAAGCCCAGTCCATCCTCTTTGCCCTTGAACGCTGTGGCCCTGGTATTCCCCTTGGAGCAAGGCACCTACCCTGGCACTACCATCCAGCCAGAACTCTGGAAACCCCTCTGTCCCTCTCATTCACCTCCCATGTCTGAGTAGTTATCAGATCCTGTAGATTCTGTCTCACAGCTATGTCTTCAACCCAAATCCTGCTTCTTACTTGCAACACCACCATCTGGGTTCAGACCTTCACCGTTTCTTATCATTTCTACGATCATTGCCTCACTGGTCCCCCTTTCCCTGCCCTCCTTCACTCATCCTCCACCCTCCCACCTGAACTACCTTTTTCCAATGAGAATCTGCTTCTGTGCTACCCCTAGTTAGAATCTTTGATCTTTTTTTTTTTTTTTTTTTTTTTTTTTGAGACAGAGTCTCCCTCTGTCACCCAGGCTGGAGTGCAGTGGCGCAATCTTGGCTTACTGTAACCTCCACCTCCTGGGCTTAAGTGATTCTTCTGCCTCAGCCTCCTGGGTAGCTGGGATTACCGGCGCCCACTACTTTCAATAATTCTTCAAAACTTCAAAACAAAATTCAAATGTCTTACTTAGCTCACCTCCCAAGTCTCTTCCTGGTTGACCCCTGCTTATTCCTCTGGCCTCATCTCTTGGTTCTTCCTCACACCCAGGTGTTTAGGCCCCTCTCCTTCCCCTGACTTCATCACGGGCTTCTCACCTCTGTGCCTCCCCACTGCTGTTCTGGCCTTGGAAGTGCTTCCTTTGTTTGTTCATTTAGAATCTGAGTTCTAGGTAACACCTGCTTGTCCTTCCAAATTCAGCTCAGGTCCCAACTCCCAGGAAGCCTTCTCTGAGCCTGTATTCTGAATTAAATATCCCTCCTCTGGGCCCCTGGGCTTCTGAGGCATTCCCCCAACACAGAACTGAGCAAGAGTGCTATAGTAATAGTTTCCCAGCTGCCTCTGTCTTCAACTGGAATTTGTTCCCCACTTCTGGGATAGGATCTGATGTATAACAAGTGTTACGTAACCGACCATGCAGCAGGGTTGCCGATTCATGCAGGTACCATTTGATGTATAGATTAACATGCCATGATTTAATTCAGTCTATAAATAACTGGATCATTTTTATTTTTCTCTGTCCCCATCCATTGGCTACTGGGAACATTTTCATGAAGTGGCTGATACGGGTTAAAACTTAGTCCACTTGATGATTTAAATTCTCTTTTATTTTATTTTATTTATTTTTTTTTGAGATGGAGTTTTGCTCTCATTGCCCAGGTTGGAGTGCAATGGAGCAATCTTAGCTCACTGCAACCTCTGCCTCCTGGGTTCAAGTGACTCTCCTGCCTCAGCCTTTCGAGTAGCTGGGATTACAGGCATGCACCACCACACCAGGCTAATTTTGTATTTTTAGTAGAGACGAAGTTTCCCCATGTTGGTCAGGCTGGTCTCGAACTCCTGACCTCAGATGATCTGCCCACCTCGGCTTCCCAAAGCGCTGGGATTACAGGCGTGAGCCACCATGCACAGCCTCAATTATTTCTCTTTTATAATCACTTGTGTAAATCACTTGATGATTCTAATTGCTTCTCTTGTATAATCACTCAGTCTCTCAGATGGCCTTGCCTCCCTCTGACTTCTTTCCCTAAGATGGCATCTGATGTTGGGGGATGGGGTGTGTGGCTGCTTTGTTCTGTGGCCTTCGAGGAAGAGAGGGGCCCTGGGCTCCCGCAGGCATGAAGGCATCCACTCTGTGGCATCTGCTGGCGCCGGTGTAAAGTCCCTCATCTGCCCGGCTGTTGCTTGTCACACCTGTCTGGGACTCCAAAGTCTATGACTGTTGGGTTCATAGTCTGCTCAGTTCCCGTGAGCAAGCAATCATCCTCGGGGTGCTGGGGTTGACTGGGCCTCCCCTCGTTTCCCGTTGACTGCTGATACCTTCATGTTCCCAATAGGAGAAAAATCAGTGACTGCCATCACAAGACACAGTTGTTGAACCTTTCATCAATGCTTTCTAAAATACTTTCTTATTCTCAGACTTTCTTCTAAATATTCACAACAGGAAACATTTCGTCCAGCCTTACCTTCTGTGGATGATTCTGAAAACAGGTGTGAAAACTGATATGCCCGCCTCCAGAAATGCTGCTCTGTTGACCCCAGCTGAGCTTCCCTGATAGAGAAAGTCCGCCCGTCGACAACGTGTGTGTTGCTATCAGGTCCCCACGTCCTCTTCTAAGAAACACTGAAAACTTCCTGTTCCCAGGGGAAAGGATTTCACCTCACATTCCCAATAAAACCTAGTAAATAGAGGTGTGAGTCATTTCATGGAGTCCTCTGAAGAACACGTCAATGAATAAAGGCTCTTTTGTGAGTCATCGAGTTACGCTGCTAGACGTGAACCATCGAAAGCAGTTTCCACCAAGGCAATCTGAGCGATGCGTCAAGCATTTCCTCTTCCTCCGGAGCATGTGTGAGCGGAAGTTCATGGCCTGGTATGCATGGCCCTGTGCTTGAACATTTGTTCCAGGGCCCTTTGCTGCCCCTTCATCCTTGGCTTCCCACTCTAGCTGTGGGTCCAAGATGGCCTTGACAAGAGCTCCACAGAGAAGGCAGAGGAACAAGACCAAGAGAAATGGCAGGAGGTGGAAAATTGTGGAATAAAAAAAAAAAAAAATCAATGATACAGAGGTGAAGTGAAGGAAATGGCTGGAAATATCATCTCCTTTTGAGTCTTTCTTGGCCCTCTAAGTAGGCCCAGATTAACCCCTGGCATTCCCCCTCCCATGTGCCCACTGTGTCACACCTGTGTGACACTTGAGGACTTGGTAGTTGAGATCCATCTGGACACCCCAAAGAGGAGACCGTGGAGATAACAGGGAAGTATTGAAAGACCCACATGTACGTGGGATTAGAACTGATCTTGCAATAGGCCTTGCATTTGAATCCAGAGATCCAATAGGCCATATCTAGACGTGTCAGAATGCTTGGAGGTAGGAAGAAAGGGAACCTAAGAGAGAGGGGGTGGGGTGGGGCCAAGACAGGGACATTGCTCAAGATAGGAAGAGAATTGCACTTGAAGAAGGGCCCTAGAGCTGTGGATGTGGGTTAGGAGGGCAGCATGGCCAGCGTCTCAAAGCTGTTTGCCCATCCAGAGGAGCGCAAGGCCGGCGTCATGAACTACGTATGCCCAGAGCCCCATGCTCAGAAGAGCCCATGTTTGGTTCAATGCTCTCTTGTCATCGTTTTGAAATTCTTAATTTTTGAACAGGGGCTTGCCATTTTCATTTTGCACAGGGTCCCGCAAATAATCTAGTCAGTCCTGGATGGGAGTATTTAGGACTTTGTCTGCACAGGCGAGATGAACAGCCTGGAACTGGTGACAGACTGACCTCCTGGCTGCCCGTGAGCAAGGAAAGATAAATTTTTGGCTACTACCATTTGAGGAATTTCAACTCGTACATATTCAATGAGAAGGATGCTTTAGAGGGATGCTTGAGAGGGATGCTTGAGAGGGATGCTTGAGAGGGATACTTGAGAGGGATGCTTGAGAAGCATGCTTGAGAGGGATGCTTGAGAGGGATGCTTGAGAGGGATGCTTGAGAGGGATGCTTGAGAGGGATGCTTGAGAAGGATGCTTGAGAAGGATGCTTGAGAGGGATGCTTGAGAAGGATGCTTGAGAGGGATGCTTGAGAGGGATGCTTGAGAGGGATGCTTGAGAGGGATGCTTGAGAAGGATGCTTGAGAGGGATGCTTGAGAAGGATGCTTGAGAAGGATGCTTGAGAAGGATGCTTGAGAGGGATGCTTGAGAAGGATGCCTCTTCAGTTTCATATCATGTCGAGGGCTTCTGGCAGTGGAGGGTGGCTGTGCTGACAGTAGAAGCCATCTTTAGCCTGGATTTGGATGGACTCATTTTAAAGAATTCCAGAACGTACGTCCTTTGCAGAAAAGCCCCCCAGAGCAATATTAGCAAGATTGCTTTAAAGTGTTCAGCTTTATGTACTTAATATTAATAAATAAAGATAAAAGCATATTACTTGTGCTCTACTTTTTTTTTCCTTTTGTTATTAATTTTTAGTGGCTTGATGGTATGAAATGACTTTCCAGGAATTTGTTCTTTATTTATAACTTTATGACCACAAGAAACAAGGAGATAATGGCTTGAATTGCAACATGAAAAATTAAGACATTCACATAATAGGAATTTTCGAAACAGTTAGAAATAAATGTAGCCAAACTCCCCAAAACTCACCAATTTCCTTGTACCTTCAATGTCTCACGCAGGCGTGTGCACACACACACATGCACTCTCTCTCTCTTCCACTAAGCGAAACAGGTATATATTTTTTCTTACAAAGCACAGTCTAATTAGACATGGGCATAACTCTTTTCTCTGTAGAAGTGAAACCAACTCATCTGTCATATCTTCAATGCCTAGCACAGTGTTAAATCAACATTTGCGGCATAAATGAATGAAAAGTACTTAACTGAAAATGTAGAAGACTCTCCATGGTTTCAATGCCAAATGTTGAAGTGATTTCAAAGGATCAGTTAGTACCACGCACTGGTGGAATGGTGTTGGTGTGCCTAAGGGGACACATAAGAATGGCCTACAGGTATACACAGGGACAGATGGGCAGGGCAGATATTGGGGAAAATGATAAAGAAGAAAAGTTTTTCTTTGGGATCTTCAGCTTCACCATTTGGCTTCATTTCCCCCCCAACTCTTCTTCTCCTAAAGCCACGTCTCTTTCTAGCCCCCCTTTCCCAGGACCCATGCTTTTTATATGCTGCTTTTCTAGTGAAATAAGAAAAGCCCAGTACCTGATAAAGTATGCATGACTGCTACCGTGTTTTGAATGAGCTCTCTGAAGAGTGTTAAGATTCTAAGAGAGGAAAGTGGAATGGATTACAGACTGTGGCATTCCCAGAATTAAGAAGCACTGTAGGAATTGGGGGTGCGGGAGAAGAGACATTTCTGGTCCTCACAGGTAGAAATCACTTTTCTTTAAAAACCAGAATGACTCCTCTTTGAAATAGAGTAACTGCTCACAGGGGAGGTGAGGGGTATTGTTATAGGAACTGCCATACCTTTTGCTCCTTTTTGTATGGAAGCAGGGCCTCGCTTTGTCACCCAGGCTGAGGTGCATTGGCACAAACGCAGCTCAATGCAGGCTCAACCTCCCAGGCTCAAGTGATCCTTTTGCCTCAGCCCCGCAAAATAGCTGGGACTGCAGGTACACGCCACCACCCAGCTAATTTTCGTATTTTTAGTAATGACAGGGTTTCGCCATGTTGCCCAGGCTGTTCTTGAACCCCTGACCCCAAATGGGAGGCCTGCCTCAGCCTCCCAGAGTGCTGGGCTTACAGGCGTGAACCACCACACCCGATCCATCTCCTCTTTTTTACATGCCACAGATAAACTCAAGCTGCGCAGGGAGAGACAGAGACGCAGAGAGAAGCAGGTGACACAGGACCCAGAGGTGACTGATCCAGCTGAAAAATCACGTCTAAATTCCAAGCCATGAACAAGGCTCTGCTCTTCCTTTCCAGGGGACGGAGGCCAGGCCTTGGTGGCCGAGGTGAAACAAGTACTTGTAGCTGTCTGACCGCTCTGCTGGGCTCTCTCAGGCCAGGCCCAGCGTATCCGGTCCCACTCTGGTCTGCTCAAACAGCCAGACCAAGACCACATTTAAAATTTGTCTTTGGTTTGTCTTTTACGCTCAAGGTATAAGCTCCCAAGCCAAGCCATCCTCTTGGTTTTGAAGGAAATTGGCAGTCCCAGCTGACAATTAATCAACCAAGAAGCACTGACTGAGACCTGCACCCAAGGCCCAGAGCAGGGTCCGTAAAGTACACAAAGACAAAGAAAAGGAGCTAGCACCCTATGGGAATGTAGACACAGGCACATAGAAAGGTAACACCCAAGCGTGGTGGCTCACACCTGTATTCCCATTACTTTGAGAGGTCAAGGCAGGAGGATTGCTTGGGGCTGGGAGTTCAAGACCAGCCTGGGCAACACAGTGAGATCCCATCTCTACAAAATGTTGAAAAATTAGCCTGGCGTGGCACATACCTGTAGTCCCAGTGACTCAGAGGAGGCTGGGGTGAGAGGATCATTGGAGTCCAAGAGGTTGAGGCTACAGTGAGCTGTGATTGCGCCACTGCAGTCTGGGCGTCAGTGCAAGAGTTTGTCTCTAAAAAATAAATAAATTTTTTAAAAGAAAGGTAACTGACAAAAAGGAGCAGAATCTCACGACTCCGGCTTCTGCGGAGAAAGAGATCTCATTATTATTGTCTTTAAAAAGCAATCAAATTTAATTGTTCCAAAGTTTGCACTAAATAGCTAAAGAGAAATGGCTCCAGATTTCCGCTCATGCCCCACTCAGGTTTTGCATATTTCCTCAGGAAGTGCCACAAACTCACTCTCCAATTGTCCAAACAAGTCCTTCACTTTAGTACACAAAACAATATATACACATTGTGTGCGTGTGTGTGTGCGTGCGCCTATGAGAAAATACGTCTTTACCCCACCAAGAATTTTTTGTCGTTGTTGACATTGTCTCTTAAAACATGAAGAATCTGGCTGGGAACAGTGGCTCATGCCTGTAATCCCAGAACTTTGGGAGGTCGAGGCAGGTGGATTGCTTGAGCTCAGGAGTTCCAGACCAACCCTGGCAACATGGTCTCTACCAAAAATACAAAAAATTATCCAGGCTTGGTGGTGCGTGTCTGTAGTTCCAGATATTTGGGGGCCTGAGATGGGAGGATCACTTGAGCCTGGGAGGCAGAGGTTTCTGTGAGCTGAGATTGTGCCACTAAACTCCAGCCTGGGCAACAGAGTGAGACTCTGTCTCAACAACAACAACAACAAAAAGAAAGAAAGAAAGAGAGAGAGAGAGAGAGAGAGAGAGAAAGAAAACATGAAGAATCTTTACTACATAATTTTGAACTTTATAAACCATATATTTATCCACATTCCTCTTAGCCACAGTGCTGAACACAGAGTTATTACTCAATCCAGGCAGCTGTCATTTTTTTTCTTTTTTTTTTTTTTGAGACGGAGTCTCCCTCTGTCACCAGGCTGGAGTGCAATGGTGTGATCTCAGCTCACAGCAACCTCTGCCTCCCGGGTTCAAGCGATTCCCCTGCCTCAGCCTCCTGAGTAGCTGGGATTACAGGCGCTGGCCATGTATCCGTCATGCCTGACTGATTTTGTTTTGTTTTGTTTTGTTTTTAATTTTAGTAGAGATGAGGTTTCACCATGTTGGCCAGGATGGTCTCAATCTCCTGACCTCATGACCTGCCTGCCTCATCCTCCCAAAGTGCTGGGATCATTTTTATTATTTTATATATTCATCCTTTTTCATGAAAAGGGGAAAGACTTCTCCGTAGTTAAAGGTGATAGCTGTGACGTAGTCATTGCAGCAGTACCTATGTAGAATGTAAATGTATCCCTCTGGTTTATTTCTCTTCATGTTTCCCATTTCTGTTTCTTCATCCTCTGTCTTCCTGTCTTCTATACTTTTCCACCATCTCATCCAAATCTCTTTATTTCTGTATTTACTTCTGTATTTATTTATTTATTTATTTATTTAAAGACAGAGTCTCGCTGTGTCACCCAAGCTGGAGTGCAATGGCATGATCATGGCTCACTGCAATCTCTGCCTCCCGGATTCAAGCGATTCTCCTACCTCAACCTCCCAAGTAGCTGGGATTACAGGCATGTGCCACCACACTCAGCTAATTTTTATACTTTCAGTAGAGATGGGGTTTCACCATTTTGGCCAGGCTAGTCTTGAACTCCTGACCTCAAGTGATCCACTCACCTCGGAATCCCAAAGTTCTGGGATTACAGGTGTGAGCCACCATGCCCAGACTTTTCTTTTCTTTTCTTTTTTTTTTTTGAGATGGGATCTCACTGTCTTACCCAGGCTGGAGTGCAGTGGTGTGATCAAGGCTCACTGCAGCCTCAACCTCCCATGCTCAAGTGGTCCTCCTGCCTCAGCCTCCCAAACAGCTGGGATCATGGGCACACACCACCATATCTGGCTAAATTTTTTATTATTTGTAGAGTCAAGGTCTCACCATGTTGCCCTGGCTGGTTTTGAACTCCTGGGGCCAAGTGATCCCCCTGCCTCGGCCTCCCAAAGTGCTAGGATTACAGGCATGAGCCACCACGCCCAGATTTATTTCTGTTTAGATCCTTTACCTGGGACAGAATGAGGAGGTTGAAAATGTGTGTATTTGAGGGTAGGGCTGAGGAAGCTTTGGAAAACTGAACCCAAATCCTGGCTTTGTGACTCCGCAATGAGCCCTGTGGCTCAGTCCTCTCCAGGACTTCCTCAAGGTCAACCTGGGGCTCATTTGAGCTTTTATCTTCTTAGGGTAATTAGTAGTTCCAAGGACATCAAGCAGCCATTGAATGAGCGTTTCAATTGGAGCAAAGAAGCTATGTACAGACGTGGCAGAAACACGTTAATCAGATGTATTCAGCAACCAATCAGGGTTTTGTCGCTTCCACTGTTCATATTACTCTTTCAACTTAATCTCAAATACTCAAAGCTTCCAACTCTGTCTTTTTTCCCAAATCTAAATTAGTCACGGCATTCCCAGTTACCCAATGCAGGACGGCCAAGTCAACCAATGGGAGTAGGGGGTGGGGACTGGTTACTGTTTCACTAACAAGCACCATGGGTTTCAGTATTTTGTTACAGTCGGACAACAAGAGTAGCTGGGTGATCTTTCCCCGTCATCTTTTTGGACAATTAATCAATTGTTAAGTAACCACCTATGTAATTAAGGACAAACCACAACCTATCTGGTCTCCAATTTTCTTACGTATAAAGTGAGAGGGCAGAATACGCTCTGTCTACCATCACTTCCTGAGAACACTTCTCCTAATTTTCAGCAGTGTGTATAGTGTGTTCCGCTGTAAACCAAAAGGCAAGGGCTGTACATGGAAACGTGAGTTAGAGAGCCCTGATTCTGAAGACAATGAGAATACTTAGGAGAGACATGAAAGATGGCGAGAGAGACCCACGGCCTGATAGGTAAATGAAGATCAGGAGATCAAGACCAGCCTGGCCAACATGGTGAAACCCCGTCTCTACTAAAAATACAAAAATTAGCCAGGCGTGATGGTGGGTGCCTATAGTCCCAGCTACTCGGGAGGCTGAGGCACGAGAATCACTTGAACCCAGGAGGCAAAGTTTGCAGTGAGCCGAAAGTGCACCACTGCACTCCAGCCAGGGTGACAGAGCGAGACTCTGCCTCCAAAGAAAAGAGAAGATAGAACTCCTAATGTGGAGGAGCTTAAGGTGATGACAGGTGAGGAGGAAAAGCTGACATGGAGGAAGGCCACTGCAGGGCAGGGAGGGAAGACATCAGTCTTGGTAGCCAGACAGGAACTGTCCCCAAGAAGACAAAGAATGTCATGAAATGCAGGCTATGGCTTGAGAAAGTGAGAAGGAGAGCAGTGCTGATGGATCCTGAAGTTTCCTAACCCTGGGTTCCTGTAGAATGAGTCCAGCTAAGGAGAGCTGAGAAAGAGCTCCTGGGCGGCACAACCGAGGGATTTTTTATGTTGGAAACCCCTTTATGTTGGAAAAACAGGAAATGGCCAGTCAAGGGCACAAGAGAACCAGGCAGAAATGACTTTGCCTCCTTGGTGTTCAGAGGATTTGAGGGAAAGCTCTAGTTTTGTCAGAGTAAAAGCAAGGTTCAGCCCGGCTGGGGGGATGGTGAGGGCGGCATCAGTGAGGACCCAGATGCTGGATGGAGCAGCGCAGTGGCGCTGGTGAAAGGATGCCCATCGCATTAGCAAAGCCTGAGTGCCGGGCGTGTCTTACAGGCCTCTTTGGGTCACCAGTAAGAGAAGCCAGCTCCAATTAGCTAGAGCAGTGCCAAGCAGCCAGCTCCTGAAAGCTCCAAGAGATACTATCAGGCCTTGTCTTCTCTCTCTCTCTCTTTCTCTCAGCTCTAGTTCCTCATACACTGGCTTCAGTGTCAGGCCAATCCTCTCTGCAGAGTGGCCTGTGACAGTCTCAGGACCATTCCTCAGCACGGCAACCCCAGAGGAACAACAGAGCAGCCCTGTCACTCCAGAAGAAGCTCTAGGAATGAGACTTGGGATGAGGTTGATCCTCGGGCTAGTCATGATAGGATGGAGTATGTTCATTAGCCTTAGTGGAATATGCTCTGCCTTGGAGCTGGGGAAGGAGGGAGCAGGGGTGGGGTGGAGTTGGCCAGCCATTCTCAGATAGAACTAGAGTTGCAACGATGTGATTCTCGAAAGGACCATCACGGAGCTGTTGCCAGGAGAAGGGGGAATTGAATGTGGGGCAGGCAGTGGCAAGAGATGTCCATCGACCCAGCTTGTACCCACAACTAGCCTGACTTGTATGTAGGGGACATTCAGGGATTGCCACAGACAGAAACAGCTTGCACATTCCCTCACTAAATCCAAGCTGCCTGGGCGACCTGTTATGAAGCCACAACTTTCCAGGAGAAGCAAAAGGAAAAGGTGGCCATCCCTGATGGCGAGGGGGTGGTGCTGAAATGAATCAGAAACAGGATTCTGAGGGGATTTTTTTTGAGTCTATTGTATTACAATACCATAATCCCTTCTGGTATGATTTGTATGCCCGTACTAAAAATTAACTCCAGAGGGGTTACAATCCCTTATAGCTCACGCTCTCGCTTAAACCACCCACCCCTCCACCCTCAGAGGACAAAGATCTAAATCATCGTGGCCTACCAGGTCCTGTTACACTCCAGCCTCATCCTGGACCACACTCCCTGTTATACTCAGCATGTCAGTGACTTGGGCCTCCTTTCAGTCCTTCAGGCAGCAGTACCATGCTGCCTCTGACCACAGGACCTTTACACAAGACCTCTTTCCCACCTACCATCTTTCCTCCATCTTCACCTGCTTAACTCCTCATCTTTCTTCATATTCAGCCCAGTCGTCACCTCCTCAAGTGACCTCCCCAGCTACAGTCATAGCCTCTCACAGCCCGGGTACCAGGCACCATCATTGTAATTTCCCATGATTCTTAAATTCTGTCTACCTCTACCACTAGACCGTAAGGCCCATAGCAGTGGAAACTGTGATTTTCCTTTTCTTTTCACCATTAAGTTGCTTGCATGGTTCCTGGAATTTAAATATTTATTGAATGAATAAATGAATGAAGATGTTTACAATCTAAGTGAGACACAGTGACCCAAACATAATGGCTGTGCACAGCACAAGCATTCAATTTCAGGGGTGATTTCAAAATATTTAATAACCTATGTGGTGCAATCATCAGCCAATCGGAACAGGTACTGGTATGGCTGTCCTCATATGGGTCAGCAGATCAGCCCTGAAATAAATGACGTGTGAACGTGCTTTGAAGCCTCAACAGGTGATAAAACGTAACATACTTTGATGGTTACAAAACAACTCAGAAATGCAAAAACTGTACAACTTCATTTTTAAAAGAACTGAATTTAATTTTGTTTCTTGAGCCCCCATTCTGTTGCTTAGTCACTTCAGGGTAAATCCAGGCAGGATTTTATCTGTTGATTCAGACATGTCCCTCCCCACTCATGTCCCTGGGGTTGTGTCTGAGTTCTAGGGTGCTAAAAGAGTACCACCTGTTCAAAGGATCAGGTCCCTGGTTGTCTTCGTGTACCCAGGCTGACATCTGCCAGTATGCTCCCTCTTCCACAGGGTCTCTGCCCCGCCTGCACATTGGCTGAGATGGCCACATTTATTCTGGTCTCCGGGAGTGGGCCAGGCAGTCGCAGCTGGCCCTTCTTTACAGGTTGCCTGACCCTCTCTGTTATCTGCTTGTCTTTTTCAGAGAAGGAGAGATGGTAAATTTTTGGATGCCCCACACTAAGGACACAGGAGACTTGGCGGGGCTGTCTCAGACCTTCCCTGTGTGGACCGGCCAAGTTGCATGCTCACCTGCCTGTTGCTGTGCCCTGCAAGCATGACACAGCTTTGCCAACAAGCCAGGCTCCTGGAGACAGAAGCACAGCTCTCCTCTACAGTCCATTAACCCGCCTAGGGGCTCTGCTATACCCTGCGTCCCTGCAAGTTCTTCTCTGTCTGCCTTATGGTCTGGATTACTTCATTGGAGAGCAAAACCTCATTCTCATCTGATCATTCCTTCTTCTAACTATGTCATTTATGTTAATGAGAACTCTATGTCCTAAGTTCTTCAAGGCCCTGTTTTTTGAGACAAACTTTTTCATTTAAACTCTTATCTCTGCTGTGAGACTCAAAACATATTTTGAAATCCAAACCTGAGTGTGGCTTTATTTCATTCTCTCTGCATTTCTGCTCTAAGCTCTAAGCTCTAAGCTCTCAACCTTGAGGACAGTCAAAATAGAGCCACATGCTGCTGTCTGACTGCATTGGGGGTGGCAGAAAATACCAGAGAAAACAAAGACAAAACCATTTAATAAGATTATACCTCTACATGATTATTGTTATTATTATTATGTTGATAACAAACTTACTGAATAAATATATAGAAAGTGTTAGTTTAAAAGAAGGCATTTAGGCCAGGTACAGTGGCTCATGCCTGTAACTCCAACATTTTGGGAGGCCAAGGTGGGAGGATTGCACAAGCCATGAGTCTGAGACTAGCCCGGGCAATACAATTGGACCCCATCTCCATAAAAAAGAAGAAAAATTTAAAAATTAACTAGGTGTGGTAGTGCAAGCCTGTAGTCCCAGCTACTTAAGAGGGTGAGGTGGGAAGAGCAGTTGAGACCAGGAGATCAAGGTTATAGTGAGCCGTGATCATACCACCACACTCCAGCCTGGGCAACAGAGCAAGACCCTGTCTCAAAAAAAAAAAAAAAAAAGAAAGAAAAAAAAAGAAAAGAAAGAAAAGAAAAGAAAAAGGAGACATTTAAATTAATAGATGAAAGGTCAGGTATGCTTTATAAAAAAATTCTAATTTTACTGTTTCTGTATTGAATGTAAGTTTCCACATATGTTTTCTCACTTGATGTCCTTCAATTTCTTTTTAAATCTGATGATTTTAGATGAGAAAAGTGAAACCCAAAGAAGTTTGATGACCAGCTTGTGGAATCCTGTTGGTAAGGGACAAGATAATAACAGGGACCCAGACACTCTGGCCTCCAGTCCAGAGATCTTCCCATGGCAGTCCAAAACCGGAAGCGGCAGGAGAAAAGATGAGTTGAGGTTGAAATGTATGACACCGGGGCTATTCTGTTGGCTTAGCTGGCCTGCTTCATCAGAGAAGCAGTGTCAACAGTGTAATATTTTTGTATTTTGGCTGTCAGGCAGCTTGCATTTGTCTGGATTCTTTGTGACAGCTTTCATTTAGCAATGCCTTCTCATTAGCAGAGCTTGGTCTACAACCGAGCCGTGTTTGCACTCCAATTTACATCAGAATGAAGCCTCCTGGATGGGAAAGCATGGACATTGTAGATGAACGAGCTGGGCGGCCGAACTCCCAGAAGACAGCCTAGAGCTGCCAACTTCCTCCGTGCCGGCCAACACCAATCAACCATGTTTGGAAGGCAAAGCCGCCCAGCTGCGGGATCCAGAAGGAAATTCAAGATCTACCTCAGTTTTAAACTTAGCATCCCCGATTGTCTACTAAAATTAACTGTTTTTGTGATCTTCAGATTTGCCCAGAATTCAGGCATCTTCTGACAAGCCAGGTCCAGTCTCTGTGGGCAGAGCGGAGATGGAGTGCAGGGAGGACACGGAAGTCTTTCTTGCTCAAACCTGGATCTGTGGTGGGGCAGTGGAAGGTGCATAGAGCTGTTTCGGCCCCACACTGGTGTAGCCCCAAGCCCTTCTGCCAACCCTGGGACAACCCTAATCACCTTCCATTCCTGTTCAAAGACCCGAGTGTGCTTTCTGTAAGGCCAGATCTCAGAAGAGGGGACCTAGTGGGAGGTTTAATAGAAATCTGCCAACCCTAGGCAGAACTGACCACAAATAGGCCCACGTGAGACGGGTAACCCAGCTGGGAGTGTAACTGAAGACAGTGGGATGGTGTCTCCTTGGCTGGGATGAGGTGCCCTGCCTGAGGAAAGAGAAGAACGTGTTCGCCCGGAGGATAGGCGATTTGATCAAGAAAGCTTTAAACTGGCTGTGGAGGAGGGAGAAAAATGCTCAGAAAAAAACTTGTGAAACCGGTTAGTGTGGAGGATGCAGGAGCCACTTGAGAGGGAGAATGAGCACAGGAGGGGCCAAGAGTTTCCCTGGAAAAGAGCCCAGAACCACGCCTTAGAGCCTCAGTGGATGCCCTGCTGGCACCCAGAGCAAGGGGAAGAAACAAAATGGATTCAAGGCCATGAATCCATGGCCTTGGGATGGGACGGCCACTCCACTGTCATGGGCGTCACTGCAATTGTAGTAGCACCTCACGGCCTGCTGGAAGAATTGGAGTCCAGCTCAGTGGACCATGGGAGGGGTGGACCATGGGAGGGGCTGACCAGAGCTCAAGGCAAGAGCTCCATCGTGAGCACCTCAAGTGTACCTGGCTGCAGCTGAACCATCCTCTTCTCCCTGTTCTCCTTACGCTCTGTCTTGGGAATAGCACCAACACACACTCAGTCACTAAGCCAGAAATCAGACCTTTCCTTACCTCTTTGTCCCTAGAGCTGGTCAGTCACTGTGACCCACTGGTGTCTCTTTAATCTCTCTCCTCTACATCTCCATGGCCACTTCCATATTTCAAGGCCTCATCATCTTTTGCCTGGCCACTGCCCTGGCCTCCCAGCAGGTTGTCCTGTCCCCAGTTTTCTATACTATCACCAGGGAAGCAAAATTGATAATGTCATTCCTTGTTTACAAAATCCTTCAAGAGCTCCTCATTGCCATCAGGGTGAAATCTGAATGCCCTTGGCACGGCATTCAAGGCTTTTCACAACTCCATCCATGCCCATCCTCCTAGCCTCATTTCTTCTCCCTTGGCTGCAGACCCTCTGTGCTTCAGCCATTCTGAACAGCATGCAGGTCGCCCAGACATCCGAGCACACCGCACCTTCTCCCACCTCTGCATTGGCTACAACCCCTGCCCAACAAGTCTTCCTACCCACAGCCCCTGCACAATCCCAAATGCCTATTGGTCCTCCAGGACTCAGTTCATACGCTACTTTCTCAGACAGAAGTCCCTGTCCCATTTCCGGCTCCTCATCCAGGGTGGAAACCCTTACTCTGGGCTGCCTAGCCTCCTGGTTTGCCTCTATGGGCCCTTACACATTCTCCACAGAGCCCTGGCCCTGGGTAGCCTTTGTGGGTATAAGAATGCTGGCACAGAGATCCAGCTTTCCCCGAGTCATGTTTTCAGTGCAGATCCCCATGGTAGAAACTCAGTTCCACCTGCTGACCACAACACATGGGAATTATGGGAGCTACAATTCAAGATGAGATTTGGGTGGGGACACAGCCAAACCATTTCAGTTTGGTTTGGGTTTTTTTATTTTTGAAATTTATATTTTTTAAATTGGCAAATAATAATTGTGTATATTGACAGGGTACCATGTCATGTTTTGATCTCTATGTACATTGTAACAAGGGGATATATTTTAATAAGGGGGAGAAATTAGAGTATCTTGCTAGGGAACAACTCACCCTGAAGAGAGGGAGCTCCTTTGTACACATCTGGCCAGAGATCGACATGCTCACATCAGTGATAGGGTGGGGATGGCTCATGCCATGGATCAGACAGCCTTTAGTCTCCCTGCACATGGGGATCCAGCCTGATTCATGGTAAGGGGGCTGCCATCAATGAGAAAATGTAAGTTAGAAGAATCAGACAAGTTTGGTGCAAGCCGCCTACAAACTTGACACCCACATCCCAGGCAACAATCAGACATAGTGTGTTTACAGCCAGTTCCAGCAGCCTTGATGCAGGCACCAGGGTGTATTGGCTGCCGTGGAGGGACCCTTGGCAGGCACTGCTCAGAAGACATGGTGCTCCAGAAATCACGAGTGGCACAAGACCAGAGCTGAAGCCACACAACTCCAAGAGGATAAGTTTCTAGAGGACACAAGAGGCCCTTCCAGGGATTCTCAGAACTGTTTGGAAGAACTGGAGGCATGCCTGAGGAAGCTGGAATTCCCTCCAGGGAAAGCAGAGCTGCTATACTTTTATATTCCAAAAAGTTTTATGCAGGGAACCATGCTATTTTTCCTCAAGATAGTATGGGGAGCAGAAGTGTCAATAATGTCAGCCAAATGGAGATTTGACCATCAGTGGACAGGAGACTTTAGAACATGGAAATTCTGGGTTAGGCTCCGCCATCTGAGGCCTTCCATCCAAATCAACATTAGAGACTACAACTAACACCAGTTGCCAGATTTCCAACTCTTTCTCCTCTCAGAGTCCCTATTTCTAAGCAGATGCCTCACTTTTTGCCTGAATGTCTTTGGACAGAAACATTCAGTAATCATCAAGGTGATGAAATGAGATTGGAACATTCCAGACACAAATCAATGCACATAATACTTAAAAATCCTTGGATTTGCAATGAGGGAAGGGCAGGCAGGCCTGTTTGCTGGCATTTAATACCTTATTACCTGGTCCATTATCCAAGAATCTGAGCTTTATACAACTCAAAAACAAAAATCCCAGTTAGAAAATGGGCAAAGGACGCCAATAGACATCTCTCTGAAGAAGATACACAAATGGCCAAAAAGCCCATGAAAAGATGCTCCATATCACCAATCAGGGAAACATAAATTAAACCACCATGAGGTGCCACTTCACAACAGATGGGTGGACGAACACAATGTGGGCTGGGCTATCCCTACAATGCAATGTCATTCCGCTGTAAAAGGAAGACAGCCCCGACACTGACACACACAGATGGATCTCGAAGATGTTATGTGAAGTGGAACAAGCCAGACGCCAAAGGACAAATATTGTACCATTCCACTTATGTGAGGAAGCTAGAGTAGTCAAGTTTGTAGAGACAGAAGGTAGAGTGGTGGTGGCCAGGGGCTGGGGGAGGCGAGAATGGGAATGACTGCTCAACGAATGCAAAGATTAAAAATTTCTGGAGATGGATAGTGGTGATGATTGCATGAGAGTATAAAGGTGCGTAATGCCACTGAACTGCACACTTGAAAATCATTAAAACAGCCGGGCACGGTGACTCACGTCTGTAATCCCAGCACTTTGGGAGGCTAAGGTGGGTGGATCACTTGAGGTCAGGAGTTCGAGACCAGCCTGGCCAACATGGTGAAATCCCATCGCTATTAAAAATACAAAAATTAGCCAGATGTGGTGGTGGGTGCCTATAATCCCAGCTACTTGGGAGGCTGAGGCAGGAGAATCGCTTGAACCCAGGAGGTGGAGGTTGCAGTGAGCTGAGACCACACCATTGCGCTCCAGCCTGGGCAACAAGAGTGAAACTCTTGTTTCCCAGAAAAAAAAGAATAAAATAATTAAAATGGCAAAGTTTGTGTTACACTTCTTTTATCACAATTTTGTAAAAAGAAAAATATATATGTGTATACACATACTTATAGGCATGTATATACATATATACATAAGTAAAACATATAAAACATACATAGGTGTGTGTACATATGTAAACATATATACACACATACATAAGTGTGTATATATGCACATACTATATATAATAAAATTTTTAATATTCTAAGATTGTGTCCTCTCTGCTATTTTGATATTGAAATGTCCTTTATTTCATGAATAATCATGATAGTAGATGGTAATTATTGTTTCTAATGTCTTGATAAACCAAAATATATATTGGCCTCCCAAGCGCTTTTTGAAAGGTTGCTGGTCTGTGATACCAAAGGCCTGGAAAGCACTTGGTTGCTGGCCTGGAGTCTCCGGGAGTCTCCCAGCCGTGGCGCTGTTAGTTGAGGACAGCGATTCTCAACCTTGGCTGCACACAGGCATCACCCGTGGAGTTTTTAAAAGACTGACACCTTGGCCCAACTCCAGGGATTCTCATGTCATGGGTTCTGGGTGTCAGGACTTTAAAAGCTGGCCAAGGAGAAGCAGGTGAGTGAGCTGGGGCAAGGAGCCAGACGGTGGCCATGTTTTTTGACTTTTTTGGGTTCTCCTAATCAAGTGCAAACTCCTCTTTCTTTATTATTCCCAGAGTGGAAAATGGACCAAAGAAAAACAAACAGGAGTGGGAAAGGTCAGAGAATGGAAAGAGAGAGCAGCAAAACATTTGTTTTAGAATGAACTCGCTTTTGGAAACGTATCTTATCAACCACCTTTTGTCTTTATACTACTTAGGCTTTGGAACCCCTTGACTCCTAATTAATTCTGTTTGAGAAAATCTTATTCTTTTCCTTATTTCATTTGTAAGTAACTTTTCACAGGAAAATAAAACAACACGAGGAGAAAATCTCTCAAAATATGCCAAAGAGTCTTTGGTATTTCTTTTCATGCCATGATTATGACATCACCCAAAATGTTTGCTCACCCAGAAATGTACTTCCTCTTGGCTTTTAGAATTCCTTGCATATTAAGATACGTTTCTAATTATATTCAAATACAAACCAGATGTTTTGAACACTTTACTTTAAAATCTCTTCCTGAGTCTTACTTACAATATTTTAGAAGGGGGTGGCATTCAGCTCACTCTGTCTCTGCTTTTTCTGTGTATTCTCAAAGATTTCATGTTCTCAAATAGTTTTCCTGGGAATTTAGAAATCTGACTCCAAGAGAAAATTGTGTATACCAACTGACCTTTCACAAGGCTGGACTCTGAGTATTAAGAAAAGGAAAGGGTTAATTTTGTGCGTAGTGGTATTTCTGGAGTTTTCTGTAAGATCCTTAGAATTAGAAAATAGCTTTCTAGTTGATTACCCTCTTGTCTCTGTCAAATCTTGGCTTTCACCTTTCTTATAAATGGAACAAGCCTTCTTTGTTGTAACACTCACCTTAACTCCTGCTGTATCTTGCCTCAAGCATGCTTGCTACTCATATAATAGGGAACTGCAAAATAATATGGGAACAATTAGCCTTTTAAAATTTTTCTTTTCTTTTCTTTTCTTTTTTTGAGACAGAGTCTCTCTCTCTGTCAACCAGACTGGAGTGCAGTGGTGTGAGTGGAGCTCACTGCAACCTCGAACTCCTGGGCTCAAGCAAGCCTCCTGCCTCAGCCTCAAATAGCTAGGACTACAGGCATATATCACCACAACTGCCTAAGTTTTTAAAATTTTTGTAGAGCCAGGGGTCTCCCTATGTTTCCCAGTGTGGTTTTGAACTCCTGGCCTCAAGCAATCCTCTCATCTTGGCTTCCCAAAGTGCTAGGATTACAGGCGAGAGCCACCATACCTGGACCAATTACCTTTAACGTGGAATATAAATTTTCATTTCCTCCTGGGATCTTGCCAGTAGGAAGGAAACACTACTAATTCAAGATTACATATTAGCCTAGATTTGTTGAAGTCTTTACTGTGTCATGAACTATATTGAGCGTGAGCTTTTCGCTCTCCATAGGGACAATTGCTAGGGTCTGGGTGTGAAGGGATGTCCACCTAAGGTAGGACCAATAGAAACCAAGGTTTCCCGTGTTTTCAAAGGTCAGGACCAGTGTCCTCTTTCTTACCCCCAACTAAGGTTGCTGAAAATAAGTGGTCTGGGCCTGGGGAGGGGCGGGAGACTGACGTCTGCCAGCCCTGTTCACCTGTCCAGAGATGGCTTCACAGGAGGCAGGTCTGGAGAAGACACCTTTAGTTTGGTCTTTTTCATTTACTTATGCGAGCCTTGTGCGTAGAAAGGTGCAGGAGACTTGAGACCATCGGCCTCTCTGGCTGGTGCACAGGGTGGAATGAAATGTTTAAGTCTCACACTTCTTTTCTCATAAAATATGTCAGTTCAAAGCAAAAGGAGGGTCCCCAGTGGCATCTTCCGGTCACCTCATTTTTCCCTTCCCCTTTTGCTATAACTGGGATATCCGCTCCCTCTATGGGTTTTCTGCCTCTTCTAGGCCCAGCAAACTCACACTCCACCCTTGAGACCTGGGTCAAACAGCACCTCTTCCTTGCAGCCTTCCCAGCTCTCACACTCAGCTGGCTGTTGCCACCTCCACGTCCCCACACCATTTGGACACACCTTTCTTTATATTTCATTTTCTTGTAATGTTATTTTAAAATTTATTTTATTTTATTTTATTTGAGACTGAGTTTTGCTCTATCGCCCAGGCTGGAGTGCAGCGGCGAGATCTCAGCTCACTGCAACCTCCATCTCCTGGGTTCAAGCGATTCTCCTGCCTCAGCCTCCCAAGTAGCTGGGATAACAGGCGTGCACCACCACGCCTGGCTAAATTTTGTCTTTTTAGTAGAGATGGGTTTTCACCATGTTGGCCAGGCTGGTCTCAAACTCCTGACCTCAAGTGATCTGCCTGCTTCGGCCTCCCAAAATGCTGGGATTACAGGCATGAGCCACTGCACCCTGCCTTTGTAGTGTAATTTTTGGTTCGTGGCTGTGAACTTTGCTAGGCTGTGGACCCTCAAGGATGAGGAGAGAGCCTTTTCTTTGTGTCTCCTGGGCCAAGTGCAGCGGATTGACTCCTGGGAAAGGCTTGATGTAGTGGAGTCACACATACATTTGCTCAGGGAGGTGAGAGAGAGAGGGATGGTGGGGAGAGACACAGTCCTGTGATTCTGCCTCTCCCTGTGTGACCTCCTGAGGTGAGAAAGAGAGGAGAAACCCAAGGCTGCTGGCTGGCGCCTGCTGTGGCCCTCCAACGGTGTGAGCGACTGTACCTCACAGATCCCAATCACAAGTTAGCTACCACATCTGGTGTCAAGACCAGCCTGGGCAACATAGTAAGACCCCCCTCCCCCAATCTCTAAAATTTTTTTTTGTTTTTAATTAGCCAGGTATGGTGTCGCATACCTATATTCCCAGCTACTAGGAAGGCTGAGGTGGGAGGATCACTTGAGCCCAGAAGTTCAAGGCTGTAGTGAGCTATGATCATGCCACTGCACTCCAGTCTGGGTGACAGAGCATGATCCTGCCCCTGAAAAAAATAGTGTAAATATTTGTAATAATATAAAAATGTGTAACATTTGTACAAACTTTCTTTTTCTCTTCTGCTTTTTTAGGACACAGTCAACACCTCCAATCCCAGAGGTAAATTGGCTCTTAGACTAAGAGAAAACAGAGTACTATAATTTATAGGCAACTGAAAAGATTTTCTAGTATAATTTTGACTGTATATCAGGTTGGTCATATATGCTCATTTGGGAACCCAAGCCCCCTGCAAGCACTTAGGAGTGAAAGCCTCATTCCCTTTTTAGTTTCCACGAGCTGGCGGAAGGTAGGAGCAGGGGGACAGACTACGGAAACATTACTGGTCTCTTTCTCTAGAGGGAAAACAGCAGAAAATACAACGATGTTCTAGAGACGTGGTTTATTTAAAACACAGAACACCGGACCATAAGGTATTTTATCAGATGTGGGACAGGGTGACACTCATTAAAGTCATCAGAACACCCGGGGCCACTTCCTAGCAGGAGGTCTTCAATCTTAAAGCAACTTCTGTTCTATGGACCGACCGATGAGTTAGAAAAACCATCTGCTCTTAGCAGGTTTATGATACGCCTCTGAGATCAACCGCTTCCAGCTTCCAAAACCCGCTAATGTAAGAATGTTAGGGATGGTGCCGGGCCATTTCCTCTCAAATAAGGACTTTACCAAAATATCTCTATACAAACAAACGTGTTTCCTTGGACACAGTTTTCTTTTCTTCATTTGTTCTTCCATTCAGCCAAAGTTTGCTGAACACCTAATATATATTCCTTGCTTAACCTTGCGTCTACAGGTGTAAACAAGTCTATTGTAGTTCCTGGTCTCAGAGCTCATAGCCTGGAGGGGAGACCTGCCTTAAACAGGTGATTAAATACTGCTTGGAGAAGGACTGCGTGTTATACAAGAATCACACTGAGCCTACTTTCTCTTGCTGAGCCTCAGCTTCTTTTGTGTTATTTATATTTTATACTATTTATATATTTACCTTGAGGAGTGTTTTTGTAAAGCTTAGGAAATGTAAGATGTCTAACAGCTGCCAATCAATTGTACTATTGTTTGAGTCAACTGAAAACTCCTGTGAGCTAGTCACAGATGGAAAGACTAAGAAAATAGTGTAACTACTTGGGAAGATGAGGCTGGGAGATCACTTCAGGCCAGGAGTTTGAGACCAGCCCAGGTAACATAGTGAGAGCCCCCCCCTCCTCAATCTCTAAAAAAAAATTTTTTTAATTAGCCAGGCATGATGTCCCATACCTATATTCCCAGCTACTTGGGAGGCTAAGGTCAGAGAATCACTTGAGCCCAGAAATTCAAGTCTGTAGTGAGCTAAGATCATGCCACTACACTCCAGTCTGGGTGACAGAGCATGATCCTGTCCCCTAAAAAAAAAATAGTATAAGTATTCGTAATAATATAAAAATTCATAACATTTGCACAAACTTTCTTTTCTCCTCTGCTTTCTTAGGTAATTGGAACCAGCCAGTGGAAAATTATCTGTAAAGACTTATTTTCTGTTCCCATGCTGCAGGTGTAATGACATTCTGCCACTAACGAATGTGTGAGGCATTCATCCTGTGACAAGAATGAAGGCTGCTGACTCCATCTGGCCACCTTTCACAGTGCTGCATGGGCACACTGCCTTCTGGGTAATCACACTGAGAAGGAAGGAGCTGCCTCCAGGTCAAGATGGTGCCGGTTGTTTTAGAGGACGATATTAGTTACTGCCAAATACGTCCATTTAAGACAGCAAAGCAGCCCGGCTGCAGGCTTCGCTTTCTGGCAAATGCAACCATGAAAATACCAAGTGTTAACCTCCCAACTACCTAATTCCATGACTGCTGTGAACTTCAGTGGGAGGAGAGAGGGATGCAGTATCCTTTGCTCTCCTCTTCGCGCCAAGGAAGATGTATTTGCCGCTGAATTTCTCCTGTCTATCCACAGAGCACCCTGAATAACTGAAACTTTGGTAGTTCATTTCCAATCATCTCGGCCACCTTCAAGGTCCAGGAGAACTTTCTAGAAAATGTTAATTGTGTATTTGAACAGGGCCTAACTCCTTCAGAGCTTTACCAGAGATGACATTGCAAAGTATGGGGATGGAGGTTTTCTTCTGGTGAGCCTAATGCTGACAGGACAGCCCTTTTCACTTCTAACTGGATGTGATGAGCATGTCATATTTCCAGCTCCCCAATTTAAGGAGGTGCCAGGGGGGCACCTAAAATTTTCCTTCCTACTCCTCTAGGCCACCAAATCCCAACTTCAGGTTCTCCTCGGTTAGGTTTGTCCTCAGGGCAAAAGCAGCTTTAGGACTTTCGCAACTCTCTGGGTTCCTCATCCCTCTCTCTCTCTCTTTTTTTTTTTTTTTTTTTTTTTTTTTTTTTTTGAGATGGAGTCCTGCTCTGTCCCCCAGGCTAGAGTGCAGTGACATGATCTCGGCTCACTGCAACCTCCGCCTCCCAGGTTCAAGTGATTCTCCTGCCTCAGCCTCCTGAGTAACTGGGATTACAGGCACCTGCCACCACGTCTGGGTTCCTCTTCTCTAGCATATTTCTTACTATTGTATCTGAGGTTTCAAGGTTTTTTAAAAATGTATTTTACGTAGCATTTTCAGTTGTTTTCAGCGGGAGGGCTGTTCAAATAACCTCCCCTATTTAATTCCTGGAAAGGAAAGTGTTCTCTGTTTTATTTTCTTGATAACACGTAGCAAACCTGGAATGTCCCCCTCACTCCTGGTTCTCCTCTTGCCCTTCCAATGAGAAAATGCACTCCATTACAGTCTGTCTTGATCATTTGCATGTCCCCAAGGCCTAGAATAGTGCCTGGCATGTGGTAGGCATGTAATAAATATTGTGAAAGACAATAATGATGACAATAATAGTGAAATAATAACAGCGGTAACCAATCTTGACCATGAGACACAGAGAGTTTTCGCTGAAGCCCTGCACCAGTCTCTTCCTTTCTCCAAACCCATCCTACTTGTGCTGGGCGATTAACCCTCCCAGAGCAGAGCTCTCAACTTTAATGGGTCCCCATTGCCTTTCCCAGAAAGACCACATTTCTTTACCTGTTAGCCACACAAGTCTGGACATGATTTTCTATTGTTGTTGTGTCCTGTGTTCCCCTCAAACCAGGCTACTTGGCATTTCCCAAGCATGCAACACAACTTTGCTCTCGCCAACTTCCCTGCCTCAATTGTTCTTCCCTTTATGTCCCCCTTCTGTTTTAAACTCACTAATCATTTGACACACTATTCAAATTCCACTTCTTCTAAGATTCCATCTCTCATTCCCTGACAAGAAATAATGTTCCTTTCTTTAAACCCCCAGAGCGTTTGGGTTTCCTTTTATTTCTTATCACATGTGCTTTGCATTACTGCTAGTTATTTACATGGATTAATGCCTCCCCACAAGACTTAATGGTGCTTGGCTTATATCAGACACTCAGTAAATATGAGTAGAATAAATGGATCATGAAAACAGGCTTAGATTGTGGATTACAATCAATATCAGGAATCCTTGTTTATTACAGCCAGAAAATAAACTTATTTTGCAGGCTCTTATGGGCTTCTGAATACAGTTAGTTGAGCTGGGCAGTAGCCATGCTGATGGACACATGTCATTTTAAATTATTATTATGAGGCCTATGTTGGACACAATGGCTCATGCCTGCACTCCCGGCACTTTGGGGGGCCAAAGTGGGAGGATTGCTTGAGCCCAGGAGTTTCCAGACCAGTCTGGGCAACACAGCGAGACTCCACCTCTACAAAAAGTGAAAAAATTAGCTACTCAGAAGGCTGAGGTGGGAGGACAGCTTGAGCCCAGAAGGTTGGAGGCCTCAGTGAGCCAAGATTGGGCAACTACATTACAGCCTGGGTAACAGAGCAAGACCCTGTCTCTAAAAAAAAAAAAAAAATTATTATTATTTTTATGCTCCAGTTGTTTGACATCTTTTACAAAATGGTGGGGGGCCTGATGTTCTATTCCTTTTTTGTTTTGTTTTTCTCACCTTGTTTACAGAATACAGAACTAAAAGTTAACACTAATAACACCCACACCAAATTAACTCTGACTCATATTTCTGATCAGCAGTTCCTATACCCTTGTTGAATTCCTCATTTGTACTATTACTACACTGAAAGCCACCACTCTGAAAAACAGAAACCCAAGATAGCATTTCTCTTGTTTCCAGAGGCTGGGTTCTAAAGATGAAGACTTCTAAGTTATAAAATTGAGCATCTGAAATCCTATGTCTTCAACATAATGTGATGTTTTTCCTTTGAAATAGGAGTTGCTGACTATCTGTCAGTTGAGTTCAAGCAACAGAACAGACTGCATTCTCACATCTGGTTGGCAACTAAGAATCTTCTAAGTTCTACAGAAAAATATTTGTGGCCAATGTATTACCTCTGGGATTTTTTCAAATGACTTATAGAAGGAGGGAGAAATACTACTATTAATAAACCAATTACTACTAATACTCCTACATCAATCAAGGAGATAAACTGGACTAGGGAGAATTTTGGGGTCCTCTCTCTGGTTCAGGAGAAAAGTTTGAGTCATTACGGAAAACGCCCTTGTAAATAATATGTTTTGAGTTGACAACCTGACAACTAAGGGAAAACAAATCCTATAAAAGGAACTGTTTGACACATCACAAATACCCACCCAGGAGAAGAAAACCGAAGGGAACACACAAAAGAAATGTGAAGTTAAATTTCGGAGAGACGACCTCTCCGAGGCAGGAGTATCCTAGGCCAAGAAATCAAAATTTGTTGCCAGAAATCTGAACTGGAACTCAGGAGATTCTAAATGAAGGAACTCGGTGAGTGGGGGATGCCAGATGATGCTTGTAGACTTTCAGTTCGCTGAGGTTAAATCAGGTAATGTCTCATAGTTCCTCAAGTCTGGCATCTTGTTGATAATGTTGGAGGCATACTGGTGTGGAATGTGTTGTCTCCAAACAAGGTTGCATGCCTCAAATCCATTCTTACCATAATCACTGCCAGAAATCCAGGCCTCTCTGATCACCCAGGATCACGCACCATACTGCTGTGTTCGTCCCAATGGGACCCAATCCCCACCAACCCTCCATCGATCCCCGGGGAGTCACCCCTCTGCGATCAGGAAATCCCTCTAGCTCTACCTCATTCCTTCGGGAGAGCCTAGCTGGCCCTGAGAATGTTCCACACTGCAGTCTGAGCCATGAGAGGCTGCTTGTTTCTGTCATACCCCCGCTTGGATCTCAGGACCAGAAACAAAAGTTGTGTGTTCCTGAGTCACATTACCACTTGCAGACCATGTCTCTGCCTCCCTCACACCACTCACATGCTACCTCTTCCTCCTCCTAATAAATGTCACACACAGACTTCCAGGATTTTCCCCACTAAACACACACACACACACACACACACACACACACACACACACTCATGTACCAAGGGTTTTCACTCCTGGCTCCCTGTCTTCCCTTTCACCCCAACTCTTGCAGCATTTGTGGTCACTTCAATGTGCAGGGAGATGATACATCTGCTACACTGGCCCCTCCGGCTCTTGACTACTCAATAGTCTTGACAGCAACCACCCACATGCAGGTCACACCCTGCACTGTGTCATTATATTCTCCCCAGTCTCTCAATCTGTCTTAGTCCGTTTCATGTTGCTATAAAGGAATACCTGAGGCTGGGTAATTTATTTAAAAAGAGGTTTCTTTGGCTCACAGCTTTGCAGGCTGTACAAGAAGCATGGCACCAGGATTTGCTCCTGGTGAGGCCTCAGGAAGCTTCCGGTCATGACAGAAAGGGAAGGAGAACCAGCATGTCACACAGCGTGAGAGGGAGAAAGAAAGAGAAGGAGGTGCCAGGCTCTTGATGTTATTTTATTTATTTATTTTTAAATTTTATTTATTTTGAGACAGGGCCTTGCTCTGTCACCCAGGCTGGAGTGCAGTGGTACAATCAGAGCTCACTGCAGCCTTGAGCTCCTGGGCTCACGTGATTCTCCTACCTCAGCCTCTCGAGTAGCTGGGACTACAGGCGCACACCACCACACCAAACTAATTTAAAAAAATTTTTTGTAGAGATGAGATCTTGCTATGTTGTCCAGGCTGGTCTCAAACTCTTGGCCTCAAGCAATCCTGCTTTGATCTCCCAAAGGGTTGGGATTACAAGGCATGAGCCACTGTGCCTCGTCCATGCCAGGCTCTTTATAGCAACCAGCTCTCACTTGAACTAATAGAGCAAGAACTCACTCATCACCTTGGGAACGGCACCAAGCCATTCATGAGAGATCTGCCCTGCCCCTATGACCCAAACTCCTCCCACCAGGCCCCACTTCCAACACTGGAGATCAAATTCCAATGTGAAATTTGGCGGGGACAAACATCCAAACTATATCAGATCCCATCCCCCCTTACCCTCCACACCTTCCTGTTCATCTCCTACTCCTACTCACACACCTCCACCATGACCATCCTCCCACTCCATCCAGACCACCTCCACTCACTCTCAGCTGAAGACCTTTATTTTTTTTTTTCACCTGGAAAAGAGCCGACACGAAAGGGGCCTCTCTTCTCTTCCCACCCTCAAATCAACAAACCTATTAGCACCTGGCACCTGGTTCCCTCCTGTCTCACCTTCCCTGCCTATGCATTTGCTGTCCTGAAACAATGCTCTCTCTTTCTACTCAAGAGGGCTTTCCAAGGGCTTGGCGGTGTGTTTTAGTGCCCACCTCTCTGAGAAGAGCTCTTCCCCGATGCTGCGGTGTGCTAGAGCTGGGTCATACTGCCTCCCAGGAGCCAATGCTAGATTTTCAGGAATTTTACGAGCAGTTTGTCAAAATGTTGGTGGCTTGCTATTGGCCATGGTGAGAGTATTTATATTACTACAAATGGAGGTTTTGACTTTCCAGAGGGTGCATCGCTAAACATTTCCCAGCATACCCGTTTTATTCCCCAGCCTCCTACTGCTGCCTACGCCTTTCTCTGCCACCCTGTCACCTCAAAACTAACTGCTGCAAGAGCTGTCAACAGTGTTGACTTCCCATCACCCGCGTGCTCATCAAACCCACTCTAACCCAGCTTCTGTCCTCAGACTTCTCCAAACGACTTCTGTCCAAGCCCCTTAACACCTCCATATTGAAAACCCAAATAACAGGCTTTCTGTTTTTATCTTACCTGACCTTTGTACTGGATTTACCTAATTCCTCACTCTCCTCCTGGCTTCTGAAGCTCCACTGCTCTGTCTCCTTCCTCTCTTGTTCTTTTTCAGAACATGTCGCAGGCTTCTCGCTGCCTCCCCTGCATGGATGCACAACTCTAAAGGTGGCTTCCCAGGGCCGGCTCTAGCCTCTCTTCTCCCCTCTATACTCTCTTCTTGGTGACAGCATCCTTTCTAATGAGGATGTCATTTCTATGCTAAGGATCCCCAAAAGGACACCCAATCCTTTCCAATCTCCCAACTTCTCCATCCAGCTTCCTATATGACAAATCCACTTGGAGGCATGCTTTGCTTTATTTTTTAAAAATTAATATATCATAGTTGTACAAATTTGGCAGGTATATGTGATATTTTGATACATGTACACAATGTGTGTGATCGAAACAGGTCAACTGCGATATCCACCACCTCAAACATTTATTTTTTCTTTGTGTTGGGAACATTACAAATCTCCTCTTACAGCTATTTTGAAATATACAATAAATGGTTGTTACCTCTAATTTTGCTACTGTACTATCAAATGCTAGGACTTATTCCTTTAACTTAACTATATTTTGGTGCCTGCTAGTCAACTTCTCTCCATCCGCCCCTTCCCATCCCCTCCTCTGGTACCCACCATTCTGCTCTCTACCTCCCTGAGGTCCACTTTCTTGCATGCTTTGTTTTAAATGTAAAATGTCCAAAGTGGAGCCCTTGATTCCCTAACCACCTGGCAAACCAGTTCCTCTCCATCCCCAGCAATCCCATCCTACTCACTGGTGGCACCATTCAGCCATCTACTGGAACCAGAATTGGGGGTGCACTCTGTGATTCCTCCCTTGTTCTCACCTCTACATCCAACTTAGGGCCTGCCACTTCCACCCCCTGGGTATGCTTGCATCTCAGCTCCTTCCATTTCCACCAGGGCTGCACAACATCTGAGCCACCCTCAGCTCGCCTGTCTCTCACAACAGCCTCCTTACTGGTCTAGATTCCACTGCTGCCTCCACTTCATATATTTACCACCAAACAGCCAGAGTCAACTCTTGCAAAGGAAAATGCCAAACATTAAAATCACTTTTAACAACGTTAAGGATACACCAAAAAGTAATTATTTCACTATTGAAATTGCCAGTTGTAAGGCTATAGATAAACTATATGTAAAACCTTTTTTAAAATTACATAGAAATGAACAAATTGATTTCAGGTAAGAAAGTATAACAGAAAAATATTTCCCATTTGATGGAAATTAATCTTTTAAATGTATAGAATTTATGCAGGCACCATTTAATCCCTTTTCACTGAAAGAAATGATTGCCATTACCTTTGCTTAAGCCTTGAAATTGTAGCTGCCATTTTTAAAACAGCAATAGACACAAGCAAAATTTTGCAATTCAAGTCTTAACAAAATTTTTGCAAATGATCACCAAGGCCTTCCCCAGAGTAGCCATGGCAATAAAACTTCTGAAGGTAAGATCTGCCTGAAATGATCTAATCAAAAAATTACCAACAAATATTCATCCTTTGCTGTGGCATAAAAAGAAAATTAAAACGTTACACTTATATGCCTGTGGACTTTTGTAAACCTACTTTTAAAAATAAATCAGCTGGGCACGGTGGCTCACACCTGTAATCCCCGCACCTTGGGAGGCCAAGGCAGGTGAATCACCTGACGTCAGGTGTCCAAGACCAGCCTGGTCAACGTGGTGAAACCCCGTCTCTACTAAAAGTACAAAAATTAACAAGGTGTGGTGGCACATACCTGTAATCCCAGCTCTTCTGGAGGCTGAGACAGGAGAATCGATTGAACCCAGGAGGCAGAGGTTGCAGTGAGCCGAGATTGTGCCACTGCACTCCTGCCTGGGCGACAGAGTGAGACTCCGTCTCAAAAAAAAAAAAAGAAAGAAAAAGAAAAATCAGCTATTCCCCTTAACCCTTCCTATACATTCTGGAAATTAAAATGGCTTATAACAATTTCAAAGATACATGGGAAAGTCATTGTTTAATCCTTGAAATCATCAATTACTTTTCTTTTGAATTTACAGTTTACCTATTAACACAAAAGACTCCTGAGCCAGACAATCTGTTTTAAAAAAGAGAAAACAGGTCGTCTTACTACACTGCCTGAATCCCTCCCGTCACACCTCGGATGAGACCCACATGCTTTCCTACAAGGTTCTGCATGATCTCATTTTTCTCTCTCAACTTCATCTCATCCTTCTTTTCTTCTAACTTTATTATTTATTATTATTATTTAGCATCGGGTCCATCGACACATCCCTGTAACTTTTTAAGCATCGGATACAACGGCTTCCTCTTGGTCCCTGGAACACCCTCTGTTTTCCTGGTTAATGGTGGGGTTAGTCGGAGCTTAGGAGAGGGGGAGGGAGTGAGGGGTTTTGCCTGATTTTTGTTTTTGCCTCGGGGCCTTTGCATAAGCTCTTCCCTCTGTCCAAAGACACGCTCCCTTCCACTTTCTGCTGACTTTATCTCATCTTTCAGGGCCTATCTCAAATACCATCTTCCCCGAATAGCCCAGCAGGAAAAGGGTCTGATAGAGCAATGATGGGTAGATTAGGTAAACAGCACGTCACCTCTCTCTAAAGCAAGTAAATATCTCTCTTTTATTTACTCTCTGGTAGAGCAGCACTTCTTTGTATCTGTTGTTTGTTCATCAATAGTTTGAGGTTAGGGATTAGCAGTCAGGATAGCACTATTGTGAACATCTGTGACAATTAATATTGATTGCATGCTTACTATGTTCCAGAAATTGTGCCTTATGATGCAGCCCTTAACCACCTGCTCAGGCACAATGCCTTCACCTGGATAATCTTCACAATAACTTGAGAAGTCAACATCGTTATCTCCATTTTACGGATAATAACACAGAATGCTAAGTACCTTGTCCAAAGTCCCAGGATAGCAAGTGACAGAGCTGGGAATGCAGGTAATCCAAGCTCAGAATCTACTTCCTGAAGCACTAAATATACTCCAGTGCACCCAAAGTCCTTATTAGGTCCTAAGATACAAAATAAAAATAGACAGTTGCTAAGCTCAAGAAATTTTAGGTTACAGGAAGGACAATGCAGATGAACAATTATAGTAGAATGATTACTGCTCAGGTGGTGGAGTGAACAAGGTGCAGTTAGAACTCAGAGAAAGGGCAGGGCGCGGTGGCTCACACCTGTAATCCCAGCACTTTGGGAGGCCAAGGCGGACGGATCACCTGAGGTCAGGAGTTTGGGACCAGCCTGGGGAACACGGTGAAACCCTGTCTACATTAAAAATACAAAAGTTAACTGGGCATGGTGGCAGGAGCCTGTAATTCCAGCTACTTGGGATGCTGAGGCAGGAAAATCACTTGAACCCAGGAGGCAGAGGTTGCAATGAGCCAAGATCATGTCACTGCATTCCAGCCTGGACAACAGAGTGAGACTCTGTCTCAACAACAACAACAAAAAAGAACTCAGAGAAAGGATTCCTGAAGTCAGCCCTCAGGTGAAATGACCCTGTAAATCTCAGACTTAGAGGGTGAGTGAGAGATTGCCAGGTGTCAATGGGGAGAGAACAGTGGGGAAAGAGAAGGGGACCAGCTTATTCAGAAGGTAGAAAGTTTAGGGAACTGAAGTAGGTCCATGTTTTCAAGAGCTTAAAATATATTACAGAAGAGCAGTAAGAGATGCACCAAAAGGCAAGTAAGGGCTAGATCATAAGGACCTCTGTCATGCAATGGATGGTTGGGATTCAACTACGGATGATGGGGAGCCAAAGAATCACGTGCAGGGCAAGGCTCTGATCTGACTTGCACTTGATAGAAAAACAAATGAGTGTAATGGAAATCTGGAAGACAAGAGGAAGGTGATATGGTTTGGCTGTGTCCCCAACCAAATCTCATCTTGAATTCCCATGTGTTGTGGGAGGGACCTGGTGAGAAGTAATTGAATCACGGGGGCAGATATTTCCTGTGCTGTTCTCATGATAGCAAATAAGTCTTACAAGATCTGATGGTATTATAAGGGGGAGCTTCCCTGCCCAATCTCTCTTTGTGTGCTGCCATCCATGTGACTTGCTCCTCCTTGTCTTCCATCATGATTGTGAGGCCTCTCCAGCCGTGTGGAACTATAGGTCATTAAATCTCTTTCTTTTATAAATTGCCCAGTCTCAGGTATGTCTTTATTGGCAGCGTTAAAACGGACTAATACAGAAGGATTGTCTCCAGGGGCTTATTTTCACTGAGTGTCGAAAACAAAGCTATAACCCATCCTCTACCAACTCTAATATTTACTGACAGAATTTCATACTTTTCCCCTGGTTTAACTGATCACATGATATTGTTAACTCAGCTTCCCCAGGGAGCTGCCCATTAGCGTTGGGTAGGTCATCGCTTGGCTGAGCACCTAGGGGCCAGCGATCATTGCCAGAGAAGCTTTCAGGAGTTGGCCTGGCTCCTGTCAGCTTCCAGGGGCTTGGCAGTGTTTGGCTGACCTTTCCATCCTCTGCTCTCCCACACTGGTGAATGTTGGTCATGGCCTGTGCCTTAGGTCAGGTTTCCTAGAAGCTGAGCTGAGCGGGAGATTCTTGTACAAGTGGTACTTGGGGGGCACACTCTCATAAGGGACCTGAAGGGAGAGGAGAGAAGTAGGAAATAGAAGCAGAGCAGCTAAAAAAAGACGCCATGTCTTAGTCAACTTGAGCTGCTACAACAAATTACCGCAGACTGAGGACTTACACACGTTTATTTCTCACAGTGCTAGAGGCTGGAATTTCAAGATCAGAGTGCCAGCATAGGCAGGCTCTGGTGAGGGCTCTCTTCCTGGCTTGCAGACTGCCACTTTCTTGCTGTGTCCTTATGTGGAGAAAAGGGAGCAAGCTAGCTCTCTGGCCTCTTCCTATGAGGGCACTAATCCCATTAACAGGGGATCCATCTATATGACCCAATTACATCCCTAATACCATCATCACATTGGGATTAGGGTTTCAACATATGAATTTTGGGGGGACAAGCATTCAGCCTGTGCCTTGTGGTTTCAGCTGGAGTCCAGCCTCAGCTTGATCCCACAGTTGCTCCGGAACATAAATGGCACCACAGAGTTTTTTCCTCTGGAAGATAGGGGTCTGGGCTTTTGTGTCCCTGTATCCATCAGTCACCGGCTGAGGGTGCCTTGATGGGATTGAAAAGGAGGGACAGGGAATCTTACAGACATCGAGGTGGCTCCCGTCTGTGTGGGATGTAGTTGTGAGCTGGTAGCTATTGACACTGAAGAGCTGGGCTTTGGTGCGTCCCCCAGTAAGAGAGATCTTGGTGTGGAACAAAAGGTTAAAGATCATCTTAGGGGAGAATTTCTCAACCTCAGCAGTTTGAGGGCTGGACATTTTTTGTTGTTGGTGGTGGGGGGAGCCGTCCTGTGCATTGGAGGATATTTAGCAGCATCCCTGGTCTCTCCTGCTGGTGCCAGTAGCACCTTACCGCCATCACCACCCCAATCTCTAGACACCACCAAATGTCCCCTGGGGCACAAAATTGCCCTCCCCTCCCAAACCACCATACCATTCTATGATGTCATTGGCCAACCCATGGAGAAAGCTCTCGGCAATTTCACGGCCTGTTCACCAGGGGTGTAGCAGCTTACACACATTGTGAATGAGTGTGTCCACATGTGTGTAGAGAGAAGCCTCAAGCTTCTCTGAATATGACTTGCCAAACCAAGACTGTGTCAAGCCAGAATGAAGAGGAGGATCAGTGAATCTGATGGCTATCTAGCAAATAGCATTAGCAGAATTAAATGACTGAGTGAACATGAGGGTTAAGGGAGAGAGAGACTGTGAGGTTTCTGGCTTTGGCAAATGCAAAGGAGTTCAAGTTTGGAGGGGGAAAGAACAAGTAAGATTCGGATTCATTTAGTTCGAAGTGCTGTTAGCTCCCCTACAGATATGTCTGGAAGACACATGTCTGGGCTAGGCTGGGGTGCTCAATCTGGGAGTCATCACTGTCAAAGTCAATGGCACAATACAATTGTTTAGGGAAGGTACCTGTTGAGAAAGAATAGGGCTGAGAAAAGAGCTGTGGGAAACTTCACAGTTAGGGAATAGAAGGAGTATGAGACAGTCCCAAAAGGGACTAACATGGTACATCCAGAGAGGTAGAAGGAGAACCAGGGGAGAGTGAAGCCATGGATCATGGAAACAGGTAGGAGAAATTTTTGATCTAAAAAAGAAGGTATAGTTTCTTAGCCTGTCACCAGACTTCACTTTCCAAGGATGCTAGGGTTTCACAAATTATCACTAATATTGTTACATAAATATGTTAATGAAAGTTCAACCCCATTGTATGTGCATCAGAACAGTGATGCAAAGCCCTATGGTGTGTCAGTATCACCCGGGGAGCTTGCTAAAGCACAAGCTCCTGCACTAGAAGAAATTGTTGCTTAAAAGAATCCCATGATTCAACTCATGGAATGGGAAGAAATATTTGCAAGTTATATATCTGATAAGAGCATAATTCCTGGAATATATGAAGAACTCCTACAACTCAACAACAAAAAAACAAACAACCCAATTAAAAATTGGGCAAAAGCCTTGAATAGTCATTTTGCCACAAAAGATATATAAATGGTCAAAAAGCACATGGAAAGATGTTCAACCTGACTAGTCAATGGGGAAATGCAAATCAAAACCACAATGAGATACCACTTCATACCCATTAGGAGAGCTGTTATCAAAAATATAAGTCAGTAAAAGAAAAAAAATAACAAACATTGACAAGGATGTGCAGAAATTAAAATGCTTGTGCACTGCTGATGGGAATGTTAAATGGTACAGCCACTGTGGAAAACAGTATGAAGATTCCTCAAATAATTAGAAACAGAATTACCATAGGATCCAGCAATTGCACTTCTGGCTATATACCCAAAAGAATAAAAGCAGGATCTTGAAGAGGTATTGGTACACCCATGTTCATAGCAGCATTATTCATACTAGCAAAACGGCTGAAGTGACCCAAGTATTGATAGACAGTTGAATAGATAAAACGTGGCAGAAACACACAATGGGATATTATTCAGCCTTAAAGGTGAAGGAAATTCTGACACATACTACAATATAAATGAACCTCGAGGTTATTATGCTAAGTGAAATAAGTCAGTCACAAAAGAACAAATGCTATATGAGTTCACTCATATGAGGTCCTTAGAGAAGTCAAAAATCATCCACAGAAAGTGGATTGGTACCAACCATGGGCTGGCAGGGAGGGAACAATGGTGAGTTCATGTTTAATGGGCATGGAGTTTCAGTTCCATGAGACAAATGGGTTCTGAAGATTGGTTGACTATTGAAAATGAAGACAGAACATTTTTCAAGTAGCTTTATTGAGATGTAATTTACATACAGCCAGGCACAGCGGTAGCTGTAATCTCGGCTACTCGGGAGGCTGAGGTGGGAGGATGGCTTCAGCCCAGTTTGAGACCAGCTTGGGCAATACACTGAAATCCCCATCTCTAAAAATGTAAAATGAAATAAAATGCATAGAGTAAAATTTCCCCTCTTAGTGTGCAGTTCGATGAGTCTGACAGATGTATATCATTGTATAACCAGCACCACGGTCAAGACATAAAAGATTTCCATCACCCCAAATCGTTCTCTTGTGCTCCTTCGCAGTCAAGCCCGGCCCACACCACCAGTTCCTGGCAACCACTAATCTGATTTTTGTACCTGTAGTTCTGTCTTTTCCAAATTTCAAATAAACAAAATCATAAAGTATGAAAGGTACATGGATTTTGTGTCTGGCTTCTTCCACTTAGCATCATGCTTGTGAGACTCACTCATATCCTTGCATGTATCACCAATTCACTCCCTCTTCAGTTCTGAGGAGTAGTCCATTGTGTGGATGTGCTACAATTTATTTAGCCATTCACTAGTTGACAAACATTCAAATTCTTTCCGATTTTCAGCATTATAAATAAAGCTGCTAAAAACACTTGCAAATAGGTCTTTGTGTGGACATAAGTTTCCATTTCTTGTTGAAAAATACCTAGGAGTGGGGTAGCTTAGTCATTTGGAAAGCACATATTTACAAGAAACTGTCAAATTGTTTTCTCAGATGGTTGTGCTCTTTGACATTCCTACCAGCAGTGTCTTAATTATTCAAACCCACAGTATTCATTAACATTATATGATTAGCAATGAGTGGTTAAGTGTTGAAACTTTGCAATCTGTAAACCCAGAATTGTGCCTTTCTCAGTTGTTTCCATGATGCATACTTTTCTTTATAAAACAGTAATATAAAAGTATCTTAATGAGGCCGGGTGGAGTGGCTCATGCTTGTAATCCCAGCACTTTGGGAGGCCGAGGCGTGCAGATCACGAGGTCAGAAGATCGAGACCATCCTGGCCAACATGGTGAAACCCCATCTCTACTAAAAATACAAAAAATTAGCCAGGGGTGGTGGCGGGCGCCTGTAGTCCCAGATACTCAGGAGGCTGAGGCAGGAGAATTGCCTGAACCCGGGAGGCGGAGCTTGCAGTGAGAGGAGATGGCACCACTGCAGTCCAGCCTGGGCGACAGAGCGAGACTCCATCTCAAAAAAAAAAAAAAGTATCTCAATGATTTTATTAGGTTTAAGAAACTACAGCAAGACAGAGTTTTGCTTGTTTGGCCCACAGCAAAACAGAAGTATGAGATAACGGAATAGTAAATGCGTGGTGATAGAAGAGGTCTTAAACACTGTCCCCCAAGGGATGCTTGCCTCCTATCTTACTGTGTAAAGAGTCATCCAGGTTCCACTGTAATCTGACTTCTTTTGGGGGATCTTACTTCCTCCTGAGGCAGCTGTATCGATCAGAAGTCTGTTACCAAAAGATACAGTCACCAGGAACGGTGTAAACTGTAGATAATCACTCTCATTTCATGCTTCTCTGGCAGGCCCTGTCGTCTTGGGACCACTTTGACTATGTGATAGGTTTATTATTGTTGGTGGGACACGGGTGTGTGTTTGAGTCCAGTCGGTTTCTCTGAAGTTCTTGCCCATGGGTCTTTGCTTGGGACAGGGGAGCCTACTTCATTTCAATTCTTATTTTATCTGACATCTTTTCATACATTTCAAACATGAAAGCAGCTCTCATGTTTCCTAAGGTATCTCTTCTTTTCCAGACTAAACATCACTTATGTCTTTTTTTTAAATAGGTTTTAAAAATAACCCTTTTTTTAAAAAAAAAAAAGTTAATATGTGCATTATAGAAAACTGAAAAACACAAGAAGCAAAGAACAAAGTCATCCACAATCACAAGCAGTTTACAGTTTGACGAGTCTTTCCAGGTCTTGTATGTGTGTAGATACAACATCCAATTTTATGGGACTGAGATTGTACAGTATATATCCTGCTTTTTCACACATCATGAATATTTATCAACTCAAAATCCCACAGCTATAGGAGAATTTTGATAACGAAGAATAGACTACACCAACTCACTCTGTTAGAAAAAAACGTAATCCTGCCTTTCTTGAGACAAAAATTCAAAAACTTCAAAAACTTCATAGAAGACCAAAATGGCAACACACCTCTGTCACTGGCAGAGTTCCGATTAAAATACCGCAATGCTCGATTTAAAATGAAACACATGGCCAGACGCAGTGGCTCACACCTGTAATCCCAGCACTTTGGGAGGCCGAGGCGGGTGGATCACGAGTAAGGAGATCAAGACCATCCTGGCTAACACGGTGAAACCCCGTCTCTACTGAAAAATACAAAAAACTAGCAGGGCAAGGTGGTGGGTGCCTGTAGTCCCAGCTACTCGGGAGGCTGAGGCTGGAGAATGGCGTGAACCCAGGAGGTGGGGCTTGCAGTGAACCGAGATCGAGCCACTGCACTCCAGCCTGGGGGACAGGGCAAGACTCTGTCTCAAAAAAAAAAAAAAGAAAGAAACACACAGCAACAGAATACACTAAATATAATGTTTCTGAGAGAAATCTTTAGCAGATCCATACCATTAAAATATTAGCAGGAAGGTATGTGTCCACTGAATTACTTAATGTATTCCCATAGTACAGCCAAAAGAGACGCACACACATCAATGGCTATCGTCAAAATGTAAATATGTACACATCTGCATACATCTCTCTTTATATACTTCTTTCTGTCCCTCTGCTGCCAACCCAATGAACAAGTCCTGACATACACTGCTCAGAGGTGATTTAACAATTCCATATCCAAGCTGCATCTTTTCTATAAGCTATAACAAAAAGATATTTACAAATTGATTAATTCACTAGCTCTACTTTTAATCATACATTATCTCTCCAGGACATTCATAAAGCTTAGATGTTGCAAAATAATGAATTTTGTCCACAATACACACAGACACTTTACCAAAAATGCTCATATAGACCTATGGTTATCATCTAAAACCATCTTCTAGATATGCAGATACTAGCGAAAAGCCCTTCCGTTCACCCTTCCTCTTTCTCTCTTCCACCATCCCAGTGACTAAGTATAGGATGTCTAGCTCCAAAAGGTGGATTGACAGAGTTCACTCCCAGACAGGCCTTCCTAAAAGCTAACAAAAAAGCATTTATAAAGGGATGGCTTTGCTACCTCTGCTTTTCACATTCTTTGAGCATTAGGACTTGTTTATCCTTTAACACATAACAGTGTTAACTAAAATGCACACGTGGAACAACGGTGAGACCACCTGAACTAATCCAATTCAAGGACACAGAACCCTTCTCCCTATATACCTCCTCCTCCCCGACCCGCAGCCACCCAGTGAATAGTCAGCATACTCTCCAAAACATCAAGTTTAACAATTCCATTCCCAAATGCAACCACTCCTAGAAAAGAATGAAAAAAATGTTTAAAGAGTGTTATTTTAGCCCTCTTCTTTTAACCTATGATGTGCACTTTTAAACATCTAGAAACACTACATGTTTCAAATGGGACTTCAGTTTTCCACTATCTTATCTACACAGCACTGAATAAATAAATGGTGCATACACACAACACAGGCTATAATTTGAAAGTGTCTTTTAAATAGGAATATTCTGACCTAGCACACTTTCCCTTCTGACCTCTGTCAACCCAGTGGACAGGTATAATCATCTGTAATGCTTAGAAGGGATTTTTAACAACTTCACTTCTGTGTTTTTAAAAACAGTCTTCCCTAGGAATCTTAACACAAAGTCACTCCATGTTTTAGTTTACTAAATCTACTTTTGTCATACACTAGCAACCTCTTTAACATCAAGAGAGACTAGACATTGTAAATTAGGACTCCTCTGTCCACTTATATACACTATATACACAGCACAATAAGAGAAAATGCAGACATAGGGACAATGGTCAGTGTGCCTCACCATAAACACACTGGTAGAAAGCCCTTTGCACTTTCTGCTCCTCCTTCCTTTCTGAACCAGCACAAATATAATAATGTGTACTGCTCGAGAAAGTGGTTAGATCCATTTCCAAAAGACAATATTTCATATGAATCAAAAAGATATCTACAAAATGTGTTATTTACTACCTCGACTTTTAACATACTTTGTGCCCTTCTAAACATCTAGATAGACCAGATGTTTCAAATACAGACTGTATACTGTGTATATACTGTGTATATAGATACACAGTAGTGTTGAACAAACTACACACAGGTAACAATGGTTATATCTTAAAGTGTCTTCTAAATAGGAACATTCTGGTTTAGAATCCTTCATTCCTTCCAACTCCTCTCCACCACCAACCTGGTAGATACAGGCACATGTGTCATTAGAGCTGATGTTACCACTTCAATTCCAAACCTCCTTTTCAGAAGACAGCCTTTTTATGAATTTTAACAAAGTGTACAAAATGTGTTAGTTTACTAACTCTACTTTTGTCATAAAAGGCAACCTCTTTAACATCTAGAGACTAGATATTATAAAATTAGGACTCATTTGTCCAGTAACAGCTCAGAGGAGACCCACAGTGGGTAGCTCCTCTCTGTAGGCAAGTCAGTCCAGTCCAGTGTTCAGCTCTTAGCAGAGAGGAGGCCCTGGAAAGGGTAGCTCCTCTCTGCTGCTGGTCCTCCAGACATCTGCTGCTCTCAGCAGAGAGGAGGCACTGGAGAAGGGTTGCTCCTCACATCTGCTGCTCTCAGCAGAGAGGAGGCCCTGGAGAAGGGTTGCTCCTCACATCTGCTGCTCTCAGCAGAGAGTAGGCCCCGGAGAGGGATTGCTTCTTTCTGCAGCTGGTTATCCTTCATCTCCAGCTATCAGCAGAGACATAGCTCCTCTCTGTAGCTGGTCATCCCAGCCATGTCTCTCCATCCTCTCTGTCCTCTGCCCTGCTCTGGCTGACTCTGGGGCTTTTATGGGCCTCAGAGGGGGGAAGTGCTTGCTGATTGGTCCATGGACAGCCATGGACAGGCCCAGGAAGAAATATCACCAGTTTTCCCTCCAGTCCACAGGACTGGCAACCCTGACCCCAGGCTTCAGGCCTGCCGTGGCCTGAAGCTGGGGCTTCGCTGGGGAGTTGCCCCCTTCTGCCCAGGAGCCTGTCTGCCTCCCACGGCCATCCATGGTACCCAGGCTGCTGGTACTAAAGGGCACCTGCAGTCCGGCACCCAGCTGCCCTCACTCCCTCTCAGCTTCTCCTCCTGAGCTCCTCCATTCCCAAAATCCAGAGGGGGCCAAAGAAGCAGGGGGCTGGCACATCAGCATTGCCCCCAGTGTCCGCAGACCCTGTCGGGCTGTGACAGTGTCAGGGCTTGGCCCCAACTCTGAGATCAGAGTGGGGAGAGACCTGGCAATGGGAGTGGGCTCCTCTGAGCCTGCAAGGGCAACACGGCAGGGCTTCCCAGGGCCCCCAAGAGTGCAGGAATGCCTGGGTCTGTAGCCCTGGTTTAGGAAGCTGCAGCTATTGGGGGTGGCTAGTGGGATGGGGGGGGGTTTAGGTGGGGTGGGGGATGTGGCAGAGGCTCCTACCTGCTCTGTGGAGCCAGAGGCCCAGATCCAAAGCCACAACTTGGGCGGCTGCTGCCCAACCCAGGAGAGCGGGGCTCCTGCCTACTCCAGGTTCCGAGAGCACAGGTGTGCCTGGGTTGCAGCAGCAGCTTGGGAAACCACAGTTGCACCTGCAGAGCTCCTGCCCTGCCAACTTGAAAGGAGCAAGGCTCCCGCTTGTCCCTGGCTTCGGCCGGCTCTGTGGAGCACAGCACCCAACCGCACCCCTCGCAGCCTGTGGCAGGGGCTCCAGGTCCTTGCTGGGTATTACCTGGCATCTGGGGCAAGGTCAATGTATCCGTTGCTACAAGCTCCCCCTGTGGCCCCAGCACTCAGAGGCAACTGGAGCTTCCCTTTGCCTGGCATACAACCTGGCCGAGCACCATCGTGCAGACCCAGGGCAGCGGGCTGTGGGGGAAGCGTTGGGGGGGCTGCTTGGCTCCTCCCTGTGCCCACCCTGCAGTGGCCTGTGTGATGGCAGTGGCCACACCAGACAGCCAGCTACTGCCATCACAACCAGCCACCAGCTTGTTCCAGCATCCAAGCCAGATGTCTCATGCCACGTGGCTGGCATGAGAAAGCTTGAGGAACATCTAGAAATCTAGACACTCCATAAATCACTACTGAGGTAGGTGTCAGAGCATCCAAGAGAAAGGAGAATATTAGTAAGAAGTTCCCCCACACTCTCACCACATCCCCCCATTCTGAACCCCTGCTTTCACTAATCAAAGAACATTACATAAACTCATTCACATAGAGCTAAAGATGATTGAAAAGACAAGACTAGTATGAGCTCCTGGAGTGGCCCAGCTCACATGAACAGATTAATAATGCACGTAAGTAAAGCGTATACCCTATGCAGGGGAAATTGATGTGGGGGGGCGCCTAAGCCTTAATGTAAGTAATAAATCTCATGTAGTGCAGTTTGGGCAGTGCTCAAGAGACCATGAGAAAGACAGGTGTGAAGCTGAACTTCTTAAGTGATCCTGTTTGGGCAATGGAGACCAGCAGCCTGAAAACTAGCTGAGTCTACAAAGTAAGAGAGGGGTGAATCACAAAGGCCAGTCCTGCTGGGCCCAACCAGTTCACAGAAGGCAAAGGACTGCTTTGGGCACTCCAAATCCAGGTGGGAGAAATCAAGGACTACCAGGTAAAAACCCTGTAGGTTTTTGGTTCTTTTCTAAGAGACAGGATCTCACTCTGTTGCCCAGGCTGGAGTGCAGAGGCATGACCATAGCTCACTGCAGCCTCGAATTCCTGGGCTCCAGCAATCCTCCCACCTCAGCCTCCAGACTAGCTGGATCTGCAGGCACGTGCCACCATGCCCCGCTAATTTTTAATTTTTATTTGTGGAGATGGGGTCTTGCTATGTTGCCCAGGCTGGTCTCAAACTCCTGGCCTCAAGCGATCCTGTTTCCTCTACCTTCTAAAGCCTGGGATTACAGGCGTGAACCACCACAGCCCGTGTGTGTTGTTAACAGACATTTTATTGTGCCCATGGAGTATCTGCAGTTCTCTGGTTTGGATTTTGGTGCTCCTCCACTTCTGTTTAAACAGGGGATAGAGATTTCCTTTATATTAGACATGGACCTGAAACCACGGGTGTAAGGGAGGTTGAGGTCGCCGCCTGCTCTAATCCCAAGGAGCAAACCTTTGGGAAAAAGTAGTATCCAGGGAAAATTCTGCAGCCTCCTCGTCCAGAAAAGCCACTTGGTCTCCAAAAGGTTTCCTGCAGTGCTGGGGAAACGCGCCTCCTACCCAGAGAGGCAGCTGCCTATCGCTTTCAAGGACAAAGTTTGAACCGAGTGTGTAGTGTGGTGTGTGTGTCGCTCATTTCCACCGGGAGAAACCCCCACGGATGGCACCGAAGGGAAGGAGACTGCATCTGATTTTCTCCGCCCGCCCAGGCTCCGTGCGGCAACTCTTCGGTTCTGTTGTTTACTTCACCCCACCGCCCCCCACCTCCTAGTTTTTGTTCAGCCGGGGGAAGCCGCGCCGCGGCTCCTCAGATGTTATTTATCTTTTCCTGCGAGGGGCTTGTGACAGTCCAGGGTGTTGTGTATCCTGTGCGATTGTTTATCGCCCGGTCCATGCGGTGGCCTGAGCAGCCTCGCGCCGGCACTTCACGTACCGAACCCCGGGACTACGTGAGCCGGCGGAGGGCGGGGAGGTGGCGCTCGGGCGCCGGCGTGAACCCGCGTCCCCCGGAGCCCAGCGGCGTGTCCTCAGGCCCCGGCCCTGACCTCAGGGCGCTCAGGTGGAATGACCCCGCAGCTGCGCGCTGCTCCCGCGCCCCCGCCTTGCCCCGCGGAAGTCGCCCCCGACCGTCACCCCGACCCAGCGCAGCGCCCCCGGCCGGTCCCCGCCTGAGTCCCCGCCAGGCACAGATCGGGGCGCGCGCGTTACTCGTATCCGGTCACCGCGGGTCAGGCCGGCCGAGCGGCTGGGCTCGGGGGCCACTCCTACGTGCGCAGCCGCCACCCGGCCTGGCCGCCCAGACGCCCCTAGGGCTCGCGCCGGCCAGCCCAGCCCGAGTCTGGCGCCGCGCTGCGGCCGCTGCTCTCCACTCGGATTCGCGGGCGCTCGGGGCTGGGCGGGTGCACAGGGGGCGCGGGGTGGACTGCGGGCTGGTGGACATGCGGCGCGGGGTGACCAGTGAGCGGGTGGACGGGGGCGCACGGACATGGGGCGCAGGGTGGACAGCGGGCGGGTAGACATGGGGCGCGGGATGAAGGGGGTGGACTGGACGGGGCGAAGGGTGGACGAGAGGCGTGGCCCTTTCGAGTATGCATTTGCCCTTGGCTAGCTGCGGGTTCGAAAGGAGACTCTGGGGAGACTTTGGGGAGATTTTATTTTCTTTTCCCTTTCCCTTCTCCTTTCTTTTTAAAAATTTCTTTTTCTGTTCTATCCTTTTCTCCCGTTTCCCCCTTTTTCTTTCTCTTTTTTCTTTTGAACATTTTAGACGGCTAGGTCTCTTTTGCCACTTTGGAAGCCTGCCAGGGGAGCAGAGGCAGGGCAGGAAGGGACAGTGCCCGGCCTTTACCAGCCTATTCAGCCTCACACACACACACATTCACACTCACGCACTCACACGCGCACTCACACACACCACACACACATCACGCATGCACAAACACACCTACTCAGACACACAAACACACTGCAGAGACACACACGCAGACACAGACACACACCACAGAGATACACAAACACACACTCTCCACACAGACACACACCACACATGCACAAACATACCTACCCACACAGATACACATACTACGGAGACACACACAGACACACACACACACCACACATAGACACACCCCCCTACACACACAGTCTCACACACAGACATACGCCACACATGCACAAATACACCTACCCACACAGACACACACCTCACACAACCCTATGGGGAGGGATCAAACAAACGCGCTCACAGGGCCGGGGTCTGTTTTCTCAGGCGTCCTTCCCCATCGCCACATTGTTCGCGGGACAATGGGCTCCTGTGTCAGTCTTGTTGGCACCAGCGTTGTACGATGCAGGAAACAGCATTTCCTGTCGGCGCTGGAAAATTAACTTGGATCGTGCTTTTCCCTTTTTATTGAGAATCCGCACACACCCCGGGAAACCCAAGCTCCCGGCGAGGGGAGGGAGCGGCAGCAATAGACATCCCGAAGGCTCCCGCGGCGTCCGTCCCCTTCCCGCTCAGCTCTCGCTCCCGCTCCGCCAAAAGAGGAAGCCCCGGCCTTAAACAATGAGATGGGGCTGCTGTCTCAACCATGACCCTCCCGCTGGGGCCATCGGGACCGACCGTGCCAAGCCTCCAGGCTCTCGATCTATTGGGAAGGAGAACTTGGCAGAAGGGGCTCCCGACGGCCCAGAAACCCCTACCTCTGCAGCTACTAGCCATCTGCTCAGAGCAGGCCAAGCTTGGGCAATGGGCTGACTTGTCTAGGTGTTCCTCACATTTACAAGTCTGAACAACATTTGGCCCCACAAAACTGCTAGTTAATATTCTCCTATTCCACTGAGTACTTCTGTTTTGGTATTGGTATCATTCTGGCCTGAGTTGCTGCATGCAGTGTCCCAGGTGCTCTAGTGGAAGAGCGCTAGATTGCAAACTCAGAGACAGACAGGGAAAGGTCTATTTTGTTTCTGCATTTTCTGGGCTTAGAGGCCTGGGCATTTCACATAGTAGGTGCTGTATCGCTATAAATGTATATGAAGTATGTAGACAGTCTTGCCTCTCCTGGAAACCCCTACCACCATGTCTTGTTTCCATTTGCACACTGGGAACACTATCATCTGGCGAGCATACACACAGAATTTGCATGTACATATAACATGTACACTATTTTGTGTGTACCACATGTGTGTACACACAGACATGCTACACACGTACAACAATATGAATTTAGTAACTGCAATACCACCACCGTTCCATGCTCCCCACCCCACCCTCGATGAGAAAGAAAATGGAAACTATGTGTGAAATCTGTCATAGATACGCTCTCCTTCTTGTTAATCTCTTTTTGCCACAAACTCTTCAAACATGTCGTGTGATTTCAATTTTGGAAGATGTTACTTCCCATCGCATTTTAAACCTTCAAAGTTCAGAGTTTATCATCATGACTACCAAAGGAGAGAAGGCTGAAGAAGTGCTTTGAGGACTTTCTAAGCTGTATATTGGTAGGGCATAGCCAGTATTGGAATTAGTGATCAATTCTTAGCAGTGGCCTCTGACCCTTCAGTTTTAAATCTTTGCTTTTTACCTGACCACCCTCAGCTATCCTTCGCATCTTCCCCATCTGCAGGACTTAATGGTCTGTATAACAATATTTCAATATTTAAATCCCCTAGGGACGCACACTAAAAGGAACCCTCTGGGACTCTCTATAATGTGAAAATCATCCTCTAATTGCTTTGTTCCCAGTTGCTTAGTCCTCTATCCTTTGCCCAACAGAGCTGAGTCAAGCCAGTGGTAAAAAGCCAAGGCCACTTAGTGCTTCTTGAATGGATGAATGAATGATTAAATGATCATATTCTATTTTTTGTTTACTTGTAATTCATGTTTTTATTTATTTATTTATTTATTTATTTATTTATTTATTGAGATGGAGTTTAACTCTTGCTGCCCAGGCTGGAGTGCAATGGCACTATCTCTGCTCATCACAACCTCCGCCTCCCGGGTTCAAGCGACTATCCTGCCTCAGTCTCCCCAGTAGCTGGGATTACAGACATGCACCACCACACCCAGCTAATTTTGTATTTTTAGTAGAGACGGGGTTTCTTCATGTTGGTCAGGCTGGTCTCGAACTCCCGACCTCAGGTGATCCACCCGCCTCAGCCTCCCAAAGTGCTGGGATTACAGGCGTGAGTCACTGCACCCAGCGTGACTTTATTTATAAGCTTAGGGGGAAAAAATTATAGCTCCTGGTCTGTAGAAATAGTTGTGGGTAAAACGAGGTGGAACAATCCCTAAGTAGTATAAATTGGGCATATCCTAATTGTTTAATACATATTTTTAATAATGAAAAAGGTGGTTCACTCCTATGCTTAGCCAAGATGAAGTGAGAGTTAGGGCAGCAGAGTGTGTAAGACCCTGTGATATTGTGGGTTCACCTTCTTGGGAGAGTTCTCTCTGCTTTTGCAAAATGCTTGCTGCCCCTGAGAGCTGTGTTGCTTTGGCTTTTACATATAATGTGCTACTTTGATTGGAACCTATTGTAGTTGTTATCTTTTTATATATGTGTCCCAACTAGATTGTGAGCCCCTTAAAGGATCACCTTATATCTGCAAACCTTGCACTGTTTTCTGTCCCTAGAAATAGACCACTAAATGTCTGAGGGTGACCATGGGACTAGCCTGGTCACCCATGTGAAGTGAAATCAGAGGTCAAAAGTCATCATGGAGCAAATTAAATGATGTCTAATGCCCTCCAGTGGCAGTTTTCCAATGGCATTCCATGGATGTGTTTCCAGGGATCAGTGGAGGAGAGTCTTCTACTACAGCAATTTTAGATTTGAGGTCCAGCTGCTCTGGACATTTTTGCAAACATCTGCCTCTGAAGAATGACAGCAATGGGCAAAGGCAGGTTGCAATCCCAAACCAATGAATAGTGGAGGAAGATATTCAGGAGCGAACTTCCCCTATCATCAACCCTTATTTTTTTTTCTGAACATGCTTTGCATTCTATGAATGAGAAAGAAAAGAAAACTTTTCAGAGAAGAAATGCTCAGAGCTGGAGGGGGGTGGGGAAAAGGGACGTTTTGAATCTTTTGTTCTCTTCAACAGAAATAGCTGTCTGTCCCCAGCAGCTCCAGATGCCTGTCTCCATCTGTCCACACACCCTATTGGCATTTCCACTTCACTTTATTGCTGCCAGCAGAGAGGCAGGTTAGTCCCACAGTCTTCTCACAGAAAGATTGGCAGAATTTAACCTTAACAAGGCAGAGGCTTATTGAGTTGTGTTTCTTTGATAACCTTCAGCTAGGAGGTCTCCAAAGCTCCTCAGGATCTAGCACCTGAAGAATGGTTTCAGCTTGCCTTCACCTTGCCTTCTGGTGGGCTATTCATGCTGGCTTACCTTGTGTAGGTTACTATGGACCTTTTATTTTCTCCACGCATTGCTGAAACTATCAGGAAAGCTGTTCCTTGTCAATAGAGGTCTATATGAAATAAATCAGTTCAAGGACTTAACGACAAACCATCCCTTGCTACTTGAGGTATCCTCTTCACTCCATATTTCCCCGCTCTATTCCTAGACCTCAGATCTGGTCCTGGTTTCCTGCCCAGTGATCTTCTCCTTCTAGGGCTGTTGCCAGGTCCCTTTTTCTAGATCTTTCGTCCTGAGGCTGGGGCCTGGTTGCTAGCCCCACAGCTGCCTCCTGCCTACTATTACACTTTTCCTATGAAATATGCCCACCCAGATTTCTTAGCATGCTGTTCTGCCCACATTGTTGGACATCCTTTTATTCATCTTAGACTCCTTTTCCCATTGCTGATTAATTTCCTGGACTTGAAAAGATTATGATCAACTGTGGACGCCCCTCTGACATGAGCATCGTCAGCAGGGGCTCCTCTCCTGGCCTCTGTTCCGCTCCTTTGCTGGGGCCTTCCTCTTTTTCACTCGCTGCCACTTCTGCAACGGTCTGACCACTTCCCTGCTGGGACCCAGTGGCAAGCTCAAAAATCTCTCTGAACAAAGATAGGTCTACATTTTTAAAAAATCAATAGAGAGGCATAGTTACGGCACCTTAAAAAAAAAGAAACATATGAATCCTAACGAATTATCCTTACGGAGATGTCTTCATTTCATAAAAACCCTTTCTAAATTTACCTTTATGTTTTTGTCTACAAAATTAGAAGAATGTAAAAGAATTTTTAGTTCCTGAGACCAACGTAGGCTTCAGATTCTCCATAAGAGCTCTGAGGAGTCTTTGATGCCAAGTGGAGACCAAAATAACCAGGTAAACGAGGTGGCAGAGGAAGTGGAGCTGGCTGGAATTTAGAGCTCATGGGATCTAAGAAACATGGGAATCCTAGGTTTGAAATACCTAGGGATGTTTGCAATGGCCTTGCAGATTTGTTTGCGATCACCTTGTAGGTTTGGGTCTGCAAGGCTAGATTCCAGTCGGTTTGTTTCCTCCTGGAATCCTGCTCACGGTTGAAGCAAGCTGCCACATTGGAAGCAGGTGAGCAGTAGCACCTTAGATTTTTCAATGCCTAGATTTTCCCATAAGTAAAACTCACTGAGTCCAAGAGTATAGCATGGCTTTAATAAATTACACTTACAAAAGATGAAGTTCTTCTCTTTTATTTATTTATTTATTTATTTATTTATTTATTTATTTATTTATTTTTGAGGCGGGTCTGACTCTCGTTCTCTTGTTTCCCAGGCTGGAGTGCAGTGTTGCGATCTGGGCTCACTGCAGCCTCAACTTCCCGAGCTCAAGAGATTGGCCCACTTCAGCTTCCTGAGTAGCTGTGACTACAGGCACGTGCCACCCCTCCCGGCTAATTTTTTGTATTTTTAGTAGAGATGGGGTTTCGCCAGGCTGGTCTCGAACTCCTAGGTTCAAGAGCTCCACCCACCTCCACCTCCCAAAGTGTGGCATGAGCCACCACGCTGGGCCAATGATGTTCTTAATATAGAAACTCAATAAGGTAAACAACATTCTTTAAAAATCTTAAACATGAATTTTTTTTTTTTTTTTTTTAGGCAAGATCTCGCTCTGGAATGCAGTGCGTGATCTTGGCTCACTGCAACCTCTGCCTCCCGGGTTCAAGTGATCCTCCCACCACAGCCTGTTGAATAGCTGAGATTATAGGCACATGCCACTACACCCAACTAATTTTTGTATTTTTAGTAGACGTGGGGTTTCACCATGTTGGCTAGGCTGGTCTTGAACTGCTGACCTCAAGTGATCCCCCTGCCTTGGCCTCGAGAAGTTCTGGGATTATAGATGTGAGCCACTGTGCCCAGCCAATGAAGTTCCTAATATAGAAACTCAATGTAGTCAACATTTTTTAAAATCTTCAACATGAATTTTTAAAATTTTTATTATTTTATTTTATTTTATTTTTTTAGCCAAGGTGTCACTCTGTTGCCCAGGCTGGAATGCAGTGGCGTCATCTTGGCTTACTGCAGTCTCTGCCTCCTGGGTTCAAGTGATCCTCCCATCACAGCCTCTTGAATAACTGGGATTACAGGCACACGCCACCACACCTGGCTAATTTTTGTATTTTGTATTGTGTGTGTGTGTGTGTGTGTATATATATATATATATATTTTTTTTTTTTTTTTTTTGAGATGGGAGTCTCACTCTGTCACCCAGGCTGGAGCACACTGACGCGATCTTGGCTCACTGCAACCTCCGCCTCCCAAGTTCAGGTGATTCTCCTGCCTCAGCAACCCAAGTAGCTGGGATTACAGGCGCCTGCTACGGCACCTGGCTAATTTTTGTATCTTTAATAGACATGGGGTTTTACCATGTCAGCTAGGCTGGTCTCAAACTCCTGACCTCAAGTGATCCACCTGCCTCAGCCTCCCAAAGTGCTGGGAGTACAGGCCTGTGCCAGCATGCCCAGCTTAAACTTGAATATTAAAGAGCAATATGTTGACTTCCTATTGGCAATGGCTTATAATATTTTGCTTAAATTTCTAAATAGCTCTACCCTGTCCTAATTAGTTTAGGGTCTGTAAATTAGTTTATACTGATTTAATTACTTAAAACATGATTTAATTAAATAAAACATCTGGATAAAATATAATAAAAAATACAATTCAGTGACCTTGTCACCAATCTGCAGCTGTTTTCAGTCTCTGGTTCCGATAATATATTTGATTTGAAAACACCTTTCTCACTCATCTCAAATCCCTCTGGGCTTTGATTTTCAGTCCTGCATCGTTCTCCACCAGCCTCTCCTCTGTATAGACTCTGGGTCATTATAACAGAAAGCCTGTCCTCCACCAGTGTAGCTGGAGCTATATATATACAGAGCTCATATATATATATATATATAGAGAGAGAGAGAGAGCTCATATATATATATGGCCTCCCTGTCTCTCTTTTCCCCTCTTTGTTTCCATCCTGTCTTAGTTCGCTTGGGCTTCTATAAAGAAACACCATAGGCTGGGAAGATTAAACAACAAACATTTATTTCTCACAGTTGCAGAGGTGGATGCCCCAGATCAGGGGCCAGCACAGTCAGGTTCTGGTGAGGGCTCTCTTCCCGGCTTGCAGACGACCAGGAGAAAAGACAGCAGGGGAGCTCTCTGGCCACTTCTTACAAAGGCACAGTCCTGTACATGAGCGCTCCATCCTCATGCCCTAATTATCCCCCAGAGTCCCTCCTCTTACTACCATCACATTGAGATTAGAGTTTGAACATGTGAATTTTGGGGGAGACATAGACATTCAGTGCTTTATGCCTCCCAATAGCCCTGAACAAAGACGGAGAAACAGCACATACAGGCAGCAACATGCGCACCACAGTTGTCTTCTTGCCAATCAGAAGATTTGATATTTTGGCCATGTTTTTTAACGATTTGCTATTTGATACTAGAGCTCATGTTCAGATATCTGATATTCTGGTATACCCCTCTGAGTGTGTGCACACGCACACACCCACACTCACACACACCTCATCCCACCTAGGGCAAACCAATTCACAGACTTGACTGAACCAGCAAGACTCAGTCTTTTGAAAATTTAAAACCATGAAGAGATACAAGCAGTGAGTTGACAGATGCAGCATGTTAACGGGAACCTCCTAATGACTATAAGTACCATCCATTTACGACTTGCTCATCGCATTGAGCGCCTGTATGCCTTTTTCTTCCTGTCACCCTGTGAGAGATGCACTGTTTTTATCCCTGTGTTTTAAATGAGGAGACTGAAGCTCATGCAGTTGTGTCTCTTGCGGAGATAACCCAGCTGGCCGGTGATGGAGATGGAGATGGGATCCTAAGCTTCCTCGCTTCGTGGCTCTAGGTGCCAGGGTCATCCAGGCTCCCCTTTGGGAAGCCACATGTGCAGGTTTTCTGGAATCCCATAAGATCTAAATCCCAGCCAGCCCCACTTCCTCTGCCACCTCGTTTACCTGGTTATTTTGGTCTCCACTTGGCATCAAAGACTCCTCAGAGCTCTTATGGAGAATCTGAAGCCTACGTTGGTCTCAGGAATTAAAAATTCGTTTACATTCTTCTAATTTTATAAACAAAAACATAAAGGTAAATTTAGAAAGGGTTTTTATGAAATGAAGACATCTCCGTAAGGATAATTCTCAAGAAGTTAGACAGAGGACCACATGCAAGAGCTCTAATGTACAACACGGTGTCTATACTTAATAACAATGCAGGGTATACTTCACACTTGCTGAGAGAGTAGATTTTAAATGTTCTCACCACAAACAAATGGTAAGTACGTGAGAGAATATATATGTTAATTAGCGTAATCTAACCATTTTACAATGGGTATGTATTTGAAAAGCTCATGTTGTACTTCATAAATGCATACAATTTTTATTTGTCAATAAAAATGTAAAGAAAGAAAAAAAAAGAAAATTCCCAAGATGAGTGAGAAGGTGAGTAACTGTTGCTCATGCAATCAAATTCAAAAAAGTTGGTGGAAAAAGGTTATGAATGACAATTGAGTGTTACGGTATGTGCATTCTATAGTGAGACTATGGTGCAGTTTTTATGTTGCTAGATTACTCACCACTTTTAGGTTTCTGTCTTCCTCTTTTCATTTGTGTCACTTCCCACATATGCCCTCTAATTTTCTTTTAACACATAATGATATTTTGTAACATTTTAACTTATGGTAGTAATATTTTGTAATTCTTTGACAGACCCTGGGAAATACTGAACAAATTCTGCCTCAAATTTCTGTGAATTCTAAAAATAGTGGAGAGTCAAGTTTGTAATACCCTTAAAATAGTGAATTGAGAAACCGTAGGTTAACTTAAAAAAATAGGCTAAAAAAACTTTTTTACTAGACTTTTTTTTTTTTTTTTTTTTTTTTTTTGAGACAGAGTCTTGCTCTGTCGCTAGGCTGGAGTGCAGTGGCGCCATCTCAGCTCACTGCAACCTCTGCCTCCCAGGTTCGAATGATTCCCCTGCCTCAGACTCCTGATTAGCTGGGATTACAGGCACGCCACCACGCCCAGATAATTTTTGTATTTTTAGTAGAGACAGGGTTTCACCATATTGGCCGGGATGGTCTCGATCTCGACCTCATGATCTGCCCGCCTTGGCCTCCCAAAGTGCAGGGATTACAGGAGTACTGTGCCTGGCCGACTTTATTTTTTAGGAGCAGTTTTGGGTTCACAACAAAATTGAGTGGAAAGCACAGAGATTTCTTATATACCCTCTGTCCCAACACATGACTACAATTTTAAAATAGTGGAAAAGTTTCCATTAATTTAGTATTTTCGGTAAATTTCTGCTAAAAATCTTGGCGTAATTCCTAGGCACAAGAATATCACAGAAATATAGTTGATAAACTTTTGATCTAAACTATTCAAGAGAAAAAACCACCTACTGGGTTTTAAGGATCTTGGAGGACAAATGACTCACAACAGGCGCTCCTATAATTCTTGAATGGATAATCAGCCTAATCAGGAAGTCATTTTTATTTCCTAACTTAATGCCATGGTCACCTTTTAATCGCATCTCTTTGGGATGGAGAATGCATCTGTGTCTTCCTGGCAATAATTTTCCAGATGCGAATGCTTAGATCACATGAGGATAAAAATGCCAAAATGTGCCTGATTCTCAACCTGCCCAGCTTGAAGAGCTCACACCAGTTACCATTTATGGTGTTGGCTTCATGAGACGGGAAGCATGCCCGGGCTGTGGGCCCACCAACAGTGTGGCACAGGACAAAGAACTTGCATTTGAGTTCCTGCTCTGCCATTTACTTGTGCGCAATCCTGTACAAATCGCTTCACTCCTCTGAGACTCAGTTTTCATCGTCTGCTAAGTTGTACTTATAGAATTCCTGGTTTGGTGGTAAGGACATGAATCGTTGTTCACATTGTTATCCAGAATATTCTTCAACATCAAATTACGTTTGAAAACATGCCTATACAACCTTTCAGACCAAGGCTCTGATGTTCTGGTCAATACAGAGCATTGGTGAGTTAATTGACAGAGCTATCCGTGGGCTGAACTGCACTGAGCTGGCTCCCTCTGCCTCACCTCCCATCATTGAGGACCAGGCTGAGAAGGGTTTGGGGGTGAGGGGTGTTGGTGTTGTAGGAATATATACTATTGGTTTGGCATGCCTGGTACCCTCCTCCTACAGTCATGTAATCAATTTTTATAATTTATATTCCCCTTCAAGATAAGCTTCATACTTTTCGTAGCTTAATTTGGGATTAAAATGTTGAGAATGGGAATAGTTTGGGTTGGTCAATGGCCTATACTTTGAGAGAAATAGCCTTCCAGTCTCTATCCTGCCAGAGTAGCCTTGGTCATAAAATTCCCACCTTCAAGTTTTATGGTGAAGACATGATGAGAAAAAAAATCTATGATCACACACTCTTCACAGCCTTGTGGGTTTGAATCATGTCCGTACTTTCTTATTTCCAGAGGAATGCCTGTTGTCTCTGCCATCTTCATGGACCAATAGAGCTAGCCGGTTGACCATTTTAGCTACCCATCTGTGCAGCTCCGGCTACGTGATTTGCCAGGCCCAGTGAACATGTGGAGCCCACCCCCGCACCTTTAAAATTAAAAAAAAAAAAAAAAAGCATTAAGAATATCAAGATGGCAACAGCAGAGCATGAAACCAAGTATGGAGCCCTTCTGAGCATGGGACTCTGTGCAACTGAACGGTTGCATGCCCCCGAAGCTGGCTATGCACCTCTGGATTTTCCCTTAATGTCTGTCCCTTCCTTGGGGGCTTATCAAGGGCATTGTTGATGATAATAGTTCTAGTAAAAATGTTACTTTTTTAAAATAATGGTAAACTTTCTTTTTTCTTATTTATTTATTTATTTATTTATTTATTTATTTAGAGACAGAGTCTTGCTCTGTTGCCCTGGCTGGAGTGCAATGGTGCAGTCTCGGCTCACTGCAACCTCCGCCTCCCGGGTTCAAGCAGTTCTCCTGCCTCAGCCTCCTGAGTAGCTGGGATTACAGGCACCCACCACTATGTCCAGCTAATTTTTGTACTTTTGGTAGTGTGAGTCAGGCTGGTCTGGAACTCCTGATCTCAGGTGATCTGCCTGCCTCGGCCTGCCAAAGTGCTGGGAATGCAGGCATGAGCCATCATGCCTAGCTGCTTTTTTAAAAATTCACATATGTTTTCTGGTATTTTGTTTTTCTGAGCCAATCAATGGCAACTTCTTTTTTTAAAAATTCAGATTACATATTTTTCTATTTTCTTAGTTATTACACAGTGAAATATTCTCCAAATTATCTTTATTACTCTGTATTCTTTTAAAAAATATGGATACCAAACAATATGTAGATATGCCAAGAAGCCTAACAAGGGTTCAAGACAGTAGAATCATCAGTCAATCTGATTGAAACATCAAATGGATTATTTTTCCACAAGAAAGAAACAATTAACAGAGTAAAGAGACCATCTGTGAATTGGGAGAAAATATTTGAAAGCCATAAATTTGAAAAGGGATTACTATCCAAAATATATAAGGAACTCAACTCTATAGAAAGAAAATAAATAATCTGATTTTAAAATGGGCAAGAAACCCAAACAAATATTTCTCAAAAGAAGACATACAAATGGCCAACATATACGTGAAACAATGCTCATCATTTCTAATCATTTGGGAAATACAAATGAAAACCACAATGGGATAGCACCTGCACACCTCTTAAAATGGCTATTGTAAAAGATAGGTGTTGGCGAGGACGTGAAGAAAAGGAGACCCTTGCATACTGTTGGTGGGAATGTAAATAAGCACAGATGCGAATCTTTATTCGCATCTGTATTCTTATTATGGAAAACAACATAGAGGCTCCTCAAAGAACTACATATGATCCAGCATAGAACTACCATGTGATCCAGCAATCGTACTGCTGGATATTTTTCTCAAAAATTGTGAAATCAGCATGTGGGAAAGATGTCTCCTCTCCCATGTACATTGCAGCACTATTCTCAATAGTCAAGTTATGAAATCAGCCTACGTATCCATCAATAATGAATGGATAAAGAAAACATGGTATTATATATACAGTAGAATATTATTCAACCTTAAAAAAGGAAGAAATGTCTTTGTGACAACATGGGTGGACTAAATTGGAGAACATTGTGCTACATGAAATAAGCCAGGCGCAGAAAGACAAATACCACATGTTCTTGCTTATATGTGAGATCTAAAAACAATTGAACTCACGGAGACAGAGAGTAGGATGGTGGTTACTGAACGCTGTGGGGAGGCAGGATGGAGAGATCAAGGTCAAAGGGTAGAGGGTCACAGTAGACAAAAAGAGTAAGTTGTTTTCTTTGAGATATATTGCACATAATTTTGAATGTGGTAAATAATGTAGTATACATTTCAAAATCACTGAGAAAATTTCAAATGTTCTTACCACAAAAAGTGTTTGAAGTGATGGGTATGTTAATTAACTTGATTTAATAATTCCACATGGTATTCATACTATATTCATAAATTCATAACATGACTTTGGACTCATAAATATATACAACTATGATCTGTCAATTTACAATTAAAAAATAAAAATTTTAAAAATTGTGATTTTTGGCCAGACAGGGTGGCTCACGCCTGTAATCCCTGCACTTTGGGAGGTTGAGGTGGGCAGATCACCTGAGATCAGGAGTTCCAGGACAGCCTGGCCAACATTGAGAAACCCTGTCTCTACTAAAAATACAAAAATAAGGAGGGGGTAATGGTGGGTGCCTGTAATCCCAGATACTTGAGAGGATGAGGCAGGAAGAATTGCTTGAACCTGGGAGGCAGAGGTTGCAGTGAGCCAAGATTGTGCCACTCCACTCCAGCCTGGGTGACAGAGCAAGACTCCGTCTCAAAAAAAAAAAAAAAAAAAGTGATTTTTGTCTTTTTGACTTACTAATATTTTACTTACAATTTCTGTTTATGATGTTCATAAATGGAATAACAAGATTTGATTTGCTAAAATTTCATGTAGCATGTATCTATTTCTAATATTCATAAGTGAAATTGGTTTATATCTTTAATTCTTACTTTTTTCTTATTTGGTTTTGGGATCAATGTTATATAACCTCATGAAACAAATTGGGTTTCACTCTCCTTATCTGGAACATTTTTATGAGAAAGAGATGATGTCGTTCTTTTTTCGTCGTTAGGTAATTTAGGATTAGGATGATTCTGGATATTAGGCCTTTTTCAGATGCATTGTTTACAAATATTTTCTCATGTTCTGGAGATTTTCTATTTACCCTGTTGATTATTTCTTTTGCTGTTTTTAAGCTTTTTGGTTTAGTTAAGTCTCATTTGCCTATTTTTTGTTTTTTTGTGTGCATGTTTCCTTTTGAGGGCTTAGTCATAAATTCTTTGTCTAGGCTAACATCTAAAGAGTTTTTCCTAGGTTTTTATCCTAAGATTTTCAGACTTTCAGGTCTTACATTTAAGTATCTAATCCATCTTGCATTAATGTTTGTATATGGTGAGATATGGGTCCAAATTCATTCTTCTGCAAATGGCCCTCCAATTTTCCCAGGACCAGTTTTTGAATAGAGTGTCCTTTCCCCATTGTATATTTTTGTTGGTTTTGTCAAAGACCAATTTGTTGTAGATATGTGTCTTTATTTTTGAGTTTTTTATTCTTTCCCATTGATCTATGTGTCTGTTTTTATACCAGTACCATGCTATTTTGGTTACTATATCCTTATACTATAATTTGAAGCCAGGTAATGTGATGCTTCTTGCTGTATTCTTTTTGCTTGGGATTGCTTTGGCTATTTGGGCTCTATTTTTTTTGGTTTCATAGAAATTTTAGAATTATTTTTTCTAATTCTGTGAAGAATGATGTTGGTTTTGGAGGAGGGGCGATGGGTAGGAAAGAGATTTTTTTATCTTAGTTTGGTCTCATTAATGGCTATTGATCCATTCGCGCTTCTAAGTTTTTTTGGTCAAAACGTTGTAATTGTTTAATTAAAGTTTTATTTCTTAAAAAGAAAAACAAATATCTAAATTTCTATTATCATTTTAAATATTTTGATATATATGTTCAGCCTTTTCTCAAGGAAAAAACTTAATTTTGTATGAAGGTGGAAGTTTTTTGTTTTTGTTTTAGAGACAGGGTCTCACTCTGTTGTCCAGGCTGGAATGCAATTGCATTATCACAGCTCCCTGCAACCTCCACCTCCCAGGCTCAATCGATCCTCCTCCCTCAGCCTCCTGAGTAGCTGGGACTACAAGCATGAACCACCATGCCCAGCTAATTTTTCCTTTTTTCTTTTTTTTCTTTCTTTCTTTCTTTTTTTTTTCTTTTTTTTGTAGAGACAGGGTCTCAGTATGTTGCCTAGGCTGGTCTCAAACTCCTGGGTTCAAACAATCCTCCCATCTCAGCCTCCCAAAGTGCTGGGATTACAGGTGTGAGCCAACATGCCTAGCCAAAACTTTTTTTTTAAGTTACTTCAAACTCCACTATTAGGAAGTAATCATCTGTAACTAGATCAACATTTATCCACACAATTTTTAATGTATTTGTACAGATAGGATAGATGAATAGATGAATATTTTTAAATATTATTGTTAGATAGATAGAAAAATATTTATAAATGTTAATTTTTCTCAAATTTATCCAAAGAAAAGAGAAATTAAAGTGAAATTGAGTTGCAAAAAAAAAGATTAATTTCTCTAAGTTTTCTCTAAGGTTAAAACAAGAATTTTTTAAAATTAAGGTATTAGAGCCATTTTTATTTACCTTTAAAAAATAATCTGGACATTATCAGTTGACTCCCTGTCATTAAAAGAAGAGAAAAACAATGATCTCTTACTTCCTTCCACTTCTCTTCACCTCCTGAACTTTGCCCGTTTTATAACATTTACATTCTAAGCAACAGAATTCCTTACACATCCCATACATGTTTAGCATGTATGTAGGTGTATGTCTCTACGTCTTCAAATAGATTTAGTGTTCACCTTCGGTCCTTTCCCCGTGGCTCCTCATTCCTGAGTTCTTATATTTGACTGATTTTTTTAATTGACTGGATTTTATTGTCATGAGTGATGGGCATGAATAGTGATGGGCATTGCATTCCCTGAATTATTTCATGTTTGAGAAATTCCTGCCTCTACTTTTCTACTTGAATGACGTCTTGGCCTGTTTTCATGTCCTTCATTCCCTTAGAGTTTTGCAGATTGTGCTCTTGTCTTCCACCCCTGGGGGTTGCGATGGAGAAGTCTGTGGCCAGTCTAATTTCTCTTTGCTTTTCTGCCTGATTAGCTAACAAATTCGTTCTTTATCCTGGAATTTTAATAGTTTCACTAACATACATATATCTTTGGTATTTTACTGTATTAAATTTTCCTGGAATACCATTGGTTCTCTTGATTTACAGAGTCTGTTTCTGTTTTAATTTGATGAGTCTTTTCTTATTTATTTTAAATAAGCATTGTCTTTCATTTTTAGATTCTTTGCTTTAGGGGCATCAATTATCTTTAAATTGGAATATATAAATATTTTTTCCCATTTCTATTAATGTCTCAATTGCTTTAATGTCTTTGTCTGTCTGTCTTTTTTATTGTGTGATGATTTTTTTAAATTTATTTTTTATTTCAATAGGTTTTTGGGAAACAGGTAGCGTTTGGTTACATGAATAAGTTCTTCAGTGGTGATTTCTGAGATTTTGGTGCACCCATCACCCAAGCAGTGTAGTCTTTCATCCCTCACCCTCCTCCCACCCTTTCCCCCAGATACCCAAATCCCCAAAGTGCATTGTATTATTTATTTATTTATTTATTTATTTATTTATTTATTTAAGACTGAATCTCTCTTGCTGTGTCGCCAGGCCAGAGTGCAGTGGCACAGTCTTGGCTCGCTGCAACCTCTGCTTCCAGGTTCAAGTGATTCTCATGCCTCGGCCTCCCAAGTAGCTGGTACTACCGGCACGCACCAGCATGCCTGGCTAATTTTTGTATTTTTAGTAGAAACAGGGTTTCACCGTGTTGGGCAGGCTGGTCTCAAACTCCCAACCTCAGGTGATCTGCCTGCCTTGGCCTCCCAAAGTGCTGGGATTACACATGTGAGCCACTGCACCCAGCCCATTGTATCATTCTTAGGCCTTTGCATCCTCATAGCTTAACTCCCACTTATGAGTGAGAACATACAATGTTTAGTTTTCCATTCCTGAGTTACTTCACTTAGAATAATGGTCTCCAATTACATCTAGGTTGCTATGAAAGCCATTATTTGGTTCCATTTTATGGCTGAGTAATAGTTCATGGTATATATATACAACATTTTCTTTATCCACTCATTGATGGATGGGTATTTGGGCTGGTTTCATATTTTTGCAATTGTAAATTGTGCTGCTGTAAACATGTGTACACAAGTATCTTCTTCATATAATGACTTATTTTCCCTCTGGATAAATACCCAGTAGTGGGATTGCTGGATCAAATGGTAGTTCTACTTTAGTTCTTTAAGGAATCTCCATACTGTTTTCTACAGTGTTTGTACTAGTTTACATTCCCACCAGCAGTGTAAAAGTGTTCCTTTTCACCACATCCGTGCTGGAGTGCAATGGCACAGTCATGGCTCACTGCAGTCTCAACCTGCTGGGCTCAAGCAATCCTCCCACCTCAGCCTCCCAGAGTGCTGGGACTACAGATGTAAGCCACCATGCCTGGTCCCTTTGTCTTTTTCATATGAATTACTTCAAATATGTCAGGACTTACCTTTATGTCAATAATTGGATTTTTAGCACTGTTTCTTATGTTCCTAATTTGTATTTCTATAATGGCTAGTTCAACAGGTAAGGAGCTTAGAAGTTGCCACTCCCTCTTAACAGCAAGAAAAAAGCTGAGCAAACTGAAAAATCAACAATTCTTTTTAGATCCATAAGAGAAAATCCACAGGGAAAACTGCTGCCCCCAACTTTGGACAGACGGAGAGGTAGATGCAGAGAATCACAATATACTGGAGGAGCAGAAATTTCCGCAGGAACAAATGCTGGGGTAGGAAGACCTGAAATGTATTTACAAATTGCTGGACACTGAGTGTGGACAAGTCAAAGACTCCAGAGGACCCAGTTCTAGTGGGGGCCTCCACACTCTTGTGAGTTTTACCTCCAGGAACTCCACCAGGTTCTCACAGTAAATATTAGAGAAAAGTTCCGCGCTTCCAGCAGGGAGAGGGGACCTGTATTTTGAAATACCGAGCACTCCATTCTTCTTAAAAAGGTTTGCCTTAAGGAGAAACTGGTCAACCAGAGCCTAACTTGCTAGGGTTTAATTACAGCCTAAGTGACCTGGGAGAAAGGAAATATCCAGCTCCAGCTCACCCTAGCCATCCTTTCCCACCTAAAAGGGGAGGAAAAAACTAAGAAGCACTTGTGAAAGGCACAGTCCAGAGACACAGGCTCACTAGAAGACTGAGGCCTGGAAGGGCGCGGTGACTCACGCCTGTAATCCCAGTACTTTGGGAGGCTGAGGTGGGTAGATCGCAAGGTCAGGAGATTTGAGACCATGCTGGCCAACATGGTGAAACCTTGTCTCTACTAAAAATACAAAAATTAGCTGGATGTGGTGGTGCATGCCTGTAGTCCCAGCTACTCGGGAGGCTGAGGCAGGGGAATTGCTTGAACCCGGGAGGCGGAGGTTGCAGTGAGCCAAGATCACGCCACTGTACTCCAGTCTGGAGACAGAGCGAGATTCTGTCTGAAAAAAAAAGACTGAGGCCTAATCCGAGGTCTATAGGGTGCTTCTCCTCTCCCCACACCTTACCTCCACATCACTAAAGGCCTATTTACAGCAGGTCCTTTTACCCAGCACATCATGTATAGCTTTTAGCAAAAAGTTACAAGGTATACTAAAAGATTAAAAACACAGTGTGAAGAGACAGAGCGAACTGCAGAAGCAGATGTGGTAGGGATATTGGAATTATCAGACAGGGACTTTTTTAAAAACTATGATTAATATCCCAGCACGGTGGCTTACGCCTGTTATCCCAGCACTTTGGGAGGCCGAGGCGGGCAGATCACGAGGTCAGAAGTTTGAGACCAGCCTGGCCAACATGGTGAAACCTCGTCTCCCCTAAAAAAATACAAAAATTAGCCAGGCGTGGTGGCAGGTGCCTGTAATCCTGGCTACTTGGGAGGCTGAGGCAGCAGAATCACTTGAACCTGGAAGGTGGAGGTTGAGGTGACTATGATTAATGTGCTGCGGATGCTAATGGATGAAGCAGACAGCATGCAAGAACAGACAAGCAGCATGAGCAGAGAGAATGAAATTCTTTTTTTTTTTTTTTTGAGACTGAGTCTCGCTCTGTTGCCCAGGCTGGAGTGCAGTGGCACAATCTCAGCTCACTGCAACCTCTGCCTCCCAGGTTCAAGTGATTCTGCTGCCTCAGCCTCTTAAGTAACCTGGATTACAGGTGCCTGTCACCACATCCGGCTAATTTTTTTTGTATTTTTAGTCAAGACAGGGTTTTGCCATGTTGGCCAGGCTGGTTTCAAACTCCTGACCTCAGATAATCACCCCACCTTGGCCTCCCAAGAGATGGAAATCTTATGGAAGAACCAAAACGAAATGCTAGAGATCAAGAGCACTGCAACAGAAGTGAAGAAGGCTTCTGAGGTACTTCTTAGTAGACATAGCTAAGGAAAGAATCTCTGAGCTTTCGGATATGTCAGTAGAATCCTCCAAAACTGAAAAGCAGAGAACAAAGACTGAAAAAAAAAAAAAAAAAAACCAGAACAGAATAATCAAGGATTGTGGAACAACGACAAAAGGTGCAAATACGCTTAACAGGAATAAAAGAGGACAAGGGAGATAGAAAGGAGCAGAAGTATTTGAAACAATGACTGAGAATTTCCCCCAAATTAATGTGAGACACTAATCCACGGGTCCAGGAAACTCAGAGAACACCAAGCAGGATAAATGCCAAAACAAACAAACAGAAAAACCAACACATAGGCATATCATTTTCAAATTACAGAAAATCAAAGATTTTTTAAATTTCCTAAAGAATCAAGAGGAAAAAAATACCTTACCTATAGAGGAGCAAATATTTTATCTGACGTCTCCTCAGAAGCCATGCAAATAAGAAAAAAGTGGAGTGAAATATTTAAAGTATGCGAGAAAAAAACACCAACCTAGAAGTCTGTACTGAGCAAAATTATCCTTCAAAAGTGAGGGAGTAATAAAGACTTCTCATACAAATGAAAATTGAGGAAATTTGTTGCCAGTAAACCTCTCTTGCAAGAAATGTTTAGAGAAGTTCTTTAGAGAAAGAAAAATAACATAAGTCAAAAACTGGGATCTACATAAAGAAAGGAAGAGCATCAAAGAAGAAATAAATGAAGATAAATTTTTCTTTTATCTTCTTATTTTTCTTCTTATTAATTGATCTAACAGATAAGCTTGTTCAAAGCACTAACAATGCGTTTGGTTGTGTATGCTTTTGTATATATCATATTTGTATGCTTGTGCATGCTTACATGTAAGTGAAATTAATGACAGCAATGATACAAGGGGTGAGAAGGAGGAACTAACATTATTTTACTTTTATAGCCTGGCCAACATGGCGAAACCCCATCTCTACTAAAAATACAAAAATTAGCCGGGTGTGGTAGCGTGTGCCTGTCGTCCCAGCTACTCAGGAGGCTGAGGCAGGAGAATGGCTTGAACCTGGGAGGCGGAGGTTGCAGTGAACCAAGATCGTGCCACTGCACTCCAGCCTGGCGACAGAGGGACACTCTGTCTCAAAAAAAAAAAAAAGATTTTTTTATAAGATATTCCCATTACACAGGAAGTAGTGTAGTATTATTTGCAAGTCAGCTTAAATTTAGTCACAAATGTATATTGCAAAATCTAAGACGACCACTAAAAAAAAAAAAAGAAAGAAAGAAAATAAAAAAACAAAGAAATATAACTGGTGTGCTAAGAAAGAAGAGAAAATTGAACCATAGAAAATGCTCAACTGAAACCACAACAGGCAGAAAAGAGCGGAAGACAAAAATAGAATACAAGAACAAAGGGAACAAATAGAAAACAGTAACAAATATGGTAGATATTAATCCAACTATATGAACAGTCACTTTGAGCATCAGTGATCTAAATGCACCAATTAAAAGGCAGCATAAATCAAAAAACAAGAAACCCACTTTAAATATAAAAACAGATATAAATTAAAAGTAAGTGGATGAAGAAACATACGCCATATTAACACTAATCAACAGAATGCAGGAGTAGTTATGTTAATTCCAGACTTCAAAGCAAGGAAAACTATCAGGGATCAAGATAGCCATTACACAATAATAAAGGGATTGATTCTCCAAAAAGACATAGTAATCCTTAACATGTATGCACTTAAAAAGAGACCATTAAATTACATGAGGCAGGCCCGGGGCAGTGGCTCACGCCTATAATGTCAGCACTTTGGGAGGCAGGTGGATCACTTGAAGTCAGGAGTTCAAGACCAGCCTAGCCAACATGGTGAAACCCTGTCTCTACTAAAAATACAAAACTTCACCGGGTATGGTGGTGCCTGCCTGTAATCCCAGCTACTTGGGAGGCTGATACAGAAGAATCGCTTGGACCTGGGAGGCAGAGGTTGCAGTGAGCTGAGATGGCACTACTGCACTCCAGTCTGGGCAAAAGAGCCAGACTCTGTCTCAAAAAATAAATAAATAAATAAATAAATAAATAAATAAATAAATAATAAAAAAATTACATGGGGCAAAAACTGATAGATCTACAAGAAGAAATAGATAAATCCACTATTATGGTTGGAGACTTCAACATCCCTCTTCCAGAAATGGATGGACTCAGCTGGCAAAAAGTGAGTAAGGATGTGGCTGAACTCAACAAGACGACCAGTCGCCTGGATATAATGGATATGTATAAATGCTATCCTCCAGCAACAGCAGAAGATGCATGCTTCTCAAGTTCATGTGGAACGTTCACCAAGACGCCACATCCTGGGACATAAAATGCACCTTCACAAATTTAGAAGAGCAGAAATTATACAATGTCTGCTCTCAGACCACAGTAGAATTAAACTAGAAATCACTAGTGGAAAGATAACCGGAAAATACAAAACTACAAGGAGATTAAATCACACACTTCTAAATAACACATGGGTCAAAGATGAAATCTCAAGAGAAATTTTAAAATGTTTTGACTTAAATGAAAACGAAAACACGACTTACCAAAATTTGTGGGAACAGGCAAAAACAGTGCTTAGAAATTTATAGCACTGAATGTATATATTAGAAAAGAAAAATATCTAAAATTTAAAAATCTAAGCTTCCAACTTAGGAAACTTAAAAAAAAAAAAGCAAATTAAATCCAAATTAAGTGGAAAATAAATGAGTAGAGCAGAAATCGATGAAATAAAAAACAGGAAATCAATAGACAAAATCAATGAAACCAAAACATGGTTTTTTGAAAAGCTCAATATGATTGATAAGTTTTTAGCTAAACTAAGTGTAAAAAAAGAGAGAGGACACAAATTACTAATATCAGAAATGAAAGAGGGGACATTGCTACAGATTCCATGGACATCTAAAGGATAATATGGGAATACTATGAACAATTCTATGCCCACTAATTTGATAATTTAGATAAAATGAACTAGTTCCTGAAAGACACAGTCTGCCAAAAGCCACACAAGAAGAAATGGATGATCTGAATAGGCCTATATCTATTAAATAATTGAATCAATAATTGATTACCTTCCAAAACTGAAAGCACTAGGCTTAGGTGGGTTCACTGGTGATTTCTAACAAACATTTAAGGAAAAAATTATACCAGTTCTCTACATCTCTTATATAATGATATGGTTTGGACATTCAGTTGTTTTCCTCAGGTCTGCAAACTCCTTTATTTCATTTTGTTGTTTCATAATATTAGTCAGGATGAATTAGGTTATGCTACAGTAACAAATCTAACCACAACTTTTCAGTGTCTTATCACAACGAGGCTTTTTGTTGTTGTTGTTGTTTGTTTGTTTTCATGCACAATTGGGTGAGGGCTGACAGCTCTCCAGAGCAGCTCCTTTCCAAGAGATGACACAGAGTCCAGGGTACTTGCATCGTAAAGCTATGCCACATGGAACCTTAACGCTATACCACATGGAGCTGATGGTTTCTAAGTCGCCCAGGCAGGAGAAATAACAGCACAAGGAATTCACACACACTTGCTGGCCTGGCGTTGTCTTGAATTGGCCTGGAATGTTCACCTAGCAATTAGATTTATTGCTAGAATATACACTTTTGGGTCAGATGGTAGGGTTCAAGGGAATGCGAAATGCCTGTGTGCCCAGGAAGAAGAAAACAACACAAGATTTGGTGAAGCCATAGCATTATCTCTGTCACATTTACCGTATCATATCATTCTTGAGCTCTTATTTTATTAAATATAATGGCCTTTAAAAAATTACTTGCCAGTGTAAAGAGATTGGGAGGCATTTTCTTCTTTTATTTGAGAAAAGTTTTCTTGTAAGTTCTTTGCCAGTCTTGCGCTTATTTGCCTGTTTGCTTTTCTTTCTTCTTTCTCCTTCCTTCCTTCCTTCTTTTCTTTCTCTCTCTTTCTTTCTCTTTCCTTCCTTCCTTCCTCTCTTTCTCTCTCCTTCCTTCCTTCCTTCCTTCCTCCCTTCCTTCTCTTTCTTCCTTCCCCCCTCTTGCAGCATCTTTGCCTAGTTATAATGCTATTTCTTTTCATCTTGAACAAACAATTCTGTCCAGACCTTCTATTTTCTCTAATACAATGTGGATGACTTTTTTTGAACTCCTTTTCCACTATATTTAAAAACAAATTTTCCCCTCTGAGTTATAGTTTGTGGATTGAATATTTCATATTTTCTATATATTTTAATATGAAAAGGGATAGTTGGAAAGGAAGAGTTTATCTGTGGTTCTAAGTGGTATTTTTTAGAATATGTGAACCTTTTCTCTCTTCTGAGATTTTGTTAAAATGCTCATACCAGGACTCCCAATCCCCATGTGAGGACTGTCTCAGATTTGGGGGGTTTTTCTTGTGATATGGTCATTTGTATTGCTACTATTCATCAGACAGAAGAGGAAAAAGATTAAGACACCCACACAACTTGTTCCTCTCCAGTGGGTATTAGTGAGAGGCGTTAATGAGAATTCTTAGGATTTTTCTACTCACCAGCATGGTTTTGGAGCATAGGGGTAGGATTAGAAGCTTAGTCTTTCTGTGCTTTTCAACTCTGCTCCAGAAGTTCCTTGGCTACTAATATTTGAGGTGTGTTTCATTAAGGTATAATTCCATCATTGTCTATGTGCTGTTCATGAATATTTGGGGGTTGGTTTTTGTGATTTTTCTTTTAATGTGTTAAGGGAGGGAAATTCTTTGATATAAATCCCATCTGTCATTTTCATCTAGACATCTATTCAGTCCAATTTTGTACTTTTTTATAAATCATTGTCAGTGTAATCTAAATTTTCAAAATTATTGCATCCTTTAGTCCAGAGGGTTTTTTAATGATTTTTACAAACTCTGGACTGTATCTGTAGATTTGGCCCCTTTGTTAATTTTTGTCTCCTCTGTCTTTGTTCTTTTCTTTATCAGTCCTACTAAAGGACTGTCTAGCTTTTGTTTCAAAATCACACTAACAATGGAAATCCTTAAAAAGTTTAAGACATGTTTTCTACGCTTAGTAAACCTTTAACAAAAGTGTAAACATTATAAAATTAAGATGCAAATAGTATGTTATTGATTACAAGATAAACTTTTAATTTTAACAATTAAGAAAGCAAATCGGCGGGAGTGGTGTTTAGTAGGGCCGCATGACGAAGTACTATGGATTGAGTGGCTTCACAGAAATCTATTCACTCATGGTTCGAAAGGCTGAAAACCCAAGATGTGGGTGTTGGCAGGCATGTGTTTCTCTTCTCCTTAGCTTTTAGATGGCCATCTCCTCCCTGTGTCTTCACATGGTCTTTCCTCTGTACCTGTGTTCAAATTTCCTCTTCTTATAAAGACAAGTTATATTAGATTAGGGCCAGTCTTAATCACTTCATTATCACCTCTTTAGAGATCGTAGGCTATGGTTTGAAGAGGTTCCCTCCCACGTTCAGGTGTTGCCAATGTGACAGTATTAGGGGTGGGGCCTTTAAGAGGTGATTAGATCATGAGGGCACCTCCTTTCATGAATGGGATTAAAGCCCCTATAAAAGAGGCTTCGGCCGAGCGCGGTGGCTCACAATTGTAATCCCAGCACTTTGGGAGGCCGAGGCAGGCAGATCACCTGAGGTTAGAAGTTTGAGACCAGTGTGGCCAATATAGTGAAACCCTGTCTCTACTAAAAGTACAAAAATCAGCTGAGCGTGGTGCTGGGCACCTGTAATCCCAGCTGCTAGGGAGGCTGAGTCAAGAGAATCGCTTGAACCCCAGAGATGGAGGTTGTAATAAGCTGAGATCGCACCACTGCACTCCAGCCTGGGTGACAGAGAAAGACTCTGTCTCAATACACAAATAAATAAATAAGGTTTAATGTATTTTGTCTACCCTCTGTCATGTGAGGACATGGAGTTCCTCCCCTCTGGAGGATGTAGCCCTCACTCGACACCAAATGCTAGCACCTGGATCTTGCACTTCTAGCCTCCTGAACTGTGAGAAATAAATTTCTCTTCTGTATAAATTACCCAGCCTATGATGTTCTGTTATAGCAGCACAAGCAGACTAAAACCTCTCATTTCCAAATACAGTCACAGTCCGGGCACGGTGGCTCATGCCTGTAATCCCAGCATTTTGGGAGGCCAAGGCAGGCAGATCATCTGAGGTGAGGAGTTTGAGACCAGCCTGACTAACATGGTGAAACCCCGTCTCTACTAAACTACAAAAATTAGCCAGGCATGGTGGCAGGTGCCTGTAATCTCAGCTACTTGGGAGGCTGAGGCAGGAGAATTGCTTGAACCTGGGAGGCGGAGGTTGCAATGAGCCGAGATCGCGCCGCAGCACTCCAATCTGGGTGACAGAGTGAGACTCCCTCTCAAAAACAAACAAACAAATAAAACAAATACAGTCACATTTGGAGGTACTGGGGATCAGGGCTTCAACATACAAATTTTGAGGGGACACAATTAAGCTCACAACAAGTAATCAGGAGACACTTTTTAATGTTATAATATAGCCTGAGACACTAAAAAAATAGTGACTCAAAAAAAATAGGTTATTTTCTCTCATGAAGCAACCTGGAAGTAGGTAGTATGGGGCGTCTTGTATGTCGTCCAGTGCCCCAAGTCCCTCCAAATTGTTGCTGCTCCATTTCCCAAAGAATTGCTCTCATCCTGTGTCTAGAACTTCTAGTCACTCAGTGAATATCTGTGGAATAACTGAATGAATAACATGGTGTGTTCTGGAACAATGAAGGGACTAGATGAAAGGAAGTGAGACTCCTGATAGGATTAAATAAATAGAAAATATGATTAAATATCGATGTCTGACCAGATTTGAGGAAGCCTTGGAAGCCAGAGGGTTTTGGAAGCAAAAGGGATGAAGCAAACCCAACTCATTCATTTTCTACCAATGAGAAAACTGAGGCCCAAAAAAGTAAACTGATTTGCCCACATAGCGAATAAGTAATCCATTTTTCTGATTCTAGGCGAAGGTCACTGATTTCCCCACTATCATAGGCACAATATGGATACTCTGCAGTTTTTAACATGGAAAGTGACATGATGTATGCTTTGTGGTAGGAAGACCAATTTTGATGGCTCTTCAGTGTCATTCATCAATGACTATTGAGATACTGTGACTGACACTGATTTTGTGCACACAAAAGATAATTGTTTTCCTCTTGGCTGCTAACAGGCCGCCCCCCGCTCCCCCCCGCCCCGCCATATTGTTCAGGTTGGTGGGAGGGGAAAGGAGATCCTTTGTTCTAGGAGACGGAGTGCCCTGCCCAGTGTGTGTGTGTGCGTGTGTCGGGGGATAATCCTGATTAGGCCAGTCATGCTCATTCCACTTCCCTTTGCCAATGATTGGTCTAACGTTGACATGGACCAGTTGATATGTGACCTAGTTCTGGCCAATGAGATATAAAGAGTGTTCTTCTGGGTAGTTCCTTGACAGAGTTTTCTCTGACTTAATAAATAGGACTCAGCAAGGAGAGGACTTCTTCGCCCCACCTCCTGACTTGAATGTAGTTGTACAAGCCACCTTGTGACCATAAAGTAACATCAGAATTGGCAGGGCAGAAAGACAGGAAGGGCATGCTTGACCATTTCAGCACACTGTGAAATTGCCTCATTCTACCTGAAACTGCCTTCTGCAGACCCCTTACTATGTGAGATTATTAAATTTTGTCTTTATTGCTTAAGTTGCGGTTAGTCAGGTGTACCGTTTCTTGCAACCAAAAGCATTCCTAACTGGTATATTCACCATTACTTTTGCTTTTTAAACAAGCCGTTAAATGACAAAAGATCTGCTTGCAGTTCCCTACAGTTTTCTTTTTCATATTTATTTATTTAGAGACAGGGTCTTGCTCTGTTGCCCAGGCTGGAGTGCAGTGGCACAGTCATAGCTCACTGCAGCCTCAACCTCCTTGGCTCAAGTCATCCTCCTGACTCAGCCGCCCAAGTAGCTAGGACTACAGGTGGGTGCCACCATTCCTGGCTAATTTTTAAAATTTCTTTGTAGAGACAGGGTCTCAGTACGTTGCCCAGGCTGTTCCCTACAGTTTCTATACAAAGAAGTACAAGATAAAAATTCAGAACTGTACATTCCAGAGGAGAGAAGGGTCTGGTTGACCAGAGGGCTCAGGGCACTTGGGCCCACACTCACACACGGTAGGTGAGAGTTGAACAGTCCGACAGCAATTGTCAGGGTGTTCTGGGCGCAAGTGCAGGTCCCAGCATGAGCAAACAATGACAGCTCCTTTGGATACCCTAGTGGACCTGGATTCCAGTCTGGATTCCAGACCTGAATTCCAGTTTAAACTCTCGCCTGAGTGTTCTAACGCTCGTGGGTGCTTCAGGAAGTCTGCTCTCTCAGTCTTACAACACTCCCTGAGGATCATCAAGCCAGGCATGTGTTGAGGCAGGAAGCTCCGAGGCTGAACAGCACAATAACAGGCCCCCTCTCTTACCTCCAGGCTGCAGTGCCTGCCCTTGGCTCTGAGCTGGGTGAATTTCCTGACTTCTTAATATACCTTCCTCCTGGGGCTGAGGTCCTTATCTCCTTCCTTTGTGGCCCAAGTCTTAATTTTAGTGTCAGGGGATCAGACCAACAGACTGAAAGTTTCCTTCCAGGACCTAGAGGAGTCTTTTAAGCTAAAGGTACTCCTGGTGGCCTGTTGCAAACTTCCCAATTTTTAGATGTGGTCAGGCTCTTCAAATCATGTCACACTATTAAGGATTAAAAAAATACCATAGGTAACAAAAAATACATGTTTAAGTGACTCTTGGCTGGATGTGGTGATGTCTGTAATCTCAGCACTTTGGGAGGCTGAAGCAGGAGGATCGCCTGAGGCCAGGAGCTTGAGACCAGCCTGGGCAACATAGTGAGACCCCATCTCTATGAAAAATAATAAATTAGCTGGGTGTCGTGGCACACACCTGTAGTTCCAGCAACTCGGGAGGCTGAGGTGGGAGAATTGCTCGAGCCCTGAAGTGCAAGGATGCAGTGAGCTATGATTGTACCACTGTATTCCAGCCTATGTGACAGGGCAAGACCCTGTCTCTAAAAAATCAATAAATAGTGACTCTTCACTCGCAAGACCAGGTACTGAGACTGTAAAGAAAAGCAATCACTTTAATATTTGGGGGCTTCTTTTTTTATTTATAAGGAACAGGTTTTGGGAGCTTTTCTAAACTGGAACTGTATTTTCACTGGTTGTTAATTATAACTGCTGTTTTTTCTAGATACTGAAATCACAGGATTCCTACCTTTTCCTTTTCCACCATCATTTTTTAAAAAAATGGGATAGGATTTTTAAGTGCAAAGTACAAAATAAGCCAAGACAAAAGTGAGCCATGGCTTGCCCAGCCAGGCAGTGGGGATTGGTAGCCAGAAAAGGCCTAGACAGGCCAGCAGCCTGTCAGCTTCCACCTCCTCCAGCTTTTTTACTGAAGCCGATACCTGTGGATTCTTCCTGGTTCTGGAGCTCAAGCAGATCATACAGTTTGATGGGAAAGGGAAGGGTGGTGCTCAAGACAGAAGCAGGAGGAGAACCTCAGGTGGACTCTGGACAGGGTGCGCCACCTCCGCTGTTGTGTTGCCTGAGCCTTTAGCTGGGTCCTGATGAAGGTTCCAGCTGTCCCGGGGATGCTGATGGAAGCTCAAGGAAGCAGTTGTCCACATGTGTGAAACCCCATAAGGCACCATGGAGCCCTGAAGACCAGTCCCCAGGGGCAGGAGTGATTGCTGGGCTACCCAAGGGAGGAGATGTCAGGACAAGAGGGGGACAGAGAGGTCTTCACCAAGATGGGCGCCTCCCTCTGAGACCAACCTTGGCAGATCAAGGTTTTTGTTTTAATTAAGGAGCCGGGGGGGTTCTTACACAGAGCTAAGGATTTTGTGCTAGGACTTTGGCAGCAGAGGCTGGTAGAGAGAGGAGATGAGCAACTGGACTGGGGCAGGACGGAGAAGCAAGGGAGCAGGGAACAAGACAGCAATGAGCTGCCCTGCAGTAATAGCCATGCAATCCAACAGTTACCCAGGGGCAGGGTCCCACAAACGGGCATCTGAGGGCTACTAGTCCAGAGGATGGGGCTGGCACCCAGAGGCTGGCTTTAACCATCAGGGGACACTTGAAGTCAGACAGGAGGCAGGGTCTCAAACGATGCCTAAGAGGAAGGAAGAAAGGGTTCAGTCTTGAGTAAATGTACATGGTGTGCTGGTGCCCATCCAAGGCCCAATCCCATCAGAGGCCTGGAAGTACAGCTTCCAAGGGCAGAAGTACAGCTAACCCATGGGGATAAGTACTGGGGGATTAGTCAGGCAGCATGCAGGAGGCGTATGGCAAACATTACTCATGTAATCATACTTAGCACTTATCCAGTGCTTAGTTTGGTCCAGACATTATTATAAATCCTTTTCTGGATTCTTCCTTTAATCCTCACAACAACCCTACTATTCTATCATCATCCCTGCTTTGGAGATTAAGAGACTAGAGCCCACAGACATTAGGTGACTTGCCCAAGGTCAGATATCCTGCAAGAGGCAGCGTCAAGATTTGAACCCCCGGCAGGCTGGCTTAGGAGCTGTGCACAGACCCACTTTGGCAGTAGAAGTTTTTTGCCCTCTGCTCTATGTTGCTTTCTGGGTGCAAGCGACCCTGGGCACAAAGGTGGCAATCTTGACCTGAATAAGTTCTGAGCTGACCTGCAGGCAAATCCTGCCTGCCTTTCACTGACTGATGAGATCATCTCACAGGGATCCAGAGAACAGAGCAATGCATCTTTAGGCTCTCTCCTTCTGTGAAGAGGCCAGAAGGTATGGGGATTGTGTGGGCAGAAGCTCTCAGCGATAGTCTGAGAAGGTCAAGGGTTACCCCTGCATTCTGATTCAGGTGTGACTGGCCAAGCACATCACCTCACTGCCTCTTTCCTCAAAGCAAGATCATGTGATTGGACTAGATCTATAAGGTCCACTTGCACACTAAGATTGTATGATTTTGTGTTTATCTTTACCAATCAATCTTCTGAATTTCTTTCCTTGTCCAATCATGGGGACTTCTGCATAATTCTAGAAAAAAAATGGCTAATGGTCTTGCAATATTATCTTCCTGTTCCCAAAATTGCCTAGAATGCTTGCCAACAAATCATGTTTGTTTTGTTTTGTTTTAAAAACATAGTTTTTAAAGTCCTTTTTAATAATATCATTAGATGATGCAGCATGGGTTTTTATCCTCTCACCCCAAATTTCGTTTTCTCTACTTAATGATCTCCAGCCATAATTTTCAAACAAATAACATGGAGAAGAAAAGGGATTTTTAAAGGAATTTATTTAATTTTCAACAAATAAAATGAAAAAGAAAAGTGATTTATTTTCCTCCTCTCCATCATATAGATAGTAATTTTCCGGATTTTTCCTTTTAAAGGGTTTTCTTGTTCTTTTTCTTCTGCTGCATTTTTTATCCGGTTTTTACTTCTCTGTGCTACTTCTTTCTGCAGCAGACTTTCCACATCAACTGGATTTGTAACAGTAGGATTTGTTTCCTCTGTAATTGCTTTATACCTCTTCATGCCTCTTCATCACACTCACACAGAATTTGCTAGAAACTCACGGGGAGGACATATGTCTTCCTATCAGTGAAACCAAAGCTCTGGTCAACAGGTTACATTCATTATCCCTCCTTTTCTCTGTAGCCTCAGGCTCAGATCCTGAAATTTACTTTGGACCAATCGTTCGCATTTTCAATTTCCGACTAGAATAGAAAATTAACTTTTGCTCTGAAAAAATTGTAAGCATATGCATAAGAGGAAATAAATGTTCATAAATTATGTATGTTTCAGCATTATCAATACATGGCCTATCATGTTTCATCTTTACTCCTCTTGGATAATTTTTTAAATTGATGCATAGGAAATGTACATATTTTTGTGGTACATGTGAAAATTTAATACATTCATATAATTCGTAAAGATAAAATCGGTGTAATTGGGGTCTTGGATAATTTTGAAGCAAATCTCAGTCATTTTATCACTTTGTGATTACTTCAGCATGTGAAGAAAGGGAATTTTAAATAAATAATAAACTATTATTTGGCTGGGTTTCAAATTTCAGCAAGAAAACCCACACTAATGGTATAGCTGGGGCTTATTTTTATAGATTATTATTTTTTCAACAGAAAAATCTAAAGTCAATTATGATACGCAACTCTTCCCTCCACAGTAGGTTTGGTTGAGCTTCGGGATCTAACTTTCTTACAAATGCCAGGCTTGCCTCCAGGAGGGCAACAGAGCCGTGTTTCTGCAGGCCTGGCTGACTGCTGGGCCGATGGCCCGCGGTCCAGGGCAGAGTGTGGCTGGCTGCTCCGTGACTGCTGCCGCTGCTCATGACAAGTGCGTCCAGGAGGAGCCTGGAAGAGACACAGGAAGGAAAGGGCTGGTCTTCCACCGAAGTCGCCAGCAGATCTGCCCTGAGGGTGTGTCTGGAGTTCGGGAACTTTTGAAGAAGGAAGGCTAAAACTGGAGTACTCTGCTAGGCACCCCTCCTTCCTCAGAGGTGGAAATTAAACTGCCTAGTCAGAGCCTAGCCATTACAGAAAACTCAGGCTATCTATCTCAAATATATGTGATTTTTGTCTTATATAGGTATGACATATATGTTACATGTTAAAATTATATGTATGACATGTGAAGTCAGGATATAGCACTACCTGTTGAATTTCTACTTCCTTAAAATGTTTAGACCTGAGCCACACTATCCTGTTGTCTTTTTAAATATTTATTTATTTATTTATTTATTTATTTATTTATTTATTTTTAGAGACAGGGTCTTGCAGTGTTGCCCAGGCTGATCTTGGATTCTGGACTCAAGCAATCCTCCCACCTAGACCTCTCAGGCAGCTGGGACTACAGGCACACGCCACCACACCCAGTATGCCATCCGTTTAAACTCTGCCTTGGCTCCAGCCTGACAATAAAGTCAGTTGCTTTCAATTGCCCACTCACCCCAACATGGCTAAAACTAAGTCCTCCTGCCTCCTCTCCAGCCATCTCCCGCAACGTCCCCATCAGCCAGTGCCTGACTTCCTTAGAGTCCTCCCGGGAACCCTGAAGTTCTCCTGGTCTTTTCCCTCTCCCTCACCTCAACCCCAAACTCAATTATTTCTACATCCCTTCCCTGAACTGCTAACCAGAGCCACCCTGCACCCTCCCCTTCCCCTCATGGTACCAGCCCTATTCTATTACCTTTTAACAGATTTGCTTTTTCCTTCATGAATTTATTTAATGGTTTATTCATTTCCTTCCAGTCTCATTCCCTTGTAACCCACTATTGGCCAGTCTAACCATCCTAAAGCCACCCCTTCCTGTACTGACAGAATGAAACACATGTGAGCATCTAGCAAACGGCCCGGCCTCAACCTTACCTGTGCAAACTCAGCCTCCCTGTTCCCAACGCCTCCACCCTTCACTGGCCTCTCCCACAGTTGATTGGTTTTATTACCTTCTCTGTCTTTCCAGAATGCCTTCTCTTCTCTGCTGATATAAACTGTTACTACCTTCAAAGCCATTTCCCAATGCAGTAACTAATGATTCCTTTTAGAACTCATAACTGTATCTTGCCTTTAATCGCCTTAGAAATGTTTCCAAATATTTCATGGAAGCCTGGCCTTCTCTAATAGAGTGCAAGGTCTTCTAGGGGAATAATTATATCTCCTATGTTACTATTTTCAATCGAATTAGCATGGTATTGCTGAATGAAGGAATACATTTCCTGGATCATGCACCATGCCATGAGTTGTTTCCTTCCACTGCTCAGCCAGGTCACTGGTGGACTAAGCTGGTAGGGTTTTAAGTAAAGCAGGGATATTGATGAGTGTGCATGTGCGTGTGTACATCTGACTAAAAACATTCCAGTGTCAAATTAAGATTATTTTGGAATTATTTACAATGCAGAAACTGGAATGTCTAGCAAGAGGATAATAGTTTGCAGCTATTAGCTACAACAGTTATGAAGGCTCTATAGAAACATGGAAAGATAAAAGCCGTCTGTATGGAAAAGGCTCGAATGAAATACACCACAGTGATCACAGTGGCTCTGCTGAGATGATGGAATTATGACTCATCCTCCAGACCTTCCCTTCTTTTAATCTTTACCAAAATGTTATATTTAATGACTGTGAGTATATTAAAAGTAATAAAACAGGAAAAAGAGTAAAGGGAAAAGTCAATGGCTGGCAGTTAAGTGCTGAGATACAACTGACCTTAGGCAAGATGGTAGTGATACTGATTAGAGGTCTTTCCTAGAGATTTCTCTACTTGGCCACTTTTCCTTTAGGCCTTGTTTGCTTCTCTGATTTGCCGCTTCCCCTGCCCCATGCTTCTCCAACTGTCCCAGTCTGGGCTTTTTTTTTTTTCTTTCAACTTTTCTAGTATGCCTTCAATAAAACCTACCTGTCTTATTTTTTCTTGCTAGGACCATCAATTATTCCTAAATAATGACATGGTAAATGTGAATGAGTTAATATGCAGCCTCCTTTGGTGAACATACAGCTAGAGATAACGACACAAAGGAATAATTGGAGTCCTTCCTTGGTTTATTCAGCCTCCACAGATCTCTACTTTCATCCATCCATCCATCCATCCATTCATTCACTCACTCAGCTTTGTCCTCGTCAGTGATTTTTATGATGACCCAGAAGGCACGTTTACCATATTTGTGGATCATTTGAAGCAGGAGCTATAGAAAGTCCACAGGATGGCAGAGACCACAAAGACTTCGACGGGCCAGAGAGGCAGACTAAAACAAACAAGAGGCTTAAACAACACGCACGGGGTCTGCAGCCTGAGTCAACCCAAGCGGCGGCTGCACAAGGGCAGCCAGATAGCAGCTCTCGTGAGAAAGCCTTGGGGCTTTCACCGAGAGTAAGTTCCGGAAGAGTTCAAGGTATGAAGGCACTGACAGAAAAGGCTCCTTTGATCTCAGGTCCTAGGAACAGAAGCAAGTTCTCTCTGTAGCAGCCCCTGGGAGGAGCAGGAGGAGCAGGCGAACCAGGAGTCCAGCGCTGGGAGGTAGAGCCTCAAAAAGCAGGCAGAATTCCAAGTAAAGCCAATGGCGATCTTATAAACGGCAGCAGCGCCCACCCATGCAAGGGAGAAGGTAGTCAGGAGCAGACAGGAGCATGAGTAGCAGGAACAGGAGGAGCCAGGGAGCCCAGGCCAGTGGCCCCTGAGATGCCACCAGTGCAGTGCCGCCCTGCTCTCGGTGGCACTGGCCTCATCTCCAGGAGGGGGCTGTCCCCTGTGCTTCCTTCTCCACGCTGCTCTTCCCACCTGAACGATTTTCCTTCCTCGCTCCCACTGGGCCTTCCCACAGGCTTTTCTCTCTGCCTGAAAGGAAAACTACCTCTAGGAGGAGGGAAATGATAGTTGTGCTGCATTTTCAATCCTGAGCGTGTCACCTGCGGGGACACTGATATGCTGGAGCCTTGTAAGCTGAGCTAGATGGAATTTCTGGAGCGTGTCAGCTGAAGGGTAACCAAAGGGACGTGGATGTTGAGGCTGGAGACAAGATGCCCACGGCACAAGAGGTGTTTTTACATGTTCAATAAATTTTCATGTGGAGATATTAGAGCATTGAAGAGGAAATCCACAAATTGACTCAGTAGATGGGTTGAATGGCTTTTAAACCCAGTACCAGATGTTTACGTTCTTTGAAAATGGGGGCATTTCAGTCACAGTGGTAGTTTCCCATAGCACGACTTTTGAGCCAGTGGAGTCATCAGCATCTGATAAGTAAAATCATACATGTGCCTACCTGGTGAACTCCACAGAACTTCTTAGCAGAGATTTGGGAGTGTGTGCTTTTTAGACCAAGGAGCCTGAACTGTCTGGAGGATATGTACTGTGAAGCTTTTTAAAATATAACACAGAAGGGTTTTATGAGATCATCTGGTTCTTGTATTCAACCATACATATTTGCATTATGCAGAATATACCCATAGAGTATTTTTTCCTTTTGTATCAAGCCACCTAACCCAAGTGGGAAAGAAATTCCCGACTGATCCTCAGTGACTGTAGCTGATCAGCTCCGCGCTTGGTCTTTGGAGGAAGGTGAGAACCCAGGCTCCCTCCTGTCTCTCACACTGGTGCTCCAACACCCTTATTCAGTCTCGAATATTAAAGCTGATGGATTTAGCAACAGTGTGCTTCTGAATAGGGGTGAGAAAGAAACCTCAAGAGAATGTTTGTAGCTGATAACAAGAGAGAAGTGTCTGGTTTTGCTAACCAAACAGGAGATGAAATGTTCTTTTGTATGTGAGCAGGAAGCAAGCAGATTGTCTAGTTCAATAGCTTTTTATACCCACCAGCCGTGTTGAATTCCATCTTCTCCATCAGTATTATCTATAAAACCTCTTTCATTAGAGATTTAGTTAGGAGAGTGCTGTAGCCTGTTCTCATTCAAAGGTATTATCTCTTTCGGGGAGAGGACTGGGAGCTATACCTTTATTCCCCATATCTAAGCTAAAATGAAATCAGGAACAAACCCTTGTGACAATTTGTAGCATTTTTGAATTCTTTGTGAGAAAGCTAATGCAACTAACAAAGAAGTCATAGTCAATAAATTGGTGACTCTAATTAAAAGCAACTTTTCAAAAGAGTAGTTGGGAAATGTGGAAGCCCTTACTGCAGCATGGTTTTCATGTAAATCTTAGATTTGACTGTCACTCTATTAACCTTAAATAATTAAGCAACATATTAATATCATTGATTAGCATCTTAGATTATAAAGATTGCTTCAGCTGTCCGTCAAATACCTGTTCTGGCTTTACAGACACAACGTAGATTCATTGCTGGCAGCAGGTTTGGAAAATGTCTCTATGAGTTAAATATATCAAAATGGCATTTGAAAAAATGTATAAGCAAATTAAACCTTTGTACATGGTACTATGGACCACTTTCACCCAGAGTCAAGTGAATGTCCCTCCTGAGAAGCCCTCCTTGGGTTTTCCCTGCCAATAAATGTGCCTTTTCTTCTTTGAGCCCATGGAGGACTCAACATCCCTCCAGCACTGGAAGGCCGCTCCTGCATTGCAGCCTCTTCAAGTGTCCACCTCCTTATCACAGTCCAAGCCCTTTAGAAGGCAAAGATGATGGCTCTCCATCAGTGTTTTCAGCCCTAACCCAAAGCCTGGCCCCTGCTGAATGCTGCAGAAGGACGATGCTGACAGCTTCTCCTTGAAAGAGAGTGTAGGAGTGACAAGCAGCTCTCAGGTGAGACCAACAGACACTGTGGCTCTGCACCTATGTCCCAGGCTGTGTTCTGGGCTGGGGGACCAGTGAGGAGAAGGATCAGCTGTCAGCTTCCAGCTGTTCTGTGGGATGATGCTATGGGTTTTAGAGGACGCAGGGGTGCGGGAGGCAGAGAAAGGAGCCAGGGAGAGTGGTGAGGAGAACTGGAAAAATAGAAAGGGCTGGTGAAGCCAGCAGGTAAGCAATGCCTCCGGCAGTCTTCCTTGCCTCTGAACCAGAAGGGATCCAGGGACAGTTAGTGGCTCAAGTCCTGCGGCTCCAGGTGCCCAGACGTGCATTTCCTGTGTGGAGTGGCCGGGGCCTCTCCTTGGTGTGCAGCCCAGAAGTGTGGCAACTTCGGGTTGCCCAACCTTCCCAGGCGGGGAGGTAGTCCAGTCCTTCAGGAAGAGTCGCTGGCTCCGTTCAAGTGCCATCACAGCCCCTTGTATTATGTCCCTCTGACGGGTTCCAAGAGGGCTATTTTTCAAACCTGCGGTATTTACAGAGACAAGACTGGGCTGCTCCGTGCAGCCCAGGACGATTTCAGCCTTTGAGGTAATGGAGACATAATTGAGGAACAACGTGGAATTAGTGTCATAGCAAATGATCTAGTGCCTCAAGTTAATTTCACCCGGTTGTGGTCAGAGTCACTCATCTTGAGTAGCAAGCTGCCACCAGAAAGATTTCTTTTTCGAGCATTTAGGAAATAAAGTTCAAGTGCTGTGCGCTTCCAAGTTGCAGGAGCAGTTTCACGCCTCAGCTTTTTAAAGGTATCATAATGTTATTCCTTGTTTTGCTTCTAGGAAGCAGAAGATTGAGGAAATGACTTGGGCGGGTGCATCAATGCGGCCGAAAAAGACACGGACGCGCTCCCCTGGGACCTGAGCTGTTTCGCAGTCTTCCCAAAGGTGCCAGGCAAGCGTCAGTTCCCCTCAGGCGCTCCAGGTTCAGTGCCTTGTGCCGAGGGTCTCTGGTGCCTTCCTAGACTTCTCGGGACAGTCTGACGGGGTCAGAAGCGGCGGGACAGCGCGGGAAGAGCAGGCAAGGGGAGACAGCCGGACTGCGCCTCAGTCCTCGGTGCCAAGAACACCGTCGCGGAGGCGCGGCCAGCTTCCCTTGGATCGGACTTTCCGCCCCTAGGGCCGGGCGGCGGAGCTTCAGCCTTGTCCCTTCCCCAGTTTCGGGCGGCCCCCAGAGCTGAGTAAGCCGGGTGGAGGGAGTCTGCAAGGATTTCCTGAGCGCGATGAGCAGGAGGAGGGGCAAGGGCAAGAGAGCGCGGAGCAAAGACCCTGAACCTGCCGGGGCCGCGCTCCCGGGCCCGCGTCGCCAGCACCTCCCCACGCGCGCTCGGCCCCGGGCCACCCGCCCTCGTCGGCCCCCGCCCCTCTCCGTAGCCGCAGGGAAGCGAGCTTGGGAGGAAGAAGAGGGTAGGTGGGGAGGCGGATGAGGGGTGGGGGACCCCTTGACGTCACCAGAAGGAGGTGCCGGGGTAGGAAGTGGGCTGGGGAAAGGTTATAAATCGCCCCCGCCCTCGGCTCCTCTTCATCGAGGTCCGCGGGAGGCTCGGAGCGCGCCAGGCGGACACTCCTCTCCGCTCCTCCCAAGCAGCGGCGGCGGCTCGGAGCGGGCTCCGGGACTCAGGCGCAGCGGCCAGCGGGCGCCTGGCGGCGAGGATTACCCGGGGAAGTGGTTGTCTCCTGGCTGGAGCCGCGAGACGGGCGCTCGGGGCGCGGGTCCGGCGGCGGCGGAGAACAAGAGGAAGGACTTGGGCGGCCGGGTCGTTGGCCGCGGGGAGCGCGAGCACCGGGCGAGCAGGCCGCGTCGCACTCACCATGGTCTTCTGCTGGGACACCGGGGTCCTGCTGTGCGCGCTGCTAGGCTGTCTGCTTCTCACAGGTGAGGCGCGGCCGGGGGCCGGGGCCTGAGGCGGGCTGCGATGGGGCGGCCGGAGGGCAGAGCCTCCGAGGCCAGGGTCGGGTGCACGCGGGGAGACAGGGCTGCAGCCCCGAGAAGCTGGCTACGGCGAGAACCTGGGACACTAGTTGCAGCGGGCACGCTTGGGGCCGCTGCGCCCTTTTTCCGAGGGAGCGCCTCGGGGAGTGGCTGGCCTGGACCCGCGAGCATCAGCGCTCAGACGGGGTCCGCGCTGGGGCTGTCCGTTTGCGACAGGGTTGCCGATCCCTTATGCAGCTGTTGGGTTGGGGTCTCACTGCCGAGGCCCCGGGCACTAGGAGCCCCACGCACCTGGACCTGCCTGGCACCCAGAGCCCGCTCCCAGGCGGCCTGGCGCAGATACACGGGGTCGCCTGGAGCCGGGAGCAGAGGCTCCTGAATGCCTGCCAGGCTGCCCAGGGCGGCGCTGGGCTGAGGCCGGGGCGTTGGTGATATTGGGCACCGGCCGCGACCTCGCGCCACGAGAGTGAAGGAGGGGAGCCGATTTGGAGGAGACGCGTGCCTGCGGGGAGCAGGAGGAACGCAAGAGAGGGCCAGGGCCGGCATCTCATGACCCGCTAGGGCCCCCGAGCCGGACTGTCCCGGGGAACGCGCGGTGAGCGCCCGCTCCTCCCAGCCGCGCGCGGACCGCGGGGCCCCAGTGCGCTGCGCTCAGCCACCGGGTGGGGCCTCTGCCGGGAGCAGGCGGGGTGCGCGGTCCAGCCAGTGTCGCCGACATCAGTGACCCTGACCGACGAGGGCAGCCCAGGGCCCAAATACTGTTAAGTTACTGATTTATAAGCCTAGCCTTTAAAATCCCAGCGAAGAGAGGGCGGGCGATTTTGACCAAACGATGCGGTTTGAGGAATCGGTGAGGTCCGCCCGCCACCTAAGTCAGCCTTCGCTGGGCGTTTGGGAGACGGGCGGTGGAACCGTCAGGGGCTGGGGGTTTTACCAGCAGTTAGACCGCCGCCATCGAGGGGTCAAAGCCCCAAGGAACTTGAGGGTTCGGACTCGCAGCCTCTGCTCAGTGGGGCTGAGTGGCGGAGCCTTGTGCCTCGTTCCCCTGGGCGCAGAGAGCCAGATTTCGGAGCGCCTTTCTTTTAAGCATCGTGGAGAAAAGGTAAAATATGTAATAAAATACAGTAGTATAAAATAAATCATTGCAATGATTCCCGGGAGGAAAAGTCAATAAGATGGAGCATATTAAAACCACCACCACAACAAAAAAAAAGCTTGTTAAACCTAAAAAGCAGTAATAGTTAAATATTCTTTCTCAGTGGGAAGCCTAACTAGAAGGTCAGTTTCCAAGTAACAAGTAATAGTTCCAGTTAGATTGGTGAAACTACTGAACCCGGAGACAGGGCGAAGTAGTAACTTCTGAGAACTCACTGTAGGTTGGGAAAGATGCTAACATAACTCTATTAAATAAAATGTTATATTTCCTATTTCACAAATACATTTTTTGTTTTGAAAAGTCACTTGTATTAAAATATAATTGCTTAGAGAATTTAAATACCTCACTCGACTATTATGTAAAGATAAATCTAGGTAAAGTACATGAATCTAAAATTATGGAGGGAAAAGTATGTGATTTATTAGTTTTTCTACTTCACATAGATATATCTTTATTTCAAAAACATGCTGACTTTAGTGAAGCATCGTTTTGTTTGTAATTGGGACCATCTTAGTTCGGTGGAAACTTTACAGAAACGTGAGTGGGATCCTCTTGTGGTTTTTCTTAGATTATAATTTACTGAAATGGGGCAGCAGTTTTGGAACTCTGATTTTGTTTTGTTTTTTTTTTTTTTGCACTTTTTTGGAAGAAAGGACTAACATTGGCAAGGTGAGAGCCTCTTTACCTGACAGTTAACAGAATACTCTGTTAGCTCATGTTAGCTCAGTCTGCAGCGTAGGTGCTTTTGAAAACCCATAGTTTCTCTGTCTGGTTAACAAACATCTCACAGTAAAACCATCAGCTACCACCTACTTTACAAACCGCATCAGGGCTTTCATGCTCAACTGAGGGGCTGCATATCCGGGAAGCAATGTCTAGTAAGAAGCCACATTTCCGCCCTGCAGAGTTCTCTTGCATCATTATGAACCTGGGTCTGCTTTCCTTCAGGTGCTATGTAATCTTTGAATACTTATCAGCTATTAATATTGTGTGTGTGTGTGTGCATGCCTGGTGTGCACATGCATTGAGATGTAAAATAACCAGAGGCTCAGTAATACAAAAAGATAATGCCTTTCCCCTCTAAAGAGTTTATTTACCTCTTCCAGATCTTCTGGGAAATAAAAAGATGCTAATAATTCAGATACTTTCAAGTCCTCTCTATTGCTCTTTCTCTGTAAAGGATACCAGTACTCTTTCTCCAGCTCTGAGCCTCATTTCCTACTTTTAAGGTATCACAGCCTGGATGAAAGCTACAGATCTTTTTCTTTGTCCTCATTTTTCTTGAGTTCTTAAACAGCTAACATTTACAATTTACTATAACTAAGTGGAAATATTGAAATCGTGAATTTTGTGAAGGAAGTCCACATTAATAATATTAATGTGTACATGAAAATACCTATTTCAAATTGAATGTAATGAATCTCTTAAAGTTAATTTTTTGTAACAATTTTTGTTGTTTTCCCCAAGGTTTTTTATGAAGCTGCACTTTTTTTTAGTCTAAATTGCATATTCGAAATACTAATTATTTAGGAGCTTTGGCAGCCTACATAGTTTTCCAACTGATGCATCATGTTACAAATGAACTGTAGGTGACTACTTACTCCAGTTTCTCAAATATTTTTACTTTATATTTTAGCACTTTGTTCCATTTTTTAAATTTCCCTGTTGGAAATTCTATAATAGGCTATCTGGTTTCTTTTCTAATGATCGCCAAATGGGTACTTTGCTTTCGTATGTAAAATGAAGATGTTAGAATAGGTGGTTGATTTCTAAGGCCCTTTCCTGACTCCAAAATTCAATTAATGATTCCAAGAAATGGCCCGAACACCGTGTCTGTCTTTCCCTTTTTCTCTTCCCCACCTTATTTATATTTGTATGTAGAGTGGATGAGAAACCATATGATGCTGGAGCTGTTAGGATGAACTGGGTTTCCCCTGCTAATCACATTAAATTTTCTTTTTCTCTAGTAGTATGTACCTAAACAGCCTGTCAATTTGGCCTTGTGTAGGCTGTTTTGGAAGAGATGGGCTGGTAGAGGACGCCTGAGCCAGCAGTCATCTTTATCTTGGGCTTTTTTTACTAGTAGAATGTATAACTCTATAAAGTAGATGCTCCCTCAAAACTCTAGTGGCATTAACTCTTCTAAGGATAGCAGTCATTTTAAACCCCTATTTATTTCTTGAATTTTAAAAACCAACACTTATTTGCTTCAAAATGGCTTTATTCTTTTAAAAAAACGTTCCAGATTTTAACAGGGATACTAAACTCCTTATTTAAGACTGAGCCTACTTTATATGACTTTTAAGAAACTAAGTAATTACTTTGTTCTTTCCAAAAATGATCGAGACATTTATAAATCTACTTCAAATTTATTTAATATGGAAGTTGAAAGTGATGTGTTACAAAAAAATGGTTTCACATTGACCAAAATAATGTAATGTCCTTGAGGAAGATTATGCAGCCAGTCGCGATCTACACAGCAGAGTTATGGCTGATGTTTGACCTGGCTTGGGCAGTTGGGCAAGACAAGAACAAATAACAGAGTAAGTAGCTTCTGTAGTGCTTTAAACTGAGATGTGTATGTGGGTGGGGATAAGAATGGAGAGAAAGCGAGAGAAGCTATCTTGGCACATGAATGTTAAAAGCGAAGCCTGCTGGTGTTAGTACAGACCAGGAGTGTCCAGTTCTTGGTTTGGATCTCACAGTTAGGGGTCTGTTGGGTGTTAAGTAAATATCATCATTTTTCAGTGTGTTTGTCATTGCAGGTAGGGGAGGAAGGGCATCTGAAATCATACCAGACTTTTTTTTAAGTAAAAATATATTAGTGTGAGTAGTTAAAAGCATAGACCATCTGCTGCATTTGGTTTAAGCAATTTGGTGGAACCGAACAGTCCATTCTGCTCCATTGGCCTTCATTGACAGGAGAGGCTTGTAAGAAATGACAAGATCTCCTGCCAGATGCTTTCCAGAATCACTGGTGGTTCCTCGCACTCTTGGGTGCTGTGGAAACTGCATGCTGCTGATTAAATTGCTGGATTTTATACCAGATTGAGGGAGGGGAAGGAAATGGGAGGAATGGGGTATTTGAGGGAGGGCTTGAAAAGAAAGCCTCTGACTTAGCTCACGGGGCTGCAGGGGGGTTCATTAAGGAAACAGTTGCATTGAGTCTGCTGAAGATAGTGGACTAGATTTCCTGCATTGCCGCTGGGGCGGATGTGGGGAGATGTCAAGAATTCCTGGGGATTTCCCATCCGTCTTGGTAAAGCTGGATGCCTGAAAGCCATTTCTGATTGCTGCTCCTTTCCTCAATTTTGAGCTCTTTGAGGGACTTGATCTTGCCTCACAGACACACACGCATGTTGTAAAAGCTAGATGGAATGTCATAGACCCCATCTACTCATGCCAGAGATGGGAAAACCGGCCCAGAGGAGGCCAGTGCTGTTTTTCAAGGTCAACAGCTGGCTAGTGGCAGGCCCAGGAACAGAACCTGATGTTCCTGCTACAGACAACATCTCTTCTTCACTGGTGTATTTCCTCTTCCCCAAACGGAAGACAGATGTTCAAATATTTATTGACTAACATTATTACAGTGCTAAAATTTCTTTCGAAATGACATCTTTTTAATATGAAGTTTTCTTCTATTTTCTTAAAGCACATAAGGGGTTTAAACTAAGAATCAAAATGATGGCTGCTTAGTAGCATGCCAAGAGATTTGATGAGAAGATTAACTTTCGTTACGAGCACTTGGCATCCTTTTTCTGAACAGCTGTGGCTTACATACTTGTGGCTTATGGTACTAGCTTTGTCTTTCGCCACTTCTCTCCACACACACACTGGGTTCCAGCTACACAAACTCTACCCTAGTCAAACAAATTACTCCCCCTTCTTCAGAGGCGCCTTCACTTTCATCACTGTGTTCATGCTGCTCGGCTGCCTGCAAGACCTTTTCCCTCCCTCTGTGTCTCCTCCTCCCCTACTTGCAAGATCCAGCCCAGTAATCACCATCTCTGGGAGCTCCTCCTTGGAGCTCCCAGAAAGCACTTGCCATTTCTTCTGCTCTCCTGTAGCCCTGCGGTGTACCCCACCTCCAGTAATTCTCACTTTGCATTGTTAGGATTTTATGTGTCTGTGTCCTTTCTCTTTGGGAGAGACCCCATGTGTTAGCTGTCAGACTGCTGGTACCTAATGTAAAGCCTTGTACAGAGACTCTGGGTAAGTGTTGGAACGAATGAGTAAATTGATGAATATGTAGCCACACTATCATTTCAAAGAAGCAATCTCAGATACAAATTTATTCCATGAATTTATTCCAGTATAGTAATGTGCTCCTGCCTGTTCATTTCACCTCATTTACAAGGGATTACTTACAGCAACTGTTCTCAACAGATAACATTTGTCCTCTTCAATGAGCAATTGAGATGTATGAGATCAGCTATGCTCTTCGACTCTCTGAGAAACCATCTCGTGTCCTCCCCTCCTGTGTGGGCACAATGCTTCACTGGGGCCTCTGAGCCACCAAAGCCAGGCTCTGGTCACTGCAGGAGTCCTGTCTTGGCCTCTGTTGGTGAGGTGCTAAGCACTTCAGCCTTGTTCTGCAGTGTGTTATGCAATTTTTAGAGAACAGAGTCCTCAGATTTTAGGGTTTGACTTTTTTGCCCTCTCTTAGACTCAAACCCAAGTCCTTGGGTGTTGGGCTGAGATGCATAACTGAACAACAGAGGTCTGGCCACAGTCAGAACCAACTCTGTTTTAATAGGGGCATTGGTTATAGGACCACACTGGTCTAACTTCCTCTTTCTTTAGGATGAGGTGTCCTCAATGCTTCATATAAATGGGTTCCTGGCAGGACCACCCTACTGGGTGTTAGACATATTCTTAAAAATTGGAATCCCATGGCTTGGGCTCAAACTGGTTCCTCCTTATCCTCACCCCCATCCCGGCCCATGCTGCGCATGCCCACACCGTACTCCAAAACATGCTTCTCACTGTGTGCTCCGAGGTCCAGACACATCAGCATCCCCTGGGAACTTGATGACTCAGAGCCTATACTTTAATAAAATCCCCACGTGTTTGTTTGTTTTTTTTCATTAAAAATCGAGAAGCTTTGATTTTAGTAAAGGATCCAAAGTCAGTTCTGGTGTCAGGGTTCATTTCCTTTTATTTTTATTTATTTATTTTTTGAGACAGAGTCTTGCTCTGCCGCCCAGGCTAGAGTGCAGTGGTGCAATCCTGGCTCACTGCCACCTCCACCTCCCAGGTTCAAATGATTCTTGTGCCTCAGCCTCCCAAGTAGCTGGGATTACAGGCATGTGCCACCATGCCTGGCTATTTTTTTTGTATTTTTTGTAGAGACAGGGTTTTGCCATGTTGGCCAGGCTGGTCTTGAACTCATGGCCTCAAGTGATCCACCCGCCTCGACCTCCCAAAGTGCTGAGATTACAGGCATGAGCCACCACGCCTGGTCCCATTTCCTCTTCACTAATACCCTAGTGATGAACTTTGACATGTGTGACTAAGGGACTAGACCTGGGCCAGCCAGGAATCTTTCTCTTCTGGCTCCCATGTTGGTCTCGTGCCACCTTCTACTGGGACATCTGTGTCCTCCTCCAAAATTCTTTACAAAATCTTGTACTTGGCTTAGACTCGTAATCAAAGTAAACAGAGGTTGTGGTCTTGAAGAATACCATGGTTTACCAAATCATGGGTGGCGAGATCAAGGTCCTGGAAAATATGGATTTGGTAGGAAATAGTAAAGATGCAATTAAATAGCCAGGTTTTAACCATAAGGTTCTACGAGGCTTTTGCTTCTGGAAGAAAATGACTTGGTGGCAAAAACCAGCAGTGGTAAGTATCCTGCAGAATTTTTGGTTGTCAGGGAGGTGTCAGTGTCTTGCTGCATTATGCTGCCGCCGATCACACATTTCATGTGCCTCTTACTGGCTTGAAATTGAATGTATTTGCACTTACATTCTTCCTTGTCATCATTGCCAGTCTTGACAAATGCTTTTACCTTTTCACAGATTATCACGGTGCTCGTGGGCACTTTTTCTCAGCCTGGTCTTCTATCCTTCTATTTAATGGGTGGAGCACAAATGGATTTCCTCTCAAGCCACAGAACCACCCATGTGGTCTACACAGGCAGAGCTACAACAATTATCAGATTCTTTTGTTAAAAGGGGCCTGAGGTGAACCTCGCAGAAATGAAAAGCCTTGGCTGTTATTATACACAAATATAAAACCACTTAAACTCAAGGCCACCTTTAGCAAAACCCTAATTAGGAATTAGTCTGCCAAGCGATTTCTATGAAAGCCTTTGCCTCTCTCTAGGGCCACGATCCCCAGCCTGGGCTCTACATTAGAATAATCTGGAGAGCTTTTAAAAATCCTCGGGTCTTGGCTGTAGCCCTGACCAATTTAATCATGAACTCTTGAGAGGGACCTAGGTATAGGTAATTTAAAGCTCCTGGGTGATTCCAATGGACAGCTGAGGTTAAGAATCTCAAATTTCATCACACATTAGAATCACCTGGTGGGCTTGTAAAACTGGCTGGCTGGGCCCCACCCCAGAGTTTCTCAGTCAGTAGGCCTGGGGTAGGGCCAAGAATTTGCTTTTCTAACAAGTTCCCAGGGGATGCTGTTGGGCCTGGTCCAGAGATCATACTTGGAGAACCTCTGCCCAGGGGCTAGTTTGAGAGGCCTGGCCACATGGGAGGCACCTGCCCAAATGCCAATCTGTAAAAGGCACTAAACCATTACTAGACAGAAGACAAGGTGGAAGAAACAACGAGAATTCCTGCCAGGAAGAGTATGTGTTGGTGGAGTATGCAAGAAAGAATACTTGGAGCAAATGCCAGGGCATTGAATCAGTGAGTCTAGATTAAATTGCCTTCCGAGGGGAGGGGGACTGTTTCGCCGAGTGGGGTAGGTACGTTAGCGGCAGAAGTGAATTGCTGGTCTAGACTAACAATAGTCCTCCTTCTCTGCCTTATGCTGTGGAGCGCTCAGTCTTTCCTCTATGTAAATATTGGCAAACACCATACTGTTGGCCTGTCCCGGGCACCCCCATGCCTTGGTCCAGCCCTGGTTTCCTCCAGTATGCCTGCAAAATTGCCTCTCCAACCGGGCCTCCGTATCTGCATTTCCGGGGCTGGGATCAGTATGGCTCCCACTTGGGTGGCTGAATTCTACCCGGTGGGGCAGGGTGGCCTCCTGACTTTTGTGATGTGCCAGGGTTCTGTCCCCACTGTTGTGAAAAGCTACTGCTGGCTGGAGACAGAGCTGGCCTCCTATTGTGTGAAACCACGGTCCTGGGACACTTCTTCTGAAACACCAAGAATTCAAGCTGCTTCCCCCTTGCTGGGGGCATCCAAGGTAACATGCAGAGCATTTCATTCTTAATATTGCATGAGCTCCACTTTGGCGCTTTTATTTTCAAATACAGAAAGAGCATACACTTGAACGACCACACAGTCACTGTTTCCACAGGGCTGAGGCACAATAGCCATTTGGATCTGCCATCTATTGCTACATAACAGGATGTGCCAAAACGTAGTCAGCCACCACAACAGTGCATTATGCTTCAGGATTCTTTTAGACCTTTGGGCTAGCCTCAGCTGAGTAGTTTTCCTTCGAGTCTCACCTGGGTCTCTCATGCATCTCTAGTCCCTGGCATTTCAACTGGGTCCTTGGTGCTGGGCCTCCCTGTTCATGAGATCTTTCCTCATTCAGTAGCCTGGCCCGGGGCTTCCTTTTCCTGGGGGCAGCGGTGTTGCAAGAGTGTAATGGTGGAAGCTGCAAGGCATATTGAGGCTTAGGTTTTGGAACTCCTACGACACCATTCTACCACATTCTATTGGTCAAAGCAAGCCCAGCTCAGATTCGAGGGGTGGGAAGCAGATGCCTGTCTGTGTGGAGAGGAGCACAGCCTCACCAGTGGACTACACCACTGTTCCACACTTCATGTTTGCTTTTCAGTCTAGCTATTAGGCTGGAGTTTGGCCAAGAAAATACAGTAAATAACTTATAATAGTAAATAACAATAAATACTACATAATACCTTGACCCTTCTAAACAGTATCTGGGAGTTAAAGAAAACAAAAGGCCCCAGAGAAGAGCTTTCTGTTCATACGTCAAATTTTGTTTTGGGTACCTGGCAGGCATGCGGGGCGGCAGCCTCTGATGACTAACATGACACCAGCAAGGGAGGACAGCTGACCCCAAGATTCTGAGTGCAGGCAGCGCTGCAGCTTCTTGGGGCTCCTGTCATAGAGGCCCTGATTTAGCACCTTTCTCTGGAGGTGCAGAGACTGCAGGGACAGATATGCTTTCGGGGAGGGAGAAAGGAGGCTACCAAGCCCTACTGACTATACAATCAATATATGTATTGATTGACATACATTATTTTACTCAGTCCCGAGAGGTACGGTCCTCTTAACCATGCAAAAACTGATGCTTAGGTAAATTAAATACTTTCCCTAAGACCACAGAAGTGGTAAGTAAACCTGGAATTATTTGAATCTGAGTCTATCAGACTTGCAAACCCAACATTTAGGGCTCCCCCTACCATGCCTTTGAACCTAAATGAAAAGAGGAGAAGGAAAAAGCATCAAGGGGAGTGTGCTAGTCTTTCCCTCCTTCTATCCTTGGAGTTTGGCCATCTCCAAAGAATGTGAGAAGCCACTGCTACTCCAGCTTCAAGTGGCCTTGGGAGATTCCACTGCTGTATGTGGCAGACACTGTTCACATCTCCAATAAGACAATTTTAATCATGTGGGTTTTCTTATCATAGGCATTCAAGGACCTCCCAAAAAACTTAAAAGTCAGAAAAAAGGAGCCCTGAAGCTATCAAGGACATGATTTTATGTGGACTTCCAAACTGTTTTCCCAGATATGACTTTAAACTAGTTCAGATGACAAAGAACAGCATGAGACCCGCACTTTATTCTAGAAAAACTCATATCAGGCAGGTCCTAGGAAAAAGCTGGGACTGCCCTCTCACAGGTGGTTGCCAGGAATCCAATGTGGACTCCTCTGCACCTTTCAGATCCCAGAAAGCTCACAGCTTTTCCAGAATGAAATTGAAGTACCTCAGGGAACGACCCGGAAGTGCATTTGACCCTGAAGGCAGATGCTACATGAATTGGATAGGGGAGGACATTAACTGTCCCCCAGGGAAGGGAAAGGAGTGTAAGTACTGAACATTTCAGCACAGGGCACTTTCTGTGTTAACTCAGTCGAGTCTCTTCCTAGCCATCTACCTTGCACACCTGTAACTTTGTTTTATGGATTGAAACCCCAAGGCTGAGGAATCCCTGCTGACTTGCTGAGGGCCACCCATTTATGAAACAGCCAAGCCAAGATTCAAACCGAGGTCTTTTTAATTTTGAAATCGGGACTCTTTCCACCAACGTTTACTCAAAGTATCTTGAATGATTAAATCTAGGGATTAAAGAAAAGGCAAGAATTTTGTTTTCAGGGTTTAGAATAAAAAATTGTCATGTTTGTGAGAAAAGACAACCATCCAAGAGACTTTTTCTCAAACAAAGTGACCTGTCAGTCACTTTGATTTCCCTGTTTGATTGGCAGTCCTTGTATAGTGAGCAACACTGGGAGCATTTATTTAAGCCCTGTAGCCCCTGTGTCTCTCCCTCCTCCTTACCATAGACCTACAAGAAGTCAAGAAGGAGAAAATAGTGTTTTCCTTCTTCTTTCTTGACCTGTTACTCGGAGAAGGACACTTTTTCAACCAGAATACTGTCATGTTACCAGAATCTGAGAAAAATCCTATCCTGCCACCTATTGAGGAGTTTTATCTTTCACTCCAAAGAAAAAGCTAGAAAGTCTGGTCAAATAGATACATGCTTTAGATGGAAATTATATGGAATGGTGTATATACTATGTAAAAATATACATGGTGGCTATATATGTAAAAATCCACTGTTGGATTTTTATGATTGTTTTCTTTCTCTAAGTTGGCATTAGAGAAACTAAAAATGTATGTAAACAGATGGGGAGGCAGGGATATACTAGAGAGGATTGCAAACAATTTCAAAAGGCAATGTAAACTCTGGCAACAACATTGCATCTATGATTAATGGTATTATTTTCTTTTTGGGAAACATTGTTTGACTCTCTTTTTCCACTTAATGTCTCCTGCTGGATCAGATTTTTGTTCTCTGCTATTCTTTGAACATTTTTATGGCTTCAGAATCCTCTCCATAAGGAATTCTGGTACAACTAGAGAAAAATATATGTGTGGAAATTGAGTAATTGCAGTGCCCTGGAATGGACTTTGGGTACCTGTAACTTCTTGAGCGTTAGGAAATATTTGACACACATTGTTGGTGTACAAACTAAAAGTGGTTCAACCACTCACACTCCCATCCCATCCTCTGTCTTCAAAACTGGTCAATGAAAAATACCCTATCAAAGTATTTGGTACACAAAGTCAAAAGGCAAATGGGAAATTCAGGAGACTAACAGGAATGGATTTTCAGGAATTTCTACTTCACTTTAGCCTTTTGGGACTGACATTAAACTTAGTGGTTCTATATCCAGATATATCTTTTCTTAGAGGGAGTAAAATCCTAAACTGTATAGAAATAAAGTTTGCTTGATTGTTGCTATTTCTTAAATGTGCTTTGTAGTCCAAACCGATGGACATGGGATTGCCTTGCTGGAGTAATTCATTCACCATTTTGGGATAATGTTAAATACAAACTTAGGAGGGGAGGTTTAAGAAATACTCCTCTTCCAGTGATTTGGAGGGCTGTAGTATTTTCTTTTCTTTTTCTTTTTCTTTTTATTTATTTTTTTTTGAGATGGAGTTTCACTTTTGTTGTCCAGGCTGGAGTGCAATGGCATGATCTCGGCTCACCACAACCTCCACCTCCCGGGTTCAGGCAATTCTCCTGCCTCAGCCTCCTGAGTAGCTGGGATTACAGGCATGCACCACCATGCCCGGCTAATATTGTATTTTTAGTAGAGACGGGATTTCTCCACGTTGGTCGGGCTGGTCTCAAATTCGCGCCCGTCTCAGCCTCCCAAAGTGCTGGGATTATAGGAGTGAGCCACCACACCTGGCGAGGGCTGTATTTTCTCCCACAATCTCATGAGGAAAAACATGAGTTATATTAAATTTAATTTTCCTGATCCCAATTTTATGGCCAGTCATTATTCTAGATTCATACCCAGTTTCCAAGCTGAGTTCAGGCATGTGTAGAAGACTTTTATTTTATAACATTTTAATACATTCATTTAAAGATGCTCAAGGGAATATCATCAAGTAATCCATTATATTTTATTTTGAGGTATAGATATGGTTGTATTCATTGTGTTACATGTTATCATTGAATAAGTGTTCTTATTTTTTAATTTAGCTGAGTTTTACTAAGATATATCACTTATGTTGGTGAAGAATGTGTGACTTCCTATACTAAAAGATGGGGTCTTTAAAAACACAGTGTACATAGTTTGCAGGAGATCTCTATTTGTTGACTTAGATTATCTTCCATATTTCTTATTCACCTATTCTACTTCTAAATGACATCCCCTAAGAGGCCAGCTTAGAGCTGAAAGACCTTCAAGAAAAAGGAATGTTTTTGATCCATCTTTGCAGTTGTTAATCCAGTACAGTGCCTGGCACATAGTAGTCACTCAATAAATACTGGCTGGACTGACTGAAATCATATCCTGAGCCATTTCTCCGGGTCTGAGACCCTTCTAGGAGTCATGGTTCCTCATTGGTTCCCCTTCTAAGTGTGTGTGTGTGTGTATAAGCAGAGGAGGTTAGGAGAAATATGCCCAGGAGCTGGCAACAATTCTCCCAATTCACAGGCGATGTTCTGTTCCTTCCATTTGGGTTATCCTCTAGGTCCAGTGACCATTTTCTCATTTTTGGCTAAGCTGACCATGTTCTCCTGACTCGACTCTAGACTCGGAATTGAGAATGAGGACTTACGCTGCCCACCTTCTACAGAATTGCTTCCCAAAAGATATTTTCCCTGAGATGAGCCTTCCTGCTAGGATACTGTTAACTGGCTCAGGTTCCCAAACAGCACAGAAGATAGTTGAGTGGAACCTTCAATTTCTAGGTACACCAACAAAGCCCGAGTCACTTTTAGAACAGTCTACAGGACTCCAGAAAGATGTTTTCTATATTATTTGGACTTCATAAACTGCATCAAAGTAAGCTGAAAATTAACATCAGAACTTTATCACATTCAGCCTTCCAATCTCATTTCACCTCTCCTCCATTTTTATATATAAAGCAAATGATATTCTGTCATTATTTGTAATCGATTCTAAAGTTGGAAGTCTGTATGAGGAGAATAGATAAGGCTTTGTACTGTTATAAGGCTTTGTATTGTTATATCTTTGTATTGGTTGCACAGATAGTTACTATTGCCGCCATTGTTTTGTCACCTGGAATGTGAACATTTTGGTTGAAAATGATTTCCTCTTGGCTCTGGGCCATGTGTGGTACTGGCTAGGTGAACTGCCAAAAGGAAGGACATGTTAAGAACATGAAGTCCTGGCTAATGCATCATATCTGACAGTCCTCATTCATTCCCTCATTGCTGAGTCTCCACCCCGATCATCTTCCACGGTGCTCTGTTTCAACAAGCACAACATGACCTGAATATGTATCTAAAGCATGATTACTTGTGGCTTTTTTCCCAGTGTCAGGTGAAGTCAGGTAGACCCCAGACAAAAAATATGCGAACCAGAGCATTGAAAGAAGGTGATAGAGCTTTCTCCTCCCAGTATAGAGGCCGAGGAAAACAGAGTTGTGAGAAACAAGGAAATGTATCTGAAACTGTTAGAAGAAAACAACTGTTTAAAAGGGAAGATGAAGCTGACAGAGTGGGAGGATGTGGAAGTCTTTGAAGGAGAAAGAGACTCTGCTGTTTCTTTTAGCAAATACACATTGATTCTTCAGGTCTCACCTTCAACTTTATTCTTCTAATAAAAGACTCTCACTCCCTGGGCTGAGTGAGGTACCTCCACACCTGGCACTTCCCCATGATAACACACAAATATAATGTAATTTTCTAGTTCTTTAAGCAGAAATTAATTCTATGCATCATTAGATATATATCTATATAGACTTATTTATCTGTTGTTCATGCTAAGCTATAAACACTGTAAAGGAAGCAACCACATTTGTCTTGTTCATATACCTCTTGGTATATGTTCAAAAAATTAAATGAAAGAGTAAATGTTGAGGTTAAAGATGGAAAAATAAACAAGGGAGTGAAGGAAAGGGGTCATATAGAGAATGTAGTGCGGGGAAAAACCAGGATTGGCTGACAGTAAAAGAGAGATAAGAAGCATAGGTAAATGAGGACAGGGTTCCCAGACTCCTGGAATTGCACCTAAGAGTCCAACCCTTCACCCAGTTCATCAGTCTCATCAAAAGGAGGTGGTGGCTTAATTTCACGGGAACAGCTTCAGCATTGGGCACCTTACTACCTTTCCACAGAGCTGTTCCTTTTGGTTTTATGTAACTTCTGCTTACTGGTTTTGGTTTCGTCCTCCAGAATGAGATGATTCATAAGTTATTTTAAAGCTGTTAGGTGGGTGGCCAACTGATAACAGAAATTGTTGTTGTTTTTCTTCTATCAGAGATACAATGTCTTGGATGATTTTTTTTTTTTTTTAAAAAGGCTAATTTCTAGAAATAAAGTTCTAGGTAATGAAGGTGTATGAGTATACATGTCCTGAGAATGAAAGCCAGCATTCCCCAGGCATTGAATACAAACAACTCTAAAGTCTTCTACAGGTATTTGTAATGAAGGCCTTAATACCACATGCCAAAATCAGTGAAAAGTTTTATTTGGCAAATTATTTCTTTTAAAAATTGAGATACTGCTGGTGAAAATGTACTGCTTTTAATAGATTACTTTTCCTTCCAGAACCTTGACTCTCAGCAAAACTTGTATCACATGAATTCCATCTAAGATAAGATTTTTTTAAGTTTTTGAAATCTTAGGAAAGCACAGCTCTTATAAATATTTACTACATGAAGGATATCTTAAGAAAATGTGAAATTAGAAAAACCCAGAATAAAAACTAACAGTTTAATCAACATGTCCACCCCATTTTCTAAGTATGATTTATCTCCAAAATACGTGTAATGAAAGGCAATTATATTTCAAAGTGTTTAACTTAGAAGGAAACTGATTTTGACAATAGAAAACACAATGGTCAAGAATTGCATTTGATGAGTCTTAGAAATTTGCTAATGTAGCTTTCAAAAACTCAATTCCCCTATGATGGATAACTTTATTGCACACTCTTGGCCATTTAAATCTCAAAGGTCAGAGGGTTTGTATATATTACTGGTTGCAAAGATAGAAATCTTCTCCACTTTCCTGTTAGTGAATTTAAAGTATACCCTTTATGAACAGTCTACAGGACTCCAGAAAGATGTTTTCTATATTATTTGGACTTCATAAACTGCATCAAAGTAAGCTGAAAATTAACATCAGAACTTTATCACATTCAGCCTTCCAATCTCATTTCACCTCTCCTCCATTTTTATATACAAAGCAAATGATATTCTGTCATTATTTGTAATCGATTCTAAAGTTGGAAGTCTGTATGAGGAGAATAGATAAGTCTTTGTATTGTTATAATAACACTTTTGGCTTTTCTTGCATGAATAGCTACAGTGCTAAGGTGCACACTTGTCTATCTCCCTGTTTGCCAGCCTTTCTTCTTCATTTTATTATACAGAAATGTGAAGGCACTATTTGGGAATCAAACTAGAAACTTGAACAATATGCATTTTATGGTAATTTAATATCATCACATTACAGCTCCATGACATATTCCTTTTTTTCCAGAAGGAACTGTGTGTGGATCTGAAGATTATGTCACATGACAGATTATAAGATGTAGCTGAATAAAATTTAAAAGTTCCAATTCCCACTTGTATATTTTAAGTGTTCCATGGCAAGTTCCTATGCTGAATTGATAAAATATCTCCCAGATCTTTTCTGTGAGACTTTCCTTCTAAGGGAACCCACAGGGATCCACACAAATGATAAATCCATAACATTGAAACATGCTGTCATCATCTCTATAGATGCCTGGAACTTTGACACTGGACAGTAATGAAAGCAGAGTATTTGGTAAAATATCTGGACATAGACCAAACTGTAATCTTAATGCTATGTAAAACAGAAAAACTTTCCATTTTAGATTGTGAGTCACATGCATTCCATACTATGCTTCCAAACTGGGTAATTGTTTATTTTAAGAGAACATGGAGGATGCCTTTGGCAGAACTGAAATTTGCAATCCTAAATAATATAGAGATTAGAAGTCTAACATTAAGGGAGTTCAAGCATTTTATTAGGACTACTACTCTTAATGATACAACTCTATGCAAATGCTCTTGCAGCTAAAAGCATTTTGTCACTGATCAGATTCTATGATTCTAAAGAGGATGCACAAATTGATTTAAAAAATTAACAAATTACTTTAAAAACTCAGTTACTTTCATTAAGCCACGTGTATATTTAGTCTCACATACTCTGAGTGTGTTTATTGAAATCGCACCTCCACTGAGCAGTCAGTTATCATGTGTCTTCCAGGTGTTCACAATTGGAAAATGTGTATATTCCGGCCTGAAGCAACTTCTGAGTAGCATAACACTACTGGCAATTATGATCCATTCTATAAGACATGACATCAGAGCTCAGTTTCCCCGCAGACCTCTGAACAGTGACATTGGATAAGAACATAAGCCCGTGGCGAGTATGCTTCAAATGTAACAAGTGCTCTGCCATTGATAGAGAAAACAAGAGACGTGTCCAAGCCCTGCCTAACAGACAAAATGTTCCTTTATGCATTTTTAGGGTGTAAAGAGTGTTTTCTCTGTTTGTGGCCCTTTGCATAACCAGACGAAGGTCTGCCAGACTTCTCTACCGAGTATTTTACGAGTTACGTCTTGTGCCCTGTCAACCAGATCTTGACCTTTGCCCTAGGCAGCTCAGATAACTTTCATGACATCGTATGGTAAACTGAAATGACATATTGTTAGACAGCTCTGTGGAGGTGGGTTTTGAACTCATTTAATAACAGACCAGCGGTGTAGGAGTGGAGCATTTTTTGGGAAAAGGTAACTCCTTGGTCAGCAGGAGATTTCTCCCAAACCAACCTTAATTAACTCTGATGTCACATGAAAAGGAGTTGTGCATGGCTGTAGGTCATTGGAAGGGTAGGCCCCTGATGGTAGCCTGGTGACAGGCCTAATGATCAATGAATGTGCCCTGTTAAACTGTGACCCACAGAGAAGGCAGTGTCAAGTGAAAAGCTCAGAGAGGCACGCGGAAGACATGTTCCCCTCATAAACATTGACAGTAGGAATGTTGATGGTATTAGAGCATTTTTTCCTGGTAAACATTTTAAACCACACAAATTTTTTTCCTTTTAAATAACTTTTATGAAGCTTAAGGAAAAATGAGTAAAGTCAATGACCCATGTATGGATGGGATGAAAACCGTCCAGGTTCTGATGATTTTAGACTTTGGCCACTTCAGTGGCTAACAGTATGAGGTCTTTTGTGCCAAGAGCTACAAAACCTATTTATGGGTTTCATTGACAGACAATTAAAATATGAATTGTAAGACAGCCTTAAAACGAACAAACCAGAGCAGAATTATTGAAATGAACATAATTTCAGAGAAGTGCCAATGCCAATTGCTGACGTTAAACGTTTATGTGATTTCTTGATTTATTTTTTGACACCTGGATTCAAGACATAAATGTTGTATACACGACTATTTTGAATTTTCTATTCAGGCTTTGAGATCAGAGACTTCACATATTGAATCAACTAGTTTAGGGATTACTTAGAATGGCAAAACCTCTAAAGCAAGAAATCAGTGTGGTAAAATAGTGAGTTTAATATACTATAAAGATTTAAAGGAAAAAGTAGGTTCCTAGGATTAGAAACTTTCTACAAACTAAATATAATGTTGATGGACAGCAGCTGCCTAAACATTCAGTGCTATTGTGGACCTTGAAGACCAATAACATAATTACTCTAAAATAAAATATTAGGTATTTGTAAAGGTGCCCATGTGAAAGTCACAAATAATCTTATCTGCATAAGGGATTAGTCAGCAGTGAGTCAGAGCCTCATACTCTTGCCACATACAAGTCAATTTTTAAATCCCCGCCTAGAAAGAGCTTTCCCTAAGCCTAAGCTGAATGAAAAATGTAATTAAAGCACACACCAAAAACCTCTTCTAGTTCTACATCAACCTCCCCACCACCACTCAAACAAACTTGAAGTTTTCATGGAGAGAAAAGCGTATGCATGCGTGTCAGCAGGCGTGTGTGTGTGTGTGTGTGTATTTATGTGCACATTCTTTCTACATTCTGTCTTGATTTAAGGCCAATTGTTTTGGACAACAAACCCGACATTTTAAAAATTAATATCATTGCTAATTGTGAGACGTAAAAAATATGCTTTCAGTTCATACAAATCCCCATGGCTTTCACATCATCTATTTAGTCTGTTGGTGGATGGAATATGAACTCTCTGGCCTTTCTCCATCATTCTGAAAGTGAGAGGAGATGGGACATTATAATGCTCTTCATCAAAGCATGGTCCCTGTCAGCATAGCTGGTAGTGTAGTCTCCATTTAATGTGGTAATTTAAATCTAGGCATTCACTTATAATGTCCACTTCATATTGTCTGATAAAATACTTAGATAGAGATATGACACAGAGGTTAAGAACCAAGAGTTAACTTTTTTATTAAGTTTCAGAGCCCTATAAGAATTAGCATCGCAAATAAAAATGTTAGTAGCTTCTGGAAATTTGCAATTGCATTCTTAACCCTTCTCCCACCCTTGCCACGAACCACAAAGATTCTATGAGATTTAGTCTATGAGACTTAGGCCTTTAGCAAGCTACCTCTTAAGGAAAGAATATTGTCTCTTATTGTGAATTATGTTTAATTAACCTCAAACAACCTTTGTAAAAGGCTCATGATCTTAAATTCAAATTTTAGAAACATGATACTTGGGGATCTCTATTTAGATAAAGAGGCCATTTATCATGCAGGATTATGTACTACTGAAAATGCAGTATGCAAAATCAAAGACAGATGCATTTCATTTGAAATGAATATACAGAGCTTTAAGTTAAAAACAAATAAATTAGAAATAAAAAAATTGATATAAAAGGAAACACCAGATTTATTCAGAGAGTCTTAGCTACATAATTTGTTAAAAATTTCAATTTAAATAGGGAAAATTCAAAAATGCAATTAGGAGTGATTTACAACTAACACTAAATTAAATTGAAAAGATTGTAATGGGGGAGGGAACAGTACGTTTTTTGCAACATGTTTGTAAACTTCTACTATTAGGTAGTGATGTTACGGAACATGAAGGAAAAATTAGGTCTCTAAAATCAGCCTTCTAAAGTTTTAAGCTGGAGAAACAACTAGTGTAAAATCTCACACTGATGGGGTCATATGTGGCAACAAATTTCAAAATAACTGGATGTTCTAGGCTTTCAACAGAACTCTGTGATTACTTTAGTCATAAGTTGTTGGGTTTTTAAAAATAGCTACCTTATTGAGATAAAGCTCGCATACTATAGGAGGCCAGAATATGACACCCCAAAATACGACTGTAAGAGACAAGAATATTAAAGTAGATAATTCAGTGGTTTTCAGTCCATTCAAGAGTTGTGCAACCATCACCATTAATCTAATTTTAGAACATTTTTATCACCCCCAAAAGAAACCCCACGCTGATTATCAGTCACTCTCCATCCTCCTCCCACCAAGCCCTGGCAACCACTAATGTACCTTCCTGTCTCCAGGATTTGCCTGTTCTGAACATTTCATATGAATAGAATCATACAATATGTGGCCATTTGTGACTGACTTCTTTTACTTAGCACAATGATTTGTGGGGTTTGTGTGTGTGTGTGTGTGTGTGTGTGTGCGCGCGCGTGCCCGGGCGCGTGTGTTTGTGTGTGGGTTATTTTGTTTTGTTGTGTTGTGTTTTTGAGACAGACTTTCTGTCGCCCAGGCTAGAGTGCAGTGGTGCAATCTCAGCTCACTGAAATCTCCTCCTCCAGGTTCAAGCAATTCTCATGCCTCAGCCTCCCGGGTAGCTGGGATTACAGGTGCATGCCACCACACCTGGTTAATTTTTGTATTTTTAGTAAAGACAGGATTTCACCATGTTGGCCAAACTGGTCTCGAACTCCTGACCTCAGGATGCACCTGCCTCGGCCTCCTAAAGTGCTGGGATTACAGGTGTGTGCCACCGTGCCTGGCCTGTTTTTGTTTTTTAACAATAAAACTAGAGGAACTTATTTTCTCATAATTCTGGAAGCTGGAAGTTTGAGATCAAGGAGATCAAGGTGCTGGCAGGTCTGGTTTCTCCTGAGACATCTCTCTGTGGCTAGCAGACAGCTGCTTTCTCCTTGTGTGCTTACGTGACTTTTTCTCTGTGCGCCAGCATAATGTTTTCAAGATCATCTATGTGGCAGCACATATCAGCATTTCTTTTTATTGCCAAATAATACTCCATTGTAAGGATCTGCCATATTTTATTTACCCATTCATCAGTTGATGGACATTGGGTTCTCTTTCTTTTCTTTCTTTCTTTCTCTCTCTTTCTTTCTTTTTCTTTCTCTCTCTCTCTCTCCCTCCCTCCCTCCCTCCCTCCTTCCTTGCTTCCTTCCTTCTCTCTCTCTTTGGATGGAGTCTCCCTCTGTCACCAGGCTGGAGCGCAATTACGCAGTCTTGGCTCACTGCAATCTCCGCCTCCTGGATTCAAGCCATTCTCCTGCCTCAGTCTCCTGAGTAGCTGGGACTACAGGTGCACACCACCATGTTCGGCTAATTTTTGTATTTTTAATAGAGATGGGGTTTCACCATGTTGGCCAAGCTGGTCTCGAACTCCTGACCTCAGGTAATTACCACCCTCCTCCGCCTCCCAAAGTGCTGGGATTACAGGCGTGAGCCACCGTGCTGGGCCCAGGTTGTTTCTTTTTGGCTGTCATAGGTAATACTGCTGTGGACATTGTGTGAAAGTTTTTATGTGAACAGACGTTTTCATCTGTCTTGGGTAGATACCCAGGAGCGCAATTGTTGAGTCAAGTGTTTAAATTATGATCAACTCTATGTTTAACAATTCGAGGAACTGCCATACTGTTTGACAAAGTGGGTTGCACCATTTAAAAATCCTACCTGCAATGTAAGAAGGTTCCAATTTCTCCACATTCTCACCAACACTTGTTCTTATCTTTTTTTATTTAAGCTTTCCCAGTCGGCATGAAGTGGTGTCTCTGTGTGTTTTTTATTTGCATGTTACTGATGACTAATGATGTCCTTTATCTTTTCATGGGCTTATTGGTCATTTATATGTCTTCTTTGGGAAGGGGTCTATTCAGAGCCTTGGTTGATTTTTAAAATTGGGCTATTGTCTTTTTACCAACCGTAAGTCTTTTAAAAATGTGATTTCTAACTTACACATTGTTATCAATTACTGTGATCCCAGGATCAGAATTTTTAGCTGAAAAGGATCATAAAAACCAAAGTCTAACCTCCTGTGTTGACAGATGAAGAATCGGAGGCTTAATGTGACCTGCCCATGGCCACAACCGAACTCGCCAGTGGCAGAGCTAGGGAGATTAATGACTTACAATAAAAAAGGGGAAAACACAGATGTTTCATGATTTATATTCAAATAAAGCTCCTTTCTTACAGAGAATAACCCTAAGACTTCAGCAGAATAAGGGGCACCAAAGTGGCATCTGGTGGGAGAGAAACCAGGGAATTTGTCTTGAAGTTGGGTTCGACCAGCTAGAACACTGTTTATTTAGATTAGTAAAAATAGCAGTTTTCTAAACATACTCTTAGTCAGACTTTACATTGAGAGTCTTGAGTTTTAAAAGTGACCTCCAGGCTGTCTGGTTCATAATGACCTCTAGTGCGAGTTGGCTCTTTTAGTATCCATCATGGTAGCTCTGAAGAGCATTTGAAGAAGGAACCTCAATCATCTGGGCTTTGGATTTGGTTGCAAAATAAAGCCATCCTTTACTTGGATATGTATTCACCCTTCCCATTGAAGTCAAAGAAAAAAAACATTCCATTTTGCCTAATGAAACTAAGGTGGGAAATTAAGTGTGGCATTTTAGAACAGTCTATATATAGGCCTTCTATGTGAGGTTTAGCATGTGGGAAAGGAGAGGGATTTGTGTCAAAGAGTCATAAAGTTCTGTTCCACCTGCCAGGTAATACAGAACAGAAAAACAACAAAGAAAATACTCCGATAAGATCAATATAGGCTGGGCGCGGTGGCTCACACCTGTAATCTCAGCACTTTGGGAGGCCAAGGCGGGCGGATCACAAGGTCAGGAGTTCGAGACCATCCTGCCTAACACGGTGAAACCCCGTCTCTACTAAAAATACAAGAAAATTAGCCAGGCATGGTGGCGGGCGCCTATAGTCCCAGCTACTCGGGAGGCTGAGGCAGGAGAATGGCGTGAACCTGGGAGGCGGAGGTTGCGAGCGGAGATTGTGCCACTGCACCCCAGCCTGGGTGACACAGCGAAACTCCGTCTCAAAAAGAAAAAAAAAAGATCAATACAAAGTGTCTGTGTTCAAATAAGTCCACGTTCACATGTTGGTTTTTTAATGCTATTAGCTTACACTGCTTGACCTTAACGGTTTTTCTAACAAAGTAGCATGGGATAAGCCCATTTTCATGCTGTGTGTTGAGTTTTTTTTTTTGTTTTGTTTTATTTAAACATTAATTTTCCTGATGTATGCCTCTTATGATTATATTGTAATTGACTTTGATGAAAACAGTAGTTCACAGAAGGGACAAGATCTTTTATTGGGAGGACAAAAATCATTCTTTTAAATCAGATTTCTAGGCTGCCATGGGAAGCAGTGGAAAGTTCTGATCCCCATCTGAGCTTCATTGCTAAACTATAGCACTCCACCCTTGAAAATGAAACAGCCTGTGGATTTATTATCTAAATGGGCAATATGACTCTGAGATACTGAGACGACCAAGCTGAGTCCCCCATGCTGTGACTGTGCACGTGTTTATGGGCATGTACATACATATCTATCTTTATATAAATCACTAATAAGATGGGCAAGTGTCTAGCATGCAGTAGATGCTAAAGCAAATGTTGAATCTTTGTTACTCAGATAGGTATATGGACATTAAACTGCCTCAAAGAAATGTTTTAAGGTCTAATAATGTGAATTCAAAACATTTGAGAAATAAATATTTTCACTTTCCCTTTTTCTTATTCGTTTTCCTGTTAAACTATAATCTTGACACTTCCAATAACCTTTATGAGATTCTAGTTTCCTATTAACTGAAGGATAGTGATGTACTCAAAATCACCAGTTACTTGGAAATTTGTTTCCTTATCCTTCTGTTTTCCTTTGTTTTGGTTAACTAGTTTTTATCTAGCCTCCTCATTCCAAGTGCAAAATTCACTGATATTACTGGAGACAAATTATGTAGCAACTTTTTTTTTTTTTAGAATAACCCCATTTTTGTCAGTGTCTTTTAACCACTCAGTTATGTTGTCTTCTTCTGGTTGGGGGACAGCGTGGGGAGTGCAGACAGGAACAAGTAGAGGGCACACTGTTTAAGAGATCTTCTGTAAATAGAAGTTCTTGTCGGGCGTGATGGCTTACTCCTGTAATCCTAGCACTTTGGGAAGCCAAGGTGGGCGGATCACCTGAGATCAGGAGTTTGAGACCAGCCTGGCCAACATGACGAAACCCCGTCTCTACTAAAAACCTAAAAATTAGCTGGGTGTGGTGGCGCACGCCTGTAATCACAGCTGCTTGGAAGGCTAGGGCAGGAGAATCGCTTGAACCCGGGAGGCGGAGGCTGCAGTGAGCTGAGACTGTGCCATTGCACTCCAGCCTGGGTGACGAGCGAAACTCCATCTCAAAAATAAATAAATAACTAGCACTTCTCTCAGCTGGGCTTTGGGTGGTTCTTTGAAGTTAGCGGTTTCCTCTGATGAGGGTCAGGAGTACTGGTGTTCTAGGTTGCTGATAAAGAAAGATTCATATGATCTGGAAACCGAGATGTAGGCAGTGGGATTTACTTCATGTCACAAACAGGGGAACTGCTTCTTTTCCTGGACGGGAGCGCTCAGCATCTCCAGACAGACCACAGAGAAAACTACAAGTAATGCCAGAATTTTCCACAGGAAGCTTCGATGGATCTTTTCCAGCACATGAACAATTGCTCAATTAAATCCCCAGAGTTCCACGCCGTAAAGAAGGGCAGAAACTCTTCTGGCGTAGTTTCTCAGGGCAGGTGTTATCCATTGCTGGCTGTGGCTTTAGAAAAGCCTGGCGTTTCCACAGATCCCTGATTTCAGGCTACGTGTTGCCTCAAGAAACTCATAAAGATGAGTGAAAATATGTTCCTAGGTACCTGGAGGGGTTGACTTGATCTAGGAGGTTATCTGATAGATCAGTGGGATCCATATGAAACAGGGATTTTAATTTAGTTAATATTCAGCAATTTTATTTAGGAGTACTTTGATACCAGGATAAAAGTTACTTTTAAGATATTAATTTCGGCTGGGCTCATGCCTGTAATCCCAATACTTTGGGAGGCTGAGGCGGGTGGATCACCTGAGGTCAGGAGTTCAAGACCAGCCTGGCAAACATGACAAAACCCCATCTCTACTAATAATACAAAAAATTAGCCACACTGATGACGCGCACCTGTAGTCCCAGCTACTCAGGAGGCTGAGGCACGAGAATCACTTGAACCTGGCAGGCGGAGGTTGCAGAGTGAGCCAAGATCGCACCAAGGCACTCGAGCCTGGGAGAAAAAGTGAAACTCTGTCTCAAAAATAAAATAAAAATTTAAAAGATATTAATTTATATCATCAGCAATACCAGAAAAGCACGTGTTAATTTAATATCTTTGAAATTATATACCCAGCAAAATGTTCTGACAGAAGCAGGGGAGGGGAAGTGATTCTCCTAGATGTCGGTGACAGTGGGCATCTGCCACGTGCCAGGCAGCAAGCCAGCCTCTTCCACAGCACAGCACCGAATGCACACATCCTGCCTGTGAGGTGGCTCGCAGGCTTTCCATTTCCACTCATGAGGAGCCTGAGGAGCAGCAAATGAAGTGATGCCAAGGCCACGCAGTCAGTAGGTGGAAAAGCTAAGCCTCGGACGCAGATCTTCTAACTGAATCCAGCTTTCTTTGAGATAGTCAAACCCAAGAGAAACGCTGGAGAGCACTGCTGGGCATAACCAGGGTATTTGACACACGTATCTCATCTCACAGATCTGTGTTACCTAATGGTAAAGCCTGCATGACCATTCACTTCAAGCTTCTACCTTTGCTTCCCCTGTTTAAACTGATTTTTTAAAGTAAAACTATGTCCCGAGATTGATGCCAAATACTAAGTTTTCCTCCCTCCAAGAATCTCTTTCTTCTCTCCTGCTAACTTCTATTCCCGCCTAAGGAACGCTAATCCTGGGCCCCTCATCCCCTGCCTTTCAGAGGCATTGCAGCTGCCTGGGAAGACGGGAGGAGGAGGAGGCTGGTGAAGAAGAGGGAGAAGGAGAAGAGAGAGTGAGGGATGAGGGGAGGAGGGAGGTGAGAGAGATCCTTACTGATAGTATTCTGATTGGTCAATAAGAGCTTCAAGGGAGGCTCAGCCTCTGTAGCACCTATAGTTCAAAAAATCATGAGGCTGTCTGTTAGGCTGTTCTTGCATTGCTGTAAAGAAGTATCTGAGGCTTGGTAATTTATTAAGAGGTATAATTGACTCACAGTTCTCCAGGCTGTACAAGCATGGTGCTAGCATCTGCTCGCCTTCTGGTGAGGCCTCAGGGAGCCCTCACTCATGTCAAAGGCAAAACAGGAGCAGGTGTATCACACGGTGATGGGAGAAACAAGAGAAGTGGGCAGGTGCCACACACTTTTAAATAATCAGATCTAAACGATAGCACCATGCCATGCATGAGGGATCCACCCCATGACCCAAACACCTCCCACCAGGCCGCACCTCCAGCACTGAGGATTATAATTCAACATCAGAACTGGAGGGTCAGATCCAAGCTATATCAGGCTGGGACTGTGAGAAATGGAAGGTCAGAGATTTCAAGGTCATCTAGTCCAATCTCTTTTTTACAGATAAGAGAGCTGAGATCTGGAAAGAGAGATGACTTGTCTAGGGTGACATAACTAGTCACTAAAATGGATATCATTATTGCATCATGCAGAGATGTGTAGATTTTAAAGCACTTTCACCACCTCACTTCATTGCCTCACAACAGTCCTCTGTGAGATGTTTGTCGAATGTCACGTAAGCGTGCAAACAGTTCCCTTTTGACTGTACCACTATAGAGGGAACTCACAGATTATGTAAGACAAACCAAATGGCTTCTAAAACTGATTTTGATTCTAAAGGTAGTTTTCCAAATGAGGAAACTGGTTCAGAAAGGGAAATGATTGACCAAAAATATCATTGCTCAACTAATGATTGCACTAAGTCCAGAGCCCAGGAAAATTTCTGTACTTTTTATTCAGAAAAAAAGATGAGACAGGCCTACAGGACTAAATGAGCCACACTGGAAAAAGTTCAGTATTGAAAATATATTTTGGCTGGGCGCGGTGGCTCAAGCCTGTAATCCCAGCACTTTGGGAGGCCGAGACGGGCGGATCACGAGGTCAGGAGATCGAGACCATCCTGGCTAACCCGGTGAAACCCCGTCTCTACAAAAAATCCAAAAAAAACTAGCCAGGCGAGGCGGCGGGCGCCTGTAGTCCCAGCTACTCGGGAGGCTGAGGCAGGAGAATGGCGTAAACCCGGGAGGCGGAGCTTGCAGTGAGCTGAGATCCGGCCACTGCACTCCAGCCCTCCAGCCCTCCAGCCCGGGCGACTGAGCAAGACTCTGTCTCAAAAAAAAAAAAGGAAAATATATTTTGGATGACACTGACATTTATTCTTGAAAGTTTTTACTAAGTTATTAGATATATGAATATCATAACAAGTTATATATTCTAATATAATTGCATTGAACCTATATGAATCCATTAACATTCTACATAAATAGGCTTTTGGATGTTATTTAGGTCATTTGGTATAAAAGGATATATAATATTTATGAGCAAGGGTAGAGCTAGAAAAAAATTGTGAGTTAAGAGAAATTTGTATTAGTGTATCTTTTGCTTATAAATTAAAGATGCAAGTACATTAAATATGTAAATAAATTAAAAATGAAAAACTCACCTTTATGGAAAGATAACTAAAAAGAGGTTAGAAGGCAACTTATAAATAACACATTTTAAAAATTTGTTTTTCAGGATCTAGTTCAGGTTCAAAATTAAAAGGTCCTGAACTGAGTTTAAAAGGCACCCAGCACGTCACGCAAGCAGGCCAGACACTGCATCTCCAATGCAGGTAAGTGACTGTGTTGGTTTGGGAATAATCTAGTCGCCATGCCTAAGGCATAATCATTCCCTGGCAGAGTAAAAAGGTAGGGACCTCAGTGATCTCCTGTGATCTGCAAAGTGCAAACCATACCCTCCAGCTTCCCATGAAAGGGGATTCATGGGGAAGGGAGAGCATTACTCACTCAGGGAAATGGGGGAAGGGATGCCCAGATAGTTCTGCGTCTTCATTCTGAGTATTATTCTGCAGCTTTTCTGAATGTGTTGCTTTCCCGTAAAGAGGAAGATGACTACACTGAAGAGAGGACTTCCACTTCCTAATAAAATGAATACTTAGGAACTGGTGCTGAGCCCAGGGCCCAGCCATAAATACGTTTTGTTTTCTTATCTGTGATTGCAGGGGGGAAGCAGCCCATCAATGGTCTTTGCCTGAAACGGTGAGTAAGGAAAGCAAAAGGCTAAGCATAACTAAATCTGCCTGTGGAAGAAATGGCAAACAATTCTGCAGTACTTTGACCTTGAATGCAGCTCAAGCAAACCACACTGGCTTCTACAGCTGCAAATATCTAGCTGTACCTACTTCAAAGAAGAAGGAAACAGAATCTGCAATCTATATATTTATTAGTGGTAAGACTTCCATTTTCTACATTCTGTTTGCTGTTGCTTTGCAATGAGTCATAAATCTACCCTGGTCCATTGGAAGGATTGCTTTCCTAGTGAGTGTGAAAGAAACAGGTTAGGAAAGAGATTCCATCCTAGTTGTAGACACTTTCATGAATGTCAATTTTAACCAGAATTGTCAAGGCCTGGTCAGTCACTTGTGTGCTCCACAAAGAGAGAGACTGGTCTGTATAGGTGACCTCTGTACCCACAGCTCCTAGCACAGTATGTGGCCCACAGTTGGATGAATAAGTGAATAAAAGGATTTTAGTTCTATTCCTTAGTTATTGAGAAGCCCAAAATAGAATACATGATTTTTGTCATTTAACACAGCTGCATTCTCTTATATGTTGGAACTGTAAAATACTGTTGTTTCTACTAAATTAATAAACACAATGTTGCTGTTATCTTGAGTGTTATTTAACTGGTTCCAATGGACAATGTTGTATTATTTCATGTTCACTGAGGAACTACTACAATGACATGAGAACTGGCACTGACCAGGATACAGTGCAAAGGGCAAAGGGTAAAAATGAATCATGTTTGATTCATTCTTTATGGTACTTGTAAAAAAATCATTTTCATTCATTCATAATTTTTATGATACTGTTTTTTCTTCCTTTGAGAGTGAACAAATGAAGTAACATTCAAAGGGAAGAAATGCAAAATCTTTTAAGAAGTAGAAACTCACAGTAAAATCGGAACCCTGAGAAAGAATAATAAAAATGGCCTGTCACTTTCTTCTTCCTTGTTTAGTTCCAGTCAATTTTCACATCTTGAGGGGATTAAAGAAAAAGGCACACACACACAAACAAGGCTGTAGAGAACACGAAGCACACAAACAAGGCTGTAGAGAACACGAAGCAATATTAGTAGGCATTTCAGACACAGAATCAGGTTTTAAAAAAAAACAAAAACAAAAGAAAACAACCAACCATCAACTTCAATAGCTAAATATACATTGTGGGTCTGCCTTCTGGTGAGTTCAAGAACTGGGTCTTTGCATTGGAGGTAGTACAACAGAATTAATGTTTTAGTGAGGTAGTTTTTTTGTTTGCTTGTTTTGTTTTGTTTTGTTTGAGATGGAGTCTAGCTCTCTCACCCAGGCTGGAGTGCAATGGCACGATCTCAGCTCACTACAACCTCCCCCTCCCAGGTTCAAGCAATTCTCCTGCCTCAGCCTCCCGAGTAGCTAGGATTACGGGAGTCTGCCACCACTCCCGGCTAATTTTTTTATTTTTAGTAGAGACGGGGTTTCACCATGTTGGTCAGGCTGGTCTCGAACTCCTGACCTCAGGTGATCCACCCGTCTCAGCTTCCCAAAGTGTTGGGATTACAGGCATGAGCTACTACTGCACCTGGCCATGAGATTTTTTTTAATTTGTAAAATAAGGCAACTAGACAGTGTTTTCCCTGAGCATAACATGTACATATCCAGATTCAGGATTAGTCTTAGGAGACAGCAGAACAGTTGCCTGTTATTGACAGTAACCTCTTTGTAGCTGCCATCAGCCTGATTTTGACTGAGCCACTTTCATGTCCCCAATCCTCCAAATTCTGTTTTGACATTTTGCACTTGGTCAGCGGGTAGATAACTGTAAGGGACTAACCATCCAAGCAGTTTGCCATCAAGGGATGCAGTCAGCTCACTTCCACGTAGGAGTGGGAGGTAGGCCGGGGACCTTTGCTTGGGGAAGTCATCCCGCTTCTAAAGCAGGGATGAAAGGATGGCAGGCAGGAATAAGGAAGGGTGGAGAAGGTGCAGCATTAACAGCAGAGACTTTCAGAGAGGTACTTTTGCAGCTGAGGGGGAAAGAAAACATGCTTGATAGTGGTGGAAAAAGCCATATACTCAGCCATCTGTTCCCTTTCTCTAATTCCACATAGCATATTGTGTTCTTTCCGACATTTGTGGAGAAAGGAAAACACTGCAGTGAGTCACAGACTGCCCCTGTCTCTCTAGGGGAGAGGGAGAAAAATGTACCCATTCTAATATTTTCATAAAACTTTCTCCTATGGGTTTATCAGTCTGACTTGCAAATTAAACACTTAAATGAATAAAAAGAAAACTATCTCTTTTTGTTTTCTAATAAACAGTGTTCAGCTATTTTCACCTTTAACTCCTCAACTATTCAATAGACACCATGGCTTTATGGAGCCAGGAAGTACAAGCCTCTCCACTCAGTCCCCTACTATCACAAAGGAGAGACACTGCTACTTAGAATTAGTTCCATTTCAACTACACAACAGAGCAGATCTGGCAAACAATCATGACTTTGAGTGTCAAATTCATTGTTCATCTAAGCCCTGGGATGGCACAGTCCATGTCTGTCCTGGTTACTTTTATCCGCAATGTGCCTCCCTGGTAGAGAGCCTTGCACATAAACGAATGGATTAACAGGTGCTGTGTGGAATACCATGTTAAAATTGACATTGAGGATAAATTCCAGGCTTAGTGGGAAAAAGTGCCATGATTGATTATTGATGTCTCGTGTAAGACTGTGGGGGAGCAGTGGCCATTAGGTCATGTATTTATCGTGTCTGCCTTCCTGTAATAGTCCACAACCATTCGCAGAAAATTACAAGTTCCAATATCATAAAACACTTGCATAATTTGCTGGACATCAGGAAATTATCTATCACAAAGATTGTTTTTGGATAAGGAAGGATTGTGAAATGCATTGTATTTCATAGGTTATTATGGAATACACACATATATATACAAACATATACTGTGAATATTATATGAGCTCATTGGAAAAATTGGTATGATAATATTATGAGACTACTATTTTTAAATAGCACTGATACTAAAAGATGTTGGAATCAATAATGGTAACCATAGAAGAGCCTTCTGAATCTTGTTTGCTAATTGATTTAATCAGCAAATATTTAGGAAACAGTTACTATGGGCCTGTAACTGTACTACTGTCAATAGTAACACCTATTTTGTTATTTGTTTCCTGGTAGGGTGATATTGGTCTCATAATCACACCTTGTTAAAGTCCAAGATAACTGTGATATAATCCATTAAACAATCATAACTTTTCCGCGGAGCCTAGTATTTTATATATCTCTCTTTTCATTATTTTATTAACTCTCTCTCTGAGAAAATTTGATCTTCTGCTTCCATTGTTACTGAACACTTCCATGACAGGTTTATTTTAGTTCAGGAGCACAAAACTTATCTCTGATGACTCAGAGCATTGTCTCTGGCACTAATAAAACTCCAACCATTTCCTAATACACAGCTGTGATTATTCGCCAGATATTAGCTTGGTTATCATGTATTTATTATTGTTGAATATTTACTTCAGAATATGTTTGCGGGATTTCAGCCCCGATAAGCATCTGCAGATTATTGGGATTTCATTTTATTTTTCTCCGAGGATGAGTAACCGCATTTAGACACGTCTTTTGAAAAGGTAGATTTGTAGTCTAATAGCGTTAAGAAAAAGAATCAGGAGTGCAGCTCTGTCTACATATCATGAAATCCAGCATGCAAATTATGAACAAACTGTTACTTAGGCATTATTGACTGCCTGCTGCGTAACAGGCACCGTTCCCACCTGAGCACTGATTAGGATATAACCTCTAATATGTAATGCTCAGAAAAATCAATATCAGCACTTTGTCATTCCAGCTTGTGTAAATCCACCAAACCTCTAGCATAATGTAGTAAATCAGTTTAAGCACCCAAGTAATTATATTTAACTACTTTACTTAATTACCAAATTATCTAGTAAATTTAAGTTTCCACCAATACAATAATTTCTTATATTTATTTATTTTCACTTAAACAAATGGTTTCATTTACTTTATGCCATTTAATCCTCACAACCATCCAATGAAGCATCATTCTCTTCATTTTACAAGCGAAGGACCAAGAATCCACTTCACATCAGGGCTCTGTGGGGAGTCATGGGAAAGTGCTAGCACTGGAATAAGGTGGTCAGCTTTTCCCTTCACATTCTCAGTGGCAGGAGGAGATCGGAAGGGGCAAGACTGAGGCAGGAAGACCAGATAGGGGCCTGCTCTGTGCATCAAAGCAGGTGGAAGGCGGTGTCCCGAGTTCACTTTGGTTGTGGTGGGGAAGGTGAGTTAATAGAATTGGGGGATTCATTGGCCTTGGTTATCAGAGGTTTAGTGGCTGAGGGAAAGAGGGGAATCAGTGTGACACTCAGAATCCTGGAAGGGGCCACTTGGTCCCACAGCCAGGTGGAGCTTTGCCACACTAAATTACATTGATGCAAAGGCACCATCATTATCATCATCCTCTCTGGATATACCCTTGGTATGGCTTTTGAATCATAATAGTGGAAAATATGGTATACATTTGTAAAAATTGCTTTCTTAAAAATGAATTGAATATAGCTACAAAATACCAGGTCATAAACAAAATGTTGAAATGGAACTAATTACAAAGCACCTCCTAATTATAACAGAATACAATTCTTCTACCAATTTCTAGAAGAATATTAATGTTGGGGCTATTTAGGAGAACCTCATCCGCTTGGAGAGAAAAAGGAGCACTTTTGCACTTCTTTTCTGACACTCTGGTCTACACAGGAAATTGGCTCTAGGTCAGCCTTTTCTCACAGTTAGAAGATTTCATTGAAAATATTATTGTAATGTGTTAATTATGACTGTAAAGTAAGAAAACTGACCAGACAAGTTTTTTAATGGCATCTCCAAAGTGTTTAAGACTTGTCAATATCTTTAATTTAGTTAGCAAGACCTTAAACTCAGGGTGTTGAGCTCCCAACACCCCACACCGTGAGGTTAGTTTATCTCTCTCTCACTAGCCATAAGCTTCTAGGGTCTATTTAAACATAATATCTCCTCTTGAAAAATTATAATCGAAAAGCAAAAATGATGGGGGTGGGTGGATCCCTTCTAGTTCATCCCTGTAAAAGAAACTCATCTCTTCTCTTCTGCTTCTCTTTACTTGTTTTCCTCTCTGACTCTATTAAAGTCAATGGGTTGGAGCATTTTTACAACAAATTTTTCCACAGTTGATTTCCCCATATGCATAAAACTCATGAGATTTGCATAGCAGCATAATTTGAGGTAGAAACATTATCGGATGCATTGGGAATATAACTGAAAGCAGTAGAATTTCTAACAACTTAGATGTTCTGGGAAAGAATAATAATTATGCTTTTATATAAACGTGTTTAGTGGGGGGAAAAAAAAAAGCTCTACCTGGCTATGAAACCTTGAGCGAGTAGAAATCCTACCAGTGCAGATATTCTGATTCTTTTTTTATTTTTATTTTTACTTTTATTTTTAATTTTTTTGAGACAGAGTCTTGCTGTCTCACCCAGGCTGGAGTGCAGTGGCGATTCTGAGGAGGATGCAGTGAACTCATTTGTACTGAACTTCAGTTTTCCTTAAGAGCTTTTACTTAATTATCTCTGAGAAAAAGGGAGTTGGTATTTCTTCCATGTTATATATGAGAAAACAGCCTCAATTACTTGCACGAGCTAGACAGCACTCATACATTGAGAAGCCAGGATGAGGATCCAGCTAGGTTAGGGCTATTCCCTCTGCACTGGAGTTGTAGCTCTTGACATCAAACTATGAATGAGTTGTTGTTTTAATTGTTAAGAACATAGATTATATAGTTATTAAAAATTTTTAACCTCGAATTTAATTTTTTTCTTTTGAGGAAAAATTTACTAAGTTGAGCAGGGGCTTTTTAAAATGTGCCTCCAAATTCATTAATGGAATCAAATGAATGGGTTGCAACCTGCATTTAAAAAAAAAAAAAAAAAAAAAGCTGGGAGCTGGGGCATCCACCTGTAGTCTCAGCTATTTAGGAGGCTGGGGCAAGAGGATCACTTGAGCCCAGGATTTGAGGCTGCAGTGAGCTGTGATTTCACCTGTGAATGGCCACTGTACTCCAGCCTGGACAACATAGTGAGACTCTGTCTCAAAACAGAAAAACCAACCCAGGATAGAAAAGAAAATATCCAAGTAAATTGCAAAGAGTAAGGGTAAGTGTTGTTTAGTAAAACTATTTTTGTTTCAATTTTATACACGCATATATCCATTTTACCTGCATAAATGTACGTGTGTGTGTGTGTGTGTGTGTTTAATGGGTCTGACATAAAATGTATTTCTTATTATGAAAGTTAGCATAATAAGTTTAAAAATTACCAGGATAGGCCATAGCTATTATTTAGGTAAGCAGTGCCAATTGTAAGCACTGTGATTTTTTTGGGGGGTGGGGGTGTGGAGGGGCACACCAGTACTGAAACAGAGGCCTGGAGAAAACGTGGCTGTGGAAAGAAGCCCTCTCCTTTAGCTGATCTGGGTCCACTGCTTTTGGTGGCTCTGTGCAATCCACTCATTACATTCCTGAACTGAGTTTTCCCACTCAGAGCCTCGGCCCAGGAGTTTCCACTGGCAGGAATCGGTCTGCAGATGTTGATTACATACCTACTCCACACAAGGCCCTGTTGTTTGTTCTATGGGAGACATAAAAAGCAAAGTCACAGAATCCTGTAATTGTGAAGTCCCTCAGTTACTTTCTAGGACCATGGCTCACAGATTTGTGAGTATTTCTTAAAGCACGAGTTTTATTTTTTAAAGAATAACTATTGTTCCGAAGTGGGTCTCTAAGGAGTGAAGAGGGCTCTGTTAATAGCCCCTAATGGGGAGCGCTATTCTTGTTCTGTGAGGCGTGGCTGTTGCTCCAACACTGCCTGCCTTTAGATCCCTTCCCAGAGCTGACACAATTTGGCACACACAGGAGGCTCAGCCAACACTGCCCAGCTGGGTGATGGTTGGGCAGATGGTGTTTGTTGCCCAATCTGCCAGACTGGTATGGCAAGTCCAATAAACATCTCCATGGAACCAGCAGGGACATCAACAGAGTAGCAATCTGCAGGCTTTATCGCCTAGCCTCGCTGCCTCCACTTTCCCCCTGTGGGGATCAGAAGGACCCTTGTAAGGTGGGAATGCACCAGGAATGTGGTCCCTTCATCCCCAGACCAAAAGGAGGTGTTCATGCTTTCATGCAGGTCAGCACTGTGATGGGCAGAGAGCAGCACATGGCTGAACAGATTGCCAAAGCTTCAAAAATATGTCAATGGAATCACTGTCATAATTTCATGAGATAAACTTTAAAGAGAAAGTATTGTTTCTATTCATCAAAATTCTCCTCCAAGGGAAAATAAGCAAAAACAGTTTACATTTTGCAGGAAGAAAACAAGAAAGCTCCCAAAATAAAACCCAAACTCATAGCCACATTAGTTGGTTGAATTTTTTAGGCATAGATTTCTTAGGAAATCTATAACATTATCTAATGTTGCTTGGTTAATGTCTAGAGTCTTCTCTGGTTTTAAATTTCTGTTTTCCACATGGCCTCATTCTCTCTTCCCCCTGCCCATGCAAAGAGCTTCCCTCCCTTACTCATCTCACCTCTATCCCTAACATGTGGTTCCTTCCATGTATTTTCTGAAATGTGTGTTTCTTCTACCACTAATATTCCAGTAGGAACTGGTTTCCAAAGTTTTGATCAGGAATTGTCTAGGGTTCCTACCATAGAGTCACTTGAGTCCCTGCATTGCCAGGAGGCCACAAATGCAGACAGGTTGGGTGATGGATCCTGTTTTTCCTCTCACATCCCTACTGGATGCATTTGCTCAGGAGACTGGTGAATATGTTGGGGTGAACAAAGGTGGGACTCTCAGTCTCTGGATGACATGTCTGGAAACCCAAGTGAGATTCCTAGAATGGCAGCAACCTGAGACTGACGTGCATCTGCAGAATTGTCCTTCAAATTCTCTAAAGAACTCCTAGGAATTTTCCGGCCCATCTGCACACATCTTCATCAAAAACCTAGTACAAGGTCAAGTTTTGCTGGATTTATTTTTTCATTTTGATGAAGATGTGAAAGAGGGGAAACAGATATTTCTAGGTGTTAAAATACACACTGTTGATGTCGTTGTTTGCAATCGCAGATTTTTTCTTGGGAATTAGACCCCTCTACATCTTGACTGTGCACTCCCTCTAGGGCTGAAGTATGAAGGAGATTATTCATTCTATCTATCACTGGCAGACAGCTGATTAGGACCACATGGCGAGAGTTTAGAGAACAGTAACTTAACTCTTAACCATTTTCTTTTCCAGCTATGTGAAAATTGGATGGAAGACATTCTTGATATCTTTAAGCCCTGCCATGTCACATTTTCCTTCTAAAAACATTTCTGTCAATAAACACCAAGGGAGTTTGACTATAGAAGACCCTGACATGTGATTGGGACAGAAGCCACTCATGTTGGTAGACTTGTTGGCAGCCAGGAACACATGCATCTTCTCTCCTTGGCCTCTGCCCCAGACCATGTATTCTCCTAGGATGTCCTAGGAATTTCATCCTTATCGCTTGGTGTGTGGACATGTAAAGTGTTCAGGCCATTCCCTCAGAGAGAAAACAATTTCTGGGGCTCTCTAAAATCCATACCAGAAAAAAATTTCACATGCCATCTCTCTAGAGCCACATTGCTAAGATTTACTAGCAACAATGCAGTTATACATCGTCAGGCATTTAGTAGAACTATATAAGTACTCAAAAAGAATCAGAATGAACATAGTCCTGAATAAGCTACTTGGACACAACTTAAGACTTTGAAAAGTTGATGACTGTGGTGGAATTATGAAATCTAAAGATGGACTGGGCGTGGTGGCCCACGCCTGTAATCCCAGTACTTTGGGAGGCTGAAGTGGGCAGATGACTTGGGGTCAGGAGTTCAAGATCAGCCTGACTGACATGGTGAAACCCCATCTCTACTAAAAGTACAAAAAAATTAGCTGGGTGTGGTGGCACATGTGTATAGTCCCAGCTACTCGGGAGGCTAAGGCAGGAGAATCGCTTGAACCTAGGAGGTGGAGGTTGCAGTGAGCCAAGATTGCGCCACTGCCCTCCAGCCTGGGTGACAGAGCAAGGCTCCGTCTCAAAAAAAAAAAGAAAAGAAAAGAAATCTAAAGATGGTAATGAAGCCCAAAGGCAATAAAACTGACCATATTCTCTCATTTTTTCCCCTACAATCAAGAAGTGCGAAAAACAATGGATCAAAACTTTATGGTTTTAAGGATTTTTAAAAATCTCCCTCAAGTGATCTTTTAAGAAAAATAAGCAAGGGACTTTTTCAGAAGAAATCCCCTTAACCTGAAAAGGCTTTACGTTTCTGGCATTTCATAACTTTAACAATGATAATGAAATGCTTGCCTTGCTTGGAGATGAGGAGGTGATCTGTTTTTATCTTTATGGTCCTTCCAGTTCTAATATTCTACAGTTTTTCCTTTAACTATTTAAAATATTTGTTGTGTGTCATTTGATGTATTTTTGCTGAATTCTGTTGGCTAGCTGATTGTGTTGTTCAAAACAGGTAGCTTACTAAAGCAGTAAACACCCCTCCCTTCCTTCCTTCCTTCATCAAATATCAATTAATAAGCTACAGTTGAAACAACATGATCCAGGCTTCAGACTGGTTTCAAATCCCTGTTCGGATACTCACTAGTTCTTTGACTTTGGACAAATTACTTAATAAGGAGAATGGTTAACATTTAGGTGGATCTTAATCCATGCTGGGTGCCATCCTAAGCACTTTGCATTCGTTAACAGATTTTATCCTCACAACAATCCTGTGAAGTAGGGCTCTCATTTTAAAAATTAGATGTGTGTGCGTGTATGTGTGTGTGTATGATTTTTTTTTTTTTTTCCTAGAGCAGTTTCAGGTTGACAGCAAAATTGAAAGGAAGGTACAGAGATTTCCTAAATACCCCTTGTCCCCACATACGTAATCTTCATTATCAACATTCCCCACCAGAGTGGCACTTTTGTTTCAGTTAATGAACCTACAGTGAGACATCATAATCACCCAAGTACAAAGTTTACATGAGGGTTCACCCTTGGTGTTGGACATTCTGTGGGTTTGGAGAAACATACAATGACATGTATCCACTTACAGTACCATACAGAGTATTTTCACTGCCTGAAAATCCTCTGTGCTCTACTAAGTCATCCTTTCCTTCATCCCAACCCCTGGCAAACACCTATCCTTATCTTCTTTTTTTTTTTTTTTTTTTTTTTCTGAAATAGCGTCTCATCCTGTTACCCAGGCTGGAGTGCAATGGTGCAATCTCACCTCACTGCAACCTCCACTTCCTGGGTTCAAATGGTTCTTCTGCCTCAGCCTCCCAAGTAGCTGGGATTACAGGTGCCCGCCAATACACCCAGCTAATTTTTGTATTTTTAGTAGAGACGGGGTTTCACCATGTTGGCCAGGCTGGTCTTGAGCTCCTGACCTCGTGATCCACCCGCCTCGGCCTCCCAAAGTGCTGAGATAATAGGTGTGAGCCACCGTGCCCGGCCGGCAAACACTTATCTTTCTTACTGTTTCCATAGTTTTGCCTTTTCCAGAATTCATGTAGTTGGAATTATACAGTATGTAGCCTTTTCAGATTGGCTTCTTTCATTTAGTAATATGCATTTAAAGTTCCTCTATGTCTTTCCATGGCTTAATATCTAATTTCTTTTTATTGCTGAATAATATTCCATCATATAAATATTTTTATATTCATAGTTTATATATTTTTATATTCATTATATAATTATGTTCATAGTTTATTTACCCATTCACCTACCAAAGGACATCTTGACTGCTTCCAAGTTTTAGCAATAATGAATAAAGCTGCTATAAACATCCCTGTGCAGGTTTTGTGTGGATCTGATTCTTCAGATCCTTTGGGCGAATACCAAGGAGCATGATTGCTCAATTTTAGGGCAGTTGAATAGCTAGTTTTGTAAGAAACTGTCAAACCATCTTCCAAAGTGGCTGTCTCATGTTGCATTCCCACCAGTAGCAAATGACAATTCCTATTACTCTGCCTCCTTGCCAACATGTGCTGGTGGTAGTGTTTTGGATTTTGGCTGCTCTAATGAGTACGTAATGGTCTCTCATTGTTATTTTAGTTTGCATTTTCCCAATGACATGAAGTGGAGCACCTTTTCATATGCTTATTTGTGGTCTGTATGTCTTCTTTGGTGAAATGACCCATTTTAAAAAGGGTTGTTTGTTTTCTTACTGATGAGTTTTAAGAATTCTTTGTATGTTTTGGAAAACAATTCATTTTAGCTGTATCTTTTGCAAATATTTTCTCCCAATCTGTGCCCTGTCTTCTCATTCTCTTGATGTTGTCTTTTGCAGAGCAGGAGTTTTTAATTTTAATGAAATCCAGCTTATCAATTCTTTTGTAGATCATGCCTTTAGTGTTGCATCTAAAAAGCTATTGTCATACCGAAGTTCATCTAGGTTTTCTCTGGTTATATTCTAGGAGTTTTATAGTTTTGCATTTTACATTTAGGTCTCTATGATCCATTTTGACTTGATTTTTCTAAAGAGTGTAAGGTCTAGACTCATTTTTTGTTTGTTTGTATGCAGATGTCCAGTTTTTCAGCACCATTTATTGACAAGATGATTTTTGCTCCTTTGTCAAAGATCAGTTGACTGTATTTACATGAGCCTATTTCTGGGCTCTATATTCTGTTCCACTGACCTACTTGTATATTTTTTTGCCAATATCACGCTGTCTTGATTACTATAGCTTTGTAGTAAGTCTTGAAGTTAGGTAGTGTCAACCTTCCAACTTTGTTCTTCTCCATCAATATTGTGTTGGCTATTCTGGGTCTTTTGCCTCTGCATATAAACTTTAGGATCAGTTTGTCCATATCCACAAAGTAACTTCTGGGATTTTGATTGGGATTGCATTGAATCTGCAGATCAAGTTGGGAAGAACTGACATTTTAACAATATTGAATCTTTTTATCCGAGATGAAATATCTCTCTATTTATTTAGTTCTTCTTCAGTTTTGTTCATCATAGTTTTGTAGTTTTCATCATATGTACAGATTCTTATACATATTTTGATAGATTTATGTCTAGGTATTTCATTTTTGGGGGTGCTAATGCAAATGGTATTATGTTTTTCATTTCAATTCTACTTGTTTTCATTGCTGGTATATAGGAAAGCAACTGACTTTTGAATTTAACTTTGTGTCCTGCAAGCTTGCTATAATCTCTTACTAGTTCTGGGGGTATTTTTGTTGAGTCTTTTTGATTTTCTGTGCAGATGATCACATCATCTGTGAACAAAGGCAATTTTATTTTTTCTTTTCCTGTCTGTATACCTTTTATTTCCCTTTCTTGTCTTATTGCATTAGTTAAGACTTCCAGTGTGATGTTGGAAAGTAGTAGTGAGAGAGAACATCCTTGCCTTGATCGTGGTATTAGTGGGAAATTATTATCATAGTCATCTCCATTTATTTCTCAGAAAGGGTAAGTAACTTATTCTAGGTTATGTAACTAGCGCATGGCAGAGATGGCAACAAAGTTCTTGCCTGTAACCACCTCCCATAGTCAAGAGTGTATATGTGCAAAACATTGAGCCCAGTGTCTGGTGTATAGTATGCACTATATAAGTGTTTGTTATTATTAATACTACCACTCATTATTACCATTTTTTGAGCTTGGTTTTCTCAACTGTAAAATGAGAAGAGTATTACTTCGGGGGCTATTAGGAGACTAAATGAGATAATATAGACTACCTAACACTTAGGAGGCAGCAGTGATCAGTAGTAATCCCTATGTGTGAAAAACACTGTGCCAGACAGAGTAGGAAGTACAAAGATGATACCCACAACTTTTAGGGGGCCTCCAGTTTGGCGGGTCAAAGAAAATGAGTTACAATTAACCATACTGCAAAGCATGATGGGAAAAGAACCGTAAAAGGGTTGTAGACGGGGGGTGCTCTGCCTGGGACATTCCACCCTTCCCCACTCCCCCACCCAGCTCTTCTGTAACAGCTCACTCTTCGTCATTTTTCAGGTCTCAAGTTAAATATCACCCCTCTGGGAACCACCCTAGGCCCTCCCAAACTCGGGATGGTGCTCCTGCTGACCTTTCACACAGGACTGACCTCTCACAGGCTCTAAGGACAGGACTGAGGCCATCCTGCTTACCATGATACCCCCCGGACCCAACACAGGGTATAGTACACAGAAGGTGCTCAGTAAGTCTTTGTCAAATGAAAGAAACATGGGATTTTTAAATAGATTAGTCTTACCTGACTTCCTTGACTTTAAAAAGGAAATTGAGGGCACACTGAGAAAATGAGACAAATGTGGGGGTCAAAATCACATCATGTGACTAAATCATAATCCCCAAATTTTCCAACAGACTAGAGCGGTGAACAGGGATTAGCAAAATGCGATGTAGCAGGAATACATATAAAGGCCTGTATTTGGCTTGCAAAACCCACTATCTACCCTAATACTGGATGGGGGAAGCCATGACTGAGACAGCACACATGCAAAAGACTTCAGACTTTCAGTTGACTCCATATTTACTAAGAGAATGTATCCAATCTTAGGATACATTAAGAAATATGTAGCACCCAGCCAGGCATGGTGGCTCAGGCCTGTAGTCCCAGCACTTGGGGAGTCCGAGGCAGGTAGATCACTTGAGGTCAGGAGTTTGAGACCAGCCTGACCAACATGGTGAAACCCCATCTCTACTAAAAATACAAAATTAGCCAGGCATGGTGGCACATGCCTGTAATCCCAGCTACTTGGGAGGCTGAGGCAGGAGAATCGCTTGAACCCAGGAGGTAAAGGTTGCAGTGAGCTGAGATGGCACCATTGCACTCCAGCCTGGGCAACAAGAGTGAAACTCTGTCTCAAAAATAAAAATAAAAAGAAAGAAAGAAAGAAAGAAAGAAATATATAGCACCCAGAATAAAGGTGGTGCCAGACTTAGGTGATGCTAGACTTACTGTTTAGTTTACACCTCAAAAGGGATATTACAAATAGGAATTTCAAGCAAATTATTAATCCCTTTACACTTCATTGTCATCATCTTTAAAATGGGTGCCTGCCTTATAGGGTTGTGAACATTAAGTAATTTGATGATTTTGTTATTTTCATTGGCAAGGAGCAATTGAAAGGACTGAAATATTTAATCTAAAAATACAAAGAACTGGGTGGGAAAATAAGAGACATGAGTGACAGTCTCCTTCAAAGTTCTCTTATGTGAAAAAGAGATTAAGCTTCATCTTTATAATCCTAGATGGCAGAACAACTATGTAAGAATTTCAGCTTGACTTAAGGAAACACTTTCTGACATGCAAAGCTGTCCCAAAGTGGAAGGAATGCCTTGGGAGTGGTTAGTCCCCATGCATCCAGGAGGCAGACACTCATTTGGTGGGACCAGACTAGATGAGGCCTCAGGACCTTTCCACTGCTGGGATTCATTAAGCACCTGGTGTAGGTCACTATCATTTATTGATGTCAGGCTCAAACTTGTTATTAATACATACATCATCTCATTTCATCCTTGAAACAACCCAATAAGAGAAATTCTTTTACAGAAAAGTTAGAGAAATTCAATACCATGTTTAAGGCCGCATACTTCTGAAATTATCCAATCAAAGCTTTGGGCTCAAGTCTGGCTGACTCCAAAGGCCCTGGTCTTTCTAACGTGTCCTTGCCTGGGCTCCCACCCCCACTCCCTCAGACCTTTGTGTGAGTTATAAAATGGGAGAGAAGGGACAGGAGCGCATGCAGGGTTGCAAACTGGAAGTATGCAGGCTGGATTCAGCGGGCACACATGTTTTGATTGGCAGGCACAGCACTTTCGGCTGCCAATGCTTAATAGCTAGAAGAGTTCACATAAAAATTTCATTTCCTACTTATCTTTAAAAACTGGAAACACTAGCCACACTGGCCCATATTTCCACTTGGCAATAATGGACTGCAGCAAGCAGGGACGGCCCCCTTCAGACACGGGCTCACGTTCCCAGCGGCCACCACGCCTCCTGTCCCACCTCCAGTTCCTCCACTTGTGTGCCTGGCCCCCAGAGGGATATCAGTGTGCTACTCCCAGTGTGAACGTTTCAAATGAATGCATAACAAATCGTGAGTTTAGGAACAGGAAAGTGCCTGTCCCACATTCCAGGTGAGGAGGCTGAGCCCTAAAGAGTCCCGTGGTGGCACGGGTCATCAGGGCAGCACTTCGACACAGCCTGACTCCTTCCTCCCCTCAACTGCCCGCCCCCTACCCCGACCCCCCTGCACACAGCTGTGCTGATGGAATGCGTCGGGACTGTGCTCTCGGAAAATCCACAGTCCCCAGTGTCCCCACTGGAGAGGGGTCTGATCAGGCATCCTTTGCACCTGAGAGGGAATTTCCTCCCCAGACTCCAGAAAACAGGGCTTGCTCTGGTGTGACTGTTGGTTCTTTTTTTTTTTTTTGAGACGAAGTCTCTCGCTCTGTCACCCAGGCTGGAGTAGAATGGCGCGATCTCGGCTCACTGCAACCTCTGCCTCCCAGGTTCAAGCGATTCTCCCACCTCAGCCTCCCAAGTAGCTGGGACTACAGACGCCTGCTGCCACACCCAGCTAATTTTTTGTATTTTAGTAGAGATGGGGTTTCACCGCTTTGCCCAGGCTGGTCTCGAACTCCTGAGCTCAGGCAATCCTCCCACCTCGGCCTCCCAGAGTGCTAGGATTACAGGCGTGAGCCAGCATGCCCGGCCGACTGTTGGTTCTGAGAGGGTCTTCGCCATCTCCTAAAAAGTCCCCAGCACCTTACAGCTGAGAGCTAAGCAGAGGATCTGATGACTCAGGCTTGGTTTACATGGTGAGACTTCATCAGTCTATTCTTTCCATTTCTAGTCCTGTCAGAAGGTTCCATGTTACTCCTGTTTCTGAGCCCTCATTTCTCTCCCACTGAGTGTGAATATTTGAAGATGTAATTGTCATGCTTGAGTCATTCAGGAGTGTCGGGGCCAGATTTTGGTGTGGTGGAGGGAGACTAGCCTCGGATCAGGAAGCATGAATTCAGCTTTTGCTCAGCCATTAATCGTATTCCTGTGCTTGTGGGAAGGTCTCTCCTCTCTGGGCCTCAGTCTTCTCATCTGTAACATGATAGGCAGTATTACAGCATCTTAAAAGTCCTTTGACAGTTTTATAATGTTATGATTCAGAGGCAGAGCTGGGAATAAATAATAGGACTTGGGACATGGCCAAAAATCTTAGCAGTAGAAGAAAGATTTATAGTAATCCATTAGAGTTCCTTGCTTTTGCTTTTTCTTTTCATTTCCCTCCCTCCCTCCCTCTCTCCTTCCTTCTTTTCTCCCTCTCTCCCTCCCTTCCTCCCTTCTTCCCTTCTCCCTTTCTCTTTTTCTTTTCTTTTCTTCTGAGATATCTCAGCTGATCAAGATGAAGATCTCTGACTGAGGTCAGTCATGTGGTTAACAGAACGTAGAAACCGCCAGCCAGCTTAGTGTGAAAACCCAGAGAGCGCAGAAAGCCGAGACCTTAATCTTACAGTCCTTCAAGCTTCAATTCAGCTAGCATTCCACTCTCACTGAGATCTTCAACTCACTTACTCAGATCTTAGCTGTAAATTTTTAAAATGAGGTCCCTACTTCCCTTCAAGGCAGGTATTAGTACTTTTTCCTCTAATCAACATGAACACTCATGTGTGAGGTATGTGTGTGTGTCTGCTCAGCTAGACTCTGAGGACTTGAGTCCAGGGACTGTCCGTGTGCACAGTGCTGGATACATAATACGTCCTGATTTCACCTTTCTTTCTTGCTTTATCTTATATCTTCTCCGTAAACATCTGTTGACAGTGTGCCATGTGTCCGCCTCTGCTGGACATCAGATTGAGGGGATTGGTTATCCTGATCCCCTGCCGCTAGACACCCATATTCCGAAGAGCATTCCAGGGGGCTTAGGCGAAGCCAGAGGAAGGAGAAAAGGAACCACCACTCCTGTTCTCTCCTTTCTAACTCTTCTCCTTTACTCTGCTCTTGCTATTCAATCTGCTGTTATAAGTGAGGCAGTGCAAAAAAAAAAAAAAAAACAAAAAACCCAATGTCTTTCCTCTGTGGAAAGGCGGGTAGTAGGCAAAGAGCTCTTTTTTAGAAAGAGGCATTTCTTATTTTTTTTTAACCACACAAATAATACATTTTTAAATGTTTCATTTCAGAATGGCATCTTGAGTCTGAAACACAATGACTTTTCTCTAAGTTTACCCTGCCCAAATAGAAATATTTGTGTAACATGTAAGTATCTGTCTGCACGGCAGAAACTAGCAACTGATTTTCTGATATTCCTAAGCCAGTCTCAGTGAGATTTTTCATTACCTTTGAATTTGTATAAGAATCCACCAATAGTGGCGACAGTTGTTATATTTTTACCTGATAAATTATAGCTGAAGTTTTTATGATATTCATTTGGGTAATCAGGATAGCTCACTAGGAGATATTAAATTGCATGTTCCATGTGGACCATAATACCCACCCACACCAGGCAAGTATTCCCACATGTGTGAAGGCAGAGATGTTTCATTATGCTACCTGCCCACCAGGGGCTGCCAACAAGGAACTGAAGGACATTTTTTTTTTCTTAGAGACAGGGTCTTGCTCTGTTGCCCAGACTGGAGTGCAGTGACACTGTAGCCTTGAATTCCTGGGCTTCGATTGATCCTCCTATCTTAGCCTCCAGAGTAGCTGGGACTATAGGTGTGTACCACCATGCCCAGCTAATTAAAAAAATTTTTTTGTAGACATGGGGTCTCACTCTGTTGCCCAGGCTGATCTCAAACTCCTAGCCTCAAGTAATCCTTCTGTCTTGGCCTCCCAAAGTGCTGGAATTATAAATGTGAGCCACCGCGCCCAACCTTGAAAGACATATTTAAAATCATGATGATTCTATCACAGGGGAACATTTTATTTTTTATGAGTGGCCCAAACTGGATGCGGGAGGGGAGTGGGAGAGAAATGCTGCAAAGACTCATAAGGTGAGGAGTTTACCCTGGGAGACCTCTGGGAACCATTCCAGCTCAGCCAGCTCAGGAAACAGTGGATCATCATTTCTAAGAAAGAGACTAAACCTCTGTTTTAGTTCAAAATAAGTTTTATCAAGATATAATTTACATTCCACACCTATTTAAAGTGATGATTCAGTGGTTTGTAGCATATTGACAGATATATGCAACCATCATCACCACAGTCAATTTTAGAACATTTCATTGTCTCAAAATAAACTCCATAGGCTTTAGCTATCACCCCTTATCTCCCCATATCTCCCTAACCCGAAACAACCACTAATCTACTTTCTGTTCCCATAGATTTGTCTCTTATGGGTATTTTATATAAATAGAATACATAATTTGTATTCTTTTGTGACTAATTTCTTTCACTCAGCATAATATTTTTGAGATTCTTTCATGTTGTATCATGTATCAGCACTTGATTTCTTTCTATTTCTGAATAATATTCCATTGTATGGACATATCACATTTTAGCTATCCATTAATCAACTGATGGACATTTGAGTTGCTTCTACCTTTTGCCTATTATGAATAGTGCTACAGGAAACATTTGTGTACAAGCTTTTGTGTGGACATAAGTTTTCATTCTCTTGGGTAGATACCTAGGGGTGGAATTGCTGGGTCATATGGTAACTTTATGTTTAACCGTTTGAGGAACTGCCAGACTGCTTTCCAAAGTGGGTGCACTACTTCACATTCCCACCAGCAGTGGATGAGAGTTCTAGTTGCTCCACATCCTTGTCAACACTTGTAATTATGTCTTTTTTATTATAGCCATTTTAGTGGGTATGCAGCGAATCTCATAGTGGTTTTGATTGGTATTTCCATGATGGCTTATGATGTTAAGTATCTTATCATTTGCTTATTCACTGCTTTTTTATCTTCTTTGGGAAATGTCAGTTCAGATCCTTTTCCCATTTTTAATCAGCTTCTCTTTATTATTGAGTTGTAACAGTTCTTCAACTTTTTATTATTTCATAAAATTGTATATTATATTTTATATATTCTAGAGATATATAGATACATAATATATCTAGATTTTTATGTATTCTAAACATATAAGTATATAGGTTATATATGTGGATTTTAAAAATCTATTTGAGACATATAAAAATATATTTTATACATTCTAGATTTAAGTCCCTTATGAGATATATAATTTGCAAATGTTTTCTCCCATTCTGCAGGTTATCTTTTCACTTTCTACACAGTATTCTTTGAAGCACGCAAGTTTTAAATTTTGATAAAGTTCAGCTTATTTTTTCTTGTGTTATTTGTGCTTTTGGTATCATATATAAGAATCCAATGCCATATTTGAGATCATTAAGATTTACCTCTGGTTTCTTCTAAGAATATTATATTAGGCCAGGTGTGATGGCTCATGCCTGCAGTCCCAGCACTTTGGGAGACTGGGGCAGGAGGACTGCTTGAGCCCAGGAGTTCGAAACCAGCCCTGGCAACATAGTGAAACCCTCATCTCTACAAAAAATTTTTTAAAAAAATTAGCTGGGTGTGGTGGCACATTCCTATAGTCTGAGCTACTCAGGAGGTTGAGGTGGGGGCATCACTTGCGCCTGGGATATTGAGGTTGCAGTGAGCCATGGTCATGTCACTGCACTTCAGCCTAGACAAAGTGAGACCCTGTTGCAAATATATATATACAATATATTATATATTATATAAGTATAAAATATATTTTTTTATAGTTAGCAATTTTTGGTTAATATTTGTATGTGGTGTGATATAAGAGTCCAACTCCATTCTTTTGCATTTGGAGTTGTTCCAGCAATATTTGTTGAAAAGATTATTCTTTCCCCACTGAATGGTCTCCTTGAATATCAAGTGGCCATAGACACATGGGTTTATCTCTGGGCTCTCAATTCTATTCCATTGATCCATTGTGCCAGCACCACACTATCTTGATCATTGTAGTTTTCATTTGAAATCAAGAAATGTGGAGTACAGTCTTCCAAGATTGTTTTTGCTTTTCAAGATTGTTTTGTCTATTCTAGGTCTCGTGCAATTTCATATGAATTTTAGAATCACCTTGTCAATTTCTCTGAAGTCATCCGGGATTCTTATAGTTATTGCATTTAATCTATAGATCAATTTGGGGGACATTAACATCTTAACAAAATTAAGTCTTCTAATCCATGAACATGAGATGTTTCCCACTTAGTAGATCTTCTTTAATTTCTTTCCACAATATCTTACAGTTTTCAAAGTATAAGTTGTACACTTCTTTCGTTAAATATATTCCTAAACACTTTATTCTTTTTGATGCTGTTATAAATGCAATCGTTTTCTTAATTTCATGTTCAGATTGTTCATTGCAAATATATAGGAATATAATTCATTTTTGTACATTGATCTTATATCCTGCAATCTTGCTGAACTCATTAATTCTAATAGTTTGTAGTGGATTCCTTAGCATTTTGTAAGATCATGTCATCTGAAAATAGAGACTATTTTCCAAAATAGCTGTACCATTTTGGTCTTCCCAATCTGGATTTATTTTTCTTGCCCAATTGCTCTGGCTAGTACCTCTGGTACACTGTTGAATAGAAGCAGTGAGGGTGGACAATGATGTCTTATTCCTGATCTTAGGGGGAAACTTCCAGTGTTTCACCATTAAGTATGATGTTACATGTAGGGTTTTTTCTAGATGCCATTTATCAGGTTGAGGAAACTCAGTGCAATTCCCACTTTCCTGAGCATTTTCATCATGAAAAGAGCTTGGATTTTTGTCAAATCCTTCTTCTGCCATTTTAAGATAATTATGTGGGTTTTGATTTTTATTCTATTGACATGATATAGTAATTGCATTAGTTTTTGGATGTCACATCAATCTTGCATTCCTGAAAAAAATTCCACTTGGGCATTGTATATCATTCTTTTTATATGTTTCTGAATTCAGTTTGCTAGTATTTTATTGAGTTTTTTTGCAGCTACATTCATAATAGATATTGGTTTGTAGTTTTCTGGTGATGTCTTTGGTTTTGATATCAGAGTAAAACTAGCCTCCTAGAATGAGTTGGAAAGTTTTCCCTTCTCTTCTATTTTTTGGAAAAGTGTTTGAAAAATTGGTATTAGTTCTTCATGTTTGGTAGAATTGACTTGCCATCTGGGCCCTGACTTTCCCTTGTGAGCAGTTTGTTGTTGTTGTTGTTGTTGTTACAATTCAGTCTCTTGTTATAAGTCTACTTGGGTTGTCTAATTCTTGTTGAGCTTGTTTCAGTAGTTTGTGTCTTTCCAAGCATTTGTCCATTTCATCTGTGATCTAATTTAATGGCATGTCATTATAATATTCCTTCATAATGCTTTTTAATTTTTAATTTTAATAGTAATGTCCACTGTTTCATTTCTTTTTAGTCTCTCTCTCTCAACCAGGCTGGAGTGTAGTGGCACAATCTTGGCTCCTGCAACCTCTGCCACCTGGGTTCAAGCAATTCTCCTGCCTTAGCCTCCTGAGTAGTTGGAATTTACAGGCACCTGCCACCATACCTGACTAATTTTTGTATTTTTAGTAGAGATGAGTTTTTGTTGTGTTGGCCAGGCTGGTCTTGAACTGTTGACCTCAGATAATCCACCCGCCTCAGCCTCCCAAAGTGCTGGGATTACAGGCATGAGCCACTGCACCTGGCCCTGTTTCATTTCTGAATCTAGTAATTTGAGTCTTGTCTCTTTTTTTCTTGGCTTGTCTGGCTTAAGGTTTATTAGTTGCGTTTATCTTTTCAAAGAACCAGCTTTTGGTTTAGAAATTTAGTGAAACTAATTCCGTTGTTTTGCATTCTCTTTAATTTTACTATAATCTTTATTATTTTCTCCCTTATACTTCCTCTAGGTTTAGTTTTCTATTCTTTACCCAATGTTCTAAGGTGCAAGTTTAGGTTATTGATTTGAGATGTTTCTTCTTTATCAATATAAGCATTTATAGCTATAAATTCCTCTCTAAACACTGTTTTACCTTCATCCCATAAGTTTTAGTATGTTGTGTCTTCGTTTACATTCATACCAAAGTATTCTCTAATTTCTTTTTTAATTTCTTCTTTGACCCATTGATTATTTAGGAATGTGTTAATTTCCAAATATTTGTGAATTTTTCAAATTTATTTCTGTTACTGATTTTTAATTGCATTCCACTGTATTCAGACAACATACTTTGTATTATTTCTGTCCTTTTAAATTATTTGAGGTTTGTTTTATGGCCGAGCATAAGGTCTATCTTGGAGAATGTTTCATGTGCACTTGAAAATATATACCCTGCTGTGATGGGTGAAATGTTCTATAGATGTCTGTTGGGTATAGTTGGTTAGTTGTGTTGTTCTGGTGTTCCACTGGCTTTTTAAAATCTTCTGTCCAGTTGTTCTATCCACTTTTTTTTTTTTTTGAAATGGAGTCTTGCTCTGTTGCCCAGGCCGGAGTGCAGTGGTGCAATCTCAGCTCACTGCAACATCTGCTGCCTGGGTTCAAGCAGTTCTCCTGCCTCGGCCTCCCAAGTAGCTGGGACTTCAGGCGTGCATCACCACACTGGCTAATTTGTGTATTTTTAGTAGAGATAGGGTTTTACCACGTTGACCAGGCTGGTCTTGAACTCCTGACCTCAAGTGATCCACCTGCCTTGGCCTCCCAAAGTGCTAGGATTACAGGCATGAGCCACTGTGCCCAGTCCACTATCTACTATTGAAAGTGGGGTATTGAAATCTTCACCTATTATTGTTGAACTGTCTATTTTTCCCTTTGATTCTGTCAGGTTTTGCTTCCTGGGTTTTAGTGCTCTGTTATTAGGTACATATATGTTTTTAACTGTTATATCTTCCTCAAGGATTGACCCTCTTAATATTATCAAACACCCCTCTCTATCTTCACTAACCATATCCTCACTAATAATTTCTTATTTAAAAGTCCATTTTGTCTCGTGTTAGTATAACCACTCCAACTTTCTTGTGGTTGCTCCAAAGCTCTGTTTTGAGTTGTCAGTGACTTTGATGGGCAGTGTAAGTCAGCAAAGAACCTGCCTCTTTTCTTTTCTTGTTCATATTTCAAATAAAATATATTACCAATCAGTACATCCTCCTTGAGTATTATAGTCCACAATATGAAGATCTGTATGATGTGAAAACTCTTATGTCTAGATAGAACCCTTTTCATGGGATTGGTTAATTCATTTTTATCCTCTCCACTTCATCTTCAATAAATGAAAATCATACCCTCCTTTAAAATGACTAGGTGTCCTCATGACCAGGAGAAAAATGCAATTAAAAAAAAGGCAACCAGGAAAAACTTTGTAAAAACCATAAATATGTACATGTGCTAGAAAACAACGTGTTTACTCTTGAACTCCTTTTCATGTCAGAAACCCTAAACAATGGACATTGTTTACTTGCTCTGAACCCAGCAGAAGAACTCCCAGGTGATGCCAGTTGGAAATGGAATTGATTGAGGATAACATGCAGGGTCCACTATATCTGTATGCTTCAATTGCCAGCATGATTACAGATTTCAAAAGGAAAAAACCCACTTAAAAAATAGACATCATTCCATTCTGAGCAAGGGTCCCAGTTTGATCTTTCTCCGTGTCTGAGCCCACTTGTTGTCCTGAAGGATAGGTGACAGCCCAGATACTCCCAGTGGGTGAGAAAACCTCATATTCTATGCCAGTTTCCTGTCACTGCTTTGAGCTCTAAGAGTTCAGAGAGGTGAGGGCAGTGTGACCTCCACCTAGCTGAGTGTTGGCATGAGTCCCTGGTGACAGTGTGTCTGAGCTGTCAGTACACCGGCAGTCTTTGGAGCAGCTCTTCCTCACTCTTTCAACAACCAGCCAATTTGGTCTCAGGAAATCACTCTGCAGTGCTGGCTGGGATTGGAAGTCATTTTTAATTTTGTGACAAAGACAAATGTGTCCTATGGGAGTAGTAAGTGGTTTTACTGGTGATATTAATGGAACCGTGACCTCTTCTATATCTATGGTCCTACAAAACAAAATATGTTTGTATTATTATATGTCAGGCAAATTCATTCTTAGCCCTTCCTTGAAGTAAATTGCAGAGGAAATATACTATTAATAAGCCCAGAGAGTATTGTTCGTGTGTGTGTGTGTGTGTTTGTATCTACAGTCATATGCTCATTTGCAAACACGGTGGATTTACAATGCCACTATTGACTGTCACACAAATGATGTGTTTTGCATTGTGTTTGGAGGGACACAAATCACTGAAGTTCTGATATCTTTGGATAGAATTTCAGTGGACCCAGTGCTGAAATTGATACTGGCTTTTAAAGGCCAATAGCTGTAGTAAAATTTAAGTGTTTTGGGGATCCACAGTACCAAAGGGAAAGAAGAAATTCAAAGATATATTGAATTAACCTTTTCTATTTTCAGTTGGGATTGGTATGCATTAGTCTAGAAATGACTACACTGATTTTATTATCTCCTGTAGGAACTTTTTGTGACAGTGCCCTTTGTTGAAAACGGTCACTTAAGGAGACAGTAAATTAAATATGAAGGATTTACAGTTTAGTTAAATGAATTAAACCATTTCTTAGTGTTTGTGTTTACCTTGGGAGGCACAAAAGAGAAAAAAATATAGACTCACAAGAGGAAGGAAAGGAATGATCAAATCCCAATAGTCCATGGCTGAATGTCTAGCTCCACAACTTTATTTAAAGGAGGAATTTAATGCTGATAAGAAATCCTTGTCTCTATCTGATTAACTTTCTCTCTGCATATGTTACTATACCCATTGATATTTCCTAATAAACACATAAGTTTATTAACTGTGACAGTTAATGTCTCATTCTATTATAGACGACGAAACTCAGGTAAATCAAATGCAAAATTTATAGTTTTCCTTAAGCAAAAATGGATGGAGCTTTATCATTTGAGTTTTAACTTTAATAATTAAAAATATTACTATAAAATAACGCATGATCATTCTAGGAAGACTGACAAATACAGAAGAAGGTAAATAAGAAAACAACAATAATCCATAAAGCCAACACCCCAAGATAATCATTGTTAATTTTTTTCAGGTAGAGAAGGGATCTTGCTATGTTGCCCAGGCTGGTCTCAAACTCTTGGCCTCAAGTGATCCTCCTGCCTCAGCCTCCCAAAGTACTGAGACTGCAGGTGTGAGCCACTGCACCTGGCTGTTAAAATTTTAGTATATTTGTTTCCAATCCTTTTTTCTATGCCACTATGTCAATATATATTTATATTTTTGATAGTTAAGATGATGAGTATAATTTGTGATTTTCATATCTACCTACTGGTACCAGCAGTGAATCTGTATGGGTCTACAGCAACTTGATCCTTGCCTCCTTGGAGGAAAGAATTCAGCCAAGGGCATTAGTAGGTGTAAGGCAGATGGACAGACCGAGGCAAATTTTAGAGCAGGAGTGACAGTTTATTAAACAGTTTTAGAGCAGGAATGAGAGGAAGCAAACTACACTTGGCAGAGGGCCAAGCAGGCAACTTGAGAGATTAAAGGGTTTGCGTTTACTCTCCCCTGATTTTTCCTTTGGGATGGGCTGTCCACGTGCACAGTGGCCTGCCAGCACTTGGGAGGAGCTGCGTGCGCAGTGTGTTTACTGACGTTGTGTTTGTGCTCACTTGAGGTGTTTTTCCCTTACCAGTTGAGCATTCGCAGAGGAAAGTCATATACCGGTTAAACTCTGCCATTTGGCCTCTGAGTGTGCATGCCTGAGCCTGCTCGCCCAGCTTCTGAGATTTTATCAGGAAGCTGCTGATCTCCAGCTGTAGGTGTTTTCTATCTGTTGGGAGACTGTCTATCTCTGGTGCCAGTTGTGACTAATTATTATTTTAGAAAGACAGTTTAATAACCACCTGTCCGTCACCTGATGGTCACCTGACATTCTTGGGAGGAGGGGCACTCTCCTGCCCCACTCATGTCTGCCTGACTGCCAACTCTAACACTACCCCTCTTTGTTCATAAGTTCAAATGAGTCAAAATAATAATAAGAAAATTAACAGCTAACTATTTGCCAGGGAATCATTCTAAGTGCTCTACATATCTTAATTCATGTAATCCTCATTGTAGCCCTTTCACATAGATTTTACAGATGAGGCACAGAGGGCATAATGATTTCCCCAAGGTTTCACAGTTACACAGGACCACAGCCAGGATTAAACCCAGGCATTGAGGCGTATTCTGAACCACCATGATCTGATGCCTCCCTCCAAATCAAAGCCTGCCCCAAAGTCTGCTGTCACACCCCATCCCTTGATCGGTCCTTTTTCAGAATTTCTCCAACACTATACAGTACCATGAGGCACTTACTTTCCCACTGAATGTGTGGAAATCAGCCTTCATCTCTAAAAAATCATTGTCACCTGCTGGCAGCCCTTTCTATGGGGGCCTTCAAGAGAAGGTAGCCAGAGGTTCAGCCTTCAGGGTGCTGCAGGGGAAGGGGCTGTAGATTGGAGGCAGAAGTAACTGGCCTACAGGCCTGGCTATGCCCATCTAGACAACTCATTTCACCTGTTTGTGCCTCTTTTCTCATCTGTAAAATGACAGGGTTGGATACCCGTTCACTCATTCATTCAGCACACATGAGACAGACATGAACACAATCCATTTCCTCTCCTCTAGGAACTTAGCATCCAAGAAGTACCCAGAGGAAAACACTGCCGGTTCTGTGGACTGTGTTGTAACAGAATCAATGGGAACACTGGGAAAATCCCTAAGGTGGGCTAGGGTGGAGACAGGTGCAGGAAGGAAGGGGGCTAGCAAGGCTTCCCAGAGGATGAGTGAGAATTATTAACATATAGATGCCAAGGACCACACAAGATGGGCTGTGGTGAGAGGGTCTCTCTAGAGCTCACATCTGTGCCTCCATTCCACACTGCTGTGCACAAAACCATCCCATCTTCAGCAGGCTACTGCAATGGCCCACTGTTTTTTCTTTTTTGGCTTAAAACTACAGAAATGTGTTATCTCACAGTTCTGGAAACTCTAAGCCTGAAATCAAATCATCTGGGCCATGCCCCTTCTGAAACCTGCAGGAGAACCCTTCCTCACCTCTTCCTACATGCTGGTGATTGCCTGCAATCCTTGGCATTCTTTGGCTTGCTGCTGCATCACACCCGTCTCTGCCTCTGTCTGCACATAGAGCAAGTCTGCACACCCTGTCTGCCTTCACGTGGCTGCCTTCTTATAAGGATGCTAATCATATTGGATTAGGGGCCCTCCCTTACTTAGCTTAAGTAATTACATTTGCAACAACCCTGTTTTGAAATGAGGTTACATTCAGAAGTACAGGGGGATTGGGACCTCAGCATATTGTTTTGGCGGGGACAGAGTTCTACCATAATGACCACTGTAGCCACCATCTAGTCTAGGCAACCATTGCCTGCTTACTGCTTTTGTTTCTCTCCTATTCATTCTCCATTCAGCATCCTGAATGAGTTTCATAACCCACAAACCTGAGACAGGACCAGCAAGCAGGTGGTGGCCTGGTTGGTTCTTTCAGCAAATGGAGAGAGTTCACACAGGACTTCTTTCCATTTAGTATATGAGGCTGGAGCAAATGGGGGACGATCAGAACACAATGACTCCTGAAGAGATCCTTGCCTGAGGATGTCAATAGATTCCCGAGGGCAAGGGCAGGGTAGACTGAGAATGTTTCTAAAAGGATCTCAGGCTCATTCTGGTTCCCCGAGGAGTTACAGGGAAGCTGAACAAGTGTTTGAATCCTCCTTGCCTCTGAGACTGGCCAAATGCCACGCTTTTTAAGGAAGTATTGGTGCTTAAAATCTTTTCCAGACTTCTCTGCAGGCACTTGCACATACTTTGCTATTAGCAGGTAAGTAGTGCATACTAAAGAAATAAGCCTAATATACATATGTAATAAATGCATCATTCAACACCACTTCTCCTGCCTGTCCCCTCCCCCTAAGCAGCTCAGACCTTCTTGTTCATTATTATTAGCCTCCGAGGAAAAGTCTAGAAAACCTTTAAGTCATGCTTCTGTCATTCAAATGATAATCCTCTCCTAAACTTGCTAGACTTCTGCATCACCTTGAATTCTCCAAAGAAGAGGACTTCGCCACTGCATCTGTGCCCTTTGAGCGCTTACAAAGGCTCTGGAGGGTGCTTCCTGAGGCACTTAGCATAACTGTGGTGAGAAGTTTATGCAGAATTTTCTCCTTTCGCTCTTACTGCGCTTTTAGGCCTTTTCCCACAGTGGTCCCCCCATATCACAATTGCATATCAGGGTATGGGGCAATCTGATCAGAGGCCAACAACAGATGCGAATTTAGGCTTTATTAGGGAAGCTTTCTTTTTCTGGGTAGAAACACAGAGGGCCAAACTCAGAGACAAAGATATGAATGTATGGATTACATTAAGGGAGAATGGTGTGACTGTGGCAGTGGCTGCCTTACCCCACTAGCTACGGTGTCTAGATGCTTGCGTGTCAATTGTTTATATATATATATATATGTATATATATTTTTTTCATTTTCTTCTCATTCAGATACAGGTAGACCTTTCGTAGAGATGTACAGTGAAATCCCCGAAATTATACACATGACTGAAGGAAGGGAGCTCATCATTCCCTGCCGGGTCACATCACCTAACATCACTGTTACTTTAAAAAAGGTAAATTTGAACACTGCTTTTCTCAGAATACTTTTACTGCAAACAAGCATAATGAAGTTTTACTCGTTTTATCTTTCCGGAATAATTTCCTTACAGACATCTGGGCTTCTCAGTGGACTTTCCTGTAACATCCTTTTACTATAAGGAATCGTGCTAGAAGTTATGCCCATGGATGTGGTTAAATAGAATAAAATGATAGTGTCTTAAGCATGAATCGATGTGAATAATGAAAGAACTGAAATCGTGAAAAATGTTATGTATTGCCACAAACCCAACTGTGTGCAAATGTGAGAAAAATCAATTCTGCTGCTTACATAAATTAATAACTTTGCAGACAGTGGATTATCCAGATTACTGCAGAGTAGACAATGTCAGCAGGGTGCCCAGTTCTCCAGGCATTGACATTCTGGCTTCATGCATAAGGAGACACCACCTTTGGTTTGAATTGGCAAGTTCCTTGGTGAAAAAAGGCCTGTTTCTTGCTGAGCACCCAAACTTCATCTCTTAGGGAAAAAAAGGGAGGAAAGACCATACATGAAACTTTTCTTCATATTATATTGTAAATTGTACATATGGAAAGGAAAAACATTTAGGGTAGAATCTAAGAAAAACAAAAACTAAACATATGACATTCTAGCTAATTAATCAGCAGTAAGAGTTAGGAGTATACCAGGACTCAGAACTGGATAAAAACTCCCCAGATGGAAAACTGTGCTAAGTTCTGAGAGCTTAGAACTTTAAGACAAACAGTCAAGGCTGCCCCAGAGCAGCAGCTCGCACAGTGCATCACAGAGCAGGCACTCAGGAAGTGTTTGGTGCGGGTAGTGGTGGCAGTTAGGCTGGAAAGGTTTAGAGAATGATTTTCAGTCTCATCCATCAACCCTGAGTCCTGAAACGTGGTGGAGAAGTCTCCTCGTCCTCTTCCTTGCATTCACTGTCCTGGGTTGTTACTCACGTAGGCCCTCAACATAGTCCATCGGAGACAGGTTTTGGCCTCCATTACATTTGTGTGCCATCGCCAGGAAATAGACAGTCATTACGGCAGAGCTGGAAATGCCAGAGGAGTCAAACTCCTCAGTTGGTCAAGATAAAAACACTCTGGTTTCCAGAGTGTCAGGAACTTCCCAGGTCATACTGAGCATTTGAGCCAATATCTTGCCTTCTCATTCGGTGTTCCTGCCATCCTTCTTGAATGGTCTAGTTTGTATAGGAGGAAGACAAGGGTGGTTAAGAGCAGAGGCTAGTGCCACATTGCCTGCACTCTGAACACACTGCCACTCATCACTGGGCAAACTAATGAGTCATCAAACCTCTCTCCACCTCGCTTTCCCCATCTGAGGAAGGGGGTGATGACAGTGGTACCACCTCACATTGCTGTTAGAAAGGTTAAGTCAGGTGATATATGGAAAGCACTTAGATCAGTATCTCAGTACAAGATAAGCCCTATTCAGGGGTTAACTTTAGCATTACCTAACAGTTTAATACCCAATACTGTACTTGACATATTACCAAGTCATGTTTTCAACAGCATGGCATTACTCCCCTTAGTCTGAGATAATTATTGCTGTGTGATTAATACGGAAAACACCATGTGAAGAGGGAAACGTTCTCTTTCATGCGCGCGCCAATGCAGGTGGGTTTTTTGGTCATCAGGAACATTCCAAAATTCCCATATAAAAATCTGGGGCTGGTGGGAGTCTCTTTCCTGTTTTCTGCCTAAGATCTGCAGTGCACAATTTAAAAAGAGAGAAAGAGAAGTGTAAAATTTTAACAGGGATTTTGGTTTGGCACATGTGTACTGGAAATATTCTAACCTATGATGTATTTCTGCTGACATGAAGTTAATATCTTTCCCTTTCATTTCTCTTATTGTCCCTTTTCTTCTAATTTTCTGTCCCCTCCCTCTCCTTTTCACATGCCTGCTTTGGCGGAGCTGTGGCCAACTGCAGACAGGCCTTGCTGCCCAGGGCTCCCTTTCGAGGCTGAGATCCACCTGCCCATCTGCCTTCATTCTTACACATGCGGTGGTGGCCACAGCTGATGGGCTACAGTCTTTGACTGCTTTAGATCTTCTCAGCTAAATGTAAAGTTACTTTGTCAATGGAATGCTACTAACAGCCGTAATGGATAGATGAGAGTAAGATAAACACTTTAAAGGAAATTTTAGTGTATTTTTAAGTTGTACTGAGGAAGCCTGTCAGCAAACCTTTCTTTTAGATTCAGCACATACTTGTTTTCACTTATTTGTAAAGTAACATAGATGTCAGTCCCTGACTTAAATTTTTCTGGGTTTTCCTTTGTCTGCACTAAATTAGAAGAGAAGGTTTTTTTTGTTTTTGTTTTTGTTTTCCCACCGAATACATTCCTAAGTTTACAGGTAGCACCTTGATATAGTGAAACATGAAACGAATCCGTTAATTGCTTTCAGTTCTTCATAAACAGGATGTAATTAATTTCAAACAAAGGAACACCGGTAATACATTCCAATGTAGGCACAGCCCCTAGAAGAGAGGTACTAGTGGCTTCTGGACTAGAAATTTCTGCCATAGGATCACAAATCCAGATCAGCTCCTTCGGCGAGCAATAGAAATAAATGACAACTGGATAGAGAGAGGGACGTCGGGTGTACTTTTTAAAAGGCGATAGGAAAGGTTTCAAGCTTCTTTATGGCTGTTTGGTATTTCCTTTATAATCTGTTGGGGGAAGGTAATTTGATTTTTGTTTTTCCTTTTTCAACTGGGAATAAGGAATAGTGGTAGTTGGGAATCGACTACCACTGAAATTGGACTGGCAACCTGGCATCAGGGGAATTTGGCTGGGCCACTTGATGGAGCAATGACCCTTTACAAATAAAGTTCAATCCCACGGCAGAGTGTTTATCTGGTAGTCTTTAAACGTTACGTTCTTGATGTCAGAAGAAGGCATAAGGAGAAAGTCAAATCATGGATTATTTTCTTCTGTCTGGACTCACTGTGCTTGGGAATACTTCTAAGCATTTGAGAGCACTTCATTCATGGCAGTCTCTGGCCTCCAAGGCTGCCTTCACCATCAGCAGCTCCAGCTTCTGGGAGTTTCCCTTCCAGAGGCAGAGCTGACACCTTCCTTGTGACACAGCAGGATCCTCAGAATGACAATCCCAGTGAGTGCCAAGTTAATGTTATGAATCTTGGAGGACCTGGAATTATTTACAGTCTTTTGAAGACAGCCACTTCTTCAGTAAACCATGCAAAATGGGAGGAAAAGCTATGACTTGTTAAAAGCTCTGGACGATGAAAACAAATGAGAATAATGTGGCAGCCCCAGTAGAAAAAAATGCATTTGGCTTCTCTCTCTTTTTTGAGATGGAGTCTCGTTCTATCGCCCAGGCTGGAGTGCAGTGGTGTGATCTCAGCTCACTGCAACCTCCGCCTCCCGGGTTCAAGCGATTCTCCTGCCTCAGCCTCCCGAGTGGCTGGGATTACAGGCACCTGCCACCATGCCCAGCTAATTTTTGTATTTCTAGTAGAGACAGGGTTTCACCACGTTGGCCAGGCTGGTCTCTGCTGACCTCAGGTGATCCACCCACCTCGGCCTCCCAAAGTACTGGAATTACAGGTGTGAGCCACCACGCCCGGCCTGTTAATTGGTTTGTCTGCTGAGTGTCCGACCAGTTTATTATGAAGATTCCTGGAGGCCAAAGAGTTATGGGCTCCCCCTGAAAGTCTGATATGACAACTAGGTCTATCCTGGGTAGGTGCCATTTGTTGCCAAGGCTGATAGTAAATTATCATAATTACTATAATTAATCATAATGCAAGTGTCTTTTGCTATATACAAAAAAACTCAAGAACCAATGATAACAAACTAGAGTTTTTAACCTAGTTTGTTATAAGCAAACTACAGAGTTTTACTATTTTCATTTTAGATGAAAAATCATGTTTTCACCAACTGCTGGTGAAACAGTATTGCCAACCAGTGCTAATAGGACCTTGTTAATGCATGCCTCTTCCTTTTCAGTTTCCACTTGACACTTTGATCCCTGATGGAAAACGTGTAATCTGGGACAGTAGAAAGGGCTTCATCATATCAAATGCAACGTACAAAGAAATAGGGCTTCTGACCTGTGAAGCAACAGTCAATGGACATTTGTATAAGACAAACTATCTCACACATCGACAAAGTAAGTGATGCTTCAGAGGCATGAACATAAGCCGAAGTGCTCTTTATTTTTATCTGCATAATGAAATCTTAATTTAAAAAAATTTCTCTTTTATGCTTGCAGCCAATACAATCATAGATGTCCAAATAAGCACACCACGCCCAGTCAAATTACTTAGAGGCCATACTCTTATCCTCAATTGTACTGCTACCACTCCCTTGAACACGAGAGTTCAAATGACCTGGAGTTACCCTGATGAAGTGAGTGACCCATTTTTCTATTTCTTCTGCAGGACAGTATTTTTAGCAAGTGAAATCCCGCAGGGTTTTTGAGATGGGAAAAATCAGAAAATCCTGATTCCTGTGGCAGTGTTAGTCAATAAAGCAGCTTTGGGTTTGGTTCGAGTGCTTTCTTTGCCTGGCATTTCATGAGTGTGATATGCAGAGATACCGTCTTTTGATGTCTGGGAGTTTTGTTTTGAAGAGCATAGACTGGTATTTCTATTGCATGATTCTAGGTGGAAAGAAAGGGATTGTTTCATTCCTGGAAACTATTCTGTAGGATTTAGAGATGAGAGAGAAATGTATCACTAAATGCCAGGCAGGGACTGCCTTTTGTAACAACAACAACAACTTTCCAGGAGGCTGTCTCTGTCAGTGCATTCATTTAGGATACTGGCAGACAGTCAGGCACCTGATTGGAACATGTTTGGAAAAGGTATTACAACCCAGTCATCCAATATTCCATTTGTTAAGTGTCAGGGGAGCAATTCTGTCCTTCAGAAAAATGAGAAGAATGAAGCCTGAGTTGGGTTCCCTTATTCAAATCGAACATCCTTGCAAACAATAATTGTTTTAGAAATGTATACATGGGGAAACTATGATAAACTGTTACGGAAATTTTGACAGTAGTTCTGGCCCCCATTTCTTGTGTATCAGCATGATTTATGCGGCATATCTCAAGTACAATCATTTGTTATGTCGTTCAGATTGCCCAATTACAAAGTCAATTTATGATTAAATTATGTATGAAAGATTAATGCATGAGCCCCAAGCTAGTGTTGTTTTTCATCGACATTTCTTGCCATGGAAATGGAATAATTTAGCAACAAAAACGTGTAACGAGTGCCCTGTAGGGGCACATTAAGGCCTTATCTGTCATCAGCTGTTTTCTAGGAGTGGTATTGTTTCATTTAAATAAAAATGCTATGGCTTGTAGCAATATTTTCTGGGTTTTAATAGAAATCAAATATTCTCAATAAGTGCCAAGAGGGAAGAAACTTCTATCCTGCTAGCATTGCTACTGTAAGTAAGAGTATCTATAATACATCTATTAAATGCTAATAATCTTCTAAAACAGCACTGTCCAACAGAACTTTCTGTGATGGAAATATCCTGTACTTGTGCCACTAGCCATATATGGCAGATGAAATGTGACTAGTGTGACTGAGGAAATGAATTTTTGATTTCATTTAATTTTAACAGCCACACGTGGCTGGTGGCTGCAGTACTGGGCGAAGCAACTCTAAAACACAGGATGAGTTATTTCCCAAGTCAGAAGCAATACCAGTGTTACTCAGCTTGGCAAAGGGAGTAGGACCTGTATAAACAGAGCTGGAGAAACCTCCCTCAGTCTGTTATGTTAAGGGACTAGTTCTCTGACTTTTGATAGTGGCAATTGACTTTTCTCTCTGGTTATTGCTGAGAATGAAGAAAATGGCCTCAAAATGTGTCTGTCTGTTCCAACAGGGAAGTAAATGGACAGGTGGGTAGGAGTGTATTAAACGTGGCACAGAGGAGAACTAAGCTCCCGATCCAAAGATCAGTTCTGGACAGCTCCCAAAGACATTTTTCCATGCTCCTCCCCTCTGCCCCTATGACTATGCGGAAGGACTGAGAGGTGGAAATAACTTATTAGTTATAAAATATAGCACTTAAAAAAAAAAAAGGAGAAGGCAATGTGATCTTGTCTTCTCAAAACAGTGAGGAGGACTGTCATTGTGGCCAGGTCAGATTGTGAAGCCTAAGACTGATTCTTGTTCTTCTCTGAGACAAACCTGGGACAGCACCTTTCAAGTCTTGGTTAAACCTGCTGATGGCTTTGCATGTCCCCAGATCCGTTTACTATGATTTAGCCAACATGGGCAAGCATTGCTCAAATAGTGAAATAATGAAATTATAGGATTATTCCACCTTAGTAAGTAGAGACAAGACTCATTATCTTTTCCTTCATATCTAATAGAGACAAAAAAGGAAACTCAGACAGTGATTTGGTGAGAGAAGCACTGTCATTAAGCCAGACACTAAGGCTTATGATTGTCATGTTTGTGTGTGATATGTATGCCTACAGAACAGGTTACTGTGTAGAGAGGTGTGTGTGCCAGAGGAAGGACACTAGATTTATGCTCAAAAGACCTGAGTTCCTGGCCAACTTGGGCCAGGGGGTCCCTTCCTTCAGTTTTTTCATCAGTAAAAGGGCAGTCAGCCTGCCAATCTCACTAGGTTGTTGAGACAAACAATTGAGATGGTATATGTGAAAATGCATTTGAAGAAAATTAAGTGCTAAATAAATCCTACTAGGCTACATATTTGAAGCATCTCTAGACACAGATATAGTTTCCAAACATTGTGCTCTAGGTGGATGTGACATGATTCTTAGCATAAAACAGAAGCTATTGTCGAAGTTATGATCTAAGAAATGTTAAAATCCTATATAACTTTAAGCATGAACACTCACTCCTTCTACATTTGTTATACGTTTTCTTTCTAGAAAAATAAGAGAGCTTCTGTAAGGCGACGAATTGACCAAAGCAATTCCCATGCCAACATATTCTACAGTGTTCTTACTATTGACAAAGTGCAGAACAAAGACAAAGGACTTTATACTTGTCGTGTAAGGAGTGGACCATCATTCAAATCCGTTAACACCTCAGTGCATATATATGGTAAGCATAGTTCAGCGTTGCCAACTCATGCTATGCTTTCTAATCATTGTAGATGTCTGTGTTCTCTAAATAAGTCAGTTTTCTGTTGGCCAAGAGTTACATTATCATGAATGAATACGACTTGGCCATAGTTCCCTCCTCCCCCTGTCAAAAAGCAAACCACATTAAGTACTCTTTAAATTTAATACTTTTGAATTGAACAGAGAGTCCTTTCTTTAGATGTTTATTATAGCTAATAATTCAGTTAGAACCTAATATATTTATGAAATTTTTAGTGTCCTATATAAACAAAACAGAAAAAGATGATGAATTTTATCTTTACTACTTCAGAAAAATTTCTCAGGTACTACCATGAATTAGAGAAATAAAAATATGGTATGCTAAATCATTTAGAATTAAAGCTATTTTATCCCTGCTTTTACTCTCATGGAATCCTAATGTTGTTGCTTAATTTCAGTATGCAAATTCTATAAAGAAAATGCTTAAAAGCCTTATTTCCATTGCTGAAAAGGAAACAGTGTGGAGGGCAGAAACTGTGGAACAATTCTATCAGTAGCCTTTTATTTCCTTTTGTCTTTCTCCAGTTGATTTTTGATATCAAATTAGTTGATTTAGGGTGCCCAGAGCAACATTTTCTCACAGCGGCCACGCAGATTTTTAGAAATATCTTCCCACTTCCTTGTTATTGTGATAGAGATATTTAAGGTGTTTTACTTTCTGTTGCTCTGCCACTGTTTTATGTTGCTAGGACATGATACCATTTGATTTGAAAGGCGTGCACCAGTTACGGTGCTTTTAAAGTATCCTATTCTTGATCAATATTTAGGCTCATTGATAGGCTCTATCATAATTCAGCTCTGTTTATTTACTCATTGATTACACCCTCCCTTCATGAGGCCCTAAGGTTTTGCTTATGGAAATATATTCTTTTCTAATGTATTTATCACTTCTCCTTTCAAAGATAAAGCCTTCATCACTGTGAAACATCGAAAACAGCAGGTGCTCGAAACTGTAGCTGGCAAGCGGTCTTACCGGCTGTCTATGAAAGTGAAGGCGTTTCCCTCGCCGGAAGTTGTATGGTAGGACCATACTTATTTCCATAACAGTGTAAGACGTGCTTTGTAAGTGGGAAGCTGCAAGAGCCTAATGACTCCAATTCCTGACAAAATACCAAGAGACGTTCCTCAGACAGCCCCAGAGAGCTCAGAACTCTGTAGATTCTTGGGTGGTGGAGGTGAGAAGGGCTGGGGGAAAGGAAATAATGTAGCAAGGTAAGCAAGAGATGAGGTTTGTTCGAGTGCTCACTTCAGTCTAGTCAGTCTCTTACTGTGGTTAACTTTCTGCATCTCTAAACCTTCCTATAATGTCAGCATTCTTTGAATGGGATGTGCTGAACAATGACTAGGAAGCATTTTGAATATGTAACATGCTCTATTAACCCTGAAGAAGTGGACTCCTGTAATGAGAATGATGAAAATAATTCTTTTATGTACAGCTGGGTTGAAAGTTCCAGTCTTGTTTTAAAATTAAACAAACATTAATAGAGACAAGACTTACTCATTTGAAGATGAGGACGAATGGGCCTTCTTGAACTAATTAAGGTTTTTTTGGCTAGAAGGATATATATTCAAAACCTCCTTCAGCAGTTTTTTAAAACACTAGTACAACACCTGATGTAAAACAATGTAATCTGTTTATGATCTGCGATCATTTTACAAAATTACTGTTAAATGCCAATACCTTTGGCTCAAATCATTACCTTTTAAACAAAGGGTATGGTGCAAAACTGATTAGCAAAACAATCCATACAATAGGGGTGTGGTGCCATTTTAGAATCCCCCTAACCAGAGCTGATTTGGCTTTCAATGTCGTATGAGGGTAGTGTGTTTGTTTGCAGTTCCCTTAAATACTTAATAGGGAATTGAAGAGAAAATTTTAACTTTGTGCTATGTCGTCATGCCATTGCAGTAGAAAAATGATCTTTTTTGCTTCAGAATATCAAAAACATTTAGTAGTAAATTTTTAGGTTTAATACTAAATTGAATAGTAATTTAATGACTCCAGGAGGTACATTCACTCCGCCGGGGTCTGAGAGCACGCTCATCTGTTAGTGTTGATTTCTTCAGTAACTAAGTCACAAGGGCATTAAAAAAATTCAGTCCACCGTCAAAAATGCTGACTTGTTGATAGGAAATAATTTAAAGTAATACCAAGACAATATTTGTAATCACAAAGTATAGCATCCTCATTTTAATTACTTTGGATCTGAGACACACTAGTAATGGGAATTTGTTTGTAGGACTTTATAATCATGCATGATAATGAACTAAGTTCCCAATATTAAACCTTTATACAGAACATAAGAAACTCCTAATGGATTAAAACTGCCTATTTAAAGAACTGTGCATTTTAATGAAATCATAGAATTTTAGAGTTATAAGGAACCTTTGAGAAACTCTAGAAAATTTGAGAAAATTGGAGCCCAAGCTGGTTAGTCATGTGTGCAGCAGCCTGCAGTGAGTAGCAGAGCCAGGTCAAGCATCCAGGCTCTGACTGTCAGTTCCGTGTGCAATAGAATGATATCAATGCATCGATTCAGTATTTAATATGTTTTTATATTAAAATTTTATGTTAAAATTTTTTTAAGTTTATGCTTTCTGTTTGTTTTGCACCTTAACTGTTCTTCCTCAGAGGAGAAATCTTGATAATCTTGATTTCACTCTAGTTTCTGAAAGGGACAACTGGTGTGACCATTTATAAAACTAATAAGAACTCCACCTGAGACCACAATAGGAAAGTCTATTTGTATTTTTATCTGGAGAAGTGATCTAGTTGATCTGACTTACAATGGCCCTTATACTGCTGATGGAGCCTCGTGGAAAACTCTGAAAAACATCTCGGATGGAATCAGAGCCCCTGCCTCTGGGTTAATCCTTAAGTCCCAGCGGCCACCGGTATCCCTGTGGGCACACTAAGCTACTGTTTTTCTATCTTCACTTGCTTTATTTCTTCCTCCTTGCCAGTAAACATGAAGTGTTTTAAAAAGCATATCTGCCTTTACTGAAAAGTTAATGGCTACATTTTAAAAATCAACACTGATGATCAAAGATTTGAAACTGGTCAACTTGAGGCCGGGTGCAGTGGCTCACGCCTGTAATCCCAGCACTTTGGGAGGCTGAGGCGGGTGGATCACAAGGTCAAGAGTTCAAGACCAGCCTGGCCAACATGGTGAAACCCCATCTCTACTAAAAATACAAAAATTAGCTGGGCGTGGTGGCAGATGCCTGCAATCCTAGCTACTCAGGAGGCTGAGGCAGAGAATCGCTTGAACCCTGGAGGCAGAGGCTGCAGTGAGCCGCAATTGCGCCACTGCACTCCAGCCTAGGCGACAGAGTGAGACTCTGTCTCAAAAAAAAAAAGAAAGAAAGAAAGAAAGAACTGGTCAAATTGAGCTCAAAAACTTAAATGACAGTGTTACCAAAGTGATATTGCGAGGCCATGTGAAATGACTTACTGATTATGCTTTTAACCACAGGTTAAAAGATGGGTTACCTGCGACCGAGAAATCTGCTCGCTATTTGACTCGGGGCTATTCGTTAATTATCAAGGATGTAACTGAAGAGGATGCAGGGAATTATACAATCTTGCTGAGCATAAAACAGTCAAATGTGTTCAAAAACCTCACTGCCACTCTAATTGTCAATGGTAAGTTTGCTGCTCAGGCTTTCTTCTGGTTCTGGTAGGAAACAAATTAGTGAACACTTATGAATTCAAAAATCAGCATAACAACATCAAAGATAACAAAATTTCAAATAATCATTTGAAAAAACACTTAATGTTAAGTTCCCATCTTCAACAATCTCGTGTTTGTTTGTTGTATTCCATAGGCAGCATGATCTTTTATCATTGTAATCACAATGTACATACCATGGAATCAAATTATTAATATTCTCAAAACACTGCTACTATTTTTAAAAATCTGCATTTTCTTGACAAATAGGAGAGTTTACTTGTTTTTTGTTTCTTGTTTGTTTCCCTGACATCCAAACCAGTGAGAATGTGGTCCTTCATGTGTGGCCCAGGAGAAAGTCATTAGAACAGCTCTTGACTTCTGTCCCGTTCTTCATCTCCTTTCCAGTGAAACCCCAGATTTATGAAAAGGCCGTGTCATCATTTCCAGACCCAGCTCTCTACCCACTGGGCAGCAGACAAATCCTGACTTGTACCGCATACGGTATCCCTCGACCTACAATCAAGTGGTGCTGGCGCCCCTGTAACCATAATCATTCTGAAGCAAGGTAGGGACAGTCAGTTTTTGACTAACTTTCAAATACTTTTTGACACCTGGAATTAAGATTTTTTTAATGGACACAGATGAGAATCTGCAGATGGGGTGTACTGTATATTTAAGGCAAGGCTCTCCCTGCCTTGGAAAAAGGTGGGCAACAGCTACTCTTCTTTCTTACTGAATATACCTTGCCATTGGCTAACAATTTCATAATTTTTCTCTCTGGTTTACAGTTTTAGAAGCACAAGCACAAAACTAAGGTCCTCCCATGAACTGTTATATGAGCTCAGGTTGGAACTCTGGTATCCTGTTTCTCAATTGAAGATCCCTAGACTTTGGCTATACCACTATGTCAGTTGCATTCGCGTTCCCATTGTTCATTTTTTATTCTTTGGATATGATCCAAGTTCTTCCCAACACCGATGATCACTATGTTTCCTCCTTTTGGGCTTTGCTCTTCCATCTGTCTGAAATGCACTTCCACCCACTGCCTGCCTCCTAAGAGGGCCTTACTTATCAAACCCCATGGCTCAGCTCTTACATCACCTTCTCTGTGAACCCTCCTGACTGCCTCATTCAGAATCACGTCTTCCTCCTCAGTATGAACAGCACTTTGTTCACACCATTGTTACATCGCTCGACGCACACAGGGTTGTCTCTCTAAGCCAAGAGCTGGCGGAGAGTACCCCTGTGTCTTTAGGCTGGGTGAAGGCTGGCACACAGTAGATGCTCAGTGTATATTTGCTAAGCGAATACATCCCCACCCTCTGCTAATTGTGCAACATTTCTTTGCATCCTGTTGATGACTGAGCCTTGTTTGCTTTTTCCTCTTTTTGTTTAGTCTACAGGAATGATACTAAGGATAGTTCATGGGAGCTAATTTGAAGAACAGGAATAGAATTGATAGGTGCAACAATAAGATATTATTGAAACTGCCCAAGAATTATCATTATGCCAAACTATTTTCCTTTTTACTTTTAACTTCACTTGCAGAGTGTTCAGGAGGATTGTTATTTAAAAAAAAATTGATAGGAAAAGTAAACAAAGCATAATTCTAATGTAAACAGATAGAAGTGGCTATTTTATTTTCTAGATTATTCCCACAATTCCAACTCGTTTTGCTTAGGGTGTATTACTCTCAGAGTGGAAAGTTACTGGTGAGTTATGGAATTCCTGGAAAGTAGCTATTTCCACACATCTGATTTCTCATTTGACTGTCATTTTCTAATAATAGAAATATAAAGAACTTAAAACTCTTAAATATCTTCTTTACGACTGTGAATGTTTAACGCAAAAGACAGTGAGATCTACTGAAATTCTATACTATTTTGCAAATTTGGGGTATGCATCAATATTAATGGACCCATCCTCCTAGGGTCTTGACATATGTGCCAACCTAACATGCAAATAAATCAAAAAATAACTAAATAATTGAAGCTATTTGATTGGGATAAAAGTGTAGAGTTGAATTTTTCTGGAATAACAGAGCCTTTTCTAAATATATTTACATTTTGTTTTGGCAATATTAAATCTAAAATTTCTATTCTAGGATTAGAACTAGTAACTATGTTAGAAAATAACAATTATGAATGATAGAACATAATGTTATAAATTTGGGTTTAAGTGATGCTGATAAAATGTGATTTGGAGAATGAGGCCAGCTCAAATGGAACTTCGTAAACATTAGCTTTCTTTCCAGTTTCTTTGTGGTATATGGGATCTTTCTTCTGTGTTATGCAGTAAGTTCGCCAAGGCCTAAAAAGATGTCTTCTTCCTTTCAGAGTGGTCTCAAGACTCAGAGCATTACCTTAAATGTTTGTTGGCCATTTGAATTATTCTCTGTTAAAGGCATTTTTTTTCACTACTTACAAGACTGATCAGAAATGAAAGTTTAAGGTTGCATATGCTTTATTTCTTTAATATGTTGCTGCTTGAAAGTATCTGCCAAAAATGTACACATCTTTGATGTACAAGAATGAGAACTTGATGTACATTAGTCAGCAGGTACTAATTGAGTAGCCTACCTGTGTCAGACCCAGATTTGGTGCTTGGTGGTTAAATCAGTACAGTTAACTAGAAATGTTTCAAAAATATACGTAGAAACTTTGTACACTAGAAAATAAACAGAACCACTCTTTCACCCTGTCAGAGAGATGAAGCTAAAATTTACAGATAAATGAAGCCCTCTTTAATTACCAAAAGTTCTCAAATATGTCTTTATGTAAATGTATTTGTATATACTTAGATTAACTCAGATTCAGTTGTAGACAGGAATTTTAGTAACACATGAGTAAGAAATGCTCTATTGCACTTAGTTCGAGTGATATGGTAACATATTTGCATACTGGTGTCTATACATGATCATCAAAAGAGATTGAGTGACTAATATATGCACACTACTCTCAAATATGTAGAATAATTCCTGGCATTTAAATTTTAGGCTCTAGTGAAAGGGCGTATCTACATATACCCCCGGCTAAAGCATTTGTTCAGTTTGAGGGCAGAATATAGTTGTTTAAGGAACTCGAAACTATTAATTGGTTTAATATGGCCAGACAGTTAATGTATCTAATATAGAAAGAGGTTCAGACCTGACTCAAATTGTTTAGTTTCCTAGAGTCTAATAAATCTGTAAATATATTAAGCTATTTTATAACTACTGACAGTTCAACTAAAAATATCACCCTTTAAAAAAAAAAAAGTGGCAAAATGTTTTATGAAAGCGAGCTAAGTTTTAACTGAGTAATATTGTGGTTTTCGTTTTGCCTAGAATTTGTTCTTATAAAACATGAGGAATTAAAGAGAGGAAGGAAAGGATGATTACTTTTAAACAGGAAATGAACCAAGAAGAAATAAAGCAGAATCTTTCCCCTTTTCAGTTTTTTTGCATTAAAAAAAGGAAAATGGGGCCAGGTGCAGTGGCTCATGCCTGTAATCCCAACACCTTGGGAGGCCAAGGCGGAAGGATCACCTGAGGTCAGAAGTTTGAGACCAGCCTGGGCAACATAGTAAAACCCCGTCTCTACTTAAAATACAAAAATTAGCCGGGCGTAGGGGCGGGCACCTATAATTCCAGCTACTTGGGAGGCTGAGGCAGGACAATTGCTTGAACCTGGGAGGTGGAGGTTGCAGTGAGCTGAGATTGCACCACTTCTCTGCAGCCTGGGCAACAAGAGCAAAACTCCGTCTCAGAAAAAAAAAGGAAAAGAAAGAAAAGAAAAATGATAAGAAAACTACGATATTTCTTTTGAATATTAATAACACCAAAATAAGTCATCAACACTGAATGAGGTGGAATATTTTATTTTTCTCATCCTCAGCCAACTGATAGACTTCTAAATAGATATTCCTAAACCTGCTCCCATGAGTCTCAGCAAAAAGCCAGAGAGCATCATAAGGATGTTAGGCATATAGTGCCTTCCACATGTCTGTAGTTTACAGCCTCTGCTCATATAAAATAAAGATAATGATACACACTTCATAGAATGACTATGAGGATCGAATGAGATAATGTATTTAGAAAGTTACAGAGTGCCACAGATTTTCATTGCTACCATTGGGGTACATTTCTTTAAATAAGACCCAAGAACCTTTAATGAACTTGAAAGGATATTTCTGCCTACCATAGAGCTAGTTTCACAACAGTTAGCAGTTTTACCAAACATTTCTGAGAAATGAATGTAAATTATGGAATGTAAAATACAGTTTTGTTGTGCTTTAAAAATAGTAATTTAGTAGGTCTAGGGTGGAGGGTGGCTGTGGAATTGAGGAAAATATGACTTTTCAGAAGAAGAAAAATTAAGGAACTACAGAAGAGTTAGGCAAAAGTAAAAGGAAGAGTAAATGGAAGGGTGTCATGAGGGAATGAAGTAATTCTCCCAGTTCATGTGGGCTGCCCCATTCATTGTTTTCCTGTCATGAGAGGAAGTGGTTCTGCCCTGTGGGTTGGCTGAGGCTGGGTGGGCTGAGTGGGCATGTAGGGGAGCTGATGCCTGCTGGACCAGTCCACTTTCGATCTCTAGAACTTCACGTTTCCCCTGCATTTTGAACAACTAAGTAGTACTACTAAACCCCCCGTGGACTGAGCTCCGCTTGATCTTACAGTCCTCTGTGAACTCTGCCACAGTACTGATGCAGCCTCACAGGAGTTACTATTTAGATAAGATTGTCCATGGCAAGGAGGTTGGTTGGTTTCTAAAGGAACAATAGTAATACAGGACTGGAGGGAAGGGGACTTTCTCTGGGGAATGGAAAGTGTGGATTTGAGGAACCAAGGAGAGGATGGAGCAAGGACAGTCTTGGCATAATCAGTTTGTACTGCAGATCACTATTTTCTCAGGAAGAATCTAAGATGTTGGAAGGCTACTTTTCTTTATGTGTGCTTGAATACCAAGGAGACCCTCGGGTAGCTGACTGCGTGGCCTGAGTGGGTCTTTGTGCTCATCTGTTCCCCACAAACAGGGCATGGTGGGGGGCTTCTGCTGATCTCCTTCCTGGTACTCTCATGAGCTCTGATCACCTCCTCCATGGGTGTCCAGAGTCCACCTGGTTGTTTCTGGATTGTCTTTTCTTCTTTTTAAAACTAAGATCTATTTCTAAAATGTTGAATGTGTTTGGGTCTTTCCTCTAGGGAGGTTCAGTGCCTGCAGCCTTTGATTACTACAGTTTTGTTTTGAGAGCACACATTCTTTAGATCTTAGATCTCTCTCCCCATTTATCACAAATCGTAGTTTCAAAGGAAGAAGTAACACGGATTGATTATAATAGACAGAGTTGTACCACATACTGTGTTATTCCCCTCTAATGGGGGAAAAAAAAAAAAAACTTAGGTAACATTGGGTTCTTTGTGAACAATCTCATTTTCTTTATAAGCTATCTGTGATAACTACTCAAAATATGTAGAGAAACATTTCTATCTACATTGCATTAATATTGCTGACATCTTACAAAGCAACTTGGCATGTCACTGATATTCAATCTAAATATACTGTCAACCATCTGCTCATCACACAAATATTTATTAGGCACCAACTGTGTGTAAAACACGAAGATAAATACCACTTGTCTTTAGCATTTATATTTGCATTATACAAGATTAAACATAGTTTGTGATTACTTATAGGATCTATATAGGTACCTGTAAAATATCTACTACATCCTCCCAAAGATAGAGAATTGGGAATCAAGGAAGCAAGTCCTATTCTTGGCACAGTCCCTGACTTCTGTGTGATCTTGGCCAGTTCTTTGATCTGTGTTTCTATTTCCCCTTCTGTAAATGGCAATGGCTGTGCTTCCCCTTTCCTATCATACACAGCTATGAATGAGTTAACTTAGAAAATCACTGTAAATTGTATTTTCTTCCTTCAAAAAGGCTTGAAAGTATTTCCCAGTGGCTGCACACTGACGTTTCCCTTCTGTTCCTTATAAACTGTAAGGCAATTTGACCATTAACTCTGAGGATCGGTGACAAATTAATAGAAAATTTCAACTTATGAAAGTAGAATGACTGTCAGAAAAGTCTTAAATGGAGGTACAAACTCTGTGACACAGAACTGACTCCATGTTTATAATGTTAATAAGGGCCCAGTAAGGAAAAAAAAGATGGTGCTGCAGCTCCTCCACCACTGGGGCCAAGCCGTGTTTTCTGCAGTGCCAACCTGGACCACCTTGCCAGCCTCGGTCCGGCCCATACAAATGAAGGCATTCTCATTCTCTGCCCAGTTAGCTCTAAAGCTTTGCCTGCTTTATTTGGTCTTTTGCCAGTGGGTCTCTTCAGGGTGTGAAAAACGTTGGGTTCTCAACTCATGGAAGGTTGAGGGAAAACATTATTCTTTTGACTTTCTTAGATAAAACGGTGGGTTTTCTAAGAAAAATCTATTAGACATACATGGACTCTCAAGGAACTACTTGCAAAACTCTAAAGTAGGTCAGGACTGGAGTCTAAACTAATTACATGCTTTAGAAGTTAACTAGAAAATAATGTTTACCGCCATTCTCAGTGACAGTGTGACGTCCCATGTCTGAAACACTCTTCATGTGCCCTAGCCGTAGAGTACTGTCGGGGATGGGGTGGATGGTGTCAAGAGAAAGCTGACCACTCTAAGAGTAAGGGTGGTTTACTGCCTTCCGTCCGGGGATGGGGGGGTGGGGTGGCCTACAATATCAGAAAAGCAGAGGCATCTAGGAACTCTGAGAAGGGCTTCTGAGAGGAGCTTGCCTAATTGCATTTCTCTATTGTTTACGTCAGCAAATTGGCAAAGAAAGGAGGGCCTGAGTCATTAGGGATGTGTTAGGGATAGATCATTTGGGGGAAACATAGTTTGGCGCATCAGTGGGGTATGTAAAATTAACAGGACAGAAACAAGACAATTGTTAATGGTAGTTAATTAGAAATGTACTCAAAGACCCAAATTTAATTGACTGCCAACATGAATGTCTATTATTTTTATGCTGTAACAGTTTTATGTCCCATATTTTATTTTACATCTACACAATGAAAGTTTTAACAATATAAAGATTGAAAAAGTCAGCATTTCCTGGGGGCAAAATGGAGGTCAGATGTCTGAGGGAAGCTGTAATTTAAGACCTCTTCTTGTAGAAATACGGTCACATACCTCATGTTTAAATATTGATCACATTCTTCCTAAGTACACATACAATTTGTATCCATCCATGTGTCTCAACATACATTCTACACAGTGCGTGCCTGGGTATGCAGCCTCAATTCAGCCACGCTACAGAGAATTTTAATTTACCACAAACAAAACCTTGAATCAAAATGAGTACTTTAAAGAAGACCACTTGACCAAAGACCACTTAAGCAGGACTTTGAGCTTGAACAAACAGCCAAATAAAACTGGCCATCTTATACAGGAGGCTTTCATCACAAGCCAAAAGTGAATGTTCACTTACTAATGAGAAACTTCTTGCATTCTGTTATATAATTACTGGACGAGGAAGTGCATGCTGCTCAATGTGAATGTTCGAACAACAGCCCTGATTAATATTTCAAACAAAGTCCTGAGAACAGAGCATGAGTTCATTTGCCAAAGGCCCCTTTGCCACTTTTCTATGCTTTGTGAGATTTTCCTCCTTTTCCCAGTCTTCTTAGTAATACGGTGAAACTGACGAATAATTGTTTCTAATGAGTTAACTGTCTCCTGTAATTGCTATCAAACATTTCATTATGTGTTTTAAATTAAACCAAAAGGCTGAGTCACAGGAAATCTATGTGGGATGGTTTTTTTGGTTTTTTGTTTTTGAAATGGAGTCTTGCTCTGTCGCCCAGGCTGGAGTGCAGTGGTGCGATCTCGGCTCACTGCAACCTCCACCTCCTGGGTTCAAGTGATTCTCCTGCCTCAGCCTCTCAAGTAGCTGGGATTACAGGCGTGTGCCACGACACCCGGCTAATTTTTTGTATTTTTTAGTAGAGATGGGGTTTCACTGTGTTAGCAAGAATGGTCTCCATCCCCTGACCTCGTGATCCGCCTGCCTTGGCCTCCCAAAGTGCTGGGATTACAGGCGTGAGCCACCGCGCCCAGCCGCTGGATGGTTTTTATAGTGATCTTTTCAGCAAGATTCAATGTAGCTTCTCAGGTTACCAGAAGATAGTGACACACAATTTGGGAAGATTCCTTAAGAAGATTGGCAGAATCTTTCAGATTTTCTTCGGCCAAATTCACAGATTGAATGAGCATTTTTATTATTGAATCTAGAAACTAATGTCCTGACACAAGATCTTTAGGTGATGGATAAGTAGAACAAATCACTTATTAAACATGCGCGTCTGCCTGGGGATCTACATTTTAGTGTATCTTCACTGACTTGGTAGATTTTTTTCTAAAATATGGTATCTAGGTGACTTTAATGTAAAATCAGTGCCCTTTTAGGTGACAGAGCAGAACTTGTTGGATTGAGAAGATGGAAAGGGCGTGATAGATTTAGACTCTGGCCCTGACAGTGCCTTATAATGAACTTCTAATCACTAGCCCTTGTTTCCTCATACTTTCTCTAGAAGCCTCCTAGGACGTTTTGCCACCTTGAATACAATGGTCTACTTCATTATAATAGCTGTGATAGACTTAATCAATAAGTCATTTTTGGTGCCAAAAGCCATGTTCACCCCTTTACACACATTATCTCTAATCTGTACAACAGTTCCACGGAATGGTGATTACTTCCCCTCTTTTCCCATAAGTAAAACTGAGGCTCAGGGAGTCATTTCTCAGGTGTTTTCAGATTATGGTATAAAGAGGGAGGGCTGGGCACAGTGGCTCATGACTATAATCCCAGCGCTTGGGAGGCTGAGGTGAGAGGATCATTTGAGCCCAGGAGTTGCAGACCAGTCTGGGCAACATACAGAGGCCCCATCTCTACAAAAAAAATAAAAATAAAAAAATTAGCTGGGCATGGTGACACGCATCTATGTTTCCAGCTACTCAGGAGGCTGAGACGGGAGGAAGGCTTGAGCCTGGGAGGTCGAGGCTGCAGTGTCATCACTGGACTGCAGCCTGGGAGACAGAGTGAGACCTTGTCTCAAATAAATACATAAATAAAAGATAAGGGGCTAGATACATTGGCCTTCCAGAAGGTTACTTTTCCCTGGTGTCCCATAGGAGTCCTCAGAGGAGATCTCTGTGGATTCCCAGAGGAAAGAGCTGAAGTTGGTAGGGAATAGGTTTGGGAGGGCGCCTGCCTAACCTGAGGGGTTTGCTCTTGTCTGTAGTGAGTTAGAGCTGGCCCGTCTGTTGAGTTAGAGTAGAGCGGAGAATGGGAGAGGAAAGGAGAAAAACGCAAGCAGCAAATCGGTGAATTGGGCTCAAATTTCATGATATCTTCGGGCACCAGTGGTGACCTACAGCTGGTTTGGGCCCCACATCTGCAGGTGGGAGTAGGAACTGGAGGATAAACTCCACTGGGATGAGCAGTGCCTCCAGCCTCAGGAGGGAGGCAAGTCTAACTCACAGTTAATGTGCCTGCTTATTGTGGCACTTTCCCCTGTTTGTATTGTCCTTTTCTGTGACTTTCGCACCATCCAGTGGTATTTGATCTCTTGCAGGGCAGGGAAGCCCCATTCTCTCATTTATTGTTCGGAATTAATGTTCTGGATTAGGATTCAGCAAGCGCTCAGCCCTCAGTGGGCCTCACAAAGCTCATGGCTATTTAGGCAGGAGAGCAATTAAAGGCAATGAAAAGGAGGGGTCAAAAGAAAATGAAGGAGAAAACATGAGGGTTTACAGTTGATGAGGGAATGAAATGGGGACATGGAGGCTGCTAATTTCAGCCTCGGCATGCCTTGACCTAGTCACTGCAAATGATTAATTCACTCAGAATTGAAGAATTTGAGCCAGGCACAGTGGCGTGCTCTTATAATCCCAGCTATGCGGGAGGACTGCTTGAACCCAAGAGTCCTGGGCAACATAGCAAGACCCCCATCTCAAAAGAAAAAAAAGAAATTAAGGAATGTTAAAGATTTAATTTTTAAAAAGAGATTGTTTTATAGGTGAGAAATTGTGGCTCAAAGATAAATAGTTATCTCATTTCACAGCTAGTTAATGGCAAGCTTGGGACTAGATGCATTTCTCTGATTCCTGTTTACTATTATTTCCACCATAACACTGTATGGAGTCTCCATGGGAGGTGCTTATAATCTGGCCAAACGAGTCAACCATGAGTGGTAGATGGTGAGTGCTGCAGTTTAGAGGCAGCACCAAGGAGGAGGTGGGATCTGGGCCCTAAAGAGGATGGGTAGGTCTTGGAAAGTTAAATGGAAGGGGAGAGGGACAAAGTTGTGATGCAGTGACACAGGCATAGAAACAGGTTGGAAAGTTGAAAAGAACTTGCCAGAGATTAATGTGATTGGTTCATCAGATTTGGGTTGAGAAAAAATAAAAACCAAAATTGGAAAAGTAATTTTGGACCTGATGTGAAACTTTTTCAATGGAGGCTGAATGGTTGAGCCAGGCAGTCACTACCTGGCTAGTGCCTGGATGTTCTGCTATCTATTGGCCAGAAACCTACTTTGTCCCTCCTTCCAGGCTGATGGGCTTCCACAGACTCATTATTGGTGGTCTTCTACCTGTGGCACTCCATCAACCTGCGGTATGCGCACTGTATCTCAGAAACTCTACCCTCCATGCCTGAAAATCAAAGGCTTGGGTTTTCACTCACCCTTTTAAAAAACATTACATGGGTGCATATTATTCAATTTCTAAGGTCTTTAATGTTCCATTTGCCTTGTCATCAGCATTGAAAATTACTTAAGATGATCACTGATTGCTACCTTATTGACAAATCAGCCCTTGTGAGTGTGAAAAAAGTCCTTGAACAAGTAGCGTGAGGAAAACAAAAATTGGTATTTAAAGACCATCTAGATATAATAGAAGATGGTGGCTGACAGAGGCTGTATAGCCTGGGGTTTCTACTTTTATTTTCTTTATAGCTAAGTTATTAAGCATTTACCTATGGGATGTTAAGTGCTGGATATGTGTTTTATATGCATCATCTCATTGAATTATCACAGAACTTCTCTAAGACAAATACTAGAATTATTACCATTTTCCAGATCAGGTAGAGAGTTTGAGTATCTTATTAGGACACTAGTCCTGGTTAACATGTCAAAGAGCCTGTAAGTGAGCAGCCTGCCAGCATGACATCAACCAGGCAGTTGAAAGCATATCATTTGTCACTACCAGGATTGGTTGTGTCACAACTACTTAGACATTAAAATGAGTCATTTTTAGTCAAAAGCTCATGATCCTGAAAACCGGTATGGTGACATCAAAAGCTCACAATCCTGAAAACCGGTATGGTGACATCAAGAGATGCAACATAGTTTAGAGTTTAAGGACGTGGGCTCTGTTGCCTGAATCCTGGCTCTGCCACCTACTGGCATCCACTGGCTGTATGATTCTGGGCAAAATAAATCACCTCTCTGAGTCTGGGTTTCCTCATCTACAAATGGAGTTAACAGTACTGACATCATAAGGTTGTTTGAGGAGTTAAATGTGATCATAGATGTGAAGTACTTAGCACAGTGGCTGGCACATTGCAAGTGCTAAGTTTGTTTGCTGAAAAGTACCTGGTACTTCTAGTACTTTTAGGCAGCCCTAGGGCTGCCCACTGCAAAGCCACTTCCCTCTGAAGTGGCATCATATACACACTAATGTTCTGACAAGATGATCCATGCTATTAGGTTAATGTTCTCCCAGGAAATATATTTACATCTTGGGACAGGTCCTCTGACTGTTTATTCCAAAGAAATCAGAATGGGACCAGAAATGGTGGCTGTTTCAGATTATTTAGGAAATCAAAGGAGTTACAGTATCCAAGGAGCTACTCTCGTTGGTGAATTCTCCCTCAGCTATTCAAATGGTCAATCACTCAAGTCTTGTTCAGCCTATAGTAGTATATGGGCTCTTGTCATTTTACTTGCCTGTGCTCAATTGTATTCTGATATTTTTCCATGAATTTGACTTGTCTCTTCAATAAACATATATGTTTCTAAATAACAGAAGGAATTAAATCATCTGCTTCTTGCAGGGGGTGTGATTTTACATCTTACACGAAATAAGAGCGAGCAAATTCTGTTTCAGTTGAATAAAATGGTGCTATTATTATTATTATTTTTGAGACAGAGTTTCGCTCGTTGCCCAGGCTGCAGTGCAATGGCGCAATCTTGGCTCACTGCAACCTCCGCCTCCCGGGTTCAAGCAATTCTCCTGCCTCAGCCTCCCAGGTAGCCGGGATTACAGGCATGTGCCACCACACCCGGTTAATTTTTTTTTTTTTTTTTTCAGTAGAGACAGGGTTTCTCCACGTTGGTCAGGCTGGTCTCAAACTCCCGACCTCAGGTGGTCCACCCGCTTTGGCCTCCCAAAGTGCTGGGATTACAGGTGTGAGCCACCATGCCTGGCAAAAATGGTGGTATTATTGACAAGCCAATATTTTTGCCTATCTTTGAAGATAGGCAAGAAGAGGAGGCCATTGCCAGTCAGTTTCCTATTTGCCATTAGACTTGATGACACTGCTTTGCATGTTAGCATCCTTGCCTGAGTTGAAACTGTCCATGACTATCAGTTTGTCAGGTGCTGACACTGCTGTGCTGAGGTTAGTCAGGGCCCTGGCAGATCCCATGTATCCATTAATATTCATCATTGCGAATGGAGAGGTGCTGATGGTGGTGACATCGTGCTTAGGTCAGGTGTGCATGTGAGGTCATTTGACAGTCACTAGAGCCCCTTTTTCAGCACACTTGAGATAAGTGTAGATGGCAGGGTTGACATCTGATCTGAGGTAGGGTTGACATCTGATGTGAGGTTGGGTCCACATCTCATCTGGCCATTCTTTGGCAGGACCCACTCTTCTCATCAGGGAGTTAACTGAGCAAAAGACAAGTGTTGCTCACCCACTACTTCCCAGGTGATTGGGCCAGGCACCAAAGCTATAATGATGAATAAAACATAGTCCCGGTGTGTATGTAAGTAGCTCTCGATGAAATCAGATAATAAACTGACAACTAACATTAATGATTTGTTTCCTGTGTGCCAGGCACTGTGCTAAGCGTGTTACACATTTAGTATCACCCTAATATTTGCTGATGTCAAACCAATCTTCTTTCAATTCTTTATTTAAATTATTTCCCTTATGTGTGTGTTTTTAGTGCCTATAATAAAACTCGTAAAACATGGTAGCTTGGGGTTGCTTGTTTGAGTTGGTTATGCTAAGAACACATCCATTCCCAAAGAATTTGAGGTAGTTCACAAAAAGGACAATACATAACTAAGCAGCCTTGGTGAAGTGAAAAAATGGGTAAGACCAGTATGGAGGTATGGCCCACAGGCTTTACTTTCCAGTTGTCAAGAGCAAGAAAGAGAAGTGAAACAAACATTTGCAAGATTAACGGGCTCATAAGATACCTTTCAGAGAACTGAGATCCAAGAGAAGTGATTTCTTCTCTCATGTGCTGTGGGACACTAATAGTAGGCAAACTCCCTAACCACACTTCTTCCACAGTGAGTGTCAGGTCTGGTAACTAACATCCCTCAATGTTGGCCAATGCCATAGCGCCAAAGCACAATTTATTAAAAGTGATTTTGTGGGCTGGTGTGATCTAAGGACAAAATTTTAGAATGATACAAGAAATCAACAAGACTGCTAAGTTCTCCGAGCAATCTTCTGTGACTACGATTCTTGTAGTCAGGTTTTTGACATCCAGAGTTACATAACTGGAATGTTATAAAACCATGATTTCAACTCAGGTCTGACTAGCTCTAAAATCTATGTTCCTTATGCTAACCTGTGATTCCCTACCTCCACTCCCAAAAGCTTTCTGGATGTTTCAGTATTGACCACTAAATAAGAAGTAAGTTGTTCTCTTCCTTTTCGTGAGAACAAAATATAATAATAGCTTAAAATATTCTCCACTGAGTAACTGCAGCTACTATTTTAAGCCTCCTTCTTGAATGTGTTAAAGGATATTTTTTGTAGGCGCTCCTAATTTTTTCTTAAAGATTTCTTATTTCTCAAATCACACTTCCTCACCGACTATTCTTTCAGTAAGAAGAAAAGTGAATGAACAAAACAGGTGTCCTCTGTGAGGCCCCTATCTGGGTGTAGCCAAGTAAGCACCCACTCTTTTAGCCTCTCAGTTACCCAGGTGCAGGCCCGTGAGGATCCCCTGGCCCTGGACTGTGTGAAGGAGAGCGGGGAGCTGGGAGGGAGAGAGTGTCTGGCTTGGGAGGGGGCGGGGAGATTGCTGGCACTCACTCTAGAAGCCAGCAGAAGGAGCAAGGAGGAAGGAAAAGCAGAGGCTGGGAAGAAGGGCCATGTTCTGAGTGTGAATGGACCACAGGGCCCTCGAGAGCAGGAAGCAGCGTGAGCCAAGACGCTCACGGAAAAGCTCTTATCTAAACAGAGGTGGCCCAGGACGCTGGATCCCCTCCACCATTGTCCAGGGAGCCGATCCGAAGTCCACAACCCCCGAAACTCTTCTCCACTCCCCCTTCTCCATTGAGGCAAGAAGTAATTTTCAGTATGGGCTCCAAGGCGTCACAAGGTCTCTCACTGCACAAGAAAGTCACTCCTCCAGGATCCCCTCAGCCTGACCCTGTGACCACCCTGAAGGCCCAGGCCCTTTTCCTGGAGCAAGAGGAGCAGGAACCATTCTGTCTAAACACTCCTTCCAATGCTACGCCTTTTTCTGCCAGCATCCGCTCTCCTATATTGTTTCATCTGTTGTAAGAGAACGTGGCTGGCTGCGGTGGCTCTCGCCTGTAATCCCAGCACTTTGGGAGGCCGAGGTGGGTGGATCACTTGAGGTCAGGAGTTCGAGACCAGCCTCAAGACGGCAAAACCCTATCTCTACTAAAAATACCAAAATTAGCCAGACGTGGTGGCACACGCCTGTAATCCCAGCTACTCTGGAGGCTGAGGCAGAAGAATCTCTTGAACCTGGGAGGCGGAGGTTGTAGTGAGCCAGGATGGTACCACTGCACTCCAGCCTGGGGGACACACTGAGACATTGTCTCAAAAAAGAAAGAAAGAGAGAGAGGGAGAGAGGGGGAGAGAGAGAGAGAGAGAGGAGGGGAAAAGATAGTGTTTGCAGATTCTGTTAATCTGATGGCTCAGACACACAATCACTAATGTTTTGACACACACCCACAGTAGCAGAAGAATGTTTACATCAGGCCCTGCTACAGGATGGCCGCCATAATGGAGGCCAGCCCTGGTCGTGCCCTCTGGCAGGGTTCCAGATGAGCTTTTTTTTTTCCTTCCTATTTTTTTAAAAGACATTTTACAGCTTCAATTTGCTTTTCATTACTCCTCTATCCTTTTGTTTCCTAGCTTGAAATGATTCAATATTCTTTACAAACAGATTCTAATCACAGTTAGCACGTGCAGTAAAATCTCATTAAACAGATAAGCAGAGTTCACACAAGTCCTCAGATTTCATCATCCAAAAAAAAAAAAAAAAAAAGGAGAGGGAGATTACTGTCTTGAGACTTCGTAGAACTTTCTAGACCCTTTTTGTTGCCAAATTAAATGTGCTTTCATTATACATTTATATAAACATTCATTCCCAGACAATGGTTCTGTCTCAAATAAGCAACCACTGGGTGTTGGGTACTCAAATCACCACTCACCCACACCCCTGTCCCCGGGGCACTCATTCTAGTATTGGAGTTTATAATAAAACAGGCCAGCTTCATCCCAGAACATGCTCCTTGATCATGCAGACAAAAATAAGTTACCAAGGAGAGAAAAAAATTGTGATAAATATTGGATGGTTTTATTTTGTTGTAAGATTTTTTATTTTTTATTTTTTTTGAGACGGAGTTTCTCTCTTGTTGACCAAGCTAGAATGCAATGGTGCGATCTCGGCTCACCACAAACTCCGCCTCCCAGGTTCAAGCTATTCTCCTGCCTCTGCCTCCCCAGTAGCTGGATTACAGGCCACTATGCCTGGCTAATTTTTGTATTTTTAGTAGAGACAGGGTTTCTCCATGTTGGTCAGGTTGGTCCCGAACTCCCAATCTCAGGTGATCCACCCACCTCAGCCTCCCAAAGTGCTTTACAGGTGTGAGTCACCACGCCTGGCCAGATTTTTTTTTAATGATAAAATGTATCAGCCAGTAGAAGGCAAAGAGTTCCTATAATTTCACCATCAAAGTATGTTTATGACCAAAACAAACTAGAATTTATGCCAAAAATGTAACTATAAAGTAGTCTTCTGCCCCTTTCCCCTGTCCTTGTCCACCAATAGACAGGTACATCTTCTTTCTCCCTCTTAAAAACAAACATTTAATTTTGCTAGTGTCTGACTTTGTGCTGGTTTGAATTTAGAGGCCCCCCCAAGTTTTCCTCTGTAACAGGTGACTCTGAGCCAGACTTTCCCCATGGTGGGAAAGGTTTGGGGAGGTTTCTTGGGATCAGAAGTCACCCTACATGATGGACAGAGCTCTGGGATGGTGAAAAGAGGAGAGTCTAGGTTCTGATCCTAATTCTGCTCCTTTCCCTGTGAACTTGAGCAAAGCATTTGATTTTTCAGAGTCTCAGTTTCCTTATGGATAAAAGGATTTACGAAATAAGGATCATAATACCTGCTTCATAGGGTGACCGTGAGAACTAATTGAGGCAAAATGTGTATTGCTTCTAGCCCAGGCTTTAGTAGCACATAGTAGCAGCTCACAAAACTTGTTTCCCTTCAAGCAGCCAAGAATCAGATATGAGCACAACAGAGATTTGAAATGCCAGCTTAATATCATTTATTGAAAGAGGATCCGGCCGGGCGCGGTGGCTTAAGCCTGTAATCCCAGCACTTTGGGAGGCCGAGACGGGCGGATCACGAGGTCAGGAGATCGAGACCATCCTGGCGAACACGGTGAAACCCCGTCTCTACTAAAAAAAATACAAAAAACTAGCCAGGCGAGGTGGCAGGCGCCTGTAGTCCCAGCTACACAGGAGGCTGAGGCAGGAGAATGGCGTAAACCCGGGAGGCGGAGCTTGCAGTGAGCTGAGATCCGGCCACTGCGCTCCAGCCCCGGCGACAGAGCGAGACTCCGTCTCAAAAAAAAAAAAAAAAAAAAGAAAGAGGATCCTTTTTAAAAACAAATCTGTGTGTCTTAAGACTAAGGCTGTAGAGCAGACCTTCTAGAATCAATGTGGTTATTAAACTGGCAGGAAATCATTTATTAAATGAGAATTTTATACTGGATTGCTACAGGAGTCTTGGGTACCATAACAGGCACTAAACAGATGGACAGTTTCTAGAAAGGCTAAATGAAGTGTTGAACCATCCCACCCAATACTCCAAGAGAATTGATCATTTTCTCACAAGAGAACCACTTCAAAGAAAACCCAAGTACTCACTATCACAGCTAACGCTCACACAGCTGGGCTTTCCCTTCTGATTCCACCAGATGTGACAGTCTATCCCCCTAAGGAAAGAAAGTACTGGCTCTGAGCTTTAAGTAGGGGGAGGGGAGAGGAAGGCAGGAGGAATGAAGAAAATCTAAAAATAAGAATTGTTAAAAACCAGCAATTAAGAAAAAGCACAGGTGAACAAAGGGGTACCTTTGGGTGTGCATTGTGCATTACGTTTCGTGAGTGTTGGATTTGAAAAGGTGAATGGAACCTGTCTTGAATTTAGGAACTGCAGGGTGACAAAGTGAGCTCTCATAGAAACTGTAATATAAACTGTAATTGCAGACTGTGCATGCACTGGTCATTCAACATATTTTGATTGTGTAAGATGAGAGATGTTTAGCAAATTTTGGAAGGAGACTGACCATGTTATGCAAAAGGAGCTAAAAAAAAAAAGACATGGACTCCTCAACGTAGTAATGGTGTTTGTATAGTGAATATTTGAGATGTCTTTTCTTACTATATCCAAGAAGTACTGAAGCATAATAATTTCTTGTCATATGATGGTAGCACATGGATATCATGTTACATATGGTGTTGGGGTCAAGTGCACAGGTTCTGAAATGAGCCAGAACTGAGTACAAATTCTGCCAGCACTCATACTGTCAAGACTGTAGGTTTGACCAGGCACATTGGCTCACACCTGTAATCCCAGTACCTCGGGAGGCTGAGGCAGGCAGATTGCTTGAGCCCAGGAGTTCAAGATCAGCCTGGGCAGCATGGTGAAACTCCATCTCCACTAAAAACACAAAAATTATCCTGGCATGATGGCACACACATGTAGTTCCAGCTACTCGGAAGGCTGAGGTTGGAGGACCAGTTGAGACCAGGAGGTCAAGGCTGCAATGAACCAAGATTGTTCCACCACGCTCCAGCCTGGGTGACAGAAAGGAAAAAAAAAGGAAGAAAGAAAGATTGTAGGTTTGACCTCTGTGTTGGTTTTGCCTTTTTCTGTGGCCCCAGACTGCCTTCATCTGTCTTTGGTCACAGAGAAGCCAAATATTTTTGAGTGTGGTGGGAATAAGGCAAATTCATCACCGTTACAAGAAAATCAGCCCAAAGCATGTAGGTCAGTAGTGTCATCTGCATATATAGAGGGTGGCGGTTTCCCATAATGTGTCAAGAGAAGAAGACTAGTAACTTAGACCAGATGGGGAGTTCCACAGACGGCTCCCACTTGGAATGTAGGAGGCTGACACACCACACATGAGGCCCTACCTCCTTGTGTTGGAAACAGAATTGGCTGCTTTCTTTTAATTTATTTGTATCAATCTCTAGTCCGAAACTAAGTTGTTTCAGGTCCAGAGCAATCAGCAGAGATGACATGGAGTACACTCTTAGCCCATAATTTTTTTTGTTTTTCTTTCAGGGGTTATAAATACCTCCCTGCCATTGTACTTGGCATGCTGTATGCAAATGGAGGTAGGAGTCCTATAGCTCATTAGGAAAGGGACCAAGGCTTGGAGCAAAGAGAGGACAGCGCCGAGCTGAGGCTGATAACAGTGGCCTTGTCCAGAATAGTGCATGGGAGCTTTCTTATCTCGCTTTGGCAGGAGGTGCTGTGGACTTCCTGTGCGAAATCAGGAGTGAACGCTGCTTTCCTCTTGTTGTTCGGCTTCCTCCCCCCTCAAGACAGTTCCCAGCACAGTGATTATCTTTGCATCTTCAAACATGGCACAATCTACTTCCTTAAGAGCTTGATGTATTCTTAAGGCTTAGGCACATTCCCCTCCCCTAAATCTCTTTTCAAGTGCTGTTACATAGTAAGGCTTCTAAATGACATTCTATTTTTATAGCCCCAATTACAAAGAGGGAAAAATAACAGCCCCTAAATTAGAAAATAGCCACAGAATCTGTCCTTTTTATGTAGAAGAGCTAGCAATAAGTCTGGCCTATAGTTTCCATACTAAGGCTTGTGCCCTTAGTAACTGCCCTCAGAGTCATGGGTGTGGGATGGGGGAGGTGTGGGGTGTCAGAGGTCAACAGCCCCAAGTGAACTCAGATAGCAGACTGTGTTTCCCTTGAGAAACATCCAGGCTTGCTTTACTCTAACATATTTCTTTGCATTTCCTAAAGCCCAGGAGTATGAAATTAAGATCTTTGACTAAGGCCTCCCTGATCTTTTTCCTTGCTTTGGGGGAAAAGGAATAAAATCTGAAAACTTATCTTCCAGATGCAAGAGAACTTTAGCTGTTTGATGTCACAATCCCAAGTACATATGCGCATGTCTAATCTAGGTATATACACATGTATATGTGCACATTATATATACTCATGTATATAAGTACTGTACTATGAGTGTTTGAAAGACAGCAAGTCTAACACGAAATTAAGGTGGGGATGTTATAGTCTAGAAAATGGAGAATATGGATAAAGAAAAAATAGGGCAAAGTGACTCTAATATAATGACTTTTAAACTTTGTCATTAAAATGTTTCTAATAAAGGAGAAAGTGTATAATTTCTCTTTGGCTCAGTTTACTTATCAATAAGCATTAAAATGTTCATTTATTTTACCTGATGATTATTATAAGGATGATACTGGGTAAAAACTGCAGAAATTCCTTGAGGAATGGTCACCTTTTATTCATTCTTTTCAAATTTTAAATCTTGTAATCTAACTGTAAAGACATCTTTAAAAACATTTGGGGAAATCTGATACATGGTTTAGGTGCAAACACCACCATGGAATTATTGCTAATGCTCTTAGGTGTAAAAGTAGCGTTGTGGTTATATTGGGAAAATCTGCTCATTTTTTAGAGAGACTCACTGAAGTACATAGGGCTAAAATGACAAGATGTCTGAGATTTGTTTTAAATACATAAATCCTTCATTTGGCCAGGCTAGAAAGTTGAAAAATAAATAAAAAAACACAGAAGAAAAAAAAGAAGGGATAGATGAAGCCAATGTGACAAAATTTTGACAACTATGAAATCTGGGTGACAGGCATATGGGGATATATCACCCTCTTCTCTCTATTTCTCGGTATGTTTGATAATGACAAACAATTAAAACAAGTAGAAACTCTTAGCAAAAACAACATGCCGGTACCTGTGCCTGTCTGCATGTGTGCAAATGTTTATGGGGTGCTGACGGCATGCTCGGGCCCTGCCCTGCTATGGGGACAGAGTGAATACGTTGATTTGTCCCCTGTCCTGTAGCTGTCGGCCCAGCGGGGACTCAGAACCATTAAGTCAGCACTTAAAAGGTGGTGAGTACTCTGCAGGAGGACGTTACAGGGCAAGTACCCCCGCGGATGCGGTAGTTTAACACTCTGGAGTTCCTTCTCAGCCCAAGGACCAGAGAGGAGTAGTAGCAGAACGTTTTTCTGATTACATTCCCTTTTTCTCACTGACTTGCGCCTCCCATTTTCCTCTCACATAAGTCATTCCTGTTCTTGGCTACTTAAGACAAACCACTCATTTTTTTCTGGAAATGAAGCTTGAAAATTTCATTTAGCCTATAATCCCAGGTACAGGCTGACGCGGCAGGATTGCTTGAACCCAGAGGTTCGAAGCTGCAGTGACCTATGATTGTACCACTACACACTCGACTAGGTGACAGAGTGAGACCCTCTCTCTAATAATAATAATAATAATAAAATTCCTCTTGGTTTAAAAAATCTGCAGAATCTGCCCAAGACATGTACAAATTAGAGACCAGCAAGTTTTCTGCTCAAAAAAATTCTAGTCCAGAAAATCAGAATGCAAAATGGTGAAATGTTTAAAACAGAGAGAGAGAATTCATGGACCTCAGAGATAAATAACATCAACGCCTTTATTTTATAATTAAACACTTGAGGCCTGAGAGCTTGAACAGTTCCCCAAAACTCGAGCAGAGATAGACTGAATTCAATAACTGTTTCATGATGTTTATTTCCATATGCACTTAATTAGCCCTGGAAAAAATTAGCCATCCAACTGCATATTCTGATTAAAAGTCAGCTTTTTATAGATATAAAATGGTATGATTTCCTTGACGTTTTTATTCATTAACATAACTTCATTTTTCCCGTGTTTGAATGTTACTTCCACTAAAGACTAAAATCTAGCTATTAAATTTTAAAATTTATGCATTTTTACTTAATATTAACATTTAGAACAAGGATATATGGTGACACACTAGTGTGGGGTTTTTTTCAAGTATGAGCCAAATATATTTGCTATTTTTTAAGTTTTGAGGATAAATATAGGAAAAAACCTAAGGAAAAGAAGACTCACACATAAAATTTGTGACTCTGTTATCTGAGGACTTACACCAAGTTTTCATTTCACCTGTCCGCATTGACTGAACCATGCTGTAAAGCCACATTGTGATAACTTTTTTTTTTAAATAGGTATGACTTTTGTTCCAATAATGAAGAGTCCTTTATCCTGGATCCTGACAGCAACATAGGAAACAGAATTGAGAGCATCACTCAGCGCATGGCAATAATAGAAGGAAAGAATAAGGTATTGTTTGTAAAAATGAGCACTGGGATGTTTATTCTACAAATACACTGTCAGCTCCCAATTCTAGGTTTATTGGAACCAGGAGTAATTCAAATGTTCAAACAAAAATTCAGACAGAAGAAAGACAATGTCTGAACTATGTCTTTATGGAGATACATACAGAGACTACTCAAGCTGCCGGTTCCAACATAATGAGTACTCATTCCTAATGGTAGAGATGGCACTGTCCGCTTGAACGTCAAACTGGCCCACACTGGTGGTTCGCAATCCTGGCTGCCTATTAGAATACTCTACCAATTATTACTACATCCAAATCTCCGGAGTGCAGCCTAGGGCTTGTAAAAGTTTCCCAGATGATTACAGCATGTGATGAGGATTGGAATCACTGATGTACATAAAGTGGGATCCCAGTAAGCAAAAGCTAGTACAAGACTTAGAGCTAAAACTGAATGTTTCTATTTTGTGAAATATGTATTTCCCTCTGTCTTTGCAAGATCAAAGCTTAAGTGGGGGGGGATGCGCAAACACACAACCTATCAAGATTCCTTGACCTCATCAGCGCACTGTTCATTTTATACTCCCCTCACCCCCACTGAACCTTGGCAATAGCTAACAAGCCTGTGAGCTAGGAAAGTCTCAGTGGTTCTCAGACCTAGTGGCTTTTTCCTGTTGAATTAGAAAAGAATACACTTAAAAATCTGCTATTGTCTGGCACAGGGATAGTGATTCTTTTTTTCTTTTTTTTTTTTTTTTTGAGATGGAGTCTCACTCTGTCACCCAGGCTGGAGTCCAATGGTATGATCTCGGCTCACTGCAACCTCTGCCTCCTGGGTTCAAGTGATTCTCCTGCTTCAGCCTCCCAAGTAGCTAGGATTATAGGCACCTGCCATCACGCCTGGCTAATTTTTGTATTTTTAGTAGAGACAGGGTTTCACCATGTTGGCCAGGTTGGTCTTGAACTCCTGACCTCAGGTGATCCTCCTGCCTCGACCTCCCAAAGTGCTGGGATTACAGGTGTGAGTCTCCGTGCCCAGCTGTGATTCTTTAAAAAAAGAAAAAACATATCAAGTATCCCCTTGCTGACATGTCTGTTTACACATATATATCTTGATTTGGAGTAGAGACTGTTAATACAGTTTCCACTGCCTGCTTGAGTATGGATATGCTTATGTTATCTATTCAGCCGTACCCTTTGCACTTGAAAATGACAAAGTAGATGGCATCGTTCCTCATGTATGATTTAACAATAACAACAAATAACATCTATAATTTTCATTAAGTGAAACTTTTTGACATATGCTAATGTCAACATCATTCTTTGGCAGATGAGCGTGGTTATCTCCATTTTAAAGATAAAACAGAGATGATAAGATGATTAACCCAAAGCCAGCTTAAAAGTGTAAATGAGAGACTCAAACCAAAGTCTTTCCTTTCCAAAACCTAATGCTCTTATAGTCAAGTAAGCCAATGTAGAAATTAGTCAGAGTGGCAGTAGCTTATACAATAACACCAATAGTCTCTTATTAAACATTTAGGAAGTTTTTATAACTACAGCAGTAGCTGTAGGTGGTTTACAACTCTTTTTCTCTAACAGAAATAAGCAGTACTTTAAAACATTCCGTGATGTGTGGCTATTGATAAGAGAGCAGTTTAATGAAAGAAGAAGTTATATAAACTTGAAAGTTTAATTTGTTCTTTTTTTTTTTTTTTTTTTGAGATAGAGTCTCACTCTGTTGCCCAGGCTGGAGTGCAGTGGCCCAATCTCAGTTCACGGCAACCTCTGCCTCTCAGGGTTCAAGCGATTCTTGTGCCTCAGCCTCCCAAGTAGCTGGGATTACAGGCACACGCCATCTAAGTTTTGTATTTCTAGTGGAGACAGGGTTTCACCATGTTGGCCAGGCTAATCTAGAACTCCTGACCTTGTGATCTGCCTGCCTTGGCCTCCCAAAGTTCTGGGATTACAGGCATGAGCCACCACATCCGGCCTTCAGATATTTTTAATAAGGAAACTACCTCAGTTTATTAGCAGTGGACAGCAAATTAGTTGTCACAAAGTACTAGAAAAATGTCAAGATGCCATTCATTGGTTATGTCAATTCATTTTGTTTTTTCCTGAGCGTATCAGGAGGATATACTGTTAACTGCTGGATATTAACACAAGAATTTATAAGCTTAATTTCAGTGGTAACGTCTAGTGCTATTTTGATATCCTATCCACAAAAATATACAATAGGAAATAAAATGAAAAATGAGAAAGCTAGGTGAAGTTTCTGGCTAACCCAAACCATGAAGTAGCAACTTGACTCCATATATAATGTAAAACCTATCAAAATCAGTGGAAGTGGAGTATCAAAACATGCCCATGATAAAAGAACTTCCCTGATTTTCTCCATGAAGGTTTAAAACAAATTTATTGTCTTGTAATTTTATAGTTATGCAGAAGATTTTAAATATAGACCTCTGCACTTGTGCTACCCAACCTGCCATCAGGAGCCCTGGAGTCAAACTATGACACTTCCTCTCTGTATAACCACATGCAAACCAGCTCACCTCTCTCAGCCTGAGTTCTTTCCTCCAAAAAAACAGAACTAATGATACTTGCCCTAGCTAGTTTCCTGTTACGAGGGTGAAATGAAATAACATAATGAAGTCCAGGTGTGGTGGCTCATGCCTGTAATCCCAACAATTTGGTAGGCCGAGGCGGGCGGATCACCTGAGGTCAGAAGTTAAAGACCAGCCTGGCCAATATGGCAAAACCTCGTCTCTACTAGAAATACAAAAATTAGCAGGGCATAGTGGTGGGCGCCTGTAATCCCAGCTACTCGGAAGGCTAAGGCACAAGAATCGCTTGAACCCGGGAAGTGGAGGTTACAGTGAGCCGAGATTGTGCCACTGCACTCCAGCCTGCGTGACAGAGTGAGACTGTGTCTCAAAAAGTAAATAAATAACATAACATAGCATAACATAACATAACATGAGAAAGTCCTATACAAGTACTACTTTATTCAAGTGAATGTCATATGTACCCTTATGCAATTCCCCCAACTGATTGTGATCATATACAATGAAGACTTTGTTAAACAATTGTTTGCACTGAAAAAACTTTTAATACTCATACTAAACAAAGTCTCTCTCTCTATATATATATAAAAAATATATGTATATAAATATATATATAAAATATATATTATATATAATATATATATAAATATAATAAATATATATGGTACATATCCCATTAGCAGTTGTAATTGCTAAAGTCAATTACAACTGCCTTTAAATAAATTATTGAGTTCATATCTTGAATTTAGGAGAATTTAGTAACTTTACTTTTAGCATCTACTAATGTATCTTTTTGTGGGTTTGAAAAAAAATGTATCTGTCATATGATGGTGACAAAATGGAAGTTTTGCTGTTTCTGAGTTATATGCAGTGCTTTTTCCCTTACAATTAAAACTGTTTTTGTTTTGTATACATTTTTAGAAAGTAAATTAAAGTCCCAGCTTAGACTGCGGTGATCCCTTTATCCACCGTCACATGGTAGCCTGCCCAGCAATGCTACTCCACAGGTCAGTGGGGCAGCGCTCACACTCACGCTGGAGCACCTGTTGGATTTTTTTTCTTTGTTTTGTTGCATTTTTTTGTTTAACTCAAGGAAGGGTATAGAGGACAATAAAATTTAGTTTCCTTATTGGCGAGTTTTGGCCCAGATTTGTGAAAAGTGAGTCATCAACTGGAGTTGCTAATAGCAAATGTGCACTTTCGTATTGTCTAAATGGGGTTGCCAAACTGTTAGGTTTGTAGATATGGAGTAGGAAGTAGAAGGAACCCCGTGTTAGAAAAAACACACAGGAAATACGCTATCACAGCATTAATTCTGTAAGGTTGGAGAATCATTACCATTTTAATGTGTTAGCAATGTTTCCATTGAAATCCTTCTGACTGTACCTTGAGAAGTGTGTCCTGTATAAGACAAATCCATGACAGGAGCAAGAGTCCCAACCACAGAATTACAGCTTGTGTTTCAGTTCCCACACACACCCCAGTGTTTTCTAAATCTCACGTTCTATTTTCCCATCAGTTGGCTCAAATGTGCCACCCTGTGTTAATTTTAGATTCTTCCATGACCTTTATACATCTACTTTTATTTCTCCGTGAAACACTTGAAAGGAAGCTATATTAGAAACATCCCGAGATTAAAATCAGTGTTCCATATATAGATTTTTAAAAAACGAGTGCTGGAATTAGGTTGAATGACACATCACCCCATCCATTCTATTCCGTGAGGTTCAAACAACATTGTAGTAACAAATTACTAATGCTTAATGAAAGGGAAGGAAGGAAGGAGCATGAAAAACTCCAAACTTACAGTACTTGCTGATAGTTTTATGAGCATTCCTGGGCCATAGCAAAGAGCCCAGAGAATGGGCTTGAAGGATCTCTCTCTAACATGTAAATCCTTGAGGGCCAGGCCAGGCAACTGGAGGCACCCCGAAAAGCAAATGTAGTAAAAATGAGAAGTAGAAAGCATGAGTCCGTTAAGACTAATATAAACTTTGATATTCTAATTTTATTTATTTATTTATTTATTTATTTTAGCACGATCTCGGCTCATTGCAACCCCCACTTCCCATGTTCAAGCGATTCTCCTGCCTCAGCCTCCCAAGTAGCTGGGACTACAAGCGCCTGGGACTACACCAGGCCCAGCTAATCTTTGTATTTATAGTAGAGACAGGGTTTTGCCATGTTGGCCAGGCTGATCTTGAACTCCCGACCTCAGGTGATCCGCCAGCCTCAGCCTTCCAAAGTGCTGGGATTACAGGCCTGAGCTGCCATATCCAGCCTGATAGCCTAATTTCATTTCAGCACTTCTGCTTTTTTCTCTTCCTCAGTCCTCCTTCAATTATTTTCAATTGCGGAAAATGAAAACTAATTATAGAACTAATACAAGTAAATATCCTTAAGAATTTATTTTGGCATACCTTATAGAATAAATGATCATAATTTCAAACATGCAACTCAAATTCTTGGTTACTTTCTCTTTGAAAGTATTTAGTTGATATTGCATGCCCCAATTGTGATGCTATTTTCATTTTTTCCCTTGACACCATAGTATTTGGATGTAAGCACTGAGGAAGAGATTTTTTCCTTTATTCAGAAGACTCAGACATTGAAACTCACTGTCCCATGCGAAGCTGCCTTCTAGTCCAGCCAGACTACACTGAGCTACAATTCACACTTGAGCTCCTTTCTCTGACCCTATAAAGTTTAAACTTTAATTGTCAAACAATTTTATTTGTAACGAGAAAATGTTTGAATTTATAATTTAAAAATATATCCTCTGAAAGAGAAGTACTCTAGAAATGAGATAAATTTTAGTAAAACTGATCATAGAATATGTTTCATCTTATTTTTAACTTTTCTTCTTTAATGATAACCATTGTACTTATCAAATATATTTTCAAACCACATAACAACACAACAGTTGAAAAGCAGCTTGCCGCTTATGTAAAATGTCATCAAAGAAGCAAACTAGTATTTCTGTAAATAGTAGTAGTATTTAATTTATGTTACCCATCTCTGCTGATTAAAGGAAGTATTCTCAAGGAAAAATTCAATCCAAGGTGTAGACAGAACTTTGCCAATTGATCTGTGTTATTCAATTTAAAGAGTCTCAAGACGAGAAGCAATTTGGTATAGAGATTAAGAGCATAGGCACTGGAGGCAGACACACCTGAGCATAAATTCTGCCCAGGCCTGTCTGTGGTCCTTTATATCTTTGGGTGAATCATTTAATCTCTCGGAACCTCAGTTGTCTTACCTGTAGAATAGCATAATATACCCATCTCACAGGGTTTTAGGGAGGATTAAATGAGACAATTCCTGTAAAGTGCCTTGCATGCTGCCTGGTGCATTGTAAGGGATACATAAAGGTATGCAGAAACAAAGAAATAATGTAAACTCCCATCAACGTTGTTTTCTGCTTCTATTTTAATAGAAGCTCTGTAGACATGATTTCTGGGGCAGGCTTGACTACGAGTAATATGTCTTGTTTTGGAAGGTGTCATTTCTCACACAAAGTGAGAAAAATTCAAATACATTTCTGTCTCCATCTTGTGACCTGGATTCATTTCACTTCGGAGCACCTCAATTTTATTCTCTGATTATACATAAATTTAGACCTATTTGACTGTTTGTTGAGACTTGTAAAATGACCACAGCCGTTCCCAGGTTACCTGCACAGGTCTTAAACGTGGCAAATGTATACATCTGAATTGATTTTCCCTTGCCACAAAACCCAGTTCTTGTTCTCAGTTGCTCTAAGTTCAATGAAATCAAAATCTTTTAAATAAAAACCCAAACACAACTCATAGAGGCAGGTAAATGTTGTCTATAATTTCAAACACTCTCAAGCCAACAGAAATGGGTTTTTCACTTACTTACTGAGCGACGATTAATCTGAGAATCTAAGTAAGTTTCTCCTGAGGCCCATTAGGATAAACACTTGAGAACTAAGTTCATAAGAAAAACAGTGCTGGAGCTGACACCCCAGCTTAAGAAGGCTTCATCTGAGCTCCTTGTTTCTGAAGTTTTTGCAAACTGCTTTGAAGCATCTAAGCTTCCTGAGACAACATAAGGGAGTCAGAGTCATATTTGACGATCTCTCCTGTCTTCCAGCTTCCACCAGCTAACAGTTTTCTCATGTTGCCACCTACAAGCTTCTCTTCGAACTACTTCCATTTCCTTCCATGACTCTAAACTGGTGGGAACAACAATTACAAGGAAATGGCTATTCAGAATTTTTTATGTCCCACCTCTTACAAAGATTCATCGTCAAAATAAGAAAGGGACACCTGAGCTCTCTTTCATACTCTTTTCTGTGGGTTATTTGCCTTCGTATGAGCTTTCCTTGCAAAAGAGAGAATAATTTTTGTATGATCTTCAAGGAGGGAAATTCCTTTCTATCACCTTAAAGAATGATAGTGTTAAGGGGAGGGATTGTGTCATATTCATCTCTGTCTCCCTTACAACATCTGGGCAATGCCTTGATAATCACTCAATAAATGTCTGCTAAACTGTCTGCCACATATTGCAGACACTTTCATTATCAATAATTTCAATAATACACAGAGAAATATATGGGTAGGTGTAATTAAGCAGATCCTTCCATCAAACAGAAGAGAAAGCACTGTGTACTACTCACCATACCACAGTGAAAATTGTAGAGAATTTGGACCAATGAATTTGCTGGCTAAAAACATTAGGAACATGTTTTTAAGTCTTCCTGATCTGTAGATTAAAGACAGAAATACCTTAATTTATTAGATGGAATAAGAGAACACAACTAAAGTGCCTAGCACATTACTTAGAAACTCAGAAAATGTTAGGACTCTCTCCTACAGCCAAACCACTTGTAGAGTATGTCCACCACCTTGGAAAGTCAGCTGTCACATTTCAGCCTTACATTGCTTTAGCCTGTAAGTCACTTGGTCATTATACTTCAGCTAGGACACTCCGTTAGTCTGGAAGCATTAGCACAGCCTCTGCAATTTCGAAGCCCATAACCAGTTATTTTTGTCCTAGGAGACAGGCTGCAAAGATTTATAAGTAACTGGACCAACTTTTCCTTTCTGTAATTTTAAGTATGAGAAACTAACTAGTTTTCTTATTTTTTTCATGTAGATTATACACTACTTTTTAATGCAAGCTTGGGTTAAATTTAAGAATGTTTAACAATTTGTTTCATATTGCCAACTTTTTTTCTTTGGAAGACTGCAAGTCTTTAAGTTGTCTAAAATTTTGTTTCATTATTTTGTTTCATTACTTTTTAGACATCACAGTTTGAAAAGTGCTTTCAAGTTCATGCAATTTTGACTGCTAATGTTTCTTTAGGGACTAAGTTGTCAAATAACAGCACTAAAGTCTAGTGGAACAATATTATTGTATTAACTCATAATTTTTTTTTTTTTTTGAGACGGAGTCTCACTCTGTCGCCCAGGCTGGAGTGCAGTGGCGCAATCTTGGCTCACTGCAAGCTCCGCCTCCTGGGTTCATGCCATTCTCCTGCCTCAGCCTCCTGAGTAACTGGGACTATAGGCGCCCGCCACCTTGCCTGGCTAATTTTTTTTATGTTTTGGTAGAGACAGGGTTTCACCGTGATAGCCAGGATGGTCTCGATCTCCTGACCTCATGATCCGCCCGCCTTGGCCTCCCAAAGTGCTAGGATTACAGGAGTGAGCCACCGCGCCCGGCCGATTAATTCATAGTTTAATTTTTCATCTTCTAGATTAGGAATAGAGACAACTGAGAAATTAGGTAATTTACACACACACACACACACACACACACACACACACACACACACACACACACACACGGCCTCCTTCAGGACCATCCATTGCTGCACGCCACATTATTTGAGCATATAAAAAAATGTTTCAAGCCAGGTGCAGTGACATGTGCCTGTTGTCCCAGCTACTTGGGAGACTAAGGCGGGAAAACTGCTTGAGCCCAGAAGTTCAAGACCAGCCTGGGCAACATAGCAAGACCCCATTTCTTAAAGAAAAAATAAAGTTTCAACCAAACATTCTCTTCTATACTTGCTCACTTAACATTCTTGTTATAGAACCAAATAGCAGAGAAAGCTCCTGTCACAACTGGCATCCATGCTCTCAGGTCACCCAAACAAAAGGGAAGGCCTCAGCCTCACCTGTTCCTCTCATTGATGTGGGACTGACCACCTCGTAGGGTAGGACGTGCAGTCCCACATCTCAGCTTCAGGTCTGTAATTGTTAGACCAGCAGCACGAGATAAATAAGCCTGAAACCCTCATATGAGTCGGATGTCATAGGCCCCGGTCTCCTGAGGACCTGCTTTCCTGTTATTTTTCCATTCTTGTTGGGGCTCGGCAAGAGGAGAGCCTTCTAGTAACCACCACCTATGCAATACTCTCTTTACAGAATGAATGGAATAGCTGAATCATTTCAACCTCAGAAGTAGCTTGGGGTGTTCAATTAGTTATTTGTCCTATTGCTAGCTAAAGTTTCCTTTTCTTTTGCAGACGGCTAGCACCTTGGTTGTGGCTGACTCTAGAATTTCTGGAATCTACAGTTGCATAGCTTCCAATAAAGTTGGGACGGTGGGAAGAAACATAAGCTTTTATATCACAGGTAAGCCACACATCCTATACCCAGAGACAGCCTGGTGACTTCATTCTGTCTTCAGTCTTGTTTGCTTTTAGTGCATTTATAGCTTGAGTGATTTTTTTTTTTAATTCCACAGAATTGTCAAACTTTGAGTGCCTTCATCCTTGCTCTCAGGAATAGAATTCTACCTCATCGGATCTCCTAAAGAGTTATTTCCCCGAATTTTCTTTTAGAGTTATTTGTGTTTGTCTCCCTCCCAGACTGGATTGTGAATTGGGAATCTGTATGCTCATTTTTTCATTCCCTTCAGTACCTAGCACAGGGTCTGGTACATAGCAGTTCAATACCAATCAAGGAAACCAATTATAATGCATATAATATGATGACATTGTTTTTGGTTTTGTTTTTGTTTTAACCAAAAAGTTAATTGTTTCACAACTTAGGTAATGTAGACTTTTTGGGGAATAAGGCTCTATAGCCATCTGAAACTGAGCTTTATTAACAATAGTTAATGTGCTATTTTTTGATAGCATTTAAGAATTTTTAGCCTTAAATATGATGGTCTCTGCAAATCTTAAAAACCTCCAAGGTACACAAATGGCACTCCCTATGTCCCTCAATGGGTACAGGAAGGAAGTAAGTAGCTCAAAGTATAAAAACAATTGCCTGGCTCCACACTCCCCCAATTTCTGAGGAAACATGGGCAGTAGGCCAACTTTCTGGAAACTTCTTACTGAACGGGGCAGGCTGCAAAAATTGCCAGAAGGTCTCCAAAAAGAAATAGACAGGTCCAATTCCATGATACATATGCGTTGTCAGATCACAGGAGCCTCTGGCAAGTTAACCAAGCCCCAGAGAAGCTGTGCCATGGGAGATATCCCTGAGTAGATTCTCATAGAACATCAGGGCTGGCAGGGATTCCAGAGGCTGTTCTGCATCATAGCTCTTGTGTTTTCCAGATGAGCAAATGGGATTTGGAGAGGTGCATAGCAGAGCTGCTCTAGGCCAACTCAGGTCTGTCTCTTATGTTAGAGAAGTGGAAGAGAAGTCATCTTTGCATCCATTCCAAATAGGACATGGCCTTTAGTTAGAGAAGGATTCAGATGGAGATTTCACACAGATTGGTGCTCTAATAAAACTCAGAAGATTTGGACTAGTTAAATACAAAGGTTTGCACTGTCCTTTAGATTTGGTTGGAAACAAGTTACTATCTCAACCCATAGTCAGAGTATGTCTGATTTAGAATACAAAAGACTGAACAATTCCTGTTTTGTTCTGAACATTCAATAACTTTGTAACAGTTTAATGAGCACTGTTAAATGGTACAGTTCAACTCTACTGAGCACTGGGAGGCGCATCAATGAAGTCCTGTCTTTCTAGGAACACAGTTCTAACACCAAGGAAACAAAGAAGAAATGTTAAATTACATACATCCTAGTATCAAAATTTATATGCAGAGGTCATGTGACAGATGAGCTTGCTTTCTAAAGCCACCACTGTCCAATAGAGATATAAGTCACAAATACCATTTAAAACTTTCTAGTAACCATGTTTTTTGTAAAGTAAAATTAATTTTATTGAACCCAATATATCCGAACTATTGTGATTTCAATATGTAATCAGTATTTTAAAAAATATTACACTGCTTCAGTTTTTACACTTAAATCAATTTAAATAAAATCAAATAAACTGAATATGCTTCAGTTCCTCTGACACAGTAGCCACATTTCAAGTGCTCAAAAGCCACATGAGGCTCACAGGTACCATATTGGACAGTGCAGCTGTAAGCCTCTGAGAAGGAAGCAGGACCTGAATAGGTAGAGAGAAGGTGGGATTTGAATAGATGGAGACAAGAGAACAGGATTGCCCTGACATTTTCAGAGCCAAGACAAGAGTACCAGTGGAGGCCCACAAACCATACGTCTAACTACTGACAAGTTCTACATCAAGCAAATAAGCCATTAAATATGTTTTAGCCCCCTATGGACAAATATACTTTCATGATGACCTGAGAGGTCAGGATCAATTTAGAGCTCTGAGACTACTCAGATTCCAGACTAGATTGTGGCAGCACCTGGCGGTGCAGAAAAACTAAATCATCCACCTCCCCTCTGCGCCCCTTACCCTGTCCACACTGCAAGGGGCCATGCACCATGTGTGGTGTCTCCCAGCCCACACATCTGAGCTCTGCCCATGCCCCTCACAGACAGTTTCCCTTGGCCACTGCTTGCACAGACCCAAAGATGTGAAAACTGACAAGCAGTCTGAGCTCAGGAGGCCAGACCTAGGGAAGAAGAGCCAAGCTAGAAGCAGATTTCAATCAGCCTTTTAGGGAATTCTGAGATCCCAGGGACCTGGAGCATGATACAGGAATGAAGTGACACAGGCTGTGGGTAGGCATGCTCACTTGGCCCCATAAACTCTTCACATTGTGGGAAGAGCTATGACCAGAACAGAGCTGCCACAGGGACCCTTCTTGCCTGGGTCTGAGGGCAGTACTGGAAGAGGATGTACCAAGAGAAGAGGGAACATCATGCTCACTTCCTTATTAATCAGTGTTCCCAAGGAAAGCTAACCGATGCCTAGCATTAGTCACAGCACCAACATCTGGCTAGCCCAGAGTCTCATCGCTGCATCATATTTCTACCCATGGTGTTGTTGCTGAAAGAGTCCAAGTTGATAAAGGTGATCACCTGCTGAATTCAGGCGGAAATTCCCTCCTACCTCTCACCATATTGTACAATGTATAACCATGGCGGGGTAGAAACCTCTTCTAGATCCCAAGGCTTATCCATATTGGACAGGGTCCAAAAGAACAATGAGAATTCAATTCAGACATACCTACTTGAAGCTCACAGTTCTTTTCCTCTAGAAATCCAAGAGCTTTAATCTTAAAACTGACACAAGTTCAGCCAACCAAGCCCTCATTGCCTGGAATATACTTTCCCTTAATCCTTTTCTACCAGTCCTGAAAAGTTCTAGTTTTGATTGTGATATTAGGTTAACTTGCTTACATTCATTATTAGTTTTTAAATAATTATTATCTTTTTCTTACTCAAATCTTTGTCACTAGAGATGAGCGTAAAGACTCAGGAATGTTGTACCTCATATGCCTATTTTTTGAAAAAAATGAACATATATTTGTTCAGTGTTTATACTTGACTCAGTGAGGGTAATGCTTTAAAAGTGCCTGTCTGAAATTTTAATGCTCTACTTATCTAGATTTGGATCTTTACTGGTCCTCATTTCAATCATGTTGTCCCTTCTTTAAAATACAATGACTTGGGGCCAGGCACAATGGCTTACGCCTGTAAATCCCAGCACTTTGGGAGGCTGAGATGGAAAGATCGCTTGAACACAAGCGTTTGAGACCAGCCTGAGAAACATGGCAAAATTCTGTCTCTACAAAAAGTACAAAAACTAGCTAGGCCTGGTGGCATGTGCCCGTATTCCCACCTACTTGGGATGCTGAGGTGGGAAGATCACTTAAGCCCAGGAAGGAGGTCGAGGCTGCAGTGAGCCATGATGGCACCACCACGCTCCAGCCTGAGTGTCAGAGTCAGACCCTGCCGCAAAACAACAACAGCAACAACAACAAAAACAAAAAACAAAAAGACTTTTAGTTGCCTTCCAAACTGATGAAAATGGTAAACTGTGGCCATTAGAATCCTTGACCGCTTCGACTCCAAACTTTGGCACACACTTATACATAGCATCCACTTGAAACAAGCAAAGCTTCCTGGTAACCGTTCACTCTCTTTTTAAATAATGTTATTTCCACTCTTCAGTGGCAGTAGAGCCTTCTTTATTTTTTTACCCAACAAATGAGATCCCTGGCATCCTTTTAAATTCCTATGCTTGTCCCTTTCATGAACTTAATGCACATGCCTGATCCAATTGAGTTGAAATATCTACCCCCAAGTATGCACCTTTATAAATAGATTACACTGTCATCTAACCCTGGGTCGAATGCCTCTTCTGAGCAAGGGTTGATTCTTCTCCATGACACCTCATAAGATGCCATGGATGTGATAATATGTTAGATGGATGAGTATTATTTGGTAATGATGATGACAGTGCTGAATTCGCCACAGATACTTAAGTGTGGGAAGATTTCTTGTTTTCACTTTGAGGGTTAGAAGGCAATTCTTTCTTGGTCTGTTTTTGTACTCAGACTAAAAAAAAATCAACATGAATTAAGGAGAAAAATCCCTCCGGGTTCATTAAACAGTTGAGGACATTTTATTTATCGTCTTCCATGGATCAAAAGAGAATACCAAAGGGGTGAGACTGAGAAATAGTCATTTCCAAGAGGCTGTCTGATAACATAACAAATTAGCTTCAGTGACCATGTCCCCTATATAAGAAACGGGCCTCAAAACGAATTTGGTTCTTTGCTTTTCCTATGTGTGTGTTTTTGCTGTTTGGCTGGCACTCAGCATGACTATGGGTGTGTTAGCAATTACTGAGGGTGAAACAGGAACAGCACTGCTTTATCTCCCTGGCTTCCCAATGTCACTGAATGCGTTTTATTTTGAGATTCCTGGTGGTGCTTGGCAAAGATAAACAAAATCTTCCATCAGGAAACCTGTGAGCTATTTCCACAGGAAGTTTCAAATCACTAAAGTAAATAGAAACTCTCTACACGATCTCAATGGTGTTACTTGGGCTCACTTGGGTTCTACCTACCAGGATGAGAGCTCATAAATGGAAAGTCTGTGGTCTTGTAAGAGCTGATGGCAACCAGTGCACAATACCTCTGCTCTAGTATCTGTGTAAAAGTTGATGGCTGATGTTTTACTCCTCATGCTTGGAAAATGTCCCAAATATAAAAAGATGCTGAATTAGAGCAACTATTTCTGACACCTTATTGTTATCTTAAAAGTGACTGTCAGCTGCCCCTCCTGCATCTTCTGGCACATTCTTAGATTTTCGTTTTAAAAGCAGGAAAACCTCCACTGGTATCCTCTCTCCTCAGCCACTGACGGCTTCGTAAGTCACTGTTACGCCCCGCTCCCAGGTTCCAAATGAATACTTTGGCATTTCTTCAGACGTGACACTTTATAATAAAGCCAAAGCTCAGAAAAATCAGAAAAACAAGCAAAGTGAGATTTAGGAAAGAGTTGATATGATATCTAATTTTGGACTATTGTCCCCTTAACGTTTAAAGGTTTCTTTATAGCTTTGTGTGCAAAGTATAATAATAATAATAGCATAACATAATGCTTTTCATCTTCAAAGCACTTTGTAAGATGTTGGCCCAAATTCTTTGCTCAAATGCAGATACACCACTAGTAGTAAGCAATGGGAAGGTTTTGAGAGCGGGTCAGTTCAGGGCCGGCAGACTTTTTAAAATCCTCCCGTGAGACTGGCCAAATGATACTAAGGAACTCTCAGCCCCAAAGTGGACTGACAGCCCAGGTGAGGCATGCAGGGGGGAAGAGCTCATGGGGTGTTGACAGAGACACCTGGGAGATGGGGATGAAGGTGCCCAAAATATCTGAGACAGGTCTCAGTCAATTTAGGAAGTTTATTTTGCCAAAGTGGACAGCCTCAGGAGCTCCTGACAACATGTGCCCAAGGTGGCGATTGAGGTACAGCTCGGTTTTATACATTTCAAGGAGACGTCAATCAATATGTGTAAGATGTACACTGGTTCCGCCTGGAAAGGCGGGACAATTCAAAGTGGGGAGGGAGTTTCCAGGTCATAGATAGGGGAGTTCTGTTCTTTTGAATTTCTGATTAGCCTTTCCAAAGGAGGCAATCAGGTATGCATTTATCTCAGAGAGCAGAGGGATGACTTTGAAGAGAATGGGAGGCAGGTTTGTGCTAAGCAGTTCTCAACTTGACTTTTCCCTTTAGCTTCATGATTTTGGGGTCCCAAGACTTACTTTCCTTTCACAAAGATTAGCTGGAGATCGACATTGGAGAAAATGGCTTTTAATGATATAGCCACCTTCAGAACATGTTTAAAATATTTTTGAGAGTAAATTTGATTTTTAAAATTATTCTCTTTACCCCTCTATCACCCCCATTTTAGAATCTGGCAACTCTTCCAGATTACTTGTCCACATTTTCAGAAGAAATCTTTGCTCTCTCAGGTCTAAGTAGAACCATCCCCATGAAAGAAGTCCTGAGTAAATCAGTGGGCTCCTCTCTGGCCCACTGTGCCACTGGCCCACTGTGGTCTTTGCTGGACCAGGGCAAGTAATCTGGGACAGGAGCAGGAGGAGGGTAGTGAATAACAGTTACTTCTCACTGCAAAAGTCTAGGACTAAAGTGGAATTGATTGGCACTTTACCTAGGACTTCCTATTTTCACTTGTTTGCAAACTATTTTGGATAAGTTTGACCATAAGTGTGCCTTTGGTTTTTAGGACGAATTGCTCTTATGTTACTTCACTATTTTGCCCACTTGCCAGTGTCACTTGCCAGTAGTAGTACTGTGCGTCATTTTAAAAATAGGAAATGAGGCCGGGCACAGTGGCTTATTCCTATAATCCCAGCACTTTGGGAGGCCGAGAAGAATGAATCACCTGAGGCCAGGAATTTGAGATCAGCCTGGCCAACATGGTGAAACCTCGCCCCTACCAAAAAGTACAAAAATTAGCCCAGTATGGTAGTGCATGCCTGTAAACCCAGCTACCCTGGAAGCTGAGGCAGGAGAATAGTTTGAACCCTGAAGGTAGAGGTTGCAGTGAGCTGAGATCATGCCACAGCACTCCAGCCTGGGCAACAAAGCGAGACTCTGACTCAAAAAAAAAAAAAAAAAAAAAGAAATAAAGTTAACACCCAAGTTGGAAAAAACATGCCACTTTGAAGAGTAACTTCAGGTAAATCAAGAGAAAATGCATCCTAATAACTCTCCTCTTTTGCATTTCCTACCTCACTTCTGATAGAATGAACTTAGTTGATTCCCACCTGCTATGTTTGCTCATTTACCTTAAATACTCATTCTTTTTAATGCTGATGCTGAGAGAATTTGTGCACAAATGATTCTTAAGATCTTTGAATATCTCATTAAAAGACACTGATTTTTCTGTGAACTGAAATTCTTTATTCTTATTTTATAGATGTGCCAAATGGGTTTCACGTTAACTTGGAAAAAATGCCGACGGAAGGAGAGGACCTGAAACTGTCTTGCACAGTTAACAAGTTCTTATACAGAGATGTTACGTGGATTTTACTGCGGACAGTTAATAACAGAACAATGCACTACAGTATTAGCAAGCAAAAAATGGCCATCACTAAGGAGCACTCCATCACTCTTAATCTTACCATCATGAATGTTTCCCTGGAAGATTCAGGCACCTATGCCTGCAGAGCCAGGAATGTATACACAGGGGAAGAAATCCTCCAGAAGAAAGAAGTTACAATCAGAGGTGAGCACTGCAACAAAAAGGCTGTTTTCTCTCGGATCTCCAAATTTAAAAGCACAAGGAATGATTGTACCACACAAAGTAATGTAAAACATTAAAGGACTCATTAAAAAGTAACAGTTGTCTCATATCATCTTGATTTATTGTCACTGTTGCTAACTTTCAGGCTCAGAGGAGATGCTCCTCCCAAAATGAGTTCGGAGATGATAGCAGTAATAATGAGACCCCCAGCCCCCAGCTCTGGGCCCCTCATTCAGGCCGAGGGGGCTGCTCCGGGGGGCCGACTTGGTGCACGTTTGGATTTGGAGGATCCCTGCACTGCCTTCTCTGTGTTTGTTGCTCTTGCTGTTTTCTCCTGCCTGATAAACAACAACTTTGGATGATCCTTTCCTTCCATTTTGATGCCAACCTCTTTTTATTTTTAAGTGTTGAAGCTGCACAAACTGAATAATTTAAACAAATGCTGGTTTCTGCCAAAGATGGACACGAATAAGTTAATTTTCCAGCTCAGAATGAGTACAGTTGAATTTGAGACTCTGTTGGACTTCTGCCTGGTTTTATTTTGGACTATTTCATCTGCTCTTGATTTGTAAATAGCACCTGGATAGCAAGTTATAATGCTTATTTATTTGAAAATGCTTTTTTTTTTTTTTTTTACATTAAGCACATTAATCTTGAACTGGAGCTTCTAAAATGGGCCCCAGGGGTGCAAGATGTTGGTGTAATTCAGAGATAGTAAAGGTTTATCGCAGTGTGAATTATAAGAGTCCATCCAAATCAACTTCCCCTCCCTCCTTTCATGCGATCCAGGTAATTATGCAGTTAGTGCCACAGTAGACTAGCCTAGCAAAAGGTTTGCTCCTTGCTGTCTCTGACTGCACTGCACAGCTATTGATGGCACCTGAAAGAAAGTGGATCATGCCTTAATTTTAAATATTCCTGTCCTCTGGTTATTATTTTAAGGAACTCTATCATGTTAAAATGACAGTAATTCAAAGGTGTACCACAATCAATTTATCAAGGAAATAAAGGCTATTGCAACCAGAGAATTAATGCATTCTTCTAAATGTAAATTTAAAATTTGCCCATTAAAAAGGTCCACTTTCCCCATATGCAAATGTTAATAGGATTTTTATGGGGATTAAGAAACGACAAAACTGTAGAAGCAGAATTCAAAGTAATTTTAAAAATACACACCAGTTTTAAATCAAGAGAAGTTGTAATTTCTTGTTTTAAGCTTGCATTTGAGGGAAAATAACTTTTTCACCAATTTAATATGCATTGTTCTGTTGTTTTTATTTATGATTGATCATTATATGTGACTTGCATAAACTATTAAAAAAAAAAAAAAACTATAATGACCAAAATAGCCATGGCTGAGAAACACAGTGGCTGGACAGTTCAATAGGAGGTGACAATATGACAACTTCTCAAGCTTGGGAACTCACCAGACTGTTTCCTCCTTTAGGTAACAGACTCTGTCCCACGGCTAAACTTGTCTTTCACGTGGGAATTGCTTTTGTCAAACGTGAAAGAGTAAACAATAGCATTTCCCCAGAATGCCAGTTTTATGGAGCCCCAAATGCTCTGAAAACAATTAGTAACCTGGAAGTTGTCAGCCCAAAGGAAAGAAAAATCAATTGTATCTTGAAATTTTACCTATGGCTCTTTGGCCTGGCGTCTTTGTTCATTATAAGTTAGTGTGTTCCTTCAGGAAACAATGCCTTAATACCATAGAACGAGGGGGCCTTAATAGCTGCTAACATTAAAAAAGCAAATAGGATGATTGAGGGATCCTTATGAAAACAAAATGGTGAATTGGACATGCAAAACCTACCATTTCCTTCCCCAGTTGCAATTTTTGTGGAGAGGGGAGGATGTTAGTATTTACAAAAGATGATTTTAAGAACTTCCAAGAGATGAGTAGAAGAATTCCAGAGAGTGTTAGTTGTTCACTGTGTAATTAATCCTTCCGGAGAGTCTTTTTTTTTTTTTAAAGAAACTTTTGGGTAGGTTTTGTTTTTTATTACATACCCTAGGGGTATGTTAACCTGGGGTATGAAGGGAGGTGAAGATAACAGAGGGGGTGGGGGGAAGAAGAAAAAAGGAGCCTAAAATGGGGAATAATTGAAATGGAATAGGGGGTGTGAGGCTGGTTCCTCAGTCCCCATTCCAAACGGAGGATAGAAGCTGTGTATTTATGTGACCTGGCAGATCTCTGGGGCCATAACACTGTAAAGTAAAATAACCTGGTGGGCAGCTATCTTTGGCTACTGATAACCAGCACAAATGTCTGTTAATTCTGATTTTCTCAGTTTGAAGGGATCAGCTACACTGTTAAACTTTGGAAAGCCACTACCTACTTCCATTAAGTAACTTAGGTTTTGAAATACGGGTTCAACGCACCAGCCTTATTCAAAACGTCAAAATAGATTATATATAATGTATAAAGTAAGAATTGACAAAATATGATTCCTGGGTTGATTGATCATTTAGAAACTAGCCAAAAATGAGATTTTTAACATAGAACATTTTTCAGAAATGGGTACAAAGAAAAATGCATATTACTGTACATTTCAGAATGTTTATGTGAACCTTGTATTTAATTGAGAGTCCCATGTACATTCTGCAGCCTTTTTGCTGCTTCTATCATCTGAAGTTTGTGTAGTACAAATAAGGCCTTTGAAATTCTTAATGACATTTATGTTTAAATGTTCTCTTCTCTTTAAACATCGTTTTCCAATCCACCTGTCAGGGAGTCCAATTCCTGTCTGTGTTGATGATGTTATACTTTGTAGCTAGAAAAACTATTTTAGTGTTGTGGGCCCTATATTCAGACTTCCTTTTTATAAGACCTATGGGCAGTGATAGATTATTTTATCATATTAATGCATGGGAAATAGTGTGCTGAGGAAACTATTAAAAGTATAACTCAGTGAATTGGGTCTGAGTTTTAAATAAGATATTTCAAAATTGGCTTGCCACCATAAAAGAGACTAAAAAATAATATGATACGGTTCTTTATGGTCTTGTCATGTTTCGCTGATATGTTTGGGGTCTTTACTATGTAAAAAAAAAATGCCAAAATTGTAATGAGCAAGCATGTACAAGTAGTCATAAATCAAAGGTTTTAAACAGGACTGCAGTTTCAATTAGGAAAAGCTGTTTGACAGATAGCACCCAATGCAAAAACAGAAATATTGTAATGGTTCTGCGTAGGGGGCAAGACAAGATAGGAAAGACATGCTCAAAGAGGCAAAAGGATCATTGCTATCATTCATTCCATGCTAGTTTGAAGAAGTTTCTATACATCAGAGCCCTTCCTTCAACACACTTTTTTTGCCTTCAGATTTCATTTTTTACAAAATGAGAAGACTAATGATAAGCTATAGAAATCAAAATTTATTGAGAAATCTGTTTCTCCTAACAGGTAGTAACCCTGCCATGATATACTTCTTCAACTATGTTATAAAAGTTATATGATAATACACATTTTAACCTGGGATTTCTAAATTGCTTTAACAAATGCTAATCCTGAGAGTTGCCCTGCAGGACTCAAGAGAGAAAGGTTTGGGGACTTGGCAGAACCCTGCAGGGACATGGAATCAAGGCCATTGCAATGTATCATCTTTGTAGCATCGTCATCACTCCTAAGCTGCCTTCACAGTTTTAGTACACTAAGATGAGGAAATCAAAAACGGGCAGAGAAAGCTCATACTGTATAATTGAAGACAGTAACAGAGAACGTGTCAGTTATGCCAAAACTCTTTTGATTTCTGTTCCAGGATCTCCAACAAGAGGTGAAAGGAATGACTTGGGAGGGTGGGAAAGATATTAGGAGTTGTTTTTATTTTTTACCTTGGAAGCTTTAGCTACCAATCCAGTACCCTCCTAACTAGAATGTATACACATCAGCAGGACTGACTGACTACTTCATTAGAGATATACTGTACTCATTGGGGGCCTTGGGGGTACTGCTGTTCTTATGTGGGATTTTAATGTTGTAATGTATTGCATCTTAATGTATTGAATTCATTTTGTTGTACTATATTGGTTGGCATTTTATTAAAATAAATTGTATTGTATCATATTTGTATGTTTTAAGAGAAAATAATATAAAATACAATATTTGTACTATTATATAGTGCAAAAACTACAAATCTGTGCCTCTGCCTCTTGAATTAATTCTTTGGTTGCTTGCATTTGGGAAGGGAATGGAGGAAGGAAAGAACCAATAAAGCTTTCAAAGTTCAAGAAATTCTCCTGTTTGGTCTGCTGCCTTACAACTTAGGTTACTGACAGCTGAGTAACACAAACATGCCCCCACAAATACATCAATAAAAACACACAAAATTGTATTAGCCTATCACTACAACACTATATATAAAAATTCATTACAAGACTATACACAAAATCATGTTTTTTATTTATATCTCCTGAACTATTACGCAAAATCCTTGAGTTTTAGAAAAGCTTCTCTCAAAAAAGGAAGGAAACTAGCTAGCTAGGCAAAAGCCTTTGTATTGAAATCTAAAAATATAAAATCTAGTCCTTGATTTCACTGTGTTGTAATAAATTTCAATTTATTGTAGCATCTTATTAGAGTGGAAGCAGCAGGTTAATGATTGAAGAGAAAGTGAACAAAATGCAAATGAAACCTAATAGTTAAGTTTTGCTGTTTCTCTGTATATTTTAAATGTTGATATGCATAGACAATATGAGAATAAAGTTGACGAGTAATCACAACTCCCTTTCTTTCTTCATTAGATCAGGAAGCACCATACCTCCTGCGAAACCTCAGCGATCACACAGTGGCCATCAGCAGTTCCACCACTTTAGACTGTCATGCTAATGGTGCCCCCGAACCTCAGATCACTTGGTTTAAAAACAACCACAAAATACAACAAGAGCCTGGTAAGAGACTTTTTTCTTGAATTTATTATTTCTCATCTTTCATCAGTCCCTTTTTCCTTTAACATTCCCGTCACCTGCTTCCAGTATGTGTAGACCTACTTGCTGATAGAGCCCCAGACACCCGGATCTGGTTCATGCTGATACCAGCTTCCAGTGAGGAATATTTGGGCCAGTTCCTATGCAGACCATATTCCTAACCCATAGAAAGATCCTGCAGAATCTATTCAGCTGGAATGCTTTAAATAGTGCCTTCAGAAAGAAATGAGAGGAGCCATGTAGAAAATGATTCAGTTCACCATGACAGCTGGGAAAGTGAGGAGTTAGTTTCTTGGCTTTGAGGTATTGCAGAACTTGGAACAACTGGCATATATGAAGTTCAGAAAAGTAGATTTACAATCTCTTTTTCTTTTTTTCTTTTTTTTTGAGACGGAGTCTCACTCTGTCGCCCAGGCTGGAGTACAGTGGCACCATCTCGGCACACTGCAACCTCCACCTCCCGGGTTCAAGCGATTCTCCTGCCTCAACCATCCAAGTACTTGGACAAGTAACTGGGACTACAGGCATGTGCTGACACCACGCCAGGCTAATGACCACGCCAGGCTAATTTTTGTATTTTTAGTAGAGACAAGGTTTCACCATGTTGGCCAGGCTGGTCTCAAACTCCTGACCTCAGGTGATCCGCCTACCTTGGCCTCCCAAAGTGCTTATAGGCACATGTCACCCAGTCCAGCCGATTTACAATCTTTTAAATTCATCTACGCAGATGTTAAGGATTTGGTAAAAAGAAGACTTTTTAAATTATGTTTGATCGTACTAGTAAAAAAAAATAAATCTACACGAGTGGGTATAGGTTTATTTTCTTTCAACAATACATATAGTGCTATGGGGTCCATGGGGAATTGGTTCCAGGACCTTCTGCAGATTCCAAAATGCACTGATGCTCAAGTTCCTTATATAAAATGGCATAGTATTTGCATATAACCTATACATATCTTCCTGTATACTTTAATCATCTCTAGGTTACTTTTATTTTTATTTATTTATTTATTTTTGAGACGGAGTCTCACTCTGTCTCCCAGGCTGGAGTGCAGTGGCTCGATCTCGGCTCACTGCAAGCTCTGCCTCCCAGGTTCAAGCGATTGTCGTGCCTCAGCCTCTCGAGCCAGCTGGGACTACAGGCGCCCGCCACCACACCCAGCTAATTTTTTTTTCTTTTTTTTTCTTTTTTTTGAGACGGAGTCTTGCTCTGTTGCCCAGGCTGGAGTGCAGTGATACGATCTCAGCTCACTGCAAGCTCCGCCTCCCGGGTTCACGCCGTTCTCCTGCCTCAGCCTCCCCAGTAGCTGGGAGTACAGGCACCCGCCACCTCACCCGGCTAATTTTTTTGTGTTTTTAATAGAGACGGGGTTTCACTGTGTTAGCCAGCATGGTTTCGATGTCCTGACCTCGTGATCCGCCTGCGTCAGCCTCCCAAAGTGCTGGGATTACAGGCGTGAGCCACCGCACCCGGCTCTAGGTTACTTTTAATACCTAATACAATACCTACACATCAATTCTGTGACAAGTTCTTTGGTTTTTGGAACTTTGTGGAATTTTTTGTTGAATTCACAGATGCAGAATCCACAGATACGACTGACTGTACTCTTTTTTTTTTTTTTTTTTGAGACGAAGTCTTGCTCTGGGCTGACTATACTCTTAAAAACAACGAGACTTAAACCATTAAGTATAAACACTATTGCCTGCCTCATAATTCTGTGGTTAAATAAGAGTACATTGAAATTATTTATGATTTTAATTGATATTCATGTTTTATTAAAAATAAAATTGCCATTTATTTGCAATATTCCAACAACCTAAATCAAATAAATAGCAATATGGAGTAGTCCTTAAATGTGAGTCCTCTACACAAAACGAAACCTCCATTTGAGTTTGATGCACAGAATGGGGTTGTGGTATAACAACTCCAAATTTTAAGATATCTGCAAATGTCTTAGAGAGACCTTACACTGAGCAGGTTCAAAACCAATCACATCACTTCATTTTTCTCCATAAAGCAGATATTTAATCATCCAAACTAGAAGGTGATGGCCTCTCCTTTACCCTCTTCATCTAATCAATCACCAGACTGAGCAGATTACACCTACTAAATACTAAATACTTCTCAAATCCATTCCTTTCTCTGCTTTCCCATTATTCTCTTGGTCCTGGCACTCATTACCTAGCCTCTGAACACCTTCAGTGGTCTCCACACTTGTCTCCCTATCTATCTTTGTATCTACTTTCCACACAACAGTATAAAATGCAGCTGTGAACATGTCATTTCTCTGCTTCAATTCTTCCGCCGGCTCCAACTCTTCATCTCTAACACACTTTGATGAAGTTCAAGAATCTGACAGAGAATGCCCTCAACATTTGGCCCCTGCCTACACCTCCAATGTTATGCTCAGCGTCGCCTGCCTTGAACTTTCTAACTTTATATTCCAGCAATGCCAAACTCTCATAGATCACTGCAGACATGATGCTGCTTAAACTCCCTATGCTTTCTTTGGTTCTTGTATACTCTCTGCCTGGAGTAGCTTCCCTTTCTTTGTCTCATCCCTTAAAACCCAGATTGGGTGTTCTCTCTCCAACTAGGCCTTACACAACTCCCACAGATGGGAGGCAGTTCCTCCACGAGTCTTTATTACTTGTAACTGTTTCTACTTCTCTCTTACTGAGATTTTTAAAAATCATCAGTTCACATGTGTCTGTATTACCTATGCATATTTCTACTCCTCCCTTATGTATTTTTTAAATCATCAGTTCATATATGTCACCCCTCCAGAGGGCAGATGTCTTATTTATGTCTTGTCTTTTTATCTTCAGAACCTAACACAGTGCTTGACAATAAATAAATAAATATTCTATGCATGAATGAATAAATGGTTTTCAGAAAATCTTAGGCTATCCTTAGCAAGCTCATAGTGGTAGCACAAATGCCTGGATTTGGCATGGAGGTGGGGCCCATATCAAGGAAGTTTTAAAGCTGAAGGGACCTTTAAAATATCTTTAGTCTGACATGTAGAACGGAAAACTTAGGCTCAAAGAGGTAAAGTGATTTGCCCATGATGACACACTACTAAGATGGGTAGTTTTGTGGAAAACTAGTCCCTCGAGATGTTCTACCAGAATAAAAGGATGAATAAATACATGAGTAAATAGCTTGTGAAAGAAACTGGTAAATTGTACTAAGTTTTTTTTGTTTGTGTTTGTGTTATTTTGTTTGTTTGTTTTTGAGATATAGTCTTGCTCTGTCGCCCAGACTGGAGTGCAGCGGCGCAATCTTGGCTCACTGCAACTTCCACCTCCCGTGTTCAAGTGATTCTCCTGCCTCAGCCTTCCAAGTAGCTGGGATTACAGACACCATGCCTGGCTAATTTTTTGTATTTTTAGTAGAGATAGGGGTCTCACCATGTTGGCCAGGCTGGTCTTGAACTCCTGACATCAAGTGATCAACCCACCTTGACCTCCCAAATTGTTGGGATTACAGGCGTGACCCACTGCACAGGGCCAACTGTGCTAAGTTCTGTATTCCTCAGACTTACTTGATCACAAAATCTATTTTATGAAAGATTAGTGTAGGATATTGAGTGATTCTTTGAAAGAAGTAAATGTGAAATAAGTTCAGTTTTTATAATTTGGAAGTGGGTTAAAGAATCAAAGTTAAAATGATTTGGGAAGCTTAGGACCATTATGAGACTAGAGGAGAGACAAGACAAGAGAATGTGCCCTGGCAGCTACCACATGCAAAAAAAACGAGTCCAGTGTGCTGGGGAGATGAGGGCTTGAGTCCTGGCATGGCCCTCATGAGTCATATAAGAATTTGGGCAACTCGACTGGGTGCGGTGGCTCGTGCTTGTAATCCCAGCACTTTGGGAGGCCAAGGTGGGCGGATCATGAGGTCAGGAGTTTGAGATCAGCCTGGCCAACACAGTGAAACCCCATCTCTACTAAAAAAATACAAAAATTAGCTGGGCGTGGTGGTGGGCACCTGTAATCCCAACTATTCGGGAGGCTGAGGCAGGAGAATCGCTTGAACCCGGGAGGCGGAGGTTGCAGTGAGCCAAGATTGTGCCACTGCACTCCAGCCTAGGCAACAGAGCTAGACTCCGTCTCAAAAAAAAAAAAAAAAAAAGAATTTGGGCAACTAGTTATTCCTTACTCTCAGAGTCCTTTTTCCCTTATTTATAAAACTGGGATAATTCTGACCACACAGGGATGTGGTGAGGTTTAAATGAGTTAACATAAGCTGACCCATGGTCATGGTTTGTTCAATGCTGCCTTCTGACCCACCTCATTTATACAGAAATTGTCCAGTGAGTTGGCAGAATGCACTGGAAGGCATCAGAGTTAATTAATAAGCTCAAATGTCAAACAACCCTAAAACAAAATAATACAGATTCTCCCCCCACCACACCCTACCACCCAGCTTTCTCTGATCTTCTGAGGGCCAGAAGAAGAATGTCTAAAAATAGGTCCACTTTGGGAGGCCAAAGCGGGTGGATCACAAGGTCAGGAGATCGAGACCATCCTGGCTAACATAGCGAAACCCCGTCTCTACTAAAAATACAAAAAAAAATAGCCAGACGTGGTGGCAGGCACCTGTAGTCCCAGCTGCCTGGGAGGCTGAGGCAGAAGAATGGCGTGAACCCAGGAGATGGAGCTTACAGTGAGCTGAGATTGCGCCACTGCACTCCAGCCTGGGCGATTGAGCAAGATTCCATCTCAAAAAAAAAAAAAAAAAAAGGTCATATAAATTCTTACACAAAATATTCTATAAATATCCTTCTAGGATGCTACTGTTTAGCACTTATTAAGTTCAGCTATACCAGTCATCAGTTTTCTTTCTCTTGCTTCCTTTTATTCACCTTTAGGAAAGGGCTTTCTTAATTTTCTGGAGATAATCTTCCACATGTATATAGTTTCTGTAAAGTTTCATATGTAATATCCCCACTTGAGGAGCAAATGCAATAGTCAATGCAATATGCTCCATGAAGATGACCCTTATGTTTGTATATATGAGTATCTTCAAAACTGCCAACTCTTTGATGATTATTTCTTTTTATAAGCCTATGAATAAAGGTAACCAAAGTGTTAATCCCTGATTCCCCAATTGCTGCAAAACTGAAATGGAAGAATATTAAGATCATGGCCTGCAAAGACTGAAAAGTAGTTCATTATATATTCAGCCTTTAGCCAGCTTGACTGAGTTGTAAAACCCTGAAAATAAACTGTATATCCTTTAGAGACTTGAGGTGCACCTTTTAGATGAAGCCTGGCAGCTCAAAAAGGATTGATATAGCGAGAGAATTTTAGTGACCTTGGATCACTGATAGGATCTAGTCCATTATCATTGTTATTTTTTAAATGATAACTTGCTCCCATTCCAAAGAAAATACGAGAAAGGAAGCAAGGCACACACAAGGGCTCACGCTTTGTACAAGCGCCTATAAAATGCCTACTTGGGGTAGTTGGAGCTTTTTCCTCCCTTATCATTTCCTTTCAGGAAAACACTTTCAGTGGGGCACAGTCATTCACCAGAAGAAAGACAATTTTAAGAAAGAGTTATAAAAGCTGAGTAGTACATTCTTGGGCCAAAGGGCATCAAGCAGGAATAAAAGGGATCTTAAGCATGCAGGTCCTGGAACGCATGTGAATGGATTGCAAGAGACAGCCTTGGCCAGGGCAACCCAAACAAGAAGAGACAGGACCCTCTACACCACACTGCCTGAACACCTCGGGGGTGGCATGCTGTCTGCCGCCCGTGCCCAACTCCCAGCATCGCTGTCAGGCTTTCCAGGGCTTCGACTGCTTGGCCCCATCCAGCTCCTTACCACTTACTTCCTGCCACACCCTGACCCGACTCTTCCTCACTTTTTCCTGTCTCCTCTTCTCCCCTCAGCCCTCTGGGCCATGGGCTGCCTTCAGTTCTCACCTGAAAAATTCTCCTTCCTCTCACTACGCTATTCTGCTCCCACTAATTCTTTTTTGTTTTGTTTTTCTTTGTTTTTTTGAGACGGAGTCTTGTGCTGTCGCTCAAGCTGGAGTGTAGTAGCATAATCTTGGCTCACTGCAAACTCCGCCTCCCAGGTTCTGGTGCTTCAGCCTCCTGAGTAGCTGGGACTACAGGTGCATGCCACTACACCAGGCTAATTTTTGTATTTTTAGTAGAAACAGGATTTCACCATGTTGGCCAGGCTGGTCTTGAACTCCTGACCTCAAGTGATCCGCCCGCCTTAGCCTCCCAAAGTGCTGGGATTACAAGTGAGAGCCACCGCACCCGGCTCCACTAATTCTTGATATTGTGAAAGATCTTCTCTCACCTTCCAGGGAAGTGATTCTTCCTTTTTTCTGATGTCCAGGTTTATGTACAACTCATGTCATTCAGCACATCACTTCATTGTTCTCTGGTGTTACATGTGTTTATTTTATAATATCTTAATATGTCTTCTCTATTAAACATAACAATATAAGATTTATGGAGTGTTTACTAGGTACCAAGGCACCATGCTAAGTGTTTAGAGATTCTCATTTAATTTTCACAAGTCTCCTATGGTGTAGGGACATTATTAGATGCATTCCACAGATCTGTTTTACTTAACAAGGACCTGCGAGGTGCCTGCTGCTGCTTTCGAACTTTCTTAACGCTAATTTCCTAATGCAAATAACTGGTCCCAGGTCATAGTTAGTGAGTAGCCCTCCAAGGTTCAGACCAGAAGAGTTTGACTCTGATACCTGCACTCTGCCCACTGAACATATGGGCATTTAGCATTGAGCATAACTAAACATTAGCTCACCTCACTCACAAGAGAATAAACGAGCACCAGTTTTAAATGATATCGTGAGCACCAATAAACATGTATTTAAAATAATGAATATCTGCTCATTCCTAACCCTTAAAGATTAAGTCTCGGTGAGGTGCGCTGGCTCACGCCTGTAATCCCAGCACTTTGGGAGGCCGAGGCGGGCGGATCATGAGGTCAAGAGATAGAGACCATTCTGGCCAACATGGTGAAACCCTGTCTCTACTAAAAATACAAAAATTAGCTGGGCATGGTAGCACACGCCTATAGTCCCAGCTACTTGGGGGGCTGAGGCAGGAGAATTGCTTGAACCCAGGAGGCAAAGGTTGCAGTGAGCCGAGATCGCGCCACTGCACTCCAGCCTGGGCAACAGAGCAAGACTCCTTCTCAAACAAACAAACAAACAAAAAGATTAAGTCTTTTGAAGACTTCGGTTTATTTAAAGCATGTTTTGAAACATTTTAAAAGCATATTAAAAACACATAAAGCATTTTTTTAAAAACTAGACATGCCATATATAAAGGTAAAAATTATTCTGAACCCAGATTGGGGGTTAGTTTTAAGATTTAAGGTAAACTAAAGATTAAGTCTCTTGACGACTTTGGTTTATTTAAAGCATGTTCTGAAACATTTTTAAAGCATATTAAAAACACATAAAGCATTTTTAAAAAACTATACATGCCATGTATAAAGTTAAAAATTATTTTGAACTCAGATTGGGGGTTACTTTTAAGTTGTAAAGGTCCAGAATGTATGCCCCATCAGCCTAATGTCATATATTTACTTATTTAACAAGTATTTATAAGGCACTGCTTTGTGTCTGGCACTGTGCTAGGCTCTGCAAATACAGCAGTGAACAAGAAAACTGAAATCTGAAGAACCAAAAATCTAGAGTAATTAAGTGATGCATGTATTTACCTGAAATACAGCTTCTTCCAGCAACAACCCTGTGTGTCCTGACTTATTCACTAGTATTGTGTCAACTGGTCTAAAAATGGAATAAGGCAAATTAATAAATGGGCAAGCAGAAAAATTAAATGGTTCAATCATAGTATTAAAATATATTTAACACATTGGATAGCTGAAAAGAGACACCCTTTGTGCTTTAATTTTCCTACGAGAAAAAGACATACTCTTTGTGCTTTAATTTTCCTATGTTAATGCATACAGTAAGTTCTCAATTGTTGTTAGCTGAATATACAGAATGCAAGAAGAGATAAGGGAAAATTAGTAGGGCCTCCAAATTAGAACTGAGTAAAGAAGCAACTGGGAACTCTTAGGAGGGACTGATATGGTGCAAAGTGTTGAAAGATGAAGGTAATTTTAAGACCTATTTACTTTGAAGAGGCAGGTGAAAAGAGAGTAGACAAGCTAAAGTGAATATAATACAGAGAGCCAGAGATAAAGAGAGGAAAATGCAGTGTGAAGGGACTAATACCACGAAGCACCACACAAGAGTTCAAAGTTGGAGATGAATCCTGTTTGACAGTAGTTGCTTTGAGTATGGTCTGATTCCTAGGGGTATATGGACAGCAAAGGTCTTTTTAGGAACATTTCTTTCTGTTGGGCTAAAAATATTTAAGGTTTGCAACCCAGACTTGGAACAAGGGTACAGTGTCACCTTGGAGAACCCTTGACCCTGAGTGTCTTTACTGCCTCTCCAGGCCACCGCCTAAAGGACTGACAGCTCTCCAAAATAATCAAAAAGTCTCCTTTCTGCCTTACACTCTTCCCAGGTTCTCCAATGAGGTCGTAAAATATTTCAAGTTGTGACATTGCTGAGCAGGTGCTGTAAGTGGGGGGCTACTGGCAACACTCTTCACAGTGGCACTGCAAGGAAGTAACATAAGTTGGCAAAGAAGATATGGCAGAAGGCCTATCTAGTTTAGCTTTGCACTGATACAGGCACAAACCATCTCACAAGTGATTGTGCTCTGAAAGAGTCATTAAAAGGCTGAAAAAAGTAATAAACTCTCCCTCTCTGGAAATATTTGAGAAAACAGAAGGCAATCTTGATCTTAGATGTTTTTAGTAAAGCCTGCCTGAACCAATAAACCATCATCAAACTATTATTTAAACTAAATTTTTATGAAGGCAAAACATTTCTAGAATATTTTAAGGTTGAAGCAGTAGTATTAGAACAACGAAGAGTTCAGAAAGAGTAAATTCTGTCTTAAACAGACTGAGGCTGGAGCAGGAGAGAATCACGTTAACCCAATGATTAATACTCCTTCTTGAATGAAATCTTCTTGATCACTAGGACTAAGTGTTTATTTAATACTTAGAGGACATCTTTCCTGTCACACTATATCACTGACACCAAGTGTCTGCATCTGTAGGTACCATATTCAGATCCTAGTACCTAAGGGGACAGAATCACCTCTGAATTATAAAGTGATTTGACTAGATCCAGGAAAGATCTTAAGGAACCTTAGAAGAGAGAGAGGAATGAGGATGTTAATATCCAGGGATGAAAAACTGACCATCTGTCACCCTCAGGCTACTAGAATCAGCAGTTTTGCTTGATTCCTTAATCAAATTCCTTAATGAAATTCAGAAATGTCAAATACCTTTTGCAAAACTTGAGTTGTAGTTGCCTTTTCCTTCTCATGAAATCTATCCTTACGGTACACAGTGAATGAAGAACTATTATTGCAGAAAAGAAATGCGAACAAGATATCCAGGGTGTGCCTATGAGGGTGAGCTGGCTGCTCTGCTTAGCACCCCCACCGAGACTGGAGCTGATCTGCTGTTGTGATTCACTAAGCAGCTGTTCTCACTAGCCCGGTCTCTTCAATATGTGTCATTAAGGTCAGGGGCTGTCTACATCCAGATCAAGGAAAACCAAGCTTCACTGCTGATATTCGAGCAGCTCTTCTTCCCTGCCAGTGCTATGTTGCAGAATCAAAGCTCAGTTCTTTTCCAAGAATATAGTTCCTTTAGGAGGTAGAAGAAAGGAGAGTAATGAAGTAAGAGAGGGAGTGAGGTAACAGCACACAAAAACTAACCTGTTGACATTTGCCAAACTTCAGCCCTACAACCCTCATCTCAGCCAACAGAGGGAACCTGACTTTAACACAGCCCTATCATGGTGAAAAAATTGAAAATGTTACTTCATGCACTTTCTGCAATTCTGCAATTACTTGCTAATGTTTGGCTAGTTCAGTGAGACTGAAAAGTACAGTGGTAGAGTTCTGTGATTTATATTTAGAAAAGTAAAGTGATCCATGAGTAAAGTTCCGTGTTGAATTGGAAAGCAACAGAAGCTGTTTGTGAAGAATCAGTCAGCCCCAAAGTATCTCTTTTTATTGGCAAGATTCAGGTGATTTAGGTCTTGCACCTACATGCATAGGTATACACATACATACACAGCAATATATCCTATACTAATGCTTTGCCTAAAGATTTCCTGGATGCATTTTACAGCATAACATCCTAATCTCTATTCAGCCCAGAAAAGCCTCCTGAAAACTGCTGGCCACAGTAAGGTCCAACTGAGGGATCATACATTGGTCAACACAAACATATATTCATATGAATAGCAGGGTCCCCTGCTAGTTGTTTAAGTTTAGTGGTGGTGGTGGTGGTGGTGATGTGTGTTTGTGTTTGTGTGTGTGTTAGGTCCTCTTAAATGTTTAAATGAAAACTTTAGGAGATAAGAAATAGGAGAGAACTTGTAAATGTGGGCATCACTTTAGAAAAAGTGTTTTTTGGGTTTTTTTCTTTATGTTTTGTTTTGTTTTTGTTTTTTGTTTGTTTGTTGAGACAGGGTCTTGCTCTGTTTCCCAGGCTGGAGTGCAGCGACATGATCGTGGCTCACTGCAGCCTCAACTTCCCAGGCTCAGGTGATCCTCTCACCTCAGCCTCCGCATAACTGGGATTATAGTCACATGCCACCATACCCAGCTATTTTTTTTTTCTTTTGTAAAAATAGGGGTCTTTCTATGTTGCCCAGGCCTCATTTTTTAAAATTGTGGCAAAATGCACATAACATAAATTTTACCATTTTAACCATTTTAAAGTGTACAATTAAGTGGCACTAAGTACATTTACAATGTTGCAAAACCATCACCATTATCTAGTTACAGAACTTTTTCATAACCCCAATCGGAAATCCCATGCCCATTAAAGCTTCTCCTTTTTTGTCTATGAATTAACCTCCTCTTTTGATTCTCTCTGTGACCTCTCGCAACACACGGAAATGTACTTTGAGCATGGCCAAGATCAGCAGTGAATTTTGTCTGAAGAGCAGTCAATGCTTGAGGGACCAATGGCCGAGAAAAAGAAAGAGGGAATGAAGAAAAACAAAGAGAAGAGATACAAAGAGATTTGGGGACATCGTGGGGATAGTGGGGGCAGTAAACTCTCCCAGCAGTCATCCCAGAGATCTCTCAGAGGCTGTACTCTGTCCAAAGACACTAACCCCAAAACTGAGAGCCAGCGTCGGGCCCTTAGAGTGAGAGGGATCTCAATCCCTCATCAACAAAGTCCTCCCTACGCTAAAGACTGGATGAGTATAGAAGGAAAACTCATACACTCCCTTAAACATGCTTTCATGTTTTAGCAAAATAATTAGATGAACTTTTTCCGTTTTACAAGTCCAGAATCTGCATGGAAATCTCTCCTCCCCTCAAGCATAAACTTCAGACAGTTTAATCAGGACCTAAAGTGGCACATACACAGCAATGCAGCTGGGATCACCACTATGCCCAGTTCAAATATACTCTCAGATAACTAGTCAGTGAACTCACCCCACCCTTTCCACGACTCTAAATTGCTGCTGAAAAAAATCGAAATCAAGAAAATTCACCTCCCATTCAAACGATAAACCTGATTTTTATATAATCTCCTGCTACCAAGGAGCCTTAAACAATCAAGACCGTATATTAGTTTAAGTAGCCATCGCATTCAACTCAGTCGTAATTAAACTGAGCGTCACTGAGAAACAAACTGAAACGCAGAAAACATACTCTGTATCACGCTCCCTCCCCCACCCCCACGCGCTGGGGCAGTCTTCTGACTGAATGGGCTTTGATTTGTCCTTTTATTGCCTCAATCGACAATTGTAAATTGTCATAAAGTATAAATCTACTTTTCTTGCCTCAAAAACATTGATTCACTCATTCTAACATAGTCAATATTACAAAGTTTTGCAAATGTTTAAGTATTTGAATCTATATTACTTTTAAACTTTCATTTAATGGCTCTTTGCCATTGAGAAAGAGGTAAAAAGGGCTACAGTTTCATGTCTTAATGTTTCATTTTTATTTTATTTATTTATTTATTTATTTATTTATTTATTTATTTATTTTTGAGATGGAGTCTTGCTCTGTTGCCCAGGCTGGAGTGCAGTGGCACGATCTCCGCTCACTGCAACCTTTGCCTCCTGGGGTCAAGCGATTCTCCTGCCTCAGCCTCCCAAGTAGCTGGGACTGCAGGCCCACACCACCATGTCCAGTTAACTTTTGTATTTTTAGTAGAGATGGGGGTTTCACCATTTTGGCCAGGATGGTCTCAATCTCTTGACCTCGTGATCCGCCCACCTCAGCCTCTCAAAGTGCTGGGATTACAGGCATGAGCCACTGCACCCGGCCATATATATATATATATATATGTATATATATATATATTTTTTTAAATTTAAACGAGGAATAGATGAATACATTCCCACTGTACAGAAAAAGAGTAAGCTATAAAAGTTTCCCTTATGGATAGGTAATACATATTTACTGTTTGATATGTATCTTGTCAATGATTTTTCCATTTTTTAACCTGTACGTGTGCACATATACAAATGTGGGCTTTAAAAATATATGACCGGGTGCAGTGGCTCACGCCTGTAATCCCTCAACACTTTGGGAGGCTGAGGCAAGCGGATCGCCTGAGGTCAGGAGTTTAAGACCAGCTTGGCCAACATGATGAAACCCTGTCTCTACTAAAAATACAAAAATTAGGCCGGGCGCGATGGCTCAAGCCTGTAATCCCAGCACTTTGGGAGGCCGAGACGGGCGGATCACGAGGCCAGGAGATCAAGACCATCCTGGCTAACACGGTGAAACCCCGTCTCTACTAAAAAATACAAAAAACTAGCCGGGCGCGGTGGCAGGCGCCTGTAGTCCCAACTACTCGGGAGGCTGAGGCAGGAGAATGGCGTGAACCCGGGAGGCGGAGCTTGCAGTGAGCTGAGATCCGGCCACTGCACTCCAGCCTGGGCGGCAGAGCGAGACTCCGTCTCAAAAAAAAAAAAAAAAAAACAAAAATTAGCCAGGCGTGGTGTCAGGCACCTGTAGTCCCAGCTACTCAGGAGACTGAGCCAGGAGGATCGCTTGAACCCAGGAGGCAGAGGTTGCAGTAAGCCAAGATGGTGCCATTGCACTCCAGCGTGGGAAACAGATAGAGACTCCATTTCAAATATATATATACACACACACACACACACACACACACACACGCCCCAATGATTCATTCATTCAATAGATATTCACTGAGAGTCAACTCTGTGACAGGCATATTAGGTGCTGGGAACAAAACAGGGACCTCGAATTTACATTCTAATGGAAAAATACAGGCAACAAATTTAACAAACTACTGTCATGTCCCCTTATCCACAGGGGATCTGTTCTAAGACCCCAAGGAGATGCCTGACACCTCAGATTATACCAATTGCTGTCCATCAGAACATGCTCTGTTCATGTCTTCTACCCACAAACTTAAATGCCTTCTCAGGCATTAATGCTTTCTTTTTCCTTCTTTCCAATTTCATGGATAGAAGGTTCGTTCTTACCATAGATCTTAGCCAACTTCAGCATATGATTTTTTTCTTTTCTTATTAAGTCGAGAACTTTCACCTTTTAACTTAAAAGGAAGTACTTCACAGCTTCATCACTATTCGTGTGCTTTGGAGCCATTATTGAGGAAAATAAGTGTTCTCTGAACACAAACACTGTGATACTGGGACCGTCTGTCTGGTAGGCCAGCTACCTCCTAAGGGATTCATAGAAGGGTAGCAGCTACAGCGTGGAGATGCGTGCGGGACAAAGGGAAGATTCACATCCTGGGTGGGACAGAGTGAGACAGTGAGAGACTTCATCATGTTACTCAGAATGGTGTACAATATAAAACTTATGAATTGTTTATTTATGGAATTTTCCACTTAATATTTTTGCACGGTGGTAAACTGAAACCACAGATACAGGGGGACTACTATACAAGCATATGGTATAAATCTGATAATCATCACTGTTATGATGAAAATAAAATAATGGATTACAGTGAGTCAGTGGTAGTGGGCTTATATGGGAAACCCAGCATTTCTGAGATAAAATTTGAGTTGAGGTCACACCATATGTTGTTTTAAGACTTGCTTTTATTACTTAATATATCTTGGAGGTCTTTCTATGTCAGTACATATTGTTCTACCCCATTCTTTTTAGCAGGCATACACTGTAATATGATATGTATTCCCATAATTTATGTAACTACCCCTCTATTGAAAGAAAAACACTTTCTTGACTAACTTCTTATGGAGTGCAATAGTACTGATTTTCCTGTCTTAAAATGGTCATTAGAACTGCTACTTCATCATACAAAAAAAAAAAAGCCACTGTAGGTGAATGGCTGTCTTCTGCGGAACTAATGGATCCAATCTTGTGGACAGACTATGGCCAATCTGAGCACAGCACAAGGATTTATTGGGGCAGGAGTGTGTGGGTGTGTGCACACACTCACTTACATGTATGTGTTCACAATTTACAAATAAACATAGCTGATAGCTAAGGTTATATAGATAATAACCATAGAGTTAGTACCATTTGACATATTTGTAAGTGCCTGAATCATCCTGAAATGCTTTATTAGAACAAGAGCAAAGTTCACAGTGAAAGTGCACAAAGCTGCTTTCATTTTAAATATTTAGAAATACGTGTGTTTTTGGCACAGTTTCAAAGAATTCATTTTAACTATTGCCTCTTCAAGGCTTTTAGAAACTATTCTGCTATAATAACTCTATTTTGTAAGTTAAAGTAGTGAAGGAATAGACATTATCCCAAATGAAAGGACCTTTGTTTCTGGTATTTCCCTTATTCGGAGGTTACAGTGAGAAGAATATTATACAGGTTTTGGTTTTTGTTTTTTGTTTTTTGTTTTGAGACAGGGTCTTGCTCTGTCACCCAGGCTGGAAGGCAGTGGCGTCATCACAGCTCACTGCAGCCTTCTCCCAACTCTCCCACCCCTCCAAGTAGCTAGAACTACAGACACATGCCACCATGCCAGGCTAATTTTTTTTTATTTTTTTATAGAGACAGTAATCTCACTGTGTTGCCCAGGATGGTCCTGAACTCCTGGGCTCAAGCTATCCTCCTGCCTCTACCTTCCAAAGTATTAGAATTACAGGCATGAGCCACTGCACCCGGCCTATACAGCTTTTTTCATCATTGTCCCCAGTCGTATTCTTTTCTAAGTGTTCCTCTTCTTTCTCTGTCTTTTTCATGGCTAAAGAGTAAATCGTCTCATCAGGGCTTACATTGCCATCAAGTCTCCTTTAGACACTACGGTTTGCAACATTCTCATATTCTCTTCCAGCTTAACGCATTATTGCAAGGCTGCTTTTCACTGTGTCTCAAATTATCCCATGCGTCAACTTTTTTTTTTTTTTTTTTTACATTCACAAAAGCTTTGCCATGAGGCTTGATCTTAGGGTGAAATTCTCAATAAAGAAGAAACCACATCGTAACCATTCAGAAGCACTGAAATCACTCATCTTTTTAGTGTCATTTAATGGACTAATCGTTCTTCATTTTCCTTTTCTTTTTTTCTTTTTTGGAGATGGAGTCTCGTTCTGTCATCCATGCTGGAGTGCAATGGCACGATCTCGGCTCACTGCAACTTCCATCTCCTGGGTTCAAGCAATTCTCCTGCCTCAGCCTCGCAAGTAGCTGGGATTACAGGTACCCACCACCACGTCTGGCTAATTTTTGTATTTTTAGTAGAGACAGGGTTTCACCATGTTGGCCAGGCTGGTCTTGAACTCCTGATCTCAGGTGATCCACCCACCTTGGCCTCCCAAAGTGTTGGAATTACAGGCATGAGCCACTGCGCCTGGCCTTCATTTTCCAATTTTGTCAGCCTTTGCCATTTCACTAAACTCAAATTTCTGTTCCTCAGACATAGTTTTCCAAACATCCAAAGTTTGACTGGATATATAAAATCTCCTTTGTGGGAAGTCAGTCTGACATCTTGCCTCTAGCTTTCCCGGGTCACCTTTAGCCATCTCTATGTTTTGGCTCTTCTGGTTCTTAGTTCCGACACAGCTCTTAGCTAATCAATTAAAAGCTGCCAATCTAGCCAGGTGCGGTGGCTCACACCTGTAATCCCAGCACTTTGGGAGGCTGAGGTGGACAGATCACCTGAGGTCAGGAGTTGGAGACCAGCCTGGCCAATGTGGTGAAACCCCCTCTCAGCTAAAAACACAAAAATTAGCTGGGTGTGGTGTTAGGAACCTGAAATCCTACCTACTCAGGAGGCTGAGGCAGAAGAATCGCTTGAACCCAGAAGGCAGAGATTGCAGTGAGCAGAGATTGCACCATTACACTCCAGCCTGGGCACCAAGAGCAAAACTGTCTTAAAAAAAAAAAAAAAAAAAAAAAGCTGCCAATCTAAAGATACGATTATTTACTGTGTACCTAGAATAGTATACATCAACATCACCATCGTCATCATCGTCGTCATCATCATCGTCGTCATCATTGTCGTCATGATCATCATCATAGCTATCATCATCATCATCATCATCATAGCTACCATTTATTGAAAACTATGATGTGTCATCTTCAAAGAACTTATCCTTTAGTTGGAGAGCCAAGATAACCATAACAATAATAAACATGGCCGGGCACAGTGGCTCATGCCTGTTATCCCAGCACTTTGGGAGGCCGAAGTGGGTGGATCATTTGAGGTCAGGAGTTCAAGACCAGCCTGACCAACATGGTGAAATGCTATCTCTATTAAAAATACAAAATTAGCTGGGCGTGGTGGCGCATGCCTGTAATGCCAGCTACTCGGGAGGCTGAGACAGGAGAATCGCTTGAACCCAGGTGGCAGAAGTTACAGGGAACTGAGATCGCACACTGCACTCCAGCCTGGGCAACAAGAGTGAAACTCCATCTCAAAAATAAACAAATAAATAAATAAAAAAAAATTCACTTTTTATTCTATTAAACTCAACATACATATATTAATTGCCTACTCTGAGCCTGACCCTTTATTATATTCTAGAGAAAATGAAAATAAGCAACACATAATCCTCACCTTTGAAAAACTTAAACATAATAGGTACAAAGTCAGTTCATAAATGTGCAATGTGAGTGGTATAAAATAACATCAGATAAAAATGAGCACTTCTGATGACTAATCAGGGGAGATTTTATGAAGGAGATGTCATCTGAATTGGACTTTGATGAATAAAGAAGACAGTTTTAATAATGAATATTAGTTTGGCCAAAGTGGATGAACATAATGTTCTCTAAGTCAACAATACAGATGGTCAACTGAGCAACAAAACAGAAGCTGCTGGTCAGACTAGTAGGCCCATTTAGGAGAGCAACAAGCCACTTTTGTGTGTTGGGGGGTGGGGGGGAACAGGAGGCAAACACATGGCCTGCATGTATGTAATCAAATGGGTGAATTCAAAAGCTCTACAGATTTATTTACTCAATGGTGAATTGGATTAAAATTATATTCCATGCTCTTCCCTGGGCAATATGGTGCTTACACATAAAATGCCAAGATTGTCCTTCACCTCAAGGTATAATGGGAAGAAATAAAACTATCTACAAAGTCCCTTGAAAATTACACCTTTAAAATTGACAGTTGGACATCTTGAAAATTTAGACCACATCCCACGAATAAATTAGGCCATGATGGTCAAAAACTTATCCACCTCCTCCATCAGCAGCCGACATAATAGGTAATTCAAATTCTCACACTGAGTTTCACCATCAGATACCTTAGAGGACACCCCAGGTTTCTAAAAAAGAGCCCAGTGTAAAGTTTTCATTAGCAAACGCATGGAACTACCAGAGTTTGCATTCTAAGCTCCAGGAACTGAGGCTTTCTGAACCTTAAGATGACAAAATTAACTGACACAATTTTATAAATTCTGAGGTGAGCTTGGCATGCTGCAGGTCATCAGTCCATACCACCACCCAGGGAGCTAGCACTAATAACCAGCTTAGCTTCATCATATTCTGCAAAGATTGCAAAGCTCAGTCCCCTCCTCCACCCTCTACATGACATTTTCCATTGTCTTCATTTACATGGTCATTTTCCTCAGTTACTGAAGGTCAGCTGTCTGTCGGCCCTGCACTAGACACTGGGGACTCAGTAGTAAATAAGGTAGAGTTACCATTCTCCAGGAGCCCACAGTGGAGTGGGCAGATAAGAAAGTCAGCAATTTTATGACAAAATGGTAAGTGCCAGAGTAGGGGCATGCACAGGGTGATGCAGAAGTAACAGAGATGGGGTCCAGGAGCATCAGAAGATGCTTTCCACCGGGCGCGGTGGCTCACGCCTGTAACCCTAGCAGTTTAGGAGGCCGAGGCAGGTGGATCACCTGAAGTCAGGAGTCCGAGACCAGCCTGGCCAACATGGTGAAACCCCATCTCTACTAAAAATACAAAAAATTAGCTGGACGTGGTGGCGGGCACCTGTAATCCCAGCTACTTGGGAGGCTGAGGCTGGAGAATCTTGAACCCAGGAGGCGGAGGTTGCAGTGAGCCAAGATGGTGCCATTTCACTCCAGTCTGGGCAACAAGAGTAAAACTCCATCTCAAAAAAAAAAAAAAAAATGCTTTCCAGAGCAGCCAATCCTGAGCTGAATATTAAAGAACAAGCAAATGCTAACCAGGCATCAAGGGAACCACGTGTGCAGAGTCACTGAGGCTTAGAACAAACTGCAAATAGATTAGTATCGCTGATACCAAAGACACATGTAGGGATGTAGCAGGCAGCGAAGCTGGGAAGATAGGAAGGGGCCAGATCATGAAGGTCCTTGCTTAGTAACAACATAAAAACTTATCCCCATGTATATACTCTAAGTCAAGTTATGTCAAATATATCTTGCATCCATGTTTTTATTGGCCCTCACAGTAAGTCTATATAAGTTGATCTGGTTGCCAACATTTAAGAATCATGAGCTTTAACACTAAAAACAAAAAAATTCAAATTTCTGCCTTCTTTCTAAAACTCAGAAGACAACACCAGACTCAAATCCCCAAATTCCCGATAGGTTGGAGCTAAGCAAAGGCTTCTGCTTTTAGATGGGAGACAGGCTTTCTGTTCTCCAGAGACATAGTCCCCCTTCCATTATTTCATCCCCAACTCGTTTATATTACGTGCCTGGCTCCTGAAGGCATCTATGTTTGCAAGTGCTGCTCTATGCCGGTTGGTCCATCTGATACAGCTTCTTAGAGTAAAGAGAGAAATAAATAATGGGTTTCCATGGGAATTGTCATGTCTTCAGTGGTTAAAGAATCTGTATTCAGTGTCAGAAGTCAAGGAAATACACAAACAAGCACATGGAAATGACTTAGGCTATACTTTAGAAGAAAGCAAGCAGGCCTATGATTAAATTATCTCAGAAACACAAAGCAGAGCATCATGTTTATAAGTGAGTTCTGCCCGGGCGCGGTGGCTCACATCTGTAATCCCAGCACTTTGGGAGGCCAAGGTGGGCAGATCACTTGAGGTCAGGAGTTCGAGACCAGCCTGGCCAACATCGTAGAACTCCATCTCTACTAAAAAATACAAAAATTAGCCAGGCGTGGTGGCACACGCCTGTAATCCCAGCTACTAGGGAGGCTGAGGCAGGAAAATCCCTTGAGCCTGGGAGCGGAGGTTGCAGTGAGCCAAGATTGCACCACATCACTCTAACCTGGGCGACAGAGCGAGACTCCACCTCAAAAAAAAAAAAAAAAAGTGAGTTCTACATGTTAGTTCTAATGACTAATACCCAAAAAGGAAAGAGAAAATTCAAATAGAGTGACCTTTCAAAGACTTCAATACTATTTTACTATTTTACATAACAAAAAAATTATATCTAGGAATAAATATAACTAAAGAAAAGCAGGATTTAAAGAGAAAATCATAAAACTATTAAATGACATAAAAGAAAATCTAAATAACTCAAAGATACTCAATATTTTTCTATAAAAACACTTATTATTAAGTAGAACCATATTGCTATTTTTGTAGGTCAAAGTATTGGCAATTCCATATGATTCTACCTAAAAATAAATATGACCATTTCCCCCAAATTATAATATAATATGAACTCAGTGGAATTCCAATAAACATTCCAATTGTGCTTTTTACGGAATTTGACAAGCAAAATCTGAAGTATAAAGTATCGCAGTATAAAGGGCCAAGAACAGTCAAGACCATTTCGAAAATGATCTGGTCAGGCCATACCATGTATCAAGATGTGTTAACATTAAGCAATCATAATTTAACTTATGTGGTACAGTGATAGACAAATAGGTCACTGTGAATAAATAAAGAGCCTAGAAACAGAACCACAAATACACAAATACACAAATACATGGGAGCTTCAACATAAAAAAATTCAGATAGTATCTGAGTAGAGCTGGCACAATAACTTAGTGGGAAAAGAAGATCTTATTCAATAAATGAGGCTGGGATCACTGGCTATTTATATGGTAAAAATTAGGTCCTTACTTCACACCATACACATACCCCTCCCCAGAAGAAAATCTAGATAGATTAAAAACCTAAATAAGAAAACACAAAATATTAAATGAATCTTTTAAACTGATTTTATGAAGAAAGTATACAAGGTGAATGCTTTATGATATCAGGGTAGGAAAAGATTTCTTAAGTAACAAAAAGCACAAAGTATAATAAAAAAATACTGATAAATTTGATTATGTTAAAAAATGTAAAGCTTTGTATTAAAAATTCACCATGGCCAGGGACTGTGATGTACACCTGTAATCCCAACTACTCGGGAGGCTGAGGCTGGAGGATCACTTGAGCCTAAGAGTTCAAGGCTGCAGTGAGCTATGATCTTGCCACTGCAGTCCAGCCTGGGCAATAGAAACAGACCTCATCTCAATAAATAAGTAAATAAATAAAATAAAAATTTACCATAAGTGAAGTTTAAAAGACTGTTCATACAATGAAGGAAGACTTGAAATGTATTAAGCCAACAAAGAATTAGCATCCCAAACATAAAGAACCCTAAAATCATTGACAAAAACACAAATAGGACAATAGAAAAATGGGCAAAGGATAGAAACAGGCAATTCACCAAAAAAGAAACCTGGAATGGCCAATAAAAATATTTCGCCTGACTAGTAATCAGGGAAATGTAGATTAAAACCACAACAAGATACCTTTTCACGTCAATCATTTTGCCATCAATTAAAAAGCATGGGCTGGGCGTGGTGGTTCACACCTGTAATCCCAGCACTTTGGGAGGCCAAGGCTGGTGGATCACCTGAGGTCAGGAGTTCAAGCCCAGCCAACATGATGAAACCCTGTCTCTACAAAAATACAAAAATTAGCCAGGTGCAGTGGTGGGCGCCTGTAATCCAGGCTACTCGGGAGGCCAAGACAGGAGAATCACTTGAACCCAGGAGGCAAAGTTTGCAGTGAACCAAGATTGCACCACTGCACTCCAGCCTGGGCGACAGCAACATTCCACCTCAAAAAAAAAAAAAAAAAAAGGATAAATATAAAAGCATTGCTGAATGGGAAAACAATCAAGTTGAAAAGGATATATAATCTATAATACCTGTTATTTTGAATTTTTAAGCACACAAAATAATAGTCTGTGTTCTGTAGAGATATGTACCTATGTAGAAAAAGTACAAAAGCATGCATGAGAGTTTACACACCAATTTCAGGTACCTCTGGAGAGAGAGGGTAAAGGAAGGGATAAAGTATCTATAAATCTTATTTCCTATAAAAGACAGAGAGAAATGGGTCTATCTAAAGCAAACATGGCAAAATGTTGACCCCTGATCATCTTAATGGTTGACACATGGGTTATGTTTTTCCTGCACTTTAAAATTTTTGAAAAGTGCTCACAGTCAAAAAAATTAAAATTAAACTAAAAATAGAACCCCTTTAAAAAGGTATTTTCCTCGGCAGAACAGAGCCTGTATCCTAGGATTTGAGTCATATAAAGTGAATATCAACAGATTAAGGTATTAGAGAAAACAGGGGGAGACAACAATGAATTAAGTATGAACAAAAGATCTGAGGAATGAGACAAGCTATAAATCACTGCTTATTTTTGAAAGAAGGGAAATAAACAGCAAGAGTGGAGGATGATGACAGTTGTGAGCATTTGAGTGGCCTATCTGATGGGGACGCATCAGTGTCTCTGTGTCATTTGTTATAGTGCAATAGAGGGCACGTCAGAAAGAAGAGCTTTGCCCATTGAATTTGGACACCTTCTCACCCCATTTCCTCTCCTTCATGGACTAGAAGAAGGAATCTGTGCCAGATGATGTTAGCTCATGAGCATCCTGGCTACTATCTCTCACCTTTCATAATTACATGCTCTCCTTGAATCCAAGTCCTTTAACTGTATTTGCTCATGGGGCCAGCCCCCTTTTTTTTTTTTTTTTTTTTTTTTTGGTCAATTTTTAGTAGAGATGGAGTCTCACTATGTTGCCCAGGCTGGCCTCAAACTCCTGGACTCAAGCGATCTGCCCACCTCAGCCTCCCAAAGTGCTGGGATTACAGGCATGAGTTGGGGATTTGAGTGATAGAAAATTGGCTGAGTTTCAGATCTGCTGCAATGGAGATGATTGTAATGATTGTAGGTAGCAAGATAGCTGCTATTATAAATGTTCATTGACTTCGAGCAACTGTACAGCCACACTTTTATTTTCTGTGATTGCCATTTACACTATATCTTACACTTCTCAAAGCTTCAATGCTTCCATTTAAGTTATCTTAATTGACCATGAAATAGGTGGAGCAGGTATTATTCTCATTTTACCGATAAGGAAATAACCCCAAAGAGATTAAGTGACTTAGCCAAGGTTCTGGGGAAGAGCTGTCATTTTTTCCTGTTATCTGGGTTTAAAATATTAGAATCACCTTGGACTCATCTCTCTCTTTTTCTATTGCTGTATCCAGTAAAGCACCAATTCCTACAGGTTGTTTCTACAAAGTGTCTGTTTCCATTTCTTCCTCTATACTTCCTGTCAAGCAGGAAGTTCCCACCATCCAGGTTTGAGACTTCATCATTCCTTGCCTGAATTACAACTGATGAGCAGAACTTGCAGATGCTATGCCTTCCTCATTCCAGTCCAGCCTGTATTCTCCTTCTAGACTGAACGTCCTTAAATGTCGCTTTCACTATGCTCAGAAATCTTCATGATTCCCTTTCCTTTTACATTTAATTGAAACTCCTCAACCAGGATTTCAAAGCTCTCCTTAATCTGAATTCGCCTTTTCCAGTCACCTACTCAAAACAGGTCTTTGGAAATAAAAATGGCTAATACACACATGAAAAAATGTTCAAAGAAATACAAATTAAAACAATCATTTTCATCTATCAAATCAGCAAAGTTTTGTGTTTTTTATTTTTTAGACGATACTGCTCATTCTCCACTCCTGCTATTTATTTCCCTTCTTATGAAAATACGCATGTTATTACCCTCATAATTTGTCTCCATCCCTCAGATCTTTTGTTCATACTTAATTCATTGTTGTCTCCCCTGGTTTCTCTACTACCTTAATCTGTTGATGCTCACTTTGTAATTCCCCAAAACTAGAATTTGTAGGCAAGGATTTCTTTTGCTTGACAGTTCGTCACCAGTATCTAGAATAGTGTCTAGGACATAGTAGGAGCTAAAAAAATATTTGTTATATAAATGAACAAACTGTGTTTTCAGAAAATACACTTTAGAAAGACTAAAGAAACAACATTTGGGAGGTGAGACTGTAGGTGTTTGGAGTTTGTGCGTTTTTTACATTTCTTTCTTTCTTTCTTTTTTTGAGATGGAGACTTGCTCTGTCACCCAGGCTGGAGTGCAGTGGCACCATCTTGGCTCACTGTAAGCTCCACCTCCCGGGTTCAAGCGATTCTTCTGCCTCAGCCGTCCGAGTAGCTGGGACTACAGGTGCAAGCCACCATGCCCAGCTAATTTTTGTATTTTTAGTAGAGCTAGGGTGTCACCGTATTGGCCAGGCTAGTCTCAAACTCCTAGACCTCGTGATCTGCCCACCTCAGCCTCCCAAAGTGCTGGGATTACAGACATGAGTCACTGCGCTCACTGTTTACATTTCTTTAATTGGCAAATAATAGTAATTATATATATGGATGGGGTACCGTGTGATGTTTTAATATTAATACATGTATACAATGGGAAAGATCAAATAAGCCTGATTAGCATACTCATCACCTCAAATATCATTTCTCTGTGGTGGGAACACTTCAAATCCTCCCTTTTGGCTGTTTTGAAGTGTGCATTATTTTTAACTGTTGTCACTTTGCTGTGTAATAGAATGCCAGAACATATTCCTCTTATCTAACTGTAACTTTGTACCCAGTGACCAATATCTTCTCTTTCTGTATCCAACTGTCCCCACCCCAGCCTCTGGTAGCCATCACTCTACTCTTTACATCTGTGAGTTCAGCTTTTTTAGACGCCACGTATAGGTGAAATCATGCATTTGTCTCTCAGTGCCTGGCTCATTTCGCTCAACATAATGTCCTCCAGGTTCATCCATATTGTCATAAATGACAGAATTTCCTGTTGTTTTTTAAGGCTGTAGTATTCCATTGTGTATATACACCAGATTTTTAAGATCTATTCATCCATTGATGGACACATAGGTTGCCTCCATATCTTGGTTCTTGTGAATAATGCTGCAATAAACATGGGAATACAGACATCTCTTCAGCATACTGATTTCAATTTCTTTGGATAGATAACCAGTAGTGGGATTGCTAGATCACATAGCAGTTTTCTTTTTAGTTGTTTGAGAGGCTCCATATGGTTTTCCAAAATGACCGTACTAATTTATAATGCCACCAACTATGTATAAGGGGACCCTTCTCTCCACACCCTCGTCAACACTTGTGATCTTTAATCTTTTTGATAATAGCTAATCTCATAGGTGTGAGGTGCTACCTCATTTGTTTTTTTCTTTTTCTTTTTTTTTTTTTTTTGAGACAGAGTCTCACTCTGTCACCTAGGCCAGAGTGCAGTGGCACGATCTTGGCTCACTGCAACCTCTGCCTCCCAAGTTCAAGTGATTCTCCTGCTGCAGCCTCCTGAGTAGTTGGGATTACAGGCATGCGCCACCACACCCTGCTAATTTTTGTATTTTTGGTAGAGATTGGCTTTCATCATGTTGGCCAGGCTGGTCTTAAACTCCTGACCTCAGATGATCCGCCCACCTCGGCCTCCCAAAGTGCTGGGATTACACGCGTGAGCCACTTGCACCTGGCCTCATTTGGTTTTGATTTACATTTCTGTGATTAGAGATGGTGAGTATTTTTTTTCATATATCTACTGGCCATCTGTCTTCTTTTGAAAAATGTCTATTCAATTTCTTTGCCCATTTTTAAACAGGATTATTGGTTTTCCTGTTATTGAGTAATTTGAGTTCCTTGTATATTTTGGATATTGGCTCCTTATCTGATGTATGATTTGCAAATATTTTTCCCAATCTGTTGGTTGTCTCTTCACTCTATTAATTGTGTCTTTTGCTGTGCAAAAGCTTTTTAGTTTGATGCAATCCCATTTGCCTATTTTTGCTTTCGTTGCCTGTGCTTTTGGGGTCATAGCCAAGAAATCTCTTCCCAGACCAATATCATGGAGTTTTTCCCCCAAATTTTCTTCTAGTAGTTTTATAGTTTCAGGTCTTACATTTAAGTTTTTAATCCATATTGAGTTCATTTTTATATAAGGGATAAGAGAAGGGTCCATTTTCATTTTTCTGTATGTAGATATCCAGTTTTCCCAACACCATTTATTAAGGAGACTATCCTTTCCCCATTGCGTGTTCTTGGCACCTTGTCAAAAATCAATTGACCATAGATCTTTGGGTTGATTTCTGGGCCCTCGCTTATTCCATTGGTTGATGAATCTGTTTTTATAACAGTACCATGCTGTTTTGATTATCATAGCTTTGTAATATTACATTTTCTTTTTTTATGCTTTCAAATGTTTCTCAAGTTTTCTATATTAAGTACATCTTTCATAATCAGGAGAAATACACAAACTATTTAAACTAACGAAATACAGCCTATAGTCTGGCCAGGCCTGTTTTATCACTATCCTGGAACAATTACTCAATCCTGTTTATTTCTACATCATGCTATTTCTCATGCTTTCCTTTCTCACTTCACCTCTGACAATCTTTCAAACCTCAACTCGAGGCCCACCTCTTCTATGCAGCCTTCCCCAAGTGCACCCTTCCTTACTGATCTCCTTCCCTGTGCCAGACTTTCCACTTAATTAGTTATACTGTGCTACATTCACTCATTCTCATTCATTAAATATTTTCTATTTGCTGGCTTGTGTGTGTGAGTGTATGTGTTGAGCATGTGAGGGAGAGAGAGAATGTATATGTGTGTGTTTGGTATGAATTAATTTTTCCTTCTCAACAGATACCATGTCTTAGCCTGACCACATCTTAGCCTGTTTTTTTTGTAACATGAACTGATGGCAGAGTAAATGCTCAACAAACACTTGGTGATAGTACAAGGTATTGAAGCTTCAAGGTCTTGAAGCCTTTCAGGGGTCTGAAAATTCTTGGGGCTCCTTCTACTACACAATACTCTGTAGTAACCCTTAAGCTTACATTTACTGAGCACTTACTAGGTGCCATGGGCTTGCCATTTATTTTTTCATTTATAGAGTAAGAATTACTTTCATTTTTATCTTAAGATTAAGGAAACTGAAACTTAGAAAGATCAAGTAACTTGCTTAAGTGACAAAGCTTGAAGCGCTAAGGCATGGATTAAAACACAGCCCAGGCAAGCTCGTTATCACTAGGCTATATTGACTCACCAGGCTTTATGACAAATGAAATATTATTTCCTTTGACCCATATGCCACAAATGTGCTTTCAGTCAAACTGCATGCTCTTGGTGAAGTTACTTAACCTCACAGAATCTCAGTTTCCTCGTTTGTAAGAGGAAGACATTGTTAGCTGACGGACTGGTTGTAAATGTCAAGGTACGAAAGTGTGTCACATAATGCCGAGCACATAGAGGGCGTTGAGTCAATAATAGTTGTTATTATTAGATATGCTGCCTTCTTGATATCTGCAACTTTCAAGCTGGGCATGGCAGCTGCCTCGCGTTTCTTTCTACAGGGTGGGTGGATCTGCATCTCCGAAGCTGAGGATCACAGCTCTGCTGGGTGGTGAAGGTGCTATTAGAAAGCTTGTAAAAAAAAAAAAAAAAAAAAAAAAAAAAAGAAGGAAAGAAAAGCAAAAGAAAGCCTGGACCCAGAGAAAACAAATAATCAACCCTGCCCCAGGTTCACTAGAGCTCGGATTTCCTTGTCTGAATGCATAATGATAGGAAGAAGGCTGTGTTACAGAAGTAGCTGTTTTTTGTTTGTCATCCAGGCCCACTAATCTAAACATCTCACACTCCTCAGGAATTATTTTAGGACCAGGAAGCAGCACGCTGTTTATTGAAAGAGTCACAGAAGAGGATGAAGGTGTCTATCACTGCAAAGCCACCAACCAGAAGGGCTCCGTGGAAAGTTCAGCATACCTCACTGTTCAAGGTAAACAGCTGCTTAAGAAAGCAACAAGAAATTGGTCAGACATCTATTTCCCTGTTTGTTTAACTTTCCACCTCCCAGTCTCCTGCTGCCCACTCCAGTCTGTTCCTTTCCCTGACCTCCTTCTCCCCTCTCCCTGCCACTCCGGGAAGGGACTGTCTGGTTCTGTCTGGCAAAGCAGAAGGTGAAGACACTGGCTGGACATCCTTGAGAGCCCAAAATCTGAACGCGGTGTCTGTAGGAGAAGTCGTTCCCAGAAGAAAGGAAACCCAGTTCTGACCGTGTGATGATGCCCTGCCACAGAGAGTGGCCAGAGTAGTCCACACCTGTGAGAGAGACGTCCAAGAAGGAAGAAAAGGGAGGGGGTAGGTGAGGAGGGGGAACTCGCACACTTAAAATTGTTCATTTGTTTTCCTTTTCTAATTCCCAGGAGTTAGACATATGCTGCTATTCCAAATGCTTTAATAAGCTGGCTTTTAAAATGAAGTGTGCTGTAATATTTTATCAGAGAGAAGCAACACGTAATCAACAGACCACATTTAAGAAAAATATTCCAAGTGCTTCCTCTTTATAGGTCTCAGACAGTTTGCTCAGCAGCAAAATACAAAGAGGCCTAATCCTGCCCTGGCTATGGCCATGTGGCTTACATTTGGAAAACAGTTCGACCTCAATTTCAATTCTCTAATGCTAAGAATCATCCAAAACATAAAATTTACAACATCATAAAATATCAGATTGGCACCTCTTAGATGTAAATATCTGTGGCATATTGAGGTTTGACGTGAAAAGATGGAATTTGTTCAGTAGCCTATTTCCAAATGCTAACCAGTCGACTTCAGAATATGCAAGTATTTTGCGGGGAGGAACTAGGAAGAAGGCAATGTAATTCAGTTTCTTTCCCCCTGAAACTTACATTGCTTAAATATTTTAACTCTGAGAATTCAAACCCCTTTAAAACAGAACATCATCTCTATTCTTTTACAAGGAGATGATTTAAAGAGCACCCTGAAAGTCTGAAACTGCTCTGCCACAAATTTATACTTCCAGAAAAACTGAGAGGGTAGCATTCCCCAAATACCTTTAGTAATGGTTTTGTCTCCCAAATAATCCTTGTTCTAAAATATTATGTTCACTTTTCTGTTCGCTCATACAGAAACAGTTTATTAGCATCTCTGTTTAACACCTTCTTCCCCAGATGGCTGCTAATCTGTCTTTTAACAGGCACCCCAGACATACAGCCCTCAGGAATGGCCATGTTGGGCCAGGGAACACAGAGAGCAAGGAGACCTCACTAATCCTCAGAGCAAATGTCATTTCCCCCATATCCTCCCAACAACCTCGTGAGATACACAGAGCAGTGATAAACCTCCAGAGAGGTCTGAACTGACTCAACTAACTCATACAGTCTAGTCATGGCAGACCGGAGGAGAAAACTGAGCTTTTCTCAGACTCCCCTCCCCTCACCCCATGACTGCCTTCCCCTGTGCCCACCCCTCTACCAGGGAATATGGGGCAGCAATGGCTGGACTCTGATGGCCTGGGAGGAGCCTGGCTGTGAAGCAGTGCTGTTTTTGTGTGTTTGTAGTTCTCCCCAAAGTCTTGACTTCCTTCCCTTTTCTGCCAGGTTAATCTGGGTTTCTCAGAAGCCAGTGTGCTTAAAATTGTGCATTTACGACATCTGTGAGTTTCTTCTCCCCACCTTCAGAACCACCACCCTTCTGTTCGCCAGCAGTCTGCTCTGCAGGAGGCCTGCTATTATTCTTTCACTGCTCCAGGCCAGATCAGCAGCACCGGGGGGCCTTCCAGATTGGATTAGAGTCAGTCTTTTGGCCATTGGTGAGCTCGACTTGCCACATAACGCCAAGCATGGCCTCTGTTTGTGATGTTAGTGCATCCTGGAATGTCTTTTGTACAGGCTCCATTCCCTATTCCAGCCAAATCCTTCTTGTGCTCTCAGGCCAGCTGAAATGCTTTCTGCCCTGGACTATCCTCCAGGATGAACAGCTGACGCAGATACTCATTCTCTGCTCTCTCACTCCCCACTTCTGGAATCATTAGTCAGTACTTATTTTATTCTGCCTTTTATTATTATTTTGACGTTGATATGCTTCTCTTCCCTACCAAATTATAAACTTTTGAGACAGTACTGTCTGACATATCTTTGTATCCCATACACATGCCCAGCACTTAGCACGAAACATTTATTTAGTACCTTTATGTGCAGGCACTGTGCTGGACACGTGACATACTTAATCCTATTAACCTTGTAAGAATTTGAAGCAGTCAATAGTAGTATCTTCAGTCTACAGATGGGAAGACAGAAGCTCAAAGAAGTTAAATAACTTGCCCAAAGTTGCACAAAGACTACATGGTGAGGCTGAAACGTGAGTCCATGTAAACCTCAGAATATTTTCACCGTTGCTCCACTCTTCTCATTCCTGAGGTGCCTGAGGAAGTTGTCTGCAAGGACTTAGGATAAAATTGAGCAAAAGCACTCTTCTAGTGATCCTGTTATTTTTATTTTCTCCATTTCTCTTATGTTTACATGCCTCTAGACTTCCTACGCTGATTCCTTTTCTCATTAATGTTATGCTTCTCTGAAAAGTCAGATGTTAAGAATACTGCATTACTGATCATTTCTTTTTTTTTTTTTTTTTTGTATTTTTTTTTTAGTAGAGACGGGGTTTCACCGTGTTAGCCAGGATGGTCTCGATCTCCTGACCTCGTGATCTGCCCATCTTGGCCTCCCAAAGTTCTGGGATTACAGGCTTGAGCCACCGTGCCTGGCCCTACTGATAATTTCTAAACCTTTCTGTTAGCCATATCATTTACTCTTGTGAAAAGTGGAGGTAATTTTCACTTGAATTGCCCATATTGGTTGCCACATATATATAATATATGGCATATATAATGGAATATGTAAACATATATTCCATTCTGTTGTTCATTATTGCGTCCAACTGCCATGATTTTGAACTCTGTGTCTGCTTGTTGTAGTTTGTTGGCCTTCTCCTTTGCTCTCTTTTGTAAGAGTGATGGCTATGTCCAACCTTTTTTGCTTAAAAATTGTAGTTAGCTGAAAACATGGACTATGTCATTGGCAATCACCCAGCCACACCTGAAATATTGTGCCCATTTATAAAAGAAACAAATAAGTAGAGCTATATCCTGGATATGAATAAGATAGTGCCAGAAAAGAGGATACTTAGTCCAAAAAAGAGACAACATGAGGGTAACAAGATTGTTGTCTTCAAATACTTAAGGAGCTTTCGGACAGAAGAGGCATGTAACCCATTCTTTGACACACCAGAAAAGATAACTAGAACCAAGCAAAGGGAGATGGTAGTGAAATCTCCAAGAGGCAGGTTTCAAGTCTATATAAGAATATAATTTTGCACAGGAAGAAATTTTGAATGTTAATAGTATGTGGACCTTAGAAAAGCTTGCATGTATGAGTCCGATGCAGTGTCTTGAATGGAAGTAGTTTGGGTTCACTGGATTAAAATTTGATCCTGGGATGCTGTTCACAACAGCTGAATACGACACCTGCTCAGTAATTTTATAATTGAAATGGGACTCTTCTTCTAGAGTCATTGTTCTTACCACCCTGGTAGCTAAGAAACATTCCCTAGATTTAGACTTTATTTCCTGTTAGATGCATATGGACCCTCACACTGACCTATCTTGTCAAATTGAGTTTAGGAAATGAAACCAAGCGAACAAGTTGTGTCTGTGGCTATGTTTAACAGATTTAAAGAGGTTGGTGAATTAGCCAGGAAGGAAACTGTCTGCTCTTTTTATTTCCTTTGAAAAAGGATTCTTATACCCACAGATAAAACAATGTGTTATTTTTGTATCTGTAAAGGATGAATGAACTGTGGAGTCAAAGTACCTTCTTTAAATAATCACAGGTCTTGTTTGGTTTGGACCTAGCGCCAGCACGAGGACTCATGAAGCGCTCAAAGGGGAAATTCCATATCAAAACCGACAACAGAAGTGTTAGTAACCAAAATCATTTCTGAAATTAACATAGCGCTCAATAGCCCTGGAACTCAATGGGGCTGTTACAGTTTCATCCAAGGACTTAAGCTATGCTTTATAATTATTATTGCAAATAACCACAACATATATAAGAACACTCTTTTTTTATTTTTTATTTTTATTTTATTTTATTTTATTTTATTTTATTTTATTTTATTTTTTGAGACACAGTCTTGCTCTGTCAGCCAGGCTGGAGTGCAGTGGCACGATCCCGGCTCATTGCAACCTCTGCCTCCCGAGCTCAAGCAATTCTTCTGCGTCAGCCTCCCGAGTAGCTGGGATTACAGGCGTGCGCCACCACGCCTGGCTAATTTTTGTATTTTTAGTAGAGACAAGGTTTCACCATATTGGCCAGGCTGGTCTCGAACTCCTGACCTCAGGTAATCCACCCACCCCCCACCTCCCAAACTGCTGGGATTACAGACGTGAGCCATTGCGCCCCGCCAAGAACATTCTTATATCAGATTTAGGCCTTACTATATTTCAGTATCATTTATAAGTACATAGGAGAAGACAACTTGAAGAAGAACAACTATCATTTTAAGCATTTTTTAAAGATGATTGACGGATACAAAAATCACAAAAGCACAAAAGGACTATGTCAGGGTCCTGCAGTCTAAATGCTGGTCATGGCATTAGAGGCTGATATGCAAACGATTGCACGTTGTCACTTGCTTGAGAAAGGACTCATCCAGTAGAAATTAGACACTATGTTCCCTAATAAATTAAATTCCAAAAGTCAAGAATAGAAAAAACTGAAAACAATATGGCCGTGGGTCTTCAGTCACTCCTTTGTATTGTCCTTGGCCAGCTATCAGTTTTCGGTTCTCCATTTTGACCTTCCTCTGATCCCTGACTGACCTCCTTCCACGTTAGCTCCTCTCTTCCTGAATCCTGCCCCCAAATTCACTCCTATGACTATCCTGGCAGTGAGAAAGGATGTGATAAACTAATTCGCATGAATATGTTGGGGATTGATGTTACGCCTCTCATGGGTGTTGGCTATTTAGAAAGGTTTCCCGAGGAGAGAGCAGTGCTCAAAACAGAGATGAACCAGCTGGCAATAATGCCAATAGGAGGGCTGAGGGACAGGGATACACATGCCTTTATACTTCACATCTAACCAGTGACATAAAGCTGGCCTTGATCAAGAAGAATTAAAAAAAAAAAAAAAAAAAATGGTGATGGAATTCAATTAGGCTGATTTGAGGTCTTTGTAGAGAGTTCTTGAGGCAAAATAATTTAAACTCAAAAGATATTCATCTTAATTCCTTCTGTAGAAACTAGACTGGCATAAAACTGCATTGGGTATTATAGAAGTGGGTGTTAGGCCTAGGGAACTTGGTGCTGGGCTCTTTGAGGGCCTGGGACCATGTAATTAATATCTTGCACTTATAGAACATGAAGTGCACTATTTTATGCACATCCATAATCCTACTTAAGTTTTGCAATAATCCTATAGGTACAAGGAAGTACAGTTAGTTAAAAGTGAGAATCTAGGCACAAAAAGGTTAAGTGACTTGTCCAGAGTTACACAGCTAGGAAATGGCAGAGCTGAGAATTGGAACCATGTTCAACCATCCTGCTCTATTGCATCTCAACTCTAAGGTAGCACAGCACGGTGGTTAAAAAGACCCACTCTAAAGCCGGATGCCTCACTCTTCATGAGCTGCATAACCTTTGCCAAGTTCCTTACCTTCCTGGTGCTTCCAGTCTCTCGTTGTAAAATGGGCATGCTAATGATGGTATACCAGTCTTTATAGGGTTGTTGTAAGGATTAACACATTTAAAACAGCATCTGGCATATAATAAAAATTTTGTAACTGTTAGCTAACATTACCATTTGTTAATACGATATACCAAATTGCATTTCAACAGAAGTTATACTTTTCCTGGACTCAACTAGTAGGTCACTTAAAAGGTGTTCTAAGCCACAGAATTCCTGTTTGACTTAAGGATTTGTTAATACGATATACCAAATTCCATTTCAACAGAAGTTATACTTTTCCTGGACTCAACTAGTAGGTCACTTAAAAGGTGTTCTAAGCCACAGAATTCCTGTTTGACTTAAGGATTTAACTTGTGAAAAAAGAAATGTGTTCCAGAACTAATGTCACATAACAGCAATTTAAATATCCTTACTTAAAAGTACTCTTGAAAATGTACTTGAAATTTAATGGGAATACAGCATTTCCATACATCACTGTCCTTTGGAGTAGTTCCAAATTGGTGTACATAGATTCCTAAAAAACTTCATCAACAGTAACAAAGGCCTGCAGGCCTATTTTAACATTTCAATAGGCTCTAGAGAAACCATATTGTAAGGTTACTTGGATTATGATGACTGGGTTTTAGATAGGAGATGACACTGGTTGAGTGACTCGTGTTGCTCAGGGATCTTGCGAGTCAGGTCAAAGTGCATCTGAGTAATTTTCTTTTCATCCATACCTAAATCTTTATGGAGACTTCCTCTGAGTCAATGCTGGAGACTCAAAGCGAACAAGAAACATGTCCTTCTCTTGAGGTTCTAATAGGTTAATGGGCAATAAACCCACATAAGTAGTTACTCAAATTATAATAACAATAGAACCAGAGAATAACATCTAAACTAACCTCTAGGGTCAGGCAAATTTCTCAGGGAAGTGGTGGACCAGTTGTTTGCAGAAATTGATAAGTACTTAGGTCCAAATCTGATTTGTTTCAGAAAGAAAAGGCAAATTGTATTAAATAATACATGCCATGTGTTTGGATGGAAAAAAAAAAAAGATACCCTGCACTTGAGGTCCAAAAAGTGATATGGAAAAAAAAAAAGAAAAGGGTTGGGGTAAGGGGTGTAGATGGAGAAACAGCGAGTGTGGGAGAGCGAGAAAGGAAGGGAGGGAGGGAGGGAGAGAGAGAAGGGAAAGAAGGAAGGAAGGAGGGGAGGAGAAGGAAAGAAGGGAGGGAGGGAGGGAGGAAAGGAAGGAAGGAAGGAAGGAAGGAAGGAAGGAAGGAAGGAAGGAAGGAAGGAAGGAAGGAAGGAAGGAAGGAAGGAAGGCAGGCTTCAAAATGATAGCTAACACTAGGTTTACACAATTCACGTGTGAGGAAGGGGCTGTTATCTCTACTTTGTAAGGATGAGGAAACTGGGGCACAGAGTACCTGCCCTTTCCTGATGAAACCTGTGTTCGGTCCCTAAGTGAAGGCAGGCCCTGGGCCAAGGTGCTCTGGTCTGGTCTTTTGCTTGGGGTGTTTCCTTAACTCCTTGGGAAACTGGTTATACTGCATGAGCTGAGTTGGTTGGCTCTGCTGCCTACCCATTCATGCGGTCTGATGCCACACAGTGCCATACGTCAGGGCTGGTGTGATGCCGCCAGACCATGCAGCCCAGGCCGTGTGTACAGAGAGCTACTGTTGCTATCAGGAAAGCTCAGGACACTGTGCAGCTGCAGAGACTTCAGGCAAGATACATACCCCTTCAGAACTCAGACCATCCCTGGTGTGGCATCTCCCCTCCCTATTCCAAAAGGGATGGTATAAAGCTTGGGAGAGTAATCGACGTGGAATGCTCTGTGCAACCAGGTCAACTGTCTGTCATAGATACAGTTATCATACACTCTTTAAATTGGCTATATTCTTGTCAGTATCCCAAATAAAAGTAACCTTGTACTGTGTCCTGATGCTGGCCTTTCACACACATCATGCGGGAGCCATGTCCCTGAGACCCAGTGCTAACTCCTAGTTACTGTCAAATCCCACCCACATTTCCCTGGCCTCTTTCCCCTCCTATGTGCAGCTGGGTTATCTCATGCACTTAGCTCATCAGCTGTCACCAGCAAGTTGAAGCTGGGTTTAATCAGGCCAGTGTGTGGATGTCTGACTGCTGAAAAAACACCTAAGGGTTCACTGCAGTCAGTCACCCAGCATAAGACTGTCCTAACAGTCGCTTTTCAAACAGAGATAGAGACTGAGCCATCAAATGCAATAGAGCATTGATATTACAGCACATACTGTAAAATTCTAATATTTTTCAATAAGCAGTACTGAGCATTATTAATATTAAATAGATCTTTCCTTCCCGATAAATGGTCATCTTGAGGATGTTTTTTAATGGGCTGATTCCTTAAATGTGTAAGTGTTTGCACACAAACACATTTGGTCCCACTGAAACGAATTTTGCTTGAGTAAGGACTGTGGAATTAGACTTTGGGGGTCAGCTTCCTGTCCCACAGAATGCAGTGGGAAAGTTCCCACAATCAAGGGGGCCTCTCTTAGTGCATTCCATGCGGGAAGCATCTGCAGAGGTTTTATGCAGACAGTGCAGTGTCTCAAGATGCTATCAGCATCTCCGACAGCCAAAGGCCACTGTGTCCTGAGAGGATCCCAATCCCAATCAAATTCCACAAAACTTATCTGCAGCATAAGCAAGAATGTGTGTGCGTGTGTGCGTGTGTGCGTGTGTGTGTGTGCGTGTGTGTGTGTGTGTGTGCAGCAAGGCCGCATTAAACCTCACTCACTGTGGAGAAAGAAACCAAACTCTTATGAACGTGAGCTTACAATCTTCCCATTGGGAGGACGTGTACTGAGAGAAAAGGTTATCATACTGAGAAATCTCTTTAAGGAAGTTATTTTCAATCAACCCCATGAGGTTCAGGGAAACTTAAGCACAGCTGACAAAGCAGCAAATAAGCCAATTCATTCATTTGACCACTATTTTCAGGATGTCTACTATATGCCAGGCACTGTTCTGAACCCTGGAGATGTAGCGGTGAACAAGAGAACCATAGCCCTACATTCTGCTGCTTCACTCAGAATTTATAACACGCTCATCAGTTCATATTTGAATACCAGACTGTGAGAGCTCCAACCATGCCCTTTCTCTTCTCACTGTATACTGGCACCTAGAACATATCTGCAACAGAGGTGGTGGTCTGTATGTTTTATGAAGTAATACACAGGAACAAAGATGTGACCCTAAACTCTTTTTTTTTTTTTTTTTTTTTGAGATGGAGTCTTGCTCTGTAGCTCAGGCTGGAGTACAGTGGCACAGTGGCACGATCTCAGCTCACTGCAACCTCCGCCTCCCAGGTTCAAGCAATTCCCCTGCCTCAGCCTCCTGAGTAGCTGGGATTACAGGCGCCTGCCACCACATCCAGCTAATTTTTTGTACTTTTAGTAGAGATGGGGTTTCACTGTATTAGCCAGGATGGTCTCGATCTCTTGACCTCATGATCTACCCGCCTCGGGCTCCCAAAGTGCTGGGATTACAGGCGTGAGCCACCGCGCCTGGCCCCTAAACTCTTTAAAACCCTCATGAAATTCTTTAGAGATAGGTAAAGCAAAACATATATATATTTATTTATTCACCCAACCTGATGAGTAGGGTGAATAAGTTATGGACTCAGTCGACAGGAAGCACACATTTTGGCAGAGAAATAGCAAAAGCCAAAGCATGGAGGTTCAGAAGGGTTGGTGTATTTCAGAAACTGTAAGAACTGTGGCATGACTGAAGCAAGTGGGAGGACAGCAGGAGATGAAGCTGAAAAGAGGCAAGGTTGGGCATAAAGGATTTAAGGATTTGGACTTCTATCCTGACGGTGATAGGGAACAGACAATGGAATTTAGACAGAGGAGTAATAGGATTTTAAATTGGTGATTTGGCAAGATCACTCTGGCTGCAGAGGTGGAGGACAGACTGGAGGGAGCCATGGCCAATGAGGTAGTCCTGGTGAGAACTGATAAGGCCTTATTTTAGGCAGTCACAGCTGGGTAGGAGAGCTGATAATTTAACGATCCAAGGAAATAGAATGGGCAGGACTTCGTGATGGGCTGGATGGAGAGAAAAAATCAGTTTCCACTCCAGACTAAAAGATAACTTTGTGGCGGGGACTATGGCCAATAGGAAGTGATTAATCTGTGCTTATAAAGGCTGGAAGGATCAGAGAGGAGGAAGTGGCGTACTCCTGGAAGCTTAGTGGTTAGCATGTGCAGTCAGATTATCTGGGTTAAAATCACAGCTCCACCACTTGCAGGCTGTGTGACTTTGGGCAAGAGGCTTAATCTGTCTCTGTCTCAATTTCCTCATTCATCATACAACGGGAATAATCTAGCTTGTAGGATTTTTGTGAGTCTTTGGTGACAATCAATACATGTCGGTCCTTAGAAAAGTCGCTAGAATAGAAAGCACTCAATAAGGGCCAATGAATTATTGTTATTCTCAGGTTTCCAGCTTGTGTATTTGCTATGATTTGGGCAGGAAACCTTGGCTGCAACTGCCTGCAGCCTTTAGATCAAACCCATCACACAGATGCTGAGAAACCCCTATGGTCTGGTCCTGTCCTGTATCTTGTATTATACTTCCCTATCTTTTCACAGGTCTGGGTCTTTTGTCTTGTTTTGGTTTTGAGACGAGTCTCACTCTATCAGCCAGGATGGAGTGCAGTGGCACAATCTCAGCTCACTCTAACCTCCGCCTCCTGGGTTCAAAGCCATTCTCCTGCCTCAGCCTGTCGAGTAGCTGGGAACTACAGGTGTGCCCCACCCCCACCACATCTGGCTAATTTTCTTTTTGTATTTTTAGTAGAGATGGGGTTTCACCATGTTGGCCAGGCTGGTTTTGAACTCCTGACCTCAGGTGATCTGCCCATCTCGGCCTCCCAAAGTGCTAGGATTACAGTCGTGCGCCATCGCACTGGGTCTTTACTCATACTGTTTCCTCTGCCTATAATACCCTCCCCTGCCTTCATCTCTGTGGATTAAAATTCATTTCAAATGCCACCTCTTCAAAAAAGTATTATTAGATTACTATTAGATAGTAGTATATATTAGATTCCCTCAACCACCAAATCTTTTAAAATCTAATTTCTTTGTATTTGCCTTAAGTCTCTTGGTTAGGTTTGAATGGGCTCCTTGAGAGTGGCAACCGTCCCTCATTAATCTTTCTATCTCCTCCGGCCCCTAACCTTGCCTCTAGTACAACTCAATACATCTTTGTTGCATTGAAACAAATAGCCCCGAAGATGAAGTGCTCATGTATGAAATTGGAGTATTACTGCCACCGATTTCATAGGGTAGTTTTGCATGCTTGGAATATAATAAGTGCTCAGCAAATTAGATCGTCATCCACATCATTATTTCTAAAAAGAAAGTTTCACTTGTCCTTTGCCCACCTTAATATAAACATCTATCTGTCTGTCTCTCCCTTTTTCTCTCCCTCTCTCTTTTGAGACAGGGCCTTGCTCTGTTGCCCAAGCGGGAGTGCAGTGGCACAATCATAGCTCACTCACTTCAGCCTTAAACACCTGGGCTCAAGTGATCCTCTTGCCTCAGCCTCCAGAGTAGCTGGGATTACACGTGTGTGCTACCATATCTTTTTTTTTTTTTTTTTTTTTTAAGAGAAGGAGTCTTGCTATGTTGCCCAGACCGGTCTCAAACTCCAGGGCTCAAGCAATCTTCCTGCCTTAGCCTCCCAAACTGCTGGGATTACAGATGCGAACCACCACGCCCAGCCACTTCTGTCTCATTATAATTAAGTTAAAGGATAAAGGCATTACTTTAGAATTCCTGGGAAGTTGCTCACAAGAATCAATACTGTTCTTGTCCATGGAGGCATTTCTTTACAAATTCCAGAGTTCCCTCTCTGGAGGCATGACTTGAATACTTTAAGTCTTTTCTTTTTGGTCTTGGAGGAATAGTGCTCAGCTTTTTATCTCTGTGATTCTGACAGAGAAGATGACTGGGAAGGATTCAGGTCCAGCAATTGCCTCTTCTATCTCAGGCCCCCCAGTTTGGCTGATGAAGTCAGAAACAGAGCCCTAGACACAGGGAGTGGGATGTGGGCACTTGGGCTGGCTGTTCCAAAGGGAGCAAACAGGCAACTGTGGCAGTCCTAGATTTATTTTTATTTTTAAAACCTACTTTGAAGAATTTTGTGAGTCCCAAAGGAGCCCTTTTATGTCATTATTTTGTCTTTTTCTTTAGAGTTTCCTCTAAAACTCATTAGGGAGATTTAACATATTCCAGATTTAGCACTTTAATGGGCTTTTGTTCCTGCCTTAATTTTTTCCCATTTTTAATTTCTCCTCTGATTTTTACTTAGCTATTTCTGGAATTACAAAGTTTGCAAAGTTGACAGCAAAATTTCTGGAAAGCCTTTTCTATGTGAGTTCATTATGTGAGTTCATGTACATTGCCTGGCTCAGTAGGTAAGAGATCTGTCCCAAAGACTGATTTTGTGGCAGCAGATTGGGTTCGCTATGATAAACCATTTAGGGAAACTGAGCCTCTTTTATAAAACCACAAAGATTCTGAGTTTGGGAGTTTCTTTTTTGCACCACTATTGTGATTTTTTTTCTCTCCAGGAACCTCGGACAAGTCTAATCTGGAGCTGATCACTCTAACATGCACCTGTGTGGCTGCGACTCTCTTCTGGCTCCTATTAACCCTCTTTATCCGAAAAATGAAAAGGGTAAGAACATAGATGATGTTCTATGCTCCTTTTTACATATATTATAAAATGCCTGATCTGATGTTAGAGTAGGCAAACAAACGTTGGACCCTCTTTCTCTCCCTTTCCTCTCATTCCTGTTTCTGACCTGGTGAACACAGAAAGAAAATAAATCATCAGACTGTCTCTAACCACAAGGTGGGGTGTTCAACAGAAAAGCCATAACAATGAACTGATGAATACTTCTCAGGGACAGAAGGTATTTTTGATATAAAATATGTTAATAGAGTCTTTAAAGTCAACGTGGGACCTGTGAAACCTTTATTTCCTAACCCTCACTCTCTGCTAAGAAATAAAAAGGAGGCTGGGCATGGTGGTACATGACTATAATCCCAGCACTTTGGGAGCCGAGGAAGGAGGATCGCTTGAGGCCAAGAGTTCAAGACCAACCTGTCGAACATAGTGAGACCCTGACTTTACAAAAAATTTTAAAACTTAGGCAGGTATGGTGGTACACACCTGTAGTCCCAGCTACTCGGGAGGCTGAGGTGGGAAAATCACTTTAGCCTGGGAGGTCAAGTGAGCAGTGAGTCATATGCCACTGCACTCCAGCCTGAGGGACAGATTGAGACCCTGTCTCAAAAAAAAAAAAAAAAAAAAAAGGAAAGGCCCATCTTTGACTTCTCTCATAACATATTGGAAGTAAAAATAAGTGAACTCTTGTTCTATACTCTCTCAGTCACACCACAAAATTAAGTTCTTTAGAGTGTGAGGTCCAGGTTGACATTCAGGACATCGGATTTCTGTACTTAGGTCTGCAATATGATCTGCTTCTCTGAAATCCAGTGGGAAAAGAGCTTACATTCATTCATTCATTCATTCATGCTTCAAATATTTACTGCATACCCACTCAGTGCAGCATGCCAGGCCCTGTGCAAGGCCCTCTGGTGACAGTGGGGCAGATGCTGGAGTGAGCAGTCAGGGGAGATTGACTTCAATCAGTCACACAAACGTCAAACTGCAACTCTGAATTAACTGAAAGAGTGGCTGCCTAAAAGATGTGTAAGAGGAGTGTTAAGGTAAGGAAGAGAGGAAGGAGTGTTGTAGGCAGAGGGAAGAGCATTTAGGAGGCTGGGCAGGGGAGGAGGAACACGGTGAGAAGGAGAGACTGACAGAAGGCCAGGGCTACAGTGTGGAGAACAGGAGGAACAAGGTATGAAGTAAGGCTGCCAAGGAATGGAAAGGGAAGGCGGCAAGGCCTGGCCAGGCAGGGTCTTGTAGGCCATGGTGAGGAATTTGGTCTGTATTCTAAAAGCAATGGGAAGCCTTGGGGAAGAAAGGTATGTTAGGCTAAGGAAGGGATGGGGGAGTGGGGTGCCTAGTGTGACAGATACATGTCTGGAAAAATTATTTTGGCTACTGTGAGAAGAATGGACTGGGGGTTGTGGGGGGAATAATGAATAGAGAGGCACCTGGTAGAAGACTTCATAGCAGTCCAGGTAAGAAATTATGGTGGCTGCCAGACATGGTGGCTCATGCCTCTAATCCCAGCACTTTGGGAAGCCAAGGTGGGTGGATCCAAGATCAGGAGATCAAAACCATCCTGGCTAACAGGGTGAAACCTCGTCTCTACTAGAAATACAACAAATTAGCCGGGCGTGGTGGCAGGTGCCTGTAGTCCCAGCTACTTCAGAGGCTGAGACAGGAGAATGGCGTGAACCCGGGAGGCAGAGCTTACAGTGAGCCGAGATCACACCACTGTACTCCAGCCTGGGCAACAGAGTGAGACTCCATCTCAAAAAAAAAAGAAAAGAAAAGAAATTATGGTGGCAGGCTGGGCGTGGTGGCTCACACCTGTAATCCGAGCACTTTGGGACACCCGGCACTCAGGGTAGATCACCTGAGGTCAGAAGTTCGAGACCAGCCTGGCCAACATGGTGAAAACCTGTCTCTACTAAAAATACAAAAAATTAGCCTGGCATGGTGGCAGGCGCCTGTAATCTCAGTTACTTAGGAGGCTGAGGCAGGAGAGTGGTTTGGACCCAGGAGACGGAGGTTGCAGTGAGCCAAGATCACCCCATTGCCCTCCTGCCTGGGCAACAAGAGTGAAACTCCATCTCAAAAAAAAAAAAAAAAGAAAAGAAAAGAAAAGAAAGAAAGTATAGTCGTGGCCAGGCGCAGTGGCTCACGCCTGTAATCCTAATCCCAACAGTTTGGGAGGCCGAGGTGGATGCATCACCTGAGGTCAGGAGTTCACTGCATTCCAGCCTGGGTGACACAGTGAGACTCTGTCTCAAAAAAAACAAAGAGAAAAGAAGGAACGAAATTATGGTGCCTCTGACTAAATGATTAGAGTCAAGGGATATTTGGGAAGTAGGACTCGATCAGAAGGCCTCCTCAATTTCTAGAGATTAGCCCTTATTAATATGCCAGGTCTTATGGGAAGCTCTTATGTATTATGTCAATAAATTATTCCAAAAATATGAAAAGGTAAATATATTATTATTCCAATTTTATAGAGAGGGCAACTGAGGCTCAGCAAGATAAAGTTAACTGATCCAAAGTCACTATGGTTGGACCTTAGTTTTGAACCCAGGCTATTTGACCTTAGATTTGATATTTACAACCAATAAGATATACTTTATAGTGCTGGTATGAGAGACAAAGCCAGCAGCCATCCTCTATGGTAAATGTTTAACATCAGGCTTTTGCCATTTGGAGTGACTGATTTTGAGACATGACAACTAAGTCCACTGCTTGAGAAGGAAACAAAGATCACACAATAGTTTTGAAAGGGGAGATACACCATATAGGGAAATACATCTAACAGAAGCAAAACTTGCCAAATCTGCAAGGGAGGTACAAAGGCTATAGGAGTTCAAAGGAGGAGAAGGGGAGAAAAAACTTCCGAGAAAGCGAGGCTTGAGACAGACTTTGAAGGCTGTAGCTGGAAGGAAAGAAGCAGAAAAACAGCCCGCCCTAGTCCTTCCTACTCCCCAGAGCGGGGAAGTAGTCTGGTTGTTTAGCATAGAGGAGCACAGGAGAAATAAAACTGGAAAGGGGCTGGGCACGGTGGCTCACGCCTGTAATCCCAGAACTTTGGGAGCCCGAGGCGGGCAGATCACTTGAGGTCAGGAGTTTGAGACCAGCCTGGCCAACATGGTAAAACCCCGTCTCTACCAAAAATACAAAAATTAGCTGGGCGTGGTGGCAGGCGCCTATAATCCCAGCTACTCGGGAGGCTGAGGCAGGAGAATCACATGAACCCAGGAGGCAGAAGTTCCAGTGAGCCGAGATCATACCAACTGCACTCCAGCCTAGGCAACAAGAGCGAGACTCCATCTAAAAAAAATAAAAAATAACAAAAATAAAACTGAAAAGGTACGTTGGGACTAGACTGAAGAGGTCCCTTCTATTTCTAAAATTCTGTGAAATTTTGATGTCAATAAGAAAGAATGAGAGCAAGAGATCATTATCTCAAAAACAGAATGCCTATAAAATTTGAAAGGGATTAGGAGAGGCAAAAAGGAACAAGACATCCAAAAATATTTCCACGTGGTTACTCTAACGACAATGTAAATTCCTCATTGATAAAGACGGCATTTTATCTTTTTATCCTCACCTTGCATAATTATAGCTAACATTTATTGTTATAATTATAGCTAACATTCATTGTTGCTTACTGCATACCAGGCCCTGCTCTTAATAGCCTTCAAATGATTATTTCATTTGATATTCACAACAACCCTATGAGATAAGTACCATTATTACAGATAAGAAAACTAAAGTTAGAGGGCTGCTTGCCCACAGTTATGTGTGTGGGTGGGCAGAAGTTGACCTGTGATTCAAACCCAGGTATTCGGCCCCCATGCTTGGGCTTTGAAGCAATTAGCTGTGCAGCCTCCATGCCAAGCACCTAGTAGCTGCTCAGTGTTAATGTCAATTGAAAGAATAAATATTTGCCAACTAACATTTTACTATCACAGTCTCCTCAAAGCCCTCACTTAAGGTTTGTTTGGTGTCTCCTCTCACCTGCCTTATTGAGATAAACCATAAAATTCCATGGGTGCCACATGGGAGACTGCCTACCACTGCCTATTCCCCTGCCTCTGTCAACACTACTGCCACCCTCCCCACACACCCCACATGAACCCAAGATGTCCCTTGCGAGGTTTCAGCTATCCTATGCTCTGTTGAGGATTGGAGATTGTTTCTCAGGGCTTTGGGTATACTGGACATTAAAAAGTTTAGTCATAAAACCTACTACTACAGCAGCTTCTCTAATGGGCACCCAGTACCCTGGTATAGGAATTCATACTCTTCACAGAGTGTCTGGCAGGCCGGACCCTCATAGTCTAAAACCAAAGGCAACCACAGTTCGTGACAAACATGTTCCATATTGTTTTTTGCTTCTCATCCTTTACGGAGGCCAAGCAAACCTTTCTGCCTTGAGCTATTTGTCACACATTTTAGTGATAATTTTTGTGAGAAGGAGAATGATTGCGAGTGATGGATGAGGTGAGCTGTGACAGCCCAGAACAGAGTAAGGGCTGAAGAATGCGGGTGGGTGTGAAATGGTGTGTATGGAGTGGTTGTCTTCTCTATTCCAACTCTGATCCTATTTAGGGAAAAGCACCAAAAGGAAGGGCCTCAAAACTCATTTAAATGAAGTTTACATAACTGGCCAAGAGTTATATGGGAAAACATACTTCCTTTCCATCCGATCCAAGAGTCTGCCCACAGAAATGCAGTCATCAATTCTAGAAATTTGCCCATTAACAGGAAATACCCCCATTGATACGAATCTAAAACATTAAATGTAAATCCACTTATCTATGATCTGAAATAAAGGGTATTTTCTGGGCTTGATTTGCATTACCAAGATAAAAAAGCACTTCAAGGCAGATGTCTGCCTTACTCACTTGACATCCTACCAATGGCCAAAGGAACTCAGAATGTGGCTTGTGTGTAAGTCTTATACCATATTTACTCCTTGACCTTTGAAATAATCAATTTTGTTTTTTTTAAGACAGAGTCTCACTCTGTCACCCACGCTGGAGTACGGTGGCGCCATCTTGGCTTACTGCAACCTCCGCCTCCTGGGTTCAAGCAGTTCTCCTGCCTCAGCCTCCTGAGTAGCTGGGACTACAGGCGTGTATCACCACACCCGGCTCATTTTTGTATTTTTAGTAGAGACGGGGTTTCATCATGTTGGCCAGGCTGGTCTAGAACTCCTAACCTCAGGTGATCCGCCCACCTCAGCCTCTTAAAGTGCTGGGATTACAGGCCACCACATATGGCCTCAACTTCCATTTCTTACAGAAGGTAAACCTTACTCTAATCTCACTAAGGATTCAGCTACAACCTTTCCAGATAGCTGAAGCAACTAAGAGGTCAGACCTTCTGAAAGTGTAAACACTTCATAAGAAATGTGCCTTTCAGTGCCCCAGGGATCCTGGGTTTACTTTGCCACTTCTTGCCTTTCCTATATATGTAGAAAAGCCACAATGCACCCGACTGTTGGCGCATCTGTAATGTATATTTCTGCTTATACAAGATGGCCATGGAAAGTTATTTTTAGTCATTGTTTGGAATGACTTTATAAAAATGCTTTGCATTTTTTAGCAAGACCATCATATAATTGTTTAAGATCAAGTACAACACATAAGGTCACTGGAGAGTTTGAGCGCATGTTATCCAAGATAGGATGGTAGAGCTCACATTACAGAAATGTAGTGTGGGAATAGTAAGGAGTTGTTTAATAGAAATTGCACACTTAAGTATGATGACTGTATGTGAATGTGGAGAAGTACTTTCTGTACCTGGCCACACAGTTTCAACCAAATGATCCCAAATAAAACAGTGGATGTTAACTGAATATCCAGGATTCGTAAAGTTGTTTTCTTCTTAATGACTTTGAGATCTCTTTATTTCTCAGTCTTCTTCTGAAATAAAGACTGACTACCTATCAATTATAATGGACCCCGATGAAGTTCCCCTGGATGAGCAGTGTGAGCGGCTCCCTTATGATGCCAGCAAGTGGGAGTTTGCCCGGGAGAGACTTAAACTGGGTAAGATACTTGTTCAACAGATTTATAAACCTATACTGAGTACATATTACATTAAAAGCACTGTGCTTTGAGAGATGCAAAAGTAAACCAGACCTGGGATTCTACCCTCCAGCTGCTCACAAACCATCAAGGGAGATGGACACAAAAGTAAATAATTCCAAAGCAATGCTCAGATAACAGTACAAGGTGACAGGCAGCACCTGTTTGTTCATTCAACAGTTATTGGGCACCTTCTCTGAGCAGCAGACACTGGTCTAAGCACTGGAGACGCAAAGGTGTGTGCATCTCTTCCCTCAAAGGCTCACTCTGGAGATAGGCGCAAAAGTGATAAGTGAAGGGGGACGGGGAGAGAGGTGTTCCAACAGGAGGCTTACAAGTACACGTACTCTTACGTAATGAAACTGTTGAGGGATTAGAAATATGTGATCCAGAACGTAATTGAGGGTGGCAAGGAACAGTGAAATCAAACATTTGGTGAAAGAGTTGGTGCTCTTCAAGGCCATGGATCAAAAAAACCCTCTGCACAAATCCACATATTACATACTTCGATTTTCCTGGGAATGTCCAGACCAAGTAGAAAGCCCTAGAGGAGTCATTTAAGTTTCACTTTTGAAGAGCAAAGACTGTTGTTTTCCAGGTAGCACAGATGCTATAAACAGCAGGCAAATGTGCTTTCCCGCAGCCTACCTTCCAGTTCCTCCAGCTCAGACGTCACAAAGTCCATTAATCTCCAGCCTCTGGTGCTACAAAACAATTGAAACCTCAATTACTCCTACCCAAAATGTTTGGATTGTGGCTTCTGAAAGTTTTCCACTCACTCCTGTGTATGCCAGAGTCATTAGTAGTTGAAACAAGGAAAACAGATTGTGGATCCGGTATTCTTGGAGCTTGTCACTCTCAGTGTGGAGAGCCTGTTGTTCCAAATTCAACAGTATCGCCCCTTTCCTTACAAGCAAATGATACTGGGGTGAGGGATGTAGGGGGCAGAGAGGGGAAAATGGCTTTTGTTTTTCTCTTGGGCTTTGAAATGATTCTGCTTACATTGAGAAAGGACTGGCCTCAGGAGCGTGTTCTATTTGGCTTGGGGAGGAAACTTGGAAATCAGTTAAAAGCTGGAGAGACAGGAGAGAGCCAGCAATGGCTGTGGACGGGAGAAAAACTCAACTACATTTAGAGTAGTTAAGGGCAGGTGGCACACTGGATGAGTTCCTTCTGCAAGTCTTAATTATATGGCAGCTAGCCCAGCCCCTCAGTGACCTCGGCAGGAAATAGGGGATAATTTTCCCACAACCACGAGCCATTCTCAGCCCACATTGCTTTCCAGAGTTATTAGTCATAATCAAACGTGCTTCTTCCAGTACAGGACACATGAGCTTTCTGTCCCATCGCTTCATTCCTTCCTAGTATCATTGCGATCCACACCGCATCACAGATTGCTAATCCTCTGCCAGAATTCCCCTGGGGCTCTGTGGGTTTAAATATTCCCATTTCAGGATTATGATTTTCAGTCTCCTTGTTAAAGATCATTCTTATCGCTCTTTTCCTTTCCAGAGTTGCCACATGCTAGGATTTGGCTAATGTCCATTTGAGTGTCTCTGATGGGTGAGAAAAAGTGTGTCAAGTCTGCTAACTTTGTCTTTCAATGCAGAGTGTGGCTGCAAGGCCCGGAGGTATACTCCTCTGATTGATTACCGTGGGAGCAAGGAGGCCCAAGACTTGTTTATTTCTTAAGCCAAATAAATGACAAAGTAATTTGAAGTAATGTCTAGCAACTGAAAATAACCCAGATTATGTCCAGATAGAGAGAAAAGGCTGTTTTAACTGGCAGTTATACTGGCGTTGTAAATGTAGAGAAATACACAAGGTTATATCTGGTTTCAGCTGCGTCTACTGTGTTGGTTGCTATCAGCAGCCCTAGTGAGTGAGGTTGGAATTTATAGTACCTGATAGATGGATGCAGTTGGAGCTTGGGTCAAAGGTGTTGCTACCACTAAAATTCCTGAAATCCAAGAACAAAAGGAACCTTTAAAAAAAAATGATTCCTCACTAACCCATGGGAGCGAATTCAGCTTCTATAAATTTATCACAGAACTTAGGAGAGAATTCAGCTCCTATAAATTTATTAAAGTTAGAATAGGCCGGTTGGTGGCTCACGCTTGTAATCCCTGCACTTTGGGAGGCTGAGGCAGGTGGATCACCTGAGGTCAGGAGTTTGAGACCAGCCTGGCCAACATGGTGAAACCATGTCTCTACTAAAAATACAAACATGAGTCAGGTGTGATGATGCGTGCCTGCAGTCCCAGCTACTCAGGAGGCTGGGCCAGGAGAATCATTTGAACCCGGGAGGTGGAGGTTGCAGTGAGCCAAAATCATGCCACGGCACTCTGGCCTGGGAGACAGAGTGAGAGTCCATTTCCAAAAAAAAAAAAAAAAAGAAGAAGAAGAATGTTCAACATTGCATCTTTCTATTGGAAAATAATCAAAAGTCAGAATTACCTAACATAGCTGACCATACAGGTAGTCTGGAGTTTGGCAAGCGAATGGTGCCTGGGCTGGTGCTGCCTCTTGTAAGACCAGCCCTGAATGCCAGAGACAGCCCAGCCCATGCTGCCATGCACTCTCCCCAGTGTCCAGGGCCCCTGGCCAGGCCAAAACATTCTTGGAGGAGATTCCAATATCCTTGCATTGTATGGGAATGACCTAGCACACTTCCGAGCTAGTTAGTGGCATTCCAGGAAACACTGAGGAGAATTTTAAGGGAAAAGAAGGATCAGGTGAGGTCAAGTCTGATGCAGTTTGGGCTCCCCTGAAACTGGAACCATGGGTCTGCAGAAGGATTCCAACACATCAGATGACTAAGGAGCCCATAACAGCTTCATGCTGTTTTATGAGGCAGCAGTCGGCTTCCAAGAGAATAAATGAAAAGACTGAAGGAAGCCAAATGAAAGCCAGTTTATTCTCACTGATAAGAAGCAAAGTCCCAAACACTTGTTAAAATAAAGTGTGTTGTGACGGGATGTGGGGGCTGAAACTATGGAAAGTGCAAAGGATGCCACTTACCCCAAACATTCAAGAGTCTTAGGAGTGTGAGGAGAAAAGATCCGGATATTTCTCAGGCTCAGGACACTTTTCTTTTTAGATGGCAGAAGGCACTGTGGAAGAAAAACATTGATTTTTTATTCCAAATAAAACAAGGAATAAACCTCCAACCAAAATGCACTAGTTTTTACTAGTATAGAGAAGGCATCTGCCAGCGCTGTTCCCACACCTGATTTTCAGATGTAGCACCTTCAGGATCCACTGAAGGCTCTTTTATTTCAACTCAAGGGTCCCCATCCTGGTCTATTTCTTGGACAATTTTACACGAAGAAGGAAGCAGAGGCTGTAGCTCTGCCCATGTTGCATGCTCTGGGAGGAATGTCGTTTAGTAATCACCACAGGAGCATGTTTCACAAAAAGAGAAACGTGTCATCTCTCTGGTGTTCCCTCTGAATGCAGAGCATGTCCCTGCAGACAGCCACACAGAGGCCCTAATGATGACACTGGTATAACTGAAATTTTCATACATCCTAACTGGACACCTGGGGTGGTGGGTAGTGGAAGACATTAAGCAGAGCAAGGTAAAGACATTTTTGTCACTCAGTAGTTGGGCATAAAAGTAGAAAGCTTCTAATATGATGAGGAAGAAGCAAAGCTTCATTACAAACTACAAGAAACAAACAAACAAACAAACAAAAATATCCTTTGGAGAAAGGGAGGGGAGTATGAGGAGGGAAGAAAGGAAAGAAGGTTAATTAACTGAAGGCACATTATCAGACAGGTCTAAGAAAGAGCACTTGGTTGGGAAAGGAGGGGTTGTGTTAAATTAACAGTCTAACTGCCAGGATTTATAATAGTTTTAACCAACCCATGGTATTCTGTCATTTCCCCTTCCCCCAAGAAGAGCCAAAAAAGAGTGACTTATTTCACTTACTCTTCTTTGAGCATATCATGCTAGAGGGGTACCATTTCTCTGGGTTCTACTGAGCTGTTTCCTGATGTGCAAAAGGAAGTTCCCCGATATAAAAGGTAGCTTAGGGTACTCCAGGGAGTGCCCTCCCCAAAGGGCATCAATCTCAGGGTCTCTATCCCACGGGCCCCTCTAGTTACCTATGACTAGGAGACTCGCTTTGTGCATCCCACAAATTCCTGAACACTACTCTCCATTGGGCAGCAATATACGGTAATAACAGATAGCACCAGGCACCAAGTTAGGTTCAAGGAAGATTCAGACATGGTCCTTGCCCCGCTTTACTCAGGGGGGCTCATTCTAGGACAGGGAAGGAAACATATTAACAGTCATTAGAGCATAGCATTATGGAGACCATGGAAGAAACCTTGCTTGGTTATTGCATTTAGCAACTACCTCTCCGGGGTTGAAACCAATCTCTACCAGCAGTTGACCAGGCTCTTGTGCTGAACCATGAGGATTCGTAATATTCATATAAGACACATTAGAAAGACTGGGAATATTTTGCCTGGTAGGGAAGTCAGAGAAATGACTTAGTGATTATTTGAAAGTTATGAGCTTTATTATAATCCACAGTAGTAACCACCATTTTCTATTTCTCCCTTTTTGCTGAAAACAGATGAGAGAAAATGACTGCAAATGGCAAGAAAAAGAGCTTAGGTTCCACACAGGGAAGTCTTCTTGGTCATAATGTTATCAAACAATGGAACGGACTTGGTCCCATCTCTCCTATGTGAGGACCTTGTGGAAAGGAAACTGGACATCTCCCTTCACTGAATGCCTTCTAGGGACTTACTCTATCTCTGAAGGATGTGGGGCCTCAGGAACAGAGTTAAGAGTTGAAAGGAAGAGGCTCCAGAAACAAGTCCCTTACTTTGTCTCTTTTAGGGTCAGTTCACTGGAGATTCCATGCCTCACATGCACACATAGGAAAAGGCATTTCCTTCCTGAAAAAGACTTAAATTCACCCTATTGCTTTGGCAAACAAACCACTGTCTTCTCTTCATTGTAGGCAAATCACTTGGAAGAGGGGCTTTTGGAAAAGTGGTTCAAGCATCAGCATTTGGCATTAAGAAATCACCTACATGCCGGACTGTGGCTGTGAAAATGCTGAAAGGTATGTATGCTGTAGTTTGGCTTTCAACTGACGCATCACCATTTTGCATTTCCTAAATGTTGGTACAAGTTAGATATAGCCTGGGAACAGACACAAGCTTTTCCTGCCCCGGCCACATAATTTTTTTCTACTGCTAGAGGCCTCTATGCTCATGAGTTTTACATTAGGCCAGCACGAGCTCAGAATAAACCTTGTAAATGGAACAATCCAGCACAGTCCACAGGAAAATGATCTCTGTCACCTCAAAGGTCTTTCTCTTCTCACATCACAGACTGTAGACAACAAGGGACTTAAGCCCATTGTAACTGCAGGTTCAAATTTTGGCATGATCCACTGTGATGCTGTAATGGAAACTTAGCAGCACATCCTAAATCCCAATGGCTTTGCTTGGGCTTGACCTGACTATAAAGTAAAACTATAAAGCTAGAACAATTGAGTTGACCAGAACTCTAAACTATTTTATACTAACAACCTCAGCCATAAAACATTTCCTCTTTAGCAATTTGAAAAACTGAATTATCTTTCTAGTGTTGAAACATACTACTACTCTGTGAAGCACTGGGAGGTAGAACCAAGTCACACAGTGACTTATGCCCAACACCAAAGACAGATTGAAAATGAAAATCAGTGAAAATTGTGTGAACCAAATGTCTCAAAGACTCACAGGTCCTTTACAGTGTAGAAACTACTTCATTTCCTCATCTGTAATGGAATTTTATGATGCTTCAATTCAACAGAACTGAAAACTCAAAAAGCAGCTTTTAACTTTCCAAAGTCTCCAGGATATTGCTGGGAGATTTTGAAGCCCAGCAAGCTGTGAGTCCAACTACACAGGTACCTAGTACAGGCTCCAGGAGAAAGGGCTGTTTGCGTAGAGAGACTTCAAAGTTCTTAATCTTCTAGCAATAACTCCATTATTTCAAAAGGCCCATGTAAATATATTTTCAACTTCAAAAGGCTGTACTCCTCAAGAAAAAACTAATAAAACTCTGCAAAGGACCTGCCAGTTCTACTCTGAAAGTAGTATGGGAAGGAGTTTGGCATCCACAAGTGAGAACTTTTGTTTGGAGTAGACTTCCCAGACGATGGCAGGTATTTCTGTCAAAATAGAGGCATGCTAGCACCCTCCCCTCAAGAACCCCAGATTCTGAAGAGAAGAGGCATCAACTAGAAAGCACCAGACTAGATGCTTTTCATATTAGGCTGAACCATATGAAACGGCCATTTTTCTTATGTCCTTTCAACAGCTTTGTGAGGTAGACATTATTATCCTGTTTGCAGATGAGGAAACATGGCCAAGAAAGGTTAAAGAGCCTCTGCAAGGCCACACAGCTGCTCAGTGTAAGTCAGGATTCGTGTGCGAAAGTCTTCCAGCTTTGAATGCAGTGCTCTTTCCTCCACACCAGTCTGCCACAAAAGAGGGGCTGCAGAGGTCTGGCCTCCTGGAATTGGCCCACTGCTCCAAAACCCTGAAAATGATCCTGGCCTGGTTTATGGAGGCAATCCAGTATCCAACCTAGAGATAGGTGGAAACTAAATCTGGAAGCAACTGTTTCCTCAGCTAGTCCCATTTCCCTTCTTGCTGCCACAAATTGTCCTCTAGGAGAGGCAGCTCTGATGGCCACACTAGTCTGTTGGGGATCCAAGATAACTCCTGTGGCCCTGCCTATAAATACAGCAAGCTGAACCAGAGCCTGGTTTTTTTCCTTCAAAGAGGAAAGGGTTATAGGGAGACGAATGAGTTTGAAAGAAGATTCTAACTTGAGATTTTTTTTTTTTTCCCTAAGAGACAGGGTTTTACTCTGTCACCCAGGTTAGAGTACAGTAGCATGATCATAGTTCACTGCAGTCTCTGCTTCTCAGGCTCAAGCAGTCCTCCCACCTCAGCCTCTCAAGTAGCTGGGACTACAGGCTCACACCATCACACCTAGCTAATTAAAAAAAAACTTTTTTGTAGAGATAGTCTCACCATCCTACCCAGGCTGGTCTCAAACTCCTGGGCTCAAGCAATCTTCCTGTCTCAGCCTCCCAAAGTTCTGGGATTACAGACGTGAGCCACTGTAGCTCAGCTTTTTTTTAAAGGCTCAGAGAATCTCTTCTATGTAATACAGAGTGCATGTGTCGTGTCTTCATAAATGCCTATTTCTTTTTTTTTTTTTAGCCATCAGCATTGATTATAAAAGACTGCCAAATCACCCACTCTATAAAATTCCTTAAAAAAAAATTCATTCAGCTTTCTTGCTTAAATTAATTGGCCTTGTGTTTCTTGGAGATATAAAAAAGGCATGGCCCGGCACGGTGGTTTATGCCTGTAACCCCAGCACTTTGGGAGGCCGAGGTGGGCGGATCACGAGGTCAGGCATTCAAGACCAGCCCATGGCAAAATCCCATCTCTACTAAAAAAACAGAAATTAGCCGGGCGTGGTGGTGGGTGCCTGTAGTCCCAGCTACTTGAGAGGCTGAGGCAGGAGAATCACTTGAACCCAGGGGTTGGAGGTTGCAATAAGCCGAGATCATGCCACTGCACTCCAGCCTGGGTGACGGAGCGAGACTCCGTCTCAAAAAAAAGAAAAAAACAAAAAAAGCATAAAGTGAAACAAAGGCCATGAGTCAAAAGCTCTTTCAAAGTGTCCTTGAGCAAAAATATTAATCTTTTTAGGCCTTACACTCATGTCTGAAATAAGAAGAGTAATTGTGTTTATTTATTCCAAAATATTCGTTGAGCATCTACTGTAAACCAGCCCTAACCCCATGCGCAGGCTTTGGAGTTTATCTGGTTATTATTAAAAATGATTTGTGCTTATGAAATACCATGTTGGTATCTACCACAATGTTAAATGCACATACCTCTAACCCACTTCCAGGACACTGTCCTACAGAAACACTTACGTGTGTGCACAGAGATTACACAAAGACTATCACAGTATTAATTGTAATAGCAAAAAGACTACAGACACTCTAAATGTCAGGGACACCATTAATCAATTAAAAAGAATGGGCCCACAGTGGCCACCATTAACGTGATTAACATGCTGAGCACGGTGTGTCACACCTGTAATCCCAGCACTTTGAGAGGCCAGGGCGGGTGAATCACCTGAAGTCAGGAGCATGGTGAAACCCTGTCTCTACTAAAAATACAAAAATTAGCCAGGCATTGTGGCATACACCTGTAATCCCAGCTACTCGGGAGGCTGAGGCATGAGAATCACTTGAACCCAGGAGGAGGAGGTTGCAGGGAGCTGAAATCACACCACTGCACTCCAGCCTGGGTGACAGAGTGAGACTCTGTCTCAAAAAAATAAAAATAAAAAATAGAAATAAATAAAAAGAATAGAAAAAGTCTCTGATTTATTAAAAGGAAGGAAACAAATTTTTTAAAATAGACTATATATGTATATGATCTCATATATATATATAGGACCTCTGATTGAATATACATATTTATAAATGCATAGAAAAAGGTCTGAACACCAAACTATTAACAGTGGCTGCTTCTAAGAAGGCAAGTGGGTTGGAGTGGCTTTCACTTTTTATCTAGATCATTTTACTTCGTATCTTTTTATTCCAACTTATATTGTTGAAATATTTTACAGCAAGATTATTTGATTTTTATATTTCTAAAAATAATTTAAAATGTTTAAATGCCTTGCAAATTAACTAATAAGAACAAACAGAACAAACTCAATTTAGGCTTTAGCCTCTGCTAATTCTTGGACTGATAATGCTTATCTCTGAGATTGAAGTCGAAGTCAGATGCTATGGATCCTCACAACCCAAGATAACCCTGTGAACTCCAGAGAGGAAAGGGTTATAGGGAGAAAAGAACACATTACAAAGATGTTTACAAAAGTAGCCCTTCTGCCCTGGCAGGCCCCTTGTGCTCCTTCTCTGTGACTCTCCAAAGGGAGAAGGTGAGAAGAAAGGACGTGGAAGTGTACTCCCTGCCTGGTGGGTTCTTGCTGCACCTGGTTCCGACAGAGGGAAGCCTTTGGAAGGCACTTTCACGAGGTGCTCAGTTCTGAGTCAGCGCATTGCTGAACAGAACTAGGTCCACCAAGAGGAAATGTCCAGTGACTAACCCCACTACTGTGCTGGGCCTAACTGTAATCAAAAGGATGTTGGCTCAGGAGGGTGGGAGTAATGAAAACAGTCTGGAGACTTGGCCTTTCTGCAGAATGTGGGGAAGTTAGTGAAGCAACCGGCTGAGCACTGACAAACAAGGAGGGCAAGAATGCCGCCTCCGGCGGAAGGAGCCCCATTGTCCTGTCGCCCTGACTCTTCCTTGCTTCTCACACAGAGGGGGCCACGGCCAGCGAGTACAAAGCTCTGATGACTGAGCTCAAAATCTTGACCCACATTGGCCACCATCTGAACGTGGTTAACCTGCTGGGAGCCTGCACCAAGCAAGGAGGTAATGGAGAAGGGGAGGGCCGGCTCCATCTCCCCCTGCACAGGCTGGGAGAACAGTTCTCTGCCTTAAAGCTCCTTCTCCCTGGCACTGTGCTTCCTCGCCTCCGGGAAAATGGCCTCCCTCATAGCTCCAGAAGAAACAACTTGTGCATCTACAGAAGGGTGCTCCCATAAATCCCTTCCCTGTGCAGCTAATTTAAAGATTCTGAAGAGGACTCCCTTTTAGATCTCCTTCCACAGGCTCTAGGCCAAGCAGAGGGCACTTTTCTCTCAGGATGGGTTTGAAGAAGTGTGGTCAGAGCCAAGGTAAAAGGTGGAAGGTTGCATATTCCTTGAAGCTTCACCTAAAGGAATGAATGAATCACTACTGGTAGGGTCCCAGGAGGAGGTGATGTGGGGGCCCTTCCCTCCAGATCCACCATGCAGATAGACCTTACCCAAGGGAGCAGGGACAGAGCCGTGCTTTATGATTAACAGCTCCAGCATGTTGTCGCAGATCTTTCTTTCCGTATGGCAGGGTTAGAGCTTGAGAGTAGATGTGTGATCACTGTTTGCGCCAGCAAGGTGCAAAGGAGCTGTGCATGCCGATGTTTTCTCCAGCTCTCAAAAGAGGTAGCAGGGATGAAGGGTAGCTGGGGAAGACCTATCTGCCAGGGGCAGAGGTGGTTAGAGAGGCGCTAACGGCCGGGGAGGCCAGAAAGAGTCGGAGGGACCTGGCCAGGGCTCCGCCTGCTTCTCCGTCATTCTCGGTAACATTTTCTCCAGTTCTTTGTCGTGGCAACCTCATTCTGTTCGCCTCAACTGCATCTGTAAAACTGACCAGGGATAATGAGACAGCCTACCCTCATGCGCGGCCGTCAGCTCCCTGCAGCCGGGCGCCAGTATGGAAGCAGCTCTGAGGAGAGCGGCCGGACCCCAGGCAGGTGTCGAGCTCTGCGGCAACCGCCGCCATAGAGGGGAGATAAAAAACTCTGGAAGCAACTTCCCGTTCGGGAACCTAGGGGGAAGATGAGATGCTATCAGGATTTCTAGCGTGTCCTCATAGTAAGAGAAAACCACTCCACCAGGACCAGCCCAACTTCTGCATAACACAAAAAAGAACTAGCGGCTTTTGGGCTCCCGGCATCCCCTGGGCGGCGGCGGGTGAAGCAGCGCCAGGGTCACTCCCCTTTGACCCGGAAGTGGTCCTTGCTTTGTGGGTTGCGTGCCCAGCCCAAGCACGCAGTGGAAACGCAGAGCAGGAGAGAGGAGGCCTTCAGAGCACCACATGGGCGCCACAGTGCAGCTGGACTTCCTTTCCAACCCTCTTGCTTCCTTCAGACCGGGGTCGGGTTGACAAACCAAGGTCAGCCTGTGAGCTTAAAATGGTTTGACCTTTTTCAATAGTTGGGGGAAAAAAATAAAAAATGAAAATAATATTTCATGACATGAAATTGTATGAAATTCAAATTTCTGTGTTCACAGTTTTCTTGGAGCACAGTTATACTTGTTTGGTTGTTTCCAAGCTACAAAGGCAGAACTGAGTAGTAGCTCCTTGGTCTGCAAAGCCTGAAATGTTTACTAGCTGGACCTTTACAAGAAGAGTTTGCCGACTCCTGCTTTAGATACTCTGGCAAGCCCCAAGGCAAATTGCGCAGACACTGCTGGGGAGAGACGGCCAGGTAGCCATCTCTGCCCTGGGAGGGAGGGAAGAGCTGCTTAATAGTCCCAGGACTGGTGTGACAGTAACCAGAAGCCCCTCTACTTGCAAGGGTCTGGTTAAGAGGCAGAGAGGCTGGCTTTTGCCTCTCCCCTCCTCAAAGGTATTTCTGTCCTCCTTCTTCTAATCCTTTCTCTCTAAAGCTTCTGCACTGCCCCCCACCTCCATTTTTTTTTTTTTTTTTTTTTTTCTGTTTCAATTGTGTTCTTTAAACGCCACCTTAGGTTAAACTGAAAAAGTCACTGTATTCTTGGGCCTCTCATCCTTAAATCGCATCCCTCGGCCCCACTAATACAAAGGCTGGTTGATTTGAGGTTTCTCAGGCAGGCTGAAGGCTGGCAAATGGCTGACTGGCTTGGTGTGGCTGAGCATGAGCATGTGCTGTTTTGGCTGCAGGGCCTCTGATGGTGATTGTTGAATACTGCAAATATGGAAATCTATCCAACTACCTCAAGAGCAAACGTGACTTATTTTTTCTCAACAAGGTAAGGATTTTAAAAGTTGGAGTTTTTTAAAGATAGCAATGAGTTTTCATTTAGTCTGTAGCAACATAAAGCAAGAGAAACCTGTATTGTTCTGTTAATGATTAAGCTTAAAACTCAATCTCTGCTGCTTCTCCTTTTTTCATGTTTTTTCCCCCTGATAATCTGTTACACTCTAGTGTGGATAGCACAGAGAATCATTTGATCCCTTTGTGTGTATGCAGCCATAATTTGAGAGTAAATCTACTAGCCACCTATCTAAATATCTATCAATAACTTTCTGTCTTTGTCTTCCTATGTATGTGTGTATGTGTATATACATGCAGACATATACAAGTCACTTATTTCTTTAAGGAAAATAATAGTTAATATAATTGTCTCCATTTATTAGGTTAGATTTTGACTAAGGCTAAATCAACTGAGTGACTTGTACAATCAGCAGTAGACCAATGATGGGGCTAGGGACAGAAAGCATTATCTTTCCTTTCTACTGCCCTTTCTCCCACTTCCTGACACCCTCACTACCCATGTCATCCCTACATATACTCTGAACCAGCCTTATCCCTAAATAAAAGCTGTGTAGTAAAAGGAACATGTGGACCCAAGACCTAAGGGCAAACAAGGTTTAAAAGACATTATTGGACCGGCCCGGTGGCTCATGCCTGTAATCCCAGAACTTTGGAGGCCGAGTCGGGTGGATCTTGTGAGGTCAGGAGTTCGAAACCAGCCTGGCCAACATGGTGAAAATCCGTCTCTATTAAAAATACAAAAATTAGCCAGGCGTAGTGGCCTGCGCCTGTAATCCCAGCTACTAGGGAGGCTAAGGCAGGAGAATCGCTTGAGCCTGGGAGGCAGAGGTTGCAGTGAGCCGAGATCATGCCACTGCACTCTAGCCTGAGCAACAGAGTGAGACTCCATCTCAAAAAAAAAAAAAAGAGATTATTGAATGGAGGAGAAATAATTTACTAAAACTTTGCCAGTGTGACGTATGGCACCAATACTGTGTCCTTCTCTGAGCTGAAGAAGTCCAAGGGACAGTGATTCAACATTATTAACTAGTAATCAGCAACACTGGTGATGAATCCATGTAATGTGGTGGTTAAGCACTGAGACTCTGGAGTCAGACTTCCTGGATTCAAATCCTGTCTCTACCTCTCATGAAATCTGGGAACGCAGATTACTCAACCTGTCTGTTTCAGTTCCCTCATTTATTAAATGAAGCTTATAATAGAATCCAGCTGATGGGATTATCGGGAGAATGAAAATCTCTCAGTTAAACATTCAATAAATGTTAATCATCACCGTCACCACCACTGTCATTATCATCATCAACATCATTGACCTACTAAGATAGAAAAATTGGGTGAGTCCAACTTCGTGCCACTGATCTACATGGTGGATAAAATGTCTGAAATCCAAGAATGATGTCCATCTTTATAATGTGGGCAAGAATCTTCACACACAAATAAGAACCACTGGACAGCTGGCCAATTCTCTCATCCCTCAAACTTTGATCTAATCAAAGACAGAGGTGTTCTACCAGACAGGCAATATATGCAAGAACATCATTTTCCCCAGGTTTAAGTCAGGTCCTCTAATAATTAGAACTCTTTTTTTTTTTTTTTTTTTTTTTTTTTTTTTTTTTTGAGACAGAGCCTCTCTCTGTCACCAGGCTGGAGTGCAGTGTGCGATCTCAGCTCAGTACAACCTCCGTTTCCCGGGTTCAAGTGATCCTCCTCCCTCTACCCTCCCGAGTAGCTGGGATTACAGGAGCCCACCACAGTGCCCAGCTAATTTTTGAATATTTTGGTAGAGACAGAGTTTCACCATGTTGGCCAAGCTGGTCAAACTTCTGACCTCAGGTGATCCACCTACCTCAGCCTCGCAAAATGCTGGAATTACAAGTGTGAGCCACCGTGCCCGGCCTAATAATTAGAATCTTGAAGTTGAAAGGGATCTTTGTGATCAGTTGTTTCATACTCGCAGGCTGTAGATATGCTCAGAGAAGTCAAGTGATTGGCTTAAGGATTCACACCTACCATGAGGTGAAGTCAGAAGGAGAAAGAACTCAGCTGTCTTGACTCCTCCTCCACTGCCTTTTCTGTGCACCACACTAAATAAGGTGAAAAAAGTATAAGAAAAAGTGGAAAGTGGTGCCTTGGGCTGAGGGCAGTACAAATTCCCCTTAGTCCTGAAATTTTGGACTGACTTCAGGAAGAGCTAAGCCAGCAGAATACCCTAGGGACCTGGGCAGGATGGAACGTTTGGGTTTGTGCGTCCTTTGTTTTGAAGAGTTTGCTTCCTTCTCTGGCTATATTTAATGATTTGCCTCCCTGTGCAACTTGGTGGAGCTTAGTGTTTTTGTGGAAAATCCATGGCTGTCTTTCATATTTGGAAGATAAAGGTAAAGGAAAGACAAAACCAAAAGGCTAAATTGCAAATGGAATACTTCATTTTCCAAATAAATTAACTGGGATCCTTAAATATGGTTTGTAATAAATTCACTATATTCTGCCAGAGTCCCAAGAGTTCAGTAAATTATGTTTATTTAACAAAAGTGGTACTGATAAGCAGAGCTGAATATACCATTGATGGGGAGTCAGGAAGGGAGTGAGGGAGCCTGAGTTTTGGCCCTTGGGGACGTGCCTAGGCTGTGACTTCTGGGTGCCTTGGGAACGAAGGCTGCCCAGGGAGAGTTTTCACACGCAAAGCCCTGAGTGAGCATGTGGAGCATTTTTCTCCCCACACTATTGCCAGCGCTTTGTCTGATGCCTTCTGTCCCACAAAAGATCTTGTGAAAAATAAAATTCCAGTCCCCAAATGAACAGAATCCAATATAACTGCATTGTGGAAACACAATAACAAATAGTGAAAGTCTTTACCTGCCCTCAGGTGGGCTACCTGCGATGGCAGTGGGTATTTACTCTGATGCCTGCCTCCCTCTGCAACCCCGGAAGGTCTCTTTTCAGGGACTGGGAACCTTGGTGCCCTTTTGGCTTTTAGGCTAGGTTAGGGCTGTCCCTCCGGAAGCTTTCTCCCTGTGCTCTGCTTGCTCCCACTGTGCCCTCTAGTGGAGGGATCGCTCTTGCTTTGTGACATTTCTAGAAAAGCCCAGGAAGGATGGGGGAGGCGGGTTAATCCTAGCACTGCCATACCATGCAAATAGATCAAGGGACACCACTGAACCCCAGTCCCTCTCTGCCTCTGCCTCTGCCTCAGTATTGCTGTCTAGCAGAATCTAAGCTAGGAACATGGTCTAATTATAAAGCCACTGAAAGTGCTAGGTTTTTAGAGTGTCATAGTTACTAGATGAATTACAAAAGGCAATAAAAATCTTTTCTGGTTTCCCATGAACACCCAGAACCGACAACTCCTTTCCTATGAATCATAAAATAATAGCATAATAGAGCTTTTCAGAAGAGGATAATGAAACTCAGAAAAGTAAGGTGACTTGCCCAGGATCACATGATTAATGGAAGAGCCAGATGAACCGGGGCTTGAATGCGCAGTCCAGGGTGAAAGGCCATTACTACCCTTGTTAGAATCAACTCGTATCTTTGTTTTGAATGGAAGAGAAAAAAAGCAATGTCCATGTTCCCTCCTTCCCCAAGGAAACCTGGGAAATTGGTAACTATAGCCTTCTCTTATGACTCCTCCTAGGGGTTACAGAGTGAAGCACCAAGCACACTGGGGATCCTTTCCTCTCAGTGATGTCATCCTTCACAAGATGGCGTGTGGCATGGAAGAGTGGTTAAGGGCACAGACGTGGGCACCGACCAATCCTGGGTTTAAGCTTTTTTTTGAGCTGGAGTTTTGCTCTCATGGCCAGGCTGGAGTGCAATGGCGTGATTTCGGCTCACTGCAGCCTCCACCTCCTGGGTGCAAGCAATTCTCCTGCCTCAGCCTCCTGAGTATCTGGGATTACAGGCATGCACCACCATGCGCAGCTAATTTTGTATTTTTAGTAGAGACAGGATTTCTCCATATTGGTCAGGCTGGTCTCAAACTCCCGTCCTCAGGTGGTCTGCCTGGCTCGGCCTCCCAAAGTGCTGGGATTACAGGCATGAGCCACTGCACCCGGCCAGCTTTGCTCTTTATTAGCTGCATGTGAATTTGATTACTTTACTTCTCTGAACCTGTTTTGGAAACATTAAACAAGAAATGTACCTAAAGCTTTTAATATACCGGCTCACACAGAGCAAGCATTCAGTAAATACCCACCACTATTAATTTTTTTTTATCTGATCTAAGATGCTGTCTAGAAGCCCAGGCAAGAGCACAACAGACTCTGCAACCCCAGAGGTAGTCAGGCTCCTGGACACTGTAGGGCCTCTGCGCTAGTTCACGATCCATTATGAGAAGTGAAATGCTCTCATTTCTCATCAGGCAATTGCCAGTTGAGGGACTGGTTTCCCACTGCTGTGCTGGAGCTCCTTTTTACCTGGGTCCTTTTTGGTCTCTTCAAAGGATGCAGCATTACACATGGAGCCTAAGAAAGAAAAAATGGAGCCAGGCCTGGAACAAGGCAAGAAACCAAGACTAGATAGTGTCACCAGCAGCGAGAGCTTTGCGAGCTCCGGGTTTCAGGAAGATAAAAGTCTGAGTGATGTTGAGGAAGAGGAGGGTAGGTATTAATTCCTTCCTGTCCTACGCGCTGAGATATTTTTACAACATACTGTGCATCTCTGAAATTTTTTTCTTATTTATCACTCTAATAAACATCCGTGGGAGACTCGAATGGTAATGTCCTGAGGAGATAAGATTTGAATTAAGATATTTACAGAGTTACTAATTTTGACAGGGAACTGTACCGTTTTCTCCCCTCAGGCATTTTCATCCTAATGGATCATCCCCCTGCCCCCATGCTTGGATAAAATGGGCTGGAGGCCTGGAAAAAATCTCTGGTGTTCATGTTGAAACTCAAATACTCTTAAAAATGAACTCTGGTCTACTTGTTGGTTTGTTTTATGTTTTGCTAACATTGTTCCAATAAACTGGGATTTGATGGGATAACAAGAGCCATTACAAACAGTTACGGTTCTAATGCTTTCCAGATTCTGATGGTTTCTACAAGGAGCCCATCACTATGGAAGATCTGATTTCTTACAGTTTTCAAGTGGCCAGAGGCATGGAGTTCCTGTCTTCCAGAAAGGTCAGTCTTGCTGTTCACTGTTTTTCCTTCTTTGCCAGGGTTGGACGCACACCTTTGCTATAAATTCATTTTTCCTAGTATTTGCTGATACCTGTGTTCTTATTTTTTTTTATTTTTTATTTTTTTTTTTTTTGAGACTGAGTCTGGCTCTGTCGCCCAGGCTGGAGTGCAGTGGCCGGATCTCAGCTCACTGCAAGCTCCGCCTCCCGGGTTTACGCCATTCTCCTGCCTCAGCCTCCGGAGTAGCTGGGACCACAGGCGCCCGCCACCTCGCCCGGCTAGTTTTTTTTTTTTTTTTGTATTTTTTAGTAGAGACGGGGTTTCACCGTGTCAGCCAGGATGGTCTCGATCTCCTGACCTTGTGATCCGCCCGTCTCAGCCTCCCAAAGTGCTGGGATTACAGGCTTGAGCCACCGTGCCCGGCTTACCTGTGTTCTTAAATGTAGAACAAACACCACTGCAAGTACCTTAATTTGCCCTGATATGAGGAGTTTTGAGAATGAGGAGTCGTGGATACCGGTGGATAGAACTTAATTCTGGGGAAAACTCACAGGTGTCAGACTAGACGAATCTGGTATCTGCTCTCCACAGTGCCCTCTGGCGTATTTTCAAATCTGGCCCAAATCGCAATACATGACTTCATAGGAGAGCAACTGTTAATATAGCCATGTGGGGCCCTCCCACAAAACTGCAGCTGAAGAAAGATCTCATCTTGGCAGCTCAGGATAAAAGGCTGTGGGGCAAGTTTGCCCACTGGTAAATCTGAGATAACCAGCTTAACTGATCAAATAGTAGCCCAGGAGATTCAGAACATGTCTTGACTTTGGGGCTTGGGGACCTGTATTTGTAGAGAGGCTCTTCATGTCTATGGTAGCAGTGTGCACTGAGAGGTGCTCCCTTCACAGCATGGGAAATGGATTACCAAATTAAGATTAATGATGCAGAGGTGTAGGAAATTAGTTGGTTAGGTTAAGAAAATGCATTGATTATGCAGCTGTTTTATTATAGTGCATTCATCGGGACCTGGCAGCGAGAAACATTCTTTTATCTGAGAACAATGTGGTGAAGATTTGTGATTTTGGCCTCGCCCGGGATATTTATAAGAACCCCGATTATGTGAGAAAAGGAGATGTAAGTCAGTTTGATGCTTATTTGACTCATTTATGTCCTATTACTTTTAAACAACAGACTTGGTAAATATTTACACTTCCTCAGCTGTAGTCCCTGAAAACCATCATTGGCTTTCTGTGAAGACAAGCAGTCCAGAGGAGCGGCATCCCAGAGAGCCCTTGTGTAAGGCTCAGAAAGGCCACTGTCTCCTGGTTCTGCTCTCCCCTAATGCCTGGCCTGCCACCTGTCCTTTGGGCAGTGCTTCGTGAGACTTGCTAACCTGAGAAGTGTTTGGTGGGGCCTGGGTGAGACCTTAGCATTACCTTCCTTTGAATCCTGGGGAAATTCCTTGTACCACTGAAAAGAACAGCCTGGACTCTTTCCCTCAAATAAACCCGGGTGATTGATTCAGCAGGTGTATCTGTCTCAGGAAAGGGCGGGGAAGACTGTCAGCAGTAGCTGACTATGAAGGAGACTGTTTACTTCCCATGGCCTTCCATGCCTAGCATCTCTCTGCTGGCTCGCACTGGCTTCTCTTCCCTGCTTGTTTTCAGACATAGTGTTATTTTTCACTTTTGTAGGTGACATCCCATGTCCTCCCTTCTCCAGCCTATATACCCTGAGGGTTAAGCTTGTGTCTGGGCACCACTGAGTTACAGTAGTGGTTCTCAACTTAATTGAACATACATATCGCCTAGAAGGCGTGTTATGCTACGGTGTGCTGGCCTAACAAGCCTTCCACCCCCCAGAGTTTCTGAGTCAGTGAGTCTTGGGTGGAGCCTGAGAATTTGCGTTTCTAACCAGTTACTACACCAAGGGTGTCCAATCCTTTGGCTTTCCTGGGCCACATTGGAAGAAGAATTATCTTGGGCCACACATAAAATACACTAACAATAGCTGATGGGCTAAAAAAAAAAAAAAAAAAATTGCAACACATCTCATAATGTTTTAAGAGTTTACGAATTTGTGTCAGGCTGCATTCAAAGCTGTCCCAGGCCACATGTGGCCTGCGGTCCAGGAATTGGACATGCTTGTTCTAGAAGGTGCTGACATAGCAGGTCCTAGGACCATACTTTGAGAGCCACTGCACCACAATCTGTTTGTATAGAAGCAAAACATACGACTTCGCATTGACCCTTTGTAAAAATAAAAGAAAATAAAGGAAAACAAACTTTCCTTGGGGCCCTGGTCTGGAGAGATGGCATCAACCTTCATGTTAGTCCACCCCTCCTTTCTGTTCATCTGTATCTGAGTCAGCCTCCCTGCCCCTCCCACTTCCTTTCTCCTTGTCTCTCCTTTATCCCATACCTCCCATCAGTCCCCATCATCTAAAGTGGTGAGGCCTAACTCACTGGGATTCCTGCTATCTGAAAAAGAGGAAGATTTGTCTACATGCTTGAAAACCAACTGTATATTCTCTTTCAACACTGACTTCTTTCCTTCTTCTCTTCTTTCTGATGCTTTTGCATACTCTCCCTATTCAGTGACTTTTGAAATCTTGTCTTTTTGCATAGGAATGCTTTTAAAATCCTCCTTCTTGGGAAAAATTTTTAGAAATCACCACCATTTTTCAGGATATCTTCAAATTCAGATCACTTTTCCTTTTCCAAGCCCTGAGTGTCCCTGTGGAGTGCAAGCTTTCTTTGTGGGGGAGGATTTCTCACAGAGCCATGCAGTTAAGGACATGCCGAACACATCAGAGGGGCTTACTGAACATGTACTGCCTTCACTGGACTCAGTATAGCACTCTAGCTCCCTCTTTTAGTGTAACACTGCATACTGTGGTGAAACCAGAACTGCTCTAGGAAATGATTTATGGGCCATATGCTATCTGGGAGGTGACCCCATGGGCACTTGGGTTGAATGTGCTTTGTTTTCATGCCCTTCTGTTCAAGGCCCCTTTGCCCTCTTCCAGACTCGACTTCCTCTGAAATGGATGGCTCCTGAATCTATCTTTGACAAAATCTACAGCACCAAGAGCGACGTGTGGTCTTACGGAGTATTGCTGTGGGAAATCTTCTCCTTAGGTAAATTTGGGAGAAGGAAGAGATCAAACAGCCCAGAAATAAATGTCTGCATCTTCTGCTGAATGTCCTTTGGCTAGATAGCCTTTAGATTAGCTCCTACTGTAACAAAAACTCTTAGGGTGCCATGGGTCCATGTAGACTCTCAGATGAGTAATGGCATATGCTTGTCTGCTCTCTACTGTAAAAGGGCTTTATACGATCATGAGCAAGGTCAGATGGGTATAAAGTCTGAAGTCGGGTTTATCTTTTTCTGTACTTTTTCCGATTCTGTCCTTTTCCAATTCCTCAACACGCACACCTCTAACGCCCTTACCCGTTCCCTCCCCGCATCTCCCACCACCTCAAAATTTCTTCCTAGGAAAGGCCATAATAAGCCCAGCTAACCCAGTGAGGAAAGTGCTGTTAGAAACAGGAGACCTTTCCAGTGCCTCTGATATTAACACATGATATGGCTCTGGACACCGGATTATACAGGATGAGCAGTAAAGAACACTGGTTGTATTTATTCTGCTTGCAAAAACATCCAATGTGGACGGCTAGAAGCCCTGTTCAAAGCACACAGATGCGTGCAGAGCCCACATCTGCTTGCAGACACACAGTGATGATCTGAGGCCTCCAAAACTCAAGTTCTAGCCAAGAGTCTTCTGGGCTTTGCCAAAAATTTGCCTTTCACAGCAAATAAAAGTCACCCAGTAACATCCCTGGTTTCCTGTAATGTGTGAAAATCATTCCCCTGCTTTCGATGACAGGCACCTGTTGCTTCCAGTCTTTGAAAGCAGCTTGGCGGCTGCAGTGGCCCCACAATGACACAGTGCCAGCACTGCACGTCTCCCAGCTGCTTCCTACCAGCAGTAATCACTAGAAAGTGCAGACAAACAAATGCTGAGGTAGATGAGGCTCAAGGGCTAGAACAAGAGTGCATTAGAAGGCCTTGCCACCCCCAGCCCTGGCAAGAATCCCCCTAAAAGGAAAGGTTGTAGGGGAATCCTGGGCAGTAAAACCGGCAGAAGGCAAAGCCTAGGCCTCTTAGGTCTCTGGCGCTCTTAGGTCTGCAGACTCCTGACCACGGGCAGCCCCCACCCCACTCCACTCCATTCAGCCCAGCCCTGGAGCCCAAAGCCCCCCTTCCCTCAGGCCTGTCACAGCTCCTAGAGCCCTGGTACTGTAGGAAGTTTGCAAGAGAGTGAATTAAAGTCATTCCCACTCAAGTGTGAATGATTCCCATGTAGCCTATCCCAAATCTATTGGTGTTTTAAAAAGAAGCCTAAGCCAAGTGCCGTGATGGTGAGGACCTGGAGTCCCAGCTGCCCTGGAGGCTGAGGCAGGAGACTTGCTTGAGCCCAGGAGTTCGAAGCTGCAGTGAGCTGAGATCATGCCACCACACTCCAGCCTGGTGACAGAGGGAGACCCATCTCTTAAAAAAAAAAGAAAACTAGCTAACCCAAAGGATGAGTCTCTAATGATGGGACTTCTTTAGAGTTACTTGTGGGGAGAAGACCAGGACCCTTCAGACGACACCTCTTCCTCTGACCACACAGGCAGGAGTAGCCATAGGAATGGCCTGTGGGCACCAGCCCCACACGATGTGACCACCCAACCAAGCGGGTGTCCTTAGCAAGGACTCGCTGAGCTTCTCTGTGTGTTGTACTGTCCATTGAGATCTGTTGTAATCACTGGGAATTTATTACTAAAACATCACTTTAAAGGGAGGAAAGAAACACTGAATTGTCCCCTCTTGGTCTTTTGTACCCTGAAGCCATAATAGGCCCTGTGTTTTCCACATTGTCTCCCACAGGCGGGTCTCCATACCCAGGAGTACAAATGGATGAGGACTTTTGCAGTCGCCTGAGGGAAGGCATGAGGATGAGAGCTCCTGAGTACTCTACTCCTGAAATGTGAGCCCTTGGTGCCCTCCGATCCCCATCTGACAGCTCGCTTTTCACCAGGGCATCCCTGAGAGGGGATGTTTCGTGGATTCTTAGAGTCCCAGTCTTGGAAGATGCCAAGGTTCTTCTTTCCTTTAGAGATGCTCCCCTCAGCCCGTCAGGCCCAGATATTTTGGGAGCATTTTCTTACAGTGGGGCACATGGCCCTTGACCCATCCCTGCCTATTTCCTCTCCTGACCACTGACGTGACTTTTCAAGGGCTCTAGCTGGGAACTGAAGTTAGAAATTTAGTTTCTAGGTATGAATCCAGGCAAAACAAACAGGTCACCCAGGAACTGAATGCAAGACCTTGGCCTCACTCACAGAGTGGGAGCCAAACAGGCCTAGCAGCCCTAGGGATGGAGAGCCAGACCTTGATCTTGTGACCATTCCTATATCTGCACGGAATGCCCATGAAGGGGTTGATGTGGTCTGCAGAAGAGGTCTTGGAGAGGAAAAGGGGAACTTCCTGACATCATGATTATGCTTCACAGAAGGCTTTGTGGGCAATACAAGTTCCTTAGAATCCTTTAGGAGGAATAGGGGCCGGGCGTGGTGGCTCACATCTGTAATCCCAGCACTTTGGGAGGCAGAGGCGGGCGGATCACTTGAGGTCAGGAGGTCAAGACTAGCCTGGCCAACATGGTGAAACCCCGTCTCTACTAAAACTACAAAAGTTAGCCGGGCCTGGTGGCAACTACTTGCGAGGCTGAGGCATGAAAATCACTTAAGCCCAGGAAGCAGAGATTGCAGTGAGCCAAGATCACGCCACTGCACTCCAGCCTGGGTGACGACAGAGTAAGACTGTGTCTCAAAAAAAAAAGAATCCTTTAGGAATAGGCCCAGCAGCTGTCTGGAGCTGCCTGGTCACATGGCTTTTCGGGGTGTCCCTGTGAGGCTTTCTCCACTGTGCAAATTGCACTTGCTTGCCTCTCTTGGACACTCTTTTTTTCCTGGGGATTTGTGGATGTTTTGCACTTTGAGGCCTGAGCAGGAATGTGATGACACTTGCACTTTTGTGGAGCTGCTGACAAGGACTTGGGCCTCCCTGAGGCGGCACCACCTTTCCTGAACTGGCAGGGGCCCTCCCATTCCACCCACACAATGGGGTCCTGTCAGAAGCACTGGCTGGCCTTTGAGAAGGAGTCAGGGAATGCAGGAAGTGTGGGCTTAGCCAAAGGGCAAAGTCGCTGTCTCTCCTTCATCATCTGGGGTAAGGGTAGGTCAGGCCCAGAATGGGGAACTGGAGAGGTGGACGGAAGACTCAGGCCCAACAGCAGGGCTGGGTAGCTCTGCCCAAGCATAGGGAAGCGGGAGGGGACCTGTTCTTGTCACTGGTGCATGGTGTCCTCATCAGAAAAGTACAGGGAGCTGAGGCAAGGCCTGTTTCTGAGAGCTGGGGATAGAGCTGGATGATTAACTTTATGATTTTCTAATGTTTTCCCACATAGAGTCTCATTTGAAGTTCCCAGAGACCTTGAGGGGTGGTCAGGGCAGCTATTATAATCTGAATTTAGCAAGTAATGAAACAGAGATGCCAAGACCTGAAGCAATGTGCTGTCTGTCAGCTGAGAAGCAGAGGAGACATTTAGAACCCAAGCCTCTGGACTGATGTCCCTAGACCACAGGGGCTGTTGAATTAGGAACAGACCCCACAGTCCTCAGAAGAAATGCTTCTCTGATATGGCCACTCATGCTTTGAATTAAATATGTCCTTCCAATCTTCACATAGTCTGAAAATCTCAAGAGTAGGCTCTCAATTACTACTAATAATTGTTATTATTAAATAACAAGATTTTTACATCAAAATAAATGCAAAACAGTATGAAATTAATTTTTATTTTTACTTCCGTATAAATTCTAAATAGTATGAAATTAGTTTAGTTGGGTTTTTTTGTTTGTTTGTTTTTTTGAGATAGTGTCTCGCTCTGCTGTCCAGGCTGGAGTGCAGTGACGTGATCGCAGCTCACTGCAACCTCCACCTCCTGAGTTCAAGTCATGCTTCTTCCTCAGCCTCCTGAGTTGCTGGGACTATAGGCATGTCCCACCATGCCTGGCTAATTTTTGTATTTTTTTGTAGAGATGGGGTTTCTCCATGTTGGCCAGGCTGGTCTCAAACTCCTGAGCTCAAGTGATCCACTGGCCTTGGCCTCCCAAAGTGTTGGGATTACAGGAGTGAGCCTCCATGCCTGGCCTGAAACTAGTTTTTATTATAACAGTATTGAATAATACTGATTAAATAGTTACTTGGTTCTTATAAGTGCCACTATTTTAAGCATTAATTTATTTAATGCTCATAACAGTTCTATAAAGCAGGACTACCATGATTTCCATTTCACAGATGAGAAAACAGGCACCGCACATGTAAGTGATTTGCTCAAGGCTGCACTGGTAATAACTTAAGCGAATTCAGCCTGAGTCCAGAGACCACAGCACCATCCCACACCCCTGCAGAGTGCGCTTCCCGTTCATACCCAGGCTGTGGTCGGAAATAACTCAGAGGTACAAAGTCACATCAGCTTTGGACCAAAAATTGCCTTGGACTTGCTCAAACCTTCAAGTCTTTACATAAACCTCACTCAGGTAGCTCCCTTGCCTCGAGCGACCTAGAGAGAGTGGTATGGTTCCTTAATTCTGAGGAGGGAGAGATTTTAGACATTTTAAAAAGTAAGAAGCTCTGGTGAAATACTTCTTCAGAAGGCCAGACTTCAAACCTTCAGACATTTTCTCAAGCATGTGAAAGCTGATGGAGTAATATCCTTCTTGTTTGTTCTAACAGTAGGAAGGGCTGGGTGAGGACCAAGTGCAGCTTCTCAGAACTGGGATTCTGTGATCTGAACTTGGCGTAAAGCGGTGTGTATTTGGGAACTTGGGTGATAGCTTGGAAAGAAAACTTCCTGGAGGCCCCTCGTCCCCAGCTTGGATGCAAACTAATGTCTCTTAACTTTACTAAACCTATTTACTTAGTGGCACAAAATCTTGTAACATTGAGTTGTTGGTTCCTTGCCCAGATACTGTTGAATCAGATGTCCTTCAATAAGGGAATAAGCAATGAATTTTTTGATTTTGTTTTTTCTTTTCCTTTGGTGTTTGCTGAGATGATTCACATTGGATTTTAGGCAAGAAGAGTGGAAACTAAAAATCGGAATCCAAGAGTCAAAAGTAAAAAACAGCAAGTGGTTATAGATGGTTCCATTTACAAGTGTCAGCAGGGAAATCAGGGAGTGTCCTGCTCAGGATGGTGCCTCTCCCAGACAGCAGCTTGATCCTGTGGGGAGACGATGGTGCGGGAGGAGATGAGCCCACAGCCTCTACCTGAAGGCCTCTCTTTGGAACCCAGCCTCAACCTCACAGACTCAAGTGATCCTCCCGCCTCAGCCTCCTGTACTACAGGGACTACAGGCGTGCATCACCATGCTTGACTAACTCTTCTATTTTTTGTGGAGATAAAGTCTCGCTATGTTGTCCAGGATGATCTTGAACTCCTGACTTCAAACAATTGTCCCACCATGGCCTCCCAAAGCATTGGGATTATAGATGTTAGCCACCACACCTGGATTCTTTTTTTTTTTTTTTCTTTTTCTTACCTTCCTGTAGTCTTACTGCGTTTGGCAGCCACCTCATATACTTTGAAACAAAATAGGAATATACTTAAGAGATATCTAGAGCCATTGGCGCCCCCTAAAGGCATACCTCTAAGAAGTGTCCGAGGGAGGATATGAACTGGGGTTTCTCCCAGCGCAAGCACAGCTGTACTGTCTGCCGTACAGCTCAAGAATTCACAGAAGGAGCAGAGTCATCTCTTCCCGGAGACGAATCTGACTTCTTTTAGCAGATATTTATTGCTCTGGGGTAGGCGAGAGGTGTGGAATGAGGCCCTGCCCACACAGTGCTTACAGCCTGATGGGTGGGAATCAAATTCGGGGCCCATTCAGATTTGAGTGTGACTCAGAGTCCTTTTTTCATCCAGACCATCTTCTGAGAGAAGAGGTAACGTATAATAAACATCCCTTGAAGAGCGCAAGGTTCAAGGAGAATCAGTTCTTAATGCAGTGCGTGTATGGACCTCTGGCCTGTGCTTTTCAGAGAGGGCGGTAGGTGCAGACCTCGAGTCCATGCAGACATGCCCAAGAGAGGAGCCTGATGCCGTTACATCTAAAATGTAAAGAAGAGGCTGGGCGCGGTGGCTCATGCCTGTAATCCCAGAACTTTGGGAGGCCGAGGCTGGTGAATAGTTGAGGCCAGGAGTTTGAGACCAGCCTGGCAAACACGATAAAACCCCATCTCTACTAAAAACACAAAAATTAAACCAGGCGTGGTGGTGGGCGCCTGTGATCCCAGCTACTCAGGAGGCTAAGGCAGGAGGATCACTTGAACCTGGGAGGCGGAGGTTGCAGTAAGCTGAGATCATGCCACTGCACTCAAGCCTGGTCGACAGAGCGAGACTCTGCATCAAATAATAATAATAATAATAATAATAATAATAATAATAATAATAAAAAAATGTAAGAGAAGAATTGCAGAGGAATCTGTTGACATTGGAATCCCAGGACAAGATTTGACCTCTGTGCTATTAGGACAAATGTTTCATATCCAGGTACCCAGGCTGTACTGTGTGCCTTGAGTGGTGGGAGGCCAGTTTGTAACAGTGGCTCTGCAGTGCTGGGGGAGAATGATCAGCTACACACAGGAACTTTGCTCACAGCCCCAGAAACTCCACACTGGGCTTCAGCTTCTGGAAGTGACACAGTCATGTACACAGGACCTTCCCCACTGGTCTCCACTGCTTAGTCCATCAAGGGAAGTGTGAGGACTTGCAAATGCCACATGCTTTTTAAGAAGCCAGCTAAACCAACCTTTGTTACAACCCAAGAATGAAATAAGTACTACAAACTATTCGGCCATTGATATTTATGGCTGTATGACCTTTTTTTTTTTTTTTTTTAAACTTAAAGGACATTGTCCTGCTTCTGAAAGTGCAGGGAGGAGTACTCCACTTCACACTGAACTGCAGTGAGCAGTGGGGTTTCCTTTCTGAATAGCTGTGTTTCAGTCACAGAACTCAGACTTTCCACCTGCAGAGGCCACAGGCACAACAAAGAACCTGGGTATCCATGAGCTCTGGAGGGTTGGTTAGTCTGTCTTGGTAGACGTGTTTTCCACTGACAGCAGGACCTGGCCCAGACAGCCTTTTAAGTGCTGGTGCTATAAACCCAAACCTAAAAATGAAACAGGGTCACATAGTATACAGAAAGCTTGGTCTTTATGCGGATGACAGGCCTCCCTTTGCAGTACGTAAGGCAATGCATAGGATGATCACTGCTCTCCAGCTACTTCTGTTGCTGTTTTCCCCACCAGCTATCAGATCATGCTGGACTGCTGGCACAGAGACCCAAAAGAAAGGCCAAGATTTGCAGAACTTGTGGAAAAACTGGGTGATTTGCTTCAAGCAAATGTACAACAGGTAAAACAAAATTTATCTACATCTAAATGCCTTTGAGTGTACATCGGGGGGCATTTTATTTGTTTTTTTAAGCGCTATTAATAGAATAGCTGAGATGAGAAGTTTTAAAAAAGTGTGTGTGTGTATGTGTGTGTGTACAGAATTGTCTTCTCAAAACACAACCAAGATTGTGCGAATGACAAATCAAAGTTGACATAATGGTTCGTAGAAATTGTTGAAGTCAGAATTGATGCAATGACAGCTCTATCTTCGGTATTTTAGGATGGTAAAGACTACATCCCAATCAATGCCATACTGACAGGAAATAGTGGGTTTACATACTCAACTCCTGCCTTGTCTGAGGACTTCTTCAAGGAAGGTATTTCGGCTCCGAAGTTTAATTCAGAAAGCTCTGATGATGTCAGGTAAGATTTCTTTCTCAAACTTTATATCACAGAATTTTCCAACAAAAAAAAAGAAGGAAAAAGAAAGAAGGAAGGAAGGAAGGTGGGAAGGAAGGAAGGAAGGAAAAAGGAAGAAAGAAAGATTGTGTAGTGATCATCACCCATATGCCCATCCCCTAAATTCAACTGTTGTTAACATTTTGCCCTATTTTGTCTATTATACTCTCTATGATTGTGTTTGTTCTGGATTTTTCTTTTTGCTGAATCATTTAAAAGGAGGCTTAAGTCATAATAGCACTTTACTCCTAAATACTTTGGTATACATTTTGGAAGAAGGCTATTATTGCTGGGCACAGTGGCTTGTGCCTGTAATCGCAGCACTTTGGGAGACTGAGGTGGGAGGATCACTCGAGCCTAGGAGTTCAAAATCTGTCTCAGCAACATAGAGAGACCTTGTCTTACTAAAAATAAAAAAATTAGCCGGGTGTGGTGGTGTGCACCTGTAGTCCCAGCTACTCAGGAGGCTGAGGTTGGAGGATCACTTGAGCCTGGGAGATGGAGGCTGCAGTGAGCTATGATTGCGTGACTGCACTCAAAGAAGGACATACTCCTGTGTAAACCACACCAAAATTATCACACCAAATAAATTCCTTAATGCCATCTAATAGTCAAATTTCCATAATTTCACCTGTGTTTACATCTTTTTTTAAAAAGCAGGATCCAGTTAAGAATAACAGATTACATTTTCTTAAGTTTCTTGTCTATCTTATTCTAGAACCTTACCCCATCTTTTCTTTTCCCCATGACATTGAACTTTTTGGTGAAACCTTAGATTAAACAAACAAAGCGAGCTGTGTTTTCATTTGTTTTGCTTTGTTTTGACCTAACAAATGAATCTATCCCGTATTACTGCAGAGGGAACTGGAGAAGGGGCAAGGCAAGGGAACAGATATGTACTGTGGCCACTGCTGGCCCCGGGGCCTGACTTCAGGACTGATAGTTACGCATGCATGAAACCTGGGCAGGGCTGATGGTTACACAGACACGTGCTGGGTCTGGCACGGTGCTAGGCTTTTTCCATCTATCAACTCCTTTTACGCTCAGAGCAGTCTTGGGAAGAACATATCATTCCTGTTACACAAATGGAGATCTTAAGGCTCCCAGGAGGAAGGCTTGCCGAAACTGTGTAGCTAGAAAGTGGCAGAATAGTTTTCTAACCCAGGAGTTCTGACCCTCCCTCCCTGTACCCAATGCAGTCAGGACTCCTTTTAGGGCTTCCAGACCGTGCTATGGGCCTCTAGCATCTCTCTTTGCAGTAGGCACAGCTCTCTGGCTCTGACCTCAGTTCAGCCACCAGGGAAGATACGGGAAGGAGCTGCAGCAGTCAGAAAATACTGCTCACAGCCGGGCGCAGTGGCTCACGCCTGGAATCCCCCAGCACTTTGGGAGGCCGAAACGGTGGATCACCTGAGGTCAGGAGTTCAAGACCAGCCTGGCCAACATGGTGAAACCCCGTCTCTACTAAAAATACAAAAATTAGCTGGGGGCAGTGGCATGCACCTGTAGTCCCAGCTACTTGGGAGGCTGAGGTAGGAGAATCACTTGAACCAGTGCGGCGGAGGATTCAGTGAGCTGAGATCGTGCCACTGCACTCTAGCCTAGGTGACAGAGCAAGACTCTGTCTCCAAAAAAAAAGAAAAGAAAAAAGAAAATACTGCTACCCACCTGTGACAGGACTCAAAGAAACCCAGTGCCACATCCAGACTTGTGGTGATGGATTACAGGTCAGCCTCACTGTTCAGGCCTCACAACCAGCCCAAGAGGCTGAAGCAGATGAGTCATCATTTTGTGAAGTTGGGAAAACTAGTTCAGATTAAATAATTTGGCAAGGTCTGGCTGCGTTAGAGAGAGGGAGGGGAGGGGTGGGTGGCATGTCAGTTATATGTGGACCCTTCTAAGGGGGCTTAGCCTTAGGCCAGTAGGGAGCTTGCCCATGACACTGGGACTGGCAGAGAGTGACAGAGTATGGGACTGAGAAATTCAGTCAGTAGGTGAACTTGCCTTGTGAGTAACCACAGAGTGGATGTCTCCAATAGTCCTTCCTAATAATCATCAACAAAAGTCAGTAGGTAGTTATAGAGACATCATACAACCCTACCTAATTCTCCCAATCTGTAATCACAGAAAACATATACAAGCCTGGCGCTAGCACTCGATTATGCCATTAAATAATATTTAGCCATGTAGCCATGCCAGGTCATTCTGCCGCCTCACATCCTTTTCGGAGTACCTGCTAAAGTCCTATCACTTCCCTGCACATCATTTCTCTCCTGCGCCATTGGGCACTCAGACCAGATGATGCCTCCAGGCTCTCCTAGGCCTGACATTCTCTGATTTCACAACGGACCCGAGCAGGTCCCTCTGGGAGTTTCCTCAACACGACAGAATGTGAATTGACAACCATGGGAGGCAGTGGCAATGCCGCCAAGATTCCCAGGGGTCACAGCGGGGAGATTGGGGCCTCAGGAGTTAGGTGATTCCTGTTGGTGTGTTGGTTCCTCTTAGCTAGGATAGGATGCCTGTGGTCTCCTGACTCATTACAGCTGAATGCCTTTTCCTGTCTTGATAATTCTTTCTGTTTCTTCATTAGATATGTAAATGCTTTCAAGTTCATGAGCCTGGAAAGAATCAAAACCTTTGAAGAACTTTTACCAAATGCCACCTCCATGTTTGATGTAAGTCATGAAGTTAAGGTACCCAGTGCACGCTGGCAGACCCCTTCTTCAGATCCCTTCCAGACACCAATGCCAGTAGTGTGGTAGCTCTTGGTCAGCGAGCATCTGGATTCAGGAGTGGCTGAAATGACAGTGTTGGGAGGACTGACAACTAGACCTAGCTGTGCAGAGCTAATTTGAAAGCAGAGTTCCATGAACTCACTCCAGGACCCAAGTCCCTGCGTGGTAGGAATTTAGACCCTTAGGAAACTCCTTTGTGTATTTCTAAGCTGCTTAGCTGTCAGCGATGCAGCTTTGCTTTCAGAGTAACAGAGGAACTCCCAGCTGTGTGGGTGGTGGCCTTTGTGATGTAACGGAGAGCCTCCTGCAAGCAGCCTTGAGGCGGGGAGGGGTCCACCCAAGCCTTAGGCTCCTTTCTTCTGAGGCTCTGCAGGTTGAACGGCCGTGTTCCTACCCAGCCACACTGAGAGAAGCCAACCAGTATAGCCTGGCAAACAAGAGGCCTCACCTAAAGCCCAGTGATGTGGGGTTGAGGGGCTAAGGGGAGGAGAGGAGGATGGGCAGGAGCGATACTGCAGTTCTAATGTTGCAGCCTCTGGGACTCAAAGTGTGATCTCCAGATAGGCAGGTTCCTACAACCTAGGAGCCGGCTAGAAATGCCAGCTGTCTGCACCCACCCACACCCACTGAGTCAGGTGCGCCTTGGCAAGATCCCTAGGGGATTCCTGGACACATTAACGTTTAAGAAGTGCTGGTGAGGCCGGGCGCACTGGCTCACGCCTGTAATCCCAGCACTTTGGGAGGCCGAGGCAGGTGGATCACGAGGTCAGGAGATCGAGACCATCCTGGCCAACACGGTGAAACCCAGTCTCTACTAAAAACACAAAAAAATTAGCTGGATGTGGTGGCGGGTGCCTATAGTCCCAGCTACTAGGGAGGCTTAGGCAGGAGAATGGCGTGAACCTGGGAGGCAGAGGTTGCAGTGAGCCGAGATCATGCCACCGCACTCCAGGCTGGGCAACAGAGTGAGACTCTCTCTAAAAAAAAAAAAGAAGTCTGGCAATGACTATGTCCCATAAAGGGCCTGGAAGGCCAACAACAGTGTGAAGGTGATCACTACAATCAGTGTGGCCTTGAGGCAGGCACAGTCATCCTTAAAAAAAAAAGAAACACCACAACCTTATCAGACACACCAGATAAAGGGAAAGATTATTTTAAATATTTTAAGCATCAAAAATAAGCTTAAGAATATAAAAGTAAAGTATATGGATATATTGTTTGGCTGCTTGGTACATTGTTTTCAAGGCCGAGGGAAAAATACTGAGCAAAACGTGAAAGAATTCTCAACCTTCACCCTCCAACCCTAAATCAGTGGTGAATGATGACAGCTTCTTTGTTTGCTTAGGTGTTTATTCATAATTAAGGACACTGCCCTGTAAGAGTCTTAAAGGGTGGCAGGAACAAAGTGTGGGATCCGCTTACTGGAACATGCCGTATTAACAAAGTAGTGAAGAGTCTGCAGGCAACTCAGTGCCAAAGAGAAACCAACAAGGAAATCTGAATGCTGAAGACTATAACCAAGGGGTGGGGGGTGGGGGCTGAGAATTCCATCAAGTTTAAGAAAAAAAATCAAACCATGTCTTTAGGATTTCTTAGAATTCGTGTCTATGGTGGCCACCGCTACTATGGCATACTCATAGTCAATTGCGATCTGCCAAATTAGTTTTAGTATCTTTATGCGATAAGTTGCATCATAGTTTACTGTGGAAAATGTTAACCTGTTACTTGCCATTTTCCCTTTTGCTTAAATGTATTTACTTCATGTTCAGGAAGGGCCTCAAAGTCACTGGGGATCAGACATGATTTGCAGCGGGTCAAGTTTGTAGTGACCAACTTAGAGAAAATGCTTTGTCTCAATAGGCGGGGATTGTGGAGGGTGAGGCAGAGCCTGGATCAACAGATGCATCCCAGGATCATCCCTCAGGCTCAGCATGGACTCCTGCTGGGCCAGGCAAAACTATCACCTTTCTCCTTCTCCCCGCAGGACTACCAGGGGGACAGCAGCACTCTGTTGGCCTCTCCCATGCTGAAGCGCTTCACCTGGACTGACAGCAAACCCAAGGCCTCGCTCAAGATTGAGTAAGCACCGGGTATCTTTTCTGTGATCAGTCGATGGAGGGTACGAGGGGAGATGCTGGGGACAGGTGGTGTAATGAGGGATGTTTGAGGACTACTTGCCCTCCTGCACTATACTTGCCCTTCTGCCCTCCTGTTCAGGCGTTGCAGAAAAGCATTTGCCCCCAGAGGGCAAAAAAAGGGGAACATCAAATGGGATATATGAGCACCAAGCTCTGGGGAAAACGTGCAGAAAATCTTGCAGACAGGCATTCCAGACGTGGGAAGCACAGTGCCTCAGGGAAAGAAGCCTGATGTGCCCACCTGTGCATGGTGCAGACGGAGACACGCTCCTGGCGGTGGGAGAGGACGCCCCCGCTGTCACTCCCTATGCCGGCAGGGTTGATACATGAGGAGTCCCAGTACTGTTTTCCATGGCTAAGACCTGCACCCTGAGAACTCAGCCCCTACAGATGAACGACTTTCCCATTTCATCCTGGCACCCTTTTCTCACTTGACAATTTCTCCACGAAGCCCTGGCTTGACCAGTCCACCTGCTCCTCCCTCCATGCCGTGGCCACCACTGTCAGGAGTCTTATGCACCACCAAATGCCGCTGCAGCTTCTCTGTGCGAGTCGCTACCTCCCAACGGCGCTGGACTGGGAAAAGCTGCGCCTGTCGGATGTTCCTTCCTTTCCTCGTTCAAATGCCTGTTCCCTGTCTCACCCGAAGGCAGAACCTGCTCCTCTTTCACCTGAATCCGGGGTGTGCAGCCATTTTTTTAAAGGGCTAGATAGCACATGTTCCCTACTGCCATTAGCAGGGGTGTCCAATCTTTTGGCTTCCCTGGGCCACAATGGAAGAATTATCTTGGGTTACACATAAAATACACTGACACTAATGATAACCGATAAGCTAAAAAAGTTGCAAACAAATCTCATAATGTTTTAAGAAAGTTTACGAGTTTGTGTTGGGCCGCATTCAAAGCCATCCTGGGCTGCATGCAGCCCGCGGGCCACAAGTTGGGCAAGCTTGCATTATAGTATAAAAAGCAGCCGTAGACAGTACATCATCAAGAAGACACGGCTCTGTTCCCACACACTGTATTTACAGAAACAGGTGAGCATGGCCAGCGAGTACATGAAAAGATGCTCAACATCATCAGTCATTAGGGAAATACAAATCAAGACTACCATGAGGGGCTGGACGTGGTGGCTCATGCAGTAGTCTCAACACTTTGGGAGGCCGAGGTGGGTGGATCACTTGAGTCCAGGAGCAACATGGCAAAACCCTGTCTCTACTAAAATTTCAGAAATTAGCTGGGCGTGCTGGCATGTGCCTTTAGTCCCAGCTACTTGGGAGGCTGAGGTGGGAGGATCACTTGAGCTTGGGAGATTGAGGCTGCAGCGAGCCACAATTGCACCACTACACTCTAGCCTGGGTGACAGAGGGATAAAAAAAGGGAAAGAGATTACCATGAGATACCACTTCACACCCATGAGGATAGCTAGATGAAGTCAGTGTGGCGAGGATATGGAGAAATTGGAACCCTCCTACACTGCTGGTGGAAATGTTAAATGGCGTGATCACTTTGGAAAACAGTTTAGCTGTTGCCCTAAAAGGTTAAACAGTTACCCTGAGACTCAGCAATTCAACTCCTAGGCATATACTCAAGAAAAATGAAAACTGATGTCCACAGCAAAACTTGCATACAGATGTTCATAGCAGCATTACTCATAATCGCCAAAAGTAGAAACAACCTAAATATCCATCAGTTGATGACTAAATGAATAAAATATGGTATATCCACACAATATAAAATTGTCAATAAAAAGTATGCAGTATGCATGCATGTTACAACCTGGATGAACCTTGAAAATATTACGCTCAGTAAAAGCAGTCATAAAATATCTCATATTGTATGAGTCCTTTTATATGAAATGCCCAGAATTGGTAAATCTGGAGGCAGAAAGTAGACCAGTAGTTTCCTTGGGCTGGAGCTGGAGGGTGTGAGGAACAAAGACTGCTAATGGGTATGAGTTTTGGGGGGTGGTGGCAGCTCTCTAAAGTTGATTATGGTGATGTTTGCACAACTTGTGTCGATACAAAAAACCATTGGCTTACACACTTTAAATAGGTGAATTATGCAGTATGTAAATTATATCTCCATAAAGCTCTCATTAAAAAAAAAACACCAGCCAGGTGGGCAGATATGGGTTATAGTTTTGAACCCTGATCTAAATCAAAGAATGGCAACAAGTGCCTCCAAGTGATGTAGTTAGCACAGTTCATCGACCACAAGTAAATGGGAAAGACAGGGGCATTTCCAGGCAAACATCTGTGTGTGTGTTTCCTTTTCACATGAGCACAATGGTATTAGAATTGAGTTACAGCCCATCAGAGGCACCAGTGAGGAATGAATGGATCAAAGGGGAAGGTAGGATACTTGCTCTTTTGTTTCCTACTTTGGAACACCTCAGAAAATGGGTGGTGACTAATTTTATCTAGATATTTGTTAAAGAAAAACATAAACCATAAATTGTATCCTCTACTCTGAGACTGAAAATATACAACATGGACATGTTAGTCCAGACCAGTCTAAAACATGCTTCACGGGTTCCCTTCCTCATCCCAGATCCCTTGAAAATAAAAAATTCAAACGAATATTAAAGGGCAAGAGCAGCCCTTCCTCCTCAGGTGTCTGTCCTAGTCTGGGTATAACGTAGAGGACCCAGAAGCAAGTTTCTCCACCCTTGAGCCTTGCTGGTGACAAGTAGCACCATAACTAAAAGCGTTTCCTCTTCTAGAACACAGGCACGATAGGGAGAGGGGCACTCACCTGTGTGTGTGAAGCTGTATTGTTTTCTGAGACTGTTGTAACAAATTGGCACTAACTTGGCAACTTACAAGAGAAATTTATTCTCTTGCAGTTCTGGAGGCCAGAAGGGAGATAAAATATGAAAAATGTGAATATTTTGGAGGGCAGGAGGCATTTCTCAGCCTACCACAGAAGCTGTTTGACCCGAGAATAGGAGAGGGCTACACCCAGGTCTTGGAGTTACTTTCCACCCGGATTATGGGTTTGCGTTATCTTAGCAGACATCTCACACCCTCCCCCAGCCACTGTCTTTCTGCCCCATGACACCCAGCTCCTATGAGGGAGGCCGTGTGCAGCTTTAGAACAGAGGAAATCTGACAGCAGTTGAGGGGGGGTTCGAAAACCATGAACTCTAGGACAGGTATGAACAAATGACCCACTCAGAAAGAGTAGATTTTAGTGTCTTGTTTTCTAAAAACCAATTCTGAACATTTGATTTCTTTCCTTTCTTTAGCTTGAGAGTCACCAGTAAAAGTAAGGAGTCGGGGCTTTCTGATGCCAGCAGGCCCAGTTTCTGCCATTCCAGCTGTGGGCACATCAGCGAAGGCAAGCGCAGGTTCACCTACGACAACGCTGAGCTGGAAAGGAAAATCGCGTGCTGCTCCCCGCCCCCAGACTACAACTCGGTGGTCCTGTACTCCACCCCACCCGTCTAGAGTGTGACACAAAGCCTTATTTCTAGAAGCACATGTGTATTTATACCCCCGGGAAACTAGCTTTTGCCAGTATTATGCATATGTAAGTTTACACCTTGACCTTTCCATGGGAGCCAGCTGCTTTTTGTGATTTTTTAATAGTGCTTTTTTTTTTTTTTTTGACTAACAAGAATGTAACTCCAGATAGAGAAATAGTGACAAGTGAAGAACACTACTGCTAAATCCTCATGTTACTCAGTGTTAGAGAAATCCTTCCTAAGCCCGATGACTGCCCTGCTCCAACCTCCGCCACCTCAGGGCACACAGGACTAGTTTGATTCAGGAGCCGCACTGATCACCCAATGCATCATGGACCCCACTAGGCCAGCTCCGCAGCCCAAAACCCAGGGCAACAAGCCCGTTAGCCCCAGGGATCACTGGCTGGCTGGAGCAACATCTCAGGAGTCCTCTAGCAGGCCTAAGACACGTGAGGAGGAAAAGGAAAAAGGCAGAAAGCAAGGGAGAAAAGAGAAACCGGGAGAAGGCATGAGAAAGAATTTGAGACTCACCATGTGGGTGGGGAGGGGGACGGGGCTCAGCAATGCCATTTCAGTGGCTTCCCAGCTCACCCTTCTACATTTGAGGGCCCAGCCAGGAGCAGATGGGACAGAGATGAGGGGACATTTTCTGAATTCTGGGAGGCAAGAAAAGGACAAATACCTTTTTTGGAACTAAAGCAAATTTTAGAACTTTACCTATGGAACTGGTTCTATGTCCATTCCCATTCGTGGTATGTTTTGATTTACAGCACTGAGGGTGGCACTCAACTCTGAGCCCATACTTTTGGCTCCTCTGGTAAGATGCACTGAAAACTTAGGTTGTATCCATGGCATGATGGCCTTAACACTTAAAATGTCACATTCTATTTTGAATGTTAATATACAGTCCAGACACTTAATTTCTTGGTATTATCGTGTTTTGCACAGTTCATTGTGAAAGCAAGCCGAGAAGAATGAAAATGCCGTCTCGAGGAGGGTTTTCTCCATACCAAAACTAGGGCTGATGGAGGAGAAAGGTCAATTAGGTCAAGGGAAAACCCCATCTCTATACCAGCCAAACCAATTCACCAACACAGCTGGGACCCAAAGCACAGGCAACCAGTCACGTTTCCTTTTCATTTCATGGGGATTCCACTCTCTCCCACTAATCTGGAAGGATGTGGAAGAGCATTAGCTGACGCATATTAAGCACTTTAAGCTCCTTGAGAAAAAAGGTGATATGTAATTTATGCAAGATATTTCTCCAGTTGGGACTCAGGATATTAGTTAGTGAGCCATCATTAGAAGAAAAGCCCATTTTCAACTGCTTTGAACCTTGCCTGGGGTCTGAGCATGATGGGAATAGGGAGACAGGGTAGCAAAGGACGCCTACTCTTAGGGTCTGAAGATCAAGTGGGCCTTGGATCACTAAAGCTGGCTCTGTTGGATGCTATTTATGCAAGTTAGGGTCTATGTATTTAGGATGCCTGCACCTTCTGCAGCCAGTCAGAAGCTGGACAGGCAACAGTGGATTGCTGCTGCTTGGGGAGAAGAGTATGCTTCCTTTTATCCATGTAACTTAACTCTAGAACCTGGGCTCTAAGTAACAGAAGAATATATGCTTCCATTCTTATGTGCCACATCCCTGTTTAAAGGCTCTCTGAACGAAGAGATGGGACCACCATCAGCATATTCCCGAGCGAGCCCACTGGCTCCTGGCAGTGGCTTTTGTGGAAGACTCACTAGCCAGAAGAGAGGAGCGGGACAGGTCTCTCCACCAAGATCTAAATCCAAACAAAAGCAGGCTAGAGCCAGAAGAGAGGACAAATCTTTGTTCTTCCTCTTCTTTATATACACAAAAGCACCTGTGACAGCTGGCAATATTATAAATCAGGTAACTGGAAGGAGGTTAAACACAGAAAAAAGACCTCAGTCAATTCTCTGTTTTTTTTTCCAAAATCAGGTAACAGCCCAGCAAATAGTGATAACAAATAAAACCTTAGCTATTCATATGTCTTGATTTCAATAATCTAATTCTTAATCATTAAGAGACCATAATAGATACTCCTTTCCAAGAGAAAAGAAAAATCATTAGAATTCCGTTACTCAGCTTCTTCAAACTCAGGTTTGTAGCATACATGAGTCCATCCGTCAGTCAAAGAATGGTTCCATCTGGAGTCTTAATGTAGAAAGAAAAATGGAGGCTTGTAATAATGAGCTAGTTACAAAGTGCTTGTTCATTAAAATAGCACTGAAAATTGAAACATGAATTAACTGATAATATTCCAATCATTTGCCATTTATGACAAAAATGGCACTAACAAAGAACAAGCACTTCCTTTCAGAGTTTCTGAGATAATGTATGTGGAACAGTGTGGGTGGAATGGGGCTGAAACCATATACGAGTCTGTGTCTTGTCAGTCCAAGAAGTGACGCCTAGATGTTAATTTTAGGGACCTGTGCCTTGTTTCCTAGCCCATAAGAACGCAAACATCAAACAGATACTCGCTAGCCTCATTTAAATTGATTAAAGGAGGAGTGCATCTTTGGCCAACAGTGGTGTAACTATATGTGTATGTGTGTGTGTGTGTGTTTTGTGCATAACTATTTAAGGAAACTGGAATTTTAAAGTTACTTTTATACAAACCAAGAATATATGCTACAGATATAAGACAGACATGGTTTGGTCCTATATTTCTAGTCATGATGAATGTATTTTGTATACCATCTTCATATAATAAAATTAACTTCCAAAAACGTACATATTTTCTCCCGGATTTGCTTGTAAGTGTAAAAAAGGGGTCACGGGTGTCCCTGGGGTTAGAGGACTGGTGTTCTTTACTAAACAGCACAAGAAAGAGAAAGCAAACACTGCTGAAGAGAAGGCAAAGAGGCTTCTATCGGTCCTAGAGAATGGCTGTGCTGAACAATCCGAACACTGCAAACAGCAAGTAAAACACAAAAATGAGGCAGATTGCCCAGAAAACTAAACCCTAACATCAACAGGATCATGAAACAAGTAAAGCATATGCTGGGTGTGAGTGCCAGCCGCAGAGAAAAGTGCCCTCAATTAAAAAGAGGCAGTTGTCCCCAAACACTAATTTTCAGCTGATAAATCATTAGCATAATCACAGCGGGTGTGTGCTCATGCTGCAGGAAACCACACAAAATAACAGGCAAAAGCTTGACACACAAGAATGTGTCAGTACACATGCCAGCTCAGCGTTCTCCAGTCTTGTTTTGTGGATTACATCCTAGGAAAACAGCTCAGGTCCTAAGTACTAGCAATTGAATAAGTGACCAACACTTTGTCTTAGAAAGCGGTCATAGTATTACCTGCCTAATAACGTCATAAGGAAACTAGATATAAGATATTTTAAGGGGAAAAAATAGGCCTACTTTATTTGGGACAAAGACAATAAAAATGGATAAATGACGAATCTCAGTAAACTTTTAGTTAACTCAAGAGGGCAAGAGGCATTTTGTCTTCAAGAATCTGAAACCTTTAAAAAGTATTACGGGTTTCATAACATAAGAATAAAATCACTCATTCAGGCAAATGACTTGAAGAATGCTTGAGGAATCAATGTCACGTCACAGTTTAGAAATGTTCTCATGGCTCTGGAAACTTATAGTACATTTGGGAATTTATTTTTATTTTTTCCTCCAGCAGAAGTATGACCTAGTAAGGTTCATTGGACTCCTCAGTGTTAAACATATTACCAGACTTTTGGGTTTCACAGGCCAGGAAATTAAATAAAAGAAAAATCCTTGATCCCAACACGGCGATGGCCATTCTTCTATTCTGCGAACTAAGAACACTTAAGGGAGGGGGAAAAAAATACAAAACAAAATCGAACCGGATGCTACTAATGTTCTATTTCCTGATCTGGGGGGCAGTGCACAGGTATGCTCACTTCATGATGAGTCACTGCGCTGCACACTTACTTGTGAATGTGTGTGTATATATATGAATGTATGGATGCAATTATTCAATACGATATTACTAAAAGAAGAAAAAACCCCTACCATTTAGTACCACAACTTTTCATAGAAGAAAACCCATTTGAAAAGGTGGAAGGGCTTAATCTCAGACCAAAATATATTTGTATTTGAAACATACCTCTATTATCCTTCTTTTTCCCATTTTCATTTGTACTAGAATAAACTAATGAACACATGTTGTTCCACAGATTGGTATTTGGGAAGCAGTGATAGCTAGTAATTGCTATCATTGCTATCATTTGAGTGCCCAATATGTGCCAGCAACTATTTAGAGTGCTTTAAAGGAATACACTTATTTTCAAGGCAATCTAACATGATAGGTACTATTAGTATACCCTTTACGTCAATGGGAAGATTAAAGAACCCCAAGACCCCACTTGTCATGTCTCCCCACCTCCAAGCTTATGTCCCCTTATACTGTGCAGCCCTTCTAGATGGCCAACCCAAAACACACTGGTGTCCCTTCCTCTCAGACTTGAAGCTATTGCTTTAACAATTCTCCACCCCCTCCCACCATCAATTTTCCCCTCTTCCACTGGAACATACATGTTATTTCTCCCATGTCACAACATTTTCATCTGTACTTTCTCCTCTAGCGACCACCCAATTTCTCTATTTCCCTTTACAGCAAAATCCCATGAGCGAGTTGGTTATTAGTTATTATTACTTGTTTCCAACTCCCCTCCTCCCACTCCCTCTTAAACCCACTCAAACCTAGCTTTCACGCTCACTTACCGAAACTGCTTTTGCTAAGGTCACCAGTGACTCCGCATTGATAAATCCAACGGCCAACTGTCAGTCCCATTCTTATTTGACACTTCAACAGCTTGACACTCATTCACAAAAACAACTTCAGTTTGGTTCCAGGACATGATACTTTCTTCTTTCCATCTCATTGGCTACTTCTGTCTCTTTTGCTGGTTTTACCTCTTTCCCCTGACTTTTGAACATTGCTCTAGTTACCCCAGGGCTCGCCCTTGAAGCTTTCTTTTCTCAGTCTATACAAACTCCCTTCAGATCTCAACCAATCTCAGGGCTTTCAGTGACACCCATATGATGACTTTCATTGACAGAACAGATTCTCCCTACCCGCTGCAACACTCTAAACTCATATATACACAAGTGCTAACCTGACATCTCTCCTGGATGCTCTGGCAGACTATTTTTTTCAAATACTGGTGTATTTTTCAGAGATATTGTACTGTATTTTTCAAAGATATTCTATTATATTTTTCAACATAGCTGCAAGAATATCTCCCATCTCACACGACCTTTGGCAATGTCCCCTCGCCTAGAATCAGAGCTGGCTTTAGGACTCACTTGTGATCAACGGAATGTGAAAGAAGGGACACTGCATGGCTTGGAGGCCAGGTCAGAAAAGATCATGCATTTCCTGAGTCTTGATACGCTCACTCTTCAACAGTTCCCGCGAGGGACCCAGCGGCCATACTTGGAGAAACCTAAGCCACATGGAGGCCAACTGAAGGTGCTCCCATAGACAGCAGCCAGCTGAGCCCAGCCTTCAAGTCATTCCAGCCCCCAGCCATTGGAATTTCCCAGCCGAGGCCCAATCACAACGGCGCAGAGACAAGCCTCCCTGCTGTGTCTTGCCGAGATTCCTGACGCACAGAATCCCCGAATGGAATAAAATGCTTGTTTTATGCCATTAAGGGTGGAGTTGTTACAAAACAAATAACCAGAACAAATGTGTACTAAACATCTCAAACTTAATGGGCCTCAGACCAAACTCCCAAATTGTCTTCTCCTGTTTCTCCATCCTCCCGTCCCGTAGACTCTTTGTTACAACAGTCTCTTCCAATTCAGTAGAATCCTCTATCCTGTCAGCATCAAGCCAAAAAAAAAAAAATTTTTTTTTTGAGACAGGGTCTTACTTTGTCACTCAGGCCGGAGTGCAGTGGCACGATCTTGGTGCACTGCAGCCTTGACCTCCTTGGCTCAACCAATCCTCCCACCTCAGCCTCCTGAGTAGCTGGGAGTACCTGGGACTACAGGTGCATGACACCACGCCTGGTCAATTTTACTTTTTGTGGAGATGAGGTCTCACTATATTGCCCAGGCCTGTCTCAAACTTTGGGTTCAGGTGGTCTGTGCACCTTGACCTCCCAAATGCTGGGATTAACAGGTGTGAGCCACTGCGCCTGGCCAGCAAGCCAAAATCTTAGAGTCATTCCTGACTTCTCTCTTCTTTGTCCATATCCAGTGAATGAGGACATCCCTGTTGGCTCTACATTTAAAACATAAATGGAGTCCAGTCACTCTGCACCACCTCTACTGCTACCACCCTACTCCATCTGGGTTTTTTTTTTTTGTTTTTTTTTTGAGACAGTCTCGCTCTGTCACCATGTTGGCCAGGCTGGTCTCGAACTCCTGACCTCAGGTGATTCACTTGCCTCGGCCTCCCAAAGTGCTGGGGTTACAGGTGTGAGCCACTGCGCTCAGCCACAGGTGGGTTTTAAAACTCAAAGATGGCCGGGCGCGGTGGCTCACGCCTGTAATCCCAGCACTTTGGGAGGCTGAGGCAGGCGGATCACCTGAGGTCAGGAGTTCGAAACCAGCCTGGCCAACATGGTGAAACTCCATCTCTACTAAAAATATAAAAATTAGCCGGGCATAGTGGCGGGTGCCAGCTACTCGGGAGGCTGAGGCAGGAGAATCGCTTGAACCCAGGAGGCAGAGGTTGCAGTGAGCCAAGATGGCGCCACTGCACTCCAGCCTGGGCGATGGAGTGAGAATCCCTCTCAAACAAAACAAAAAACACAAACCACCAAAACTCAAAAGACATGGGTTTTTAAATCCAACATCCTTCACTTGGAATGCTGTGAGTTTCCCACCACGCCAGGACCTCACTTCCTCCCTTAGTCTGTTCACAACATCGTAGCCAGAGTGATCCTTTTAAAATGTCCTATCAGGCAGGAGAATGGCGTAAACCTGTGAGGTGGAGCTTGCAGTGAACTGAGTTCCGGCCACTGCACTCCAGCCCGGGGGTCAGAGAGAGACTCTGTCTCAAATTAAAAAAAAAAAAAAAAAAAAAAAGTCCTATCATGTTACTCTTCTGCTGAAAATCCTCCTGCAGCGTCCCCTTTTATTTTTTATTGTTTAGACAGTCTCGCTCTCTCCCCCAGGCTGGAGTGCGGTGGCGCGGTCTCGGCTCACTGCAAGCTCCGCCTCCCGGGTTCCCGCCATTCTCCTGCCTCAGCTTCCAGAGTAGCTGGGCCCACAGGCGCCCGCCCCCGCGCCCGGCTAATTTTTTTGCATTTTTGATAGAGACGGGGTTTCACCGTGTTAGCCAGGATGGTCTCCATCTCCTGGCCTCGTGATCTGCCTGCCTCGGCCTCCCAAAGTGCTGGGGTTACAGGCGTGAGCCACCTTGTCCGGTGCAGCTTCCTCTTCTACTGAGGGTAAAAGCCAAAATAACTTAAAATGGTCCACAGGACACACCCCTTCCCTACAGACCTTTATGACGTCATTCCTACTTAACTTGGCTCTACCACATTCGCTTCACCTCAGTCGCTCTCTTGCTGTTCTGCAAAGGCTCTGACACATTCCCTCACCTGAATACTTTACCCCCAGATATACACATGGCAGACTCCTCCATTTCCTTCAAGTCCTTGCTCACATACTGTGAGGCCTCCTTTCCAGACCACCACCCCATGTGAAACTGTACCCCCACCAACCACACTCCTCATATCTAGAGTTGCAAGATGAAACACAGGATGGCCAAAGGAAATGTGAATCGCAGACAGAGAATGTTTTAGTATATATATATGTTCCATGCAACACTGGGACATACCATTTTTTAGTGTATGTCTCATGTAATACTTGAGATATATATACTCATGCTAAAACAAGTTATCCATTTATCCAAAATTCAGATTCATCTGGGTGTTCTGTATTTTTATTTGCCAAATCTGTCAACTCACACCATTTACTCTGCTTTCCTCTCAAAACCATTATTACCTGCTAATGTACCATGTATCTGTCTTCTCCCTGCTAGAATGGGAGCTCTTAAGCAGCAGAAAATTGTTGTCTGTTGCGGTCACAGCTTTTCTCTTGGTTCCTAGAACAATGCCTGGCATATAACAGGGATTCAATAAACTAAAGAATGAGCAAGCTAGATGTGGTGACTCACACCTGTAATCCCAGCACTTTGGGAGGCCGAGTCGGGTGGATCACTTGAGTTTAGGAGTTCAAGACCAGCCTCATCAACATGGTAAAACCCTGTCTCTACTAAAAATACAAAAATTAGCCAGGCATGGTGGTGGGCACCTGTAATCCCAGCTACTCGGGAGACTGAGGCAGGAGAATCGCTTGAGCCTGGAAGGCAGAGGTTGCACCGAGCCCAGATCATACCAGCCTGGGTGACAAAGCTATACTTTGTCTCAAAAAACAAAACAAAACAATATTCCTAATGTTTCCTTCTAAGAAATTTAAAGCTAAAAGATCCTCCAAACACTCCATTCTAGGAGACTAGTCCACCTTTTATCCCATGACCTACAATGGTCATTTGATTGCCATCTGAATCCACAATTTCTTTCAATATCCTCTACACAAAAGCCCTCCTTGCACTTCTTCTCTCCTCTGAATTCCTAAAACCAAGTCATGCTGCTGGAAATAATCTCTCCTTTTTATTCTAATTACCCTTCACCTATGCCTCAAGCACCTTACCATATCTGTCTAGTAGTTCCCCCTTATCCATGAAGGATATGGTCCGAGACCCCACGTGAATGCCTGAAACAGTGGATAGTACAAACCCTATGTATACACTATGTTTTTTCCTGTACATACACACTTATGATAGAGTTTAATTTATAAGTTAGGCATAGTAAGAGATTAATAAACGAGAAAAATTATAACAATATACTAAAATAGAAGTTGAGTGAATATGGTCTCCCTGCCTCAAAATATCTTAACTGTACTTCAGGTAACTGAAACCTCCGGAAGTGAAACAGCAGTTGGGGGGTGGGGGTGGGGGTGCTTACCATATTGTTGTTTTCAAACTTTTCATTTCAATGCACAGAAAAAAAACTCAACACTAAATACTAACTACCTAGGTTCAACAAATATTAACATTTTGCCATATTTTATCTGTCCTTATAGTCTAAATAATGATTCTGGAGAATCTGGGGGAAGGGATGCCTCTCACCTATATGATACATTATTAAATCAAAGACTGGCTATGTATCATTCCCTGTGTTTTCTCATGAGTAGTCTGCTCTCCTAAACTATACTGTTAGTCATGTATTATATTAAGATGTCTGGGTATTACTATATATTCTGTAAACACCAAGTCCCCATATCTGTCTTAGTGCCTAGAACAGATCCAAGGACACAGGAAGTAAGACTTAAGGACTATTTGATAAATTAATGAATAAATTTGCTGCCAATTCATCCAAATACAAAAATTCCTCCAAAATGCAGAGGAAATAACCAACCTTTTAAAACCGAATCATAAGATAAACATCATCTTGTTACATGAACAGTGCAAGAAAAGGACAAAGTTATCTCTGTAATTCTTTATTAAAAATACTGCTGTACACATAGAGACTGAAAACAGGATTAAAGATGAATAACACAAATTGGGTCATGACATTAGAACTTAACATATTGGTGCTTTTTAGGGAAGTTGCTGACATCCAAATCACAGAACCAAGGTCAAAAGCAAAATACAAAGGTACCCTCAAAAATATTTACAATGAAGTAAATACACTAACAGAATTTAAAACAGGTACAAAAACTGGAAATGACCAATGTTACATGATTTCAAAGGTTGTCCTTTCTGTGCTTTTATCTGTCACGACAGGAAGGTGTGGAAAGTTTATATCCTTAATTTGACTACTCTCGGATATTAAAATCTTTCTATGAATTAAAAAGACTCTAGACAACCTCTTAAATGGAATTACACTATGGAAAACAGGGCTCCCCCAAAAACACCTAGGCAGAACTGAGAGTTCTTTGAAAACCATTCCCAATAAAAACTAAATGAAAAATAAATATAAAACAAAGCTTAAAAAAATATGCATTACCTGACACCAACCTTTTCTGGCTGACAATATTTATTCATGAAAACATATCAGCTGTCTACCTTTTATATGCAAACCAAGTCCTGAGGTTAACTAGGGGCTGAAGCAAACTAGCGTTTAGGATGCAAACATTCTTGGATTTGTGATGTAAACTTGCCTTGCAGAGGGAAGTTTGCTGGTCTATACAGAATGAGAAATTCAAGCCCTATTTTAACCCCTGCCCTCTTCAGCTTTCACAAAACATTGGTCCACAAATTAAATTTTCAAAAAGTTCCCAGACCCCAAAACTAAATAGATGATCCCCTTTCATTTTCAAAGAAAACAATATTGGAAAAAATCTCCAGCCCGCTTATAAATTAAGCATTTCATATTTCTTCTAGAATACAAGTAGTTCTTTTTTGTACAAAAGAATTACAATATGATTTGTCAAAAAACATATAAAAAGACAGCTGCTCTTCCTCAAATACATGAGCTAATGATAAAAGACTTTTGCATGTTAATGTCTCCAAGTTCTTGTTCTTTTTACATAAAAAAGAACATTACGGTGGCAAATGTTAATTATCCTTTTAATATTGAACATTATGTTCTTTTAAAATCCATCCAGATCAAATGCAGTAATTTTCTTTTTAACTCAACAACTGATGCTACCAAACGTGGACTCAATATACTTGTTAAAACGTGTAAAGCGTGTCTCTAGTCTTCAAAGCTTTCAGATGAAGAGAGGTGCTTTTTCTTGATGCAAATCTCAAGGCAGAGAAAATCATTTTAAAGCTTATAAAAAGTGGACAGAGAAATACTAAAAACTTCTCTGAAATATACAAATATGTGTAATTATTAAAATTGAAGACAGTAACATCAGTTGCAAGTGCTTGTGAGTCTGTCCTGACCTTTTGAGTTTCCACATTTTCTTCATCGTTGCATGGTGAGCACCCAGTGCTAGTAAAACATTCAGTGCTGGGAAAGGAGATAGAGTCTTCATTACTGATTTTAAGAAAGAAAATTCCTATGTATTTGGCAGTCTTCAGTATCAAAGTATAGGTATTTCATTTACTAGAAATTCCATGAATACCCAAGTTTGGCGACAACTGCATGTCCAAATATTAAGAAAGTTAAGAGGAGGAAAATTCCAAACTTTTGAGATGGACTTATTCAGGAATATCGCACAGAGTGAGTTATTATCAAAAGTACTATTACTTTGGGCTAAGCAGTGACTGCAAAGGCACAGCAGATCGTTATCCCTCCAAATTCAGGCTGTAAAACATCAGAAAGCTCTTGATACCAGACCACTGCTGAGTTTAGTTCATCTTCTGAACAGTGTCTCTGTGTCTGTCTCCAGTGTAAAGGACCATAATAAAGCTGTGGTTCAAAGAGCAGAACTTCATACAAAAGAAAAAAAAAAAAAGCAAACTGGAAAGAACCTAAAGTAATATACTCCTGAACTTTAGGCCTTTAACATTTTTCTTAATTTTCTCCTATTTAAAAAATTTGCATAAATGTAAATGTATCGTCTTTTTAAAAAGGCTCTAGTTGAATTTGAAGGAAAGAGCTATACATGCTCCTTCAGTTACTGTTTATCTGATCTTTATTCAGAAAGGATTTAAATCAACTAACAGGGGAATTCATATCCAACAATTCACTGGTATTTTCTTGGTTTGTTCTTAATGAACAAAACAAAACAAAAATCTCAATTTGAACTAACAGTGGGTGGCATACAGAGAGCTTGCATACAATACTCTTACGAGAATTACGTACTATACTGAACTTCTATGAAATTATTTACCTGGTCCATAATGTTATTCAGGGCAACCCGTCCCAAAAAGAGCAAATTCTGCAACCCTCAATGGCAAAAACGCTGCCCAGCATTGCTTCCCAAAAATGTCCTTGCAAACAGTTTCCCTTAATAAGTATACAATGTGGCAAAATTTCAAAGATCAGAAAAAGTCTTTAAAAAATTAAAATTAGTGCATATACAAGTGGAAAAAACAAAAGCAGGAACATCATTCACCTGATGGTGCTCCTAAATCTAAAATAAATTCTTCACAGATATAGCCTCCAATGGCAGCCATAGCTCTTGGGTAAGTGAAACATTCTTCCTTTCAAGTAACAGTGTACCTGACTGAAGTGCAAGCAGCTTCGCTCATCTCCTGTTCGTTTCCCAAATGTGAATGAGATGATGAAAAGTTCAGCTGTAGTGCAATTTGCTATTGGTTAAGTTCCTTAGCCATGTCCTGCGTGCTTTTTTAGCAAATACTACAACTGACCATTCGCAGCTGCAATCAGTTCTTGAAAAGTATTTTCAAAGCAGCGCTTTAAGTCACTGTAGGTCACCACGAGTACACTCTTCTCATCTCTGGAAATCAGGCTTATTTTTTCTGGCACACCAGCATCTAGCTGAAACAATATATACACAAGATATGAATTCATAACATGCAGAAAAGAATTTAACTACATTTGCAGCAAACATAAGTAAAATATCTAAATTTTTTGGTCACATTCCCTTTCAGATATTCATAAGTACTTTACATCATTCACTAGTATGCGCATAATTTTCGACTCAGACATGTTCACACAAACACTGCCCTATGTTTCTAACTATCCCTTCACGGAGCTTAATGTTCGCTTGCATTATAGTCTACCCAGTTGATGCTCAATAATTTTTCTCCCAGTATCTTCCATTTTTGGCATCATGAATTACAATGCAAAGAACATACTCATCTACTTAATTTTTTTCTTCTGTAGTAAGTATTTTTTTCCTTAGGAAAAATACTTAGAAATATAAATATTAATAAAAAAATGTAAAGTATTAAGAAATTGGTCTTTAAAAATTTTTTTTTAAACACAAAAAAATAAAGTAGAAGTGGTTTATAGCTTAGTACACAGAACCAAATTGTTTTCCAAAGCATATCAGACACCATGAATTTATAAGTTTTTAATACTTTTCCAGCAACCCCACAGCAAATGAGCACCTTGCTATTTAAATTTAGATTTTAACTACTATTATCAAAGTTTTTTTCATACATTTACTTTGGTATTTCTGCTTGTGTGTAAATGCTAGTATATGATCTTTACCCACGACCCTAATGGAATCTGGCAGTAATATTCCAGTGAGGTCTTTATAAAGCATTGGCCGGGCGCGGTGGCTCACGCCTGTAATCCCAGCACTTTGGGAGGCCGAGGCGGGCGGATCATGAGGTCAGGAGATCGAGACCATCCTGGCTAACACAGTGAAACCCCGTCTCTACTAAAAATGCAAAAAATTAGCCAGGCGAGGCGGCGGGCGCCTGTAGTCCCAGCTACTCGGGAGGCTGAGGCAGGAGAATGGTGTGAACCCGGGAGGCGGAGCTTGCAGTGAGCCGAGATCGCGCCATTGCACTCCAGCCTGGGCGACTAAGCGAGACTCTGTCTCAAAAAAAATAAAAAATAAAAAAAAAAAATAAAGCATAAATACTGACCCTTTGTCTGTCCACTGGTCTTGTTATGGTTTTCACTTTGTCATTTTCAATGTACTTTTTTATTTCATTAATTGATACAAAATTAAAATATGTTTACAACTCACTGAAGGCTCAAACATCCAAATCATTTACCAGATAATTTGTCATTACTTCTACCAAAATAAGCTTATATAAAATCTTAATTTTGTATAATCAATCTGGCCATCCTTCCAATTTATCACACTCTTTTCAAACTTAGAATATTGTCAGACTTCAGATTTGGGGTATTATTTACTACTAGCTAGTTCATGATGTGAAATATAATTTTCTTCAAATTTTCAATTATCCTAATTTCATTATTGATAATTTCATTATTGAATGGTCTTTGATGAATTTAATGAATATTATCTTTCATTATATGATCTTTGCTTAAGGCAACTGTCCATGGCTTATTCCATATTATATACTTGTCAGTGTTTGTTCTGGTTCTATGTATTTTTAATTACTGGTGCTCTGATACTATGTTCTAAAATCTGACAGAGTTATTTTCTACATACTGCTCTCAAGAAAAGGTTTTTCCCCTAAGAGAAATAAAGGGAAAATAAATATATAACTCATACTGAATTAGTTCAATGATACATATAGTTTTGTGCAGTCTTATTGCCCAGGCTGGAGTGCAATGGTGCAATCTTGGCTCACTGCAACCTCTGCCTCCTGGGTTCAAGCGATTCTCCTGCCTCAGCCTCCCAAGTAGCTGGGATTACAGGCATGCACCACCAATGCCCAGCTAATTTTGTATTTTTAGTAGAGATGGGGTTTCTCCACGTTGGCCAGGCTGGTCTCCAACTCCCGACCTCAGGCAATCCGTGTGCCTCAGCCTCCCAAAGTGCTGGGATTACAGGCATGGGCCACCGCGCCTGGCCAGTTTTGTGCAGTCTTAATGTAGGTTATTGACAATACTCCCTATAGAGTTTTAAGGAAGTTAAAAGAAGGCAAAGTAGTGCTTAAAAACAAACCATAACATTTTCCCTGAAGGGTTACCACACTGTACATTAATAGTTCTAAATCATGTGCTACAGTAGATGTTTTTTCCTCTAGTACTTATAATTTAGGAAAGTTTAGACAAGAGTGAGTAAATGTTTTTATGAAGGGTCAGACAGTAAATGTTTTAGGTTTGGCTTATTGTTTATTTTACAACTCTTTAAAAATGTAAAACTATTCGAGGCTCTCAGGCTATAAAAAAGTAGGCCCATAGAATGGATTTGGCCTGCAGGCCACGGCTTGCCAGCTCCTGGTTTATACATAAATCTATACAGAGACAACATTTACTCTTGGAGACCAGTTCTAAACTTCATAATGCCAAGTAATTCATAAGGAAAATGTCTTCTTTCTTTTCTCTGTAATTTTTGTCTTTCCCAACCTTTTCTAAAACATAATGCTGCTGGGCATGGTGGCTCATGGCTATTATCCCAGCATTTTGGGGGTGGGTGGATTGCTTATCTCAGGAGTTTGGGACCAGTCTACATGGTGAAATCCGTATCTACCAAAAGGACAAAAATTAGCTGGGTGTGGTGGCGGCATGTGCCTGTGGTCCCAGCTATTCAGGAGACTGAGGCAGGAGGGAGGATCACTGCAGCCCTGGGGAGTCAAGGGTTCATTAAGCCATAAGTGCCACTAAACTATAGTCTGGGTGACAGAGCAAAACCCTATCTCAAAAAAAAAAAAAAAAAAAAAAAGCTCACCTCACCTCTCGAATAAATTTATGATCTGTTTTTTTAATCTACTTAATTCATCTAATCATCAAATTCACCATTTATAACAGCTGAACCTGCTAGTAACTAATGTCACTAGTATTGTGCTTTTATTATTTACTACTTGATTATAACACCCATAGTTAATAATAAATAATTTGATAACACCCAACGTAACTCACAATGATTCAGAAGGGGTTCAATTTTTAAAAAATAAACATAAATTTATTTTTTTGGTTTTTACCACTCATTGTTTTATGTGGCATAACAAAACCACATGTAAACAAAACATTGCATAAAGGAGGGAAGCAGTCATTTTATAATACTTTATAATAATAAAAAGATCCACAATAAAACATTCTAAAATGATTCATGAAGGCCAGGCGCAGTGGCTCACACCTGTAATCCTACCACTTTGGGAGGCTGAGGCAGGCAGATCACTTGAAGTCAGGAGTTCGTGACCAGCGTAGCCAACATGGTGAAACCTTGTCTCTACTAAAAATACAAAGATTAGCTGCGCGTGGTGATGGGTGCCTGTAATTCCAGCTACTTGAGAGGCTCAGGCAGGAGAATTGCTTGAACCCAGGAGGCAGAGGTTGCAGTGAGCTAAGATCATGCCACTGCACTCCAGCCTGGGCAACAGAGCAAGACTCTGTCTTCCATCGCCCAAAAGAATTATTCATGCAATATTTAAAAAATCCTCCCATTGTAAAAAGTGTTATTAATAAAATGTCTTACAGGCTACTGTAGGAGTACATCCTGATTTCTTATGTCCCCTAGTATTTGTAGAAGATACAACTCTATACACATTATAGGCAGAATTATGATCTTAAAAATCTAAATACAAATTACCTTGTTAAGACAAGAAATGATATGACTGAGGTCAATCCAGGGAGCACCCGCTTCTGTCACCTGATGAAAAAGATGATCCCTAAAGAGTTTCAACAGATAACGGTCTCCAGTCTCTGACCAAGTTGGATCCTTCTGAAACCTGGGGGAAATTAACATTTTACCTCAGTAACTCATGCTGTATGCTCTGTGGCCATATGTCTATTTTTTAGACTCAAAACTAGTTTAATTTTATTTTTTTCCCAATAAGTAAAAAATTGGGAGGGAGTCTGGTACAGTGTTTTTAAAAAAACAATTTAACTGAACTAGTAAGTATATGAATTCCAGTTTTCAGTCAGCAACTGTCAGGGGGAAATTATCCCTTACGCATTCCTATTTTATATGACCTCTTTATTTCAGCCCCCACTATTAGATAAAATGGAAAAGATAAAAATGTCTTAAATCTTCTTTTCTTCCTCCCACTCTGTAGGTTACAAAATAGAGAGAGGTCAGATACACCTTCTACTTCACCAATATGTATAAAACAGAAAAATGTTTAGCAAACAAAAAGGAAGTAAATATCAGTTTCCTACCATTCCACGTGAAAGCAAGCTGTAAAGAAGCAGATGACCACTGTGAGTTTTCAGTGACCTTAGGAATTTACAGTCTAGTAGGAAACAGACGTTACTCAAATAATCAAAGAAAGCTGTAACTGCATATTTACATAATGCTCCTAAAAGGGGTATGACATAAAAACAGAAACATGAGTTCTTCTAGCGGGGCAAGGAAGGTTTTCCAGAGGAAGTAGTAGTGGCTGCCCTTCCCAGAAGAGGGATGCTCCTTCGTCAGAGATCGGTATTTGCATGGAGCACTGAAGAAACTTAAGGAAGGTCATGTGTCTGAATGGGTTGGGGGAGAGAAGAGACGAAAAGAAGAAGACAGAGTGAGGGCAAGGAAAGCGACAGAGTGAAGACAAGAACAAAGAATGGGGGATGAGGACAGAAAATTAAGTAAAAGGCAGATTCGAGACCAGGATGAGAAGTAGGTAGGGATCAGACTACACAGCTTAGGTCATGTTTTAAAACTGGGTCTTTATTCTAAGAACCAGAGGAGAAGCTCACCATACGGTTTTAGCACAATCATATATATATGTTTTGCAAAGGTCACTCCAAGGACTTCCAATTAAAATAAGATTAAATACCCATTTATCTCTCTGCTCCCTTTCAACAGCCCATCAAATTGACAGTAAATGTCTAAAAAAAGGGAATAAACACAAGGACAAAGGGATCAGAAAAAGCAACAACAGTGAAGAAGAGATAATCATGAACATCTGGAAGGCAGAGGCAGATAGGTAAGTGGGATGACTTAGTAGACCTGACAAAACTGAACCCTAATTCTACAGGGGATGTGGGAAGAGGGTGCCCACAGGAAGCAAGCCACCCACACTGGCATAGCTCAGAAACTGAAGCCACAAAGGACTACTAAAAGTGCAAGTTTGGACTGAGGATGAAAATAGGAGGATTGAGAAAAGGTTCTATAAACAGCAAACAGATAACCCATCTCTTAACCCCACTCCCACCTGTCTGGCAAAAATCTGGAGGTTTTACTTTCTAAAAAGGGTGAATGAGAGAAGCTCGAGCCTCAGGGATGCCAAGCAAACCAGAAGGTGAAGAGCTGAGGAGTGCTGGATGACACCCTATTGAACAAATGCTTTCCCTCTGTGTGGTTCCCAAACCTGGCTTACCAGGCTTATACCACAGACAGTAGCGGTTGGAAGATTCTTTTCAGTGGATGCTGACCTGTCCAAGACAAATGACAATACTTGAGAGTCTACCAAACACAAACAAAAATCATGTATAACAACATCACACTGCTTTATGATACAGAAAGGTTCAACATTCTATAATCCCTGCCCTCTCACAGGCTTCCCATTGGCTTTTTAGGACCTTATTTTTAATACGAATGGGCAGCTAAGTATCAGAAATCTTTTGAGGAGGAAACAAAACAAAACAAAATAAAGCAAACTCTTGATTCCTATGAGATACTGCAGGGAAAACGGAACAAAACTTAAAACTAAGACAAACACCAACCACCAGTAAAAATCTATTAATTGACGGCCTCAGAGAAATAAGAATTAGATGGTACAAGACAAATATTCAGAAAACAGAATTGTTCTTGGAAAATAAAAATATGATAGCAGAAATTTAAAAATTCAAAGAATTAGAAAAAACCCTTTAATATAATTGAGATAACTGCCCAGAAAGTAGGACAAAAAAAATTAGAGATATAAAACAGAAGAGAATATTTGAAAATCAATTGCAAAGGTCTAACATCTGAGCGATGAGAATTTCAGGAAGAGAAGTTATTAAAGAAACAATGAAGACCATGTCCCAGGACTGAAGGACGTTAAGTTTCCAAGATTAAATGGGTTCACACCTGTTAATCCATCATTATGACTCAAAACCCACACCAAGGAACATCACTGTGAATTTCTGAACAGTCACAAAAAAAAAAAAAACAAAGAAAAAACACACCAAAAGCTTGGAGGAAAGAAAAGATTTATAAAGAAAACGGCTTTGAATCTGCCTGGAAGTTAAAAGGAACAATGCTTCAAATTCTGAACTATCATCACTATTATTTACCTATGTACTGAAAGTACCCACTAACACAATCACTCAAGAGAAATTAGAAGTATAGAAACTGGGAAGGAAGCTATCATTATTTGCAGATGATATAATTAAACACCTGGGAAACTCGAAGAGAATTTACTGAAAACGACCCAAACAGAAGGTACCAGAGCATAAAATTTAAAGAAATCAAGAATTCTCATATACACAAATAACAAGAAGACACAATGGGGGAAATTTTCCTGTTTATAATAGCAACAAGATGAAATACCTAAGAACACACACTCAGTATGCTATAACTATATAAAAAACAACTTAAATACTACTGAAGAATACAAAGTAGACATCAACAAATAGAATGACATACCATGATCTTGGATAAGATGACTCAACATCTAAAACCACAAATGTTCCCAGAGTTTAAACATGATAAACAGGCTATCTTCCCTATTAAGAAACCATCAGGTTTATTGGTTTTTTGTTTTTTTTTTTAACTAAAGCAGCTGATTCTAGAATTTGTACAGAAAATTAAATAGTATTAGGAAAATAACAAAGTGGTGCCCAATAAATGGAAATGGGAAACAATACTGCTAGATTTCAAAATTCAATTTCATGACTGAATTAAAATAGTATGGAAGAGGTGTGGCTTCAAACCAGTGGGGAAAAGCTAGATTGTTCAACTATTCAATAAATAGCTTTTGGACTACTATGTAGTCTTGGGGACAAGGGGAGATGGACTTACACCTTACGCCCGATACAATTTCTAACTACGTAAAACATTTTTAATATGAAGAAACGAAACCACAAATGTTCTGGAAAAAAACCATGAAATAGTTCCCTCGTAATCTTCGAGTAGAAAGAAGCTTTCTAACTATGATTCAAAATCCAGAAGCATAAAATAAATTTGGAGGCCGGGCGCGGTGGCTCACGCCTGTAATCCCAGCACTTTCGGAGTCCGAGGCGGGTGGATCACAAGGTCAGGAGATCAAGACCATCCTGGCTAACGCAGTGAAACCCCGTCTCTACTAAAAATACAAAAAATTAGCCAGGCATAGTGGCGGGCATCTGTAGTCCCAGCTACTCAGAGGCTGAGGCAGGAGAATGGCGTGAACCCAGGAGGCGGAGCTTGCAGTGAGCCGAGACTGGGCCACTGCACTCCAGCCTGGGCGACAGAGCGAGACTCCATCTCAATAAATAAATAAATAAATAAATAAATAAATAAATAAGGTCAATTACAGTACATACACAGATGTCTCCAAGGGTGGGAAATGAGCAGTCAAAAAAAAAAAAAAAAATCACAAAAAGAGTGAATCTCTTTAGCTCTTATATATCAATAAGAAAGACAAGCAATCCAACTGAAAATAAAGATGGGCAAAGGATACGAATTGAACAGGACATAAGAATGGATCAATAGCACAAAAGAGATACTCAAACATGCTCGTTAAGAGTAAATAGAACATAAAACTGCATTTAAATTCAATTTCTCACCTACAAGGTTGACTACAATCTAAGAGTTTGAAAAAAGTATTTTGGTGAGGCAGTCTCATGAATTACACACAGGTAAATATTCTCCAATAGCTATGAAATTATTGTGATGTACCGACTGACCTAGCAATCACAATTGGCCTATATTTACATATATATAAGATTAAGTATGCACAAGTTAGTCCCTACAGTATCGCCCACCCTAGCAAAGGGCTGAAAACAGCCCAAATGCCCATCCATAAGGAACTGGGGAAATATACTATAATATATCCACAGGATATACTACTACCAGGCCATAAAGTGTGAGGAGACACACAGCACAGTGGATAGGAGCACACGCTCTGGAACCACACTGTCTAGACTAGAGTCCTGGATCATATACTTATTAATTATGCAACCTTTGTTCAAGCTATTTAACCTCTCTATGCTGCAGTTGCTCTGTTAAATAGGAAGAGCAGTGGTAACTCCATCACAGGGTTGTTATGAGGAATAAGTTAGGGCATATTTGTAAACTATTTTGAATAGTGCTTGGCATATACTAAACATATATAAAGATTTCTAAAATACACAGTTATGACAAAATATACTGTATATGGTTTACAATTTTTATATATTTAAAGAGGGAGGGGATAAGAATATATAGTTGTATTTGTAACTCTGGAATAATACAGAAGAAACTAAAAATATAGACAGATGGGGGCAACTGGGAATAGATATTGGGGATGTCAGGAATGAAAGAGAGACTTCTACAGTTTTCACTGCAAACTTTTCCTACTTTTTACTTTATTCATAGACAATCTATTTTAAAAATTTAATTAATAAAAATAATTTCCTGGCTGGGCGCAGTGGCTCATGCCTGTAATCCTAGCACTTTGGGAGGCAGAGGCAGGTGGATCACCTGAGGTCAGAAGTTCGAGACCAGCCTGGACAACACGGTGAAACCCCATCTCTACCAAAAATACAAAAATTAGCTGGGCATGGTGGTGTGTGCCTGTAATCCCAGCTACACAGGAAGCTGAGGCAGGAGAATCGCTTGAACCTGGGAGGCAGAAGTTGCAGGGAGGCAGAGGTTACAGAGAGCCGAGATCGCCCCACTGCACTCCAGCCTGGGGGATACAGAGAGATTCCCTCTCAAAAAAAAAAAAAAAAAAAAGGGTAACATTTCCTGAGGACAATCTAGAATTTTATATGCATTCACAGTATCAATAATGTGTGAAAGTAGAATAATGCCATTTTCAAATTTGCAAGACTAAACTCACGTTTTTCAGGAAGCTACAAAGACATGCTCCACTAAGTCCAAAAAAAATAAATAAATAAACAAAGAAAAAAAGCAAGAAACCAGGGTATCCAACACAGAGAGATAATGAGAATTCCCAGATAATAGTGAAGGGAAGTTCCAGTTCTAAAGTGTAAGCACGTGCAGGCTTAAAGTGTAACCAGCCCATTTAGGAACAGGAAGGGTGGAGGATCTAGAGCCAATTCTCTAGGTGGGAGGGAAAAAAAGGAACTGATACATTACCTATTTTTGACCATATGGAAAGGTGTTTTGTAACACTAAATACAGAATTCAACTCATGTGTGCATGTGTGTGTGTGTGCACACATGTGCACGTGTGTAGGGAAGAGGATGAGTCATTACCTGAATTATAGATGGGGAAAAATCAAGAATAGAACTATAAACATACACTTTAAAGTAAAGAGATAAATGCTAGAAGAAACAGCCAAAAGAGTTTATTAAAAATGGTTTAACATATATTATGTTCTCTTCATTTAGAAAAATTATTAGGGAAAACATTAAATGAGTCTTTTGATTTTGAAGAAAAGCAAGTGGACTTCAATTTCATGGTTTAAAAAAAAAAATCCCTCAAGCAGTAGTATTTATCTCTCACCTATCTCTATTAACAAATCAAACATTCCTGAAATGTAACTTACACTACAGTCATAATAATTGCAAATTCGATTCTACCTGTCTTTGACAGTTATGTAGTACAAACATCAGCTCTGCTTGTGTACATATGGTTAACATTAACTTACAAATGAGGTGGAACTAAGTGACAAATAGTGTAAAAGGTAATGCCTTTCCAATGCCACTGATATGATGGCTAAAAAAAGTATACTTTAGGCCAAGCGTGGGACTCATGCCTGTAATCCCAGCACTTTGGGAGGCCAAGGTGGGTGGATCACCCGAGGTCAGGAGTTCGAGACCATCCTGGCCAACATGGTGAAACTCCACCTCTACTAAAAATACAAAACTTAGCTGGGTATGGTGGTGTGCACCTGTAGTCCCAGCTACTCGGGAGGCTGAGGCAGGAGAATCGCTTGAACCCGGGAGGTGGAGGTTGCAGTCAGCCGAGATTGTGCCATTGCACTCCAGCCTGGCGACAGAGGGAGACTCTGTCTCAAAAAACAAAAAACAGAACAAAAGAAAAACAGTGTACTTTAATAGAAGGTGAGAGGCATGCAAAAATTAGAGATTTCTCAAGTATTTAAACTGACCAGGGTAAACTGATATGAAACTTCTTCCTCAAAAAGAAGATAGGGTAGAAGTAGTATTAGTCATAAAATGTGCCCTCACATGCAAACCACAAGAGATTTCTAACGCAGCATATTTTCTGTAAGTATACATGTGTGTAAAATTCATAAGGACAGCCACACCTAGGCTGTTGTAAAAATAGCACCTTAACAGCTAACACAATCTTAAGGTCACTTCACGTAAGAATTTTTCTCTCTTTCCAAATAAAACCAGGCATACTTATTCTTATTATGCAAAATAGTGCTCTCGATTAAAAATATATTGTAAAATACTGTAAATCCTTACTCCGGCCTCTCATTGATTGTTCCCAATTTTGCTAGGAGCCTAAACAGTCTTCCATTTTGAACCTCCTATAAAACATTTTAAAAAGAGAAAAATGTTAATGTTCCAGATAACTGAACATAAAAGCCAAAATTTACAAAAACTGGTAACCTGTACCAATATTACCTTTAAACGATAAATCCTAACACCCCCACCTTTTGGTTATACTTTTAAACAAACACAATATGTCCATTGCATTTCATAATGGTACTCAAGAAGATTATGGTACTGTCCATAGGAATTGGAAAAGTAACTTACATGAAAAACCAAGATTTTTGTCACATGACTGTAGCTAAGCCATGAATGAAAAGAACAGTGTCCAGAGGACATAAGAAATTAAAATACTACACATTCAGTGCCAACAAAAATATCTGCAATCTTAGCAAATAAGGCATTATATTTAGTACAATGATTATTTTGTGTATATTTATATACACAGATGCAAGTTGTGTGTACATTCTTTTAATTACACTCTTTACTGGCCAGGCGCGGTGGCTCACACCTGTAATCCCAGCACTTTGGGAGGCTGAGGCGGGCGGATCACTTGAGCTCAGGAGCTGGAGACCAGCCTGGTTAACACGGTGAAACCCTGCCTCTACAAAAAATACAAAAATTAGCTGGGTGTGGTGGTATGCACCTGTAATCCCAGCTACCTGGGAGGCTGAGGCAGGAGAATCACTTGAACCCGGGAGGTGAGGTTGCAGTGAGCCGAAATAGCACCACTGCACTCCAGCCTGGGTGACAAAGCAAGACTCTGTCTCAAAAAAAAAAAAAAAAAAAAAAAAAAAAGTTACACTCTTTACCTTTGCAAGGTCTTCCTCTATGACATCATTTCTCATTTGAGCAGCATCCAATTGAGTATAAAATCGAGCACCAATCATGGGCATGATGTCATTTACACTTCGCATCCTGTTTTGGTCAGTCAACAAATACCTACCCAAGATAAAAGAGGAATTACTTGAATGTCCAACACGCAATTTAAAAAACAAGATAACCCACAAACACATAACTGTTTCAGCGGCCATCATCTTAGCACACAAAATTTTGAAAACATTTTAATTCATGCAAGTCAAGCTCATTCTTAAAGCTTAAATATTACATTTCATTCCTCTGGAAAATTGTAAGAGCCAATGGAGAAACAGTAAACATGTCTCTTCTCTACATTTTCACTACTATGGAAATGAGAAAGAAAAGTGAAGTAGGGTTTCACTTACCCATTACTATTAACAAAAGTGCGAGATGAAAAGAGTGTTACAGGTCAGGTGCAGTGGTTCACACTTGTAATCCCAGCACTTTGGGAGGCCAAGGCAGGTAGATCACTTGAGGTCAGGAGTTTAAGACCAGCCTGGCCAACACAGCGAAACCCTGTCTCTACTAAAAATACAAAATTAGCTGGGCATAGTGGCAGGCGCCTGTAGTCCCAGCTACTCAGGAGGCTGAGGCAGGAGAATCAGTTGAACCCAGGAGGCAGGGGTTGCAGTGAGCCGAGATGGCACCAACGCACTCCAGCCTGGGCAACAAAGCGAAACTCCATCTCAAAAAAAAAGGAAACAAACAAAAAACAAAAATAAATTAAGAAAAAGAAAAGTTTTTTGTGTGAGAGAGAGTGTGTGTGTATGACAGAGTCTTGTTCTATTGCCAGGCTGGAGTGCAGCAGTGTGATCTCGGCTCACTGCTACATCCGCCTCCCAAGTTTAAGCGATTCTCCTGCCTCAGCCTCCCGAGTAGCTGGGACCACAGGCATGCGCCACCAAGCCCAGCTAATTTTGTATTTTTAGTGGAGACGGGGTTTCACCATGTTGGCCAGGATGGTCTCGATCTCTTGACCTCATGATCTGCCTGCCTTGGCCTTCCAAAGCACTGGGACTACAGGCATGAGCCACCACACCCAGCCAAAAAAGAAAAGATTTTTAGAAACTTTTTTGAGAGGACTAAAAGGGGGTGGGTGAGGGGTGTGGAGCTTTTCCTGTTGCTCTTCAAAGATTAATTTTCAAAACTAAAACTGGGTTTTCAATTTTGCTAAATTGAATGAGCCTAACTTTTTAAGAAGCTGTCCTCTGCTCTAAAACTTAATTTACAAGGTATCATGACACACTCATTTCTGAGAAATGCAGTAACACACAGCAGAAGTAACCAGTTAAATTTCTTCTATCATTAGAACAGTGGCAGAAAATACTACATATTTCAAGGGCTACCTGTTAGAACACAAAGATTCTCAATCATCTATTGCCGCTTATTCTATAGGTAAGCTATTCTTGCCCTTTCTCATGAAAGCAGCCTCCTACTCCTTCACTCTTCTGCTTATAATTCTCTTATTTTCTTCATAGGTCTTATCACTACCTGAAAATATCTCACTGGTTTTTATGTTTATTTACTCTTTATTCCCATTAGGGTGTAAGCTCCAGGAGATGGGAATTTTGTTCACCTCATTCAAAGTATCCTGTATTCGGCATATACTAGTCATTCCTTTTTTGGATAAATGAATAGTTACACCCATGTGAATAAACTACATCTTAGCAATTCATCTGTAATTATGGACCTATTTGTACCCTGCTAATCATATTTAATGTTACTACAGGCTATGTGACTTTGGCAAGTTATTTGATCTCTGTGGCTCAGTTTTGTGTCTCTAAAATGGGAGTAATAATGGTACCTAATTTATAGGGTTATTGGGAGAATTAAAAAAATTAATTCCCATCAAGCAGTTTGAAAGGGCCTGATACATGGTTTAATTACTCCATCAATTTTAGTTTGTGGTTATTATTAAAGTATGGCTTTTTTGTTTATCAATTTTTTTATTAAAGAAAATTTCAAACATTTATAATACTAGAAGAGTAATGTAATGAGTCTCCATGTATCATCACCCAGTTTCAATTATTATTAACATATGGCTAATTGATTATTTTTATGTCCTCTATTCCCACTTCTTTAAAAAGGAAAATTTAGAGATTATAACCTGAAATTATTTGAGGCATCCTAGGTATTTGCAAACTAAGGCTAGGAATCACTGTTGTGATCATAAATAAAACAAGTATTTTTATTGAAAAGATAAATCATCGTATTTGAATTTGATTATGAATACAATCCAGACAACCACTGGCTTCTAGTGCTGTCACAAGCAGGACATGTATGCCAGTGTAACAAACAACAGGTGGGCAATCCCACCCTCCATCCCCCAATTCATACCCCAGGGCTGGTCCAAAAAGAAACTGGATCATCCAGGGCTACACAGAAAGATCAGAAGGGGCAGCTGTAAGCTAAAAGAGACTGTTGATTAGCACCTCTTCTCTAGCACAGCTCATAACTGTAATCAAGGTAGTGGTTGCCCACCCTCTGGGATCTCTCAGTAGTAGCTATATCTTAGGGAGAAGTCCTTCTGTGGTGACAGTAGTCCACAACAGGTTTCTCTTAAGCCAAATTAATCTCAACTCCATACTCAAGGATTCTCTGGAATCTTAAGACACTGGAGCATAAGCCTGGGGGGTCTCCACACAAATGCTTTCCGGAATGGGTGTTTTGGCCAGGGTACATGACTGGATTGCACCTGAGGCTTATTCATGATGGCTTTCACACTCTCTAGAGCAGCACTATCCAACAGAACTCCCAAGATGAGGGAAATATTCTATGTCTGTGCTGTCCAATTATGTTATCCAGTAATTACATGTGGCTGCTGAGCTCCTGAAATGTGACTAGTGTAACTGAAGAAGTAAACTTTAAATTTCAATTAATATCAATGTAAAAGGTCACATGCAGCTAGTAGATACCAACAAACTTCTACTGGGTACCCTTTGACCAAATGTTTAAAACATCAGTAACTAATTTAAACACACTGGTTTATCAATTTATCTAAGAAATATTTATTTTGCAATAAAAATAAAGAAATAAAGTTTCTGTTTTGTTTGATTTTAAATAGTGGGAACCAAAACAATCACTTAAAACAAAAAAAGCTCTGTCTTATCGCAAATAATCATTCTATACAATTTATCATATATTAAAACTTACAAAATCAGATTCTTCAGGTCAGAGGAATAGTTGATTGTCACCAGTTCCATGGCTTTCTGTAAATTCTCTCGCTGAATTCCTGCCAAAGAGTTGCAAGCCAAAGCCAACACAACTTTTCCTAATGATATCAGATCTGCTTGCTGACATGAAAGAATAAACATCTTTTAATTTTCATTTCATAGGTACTCATTTCATACACTGATACCACTGCCTAAATGGAAAAAGCATCATTATAAATAAGCTGCAGGCAGGGTTCTCAAACAGCGGTACTCCTCAGAATAACCTGGAGCTTATTAAAAAGATGACTTCTGAGCCTCTCCACCAGATTTCTCACTGGATGGGTCCAGAAAACGGCTCAACATTTCTAAAGCACCCAGGTAATTCTGATGAAGGTAGTTCTAGGTCCACGCTTTAAGAGACTTTAAGCAATTCCCATGCCAACTACAAATTGCCATTTTTAAAAGTTTTTCTAACTTTTTTAATTTAAATAGAGCTAATATTCTTCTCTATTACAACAAATTTAAGGTTACTATACATTTGATTTGCTACAACCACTGTAACTTAAGACACACACTTTTCTCATTTTCTGTTACTCCCAGAATATAGTGTGAATGTGAAGGATTATCTGAAGAAAAGTTATCCTGTTACAAACATTAGCATTAACCAGATTTTAGAGCAAATTCTCTAGAACATCAAAAATGCTACAAACCTCAATGAATGACATCCCATCTATCTTTGTTTCCAAATAGACTATTTTTACTCACACTATAACAGATCTTTAAGCTCTGGAACCACCAGCTGCTTTCCTAAAACCTCTCCCACTCAAGATTTACCCTTATGAGGCTTTCCTTCTAAAAGGATTTTCAAAAGACAGCTGTCTGAATTAAGTCCTTTATCACCTATAACTCCAGAAACAGTACGGTCATCCCAAGTGGCCCTGATTGGTAGGAAGCTATCAACAACTACATGCCTTGGAGAATGGAACCACCTGAAGCAATTTCTACAACAGACATTTGCAGATCTTTAAAATCTGAGAACTCATCTAAATTATTAGACACATGTTCATTTACTGAGCGTTAGTTTATTATAAGGAATTTTCAAGCCTAGCTGTACATTATCATCACTTGAGGAGCTTAAAAACAAAACCAAAATCATCTAGTAGCCATCCCCTCATCTCAGTTTTGGCATCATCAGTCTGGGATCAAAATCTAGGTATTGATATTTTTCTAAGCTTCCACAAATGATCATGATATGCAGCCAGGATTGAGAACCACTGGTTTGTTGGAATATTTGTAACTTTAAGGCAATCATTAGTGAAATTCTAGCATTATATGGTTATCCTTAACAACACCCTACCCAAATAATGAGTAAATTTTAACATTAAACTCCATTACTAAAATAACATTTAAAAGTTCATACTAAAAAATTTATCCAAAACTAGCATTTGTGAATCTGACACTGAACAGGAGATAAGGAGACAGACTGATTAGGTAGACAAACTACTTCGAATCTATTAGAAAAGATCCAAAGATTCATGCCAGAAAACTTTGTAAACTTCACTGGTGGAAGAGTCAGGAGACAAGAATGGCAGGAGGGAAGCTGGCATGGGAAGGAGTACTATTACTGTTGCCATCATTTCTGTTCGCTGGAGGACACTGTGATGAACTCCAAAAAGAACGCCTCTCAATCACACTTTAGATCAAGTAAAACATTCCAAGTTATATTCATGAAATTATAGAAATCTCAGCCAAAAGAAATCAGTGCATGTAAATGCCAACTATAAATTTCTATGGGCGATTCAATCCAAAGTATCCAGCAAAGCACAGCAAAGACTGTGGCTGTTTATCACATGTTTGAGCAGCAGATATCAACACAGTCTTCCAGCTCTTTGAGCAGCAGAATTTTCAGTTTGTTCCACCCTGAACTGATGCTGTATTAAGCCTCCCTCCCAGAATATTCCATTATTCTCTATTATGAGACAGAAAACCAAAATGGTCCAAGAGAGCTGAAGAACCAGATGGTTTTAAAAAATAACAATATCTGAGGCCAGGCGCGGTGGCTCAAGCCTGTAATCCCAGCACTTTGGGAGGCCGAGACGGGTGGATCACGAGGTCAGGAGATCGAGACCAACCTGGTGAACATGGTGAAACCCCGTCTCTACTAAAAAATACAAAAAACTAGCCGGGCGAGGTGGCGGCGCCTGTAGTCCCAGCTACTCGGGAGGCTGAGGCAGGAGAATGGCGTGAACCCGGGAGGCGGAGCTTGCAGTGAGCTGAGATCCGGCCACTGCAACTCCAGCCCGGGAGACAGAGCGAGACTCCGTCTCAAAAAAAAAAAAAAAAATAACAATATCTGATTTTCAGTACATCCCACCACCTCTCTAAAGCGGACTCAAGGTGAGAACATCCGCTTTTAGAAATAAAGTACACGTGTGACCCAGTCCAGATTAAATTAGAGGTTTTTTTAAACAAAAGAAGTTAATAAAATCTTAAGAGAGTTTCACACCATAAAACTCAGTAACTCTCCTTTCCTTATTTCTCAGCTAAATAATTTTCCATTTGTTATTTTGCTTCTTACCTCCATCTGGTTTTCCCCCCATTTGTTGAATTCAGGAGATTTGCCCCCCAACTGATTTTCAGTTTCTTCCTGATTCTTGACTTCTTGATTTCTTTTTCTGATTCTATCTATGGCTCTACTTATGTCCATTTTACTCAAAGTCAGTCTCTATTCACGTGTCTGAAACAGACTATGAAAAATATACTACAAGAAACAATGCACTCCTCATGTATCCTCTTCTCTGTAAAATCACACTCCCCCTTTGGAACTATCTTTCATTCTTTCCTATACCTTACTATAATAAACTATATTAAAAAATCAGCTACACATATATACCCAAAAAAAGAAAGCCTGATATATATCCTTCAATGTTGAAAAAAAATAAAGAGGTGATAATTAATTGAAGGTTGCCTGATTTTATGAATGAAGGCATATCCTGACTTACAAATATTAATAAGTTGCCCTAAATGCTTACATAAACTTGGTTGTTTAGAACTCAGAGATTTTTTTCTTATGAAAAGTTTTGTTTTTCAAGGTAACTACACAACCCATAACATACCTGAAAAGGAACCCTATTGAGAAAAGAATGAGGAGCATATGCAGTTTTGTTTTTGTTTTTAATGCAGACAGGGGTTTCTAGATACTTACATTAGAAGATGATGGTACTGCTCTAAAAATGTGTAATTTTCCTTCAAAAATTTAATATTATCTGCTTGGATGTATATCCAAGTGTATATAATCTCTAATATTTTAAAAGTCAATAATCTGTCACTTTGGAAGCATAAAGATCATAAAGAAAAATTAATCAGAGCCAACTAGTTAGGCACTAAGTATAAGAAGATAAGAATGACAGTAGCTAAGAAACAACATCTCCAGATAAGAAAGAGGCAGCAAATGCCCTCAGGCAGAAGAATACAATGCGGCTGTTGGGGGAAAAAAAAAGAACTAATCACCTTCCTCCCTGTATTGCCCACTAGATGTTGCTATCAACCAGAACAGCTTGGCTGCTGCTGAGGTTAGATGGGCACAAGCAGAGGGGAAGGAGGATGTGAAATGTCTGCAAACAACCGAATGCAATGAGTGCCTGCAAGTCTTTGGGACTGCACTGTCTGTGGTTTACCAGCAAAAGAGATTGATACATGAACTGAAATACTAAACAGTGATTAGACTCTACTTCTCATTTTATCCTTTTTGTTCTAAAATTCTATCAGTGAATTAAAATCTTCTTCTAAAACTTTAAACAAAATAAGTTGAAAAGAGAAGAGCAATAAGGTGTTTCTCCATGTAATTAAGAAATTATGCCTTAGAGCAAACCTTTGTCAGTTAATAAATGTTCAAAAAACTCAAAAACTTCTTATACACAAAGAACTAAAATTGTCTTAAAATCACAGCTGCCTATCCTAATGTGAAGCATTCCAATACAAACTGAATAATCTATTTACTTTAGTTTTGTTACCTGCGGAGTAATCAAGGCAAACGCAACTATTCCTTCTCTGAGATGGAGTCTCGCTGTGCTACCCAGGCGGGAGTGCAGTGGCACGATCTTGGCTCACTGCAACCTCCGCCTCTGAGGTTCAAGCGATTCTCCTGCCTTAGCCTCCCAAGTAGCTGGGACTACAGGTGTGTGCCATCACAAACCTGGCTAATTTTTGTATTTTAATAGAGACGGGGTTTCACCATGTTGGCCAGGCTGGTCTGGAGCTCCTGAGCTCAAGTGATCTGCCCACCTCAGCCTCCCAAAAACGCTGGGATTACAGGTGTGAGCCACCGCACCTGGCCTAAAGCAACTGTTCTTAATGCTTGAAGAAATACGTTCTTATTATTCAATACTTTATCATTTAAATCAGGAAATAAGAAGCAGCAAAATAGCTAAGAAACATCACGAGGCCTAAATCAACACTAATAAAATGAAGTCAGACAATAATCAAATACTAATAACGTATAAGAAGTGAGTGATATGTTCTGACTAAATTTTAAAAATTACTTAGAAAATGGCAATCCAACAACAAACCTCTGAAAACATTTCTAAAATTTTATGACTGGTAGTCAGACAAGTGTTCTAAAAGTAAAAATAATAGGTGTAATTAAAGGAGTGAAAAAGAAGGGTGTCATTTAATATAGTCCATTCATTTGATGAGTCTGTTTTAATCTATCTATGCTTAGGACATGTTTCCTAAATCACATAAATACATTTTCATTTTGAACAGTTAAGAGTCTGACACTGTCATGAGGCCGGGCACAGTGGCTCGTGCCTGTAATCCCAGCACTTTGGGAGGCCGAGGTGGGCGGATCACCTGAGGTTGGGAGTTCGAGACCAGCCTCACCAACATGGAGAAATCCCATCTATATACTAAAAATACAGAATTAGCATGGTGGCGCATGCCTGTAATCCCAGCTACTCAGGAGGCTAAGGCAGGAGAATGCTTGAACCTGGGAGGCAGAGGATGTGGTGAGCCGAGATCATGCCATTGCACTCCAGCCTGGGTAACAAGAGTGAAACTCCGCCTAACAAAAAAAAAAAAAAAGTGTCTCTGACATTGTCATGAATTCCCTTTATTCCAGCCTACAAGGGCTCTACACTAAATACATCATAATGGTTAAGAAATACCAGCCTGGGCAACATAGTGAGCCTCCATCTCTGCAAAAAATAAAAATAAAAAAAATTTTAGCCAGGCACAGTAGTGCACATCTATGGTTCCAGCTACATGGGAGGCTGAGGTGAGAGGATTGCTCGGGTCCAGTTCAAAAGCTGCAGTGAGCTGACCGCACCACTGCACTCCAGCCCAGGTGACACAGCAAGACAGAAGCAAAAGAAAAGAAAGGAAAAGAGAGAGAAAGAAATAAAGAGGGGAAAGGAAAGGAAGACAAGAAAAGAGAGGAAGGGGAGGGGAGATACATGTTCAAAGTCTGCACAGAGACTACCCCAAAATAAATCAAAATCTAGGCTTAAAACACTGAAATACTTTAAAATGAACAAAATTTGTATTTAATAAAGGAAAACAAGTAAATATTCATTTTAATTCTTACTCACCTGGTACTGAGCCATCAATGCCAATGGATTATTATTTTGACTGTTATCAAATGTTAAAACATCAAAAACTCCAACACAATTTACTCGCAACCTTTAAGGACCAGATAATTTAAAGAAAATAATTAAAATAAGTTTTTTAAAAATTGCATACTCATGGAAAAGTAACATTTCCCAAAATATTAGGAAGGATCTCAGAATTGAGTTTAACTTCCAACCTACCCCACACCACCTCCACCAACCACCATTTTGGAAATGGGAAAATTAAGGCTCAGAGATATCAAGTGATATACCTACAGCTGTAAAAGTCAGAAACGGACAAAGCCAGAACTATAACTCACATCTCTTGACTAACAGGTCAGTGTCCTTTTCACCATTCCACGCTGTTTATTAGTTATTCATAAAAGAGAACTAGTTAGCTTTCTAACACTTGCAAAAGATGTACCAGACACTGTTCTAAGCATTTTACATGACTTATTCAAATCTCTCAATAACTTTTTGAGGGGTACCTCATAAATAAGCAAAATGGAGTTAGTAGTACACTTGTCTAATAAGGTTGTCGAAACACAATTTGAAGAAGTAACTTGTTCAACGGCATATCAATAGTAACTATCAGAGCCAGGATATGAACTTAAATAACTTGGTACCAGATCTATAGCTCTATGCTATGCAGCCCAAGACAATCTCAAAATTACAGCAACTCAAAACTCAGGTGAAGACAACACTGATAACTGGACCAGTTGTTCTCAAAGCATGTGACTCAACAGCAGCAACGGCAACATCTAGAAACTTGTTAAAAATGCAAATTCTTAGGCCCCAGTGCAGACTTATGAATGAAAAACTCTTGGGGTAGGGCCCAGCAAGCTGTGTTTTATAAGTCCTCCAGGTGATTCTGATTCATGCTAGAATTTGTGAACCATGGTGCTACATAGAAAAGTTGTACTGATACTATCTTTATATTCCCCTAACCCTAACCACATATTCCCTAACCTTTCCCAAGATTTTTGGTTAATAATCAGGCATTTTATTCAGAATTCAACATTTTTTTTTAAAAAAGCTTACAAATTAATTCAAAGTCATAGAAGTTCTTCTGGATGGAATATATGCAAGCAGAATTAAAACAATCATGTTTTGTTTACTAAGTTGTCAAAGGTAAGATGCTCAATAAAAGAAACCAAAACTCAAAATGCTAGTACCTTGTTTTGCCAGTTATCAGAATCTTTGTTGGATCCATAACTCGACATGCCAAACCTGCTGTATGAATGGTACGCAATGCAGAACTTAGTTGGACAATATATGCCCAAATAAGAGATTCTGGCAATAATCCAGCATGTTGCCTGGGCAACGGTCCATCATGTTGACCTATACAGCAAAGAAATCCAAAAAATGACATCTTAATCAACTAAAAGACTAAAATATTAAAACCAAAATTAGCAAAGATAATTCATGTACACTCATGGCACAACATGTCAATTTATATATGTGTGTGTATGTATCTGTGTAATTTAAGTTTAATCTATTGCCCAAAGGTTCCTGTCCGAGATTATGACTTTTATATTGTTACCAGCAACAGGGCTCTCACTGAAATGCTCTTTTCTGTAACCACATAATTACTGAATAAAAATTATTTAAAGTAAGAATTTATATTTAATTGTTAACCAAATAAATATAAAAACAGAAACTGTAGAGGTTATTCCACTTAAAATGTGGCTGGCTAATCCTACCCTGTATTATTGTTTAGGCATGTGAGAGCTGTTCATTGTGTGGCTTGATGAAAATAAAAGTCTCTACCATCACTTATGGCGAATGTTCGTTTTCCTTATACCACTCGGCCCCCTCTATCACAAAGGTGTATTCTATTAACTCATTAAGTGGTTTTTGATAATATTTTCTAGGTCATTGTTAATATATTGTAAATCAGTAGAAAAGGAGACATATAAATTTAATCAAGATTTTGTAATTATTCCAAGGAATATGTCCTTATATTCTTTTCTTTGTGGAAACAGTTTTGCTATGTTGCCCAGGCTGATCTCCAACTCCTGGGCTCAAATGATCCATATTTCTCAGCCTCCCTAAGTGCTGGGATTGCAGACATGAGCCGCTACGCCCTGTCGACCTTATATTCATATTGTTGTAAAACAACCTTTTGTGAATCAGTTATAAAAAGCAACATAATTAAATGGTTAATTATGTGCTTACAATAAATAACAAATATGTACTTATGGCTTGAAATAAAATTTCCGGTAAGCAGCACATACAAAATTCAAAAATAATTATCTCTCAATTTGGACAGAAGATAATACACTCTGGAAATATGTGTAAGACGACTCAAAAAAATGGCACTGGTAACAAATGCCAAGCCAATCTCAAAAATGACTATCAATCGTTTAAATGAAACTATTAATAAATGTAGTAATAAGGAAACAGAGTTTTTACAGCAAACATATATATAGTGCTTACTGTCTGCCAGACTCTGTTCTAGTTGTTTTACTGATACAGACTCATTCTGAATCTTGTATCAACTCCATATGGTATGCTATTCTTCCCATTTTCTAAATTAACATATTTCTTATACTTTGCTATTTTTTTCATTTGTGCTAAGATAATAAATTACATAGTATAGGAAAATGGTAGGCTTTTATGCATGTATGGTATGGTTAGGGAAGTTACGACTACTCAAACAATACTTTAAAATATTAAAAGGACTACTTCCTATGAAAATGTAAACATTAGTATATTAATCAGTGAACACCAAAAACAGAATAATTACGATTAAAAAATTACTGGAAAAGAATGCTATAAAACAGTGGGTCTCAAAAGAAACCACTCCAGCATTTGGCAACATCTGGAGATATTTCTGGCATTACAATTGGGGTAGAGGGGGATTGCTACTGGCATTCAGTAGGCAGAACCAGGCCCTTCAGTCAGAAGAGGCCACTATAAACATTCTGAAATGCACAAGACAGCCCCCACAAAAATAATTATCCAGCTCAAAATGTCAATACTGCTTAAGTTGAGAAACACAGTTATAAATTAAAGCCAACAGTCATTTCACAGGTGTTACTACCAAAATAAATTGGAGCAACAACTATAGTCATCTATAAGAAAAGTTGTACCACATCCCCTTCCACAAAATTACGCATGTGTCTACAGATGACATAGCAAAAGGAAAAAAATGACCACATTCTATGTTAAATGTGAAACAGCCATGTAACCACAACTTTCTTTTTTCAACTGTCAGAATGCAAAAAGCGAAGTAACAAGTAAACAGAAGTAATCTATTTTTGTCTATAATTAGAGTCTTTAAAGAGAGTTGCAATCTGAAAGATACTAGAATATGGACTCAAATCTTTCTCCTCTCCTCTTTAATTTTCAAGTCAAGAAAATCTTAAAAAGATTAAAAAGCATAATGTGATGCTTCTTTCTTGCCCCCAGAGACTGAGACCTTCCCCAAATACATAAATTAATGAATAGAACATCTCAAAATGGATTTATTTTTCTCTGAAATCATTTACCCTTTAACACACATTTGTTAGACTTCAAGTATTCTGGTTGTTTGCAAAATCTCAATGATAAAACAATTCTTTAAGTATATATTAGAAAGGGGCAAAAAATAAAATATTCCATGTTTAAGGAAAAGTTACTTAAAATTCTATTTTGAAACCTTAGATTAAGTAATATAGAATCCAACCTTCAAACTAAAGCATTTGTTTAGGGAAATAATTATCTAAAGAACAATATAGTCATAGTAGGAATCATTAAATTATATTGAGAGAATATAAAAACTATAGGGAAAATACAATAAAGAAAAGATGTAATATGATATAAAATGTTAAAACAAAAACAAAACAATGCAAACGGAGATGAAAACAAAACAAAGCAAGACTGGAAAGAAATGTACTAAAAGATTCATAACGGTTGCACTTAGGCAGGGAAGCCATAAAGACTGTTCCTAACTAAGCTATTGAATTTTCCAAGACACCTTTATTAAGAGAGCATTATAATTTTAAAAGAAAAACATTTTAAAGAGAAAAACAATTTTAACACATTCCCAGTTATTTAAATATCTGATATCTATGTGAGTCTTCAAAAATCTACCTTATCTTAGTAAATATGCAAAATACATTATATCCTAACTTCTTGACCATCAACTCCATTTCTTTGACATCTTTCTTTTTGAAATGTGATATGGTTTGGCCATGTCATCCAAATCTCAACTTGCATTGTAACTCCCAGAATTCCCATGGTTTTGTGGGAGGGACCTGGTGGGAGATAACTGAATCATGGGGGCAGTTTCCCCAATACTGTTCTTGTGGTAGGGAATAGGTCTCATGAGATCTGATGGTTTTATAGGGGGAAACCCCCTTTACTTGGCTCTCATTTGCTTTTCTTGTCTGCTGCCATGTGAGATGTGCCTTTCACCTCCTGCCATGATTTTGAGGCCTCCCCAGTCACAAAGAACTGTAAGTTCATTAAACCTTTTTCTTTTGTATATTGCCCAGTCTCAGGTATGTCTTTATCAGGAGCATGAGAACGGACTAATACAAAATGCAACAGTCTTTAAACTAAATGATTACAGGGAAAAATGATACATATTTTAAAGTAGAAAACTACTCTTCCACAGAGCAAAAGCATTAGTCAAAATATAGTTTGCCTGTATCTTTTTCTTACCCCACTTTCTCTTGGTGAAATAGGCATCAGCATTAGGGTCATTAAAGTGTCTGCTCATCATAGTTTCTCCTCCAGCATGGAAATCATATGCAAACACAAGAGCTTAAAATAAAACACAAATACTCATTACTGAAAGCTGGCTTCAAATAATGAAGCTCACTAGCAAAAAGACAAATTACAAGTTACTCACAGGGCTCGGCAAATGCTTTAGTGGTGAATACTTCACGCAAAGTTATGATATTTGAGTGTTGAATTTTCTTCCACATGTCGACCAACACCATGCACTTTGTGTTAACAAGACGAAAACCTGAAAGACAATTTTTCTACTACAGTAAACTCTAATTGACGTCTCCTTCATATTCTATCAGAAATGGAAAGAAAATGCCATATTATACATTGCTCATGAGGTACTAATTTCCAAATAAAAAATTTCCATTCATATGTTAAATAATATATTCAAGAAGGTTTGAATAATCTTAGCCCCAATGATATGATTATAAAAGAAGATAACTGATCTTCCTTACCATGTATCCTCCGAAGGCAATATGGCAGATCATCTTTGCTATTTACAGCTTTGTAGCAAGATGTAATATACCCAAAATTACTTGATTTCTGTATCCGGTTGGGAGGTGGCAGTGGTTCTAGAGGAAATAGGCTATGGTAGCTGTCAACCTCTGTAGGAACTGCTAGAGTAATTCATAAGAAGACTTGAAAATACAGACATTCATAAATCTTTCTCAAAAATATAGAAGAAATCATATTTACTATAAACGCCTTGTATATCACAATGTGCTCTTGTATTACAGAATAAACATAACAATTCCATAAGACAAACTAGCTTCAGTATCAATAAAAATAGGCATTATAATATGACAAAATAACCAAAGAACAACTAAAGTTCATGCATTCAAAAACATTTCCTTTTATAGCACAATACAAATTTGTTTCTCAGAAATAATTTTTATAAACAATTTGAGTTATCACTTACAGATAAATTTTTCTAGAACAAACATGTTATCAGGTTTATAATCAAAACGACATGTATTTTTTAATGATTCAAATACAATCATGTTTTCCAATTGAACACCAACTTATACTTTTGACTTTGTTAACTGTCTTGAATGACTTCGGAATGCTCACAATATTTTAAGTGAACGGAAGATAACCCAACATGTAGTACAGCCATAGTAAACTAACTAGAAGAAAATATAGCAGATGGCATCAATGGTAACCTTTTAAAGGGAGGATTATTATTCTTTTCTTTACATTATTTGGTATTTGCCAAATGTTTTATAATATACATGTTTAACACTATTTTTAAAACATGGTATTATGTCTGTTAAAAAAAAAAACCTACAAACAAAAACAACTGATAATTTTTGACCTCTGACTGGTAAGAAACACAGATGAAATCCTATTAAGAAAACTAATTCCAGAAGACAGGCTCAAAATGATCCTTCCTCTGCATTTGCCAAATACTTTATGCTCATTATTTCTTAGTTCTCACAACAATCCCATGAAGTATAATTCCCTATTTCAAAAATAAAGATAATAAGGATTGCATAGCTGAGAGAGAAAGGTAGGATGCAAACCCAGGACTTTTTGATTCTATAATCATAATCTCTACATGGCATTTGGGCCATAATGAAAAACAAATGTAGAATGATTAAAATGTCATCAAGTGGCATGTTCTACTTAAATAAAGGCAGTATACTGCCATGTGTCATGACATGTGACTACAGTCCTAGCTACTTGGGAGGCTGAGGCAGCAGAATCACTTGAACCCAGGAGTTGAATTCAGCCTGGGCAACATTTAAGACCTTATCTCTTAAATAAATAAATAAATAAATAAATAAATAAATAAATAAATAAATAAAATAAAAGCAATATAATGGAAGAATACACACAAGTGAATACAGTTGTAACTTTTACTTTTGTGCATTTACCTAGTTTGTATTTGAATGAACACTATGTCCATAAGGAAGTCAAATGATAAATTTTGCTTTCCAGCTATTTCATTTATTAAGGAGCACTTAATACAGGATTAATTTCAAATCAGTAAAATATACTGAGCACCTACTATGTACTAATGAACCTAAACTAAAGAAATATACATTCTTACCCTCAAGAGGCCTAGAGAAAAATAAAGAACACAGATTTATATAAAACATGTAAGAGGTAAAGTCCCCATTTAAGAAGTACAATTCGCAATGACACTGGTTCTTAAACGTCAGCACCTGTCACAATCACCTAAAGCCTTGTTAAAACATAGTTTGCTGGGCCCCAATCCCTGAGTTTCTGATACAATCTGAAGTGGGATCCAAGAACTTACAATTCTAACAAGTTCCTAAAAGTCAATGAAAATGAGGCCTCTGGTTAAGGAATCATACTTTGAGAGCTAATACACTATGAAAATACAAAGAACAGAGCAATTCCCAAGGATATTAGGCACTCGTTTGCTATGGGGTTGCTAGTAAATTATTACAACTTACAAATCAATGGTGTTTAACTGATATCCCTTGGAAAGCAATTTGGTTCTATGTACTAAACTTTAAAACCACTTCTACTTTACATTTTCTTTCTGTCTTTTTTTTGTAGACAGAGTCTCACTCCGTCACTCAGGATGGAGTGCAGTGGCACAATCTCACTGCAACCTCCACCTCCCGGATTCAAGCGAGTCTTGTGCCTCAGCCTCCTGAGTAGCTGGAATTACAGGTGGGCGCCATCACACGTGGCTAATTTTTGTGTTTTTAGTACAAATGGGGTTTTACCATGTTCGCCAGGCTGGTCTCAAACTTCTGACCTCAAGTGACCCACTCACCTTGGCTTCCCAAAGTGCTGGGATTACAGGTGTCAGTCACTGCACCCGGAGCTGTTTTCTTTTTTATATATTTTTAAAAGAGCATCAGTTGATCAATTATGTACATTTTTTATGCTTAAAAGTAGAAATAATTATAAAAGTATTTCTGAATTATACTGAATCTATATATACATCAGTTTAGAAATATTTGAAGTATTTCTTCTAAGGAAAAAAATATTTCCTACAGAAGAAAAAAATTAAGTAGATGAATATGTTCCTGCACTGTAATTCATGATGCCAAAAACTATATGATCAAGTGTCAAACGGTTGAACCATAATGTAAACAAATGCTAAGCATGAAGGGATAGTCAGAAACATAGGGCGGTGTTTGTTTGAAAATGTCTTAAGTTAGGCCAGGCGCGGTGGCTCAAGCCTGTAATCCCAGCACTTTGGGAGGCCGAGACGGGCGGATCACGAGGTCAGGAGATCGAGACCATCCTGGGTAACACAGTGAAACCCCGTCTCTACTAAAAATACAAAAACTTAGCCGGGCGAGGTGGCAGGCGCCTGTAGTCCCAGCTACTCGGGAGGCTGAGGCAGGAGAATGGCGTGAACCCGGGAGGCGGAGCTTGCAGTGAGCTGAGATCCGGCCACTGCACTCCAACCTGGGTGACAGAGCGAGACTTTGTCTCAAAAAAAAAAAAAAAAAAAAAAGAAAATGTCTTAAGTTGAAAATTGTGTGCGTACTGATGAATGATGTAAAGTACTCATGGATAGCCGAAAGAGAATGTGACAAAAAAATTTTAAATATTTTATCATCACTGCAAATGCAGATAAAATTAGTTTTTATTTTTTAAAGTATTTTAAAAGTAGATAAAATGCATTCATTTATATTTTACAATAGGAGTTTTAGAGTTCTGTTTTAGACATATAAGTTCTTAATTTATTTGAAGTTGACTTTTTAATGTGGCTTGAGATAATCACCCAATTTTATCTTGTCAATATAGAAAACCATTTTTTGTGGTCAAGCACAGTGGCTCATGCCTGTAATCCCAGCACTCTCAGGAGGCTGAGGCAGGTAGAGCACTTGCGTCCAGAAGTTCAAGACCAGCCTGGGCAACATGGTGAGACCCTCTCTACAAAATATACAAAAATTAGCCAAGTGTGGTGGTGTACACCTGTAGCCCCAGCTACTTGGGAGGCTGAGGTGGGGGAATGCTGAAGCCCAGGAGTCAGAGGTTGCAGTGAGCTGCGATCACACCACTGTACTCCAGCCTGGGTGACAGAGCAAGATGCTGCCTCAATCAAAGTTTATTTTTTTAATTAAAAAACCAAAAACCATTTTTCCAATGCTTTCTTTTCCCCACTGATTTGCCACCTTTATCACAGAACATGTCTGGGCTCTCTGTAATCTGTTCCATTAATCTGTCTAACCCTGTGTCATCATCACGTTTTAGTTACTGTAGACTCAAATCAAACCTCTCCTTCCCTAATACACAAACAAATTCTTCATATGAACATAAATAACAACCATACTCTTCAAAGCACCTTGGATAGTCTTGGCCCTTTATTCTTTGATACATTTTATCATACTTCATGAAAAGATTTGACTGGAAGTTATGCTTTGACTGGAATTCTACTGGATCTATATGTCAGTTTAGAAAAATTGACATCTTACTTGTTCTGTCTTCCTAATCATGAGTAATCTCTACTAATCTACAGAATTTCACTTTACATTATTTAATACTTCTTAATGAATAAATCTCCCCTGCTGAAATCTTACCTATCTTTTGTTGTATTTATTCCTACATACTGACATTGCATTTTTAAACAGCATTTGCTTTTAATTATATTTTGAAGTTAACTGGGTACTGGCCTACAGAAATGCAACTGATGTATTAATCTTATATCCAGCCATTTTCTACAGTTTGTTATTTCAAATAATGTCTAATCTGCAGTCACATGATTTATAGATGGCAGTTCTATTTTCTCCTTTCCAGTCTTTGTGCCTTCCATTTTTTTTCTTTTTAAACTTTTGCAAAACCTGGCTAAAGCCTCAAATACAATATTAAACAGTTAAGAAAAATTCCAAGATGAATATTTCAAAGGTTATGACAAGTAAGTTCCTTCCCACCTTACCTGGAAAGATCCATCTTAAGAAATAACAGCCATATTTCTTTTAATTCTTTAGCAATCAAGAGACAACACACACTAGACTATGCTGAATTCCTGATTACAACCAGGCATTTTGAGATGATCTTTATGGCAAATGTGTTCCTACTGTATTATTTATGAAATTTTACTAAATTATATCATACTTCATTTATACAGAGTAAGCTAAGGAAAGATATTTTAATATGCTTTAAGAAATATCGTGGTACAGTCTGAAAAACTTTGGTTTAAGTCTGGAATCAGTCAGTTATTTACCAGCCATTGGTTCTAAAGGTAAGTTACTTAACCTGCCAACTTCAGTATTCCTCATATGTAAAGTGGAAATAATATGTCACAGGATGTTTGTGAGGCATAAAGTAAGACATGTAAAGTATTTAATTAGTATACTGTCTGGCACACAGTAGTCTCACAAATGGTACTAATAATTACCATCCTCTCCTGCTTAAGAACCCATGCTTTATTAAGTTTCAGGAGATAAAAATATTCTAGTGCACAGTAAATCACCATGAATTCTAAAACTATATACACTTTTTATGAACATACGTAAAATTAACAGAAATAAACTAGATGATCAGTAGTATCTTGGGGCTGTTCTTTCTTTTTTTTTTTTCTGAGACAGGGTCTCACTCTGTCACCCAGGCTGGAGTGCAGTGGGGCGATTATAGCCAGCTCACTGCAGTCTTGACCTTGAGGGCTCAAGTGATCCTCCTGCCTCAGTCTCTCCTGAGTGGCTGGGACTACAAATGTGCACAACCACGCCTAGCTCATTTATTTTTTGTAGAGACATGTTCCCACTATTTTGCTCAGGCTAGTCTCAAACTTCTGGGCTCAAGCAATCCTTCCGCCTCAGCCTCCCAAACTGCTGGGATTACAGGTATAAGCCACCACACCCAGCCTGGAACTCTTCTTAGTAATGCATAAAACATGTACTACCACATAAGAATTATAACAGCCTTTAAAAGAGAGGAAGGATCAACTTGCATTTTACCTGGCATATCTGCTTGATCAATTTGAGCCATTGTTATTAAATGTCTGTTGATCAGCTCCTATGAAACAGAAATAAGTATATTTCTATTTAAACACAGATTCTGAACCCTGGATTTCCTATTATAATTAAATAAACTAAATATTAATATTTTTGGCATGTGCACTTTTTAAATATTAAAATCATGAAACAACATTTCTAAACATGGTAAAATGTCTGAACTCCAGGCCCAGATAGACTTAGACTTGCCCATAATTAAGACTGAGTTTAAGTAGCTGTGCCACTTACACACAGGTAGCTGGGCTACCCAAAACACATGACTAACACTGTGGCTGAAAATTCAAGGTCTACTAGTAAGCTGGTAATAATTAATTTAAAAAGCACTATACTGGTAGAACTCACTTCTATGAAACAAAAATATTTCTGAGAATCTGAGTGTAAAGTGAAATTCTACATATCAAATAACTAGTTGTTTACCAAAAATTAAACAAAACACTTTTGTAAAACATTCTTTTAAAAAAATATTGAGCTCTCTTAAAAGTTATTTCCTGGGCCAAACTACTTATTTTTAACCTACACCTATTAGAAGAATACTGTTAGAAACCATTGAAATTATTTATATACTTCAAAGAGCCTTTTCAATAGAAATAAAATGAAGTACAGAAGAGCGAACCATTTAAATAGCTATTCTACGTTTTATATCCTAACACAAAATTTGAAATTTTTTTGAAAGACAGGTTTCCTTAAACACACCAATTAAAACTTATAAATTCGATGTGCTTTACTACAGCATATTTGATTAAATAATATGATTTGAAAAGAGCTCTGTTCTTTCCCCTGTTCACTAAAGCACAGGAGACATTAAGTATTCTTACTATGAATTCTGAAAGCATACCTGTCGGAGTTCATCGGCCATGAAGAAGGAAGGTGCATTTGCTTTCGGTTGCATATAAGCAACGTGAGGTGCAGTCGGAGGATAAATATGATAGTTTGGAAACACCTAAAAAGGTAGGAAGGGGGTAAATATAATCACTATTTTTCTTTCTTTTTTTTTTCAGACAGTGTCTTGCTCTGTCGCCCAGGCTGGAGTGCAGTGGCGCAATCTCGGCTCACTACAACCTCCGCCTCCCGGGTTCAAGTGATTCTCCTGCCTCAGCCTCAAGAGGAGCTGGGATTACAGGCACCCGCCATCACGTCCAGCTAATTTTTCTATTTCTGTAGAGACAAGGTTTCACCACATTGGCCAGGCTGATCTTGAACTCCTGACCTCAGGTGATCCACCTGCCTCGGCCTCCCAAAGTGCTGGGATTACAGGTGTGAGCCACCATGCCCAGCCTCACTAATTTTTCATAATCGATAAGCTTTATCAGTGTTTTGATAAAATTTTAATCTTTACATGATAGTAATAAATTTTAATACATTTTAAAGCTGTAAATAATATTGAAGTAAAAACCTCAGAGAATAGCTGTTATAGAATACTTTCTGAAAGAATTTCATATTAAAAATAATATTTCAGCTGGCACGGTGGCTCACACCTGTAATCCCAGCACTTTGGGAGGCTGAGGTGGGCGGATGACCTGAGGTCAGGAGTTCGAGACCAGCCTGACCAACATGGAGAAACTCCGTCTCTACTAAAAATACAAAATTAGCCAGGTGTGGTGGCACAAACCTGTAATCCAAGCTACTTGGGAGGCTGAGGCAAGAGAATCGCTTGAACCCGGGAGGCGGAGGTTGCAGTGAGTGGAGATCGCGCCATTGCACTCCAGCCTGGGCAACAAGAGCGAAACTCCGTCTCAAATAAATAAATAAATAAATAAATAAATAAATAAAAATAATATTTTAGTAATCAATTAAAAATCTAATGAGCCAGCCTGGCCAACATGGTGAAACTCCATCCCTACTAAAAATACAAAAATTATCCTGGCTAACATGGTGAAACCCTGTCTCTATTAAAAATACAAAAAATTAGCCGAGTGTGGTGGCACGCACCTGTAGTCCCAGCTACTCAGGAGGTTGAGGCAGAATCATTTGAACCCAGAGGTGAGTTTGCACTACTGCAAACTCGTTTGCAGTGAGTCGAGATTGCACTACTGCATTCCAGCCTGGGTGACAGAGCGAGACTCCATCTCAAAAAAAAAAAAAAAAAAAAAAGTTAGCCACGCTTAGTGGCAGGCGCCTGTAATCCCAGCTACTCAGAAGACTGAGGCAGGAGAATCGCTTGAAACTGGGAGGTGGAGGCTGCAGCAAGCCGAGATCATGCCACTGCACTCCAGCCTGGGTGACAGAGCAAGACTCTGTCTCAAAAAAAAAAAAAAAAAAAAAAAACCTAATGAGAAAGAAAACATTTCTTCAGATACAATAAAATTTAAGCTCCACTGAGAAGACAAAAGTAGCTCTTTGGAAGAAATGTCACATAGTCAGCCTTCTGTATCCCTGGGTTCTGTATTCAAGGATTGGACCAACCATGGGTAGGAAATATTCAGGGGAAAAAAATGACAACACAACAATAAGAAGTAATACAAATTAAAAATACAGTGTAACAACAATTCGCAGACCACTTATACTGCATTAGGTATTATAAGTAATCTAGAGATAATTTAAAGTATACAGGAGGATGTGTATAAGATCTACACAAATACTATGTCATTCTGTATCAGGGAATTGAGCACCCAGGAATTTTGCTATATGTGGGAGTCCTGGAATCAATCCCCCTTGGATACTAAGCGGCAACTATACAAACAGTTCATCACCACTTTTTGAAAGCAACTGGAAGCAAGGAAGGAGAAATTAAAGGTGTTTGAGTACTGGGAGGTAACAAAGGAACATTGCCCTGACTGCCCAAAGGATTCTCCCCTTCACAGGCATTTTGTGGCCAAACTAAACAAAGTGTTATTCAAACCCATTCTAGGTCAGCAGGTTAAGTGAACAGAAGGATACAATAATACATTTACCTTCCAAGCAAACTACAATAAAGTTACTACATCAGCTTCCACCTTCTTGTCTTTCATTCTTCCAACTGGACTCATCCCACCACCCTTTCTTCTCTTTATCACTCTTTTCTCTCTCTCCTTCACTGGTCCATGATACAAAATCAAAGTTCAGTTTTAAATATCTTTTCTATCTCTTCATTCTTTCATTTTAAACAATGAAACTGTTTTTCTCTTTTAAAAACTAATTCAGCTGATTTGTGCTGCCTCAACATGACTGCTCTGATCTAGATCTCAACTAGGAAGCAGTTTTGTGATACTTGTAAGGTTTCCTTTAGCCTGTGTCTGCAGGAAGAGTAATATCTCTTTTTTCTCGTGTTGGTTTCCTTATATAACAGCATAGTTTAGGCTGGACACAGTGGCTCACGCCTGTAAACCCAACACTTCAGAGGTCAAAGTGGGCGGATCACTTGAGGTCAAGAATTTGAGATCAGCCTGGCCAACTGGGTAAAACTCCATCTCTATTAAACATACAAAAGTTAGCCGGGCATGGTGGTGTGCGTCTGTAGTCCCAGCTACTAGGGAGACTGAGGTGGGAGGATGCTTGAACCCAGGAGGCGGAGGTTGCTGTGAGCAAAGATTGCACCACTGCCCTCCAGCCTGGGTGAAACAGGGAGAATCTATCTCAAGAAAAAATAAATAATAAATAATAATAAATATATATATAGTGTGTGAGGGGTAAAAACATTATTAAAATGTGCCATATTTAATCTCTATAAAACTGGTGGAGGTAAATTTAATCTCTATAAAATTGGTGGAGGTAATTTTGGCCAAAGAGCCTCCATATACATTAAACTAAATTTCTTTCTACAAATAAAATTAAAAGGTAAATGATTATAAAACATAATAAACGAAAAAGGCTAAAACACTCATGGATTCCTTATTTGAAAGAACAAAGAGAAGTCTCTACCTACCTATTTTTTTGATCTTCTGTTTGGAAAGTGGTTCTGTGATAATGTTTGAAAGATTTCTGATTTTTAAAAAGCCCACAAAACTGTTAGCTATTTTATTATTTTTAAAAAGCAGTTTACATGACTTACAACTATTTCTATAAATGTTTTCACATCTATTTCTCATAGAATAGTTAGGTATTAATATCCTTATTTTACAATTGGAGAAACAGTTTCATAAGTACATAGATTCACGAGTCTAAAAACAATGTGGCACAAACAAAAAAAAGAAGTATGCTTTCTTTTCACTCAAATTCTCTTAGTAAAATATTAAATTCAATCAAAATAAGTTAACTTTGAGGATCAAAACGGCATATTGAAATCCAAATAATGTTTCATATAAGCCTATCATCTATGACTGTCAAATGTCTATAGATTAGATCAGCTTCCGTTATTTTAATGTAGCAATCCCCAACCTTTTTGGCACCAGGGACTGATTTCGCGGAAGACAATTTTTCCATGGACAAGGGGGTGGGGGTGAAGGGATATTTTTGGCATGATTCAAATGCATTACATTGATTGTACACTTTATTTCTATTATTATCACATTGCAACATATAATGAAATAATTATACAACTTACCATAATATAGAATCAATGGGAGCTTGTTTTCCTGCAACTAGGCAGTCCCATCTGGGCGTGATGGGAAACAGTGACAGATCATCAAGGACTAGATTCTCATAAGGAGCACACAACCTAGATCCTTGGCATGCACAGTTTACAACAGGGTTCATGTTACTATGGAATCTAATGCCGCCACTGATCTGACACAAGGAGGAGCTCAGATGGTAATGAGAGCAATGGGGAGTGGGTGTAAATACAGATGAAACTTCACTTACTTGCCCACTGCTCACCTCCTGCTGTGAGGCCTGGTTCCTAACACTGGTCTATGGTTCAAGGATTAGGGACCCCTGTTTTAGTGGACTCTGGCTTTCTCACTCATGAGGCCTTCATCTACTACTTATTTTTCTAGGGTAAATAAAATAATTTTTGAATACGGACGAAGTAATGAAGCTAAAAAAGGTACAATTTACATAACATGGAATCCTTCTCTCCTTCTCCATTCATTCTCGCCCCCTTGACTCCCGTCCCTTCTCCCTGTCCTGGAACATTACTAATTGACTCTGATAAGAAATCTTTCTTTCTGGCCATGTTCTTCCTCTCTTGGTCTTCATATTCATGTCTCCTCTGGGGCCACCTCTTCCCAACTGTTTCATGATTCTTCTCTCACTTCATCACCAGTCCTTTGGTAACTCTTTCCTCATCTATAATCATGGCTCTCTTTGGTCTGACTCTTCTACCTCCTTAGCAAAGAGCCATACTGCAGGCCCCTTATCACTATGTGTCACTCCACCATCCACAGATCTAGCTGTTAAATAACCACCTCATCTGAAATAAGGGTTTATCATTGATTTGCTTCCAGTAACTACTGAGGACATACCATCTACTTTTTCTAGCTTCTTACTAGAGGTTAAACTATCTATACCTAAAAACAAATGTCAGCAGGCATCAACTCCAGCTAGTACAAGGTAAACCCATAAGCAAAACATGCCATAGAGTACTAAAGTAAGAGCATGGATATAATCTAATTTCTGATTAAACCAGATTAGTCTAAAACTAGAGTTATTAGTAAGGCAGAACTAGATAAATTTGAAGAGTTGAGAAGAGACTAGACTTCTCATCTAAGTGAGAAAATGAAATACTTTTTTGCATCACAATAAAAAGCTGCAGGAGGGGGTGGACCACCTCATTACTAAAAGGACCTGTTACAAGAGAGTACTAAAATGTCCTCTTTAATGCAAACATACCATTCCAGTCAAAGGTGCTGGAGTTGTGTCTGTATAGAAGTAAGTCGTTCCACCAACAGTTTCCTTTTGGATCACCTGACCAGAAGATGGAGTCTGAGAAACAGGATTATTAACAGATGTAGAGGCACTAGAAGGCACCATGTAACTTGCTGGATTTGGAGTGTGACTTCTTCTTCTGGGAGCAGGAGAAGTATGTGGAGTAATCTTGGGGGAATGAAGAGGGGAAGACCCAGCAGACAACGACATTCCTGAAGAAGATGTAAAAATGTTTCTTAATGGAGCAATAATTGGTTTTAGAGAAAAAGTCTGGAAAATAAAATGCAAACATTCATTTGGAAGAAACATCATCTTTGGGATCTTAAGTGCACAAAGATGAAGGAAATAATTTTATCTTGTTTTGTTGTAGAAAAAGCTCTGACTAAAGCAAATGTAAAGTTTCTTTTTTCAAATGTAGTTATTCCCAAATATGTTAGCAGATTTATTGTAAGAACAGTCTCCTCCATATCAAGGTTTACATCACAAACTTTAATAGCAAGAATGACCAAAAATTTAATAAATTAATGGAAGGGTGGGAAGTAACCGAATTGGGGCTCTTTATAAAATTAAGCCTTTTATAAAAGAAAAACTTTTATAAAAGGCATAATTCCTTTTTTATTAAGAATCATTAACAATACAAATAGCGCATTCCCTAAACATATTACAGTATTAAAAATTCAAATTATCTATGAAGAGCTACTAGATTTCATTCAGCCAAATATAATTAACAAAATTGTTTGAAAAAGCAAAAAAAAAAAAAAAAAAGTTGAAATACATAGCAGCTTAAGTGCCATATGTTTAATATCAAGCAGTCTGTTGTTCTGATGCCTTTTTGTCATTAACTCTAAACAGGCATATCCTGAAAATTTCTACAGATGCGTACTATTTAAAATTAGGCCAATTGATACCATTATGTTCTAGAGGAACCACCACAACCAATAAGAAACATTATGTGCAGAGCACCCTCTATCATTGGAGAAAGGGAAAGGACAATTGTCTTTACCCTTCAGGAGATTCCAAGCTAGCTGAGAAAAAAAGACCAGGTCACATGTAAAAGACATAAAATAACTTAAAAAAATATATATACACTAATGCACTACAACTACATGCATAAATGCTGATGAAATGCAAATTAATTAAAACCAGGTAGAGTTAATCAAAGGCTTAATGGAGTGATCAGTTCTGAGCAGATTAAAAAGGGTATTTAGAGCAACAGTTACTCTTCCTGAAAAAAAAAGAGCTTATCCAGGAACTGTTTTCTGGCTATTTGGTGAATGCCTAAAAACCTTCAACACTGAGGTAATATGCCACCTCACAATACAAGAAAAGGGTTACCAAAAAATGCCTCTAGTCACAAAATTATGATTACCAGGGATATGAGTTTCAATGTCTAATAATTCATAAGATACCAACATGTTTTCTGAAAACATGTAGGTGAACAAAAATAAGCAGAGAACTGAAGTAATACTTTTCTTTTCTCTGAATAGCCCTCTGTACTTTCTGAAGAGCCTCAACATAATTATTTCTGGTTTTCTGAGCAACTAAATAGGCAGGTGAGGTAAGTCGGGCTATAAACACCACAGGACATACATGCAAAGTCAACAGCAAAGCCAACACTCAAACTCAACTCTACGAATTCCCAATCTAGTACTCCTACTACTATAACACAATGTCTACTGCATTGAGATTAAAACAGGATAGGAATTCTCAAGTTATGTCTCAAATGTGTGTAAAAGAAAATTAAACCCCAAACTCCTTAAAAAAAAACTATGAAGCCAAATTACTATATTGATATAAACCTTTTATTTTTTAAAAACTATTCCAGAGCTCTGTTTCTCACTCTATATTGTACATTTAATTAAAGGTTAATCCATAAAGCAAAAATTATATTAGACTATTATCAATGGATAAAAACTTCCTACTTGTCTAAAATGAAATGCATTTTAGACAGTTTTTCCTAAAGCTAGTCTCTAAGACTTTCCAAACTAAAACTGGCCAAGTAACCAAAGATGAGTAAATTTGTTTACTATTATGACATTAAGTAACACAAAAGAACTACAATTCTTGAGCCAGGCACTAATCGAAGTGTTCCACATCCATCAGTCTACTTAATCCTCACAACCACCCTGTGAGGTAGATATAGCATATTTATTTCACAGAGGAGAAACTAACTTAAAAGATCAAAATAATTACTGTAAGGACAAATAGAGGTAATTCAACAAAAGAATCAAGATTCAAACTCAGGTTGATTTAATTACAAACTCTGTGCTCTCAGCCAACATGCTATATAGTTGCCCAGTTCCTAAGTCTTGCACACTCAGAAAAACAGGAAATCAATTACATGTTTTACTAGCTTTAGTGTGACTACTGAAGCTATGTGTAGCATGGGCTGAAGGGAAAGATTCTGACATCAAAGTAGGTATGTAAGAGAGACTAAAAGTAGAATCTTTCTTTAAGGCTGAATACATGGAAAGAGATGACCATAAAAACAATCTAAGGTGAGTTAAGATAGAAATTCATGTACAGTAGAATTTACACTATAGAGTATCAAGAGTTCTCTTAAGAATTCTAAATTTTGTGAAGTTATTTTAATATAAAGCTGCAGAAATAAAATTTGAGTTCACCTCTGAGCTGAGGCTGATTGGAGTTACTTAAATACATTTAAAATGTAAGCTGAGTGCAGTGGTGTGGGCCTGTAGTCCCAGCTACCTGAGGGGGCTGAGGCAGGAGATTCGCTTGAGCCCAAGGGTTTGAGGCTACGTGAGCCATACAGCGCCCATGAACAGCCACTGTGCTCCAATCTGGGCAACATAGCAAGACCCTGTCTCTTTAAGGCGGGGTGGTGGGGAGAGGAAAACAAGAAAAAGAAAAGAAAGAGCATTCAAAATAAAACACGTACAACAGTAAGTATCACCCCCCCAATAAGGATAATAGGATATTTAAATTGCATAGGAAATTAAAAACTAAATTACTAAAATACCTAATCTAATCACAAAAGGCACAGCTTTTTGGCACCTGTATATTTTACAAGTGTGTTAAAGAACTGAGTAAAATATCTACACATCTGCTTGGAGAGAGGTATTCTGTATTTAGTATTATGAAGACAATACTAACAAGATGCCCATTCTTAAGTGCCTATATACAGTACTAAATTATAAACAGCAAGAAAGAATAGAATCACACTACAGGAACAAGTAGTTTAAAATAGGATGCTGAATTAAAATGAACAGATTCTGCTCAAATTAAGAAAATGTGATTGAAAGTTAAGAATTCTTAATTTAAAATGGCATCTTCCATTGCACATTATTTAATATTTAACCACAGGAATCTTATGCAAAAAAGGGTTTGAGGAAACAATTTGATATAATAAAACTAAAGGTCTTCTTTTAATAATGAGGTACATCAGACAAACCATAATAGAAGTTTCTTCTTCATTAGAAATTTCATGTTTCACACATATTCTCATATAATTTCAATCTTTCCACATGCAGCAGGGAAAGGGCTACCAATGGTTATTGGAACACCCTGATATTAACTGACAATCAACAGAATACCAAAGCAAATATAATAATACATAGAAGATCAGCATAAGAAACAACCTAGAAGAATGAAAATTTGTATCTTAAATATTCTAAATTAAGAATATTTCACTTTTGTATTTCATTTTTTGTATTACTTCTTGTCATTTACTCTTGAAATGACATTCTGATGACATTAGTATAGAATAATTACACTATAACTTCTAAAGTGAATATGCAGACTGAGATATTTAAAAGTAATATATCATAAATTAACTGCTTTAGGGCATTTGAAAAATTATTCTCAAAAGTACCCAATTCAAATAAAAGTAAGGAACAATATAGGAATGTCCACTGGAGAAATTAACCGGAACTGACAAAATAAAGAAATGAGATAAAACTTCAAGGCTAATTTATAAAGGCAAAGCATCACTGTTTTTTTGGATGGCACAATTCTATTTCTGGAAAACCTAAGACAAACAACATAAAAAACTCCTGAAAATAATTACAGAATTATTAGAGTAAATGATAGAAAATTAATACATACCAAATCAGCACCCTTCCTAAATACAACCAACCAGTCAGTATAATATTATTTCTGGAAAATGAGAGACTAAACTAACATGGACACTCTCCCTCAACCCCTACCAATGTTACGAATGCACAGAACTGTGAGATAAAACACAACACCCCAGCATTTAAAATATACCTGATTAAAAAAAAAAAAAAAAAAAAAAAAAAAGGGCCAGTCACAGTGGCTCAGATGTATAATCCCAGCACTTTGGGAGGCCGAGGCGGGCAGACCACCTGAGGTCAGGAGTTCAAAACAGCCTGGCCAACATAGCGAAACCCCATCTCTACTAAAAGTATAAAAATTAGCTGGGTGTGTTGATGTGCATCTGTAATCCCAGCTACTCAGAAGGCCGAGGCAGGAGAATCACTTGAACCTGGAAGGTGGAAGTTGCCGTGAGCCGAGATTGCACCATCGTACTCCAGCCTGGGCAACAGAATAAAACTCTGTCTCAAAAAGTAAATAAATAAATAAATAATAAAAAATAAATTAAAACCCCCAAAGCAAGAAACTAAAGCAGAATCTAAAGTCAGGAGCTTATGTTGTGGAGTTTGGGGAATTATAAGCTAGGTCAGATACAGTCTCTACAGCTGAGTTTCTAAGGCCCACAAGGGTAGATGAAAAGTGGCCATGAGCCCATAGAATACAGAAAATGAAACTAAAACCCCTGTGTAAAACCAGGACTCTGGAAAAGCAGTAAATATAGGACAAAACCATTTCTATCAGCTCATAGAACCAAAAGGGAAGCCTGTTTATGGAACAGCAATGGAGAAAAAAGAGGAAGGTTGGAGGACCGAGGTGATGTCTTAAGAGAAATGGAAACCACATGCCTGTTCTATGCATAAGTACAAGAGAGAAAATCCTCATGAGATTCCATGCTACAGAATCCTGACAAATCAACACAATACTCAACTTGCTTTAGAAAACCTCTTCAGACACCTTGCTGAAGCAAACACCAAACTATTTTGATGAATACTTTCACAAAATGACAACATATAAGAACCTTCCCCAGAAAATAATCCCACTTAAAAGAACTCGTAAGAACCAGCACGTACAACATACTTGAGAATTAACAAACCAAGAAGAAAGAGTCCACGTAACAGAACCATATAAAACAGATTATAAAATATAATTACTACTGAGGTGATTAAGAATATGAAAGAAGTGACAAACATCACAAAAGAATAAGGTGTTTGTTCTTCCAAAACAGAGCGCACTGGCTAAGAGTGAAAATATAAGCATTAAAATTAAAGGGAAAAAAACCATCAAAAGACGCATTAAATAGTAAAGTACATAAATCAAAGAGGGAAACAATAAATTAAAGTAGATAAATCAAAGAGGGAAACAATAAATAAAGATCTGAGGAAATTACCTAGAAATAAAACTTGGAAAATTACCTAGATACAAAATAATGAAAATGTAAATATCCAGGAGAAGAAGAATACTGGAGAAGCAACATTTGAAAAAAAAAAAAAAAAAAAAAAAAAAAAAAGATTTGTGATTTTCAAGAACTCAGCACATAACTCCTTTGCACATAACTCCTCATTCAAGAAGTCCTAAGTAAGAGTTCTCAGCAGAGGCTGGGTGTGGTAGCTGAGCCCTGTGATCCCAACATTTTGGGAGGCTGAGGCAGGAGAATTGCTTGAGGCGAGGCATTAGAGGCCGGTCTGGGCAACATGGTGAAACCCCGTCTCTACAAAAAATATAAAAAATTAGGCTGGGTACGGTGGCTCACGCCTGTAATTCCAACACTTTGGGAGGCCGAGGCAGGTGGATCACCTGAGGTCAGGAGTTCGAGACCAGCCTGGCCAACATGGTGAACCCCCGTCTCAATTAAAAATATAAAAATTAGCCAAACATGGTGGCATATGTCTGTAATGCCAGCTACTTGGGAGGCTGAGGCAGGAGAATCACCTGAACCCGCAAGGCAGAGGTTGCAGTGAGCAGGGGTCACACCACTGTTCCAGCCTGGATGACAAGAGTGAAACTCCATCTCAAAAACTAAACTAAACTAAACTAGACTAGACTAGACTAGACTAAACTAAAGTAAAGTAAAATAAAATAAAATAAAATAAAATAAAATAAAATAAAATAAAATAAAATAAAATAAAAATAAACCAGACATGGTATGCCTCTGTAGTCCCAGCTACTCAAGAGGCTGAGGTGGAAAGATTGCTGGAGCCCAGGGAGGAAGAGGGTGAAGTGAGCTATGATCGTGCCACTGCACTCAGGCCTGGGTGACAGACAGATGCTGTTTAAAAAAAAAGTTCTGAGTAAAATAAGTCCTTTCTACCAATTACGCAAAAATGTAGCATGCGAAAGACAAAGAGAAAATCTTAAAAGCTACCAGAAAAGAGACAAATGATCTAACGAAAGAAAAATACGCTAACTGTATCAGCAACACTAAACAATGAAATTTTCAACGGAGAAAAGATAACTGTCTACTTGAAATTTATATACAATCTACAAATGAAGAGAGAAAGACACATTTAAGGTTTGTCACTCGCATCTCCATGGTGAAAGAACTATTAAACGATCAACTTCACTAAAAAGGAAATTCCCCCCTTAAAAGGCATGGAATGTCAGAATATGTGAGAAAATCTGAATAAGCACTAACAGTAAAAGAATAATAAAAGTCAAAGTATAACTAAAATTCTAGACAACTAAAACACTGAAGGGGGACAGGAAGGCTCAAAGTCACTAAAAATTCTTGTATTGGCCAGGCGCGGTGGCTCACGCCTGTAATCCCTGCACTTTGGCAGGCTGAGGCGGGTAGATCACTTGAGGTCAGGAGTTCGAGACCAGAATGGCCAACATGGTGAAACCCCATCTCTACTAAAAATACAAAAAATTAGCCAGGCGTGGTGGCGGGCACCTGTAGTCCCAGCTACTCGGGAGGCTGACGCAGGAGAATCATTTGAACCCAGGAGGCGAAGGTCACGCCACTATACTCCAGCCTGGGCAACTGAGAGAGACTTCATCTCAAAAAAAATAAATAAAAATCTTGTATTAATATTTTTACTGCCCATCTCTTCAACAATTCCATACTTAAAGAATGAACGGTAAAAATCTAGTGGTGACCATGTGAAACAGAAACATAATATGTAATATCCAACACCTAATTTCATACCATACACAAAAATTACTTCAAAATGAGTCAAAAACCTAAATGTACAAAACACAACAAAAAAAAAACATAGGTATAAACCATTGTGACTTTTAGTCGAGCAATGGCTGCTTAAGATATGACAAATACTGCCAGTGGAGCAGATGCAAGAAATAAATAACAAACAAATAAATAAATAAAAGATAGGACAAATAAGGCACAAGCAACCAAAAACATTTTTTTAATCAGGCTTCATCAAAATTTAAAACTTTTTCTAACTCATAGGAAACTATCAAGAAAGTGAAAAGGCAACTCACAAAATAGGAGAAAATATTTGCAAATCATATATTTAATAAAGGTCTAATATGCGATGGTCAGTTCAATAGATGTTGAAAAAATATTTGACAATATTTAACATCCCTTTATGATAAAAACTCACAACAAACTGGGTAAAAAAGAAACGTACATCAAAACAATAAAAGTTAATATATGACAAACCCACAGCTAACACCACATTGAATGAGAACAATTAAAAGCCCAGCACTTTGGGACACCAAGACAGGAAGATCGTTTGAGCTCAGGAACTTGAAACCAGCCTGAACAACATGGCAAAACTCCATCTCTACTAAAAATTCAAAAAATTAGGGCATGGTGGTGTGCACCTGTAGTCCCAGCTACTCAGGAGGAGGCTCAGGTGGGAGGATTGCTTGAGCCCAGGAGGCGGAGGTTGCAGTGAGCCAAGATTGTACCACTGAACTCCAGTCTGAGTGACAGAGTGAGACCCCGTCTTAAAAAAAAAAAAAAAAAAGCCTTTCCTCTAAGATCTGGAACAAGACAAGGATGCCCATTTTCCTCACTTTTATTCAATATAGTACTGGAAGTCCTAGCCATAGCAATTAGGCAAGAGAAAAAAAACAAAGGTAACCAGATTGGAAAGGAAAAATCTAAATCTAATCATCCTTGTTTGTAGACAACATGGTATTAGATTTAGAAACACCAAAAGACTCCACCCAAAAACTGTCAAAAGTGATAAACAAACTTAGTAAAAATTTCAGGAAACCAACTTAAAAAAACCAGTATCATTTATATATGCCAACAGTGAACAACCTGAAGAAGAGATCAAGAAAGCAATCCCATTTACAATAGCTACAAAAAATATAAAATATCTAGGAATAAATTTAACCAAAGAAGTGAAAGATCCCTATAAGCAAAACTATAAAACACTGACGAAAGAAACTGAAGAGGACACAAAAAGAGTGAAAGATATGCCATGCTCATGAATTGGAAGAATTAATATTGTTAAAATGTTACTACTACCCAAAGCAATCGACAGATTCAACACAATCTATCAAAATATCAAGGACATTCTTTGCATAAACAGAAAAAACAATCCAAAATTCATATGAAACTACAAAAATCTTAACAGCCAAAGCATTCTGAGCAAAACTAACAAAGCACGAAACATCTACTACTTGCTTCAAAATATGTTACAAAGTCACAGTAACCGAAACAGTACGGTACCTGCATAAAAGCAGACACACAGACCAATGGAACAGAACAGGGAACTTGAAATAAATTCACATATTTATAGGCAACTAATTTTCCAGAAAGGTGCTAAGAACACATATTGGGGAAAAGACAGTCTCTTCAATAAATGGTGTTTGGGAAACTGGATAACTACATGCAGAGAATGAAGTTATGTTCCTTTCTCTTACCATATGCAAAGGTCAAATCAAAATGGATTAAAGACTTAAATTTAAGGCTTGAAACTATTAGGATAAAAACACTGGGAAAACCCTTCAGGACATTAATCTGGGCAAAGATATTTTGGGTAAGATCTCAAAAGCATAGGCAACAAAAGCAAAAATAAGACAAATGGGGCTATATTAGACTAAAAAGTATCTGCACAGCAAAGGAAACAATCAACAAAGTGAAGACAATTTGCAGAATGAGAGAATATATACGCACACTATCCCTTCATCAGGAAATTAATGATTAGTATAAAGAACTCAAACATCTCAATAGCAAAAATAAATAAATAAATAAATCCAAATAGTCTGATTTTAAAATAGGCAAAACATCAGGACAGACATTTCTCAAAAAAAGACATACAAATGACCAAGTTATATGAAAAAAGTCCAGAATTATTAATCATCAGGGAAAAGGAAATCAAAACCACAATGAGATCATATTACCCCAGTTGAAGTGGCTTTTATCAAAAAGACAAAAATAATGAATACTGGTGAGGATACGAGAAAGGAGAACATCGGTATACTATTGATGGGAATGAAAACGAGTACAGCCACTATGGAAAACAATATGCAGGTTCCTCAAAAAAACTAAAAACAGAACTGCCATATGATCCAGCAATCCCACTGCTGCTGGGTTTATACAAAGAAAAGAAGTCAGTATGTAGAAGAGATATCTACATTCCCACGTTTATTGCAGGACTATTCACAATAGCCAAGATAGAGAGTCAACTGAAGTGTCCATTAATGGATGAATGAATAAAGAACATGTGATACATGCATACAACAAAATATTCTTTGGTCATAAAAAAAAAAATGACATCTTGTCATTTTCAGCAATATAGATGGTACCGGAGATCATTATGTTAAGTGAAATAAGGCCAGGAACAGAAAAATAAACACTGCATGTTCTTGCTCATATGCAGGAGCTTAGACAGTAGATCTCATAGAGATAGAAAGTAAACTGGTGGTTACCAGAAGTTGGGAAGTATTGGTGGGTGGGGGACTGAAGAGGTTAGTTAACGGGTACAAAAATACGTTTAGAAGGAATAAGATTTAGGGTTCAATAGTATAGCAGGTGACTACAGTTAACAATTTGTTGTATAATTCAAAATAGCTAGAAGAAGTGAAATATTCCCAATACAAATGTTTGAGGTAATGGCTATCCCAATTTCTCTGATTTGATCATCGTATGCATGTATCAAAATAACACACATACCGGCAAATTATGTACAGCTATTATGTATCAATTGAAAAAAAAAACAGGTCTAGTATGAAGAAGAATATAAAAACCACACAATCACGGCCGGGCGCGGTGGCTCAAGCCTGTAATCCTAGCACTTTGGGAGGCCGAGACGGGCGGATCACAAGGTCAGGAGATCGAGACCAGCCTGGTTAACACGGTGAAACCCTGTCTCTACTAAAAAATACAAAAAACTAGCCGGGCGAGGTGGCAGGCGCCTGTAGTCCCAGCTACTCGGGAGGCTGAGCCAGGAGAATGGCATAAACCCGGGAGGCGGAGCTTGCAGTGAGCTGAGATTTGGCCACTGCACTCCAGCCTGGGCGACAGAGCTAGACTCCGTCTCAAAAAAAAAAAAAAAAAAAAAAAAACCACACAATGATTTAAAAGAATCAAACAAGTAAATTTAAAACAGGGCAAAGGATTTGAATAGACATTTCTTCCGAAGAACACATACAAATGGCCGATAAGCACATGGAAAACTCCTCAAAATCTTTAGTCATTAGGGACACAGAAATCAAAACCCCAATAATACACTGTTTCATACACACTAGGATGGCTATAATCAATTGCTATGACCCTAGCAATGGAATTGTGATTCCGAATTGTGTATTACCGAAGAGCACTAAAAACATAGGTTCGCACAAAAACTTGTACATGAATGCTCATAGTAGCATTATGCGTAATTACCAAAAAGTGGAAATAACCCAAATGTCTATCAATGGATAAGTGGTAAACAAAACATGATATATCTACATAATAGAACATTATTCACCAATAAAAAGGAAGGAAATACTGACATATACTACAACATGGATGAACCTTGAAAACATTAGCTCAAAGAGGCTAGACATAAAAAAGTCACATATTATATGATTCTATTTATATGAAATGTCCAGAATAGGTAAATCTATAAAACGTCAGAAAATAGATTAGTGGTTTTCAGGGAATGAAGAAAGAGAAAAATGAGAAGTGTCAGTTAACAGATACTAAGTTTCCTTTTGGGGCAATGAAAATGCTATGGAATTTGAATGGTAATGGTTTCATGATCTTTTGATATATTAAAACCTACTGAATTACATACTTTAAAAGGATTGATTTTATGGTATGTGAATTATATCTCAATTAAAAAATTAATATTCAAATCACTGCCTAGGGGTATGGTAGAGGGATCAAAAGGACCAAGAAAACTATTAATCAAATGTGAGAGGGGTGTTGGTGGGACAATGAAATACAATGTTTAAAAAAAAAAAAGGAACCCATTTACATTTACTAGCAGCAACAAAAAAGATAAAATCTATAGATACAAACAACTAGAACTGTGTAAGACCCCTATGAAGAAAACACAAAAACCTACTGACAGAAATAACGGATTACTTAAACAAACGGGAATAAACACCCATACTTATTTGTTATAAAGATGTCACTTCTACCCTAAAATAATCTAAAATTATGATGCTAGCTCAATAAAAATACCAACAGGATTTAAAAATATTAGCCAAGCTGGCTGGGCTCACGCCTGTAATCCCAGCACTTTGGGAGGCTGAGGTGGGCGGATCATGAGGTCAGGAGTTCAAGACCAGTCTCACCAACATGGTGAAACCCTGTCTCAACTAAAAATGCAAAAATTAGCCGGGTGTGGTGGCACGTGCCTGTAATCCCAGCTACTAAGGAGGCTGAAGCAGGAGAATCGCTTGAACCCGGGAGGCGGACATTGCAGTGAGCCAAGATAGCGCCATTGCACTCTAGCCTGGGCGACAGAGTGAGACTCCATCTCAAAAATAAAATAAAATAAAATAAATAAAATAAAATAAAAATATTAGCCAAGCTAATTATACCTATGTGGAGGAAAAAAAGCATCAAGAATAGCCAGGAAAAAAAAATTACTGAAGAAAAGAAAAACAATTAAGGATGAAATTGAAGAAAATTTAAAAGAAAAAAACAAAAGATAAAAAATTAAGAAGAAAAAAGTGGGCCATAACACCATTAGACACTGAAAAATGATCAAACCTACAGTAACGAAGATAGATGTTTGATAGAGGCTCATATGAACAGTGCAAAAGAACAGGACACCAAAACCGATCTCAAATATATATATATAAATATATATAAATGTATATAAAAATATATATATATATAAAATAAGTATAACATAAAGGCTGTACTTCAGACTTCAAGGGAGGAGATGACCTGTCCAATAATCAGATGTAACAACTGGCTATCACTAAACAATGAAGTGAATAAACAAATGGTTATATAGATAAAATCAAAAAAGTGAATTTCCCTTTCATTCATTACACCCACATAAATTTTACATGAATATTCAGATTAAATATTTAAGAGTTTAAAATAAAAGAACTATTTTTAAAAATATGCTGTTACGAAGAAACAAAATTCAAAGGTCAAAAAATAAAATGTTCATCAATTTAACTTCTTCAAGAGACAAAAATTGACAAAAATTGCTGCAGAACAAAAAAAGATATCTGCAACACTTAATAAAGGGCTAGTCTGTTTAACATATAGTTCTTAAAATCATAAACAGAAAGTAAGCAGTGAAAAATGAACAAGTTATACAACTAGCCAGTTGGCAGAAAAGAAAAATACCTCAAACATAAAAAGATGCTCATGTCTGGTGCTAATTAAAAAGATGCATCTTTTCCGAAAGATTTTATGTTTTAAAGAAAGAATTAGGCTGGGCGCGGTAGCTCACGCCTGTAATCCCAGCACTTTGGGAGGCCAAGGCGGACAGATCACGAGGTCAGGAGTCTGAGACTCCTGACCTACCTTCAGTAGGGTGAAATCCCATCCCTACTAAAAATACAAAAGTTAGCTGGGCATGGTAGCAGGCACCTGTGATCCCAGCCAGTCAAGAGGCTGAGGCAGGAGAATCGCTGGAATCTGGGAGGCGCAGTTTACAGTGAGCCGAGATCGCACCACTGCACTCCAGCCTGGGTGACAGCAAAACTCTGTCTCAAAAAAAAAAAAAAAGAACCAAGAACTAAAGAGATACAAATGAAAAGTGGCTCACTGTTGGCCTCTTCTCAGACTGGCATAGATAAAAATAAGTTTAATTAGACCATTATTAAAAGGGTATGTGGAATATAAACACTGTCGTAGACTTCTGGTATCTTTTTAAGTCAATGTAGCAACACCTACCCATTAAAACACTTTCATTATGATAATGGTAAATAATTCAAAGTGTAAGTAATTCAAACGAAGACAGACACAAATGAAAAATAAAAACTGTGAATTCCATAAAAGTGAAAATTCTTGTCTCGCTTATGTTTTTGGCCTATAAGAGTCACTGAATAAAGGCCTCATGAATTAGTGTCAAGGTTTTAAATCCATTCCAGTAAAATCTGGAGGAAACATTTGCTTCAACCAGAAAAGTTAAAAAGTGTATACAAATCAAGCGCGTCTGAGATTCCAGAGTGAAGATCATCCTAAACAGGGAAATATTAAAAACATTCTTTGTAAAATCAGTAACAAGACAAAAATATCAACTATGAGCACTTCTCTATAACATTATACTAAAGGCCCTAGCCAACACAAGATAGCTGGAAAAAAGGCTGGAAGGGAAGAAATAAACCTATCATTGTTTGCCATCGTCCAAATACAAGAATCTGTAAAATACACGCAATAAAAGTTTATCAGGGTGACCAAATACAAAAGTGTATCACATATCTAAACACCAGAAATAATCCATTTAAAAGATTTTTTTAAAGACACCAATTATGATACCAGTGAGTACTACAAAGCATCCTGTATAAAGATACAAAATAAATCTAACAAAATATGTATAAGACCTAAACATGAGTAATTACAAAACTTTGTGGAAAGACATTAAAGACAACCTGGAAACAGCTGGAGAGGGAGAACCCCTCCGTGTTCAGAGATTGAAAGACAATATTGTAATGAGGATTCTTTTCAAATTCTCTAAAGATCAATACAGCTTCTCTGAAGACACCATGATGCTTCATGTACCCACACATCAAAAAAGCTTCTCCCTTCTCTCATACATCATCAACAACTGTACTTGCCAACACCAAATACTCTAAACCTCAACCGCACAGTAAATTCTAGTTCATCCTTCTGAAATATCTTCTTACTTGATGAAGATTTTCTTGACACCCATATCTAAAAATTATTCCCATCACTTTGTTCTTCTTTTTGCTGCAAATACCACATGTGATTCAGCTGTTCCATGGGGAAGAACTGTGCCTTAATCCTCTCTGTATTCCCATCTACACATGTAAATGGCAAACTGTGTAGATGGGAAATTATTCAAAATATAATTTTGTTGAAAAGAAATGGATATAGAGGTGAAGATCTCCTCTTTCCTTGGTACCAACAACCAAGATGCTAAATACAGCAATAGCTATCATTATCAAATTTCCTGGAATAACAAAGGCCATCATGGAAGTACTCAGTATAACAAAAAGCTGGGGGCAGAGGAAAAGTAAATGATCATGCTATCAAGCAGCATGTATGTCAGTCAATAAAAGCAAACATGAAACAACCCACTAGACACTATGAGAGAAACAGAGGAATGTAAAGGCATCTGGGGTGAAGGACATTCTTCTGACAGTCTTATTACTCTAATATGTGTTACTTTTCCTAGGTCAATGCAATCTGAGTAAACCTAGGTTACACAAATAGTTTTAATGAAGTTCCAATAACCAAACTAAATCCTCAATAATAAATTGTCATGTCTAACTACATTGAAGATAATGATTTAGATTAGAAATAAAACATATGTCATCTTGAACAGATAGATGACTTGAGAACATGGGAAGCATTATCTTCTTAATAACGAGGCCAATATCTGGGGCTTCTGCCATGAGAAAAATCATACTAAGGAACTTATACAATCATAATCAAAATACAAAAAAATGCACTACTACAAATACTTCTTTATTCATTTTTAACCAAATTCCCCAAATCACCCCCCCAAAATTAAAGAATACATAGTTACAGCCCAAAACAGATACTATGTTTATATCCCCAAATTCTGAGTCCTAAACATGTTAAGAATTAATAAAGTCTCTTCTTTGACTTTCCTGATGATTCAAAGAGTAGAAATAAATTATCCAAAGTTGAGTTCAACGAAGCCTCCCTCACAACCCCCACCCCTGCCACCAACACTTGTTATTTCAGTGCTTCAGAGACAAGCTTTGTTCCTTACACCATTTCTATCACTGGCTCTTCTAAGCAGCAGAAGAAACTGAGTTTAAGGAAGGTATTTCAGCATAATTACTATTGCAATTAAAGTTGCAATAGTAATTGAGGCTAAGAACCTAGTCAAAAAAATTCCCAAGCTCTAGATGACTATATACTGTATGTAAGCACAGCCTTCTACTGAAGAGAACTTTCTTTTTTCTTTTCTCCTTTTTCTAAAACAGGGTCTCACTCTGTTGCCCAGACTGGACTGCAGTGGCGCCAACAGGGCTCACTGAAGCCTCGACTTTCCAGGCTCAAGCAATTATATACTGTCTCAGCCTCCCTAGTAGCTTGGATCACCAGCACATGCCACTATCCTTGGCTCATCTGTGTATTTTTTGTAGAGACAGGGTCTCAACATGTTGCCTAGGTTGGTCTCGAACTCTGGACTCAAGCAACCTTGTCGCCTCGGCCCCCTGCAAAGTGTTGGGATAACAGGCATGGGCCACCACACCCAGCCAAAAAGGAAAATTTAGAAGTGGACACAAATAAAGATGTGACTCGGATAAACAAGCCATAGGCATATGTATGTTTTAAACGTGGCTCTCATTCCAGAATAGAGTGTACAATATAAAACCAACCACTTCACCATCAGAAAATCAATAGAATCAGAAAGTAAACACTAAAATAATACTAGCCTTTACTTCTTTCCTCAAAATAATTACATTTTTTCAATCAAATTCAACCTTGCAGAGAATATCAAATCTGGCAAAAAATGTTCTTAATCAAAAGTATCAAGCTTAACAAGGTAATAAGAATCATGCAGCTAATGGAGCGAAAGTTGAATTTTCTGCAAACTCATTTGTCTACAGCCCAATTTTCTAAACTCTGCCATGATGGATGACTATTTGTACTTCCGGCCTAATCAATTAAAGATATTCAAATAATCTACTCAAATACCGGCTAGGTAATACTATCATTATGCCTACATTATTTTCAATCATACCAACTTTCAGATGATTAAAATAAAATTTATACATTTATAATCTTTTCATGCTTAAATAACAAAATTATGTGTTACTACACAGACACAGCTTCGGGATTTCCTATGTTATCCCACAGCATATTTTATCTTCAAAAAGACAATCCACTGTGTCCCTGCATAATTATGGCCCAGAAAATTAGGGTATGAAGATTTTTATTCTGTAGCTTAAATCCCTCAGGTTTCAGATTAAAAATCCATATAATTAAACATTATAATAAATCTTATTTCCTCAAAGATTTTTAAAAGTCTGTGAAGTTTTAGGGTAAAAATTAATATCTTATTAATAAAATAGTTATCTAAAAAGCATGTCAGCCATAAGCCAAAATATATTCACTAAACTAGTAAAATATTTAATATTCAAATTAACTTCCACAAATCTTAAAAATTCTAAGCCACAAATGCATACTACCTTTGCAAAGACTAAATAATCCAAGTGTCAAAAGGTTTACTTGAGAGAAATGTTTATAATCTCATATATAAAAAAAACAAAAACTTGGATTCATAAGCAGACTGCAAAGCTTCTATGCTGACCTCTCAGTACATACAATTTCTTGCTGGCAAAAAAAGCAGTAAAATTTCTCCACTTTAAAGAATTGTTCAACGAAGTTTGACAATAAAATGAAAACGAAGTCAGTAAGAATACTGATGTTAATTGCCAGAACTGATTCCTTCACAAACCCTGTTTTCACAACAGCAACCCCTTATGATTAGGGGAGTTAAAAGTTGCTGAACTCAACAATCCCTTCAGTTAAACAAACAGACCCCTCATAGAGCTGTCCAACGCTGCCCAAACTATCCATCCTTTAGTCGAATCAGTCAGTTTCATGAATTGTAGGATTTATCTTCAAGTCCAGTGCTGACTCAGAGGGTAGCTTGTTCCCTAGAGAAAACAACCAACAAAAATCAGAACAGCTACTGCTCATAAGCTCTTTCAACACCCAAGTAGAAAGGGCAAACTTGGGTTCAACTTCCTTTCAACTACAGAAGTAGCCAATGAACCGAAGGCATCTATATGTCACGGGCAGTTCTTGATTAAAGCTTTCACTCAGTTACAGTGAGACTGTCAAATAGCTAACAAAGTTTTCAGGAAAAGCTATAGCACAAACCATATGGCTTCTCACTGGGAAGAAATATGAAGGGAACATAAATGGAAAGTATTGCAAGGGCCAAAGCTATTTTTGTTTTGTTGTATTTTATCTTTGAAAAGGTGGTTACTTTCCTAGTGTGTGTGGGAGGATTGGGGGGGAATTAAAAGTCTCCACCCAGAAGCAGTTTGGATGTCTAGAGTAGCTTTGCTTAAGGGCATACATAATCAACTAGTGAAGTGTTACATAATTCCTTAAATTCAAGGTTCTGATTCACTTGTTAAATAAAATATTCTCAATCAAAAGATTAAAAAGAGGAACATGTTCTGTTTCAAGACCTGAAATAGTGACTTGCCTTCCTTATTATGTCTAAAACCAAAAAAAAATCAACATGCATAGCCTTTGAGCTTCAAGATATGCCTTAACAAAACAAGGGAACCTTCCCATTTTATGACTTAGTGGTTTTGTCTATAATAATACACTATTATGGAAAAAAAGGGGGAAAAATAAGAAAAGGAACTAAAGAGCTCAAGCTAATTTCAGAACACTGAAACATCATTCTTCCTTTTGTATGAATTAGATTGAAAGTTTTTGTTTGTTTACAAAATAAACTCATTACTCAAGCCTGCACCCAGACAGAATCATGATGGTGGCCAATACAACTTTTCATTAAAAAAAGTATCAATGCTATTAATCAAATGAAAATATATCCTAATCAAAATATATCTTTCTCATTTCCAAGTTTTAACATGAACAAATCTCTTTTTTTCTTTCTTTTTTTTGAGACGGAGTCTCACTCTGTCGCCCAGGCTGGAGTGCAGTGGCACGATCTCGGCTCACTGCAAGCTCCGCCTCCCGGGTTCACGCCATTCTCCTGGCTCAGCTTCCTGAGTAGCTGGACTACAGGCGCCCGCCACCAGGCCAGCTAACTTTTTGTATTTTTAGTAGAGATGGGGTTTCACCGTGTTAGCCAGGATGGTCTCCATCTCCTGACCTCATGATCCGCCAGTCTCGGCCTCCCAAAGTGCTGGGATTACAGGCATGAGCCACCATGCCCGGCCTAACATGAACAAATATTGATTCTCAGTCATAAACTCAGTACCTAAGAGCTCAGACTTGTGAATTACAATATAGTAGTAACCATGCATTGTCTTGAAAATTGTACTCATTTGAATATAGGCATCTGACATTTTGGTTAAGTGGTTTTTTTGTTTGGTTGCTTGGTTTTTAACGCCTTATTGATTCCTCACTTTCCCAACCTTTCTAAAGGGGTTCCGGGGGATTAAGCACCAATGAGCTAAACACCCATTGTATAATGCCACCTGATAGATATTACCCTTTGGAGAATGACAAAATAATTGCTTATATCACTTCTCTGTATTCTTTGGTTCAAATGAGGAATCTCAGCTAAGAAAAGCTGCAGCCTTCCCAGCCTCCTTAACCCATGTACTGGTAAATTCCCTCCTACTGAGAAACAGGCCACCTATGGCAGCGATTTTAAAACAGTATTAACTAAGCCTTAGGCTTCCAGCAATGCCTTGGGGTTTTGTAAATGCCTGATTTGAATTTCTTTTTATCCGCTTTTCCACTGTTTATTAAATAAATAAAAACACACAAATGCAGGTCCAAATTAATATGCATTCATGTTTTAACATACCAACACCAATCAATATACTTAATTTGTGTTGGGTTTCATGCAGACCTCAAGGTAAAGCCTCTCTCTTATCACCCTTGTTCATATACACAGATTTTTTTTTATCAGGAAGGTTGTGACTCTGCAATAACTTTATTTATAAATGCACATACACTCAGATAAACTTGAACACCTGAGTACACAACTTACCCATGGAATTCATGATTTTCATGTTACTATATGATTAAAAATATAAAAAAAGAAACTTGAGGAATACAAAGTTATTCTTCTTCACCCACTAATTTCAAGCTATTGCATTCAATAAAATACTACACAGCCTTGTTATTCTCACTGAATAACTTTTATGAGTTACTGTAATAAACCTGAACCTGTAAATTCCAGCTTTATCTGCTTTATGTAACTTTAGGGTTGGGAGTTTATACAAGACTTCACAAGAGTACTGCTGCTATTTTTAAAAAATGTATGAAAACTAATGTTCTAAGCTCTAATTAAGTTTTGGTGCTCCTGGTTCACAGGTTCTCTAGGGGCAGAAATGATAATTAAGTCTTAAGGTTTGGTTGCCTGCTCATTTCTGAGTTCCTGTGATACAGTTAGGTTCCAACCCATCTTTCCAGTCTTATTACCTGCTAGTCTCTTCTCCTCACATTCTGACAACCCTCAAGAAACAATGTGCCAGACTCTGCGAAGCCGGTGGCAAATAAAACTGTTCAAGATTTTAAAAGAAGAGCATCAGGTACTTAACATGTAAAAAAAAAAAAAACCTGTCTACCTCTAGGCCATTTTCCATTAATTTTTCCATGTTCCAGCCCACGTTTTCACTTGCCTAACAATTCTAATTTTAAAACAAAATTATATTCTTTGGATATAAATATTTGAAAAGATAAAACAAAAAGAAACTCCGCATACAAAGATTGAGCTCTGTAAAACAAAAGAATCCATATGATCTCAATATTCTAAATAGTCATGCAAAATCATCACTTTTTTAACCAATATGCACTGATACCAAGGTATTGTTTACTTTTAAGAAAAACAAACGAAACAAAATGCTTTGAGAAGCCAAGGCAGCAGGATTGCTTGAGTCCAGGAGTTCAAGAACAGGCTGGGCAATGAAGGGAGACCCCACCTCTACAAAAATAAAAAGAACCCTGCTCTAAGCCTATGGCTTGGTACCATGCCTAACTGAGATTTTCTTCACAGATGTTTAGTCTTTACCTAATTCAGACTGAATTAATTTTTAAACATTAACTGAGAACATTTGTCTTTATGCGAAACTGGTTAAAACAAATAGAAAAAACAACAAGCTTCACTGATTCTCAACCGCCTATTTTTAAAACAGATAAAAAAACTTATCCTTTCTTTAAAAACCATCTCAAATAGTTCCTCTTCCATGAAACTTTTTTCCTTTATACCCTCATTCAAATCAGATAAAATTTACCTTCCTTCAAATTTTCTGGCACTTTGAACACTTTTTACTCTAGATGTAAAGGGGTATATGTTAGAATCTCCTGTGTCGAGACCATCCTGGCTAACACAGTGAAACCCCGTCTCTACTAAAAAAATACAAAAAACTAGCCGGGCGAGGTGGCGGGCGCCTGTAGTCCCAGCTACTCCGGAGGCTGAGGCAGGAGAATGACGTAAACCCAGGAGGCGGAGCTTGCAGTGAGCTGAGATCTGGCCACTGTACTCCAGCCCGGGAGACAGAGTGAGACTCCGTCTCAAAAAAAAAAAAAAAAAAAAAAAAAAAGAATCTCCTGTGAATTTTTTTTAAATATAGATAAAGGCTGATGCTCCAAATCTGTGTTTCTGATTTAATAGGTCCTAGATGGGGACTAGAGAATTTACATTTTCAAAGCACTGTATGTGATTCTGATCTGTAACTATATATGAAAGCTCATTGGAACCAGCATGAGATCAAGCACTGAGCAAGATTCTAAAAATTGAAGATACCAACAAATAAAACCTAGGTCTAAACTCACAGTTAACATTCTACCATAAAGCTCATTAAAATGCTTAAAAATGTTCAATCTTAATACTTAACTGTAGCTCTCCATATGTGATCACAATAAAGGATAAAATATCCCAGGAGCATTTAACTTTAGTGGAGGAAATAAATACGTATAAAACTAACATGAAGGCCATGCACAGGGGTTCACGTATGTAATCCCAATACTTTGGGAGGCAGAAGCAGGAGGAACATTTGAGGCCAGGAGTTTGACCAGCCTGGAGCAACTTCTACCAGCCTGGAGCAACCACAACTCTATAAAAAAAAATTTTTTTTTTCATCAGCCGGGCATGGTGGTGAGTGCCTCTAGTCCTAGCTTCTCCAGAGGGTGAGGCAGGAGCCCAGGAGTTTGAGGGTGCAGTGGGCTATAATCGAGCCACTGCTCTCCAGCCTGGGCTACAGCCTATCTCTAAAATAAATATATATGTGTGTGTGTGTGTGTGTAAATATACATATATCAGAGAAAGACAAAAATATTTAAAAACTATGATACTCAACACACCATAAAAGCAAAGAAATGGGAGATACTATAATGACTACAGAAGTAGAAATGACTTCTAAGAAAAAGACATTTGACCTAATCAATAAATATGAGAGCCTTCCAGGCAGCAAAAGGCCCAAGCAAAGGCACAAAGATGGGGAAAAGGCTGACCATGTTCAAATACATATTCTTAGAGAACAGGAGATGTATTTCATAAAACAGTGAGGTCCTATATGAGGTAGAGTTAAAGGGACTAGGTCTATTTAATCAGAAAAGAAAGATGGCAGTATTTTAATAAAACCTTCGATTATTTTAAGGAAGTAAACAGGGGAAGAGGATGGAAAATAATGGTGGGAAACTTCCTTTACGTTGTTAGTCAAAGGACTTTTTTTATAAGTGACACTTTAGCAGGGACCTAAGAAGAAGAGAAGGAACCAGCCATGGGAGGAATGAGAGGAACGACACATGCAGAGAACATGAGTCAAAAGGAGCTTTACATTATTTGGGGAATGTCAGTAAAAGGCCAGAACGGAGCACCCAAGGGAAAGAATGACAGATGAGATTATAGGTATATAAAACAGATTATTCGGGCCATGGTAAGGGGCTTGGAAATTATTCTAATGACAATTTAGTCATGATTTGGTCTATATTTAAGATTACTTTTGTAATTGTACCAAAAAGGAAATGCAAGGGTAGACCAATTAGTCTGAATAGCACATGGAAGAGGCTCTGATGGCAAGAGTAAAAAAAGGAAAATAGAAGACAGTTCATAGATATAATATGAAAGCCAAGTAGATATGGAAAATGAAGGGCACAAAAATAAATCTTAGGTGTCCTGTTCAAGAATCTTCCTTAAAATGAAAGTTTTGCAATTAAAAACAGAAAGAAAAATAAAAAAGAAAGAAAAATAAATAATACTTAAGAGAAAGATGATCAGTTTACTCAACTTCATAAAAGCCTAGACAAGAAAAAGCCTCAACTCAGCAAACAGAATGTAGGATAAGAATTAATAAATTCTAAACTGAAGTATGAAGACAAGTTAGGACATATTCTCCTAAGGTAATTAAAAGATTTTCACATAGCTTAGGTAGCAAAAGAGAAAACTGAAGATGGGAAAATGAATTAATCAGTTTAAAATCTTTGTTACCTATAATTTTTATAGCACATAGAAATTATACATTCACATGCATACAGATAGTATCTTAATAATCATACCAAACTCCAAAACATGAAAAATTTTAAGACAATATGTTAATGTTTTCTTCTAATTATTAACATGTGGAAGCCAGTAATCTCAGAACTTTGGGGGGCCAAGGTGGGAGGACTGCCTGATCCCAGGAATTCAAGGCTGCAGTGAGTTATGATCACTTTACTGCACTCCAACCTGGAAAAGAGAGCAAGACCCTGCCTCCTAAAATAACAACAACAAAACCCATGTGGAACTGAAAGTATGAGGAAGGGTGAGCCTGTTCTCCCTCACTGTACCAGACCATACTAGTGCTTCTTAACTGCCTCAACTCTCTTAAGGCACTGGTTCTTAAACAGGATTGACATCACAACACCTTTAAAGGCTTTCCAAAAAAGACATTTATAGAACTGAAAGAAAAGAAAAATGGAGGATCTGGATGAGAAACTGAATTGGTAGGTTTAGGGGTCCTGGTCAACAACGCATATTTTAAAAGCACCTTGGGAAACGCTGATACACATCTTTGGTTAATTTTTAAAAGATTAACATGAAACCAATGTTAACGCAATAAAACAGAATTTCTGTTGAAACAAATGCAGCTATATTCTTTTTATAGAAATACAAAAGGAAAACATCAGGGAGATTAGATTTTACAAAGACTATAAACCTGATATTTGCCAGTGAAACTATAAAAGCCTATTTAACTTCTACACTGATTTGATGACATCCTGAGGTAGCTCTAAAGCTTCCTCAAGGAATAAACGTTCAAGCACAAAATTAATTTGCAACATAAAAAATGCACACAGCTACACAATATACTCTTCCTCCAAACAAAGTAAGTCACAATTCTAATAAGAATGTCATAATTTCCAGGCCGGTCGTTATGGCTCATGCCTGTAATCCCAACACTTTGGGAGGCCAAGGCAGGCAGATCACTTGAGGTCAGGAGTCTGAGACCAGCCTGGCCAACATGGTGAAACCCCTTCTCTACTAAAAATACAAACATTAGCCAGGCATAGTGGCACACACCTGTAATCCCAGCTACTCAGGAGGCTGAGGCAGGAGAATCACTTGAGCCCAGGAAGCCGAGGTTGCAGTGAGCTGAGATCGTGCCACTGCACTTCAGCCTGGGCAACAGAGTGAGACTCCACCTCAAAAAAAAAAAAAAAAAGTGCATAATTTCCAAAATATTAGGAAGAAATGCACTTGAGCAAATCACAAAAATCCCTTCTCCTCTATATGAGGTTTTTAACATAATTTTTTCCACTTTTAAAGAATTACTAAAAGCAACCATCCAAAGTTAATACCCATGAATTTCCTAACTACACCAATACATTTACCTTTGAGAATTACTGATTTAAATTTTTCTTTTTTTTTTTTTTTTTTGAGACGGAGTCTGGCTCTGTGGCCCGGGCTGGAGTGCAGTGGCCGGATCTCAGCTCACTGCAAGCTCCGCCTCCCGGGTTCCCGCCATTCTCCTGCCTCAGCCTCCCGAGTAGCTGGGACCACAGGCGCCCGCCACCTCGCCCGGCTAGTTTTTTTTGTATTTTTAGTAGAGACGGGGTTTCACCGTATTAGCCAGGATGGTCTCGATCTCCCGACCTCGTGATCCGCCCGTCTCGGCCTCCCAAAGTGCTGGGATTACAGGCTTGAGCCACCGCGCCCGGCCTGATTTAAATTTTTCATATTCTAGTTTAACAATATGCATGCTGGATATCTATTAAGCTACTCAAGAAAAAAAAGATAACAGTATTCTAATCTGTAAATTCAGATAAGTCTTACAGTGAATCTAACCTAAAAACCTGTTCTATAAAATTGATGAGGAATATGTACACTCACAAATCATTATTTTCATAGAGGCCAGATTTCCCCATAGATCATAGTTATGTTATTTTCTGTCAACAGGTTACAATGTTAGCCTAATAAGCCAGACGCGGTGGCTCATGCCTGTAATCCCAGCACTTTGGGAGGCAGAGGCGGGCGGATGCCGAGGTCAGGAGATCAAGACCACGGTGAAACACCGTCTCTACTAAAAATACAAAAAAATTAGCTGGGAGTAGTGGCAGGCGCCTATAGTCGCAGCTACTTGGGAGGCTGAGGAAGAAGAATGGCGTGAACCCGGGAGGCGGAGCTTTGCAGTGAGCTGAGATCACGCCACTGCACTCCAGCCTGGGCGACACAGCAAGACTCAGTCTCAAAAAAAAAAGAAAAAAAAAAAAAAAAGAAACACAATTTTAGCCTAACATAATAAAAAGGAGTCTTTAAAAAAATATGTTTTTGGATAAGGGTTGCTCATCCTCGAAACTAATTTTAGTATATGTGCTGCCAAAGTGAGCATACATTTATTTCATAGAATTTTTTTTATGTTGAAGCTATTAGAACTTCATCTTCTATATGCAAATATAATATATCCCACTTAAAGTGGGTCCAATCAATAGCTACCATTAAAACAACAGTTTTTTAAGATGTGACAGAAGAATTTCCTGAAGTATGCAACATCTAGATTCGTGGTAAACCGAACCTTGGATTCAAAGACTATGCTCTTTATAATACCTAATTCTACTCTTATTTTGCTATCTTTCAATGTCTATCTTAACAACAGTAACTTTCTGGAAATTTCTAACCCCTCATCCTCATTTTTACGGCCTCCAAAAGGTGGGGGTGGGGGGACTAGGAATTCTGTGAATGAGACTACAAATATATTACAAATAAAGTATTCTTTTTCATTTTTTTGAGAAGTAAACAAGAACTGGCTTTCACTTTTGGGTAAATATAAAGGAAAAGTGCAAAACGTTTATCTTATTACCGCATAACAGTGACATTTCAATTATAACACCATAAACTGATTAAAAGTACAAAATCTTCTCTTTATATTATGCAATAAAATGACAAATTTCAACGCGCTCTAAAAAGTTTTATTTATTTATTTATTTTCATTTTTAGAGACAGGGTCTCACTGTACTGCCCAGGCTGGAGATCAGTCATGTGATCATAGCTCATTCCAGCCTTGAACTCCTGAGCTCAAGCAATTCTCCTGCCTCAAGCTCCCAAGTAGCTGGGACTACAGGTGTGTGCCACCATACCTGCCTATGGTTGTTTTTTTGTTTTGTGTTTTTTTTTGTTTTTTGTTTTTTTTTTTGAGACGGAGTCTCGCTCTGTCACCCAGGCTGGAATGCAGTGGCACAATATCGGCTCTCTGCAAACGCCGCCTCCCAGGTTCACGGCATTCGCCTGGCTCAATTTTTTGTATTTTTTTAGTAGAGACGGGGTTTCACCATGTTAGCCAGGATGGTCTCGATTTCCTGACCTTGTGATCCGCCCACCTCGGCCTCCCAAAGTGCTGGGATTACAGGCATGAGCCACCGCGCCCAGCCTTGGTTGTTTTTTGTTTTGTTTATTTGTTTTGAAAGACCAAGTCATGCTGTGTTGCCTAGACTTATTTTTATATGTAAATCACCTTTAATAGAGGCCATGTGGACCTAGCCAAAATAATTGCAACTTAATTTCCATCTCTGATTTTCCCTTTAATAACTACAGAATTTCATCAACTAATTTATATAATCATACTTCATTTTGGCTAAATATCTATCTGTGATAGATACTTAGACTATCTGGTATTAGAAATACTGTAAACATTAATAAAATAATTAAGTACCCTAAAGCGTCCTCATAAAATCTATTTAATCTTATTGACCAAACTCAGGCACATGTCAATTTATATAATTCATATGATTAATTCAACCTGAGCTTTATCAAGCACACAGTCTTCAATTTTTGATGGAGATCACAGCCTGCACAATTACTCTGTTTTCCTTGTCTATGCATACTAATCTTCCCTTTGACGTAACTTCAGTGTTGCCTGTATCAGAGGTGTCATTTCTAGATGAACTCCCGTTAATTAATTCAACAAATATCATTAGAATATTGACCATGTAAAGTGCAGTGCCTAAATCCCAAAAACATTAATAATTAAACACATTTTTAAAAACTAGCATCAGGGTTTTAACTATATAGGAACTAGGAGGAACCTTACCCACTAGCCTATAAGAGTAGCTTAGTTACTTTGGTCTCTACAATGTTTGAAGAAACACAACAGTAACCTACCTGCTTGTCCCCAAACTGGCCAAATGATCTAAAATGATAGGATCTCCCTAGACTCTACAATGGTAGCAATATTTTAAATAATAACACTTATTTAAACGAAGCACCAAAACTGGGAAGAAAGGTGTTAGCTACTAAATATAACTTTTTTGGTTCAAAAGAACCATTTTTTCTTCTCGAGTGGTAGTGAATGTTTGAGTAAATGGTGCCCTTCATTCATAGTGATAAGTTGTATTGTTTTCTTTACAAACAAGAAACTTACTCTAAGACAAGAGTGTCTTACGAAAATTAATTACAAAATTTCACACAAAAAAAGTAAGATTTAGTTAACAATGTAATTTTAATTTTGGATTTCTTTCCAATGAAAAAAGTTATTACCAAAGCACAAACAAAAATTAAAGTTGATCTCAAGAAAACTGTGGTTGAATCAATAAGTGCCTCTTATTTATCTAACATGAACAACAATGTAGTTGTTTTCTCTTATTTTCTCTTTCTTTTGTTGCCAGGACATGTTCTCATGTGAACAATTTAGTTGATTTTTTGTAACAATTTTAAAACATACATATTAAAGTGTAACATGTAAATAAAAGATATCTGATTACTAGTTCCAGAACCATAGGGTTGTTCCTCTCCCCACCCCATCCACGGGACTCTGCTTGAAGGTTTTAAATTTTAAACAGCCACGGTACTTATGCTACTCATTTTGTAAGTATCTTGAAAAACTAAAAGTTATAGTAACTAATTTATATTTTGTCTCACTAACATTACCAAGGTGGAAGGAATCCCTGTTTCCCAGATTTATTCATGACTAAGCATCAGCAACCCCTATATTCATGAATTCAGCGATAACCTTAGTTATTCAGAACACAGACATTAACCAGAAATGAAGTGATACTAGTCTCAGCCAAAAGATAATAAAAAGCTCATGTACCTTATTCACAGGTAACAATTCAAGTCTTTGACTCAAAGCCTTTTTCTCATTTAAAAAAAAAAAAAAAAAAAAAAGAGGTACTAGATGTATTTGTGTTCTTAGCTCTCAGCAGATTAGGAGGAAGAGGAGAAAGGGAGTTTAAGAGGAAAGAGGAGATAAGAATTATAAAAGTTCTAAATCAAGCAGTCATTCTCAAAATGAAGTCCCAGGACAAGTAGCAGCATCAGCAACACCTGGGAACACATAAGAAAAGCAAATCTTCCCTGGTTCACCCGGAGCTACTAAACCAGAAACTATGGGGATGGGACCATGCAAATACTGGGGTTAGCAAGCCTCTAGGTGATTCTGGTAAACCGAAATTTGAGAATCACTGTCATAAACAGCACAACAGAGTTACCAATAAAAAAGCCAATAAAAACAAAAAAATAAAGTAAGCTTGCCAGATTATGGCCATTCAAGGCACTACTTTCAGGCACTTTAAGAGATTCAGAAGCAAGAGAAAGACCTTACCTTCAAAAAGTTATAATCTATGGCCGGGCACGGTGGCTCAAGCCTGTAATCCCAGCACTTTGGGAGGCCGAGGCGGGCGGATCACAAGGTCAGGAGATCGAGACCACAGTGAAACCCCGTCTCTACTAAAAATACAAAAAATTAGCCGGGCGCGGTGGCGGGCGCCTGTAGTCCCAGCTACTCAGGAGGCTGAGGCAGGAGAATGGCGGGAACCCGGGAGGCGGAGCTTGCAGTGAGCCGAGATCGCGCCACTGCACTCCAGCCTGGGCAACAGCGTGAGACTCCGTCTCAAAAAAAAAAAAAAAAAAAAAAAAGTTATAATCTAATTCATTGGAGCAGAAGACCAGTGGCAAGAATAACAAATCTAAGTAATTACATAACTTGAAATAAACTGCTCTATAAACTTGGATATGTAAAGGGTATCAGTGTATTATGGTTCAATACAATCACTGAGGCACATATAGTTGAACAAGAGTCATCAAAAAATAAGATTATGTTTTAAGCCAGAGAGTACTATGGAAAAATTTGTGAAAATATAAAGTTCTAACAATTAAAACTGTAAGCTTCTGATATCCAAAAAAATTCAAGTATGCTGGAAAGATTCATTTTCCCTGACGCTAGATAAATCAGTTATTGCAGCTGCTTTGGTGATATTTTTAAAGTCATTACAAAAGACGCAAATGAGAAAATATCCCAAATGTATATTCATGAAATAACCAGGATCAACTGTTGAAACTTTTGCTTGTAAAGGAGGCTGGGAAATGTAGCCAAGCTGCTTAAAATAAAATTTAAGTCCAGATTTTAGTCAAAAGTCATCATAGGAAAAACTTTCAGGCTTGGGTCATCCCATCTTCCCATTCCTGCTCTTTCATGCTCTTCCCCCTTCCTTTCTAGCTCACTTGAGAGATGCTGAGAAGTTCCTGACCTGTGTCCCTTATAAGCTATGTGAAGAGCATCCTAGCCACTTGAACATCTGCCTTGGGAGTGTTACAAAAGCAAGAAACACATTTTTGTCATATTAAGCCATGTCATTACATTTTGGACCTACTTGTTTCGGCAGTTTAACTTACACCACCTCGCGCACAGTGAGCAGTAAGATTATAACCTATATTAACTATGGCTTAGAGAGCAGCTGGTGAATACTCTGATACCTTTCACATCAATATCAATTAACATCAATAGGATGTTAATATATTTAATCTTAATGTTAATTTATTGTTTACTGATGTTAATTTTACTGTTTTCTCAAAGGTACCCCCACCAAATGACTATTAGTTATTAGTTACTATGTACAGGAATACCACACTAAAATCTAGACAACCACATGTAAAATATATGAAAGTACTTATGAAATCGTAAGAAAACATCTTATTTCAGACATATCAATATGTAAGAGATTCGCGACTGAAAAATTTAGAACTAAACATTATTACCATAATAAATATGCAATCCGCAGGCATTTATGAGTAGGATTTACATGCCTATGTGCTTTGCGGACTTGAAAAAGGCCACATCTTGAGAAGCCTGAGAAGCTCTTGACCTGTGTCCCTTATAAGCTATGTGAAGAGCATCCTAGCCAACCTCTCCTTTTACTAAGACCCTACCTACATGCCCTACTCTAGAGTAACTACATCTGAAAGGCAGTTAAGAATAAGAAAAAGACGAATTTCACGGTCAAGCTGAGAAGAATCAAAGGATAATTTAAGAAACAGAAGGGGCTACAACCATCTGATTCATTCCTATAGAAGTAGAGGACCACTCCTAACTAGAAATGTAACACACAGAACAGTAAATTTATTCACACAAACACTGTCTTCTCCTCCGAATAGGCACATTGCTCTGAGTATCACTGAGCTAAAAGGTTAAAGAAAAAACGATCCCTGGTGCTCTCAACCTACTTGACTAAAGAAGGAGGTGGAAGGAAGGTGGACATCTAACTCTCCACATTCAGCTGTGAATCAGATCAGAAATATTCTTGGGCATTTATTTATACCTGTTCTTTCTGCTTCTCAGTTCATCCAGAACCAATACAACACTCTGATTCACCCCAGAATCTAATCTTATATTGCTGAACAACAAAACTCTCCTCATCTCCACCTATGAAACAAAGGGAGCCATGGGAAGATTTTCTACTTACACAGAATGTCAAGAAGTCCATATGCCTTCTAAAATCTTTCTTAAGTCTAGTACAAGTGTTATCCTTCCCTTTTTACTACTTCTCACCACTGTCTTCATTTCTGTCTCTGTTTACTGTCCTCTATGTTTCTACAGATTTCCACGTCTCGAAAAAACAGAATTTTATATCAGAAAGACTTAAAATCATCTATTACCTTCTTATAGAACTGAAGACTCTAAAACACAGAAACCAAGCGGTACGCTGAAAATCACATAGTTGCTTCAGTAGAACCGGTACCATGTTCTAAAGGCAATCGAGTCACAATACACTGAAAGCAGTCCAAGAGCAGCAAGAGACTTTGCTGCAGCTGTAGATCACTGGATCGGTAACTCATAGTTAAAGGGAATCCCTACCCACTCCCATCCAGCCCCTACCCCCTAATTATGGGACAGAACATCCAATTCAATGAGATTTAAACAGGAAGCTCACAGTAGGAACTCTTATACCTATCAGGACCCATTAACCAGGGATTCCACAACCAGTAGAATATTATCTACTGGTAGCTATTTAAGCCTTACCTGACAGGTCTCCAAGCCAGCTGCAGCAGCCACATCCCTCTCTGCGCCATAAACGTCTCGCCTCAGTTTCCTGAAATTCCCAACTGAGAAGGGAATATAGCCAGCAGGCACTCCCAACCCTGTTATGATTCTACAGTTCTACTGTTAGTAACTTTCCCAGGGGCATCACAATCTGTGTCCTTACACATGCATACACAGAGGAGCTTCCTTCTAGGATGAGCTCCTCATTACAGGGCAATTAAAAAGGTCCACTTCACAAAAACCTTGAGATCCCTGATCTTAATCATAAAATAGTTACTTTACTTGTTTTTTTAATGTAGAAAGTAATCTCCAAACTAAAGAACTTGGAAAGATTTGAATGAATCTGCTGAATATACCTGAAAAACAAAGTAGTTACAAAGAGTGGAAACATGCAATGTAAAAATACAAATACTTTAACTGGTTATAAGAATGCTTCAGCATCTCAAAACACACAGTGACTCTAGCTTTGATGCTGTTAAACTTTGTCAACAGGCACATTTCTGTTCCTCATTTGACTATTCACCTGCATATTCTTGAATATTTGCAGTTTTTAGAAGTTCTTCAAAGATGTTTATTAATTAAAATTCACTGTACTTAAGAGATACCTAACAATTACGAAAGTATTTTCCAAGACAAAAATGAAGCCTTCTCTATTAAGCATTTATTAAGCACCATTTATACCTAAATTTGTACTAGATGAGAAATGGCATGGTCCCTTCTTCTTAAGCAATTTGTGAGATGTTTAGGAAATCTAATTAATATTTAAAACAATTAGAAGGATACTTTAATGCCAAACTACCATTATTGATATTAAGTACAAAACTAATTTAAAGAATTCAATTTAGACAGAAACATCAAATTAATTTGAGCTACAATTATTTGACTATCCCACAGAATCCATTTAACAGTAGACTTCTGAGAAACAATTACAAGGAAAATCTGTTATGTTATGTTGTTATGTTAATTAAAACTGATATTTAAGAACTAAATATGGTTATAATTTTATTTTTAATAATTATTATCACTTAAACACAAAGTAATCTAAAGCGATAGCTTGTAGAGTGGTTTTTTTTTTGTTTTTTTTGTTTTTTTTTTTGAGACGGAGTCTCGCTCTGTCGCCCAGGCTGGAGTGCAGTGGCCGGATCTCAGCTCACTGCAAGCTCTGCCTCCCGGGTTTTTACGCCATTCTCCTGCCTCAGCCTCCCGAGTAGCCGGGACTACAGGCGCCCGCCACCTCGCCCGGCTAGTTTTTTGTATTTTTTAGTAGAGACGGGGTTTCACCGTGTTAGCCAGGATGGTCTCGAACTCCTGACCTCGTGATCCGCCCGTCTCGGCCTCCCTAAGTGCTGGGATTACAGGCTTGAGCCACCGCGCCCGGCCGCTTATAGAGTTTTTGTGCCTTGAAACACTTAATGTAGAGCCCTAAAACACATAATGAAATTTAAAATCTGAGCTTAGATATTCACCATCTTCAAGACCATAGATTCATCATGTTTTCCCAAAAAAAGAACAGTTTCCAAAGAGTTTCCTATTTTTCCAATGGTACACTCCTTAGCTGGATATCAAAGTAGTAATATAGCTAGGTAGACATATCTGTGGATTTTATTTTACCCACACTAGTGTTCCATTCCTTATGACTTACAAGAGTTCACAATTTTGGACCTATACAATTCGCTGAATTGAGTAACACTTCTCCCCAGTGCCTGATGCCATCTTGTCTCTTACAAATAAATCAGTTATATGGACACACACAGAACCAGTCTGAAAAATAAAATAACTAAAAGCACTATCATATAGGAAAAATTTGTTTTCCCATTCAACAAAAAAGGAGAGGACTAGGACAAGTGGCTGGAAGACAGACAAGACAGACTTTGGTTTAGCAGAAGACTGAGTTTGATATTCAAATTGTTAAAATGTATACTGGTTGGCTGCCTTGGTTAATGAATTCCTTATATTACTGTTAAGTGGCTAAGCAGAGACTAGATGACAATCTGTCAGAAATGCCACCTCTAGACTGGCACAAGGCTGGACTATGTAAATCCCAAAGGTTTCCACTTAGATTGATAACCAATATCATATTATTGCCTAATCCAACTACTATGTAATTTAAATATATAAAACCTCCATTTCCTCATCTATGATATGAAATGCCATAGAGCTAATCAATCACGGAATTTTATTTTTTAGCACAGAACTTTAAAACTGAAAATGATCTGCTTATCCCAACCCTTCAACATTATAAGCAAATAACTACTTTTAGTCTACAACATTCATAAGTTTTGGTATTTCTGAACAAGAATGACAAACATTAATTTCCCCTTTTTCTTTCCCTTCCCTTTCTCCCTCACATATTTCTCAAGCTAAAAATGTTTTTTTTAAAAAAGGGTATTAGCCAATTTTACCCACCAATTTGGCACCATAACCTCAGGAATATGTAAGAAATGACTGTTCAGTATTTTTTAAAAACTGGATCTAAGAACATAATTTTCTTCGGATTTATTTTCCCAAAAACATACAATAAACTTGGTAATAAATGAATACAATTATTTAATAATGCTAATTTTGGTATAATAATTAAATGATTCTCCCCATATCAATTATATGAGTTTGCCTTAATAATATGCAAAAAAGGCTGAGTGGGGTGGCTCACCCCTATAATTCTAGCACTTTGAAAGGTTGAAGAGAAAGGATCACTTGAGGTTAGTTTGAGACCAGCCTGGAAAACAAAGTGAGAACTCGTCTCTACAAAAAAATTTTAAAAAGAGTATTTTTAATTGGCATGTGTCTGTAGTCCCAGCTACTCAGGAATTTGAGGTGGGAGAATTGCTTGAGCTGGAGCTGGAGGCTGCAGTGAGCTAAGGCCATGCCACTGCATTCCAGGATGGACGACAGAGTGAGACCCTCTCTCTAAAGTAATAATAATTTACAATAAAACGTATCTAATGATTAAAAAATAAACCTGCACTATTTTCATCTTGAAGGAATGAATATTGAAAAATGCTGAAAGTCACCGTGACTCGTTTTCTCATTTATAAATCAGTGATGACATGTGCAAATACAAGAACTCACCTCTGCCCCTCCCAAGGGCCCACACATAATAATTAAGCAGAAGGAGAGATGCTCAATTTCTGAGACACAACTGTGCACTAAACCACCAAATGATACACAAGAACACTACCCAGAAATGTGTGCTGTTCCCACTGCACTTAAGTCACTTTCAAACACACTGTGGCACTGCAAATTTGTTAACACTGAGGTAATTAAATCTAAAGTACACGAAGACTTAGTTAACTATGTCTACTATTAAATATACTTGGGAAAAAAATTCTGATGAAAAAGGACATTCAGCAATTAGTTCTCATGATAAAATTACTTTTCAGCCGGGCGCGGTGGTTCACGCTTGTAACCCCAGCACTTTGGGAGGCCGAGGCGGGTGGATCACGAGGTCGGGAGATTGAGATCATCCTGGCTAACACGGTGAAACCCCACCTCTACTAAAAATACAAAAAATTAGCCGGGCGAGGTGGCGGCGCCTGTAGTCCCAGCTACTCGGGAGGCTGAGGCAGGAGAATGGCATGAACCCGGGAGGCGGAGCTTGCAGTGAGCTGAGATGGCGCCACTGGACTCCAGCCTGGGGACAGAGCGAGACTCCGTCTCAAAAAAAAAAAAGGCTTTTCATGACACAAAAATTAAAGTAAAAACTATTATTTCATATACTAAGCACATTCATAATTTGGTTTCCAGAGATCTAGTCAAAAAAACCCTCTGCCTAAGCAAAAGCTAGTAGAAAAATGTATCTTTAGGCTATGTGTTACTTGAAAGTACTCTTACTATATAACACTCTGGAAATTAGTCTTGTTTAAGTTGTGTTAAATCAGTGGTTCTGTGGGAGGTGGAGGTTGCAACGAGCAGAGAGAGCGCCACTGCACTCCAGCCTGGGCAACAAGAGCAAAACTCCGTCTCAAAAACAAAAAACAAAACAAAAAAAACAGTGGTTCTTAACTTTTGGAAGGCTGTGAACCTGAGAGAAGATAATAAAAGCTGTTGCCAGAGAAAAATGCATATTTTAAAATAAAAATACGCATAATTGTAGGGATTCTCAAAGACAAGCCCAAGTGCCATAACTTTAGTATCATTAAAACAACTACCTTCACAAAAAGACACTTAGAAATGCAGCTACTGTTCTAGGTTCAATGTGCCTAACAAAACTGTATCTCTAAATCCTTGATTCCTTAAATTAAAAAAGAATAAAATGGGTGTGTATGCAATTTTATAGAAATAGATGCCACATATTTTAATGTCTTTTAAACCTAATCAGCTGTGATTAAATTCAAATATTTGTATAAAGTTTTGTTTCTTACACTGAGACATACACAAAAATATGATTTATTTTTTCTTAAGTGATCAAAACAAATTTTAAAAAAGCAATGTGATTCACTCAGGGTCTCCTTTGTGCCAGGCATTATGCCTTTGTTCCTCATAATTTGAAGAAACGCACTCTTAATATCCACTCAACTTTGCTCAAATATTAGGCCAAAATAAATTGGCCTAAAAATTTTGACAAATATATTTGGTCAAAAATAAATTTAGAGACGTACTTTCCCATACATAATGAAATGACGTTACCCTAGTTTACATAAGTGTCAAAGTATTTAAGGTTTCATATTTTATAGTAATTTGATACTTTCAAGGGCAATAGTTTTGGGGATAGAAATTTTAAAAGAAAATTAAAAACTTGTAACTGAAATTAATGAGTTACACCTACAATAGCAAGCATTAAAAATAAACTAAATCACCACTAACGTAGGTAAATAAACTCTGTATTTATTCTATAACCTTACAATGTAAATGTCAAGAACCCTTCCTTAAACAAAATAACATTTGTAGGTAAGAAATGATGGAAGACACTGAGAGTACAACGGTTTTTCCGAAAGGCAGACTCAAAGTTTTTTTCTTTGCTCATCTCCAGAGTGTTAAGCCAATAACCAAACAGAAAAAATAATTAATGCAAAATCATTCATCATTGTTAAAAAAATTTTAACTGACTTGTCATGTGAATGAAGAGCACTTTTAAAATAATAGTTACTAGAATTCAAGAATACATGTCATGTGATATAATGACCTATTTCCAACGGTTCCAGGGAGTGATTCCTTGCATCGTTAAGAGGAGCTAGAATAACCATTTAATGCTAGGACTATGTAGAAGAATAGTTTTTCAGCTAATTTAACTTTTAAATTAATTAATTTCACCCTAAGTTTCAACTGGGAGGTCCAAATGGGACCAATGAATATACCTACCTCCAAATAAGCTGATACCTATACCATAAGCATTAATGGATTTTTTTAAACTGAGTGTTTTTAAATTTAAAATTCCCTTTAATATTTTTAACTCCTCCAATTGAAAAGGCTAATTTTTTTCTGAATGGCATGCCTAAATTAGTCTCATGAAATAAGTTAACAAAATGTTTATTTCTGATACGAAGAAGGAAGCATTGTTAGACCAAAATAAATTGGCATGTAATTACGAAGGCCAAAGTTTTCTGATTGCTATATGGATCCCATTATTGCGGGTGCTTTGGAAAGAGACATGTAAAGTTGAATTACAACACTGCTCAGAAGTCTAGACAATGCCTGTCTAAGAAATTTTAAAATGTGTAGCTCACTTGTAGATTATGCTCATGTAAACAATGCAAACACACCTCAATGAAAGAAAAATCATAGTAGTACATTACTTACAAAAAAATGTTTAGGCTACCAGAGATAATTCAATTCTGACACTGCTTTCTAGGGAAGAAAGGAAAATGCTTACAAATTTAACTGAACCTGAAAAAAAATCAAAGTAGAAGAAAAGGTAAGGGAACAAGTCGGGGGAGAGGAGTGGAAGGGAGGAGGGTAGTAAGACAGAAAGAATGGTGGGGAAATGTGCTGACAAAATCCTTAGCAACACAAGGTTATTAAGCTCTGAGTACACTGATACTTTAATGCTAAAACAGATGCTCTACTCCCCTTTATCTTTATCTTCTCCCATTTTTCGTCCCAAAGAGGTCCTTGAATTAGATATATCAGTATTTAAATCAAAGATTTACTTGCTAATTGGATTAAGCCCTGGAGGCAGTACCAGTTCCCAGCTGATCTAGATACATCCTTTGGCTTTTAGTGGGTATATATATTTCATTTTGTTTCTGTTTTTTTTTTTATGTCCAAGACCAAGTGCTGATTTTCCTGTATAGGTTCTAGAGGCATAATTTGTGTGTGCAACTCAAACATTTGACAAACATAAGATACCAATCTGCTCAGGACTTACTATTAATTAAATATGATTGTGCATATCACCTTGCTTTCCAAATCAAGGTATACAGCAGTGGGGATAAGTGATGTTAATTTTAAAAATTTAAATATTTTTATATTAAAATAAACATTATGGAGTAATAGATGCAAAAATCTGCATGAATTCGTAAGATAAAAACGAAGACTGCAAAGAATCATAGATTTCTCAAAGGGTCGCACTGAACTAGGCCTTCAGGAACTCTGGAGTACAAGCACATTTGCTCAGATTCTTCTGTCATTACTGGTGCACTTGGCAGAAGATGACTAAAAAAAAGTGTTTTCTCTACTGCAATGATCCCTTATGTAATATATTTTTTTCCTACTACTGTTTATAATACTTTACCCAATTTAAAATTACTACTATAGCATTTATAATCAAACATCTGAAAGGGAATACCATCTAAAGATGTAGAATGATATAAATTATTTTTTAGAGAGTTAATACAAAAGGCATACGTAGATACAAAAGGCATATGTAGATCTGAGGCATATGTACATAAATATTCCCATTATTTCTGATGCCTTTATAAGTTTTAGTGAAACAGCACAAAGTTTTAAAAATAGAGAAATACAAAAAGATAGATTTTTTCCCTAAATAACCATTTTCCCCTTTAAATTTTTTTGTGAGTTTTACATATAAAAATTCTTATATGTAATTTCATTCATATTTAAATTTTGCTTTAAAATTCTCAACTACACATTTGGCCTATGGTGCCAAAAACTAGAACATAAAGCTCATAATTTGTTCAAGTGTGAATCATTCAAGTATACAATTTCAGTTCTGATAGTAAATGGTGCTTACAGATTTGGTATCTGGAACTCACTGGAAATAGTTACTCAACTTACCTGGTGCTAATCCAGCAGTAGCAGGGCTTCCCATGGATGGGTGAGAGAAAACTTGAGAGAAGGCAGACATATTTGACTGGGACACGTTACTCAGCCTGGAGGTTGATCCTCCTTTAGGAATAAACTCGCTTGCAGTAGGATTTGGTGTCTATTTAAAAATCAAATATAGTAAGTTAACACACTTTAAGCCAAAAAAAAGACATTGAATCTACTAGGCATATTCCACAGTGCTTTATTTACTAAGTAAAATATATTCTTGAAAGGATTAACAAGTGTTTTAGGTTCCGTATTTTGGTAGGTCATAATTAAATTTCTTAAAGGAAATTTGATCATCAAACTTGAAGATTTTAATCATTTCATTTGCAGAATTTTAACCTCAGTAATGTGTAAAATTTGTCTTCATTATCAAGCATGCATCATTACCAAACTACTATGTTTTAGAGAACCGGGAGGTTGAGATTACCTCAAAACTGAGCGACAAGTTTCGAGTTTAGTATCTTTAAACCACTTCTACCAAGATAAAGGTCAAAACTGTTTTCTTCCAATATTAATCACTTTCTTTTTTGTAGTTACTTCAAACATTTCCCTAATAATATGGTATCATGTATTTAAGTAACAAAGTAAAGGTTAGAAAAACATTTAAAAACAAGGCAAATATGGGACGAATCAAGATATAAGAAAAACTAAAGTGATCCTAATGCCCATACAGTACCATGTGTGACTTGTTACACTGAAAAATATTTGGCTATGAGATTACGTGGAAAACATCTTTTTCACAGTGGTACTATGCTACAACTCTTTATATATTCAAGTGGCATGGTATTTTTAGCTTTAAGAAATACTAGAACATATGAGACTATACGTAAGAGTCATAAAAAGTCTACATATTGTCCACATTAAATTTCCACAGGAGGCAGAAATAATAGCTTCCCCATTTAATATGAATGAGTTAAGAGTTCAAAATGCTGCCAAGTTAGAGTTCAAAATACTAGATCTGGAAGGTAACAAGTCACCAGGCTAACCCAAATGTAAACTCCAAAACGAGTATTATCAGCTATGTGCCAGCTAAAGTTAAATAAAAGGTGATAAAATATAGAACAAATGCTAAATCTGGGCTTAATTAAAATATACTAGAACTACAGAATCAATCTTTTACTGCCACATTTAAGGCACGAATTTCTGAAAAAGTAAAATCAGGCCTGAGGCTATATTTTCCAAAGGGGAAAAAATCCTCTTTTGTGACTTAAATGTATTTTTTAAAAATTTCCAATTGTAACATTCCCCAAAATAGTGGTATGTTCTCTAAACGGATGGCCAATTCCTTGATTTCTGGAGGAGAAAACAAGCCACTGCATTTTACTAATGTAGTACCTTCCTAGTTATAAGGGAACAAATGGCTACCAACAGAATGAAAAGTATGACAGGGCCAGCATGTCCCAGTTAAACCTAAGTCTTAGAAGTTGAGGGTCAAGATAAAAGCCATTGATATCGTAATAAAAGAGGCCAAAGTGGCTAGAGACATGGACTTCGGGATTACGTAGGATTACTAGGAGACACCAAAATTACATAAGGAAAATAATACACAATATGAATATTTTTAGAATGTTCCTGAGAAGCAGGTATTACCCAGTTTCTATTTCACATATAACCTATAATTACAGTAAATAACAGACCGATTTTAAAAATGAGTTTCTCTAACCTTATTATTTTGAAAGCCTATTTTTATTATTTTTGAGACCCTGTAAAGGGGAAAAAGGAGGGGGAGGTCCATCCTACCTTTCATAAATTACAAAGCACCTCCAAATATGTATGAGTGGAAGTTATTAAAATTAACCTATCTATTAAGATTTACACACAGAACTGTAACTTCTACAGATTCAATAACCATGGATGCCGAAATCTACCCAACAATGAATTTGAATTAAGAACTGAAAAGGATGACCTAAAACCCTACTTGTTTCTTGATTTAGTATTCCTTGATTTGGTGGTTTGAGAGTTTGTTTTGTTCAACTGTGAGCACTTGAGATTAAAGATAAAATAATTTAAATGGCAGAAAAATAATTATGTAAGATTCAGGTACAACGGCACACACAAAAAATCTTTGATAATATAAATTAACTGTAGCCAGATCAGAGAATGATCGGATACATTTAAAGTACAAATCAGAAATTAAGACCTTACCTAGAATACTTTTTCATGATAAAAATCTTTAAAATAAGATGCAACAATAAAGATACATTCTTAAAACTTCTTTAATATTACTGGTTTAAAATATAAATCTTTTTTTAAAACTATAAAATCTATTAAAAATAGCATAGGTATATATTTTTAACATGTTAAGAATAATTTTTTGAAAGATAAGGCTAAACAGGTAACTAAAACAAGTATCACATTAAAATGAAATACCTGTTCAAAAAAGAGACTATTTTTTTCAGGTTTAGGAGGCAAAGGTTTTATCTAGGATTAGAAGACATAAGGACTTGAGTTATATAAATTATTTGACTAACTTCAACAACAATAAGGAGTTTGGCATAAATAAGAAAAATAGAAATAAAAACATTAAAGTTTTACTATCCCTGCCCTATGTTTGAATAATCCTTTCCTAAAGACATAGATATAATATTAAATTTTTGGTTTCTGTAAATATACAGATATGCAGTTATTTATATTCATAATTAAAACCCTAATTTACATTTATACTTTAAATAGTTCTAAGTGGACATTTTAAAAAATTAATGTTCATTCAATAGTCTTAGATTCTCATACACTCAAATTTACCCCACAATTTTCTTTTCTTTTTTTTTTTTTTTTGACATGGAGTCTCACTCTGTCGCCAGGCTGGAGTGCAGTGGCACAATCTTGGCTCACTGCAACCTCCACCTCCCAGGTTCAAGTGATTCTCCTGCCTCAGTCACCCTAGTAGCTGGGATTACAGGTGTGCGTCACCAAGCCTGGCTAATTTTTGTATTTTTGGTAGAGGCGGTGTTTCATCATGTTGGCCAAGCTGGTCTCAAACTCCTGGCCCCAAGTGATCTGCCCACCTCAGCCTCCCAAAGTGCTGAGATTACAGGCGTAAGCCACTGTGCCCGGCCTGCCCCCCAGTTTTCATGTCAAAAACAACCAAGTGCTTCTCATATAGGGAGTTCTCCAAAATGACATCATCCCCCAACTTTCGAAAATGATCCCTACCGCTACCATCTAGATCCACATATAATTAATCAAGAATCCTGACCGTTAACTTAAATGTTATTGTAATTATTTTTTTTTTTGAGACAGAGTTTTACTCTGTCACCCAGGCTGGAGTGTAGTGGCATGATCTCGGCTCACTGCAACTTCTGCCCCCCAGGTTCAAGCGATTCTCCTGCCTCGGCCTCCAGAGTAGCTGGGATTACAGGCGCCCACCACAGCGCCGGGCTAATTTTTGTGTTTTTAGTGGAGACGGGGCTTCACCATGTTGGCTGGGCTGGTCTCGAACTCCTGGGCTCAAGAGATCCACCCACCTCGGCCTCCCAAAGTGCTAGGATTACAGGCGTGAGCCACCACACCTGGCCTAAACTTTTTCTTTTTTTAAATTAGATGGAAAGACAAGAAGTTTCTGTTGAATAATAACAGAACATAAGATATGTAACATTTGGCCGGGCGCGGTGGCTCAAGCCTGTAATCCCAGCACTTTGGGAGGCCGAGACGGGCGGATCACGAGGTCAGGAGATCGAGACCATCCTGGCTAACACGGTGAAACCCCGTCTCTACTAAAAAATACAAAAAACTAGCCGGGCGAGGTGGCGGGCGCCTGTAGTCCCAGCTACTCGGGAGGCTGAGGCAGGAGAATGGCGTAAACCCGGGAGGCGGAGCTTGCAGTGAGCCGAGATCGCGCCACTGCACTCCAGCCTGGGTGACAGAGCCAGACTCCGTCTCAAAAAAAAAAAAAAAAAAAAAAAGAAAAAAGATATGTAACATTACATTGCATATATGGCTCAAAAAGGCCTATAAGAAAAAAATAGTTGTCATACAATGATGGGATGAATAACTCAGAAACTACTAATATTCCTGAATACTGGTCAGGGTTATTTTAATCACATAGCAAACTCATAAAACCATTGGACAGCTCCTTAAAGAGCTCAGCTTGCTTTACCTGTCTTAAAGGCTTTGTAAATTGGTATCAGTAATCTTTCTATCCTCTGAATGAAAACCTAACCTGGTGACTTTTTCTTTTATTTAAGATATGATTGACATGTAATACGCTGTACATACTTAAAACTTTGGCAACTCCTGACACAGGTATACAACCTTGAAACCATTACCCAAATCAATATAATGACTATATACATCATACTAAAGTCCGCACAGGCCTCTTCTAAACCCCTCCCTCCTTTCCACCCCTCTCTGCTCTCTGTTCCCAAGTCTCCAGGAAACCACTGATGAGCTTTCTGTCACTATGAATTAGTCTGCATTTAAAAATTTTTCATATAAATGGGTCATACATATATATGTGTTTTTTACCTGGCTTGTTTTTTTCTCGCTGAACTTTGTTTTAATGGGTCTCAAAATTCTGTGACAGAATTTCAGTCAAGTTGTTTCCATTAAAATGTACTGATTTAAAAAACTAGTAACTTAACCACATGCAAAAAAAAAAAAAAAAAAAGAAAGAAAGAAAAGAAAAAAACAAAAATGAATTAGTTCACAAAACATTCTCCTTTCCTTCTGAAGGTTTTAAGATGCACTGTTATCTTTAACCAGTCTTTTACAATTAAACTTAAATGGCCAATTGAAACTAACAGTCCTGAGACCATTCTTCCACCACTGATTAAGACTAGAGTGGCAGGAATTAGGGATAATACTCATTTAGCCTTCTGAGATTTCTGGGCAAACCTGGTGACCTTGCCAGCTCCCACAGCCTTCTTGTCCACTGCTTTGATGACACCCACAGCAACTGTCTGTCTCACACCTCCAACAGCAAAACGACTCAGAGGAGGATGGTCTGAGAAGCTCTCAACACACATGGGTTTGCCAGGAACCATATCAACAATGGCAGCATCACCAGACTTCAAGAATTTAGGGCCTTCTTCCAACTTCTTACCAGAATGGCAATCAATCTTTACCTCCAGCTCAGTAAACCTGCATGCAACCTGAGCTGTGTGGCAATTCAGTACAAGGGCATAGCCAACACTGATTTAGCCTGGATGGTTCAGAATAATCGACTGAGCAGTAAGGTCAATTGCCTTCATTCGTGGGTCATTTTTGCTGTCAGCAGCAACACTGCCACAACAAACATCTTGGATTGACACATTCTTAACACTGAAGCCCATAATGTCTCCAAGAGGAGCTTCACTCAAAGCTCCATGGTGCATTTCAACAGACTTCAGTTGTAATGTTGACTGGAGCAAAGGTGACCACCACAATGGGTTTGAGAACACCAATCTCCACTTGGCCCATAGACACAGTACCAATACCACCAATTTTGTAGACATCCTGGAGAGGCAGGCGCAAGGACTCGTCAGTTGGACAAGCTAGTGGAAGGATGCAGTCCAGACCCTCAAGCAGTATGGTTCCACTGGCACTGCCATCTTTACGGGTGACTTTCCATTTGAACCAAGGCATGTTAGCACTTGGCTCCAGCATGCTGTCACAATTCCAGCCAGCAACTGGCACAAATGCTACTATGTCAGGATTGTAGCCAATTTTCTTAATGTAAGTGCTGACTTCCTTAATGATTTCCTCATCTCTCTTCTGGCTTTAAGGTGGCTCAGTGGAATCCATTTTGTTAACACCAACAATTAGTTGTTTCACACCCAGTGTGTAAGCCAGAAGGGCATGGTCACCAGCCTGCCCATTCTTGGAGATACTAGCTTCAATTTCACCAACACCAGCAGCAATAATCAGTACAGCACAGTCAGCCGGAGATGTCCCAGGAATCACGTTTTTGATGAAGTCTCTGTGTCCGGGGGCATCAATGATAGAATTTGTTGGTCTCAAATTTCTACAGGGAGGTATCAATAGTGAGATCACGTTCATGCTCAGCTTTCAGTTTATCCAAGACCCAGGAATACTTGAAGGAGCCCTTTCCCATCTCAGCAGCCTCCTTTTCCAATTTTTCAATGATTCTTTTGTTAATTCCACCACATTTGTAGATCAGATGGCCAGCAGTGGTGGACTTGCCTTGAATCTATGTGTCCAATGAAGACAATGTTGATAAAAGTCTCTTCCCATTTTGGCTTTTAGGGGTAGTTTTCACGACACCTGTGTTCTGGTGGCAAACCTGTTGCAAAAAAGCTGATTGGCTTCTTTCACTCAGCATCAAGATTCACCCATGTCACTGCATCTATCAATACTTCATTTGTATTGCTTACGAGTATTCAACATTATCAATATACTACAATTTGTTTATCCTTTCATCCATTAGATACTGAGATTGTTTCCAGGTTTTGGCTATTACAAACAAAGCTGCTGTGAAGATCTGTACACAAGCCTTTGTACACAAATACATGTTTCATTTGTATACAAATACACGTTTCGTTATTCTTGGTTAAAAACGTACCAGTGAATGATTTGGGCATGTAATACGTACGTATATGTAACATTTTTAAGTTAGTAAACTGTTTTCCAAAGTAGTTGTGATTTTTTATTTTTTTTTCTTTTGGAGACAGGTTATTGCTTTGTCACCCAGGCTGGAGTGCACTGGAAAGATCACTGCTCACTACAGCTGCTCAAGCGATCCTCCAGCCTAGTTGTATTATTTTATTATGTCCACCAGCACTGTATAAGAGATCAAGTTGCACTATGTCCTCAGGAATACATGCTTTGGTTGGTCTTTTTCATTTTAGACATTCTAATAGGTGTGTAGTGGTATCTCATTGTGGTTTTAATTAGCATTTCCCAAATAACTTATTTGTCATTTTATATCTTCTTTGAAGTGTTCACATTTTTTGACTACTTTTATTGAGTTTTGAAATTTTCTATTACGAAGTTGTGAGAATTCACCAAATAGTCTGGATTGAAGTCCTCCCCCAACCCCCGCCCCTTTTTTTTTTGCTTTTTTTCAAAAAAAAAAAAATCTTTTGACACAGTGTAAAACTCACAAGAAATGTTACCTTTCACCTCGTTTCATGATAGGTAACATCTTACATAACCATAGTACGTTTTCAAAACCATAAACACTAGTGCAATAATTTTAGCTAAACTGACGACCTTGTTTGAATTTTACCAGTTTTTGAGTGCAAAAATGCACTCAATTTGACTGCATTTTTGCAGGATATTTTTCCAAGTACGGAATTCTAGGGTGACACTTTTTTTTCCTTCCTGTATTTTAAAGACACTGTTATACTGTCTACGATTTGTGTTACTTCCAGTGAGAAATCAGCTATCAGTACTGTCGTTTCTTAGCATCTGCAGGAGATTGGTTCCAGGACCCTCCTCCAGTCCCTCCACAGATACCAAAATCCACAGGTAATCAAGTTCCTCATATTAAATGCCTAATAGTTATATGTAGTCTATGCACATAGGTGTATACTCCTATATACCTTAAATCATCTCTAGATTACTTATAGCTAATGAAATACAAATGCTATATGTTACATGGTATTTATTATTTGTATTATTTTTATTGTTGTATGATTTTTTTTTGGGGTGTTTAGGTTTTTTTTTTTTTTCCCGTCCATGATTGGTTGAATCCAAGAATGTAGAACCCATGGATATGGAAAGCCAATGGTATAGCTGTTCCGCAAAAATGGTTTTGTTTTTTGGCATGGCTGCTTCTTTGATGCACCTTGGTGTAATTTTCTTCATGTTTATTTTGCCTGTGATTCACTGGACACCTTGAGTCTGTGGGTTTACAGCTTCATCAAGTTTGGAAAATGTTGCCCAATATTTCTTAAAATACTTTTTCTCTACATCCCACCAGCCCCATCAGAACTCCAATTATTCAGATATTAGGTCAGTTGATGTTATCCCATGGCTCACATTTTCTCTGCATGTGGTTTTTTGGGGCAGTTTCTATTGCTATGCCTTCAAGTTCACTAAACAGTTCTGCAAGTTCTACTGCCATTAATCCCATAAAACATATTTTTCATTTCAGACACTATAGCTTTAAACTTTCGAAGTCTGATTTGGATTTCTCATATGTGTAAATATGTTTCATTCCTGTACTAACATGTTTAATCTTTCCTCTAAGCTTCCTCAACATATGAAATAGTTATAATAATTATTGTTGATGTTCTTATATAACTATCTCTGAATCATTTCTGCATCAGTTTTGAATGATTATATTTTCTTTTCTTTATGGGTCTTACTTTCCTTCTTTGCCTGTTTGGTAACTTTTGATTACATGGTAAATAATGTGACTTTTATCTGCTGGGTGGTGGATATTTTTGTATTCCTGCAAACCTGGACCTTTGCTCATCGTTGTAGTTAAACTGCTTAAAAATTAGTTTGATTCTTCCAGGTCTTGCTTTTAAGTTTTGTTAGGAGGAACCAGGGAAGAATTTATTCTAAGGCTAATTTGACCCCACTACTGAGGCAAATGCCTTCCAATTAGCCTTACTTGGTGCTTCGTGAGTTATGAAGTTTTCCATGTTGGCTGGTGAGAACAGGAACTACTCCGGGTCATGTACAGATCTGAGGATTGTTGACTGTGATCTTCTTGGCAACTTCTTTTTCCAGCTCTGGTAGCCTCTTCATTCACATCCTGAATTCACATCAGCTAAAGATTCAAGAGGGATCCCTTAGCAAATTGCCAGAGTTCTCTCTGTATGTGAGCTCTCTCCTCTTCAGTATGTTTTCTTGTACGCTATTGCCACCTTGGCCACTGTGGACTTCCAGTTTGGTCTCCTCAATTCAGACACATCAGCAGGCTCCACCTGATGTCCCCCTTTCTGTACAAGGTTGGGAAACTCTCCCAAGGTAGTAAGCTGGGTTAATCACAAGGTTCACCTCATTTGTTTTCCATCTCCCGGGGATCACTGTCCTTCACTGTCTGATATCTAATGTCTTGAAAACTGTTGTTACATATGTCTTGCTCAGCTTGTTAGCTGCTTCTGAAGAGAGAGTAAGTCTAATCCCTGTTCTTTCACCTTGGCCAGAACTTAGTGGTAATGTTTTGAAAACATTAAGGAATTCTCTGACTTTGAGTTATCAATATATAAAATTTACCTAACTGTTTTTGGTTAAACATCCAGTATTAGAGAGGCAAGCTACAAGTACCATTTCAAATAACTTGTGAGCAATTCAGTCTACTTTCTTATAAAGTTGGTTTTTCAAGTTTTGTTGTGCTTTCCTTATAATCTCTTTCCTAAAAAGACAAATTATGTCACACACACAGTACAACTAACTGTCCTTTTGATAATGCCCACCACATCTTTGAAGCAACAAGTCAGAGAGTCTATTTTACATAAATATTTCTCCAGTACAATTATGTCTACCCATGCCACTGGGAGTGACTTGGCAACAGCAATGAGTAGTGAATTATTTGGAAAAGCAAAAGAGAGGGTACCAATAATGAGAGAGAAAGATAGGCCTGCAGAATTTTTTTTGCCTTGTTAAAGTGATCTAAAAAGACATAAAAAGATGAGACCCAGACAGGCACGGCTGCTCACACCTCTAATCCTACAACTTTGGGAGGCCAAGGCGGGAGGACTGCTCAAGGCCAAGAGTCTGAGACCAGCCTGGGCAACAAGAGACTCTCTCTCCACCAAAATAAATAAATAAATAAATAAATAAATAAATAAATAAATAAATTAAATAAAATAAAATAAAATATTTTTCATTAGCCAGGTGTGGTGGTATGCACCTGTGGTCCCAGCTATTCAGGAGAATTTCTTGAGCCCAGGACGTGAAGGCTGCAGTGAGCCATCTCTACACCACCACCCTCCAGCCTGCGTGACAGAGTAAGACCCTGTCTCAAAAAAAAATAAAGATGAGATTCGTGGACATAAAGAGCAGCCCAACTGAGACCTAATTTTACCAGTCTTCAGTGTTAATAAACAACACAGGATAAAGAGGAACAGAGGGAGATGGAAAGGAGAAGTCAGATGGTTAACAAGAATCCCCAAGTTCACATAATGTTTTTGTTGTTGTTGTTATTTAATGAATTGTTATTTCCACTTATTTCAAGCACATACAAATATGGCCAATTTAAAATTTATTATCAAAATATACTCAACTTCTGGGTTAGTAAGAAACTGACCTATTTAAAACCTGCGAAGTTTAATCTTAAAAAAAAAAAGTTAAAAGTGACACCTAAATACAATGACTATTGTAAAATTAGTCTAATAATATAGTTTATAAGCTTTCTGAAGCAAACTAGGCCCTCTGATTTAAGCATCTCAATAAAGGAAATATAATTTTCTAAATCAGATAAAATTGGTGGAGACAGCAGAAGAAAGCTAATTACCAATATTTCCAAAAGATTCACTTTAGTGTTCTTCTAAACAAAAGTTCTCCGATTTATAACTCGACAATCTTAAAAGGAAAGTAGCATGTGTATGTTGGAACCTGGCAAATGAAGATCAATTAGTAATAAGCTTTACATTATAATGAGATGAAAACAAAAATTTTTATGATCTCAGCATAAAGCAATTCTCTGTACGTAACAGCTTGAAACTATAGACACGTAAATTTCCAAAGACAGTTGTTAGCTCATCCTTTACAAAGTTTACCAGAAATGGATAATACTATAAACATTTCTAACAATCTCCTGGTGTACCTTTTATGAGAACAGTTTGATAATATTACCAAAATGAAAAATAAGACCATGCAGTGGCTCACACCTGTCAACCTACTACTTTAGGAGGCCAAGGGTGGAGGATCACTTGAGCTCAGGAGTTCAAGACCAGCCTGGGCAACACAGCAAGACCCCCATCTCTACTAAAAGTTAACAACATTTAGCCATGCATGATAGCACACATCTGTAGTCCCAGCTACTCTGGAGACTGAAACAGGATGACTTGAGCCCAGATCAAGGCTGTAGTGAGTTGTGATCATGCCACTACACTCCAGAGCGGTAAAAGGAGAAAGGAAAAAGGGAAGGAAAAGGGAAGGAGAAGAAGGGGAAAAGAAAAAGAAAGGCAGGCAGGCAGGAAGGAGAAAAAAGGGAGGAGAGGGGAGAATAAGCAAAGAATAAGCATGCCCCTAATCTAGCAAACCTACATCTAGGAATTAAAGCTAAGGAGAAAAATGACACATGTAGATAAGATTAAGGTTAGCACAGCAGTTTTTATTATAGTATTTTTTAGAAAGAAATAAGTAAAATAGCTACCAGTAGGGATTTGGTCACGTGGACTGTGGAACATATCATAATGTATAACTATTAAAAACTGTGAGTTGATATATTTTTATTAAACATGAAAAGAGCCACCTATACTACTGATTCAGTAAAAATAAAAGATAAGCTAGAGAATAGCAATGAAACTAAATTGCTATTTATGTAAAATAGCTTCCTTATGCCTGAGAGGGAATAGGGGAATGCGTGTGCATGCAGGTGTGTAAAAACATGCTAAAGATGGTCACTAAAATGTATCAGACATGTTATCTGTGGGTGGTCACCTGGCTAAGGACATTTTTGCCTTCTTCTTTGTACTCATCTATAGTATGTGATTTTTTTCAGTAGTATATACAGTCAGCACTCCATATTCATGGGTTCTGAATCTGCAGATTCCACCAACCACAGATAAAAAATATTTGGGGTAAAAAAAACCAACAACAATTTAAAAAATACAAACAACACAGTAGAGCAACTATTTACATAACATTTACATTGTAATAGCTATTCTGAAGAATGCACATAGGTTATATGCAAATATGCCTTAAGCACCCCAGTATTTTGGTATCTGCAGGTGGTGGGGAGGTTGTTGCTAGAACCAATCCCGCAGAGTACAGAAGACCACTGTATAATTTTTACAAAAAACTTCTAAGAAAGTTCAAGATTTCTAAATCATAAAACCACTTACACCATTCCCTTTTTCATTTGCGTATCAACGCTGAATGGAATTATCGTAAGAATTCACATGGATTATACAACATTTAAATTCAGACCAAAAAAGTCAATGCATGTAAAAAGGAAAACCTGTATCCAAAGAATAGAAGACATTTAAAAATAAAATCTGATGTGTGCATCTGCTACAAACTAGGTATCCCTAATCAGAAAATCTGAAATCCTAAATGCTCCAAAATCTGAAACTTTTTGAGCTCGAACATGATGCTCAAAGTAAATGTTCACTGCAGTATTTCAGGCCAGGTCTTCAGGTTTAAGATGCTTAACCAATAAATAGATCCAAATATACCACAAAAAAAAAAAAAATTCGGAAACACTTATAGTCCCAAGTATTTTGGATAAGGGATACTGAACCTGTACTTAAAAGAATCTGAAGTTATTTACATGTCACAGTACTCCAATAACAGTAATCATTAATAATCACAGGGCATACCACCTAGTTTATTCTATCACGGTCCATAAAAGGAGCAAAAATGTTTACTTAGGTCAGTGAATAAGTCGTACAGGAAAGTGAGACTATCACAACATTCCAAAGAGGCAAGAACTACTTTACACAGCTACAATTATTTCTATACTTATGCATATCTTCTATCCATAGCCATATAACAGTAAAACCTATTTGTCACATTCCACAGTAATTTGTAATACTTAGATGTATTCTTCCTAACAAAGAATCCTGCCATATTTAATCATAAAATTTAACATATATTAAGATTTTCAAATGTTTTCCACATTGATATTTTATTTCATGAAACTGTACCGAGGGAAAATTTATGAAAATACGTAAAGTATTACATTTCAGGAACATATTAGGCCAAATAATCATCCAACTAACCAATAATCCAGGTCCATCCATTCAATTATTTGAATACCTAATATATAAAAGCACTGTGCAAGGCACCGTGAGACAGACAGACATAAAACATAGTGTTCTACGAGTTCACAGGCTGACATTTCACAGGGATACAATGTATCCTGAACCCAATTCCACACTCTCAAGAACTCTGAACATCCATGTATCAAAAGATAGATATTATCTACAATGTGCCATATCAGTGTATGATATTAGCTTATGTGATGAGTTCTATAAATGAATAATTAGAATCTGGTAAGTGCTAGGACAAAGGGAGCAAACACCTAATGCTGTCTAATTAGGCCATAAGACCATATGCATGAATTGAATCTTAAAAGACAAGTCTAAGTCAAGACAGAAGGAAGGGTACATCAAGCAAGGTGAATGTTCAAAGAGAATAGTCATAGGAGAAGCAAGAAGAACATGGAACTCTTCCTGGTACCTGCATGGTGCTGCAAACAGTTCTGTAGGCATGCAGCAATAAACAGGAACAAGAGCAAGAGGCAGCTTGGATGCCTTCGTAAGGGATTTTGACCTTTTTTTCCCCCCAATGACAAGGATGAGAGGCAAAATCAGACAATCAGGTAGTTGCTTGAAAAAGACGACTAGAAGCAGGAAACCAGCTAACAGACCACAATATAATAATCCAAGCAAGAATTAAAGGGGTACCCTACATTATAACTCAGTTAAGAGTAAAAATAATTTCAAACCAGCAACAGATCTCAGTAGCTGAAGGATACGGCAGGTAATGAAGTGAGGCGTCAAAAAGAGCTCACAAGTTAGACACTGAATGATATCAATAACCAAGATATACAGTGGCATATAGCTGTGAATAAGTGAGTGCCTACAGATGTGTGTGAATGAAAAACAGGTTTGAAGGAAAATATATGGTGTTCATTTTATTTTTTATTCATTTATTTTTATTTTTTACAGGAACCCACCCTGCCTCTGTGAGAGGGGGAGGAAGACAGGCTGAGTTTTAAGTCCTATGTCATGGAGATGAAGATGCTCAGAAGAAACCAGAAAAATAATAGAATGAGCGCAGAGGACTAGGAGGGGGAAAAAGTATCCAGGAGTCAAATGTGACTAGGGAGGAGCTGAAGTATTGAAGACATGTGAGATTACAAAAGAGCACTATGAAGGGTAAAATAAAAAAGAGTCAATGACAGAGCTTGGGAGAGTTCCTGAGGGCAGGACAAAGGCCAAGAAGTCTTAAAACAAACAAACAAACAAAAAACCACTAATAACAATCTAAGAACTAAGAGAATAACAGTTTCAAAAAAAAGAGGAATCATCAACTGTCAATTGTAGCAGAGGGCGAGTAAGAAGAATGCCGTTAATTTTGCAAGTTAGGGGCTGGGCACGGTGGCTCATGCCTGTAATCCCAGTACTTTGGGTGGCTGAGGCAGGTGGATCACCTGAGGTCAGGAGTTCGAGACCAGCCTGGACAACATGGCAAAACCCTATCTCTACTAAATATACAAAATTAGCCGGGTGTGGTGGCACAGCCTGTAGTCCCAGCTACTCTACTCGGGAGACTGAGATAGGAGAATTGCTTGAACCTGGGAGGCAGACTACGCAATAAGCCAAGATCGCACCACTGCACTCCAGCCTGAGTAATACAATGCGAAACTCCACTCAAAAAAAAACAAAAAACAAAAAAAAAACCATTTCAATAGAATGGTGAAAAGGAAAGGGAAAATACTGGGAATTAAGTGATGAACAAAAGGTGAAAAAGTAGCCACCACAATAATAGAAACCATTTCCCAAATTGTATCCCAGAGTTTTCCAAATGTACTGACCAAAGACCTTTTCCTCATGTAGCATTCTTTGTTCTGGGGTTCATCAAGTGTCAGAAAAGATTTAAACATGGAATGTTTATAAGTTAAGAGTATGTAACCAACATAGAGAAATAGACTGTATTGAAAAAGAGGCACATGAAAGAACAAGTTGCTGGAAAAAATAAAGATGGCTTTCAGCATATAACAAACACCATTTGTCTGACACAGGAGGAAAAATAAGAATATTAATGAAAATGTAGATAGGCAGAAAGCTGATACATCAGTCAATTCTTTCTTTCTTTTTTTTTTTTTCTTTTTTAGAAACAGGGTTTTTTTTGTTTTCGTTTTTTAAGAGGGTCTTGCTCTGTTACCCACACTGGAGTGCAACAATGCAATCACAGCTCACTGTAGCCCCAAATTCATAGGATTCTCTTGCCTCTGCCTCCTGAATAGCTGAGACTACAAGCACATGTCACCACACCCAGCTAATTATTATATTTACTTTTGTAGAAACAGGGGTCTCACTATGTTGCCCAGGTTGGACTCAAACTTCTGGGCTCAAGTGAATCCTCCCATCTCAGCCTCCCAGTGCTGGGATTACAAGAATGAGTTATCAAAGGCCAGGCACGGTGGCTCACTCCTGTAATGCCAGCACTTTGGGAGGCCAGGTGGGCAGATCACAAGGTCAGGAGATCGAGACCATACTGGCTAACATGGTGAAACCCCATCTGTACTAAAAATACAAAAACAAAATTAGCCGGGCGTGGTGGTGGGCGCCTATAGTCCCAGCTACTCGGAAGGCTGAGGCAGAAGAATGGCGTGGACCCAGGAGGTGGAGTTTGCAGTGAGCCGAGATCGCGCCACTGCACTCCAGCCTAGGTGACAGAGTGAGACTCCGTCTCAAAAAAAAAAAAAAAAAAAAAGAAAGAAAAAAAAAAAGAATAAGTTATCACACCCAGCCCATACTTAATTTTTTTTTTAATTTTTAAACTTTGTCACAGTAGACAGAACCACAATGAATTCCTAATGACCTTTATTCTCCCTTCTCTGAAGAACACAAAGTCATTACCCTAAAGTGATAGAGTAAGGGTTGAGTAGGTCTGAGAATATTAAAGATTTAGAGCATCAGCTAGAGAGAAGAGGAGGTCCAGGGTAAGATGGGTGTACAGAAAGTAATAACATTTATAGAAAGGCCACTGCAGCTGCACCATAGCTCTGTAACTCTTCAAAGTTCCCAGGCACCCTATGTAGATAGCTTGAAGCTTCACCTTTACAAAGTCCAATCCATTGAATCAAAAGCCTACATTATCCCACTTCCCGGGGTCTAAGAGGTTACAAATCACCTGAAGTAATACCAAAACCCAGTGAGTAAAGACGGAAGTAAATCTAGTGAGTTTCCAAACCACCCCCCGCCCCCGAGATCTTAAAAGAAGCAGTAACAAGCAACTAGAATTCACATGAGAATTTATAGGCCAAGAGATTTTAATGTGCGCATTCTTATAATTAAATACTTCTTACAAGAAATGCCATTTAATCACACAAGGGGAAAAAAGTAGCATCAAAAGAGATGCTGACAAGGAGACAATGAAATCAAATGGATCCCCTAACACATCCACAGTCCAACAGTTCTTATTCAATTGTATCACTTCATGGAATAAGCTAAAACAACAGTAACATTATAATTTATGATTCACAACCACACAATTTTTAAAAGTCTGAGACAAAATTAGCGTGATTTTATTTAACGTGTCACTTAACCTGCAATACTATGAGACATTTACAAAATCATACATTTCCCAGACCCTTTCTTTCAAGTTGAAATGTAAAATCACAGGAAAAAACACATTTTTTTTGAAGTTGTCCCTTCAAAAAAAAGCATTTATTTTTCAAAACATTCAAGTGAGTTAGCATTTAAATGTGAGCCCTTAAAGGAGAGCAAGTGTCACTGCCCCATTCTACACATACCATGATTTAAGCACATACGAATATAACTGCAGGCTGCACTCTAAATAAACATAAACAAATACCAACTTTAGGAGATAACGTGAGAAGGTAAAACTGGACAATGGACATTTATTTAGTATCTATTATGTGCTTGGAAATTTGAATCCTCACAACAATTCTGTAGGGCAGGTTATAAAATATTTCAACCCCAAGCATGGCATTTGAACTATGTGGTCATAGAACAAATAAAAAATCTTGAATTCACATACAGATTGGCCAGGTAAAGTGATGAGTAATCATCCAGTGATGGGTAAACATCCTAGGCAAAGACTAAAGGAAAGATCGAAGTGAATTTGCACTTAGGTGAAATGAAGTGTTTTTGATGTGGTGTCTCAGGTGATCTTCCATTCACCATCTGCTTGGCGTCTGGGCTGAGATGATGAAAAAAATATAAAACAGAGAAGCTGGTCAGGCGTGGTCGCTCACGCCTGTCATCCCAGCACTCTGGGAGGCTGAGGCGGGCAGATAAGGAGGTCAAGAGATCCAGAGATTGAGACCATCCTGGACAACATGGTGAAACCCCATCTCTATTAAAAATACAAAAATCATCTGGGCGTGGTGCCGTGAGCCTATAGTCTCAGCTACTCAGGAAGCTGAAGCAGGAGAATCACTTGAACCTGGAAGGCGGAGGATGCAGTGAGCCGAGATCACACCACTGCACTCCAGCCTGGCAACACAGAAAGACTCCGTCTCAAAAAAAAAAAAAACAAAAAAAAAACCACAAAGCAGAGATGCTTTCTCATTAAACAACACTGTCAAGAAGTAATTAAGTCTATCACAAGGCTTAAAAGATTGAAAAATAGCAAGAATACTTGGATAACGTTAAACTTTTTTTTTTTTAAAGATGGAAGATCTCTAATATTCAAAATAAGTAATTATCCTATGTACGAAATCAGTTGTGTGACATTAAAACTAAGCAGTGGTAACATATGGTGGCTATGAGCTCCAAAAAGTCTATGATTAATTTTTTTAAATACAGAAAACCCAGACCCAGTGTGGTGGCTCACACCTGTAATCCCAGCACTTTGGGACGCTGAGGCGAGTGGGTCGCTTGAGTCCAGTAGTTCAAGACCAGCCTGGGCAATATGGCGAAACCCTGTCTCTACAAAAAATACAAAGAAAACCTGGCTGGGCACGATGGTACATACCTGTAGTCCCAGCTACTTGGGAAGCTAAAGTGGGAAAACTGCGTAAGCCCAGGAGGTAGAGGCTGCAGTGGGCCATGAGGACACCATTGCACTCCTGCCTGGGTAACAGAGTGAGGCCCTGTCTCAATAAATAAATAAATGATATAGAAAAGTCTTAAAATAAATTACCACAAAATTACACATATTACCCAATAAAAGAAAATTAAGGTCAGGCATGGCCGCTCACACCTGTAATCCCAGCACTTTAGGAGGCCAGAGGTTCAAGAACAGCCTGGACAACATGGTGAAACCCCATCCCTACCAAAAATAAATAAATAAATAAATAGCCAGGCATGGTGGCACACACCTGTGGTCCCAGCTACTCGGGAGGCTGAAGAGGGAGCATCGCTTGAGCCTGGGAGGCAGAGGTTGCAGTGAGCCAAGATTGCACCACTGCACTCCAGCCTGGGCAACAGAGCGAGACCCCGTCTGGGGGGGAAAAAAAGAAAGAAAGAAAGAAAGAAAATTAAACAGTAGCATTTAAAAACAATAAAATACTGGGTTGGTACAAAAGTATTTGTGGTTTTTGCATTAAAAGGAATGGCAAAACCGCAATTACTTTTTCACCAACCTAATACCTTCAGGATACAGAAATAAACACATGCTTAACCTCAAATATTTACAATCCAGTAGAAAAAGACAAACAGGCAAACAAATTTAATACAAAACAGAATGAAATAACTGTTAAACACCAAATACACTGGGAACAGTAAAGTTAAACAAATTGTGTGTGTGTGTACATATATATATTCCATCCTGCCTGCTGTGTGGACAAGTAATCCCAGAGAAAGTAGTATTTGAGCCATCTCTTAAAGGAAAAAGAAGGAAGATTTGTTTTTCAGGCTCAGTTAACAATGGTTCAGAGAACTGACAATGTATTTTACATTTTATGTAATATAAAAGATCTCATATGGTTAGGATATAGTATATGTGGATGGATATGAAGAGACAGACCCAGATAGGTAGAAAAGATTAAATCCTAAAAAAATTGACAAAAATTATTCAGAAGCTGTTTATGTGTAAGGAATAAACAATCTCAGTATTTATTAAAAAGGAAAGAGGGGTAAGATACCGTAGACTTTTAAAAAGTAAGAATTAGAGGCAGATAATACAGCAGAAAAATCTCAAAATTTAGTACAGATCTTGGCTAGAATCGCAGCTCTACCACTAACTAGCATTAAGCTTTCCTAAGGCCCAATTCTGTTGTCAAATGGGGATAATATGTGATTACTGTTATAAAGACTTACTATAACAAATGTATACAGTTCAACATATTCTATTTTAATTAATGATTTGTCAAAGCACAGCAGTTTCCTTCTTACAATATGTGTTAGATTTAAAAAGTAATCCAGGGGAGAAAAAAAAAGTAAGTGGTAGAATCAAAGAGATGACAGGGAAGGAATATTTAGTCTCAGAGACCAGGAAGATAATACCATAAACTGAAGAAGGAGTATAAGAGAAACATATGAGAAGCAGTAAATCTGGAAAACCAAAAATTAAACCATGTTTCTAGACTTTCCAGAGATGTAGGGAGAGTGGCATATTTACCCTATGCAAAGATATCAGAGGCACAAAAAATCTGGGCCTTGAACTCATAAGACAATTCTAAAAGTAACATTTCAGAATCAATGGCATATAAGAAAAAGCAAAGAACAAGTGAACCAAGAACAGGAGCTCACAAGGAGCCAGGGATGAAACAAAGAGTGAAAAGTCCAAAGAGAGGCAGTTGTGGCTGTTTATGCCTATAATCCCAGTACTTTGGGAGGCTGAGGTGGAAGGATCAGTTGAGGCCAGGAGTTTGAAATCAACCTAAGCAACATAGTGAGACCCCCCACCTCTTAAAACAATATATATATATATTATTATTATTATTATTATTTTGAGATGGAGTCTCACTCTGTTGCCCAGGCTGGAGTGCAGTGGCACAATCTCGGCTCACTGCAAGCTCCACCTCCCAGGTTCACGCCATTCTCCTGCCTCAGCCTCCCGAACAGCTGGGACTACAGGCACACTCCACCACGCCCAGCTAATTTTTTTGTATTAAAAAAAATTTTTTTTAATTAAAAAGTGCAAAGAGAAAGAAATGTCATGGCCAGTACAGTGGTTCACACCTGTAATCCCAACACTTTGGGGGGCCAAGGCAGGAGGATAGCTTGAGCCCAGGAGTTCGAGACCAGCCTGAGCAACATGGCAAGACCCCATCTTCACAAAAAGTAAAAAAAAAAAAAAAAAAAAATTAGCTGGGTGTGGTGATATGTGCCTGTAGTCCCAGCTACTGGGGAGACTGAGACAGGAGGAACGCTTGAGCACAGAAGGTCAAGACTATGAGGTAAGCCATGATCGCATTACTGCACTCCAGCCTGGGTGACAGAGAGAGACCCTGTCTCAAAAAGAAAAAAAAAAAAAAAAAAAACAGAGAGAAAGAGTTTCATGATTTAAAAAAAAAAAAAGTAGCCAGCAATATTAAGTGCTCAATAAAACTGCTGGATTTGGCAATTATGGAGATCCCTGGAAAACTCTGAGAACAGTTTCAATAAAATTTTGGTAACACCAGTTTGCAGACATTTAAGGAGTAAATGGGTGGTAAGGAAATTTAGAGAAAAGAGTAGAAACTATTCCAAAGGTTCCCAACTGGGGACTTTACAAACATATTAACGGAGATCAGATGGGTCTTATCAATATTTCAAACAGCCATATGAAGAATAAATTTACCCTCTACAAACCTACAAATGATTAAGAAAAATTTTAAGCTTCTCTGTTTCTCTAATTAGCAGCTCCACACATGTATTTTTCAAATGTATCACCATTTAATAAATGCCATGTTTGGCAGACAGGCTCCTTCGTATCATAAAATCTTTGGTAAAAAATGAGCTAAAAGATTACTAAGTAATAAAGGGTAGGGAATCATGGGCCTCTTGAAAGAAATCCAGCACTGAAGAGAATAAATGCAATATGAATGACTGCATTCCAACAGAGCTCAGAAACTCGGACAAAGGTTTTGTTAAGTTTCTTGTTAGGTGGTTTGCTGGTTTTCCTTTGTTTTCAGAAGCAGAAAAAAGACCAAGACGTTAGGTCAAGATTAAGAAATGCACATAAAGAAATGTTTAAAGTTCCAGAAAGAAAAGTAGCTAAATGGCACCGAGGAGAAAGATGAAGCACGAGGAAAACTGACAGAGCTTACAAATGCTGCAGCGTCATGCGTAAGTTACAGCCTGTGTCTAGACAAATATGGATGCATTCTCATCCTCAAAAAAAGCTGTCCTGCAGAAATTCAGTTAACCAGTTAGATAATTAAACCAACTGTAGCTACTAGAGCTACAGCACATAGAAGTAAAGAGATTCTGAGTCTGACAAACATGGGACTCAAATTTCTGTTCCTCTACTAACTGTTTAACCTTAAAGCTACTTAGCTTCTCTGAAGATGTTTCTTCATCTAGCAGTAACATCCACCCCATAAGCTATTAGCAATAGCAAAAGACAATACATGTAAAGAGCTTAGCACAGTGCCTGGCACAAGACAACCATTTAAGAAACACAGCCATAATTGTTAGCATAAAAGATGTTAAAACATTTTTCTGACCCTAGGATTGAGAGGACCTAAGATTTAAGGAAACAAATGGAATGGGAAAGATGAATATGCTCCTGACAAAATTCTTTAAACTAATGTATGTCGAAAACACAAAACGATATTAAAAATAATTTCTAATCACACAAAAGGAAAAAAATGATATGGAATTGATTTATGTTTTTTTCTCTTACAAGAAAAAGATAAAAACTCCAATACAAAAATATGGTGCAACATACTCTTAGCTTTGTATAAACTATTCCAGACTCCACAGTTTAGGAATCCACACAGACAGTAATGGAGACGAGATGGGTATTTTTCAGTACTTCAACATGTGCCTGGTAAAGTGAAGCATTTTAGAGACTGTAAAGTTCTAAATTTGGGGTACAGCATTCCTTATGTCCTTAAAAGAACTACCTGAAGTATAAAATAACAGTATTTGAAAGATTCGGATAACACCAATTCAATATTGCACACATTAATGCAAATCTATTACCATTTTAATTATAAATAAAACATAACTATAACCAACCTAAAGATTTTTCAAGCTATTCTAAAAAACAAAGTACCTCGGCCGGGCGCGGTGGCTCAAGCCTGTAATCCCAGCACTTTGGGAGGCCGAGACGGGCGGATCACGAGGTCAGGAGATCGAGACCATCCTGGCTAGCACGGTGAAACCCCATCTCTACTAAAAAACACAAAAAACTAGCCGGGCGAGGTGGCGGGCGCCTGTAGTCCCAGCTACTCGGGAGGCTGAGGCAGGAGAATGGCATAAACCTGGGAGGCGGAGCTTGCAGTGAGCTGAGATCCCGCCACTGCACTCCAGCCTGGGTGACAGAGCGAGACTCCGTCTCAAAAAAAAAAAAAAAAAAAAGTACCTCAGAACTGCCACCAGGATAATGGGGGCAGTTGTGGAGAGGTCGAGTGGCTACACCTCTGCATTGGTAAGTATTTCACCCCCACAACGTACAAGTAATTCCAGTTTCACTTGTATCTGCTCTTAAATAGTTGGAGTCCAATTTTTTTTTTCAGACCTTCTTTTTTAAACTAAAAAATAATTGTAACAACCCATATCAAAAATCTCTCCACTACTGATATCAAAGACAAGCAAATTCAGTTAAAAAAAACTATATTGTTATTCATAATTGACATAGTCAAAACTTTCCAATGAAATCTGAAGCATATGGTTGCATGAAACTCCCACCTTTTCTTATCTTTAGAAAATATTACCAAAATATCAGTTGGAGCAAATACCATATTTTGCAATATTTACTTTTGGAATAATTTATTTATTCCTATGCCCAAGGCAATACAGATACTACTAATGTATCAATGTTAAACAGAACAAAATACTGTGAACCTATTTATAATATAAGGTTGGAAACAGAAACAAAACCAAGTTGTTACCTTTGTTACATCTTTTCTGTGTATGGTATGTACATGTGGGATTATAAGCTTTGCCTCGGGATATATTTTAAATGCAAGTTTGGGAGGAAAGACATTCTACCTTTGGCTAAATTGAAATTTGGTTAATAAAACTATATTACAGAATGATTATCAATTTTTCAAAAATGGGAATACAATTATAATCCATATTAAAATGGCATATAAATTTTTTGTTGGTACTTCAAAATCTTATATAGAAGCTACCTGAGTTATAAATTTTCATTTGCATTATTCAATATTGACAATAAAAGTAGAGTCAAAGATGGAATGTATTTGTAATGACTCTATGACAACATACTACTGAAGTTAGTTTTAGAGCAACTCTTAACAAGTTTGTTTACATATAATTTTTGTTTCCCAGTAAAAATGTTAAAAAGACAACATATGAAGCATCTTGTTCTTCAGATTCCAAATAAATGTGACTCTGTAATAAATTTTATATGACTTTTTTTTTTTTTTTTTTTGAGACAGAGTCTCGCTCTGTTGCCCAGGCTGCAGTGGGTGCAATGGTGCAGTCTCGGCTTGCTGCAACCTCTGCCTCCTGGGTTCAAGCTATTCTCCTGCCTCGGCCTCCCAAGTAGCTGGGATTACAGGCACTCGTCACCAAGCCTGGCTAAAAAAATTTTTTTTTCTTTTGTATATTTGTGGAGACGGGGTTTCACCATGTTGGCCGGGCTGGTCTTGAACTCCTGACCTCAGGTGATACACCTCCCCCGGCCTCCCAAAATGCTGGGATTACAGGCGTGCACCATCATGCCCGGCCTTACATGACTCTTGAATGTAGTCCTATCCTGAATAACTCTTGGGTATTAAAAATAATTGTACTCAAGTATTAATAAAATTGAAAAAGGGAAAACTAAATTTAATTAAAAATAGCAAAATAATCGGCCAGGAGTGGTGGCTCATGCCTGTAATCCCAGCATTTTCGGAGGCCACGGCAGGCAGATCACCTGAGGTCAGGAGTTCGAGAACAGCCTGGCCAACATGGCGAGACCCCATCTCTACTAAAATTACAAAAAATTAGCCAGGCGTGGTGGTGTGTACCTGCAGTCCCAGCTACTTGAGAGGCTGAGGCACGATATCTTGAACCTGGGAGGCGGAGGATGCAGGGAACTGAGATGGTGTCACTGCCCTCCAGCCTCGGGCACAGAGCGAGACTCTGTCTCAAAAAACAAAAAACAAACAAACAAAAAAGTAAAATATTCTACAAAGAGGAAAAGCTCAAAAAGCCACCAAGAAAAAATCATTTAGTTGGTTAAGGGGTCACTAACCTTATACTCTGATTAGAAATTTTTTAAATTACCTAAGTATATCAGCTAAGTCATCCAATCCTTTCACACCCACCACCCCAAACAGACACAGAAAGCAGCCAAGATATTCACTTTCAAGAAATGTCTAATAAAAATTATTTTTACCTGTAAATTGTTTTCTGTGACTCTGTTCCACCAAACCATATTGATGGGTACTCCTGATTTACACCTGTCAGCAAGGCAGCCAATAGGGTTCTTTGCTTTTCGTGCCTTTGATCCCATCGGAACTAGCCTCTCCTCCAGCATCCCCAGGCGATACTTCCTTGGCTAGGAAAAAGAAGGAAAGAAACCAGGCCACTCCTAACATCCCCCACACTAATCTAAACTAACATAACTAACATATAGAGGATACTGGGAATGGTGGGATAGGAAACAAGTTTCTAAAACACTCCTTCTAATATCCTTACCACCACCCACCATCTCCCACCCCAGTATCAAACCCGCATCTCCAAAATAACCCACAGTCCTAATGGGCTAAAGAATATTATATAAAGCAACAAATGTTTTTAGAAAAATACATTTTAATCTGATTGTATACAACTTTACTTAATGAACAGAAATTCAACTTATCAGCCAAGAAAAATGCTTTGCAAAATTTTTTCTACTGTCACTTACCTATTCTCACTGCAATACAAAGAAATGGTTTCAAGGGTACAGAATATAGATTTTTTTTTTTTAAGTTCACCAAACTACAACTTTTTCAGCTCCCCATCTTGTTACTTTATTTCCTACTGAGAACTAATCCACTTTTTAAAAAGCAGTTGATTCCTAATAAATTGATTTTTTTTTAATTTTAATTCTATGCACATTAGACTTGAATATAAGTCACTCTATCTTAAATAGGCATTCAACCTAAAGTATTCAAAGAAAAAAAAACACTCAGACTAAAAAACAACAACAACAAAACAATAACACAAATTTAACTGGTCTTTTAAATCTCAATAATATGAACAGACTGATAATGAATAAATTATTCAATAACATCATAAATTATTTGCCTAACATTGTAAGAAAATTAATAAACCATCTTAATAGTGGTTAGCAGGACTTTCGTTCATGAAAATTAGTGATTGTTTCCACCATTTTACTTCTCTTAATTACAGCAAATATGCACTACACTGCATCTTAAGGAAAATTTATATATATTTTTTTCCCTTCAGAAAATACTAACTCATGCTTGGGAAGGTAACTAATTTAAACTCTGAAATAAGAAAATATATGTTTACTCATTGCTCTGTCATGAGGTATAAGACTGCTGAAACAAAGAGTTAAAATTAAGTTTCTTCAAAAAAAGATGCTGGTCAGGCATGGTGGCTCATGCCCGTAATCCCGGCACTTCAAAGGCTGAGGCACGAGGATCACTTGAGCCCAGGAGCTCCACAACAGCCCAGGCAGCATTGCAAGACCCTGTCTCTATTTAAAAAAAAAAAAAAAAAAAATAGCCAGTCAAATATATTAATTATGTTTTCTAGTATAAAGAGAACCAATTTGAAGAAGACATAATTTCCAAATTTCAAAAGTCTTGCAAATAATGCCTATGTGAATTATTCCATGCAAATTAGATTATCCATTCCACAAGTATGCACCTGCTATATTGTCTTTGATTTAAAGGGGACAAGGCCGGGCGCAGCGGCTCATGCCTATAATCCCAGCACTTTGGGAGGCCGAGGTGGTGGATTACTTGAGGTCAGGAGTTCAAGACCAGCCTAGCCAACATGGTGAAACCTCATCTTTACTAAAAGTACAAAAATCAGCCAAGCATATGTCTGTAATCCCAGCTACTCGGGAGACTGAGGCAGAAAAATCACTCGAACCTGGGAGGCAAAGGTTGCAATAAGCCGAGATCATGCCACTGCACTCCAGCCTGGGCCACAGAGTGAGACTCCGTCTCAAATTAAAAAAAAAAAAAAAAAAAAAAAAAAAAAAAAAAACCAAGGACAAAAATAACTAAACTTGCACTGAAAAAAGTAACTAGATTGCCTACCTACTCAATAAATAAGGCAGTGGACAGAGTTTTATTTGTTTTTGCTTTCTGAGACAGTGTCTCATTCTGTCACCCAGGATGGAATGCAGTGGTGCAATCACAGCTCAGTGGCAACCCCTGCTTCGGGGGCTCAAGCGACCCTCCCACCTCAACCTCCCAAGTAGCCAGGACTACAGGCATGCGCCACCATGCCAGGCTAATTTTTGTATTTTTAGTAGAGATGGGGTTTCACTGTGTTGCCTAGGCTGGTCTCGAACTCCTGGACTCAAGCCATCCACCACCTCCCAAAGTGCTGAGGTTACAGGCATGAGCCACCACGTCAGCCCAGTGGACACAGTTTTTTATGAGACTAACATACTTCCACCTTTATGCAATCTTGAACCAATCTAGTTATTCTCTATGTCTATAGCATAGCGAACATTTTTTCTTTTTATTTGCTATCATACTTTACAAAAGCCACAGAGGGAACTTCTGTGAATGAGAATAAGTATGTACCCTAGTGATTCATGCCACGGAACCACATTATAAGCGGAAGAATTTTAAAGCAAGTTATTTCTAGTAACTTAATTCCTTGGAAAGAGTATAAGAATTAAATTGTACATTTTTGTGTTCAAATAGAAAACTACAAGGCTTTGACATACAGTAAGAATAACATAACCCTAATTAGACATTCACTACTTTAAAATTTATATTTGGCCAGGAACAGTGGCTCACGCCTGTAATCCTAGCACCTTGGGAGGCGGAGATGGGCAGATTGCCTGAGCTCAGGAGTTCAAGACCAGCCTGGGCAACACGGTGGAACACCGTCTGCACTAAAATACAAAAGAAATTAGCCGTGCGTAGCGGTGTGCACCTACAGTCCCAACTACTTGGGAGGCTGAGGCAGGAGAACTGCTTGAACTCGGAAAGCAGAGGTTGCAGTGAGCCAAGATCACGCCACTGCACTCCAGCCTGGGCAACAGAGCAAGACTCCATCTCTACCAAACAAAATATATATATATATATACACACATATATATGAAAATTTCTGAGCTAAAGATTAACCTTGTTCTATCAGGAAAGTTCAACATATCAAATGTTTACTTCATCAAAATCTCAGGTTGTCAAATGATTTATACATGGACACCTAAATTCCAGATCATATATCTGAATGCATGAAAATTATTTTAAAAGGTCTTCTGCAATTCAGATCCTTCACGAAATCAGATGTACTTTCTTTCTTTTTTTTTTTTTTTTTTTTTTGAGAGAGTATCTCTTTTTTTTTTTAGACTCCATCGCCCAGGCTGGAGTGCAGTGGTGTAATCTCAGCTCACTGCAAACTCCGCCTTCCTAGTTCAGGCGATTCTCCTGCCTCAGCCTCCCAAGTAATTGGGATTACAGTACCTGCCACCATGCCTGGCTAATTTTTCTATTTTTATTAGAGACGGGGTTTCACCATGTTGGCCAGGCTGGTCTCGAACTCCTAACCTCAGGTGATCCACCTGCCTCGGCCTCCCAAAGTGCTGGGATTACAGGCATGAGCCACCACACTGGGCCTCAGATGTACTTTTGACACAGTTATTACAGTCAATACAATTCACTTTCTATTCAGTAGCCCAGTAAACAACATTGGAAAAAAAAAAAAAAGAAAAGGTTGTTGTTCTTTGGTTTGTTTTTGTTTCTTGGGTTTTGTTTTTTTTAGTCAGGGTCTGACTCCCAGGCTGAAGTGCAGTGGTGCAATCTCAGGTCACTGCAACCTCTACCTCCCAGGCTCAAGGGATCCTCCCACCTCAGTCTCCGGAGAAGCTGGGACAACAAGCATGTACCACTACACCCAGCTAAATTTTGTATTTTTTGTAGAGATGGGGGTCTCTGTATGTTGCCCAAGCTGGTCTCAAACTCCTGGGCTCCAATGATCCACCTGCCTTGGCCTCCCAAAGTGCTGGGATTACAGGTGTGAACCACGTGCCCATTCCCAAAAATGGTTTTAAAAACATCTGATGTATCATCCTCCCTCCTTAACTGCACTCATTAAATAATTAACGTTTCTTCATTTCAAAAAGGGAAATGATCACTCCTCTCCTTCCACTCCATGTCCCAAAACCCTTAACTAGCCTAAAGCCTCTCCTCTTAGGTAGATGAGATCTCTAAACATATGTCATTATAAACCCTAAATTTTCTGAATAAATAGCCAGAGATTAAACTCTAATCCAAAAGTAAAATCTTCTCTGTGTAACTAAATGAAAAGATACTAAGGCAAGCTTGTCCAACCAGAGGGCCAGGATGACTCTGAATGCGGCCCAACAAGAATTTGTAAACTTTCTTGAAACATTATGAGATTATTTTGCCATTTTTTTAAAAGCTCATCAGCTATCATTAGTGTCAGTGTATTTTATGTGTGACTCAAGACAATTCTTCCAATGTGGCCCAAGGAAGCTAAAAAATTGGACACCCTCGCCCTAAGGTATCAATACTATTTAATGTACCATTATAAGCAACAGAATACAAAATAACATCTGAAAAGAGATGGCAGCAATGTAAAACATTATGGTGAGGCAAAAGATTATACAGAAAGGTTTCATTGCATAGAACATAAATTATAACAATATTTCATCTATAAGCTAACTTCCAAATTACTAATTACTCCTTGAAGAAAAAATGTACTTTCAAGTAAACATCTGAAAACCTACTTTGTATCAGGAACTCTTCTAAGTATCTGGAATACAATACACACCTTTGGCTTGAAGACAGAATACAGGCTAGGATATAACAGAAATGCAAACAAATCATAACCCACTGTGATATAATAATGCATAAGTAATCACGTACGAATAGAGCAGAAACAAAGGTGGCTTCACAGAGAAAGTGAACACCCGAGTCAAGTTCTGAAGGAAAAACAAATGTGCCTACATAGGAAAATATGAGAGATGGAAGTATGTAGTATAGGCTAGAGGAAAAGTATGTATAGAGACATGGTGGTGTTTAGAGCAAATCACAAGTATTCAGTTCACCATTAGCAAAAGGTCAAGTTTGAGAACAAAAGATGAAGCCTGAATACAATTTTTAAAAAGTATTGCTCAGGCACGGTGGCTCACGTCTGTAATCCCAGCTCTTTGGGAGGCTGAGGTGAACAGATCACGAGATCAGAAATTAGAGAACAGCCTGGCAAACATGGTGAAACCCCATCTCTACTAAAAATACAAAAATTAGCCGGGTGTAGTGGTGCGCGCCTGTAATCCCAGCTACTCAGGAGGCTGAGGCAGGAGAATCTCTTGAACCTAGGAGGCGGAGGCTGCAGTGAGCCAAGATGGCACCACTGCATTCCAGCCTGGGTGAGAGTGAGACTCTGTCTCAAAACAAACAAACAAACAAAAAGTATTGTTTTAGTGCCAAGCACAATGGTTCATGCTTATAATCCCAGCACTTTGGGAGGCTGAGATAGGAGGACTGTTTGAGCCGAGTTCAAGATCAGCCTGGGCAACACAGTGGGACCTCATCTCTACAAAAAATGAAAAAAGGAGCCGGGCATGGTGGCCCATGGCTATAGTCCCAGCAACTTTGGAGGCTGAGGTGGGAGCATCACAAGCCCAGGAGGTCAAGGCTGCAGGGACATGTGGTCTCATGTCTCAAAAAAAATTGAAATAAAAATAAACAAGTAAATAAAAACATATTGTTTCCTATACTAAGGAATTTGAGGATCATTCCCTGGGCAAAGAAGAAATGACAAAATCAGATTTGCATTTTAGAAAGGAATGTCTGTGGCAGTGTGGAGGAAGAACTGGGGAAGAGGGAGTAAAAATGGAAATAGGTCGACAAATTAGTGGACTCTGGCAGTAGTCTAGGTTAGGGTTTCCCAACATCAGCACCACTGACTTTGGATAATTCTTTCTTGTGGGGGGCTGTCTTGTGCATTGTAGGATGTTTAGCAGCATCTCTGTCCTCCCACTAAATACCACTAAGCACCAACTACCCAGTTGTAACAACCAAAAATGTCTCCAGATATTACCAAATGTTCTCTGGGGGTAAAAAGACACAACTGCCCTGGCTACGAATCACTAGTCGAGAAAGAAGGAGATGAACTTGAGGCAATAATAACAGAAACAGAGAACTAGTGAAGGCTTACTTGTGGAAACATCTGGTAGGTTAAAAACAACTATTGGTGATTAATTGGAAGCAGGTGCTAAGGCAAAGGAAGAGTTTAAAGAGAAGATGAGAAAATAAACAGGGCAAACACAATTTTAAGGGAAATGTTTATTTACTATTTCAGTTCTTTAAGATCCAAGCCCCTCCTTCAGAGCAAACAAAAGCAACAACTCTTCTTCCCTTCCGAGCTTCTAGAAATCCTTACCTAGACCAACTTTTAAGAACACAGTGGTCCCCCAAAACAGGTAAATTCCCTTATCGATCCTCTATTCTTGATAGCCTGACCAGTTCCACCTTGCTGGTTATTATGAAATAAAACCATTTGAAAATGCCGTGTCCCAGTGAAACCCCGTCTCTACTAAAAATACAAAAACTCAGCCGGGCGAGGTGGCAGGCGCCTGTAGTCCCAGCTACTCGGGAGGCTAAGGCAGGAGAATGGCGTGAACCCGGGAGGCGGAGCTTGCAGTGAGCTGAGATCCGGCCACTGCACTCCAGCCTGGGTGACAGAGCGAGACTCCGTCTCAAAAAAAAAAAAAAAAAGAAAATGCCGTGTCCTATTGAACGTGTAAGTTAACATTGTACAACAAAATTCCCAATCCCCTTGATATGGTTTGGCTCTGTGCTCCCACCCAAATCTCATCTCAAATTATATTAATAATGCCCATGTGTTAAGGCAGTGACTAGATCATAGGAGTGGTTTCCCCCGTGCTATTCTCGTGATAGTGAGTGAGTTCTCACGAGATCTATGGTTTTATAAACGTTTGACAGCTCCTCCTTCACACACGCTTCTCTCTCCTGCCACCCTGTGAAGAAGGTGCCTGCTTCCCCTTCCACCATGATTGTAAGTTTCCTGAGGCCTCTCAGCCATGTGGAACTGTGAGTCAATTAATCCTCTTTCCTTTATAAATTACCCAGTCTCGGGTATTTCTTTATAGCAGTGTCAAAATGGACTAATACACCCCTTTTCCCATGGTAAAACATCCAGCAGAGGCCAGGCACAGCAGCTCATACCTGTAATCCTAGCACTCTGGAAGGCCAAGGCAGGAGGACTGCTTGAGGCCAGGAGTTCAAGGACCAACCTGGGCACCATAGTGAGACCCACCCCATCTCTACCCCTCCTGCCCACTGCCAAAAATTTTTTTTAATAATCCAGGTGTGGTGGTGTGCCTGTAATTCCAGCTATTCAGGAGGCTGAAGTGACCAGGAATTCAAAGCTGCAGTAGGCTATGACTGTGCCACTGCACTCTAACCTGGCAATAGAGTGAGGCTCTATCTCAAAAAACAAACAAATTGGCCAGGTGAGGTGGCTCACGCTTGTAATGCCAGCACTTTGGGAGGCTGACGTGGGCAGATCACTTGAGGTCAGGAGTTCCAGACCAGCCTGGCCAACATGGTGGAACCTAGTCTTTACTAAAAAATACAAAAATTAGCCAGGCGTGGTGGTATGCGCCTGTAATCCCAGCTACTCTGGAGGCTGAGGCAGGGGAATCACTTGAACCTGGGAGGCAGAGTTTGCAGTGAGTCAAGATTGTGCCACTGGACTCTAGCCTGGGTGATAAGAGCAAGACTGTCTCAAAAGTAAAATATCAAACCAAACAAACAAAAAAGCTCCAGGTTTGAATAAAAGTTTTCAAGAATAAGAAAAGGTTTGAAAATATATTCTAGAGTAGTACTTCTCAAACAATAGTGAACACAGAAATCTTCCAGGGATCTTGCTAAAATAAAAGATTCTGATTCGGTAGGCCTTAGAGCAAGGCCTAAGAATCTGTGTTTCTAAAGACGCTCCGAAGACTGCAAATGCTCCTGGTCTGGTGATCACACTTTGAGCACTAAAGTTTTTAATAACGTCAGAGAGAAGATCTGCAGAAGAAATAACTAGTGATACAAACAGAAATTGGAGCCACTCCCCAAAATGAAAAGGGGTAAAGGTTTAAAAATTCAACATCTCAAGTCCTTGTAGCTAGCTCCTTGCCCCTTTGGAGCTTGACCTCAACACTGAGAGCTTTTTTCGTTTGTTTGTTTTTGAGATGGAGTCTCACTCTGCCACCCCAGGCTAGAGTGCAGTGGTGAGATCTCAGCTCACTGCAACCTCCGCCTCCTGGGTTCAAGCCATTCTCCTGGTTCAGCCTCCTGAGTAGCTGGGATTATAGAGGCCCACCACCACGCCTGGCTAATTTTTGTATTTTGAGTAGAGATAGGGTTTCACCATGTTGGCCAGGCTGGTCTTGAACTCCTGACCTCATGATCCACCCAGCTCAGCCTCCCAAAGTGCTGGGATTACAGGTGTGAGTCACCACGCCCGGCTAACACTGAGAGCTTTTAAGATCACTACTTGTAGCCCTCAAAGCCCTAGCTTTTCCAAAAACCTTTGCCCCATTTTATAAAAGCCAGTTCCAGTGGTTTAGGACTATGGGAAGTCCACTCTCAATACAAGGGAGGTAAGCCTCTAGACTCACTATGTCAAAGGAAAGAACAGAAGGTAATTTTAGGACTGTTTTAGTTCTGAAGTCTAGATGCACATATGTATATTTTTCATTCCTTGATTTACTCAACATTTCAGTATAAACCTCTCTATCATTCTTAAAAATAAAATGATCAAGAAGATCTATTCTCTTCTCCCAAAAAGTTCAGAGTCCAGCTAAAATAACAATCTATAAATATCAGCACTTGTATAAAAAAATGTAGTTAAAGCTACCAAGTAACAGACCAATTTTCAGAGCATAACTCTTTTGGTAACTGCAAAACAGCACCATCTCCAAAATGCCTCACATTATCAGTCACACATTATTACATATCATGGTCTACTCATTAATAATAAACTAGAGAAAAGTAACTGTTGGTTTAGGACAAAAAGTTTCCAATGCCTTGAATTATAAGAACCTCCTTTGAACATCAAAAATGTAATCACTGTATAGATAATCATTTCACTATTTACACTTTGAAACAATGTAATTTTTTTTTCTGTTTCTTCTTTTTTCTAGACAGTCTTGTTCTTTTGCCCAGGCTGGAACGCAGTGGCCCAACCATAGCTAATTGCAGCTTCAAACCCCCAAGCTCAAACGATCCTCCCACCTCAGTCTCCCACATAGCTGGCACTATAGGTGAACACCACCATGCTCCATTAACTTTTTAAAATTTTTTGTGGAGACCAGGTCTTGCTATATTGCCTAGGCTGGTCTCAAACACCTGGCCTCAAGTGATTAACCACCAATCATTAATGGTATACTTTGATATTTAATTCTTATAATTGCAGATATGCTAAAGTATCAGGATATTTAATGAAGAGAAGGAAGATCATTAGGAGTCACAGGAGGTTGTAAAAAAAAAAATGCAGGCTTATTTTGAAATAAATATATAATAAATCCTAGGCCAGAGGTTTCTCAATCAATGTACCTAAGACCCTTAGGAGTGTCAGGAGATAGGCTGCTGAGTTGATGCTGTAAAAGATAATAAATTCATATATTCATTTAAGCAGTGTCTGAAAAGAGATATTTCACATTTGTATACTACTATTTTTCAAGTTTGTAAAGATGTTCTGATTAATAAAACATAAATCATTTTAAAGTGTCATTTAAGTCATTCATTGGGCCAGGTGAGGTGGCTCATGCCTGTAATCTCAGCACTTTGGGAGGCTGACATAGGAGGATCATTTGAGACCAGGAATTCAAGACCAGCCTGGGCAACACAGTGAGACCCAGTCTCCACAGAACTTTAAAAAATTAGCTGGGCATGGTGGCATGTGCCTGTAGTCCCAGCTAAGTTGGGTGGATGAGACAGGAGGATCACTTGAAGTCGGAGTTTGAGACCAGCCTGGGCAACAGGGCAAGACATTGCCCCTCAAAAAATAAAAATAAGTATAAAATGAGAAAAATTATATCAAACACGGCTGAACACAATTTACATGTATAAACACATATACACAATTTGTAGCTTCTGATATGAGTCAGGTCATTGAGGGGGACAAACATTATCTACATAGTAATTTAAGGAAGTCTACAAAGCAGTCTTTACTTATGTTCTTAAAATCTCAGTGTTACAAAGGGATTTTATGCTACCAAAAATAAAATCAGTTGGAAGATCTTGCTATGCAAGGGCACACTGAATTTCTAAAGAACTGGAACACCAACTGCAACTTCTTATATCCTTGTTCTTTAGACTGGAACCACAATACGTACCAGATACAAAGATACAAAATAGCATGCCAAAGTTATTAAAATATTTTGAGTGAAAGTAAGTTGTTGTATTTTTTGAGACAGGGTCTTGCTCTGTTTCCCAGGCTGGAGTGAAGTGGTGCAAACATAGCTCGCTGCAGCCTCAACCTCCTGGGCTTAGGTGATCCTCCCACCTCAGTCTCCCAAGTAGCTAGGACTACAGGTGTGCACCACCAAGTCAAGCTCATTTTTGTATTTTCTGTAGAGACATTGTTTCGCCATGTTGCCCAGGCTGGTCTCAAACTCCTGGGCTCGAGTTATCTACCCACCTCAGCCTCCCAAAGTGCTGGAATTAAAGGTGTGAGCCGTCTCGCGAGGGCTTTTTTCTTTTTAAACACGGGTCTTACCATATTGCCCAGGCTAGTCTCAAGCAATCCTCTTACCTCATCTTCTCAAAGTGGTGGGATCACAGGCATGAGCCACCATGCCAGGCCAATTTTTTTTTTTTTTAAACAAGAAAGTTATTTCCATGATAATCTATCAATTGTAATGAACATTAAAGTTTTCTATCAATTTCAGTCCCTTACCAAATGCATTCATTATATTAACAGTCTTGTTCTGTTGCCCAGGCTGGAACACAGTGGCCCCATCATAGCTCACTGCAGCTTCAAAACCCTGAACTCAAACCTCCCACCTCAGTCTCCCACGTAGCTGTCACTATGTAGCTGCCAGAATGTCTACTGGCTTGTTAACAAAAGGTTTCCATTTTATTCAACTTTTACGTGTACACTTTTTCAGAAATGAGTTTTATTATAATTGAATTTAAACAAAGATGGTAAATAATGAAAAGCAGTCTTGTGCATAATTAGATAAACTTTTAAATTGCAGATCATAATAGAAGACTATAACAATAACTACCATTTGACAAGTACAAGGCACTATAAACACTATCCATTAACGTATTTAATTCACATAATTCTGTGACATAGCGCCTATTTTATACCAACTTTACAGATGATAAAAGTAAGTCTGAGAGGAGGTTAAAATAACTTGCCTATTATCTCAAAATTAACATAAGGTCAGGTTCCAACACTTGTCCTCTTAACTATAACATCTCATCTCCAACTCAAAGAAATCAATTCCACATTCTGTAATATTCCTTAACACTTTACAATCTTAATGTCATTCTAGCTAAACCTAAGATAACCAAATACAAATACCCAAATGAATAAATCTTTTTATATTTAATTAGCATGGATGGAATCAATGAGAACAGATAAAGACTTTATTCAAATAACTAGAATTTAAAAGTTCTCCTTCCCCATTTTCAAAATACAAGGACAACAAATCTTGGGAATAAAACAGAGTTGGGGAAAACCACAGGATTTTGGTAACCTTTAACTCGGAGCTTAGGCTAGCATGTTTGTGGATGAGAATTTTAAGTTCACCTTTACTAATTCATTCCGCAAAGCTACCTCCTAGGAAAATAGAGATGAGCTATCAATAATGCTAGACCCCTAAATATCAGCTATTAAACTTTGCAAATAGAATGACCAGAGTGTAAAGAAGCCAACCAGCTAACCTTAGAATGATCTACTAGTTTGTAGGTCCAAGTGGCAAATACACCACGGTCTTACTTAAACTACCATTACTTAAACTACCATTACTGTGTATAAGAACTCAAAATCTTCAAAGCTATATGATGAGTATAGCCAACAGTATTACAAACTGTACATAAAAGGCATACAAAAATTTCAGTTCATGTTTAAATATGAGAAAGCATCAAACACCATACTACCATACATACCTTTAAAAAAAGGCTTCCAAAACAAACTCACGAGAGCTCTTTTTAAAAATCAATCAACTGAACAAAATTCTCCTACAATCATGAATTTGGAGGAAGCTTTCTTGATTCAACAAAAACAAATGGTCACTGCACACAAACTGCCAATTAAAATAAAGTACAGGAAGTACATGGTTGAACCTCACACTTGTTAAAACAAAATTTAATCTGTTCTTTCCAAAGTACATCTTTATCTCAACCCAATCCTGGAAACTCAGCCACGAATACTCTTTACTTAGCAGGAAAGGAAAGTCAACTCTCAAAGTCTTTCTCTATAAGAACTATCATATTTTTAGCAAGTTTCAATCTAATGTTACTTGTATATTTTAAGAAAAGAATAGACTGAGGCTGGAGATAACCAACAGGAAGAACATTCAAGCCTACCAGTTAAAAAGCAGAGAAAAGAGAGAACACACAGCCATTAACTAAGGGTAACTGATTACTGGAGATCATTCACAATAAAAATCACAGTGTATTCAAATTAATTATAAAAAACAATGATGGTCCTTTATATTCAAATTACTAACTCATTGGATCAGAGAGTTCCATGTTATTTTAACAAAAATTGACTTAATATTTTTCTATTTTAAACATAGTATGACAGAAACAGAGTAAGCACGACATTTCAACACTGACAGCATAAATTACTTGTGAAATTCAAGACCAACAACAAAATGGAGGGAGACTGTAACATCTGATAGAAGAGATTTACATCTCTAATGTACAAAGAGCTCTTAGAATAAACTTAAAAAACAGCCCAATAAGAAATGAGCAAAGGACATAAAATAACACCAATGACCAATAAACATAAAAGAGAAGTCTACACCACCATCAAATTTAAACGAGGTTTTTTGCCTGTGAAATTACAAAAATATTAAAGATTTTTATAGCCCAGTGTTTTCAAGACTATAGAAAAACCAGCCCCTATTAGTTGGAATATAATTTGTGCTGCATTTCTGAAAAGTTGTCTGTCAATTATAAAAAATTAAATTGTCTATTCTTGCCCCAGAAATCATTTTGACAGAAATTTACACTGAAAAAAATCACTTAAGAGGGAAAAGAAGCAGGCATAAGGTTAAATGATGTTTTATCTCCTCCTCTCCATATTACCAGTGGACTATTTTTCACCCTGAAGTAAACTCAGTCAACTTACCCTTCTCATATTGCCCTATGTAATTTATATTACTCTATGCAAATTACTTGATCTCTCAAACTTCCATTTCCCCAAACAGAAAAAAATAATCTCTCCCAAAGAACTGCTGACGTAACTAGATGATATGATAAAATATAAAACATTTAATTTATGAAATAATTATTTAGGTTTACCATATTATCTGGAACAAATACAGAAAATCATCATGCACATAAATAAAATCAAGTTTCTATCCGTCTGCAATTACACTGCAAGAAACCCCCGATGGATTTTCACATAATCTGGAGGACATGTTTGAGAAGCTAACAGGAAGAAGTTTCTGTGAGGAAGAAGGCAAAAAATTAATACTGGGGGAGGAGGGGGCCTGAACATCTCAAAGAAAAGGTAGACATCCTCAGAGCAGCTACAGAACCACACTTCCAGAGGACAATTGTAATATAGCCTGATCCAGAGTGAGTAGCCAGGGATACTTAATTCACAACAGTTAACAATTTCCAAGAAAAGTTCGAAATTTGACCAACACTATTTATTAGCTACTACCAATAATAGTCACCACTTCTGTGCCAGGTAACACATCCCATTTAGTTCTCAAAACAACCTTACATAGTAGGTACCACATTCTCATCTTGCAAATGAAGAAACAAAAAGGTTTACTATGTTGAAGACACAAAGATAATCAGTGAAGCAATACAAATTCAATCCTGACTGCCTTGCATCTAACTCTAAACCCTAAAGCCTTAACCACTACTCAATACTGCCGTGTTATTACCATTCCTGCTGTTTGTTCTTTGAGAAATTAAAATTCTCCAAGAGGCTCTGAGTAAGCTATAAACAGGAACCACGCATGGGTGTCTTACCCACACCCCGAACTTGGACTCCAATAACTGTGTCAGTTTCCATAGGAAAACATATCTATCTCGAAGCCTAAAAGTTCACCTAAACCTGGCTTAGGCCGAGATGGCACACATTCCCTCCTCCATCTTGACAAGCGGAGGTGAATCAATGTTTAGTGACTTCAGAGCATAATAGTTGTGAGGACATTAATTTGGAATTCTCGCCACAATTTTCCAGAAACAATACTGAATAATACTCAATGGGTAAAAGATACTGATGTGGCTTACTGGAAATCTACATACCAAGTAAGGCATTATTTCTTTGAGAACATACATAAAGAACCTAAAAACAGTTGTTTTACAGATTCAATTTAGATTGTAATCTCTTTTAAAATTTTGTTATCAGGCCGGGCGCGGTGGCTCAAGCCTGTAATCCCAGCACTTTGGGAGGCGGAGACGGGCGGATCACAAGGTCAGGAGATCGAGACCAGCCTGGCTAAATACGGTGAAACCCCGTCTCTACTAAAAAATACAAAAAACTAGCCGGGTGAGGTGGCAGGCGCCTGTAGTCCCAGCTACTCGGGAGGCTGAGGCAGGAGAATGGCATAGACCCGGGAGGCGGAGCTTGCAGTGAGCTGAGATGCGGCCACTGCACTCCAGCCTGGGCGACAGAGCGAGACTCCGTCTCAAAAAAAAAAAAAAAAAAAAAAAAAAAAAAAAAAAAAAAAAAAAAATTTGTTATCTTTCAATGTCTTCTCCATTTTCTCCTTTTCTTTTTTTTCCGACATAAATACTTGATTTAATATGCCAAAAAGGCCTAGCCTAACCATCAGCAGGATTAAGAAAAGATTTACATTCCAAATTATCTATGCTATACTCATACTAACTTCTCCAAATTTACTTTATCTTGCTCCATAAAAGAACTCTACCGTAAATATGCTCTAGTCTTTGTTATTCCATATTTTATTGCCCAGAGTAGAAATAATGTAAAAATTATCTTTCAAAGAAAGACTTTAGAATACAAACGCTGTAAGAAAACTTTTAAATGTCAAGTTAATCAGAAAACATAAAATATTTATCATCAGTAAGTTTTCTAAGAGAGATGGGTGCTCTTAAGATAAAGAACAGCACAAAAGGGAGACCCAATCTAGGTTCCAACAAAGAAGAAAGCAGAGAAAAGTACTGCTGGTGAATTTTTCTCTCAAGTAGAATAATCCAGAACTGTACCTCTAACAACCACATCTCCTCACAAATAAGCTATCAGCAGATGAACCAGCCAAGTCCCTTTGGTCCCACTTCCCTAGTCCTAACAAAAAGCTTTAAAAGCATTAACAGAAGAAATAAACACGATACTTCAAAAGTCTTTGCCTCCTAACCCCAAAGAATTTAACTTGATGTTAAAACTTAAAAAAATTTACAGAGTGACAATCTGTTCTCTCAGTATTAGAAATATAATACAAATATCCAGGTAAAACTGCATATTGACTGAAACAATATACTAAAGTAAACCAAAGAAATACAAATGATGGGTATCAGACCATTTTTTGCTTTAATAAATGGAAGAAGTAGGGGGAAGCTGAATAAAATGTGACAGGGTGAATAAAAAAAGAAGGTGAAGAAGGGCAATAGCCCAGAAAGATATAAAAGGAGAAAGCCAAGATATAAAAGGAGAAAAAAGATATAAAAGGAGAAAGCTAGACACAAATTTGAAAGATTTCTCATTTTGCCTAGGATTTGCCTCAGTCATACATGGTTGTCCTACATAAAAACTTCTGTCTTAGCAAGAATCATTGGCCGGGCGCGGTGGCTCAAGCCTGTAATCCCAGCACTTTGGGAGGCCGAGAGGGGCGGATCACGAGGTCAGGAGATCGAGACCATCCTGGCTAACCCAGTGAAACCCCGTCTCTACTAAAAAAAAAAATACAAAAAACTAGCCGGGCGAGATGGCGGGCGCCCGTAGTCCCAGCTACTCGGGAGGCTGAGGCAGGAGAATGGCGTGAACCCGGGAGGCAGAGCTTGTGGTGAGCTGAGATGTGGCCACTGCACTCCAGCCTGGGCGACAGAGCGAGACTCCGTCTCAAAAAAAAAAAAAAAAAAAAGAATCATTAGCAAGATATCACAGCACTGAACCACTTCATTTATGAATATCTGTATTCCAACATCTAACTCTGTTGTAAAGATACTTTGTTCCCAAATAATTTCTCATCGGAAATTTTAATGCTTGTCTAGATCACATCTGTGATTCACAGTGACTCACAAAACTACTCCTCGTAACAGTGGTCAAATTTAATTTTATCTATCTTGCTATTAAGGTTTACTCATGTAATAATCTCTTGTATATTAACTCCTACATTTAACAAAACTCATATAATGGTTACTTTTTCTATCTATAAAATTAGGCATTCCTAATGTGGCAAATAAAAGAAAATCAGTGCTTCTCAAACATCAAAAAAGATTACTTTTTTAAAAACCTCCTATACATCATGGTCCTATAATTTTGTAAAATAAAGATAAATCACTAGAAAAACGATTCCATAATTGAATGTCACGATATTATCAAATTGTTACAGAAGTATCTAGACATTTATTTTCAGTGTTTATCTCCTAACAGACAAGTCTCTAGACTAGCCCTGGTCCCATAACACGTTATGAGTAGTACTGCCCAAAGGCGTACATTCTCACCACACAAGTTTCTCATATAGTTAACAACAGTTATACAGCCCAGATATATGGCTGTGACCCTTCTGTACCGTTTTTTGTTGTTGTTGTTGTTGTTTTTGAGACAGGGTTTTGCTCTCTCACAAAGGCTGGAGTGCATCGGAGTGATTATGGCTCACTGCAGCCTCCACCTCCTGGGCTCAAGTCATCCACCTACCTCTCAGCCTCCCGAGTAGCTGCAACTACAGGCGTTCGCCACCACTCCTGGCTAATGTTTTTGGTTTTTAGTAAAGACCAGGTCTCACTACATTGTCCAGGCTAGTCTTGAACTCCTGACCTCAAGTGATCCTCGAGTCTCAGCCTCCCAAAGTGCTGGGATTATAGGCACGAGCCACCATAACAGACTGTACTATATTTCACATCCCACATTTTCCTTGAAGTTCCTAAAGATACTAAGGCCCTCAGCCATATTTTCTTAGCTTATCTATGATTCTCAGAATGGAGAACAATTAAGAGTTTACTAAAGCTCCTGTCTCTATCACTTGTAAGCAAGCATACCTTTTGCCTAGGTATCTTTGCCTCTATACATTCCTCATCCACAAAAAACCCAATTCAAAACATCTTTTCTCCAGAAATTCTTCAGGATCTAGAGAATTCTTTGCTACCTAGCGATCATCAAATATTTAAATTGGCACTAATTAATATGCTGCTGAGTAAATGTTCTCTTATAGGTTCATGTATTACATCTCCAATTAGATTTTACGGAATAAAAAAAATTCAGTCCTTCATTTTCAATTTGTCCACATAGCATACAGTAAAACTGCCTACTACAAAAATACCTGACTAATCTGACCCCAGTAAATCACATAATCCCACAGGCAAAAGTTAGCATATCTGGTTCAGAGATTAGCCCAACTGAGATTTTCAGAAAATAATTTACCTCACTAGCTATGATATAGTGGTAAGCACAGTCTATCTGTTCTCCTGTATCATTATAAAACAAAGTATCACTAAGTAATCATGCTAGCCTGCTGAGATAAATTTGGAGTTGTGACATTCATATAATTTTGAGTTACTTCCACTAAAATTATTTCGTTAATTCACTATGGGTAATATGCCATACTCCTATGCCAAGAGTATTTCTAATGTAAAGAGATTTTGAGATTTGAAACCTTCTCAACTTAACCATTAACGATTTTAAAATATATGCAACCTGTACTCACATAGATTCTAACTATATTGCTCACTACTGGAAAAACTCTGTGTCCCTAGATTACACATCATTTTAAACATAAATGGCAAGAAAAATATGGTCCTTCAAGCTATATGAATATATGAACCACAAATTTCTAGGTAGAAAGGGACATGTGGATGCTTTCAATTTAGACAGACATTAAGTTTTAGAGATGAATGACACCACAGCAACTATGGTAATGATAAGGTCATGCTCTGCATTTCACAGATGGGATGATTCCAGCCTAGAAAGTTGGCCAAAGGTCACAAAACAGGAGATCCAGGGCCTCAAATACCACAGTAGAGTGCTCATTTTTTTATATTAGTCCGCTTCCATTGGATATATTCTAATGTCTCTCCAAATATGTAGGTCACATTTCTAGTAACATTTTATTATTTTCAAATTTCTAGTAACATTTCTAGTAACATTTTATTATTTTATAATAAATTATAAAAAGAATAGGTACTATATATTCTCAATTTCTAATAATTTTCATTATTTTCTCAAAAGTAAATGTCAGGAGCTCTAAATCATGTATTTCCACTTTAAGACACATCCCACTAACCTCTTATATTAGAAATATTTTTAAATATTAATTTGTCATTCTAGTTTCACTTTCTACTCATACATCTGAAATGCCAGTTATTAACTGATTTTTTTTTTTTTTTTTTTGGTCTAAGACAGGGTCTCACTCCGTTGTCCAGGCTAGAGCGCAGTGGCATGATCTTGGTTCACTGCAGCCTCAACCGCCCAGGCTCAAACAACTTTCCCACCTCAGCTGGCACTACAGGTGTGTACTACCACACCTGACTGATTTTTTTTATTTTTATTAGAGATGGGGTCTTGGTATGTTATACATACTGATCTCTAACTCCTGGGCTCATGCAGGTCTCCCGCCTTGGCCTCCCAAAGTGTTGGGATTATAGGCCTGAGCCACCTTGCCCAGTCAAGTTAACTGATTATTATTTTTTAAATGAAAAAAAGTCATTAGGGAAATACCTAAGAAAATTTTAAAATTTTGTTTTCCCGTAAAAAGCTCTAGATAACTTGATTTCCAGGTTGTGTTTGCTTTTCAGCATTTTACTGCTTGCTTCCACATTGTTAGGCTTTGTTTATTGTCCTGGGTCTGTTTCTACCCAACTCTATTATTACTTCTAACATATGGATTTAGAAACCAAATATTCCAGTTTATAAGAAAAGTATGTAAAGCAAGAGTAAATTTATCCATGATAAGAGCCTATAAGGAAATCCATTAAATTAAACCCACAGATTTCAGTCTATCAATTCTAGTTGCTAAAAAGCATTTTGTAATTACCTTCTCATTCTCATCTGTCTCAAAATGGAAATAACATTACATACATGAGGTTTTAATATAATTTATATCGGTCCTCATAACTTTTTTTTGTCTTAAGAAAATCTCGTCTTTCTGAATTTTTAAAACTACTTTATTGAGGTCTGATTGACATGTAAAACGCTATACATATTTAATGTATTCAATTCAATGAGTTTGGGGATAACTATACACCGTGAAGCCATCACCGCCACCTTCTTGAATTTATTTCATTTTATACTATCTGCTGATCAGATCCTTCTTAAAAGTATCTCATATCAGCTATTCTAAAATTTAATATTCATGAGATATATTGACATATTTTATCTTCATTTCTGAGCTTTAGTTAATTTTATATTTATTACTCTCATTAAATTTTGGATCTTTCTTCCATTACTTAGGAAACAATGTTATAACTTTATAATAACTTCCACCAAGATTTACAACCTGTTTAACATCTAACTGGTCCTAACCAAAAAAGACTATCTTCTCTAGATGATTATTAGTATTAACAAGATTCTCATTAAGACTCAAAGGCATCAAATTATTCAGCTTGTCACAACATCAGTCCTTATAAAATACTTCAAAAATCCATACATGGTCTATCAATCTAAATTCCAAATAAAATTAAATTTCTAATGTGAAGAGATTTTCAACTTTTTAAACTGTTGGGCCAATTATGAAAAGTTGAAAATTTTAAGTTTGCCTTGTAATGAGGAGTAAATTAGGGAAGAATCTTTGAAATTTAGATAAAGCCATCAAAAAATAAAGTTTAAACATGATGAATATGCTTACAATGGGTCACATTAACAGCAACTATAACATTAAATTAGATGTTATCTTAAAAACAGAATACATTGAGATAAACAAAATGAACAAAAATAAGCAGGATTTCATCCCTTCACACAAAATCTCTATTCCATGCAGAGATCAAATAAATTTCCACATATAAAAATACAAAGAAAAAGGATAAAAAAAAACACAGGAAAAACACTAAAGCCCATAAAAAGCTCTCCCTCCACTTACGAAAACATTGACACTACATAGGTAACAATGCCAACATCACTTCTAAATTCCATTTAGTTTAATGCAAGTTTCAATTTCACCTACCTTTCGTCTCTGAGAGATGTTGAGGGCACCAAAGTCATTAAACAAGGATGAAGCAGGTGAAGTTAGAGGATCTGAAAGGTAAGTTACGTAAGTTTCCACACATAAAACTCGGGTAACCCACAAATCTAGTAACTGTTTAACTGGACAATGCCTATATAATAAAAATCAAATGACACAATAATTAAACTTAGTACCTAACACACAGTTATGTTCAAATATTTTCTGAGCAAATGAAACACAAACTGGTGAACTAATTTGCTCAAATATTCAAAAGCTATATGGATCAGGATAGATCTATTTGTATAGAACCAAAAGAAAAATCAAATAGAGAAAAAAACCTCTTAACCATACTACTGTGTGTGTTTATGAAGGCAGTAAGTTGACTGCCCCCACCCTCCTCTATAAATAAAGGTTTATAATCTTGAGACCAAATCTTGGGAAGGATAAAAAGGAGGGGGTGGGGGGGTGGGGCAGTGTCAACCACAGACTCTGAGAGATCCTGTCTTGGATTTCAACACATCAGCAAGGCTTTAAAACCAGCTACTCTACAAACTATTCCATATTTTAAAGTCTATCACCAGATATTTGATATTACTAAAAAAATAAAGTAAAATATTAAGTTGTTAAAGACAGAAATAATAAATTTTTCAAAACACAAACATGAAATCCAAAGATTTTGTAGGTTCAAAATTCCACTACTCTGCAGAAAGAAGTTACAAACAAAATTATATATCTTAATTATTTCTCACTTTACAAATGAGAAGAGTCTCTGAAAAGGCATGCATGAGATATACTGAAATATTTATCTTCATTTCTGAGCTTTAATTTTTTATTTATTAATCGCATTACATGTTCTGCTAAATCCTAAAAAATATATTAAATGCCCTTATGTAAAGGAACCTTATATCTCTTCACAATGTAGTACAAATAGACTGCTGCTTCATTTCTCTGCCTTCTTCTTCCTGGGTTTTCAGACTCACCTTCATTAAAATTAACATGAATTTAATATTAAATAACTAATAGTGCAAAGGGCAAGATGTTAACAAAATAGCTTGACAAAATTTTTTTATATAACTTACACACTGACTGTTCTTTAATAATAGAGACATAGTCTTGCTATATTGCCCAGGTCGGTTTCAAACTCCTGGGCTCAGTCAATCCTCCCACCTGAGCCTCCCAAAGTGCTGGGATTACAGGCGTGAGCCACCACGCCTGGCTTGAGATCTAAATCTCAATAGTTAGATCTGAGTGGGAAGATAATAATTTTTATTTTCTTCTTTATACCCGTTTACAATTTTCAACATTTCTACAATGGTTGTATATTACTTTTAGAGTAAGAAATATATACACAGACACACACAAGCAAAAGGGAACAGGTCTTACCATGGCCTGAATATGGCTTGGCACTGTCGTTTAGAAGGCTTGGGGAGCTGCTACTATTAGTCATTCTCTGAAAAACAAAATATGTATTTATAACACCACTGAGGAATACAGAAATAAAAGTATCCAACCAATTAACACTGGCTCTCTTTGCTTCTTCCCCTCCAATCTACTGTTCACATTACTGATAATCTAATCTTCCTATAAATGTTACTTCTTGGATTACAACTATGTAAAAACCACTACATGAAATGAAAATTTTACTCACTACCCAGGTATTTAAAGCCAAAGCTACAGACGTATTTTGAATTGTGCTTCCATAACTTATTAGCCTGGGCAAAACACATAATTAAGTTTCCTTGTCTGTAAAAATAAATTCCAATATCCACTGAGGAGGGTACACGCTGACTATGAATAAAACCAGTAAATGCTCTAATATCCTTTCTCAATTTGTACTATCATTCATACACCTTACACAGCTTATAAAAGTAGGATATTTTCTGTTCTCTAAACACGTTCTATGCTTTCTGGACTCACTCCATAGCCTGTATGGTCTCTCCATCTTGTAAGGCCCTTCATCCCATGCCCACAAATCCTTGTCTCATATACAACATCTAACTCAATGCCTTAAAAATTATAAGTTAGGAATTTCTAGCTCTGGCTTTAATTCTAGAGTCCTGAATCTGTTTGCTCAACTTCTTATTTAATGTCTGCATAATTTTAAAAGAGAAGAAAAAAGCTAAGTTCCTGAGGTAATTTTAATACAAAAATATATATTAAAAAGTACCTGAAATTGTGGCTCACGGGCAGTTAAAAGAAGGTACAACTATACAATAAACTAGTTACATTGTTCATAAAACATAACCATTTCTATATATGGCTGTACATGTTTGTTTATAAACAACCTTTAGAGTGCATAGCTACAAGAAATAAATAAAAGTTAAAATAATTCCAAAAAGCATTGGTTTCATACAGACCCTTAAAATCAGTTCAGCTTGAAGTATAAACACTAGGCCAGGAGTGGTGACTCATGCCTGTAATCCCAACCTGTAATACCTCCTTTGGGAGGCCACAGCAGGAGGATCACTTGAGACCAGGAGTTTGAGACTAGCCTGGGCAACACAGACCTCATCTCTGCTAAAATTATTTTTATTAGCCGGGCATGGTGGCACACACCCGTAAGTCCTAGCTACTCAGGAGGCTGAGGCAAGAGAGGAGTATCACTTGTGCCTAGAAGGTTGAAGCTGCAGTGGGCCATGATCGCACCACTGCACTTCAGCCTGGGTGACACAGTGAGCGAGCGAGCGAGAGCGAGAGAGAGAGCGAGAGAGAAAGAGAAATGTGTTCAAATATCGTATTGTAATACTGGAGAAAACCATCCAGTAGTACATCACAGAAACTAGAAAGGACAATACGTTGCCTTTACTATTATGGCAGTTTTCCAATTAAAAACACTAGAATACTTGCCAATTTTTTTCCAATTCTACAAAATTGTGCAATACTAATCAATAAAAACTAATCTAAAAACAAATCTCCTAAGCATTGCATGCAGTCATATGATAAACAAAGGGGAAAAAAAGAGCCAAAAACAACAAAGTGGGGTCAAAAAAAATTCAAAGACATTTTTAATGTAAAATGCCCCAAGTACTATGACTTTAAATTTAACATTTTAAGCATTAAACAAAATAAAACTAGCACTATGCTTCTACAATGCAAAGAGTATTCCTGAGAGGATATACAGGAAACTTGTAACCAGTAATGGTAGCTACCTCTAGGAAGGTTAACTGGAAAAGTGATGAGTAACGATGGAAGGGAGGCCCTTTTGTAACTTAACTTTCATAATACATGTATAATCTGCTCAAAACATAATTTTAAAATTGCTATCGACCAGGCGTGGTGGCTCACGCCTATAATCCCAGCACTTTGAGAGGCCAAGGTGGGCAGATCATGAGGTCAGGAGATCGAGACCATCCTGGCTAACACAGTGAAACCCCATCTCTACTAAAAATACAAGAAAATTAGCCGGGCGAGGTAGCGGGTGCCTGTAGTCCCAGCTACTCGGGAGGCTGAGGCTGAAGAATGGCGTGAACCTGGGAGGTGGAGCTTGCAGAGCTGAGATTGCGCCACTGCGCTCCAGCCTGGGCGACAGAGCAAGACTCCGTCTCAAAACAAAACAAAACAAAATTGCTATCACTACCAAGTTTAACTAACAAACAAAACACACAAGTGAAATTAGTCTCTAACTACCCTCTCTATATACTCCCGTCACTCTTGCCCCTAACCCTACCAAACCCCCACTTATAAAAGCTCTCATTAACTCCAACCCCATGGGAGATAGTTTACCTACATCTCACCCATCTCACTGCCTCCTAAAATCTCACCTCCCACTCAATAAATGTAGGAATAAATGAAGACTCTATATGTCCCCTGGTCCTAGAATAAACTGCATAGTGCAACATGAATTTATACTGAGGATACCTGCATCAGGGGATATTTTGTTTCTACAGGGCTTCCAAATCCATTGACTCCAATAAAGCTGGTGCTAAAATAGGAATCTGTGAGACTTGTATCAGTTAAAGCACCTCCATCCATTCCTGGAACTGAAAGAGAAGGAAAATTCAAGTATTTAAAATTATTTCAGAGGATGAAACATTGATTTCACTTCTGTGTTCCCAAATAAGTTGTAAAGTCTCAAATCTGTCACACTTATTTTTATTTACCAGTTTATAAAAGGCAGGATCAAATAAAATTGGCTTGGCTCTAGAAATCTGTTAAACAGTGCTCAAGCTGACTAATTACTTCCCACAGAAATAATTTATTTTCTATGAATCACAAAATAGCCCCCAGACACAATATGATTAAGTTTCTACCACCTGCATTTCCAGTTTCCTCATCAAATTTTCTTTCTTCAACTCAGTAAAAGGACAACAATTTCTCCTGTGAACTACTGGATGGTAAACAGAAGCAATTTTCTCAAGACGGTTTCTCACAACACATCTTTTGAAACAAACCAGCAGACTCACACTAACTCAAAATTCAGGGGAAAAAATTCTGCAGAGGTAGCAATAGGATGGAATTCAGGAATACTGACAGTTCTTTTTAGAGTTTAGAGTAGGACGATACTGAAGGACTCTAAAACTATTAGGGCAATCAACGGGACACTGTGTCTTAGATGTTACTTCCTAATAAGTACTTAGCATGCAGCTATTTTCTAATCTGCCAGTTTAACAATAAGATGGGCTGCAAGTAGGCTTGCTCTTCTCCAGGCAGTCATTGAGAAACCCCCTTCAACCCCAGTAAGAAGCAAACTACAAAAATGTGGATAGAAGGGATGTTGGGTCTCTTTGGAAAACAATGAAGTAATTTTTATTTTCTTCTTTTTCAAATTTATTTCCCAAAACATCCATAATGAAAATGTACTGCATTTACAATTATAAAAAGTTTATTTTAATGGTTCATATCTTTTAGTGATTACAACTTCAGGATATGGCTGAAGAATATCATCAGAAACACCTAAATATTTATATATAAAAAAGTTCATCTTTAACAAGGAATTAGAAACAACGTGAAATGGGAAAAAACAAAGAACTATTTATTATTTGAAGAATGCAAACCCTTTTAACATCAGGCCCAGAGAGGTATTAAAATGAGACAGCAGTCACAGCCTACTCCCCACTTTGAGCTACATGCTCATCTCTTGAAACTGCCTGCTATTGCCAAAAGTAGCTATAAATTAACCTAATAATGCCACATTGGACACTGTAACCATCACCCTACAGCTTAACAATGTATAGCTGAATCAATGTTAATTTCTGTAAGCCAATGAGAATTCCTGACACACTTTTACTCCCTGTCCCCCTATTTTACCTTTAAAAATCCACTACAGCTAATCAGAGGATATATTCAGGGCAACTTGAGTCTGTGCTCCTGGGTTGCAATCCTCAAGTTTGGCCCAAATAAACTCTCTACTTTTCTTCTGTTTTTGTAGAGATGAGATTTTGTTATGATCCTCAGGCTGGTCTCAAACTCCTGCCCCCAAGTGATCCTCTCATCTCGGCCTCTTTAAGTATTGGGATTACAGGGCCACTGTGCCTGGCTGACTCTCTATTTATATTAATTTTGCCTCAGCTTCTTCCTTGTAGGTCGACATGTCTAACAACAGAAGAATGATTAAGTAAATCCACTGAAAAACTACCATGAAATAATTTAAAGTCATGGTAATTAATGTCCAGGATATGTTTAAAATATTTCAGCAAAATAGAACTAAAATAGAAGGACAAAGTAAGACTGGGAAAATATCAATCATTGTTGAAGCTGGGTGACAGGGATGACACTATCCTCTCTACTTTTATCAAAGTTTTAAATTGTCCGTAATAAACTGCTACACAAAATGATAATAAAGACTAAATAATTGTATGTCTGTCACACTGTGAAAGAAATACATATTTCTTTTGTCTTCATCTATAGTTCCTGGCATAGAGCTCCTAGAAAAACTTGTTTCCTAAATGATAGGTGCTAGGAGCATCTTTGTTCAAATACTTGGTGCTGGGAGCATCTTTGGTTCAAATTTTTGGTCTTTGACCTCAGTTCTTAACACAGACTTCCTAAATCCCTTGGAATTTCCAGGGTGATAGGAGCATCTTTTGTTCTAATGAGGTGACTTTTTGTTAGGTACCTAGATGGGAGCTGGTCACCAGAAAGACCGAGCCCTGATTACAAGTTTGGAACTTTCAGCCCTACCCAACCATCTTCCAGTGAGGAGACAGTGGCTACAGGTTGAGTTTCCCTTGCCTGTGAGATGATTTTTCCTTTGCCTGTGAGATGAAGCATCCATAAAAATCTCTCAACTGTGAGGTTCAGGGAGCTCGTGGGTCGGTGAACACATTTATGAGCCAGGAGGGTGGCACACCCCAACTCCACAGAGAAAAAAGATCCTTGTTCTATCTACTTTTTCATCTGACTGTTCATCTGTATCCTTTGTAATAAACCAGTCAAGCAAGTGTTTCCCTGAGTTCCATGAGCCATCATGGCAAATTATCAAACCTGAGGAGGGGTCATGGGAACTCCCAATTTGTAGCCAAGTCGGATAGAAGTGTGTATAATCTGGGGACCCGCTACATGTCACTGGTATCTGAAGTGGAGAGCACTCTTGTGTGACTGAGCTTTTAACCTCTGGAGTCTGCACTAACTCCAGGTAGTGTCATAATTGAATTGTAGAACACCCAGGTGGTAACCAGAGAATTGGAGAATTGGCTGGTGTGGGAAAAAAACTCAACACATCTGGTGTCAAAAGTGTTGTGTGAGAATGTAGTAGAGAGAAAATAGGAGCAAGTTTTGTTCCTTTCTAGTGTAATAACCATTTACAATGTGAAGTGAAAGGCGAACACATTTTTATTTGAGGGTAATTATGTGTGCTTACACATACACAGAAAAAAATGACTAAATATGTCAAAATGTTAACAATTTTGTGTCACGTGGCTGGTTAGAAGAAAGACATTCGGCCAGGCGCAGTGGCTCACGCCTGTAATCCCAGCACTTTGGGAGGCCAAGGTGGGCAGATCGCCTGAGGTCGGGAGTTTGAGACCAGCCTGACCAACATGGAGAAACTCCGTCTCTGCTAAAAATACAAAATTAGCCAAGCATGGTGGCACATGCCTATAGTCCCAGCTACTTGGGAGGCTGAGGCAGGAGAATCGCTTAAACCTGGGAGGCAGAGGTTGTGGTGAGCCAAGATCGCACCATTACACTCCAGCCCGGGCAACAAGAGAGAAACTCCATCTCAAAAAAAATGAAAAAAAAAATAAAGACGTTCGTCTTTTATGACTTTCTTTATAATGTAGTTATTTCCACAATGATGAGGAGGAGGATGATGACAGAGCAATCCATAAGGGGAGAGGTTCCTCCATTCTCTAAGGCATCTACTCTTCACATTTTCCTAATAAAATAGAATGGTTACTCCAAAATAGAGTACAATTCTAGAGTCAAATTGTTTTCTAATATAGCATTTTTATTTCAAATGCTTTTCACTTCAAAGGTTTTTATTATATTTTTAAATTTCAAATCCAATTTTCTCTCTTTTCACATTTTGTACAAGCCAATAGAACAATTACTGAACATGCCAAGAATTCAAATACCTATGGTCAATATCTTGTCTTAGTAGAATTTTTAAGTTCCTCGAAAGCAAGGTCCACTGCACATAAACGAAATGAAATATTGGTAAAATTAATGAATCAGAGGACAATAAAACCAAATTTCCCACCTTATAATAATACCTTATCATTAAGAAATAGAATTTGTCCCAATAAACACACAAATTTCTGGTAGTGATTTTCACTATGTTAACACTGGTATATATTCCTTTCAGATACACAACTTTGATAGAAGAAGCCTTAAGCTCCCTAGCAAACACCTGACTGGACTTAACCAAAAACAGGGGTAGGTGGCAAGGGAGTGCTGACATAGCCAGTAATCAATGATTAAAATAATAATTATTATTATTATTATCATCATCATCATTATTATTATTATTTTGAGATGGAGTCTTGCTCTGTCGCCCAGGCTGGAGGGCAGTGGCGTGATCTCGGCTCACTGCAACCTCCGCCTCCTGGGTTCAAGCGACTCTCCTGCCTCAGCCTCCCAAGTAGCTGTGATTACAGGTGCCCCCCCACCACGCCCAGCTAGTTTTTGTGTTTTTAGTAGAGATGGGGTTTCACCATCTTGACCAGGCTGGTCTCAAACTTCTGACCTCATGATCCACCCACCTCAGCCTCCCAAAGTGCTGGGATTACAGGCATGAGCCATTGCGCCCAGTCTAAAATTATTATTTTTTAAAGTAAACATTCCACACACACATATACCTACATTTGACTTTTCTTGTTTTGGAAGGGAGAAAAGAGGAATAGACACTTGGAGTGCAGTTAGGAAAAATCACTAACCAATGATACATTATTCCATCCTATATAGATCATAAATATATTAATTTAATTACCAAGAACAGGCACATATCCAACCTACTTCATCAGGTGTTCAAAGAGAAAATACAGGCCGGGCGCGGTGGCTCAAGCCTGTAATCCCAGCACTTTGGGAGGCCGAGACGGGCGGATCACGAGGTCGGGAGATAGAGACCATCCTGGCTAACATGGTGAAACCCCGTCTCTACTAAAAAATACAAAAAACTAGCCGGGCGAGGTGGCGGGCGCCTGTAGTCCCAGCTACTGGGGAGGCTGAGGCAGGAGAATAGCGTAAACCCGGGAGGCGGAGCTTGCAGTGAGCTGAGATCCGGCCACTGCACTCCAGCCTGGGCGGCAGAGCGAGACTCCGTCTCAAAAAAAAAAAAAAAAAAAAAAAAAAAGAGAAAATACAGCTGGGAACGGTGGCTCACCGTGTAATCCTAACACTTTGGGAGGCCAAGGCAGGCAGATTACCTGAGCTCAGGAGTTCGTCTGAGACCAGCCTGGCCAACATGGTGAAACCCCATCTCTACTAAAAATAAAAAACTTAGCCGGGCATGGTGGTCAGGGCGCCTGTAATAACAGCTATTTGGGAGGCTGAGGCAAGAGAATCGCTCGAACCCGGGAGGCAGAGGTTGCAGTGAGCCAAGACCGCACCACTGCACTCCAGCCTGGGCAACAAAAGCGAGACTCCATCTCAAAAAATATATAAAAACAAAAAAAAATGAGAAAATACATGTAGAATACTTTTAAATTTAAATTACTTAAGTGTAAGATATGTGAGTGACCTTAATTACCGAGAACAGATCATCAGGAATTTTTCAGTCCTTCAATCCTTTATTTTTACAAGCCACTTTAAGTAAATCTTAACACTATTTCCATGGACTAACAGTTCGCAAGTCACTTTTTTGTTTTTGTTTTGTTTTGTTTTGTTTTTTTGAGACAGAGTCTCGTCTCTCTGTTGCCCATGCTGGAAGAGTGGCATGATCTCGACTCACTGCAAGCTCCGCCTCCCAGGTTCACGTGATTCTCCTGCCTCAGCCTCCCAAGTAGCTGAGACTACAGGTGCCCACCACCATGCCCAGGTAATTTTTTTGTACTTTTAGTAGAGACGGGGTTTCACCATGTTAGCCAGGATGGTCTCCTGACCTCATGATCTGCCCGCCTCGGCCTCCCAAAGTGCTGGGATTACAGGTGTGAGCCACGGTGCCCAGCCACAATACACCTTTTAGACAAGAGTCTCACTCTGTTGCCCAGGTTGGAATGCAGTGGCAACCTCCGCCTCCTGGGTTCAAGCAATTCTCCTGCCTCAGCCTCCCAAGTAACTGGGATTACAGGCAGGCTCCACCCGACTCAGCCTCCCAAAGTGCTAGGATTATAGGTGTGAGCTACCTCACCTGGCCTCAAGATCAAATTTACAATCAAAACGGAAGCAGGACTGGCTAGGTTGTAAAGATTAAAAATGGGTATTAGGCCAGGCGCAACGGCTCACACCTGTAATCCCAACACTTTAGGAGGCCGAGGCAGGCGGATCACCTGAGGTCAGGAGTTTGAGACCGGCCTGGCCAACATAGTTGAAACCCCATCTCTACTAAAAATACAAACATTAGCCAGGCATGGTGGCAGGTGCCTGTAGTCCCAGCTACTAGAGAGGCTGAGGCAGGAGAATCACTTGAACCCGGTAAGTGGAGGTTGCAGCGAGCTGAGATTGTGCCACTGCACTCCAGCCTGGGCAACAGAGACTGTCTCAAAATAAAAAACATGGGGTGATATTGGAAGAGAATACCACAAGCATGACCAAGTGACCTTTTGATAAGGAGGCTGCCCAGAGCCTGGGCAACATAGGAGGCCCCATCTGTTAAAAAAAAAAAAAAAAAAAAAAAAAAATTAAGATTAAAAAAATAAAGAGGCCGGGCGCGGTGGCTCAAGCCTGTAATCCCAGCACTTTGGGAGGCCGAGACGGGCGGATCACGAGGTCAGGAGATTGAGACCATCCTGGCTAACACAGTGAAACCCCGTCTCTACTAAAAAATACAAAAAACTAGCCGGGCAAGGTGGCGGGCGCCTGTAATCCCAGCTACTCAGGAGGCTGAGGCAGGAGAATGGCGTAAATCCGGGAGGCGGAGCTTGCAGTGAGCCGAGATCCGGCCAGCAAGCTCCGGCCACTGCACTCCAGCCTGGGCGACAGAGCGAGACTCCGCCTCAAAAAAAAAAGAAATAAAAAAAAATAAAAATAAAAAAAAAAAAATAAAGAAAAGGAGATTCATATAGATACAAGGAAGCAGCTGATATTCATCAAGAAAATGGAAGAATGAACCCAAAGACATTTCAGATAGATCCAAGGTTGCTACTCCCCACCACAGGCCCACAATGGCAGAGCCTTGAGTACAAAACTGTTTTCTAGGGAGAGGCCCAGCTGCCCAGGGTTGCCTCACATCTCTGCTCCCCTTATTCCCAAGCAAGGCTCCCTGACTACCCCCACTGTGGCTCACGTGAGGCCAGGTACAGCTCAGGCCTCCACTCTGGAGGGCAAATGTAGGCACAAGGGGTAAACCTTGATGATGCCCACATGGTGCTAACTCTTCAGGAGTGCAGTACGCTCATAGGCATGGCTATCCCCACCTAGATTTCAAAGGATTCCTCAGAAAGCCTCAGGGGCTAGACAGAGAACTGCCATAGGGGCAGGCTGTAGCAGAGAGCTTTTACCAGGGTTATGTCTAGTGAAGTTGTGAAGCCGAGGCTGCCCCCGAGACCTCAGAACTGTGCAGCCACCAGCATGCACCACCAGCCCAGGAGAGCCAGAGGCATCAGACTCCAACCTGTGAGAGCTGCATTAGGGCTTGCCCCAGATAAAGTCAGAAGGGCGGGGTTCCCTGAAGCCTTCAGGACCCACCCCAGTCCCAGTGTGTCCAGAAGGCAAGAAAAGGAGTTAAACAAGATTATTCTCAGGCATCCAGATTTAATGTTGTTTGGCTTTCTGGGTTTTGGGCTTTCTTGGGACCTGCTATCCCTTTCTTCTTTCCAATTTCTCCCTTTCTGAATGGAAGTATCTATCCTGTATCTGTCCTACCATTGTATTTTAGAAAAGTGTAACTTGTCTGATTTCACAGGCTCATAGCTGGAGAGCAATTTGCCTTAGGATGAATACCTAATTTAGATGAGACTCTGGACTTTGGACTTTTGAATTGGTGCTGGAAGATTTTTGATACTATTGGGATAGAATTTTGCATGTGACAAAGACAAGGATTTAAGGGGTCATGGGCAGAATGCTATGGTCTGAATGTCCCTCCCACCCCCTGCAAAATTCATGTGTTGAAACTTATCATTGTGGCAGTATTAAGAATTGGGGCCTTTAGATGGTGATTAAGTCATGAGGGTGGAGCACGCCATGATGCTAATGGAATTAGCACCCTTATGAAGCACAAGGAAACTGTTAGACCCTTCCCCCATGTGAGCACATGGCAACACACCACCATCTTGAAGCATAGACAGCAGCCCTCATCAGACACCAAACCAACCCACACCTTGATCTTGGACTTCCCAGCTTCCAGAAATCTGAGAAATAAATTTCTGTTCTATAAAAAGTACTCAGTCTCCAATATTTTGTTAATAGTTGCAGAAATGAACTAAGACACTATAGAATAATAACAAATTGAACAATCATTATTGTTGATATGAATCTACATCTGAATAACAACTGTGGCAAAGTTGATTTTTTTTTTTTTATTTTATGGTTAAGCAAAGTGTGATTCAGCGATTATAGCTTGCCTAAAGTCACAACACTAGTAAATGGTACACCTGGGACATAAAAGTAATCTTGCTACTATATTGAACAGCCTTTCAAATTTTTAAAAGAAATGGGGCCAGGCACAGTGGCTCATGTCTGTAATCCTAGCACTTTCGGGGAGGCTAAAGTGGAATTATCACTTGAGCCCAGGAATTCAGGACCACCCTGAGCAACATAGCAAGATCCCCATCTCTACCGGAAAAAAAAAAAGAAAATACAAGTATAAATCAAGAGACAAAATTTCAAACTTTGGACCAAAGGATCCTATACCTAACGAATCAGAACTTCGGCCGGGCACACCGGCTCACGCCTGCAATCCCAGCACTTTGGGAGGCCGAGGCAGGAGGATCACGAGGTCAGGAGTTCGAGACCAGCCTGACCAACGTGGTGAAATCCCGTCTCTACTAAAAATACAACAATTAGCCAGGCATGGTGGTGAGTGCCTGTACTCCCAGCTACTCGGGAGGCTGAGGCAGGAGAATCGCTTGAACCTGAGAGGTAGAGGTTGCAGTTAGCTGAGATTGCACCACTGCACTCCAGCCTGGCAACAGAGTGAGACTCGGTCTAAAAAAAAAAAGGAAGAACTTCTGCATCTGTCAGCAGTCACCCCACAACTATTAACAGATAAATGTACACAATAATAACCTACTTTTTAAAAACTCCAATCTTGCAGCTGAATTTTCTTCTTCACACTTAAACCCCTCTTAATGAATTGAGTCTAACTCTCCAAAAACATCATACTAGAGCAGTGTTACTCAAAAGGTCTTCCTTCACTTTGGGAGGCTGAGACGGGCGGATCACGAGGTCAGGAGATCGAGACCATCCTAGCTAACCCAGTGAAACCCCGTCTCTACTAAAAAATACAAAAAAAAAAAAACTAGCCAGGCAAGGTGGCGGGCACCTGTAGTCCCAGCTATTCGGGAGGCTGAGGCAGGAGAATGGCATAAACCCGGGAGGTGGAGCTTGCAGTGAGCTGAGATCTGGCCACTGCACTCCAGCCTGGGCGACAGAGCGAGACTCCGTCTCAAAAAGAAAAAAAAAAGGTCTTCAATGGTCAAGAAGCTTGGAAAATTCTGGGGGAAAATGAGTAAAAACAAGTAAACCCCCATTTCCTTACTGTACACCTTCCCAGGATGTGTGTATACAATGTGAATTGTGACAATCCAAAAAGAAGACAAAGTACTTCCCAAATTTACTTGACTAGGGAACCCTTTCCACATGGAGCATCTTGAGAGACAAGAGTTCCATCATAGAAGACACTTTCCAAAAAGTACCCATCTACAAGTGCTGAGTAGGGCATTACAGAGAAGATGCTGGCGATGCTCACGCTAAAGGATGAAATCCGAACTTCTTAGTCTGACATTAGCATATCCTCAACAATTTGTCCTCAACTATCATGCTAATACTTCCTAAAAGATGCTGAGTTTGAGTCTCAGTTCTGCCATTTACTAGCCACAAAGTCTTGGGCAAAATGCTTGTAAAATGCAGATTATGCCATCAATTATAAAACGAAAATAATATCATCTACCTAGAAAACATCAATTAAGAGTTATGAAAAACAATAAATATCTTAAAGTTCTTTAAAAAAAAACTGTACAACTCTATACAGTTACTAAAAATAATTGAATTGTACTTATAATAGGTGAATTTAATAGCATGTAAATTATATTTCAATACATTTTTTTTGTTTTTGTTTTTTTGAGACAGCTCTGTTGCCCAGGCTGGAGTGCAGTGGCGCAATCTTAACTCACTGCAATCTCTGCCTCCTGGGCTGAAGCAAGAAATCCTCCCACCTCAGCCTCCCGAGTAGCTGGGACCACAGGCGCACACCACTATGCCTGGCCAATAAAACTTTTTATTTAATTAGTAGAGGAAAAGGGGGATTATTCAGTAAATGGACTTAAGACAACTGAGTATCCATCTAGGGAAAAAACTGAATACCTTACACCAATATTTACAAAAGATTAAAGATCATGGCGTAAAGCAATAAAAGTATACATCTACCATAAGATCTTTACAAGAATCATATAATGACTGAACTTTCTCCTCCAGTCACAATGATATACTCATTATATGCTTAAAATCTCCCATACTTTACCATCTAGAGTATAATCAATTTCTAATATACATACTCAAGACTCAGGTATGATGAGAAAGAAAAAATACTTGGGAGTTACACATTGAGCTTGAATCCTACTTGTGCCATTTACATACTATATGAGCATGAGCAAGTAACTGTAAATTTCATTTCTTCACCTGAAAAAAGAGGTTAAATACCATCTCACTCACAGGGTTGCAGTGTGGAATCAAGTGAAAGAATCTATGTAAAGTATCTAGCATCTTTTCCCACAGGTCTTCATAAACATTACTTTTTAATTCCCCCTTCTCTAGAAAGTATTCCCCAATTATTCCAAGTTGTTAAAACCTTTACCTCTTAAGATACTATTTATATCATTCATTTGACAAAAAAAAAAAACTTCCTTTTGACTTTTTATTGCTGTCTTCAACTACAGTATTTAAACCTTTAAGTTTTCACATATTTCTGTACTATCTACTAATCTAAATTATCTGAGCTTTGTTTTGTTTTGAATTTATTTTGTATTTTTTTTTTTGAAGAGACAGGGTCTTATTATGTTGCCCAGGCTGGTCTCGAACTCCTGGCTAAGGAAGTTAAGGGTGCAGTGACCTGTCATCATACCACTGCGCTACAGCCTGCGTGACAGAGCGAGACACTGTGTCAAAAAAAAACTTTCTGGGCTCAAGTGATCCTCCTGTCTTGGCTTCCCACAGTGCTGAGATTACAGGTGTAAGCCACTGTACTCGGCCTTAAATTATCTGTAACTGCACTTTATGTATCTGTAATTATGCACACCTTTCACTTTTTGGTATTCCTTAATCTAACAGCACATTTTTGTTAGGTTATTTTTTTTAAGCTTGGTGGCAAGAAGTTGTTATTTTTGAGAAACAGTCTCCCTCTGTTGCCCAGGCTGGAGTGCAGTGGCATAATCAGCTTACCGCAGCCTCAAACTCCTGAACTCCAGCAATCCTCCCTCCACCGCCCCTCAAATTACTGGGACTACAGCCGTGAGTCACTGAGCCCAGTCTAGCACATTTGTACAAACATTTATTTTCAATGAAATGCTTTGTTTTTTTGAGGTGGAATCTCACTCTGTTACCCAGGCTGGAGTGCAGTGGCGCGATCTCCATCTCCCGGGTTCAAGCGATTCTTGTGAGTAGCTGGGACTACAGGTGTGCGCCACCACGCCCATATAATTTTTTGTATTTTTAGTAGAGATGGGGTTTCGCTATGTTGCCCAGGCTGGTCTCAAACTAGTGAGCTCATGTGATTCACCTGCCTCGGCCTCCCAAAGAGATGGGATTACAGGCATGAGCCATGGCACCCGGCCGATTGCCTCTACTTTTCCAGTGAGGAAACTGAGACCTCAGAGATGCCAGATGACAGTACAGTGTGGGTGCAGGCCCAAGAAACGGGCTCTTCTACCCCCTCAGCAGATACTCACACCATCCTTTTCTTTATTGGATTGTGGAATGAGCATAGACTTTTAACAAATACTAACCATGAGGTCTGTTTCAGCCAGTTGTCAACTACTAATCTTCAACAGTATATTTAAGTCTCAGTTTCTTCCTCTGTAACACTAAAATGGTAGCATCTACTTTCCAAGGTTGTTGTGATAATAATTCTGTATACTGGCATGCTCAGTTGATATTAGGTGCCAAATCCACTTACTTATTTGCAAAAAGTAGCCTGCTTTTTCTGATGAAACACTAACATGCTCTTTGTAATAGAGTATTAGGAAAAACTTTCCATGTATGTTTTTCTCTTTTTAATTTTAAAATAAATGATAAAAAAGGTAAGCTAGAATATTTTACACATCTGTTATAAAACCCACAGAAGCTGTAAGAAAAGACTCAAATCCAAAGCAGGTGGACAAGACATACTGTCTGTTCGAAGAGCTGGAATTCCCTTGAAAGTTCACAAACTAAGAAAAAGTCAAAAAGAACTGTCAGAAAATGGCAATTAATGACTATAAACACTATGCTTCCTGCCCTTATGATAAAGCTTCTGTGGAGAGTCATAAAGAGAACAAGTTCAAATTCTCAATTCCCTACCTAACTCCGAAGCTCTATAAGGCATTTTAGGTTATTATCTCATTTGTTTAACCACACAACTGTTAGAAGTTCAAAGGTCCCCCCAACCCCCACCACATTCCTATGTTGAAGTCTTAATCCCCTGTACCTTGGAATGTGACCTCATTGGAATATAGAGTCACCGCAGATATAATTAAAGATGAGGTCATTAGGGCAGCCCTAATCCAATATGACTGGTGACATTATGGAAAAAGGAAATTTGAACACAGATGCACACAAAGGGAAAACATCAAGTAAAGATGAAAGGAGTGACTGGGAAGATGTTTCTACAAGCCAAGAAATGTCCAAGATTGTCAGCAAACGAAAAGCTAAGGGGAGAGACATGGAATAGATTATCCTCCACAGCCTTCAGAAGAAGGCAATCCAGCCTACACCTTGATCCAGCCTCCAAACCTGAGACAATAAATTTCTGTTGTGTAAGCTCCCCGCCCCCGAAAACATACAACAGAGCCATATAATAAAAGATTAAATATAGGTCAAACTAAAAATACAGGTTAATAAAAATATTTCAGTCAAACATTAAGCTCAGACGTTTTGAAATAGCCAAGATAAAAAAAGAGAAAACAGAAGTTTAAAAATTGCTTGCTTAGTAAAATAACAAATACCAATTTGTTTGAACAAAAACCATTTTTCCTAATACTAAACTCTTTGAAGAAATTATTACAAGGATTTTTCCATAAAGAACATTGAACACCATGACATCTTCAAGACAACTGAAAGATTTCTTGAAACACTTTTTATATTCATTCTCAATAGAAGTACAGAAAAGAATATTATGCCACAACTGAAGTGAGGTAATTCCATAAAGAACTAACGACATAGCTCAAGCACTTAACTTTCCAGCAATCTAAATACATCAATCTCTCCCTCTTAAACTTTCATCCATTTGCTGTGAAACATTCAATTCTAGTTATGATAGATTAGACAGACAGATAAAATAATGCCAAGCATTACTTATTGACAGGTTTATATGCACAATCCCAACAGTTCTTTAAGATATATATATGGTTATTTCTCATTTTAGTGACAGTACCAGAGTTGAGATTTAAAACCTTGTCTTATTTCAAACATTTCAAAAATCACTACACTACATTCATCTCACTCAACCCTAATCTCCTAACTCACATTTCCAACTGCCTATTACTAAAAGTCTCTAAGACATGTGACAAGTACTTTAAAACTAAAAACTTAGTTATCTTTGCCTCCTTTCTCTCCCTTAGCATCCCAGGTAGCTGCTTCACCAAATCTCTCTAAAATGTGCCCCCCTTTAATTCATTTCCACTGCCCTAAACTATGTCCTCAGCGTTACTCCCTTTAACTATAGTAAAGACTGTTCCAAATGATTTCCCCATTTCCATCCTTAGAAGTCAAAGGCCTACTATAGTTATCTTTTTAAAATAAAGAGTAAAGAAAGCCGGGTACGGTGGCTCATGCCTGTAATCCCAGCACTTTGGGAGGGGGCCACGGGTGGATTACCCAAGGTCAGAAGTTTGAGACCAGCCTGGCCAACAAAAATACAGTAATTGGCCAGGCGCGGTGGCATACGCCTGTAATCCCAGCTATTTGGGAGGGAGGCTGAGTGAGGCAGGAGAATCACTTGAACCCAGGAGGCAGAGGTTGCAGTGAGCCGAGATCACACTGCTACACTCCAGCCTGTGCGATACAGCAAAACTCTGTCTCAAAAATAAAACAAATATTAAAAAAAAAAACCTTTTATTTCAGTCTCAGGAGAATACATGCAGGTTTCTTATGTGGGTAAATTACATATGGCGGGGGTTTGGTATACAGATTATTTTGTCACCCTGGTAATATGCACAGTACCCAATGGGTACTTTTCCCTTCCTCACCCTCCTCCTACTCTCCCTGCTCAAGAAGGCTCCAGTATTGGCCGGGCACGGTGGCTCACACCTATAATCCCAGCACCTTGGGAGGCTGAGGCAGGAGGATTACCTGAGGTCAGGAGTTCAAGACCAGCCTGACCAACATGGTGAAACCCCATCTCTGCGAAAAATACAAAATTATCCAGGTGTGATGGTGCATGCCTGTAATCCCAGCTACTAAGAAGACTGAGGCAGGAGAATCGCTCGAACCGGGGAGGCAGAGGTTGCAGTGAGACGAGATTGTGCCATTGCACTCTAGCCTGGGCAACAACAGCGAAACTCCATCTCAAAAAAAAAAAGAGAAGGCTCCGGTGTCTATTGTTCCCTTCTTTGTGTCTATGTATACTCAATGTTTAGTTCCCACTTATAAGTGAGAACATGTGGTATTTGGTTTTCTGCTCCTGCGTTAGTTCATCTAGGATAATGGCCTCCAGCTCCAACCATGTTGCTGCAAAGGACATTATCTTGTTCATTTTTATGGCTGTGCAGTAGTCCATGGTGTATATGCCCCAAATTTTCTTTATCTGGTCTACCATTGATGGCCATCTAGGTCACTTCCATGTCTTTGCTATTGTGAAGAGTGCTGCAATGAACATATTCATGCATATGTCTTTATGACAGAACAACGTATATTCCTTTGGGTATATACCCAAAATGAAATTGCTGGGTCAAATGGTAATTCTAAGTTCTTTGAGAAATCAGGAAACTGTTTTCCCCACCAGTAGTGTATACATGTTCCCTATTCTCTGCAACCTCACCTGTATCTGTTATTTTTTTAATAATAGTTATTCTGACTGGTATGAGATGGTACCTCAATGTGGTTTTCATTTACAATTCTCCATTTCTCTAATGATTAGTGACGCTGAGCATTTTTTTCTTTTTCTTTTTTTTTTTTTTTTTTTTTGAGATGGACTCTCGCTCTGTCACCCAGGCTGCAGTGCAGTGGCGTGATCTCCACTTACTACAAGGTCTGCCTCCTAGGTTCACGCCATTCTCCTGCCTCAGCCTCCTGAGTAGCTGGGACTACAGGCGACCACCACCACACCTGGCTAATTTTTTGTGTATTCAGTAGAGATGGGTTTTCACCGTGTTAGTCAGGATGGTCTTGATCTCCTGACCTTGTGATCCACCCTCCTCAGCCTCCCAAAGTGCTGGAATTACAGGCGTGAGCCACCACGACCAGCCAACGTTCAGCATTTTTTCATATGCTCATTGGCTGAGTGTATGTCTTCTTCTGAAAAGCGTCTATTCATGTCCTTTGCCCAGTTTTTAATGGAGTTATTTTTGCTTGTTAATTTGTTTAAGTTCCTTACAGATTCTAGGTATCAGACCTTTGTCAGATGCACCGTTTACAAATATTTTATCCTATTTTGCGGGTTGTCTGTTTACTCTGTTGATAGTTTCTTTTGCTGTGCAGAAGCTCTTTAGTTTAACTGGGTCTCATCTGTCAATTTTTTGTTGTTGTCGCAATTGCTTTTGGCATCTTCATGAAATCTTTGCCAGGGCCTATGTCCAGAATGGTATTTCCTAGGTTTTCTTCAAGGGTTTTTATAGTTTTTGGTTTTACATTTAAGTCTTTAATCCACCATGAGTTAATTTTTTTGTATATGATGTAACAAAGGTATCCAGTTTCAGTCTTCTATATATGGCTAGCCAATTATCTCAGCACCATTTTCTGAACAGGAAGTCCTTTCCCCATTGCTCATTTTCGTCAACTCCGTGGAAGATCAGATGGTTGTAGGTGTGAGGCTTTATTTCTGGGCTCTCTATTCTGTTCCATTGGTCTATGTCACTGTTTCTGTACCAGTACCATGCTGTTTTGATTACTACAGCCTTGAAGTATAGTTTGAAATCAGGTAATGCGATGCTTTGCTCTTTTTGCGTAGGATTGCTTTCGCTATTCAGGCTGTTTTTTGGTTCCATATGAATTTCAGAACAGTCTTTTCTAATTCTGTGAAGAGTGTCATTGGCAGGTTGATAGGAATAGCATCGAATGTTTACGTTGTTTTGGGCAGTATGGCCATTTTAACAATATTGATTCTTCCTATCCATGAGCATGGAATGTTTTTCCATCTGTTTGTGTCATCTCTGATTTCTTTTAGCAGTGTTTTCTAATTCTCACTGTAGAGCTCTTTCACCTCCCTGGTTAGCTGTATTCCTAGGTATTTTATTTTTCACAGTTATTGTGAATAGGATTGCATTCTTGATTTGGCACTCAGCTTGGAAGCTGTTGGTGTATAGATATGCTACGGATTTTTATACATCGATTTTGTATCCTGAAACTTTGCTGAAGTTGTTTGTCAGACTTAGGTGCTTCTGGGCAGAGGCTATGAGGTTTTCTAGGTATAAAATCATATCATATACAGAGGTAGTCTGAATTCCTCTCTTCTTACTTGGATGCCTTTTTTTTTTTTTTTTTTTTGGAGACAGAGTCTCGCTTAGTCGCCCAGGCTGGAGTGCAGTGGCACGATCTCGGCTCACTGCAAGCTCCGCCTCCCGGGTTCACGCCATTCTCCTGCCTCAGCCTCCCGAGTAGCTGGGACTACAGGCGCCCGCCGCCTCGCCCAGCTAATTTTTTGCATTTTTAGTAGAGACGGGGTTTCACAGTGTTAGCCAGGATGGACTTGGATGCCTTTTATTTCTTTCTCTTCCCTGACTGCTCTTGCTAGGACTTCTAGCACTATGTTGAATAGCAGTGTTGAGAGTAGGCATCCTTGTCTTGTTCCAGTTCTCAAGCTTTTGCCCATTCAGTATGATGCTGGCTGTGGGTTTGTCATACATGGCTCTCGTTATTTTGAAGTGTGTTCCTTCAATGCCTAGTTTGTTGAGGGTTTTTAACATGAAAGGATGTTGAATTTTATTGAAAACCTTTTCTATATATATTGAGATGATAATATGGTTGTTTTTAGCTCTGTTTATGTGACAGGTAACATTTATTGATTTGTGTATGCCCAACCAGTCTTGCAACTCAGGGGTAAAGCCTACTTGATCATGGTGAATTAACCCTTTTTTTTTTGACAGGGTCTCACTCTGTTGCCCAGGTTGGAGTACCACGGCCCAATCTCAGCTCACTGCAACCTCTGCCTCCCGGGCCCAAGCCATCCCTCCACCTCAGCCTCCCAAGTAGCTGGAACTACAGGCGTGTGCCACCACACCCAGCTAATTTTTTAAATTTTTTGGTAGACATAGGGACTCACCAGGTTACACAGGCTAGTCTTGAACTCCTGGCCTCAAGCAATCTACCTGCCTTGGCTACCAACATGCTGAGACTACAGGCCTAAGCTACTGCTCCTGGCCTGGTGGATTAGTTTTCTGTTATGCTGCTGGATTCAGTTTGCTAGTATTTTGTTGAAGATTGTTGCATCTATGTTCATCAAGGATATTGGCCTGAAGTTTTTGTTTTGTTGAGTCTCTGCCAAGTTTTGGTATCAGAATGACGCTGGTCATTGAACAAGATAGGGAGGAATTCCCTCCTCTTCTATTTTTTTGAATAGTTTCAGTAGGAATTGTATCAGCTCTTTATATTAATACATATACTATACTAGTAAGTGATTTTGAATCCATTTGGTCCCGGGCTTTTTCTGGTTGGTAGGTTTTTGGTTGCTGATTCAATTTCAGAATTCGTTATTGCTCTGTTCAGGGTCTCAATTCCTCTCTGGTTCAATCTTAGGAGGTATGTTTCTAGGAACGTATCCATTTCTTGTAGGTTTTCTACCCTACATGCATACAGGTGTTCTAAATAGTCTCTGAGGGTTTTCTGTATTTCTGTGGGGTAGGTGGTAATGTCCCCTTTGTCATTTCTGTGTTTATTTGGATCTTCTTTTCTCTGTATTAGTCTAGTTAGCAGTCTAGCAATCTTATTTATTCTATTAAATAACCACTTCTATTTTCACTCATCTTTTGTATGGTTTCCTGCATCTCAATTTTATTCAGTTCAGCTCTGATTTTGGTTATTTTTTGTCTTCTGCCAGCTTTGGGGGGTGGTAAAACACGGATCTTATCATATCACTTACTAGTATAACCTAGAAGGGCCTTCACAATGTGGCCACAGTTTATTATCTGGTACCACTCTCCATAACTGGTCTATTCTCTCACCACATCAGATGACTACAAAACTATGAATAGTGCATCCTCTCAAAACCTGTGTCTTCTCTCATCTGCCTAGAATGCCCTTTTCTACCAGGTATGTATGCCTCAAACATCTTTTGAAAAATACTTCAAATACCACCCACCTCTCAAGATATCGCTGAATAGAGTTTGTTATACATTTTATGTATATGTGTGTGTGTATATATATGAGATGTGTATATATATCATACTATGTCATAATTTATAATGTCAAACTCCTTTATTAATCTATGCACTCACAAATGACCAGGGCCACGTCTGATACATCTTTGCTTTTTATTTATTTTTTTTTTTTTTGAGATGGAGTCTCACTCTGTTGCCCAGGCTGGAGTGCAGTGGCGCCATCTCAGCTCACTGCAGCCTCCACCTCCCAGGTTCATGCAAATCTCCTTCCTCAGCCTCCCTAGTAGCTGAGACTACAGACACATGCTACTACGCCTGGCTAATTTTTTTGTATTTTTGGTAGAGACGGGGTTTCACTATGTTGGCCAGGCTGGTCTCAAACTCCTGACCTCAAGTCCCCCGAAGTGCTGGGATTACAGGTGTGAGCCACTGAGCCTGGTCTGATACACCTTTGTATTCCCCAATATCTATACGACATCTAGCACAAAAATGTTCAACATATGTTTAATAATTAAATTACGTTCTCTAGTCAGTGCCCAGAGAACACATATACTATGTCACTTAGTGAACAGTGAGTTACCTGCAGAGATATCAGACCTCCAGGGAGGAAAGTTAACATTGTTTTAAAAACTGCAAAGTCAAGCCAGGTGTGGTGGCTCACACCTGTAATCCTAGCACTATGGGAGGCTAAAGTGGGTGGATCACCTGATGTCAGGAGTTCAAGACCAGCCTGGCTAACATGGCGAAACTCTGTCTCTATTAAAAATACAAAAAATTAGCTGAGCGTGGCGGCGGGCACCTGTAATCCCAGTTACTTGGGAGGCTGAGGCGGGAGACTCGCTTGAACCCTAGAGGCAGAGGTTGCAGCAAGCCAAAATCGCGCCATTGTACTCCAGCCTGGGCGACAAGAGCGAAATTCTGTCTCTAAATAAATAAATAAATAAATAATACAAACTGCTAAGTCTATCTGGCAAACTGGCTCTTAAAGAAGTTGTCATACTTGTCAACACTAAGATAGCCACAGCAATGCCTATAGTAAGGGAAAAAAAAAATCCTGAAACAGAAATTTTAGATGAATCAAGTAGCTTAAAGACAAGTACCCAGCTGAGATCCAACTGTTTCACTGGAGTGTATACAGTACACTGTTTTGACCTGAACATGTTTATGATATACATTATTACTTAGCCTTTTCAATCAGAAAAGAACTGCAGTGCAGTAAGACTCTGGTAAAAACAGCTGATTCTGGGGAGGACTGCAATACTACAGGCATTCCAAGATGAACTTGCTACAAACTTGAACAACAACAACTAAATAAATTGGGCTCTCGGGTGAAGCTATTTAGTATCATCAATCTGAATGCTCACTGAAAAATAAAAAGCAGTTTTAGTTTGACATCTATGCCAAGATAATTACTATTTTCTACACAATCAAAAGCTGCCAATAAAGCAATAAATGGCCTAAAAAGTTTTCCGTTATTGTTTTCTCAGTAATGTGGCTAGGAATAACAGAAAGAAAATTTTATTTCTAAAACCAGCTTACTTGTCATATAAAGCATCAGTTTAAGATCATCCAAATCCATGGATGAGCTCAGAAGGCTAATGCTGAATTTTGGAGAAACTAGCAAACCACAGGCATTTCCAATTATTTTGCTAAATCTTGTAGTATCCTAGCTTCTGGAGGGTTGGGTTTGGGTTCATCTTTTGTATGTGTGTATGTTAGTTATCTTTACTGATTCTTTTTCTGATTATAAAAGACTTGAGGAAAAAAGATTCAGAAATGTAGAAATCAAAGTTTCCCATCATGCCACCACAGAAATACTAACATTAGCAACTCAGTGCTGTCTCTAGATCTTTTCTTCTTACATATCTTTTTTAGATCTTTTCTTCTTACATATCTTTTTAAAGTGTATTACGGCCAGGCACGGCAGCTCACACCTGTAATTCCAGCACTTTGGGAGGCCAAGGTGGGAGGATAACAAGGTCAAGAGATCGAGACCATCCTGGCCAACATGGTGAAACCCCGTCTCTACTTAAAAAATACAAAAATTAGCCAGGCATGGGGGTGGTGCCTGTAATTTACCCAGCTACTCGGGAGGCTGAGGCAGGGCAATCGCTTGAACCCAGGATGCAGAGGCTGCAGTGAGCTGAGATCACGTCATTGCACTCCAGCCTGGCAACAGAGCGAGATTCCATCACAAAAAAAAAAAAAAGGGGGGGGGGGGCGTATTACACATACTGTTTTATAACTTCTTCTTCCTATTTAGTAATATAGTTTAAGCATCTTGTCTGTATATAAAATTCTTGCTTGTTTTTCCTGCTGTATGATATCCTGCTATATGGGTAACACCCTTATTAATGGGAATTTCACGATTTTCAATTTTTCACTACCTCAGATCAGCTGCCGTGAATAACTCTGTACATATATCCTGTGTTTCCATAGAACGAGTCTAACAATTGTGCCAAAGGATGTGGACGTCTTAAATTTTAATGAATACTGACCGCTAAAAGTGTCACACCAGAGTGTCTTTCCCCGCAGGTACCAACACAAACACTAGGTATCAGCAATCTTTGTGCTCTTACCAACTTGAAAGGTAAAAGATACATAAATAAGTGAATGACAGTTTTAATTTTCTTTTATTCACTTGTTAGGAACTTTTATATACCTACTGGCCATTTGTATTTCTTCCGTAAACTGCCAGAGTTTTCCGAAGGGCTATTTTTCTTTTTTTTTTTTTTTTTGAGACGGAGTCTCGCTCTGTCGCCCAGGCTGGAGTGCAGTGGCCGGATCTCAGCTCACTGCAAGCTCCGCCTCCCGGGTTTACGCCATTCTCCCGCCTCAGCCTCCCGAGTAGCTGGGACTACAAGCGCCTGCCACCTCGCCCGGCTAGTTTTTTGTATTTTTTAGTAGAGACAGGGTTTCACCACGTTAGCCAGGATGGTCTCGATCTCCTGACCTCGTGATCCACCTGTCTCGGCCTCCCAAAGTGCTGGGATTACAGGCTTGAGCCACCGCGCGGGCCGGGCTGTCATTTTTTTAAACAGGACATTTATCTTTAGCTCCATGCTAACCAACCATATAAGGGTAGCTAATTAGAATAATCTAGCCAAGACTGAATGTTCATCTCACAAAAGGACTCAATTTAAAAAAAAAAAAAAAAAGACATATAGTTTTTTGGTTCTTGTTTTTTTGTTTTTGATGCAGTTTCGCTCTTGTTGACCAAGCTGGAGTGCAATGGCGCCATCTCGGCTCACTGCAACCTCCACCTCCTGGGTTCAAGCGATTCTCTTGCCTCAGCCTCCTGAGTAGCTGGGATTACAGGCGCCCACCATCACGCCCAGCTAATTTTTGTGTTTTTAGTAAAGACAGGGTTTCACCAGGTTGGCCAGGTTGGTCTCAAACTCCTGACCTAAGGCGATCCACCCCCCTCACCCTTCCAAAGTACTGGGATTACAGGCATGAGCCACAGTGCCCAGCCTCTGACTTCAATTTCTTAAGGTCATACAGCAAGGGATAGAGAGAGGATTTTTAAGTGTTTGCTTATTAAAACCAGTCTTTTTTTAAGTGCTAGTTTTAACCTGTCAAATGAAAACAGTATCTATCTCATGAAATAGTTATTAAATGTGATGGGATAGTGTATGCAAATATACATATGGCATGACTGGCACATACGTAGAACCCGAATGTTACTTACCTATTCTTTCTTTCTCCTGGGAAAAAGAAAATAGCCTACTGATTTATCAATAGATTTGTGTTTCCCAAATCCTTACAGAAGCTATATTCCTTGGCAAATTCATACCGTTCCATGACTTTAAATGCCATGTATACACTGAAGACTTGAAGTTTATTATCTCCAGTCCTAATCTCTCTCGAGAACTCCAGGCTCCTATCTACCTACCTCCTCAAAATCTCCACTTGAATGGCTAATATATCTCTCAAAGTAACATATTCAAAACCAAACTCCTGATCTGCTCTCCCATATTTGCTCTGTCTGCAGCCTTCCTCATCTCAGCTGGCATCAAGTCTATCCATAACCTTCCACTCTTGAAACCAAACCTTAACTCCTCTTTCCAATGCCCTACATTCAATGTGAAATTATACTGGTTCTACCTGGAAAACATATCTAAAATCTGACTAGTTCTTGCCACGTTCAGTGCGGTAACCTGCCTAAACCACCATCATCTCTTATTGGATTATTGCAAATAATCTCCTAAATTCTCTCCTACCCTCTTACCACAGAACTTTTTTTTTTTTTTGAGATGGTGTCTGGCTCTGTCACCCAGGCTGGAGTGCAGTGGCATAATTTCGGCTCACTGCAAGCTCCGCCTCCCAGGTTCATGCCATTCTCCTGCCTCAGCCTCCCGAGTAGCTGGGACTACAGGTGCACGCCACCACGCCCGGCTAAAATTTTTTGTATTTTTAGTAGAGACGGGGTTTCACTATGTTAGCCAGGATGGTCTCGATCTCCTCACCTCGTGATCTGCCCGCCTCAGCCTCCCAAAGTGCTGGGATTACAGACGTGAGCCACTGCGCCCAGCCCACAGAACTCTTTTAAAACCTTAGCTCCTATCACTCCTTTTGACACAAAATAAAAGCAAAAATCCTAATTCTTCCCTGTTCCTCGCTCCACACCAACATGTTAGCCTTCTATCCCTCTGCCTGAGATACTCTTTCTCCTGATGACTGGCTTGGCTGTCATTCTCCAGTCTACACTCAAGTTTCAACCACAATGAGGTTTACCTTGATATCCCTATTTCATTCTATAACAACCCTATTCCTACACTCCCATTGCCTCTTACTCTATTACTTACCTTTTGTTTTTAGTAGGACTTGTCATCTTTTATCATACTATACAATTACTGCAGTTATATTTATAAATACAGTTTGCCTTACCCATTAAAATGTAAGGTCCACAAAGGAAGGGATTTTTCTTTAATCTATTTTGTTCACTAAGATATCCTAAAAACCTAAAACACTACCTAACAGAGTAAACACTCAATAAATGTTCTTTAGCCAATTAAATGAATTAATCTCCATTTATTATTAGCCCAAATTACACTAAGCTGAATGTTTGTCATAATCTAAGTTTTTCAAAGATATTACCTACATACATTAAATCTTTTTTTTTTTTTTTTTTTTTGTGAGACGCTGTCTCGCTCTGTCACCCAGGCTGGAGTGCAGTGGCATGATTTCGGCTCACTGCAAACTCCGCCTCCCAGGTTCACATCATTCTCCTGCCTCAGCCTCCCAAGTAGCTGCGACTACAGGTGCCCGCCACCACGCCCAGCTAATTTTTTGTATTTTTAGTAGAGACAGGGTTTCCCCCTGTTAGCCAGGATGGTCTTGATCTCCTGACCTCGTGATCTGCCCACCTCGGGCTCCCAAAGTGCTGGGATTACAGGCATGAGTCACAGCGCCCAGCCCACATTAAATCTTTTTATAATATATATCATATCTGAGGACCTTGCTAAAAATTTTCTTTAAATGCTGCCTTACTAATTTTCCAAAGTTTTGGGAGTAGGCAGAAGATTCCCTGTCCCATCATGTATCAACGGGGCTCTTCCTCAGAGATAGCTGACATACTGCCCCAGCATCTATGAACCATAAAAACTGACATGGAATTTTAAAGGCCTCTTTCCATTTTGTCCTTCTTCACCGTGATCTCATCTCTCAATCAAGTATACCATCAAATTCAGGAACATCAGTATTACAGCAGAGTAAACTTAGAAATAGAGGAGTAAATTAAGAAAGTTAAAATAAAGATATATAAAGTCCTTTCCAGCTTTTTCCAACTATATAATTGCTCTATCTGATACTTCTAAAAGCAGCGTAAGGTATCTATATAAAGAATGTAGGCTTGGCACGGTGGCTTATGCCTGTAATCCCAGCACAACACTTTGGCAGACTGAGGTGAAAGGTTCACTTGAGGCCAGGAGTTCAAGACCAGTCTGGGCAACATAGCAAGACCCTGTCTCTACAGAAAATTTTTAAAAATTAGCCAGGTGTGGTTGCGTGTCCCTGTAGACTTAACTACTAAGGAGGCTGAGGCAAGAGGATAACTTGAGCCCAGGAGTTCAAGGGTGCGTGCAGTAAGCTACAAGCGTGCCACTGCACTATAGCCTGGGTGACAGAGCAAGACCTCTAAAAAACAAAGCAAAACAAACAAAACATGAATGTAGATCGACTAGTAAATAATCAGTAACAACATAATTTTATTACATACACAAATGAAACTTTCCAGGGACTACTAGGCTACTTACAAATATCAACTTATGGTATCAAACATGTGATTTATATAACTATCTCTAGGTTATGTTAGCCATTGAGGAGAAAAATTTTACTGGGGCAGATACGAATGAATATTTCAAGTATCTTATTTTCAACCAATGGTATATAAATACAGTGGTTTTTTTTTTTTTTTTTTTTTTTGGAGACAGGGTCTTGCTGGAGGGCAGTGGCGTGATCACAGCTCACTGCATCCTCTGTCTCCCAGGTCTCCTGGGTTCGAGCAATCCTCTCACATCAGCCTCCTGAATAGCTGAGACTACAGGTGCACCACCAAGCATCGCTAATTTTTTTTTATTTTTAGTAGAAACAGAGTCTCACTACATTGCCCAGGCTGGTCTCGAACTTCTGAGCTCAAGCAATCTTCCTGTCTCAGCCTTCCAAATTACTGGGATTACAGGTATGAGTCACACAGTGACTTGTTTAATGTATCAAGTGTGAACCAGATTACTGAAGACTCTATATGCTCCTTAAGTATATATCACATATTTGCGTAAATGTATATGTAAATAAATATACATAATACATTAAAACATAACTTTGTGCCAACATTTGTAATAGCAAGACTATAAACAGCTGAAATATACATTATAAAGAATCTAATAATATAAACATATAATGGAATATTTACACAGCCATGAGAAAGAATAAGGTAGATTTCTATGTGTGAATGTGGAACAAACTACAAGATAAGCCATTAGGTAAGAAAATTCAAAGTGCATAAGGCTTCCATGTGTGCACTCATGCACATGTGTATATATGTGTGTTAATGTGTTAGATGTAGAGAAATATAAACATATGACTAATAGTACAGGCAAAGAATATTTGTCAGTGGCTACCCCAAATAAGCTAGAAAGAGTGACTGTCTTTGGGAGGCAGGGATCAGGTAACTGGGAGGGAAGGAGGCTGTTTTTCACTGTGTACCCTTTTGTGCTATTTAAATGTTTAACTTGTGCATGTATTACATTTCTAATTCCAAAAACAAGAAACTGTTCTTATTTTTCTGACACTGGCATTTTTTTAATATTAAAAATGTATAACCAGGCATGGTGGTACATGCCTGTAGTCCCAGCTACTCAGTGGACTGAGGCAAGAGAATTGCTAGGGCCCAGGAGTTCAAGGCTGCAGTGAGCTATGATTGTACCACAGCACTCCAGCCTGGGCAAATGAGCACGACCCCATCTCTAAACACACACACACACTATAATTTAAAACTGCTTTAGGCAGGGTGTGGTGGTTCACGTCTTTAATTCCAACATTCTCAGAGGCCGAGACAAGAGGATCACTTGAGCCCAGGAGTTAGAGAAGAGCCTGGGAAACACAGGGAGACCTCATCTCTACAGAAAATTTTAAAATGAGCTGGGCATAGTGGCTCATGCCTATAGTCTCAGCTACTTGGGAGGCTGAGGTAGAATTGCTTGAGCCCAGCAGGTTGAGACTGCTAAGAGCTGTGATCACACCACTGCACTCCAGCATGGGAAACAGAACAAGACTTTGTTTCAAAAAGAAAAGAAAAAAAAAATCAAACAGCTTTAGAAAAAACAGGAACAGTATCTTTATTTTTTTTACAGAAAAAGCAAGAGAGATAATGCCAAAAGAGACATCAGAAAAGACAAAGCTTTTTTCAGGGAAGAGGGCTATTACCTACATGCCAACTGACTCAGCCAGGATTAGTGAGATCAGCACACTCTTACTTACACAGACAATTCCAAACTGACTATGATGGTTTGACTTTATGATTATGTGAAAAATGATATGAATTCAGTAGAAACCATATTTCAAATTTTGAGGTTTAACGTTTTCCCAGGTTAGTGATCCGTGGTATCATACTCTGTCACAAAGTTGCACTATGGCTGCAGGCTACAGCTCCCAGTGAATCACTCAATTAGGAGGGTAAACAACTGATACAGTATACTGTGCTGTCAGGTAATTTGCCCAACTGTAGCTAGTGTAAGTATTCTGAGCATATTTAAGGTAGGCTAGGCTAAGCTATGATGTTCCACGGGTTAGGTGAATTAAATGCATTTTCAACTTAACAATAGCTTCTACTTAACAAGGGTTTTATTGGTATGTAACTATTTTAAGTCGAAAGTACTGTTATGTCAAAAATGCATTTAATGCCTGAATAAACTCATCCTACAGTCAAAAACTGGAAGTCAAATCACTATAAATCTAGATGTTCCTTGACTTATGGATGGGGCTACATTCTGACAAATGAATTACAAATTCAAAATGGAGACCATCTGCAAAGAAATGTATTTTCACACAGACCAAATGACTAGCCAAAGGCTAGTTTTATTTTGTAAGACACCACAATAAAATCAAAATTTCGGTCCAGTACTAAGTCCTGAAATGAGACATAAACATATAATGATTTGTTAGTAACAATGTTTTAGTCAATAACAGACCAAATGTATGACAGTAATCACATAAAAATGTAACACTGTATTTTTACTGTACCTTTTCTATTTTTTTCTTTTTTCTTTTTTTTTTCTTGAGACAGAGTCCTGCTTTGTCACCAGGCTGGAGTGCAGTGGCACGATCTCGGGTTGCTCCAACCCTGCAACCTCCGCCTCCTGGGATCAAGCAATTCTTCCTGCCTCAGCCTCCCGAGTAGTTGGGACTATAGGCGTGCGCCACCACGTCCAGCTAATTTTTTGTATTTTTAGTAGAGACAGGCTTTCTCTCCACGTTGGCCAGATGGTCTCTATCTCTTGACCTCGTGATCCGCCTGCCTCGGCCTCCCAAAATATTGGGATTACAGGTGTGAGCCACCGCGCCTGGCCTGTTTAAATGTTTTAATACACAAATACCTTTGTATTACCGCTGCCTAAAGTATTCAGTACAGTAACAGGCTGTACGAGTTTGTGGCCTAGAAGCAACAGGTTATATACCATATCACCTAGCATGCAGTAGGCTATACCACCTATGTTTGGGTGCTCACATACCTAGATAATATAGCCAGGAGAGAGCCCTCACCAGGAACCCAACTCCTCATCTGGGACTTCCAACCTCTGAAAGTCTGAGAAAACACATTTCTGTTGTTTAAACCAGCTAGCCACTCAAGTTCCTGGATCTATGTGGGGAGGAGTGGGGGGAAGTTAACCACCCAGCCTATGATATTTTATTTTGGCAACCCAAGCTAACACGAGAGAGACAGAGAGAGAGAGAGAGAGACAGAGAGAGACAGAGGGGAGAGGGGGGAGAGAGAGAGAGAGAGAGAGAGAGAGAGAGAGAAATATATATAGGTAAATATATATTTTAATATATATACTAGATCTATGTCTACACCATACAATGTGTAGAAAAGATCTAAACACACAGACTATTAACAACGATTAATCCTGGGCAATAAGGAGACTGATTTATTTTGACTTTATACAATTCTATTCCAATGTAAATTTTTACCAAAAAAGTGTACCTTTCATCATTTAAAAACTCAGGGCCAGGCACGGTGGCTCACATCTGCAATCCCAGCACTTTGGGAGGCTGAGGTAGGTGGATCACTTGAAGTTAGGGGTTCGAGACCAGCCTGGCCAACATGACGAAACCCTCATCTCTACTAAAAATATAAAATTAGCTGGGCGTGGTGGCGCAAGCCTGTAATCCCAGCTACTCAGGAGGCCGAGACATGAGTATTGAGAATCACTTGAACCTGGGACGTGGAGGCTGCAGTGTGCCAAAATTGTGCCAATGCACTCCAGCCCGGGTGACAGAGCGAGAGACTCCATCTCAAAAAAAAAAAAAAAAAACTTACCAAAACCAAATATTACCTTATAGATATTTACAGCCTCACTAGAATATAAACTCCGTTAGAGCTGAATTATGTTTTTTGTTGTTGTTGTTCCTATCACCTAAATCAGAGCCTACCACCTTGGAAGCAGAATATTAGATGAGTGAAATGAATATATAGTCTTTGTGATATACTTAGTGTATTATTCCAATAAAAATGTTTAAACCTAGGCCAGCTATCCTAACGGCAAATTACCAGTACTCACTTTTCTGTCACTTAGTATAGGTTTGTGGGATGTAAAGGCTAGTCTTGGCTTAAACAAAAACAGCTTTGCCACACACCACACGTTATATACTCCAAAGTTACCATTCGAACTTCAAGTTATCCATGGCACTGCCCTCCTCCATTTGGACAATCACAATCCAACAATCTGTAGCTACTTTACTGGTCTTCAATGTATGCCCTCAAAAATTTGGAGAAGAAAGGAAATATAGAGGTTAACGTATACTGATATTTAATAATAGCAACAACTAAGACTGAAACCTCAATATGTGTATGCAATGCCACGCAATTCTCATAACATTCCCATTTTCAAGATGAGAAAAACTGAGGCTTAAAAGTTAAAACTTCGCTCAGTCACAAAGCTAGTCAAAGAGCCAGGATTCTGTCTGAAACATGTCTTATTCACTAGTAACCACATTAGTAGAACTGAAAAGTGTATTTTGGTAAATTAAAACTAGTGGGTTTCAAATAATGTACATAAAATATAAATATTGGCATAATAAATATTTTACCTGCTAAAAACTGTGCACTTTGAAGATTAAAGCCACTCTGAAAATCTAGCCAGTTGAAAATATTAGAATTACATCATTAAATGTCAAGAATCGATAATGCAGTTGAATACAAATCAAATCACTCTTAAGCCTTAGAAAAATCCCAAGACTAACAGAAACACAAAATGTTAAGTAAGCTAGGCATGGTGTGGCACACCTGTAGTACTTGCTACTTAGGAGACTGAGATGCTAGGATCACTTGAGCCCAGGAGTTGCAGTCCAACCTAGACAACATAGCAAGAACCCCCAACCCCTGGCCGGGTGCGGTGGCTCAAGCCTGTAATCCCAGCACTTTGGGAGGCTGAGACGGGTGGATCACGAGGTCAGGAGATCGAGACCATCCTGGTGAACACAGTGAAACCCTGTCTCTACTAAAACTACAAAAAAAAAAAAAAAAACTAGCCGGGCGAGGTGGCGGGCGCCTGTAGTCCCAGCTACTCGGGAGGCTGAGGCAGGAGAATGGCGTAAACTCGGGAGGGAGAGCTGCAGTGAGCTGAGATCCGGCCACTGCACTCCAGCCTGGGCGACAGAGCGAGACTCCATCTCAAAAAAAAAAAAAAAAAAAGAACCCCCAACGCCCTCATCAAAAAAAATTAAGAAAAAAAACAAAAAAAAAACTAAACTAAATTACGGTTTCCTTTAAGGTTGAAACATCATTGCAACTAAGCGTATTAAGAAAAAGCCTTTGTGCTTCAGTTTTCCAATGGCTGCAAAATAAAAATAAAGTTTTCTCATGCACCCACCTCCAAGGTTTTCACACTATCTGAAACACCAACAAAACAAAAACAATTCTGCAAATGTGAAGTGCTAAAGTTAGGGTCAAAACCTCAAATGCCTAGATATAAAAGTCATCCAGTTAGGGTATGAGTCAAAATGGAGAGAATTATGCTCTATCAACAACCCTAATTCCAACACAGGTAAGAGATGTCCTTAAAGGGAAACCAGAAATTTGTACTTCTATATTAAATCTTTTGCTTCTTTTGTTGTCAAATAATTCAATCAAAACCTACAAACACGGAAATTAAGAACACTAAATTATGGTGTATATGGTGGCTCACAGGGTGGGCACATCGCTTTGAGCCCAGAAGTTTGAGACCGGCCTGGGCAACATGGGGAAACCTCATCTCTACCAAAAATACAAAATAATTAGAGGGGCTTGATAGCCAGTGCCTGTGGTCCCCGTCTCAAAAAAAAAAAAAAAAAAAGTGCCGTCTATTTTAATTGCCTCATATACTTAGGCAATTAACAAATGAAGGCCAGATGTGGTAGCTCACACCTATAATCCCAGTGCTTTGAGAAGTCAAGGCAGGAGATTGCTAGAGCCCAGGAGTTCAAAACCAGCCTGGACAACACAGCAAGACATCATCTCTTTAAAATAAAATAAACAAACAGATCAATACTCTCAAAACACACTGCATAAGAACACAGTAAAAGGTAGAAAGTAGTCTAAACAGTGAACAATAGGCCGGGCGCGGTGGCTCACGCGTGTAATCCCAGCACTTTGGGAGGCCGAGGCAGGGGAATCACCTGAGGTCAGGAGTTCAAGACTGGCCTGGCCAAGATGGAGAAACCCCATCTCTAATAAAAATACAAAATTAGCCGGGCGTAGTGGTGCATGCATGCCTGTAAACCCAGCTACTCAGGAGGCTGAAGTAGGAGAATCGCTTGAACCCGGGAGGTAGAGGTTGCGGTGAGCCGAGATCCTGCCATTGCACTCCAGTCTGGGCAACAAGAGTGAAACTGTCTCAAGAAAAAAGCGAACAGTAAGTGTAAAAACTCAAAGAAGCCATACAATTACCAACACAACCTTTTTTCCTGATTCCTGAGCAACATTATTTCCCATTCCTTGGTATCTCTCAGTAATACCTAGGATGTGATTCCTTATGAAGAAATCGCCATCCATAAGGAATTACTGAGAGATACCAAGACACCTATCACAGAAAAGAGGAGCCTTAGGCTTCAGCCAGTCAAGCTAAAGCAAACACCACAGAATCCAAATACATAAATCAACTATTTAATCAGACAACTTTTACTAACCAGTGACAAAGTATTAATTTTAAAATACCTTTTCAGCATTAACTGCCTGTCCTCTCAAGTTCCTATATCTCAATTATTTTCCTAAGGTGTCCCACCTTTGAGCCACTGCTAATATTTTTTCCTCCACCTTAAGGGTACTTACCTTCCCCTCCCATCTTCATCTGCTTACATCCAGTCCTCTTTCTTGTCTCAACTCTACTACCTATTGTGTGTTAATTAGAAAATCCTCCGCCAGCCTGGTGAGTGTAATCCCAGCACTTTGGGAGGCCTAGGCAGGTGGATCACCTGAGGTCGGCAGTTTGAGACCAGCCTGACCAACTTGGAGAAAACCTGTTCTCTACTAAAAATACAAAATTAGCCAGGCGTGCTGGCGCATGCCTGTAATTCCGGCTACTAGGGAGGCTGAGGCAGGAGAATCTCTTGAACCCGGAAGGCGGAGGTTGCGGTGAGCCAAGATCACTAGATTGCACTCCACCCTCGGAAACAAGAGCAAAACTCCGTCTCAAAAAAAAAAAAAAGAAAAGAAAAATCCTAGAAAGATCGTCAGAGCTGTCTGTCACGAATAAGATTAACAGATAGATAAAACTTTAAAAGATGTTTTTAAAAAGAAAATCCTACAAAGATCACTTACGAAGTCTAACACCAGCATTTAAAAAGTGCGTCTTTCTGGCCAGCACAGTGGCTCACACCTGTAATCCCAGCATTTTGGGAGGCTGAGGCAGGAGGATAACCTGAGGTCAGGAGTTTGAGACCTACCTGGCCAACATGGCGAAACCCTCCCCCCCCCCCCCAAAAAAAAATACAAAAATAAGCCGGTCGTGGTGGCGCATGCCTGTAATCCCAGCTACTTGGGAGGGTGAAGCAGGAGAATTGCTTGAACCTGGGAAGTGGAGGTTGCTGTGAGCTGAGATCGCACCACTGCACTTCAGCCTGGGCGACAGAGCAAGCCTCCATCTAAACAAAAAAAAAAAAAAAAAAAAAGTGCCTCTTTCTGTCAGTAAGAAAACTATTGTTCAGTGTCATAGGTTACTAATCAAACATTACTATTTAGTCACAACTCACACATCCAGCAAGTTTACCCTGAAAATGCAAAGATGATGCTCAAAAGTGATAAAATTCCACCCATAAGTAACCATTTGTTTTACAAAACATCTGAATTTACAAAATAATTTTCTTAGCATTATCAGCCTCAGCAAATATATCTTCATTAAAGTCAAGCCCATCACAACAAATGAAACACTTTTATAAAAGAAAGAGAAAGAAGAGAGAAAGGAGAAAAGGAAAAAAAAGAACTTGGCCCAGCATGGTGCCTCACTCCTGTAATCCCAGCACTTCGGGAGGCCCAGGCAGGAAGATCGCTTGAGCCCAGGAGTTCCCGACCAGCTTAGGCAACCTAAGAAGACCCCGTCTCAAAAGAAAAAGCAAGAAAGAGCAAGAAAGCAAAACCCCGGGGAAGATATTAAATAATCTTCATAGAGCAATTAAACGCTAAAACTTCCTATCAGATTCATTAACAGTGTTTAAGAAAAAGACAAAATGTTCTCATGTACAAATTGAACTGCCTATCGGATTATTTTAAGATGTAAAAGTTCTCCAGTAATTTCCAGGAAAGTAGGACTCCTATTTGGTTTAGAAACGCTCAATATACTAACAAAACAGGAACATCAGGCACCGGCTCTATTCTTAAAGGCAACATTTTCTAATAGATTACACTCACATTTGTGGTAATTGTAAACTCCACTAACAACTAACAAGCTGCAAATCAATAGATAACAACACACTCTGGGAGGCTGAGGAGGGCAGATCACTTGAGGCCAGCAGTTTGAGACTAGCCTGGCCAACACAGCGAGACCACTATCTCAACTAAAACTACTAAAAATTAACTGGGCGTGGCAGCGCGCGCCGGTAGTCCCAGCTACTCCGTAGGCAGAAGCAACTGAATCGCTTGAACTCGGGAAGCGGAGGTTGCAGTGAACTGAGATCGCGCAACTGCACTCTAGCCTGAGCGACAAGGCGAGACTGTCTCCAAAAAAAAAAGCAACAACAACAAATGAAAAAGAAACATAAACAGCCTTAAGATGTCCCCACCCAAGAGCTCAATTGCACATAAACGGAGGCTGCACATGACATGCATTCAAGACACAATGCTAGGAGTTTGCTTGATACAAAGCTATAAAAGACAGGATCCCAGCTGATACCACCCAGCAAACTTATTCTAGCTTTCAGGGAAACTCAGATGAAATGCGTCTTTGTGAAGTCCCTACTCTAAACTCTCGATTAAACCTGAGCACACTTTGAATGCGACAGTCCGCTCCCTCTTAATCCTTAGACAGCATTTCCTGCCTGGAAAACCTTTCTCCTGCAAGCTTTCTACAAACTTTTTCCGTTCTTTCAACCTACTCCACGAAGCCTTAAGTCCGCCCCTCACCTCCCGCCCCCTACCCACACACACACACACCCCTCCCCACTAGGGAACCTCAACACTCTGCAGACGCCACTCCACAAGGGCACGCAAAACACATGTGCCTGCAAACCCAGCCCCTTTCCACACCTCCCGGAAACGACACCCCCTTTCTCACACTCCGCACGCCACAGCCCATCCCCCTTCCTCCCCGCCCCCACTCACATCACCCCAGTCCTCCCACCCACGTTCCCGGGAACCCAACCTCCCCTCGCTCCCCGGCCTGCCGAAGGCAGTGGGGAGGGGAAGCAGGAAGAAGGAAGCAGGGCTCAGGCCCGGCCTAGGCCTCTCAGACCGCCTTGGGAGGTGAGGGAGGGAGCCCGCGGGCCGGGCTCAGCTCCCGTCGGCAGCAGGGCCTCATCGGGACTCAGGCCTGCCCTCCGCTGCCGCGGCGCGGCCCGCCCCGCCTGGACCACACTCACTTGCCAACCGCGGTCCATCGAGTCCCCCGCTGCTGCCTCCTCCGCCGGCTGCGGCTCCTGTCCCCGGGTCCCCCAGGTCCGGCTTCTTGGGCCCGGGGGGCGGCCCAGCTCCCCCGCCCGGGACGGCTCCGGGCGGAAAGCCGGCCACGGGTGCACCAGCCAGAGCCAGGGGGACGCTGTTGCTATGGAGGCCGAGGCCCGGGGCAGCCCCGGCGGCTGGGTCCTCATGCAGGAACTGACACTCCTCCCCGTAGAAGCAAGTCTTATCCTTAGCGTAGTAGCGGCAGTACTTTAGCTTCACTCCTACCGCCGCCCCGCCGGGGACACCCCCGACCCCCGGCGGGGCCACCACCGCCACCGCCGCCGCCAGCGAGGAGGAGGAAGGGGAGGCGGCGGCCGAGGGGGGCGGGAGGCCGCCGCCACTGTTCATGGCAACGCCGCAGCCTCGTCTTCCGCCGCCGCCCGAGGAGCCGCCGCTGCCGCCGCCGCCGCCACCATAGACGGGGGAGGAAAGGAAGACGCTGCCGGTGCCGGATAAAAGCCTGGGCGGGTGGGTCTGTCCCGCTGCGGGAGCCGGAGCCGCCCGGGGAGAGGGGGGAGGGGAGAGGGGAGGGAGGAGGGGGTAGAAGGAGGGAGGGTAGGGGGAGAGTTGGGATTCTCTCTCACTCACTCTCTCGTTCTCTTTTCTTAAAGGGGCCGCGCGGGACGACGGGGTGGGCGCGCGGGCCCAGACGGGGACTTCGAGGGCGCGGGCAGGGGAAGAGGGAGCGGCAGCGGCAAGCGGGTGGGGAGGGCGGAGGGGCCGGTTTATTTTTAAATTCTGCCTCCACTCGCTCTCTCGCGCTCTGGTTCCTCCGAGTTGTTTATTCCATTTTCCTCTTCCTGAGACGGCCGTCGCCGCTGCGCGTGCGCGCCGAGACGCGAGGGCTTGTGGGTAGCGGGAGCGCGAGGGGAAGCCTGGCAGGCGTCGGCCCCCGGGGGCATCCGCGAGCTGGCGGCGGTTGGACCGGCGGCCCTCGATGGCGTTCCGGACGCGGAGCGGGCGCCGAAGTTCTCACGAGACCTGATACCTTCCTTATTCGTATATTATCTTACTTAAAAAGCCAGATGTCATTTTTTTTCATTGGAAAGAGAAAATTGACAACGTAAACGGTCGTTTGGAGGGGCCACCTGGGGACGCGGCCGAGCCCTGGCTCTACCTGAAGAATATTTTCTGTTTGCCACACTTCCTCTCCCCGTTTCCTTTCGTCGCCCCCTCTCCTCTTGTCCCTTCCCCTCGAAGGTAATGAGAACTACTGGACCGATCACGCTAACCTCTTGGCCCTTTGTCAAAATATAGAGCCAAAAAGGTTGGTTTAGACAGACCCCCTGCTCAGTGCAGCACCTGTTATTCTCTGTATTTATATTACCAAGGGCCTTCGGTAAATTATGAAAAATAGGATGCCACCTGCGACGACACTGCTCAGGCAGCACCGGAAGACTTTCATAAATATACTAGGTTGCTTTTCTCCAATCAGCCTAACCTTGATTTGAAATTCATTTTTAAAAGATAGTTTTAACCTCAGCGATCTCTGATGTTTGCGCTAATTCCCTTTAAAAGGCTTTCAGAAATTTTAAAGAATTACTATGAAGGGAAAAGTAACATTCTAGTTTTTCTCTGTAAAAGAGGTTCACAAACGGCAGATCGCTGTTATGAAAAGGAGAGGTGGAAGTATTTAAGGAATTGTGGCAAACAGACAACAGAAGAATGGATGTAAGCAAAAGTACCACACTGAAAAAATGGGGAAAGGTGGAGTCTAGATCACAAACTGGTAAGCTTGGTGATATTCTGTAGCCAAATTCGAAGATAATAACATTGTATTATGGCTTTCTGTTTAAAAGCAGTTTCGCTTATTTGATTATTCAGCAAATCTTTATTAACACCCATTACGTGTACCAGGAATTGTGGTACACGTAACTGTGGAGCTGGGGAAGCAAAAGGGAACAACATGCCTTACGTGAGTTCAGGTGACTTATCTTCCGGTTGGGGAGGCATCAAGTACACAGGTCCGTTGTAAACCAATGTTTTAAGTGCTAACCTTATCACATTTGCTATTAGAGGATATTAAACATGTTAGACTTCTTGGAGAAAGTTGATATTTTGATGTTCCAAGTTTGGGAACATCATTGGATTCAGACAGATCTGGACTGAAACAGATTTAAAGTGGCTACACTTCAATAGCTGTGTTCCTCTCAGTAAATTGCTTCATTTCTCTGTGCCTTACCTGTACACCTGGAATAAGAATAGTACCTACTTCATAAAGTATAAACTAATAATGTATATAAACTGTCCCATGCCCAATAAGAATCCTGTAGGTTGTAGCTATCACTAACAGTATTGGCCAGGTGCAGTGGCTCACGCCTGTAATCCCAGCACTTTGGGAGGCCAAGGCAGGTGGATCACCTGAGATCAGGAGTTCGAGACCAGCCTGGCCAACTTGGTGAAACATGGTCTCTACTAAAAATACAAAAAAATTAGCTGGGCATGGTGGCAGGCACCTGTGATCCCAGCTACTGGGGAGGCTGAGACAGAAGAATCGCTTGAACCCAGGAGGTGGAGGTTGCAGTGAGATCGCACCACTGCACTCCAGCCTGGGCCACAGAGCAAGACTCTATCTCAAAAAAAAAAAAAAAAAAAAAAAAAACTTGAGGACAATTGGAAATTATTACAGGGTTTTTAAAAGTCAACATGGCAGGGCACAGTGGCTCACACCCGTAACCTCACTACTTTGGAAGGAAGCCAAGGCAAGAGGATCACTTGAGACCTGGAGTTGAAGACCCTCTTGAGAAACCTAGCTCTACAAGACCCTGTCTCTACAAAACAATTTAAAAATTAGCCAGGTGTAGAGGTACTTGCCTGTAGTCCTAGCTACTGGGAAGGCTGAGGCAGAGAGGATCGTTTGGGCTAAGAGTTCCAGGATGCAGTGAGCTATGAAGGCGCCATTTCATGCCAGCCTGCACAGCAGTGAGACCCTCTCAGTCAATAAATAAAAAATAAACTTATTTGCCACACATTTCGTATCTCCACACTTTTTTAGGAGGCAACTACTTACTCCTATAGTAGGGCTGTCTTTTTAATCTGGGTTCGTTGTTGAGTATTTACTAAAAATAAATGTGTAGTCAACTCTAAGTCATTTTCATGTTAATGAAGATGACATCCAAAACTGCAAATAATTCATAAATTATACATAAAATACATATATTTGACCTCCAGCAGCATTTCCCCAGCAACAGAGACTACATTGCTAAAGGGTAATGTTAATTTCTATTAAATACTAATAATCGAGTCCAAGCGCAGTGGCTCACACCTGTAATCCTAGCACTTTGGGAGGCAGAAGTGGGTGGATCACTTGAGGTCAGGAGTTTGAGACCAGCCTGACCAACATGGTGAAACCCTGTCTGTACCAAAAATACAGAAAATTAGCTGGGCGTAGTGGCAGGCACCTGTAATCCCAGCTTCTCAGGAGGCTGAGGCAGGAGAATTGCTTGAACCTGGGAGGCGGAGGTTGCCGTGAGCCAAGACTGCACCATTGCACTCCAGCCTGGGCAACAGAGTGAGACTCCATCTCAAAAATAATAACAATTAAGAGGAAAACTTCACATTTTCTGAATGGTTAATTATTATATCAGTGATAACAGCCTGAGTCTTAAAAATTATCCCTTAGGGACAAGCATGTGGCTCACACTTATAATCCTAACACTTTAGGAGGCCAAGGCAGGAGAATCACTTGGCTCAGAAGTTCTGAGACCAGCCTAGGCAACATAGGGAAACACTGTCTCTACAGAAAAAAATTAGCTAGGCCTGGTGGCATTTTCCTGTGGTCGCAGCTACTTAGGAGGCTTAGGTGGGAGGATTGCTTGGGCCAGGAGGTCGAGGCTGCAGTGACAGCCTAGGTGACAGCAACCCTGGTGTCACCTGGTAAAAAAAAGGTGACCCTGTATCAAAAAAATTAAAATTATCCCTTAAGATAGAGTGGAACCTGCATGTGAATAAATGAGAGTTGACTGTTTTTGAGTCCTAGAAATGAAATTTGCTGCATATGTATAAATACTTTTCTTACATATTTGTAAAGTATGTTCCTTATGCACTAAACTCTATTCTATAATTTTATACAAAGTTACTAGCAACTGCTTAATTTAATCTTGTTGACAAATTTTGGGTGCACTAGAAGCAAAAACCTTCCTATTTGTGGCAGTGATAAATAACTGATACATGAAAGATTTTTTGGCCAGGCGCAGTGACCCACGCCTGTAATCCCAGCACTTTGGGAGTCCAGGGCAGGCAAATCACTTGGGCCAGGGTTCCAGACCAGCCAGGCCAACATGGTGAAACCCCATCTCTACTAAAAATACAAAAATTAGCCAGGCGTGGTGGTGCAAGTGCCTATAATCCCAGCTACTTGGGAGGCTGAGGCACGAGAATCACTTGAACCTGGGAGGCGGAGGTTGCAGTGAGCTAAGATCACGCTACTGCACTCCAGCCTGGGTGACAGAGCAAGACTCCATCTCAAAAAATAAAAATAAAAAGAATTAATAAAATATTTTTTTAATGTATCTGTGACCCTCTATAGAAGTCTTTCATCATTGTCATCACACATACTGATATATACTACATAGGTTTCTTAGTGTTTATGGCAGTAAAAGCAATTTGTTACCTTTCTGTACAAGTTTTCAAAGGATTTCAAGATGCCCATACTTATTATATTCTTGTGAAATACATTAAAGGCAAATATGATTTTGAAATTAATTGTATCTTGGAAATAGCCCTGACAATCAAGTGTATCATGGTATCATCCCATACAACTACCACTAGCCGTATAGAAAGAAGTACCTTTAACGTAGCAAAGCTCACTATTACCATGTCTGTTGGTTAAGCACCTCCTGCTCCGGAAATTATTTGTATGTGAAATATGCCTGTTATAATTTTAAATCAGATAATTCTGTGTTAATAATTGATTTTACTATTTCAAAGATTATGTGTTTATTTCAGTTCAGATTTTCTAATTTATACTCTGATGAAAGACTTTAAATCAGGAGACTTGCTGAAAAATATATGTATTAAAGCAAGAATTTTTTTTCTTAATCTTTACAACTTTTCTGTAAAAAGCAAGAATCTTAGTAAGATATACTATTAATAAAATGAAACTCCCAAAATTAAAAAAAAAAAATTGTCTTTTATAATCTGTTAACCCTTCCACATGACCTATTATAGAGCAATAATATAAGTACTAAAATTTATTCTATTTTATTTTATTTTGAGACAGAGTCATGGTCTGTCATCCAGGCTGGACTGCAGTCGCATGATCATGGCTCACTGCAGCCTCAAACTCTCAGGCTCAAGTGATCGTCCCACCTCGACCTCTCAAGTAGCTGGGACTACGGGCATGTGCCACCAGTCCTGGCAAATTTTTTATTTTTTGAAGAGACAGGGTCTCACTGTGTTGCCCAGGCTGGTCTTGAACTCCAGCAATCCTCCCACCTCAGCCTCCCAAAAGCTGGGATTACAGCTGTGAGCCATCGCAACCGGCCTTATTTTTTATTTATATTTATATTTATTTGAGAGGCAGGATCTTGCTATGTTGTCCATGCTGGCCTCAAACTCCTGGGCTTAAAGGATCTTCCTGCCTCAGCCTCCCAAGTAGCTGAGACTACAGGCACTTAAATAGCCAGACTATAGTCTTAACTATTTTTATTATTAAAAAAGAGTTAATAATGGGCCGGGCGCGGTGGCTCAAGCCTGTAATCCCAGCACTTTGGGAGGCCGAGACGGGTGGATCACAAGGTCAGGAGATCGAGACCATCCTGGCTAACACAGTGAAACCCCGTCTCTACTAAAAAATAGAAAAACCTAGCCGGGCGAGCTGGCGGGCGCCTGTGGTCCCAGCTACTCGGGAGGCTGAGGCAGGAGAATGGCGTGAACCCGGGAGGCGGAGCTTGCAGTGAGCTGAGATCAGGCCACTGCACTCCAGCCTGGGCGACAGAGCGAGACTCCGTCTCAAAAAAAAAAAAAAAAAAAGAGTTAATAATAACAGACAAGGACAAAATGAATCAAGAGCAAGGAGGAAAAGGGAATGTGCCATAAAGGAAAGGCTGAAATTAATAAAATGGAAAACATTAAAAATCTTAAACCAAACTTTCGTTATTTTTAAATAGCAATAAAAATACATACACTCCTGACAAGTCTAATAATGGTAAAAAGAAAGAAAAATACATGTCATTAGTACCTTCAGTACACTTACAGAAAATAACTGCCAGTCTAGCATTCAATATCTAATGAAAATATCCTTTAAAATGGAAGATGAGGCCAGGAGTGGTAGCTCATGCCTATCATCCCAGCACTTTGGGAGGCTGAGGTGGGACGATCACTTGAAGCCAGGAGTTTCAGATCAGCCTGCACAGCAAAGTGTGACCCCATCTTGACAAAAAAATGAAAAGATAGGCCAGCCGTGGTCGCTCACACCTGTAATACTAGCACTTTGGGAGGCCGAGGTGGGTGGATCACCTGAGGTCAGGATTTCAAGACCAGCCTGGCCAACACAGTGAGACTACCATCTCAACTGCAAAAAATTATCTGGGCATGGTGGCACGCGCCTGTAGTCCCAGCTACTCCTTAGGCTGAGGCGGGAGAATCACTTGAACTTGGGAGGTGGAGGTTGCAGTGAGCCGAGGTCACACCACTGCATTCCAGCCTGGGCAAGAGAGGGAGGTTCTGTCTAAAAAAAGAAAAATTAGCTGGGCGTGGTGATGTTCACTTGTAGTCCCAGCTACTGGAGAGGCTGAAGCAGGAAGATCACTTGAGCTCAGGAGTTTGGGGCTATAGTGAACTATGATTATGCCATTGCACTTTAGTGGGGGTGACAGAGCGAGAACCTGTCTCTAAAATAAAGTGATTAATAATAAAAAATAAAATGGAAGGCCAGGCACAGTGGCTCATGCCTGTAATCCCAGCACTTCAGGAGGCTAAGGCAGGTGGATCACTTGAGGCGAGGAGTTCAAGACCAGCCCAACATGGTGAAACCCCATCTCTACTAAAAACACAAAAAAATTAGCCGGGCATGGTGGCATATACCTGTAATCCCAGCTACGGGGAGGCTGACGTGGGAGAATCACTTGAACCCGGCGGGGCAGTGGTTGCAGTGAGCCGAGATCACGCCACTCTACTCCAGCCTGGGCAACACAGTGAGACTCCGTCCCCGCAAAAAATAAAAATAAAAATAAAATGGAAGATGAAATAAAGACTTTCAGACAAATCGAGAGAATTTGTCACTAGCAGATGTACACTATTCCAGATGGAAGGAATTAAGAGCAATTGAGTGAAATATGTGGGTAAAACTAAATTAATATTGACTATAAGACAACAGTGTCTTGTGGAGTTTTAAATAGATGTAGAATTAAAGCACACAAAAACATCAACATGTAAAGCATCAAATGTAAATGAAGGACCGCAAAGTCTTTGTATTTTAAAAAAGCAATAAAAATGGTAATTTATTTATCTTAGACTAAAGTAAATCAGAGATACATGTTATAATTTCCAGGGCTACTAAAATAATAGCAAAGTAAAATAATAAATAACCTAATAGAAGGGAATGGAATAATAAAGTACTTAATCGAAAATAAGAAAGGACAGAAAACAGAACACGCAGAACAAATAGAAAACAATTAGATTTAAGTCTGAATACACTAAATGTAAACAATCAAGCTTCTATTAAAAGGCAAAGACTTTCAGGTTGAAGTAATAGAATAAGAAAACTGTATTAGGGAGGGTTCAATCGAAGAAGCACAACCACTATGAAAAACAAAGAATGAGGGGTTTATTGCAGGATTAGATTTGACACCATAATAGTAACTGGTGGAGGAGTCTATGCTGTGTTATTGTCAGCATCTGGTGCAGAGCTGAAGCTGCTATGGGTCAGCCTAACCAGTAGTGTGGAAGGAGTACTGGATATGAACAAGAATATGGGCAAAGCGGAATCTACAAGGACAACTGGAATTCCTGAGGACAAACTAGAACACATGTCTATTTCTCACTGACATCAGCAGCTGCCATGGCATTGCACATACTCTTGGCCCATGAATTATAAAAGCTGAAGGAAGAATCCTCAGTCCTGCTGCCTCCTCACACCACTATCAGATCGGTGACAACCTGTGCAAGTTGCGATAGTGCCTGGTACTCTGCACTGGCTGCTGCTTCACTTCCGCCTTCCAAACTGCATACAAAGTCTTCTTGTCTTCAGCACTGATGAAGAACTGTACTAGGAAAGAAATTCTGGTAAATACAGTTATAGTTTAGCTAATTTCACATAGTACAAAGCCACCACAGTCTACAACTTGGCATCTATACACACTTTTTCTGTAAACATTCTTAGCTGACAATAACAAAGTCATGTTTCTAACTAAGATGATCAGTTTCCTTCATAAACTTAAACAACACTTGCAGGACAGGAGGATATAAAGTCACTCCTAACTAAATCACACTATAATGATATCCTGTAATTTAAATCCTATAAGGTTTATTACCATTAGCACAAAGTATATTCGATGGTAGAGGAGTGGGGAGAGAGAGAAAAAAGATGTTTAAAATACAAAAACATACTCAAAAGAAGAAATAACTATTCCAACCCTCATTTCTGCCCCTTACTCACATGGTCAAGGCTGTTTATTACAACAGGTCCTTGAAAAATGTTTAGTTATAACATTAATGAGAAAATTCTCTTTCCAGCTTGTGCCACTGCTGGTGTGGAGTGTGCATGTTCTCCCCATGTTTATGTGGGTTTCCTCCAGGTACTCCAGTTTCCTCCCACATCCCAAAGCTGTGTACAGGAGGAAAATTGTTGCATCTACATTTTCCCAGTCTGAGTGAATACAGGTGTCATGTGAGTATGCCCTATCATAGAATGGCCACCTGTCTAGGTGATTCCTGCCTTGAGCCCTGAGCTACTGGGATGGGCTTCAGCCACCCATGACCCTGAGCTAGAGTATTTGTGCAAATAATTATCCTACTTATTTGTATTAATAATTCTTAAATGTATGTATAGCCCTCATATTTTTTTCAATGTTTAATATTAGAAGTGCTTTGGTCTTTATTTAGAACTTTGGTGATGTTTTCATGACCATAAATATGGTCTAGTTAAGCGACTTAACTCTTGTTTATGTCAGCCTCTGGTAAAATTGTTTTCTTCATACATCATTTCACTGAAAGGAGTAGTTTCCAAGAACCTGTTGATAACCTTAAGTTGGGACTTACTGTACTTCCTTCTTCTACTACCTATGCCATGTTTCCTTTGCCTTCAGCAGGCATCCTTTCATGATTTGCCTTCAGCAGGCACCCAGGCTTTCGTGATTCCTATCTGGTGAGGTGACCCACACCTTCATTTTTGAAGGGTCTGGACTGTAGAGGATAGTTATAGTTTGACTTTAATCACTGGGCAAGGGAGTACTATGAGATGCCCCAGGGGACCTCATGCATTCCAAACGTACTGCTTACCTAATTGTGTAGTAGTGATCTGATTTCTTCTTTTTTGAGACAGAGTCTCAGCCTGTCACCCAGGCTGGAGTGAAGTTGCACAAATCATGGCTTACTACAGCCGTGACCTCCTGGGCCCAAGTGATCTTCCTGCCTCAGCCCTCAGCCTCCCAAATATCTGGGACTACAGGTGTGCACCACCTCACCTGGCTGACTTTTTTTTTTTTTTTTTTTTTTAAGAGACAGGGTCTCACTATGTTGTCCAGACTGTCCAGTTTCTTCTTCATAGGATTAGTCACCCCAGCTACTATAATAATTTCCTTCTTTGATTTACTGTTACAGAAAGCTAAATATGGCTAAGTGCAGTTTCAACTCCTAATTCAGTGGCTCAATTAACATATGCCCCCTTTACCAGTGGAAGCAAGGTGATGAATACCTTTAAACCTAATTAGATTAGGGAACTAATTCCACAGAATCCAGATATCATACAGACAATCCATCTCTAAGGTTCTGTTCCACTTCTGGCTATCCACTGCTGAATAACAACCCACCTCGAAACACAGTGGCTGAAAACAATCATTTATTTCTCCTTACAGATTATTTATTTCTGCTTACAAGTCTTCAATTTTGGTAGTATTTGGCAGCAATGGCTTATATGCAGTGTCACCCAGCGCAGCTTGTCCGGGAGCTAAGAATCCACTTTCCTTTCTTTTTTCTTTTTTTCTTTTTTCTTTTGCCACACGTCACCTGAATGGGAAGCCACTTTCAAGATATCTCAGGCATATGGCTGGCAAGTTGGTGCTAGCTGTCATATGGTAGATCACCCAGGGCTGTGGGCCAAGGCCTCAATTCTGCTCCACCTGGTCTTCAATATGGACTGTTTGGGCTCCCTCACAGCATTGTGGCTGGTTTCCAAGAGTGTCTGAAGAGAATCAGGCAGAAACTGCATGGCCTTTTCTAACTGAGCCTGAGAAGTTACACAGTGTCAGTTCCACTATAGCCTATTCATGGAAGCAGGCACCTACCTACCCAGACTCAAGGAGTAAAGAATTTAACTCTTTTGATGAAGACATGGTTTCTAGAAGAGCATGTGGAATGGGGAGATACTGTTGAAGACATCTTTGAAAAATAAAATCTACCACAATATGCTACCTGAAAAATAAGAAATCAAGAAAACAAAGAGTAAAAAGCTGGTAAACATGAATAATATGAGCACTAACAGCAAGCAATACTCCTAAAGAGGGACTTTTTCCTTCCTTTCTTCCTTCCTTCCTTCCTTCCTTCCTTCCTTCCTTCCTTCCTTCCTTCCTTCCCTTTCTTTCTCAGAGTCTTGCTCTGTTGCCAGGCTGGAATGCAGTGGCACGATCTCAGCTCACTGCAACCCCTGCCTCCCGGGTTCAAGTGATTCTCGTGCCTCAGCCTCCCATGTAGCTAGGATTACAGGTGTGCGCCACCACACCCAGCTAATTTTTGTATTTTTAGTAGAGATGGGGTTTCACCATGTTGGCCAGGGTGGTCTCGATCTCTTGACCTCATGGTCTGCCCACCTCAGCCTCCCAAATTGCCGGGTCTGTGAGCCACTGTGCCCAGCCAAGAGGGACATTTTATATTAATAAGTTAAATTCACTAATATGATTTTAACAGTTCCAGGCCAGGCATGGTGGCTCACGCCTGTAATCCCAGCACTTTAGGAGGCCAAGGCAGAAGGATTGCTTGAGCCCAGGAGTTGGAGACCAACCTGGACAACATGGCGAAACCCTGCCTACAAAAAATACAAATATTAGCCAGGCATGGTGGTGTGCACCTGTAGTCCTAGCTCAGGAGGCTGAGGTGGGCTGATTGATTAAGTCCAGGAGGTTGAAGTTGCAGTGAGCCATGATTGTGCCACTGCATTCCAGCCTGGGCAACAGAATGAGACCTGGTCTCAGGAAAAAAAAAATAATAATAATATTTACTTAGTTATTTTGAGACAGGATTTTATCCAGTTGCCCAGGCTGCGGTACAGTAGCAAGATAATAACTCACTGCAGCCTCCATCTCTCAGGCTCAAATGATCCTCCCACCTCAACCTCCCAAGTAGCTGAGACTATAGGCACACGCTACCACACCCAACTAATTTTTTTTTTCAGTACAGAGGAGATCTCGCTGTGTTGCTCAGGTGTGAGTGGTATCACCCAGACAAGAATTTAATCTTTTTCTTTTTTTTTTTTTTTTTTTGAGACAGAGTCTTGCTCTGTCACCCAGGCTGGAGTGCAGTGGCATGATCTCGGCTCACTGCAGCCTCGGCCTCCCAAGGTTCCAGCGATTCTCCTGCCTCAGCCTCCTGGGTAGCTGGGATTACAGGCGCCCTCTACCACACCCGGCTAATTTTTGTATTTTTAGTAGAGACGGGATTTCACCATGTTGACCAGGCTGGTCTCGAACTCCTGACCTCAGGTGATCTGCCCGCCTCAGCCTCCCAAAGTGCTGGGATTACAGGCGTGAGCCACCGTGCCTGGCCTTTTTTTTCTTTTTCTTTTCTTTCTTGGTTGTGTGTGTGTGTGTGTGAGACAGAGTCTCACTCTGTCACCCTGGCTGGAGTGCAGTTGTGCAATCAAGAATTTAATCTGTAAAGCCACTTCTAAAATAGTGAAGAGTGAGGGTGGATTATGAACAACACATATAACCAGACAGCATGTAAAGAACTCCTACCAATCAATAAGAAAATAATAAGCACCCCAATACAAAATTAGTAAGAGATTTGAAAAGGCATTTCTCAAAAGATGGTATGAAAGGGATAGGTATTGTGGCTCATGCCTGCAATACAGAACTTTGGGAAGCTGAGGCAGGAGGATCCCTTGAGACCAGACCACGCAACATTGTGAGACCCTGTCTCTACAAAATATTAAAAAATTAGCTGGATATGGTGGCGTGCACCTGTAGTCTCAGCTACCCTGAAGGCTGAAGTGGGAGGATCACTGCAGTCCCGGAAGTCAAGGCTGCAGTGAGCCATGATTGTGCCACTGCACTCCAGCCTGGGCAATAGAGAGACCCTATCTCAAAAACAAACAAAAACAAAAACAAACAAAAAAGATACACAAATAGCCTATAAGCATATAAAAAGGTATTCAATATCATTAATAATCAAGGGAATGAAAATTAAAACAAAAATGAATATTACCATTGGGACTCAGAAACCAATACCTCAAGGTCTCTCTGACATTCTCCACCCTCCACCCTCCCCCAGACTTTACCAAATAAGAAAGAAATTTTCTGAAGTTCCTTTATCTGCCTAAGATCCAGACCCACCAAGGAGAACAATTGTTTTTTTCTTTCCCTCCCTGTAAGGCCAAGAATGTAACTATACCACCTGAACAGACCCTTTCACAAGATCATGTACAGATTAATCTCTGTTTCCTGATCCATTCATTCTACCTAGTAATCCCCTCAACACAATTCCTCTTCTCATTCCCCATAACCTGTTTTGCCAGGATTATGTATAAGCTTCTGAACTCCTTTCAGGGTGGGTAATCGCTCTGTGATTCTCTGCATGTATACATTATATAAATTTGTATGCCCTTCTCCAATCCGCCTTTTACGTTTTTTTTTTTTTTTTTTTTTTTTTGGAGAGTCTAGCTCTGCTGCCCAGGCTGCAGTGCAGTGGCGCCATCTTGGCACACTGCAACCTCTGCCTCCCGAGTTCAAGCGATTATCCTGGCTCAGCCTACGGATTAGCTGGGATTACAGGCATGAGCCACCACGTCCAGCTAATTTTGCATTTTTAGTAGAGATGGGATTTCTCCATGTTGGTCAAGCTGGTCTCGAACTCCCGTCCTCAGGTGATCCGCCCACCTCGGGCTTCCAAAGTGCTGGGATTTCAGGCGAGAGCCGCCGCGCTCGGCCTAGCATCCACTTTTAAGTGAGAACGTGAGGTACTGGGTTTTCTGTTACTGCATTAATTCGCTCAGGGTAGTGGCCTCCAGCCACATCCAGGTTGCCGCAAAGGACATGAGTTTGTTTTGTTGGTTGGTTGGTTGGTTGGTTGGTTTTTGAGACGGGGTCTCAGTAACCCAGGTTGGAGTGCAGTGGTGCGATCTCGGCTCACTGCAACCTCCGCCGCCGTGGTTCAAGCAGTTCTCTGCGCAGCCTCCAGAGTAGCTGGGACTACAGGCGCCTGCCACCATGCCTGGCTAATTTTTGTATTTTTAGTTAGAGATGGGGTTTCACCATCTTAGCTAGGCTGGTCTTGAATTACTGACCTCGTGATCCACCTGCCTGGGCTTCCCAAAGTGCTGGGATTACAGGCGTGAGCCACCGCGCCTAGCCGATTTTTTGTATTTTACTGGAAACGGGGTTTCACCGTGTTGCCCAGACTGTTCTCGAACTCCTGAGCTCAGGCAATCCGCACGCCTCGGCCTCCCAAAGTGCTGTGATTACAAGCGTGAGCCACCATGCCCGGCCGACTTTGGTTTTTTGTTTTGTTTTGTTTTTGTTTTTATGACTGCCTTAACCTTTTTTTTTTTTTTTTTTTTTTTTTTTGAGACGGAGTCTCGCTCTGTCGCCCAGGCTGGAGTGAAGTGCGCGATCTCGGCTCACTGCAAGCTCCGCCTCCCGGGTTGACGCCATTCTCCTGCCTCAGCTGGGACTACAGGCGCCCGCCCCAACGCCCAGCTAATTTTTTTATTTTTATTTTTTTGTATTTTTAGTAGAGACGGGATTTCACCATGTTAGCCAGGATGGTCTCGATCTCCTGACCTCGTGATCCGCCTGCCTCTGCCTTCCAGAGTGCTGGGATTACAGGCGTGAGCCACCGCGTCAGGCTTTAGCACTACTCTTTTTTTTCTTTTTTTTTTTGTATTATTTATTTATTTTTTCAACTTTTATTCCAGGGATACATGTGCAGGTTTGTTACATAGGTAAACATGTGCCCTGCTGGTTTGCTGCACAGATCAACCCATCACCTGAGTATTAAGCCCAGCATCCATTAGCTATTCTTCCTGATGCTTTCCCTCCCCCAGCCCCCACCCCACAGGCCCCAGCGTATGTTGTTCCCTTCTCTGCATCCATGTGTTCTCATCATTCAGCTCCCACTTATAAATGAGAATATGTGGTGTTTGGTTTTCTGTTCCTGCGTTAGTTTGCTGAGGATAATGGCTTCCAGGTCCATCCATGTTCCTGCACAGGACATGATCTCGTTCTTTTTTATGGCTGCATGGTATTCCATGGTGTATATGTACCACATTTTCTTTCTTTTTCTTTTTCTTTTTTTTTTTTTTTTTTGAGATAGAGTCTCCTCTGTTGCCCAGGCTGGAGTGCAGTGGCACAATCTTGGCTCACTGCAACCTCTGCCTCCTGGGTTCAAGTGATTCTTGTGCCTCAGCCTCCCGAGTAGCTGGGATTATAGGCACTCACACCACCATGCCCGGTTAATTTTTGTATTTTTAGTAGAGATGGGGTTTCACCATGTTAGCCAGGATGGTCTCCATCTCCTGACCTCGTGATCTGCCTGCCTCAACCTCCCAAAGTGCTGAGATTACAGGCGTGAGCCACTGCGCCCAGCCTATGTACCGCATTTCCTTTATCCAGTCTGTTATTCATGGGCATTAGGTTGATTCCACGTCTTTGCTATTGTCAATAGTGTTGCAATGAACATAAGCATGCATGTATCTTTACAATGCCCTAACCTTTTTTTTTTTTTTTTTTTTTGAGATGGAATTTCGCTCTTGTCACCTAGGCTGGAGTGCAGTGGCGCAGTCTCAGCTCACTGCAACCTCCACCTCCCAGGTTCTAGTGATTCTCCTGCCTCAGCCTCCCAAGTAGCTGGGATTACAGGCACCTGTCACCACGCCCAGCTCATTTTTGTATTTTTGGTAGAGACGGGGTTTCACCATGTTGGCCAGCTGGTCTCAAACTCCTGACCTCAGGTGATCCACCCACCTCAGCCTCCCAAAGTACTGAGATTACAGGCATGAGGCACCCGGTCCCTACCTTAACCTTTTTTTTTTCTTTTTTTTTTTTCTGAGGGTCTCGCTTTGTCACCAGGCTGGAATGCAGTGGCGCGATCTCGGCCCACTGCAACCTCCGCCTCCTGGGTTCAATCGATTCTCCTGCCTCAGCTTCCTGAGTAGCTGGACTATAGGCACACATCACCACGCCTAGCTAATTTGTGTGTGTGTGTATTTTTAGTAGAGATGGGGTTTCAGCATGCTTACCAGAATGGTCTTGATCTCCTGACCTCATGATCCGCCTGCCTCAGCCTCCCAAAGTGCTGGGATCACAGGCATGAGCTGCCGTGCCCAGCCTGTCTTAACCGTTTTTAAGTGTACAGTTCAGTAGTGTTAAGTATATTCACTTTGTTGTGCAACCAATCTCCACAACTCTTTTCATCTTGCAAAACTGAAACTAAAATACTAGCCATTGGGGTCTCCAGAGCAGGTCTTAAATCATCACTTTGAGATTTCCCCAGGACTAACTCACAAGAGTTTATGATGGGAGTGAAATAACAGTTCTCCCTCAAAGAGGGAATGAAAAAGGGATCTAGCTGTGGGTAGTTAACACTGCTGTTTCGGGAGTTTTAACGCTGTGACTAGAGGTAGATATACCATGAAGCTAATGAAGTTTGGCTTGCATAGGATCCTGTTAAGGCCCTGGGAGGGACCCTAGTAATGTGCTGTCATGGTTATACATATTTGTAAGATGTTCAAAAGTAACGTATTTTAACTGCAATTGGTTAAAGCTATCCACTTGTACTTCCCCTCTTGTTGGGTGATGTTGGGATGTTGAGTTGGGGATATATTTATTTAGATTGGGTTCTGTGAGATATTTTTGTGGAACTCGCAGTCAATTCTGTGTGTAATTCAGTCAATGATAGTCATCCAGGTTGTAGAAATGGCTCCTAAGTGCACTCCTACCTCCCAGTGCCAGCTGGCCATGAACCATGACACCAAAATCCAAGGCCAGAACTTGTATTGTATGTGAACCTACAGTATTGGTTAGTGGAGGGGAAATAAGATTTGAAATATGCAAAGCTAGAACTTAATCTGTAGAAAATTCTTCCAGTCATTGAACTTGTGAAATTGTAATCTGAAAGCTTAGGTTCTCATCAATACCTAGTCAAATTGAAGTCTTCTCTATAAGGAATGTATTCAGCAGTGTACTATGTACAAGTATAAACACATTCTTTTTTTTTAATGGGAATGACACAAAATAGAATTAATCCAAATTTCTGTGTTTGCAGGGCTGTCTGTAGCATTATTACAAACATCAAGTGTGCTTTTGTGTGAAGTCATATGTTTTATGCACCCATGATTGGCCTGTATCCTAGCATATCTAACACATCTTGTCCTGACAGTCGGGTGGTTCCAGACAAGATAGCATACAAATTGGCACCGAAGCAGTGAAATCTTACCACTCATATATGAAAGAAATTTGATCGAGATTTTCTCAAATTTAACAATAGTTCTAAAACTTTACATGGCATAACCAATCGAGTTGAAATGTAAAAATTTTAAACAATTAATAATAAAAAATGAAGTTTGTGGGAACAGATTGTGAGGACAGATACATAAAAAAGAAAAAATATATATAAATGAAGTTTGATTGACCATGGGCTTTATAAAAGATTGAATTATCTTTCTATTCTCTCTGTAGAGTGATTTTCCAAAAGCATTGTCATGAGAAGAGATAATAAAAAATTATGCATCCAAAAAAGATGGGAAAAAAAATTGTGTAGCTGGCTGCAATGGCTCATGACTATAATCCTAGTACTTTGGGAGGCTGAAGCAGGCGGATTGCTGGAGCCCGGGAATTGGAGACCAGCCTGGGACACATGGTGAAACCCCATTTCCGCTAAAAATACAAAAATTAGCCAGGCATGGTGGTGCACACCTGTAGTCCCAGCTACTCCAGAGGCTGAGGTGGGAGGATTGCTTGAGCCCGGGAAACAGAGGCTGCAGTGAGCCAAAAGTGCACCACTGCTCTCTAGCCTGGGTGACAGAGCGAGACCCTGTCTCAAAGAAAAAAAAAAAAAAAAAGAAAAAAGTTGTGTCATGTGGTTAATTAATGAATAACTAATTCATTAATTAAAATAATTTAATAAAAATTAAGTTGTCTTGATTTTGTGAAATCTGTGATATTTGTCAGCTTTTGAAAATCTGTAATTTGTTGTGATTCAATTCTAAATAAATATTTGCTTTTGTGCCTAATTTTACACTTCGAATTTTGTATTCTTTTTCCTTAAGAAGTTTCCCAAAATTGTATGATTCAGGTATCCCCAAAACCTGGATCCTTCCTTTGGCTCTGACAGCAAGGGAAAAAAAAAAAATACTCTAGGACCTTTAGATGAGAATTCACTTAGAAAGTCAATATAGATATACATAATAGGGTGGATCAATGAACAGAATCATTTCATTTCCCAATGAAAAGGGAAGCCTGCTGGCTGCTGCTCCATAGCCTACTTTCTTGCAGAATATACACTTTCACTTGGATATTGTGTTTTCTGGGCTCTTCTATCCTCCTTCTGAACTATTTTCCTAGATAATCTCACCACTTCCCAGATTTCAGTCTCATGGGTTAAATACTATCCATAGGCTGGTGACACCCAAATTTCTATCGCCGCCTCAGACATCTCTTCTAACCTCCAGACTTGTAAGTCAAAATGCTTACCTGATGTTATTATTTGAATTTTCAACCTTAGCTTGTCAAAATTGCACTATTTCTCCAAGCTTCTTTCTCTGCCAGTCATTCCCATCTTAATAAAGGGCATTTCCGGCCTGTCGCAGTGGCTTGCGCCTGTAATCCCAGCACTTTGGGAAGCCGAGGCGGGCAGATCACAAGGTCAGGAGATCGAGACCATCCTGGCTAACACAGTGAAACCCCGTCTCTACTAAAAATACAAAAAATTAGCTGGGCATGGTGGTGGGCGCCTGTAGTCCCAGCTACTCGAGAGACTGAGGCAGGAGAATGTCATGAACCCGGGAGGTGGAGCTTGCAGTGAGCCGAGATCGCACCACTGCACTCCAGCCTGGGCGACAGAGTGAAACTCCATCTCAAAAAAAAAAAATAAAATAAAGGGCATTTCCAAACACCCAGTTTGTCTTAAGGCAGACACCTGAGAGTCCAGTACTTTGGGAGGCCAAGGCAGGTGGATTGCTTGAACCCAGGAGTTCAATGCCAGCCTGGACAACATGGTGAAACCCCATCTCTAATAAAACAAAAAATTAGCCAGGCATGGTGGCATGAGCCAGCTACTTGGGAGGTGGAGGTGGGAGAATCACCTGCCTGGGAAGTCGAGGCTGCAGTGAGACATGATTGCGCCACTGCACTCTAGCCTGGGCCAGAGAGTGAGACCCTGTCTCAAAATAAAATGAATAAATAATAAGAAAAAGAAAAGAAACCTGAGAGTCATCCTGAACAGCTTCTCCCTAACTCCCTTCAGCCTTCAACATCCACCCATTGTCTTATCTTCCCCTCCACTGCCCAGAGCCTTGTTTAAATCATCATCAGCCTCCTACTTTATCTTGTATAATCTATTCTCTACAGAGCAGTCAATCAGCATTTTACAAGGTAAACTGGACGACCACACCCTTGCCATCCCCAATTACAACCTTCATTTCCCATTGAATTCAATATGAATCCAAACTCCTTAGCATGACCTTCAGAGAACTGTGTGATATGGTATATCTCTCCAGCTCATCTCCTATTGGTGGACCCCCTCGGGCCTTATTTCAGTTCCTCCACACAACAAACTATTCTACTTCAAGGTCCTTACACATACTATTTCTTCCGCCTGGAATATAGCCCCCTCTCTCCCACCATACACACTTTGCCTGACTTGAACACATCCTGATACAGGTCTCAGTTTAAATCTCCTCAGAGAGCCTTTTCCTTATCATCCAATTTAAATGATGTCTCCATTATATAGTCTCTCGCAGCACCCCGCACTTTCCCCTTGTAGCATTTATCACAATTTGTAATTATAGATTATTTGTTTCATATTTATCTGTCCTCCTGCGCTGTGGGCTCCATGAGGGCAAGGACTGTTTCTATTTAACTCAGCACTTGGTGCACAGAAAGATTTCCATAAATATTTATTAAATGAATGAGTAAACAAATATGAGCCCAGTGTGGTGACTCACGCCTGTAATCCCAGCACCTTGGGAGGTCAACACAAAGAAACTTTGTTTTTTTTTTTTGAGACAGAGTCTTGCTCTGTTGCCAGACTGGAGTGCAGTGGCAGGATCTCAGCTCACTGCAACCTCCGCCTCCTGGGTTCAAGCAATTCCCCTGCCTCAGCCTCCCGAGTAGCTGAGACTACAGGCGTGTGCCACCATGCCTGGCTAATTTTTTGTATTTTAGTACAGATGGGGTTTCACCATGTTGGCCAGGATGGTCTCGATCTCCTGACCTCGTGATCTCCCCACCTCAGCCTCCCAAAGTGCCGGATTACAGGCGTGAGCCACCACGCCCGGCCAAAACATTTATATTAATGATAGAATAAAAATATAGTTTCATATATGATTACTAGTAAATTCTCATTGCTCCTCTTTCTTTTCAACGCATTTTAACATTTTCTCCTTTCATCAAATGTAATGATTTCCTGCACTGACCAAAGTTTTATACATTTCTCAATTCATTTATTAAGGTTTGAAAGTAGGCTACCCAGCACTTTGGGAGGCCAAGGTGGGTGGATCACGAGGTCAGGAGATCGAGACCATCCTGGCTAACATGGTGAAACCCCGTCTTTACTAAAATACAAAAAAACGAGCCAGGCTGGTGGCGTGCACCTGTAGTCCCAGCTACTTGGAAGGCTGAGGCAGGGGAATTGCTTGAACCCAGAGATCACACCACTGCACTCCAGCCTGGCAACACAGCCAGACTCTGTCTCAAAAAAAAAAAGGAAGGAAGGAAGGAAGGAAGGAAGGAAGGAAGGAAGGAAGGAAGGAAGGAAGGAAGGAAGGAAGGAAGGAAAGAAAGAAAGGCTTAGAAAAATTGTACAGTTATCTGTTGCAGCTTAACAGATTAATTCAAAGCTTAGCATCTCAAAATAACAAACATTTGGCCAGGTGCGGTGGCTTATGCCTGTAATCCCAGCACTTTGGGAGGCAGAGGCGGGTGGATCACTTGAGGTCAGGAGTTTGAGACCAGCCTGGCCAACATGGTGAATCCCCATCTCTACTAAAAAGACAAAAATTAGCTGGGCATGGTGGCAGATGTCTGTAATCCCAGCTACTTGGGAGGCTGAGGCAGGAGAACCGCTTGAACCTGGGAGGTGGAGGTTGCAGTGAGCCAAGACTGTGCCACTGCACTCCAGCCTGGGCCACAGAGTGAGACTCCGTCACGAAGAAACAAACAAACAAAATGAACATTTATTATCTCACAGTTTCTATAGGTCAGGAATCTGGGTGTGGCTTAGGTGGGTTCCTCTGTCCCAGGGTCGCCCACAAGCTGTAATCAAAGCCAGGGCTGCAGTCATCTCAAAGCTTGACTGAGGGAGGGAGCATTGCCTTCTAAGCTCAATATGTGCCTATTGTCAGACCTCATGTCCTCCCTGGCTGTTGGCCAGGGACATTGGCTCATTACCTCATGAACCTTTCATAGGAAGCTCAAGATATGGTAGCTGACTTCTCTCAGAGGGAGAGAGGGCAAACAAGATGGAAGCAACAGTCTTATTTTTATTTTTTTTGGCAGTGTCACTCTGTTGCCGAGGCTGGAGTGCAGTGGCCATCTCGGCTCACTGCATCCTGGACTTCCGGGGCTCAAGCAAACCTCCCACCTCAGCTTCCCAAGTAGCTAGGACTACAGGCACACGCCACCAGGCCTGGCTAGTTTGTTTGTGTTTTTCGTAGAGACAGGGTATTGCCATGTTGCCCAGGCTAGTTTTTTAGGGTTTTGTTTTGTTTTTGTGGTTTTAGGAGTGGAGGTTTAATAGAAGAAAGAGAGAGGAGAACAGCTCTCTCTCTAGTGAGAGAGAGGGGCTTCTGAGAGGAAAGAACCTGCTTTGTTTTTTTAAGACAAGGTCTCACTGTTGCCCAGGCTGGAATGCAGTGATGCAATTATGGCTCACTGCAGCCTCGAATTCCTGGGCTCAAGAGATCCTCCTGCCTCAGCCTCCCGAGCAGCTGGGCTCACACCACTGTGTCTGGCTAAATTGAATTTTTTTTTATAGAGACAGAGTCTGAGTTTGCTGCTCAGGCTGGAAGCCACAGTTTTTTGTTTTTTGTTTTTTTGGTAACCAAACTGTGAAAATGACGTCCTGTCAATTTTGCCATGTTCTTTGTGTCAGAAGGGAGTCATTAGCTCTTACACTCAGGGGAGGGCATTAACCAAAAGCATGAATGACAGGAGGCAGAAATTCTTAGGACCAGCGTAAAGGTTGCTAGTTGTGAGCCATTTTAACTTTAGCTAAAATCCATTAATAATCCCTTGAATACTTGAAACTGATTCAAGCAGAGCAAGTCTTTAGTTAATATGATTGCATTTTGTTAACTATAAATCTGGAAATGTTAAAATGTTGTTGGTATATATACTCATAGTAATCCTAACTGACTGATGACATTAGGTTATTGTTTGCTGGAATGCTGAGATTTTCAGGATTATGTTCATGATTTTTAGGGGGCAAAGGGGAGGAAACAAAATTTATGAAATCTAGTTTATCCTCTAAAATCATAAAAGTGTCCGTAAAATTCTCTAAAACATTTATTTTGAAATGTCATAGCCAGAAGTGCTCAGGAATGGCTTTGTTTATAGGCAAGTAAGTCATTGGGCACCCTTGGAGATTTTCCCGTGTTATTGGCAAGATTTACATTTTCCCGCTGCTTTTCCATGGCATGAAAACTTGTGCTGCTCTGAGAATATCACCAAATTCCCATTTCAAATTAAAGCCCTCATATAAAATTGATCCCCATCCTTTCATATCACTACCTTCATCTCTCACTGCACCCCAAGAGGAGTTTTCTATTTGCCACCTGAACTCATCTAGTGATCTCTCCCTACAGGGTCATCACCTAGCAATCACTCAAATTCATAACAAATTCTTTATATTGGCACTATCAAGCCATGTTTTTCCCTTTCCTTCCTTTAAAAGTCACCTTCCAGACCAATTCTAGCAGATTTTTAATCACACAAACCTCATTAGACTCGAATTGAGATGTAGACCAGGGAGGGGATTGGGAGTTGCTATTAGATTGGTGTATGGAAATTTAAGATTTCAAAGGTAGAGGATTTCAAGGTGTAACAACAGAAACGGACTGGTAAATTGTGGTCAAAGTTGTTGGCAGCAAGGGTGTCTATGTTCTTTAAGGGTAGACGATTGGATGGATATTCGTCATCATGAAAAGTGTTTGAGTGGAGAGGTGCAAATGAATGAGAGTAGCTGGGAGTGCAACATTCCTTCCACTCAATTCAGGAAGTGAAAAGTTGTGTAAGAGATTACAGTTCAAAAAGGTAGTAGTGGCCAGACATGGCGGCTCGCACCTGTAATCCTAGCACTTTGGGAGGAGGCGGAGGTGGGAAGATAGCGCTTGTGCTCAGGACCAGCCTGGGCAACATGGCAAAACCCAGTGTCTGCAAAAAATACAAATAATAGCCAGGTATGGTGGTGCATGCCTGTAGTCCCATTTACTTGGGGGGCTGAGGTGGAAGGATCCCTTGAGCCCGGGAGGCAGAGGTTGCAATCAGCTAAGATTGCACCATTGCACTCCAGCCTGGGTGATAGAGTGAGACCCTGTCAAAAAAAAAAAAAAAAAAAAAAAAAAAAAGTGGCGGTGGCTAAGAGGAATACATGATAAGCCAGATTTTTTAATTTTTAAAAAACGTGATGTGAACTAGCCAAAAGAGACTGCCCTGTATGAATTATCCCGAAAGGTGCACCCAGCTTCCGCCTCCTGATGCCAGATCTATAACCTATAATCGTAAGCACAAATCAGAGTCATCCTGAGCTCCTCTTAGGCAGGAGAGTAAACTTGCAACTCTGGGAAGCTTTTAGATTATTTAAAAAACTGATGCAAATTACAAAGTTAATATTTTTGTGCAGGTGTAATAAGTTTGCAATCTGTTATAGTTTCTGTGTTTTGTTCATGATTTGAGGTGTTTCATATGATTTAAGAGAATCTGACAGATTTATGTTTTTAGGTGAAATACTTAGAAAAATGTAGCTAATTAAGTTTGTAATCACTGTGTAAACAAGTGAAGGGATCTAATTAGTAAATCTGCAAATTTTGCATTAGTATGCTTGTAAATGCACTTTTATTAGGTGTTTGAAGCACTACAGAGGAATAAATTTACTAAATGTGTGACTAGTTTGAAACTTCTAAGAGAATTTCATAAAGGTGTTGAATGTTTAGGAAGATTTAATACAATTCAATAATTTTAATTTATAGGATGCTTACTTATCGAAGTACAAGATGAGTGTTTTAAATTTCAAAACCATATTCGATTTATAAATTAAATGACAATATTTGTAAGTTGAGCTCAAAAGCTTCAAAAAACTAAGTTCTAAAATTTGCATCCTTGGCCAGGCACGGTCGCTCTTATCTGTAATCTCAGTACTTTGGGAGGCTGAGGTATGAGGATTCCTTAAGCCCAGGTGTTTGAACCAGCCTAGGCAACACAGCGAGACTGAATCAGTAAAAATAAAAACACAATTAAATACATAAAATGTGTAGCCATAATAACTGAATATTAAAACAAAAATGCCTGGCCAGGCACGGTGGCTCACACCTGTAATCCCAGCACTTTGGGAGGCCAATGTAGGTGGATCACGAGGTCAGAAGTTTGAGACCAGCCTGGCCAATAAGGTGAAACCCCATCTCTACTAAAAATATAAAAATTAGCCGGGCATGGTGGCCTGCGTCTATAGTCCCAGCTGCTCAGGTGGCTGAGGCAGGAGAATTGCTTGAACCTGGGAGGCGGAGGTTGCAGTGAGCTGAGATCATGCCACTGCAATCCAGCCTGGGTTACAAAGCGAGACCCAGTCTCAAAAACAAAACGCCAGGCATGGTAGCTCGTGCCTGTAATCCCAGCACTTTGCGAGGCCTAGGTGGGCGGATCACCTGTGGTCGAGAGTTCGAGACTAGCCTTACCAACATGGAGAAACCCCGTCTCTACTAAAAATACAAAATTAGGCAGGCGTGGTGGCACATGCCCGCAGTCCCAGCTACTTGGGAGGCTGAAACAGGAGAATCTCTTGAACTCGGGAGGCAGAGGTTGTGGTGAGGCGGGCGGATCACGAGGTCAGGAGATGGAGACCATCCTGGCTAACACGATGAAACCCCATCTCTATTAAAAACACAAAAATTAGCCAGGTGTGGTGGCGGGTGCCTGTAGTCCCAGCTACTCAGGAGGCTGAGGCAGGAGACTGGCGTGAACTCGGAGGGCGGAGCTTCCAGTGAGCCGAGATCACGCCACTGCCCTCCAGCCTGGGTGACAGAGCAAGACTCCGTCTCAAAAAAAAAAAAAAACCAAAACAACAACAACAACAACAACAAAAAACAAAACCAAAGATACCTATAAAACGTCCAACAACATGTATTGGTTCCATAAATTATGATTCATCCATATCATGCAATGAGTAACTTAACAGTAATGTCGTGGCATAATCAACATGGACAATATTTGTTTTTTTTTTTTTTTTTTTTTTTTGAGACGGAGTCTCGCTCTGTCGCCCAGGCTGGAGTGCAGTGGCGCGATCTCGGCTCACTGCAAGCTCCGCCTCCCGGGTTCACGCCATTCTCCTGCCTCAGCCTCCCGAGTAGCTGGGACTACAGGCGCCCACAACCGCGCCCGGCTAATTTTTTGTATTTTTAGTAGAGACGGGGTTTCACCGTGGTCTCGATCTCCTGACCTTGTGATCCGCCCGCCTCGGCCTCCCAAAGTGCTGGGATTACAGGCGTGAGCCACCGCGCCCGGCCACAATATTTGTTTTGTTTTTGTGTTTTTTTTTTCGAGATGAAGTCTTGATTTTTTGGCCAGGCTGAAGCACAATAGCGCGATCACTGCAACCTCTGCCTCCCAGGTTCAAGCAATTCTCCTACCTCAACCTCCCAAGTAGCTGGGATTACAGGCACGTGATAGCACGCCAGGCTAATTTTTGTGTTTTTAGTAGAGACAGGGTTTCACCATGTTGGCCAAGCTGGTCTTGAACTCCTGACCTCAAATGATCTGCCCACCTCAGCCTCCCAAAGTGCTGGGATTACAGGCATAAGCCACCACGCCCAGCCAATTTTTTTAAAAGTAAGCAAAGAACAAGCATGTATATGATAATCCTATTTATAAAATATATGTCTAGATCTATGTATAAAGATACGCGTAGAGAAAAAACTAGATAGACTGGCACCAAAGTGTAAATGGTTATCAGTTGGTACAGGTAATGTGAGTGTGCGTATGGATACTTTCCAACTTTTTTTTTCTTTTTTTGCATTTAACATGTATACTTATGGTAGAAAAAGAATATTACCTTTTCTTTTCTTTTTTTTTTTTTTGAGACAGAGTTTCACTCTGTCATCCAGGCTGGAGTGCAGTGGCACCATCTTGGCTCACTGCAGCCTTCGGCTCCCAGGTTCAAGTGACTCTCGTGCCTCAGCCTCCCAAGTAGCTGGGATTACAGATGTGCACCACCTCTTTTTTTTTTTTTTTTTTTTTTGAGACAGAATTTCGCTCTTGTTGGCCAGGCTAGAGTGCAATGGTTTGATCTCAGCTCACTGCAACCTCTGCCTCCCAGGTTCAAGCGATTCTCCTGCCTCAGCCTCCCAAGTAGCTGGGATTACAGGTGCCTGCCACCACACCTGGCTAATTTTGTATTTTTAGTAGAGATGGGGTTTGACTATGTTGGTCAGGCTGGTCTCAAACTCCCAACCTCAGGTGATCTGCCCACCTCAGCCTCCCAAAGTGCTGGAATTACAGGTGTGAGTCACCATGCCCCACCAAGAATATTATTTTTAGTAGAAAAAAAATAGGTAATGATCTGTAAGTAGCAATGGAGAAATAGAAGAATGCCAACATTCCAGGCTTCATCATATATGGAACTGGAGGAAATAAGAATTTTCCCCAACTGCTTCCTCTGTAGCATTTGAAGAGCTACAGAGGAAGCAGTTTCCTTGGGTTAAAGCCAGGTTTCTAAGGGCCATAGTGAAGGGAATGTTTTATGGGCCACGCTTTTCACTGTGACCGTAGTATGCCTGGCACATGCTTTTATCAAAACCTCTGTAACACTTTGGTGCAAATATTTGTTGATGTGACTGTCAAGCAATATTATATACCTTTGGGAATAAAGAATAACTATTTCTCTTATTGCCTCTACACTGTTATTTATTTATTTATTTACTTACTTACTTATTTAGAGATGGAGTGTCGCTCTGTCGCCAGGCTGGAGTGCAGTGGCGCTATCTCAGCTCACTGCAACCTTTGCCTCCCAGGTTCAAGTGATTCTCCTGCCTCAGTCCCCCAAGCAGCTGGGGTTACAGGCACATGCCACCACATCCAGCTAATTTTTGTATTTTTGGTAGAGATGGGTCTCACCATTTTGGCCAGGCTGGTCTTGAACTCCTAACCATGTGATTCACCTGCCTCAGCCTCCCAAAGTGCTGCGATTACAGGCGTGAGCCATCGTGCCCGGCCTACACTGTTTTTAAAGTGCAGATCCTGATTTGAAGACCCTTATCCCCTAAAATAAAAATCCTGAAAATACCTCCTTACCAGATTGCCACAGTGATTAAAAATATCCCAATTGAGGCCAGGTGCGGTGGCTTACACCTGTAATCCCAGCACTTTGGGAGGCCGAGGCGGGCAGATCACAAGGTCAGGAGATCAAGATCTTCTGGCTAGCATGGTGAAACCCCATCTCTACTAAAAATACAAAACATTAGCAGGGCGTGGTGGCGGGCGCCTGTGGTCCCAGCTGTTCAGGAGGCGGAGGCAGGAGAATGGCATGAACCCAGGAGGTGGAGCTTGCAGTGAGCCGAGATCGTGCCACTGCACTCCAGCGTGGGCCACAGAGGGAGACTCCGTCTCAAAAAAAAAAAAAAAAAAAAAAGTCCCAATTGAAGTAATCCTTTTTAGTTAAAACGTTATCTCCAAAAACTGCACTCTGGAGCGCTCCTCATTCTCAGGAATGACAAAATGATGGTCACTGTTGAAACAGAGTGATGGATACATATATCATTATATTATTCTCTGTACTTTTGTGTATGTTTGAAAATCTCTGGCCTCCAGAACTGTCAGACAATAAAGTTCTCTTATTTAACTCCACCCCCACCCCTAGTTTGTGGTACTTTGTTATGGCAGCCCCAGCAAACTAATACATTATCTGTTGCCACGAATTCTAAGGAGACGATTATTTTGAAATCATCTTAGACATAAAGGAATACCTATCAATTATCATGAAATTCTGCAGTTGGAATTTTGCAGTTCACCTGTGTGCCATCAAGTTTGCGTAATGGAAACAGATTCCAAGGTTCTTTTATTGTTCATTCCATTTAGGTGGGTTCATAAAAACATAGTAAAGAGCAGCTCATGCGTTCTAAGCTGCGGTAGTTATCTTCCACACATTCAGGATAAGTTAACTTGTCCAATATTTCAAATCTTTTTTTTTTCTCTTGGAAGAAAATGACTTTATTCTAATGAACTCACAAAGAATAAAATCACAACAACTATTTTAAGGAGGCCACACAAACATTTGCCCAGCTCCAACTTCTACGGAGTAGGAACACCTCCTTCCATTTCAATTCAGAAGCAAGGAAGCAACTAATGGTTCCACTTTATACCTTCACTATCAATTCTATTTTTATACTAAATTAACTTGGTTATAGAGCTGATTTCCCATTTCTCCAGGTTGAACTTCTTGATTAGGCCAATCCTTTTGCAAGTCAGCACTGTTTCAGCACCTCATTGAAACCCTCACAGAGCTTGATGTCATCCTGGTTCTCGGCACACTCCAAAACCTGTTTGATCGCATAGAAGAAAGGCTGCTGCTGCTGTACCAGCTGGGCTCCCTGAGGCTCCTGGTAAGTAATGTCAGGTCTCGCAGGCTCAGCATTACTTCCTCCACTAAATCCCCCAGTAATGGTGTGACCCAGTGTGTGCCCGACAGCAGAGCCCACAGCCACGCCAGATGCAGTGGTTGCCATCTGGGCCATCAGACCTGGCTGCTGAGGCGCAGCAGCAGGACAGCCAACTGCAGATGGGGGTGCCGCTGCTGGCGGCTTAGCGGCTGGTGCTGGCCTGGGTGCAATTCTCATCTGAGGGGCCCGGCTGACCAGAGGGGTCATGCGGGAGGTCAAGCTTCGGCTTCCACGCAGCATGCTAGGCACACGACGGCTCGGCCTTTTCTTCAAATCTTTTTTATTCAAAACCTTTTTTTTTTTTTTTTTTTTTTTTTTTTTTTTTTTTTTGAGGCGGAGTCTCGCTCTGTCGCCCAGGCTGGAGTGCAGTGGCGCGATCTCGGCTCACTGCAAGCTCCGCCTCCCGGGTTCCCGCCATTCTCCTGCCTCAGCCTCCCGAGTAGCTGGGACTACAGGCGCCGCCACCACGCCCGGCTAATTTTTTTTTTTGTATTTTTAGTGGAGACGGGGTTTCATTGTGTTAGCCAGGATGGTCTCGATCTCCTGACCTCGTGATCCGCCCGTCTCGGCCTCCCAAAGTGCTGGGATTACAGGCTTGAGCCACCGCGCCCGGCCCAAAACCTTTTATTATAGAAAATGTCTAAGAAAAGTAAAATGAGCTTATATGACTGTGGCGCAGGTGCAACTACTGGTGACACACGGTTAATTTTGATTCCTCCACTTAAACCCTCCACATCAGATGATTTGGAAGAAAATCTCTGACTTTGTATCATTTTTTACAGCTTCACTGAGATCCAATTTACATGTCTATAGTTCACCTATTTAGTGTGGTTTTTAGTGTATTTACAGAGTTGAGCAACCTTCACCATAATCTAATTTTAGAATAGTTTCATCATCCCAAAAAAATAAATCCTGTTCCCATTAACCGTCACTCCCTATTCCCTCTCAACCTTCCCATTTCATATCATTTTATCTGTAACTATTTAATGTGTACCTCTGCAAAGATAGGAACTATTTTTAAAATAAATAACAATGCTATCATCAAACATATAATTTATTTTTTTTTAATGGAGATAGAGTCTTGCTCTGTCACCCAGGCTGGAGTGCAGTGGCGCCATCTTGGCTCACTGCAACCTCTGCCTCCTGGGTTCAAGCAATGCTCCTACCTCAGCCTCCCGCACACATATAATTTCTTATAAAATAATGTCAAAATTAAAACCAGTGATCACATTTTCCCAATTATTTTATGTATATTTTTCAGGTTACTTGAATCAGCATCCAAATAACATCTTTACATTGCATGTTACAATTGCTTGATATTGTAATATACTTAATATATCTCTCAGGTTTCTTTTAATTTGTAGGTTCCATCTCTTTTTTTTTCTTTTTTTCTTTTTTTTTTTTTTTGAGACGGAGGCTCGCTCTGTCACCTAGGCTGGAGTGCAGTGGCCAGATCTCAGCTCACTGCAAGCACCGCCTCCCGGGTTTATGCCATTCTCCTGCCTCAGCCTCCCGAGTAGCCGGGACTACAGGCGCCCGCCACCGCGCCCGGCTAGTTTTTTGTATTTTTTTAGTAGAGACGGGGTTTCACCGTGTTAGCCAGGATGGTCTCGATCTCCTGACCTCGTGATCCGCCCGTCTCGGCCTCCCAAAGTGCAGGGATTACAGGCTTGAGCCACCGCGCCCGGCCTCTTTTTTTATTTTCTTACAAATTTTGGTTGAAGAAACCAAGTTATTTGTTCTATACAGTTTCCTAGGGTCTGGAATTTTATTTTATTTATTTATTTATTATTTATTTATATTTTTTTGAGATGGAATCTTGCTGTATTACCCAGGCTGGAGTGCAATGGTACCATCTGGGCTCACTGCAACCTCCGCCTTCTGGGTTCAAGCAATTCTCCTGTCTCAGCCTCCTGAGTAGCTGGGATTACAGGCAGCCACTACCATGCCCAGCTAATTTTTGTATTTTTAGTAGAGACAGGGTTTCACTATGTTGGCCAGGCTGGTCTTGAACCTCAAGTGATCTGCCTGCCTCAGCCTCCCAAAGTGCTGGGACTACAGGTGTAAGCCACTGCGTCCAGACTTCGGAATTTTAAAATTGTGTCCCTGTGTTGTTCTGTGTTCCATTATCCCACGTATTTCCTATACAATGGTAGTTGGATCTGGGATCTTCAGGTGTGCGCCACCAGGTCCTGGAATCTTAAGCAGATTCAGATATCATTTGTTTGTATAAGAATACCTTGTAGGTGAAAATGTGTCAAACTTATTTATTTATTTATTTTTAATAGACAAGATCTTGCTCTGTTGCCCAGCCTGGAGCACAGTGACAAAATCGCAGCTCACTGCAGCCTCGACTTTCTGGGTTCAGGCAATCATCCTGACTCAGCCTCCTGAATAGCTGGGACTACAGGTTTGAGCCACATGCCTGGCTAATTTTAATTTTTTTTTTCTAGAAGTGGGGTCTCACTTTATTGTCCAGGGTGTCTCTAACTCCTAGGCTCGGTGATCCTCTTATCTCAGCCTCCTGAAGTGCTGGGATTATAGGTGTGAGCCACAGTGACTGGCTTCAAACTTCTTTAACTTTTCCCTTTTTTTTTTTTTTTTTTTTTTTTTTGACATGGAGTCTTGCTCTGTCTCCCAGGCTGGAGTGCAATGGCACCATCTCGGCTCACTGCAACCTCCACCTCCTGGTGGAGGTTCAAGTGATTCTCCTGCCTCAGCCTCCCAAATAGCTGGGATTACAGGTGTGTGCCACTATGCCCGGCTAATCTTTGTATTTTTAGTACAGACGGGGTTTCACCTGTTGGCCAGGTTGGTCTCGAATTCCTGACCTGTGATCCGCCCACCTCAGCCTCCTAAAATACTATGATTACAGGTGTGAGCCACCACACCCGGCCTTTAATTTTCTTTTGTTGTGAAATACATCATACAGCAGTGTGTAAAAATAATTACGTAAAGAATAACAATAAAATGAACATCCAGCACCCACCACAGAGGTTAAAAAAAACAATAGGGTGTGGTTGGGCATGGTGGTCCACGCCTGTAGTCCCAGCTACCCAGAGGCTTGAGCCCAGGAGTTCAAGGCTGCAGTGAGCTATGGTTGTGCCTGTGAATAGCCATTACACTCCAGCTTGGGCAATGTAGCAAGACCTTATCACAAAACAACAATAGGGTATGTTAGCACCTTAGAGATCCCCAGTTTGTCTTCTCTAATTAAATCTCCTCTTCCCACCCCATACCAGAGGTAACCACAATCCTGACTTTTGTGATAATTATTCCCTTACTTTCCTTATACCCCTAAGAATGTACTCCTGAGAAAAATATCATTTGCTTCTGTCTTTATGTCTATTATTCCATGACTTGCTTTTCCCCCTCAACAGTATGTTTTTGAGATTCATTCCTGGTCTATCAGGTAACTGTAGCTCATTTATTTACACTGTTATTTAATATATAAGCATTTTATTATGACTGTACTGCAATTTATCCTTTTGTTGGTGGGCATTTAGATTGTTCCCAATTTTTGATATAAACAATAATGCTATGAACATTCTTATACACGTCTCTTGGCACAGATGTGTGTTTCTCTGAGGTTTATATATAGGGGTGAAACTGCTGGCTGGAGGATATGTTCAACTTTAGTAAGAGATGCCAAATTATTTTTCAAAGTGCTCACACCCATTCAGACATCCACCAACTGTGTGTGGGTGTTCTCCATTGCTCTGAATTCTTGCCAACACTTTGTATTGTCAGATTTTGCCAATTGGTGAGTTCAAAGCCCCTATTAATAAAAGATATGTAAAACTGTACTATGAAGTTGATATCTCAACTGAATTCACGTGAACCCTATTCAAATATTCCTTTTGTTTGTCCCTTATTTTCAGGAGAACATAAAGCTTTGTATGTTAAAAATGACATTAAAATATTTCACCTGTAAGCTGCTACTGAAACTATGTCACAATTTTTGAAGAGAGAGAAGAAAGGCAGAGGAGATATTTGTGTGACTTAAGGGGTGGAAACATGGCATCAAGATGCTGGTAAGATAGATGACCACTTACTCATGGCTGTGTAGCAGCTAAGCAACACAGTGCTAAGAATCTACATAAAATACATCCTTTTGTGGAGTTAGCACTAGACGCTCCATTCAACCCAGAAACAAACTTACCCTTCTCTTTTCTGATTTCTCCTGTTTCACTTCATTTCTTCTGGTTGCTTTTGACCCTTTAAGAGTTTCTTTATTGCAGAATTCCTATCATGAGCTCTGACACCAAAATTTCATACTTGGGCGTGCATACCTGGGCGTGTAATCCAGGACTCTAGATAATCTCAGGCTACTTTCCTTAGTGTTGCTGTGAGGAAGAAATTAGTTCTCATATTAGATATGATTCTTGGCACATCTCAAAAAACCAGGGGCATTACTTCACCTTCTGTTAGCCTATACCTCATACTCCAAAATATTTCAGTCTATAAGATTTGCTCTTTCTAGAATTATTTTTTCCACCAATTTCCATGGAAAATCAAGTGTGCATAGAAGCCATTCCTGACTGGCCGTGGTGACTCACACCTGTAATCCCAGCACTTTGGGAGGCCAAGGCGGGTGGATCACGAGGTCAGGAGTTTGAGACCAGCCTGGCCAAGATAGTGAAACCCTTCTCTACTAAAAATACAAACTTAGCCGGGCGCAGTGGCGTGCGCCTGTAATCCCAGCTACTCAGGGGGCTGAGGCAGGGGAATTGCTTGAACCTGGGAAGCAGATGTTGTAGTGAGCCGAGATCGCGCCACTGCACTCTAGCCTGGGCGACAGAGCAAGACTCCGTCTCAGAAAAAAAGAAACCATTCCTAACTTCTCCTCTCTCACCAACACTCTTTTCATGGAGATCTCTGCCTTGTGTCCAAGATTCTTGGACAAAACAGCAGTATCTTTATGATTTTGTATCCTGAATACTGCTGCACTCAAGCTGATGTTCTGCAAATGTATAACAATCAGTTTCTTTTCTTTTTTTTTTTTTTTTTTTAGTTTTTAAATTTTATTTATTTTTTTGAGATGGTGTCTCCCTCTGTCACCCAGGCTGGAGTGCAGTGGCGCTATCTTGGCTCATTGCAACCTCCACTCCCCAGGTTTAAGCAATTCTCTGCCTCAGCCTCCTAAGTAGCTGGGATTACAGGCACGTGCCACCACGCCCGGCTAATTTTTTGTATTTTTAGTAAAGACGGGGTTTCACCATCTTGGCCAGGCTGGTCTTGAACTCCTGACCTCATGATCCACCTTCCTTGGCTTCCCAAAGTGCTGGGATTGCAAGCGTGAGCCACTGCGCCAGGCCGAATTTCGTTTTTTTTTTTTTTAAGACCAAGTCTTGCTCTGTTGCCCAGGCTGGAGTGCAGTGGCATGATCTCAGTTCACTGCAACATCCGCTTCCTGGGTTCAAGCAATTCCCCTGCCTCAGCCTCCCGAGTAGCTGGAACTATAGGCGCGTGCCATCATACCCAGCTACTTTTTGTATTTTTGGTAGAGACAGGGTTTCACCATGTTGGTTAGGCTGGTCTCCAACTTCTGACCTCAAATGATCCACCCGCTTTGGCCTCCCAAAGTGCTGGGATTACAGGCGTGAGCCACAGCGCCCAGCCAATCAGTTTCCTTTAAGACAGCAATCAAGCTTTAAATAAAAGGTAGTGTGTTAGGTCTTGGCCATTGGAAGCTCACTTTTCTCCCCATAACCAGCCCGTTTCATTGCCTTGTCTCCTCATGTTTCACTTATTTCAGGCCTTCTTCCTTCATTGCTGTTTCTGACCTAAGGTAGACACAAAACTCTTTAACAAAATTTTTAAACCCTCAGCAGCTACACAAAAACTTTAAAAATTTAAAATTGAGGTAAAATACACATACATAAAATTTACCATCTTAACCTTTCTTTTTTTTTTTTTTTTTTTTGAGACAGAGTCTGGCTCTGTCACCCAGGCTGGATGGAGTGCAGTGGTGCAATCTCAGCTCACTGCAGCCTCTGCCTCCCGGGTTCCAGAGATTCTCCTGCCTCAACCTCCCAGGTAGCTGGGATTACAGGCATGCACCACTACGCCTGGCTAATTGTTGTATTTTTGTAGAGATGGGGTTTCACCATGTTGGCTAGGCTGATCTTGAACTGCTGACCTCAGGTGATCTGCCCCCTTCGGCCTCCCAAAGTGCTAGGATTACAGGCAGGAACCACCGCACCGGGCCTTAGCTATTTTTAAGTGTACAGTTTAGTAGCGTTAAGTACATTCACATTGTTGAGCAACCAGTCTCCAGAACTCTGTTCATCTTGCAAAACTGAAACTCTGTATCCAATAAACACTGGCTCCCCATTTCCCCCTGCCCCCAGCCCATGGTAACCACCATTCTACTTTCTGTCTTTATGAATTCGTAATGGGATACAGCATTGTATGTTTCGGGACTAGCTTATTTCACTTAGCATAATGTCGTCAAGATTCATCCATATTTTAGCATGTATCAGAATTTCCCTCCTTTTTGAAGCTGGAAAATAGTCGTATGTATATACTGCATTTTTGTTCATCATTCATCTGTTGTGGACATGGGTTGCTTCTACCTTTTGGCTACTGTGAATAATGCTGCTTTAAACATGGGTGTACAGACATCTCTTCAAAACCCTGCTTTCAATTCTTTTGGCTACATGACCAGAAATGGAATTGCTGGACCATATTTTTTTTAATTTTTCGAGAAACCTCTATAGTGTTTCCTATAGTGGCTGCACCACAGTAGACACTTCTAAAGTTTCGGCCATGTCCTGGGGGAAAGAATTATTGTACTGTAAACAACATCTAAGGAAAATAACTGTATGGCCAAGAGTAAACAATTTTCATGCTTTATTAGAAAATGATTAAAATAATCAAGAGCATGGAATTCCTAGAATTGGGAGAGACATTATAAACCATTTGGTCTACCCCTTTCCTTTACGATGAGTAAACAGGTTTGTGGAGGTCAAACGGCCAGTTAAGTAAGGGAAGAACCAGAATTGGCATCCAGAGCTTTCCAATCTTCAACTTATTGCAGGAAAATAATAATAATTTTCAACTCGAAAAATTATGCGAAGAAGAAGAACCATTGAGCGGATGATTCGCAACATCCTCTGGGATGTATTTTCTGTGTGTTTTGTTTTCAGGGGTGTTTGTTAACCTCCCTATGCCTTGGTTGACATTGAAACCCCGCCTGTTTTTCTTGCTCCCGCCGCTGACTGGGTCCTGGGCATCCTAGGAGATGGAGGGAGAGACAAAGGAAATCAGTCCACAATTAAGATCCAGGGGGAATGGAATGAGACCCCATGCTCGCCTGTGCGCTGGCCGGAGTCGCCAGCGTGCCGCGCGGATTCAGCGCCCTTCTCAGGGCCTCAAAGATCCCAGAGCGCTAGAAGGGTGGTTTGTGGCTCCCTGCAGTCCCCACGCCCCGGATCCAAACGACAGAGTTCGGGGACTCACAGGGGCAGCAAGGAGGCAGAGCCGCGGAGCCCGTGCAACTTCTCCAGCGGGACCGCGCCCAATCTTCCCCGCCGCAGTCGGGGAGCCCCGGGGGCCGCCAAGCGCAGGCTGCGGACCGCGGCGGGCACGTGGGCTCGGCTGCAGCGCTGCGCCAGGCACCGGCTGCTCGGCTCGGCCCCTGCCTCTGGGGAGAGGGTTCCTCCCCCCTTCCACTTTGCACCAGTCCGAGGGAATTTGCGGTCGGTGACGCGCATCCTTAAGAGAGCCACCTGCAGCGCGGGGCGCGCCGCTCCAGGCGGCATCGCAGGGCTGGGCCGGCGCGGCCTGGGGACCCCGGGCTCCGGAGGCCATGCCGGCGTTGGCGCGCGGCGGCGGCCGGCTGCCGCTGCTCGGTAAGGCCCCGCTAGCCCGCTCGCAGCCCCTCGCGGCCCCTCAGCCCCCACCCCGCACTGTGGACCCGGGCGCGCGCCTCCTCCGGCCCAGCCGCCTCGCTCCTCCCCGCGCTCGCTCCTTCCATTGCCTCCCGCGCCCCTCCCCTCTTTCGCGCCCTCCGGACTCGCCCACTACTTGCCCGCGGCCCCGGCTTTTCCCACCCCGCGTCCTCTTCCCTCTTCTCCGACGTCTCTCCTCTGGCCCGGTCCGCGGTCCCGAGTGGCGGCCCGGACTTTGCAGACGGCCTCCCCGAGGCGCTGCGCCGGGTCTGGGGCAGCTCGGCCCGCGCGCTCCGGTGCTGGGCCGTCAATGGGAGTCTGCGGCCGCGAGCTCTGCGCCAGGTGGCCAGGGACCTCTCCTGGACCGACCCCTGGATACTGTGGACTCCTGGGTGTCGTCGTTAACTCTTCTTTTGAGGTTTTGATTTATAGAGGGAACTCTGATGGAAAAATGCGTCCGGGTTCTCCCCTAGAGCGAGTCGTCCTCAATAACGATACACCCCAGCCCCGCCGAATTTTGGTTGGATCAGCGAATAGTTTACCTAGGAAATATTATGCAAACAGATTTATATATTAAAATACTAGCTGTCTCTTTCTTCTGCGCTCTTCCTATCCTGGCATTAAACCCCAGTGGGGTTTTCAAGGACTCTGAGGACTCTCCCCAGAGAATCTGCTGGGTAGCATAGTTATTGGAAAAAAAAAAAAAAAGCCTCCGCTCGGTTCGTGTCAGCTTTCTATTTGGAAGGATGAGAGGACTGAATCGAATTTGGGTTGAAGGCGACAGAGTTCTGGGAGCCCGGGAGCTCTGGTCCCTGTCCTAGGTCTGCAACCTTGGGACTGACACTCACCTCCCCCGGCCTCCGCGTCCTCATCTGTGCAGTGAGGGAGTCCGTGCGTGTCCCCTTCAGCTCTGAAATGCTAAGACTTGAAGTCTGTGGTAAATAGAGAAAATACTTGCAATATAGAAGTGCAGGAATTATATCCAATAGCTTTTGCTACAAATAATTATGAAATATAAAAAGTAAAAAATGTAAATCAAGGGAAAAAAGTGGAAAAACAAACATTTTAAAATTTTAGTTCTTAAACATTGTAGTTTAGTTCTCAAACATTTATCTTTACTAGTTAGTAAATCTGTAATTTCAAATGTATAGTACAATGTGTTTTTCAGATTCCATTAATACAAAATGTTAGCTTTCTATTATGTATGATATTAAGTAGTAAGTGCATTTTTCAGAAGCATAATGGGCTTTCTAAAGGTATAAGCGTCAATACTTGCAACTATATTTAAGCTGTATTGAATTATATTTAGGAAAGAATTCAGAAATTTCTATCTCTCTCTCCAGATATTTCTAAATGAAGTATAATTGGCACACAGTAAATATGCACAAATATTAAGAGTACAATTTCATTAGTTTTCATATATGTGTGTGCCCAAATAACCACGATCAGACTGAAATATAAAGCAATTCTAGCTCCAACCTCTCTGTCAGTGCTCCCTCCCCAGGTAGCCTCTATTCTGACTTCTGATGCCATAGGTTACTTTTGCCTGTGTTTGAACTTCATGTGAAGCAAACCATCATCGTGTGCTGTTTTATGTCCAGTTTCTTTTACTCAACATTATAATAATAAGATTCAACCTTGTTCTCTGTAGCAGTGTGTTTTGTTTTTTTTTTTTAATTGCCAGTACCATTTCATGGTATGAATAGATGTTATAATTTATTTTATCCATTCTGTTCTTGAAGCACATGGAAGTTGTTCCAATTTTGTGTAATTATGCATAGCACTGCTGTGAACATTGTTTTATGTATGGTGGACATAAACACCATATATAAAGGATTATGCCCACACGTAGAATTCCTGGATCATAGGGAAGGGATATGTTCAGTTTTGATAGATACTGTCAAACAGTTTTCCACAGTGGTTATACCAATTTCCACTCCCACTAGAGTGTATGGCAGTTCCAGTTCCTCACATTTTTGTCAACACTTGCTATTATGGATTTTCTTGAATAAAGAAAGATAAAGTGAGAAGCTTAAACATGAGACCTTTAAAATGGTTAATAGCCTTAAATTCCTTGAATTAGAACATGAGATACCAATTTCCCTTATATTGTAAACACTACTTTTTTTTTTTTTTGAGACTGAGTGTCGCTCTGTCACCCAGGCTGGAGTGCGGTGGTGTGATCTCAGCTCACTGCAACCTCCACCTCCCAGGTTCAAGCAATTCTCCTGCCTCAGCCTCCTGAGTAGCTGGGATTACAGGTGCGTGCCACCACACCCAGCTAATTTTTATATTTTTAGTAGAGACGAGGTTTCACCATGTTGGCCAGGCTCGTCTCGAACTGACCTCAAGCAATCCACCTGCCTCAGCCTCCCAAAGTTCTGGGATTACAGGTGTGAGCCACCATGCCTGGCCACGCCCGGTCTTTTATTTATCATTTATGAATAATGAAGAAGCTTTCCAAGTGGCATTTAAAGGAGAGGAACATGTTCCCAATGGGCTTTTCTGCATTATGTGCTGATATTGGACAGAGAGAAGTATTTCAATATTTTAAGAGCTGTGATACTACCTTTTTCATTAGTGTTAAAAAAAATTCGTATTCAAAGCCTTGAACTGCACATTTGAGTTGCCATCCTTTTCCCTTGTTGCTTATCTTCCTTTATTTGCCTTCTTGGAAACTCCTAGCCCAAGGGGGAATGATTCAGGAGAAAGTGGAGGGAAGGGACACTCAGCAAAGCTTGGTTTGGATTGAATGTGAGCCCAGACCTGCCGACCTGACATTAAGGTCCCCTCTGACTCTGAAAGTCTAGCTCTATTTTTTGCCATTATATAGGTGTAGATTGGATATTCATTTCTTTTTAGGTACTTCACGTCTATCTATAGTAAATTATCCTCTTAGGTTTAATTGTGAACTGCTTGCCTTACATTAAAAATGGATTAACTTTTTATAACTAAAAAGGCACTTTCAGTAACTCTTAGCTGTTGGTAAAGATTTGTTATTGGATTCTCCTGTTGTTTAAACTGAAAAACAATCAGGCAATGAAATATTAAATGTGAAGGAGGAAAACTTACTTATATTCCAAGGGAAGACTTCGGATAAGAAAAATGAGGAGAAAACATGCATTAGGAAGAAAAAATCCATTTTTATTTAAGAAACTTTAATTTAATACCAATTTTTTTCCTTCCTTCCTTCCTTCCCTCCTTCGTTCCCTCCCTCCCTCTCTCTTTCTTTCTCTCTTTCTTTTCTCTCCCTCCCTCCCTCCCTCCCTCCTTTCTTTCTCTCTTTCTTTCTTTCTTTCTTTCTTTCTTTCTTTCTTTCTTTCTTTCTTTCTTTCTTTCTTTCTTTCTTTCCTTTCTTTCTTTCTTTCCTTTCTTTCTTTCTTTCTTTCTTTCCTTTCTTTCTCCTCCTGGGCTCAAGCAAGCCTCCCACCTCAGCCTCCTGAGTACCTGGGACCACAGGCACGTGCCACCACACCTGGTTAATTTTTTGAAAAATTTGTTGGTAGAGATGAGATCTCACTGTATTGCTCAGGCTAATCTTGAACTCCTGGGCTCAAGTGATCCTCCCAAAGTGCTAGGATTACAGGTGTGAGCCACCATGCCTGACAGAATACCTATTTCTACTATTTCTTGCTGGGCACAAGGGGTACAAAGTTTAAAGAGATGGGGGTAGGGGAACTGGTGTATAAATCACCAATTTTATTCTATTTAAGAAATGTGTGGTCATTGCCTTTCCCCAGGAAAAGTATTTCAGTATGCTTTCTTTTAGTTAAACCTTCCGACACAGTTATTATGATGACTAAATATACATTAAAAATTGCATGAGTCTGGCCGGGCGCGATGGCTCATGCCTGTAATCCCAGCACTTTGGGAGGCTGAGGCGGGCAGATCACTTGAAGAGTTGAGACCAGCCTGGCCAACATGGTGAAACCCTGTTTCTACTAAAAATACAAAAATTAGCCGGGCGTAGTGGCGGACGCCTGTAATCCCAGCTGCTTGGGAGGCTGAAGCGGGAGAATCGCTTGAGCCCGGGAGGCAGAGGTTACAGTGAGCCAAGATCGCACCATTGCACTCTACCCTGGGTAACAGAGTGAGACTCCATCTCAAAACATAAATAAATAAATAATAAATAAATAAATAAATAATTGCGTGTATCAATGAAGGAAGCTTTAGCCAGGTCAGAAAGGGGATCCCACTTTTTGCCCCCTTAAACTACTTTTTAAATTTTTTTTGAGACAAGACCTGTCTCTGTCACCCAGGCTGAAGTGCAGTGGTGTGGTCTCAGCTCACTGAAACCTCTGCCTTATGGGCTCAAGCAAGCCTCCCACCTCAACCTCCTGAGTCGTGGGACTACAAGCATGCACCACGACACCCCGCTAATATTTGTATTTTTGGTAGAGATGGGGTTTCACTGTGTTGCCTAGGCTGGTCTTGAACTCCTGAGCTCAAGCAATCCTCCTGCCTCAGCCTCCTCCCAAAGTGCTGGGATTACACATGTGAGCCAGTACGCCCAGCCTAAAACTACTTAAAAATGGAGATATAGTGCTGTCTTTAATGCTTATGGGAAAGAAAATGCTCTTCCATTTAAAATAAAAGGAACAAACTGTTCTAAAGTTAAATATGGCCATCTTTTAGGTCTTGTGAAGAAGTATTTTTCCAAATTGTTCTTTAAACAAAGGTATCGACTACATTTTACTCCGGGAAGGTATTCCTGCTCATTTGAGAAGCCCACAAAATGCCTCGGCTTCGGCAACATATCCACGGTTCTTTGTGTTCCTCTCATCTCATCCTTGCATGACACTTGGCAAGCAGTGTGACGGTAACTAACCCCTATCATTCAAGTTCAAAATTACAATCTTGCTGCCTCCCCACATACCTACCAGATATTGCCTTAATCTTTGGGCAAAGATTTTGATTTGACAAAAAGCAAATAATCTCAAGAGTATTGTATTTTATCATTTTTCTTAACTTTGAAAGGGATCTTGTAGATAATAGGAATAAGAATTTGGAGAGGGGGCCGGGCAAGGTGGCTCATGCCTGTAATCCCAGCACTTTGGGAGGCCAAGGTGGGCGGATCACGAGGTAGAGAGATCAAGACCATCCTGGACAACATGGTAAAACCCTGTCTCTACTAAAAATACAAAAATCAGCTGGGCGTGGTGGTGCACGCCTGTAGTCCCAGCTACTCAGGAGGCTGAGGCAGGAGAATCGCTTGAACCTGGGAGGTGGAGGTTGCAGTGACCCGAGATCGTGCCACTGCACTCCAGCCTGGAGACACAGCGAGACTCCTTCTCAAAAAAAAAAAAAAAGAAAAGAAAAGAATATGGAGAGGGGGAACTGAAGGACTGGAAATTGGAAATTGGCTTAGCTTGGTCTTGCCACTGTGCTGTATCCTTTATTCCCTCTGAAATAGCAAATTCTTGTGAACCTCACAGTAGGTGGTTTGTCTGAGTAGAGCTTTTTGGTTTTTTGTTTTTTCTTAAATACCCAGACTGCTCACCTGCAAGCTTTTTGGTTTTTATCAGGAGACTTTGTGATCTTAAGATGTTTTTCTATGATGCCCAGAAAAGCTGTATCCACTTCTCAGGTAGTCGAAGGTTTTTCTGTCTTTGGGGAATCTGCGAGTTTTATACCTAAGTGATTTAGTTATTCTTGGTTAATACTTTCTATGGCTGTATTATCAGTGGTTTTGAAGTAATGACAGCTTTTGTAGAAGTCACTACTGGTTACTAATTTGACTCACACAATTCTGTTCTATTAGTACCAACACATGTGAAGGAAATTTTAAAATAAGATAAAGTAGGCAGAGTGCAGTGGTTCACACCTGTATCCCCAGCATTTTGGGAGGCCTAGGCGGGAGGATCACTGGAGCCCAGGAGTTCAAGACCAGCCTGGGCAATACAGCGAGATCTGGTCTCTACAAAAAAATTAAAAAATTAACTGAGCGTAGAGGCACATGCTTGTAGCCTCAGCTACTCAGGAGGCTGAGACAAGAGGATAGCTTGAGCCCAGGAATTTGAGGCTGCAGTGAGCTATGACCATGCCACTGTACTCTAACCTGGGTGGCAGAGCAAGATGCTATCTCTAAAAAAAAGAAAAAAGAAAGGAAAAAAATATATAAAGTGCACACAGTGTTCTTTTGTGGCCACAGAAATTGCATAAGATCCTAAAAGAGGAACCATGTTTTTTTTTGGGTTAAACAGTAAAAATATATATATTTTTTCTGCTGGCATTATAAGGTCAATTGGTAGCCAAGAATCTTTCATAGAATTATTTACAGTCTATGCTAAAGCAGGCTTTAGTGTATAAGATAGTCACTGAATTCAGTCTTCAAATATTTTGTTATTTGATTTATGCTTTTCCTAATGTTTGACATTATGTTCTTGGAGGTAATGCCTGTAGATATATTAGGACTAACAACACATTTAGGAAACGTGCTGTTTTCTGTGGCAGGGAATGTCTCTGCACTTAAGTTCCTCATTTGTAAAAAGGAGATAAGCAGTATCTTACTCCTTCATCAGATAATACTTGTAAAGCACAGCTGCACTCTTTGTTAGGCACGTGTTTTGCAGAAAGAAATATATGAAGTCTGAAGAAATTAGGATTTGGAGTCACAAGATTTGCCTCCTTCTCTCCCTCCCTCCCTTCTTTTTTAATTCCCTCCCTCTTTCCCACCGTTCTTCCTTCCACAGATGTTTTTGAGCTCTATGTCTAGGACCTGTGTTAAATGCTACACAGTACTGTTTCCTGCCCTCAAAGTATAATGTTCGGGATGTCGGTGGCAGCAGGTCAGACATATAGAAAGAAATTTGCAGTGGAGTTTTAGAAATATGCACCGTGGCTGAACCTCTAACCCAGACTGAGAAAGTAAAGCAAAGCTTCCAAGAGAAGGTGATGCCAGAGTCATACTGAAGAGAAGTAAGACTTGTCAGAGAAAGAAGAGGGTGAGGATGTTCCAGGTAAATAGGACAGCAAAGAAAAAGGTACAAAAGTAACAAATATGTCACAGATGGTAAACTATAATTTCATTCCGAGTTGTTGTGACACAATGTATAAGGTCACCAGGATTAGAGTAACTATCATTTATAAAGTTGTAATTCAGCAAATTATTTAAAGATTTCTTTTTTTTCTTTTTTTTTTTTTTTTTGAGACGGAGTCTCGCTCTGTCGCCCAGACTGGAGTGCAGTGGCGCAATCTCGGCTCACTGCAAGCTCCGCCTCCCGGGTTCACGCCATTCTCCTGCCTCAGCCTCCGGAGTAGCTGGGACTACAGGCGCCCGCCACCACGCCCGGCTAATTTCTTTTTTTTGTATTTTTAGTAGAGACGGGGTTTCACCGTGTTAGCCAGGATGGTCTCGATCTCCTGACCTCGTGATCCGCCCGCCTCGGCCTCCCAAAGTGCTGGGATTACAGGCTTGAGCCACCGCGCCCGGCCTATTTAAAGATTTCTAATGAATAGCTTTAAAAAAAGAAAATTTAGGGTTGCCTGAGCATAATGTGTACTGTGTAAGGGATACTTTGGTGATGTGTTAAGTGGTTGGACTTTATCATGTAGACCAAGAGTCTCTGGATGGTTGGTCTGACGTGGTGGTCCATGCCTATAGTCCCAGCTACATGGAAGGCTCGCTTGAGTCCAAGAGTTCAAGGCCAGCCTGGCCAACATAGCAAGATCCCATCTCTAATTTAAAAAAAAAAAAAAGAGGCCAGGTGTGGTGGCTCACACCTGTAATCCCCGCACTTTGGGAGGCCAAGGTGAGTGGATCACTTGAGCCCAGGAGTTTGAGCCCAGCCTGGGCAACATGGCAAAACCCCATTTCTACGAAAAAATATGAAAAATGTTAGCCAGATGTGCTGACACGTGTCTGTAGTCCAGCTACTAGGGAGGCTGAGGCAAGAGAATTGGTTGAGTCTGGGATGTGGAGGTTGTAGCGAGCTGAGATCACACCACTGCACTCTAGCCTGGGTGACAGAGTGAGACCCTGTCTCAAAAAAAAAAAAAAAAAAGTAGTCTCCAGATGGATTTTAGGCGGTTTGTTATATCTTCCCTCTGTGTGTGTATGTGTGTGAGTATGCTTTTTTTTTTTTTTTTTTTTTTGGAGAGTGAGTTAATTGCTACCTTCAGATTTTCAAAGGAGTCTGTGACTCAAGAAAGAGGAATCACTGCTGTTGGTTCTGGAGGGCTTTAAGCAGAGTGTGACATGCTCTGATTTGTATTTTAGAAAGACAATTCTGGTGTCTGTGTGGAGGATGAATATGGGGCCAACAGGACTATGGCAGGGAAGTTGTTGGCAGTAGTCCAGGCCAGAGATGACAACGAGGGCTTGAATTAGGGCAATGGGGATAGAGATGTGGAGCTGAGAATTGCTTTGAGAATTATCAAGTAGTCAAAATGTTAGCTGAGCATGGTGGTGTGCACCTGCAAGCTCAGCCACTCTGGAGACTGAGGCAGGAGGAGCCCTTGAGCCCAGGAGGTTGAGGCTACAGTTAGCTATGATCCTGCCACTGCACTTCAGCCTGGGTGGTAGAGCGAGACCCTATCTAAAAATAAAAGTCAAAATGTAAGGGTTGGCAATTGCCTGGGTAATGGGAAATGAGGGAGAGGAAGGAGTCAAAAATGGCTTCTGGGTTTCTGGATTCTGTGACACTGGAGGTTTTACTACTGAGGAGGATGGGGGGAGACAGAGGAGAGAGGGAGGTAGGAAGAGGTGGGGCTTAGGGAGGAGAAAGGTGAGTTAAATTTCCCTTTGAGTTTAAGGTTCCTTGGTGGGGGCTACCCAGATACATAGTTAAAGACACAGAAGGTATAAATTAGGAACTTGTGAGCAGATATATATTTTTTTATTTTATTTTTATTTTTTGAGATGCAGTCTCGCTCTGTTGCCCAGGTTGGAGTGCAACGGTGCGATCTTGGCTCACTGCAACCTCTGCCTCCCGGGTTCAAGTGATTCTCCTGCCTCAGCCTCCCGAGTAGCTGGGACCACAGGCGTGCTCCACCACTCCTGGCTAATTTTTGTATTTTTGGTAAAGACAGAGTTTCACCATGTTGGCCAGGCTGGTTTTGAACTCCTGACATCAAGCAATCCACCTGCCTCAGCCTCCCAAAGTGCTAGGATTACAGGCGTGAGTTACCACGCCCGGCCTATTTTTTATTTTTATAGAGATGAGGTCTTGCTGTGTTTCCCAGGCTGGTCTTGAACACCTGAGCTCAAGCGATCCTCCCACCTTGGCTTCCCAAAGTGTTGAGATTACAGGCGTTAGCCGCTGCACCCAGCCTCACGAGCAGATAGACAGTAGTTAAAATTACAAGAATTTATAGAGAAAGAACATTGAATGAATGAATTCAGAGAATGAAACCTTAGAGTTACCCATTCTACTGCCCTCATTTACCACAGGAAGAAAATGGGGCCCAAAGAGGATAAATGAGTTGCTCAAATTCAGTTTTCAAAGCTGGTAACTTTCCGAAGAGGGACTTGGAACATTGGTCTCCAACTCTTTGCCCCACAGAAGACAGCTTGAAATTGAAGTGTCTTGACATTCTCTGGTTTGTTTCATAATGTGAAAATCCACAACTCTTTGAAGTTTTAGATTATTGTCAACTTTTTGTTTTTTACTTACCCCCACCCCCATCCCAGTACTGTCCGTTCAAAGTGTACCACTCTGAGAGCTCTGTTTCAATTCCAGAGTTGTTCTGACTGCTCAGAATGTGTTTGGAACTGGATTCTGGGAATTTCCATTACGGTTTTAGAATGAATTTTTGGAAAGAACCTTAATATTGATGGTGGCAAATTTCCTTTGGCTTTTTTTTTTTTTTTTTTTTTGAGGAGAGTGGGTGGGGGAACAGGTCTCACTCTGTCACCCAGGCTGGAGTGCAGTGGCATGATCTTGGCTCACTGCAGGCTCCACTTCCTGGACTTCAGTGATCCTCCCACCTCAGCCTCCTGAGTAATTGAGACCACAGGTGTGCACCACCACACCAGGCTAATTTTTGTATTTTTGGTAGAGGTGGGGCTTGGCCATGTTAGCCAGTCTGGTCTCGAACTCCTGAGCTCAAGTGATCCTCCTGCCTCGGCCTCCCAAAGTGCTGGGATTACAAGTGTGAGCCACTGCACCTGGCCAGCTTTTTAAAAAGTCAGGTTTATTGAGGTACAATTTTCATACAGTAAATTTCATCCTCTTTAATATGCAGTTCTATGAGTTTCAGAAACAAATATAGTCATAGAACTGCCACCACTATCAAGACATAGACATTTCCATTCCCCTTAAAAGTTCTGTCATGGCAGTGTGCAGCGGCTCACGCCTGTAATCCCAACACTTTGGGAGGCTGAGGCAGGCGGATCACGAGGTCAGGAGTTCAAGACCAGCTTGGCCATCATGGTGAAACCCTGTCTCTACTAAAAATACAAAAAATTAGCTGGGCATGGTGGTGTGCGCCTGTAATCCCAGCTACTTGGGAGGCTAAGGCAAGAGAATCATTTGAATCTGGGAGGCGGAGGTTGCAGTGAGCTGAGATTGTGCCACCGCACTTCAGCCTGGGTGACACAGAGAGACTCCATCTAAAAAAAAAAAAAAAAAAAAAAGTTTCCTCAGGGCAGGGTGCAGTGGCTCAAGTCTGTAATCCCAGCATTTTGGGAGGCTGAGGTGGGCAGATTATTTGAAGTCAGGAGTTTGAGACCAGCCTGGCCAATGTGGTGAAACCTCATCTCTACTAAAAAAAAAAAAAAAATACAAAACTTAGCTGGGCATGGTGGCAGGCGCCTTTAATCCCAGTTACTCGGGAGGCTGAGGCAGGAGAATTGCTTGAACGCTGGAGGCAGAGGTTGCAATGAGCGGAGATCATGCCCCTGTACTCCAGCCTGGGTGACACAGCAAGACTCTATCTCAAAAAAAAAAAAAAAAAAAAAAAAAAAAAAATTCCTCATGCTCTTTTGTTGTCAACCCTGATCCCTACAGCAAGCCCCCCACAACCAGTACTCTCTTTCCTGTTTTCATCATTTTCCCCTTTGTAGAATGTCATGTAAGTGGAATCTTATCATATGTGGCCTTTGAGTATGTTTATTTCACATAGCAGAATTATCAGATTTATCTGATCAGATGAGTGTTACGTATATCAGTTATTTTTTCTTTCTGGTGCTAAGTAGTATCCTATTGTATGGATAGGCCTCAGTTTGTTATTCATTAACCAGCGACTAGTCATTTGTTTGCTTCCAGTTTTTGGCAATGATGAATAAAACAGCTATAAATATTTGAATACAGGTGTTTTTGGTAAGCATAGGTTTTCATTTCTTTTGGGTAAATACCTCAGAGTGGTATTGTATGGCTGCACTGGATGCTAAGTGAATGTTTAACTTCATGAGAAACTGCCAAACTGTTTTTCAAAGTGATTGTACCATTTGTCATTTACCCCAACAATGTGTGAGAATTGCATTTGCTCAAGGTCATCGTCAGCATGTGGTATTGTCAGTTTTTTGGTTTGGGTTTTTAACCATTCTAATAGCGGTGTAGCAATGTGTTACTGTGGCTTAAATTTGCATTTCCCTAATGACTAATGATGTTAAGCATCTTTTCATGTGTTTAATTGTCATCCTATGTTTTGTTTGGTGAAGTGTCTCCCAAAATCTTTTGCCCATTTTAAAAATTGGAGTGTTTGTTTTATTATTATTGGGTTTTAAGGGTTCTTTGTGTATTATGGATACAAGTCCTTTTTCACATGTGTATCATCAAAATATTTTCTCCAGTCTGTGGCTTGTCTTTTCATTTTTTAAGAATGTTTTCTGGGCTGGGAACGCTGGCTCATACCTGTAATCCCAGCACTTTGGGAGGCCAAGGCAGGCGGATCACCAGGTCAGGAGTTTGAGACCAGCCTGGCCAACATAGTGAAACTCCGTCTCTACTAAAATACAAAAAATTAGCTGGGTGTGGTGGCGGGTGCCTGTAATCCCAGCTATTCGGGAGGCTGAGGCAGGCGAATCACTTGAATTCGGGAGGTGGAGGTTGCAGTGAGCCAAGACCACACCATTGTATGCTAGCCCAGGCGACAGTGTTAGACTGTCTCAAAAAAAAAAAAAAAAGGCTTTCTGATGGCTCACACCTGTAATCCCAGCACTTTGGGAGGCTGAGGCAGGTGGATTACCTGAGGTCAGGAGTTCAACACCAGCCTGGCCAACTTGGCAAAACCCTGTCTCTACTAAAAATATGAAAATTAGCCAGGCATGGTGGTGTGCACCTGTAATTCCAGCTACTTGGGAGGCTGAGGCGTGAGAATTGCCTGAACCTGGGAGGCGGAGGTTGCAGTGAGCTGAGATTGTGCCACTGCACTCCAACGTGGGCAACTGAGTGAGACTCTGTCTCAAAAAAATAAAAAAATAAATAAAAGAATGTTTTCTGAGGAGCAAACGTTTTTCGTTTTGGTGAAGTCCACAAGTGGAAAAAAATTAACTCTAGACTGAGCACTGCTCTGATCCCACCTAACCCAGCTTAAATGCAAGACATGAAAGAACAGAGTGCTCACCATAAATTTAATTGCATCCCAGAAAAAAGTTCAAGAATATTTAACAGAAGACAAAAACATCTGGCACCAGGTAAAATTCACAATGTCTGACACCCAGTTATAAATTTACTAGACAAACAAAGAACAAGAAAAATTTAACTTAAGGAGAAAAATCAGTCACCCAAAAGGGACCCAGAAATGACATCAAATGTGGAATTAGTGGGCAAGAAAATTAAAACGGTTATTATAACAATATTACATATATTTCTGAATGAGGAAAGATTGTACATGTTAAGAAGAGACATAGTAAATGTAACAAATTACCCAAATTGAACGTCTAAGGATGAAAACTCAGTTACACTGGAGAGGATTAGTGACAGATTAAACATTGTAGGAGAAAAGATTAGTGGACTTGGAGGCATAGCAACAGAAAATATCTAAAATGAACAGAGCAAAAAAGACCAAATAACATGAACAGAGAATTAGGGAGGTACAGAACTTTAGGTGGTCAGATATACATGTAATTAGAGTTACTAAAGGAGAGAATGGGGGAAGGAAGATGACAGTAAAGACATTTCAAAAATAATGGAGGAAAATTCTCAAACCAGATAAAAATGATATACCTATGGGTTCAGGAAGCCCAGTGAAACTCAAGCACATGACTCATGAAAACTACAAAAGGCTCATTATCATCAAATTGGTTAAAGCCAGAGACTAAGAGAAAATCTTAAAAGCATCCAGAGAAAAAAGATACATTCATTTGGCAGACTTCTTGTCATGAACTATGTAAGTCAAAAGACAGTGAAGAAACATTGCAACATCTTTAAAGAACTGAAGGATGCTTTGGGAGGCTGAGGCAGGAGGATTGCTTGAAGCCAGGAGTTCAAGACCAGCCTGGGCAACATAGCAATCCACTGTCTCTACAAAAAATAAAAGAATTAGCCAGGCATGATGGTATGTCCTTGTTGTCAAAGCTACTTCAGAGGCTGAGGTGGAAGGATTGTTAGAGCCCAGGAGTTCAAGGCTGCAGTGAGCTATGATCATGCTACTGCACTTCAACCTGGACATCAGAGCAAAACTAATAATATACATGTGTGGTTCTATATCCAAAAAAAAAAAAACACAAAAAACCATCTTTCAAAAATGAAGAGAAACAAATAGTCTTTCAGATGTACAAAAACTGAAAGAAACAATCACTCCAGACTGGCATAATAGGAACTTTTTTTTTATTTTTTATTTTTTTGAGACAGAGTCTTGCTCTGTCGCCCAGGTTGGAGTGCAATGGCACAATCTTGGCTCACTGCAAGCTCCGCCCCCCGGTTTCTCACCATTCTCCTGCCAAACTACAGGTGCCCAACACCATGCCCAGCTAATTTTTCGTATTTTTAGTAGAGACAGGGTTTCACAGTGTTAGCCAGGATGGTCTCAATCTCCTGACCTTGTGATCCACCTGCCTCGGCCTCCCAAAGTGCTGGGATTACAGGCGTGAGCCACCATGCCTGGCCTAATAGGAACTGTTAAAGAAAGTTCTTCAGACAGCTGGGCATGGTAGTTCATGCCTGCAATCCTAGCACTTTGGGAGGCCAAGGTGGGCGAATCCCTTGATGTCAGGAGTTCAAGACCAGCCTGGCCAGCATGGTGGAACTCCATCTCTACTAAAAATACAAAAATTAGCTGGGTTTGATCGTGCAAGCTTGTAATCCCAGCTACTCGGGAGGCTGAGGCAGGACTATTGCTTGAACCTGGGAGACGTAGGTCGAAGTGAGCAGAGATTTCACCACTACACTCTAGTGTGAGTGACAGAGCAAACTCCATTTCAAGCACACACACACACACGTTCTTCAGACAGATGGAAAATAATACAAAATAAAAATCTGGATTTACACAAAGGAATAAAAAATAGTGGGAATGGAAACTATTGAGTAAGTATAGCCTTTTTTTCTTATTGTTTAAATCTCTTTAAAAGACAATTGACTGTTTACAGCAATAATAATAATAATATCTTGTGGGGTTTATAAGTTATGTAGAAGTATAGTGTATGTCAGCAATACCTCAAAGCCTGAAAGAAATGAAATGGAAATATGCCAGCGTAAGGTTCTAGTATTAGATATAAAGTCATATAACATCACTTAAAGGTAGGCTGTGTTATGGTAAACATGTAATACTATGAACCTTAAACCGACTACCAAAACAAAATAAAGCATTATAGCTAATAATCCACAAAAGGAAATAAAGTGGAATCATTTTTTAAAAAGCTCAGTTATTCCCCAAGGAGGCAGAAAAAAGAGAAGAAGGGAATAAAAAACAGATGGGACAAATGGAAAACAAAGAACAATATAGTGGATTTAAATCTAATCATGTGAATACTTTCTGTAAATTAAAATGATCTAAATATCATGATTAAAAGGCAGAAGTTTCAGATTTGGCTAAAGAAAAGTAAGACCCAGCTCTATGCATCATAAATGAAACCAGTCCTGGATATGTTTTTATAATGTAATTTTTTATTTAAAGAAAGGGTCTTGCCATGTTACCTAGACTGGTCTCAAACTCCTGGGCTCAAGTGATCTGCCCACATTGGCCTCCCAAGGTGCTGGGTTTACAGGTGTGAGCCACCATGCCCAGCCCTAGTCCTGAATATGAAGACACAAATAGGTTAAAAGTGAATGGATAGGGGGAAAAAATCCCATTTTAGCACTAATCAAAAGAGAGCCAGAGAGGTAATAATATTAGGCAAAGTACATTTCAGAGAAAAGAATATTGCTAGGAACAAAGAGAGCCATTTCATAATGCTATAAGGCTTGATTCATCAAAAGGGCATAAAAATCCTAAACGTATGCACCTAATAACAGAACTTGAAAATACATGGGTCAAAATCTGATTGAACTGCAAGGAGAAATAAACAAATACACAATTATATTCAAAGTGTACGACACTCCTTCTCCTTCAATAATTGATTGAACAAGGACAAATAAATAAGTAGGAGATAGAAGACTTGAACAAGCAACTTGACCATATCACGTTTATGGAACATTCCACCTAACAATAATCACAATAGTCAAATACACATCTTTTTTCTTTTCTTTTTTTTGAGATGGAGTCTCGCTCTGTTGCCCAGGCTGGAGTGCAGTGGCACAATCTTGGCTCACTACAACTTCTGCCTCCCGGGCTCAAGCGATTCTTCTGCCTCAGCCTCCCGAGTAGCTGGGACTATAGGCGTGTGCCACCACACCCAGCTAATTTATGTATTTTTAGTAGAAACAGGGTTTCACCATGTTGGCGAGGCTGGTCTCGAACTCCTGATCTCAGATGATCAGCCCGCCTCGGCCTCCCAAAGTGCGGTGTCACAGGCGTGAGCCACCACTCTGGCTTGCACATCTTTTCAAGTGCACACTTACCAAGGTAGAGCATATTCTGAAGCAAGAAACAAGTGTCAGTAAATTTTAAAAGATTCAAGACATACAAGACATACTTTAAAAGATTCAAAGTATATCTTCTGACTACAATGGCATTAAATTAAAATTTCAGCCTGGGCAACATGGCAAAACCCCATCTCTACAAAAAATAGAAAAAATAATTAGCCAGGTTGGTGGCATTTGCCTGTACTCCCAGCTACGCAGGAGGCTGAAGTAGGAGGATCACCTGAGCCCAGGGAAGTTAAGGCTGCAGTGCACCATGATCACACTGCAGTCCACCCTGGGTGACGAGTGAAACTCAAAACAAAAAACAACAAAATTAATACTGCAGGACATTTTTGTAAAAAAATGAAAAATTAATCCATTAAAATTAATAACAGAGAGAGGCCAGTACAGTAGCTTGCGCCTGTAATCCCAGCATTTTTGGAGGCTGAGGTGGCAAGATCACTTGAGGTCAGGAGTTTGAGACCAGCCTGGGTAACATAGCAAGACCTCGTCTCCCAAAAAATAAAAAAAAATTAGCGAGATGTGGTGGCCTATGTCTGTAGTCCTTACTAGTTGGGAGGCTGATGTGGGATGATCATTTGAGCCCAAGAGTCATCCCAGCTACTCAGGACATGAGATTTGGAGGGACCAGGGGCAAAATTATATGGTTTGACTGTGTCCCCACCCAAATCTCAACCTGAATTGCATCTCCCAGAATTCCCACGTATTGTGGGAAGGACCCATGGGAAGGACCCAGGGGGAGGTAATTGAATCATAGGTGCCGGACTTTCCCATGCTATTCTTGTGATAGTGAATAAGTCTCATGAGATTTGATGGGAATAAATCTCCTGAGGCACCAGAATTGCTTGAACCCAGGAGGTGGAGATTGCAGTTGGTGGAGATCTCCTCCATGAGATCTGATGGGTTTATCAGGGGATTCCGCTTTTGCTGCTTCCTCATTTTTCTCTTGTAGCCACCATGTAAGAAGTGCCTTTCGCCTCCTGCCAGGATTCTGAGGCCTCCCCAGCCAAGTGGAGCTGTAAATCCAATTAAACTGCTTTTTCTTCCCAGTCTTGGGTATATTTTTATCAGCAGCGTGAAAACGGACTAATATATGAAGCTTCCTGAGTTCCTCACCAGAAGCAGATGCTAGCATCATGCTTCTCACACACACTACGTAACTGTGAGCCAAATAAACCTCTTTTCTTTTCTTTTCTTTTTCTTTCTTTCTTTCTTTCTTTCTTTCTTTCTTTCTTTCTTTCTTTCTTTCTTTCTTTCTTTCTTTCTTTCTTTCTTTCTTTCTTTTTCTTTCTTTCTTTCTTTTCTCTTTCTTTCCCTCCCTTCCTTCCTCCTCCTTCTTCTCCCTTCCCTTCCTTTTTCTTTCTTTCTTTCCTTTTTCTTTCCCTCCCTTCCTTCCTCCTCCTTCTTCTCCCTTCCCTTCCTTTCCTTCCTCTTTCTTTCTTTCTTTTTCTTTCTTTCTTTTCTTTCTCTTTCTTTCCACCCTTCCTCCTTCCTTCTCTCTCTCTCTTTCTCTCTTTTCCTTCCTTTCTTCCTCCCCTCCCTACCTCCCCTCCCTCCCTCCCTCCCTTCCTCCCTTCCTTCCTTCCTTCCTTCCTTCCCTCCTTCCGTCCTCTCTCTGTCACCCAGAGACAGGGTCTCACTCTGTCATCCAAGCTGAAGTGCAGTGGCATGATCACAGCTCACTGCAGCCTTGACCTCCCTGGGTTGAGGTGATCCTCCTGCCTCAGCCTCCTGCATAGCTGGGACTACAGATACATGCTACCACACCTGGCTAATTGTGTATTTTTTGTAGAGACAGAGTTTCACTGTGTTGCCCAGGCTGGTCTTGAATTCCCAGGCTCAAGCAATCCTCCCACCTTGGCCTCCCAAAGTACTGAGATTACAGTCCTCACTCATGCTACAAACACTGCCTTCTCCCTCCCTTCTGGAGCAGAACAGCTTTTCTCCTCTTGCCTTTGGACATCAGACTCCAGGTTCTTTGGCTCTTGGACTCTGACACTTGCACCACCTGCCTTGCACCTGAGAGCCTGCCGCAGGCTCTCAGGCCTTTGGCCTCAGACTGGGGGTTGCATTGTTGGCTTCCTTGGTTTTGAGGCTTTTGGAGTTGGACTGAGACACGTTATTGGCTTTTCTCATTTTCTGACTTGCAGATAGCTTGTCCTGGAACTTTGCCTTTGTAATCACGTGAGCCAATTCTCTCTCAAAAATTCCCTTTCATATATAAATATATATCCTATTGGTTTTGTCCCTCTGGAGAAGGCTACTACAAGTGTATTGTGTAAAATGAAATAAAATAAACATCAGCATTTGATTATACTTTGCAATATGTTTTATCTTTTTGGGGCCATTGTAGGTATTTAATATTTGTTAATTGCATGGATGAATGAATAAATAAATGTCAAAGTGCTCATATTTTAAAAATATGAGCATTGTATATGAGAAAATTGCTAAGAAAGGCCAGGTGCAGTGGCTCATGCCTATAATCCCAGCACTTCAGGAAGCCGAGGCAGGCAGATCACTTGAGGTCAGGAGTTCAAGACTAGCCTGGCCAACATGGTGAAACCTCACTTCTACTAAAAATACAAAAAATTAGCCAGGTGTGGTGGTGCATGCCTGTAATCACAGCTACTTGGGAGGCTGAGGCAGGAGGATCACTGGAATCTGGGAGGTGGAGTTTGCAGTGAGCTGAGATGGTGCCACTGTACTCCAGCTTAGGTGACAGAGTCAGACTCTGTCTCAAAAAAAAAATTGGTAAGAGAGTAGATTTTAGATATCTCAACATGAAAAAATAAGTACATGAAATGATGCATCCTTTTTTAAAAAAAAAAAAAAAAAAAAAGACAGAACCTTGCTCTGTGGCCCAGGCTGGAGTGCAATGGCGCAATCTCGGGTCACTGCAACCTCCACCTCCCGGGTTGAAGCAATTCTTCTGCCTCAGCCTCCTGAGTAGCTGGGACTACAGGCATGCGCCACTTCACCCAGCTAATTTTTGTATTTTTAGTAGAGACAGGGTTTCACCATGTTGGCCAGGCTGATCTTGAACTCCTGACCTCAAGTGATCCACCCACCTCGGCCTCCCAAAGTGCTGGGATTACAGGTGTGAGCCACCATGCCCACATGGCCTTGTGATGCATCTATTTTTTATTGATATGTAATATTTTACATATTTATGGGGTACATATGATATTTTGTGACATCCATAGAATGTGTAATGACCAACTCAAGAGTATTTGAGGTAATCATCACTTTGAATATTTATCATTTCTATGTGTTGAGAACATTTCAAGTCCTCTCTTCTAACTGCTTTGAAATATACATACCTTGTTGTTTACAAATGGCCAACAAATATATGAAAAAATGTTCAACATCACTAATCGTCAGGGAAATACAAATCAAAACCACAATGATGTATATGTTAATTAGTTTGATTTAATCATTCCACAATGTATACATATATTAAAACATCACATTATACTCTGTGAGTATATATTTTTGTCAATTATAAAATACTCAATAATTTTTAAAATGAGCAATCCCTTTAAAAAAAGATTAGGTGTGGGCAAAAGATGTGAACAGACACACCACCAAAGAAGTTATGGAATGTAATAGCATCATCTAAATGGATGTTCAGTGTTCATTAGTCAGGAGGAAAATGCAAATTAAAACCACAATGAGGGCTGGGCGCAGTGGCCCACACCCGTAATCCCAGCACTTGAGGAGCCCAAGGCGGGCAGATGACTCAAGCCTCGGAGTTTGAGACCAGCCTGGGCAAAAAATACAAAAATTACAAAAATACAAAAATTAGCCAGGTATGGTGGTGCACACTGGTTGTCCCAGCTACTCGGGAAGCTAAGGTGGGAGGATGGCTTGAGCCCAGGAGGTCAAAGCTGCAGACAGCTGTGATCACGCCACTCTACTCCAACCTGAGTGACAGAGTGAGACCCTGTCTCAAAAAATAAAAAATAAAAATAAATAAAAACACAATGAGATACAACGCACTTATTAGAAAGGCCAAAATTTTAAAGTCTCATCATACCAAATGTTAGCAAGGATGTGATGCAACTGGAATTCCGTACACTGCGAGTGGGAACATAAAGCTCTAACCTCTTTGGAAAACAACTGGACACTTTCTTAAAAAGTTACAAATACAGGCAGGGCGCGGTGGCTCAAGTCTGTAATACCAGCACTTTGGGAGGCCGAGACGGGCGGATCACGAGGTCAGGAGATTGAGACCATCCTGGCTAACACGGTGAAACCCCGTCTCTACTAAAAAAATACAAAAAACTAGCTGGGCGAGGTGGCGGCGCCTGTAGTCCCAGGTACTCGGGAGGCTGAGGCAGGAGAATGGCGTGAACCCGGGAGGCGAAGCTTGCAGTGAGCTGAGATCCGGCCACTGCACTCCAGCCTGGGCGACAGAGCAAGACTCTGTCTCAAAAAAAAAAAAAAAAAAAAAAAAGTTACAAATACACCGACCCTATAACCTAGGCCTTCAATTCCTTAGTATTTAGCCAAGAGAAATGAAAGTGTATATCCATATTAAGACTTTTATATAAATAGCAGCTTTATTAGTAAGAGCAAAAGTGGAAACAGCCCAAATGTGTGTCCACAGATGAATAGATGAAAACAAATTGTGTTATATATCTATATAACAAATGACTACTCGGTAATTAAAAGGAATGAACTACTGATATCTACTACAGTATGGACAAATATCAAAAAAATGCAGAGTGAAAGAAGCCCGACCACCCACCCTATAAAAAAACAGTTCATACTGTGATTCCATTTGTGTGAAATTTTAGAAAATTCAAACTGTAGTGACAGAAAATAGATCAGAGGTGGCTTGGGTGTGGGGGATGGGGTTGGTAGGAGGGCATGATATCAAAGCTTCATAAGGAAACTTTCGGGAGTGATAGGTCACTTTACTATCTTTAAAAATATATTTTTTCTTGGGTTTAGAGGCAGGGTCTGTCTCTTTTGTCCAGGCTGGAGTGCAGAGGCTTGATCATAGCTCACTGCAGCTTCAAACTCCTGGCCTCAATCTATCCTCCCACTTCAGCCTCCCAAGTAGCTGAGACTACAGGCTTGTGCCACCACAATTTTTGTAGAGATGGGGTTTCACTCTGTCTCTCAGCTTGGTCTCTAAGTCCTGGTCTCAAGTGATCCTCCCACCTTGGCCTCCCAAAGTGCTGGGATTACAGGTGTGAGCACTATGCCCAGCCTTAAATTCACTATTTTGATTGTGGTGTTGGTTTTGTAGATATGTATGAATTTACTAAATTGTATACTTTTAATGTGTACAATTTATTGTAAGTTAATTATACTTATAAAATATTTTAAAATTATTATTTTTTTTAAGACTAGGGAGAAAACATTACAAAGTGGAGCAGGAAAAGTTCTTACTTTCTGAGACTGTCTCAGGTTATAAGGTTACAAAGATGGCTGAACACATATATTACCTCCTGTCGCTATCTATGGACCACTCAAGTGACAGTAAAAAATGCTTTTTTTTTTTTCTAGAGATGATGTCTCACTCTGTCACCCAGGGGCTGAAGTGCAATGGTGCAATCACATCTCACTGCAGCCTCCACATTCCATGCCTGAGCGATCCTCTCCCACCTCAGCCTTTTGAGTAGCTGGGCTGGGACTATAGGCACACACCACTATGCCCAGTTAATTAAAAAAATTTTTTAGAGACATGATTTTACTGGGTTGCCCAGGCTGGTCTCAAACTCCTGGCCTCAAGCAATCCATCCACCTCAGCCTCCCAAAGTGCTGGGATTACAGACATGAGCCACCATGCCCAGCCAAAAAATGCTTTTAAAGAGATAAGCATGTTTGTTAAGAGAATAGATCTTGGCCAGGTGCAGTGGTTCACGCCTGTAATCCCAGCACTTTGGGAGGCCAAGGCAGCTGAATCACTTGAGGCCAGGAGCTTGAGACTAGCCTGGGCAACATGGTGAACGCAGTCTCTACTAAAAACACAAAAAGTAGCTGGGCACGATGGCGCACACCGGTAATCCCAGCTATTTGGGAGGCTGAGGCAGGAGAATCACTTGAACCCTGGAGGCAGAGGTTGCAGTCAGCTGTGATCGCACCACTGCACTCCAGCCTCGGCAACAGATAAAGACTCTGTCTCAATTTAAAAAAAGACAGAGAGTAGATCTTAAATGTTTTCATCACAAAAAAAGAAAAAGATAAAGATAAGTATACGAGCTGACGGATAGGTTAGTTAGCTTGATTGGGGTGTTCATTTCACAATGTGTGTATGTATATGTATATATACTTATATGTGTATATATACTTAAATACATAAAGAGAAGCCCATATATATGTATATATATTAATATACACATATACATACACACACATTATATATAAATACACATATATTTCGATATATATATCAAAATTACATGATGTACACTGTGAACATATGATGTACACTGCAATTTTTTTTTTTTTTTTTTTTGAGACGGAGTCTCACGCTGTTGCCCAGGCTGGAGTGCAGTGGCGGGATCTCGGCTCACTGCAAGCTCCGCCTCCCGGGTTCCCGCCATTCTCCTGCCTCAGCCTCCTGAGTAGCTAGGACTACAGGCGCCCGCCACCGCGCCCGGCTAATTTTTTGTATTTTTAGTAGAGACGGGGTTTCACTGTGGTCTCGATCTCCTGACCTTGTGATCCGCCCGCCTCGGCCTCCCAAAGTGCTGGGATTACAGGCTTGAGCCACCGTGCCCGGCCCGTACACTGCAATTTTTATTGCCAATTATACCTAATACCCCCAAAGAAACAAAGATATAAACATATAAAGACAAAGAGGAGACCGGGCATGGTGGCTAACACCTGTAATCCCAGCACTTTGAGAGGTCAAGGTGGGCGGATCACGAGGTCAGGAGATTGAGACCAGAATGAAACCCCATCTCTACTAAAAATAAAAAAAAAAAATTAGCTGAGTGCAGTGGCGGACACCTGTAGTCCCAGCTACTCGAGAGGCTGAGGCAGGAGAATGGTGTGAACCCGGGAGGTGGAGCTTGCAGTGAGCTGAGGTCTCGCCACTGCACTACGGCCTGGGCAACAGAGTGAGACTCTGTCTAAAAAAAAAAAAAAAAAAAAAAGTCCAAAAATGATAAATAAATAAAAGACAAAGAGGATGGAGAAGGAGAAAGTAAAACTTTGAGAGCTTTAAAGCAGATAAAGCTGGGTGCAGTGGCTCACACTATCAACCAACAACTTGGGAGGCCAAGGCAGGAGGATCACTTGAGTCCAGGAGTTTGAAGTCAGTGTGTGCAACATAGCAAGATCCTGTCTCTTAAAAAAAAAAAAAAAATTAAAAAGAAGAAGCGGATGATGAAAGCTGAACTATAGCTGGGGGTTGAGAAAGCTGAGAAGCAGCCTGCTTTTCATTGCAGGACCCCGCAATAGTGTAACTTGCCGAGACCAGCTCACAGGACACAGGCAGCAGGCAAGAGAGAGAATCGTCTCTGGGGAATAGGACCAACCTGTGAGAAAAGACCTAAAGATACACCTACAGAGATTGGGCTATGGGCCACACCATAGAGCTTAGGACAGACACTCCGCACTTCATTCTTATTTGTGAACAGACTGTTGAAGATTGTCAGTCATTTGGGGAAGATATCTACATCATGGGCAAACAGAAAGTGAAGAGGAGAGAAGGAATCAAAAGAAATAATTCAAGAAAATGCCAAACAGAGGGATATGAATTTCTAGATTGAAAAGGCCCACTGTGTACCCAGCACAATGGATGAAAATAGACTCTCAAGAAGGCACATAATTTTGAAAATTTTAGTGCTGTGGTTTCGAAGAAAAGATTCTATAAGCATCCATAAAGCAAAAAAGAATAGGCCGGGCGCGGTGGCTCACGCCTGTAATCCCAGCGCTTTGGGAGACCAAGGCGGGCGGATCACGAGGTCAAGAGATAGAGACCATCCTGGCCAACATGGTGAAACCCTGTCTTTACTAAAAAAAAATACAAAACATTGGCTGGGCGTGGTGACGGGCGCCTGTGGTCCCAGCTACTTGGGAAGCTGAGGCAGGAGAAAGGTGTGAATCCGGGAGGCGAAGCTTGCAGTGAGCTGAGATCGCGCCACTGCACTCCAGCCTGGGCGACAAAGCAAGACTCGATCTCAAAAAAAGAAAAAAAGAGTATCAGGCTGGGCGCGGTGGCTCAGGCCTGTAATCGTCTCAAAAAAAAAAAAATCCATCTCAAAAAAAAAAAAAAAAGAAATCTACATATAACAAAAGGTGCACACGCACACACACACACACACGCACACAAATCATGTATACAAATAATCATTTCCTCAGTCAAACTAGCCTCATTTCAAAAGCTTAAGAGCCACAGGTAGTTAGTGAGCGGCTACCGTATTAGACAGCACAGCACATCCCTGCAGACTGCTTTATTGGACAGCCCTGCTCTAAGTACCTCTGCTCCTGATTTAAAGCAGACTAAACTTGCATAAAATCGAATTTCCTACATACTTTCCTAGTGGCCAATTTCCCCTGATTACACTTTGTTTTGTTGTTTGGTTGCAAGATAAATACATGTTTTGTTTTTAAGGTGTGCATGTATCAACATTATCATTTTTATTTTGTTTTACAGTTGTTTTTTCTGCAATGATATTTGGGACTATTACAAATCAAGATCTGCCTGTGATCAAGTGTGTTTTAATCAATCATAAGAACAATGATTCATCAGTGGGGAAGTCATCATCATATCCCATGGTAAAGTAACGTTAAAATTATACCTTTAGCTGTTTTTCTCTAGAGACCATAATCTGTAAGTTATTGAAGGCTACCATGGCTAAATGGGCTTCTCTTTATGTATTTAAGTATATTATGTTCTCACATCTGGTACCGACAGAGCATCTATACTCGTAGCTCCCTGGCACTCCATTCCTTCAAGAACCATATTCTTCATATGAGGATTTAGGAAGGACACTGATTGATAACTAGCATGAAATAACGAGTAGAGTCGTCCCTCAGTATACAGTGGGGATTGGTTCCAAGACTCTCACTAATACCAAAATCCATGGATATTCAAGTCCCTGATGTAAAATGACTTGGTATTTGCATGTAACCTATGCAGATTCTATATATTTTTGAGACAGTCTCATTTTGTTGACCATGCTGGAGTATAGTGCTATGATCACAGCTCACTGCAGCCTCACCCTCCCAGGCTCAAGCAGTCCTCCCACTTCAACCTCCCAAGTAGCTGGGACTAAAGGCACATGCCACCACACCTGGCTAATTTTTTTTATTTTTTGCAAAGATGGGGTCCCACTCTTTTGCCCAGGCTGATCTTGAACTCCTGGGCTCAACTGATCCTCCCACCTAAGCATCCCAAAGTGCTGGGATTACAGTCCTGAGCCACTATGCCTGACCCTCCTGTATACCTTTAAAATTATCTCTAGATTACTTATAATACCTAACATGATGCAAATGCTTTATAATACCTAAACAACTATGTGAATAGTTGTTATACCCTATTGTTTAGGAAATAATGACGAGGGAAAAAAGTCGGTACGTGTTCAGTACAGATGCAACCCCATTTTTTTCGGAATATTTTCAATCTGTGGTTGGTTGTATCCACGGATGCGGAAACCATGGTTACAGAGGGCCGACTGTATTTCCTTCTCTCCTTAAAGAGAATCCAGGCTTTTCTCCCAAGCCTGAATCCCTCACTTCCAGATGCCCCCAGTATATAGGTAGATTTTCCATTTGCACATCAAAATCCACCTATATCATTTATTTCATTTCTATTTTCCCAAGCCTGCTCTTATTCTTGTATTAATTGATTTCTGTTTATAACCGTGCCTAGTTCCCAGGCTTGAAAGCTCAGCATCATCTTTCTTTCTATTACTTTCACATTTGGTCAGTTACCAAGTGTTGTCGATTCCCTGTAGGAGTTCTCATATAATCATCTCATATTCTCTAGTCTCACTGCCACTTCCCTAATTCAAGCTCTCGTTAACTCCCTCATAATCATAGTGATATCCTCAGTGGCCTCTTCCTGCTACAGTTCATTTCAGAGATAGCTGCTGGGCTAGCCTCCCTGAAGCAGGCACATCCTTCACTGCCTGGCTCTGAACCCTCCATCATTTCCCATTACTTAGAATGATACCAAGGTTGCTCAGTAATCTGGCACTGGCTCCTTCAAGTTCCGACCTTGTTTTTCATTACTCCTCTCTTTTACGCTGTTCATCTTGTTTTTCATTACTCCTCTCTCTTGTGCTATTCCCACCCTTCTATTTTAAAAACATATATTTAGTAAATTTACTCAAGGGAAGCTTAAGTGATGGAGAACTGAAAATAGTAGAAATCAGCCAGGTACAGTGGCTCACACCAGTAATCCCAGCACTTTGGGAGGCCAAGGTGGGTGGATTGCTTGAGCTCAGGAGTTTGAGACTACCCTGAGGAACATGGTGAAACCCGTTTCTGTCAAAAATACAACAACAACAAAATTAACCAGCCATGGTGGCGCGTGCCTGTGGTCCCAGCTACTTGTGAGGCTGAGGCCGGAGGATCATCTGAGCCAGGGAGGCGGAGGTTGCAGTGAGCCAAGATTGTGCCACTGCACTCCAGCCTGGGCAACAGAGTGACACTTCCATCTCAAAAAAAAAAAAAAAAAAAAAGGAAAAGAAAAAAAAGTAGAAATCTATAAACAACAAAAAGTGCCCATAAATTGGTAAGCTCTGCAGACATTTCCAGTTGAGGGTTCATACAAATGTATAGTCACCCTTTTTTCTTTTATATAGGTATAACACAGAAATACATGACATAATGGCCTGACTCTCCCCGCTCCGTAAATCAGATACATTAGAGATATTCTGAAGTTTTAAAAACAGTGTGAAGCAAGTTTCAGTAACAACATTGTACATGAATATAAAGAAATACATGATTTTTTCATGCCAGAAGCGTGGTTGGTTTTAATTTTTCTTTTTTTTTTTTTTTTTTTTTTGAGACGGAGTCTCGCTCTGTCGCCCAGGCTGGAGTGCAGTGGCGCGATCTCGGCTCACTGCAAGCTCCGCCTCCCGGGTTCACGCCATTCTCCTGCCTCAGCCTCCCGAGTAGCTGGGACTACAGGCGCCCACAACCGCGCCCGGCTAATTTTTTGTATTTTTAGTAGAGACGGGGTTTCACTGTGGTCTCGATCTCCTGACCTTGTGATCCGCCCGCCTCGGCCTCCCAAAGTGTTGGGATTACAGGCGTGAGCCACCGCGCCCGGCCGGTTTTAATTTTTCAATAGGTGTTGGCATCATAACACGTTAGCTGGTTAATAATTAAGGCATTTTGCATACACAATATTTCAATGTGGACAAAATAATTTTAATATTTGCTATGATGTTTTAAACTTTTAGTGTCTTTTTGATATAAGAAAATAGCTGCACACATTTAAGTGTTTTTGTATAAAAACACAACCTTAAATTAATGATGATTGGTTAATAATAATAAATCATATATATATATATATTTTTTTTTTTTTTTGAAATGGAGTCTTACTCTGTCACCCAGGCTGGAATGCCATGGTACGATCTCAGCTCACTGCAGCCTCTGCCTTCTGGGTTCAAGTGATTCTCCTGCCTCAGCCTCTCGAGTAGCTGGGATTACAGGCACCTGCCACCACACCCAGCTAATTTTTTGTATTTTTAGTAGAGACGGGGTTTCACCATGTTGGCCAGGCTGGTCTTGAACTCCTGACCGCAAGTGATCTGCCTGCTTTGGCCTCCCAAAGTGTTGGGATTACAGGTGTGAGCCACTGCTACTGGCTGATATATATCAGATATATATATATACACATATATATATCATAGATACATATATCATAGATATATTTAGATATACTATATATTCTTATGCAATATTCAGGATTGTATTAAGACCTAGTAGTTCTTTTATTATTATTATTATTATTATTATTATTTCTTTTTTAAAGACAGCATCACGGCCAAGCATAGTGGCTCATGCCTATAATCCCAGCACTTTGGGAGGCTGAAGTGGGTGGATCACCTGAGGTCAGGAGTTCGAGACCAGCCTGGCCAACATAATGAAATCCCATTTCTACTAAAAATATAAAAATTAGCCGGGTGTTGTGGCACATGTCTGTAATCCTGTAATCCCAGCTACTCAGGAGGCTGAGGCAGGAGAATCGCTTGAACTTGGGAGGTAGAGGTTGCAGTAAGCAGAGATCTGCATTCCAGCCTGGGCAACAGAGAGAGACTCTGTCTCTAAATAAATAAATAAATAAATAAATAAATAAATAAATAAAGGATCTCACTATGTTGCCCAGGTTGGTCTCAAACTAAGACCCAGAAGTTCTTAAACCACATTAAACAAATAACCATACAAATCCTAATTGCTGCAAAGATGAACAGTCTTTATGGTGTACTTTCATCTCATTGAACTTGCTTCTTTTAGATACTTCCCCACTTCAATGTGAAGTAGATTGTAAGAGTTTCAGTGGCTTAAAAAAAAAGTTTTCATTTCTTCCATAGTTCACACTTCTCAGATGAGGCATTTTTCTGAAAATCCTCCAGTCCAGGGATGTTTTGAATAACCACCAAGCACTCTTTAGTAGATAAAACTTGTCAATGCCTCTGGGATGGCGTTGATCACAGTGTGATCTACATCTTTAGCTCTATTACCAGAGTATACCCTGGAACCAGAGTAAGATGGTTACACAGTTCCCACAATCTACTTAATTGTTTACAATACAATTTTTTTTTGGTCTTTGTATTCGTCATGAAACTAAAAGAAAAAGAAAAAAAGAATGTTTCCATCATTTACAGTCTCTATTTGGGATGATAGTTCTGATCACCCCTTTTTATGACTGCTTGAAGCCAGCTTAGACCAACTGTTAGTCCATTTTTGTGTTGCTATGGAGAAAGACCTGAGATTGGGTGATTTGTAAAGAAAAGAGGTTTAACTGGCTCATGGTTCCACAGGCTGTACAAGCATGGCAGCAGCATCTGCTCAGCTTCTGATTAGGCCTCAAGAAGCTTCCTTTCGTGGTAGAAGACAAAGGGAGAGCAGGCATATCACATGGCGGGAGTAGGAGCGAGAGAGAGGGGAGGTCCCAGACACTTTTAAACAACCAGATCTTGCATGAACTGAGAACTCACTGATCACCAAGCCATTCATGAGGTATCCACCCTGATGATCCAATACTTCCTACCAGGTTCCATCTCCGACACTGGGAATCACATTTCTTGTTTTTTTTTTTTTTTTTTTTTTTGTGACAGAGTCTCACACTGTCACCAAGGCTGGAGTGCAGTGGTGCCGTCTCGGCTCACTACAACCTCCGCCTTCCAGGTTCAAGTGATTCTCCTGATTCAGCCTCCCAAGTAGCTGGGACTACAGGCGTGTGCCAACCCACCTAATTTTTGTGTGTGTGTGTGTGTGTGTGTGTATATATATATTTATATAGATGTAAATATATATATGTATATATTATATATTTATATAATATATATTTATATATTTACATCTATAAAAATATATATATTTACATCTATATAAATATATATATATATATATTTTTGGTAGAGACGGGGTTTTGCCATGTTAGCCAGACAGGTCTCGAACTCCTGACCTCAGGTGATCTGCCCACCTCGGCCTCCCAAAGTGCTGGGATTACAGGCATGAGCCGCTGCACCCGGCTGGGAATCGCATTTCAACATGAGCTTTGGAGGGGACACACATCCAAACCATATCACCAACTATTCCATATTCTTGAAATTTGCTTTTAAGAAATGACTGGGCCGGGCGCGGTGGCTCAAGCCTGTAATCCCAGCACTTTGGGAGGCCGAGACGGGCGGATCACGAGGTCAGGAGATCGAGACCATCCTGGCTAACACGGTGAAACCCTGTCTCTAATAAAAAATACAAAAAAAAAACTAGCTGGGCGAGGTGGCGGGTGCCTGTAGTCCCAGCTACTCGGGAGGCTGAGGCAGGAGAATGGCGTGAACCCGGGAGGCGGAGCTTGCAGTGAGCCGAGATCTGGCCATTGCACTCCAGCCTGGGCAACAGAGCGAGACTCCGTCTCAAAAAAAAAAAAAAAAAAAAAAAGACATGACTGTACTAAGGCACCAAGTATTCACAGCAGCTGAGTGAGATGTACTGTTGTTTTTTTCCTGTCAGTGATTAGAGAGCATAGGCAGGCAAGCCACCCTAACTCTAAAATTATCTCTCCTTACCAAATCGGTTCCTTTATACCTCCCTTCCTCCAGGAAGTCAAAGCTGCATTTAATGTCACATTCCTCCTGAACAAATCTTGTGCCATTGCGGCACAGTCTAAACAAAACAAAACATCATAAAAACAAAAACAATAAACACCAAAAGTCTCCACTATGGTTTAACGATGGGTTTTCTGTTTGTGAAGAACTGAAGTCACTGGAGTTGACCAAATGTGTTTGACAATCATGACCTCATATTTCAGGCAGGTGGCCTGCACAAGCCAGCTCATTTTCTTTATTTGCCGTGTCCCACCCTGTACTTCTAGAGAATGAGTTGTTGATTTGTTCGTTTGTTGGTTGGTTTTCTGCAACGAGAATTTGGGAAGAATGGTGGACTTTGTGCGATAGATCATTTTACGTGCTTTCTCTGGACTTTTCACAGCTTGTGCAGCTGTTTTATTTATGTACTCAGACAACAACTGTGTTAACGATTTCATGTTCTCATTAATTAGCTATACTTGTTATAAGAAGATCAACAGACTGAACTTCACTGTTATTACCAAAGTTGTGTTTGTTTGTTTTTTTTAACATTGTGAGTTTTAGATATCACAGTCTCTTAAATTCCAGTGCCTTCATGGCACCATGGGACACAACTCTGCCAGGTGGTGAAGAACCTGGCCTGGCCTTCAAGAACATCCCTTAGCTCCTGGCCAGCCTGGCTCAAGCTATTTCTGGACTGCCAGCGGTGGAGCCCACCACCTCTGTACTGTGCATTTATCATGCTGTTCTCTTTCCTCTGAAGTCCGCAGATTTGTCTATCAGGATTGCACCCAGCTTTAATTTTTAAAAACTTTTTATGGGGGCTGGGTGCAGTGGCTCACGCCTGTAATCCCAGCACTTTGGGAGGCCTAGGCAGGCAGATCACCTGAGGTCAGGAGTTCGAGACCAGCCTGCCCAACATGGAGAAACTCCGTCTCTACTAAAAATATAAAATAAGCTGGGTGTGGTGGCACATGCCTGTAATCCCAGCTACTCAAGAGGCTGAGGCAGGAGAATTGCTTGAACCCAGGAGGCGGAGGTTGCAGTGAGCCAAGATCATGCCATTGCACTCCAGCCTGGGCAACAAGAGCAAGATTATGGATTTCTGGCAAGAATTTCCGAGGAGTGTGTCCTTCCCAGTGCATCATATTCAGAGTGACAGGAAGTCATTTGGTGTCATTATGAGATGTGAACCTTGATCATTAGATTTAGATGGTGCATGCCAGGTGTCCCCACTGCAAAGTTACTATTTTCTTCACTTGTAATTAATAAGTGTCTTGGAGGGGATGCAAATATCCTGTTCCTTCTTTAATTTTTACCTACTGATTTTAGCACCCATTGGTGGATCTTGCCTACGACTATTATAGTGGTATTTGCCTAATGGTGCTTCTCTTTTTCCTACATTCCCTCTATGTTAATTGGAATGTTTTGTGAGGAAGCACTGTCCCTTTGCCCTCATTTTATTTATTCATTCAATTTTTTAATTTATATCAATATAGACCCATGAATATTTATTTTATTTTCTGGGTTGTAACCCAATACAATCATTATTTATTTTGTTGCTCAAATTGTTCTGGTTTTGGCCGTTGGGAGCGACTTCAGTTTTGCTCCTATGTCCTTTCAACATCTCCTCATCTTTTTCCAAGCCCTTCCTTAATTTTTGACACACTACCAGATAGTTCAGGTTCATCTTGCATTTTTCTTGCCTTAGCCCTGGAATTAAGCACATCTCCAAAGAGCACTGGCTTCTTTGGGGGATAGTATTTAGAAACCAAGATCTGAGAGCTGGGTGTGCCCATTGCTGCTGGGATATCATTGCTTCTAGGCCCTCTCAGCAGGCAGAGCCTGGAAATACAATATACAGATAATCTAATTTTAGAATTACTAACCTGTACCCTGGTGAGAAATAGATTTACTAACTAAAGGACAGTAGTGCTTTTTGTCTTTAGCCTTATGGGATCCAAAGTATTATTTTCTGAAGTTACTTAGGTTAGTTCCTTTCTTTCCCATCCTCTTCACTATGGTTTTATTATTTATTTGTGATACAATTGAATTAATTTGTTTTTTTTCCATTTGGTTTTAATTCCATTTTGATATTTCTTCCAGTCCCCTCATTTCACATATTCTAGTTGGTTTATTTATTTTATTTTATTTAGTATATATTCTTTTATTAGAGACAGGGTTACACCATGTTGCCCAGGCTGGTCTCGAACTCCTGGACTCAAGCAATCTGCCTGCCTCAGCCTCCCGAAGTGCTGGGATTACAGGTGTGAACCACCACGCCTGGTTTATTATTATTATTATTATTATTTTGAGACAAGATGTTGCTCTGTCGCCCAGGCTGGAGTGCGGTGACACAAACATAGCTCACTTCAGCCTCAACCTCCTGGGCTCAGGCAATCCTCCTGCCTCAGCCTCCTGGGTAGCAAGGACCACAGGCATGTGCCACCATGCCTGGCTAATTTTTTTTTTTTTTTGTAGAAATGGTGTCTCACTTTGTTGCCCATGCTGAGCTTGAACTCCTGGGCTCAAGTGATCCTCTTGCCTTGGCCTCACAAAGTCTTGGGATTACAGGCATGAGCCACTGTGCCTGACCTTCCTGGTTGGTTTAATTACTTGTTTTTTGAGACATGACATGACTCTCGTCCTATAAGTCAAAACTATGTGAACTCAGAGAAGGATCACTCTCTCCTCATTCCTACTGACAAGTTTCTACCCTCTTTCCACATCCCCTGTAATTAACCAGTCCCTTTGGATGTTTTGCTATTGTTCCTGTATTTATTGTGCACAAGTGACCAGATACATATATATTTCCTTATATTCTCCTCTTTCTTACATAGGGTAGCATACTTGAAGGTAGATACTTTTTGCACCTAACTTTCTTCACTTAACAGTACATCCAGGAAATCATTGCAAATCAGTTCTTAGAGGCTGTCTTCATTCTTTTTTATAGCTACGTAGTACTCCATGGTGTGGATGTCCCATAATTTGTTCAACCGCTCTCCTGTGTACAAGCATTTAGGTTGTTTTCAGTATTTTGCAATTACAAATTGTGCTGCAATTAACTGCTAGACGTATGCTTATTCCCAGAAGTGAGATTGCTCACTCAAATGGTGAGTAAATAGCAAGTTTTATTAGGTATTGCCAGATTCTCCAGAAGGATTGTGCGGGGTATGTTCCCCCAGCAATACAGGAGAACAACTGTTTCCTCATAGCTTCACCAACAAAATGTGTTGTCATATTTTTATGTTTTTTAATTTTTTGCCAGTCTGATAGATGAGACGTGATATCTGTCTTGTTTGTTTTTTAAGTTGAACTGTTTATTCCCTTTTAAGTACACATCTGAGAGCATACAATGTATTTAATCTCTACCTTCATTTTACCACTGAAGAGCAGACCCAACCTTTGTTCATATAGACAATTTGATCTTACATAAGCTTATCAAAATTAACACTGCATTTCTCACCAGGAAACAATTTGCTGGGCACATATTCACGGGTAGGTAGGCAGACAAAGACAGTTTCAAGAGCAGCCCCTAAGGCGAACCCCAGCATATCTATACCGTAGTAAGATACCACTATCAATCTATGTAAGCTTACTTACAACAATGCGTATGTGAAAAGAATGTAGTTATCTGTGCTTGGTGGAGTTGTGTGCTCTCCGAAAGTTAAGCAGGCGGGAAGCCAAAAATATAAACTGGGACTGACAACACAAGAAAGATTCTTTCACTGAGGGGGTTCAGTAGCCCTGAAAAGATACTTTGGAGTCAAGCAGCCGGGACTCCCTTGGAGCCAGTGTACTTGGTGGCCGCCTTGGTGCCCTCAGACAAGGCGTGCTTGGGCCAGCTCGCCCGGCAGCAGCAGGCGCAGGGCCGTCTGGATCTCGCGGGACGTGACGGTGGAGCGCTTGTTGTAGTGCGCCAGGCGGAACGCCTCTCCCGCGATGCGCTCAAAGATGTCATTGGCGAAGGAGTTCATAGGCCCATGGCCTTGGACGAGATGCCGGTGTCGGGGTGGACCTGCTTCAGCACCTTGTACATGTAGATGGAGTAGCTCTCCTTGCGGCTGCGCTTGCGCTTCTTGCCATCTTTCTTCTGGGCTTTGCTGACGGCTTTCTCGGAGCCCTTCTTGGGAACCGGCGCAGACTTTGCAGGTTCAGGCATGGCCAGACCCAAGACTGACCCTTTCCCCCGAGAACGCAAGCAGAACTGTAGTCTCGGGGTCCACCGGAAACGACTGTGCACTTACGGAGGCCGTGCGCATGACGCTGCGTTGTGGTTCGCGAGTTTTTTCCCTCCGTCTTGTTTTAACTTACGGATTTCTAATTACAAGTAAGTTTAACATTTTCTCGTATGTTTGAGGGCCATTTTTTTTTTTTTTTTTTTTTTTTGAGATGGAGTCTCGCTCTGTCGCCCAGGCTGGAGTACAGTGGTGCCACCTTGGGTCACTGCAGCCTCTGCCTCCTGGGTTTAAGCAATTCTCTGCCTCAGCCTCCCAGGTAGCTGGGATTACAGGCGCCTTCCATCACACCTGGCTAATTTTTGTGTTTTTAGCAGGGACAGGGTTTCACCATCTTGGCCAGGCTGGTCTCGAACTCCTGACCTCGTGATCCGCCCGCGTTGTCCTCCCAAAGTGCTGGGATTACAGGCATGAGCCACCGCGCCCAGCTGAGGGCCATTCTTTATATCTTTTTTCTTCAATTGTGTATTCAATTCTTTTTCCCATTTTTCTGCTGTGTTTTAGTTCTGTGTCCCTCAATTTGCAAAGGTTCTTTTTATATTAGGGGCATTCATCCTTTACTTGTAATATATATTGGAATATTTTCTTCTAGTATGTCAGCTCGGTTTTTTTTGTTTGTTTTGGGACGGGGTCTTGCTATGTTCTCCAGGCTGAACTTGAACTCCTGGGCTGAAGTGATCCTTCCACCTCGGCCTCCTGAGTAGCTGGAACTACAGGCATGTACCACCATGCTTGACTTGTCTATTATTTTTTACTTTATCTTGTGCCCATCTTTTATGATCCAGCTCAATTACTGGACTTGGGTGAACACCTTAAACATCCTGGCTTAGAAGTCTCTTCTCCCTTCTTTGAAGTTCCAGGGCACTTAAAATTTACATTTCAAAGTAGTTGGTATCTTTTTATGGGACACATTGTATTTCTCCTGTGTTTTACTTATTTATAGTCCTAGGAGACTCAAACTCTTTAAGGACAAGATTGGTGTCTTTTCTTTCTAGTCTCATAGTACTCAGCAGACGGTCTTAAACTTATCAGATACTTACTAAGTGAACAAGTAAGACCAGAAATACGGGTTTTGACCAGTAGCAGAAGAGCTACCCTGCTCTTTACCTGAAGAAATATATGTGTGCGGCCGGGCGCGGTGGCTCAAGCCTGTAATCCCAGCACTTTGGGAGGCCGAGGCGGGCGGATCACAAGGTCAGGAGATCGAGACCACAGTGAAACCCCGTCTCTACTAAAAATCCAAAAAAAAAAAAAAAAAAAAAATTAGCCGGGCGCGGTGGCGGGCGCCTGTAGTCCCAGCTACTCAGGAGGCTGAGGCAGGAGAATGGCGTGAACCCGGGAGGCGGAGCTTGCAGTGAGCCGAGATCGCGCCACTGCACTCCAGCCTGGGCAACAGCGTGAGACTCCGTCTCAAAAAAAAAAAAAAAAAAAAAAGAAATATATGTGTGCTTGTGTGTGTGCGTGTGTGTGTGTGCATGCTGTGTTCAGCCATGTAAAGGAGGTAGGAGGTAGGGGACTCCACAGCAGAAGCTGCTCCAACCCCTCCTCTCAATATATCTCAATTGTTTATTTATTTATTTATTTATTTATTTATTTATTTATTTATTTATTTATTGAGACAGAGTGTCACTCCATCGCCCAGGCTGGAGTGCAATGGCGGAATCTTGGCTCACTGCAACCTCCACCTCCCAGGTTCAAGTGATTCTCCTGCCTCAGCCTCCTGAGTAGCTGGGATTACAGGCGCCTGCCATCACACCCAGCTAATTTTTTGTATTTTCAGTAGAGACAGGGGTTCACCATGTTGGCCAGGCTGGTCTCGAACTCCTGACCTCAAGCGATCCGTCCGCTTCAACCTCCCAAAGTGCTAGAATTACAGGCGTGAGCCATGGCGCCCGGCCTAATATATCTCAATTATTTAAAGCAGGCAAGAAGTGTGATGGTGGCAGTGTGCCTATGGGGACATCTGCCCAGAAAATTTGGTTTTTAAATTTCCTTTAACACCGATACCAATTTACCATTGTTTTATACATTTTAATTTATATACCAACAATCACAAAAATATTTACCTATATATTATGGATTTTATAACTACGGTCTGAACATTAGAGTGCTAGGGGTGATACAACAAACTACCACAGACTGGGCAACTTAAACCAACAGAAATATATTGTCTCACAATTCTGGAGGCTAGAAGTCCAAAATTAAAATGTCAGTAGGGTTGGTTCCTTCTAAGGGCAGTGAGCAAGAATCTGTTCCAGACCTCTCTCCTTGGCTTGAAGATGGCTGTCTTACTGTTCACATGGTGTTCTTACTGTCTGTGTATCTGCCTTCAAATCTCCTCTTCTTTTTTTTTTTTTTTTTTTTGAGACAGTCTCACTCTGTTGCCCAATCTGGAGTGCAGTGGCGTGATCTCAGCTCACTGCAACCTCCGCCTCCCATGTTCAAGCCATTCTCCTGCCTCAGCCTCCCACGGAGCTGGGATTACAGGCATCCACCACCACTTCCAGCTAATTTTTTGTATTTTTAGTAGACATGGGGTTTCACAATGGTGGCCAGGCTGGTCTCGAATTCCTGACTTCAAGTGATCTGCCTGCCTCAGCGTCCCAAAGTGCTAGGATTGCAGGTGTGAGCCACCACGCCCTGCCTCCTTTTCTTTTAAGGACACCAGTCATACTGGATTTAGGCTCGCCGTAATGACCCATTTTAACTTGATTACCACTGTGAAGACCATCTCCAAATAAAGTTGCATTCTGAGATACTGAGAGTTGGGACTTCAACATATGAATTTGCAGAGGTAGGGGGACACCCACCATGTCAGTCTGTACAACATTTTAGAAATGCAGCCCAAAGTTATTTATCTTTTCTTTAGAGAATTGTAATTTATAGGACCTTCTGTCAGCAACGTGTTCTCCGTGGGTTCCAAATTGTGTGGGTGTTGTGTGCAGTGTGTCAGCATGAATGTATTTGATAAAGTTTTGATGTGAAGAAGGGGAGGCCTTAGACCTGCAATTTTCCTGAATTCACTTTTTTCTGTCTACAATGTAGGTGTCAGAATCCCCAGAAGACCTCGGGTGTGCATTGAGACCCCAGAGCGCAGGGACAGTGTATGAAGCCGCCACGGTGGAAGTGGATGTATCTGCTTCCATCACATTGCAAGTGCTGGTCGACACCCCAGGGAACATTTCCTGTCTCTGGGTCTTTAAGCACAGCTCCCTGAATTGTCAGCCACATTTTGATGTACAAAATAGGTAAGTGGAGGAATACCTTCTTGATATAAAATGTGGTTCATTTGGAATTTTGTTTCAAGTTTCTGTTCATGATTATTGTAAATCTTTTTTTTTTTTTTTTTGAGTCGGGGTCTCTCTCTGTCACCCAGGCTGGAGTACAGTGGCACAATCTTGGCTCACTGTAGCCTCGACCTTCCAAGCTCAAGTAATCCCCCCATCCCAGTCCTCCCAAGTAGCTGGGACTACAGGTGCGTGCCACCACACCCAGCTAATTTTTAAAATTTTCTTCTAGACACCATGGTGTTTCACCATGTTGCCAAGGCTGGTCTTGAGCTCCTGGGCTTAAGCAATCCACCCACCTCAGCGTTCGAAAGTACCAGGATTACACGTGTGAGCCGCTGTGCCTGGCCTCAGCCTGTTTTTTGTAACTCTTATCTTCAGTGAAATAACGAGCTAAAAATATAGTTAGGGCATCGATATATGACATTATATATCTGTCAAATTTCCTAGGATGTATAACACAAAAAATGAACCCTAATGCAAACTATGAACTTTATTTTATTTGAGTTTTGAGACGGAATCTCGCTGTCTCACCCAGGCTGGAGTGCAGTGGCCTGATCTTGGCTCACTGAAACTTCCGTTTTTCCCAGGTTCAAGTAATTCTCCTGTCTTAACCTCCTGAATAGCGGGGATCACAGGCGCATGCCACTACACCCAGCTAATTTTTGTATTTTTAGTAGAGATGGGGTTTCACCATGTTGGCCGGGCTGGCCTCAAACTCCGGACTTTACATGATCCTCCCACCTCAACCTCCCAAAGTACTGGGATTACAGGCATGAGCCACCATGCCCGGCCCAAACTATGAACTTTAAAATTGGTTCATCAATTGTAACAAACATATCACACCTATGCAAGATGTTAATAATAAGGGAAACTGTGTGTGGAGAGAAGTGCATATATGGCATCTTTCTGTGTCTTCTGCTTAATTTTCCTGTAAGTCTAAAACTGCTCTAAAAAGTAAAGTTGGTTGGGTGCAGTGGCTCACGCCTGTAATCCCAGCACTTTGGGAGGCTGAGGTGGATCACCTGAGGTCAGGAGTTCGAGACCAGCCTGGACAACATGGTGAAACCCTATCTCTACTAAAAATAAAAAAATTAGCCAGGCGTAGTGGTGTGTACCTGTAATCACAGCTACTTGGGAGGCTGAGGCAGGAGAATCGCTTGAAGCCCAGAGGGGTAGGTTCGGTGAGCTGATATTGCGCCACTGCACTCCAACCTGAGAGACAAGAGTGAGACTCTGTCTCAAAAAAAAAAAAAAAAAAAGAAAAAGAGAAAGGTTAAGTCTATTAAGTTAAACCTATACACACACACACACATATATAAGTATATAGAAAGCAGTGAGTGACTGGCAAAATGTAAAACAAATAGTGAAAAGAATATCTGGGATTTTCCTTTCTTTCTTTTTTTTTTTTTTCTGAGACAGTGTCTTGCTCTGTCACCCAGGTTGGAGTGTAGTGGTGTGATCTTGGCTCACTGCAAGCTCCGCCTCCTGGGTTCATGCCATTCTCCTGCCTCAGCCTCCCGAGTAGCTGGGACTACAGGTGCCTGCCACCATGCCTGACTAATTTTTTGTATTTTTAGTAGAGATGGGATTTCTCTGTGTCAGCCAGGATGGTCTCGATCTCCTGACCTTGTGATCCACCCGCCTTGGCCTCCCAAAGTGCTGGGATTACAGGCGTGAGCCACTGCGCCTGGCCTCCTTTTTTTTTTTTTTTTTTTTTTTTTTAATATTTTTACCTTATTTACGAAGAACTTTTTTTTTTTTGAGACGGAGTTCTGCTCTGTCTCCCAGGCTGGAGTGCAGTGGCATGATCTCAGCTCTCTGCAACCTCTGCCTCCCAGGTTCAAGCAATTCTCGTGCCTCAGCCTCCTGAGTAGCTGGGATTACAGGCACCCACTACCATTCCTGGCTAATGTTTTTTTTTTTTTTTTTTTTGTATTTTTAGTAGAGGCAGGGTTTCATCATGTTGGCCAGTCTGGTCTCAGACTCCTGACCTCAGGTGATCTGATCCACCCGCCTCAGCCTCCCAAAGTGCCGGGATTACAGGCATAAGCCACCTCACCGGGTCTATTTGGGATTTTTTAAATGTCTTGTGTTAAAGATAAAATTTAGAAAGTCTTCATTTCATTCTTGTTAGTGTAGCAAGAAATTTCTTTCTTTTTTTTTTTTTTCTTGAGACGGAATCTTGCTCTGTTGCCAGGCCTGGAGTGCAGTGGCATGATCTTGGCTCACTGCAATGTCCTCCTCCTGGGTTCAAGCAGTTCTCCTGCCTCAGCCTCCCGAGTAGCTGGGATTACAGGCACCCGCCACCATGCCCAGCTAATTTTTGTATTTTTAATAGAGGCGGGGTTTCACCATGTTGGACAGGATGGTCTCCATCTCTTGACCTCTTGATCTGCCCACCTTGGCCTCCCAAAGTGCTGGGATTACAGGCATGAGCCACTGCACCTGGCCAAGACATTCCTTAAAAAAAAATTTTTTTTTAAAGGAAATTTATTTTTGGGAAATGCTTGGGAAAAGAACATTTGATTTTATCTATTTTGTTTCACAATATGATAAGCAGAATTGCAATGTTATGTGCTATCTACAGATTATTTAGTAAGACATTGATCTGTCTGTGAGGAACATTGGTCTCATCCAGAAAAATGTCTTAGCCAAGATGTGTGGGTCATGTCCTAACCCTGTATAGCTCTGTGCTGCTTGCTGCCCCCTGCTGTCCTTGTCCTCTTGCTGAAATGAGATAGGGCAAAGGACATAGGTCAATTAAATGCCCTCTTAACGCAGCCTTTCTTTCAGATTCTTGCGGCTGTCCCGTTGTGCCGCAGGTGTAGAGAAGGCACGCGTTTTCCAGGAACTATGTAGTGAACAGTACCCAAATGGCCTGCAAGGGGTATCGGGCCCCTTGATAGGGTCTTGGAGAACGTCTCTGTGATCAACTTGTACCAGTTATTTGTATTTTTTTTTAAGGTCAAATACATTCTTAAGTGATTTGCCGGACAGTGAGTATAGTTCTGAAGTTGAGTTCTAAATCTTGGAACACATTCATTTCCTTTCCTCTTTTGAGATTGTATTACTCACTTCTTGTTTTTTGGCTACAAATGTGCTGGGATTACAGGCATGAGCCACTGTGCCAGTCACATTTTTTTCTTTTTATTGGGAAGGCATCTCAATATGTTGCCCAGGTTAGTCTTGAACTCGTGGCCTCAAGCAGTCCTCCTACCTTGCCTCCCAAACTGCTGCGACTGCAGACGTGGTGGCTCACGCCAGGCTAAGGGTTCAGAGAAAAAAAGCGTATCATCAAAATAGATCTGCAGAAGCAAATCAAGTATGCATCCTACTAATCGACTGTGTTTCTGAATGCAGGCCCCTGTACTCTTGAACCTGCTTGCTGCTTTAAAGCAGGACTTCTCAAATATAGCCTGTATTTGGATTGCCTGGAGATGTTGTTTAAAATGCAGATTCTGATGAGTGGGACCTGAGATTCTGCATCTCTGTCGATTCCCAGCTGATGCTAACACTGTTGGAGAAAGACTACACTTTGCACAGTTAAGGGTCTAAAGGTCAGAAAGTGTGAACTTGTTTTATGATTTTATTTTATTTAATTTTTTGAGATGGAGTTTCACTCTTGTTGCCCAGGCTGGAGTGCAATGGCGCGATCTTGGCTCACTGCAACCTCCACCTCCTGGGTTCAAGCAATTCTCCTGCCTCAGCCTCCCGAGTACCTGGGTTTACAGGCATGTGCCACCCCGCCCAGCTAATTTTGTATTTTTAGTAGACAGGGTTTCTCCATGTTGGTCAGGCTGGTCTCGAACTCCCGACCTCAGGTGATCCACCTGCCTACGCCTCCCAAAGTGCTGGGATTACAGGCATGAGCCACCGTGCCTGGCCAGAAATTGTGAATTTAAATACAGCATCACTCAACAAAGTGCTAGGAGGACTGTCAGCTTTAGAGAGGATAGCACCAAATACACATCCTAGTTATCTCTTGGAAGAGAATGCCCCTAACCCAATTTATGTTTACTAATTATTTGAAAAGTTAAAAATACTGACACCGAGACATCTTTCTCTTTACATCTAAGTGATATTCAGTGTAATTATTACTTCATAGGAACGTGCCTTTTGTCAGATTTTGCTTGAGTTCTTTCATTTAGACAGAAAGGCACAAACTAGGGGAACTTTTTTTTTTTTTTTAACCTCAGTGTTCTGTGAATGGGAAACTGAGACTGAGGCTGGTGACCAGGTGACTGGGCATATGTGATCACAGAGGGTGCTTTGTCATGGAAGGAAATGGTATGCCACTGCTAAAGGGACTGTATCACCAACACTGTGTGTGGGTTTTTATTTATTTATTTATTCATTTTTTTGAGACAGAGTTTCGCTCTCGTTGCCCAAGCTGGAGTGCAATAGTGCGATCTCAGCTCACTGCAACCTCCGCATCCCAGGTTCAAGCGATTCTCCTGCCTCAGCCTCCTGAGTAGCTGGGATGACAGGTGGGCGCCACCATGCCCGGCTAATTTTTTGTATTTTTAGTAGAAACAGGGTTTCACCATGTTAGCCAGGCTGGTCTTCAACTCCTGACCTTAGGTGATCCACCCATCTCAGCCTTCCAAGGTGCTGGGGTTACAGGCGTGAGCCACTGTACCAGGTCGTTTTTAAAAATATTTTTTAAATAGAGATAGGGTCTCACTATATTGCCCAGGCTGGTCTTGAACTCCTGGGCTCAAGTGATCTGCCAGCCTCGGCCTCCCAAAGTTCTGGGATTACATGTGTGAGCCACTACACCTGGCTTACTGTGCTTTTGTTGTTGTTGTTGTTGTTGTTGTTTCAGTTTTTTTTTTTTTAGACGGAATTTCACTCTTGTTGTCCAGGCTAGAGTGCAGTTGTGCGACCTGAGCTCCTGCAGCCTCCACCTCCTGGATTCAAGCAATTCTCTGGCCTCAGCCTCCTGAGTAGCTGGGATTACAGGCGCCTGCTATCATTCTCGGCTAATATTTGTATTTTTAGTAGAGACGGGGTTTCACCAATGTTGGCCAGGCTGGTCTCAAACTCCTGACCTCAGGTGATCTGCCTGCCTTGGCCTCCCAAAGTTCTGGGATTACAGGTGTGAGCCACCGCACCCAGCCTCCTGTGTGTTTTTAGATGGGAGTTTTCGCTCCTAGAAGCTCAGGGAAGATGAGATGATGGCACCAGAATAGAGCTCTCCCATCCTCAAGGGGAGGACTGGTTAAAAGTCAGAGTCCAACGAGCAATGCCCAGGCTGAGTGCTGGGCACATGACAGAAGCTGTATTCTCCACAGAGCAGCTTCCGTGCCGGGCGGGGAATGCTGGAGTACCAAACTGCCTTTTTAGTCACTATGAAATTTTGTTTTTAGTTTCACACATTTTCCAAAATAACTAGTTCTCTTTCTTGTTTTGCAGAGGAGTTGTTTCCATGGTCATTTTGAAAATGACAGAAACCCAAGCTGGAGAATACCTACTTTTTATTCAGAGTGAAGCTACCAATTACACAATATTGTTTACAGTGAGTATAAGAAGTAAGTCCAGCCTGCTACTAGCATTCCAGTCTGGAATATCACAGTATTTCAAAGGAGTGATTTAGAACCCGTTAGCTTGACCAGCTCCTCTAGACATATTCATGTTTCCCTCTATACATCGTTGGATTGATTAGATTCCCGTCAACCCTCCATAGAACCTATAGAGAACTGAGAATCACTGATGAATCACTGATGTGTGCCATGGACTCTCAGAATGTGACTGCTGCTAAAAACACCTGGGACATCCTCTGTTCAGTAGCAGATGGCTGACAGGGAAGAAATGGGAAACATTTTGACCTTGGAATCAGAAGACCTCGGTTCTGATTCTGGTTCTGATACTACCACCTATGGCAGGTCACAATTTCTCTGAGCCCCAATTCCCTTGTTGGTGAAATGAGGATAAAAATATATACCTCACAGGATTGGAAGGTCTCAGCATGATCCAATAGAACTTTCTAAGATGATGAAAATGATCTTTGTCTGCTCTTTCCAATACAGTAGCCACTGGCCACATGGGGCTGTTGAACACTTGAAATGTGGCTAAGGTGACTGAGGAACTAAAGTTTCCATTTTATTTAGTTTTAATTCATTAAAATTGAAATTTAAATAGCCCCATGCAGCTAGGGGCTACTGTGTTGGACAGCGCAGGCCCACACGCATGCCAGACCATATGCAAGCTGTAAGGAACAGTCCAAATAGTCTTACCAAGGGAGGCAGCTGTGCGGCTGGCAGAGGCACCACCTGCATGTGCTTTCTGGCTTCTCCTTGTTTCGTCCCCATCATGCACAGACTCAGTGCTATGCACACTGACTTGCTGCTTCACCTTCCATGACCAAGAAGGAGTAAAGGTGGCTGCATTCATTCAGGTCCTCGTGCCTTTAGGGGCCAGTGCAGTGCTCCAAAAACCCTGGGTTAATATCACTTAAAATTAGGTTCCTTCCCACACATTGACACAACTTGCCAGGCTGCCCTCTTCCTTGTCAGTGACTCAAGTGCACAAAGCGTGTGTGTCCGGCCCACAGAGGTGCCCTGGGTCAGGAATAAGCACAACTGCCCTTTGCTGAGGATCTTCTGCCTGTAACATCTCAGATGCTCGCAGCGATCCTGCATGCATGTAGATGAGAAGACAAACCCTCTGAGAGGCGTGGTGGTGGGCATAGCTGGAGGCTTTCTGCACCACACTGCCCTGGGTCTTGTGTGAAAGAAAGTGCGTGGGTCTTGCTGTCAAAGCTACTGACAGAAGAGAGCACTCGAGATTCCCAGAAGTGTCATCTTACTGGGGTTGGGGGTGGGGTAAGGTTCTAAAGTCAGCCTGTAAGGTATACGTTAGCTAAAGTCAAAGTTACTCAAAATTTGTTCTGGAAAGTCCTTTAATTACTCTGAAAATGATAGGATCAGAGCCCTACAAGCTCCAAAGCCAAGAATTACCTTTCGTTGCTCTTTGGTGTTGGTCTTGTTCCCTGCCCCCTTTCTAGTCCCTCACTGCCTCTGTGGGACAGTCAATACATGCCCCAGGTTGGATGAAGCGAGGACATTTCTTGCTCTCCCTCTCTTCCTCTTTCTCTTTTTCTCTCCTTTTTAAATTTTCTTGCCAACGATAAATAGTTGTATAAGGTAAGTGGGCATCTGCTGTGTCTCTGTTATACTCAGGGTATATTCCTTTCACTTAAGATTTACAGTGTAAAAATGTAACAACAATTATTCAAGCAAATTATAACTTATTTTTAGCATTCTGCAAGGTGGTGGGGTCCAAAAAATAGGTGGGAGAGACGTGGCAACAGTCAGTGTGAAAAAGAGGAAAGGGTTTAGTCAACCACAAGCTCAGTATTAACCACCAGCAGGGCATGGTTGCCAAAAAAAGTAAATTTGAACCTTGGCAGTGTTCATGAAAATATAACATCTAAATTAAGGAAATTAATGGAAGATTATTCATTTCAGTTCTACTTTTTTTTTTTAGATGAATACTGACAAAATGGAGCAACCAGGATAGTGGAAAATTTGGAATTCTTTAAATTAGGAGCAGTTGAAGGAATTGGGAATGTGTAGTGTATAGAAGGAAATATTTTGAAGACACGATAAGGTTGATGGCAGTGTAATACAGAGGAAATTCTTTTAGGATTTGGGTCAGGAAACCTGAGCGAACGAGTTAAAGTACCTTTTATGGTAATTATCTCCCTTGATCTCAGTTTCTGATTTTAAATATTTGAAGGATTTTCATGTGGAATCAAAGCTAGACTTTTAAAAAGTTGCTCTAGAGGGTAGGATAAGAACCAGTTGTTAGAAATTACAGGGAGAGATCGAGACCATCCTGGCTAACGCGGTGAAACCCCGTCTCTACTAAAAATACAAAAAATTAGCTGGGCATGGTGGTGGGCGCCTGTAGTCCCAGCTACTGGGTAGGCTGAGGCAGGAGAATCGCTTGAACCCGGGAGGCGGAGCTTGCAGTGAGGTGAGATCCGGCCACTACACTCTAGCCTGGGCAACAGAGCGAGTCTCCATCTCAAAAAAAAAAAAAAGAACTTACAGGGAGAAAAAGTAAAAATCACCACAAGATGGGAAAAGTTACTTGCAGTTCACAATCAACAAAGGATTAATAGTCATAATATGTAAAGTCAATAAGATAAACAATCTATGTAAGTCAATAAGTCAATAAGAAAAACAAAGCAAAATGAAAACCTGTAGAGAAATGAACAAAGGACATGAGTAGGCATTTCATTTTTGGGACATGAAACCTAAATGGTCAAGAAACATGTGAAAAGATAAACTTAGGCACGTTAAAGTTGTAAAGAGTATATTTGAGCAGAAAGCAATTCATGAATCGGGCAGTGCCAGATGGTAAGCAGGTGGGCTCCTGTCAGGGCATTCAAGGGTAAGACTTCTTTCTAGAAGGTGTTCCTGGAGGCAAGACAAAGAAAAGATTTGATTGGTTAAGGAAGGGCAGCCCCTCGTTTGGTCAGTCTGCAGTTCCTCATTGATTAAGCTAAGTGGCATTTTGCTGCTCATAAATGAATTGGGTTTGCTTTTTGCTTGTTGTTGTTGTTTTTGTAGAGACAGGGTTTCGGCATGTTACCTAGGCTGGTCTCCAACTCCTGGGCTTAAGCGATCCTCCCGCCTCACCCTCCCTAAGTGCTGGGATTACAGGCATGAGCCACTGTGCCCGGCCTTTATTCTTTCCCTTTTTTTTTTTTTTTAAAGTTGGGTTTTGATTTGTTTACATAGGAACTCGAGCTATTAGAGCTGTCTCAGCCTAATGGCCTTCCAAGTAATTATTTTAACACATGTTAAATTAATAATGGATAAATTAAATGAAGACCACAATGAAATACCATTTTATACCTGCTAGATTGTTGAAAATTAAGAAGTCTTGGTACGTATACAAAGCAATAGGTGCTCTCATCTCCTGGTGTGTAACATAAATTAGTATAACCCCTTTGGAAAACAAATGGTCATTATGTGTAAGGCTGAATGTGCTCATACCATGTAGACCAGCAGTTCCCCTCTTAGGTATGTTATTAAGGAAACTGTTATACACATGCCTCAGTACAAATGTGTGGAATGTTCAGAGCACATGGTTGATCATACAAAAAACTATGGCCGGGTGTGGTGACTCATACCTCTATTCCAAGCACTTTGGGAGGCTGAGGCAGGAAGATCACTTGAGCCTGGGAGGTTGAGGCTGTAGTGAGCTGAGATTGCACCACTGCACTCCAGCCTGGGTGACAGAGACCCTGTCTCACACACACACACAGAAGGAAACAACCCAAATGTCTACTGCAAGAAAATGAAAAAACAATGATATATATACCAATAGAATATGATGTAGCAGTAAAAAAAAATGAATAAAGTATAGCTACATGTAAAACCATGGATGAATGTTAAAAACATAAGGTTGGATGAAAAAATGAAGTTGTGGAAGCTGCATATTGATTGATAACACTATTTTGAAGCTCAAGAATGAAATAAATCAATATATCATTTAGCACCACATATTTATGTGGTATAACTACTTTGAAGAGTCCCCGAATAATAAACAAAATTCAGGATAAAGGCCATGTACAGTTGAGAGATGGGGAGAAGCACAAAAGTAGATCAAAAGGTATTTATTAATATTCTAGTTATTAGGTGGATAGTGGCTCCGTGGGTATTTGTTGTTATTATGCTTTGAAATTTACACTGCCTATATTCTTTCATATATATATATATATATATATATTATATAATATTTTCAAGCAAATTTTATTGTAAGGAGAGAGGCTGGAATTCAGTATAGGGAAACTTTCCTTAAAAAAAAAAGCTTGTCAGAAATTAGAATGACCTGCCCTGGAAGGTCATGAACTCCAGTCCCTAGAAGAGTCAAAGTAGAAGTAGAAAGTTTATGTTAGACATAGCTGGGAGTGAAGGATAGTGTGTGTGTGTGTGTGTGTGTGTGTGTGTGTGTTTGTGTGTGTGAGAGATGGTCCATGGGAGTGGGAGGCTCAACTAAACCTCTAAGTTCTGTTGCAATTCCAACTCCACCCTACCATGTTTCTTCTGGCTTTCTGAATCTTAGTGTATTTCTGACTAGTTGCAGATCAAATTATAGGAAGAAAGTTGAGGTCTAAACTCTGCGTTAAACAAGGGTTTAAGCCATATGTTATTGCTAATTTCCTTTTTCCTGTGCCTATCAATATTTGTATTTTCACATGGCTTCACTCGACTACTTTAGTTAGCTGTGGATTTATGAAATACCCAGAGAAACTGGCCAAGAGGGTAAATGTTAAAGTTGACACTGCAGCCAGAGCTAAATTTAATATAGTGGTTGGTTTTCTTTTGATGCCTTTAGTATTAAAAAAAGAAAAAATCTGTGTATGTAATGGTTGGCGGGGCTGCAGAAGACACTGCTATGGTATAAAATACGAACTTTTCTTAATGACATAGAATCCTTTTTTGAGGGGCTGCTAAGATAATTATTTTTAAAATAGTAAAATGTTAATAACTTATGATGCTTTAGATACCCTGCTTTTCACATTAAGAAGACCTTACTTTAGAAAAATGGAAAACCAGGACGCCCTGGTCTGCATATCTGAGAGCGTTCCAGAGCCGATCGTGGAATGGGTGCTTTGCGATTCACAGGGGGAAAGGTATGACACATCCGTGGTAGCTGCTATTCTCATAATTTCCTTTTGGCTATTTTCTAATGTAGCTGACATCAAGCTGTATGTAAAATTTAATTTATGCTCATTGAAACAGGAAACTCTGGCTTCTTAAAGTTAAAAAATGACCAGTATAGGGCCGGGTGAAGTGGCTCACGCCTGTAATCCCAGCATTTCGGGAGGCCAAGGTGGGCAGATCACTTGAGGTCAGGAATTTGAGACCAGCCTGGCCAACATGGAGAAACCCCATCTCCACTAAAAATACAAAAAATTAACCAGGTGTGGTGGCGGACGCCTATAATACCAGCTACTCTGGAGGCTGAGGCAGGAGAATCTCTTGAACCTGGGAGGCAGAGGTTGCAGTGAGCCAAGATCACGCCATTGCACTCCAGCCTGGGCAACCAGAGCAAAACTCCGTCTCAAAAAAAAAAAAAAAATTAAATAAATAAAATAAAACAAATAAATAATACAGAATGGCCAGTGTACAGGGAGGACAAGGATTTTTTTGGTAAGGGGCTTTTTGGAGCCCCTGAAATCAACTGCAGGACCCTTCCTGGGCATCATAGTACACAAGTAAAAGTCCCTCTACGTTCCAGGATTGTTGGCTCCCTGGGCATCTGGTTGGGGCAAAAAGAAAGATACTTATTTTAAAGTACAATTCTCTTATAAGTACGAAATTCTAGGCCGGGCACAGTGGCTCACGCCTGTAATCCCAGCACTTTGGGAGGCTGAGGCCGGAGGATCACGAGGTCAGGAGATGGAGACCATCCTGGCTAACATGGTGAAACCCCATCTCTACTAAAAATACCAAAAAAATTAGCCGGGCGTGGTGGTGGGCACCTGTAGTCCCAGCTACTCAGGAGGCTGAGGCAGGAGAATGGTGTGAACCCGGGAGGCAGAGCTTGCAGTGAGCTGAGATCGCACCACTGCACTCCAGCCTGGGTGACAGAACGAGACTCCGTCTCAAAAAAAAAAAAAAAAAAAAAAAAAGAAAGAAAAAGGAAATTCTAGGTCGGGCACGGTGGCTTAGCCTGTAATCCCAGCACTTTGGGAGGCCAAGGCAGGCAGATCACCTGAGGTTGGGAGTTCGAGACCAGCCTGACCAACATGGTGAAACTCCGTCTTTACTAAAAATACAAAAATTAGCCAGGCGTGGTGGCGGGCATCTGTAATCCCAGCTACTCAAGAGGCTGAGGAAGGAGAATCGCTTGAACCTGGGAGGCGGAGGTTGCAGTGACCCGATATCATGCCATTGCACTCCAGCCTGGGTGACAGAGCGAGACTCCATCTCAAAAAAAAAAAAAAAGAGAGAAATTCCTTGTGACTAAATGTTCAATTTGTGATTGTCCTGTTTGTTCTGGAAAAGCAGTCTAATACGATTGTTTAAAGATATAGAATCTAGAGCCAGATAGCCTGGGTTTGAACCCTAGTTTGTTTAGCAGCTGTGTGGCCTTGGACAAGTTACTTAACCTCTCTGTGCCTCATCAGAAGACTGGGAATGACAACAAGTACTTATAAGATTGCTATGATGAGTAAATGAATTGATATGTGTAAAGCACATAGAACAGTGCCTAGCCGTTAGTAAGTATGGTATAAATGTTTACGTAGTTTTTCATATATGCCAAAGCTAAGTTCTCACAAAGTAAAAATTCATGCAGTTTGAACTAATTAAAATTTACTAAACAACTTTTTTTTTTTTTTCTTTTTAAATGGGACCAAATAGAAGGAGAAAAAGTACCAAATACTTTGTTGCAAAGTGGTACAAAAGTTCGCTTTCTGCTGAGGCAGGGAGAGGAGTTTTGTTCTGTTGAATACTTGGGAGTCTTGGCTGATTTCCCTTGCAGGTGACACCTTGGCCCTCCTCTGTTCCTGTGGGAACTCGGGTGACCTTTGAAACTTTAGCTTCCCCATCCCTTACTGCGTCCCCTTCAGTGCTGTGAAGAAAAGGATGCTTACCTTGCTAAACTTCATGAAAGCCCAATCATGCTTTTTCTCTTCTCTCTTTCTTCTCTTTTTTTCCTTGATCTTCTTTCTCATTTTTTTCCTTTCTTTCCCTGTCTTTAAACAACAGCAACAAAGAGATCACCAAACATGAACAATTTTAAACTGTTTTATTATGTAATTCTCCTTAGTGTTATTCTAATCCATTGAGATAATGAGTAACTAGCTAGCTCCCTTATGAGCTCTTAGCTGAAACCATAGATTTGGGCTTGTTTACCTTTTGACCTTTTGCTTACCGTTTGACCCTTAAAAATGGCTCTAGAACTTTGTTCTCCTCTTGAGCATTCATTTGTAATTTTAAAACTTGTTTAACCAAATGGTACTTATTTTCTAATTGCAGTTGTAAAGAAGAAAGTCCAGCAGTTGTTAAAAAGGAGGAGAAAGTGCTTCATGAATTATTTGGGACGGACATAAGGTGCTGTGCCAGAAATGAACTGGGCAGGGAATGCACCAGGCTGTTCACAATAGGTAACTCTATAATATCACGTACTTTCATTTTCAGTGACTATTTCTTAGCAACCATCAGGGACTAACAGTAACTGCATAGGTGATCATTCAACTTCAGAAATCCTGTCGTTCCTTTAGGCCCCAGTAAATGCAATATTATGGATTCTGTAAATGCTGATTTATTCATAAAAGAGAAGAGTCAGTCTCTAAAAGCTTCTTTGATTAATGTGGTTAGTAATATTTGAGATGATGCTAAAGTCTTTGTTCAGAATGTTCAGGATATCCTTTGTGATAAGTGAATAATCACTTTCTTTTTTCTCACTTGGGATGTTTTCATCTCCTAGATCTAAATCAAACTCCTCAGACCACATTGCCACAATTATTTCTTAAAGTGGGGGAACCCTTATGGATAAGGTGCAAAGCTGTTCATGTGAACCATGGATTCGGGCTCACCTGGGAATTAGAAAACAAAGCACTCGAGGAGGTAAAAGGACAAGTTTGTATTCTGAAAATGCAGGAACAATTAACTAACAGTCCGGATTGAAAACATTAAATGCAAACTCTGTTTTATTAAAACCTAGGGCAGCTACTTTGAGATGAGTACCTATTCAACAAACAGAACTATGATACGGATTCTGTTTGCTTTTGTATCATCAGTGGCAAGAAACGACACGGGATACTACACTTGTTCCTCTTCAAAGCATCCCAGTCAATCCGCTTTGGTTACCATCGTAGGTAATGCAGGCTGCTCACACAATCTTTATTCCTATTTTTAGTTGCTTTAGAGTGGAATGTGAGGTATGCGGTACAAATTCGGATTTCAATATAATGCTACTCTCAAACACTAAGAAAGAAACCGAGTTAGAATAGCTTTGCAAAGATAATCTGCTCACCGTCTTCCTTTTCCCGTGAAACCAGGCCCGCTTGAATGCCACTGTGTTTGCACATAACACTTTGTAATATGACCATCTGTTTGTGTGCTTTTATCCCCCGGTAGACTGTAAGTTTCCTAAGGACAAGGACAATTCATTCTATCCTTGTAGTTCCAGAACCTGACACAGAGCCTGACACAAAATAGAATATAAATACTGGTTCTAAGAACCAACTAGCCTTACTGTTAGGGCAGTGAGCACTGAGAGACAGTACAAGCCCTTAGATGCCCTGAAATTTTGGTGGGGTATGTAGGATCCGAAATGGAACACAATTCAATAATCTCAGATTAGGGTACAGCGTTCAGCCATAATGAAAATGCTAAGAAACACAGCGATGCTCTTAGCAGATTAATAAGGAAGTGTTCCATAAGGCAACCTCGTGAATATTGCTAGCCAGATTGCTCTTTTATTTGTGCCTTGAGTTTATTTTTCTCTCTCTCATCAACGAGAGAGAGTGGTGCTGGCTGAGAGCAGGGGCTTCCAGACTCTGTAAGGAGACCCCTAGTGTGTACACGGGAGTGGGGGTTCCTTTCAACCTTTGGAAATTGTCTGCAAAATCTGTAAGTTTATTTATACATTTCTCTGGGAAGACAGTCAATTATCTACATCCCATTCTTTTTGTTTCCTTCTTTCTTTTTTTAAACATTTCTTAACTTGGAAAGATGATGAGCTCAGGCTTAGAACTAGGGATAGGACTCCTGGGTTTTCACTTGGATTATCCAACCTGACCTGCAGCATGCCAACACCTGAGTTTTTCTGTGAAACTGATGAATACAAGTTTATTTTATCTTCTCAGTATGTTTCCATATGAATATTATTAACTAACTCATAAATGCCTATTTTTTCTTACAGAAAAGGGATTTATAAATGCTACCAATTCAAGTGAAGATTATGAAATTGACCAATATGAAGAGTTTTGTTTTTCCGTCAGGTTTAAAGCCTACCCACAAATCAGATGTACATGGACCTTCTCTCGAAAATCATTTCCTTGTGAGCAAAAGGGTCTCGATGACGGATACAGGTGAGACCACAAAGGACTCTTAAGATACCATTTTTAGCATAATTCTCCTTGCTTGTTGCCCTTGAGAAGGACAGTTTTATACTTATGGAAGCACATTCACTTATTATGAGTTTATTATTGAGTTGAAATTGGAGATGAGAAAACAATAAGCAGATGTGAGGATACAGTAGCAGTCTTACTATTGCTTTAGATAATATAACCTGCTGCATGAAAACAGAAAGAACCGTATTAGTCTGGTCTAGTTTGAGTCTGGTTCTCTGGCATTTTCTGAGTCACAAGGTAGTTACTTCCTGTTTGAGAGTGCGGTGTATAGTACACTGAGTCTCTCCTAAAACATTTGCAGATGGTTGAGGAAGTAAAACTCCTTAAAAACAGAAAAACATTACTCATAGGTGTATTGATTTAAATTTTCAGAAAATACATGCAGAAATAGCCCAATAATAAGAGCTGAAGAAAAATGTTTTCCTCAGGATTTGTATGAGAAACTATGCAAGATTCTTTTTTTAGGAAAAACAATTTTTCTTTTCTTTTTCTTTCTTTCTTTTTTTTTTTTTTTTTTGAGATGAGGTCTCACTCTGTCACCCAGGCTATAGTGCATTGGTGCAATCTTGGCTCACTGCAACCTCCACCTCCCAGGCTCAAGTGATCCTCCCACTTCAGCCTCCCAAATAGCTGGGACCACAGGTGCACACCACCACATCTGACTAATTTTTTGTATTTTTGATAAGACATGGTTTTTCCATGTTGCACAGGCTGGTCTCGGGCTCCTGAGCTCAGGAGATTCACCCTACCTGGGTCTCCCAAAGTGCTGGGATTACAGGCGTGAGCCACCGCACCCAGCCGAAAGGTTGTCTTGTGGGAGGAATTTTCCATTCCTTCTTTGGAAAACAAAAAACAACCTTCCCCTATATCTTCTATAGTTATGACATCTCTTGTTTCTTTAAACTAATGCTATGGAACATAGTTTTGGACTAGAGTATGAGAGACTGAGACGCACATGTTATCTTTCAAACAAGTCAATGGACTAGAATACATCATCCTTTCTCAGCATGTGGTCTGTTGAACAACTAAATAAGAATCATCTGAGGCCGGGTGCGGTGGCTCAAGCCTGTAATCCCAGCACTTTGGGAGGCCGAGGCGGGTGGATCACGAGGTCAGGAGATCGAGACTATCCTGGCTAACATGGTGAAACCCCGTCTCTACTAAAAATACAAAAAACTAGCCGGGCGTGGTGGCGGGCGCCTGTAGTCTCAGCTACTTGGGAGGCTGAGGCGGGAGAATGGCGTGAACCCGGGAGGCGGAGCTTGCAGTGAGCCGAGATCACGCCACTGCACTCCAGCCTGGGAGACACAGCGAGACTCCGTCTCAAAAAAAAAAAAAAAAAAAAAAAAAAAAAAAAAAAAAAAGAATCATCTGAGCAAATGCTCAAAATGTGGATTCCTGGCTCCCATTCCAGACATGCTGACTCAAAACTGGGGCAAAACGCTCAGACTCTGCTTTTTTAATGAGAACCTTTGGTGATTCCTATCACAGGTCTAGATCTGTGCTGTCCTGTACAGTAGCCACCAACCACATGTGGATATTGAGAGCTTGAAATGTGTCTGGTCCAAATTGAGATGTACTCTAATTGTAAAATACACACTAGATTTTGAAGACTTAGTATGAAAAAAAGTATGTAAAATATATTACTAATAATTTTTATAATGGCTAGGCTTGGTGGGTCACACCTGTAATCCCCGCACTTTATGAGGCCAGGGCGGGTGGATCGCTTGAGCCTAGGAGTTTGAGACCAGCCTGGGTAACATGGCAAAATTTCATCTCCACAAAAAATACAAAAATGAGTTGAGTGTGGTGGTGTACACCTTTAGTCCCAGCTACTTGGGAGGCTGAGGTTGGAGGATTGATTGAGCTCAGGTGGTTGAGGCTGCAGTAGCCGTGATCACACCACCGCACTCCAGCCTGGATGACAGAGCGAAACTCTGCCTCGAAAAGAAAAAAAATATATAAAATTAAAACAATTTTTATGTTAATTATATATTAAAATGATAGTATTTGGGATATATTGCATTCAATGAAATCTATTATTCAACTTAATTTCACCTGCTTCCTTTTACTTTATGCAGCCAACAGAATTTATAAATGATATAGAAGGCTTGCAGTCATGACTGACATTGTATTTCATTGGCTAGCACTCTTCCAGTTGAAGAGTAGGAGTTCTTTTCACCTTGATTCTGCTACGTGTTTGTTTCATGATTACTGTGCTACTCTTTATACCTAAAAGGGATTTGTACTAAAAGTCCCTTGTTGGGACTTTTAGAATCTCAGTGCAGGGTTTGCATGGAGTTGTCTGCCGTCTGTTACTGAAACCCCCCAATGTTCAGAGCATTCATTTTTAAGGTAATTAAGAATGCAGACTGGTCTGGGAGTTGACTGAAACACACTCCCCCAAACTCAGGGTTTGTCAACAGTGGCACTGCTGACATGTTGAGCTGGATAATTCTTTGTTGTGGAGGACTGTCCTGTGCATTGTAGGATACTTTTCAGCATCCCTGGCCTCCTCTCACTGGATGCCAGGAGCACGTTCCCCTTTCCCAGTGTGACAGTATCTCCAGACACTGCCAAATTGAGAAAAATAACCCCTGGCAACTTTTTTTGAGAACCATTGCCTTAGAGGCATCACCCCACAGTTGTCATAAGCTCTTATTCAGAAACATCAAGCTTTTTTTTTTTCAGACAGAGTCTCACTCTGTCGCCCAGACTGAAGTGCAGTGGCACAATCTTGGCTCACCAAAAGCTCCTGGGTTCAAGCAATTCTCCTGCCTCAGCCTCCTGAGTAGCTGGGATTATAGGTGCACGCCACCATACTCAGCTCATTTTTTGTATTTTAAATAGAGACGGGTTTCTTCATGTTGGCCAAGCTGGTCTTGAACTCCTGACCTCAAGTGATCCAACTGCCTCAGCCTCCCAAAGTGCTGGGATAACAGGCGTGAGCTACCGTCCTTGGCCTATCAAGCTTTTAAATGGAGAAGGTTGGGGATCCAGCCCCTCTCTACCCTAGTTGACTTGATTACCACTTGGCCTGTGTTCAGAAGGAAATCAGCATATCACTGTCCCCTCTCTCCTTTGTATCCTATCCCCATGTTAGATAAGCTCTTAGCGTCATGGGAATCTCTTCTGAACCTAATTCAAAGAGATAAGAGGTCAATTCAATTTAGTTCAACAAATATGACTTTAATATCCTCTTGATGGGTGTGATGCTGTGAAGGGCTGCCAGAGTGAATAAGGTAATGTTGCTTTCCCTCTCCCCCCAGAATGTACACAGATTGCCACTGTGCTGGTGATACCTGGTATAACCTTTTGAGATTTTACAGAATCGCCAGTTGGGGACCGTGTCACTGACATATGGGTCATGGGCCAGTGGGCTACTTCCTGTAGCTTCATTCCGTGGCCACAATCCATACGCATGACCCCAGGTTGTTATCCTATAGAGGTAGCCAAATGAATGAATTAGGGGAGATCCTGACTCCTATAGCGTTTTGTACCTCACTCATTCCTACTTATCTGGTAACAGAGTTACCTCCTTGTATGTTGCATCTCACCAGGGAGTTTATAAACCCTAAGAATAGGTGTGCTGCCATATTTCTCTATCTTTGTACAATGCCTTGTTCAGTGTGTGTTTAATATATGAATGAATTCATCATCATATCTGGAATGCAGCTCACAGTGCAGTCTGGGCCAAAGATGAGTCAACAGCATCCTCTTCACTTCAAGGACCACACATGTGGTTCTTAGCACAACACCCAATACTCAGTGTTTATTGTATTGAAAAGTTCTTGAAGAGCTACAGTGTTTGTGCTAATAATGTGCATTGTTGGTAATAATAATGTACCAGGTGTTGTGGGCCACTGACGACACACAGCAAAGGAAAGATGGGCCCTCCTTCTTCATGAAAAAACGTGCTCAAAATACTGAACAAGAAATGAACAACACAAAATTTGAACACGCCTCTGAGTGCTCTAAATGTCTTTTTCTTTCCACACCAGGCTCTATGTTGAGATGGGGATGGCAGACTAGATTACAGTCAGGGGTCATTTACACTTTTCTTTCTTTTTACTTTTTTTTTTTTGGACTAAGTCTCACTCTGTCACCCAGGCTGGAGTGCGGTGGCGTGATCTTGGCTCACTGCAACCTCTATCTCCCGGGTTCAAGTGATTCTCCTGCCTCAGCCTCCCTAGTAGCTGAGATTACAGGCATGAGCCACCCTGCCCAGTGAATTTTTTTGTATTTTTAGTAGAGACAGGGTTTCGCCATGTTGGCCAGGCAGGTCTTGAACTCCTGACCTCAAATGATATGCCCACCTTGGCCTCCCAAAGTGCTGGGATTACAGGTGTGAACCAACATGCCCAGTCCTTCTTTTTGCTTTTTTTTTTTTTTTTGAGATGTAGTCTTGCTCTGTTGCCCAGGCTAGAATACAGTGGCTCAATCTTGGCTTACTGCAACCTCTGCCTTCCAGGTTTAAGTGATTCTCCTGCCTCAGCCTCTTGAATAGCTGGGATTACAGGCATGCGCTACCCTGCCTGGCTAATTTTTGTATTTTGAGTAGAGATGGGGTTTCACCATCTTGGCCAGGCTGGTCTTGAACTCCTGACCTCGTGATTCACCCGCCTCGGCCTCGCAAAGTGCTGGGATTACGGCCATGAGCCACCTTGCCTGGCTTCTTTTTGCTTTTTAGAGTCAGGGTCTCGCTCTGTTGCCCAGGTTGGATTCTAACTCCTGGGCTCAAGTGATCTTCCTGCCTTAGCCTCCTGAGTAGCTGCAACTTGGTGTGTGCCACTGCACCCGTCTTTCCTTTTGACTTTTTATTATAGAAAGTTTCAAACTTACTAATAAGTTGAAATAATAGTGCGTGAGCATTCTTTACCTACCCCCTAGATTCAACAATTTAATTGAGCCGAATTTGGTTTGTGAAGTACAGTATTTTAGTCATGTATCAAAACTGCATAGGCAAAGTGATACAACTTTAAAAAAATCTGTAACCGAAAGGGCCCTGTAATAACAGTACCCCTGAAAAAACTTTGGTGTGGTCATGGTATGTGCACCAGAAATCTCTCGGCTTCCCCACTTTCACGGCTTCATTTCTCCAATTTACTTCCTCAAATATGACGCCAAAGTTTACTAGGGCTTGCCTTTATATGTTTACATTTTATTAAATTATAACTTTCTAGCCGTCCTGGTGTCCTGGTCCTGATAAAGGTTTCCAGGATATTTCACCCATTCGTTTGTATAATTTCGTATCTCTACAGACTTAATTACAAATACCAAATCTACCTTAGCTTTTTCCGATTTCATGGGAAAAAATAGGAATGGGACTGTTGTAATTACTTAGTAACCTCTTCTGAAACCTTCTCCTTAGCCTTGCCTAAGCCTGATGTTTTCCTTGTTCCTGAAATATTTAATTTTCCAACTCTGTGAATCTAGGTTTTGCCCACAGTAGGCACTAACCGAGTGCTTACGGGGTAAACAGCTGTGTGGTGGTCGTTTGGGTTCTGGGTGGGGAGCCAGCGTCCTGCTCAGAACCACAAACTGAAAAGCAGGCTGTCACATGAAATGACTGACACACAATTACAGAAGATTATGGAGCCTGGGAGAGGAGCTTTTTTTTTTTTTTTTTGAGACGGAGTCTCGCTCTGTAGCCCGGGCTGGAGTGCAGTGGCCGGATCTCAGCTCACTGCAAGCTCCGCCCCCCGGGTTTACGCCATTCTCCTGCCTCAGCCTCCGGAGTAGCTGGGACTACAGGCGCCGCCACCTCGCCGGGCTAGTTTTTTGTATTTTTAGTAGAGACGGGGTTTCACCGTGTTAGCCAGGATGGTCTCAATCTCCTGACCTCGTGATCCGCCCGTCTCGGCCTCCCAAAGTGCTGGGATTACAGGCTTGAGCCACCGCGCCCGGCCGCTTTTTTTTTTTTTTTTTTCCTATTTTCTGAAGGAGTTGAGCCTTAAGTATAGACAGAAAGGAGGGAAAATAAGGGAAAAGTTTGAGTCTAGTGAAATACCAGCAGCTCCTACCTAAATCCCGTTCCTGTTCGCTTCTGCAGTCTGAGACAGCATTCCTGGTTGCAGGTCTTCCCAAGACCCCACTCAGTTGTGAGTGATTAACCATATCTTATGAAGCCATTCTGCGAGAATAAAAGATCCTTCTTTGAGTTCTTATCATGTGCAAAATCCTATAGGTGTATTACCTCATTTAACCCTCATAATCCCATTTTATGAAATGTGGAAATTGAGGCTAAATTACTTGCCCAGTCACAGAAGGCAAAGTCAACACCCTTTATTCATTCTTTTTTTCTGAAATTGCCTTTAAAAAAACACCATAATTCCACCTCCAGAGATAACATTGCAGACTTTTTCTATGTAACCACCATGATAGAAACATACAATATGGATCTTTGTATAAACACGAAATAATGTACCATTTGTAGTCTGATTTTTCACTTAAAATATATCATGAGCATCTTTCTGTATTAATAAGTATGTTGTTATATCTACCTTATTGTTTTAATGGCTGCATAGTATTCCACTTTTTAGAAATTTTTATTTTAACTCCTGTTGATGAGTATCAACTTTACTTTTTTCCTTTCTCTTTCTTTGACGTTTTTATTTTTTTATATTGTATTTTTATTTATTATTATTTTTTTTTTAGATGGAGTCTCGCCCTGTCGTCCAGGCTGGAGTGCAATGGTATGATCTTAGCTCACTGCAACCTCAACCGCAAGCGATTCTCCTGCCTTAGCCTCCCGAGTAGCTGGGATTACAGGCGCGTGCCACCGCGCCCGGCTAATTTTTTGTATCTTTAGTAGAGATGGAGTTTCACCATGTTGGCCAGGCTGGTCTTGAACTCCTGACCTCAAGTGATCCTCCTCCTTCAGCCTCCCAAAGTGCTGGGATTGCAGGCGTGAGCCATCGTTCCCAGCCAAGAAACCCCTTTTCTTAGTTGTAACCAGAACGCATCTTCTTAGACACCAGGATACCGTTTCACTGTAAACTCAAATGTCCTGACATCCGTCTCCTGTCAACTGGCCATTTATAGAAAACCCCTCGGTGAAAGAGGAAGCTGTGCATCTCCCAATCAGCGTAACTGGTTAGTCCCCTTGGAATTCCCATGGGGTCAGGACACAGTTGTCATTGTAGTTGTCATTGTTTCCAGGGTTAACTGTCATAAGCACGAGGAAAGGTAGTTTAAAGCGATCTGGATATTCAGTTTTGTGTTCCTGCTATTTATGTGACCAATTTCCTACCTGGTGTTTGTTCAGAAGAGTGAAAAATATTTCAGGTGCTCTCTCTTCTAAACCGTGGCAAACCACACTCTGTTAAGACAGCACAGAAGACTGAGGAAGAAAAACGTTTATGAAACATTTTGCTTTGGTCTGCCTCATGAGAAGTAATTGTACTGGTCATTTCTTTTTCCACTGAAATGACTGGTGTCTCTGACATGGTGCCTGGTGAGCCACACTGGCTTTATTATCTCCTCTTTTCTCCTTTTTCAGGGTCTTTGGCCATAGTCCAGAGAGAATTACACTTTCCCTGTTAGAAGCTCACGTCTTTCTTCTCTTGGGCCACTTCCATGCCAGCCTCTTCCACACTGCCTTCCTGAGGTCGGGCACCGGCATGGAGCTCTGTTTCCTCTTCTCCTCCCTAGGGTCGTAATCTGGCTTTCCCCTGATCTTTCTATTGTTTCCACTTCACCAGTGATTTCCTCCTTTTTGTCCAGAAATAGGTCAGGATAAGAAATTCCTCTTTTTTACTTCTTTAGACTTCTTGTTAACAAAGTAAAACAAGGTTAAACACCTTATTCAGTGCTCAGCCTTTTTTTTGAGTCTGGGTCTTGCTCTGTTGCCCAGGCTGGAGTACAGTGGCTCCAGCGATTCCCTTACCTCGGCCTCCCGAGAAGCTGGGACCACAGGTGTGTGCCATCGCACCCAGCTAAATAATAAAAAAAAAAATCTGTAGAGACAAGGTCTTGCCATGTTGTCCAGGCTGATCTTGAACTCCTGGGCTCAAGTAATGCATCCTCCTCGGCCTCTCAGAGTGCTGGGATTACAGATGCGAGCCCCTGCACCCACCCAAAGGTCAACCTTTAACTGCCTGAAACTTTCGATAGGTCAGAGAGATGAATTCTCTCGTTCACAACACACAGTCAGAATTACCTTGGCTTAGGAGTTCAGGTCACAGAACATTGGTGTCACACAAACATGGGCTCAAAAGCTGCAATTACGCAGTGGCATTTTGTGGATTTTTTTGGTAGAGATGGAATCTCACTAGGTTGCCCAGGCTGGTCTCAAACTTCTGGCCTCAAGCAGTCCACCCACCTCAGCCTCCCAAAGTGTTGGGATTACAGGCGTATTTTGAGTCTTGGGGACCAACTGGGATTCTCTTCCCCTCTTTATCTTCTGTATCCAATCCAGCCCCTGCCATTTCTTTTTTTCTGGTGCCTCTTGGGTTTGCTCTTTTCTCTCCTTTCCCATTCTCTTACATTAAACAACACTCCTCTTGTCATGCTCCAAAACCTCAAATCTGAACTTTTACTTCTCCTATCGCAGAAACTTCCCACACTCTAACTGCTTATTACCCCTCTACCTTCACCACCAAATTGTAAATTCTGTGAGAACAGAAACCCAGTTTTTTGAATTTGCTGTTGTGTCCTCAATTTCCATCACAAACACGTTCTAATATTGACAGTTGAATGAATGAATGAATGAGTTCTTGAATTGCTACGACTGCCTTTAAAATTCCAGTTAACTTTTGCTGCCATCAGCAGGTGAATATAAAACACTGTTCATAGGCCAAGGCACCGTGACTCATACCTGTTATCCCAGCACTTTAGGAGGCTGAGGTGGGAGGATGGCTTGAGGCCAGAAGTTTGAGACCAGCCTGGGCAACATAGTGAGACCCCATCTCTACAGAAAAATTACATAAAATAAAATAAAATTAAGGCTAGGTGCAGTGGCTCATGCCTGTAATCCCAGCACTTTTGGAGGCCAAGGAGAGAGGATCACACGAGGTCAGGAATTCAAGACGAGGCTGGCCAACATGGTGAACCCCATCTCTACGAAAAATACAAAAATTAGCCGGGCGTGGTGGCGTGCATCTGTAATCCCAGCTACTTGGGAGGCTGAGGCAGGAGAATCACTTGAACCCAGGAGGCAGAAGTTGCAGTGAGCCAAGATCGTGCCACTGAACTCCAGCCTGGGTGACAGAGTGAGACTCCATCTCAAAAAAAAAAAAAAAAAGTTTTATTGCAATGCTCAGGGCAGTACACATTGTTATAGAAAATAAGTAATTTGTATTTTTTAAATGTGTAATTCATCCAACCACTTTGGGAGACTGAGGCAGGCAGATCACGAGGTCAAGAGACCGAGATCACCCTGGCCAATATGGTGAAACCCCGTCTCTACTAAAACTGCAAAAAATTAGCCAGGTCTGGTGGCGGGCACCTGTAATCCCAGCTATTCAGGAGACTGAGGCAGGAGAATTGCTTGAACCTGGGAGGCGGAGGTTGCAGTAAACCGAGTTTGTGCCACTGCACTGCAGCCTGGGCGACAGAGTAAGACTCCGTATCAATCAATCAATCAATAGATAAATAAAATAAGTAAATAAAATACTGTTCATGATATTCTGCTCCCGTGAGAGGCTCGCTGTTCCTCCTCACTGTGGCCCTATGACTTCCTGTCTGGCACCTTCAGTTGCTCCTTTGTCTCCTCCTTGGATGCCTTTTCTTTTGCCCTCTTACCAAAACCAACTCATTCGTGAGGATCCAGCTCAAGCTCTACCTCCTCTATGAAGCCCCTGAACCTTTCCCACCAACACAGACCTCTGCCTTCTTTGATCATCTGCTGGTCTTCAGTTTAATGCTTTAACGATTCCACTTGTATGGATCCTGTCTACTCACCCAGTTTAGGTATCTTTGAAGATAGCTATACTTTTTAGGTCTTTTGCATCCTCCACACTTCTCATCTAAAGCTGCGTCCACTCTGACTCATCTTCCTAACCTGCCAGGCAGGGTCTTTTTGTATTTTAAAATTTAAGTAGGCTAGGTCAGGCATGGTGGCTCATGCCTGTAATCCCAGCACTTTGGGAGGCCAAGGCGGATGGATCACAAGATCAGGAGATCGAGACCATCCCGGCTAACACGGTGAAACCCCGTCTCTACTAAAAATTACAAAAAATTAGCTGGGCGTGGTGGCAGGTGCCTGTAGTCCCAGCTACTCCGGAGGCTGAGGCAGGAGAACAGCGTGAACCCGGGAGGCGGAGCTTGCAGTGAGCCGAGATCGCACCACTGCACTCCAACCTGGGCGATAGAGCAAGACTCCGTCTCAAGAAAACAAACAAACAAACAAACAAAACAAAAAACTTTAAGTAGGCTATGTGGAGGTTGAGTTAGCTATCTTCGGAACAAGCCTTAGATATATTTTTCTGTTTGAAGGGAATTTATTTTCTTTTTCTCCAATTTTGTTACTGTGAGTGCATGAAGGCATATTCAACAGCTCCTTGCTCCCCTGCCTCTCCTGCATCATCCAACATCTCACTGCAGTATCCAGCAACCCACAGGCCTGCTGGGCGTGGTGGATAGTCCCCAAGATCAGGTTATCCGTGTCAAAATATTGAGTGGTTGATGAGTTCTCCAAGTAGGCACTAGAGCCTGCGAGAGCACTCAGAAGTTTCTGCACAAGCTCAGTGGATTTGAGTCCTCATCATGGTTCATTGCTATGTAAGTCAAGGGTTGGTCATAGTTCCTGCCTTGGACCATCATTTCAGGAAGCAGGGCAGCTACAGCAGCAGTCCTCAATGTTTTCAGCACCAGGGATCCATTTTGTGGAAGACAATTTTTCCATAGATTGAGGGTAGGGGTTGGTTTCGGGATGAAACTGTTCCACCTCAGATCATCGGGGATTAGATTCTCATAAGGAGCACACGACCTAGATCCCTGGTATGCGCAATTCAAAGTAGGGTTTGTGCTCCTGTGAGGCTTAATTCCTCTGCTGCTCTGACAGGAGGCGGTAAAGCCGGCTTGCCTGCTGCTCACTTCCTGCTGTGTGGCCCCGTTCCTAACGGGCCACGGACAGGTACCAGTCTGCGGCCAGGGGGTTGGGGACCTCTGAACTACAGGCTCCTCCATCTGCACAAGATCCGAGAAGTCAGACTATCCAGAACAAGAGGGGCAGGAACTTCCTTGTCTCACTGAGGATCTTCGGTCAATCCCAACTCTCAGTGGGCATATGACTCACATGGTGATCATCTTAAAATGCAGATTCTGAGTCAGTGATTTGAGATGGGACCTGAAATCTTGCAATTGTAACAAGCTCCCAGATGATACCAATGGCGATGTTGATGCTGCCTGTCTGTGGACCACACTTTGAGTAGCAAGGGTCTAGAATATGGACATCTCCTTTTCCAGTGAACTTTAGCAAGTAAGGAGCATTTCAAGGAAGACTCCTCCCATGCACACTGTCATTAGTTGCAGCATCTCTTGTAGCCATCAGGCTAAATCTGTCTTTAATTCTTTTTCAAACAGCGTATCCAAGTTTTGCAATCATAAGCACCAGCCAGGAGAATATATATTCCATGCAGAAAATGGTGATGCCCAATTTACCAAAATGTTCACGCTGAATATAAGAAGTAAGTTAAATTGCCAAGAATTTCATTTTTATTTTTTAATTCCTTCATTCTTTATTAGTCTTAACTAGGAAGAGCTAAGTAATGGCTTAGAAGGGGTACCACAAAACTGTGTTTGTATGCTGAAGTGTTTTGAAATTTTATTCTCATATCCACTGGCATCGATCATATCTCTCTTTATTTTTTATGTTATTTTGTTTTGTTTCATTTTTAACACCAGGTCTCACTCTATCATGCAGTCTGGGGTGCCATGGCACAATCATAAATCCCCATAGCTTCAAACTCCTGGGCTCACGTGATCCTCCTAAGTGAGCCTCCCACGTAGCTGGGACTACAGGCACGCTCCCCCATGCTTAGCTAATTTTAAAACCATTTTTGTAGAGAGGGGGCCTCCCTTTGTTGCCCAGGTTGATCTCAAACTCCTGGCCTCAAGGGATCCTCATACCTTGGCCTCCCAAAGTGCTAGGATTACAGGCGAGAGCCACTGCACCTGGCCATATATCTCTTTCTGTGTGTATCCTCAGAGGCTGAAAGACTTATTTCACATTGTCTCTGAATATGAATTCGTGTTGTGACTTTATTGATTTTAGTATTTTGAAAGGGCATGTTAAGGAAAGGCTGAAAGTCATTTTATCTCTCATTTATTTGTTTTTAATAATTTTCATTTCTTTGGCTTACAAAACAATGAGAAGCCCAACTTCTTCTGAAGCTGAGAATCATTTTAAGTCGTGCAAGCAGGTGGAGGTCTGTACCTCAGCTCTCTCCAGGGGGAGGCTGGCAATGGGAAAATGGTGTGTAGCAGAGAGTTGTCAACGCTGCCCAACCAGAAGGTTGCATGGCAAGGAGGAAAGAAGAAATTACCAGAGGTCTGGAGTCATTCTGAGTGAGACATCCTCCCAGAAGCACAAACTGCCCTGGAGTAAATGGGTAGCCTGTACTGTAGGCAACTTTGAAACTATTTCCAGAAAGTACCGTGCTCCGTGAGCTTATTTTATTTTATTATTTTCAGAGACAGGGTCTTGCTATGTTGCCCAGGCTGGTCTTGAACCCCTCGGCCCAAGTGATCCTCCCACCTTGGCTTCACAAAGTGTTGGTATTATAGGAGCGAACCACTCTGCCCAGCCAGTGAGCTTATTTCACACGTTTTCTTTTCTGTAGGGAAACCTCAAGTGCTCGCGGAAGCATCAGCGAGTCAGGCGTCCTGTTCCTCGGATGGATACCCATTACCATCTTGGACCTGGAAGAAGTGTTCAGACAAGTCTCCTAAGTAATAAGGACATTGATGTCTCTTATAATGGAAGAACATAAAACTCTGACATATTGACTCTTTCATGAACACAGTTTAAGAAGAAATGATGAAATATTTAAAATGCTAATGTTCTCAACCATAATTCTCAATGGTCATAGATTGTTTCTGATAGCTTATACTGGATGAATCTCTTTTAGAACTCACTGCAGAAACCCTAACTTCCCATCTGATGACAGCTCACCTGTCTAAATTCTTTGCCATTTTGTTTTTTTCAGCTGCACAGAAGACATCCCAGAAGGAGTCTGGAATAGAAAGGCTAACAGAAAAGTGTTTGGACAGTGGGTGTCCAGCAGTACTCTAAACATGAGTGAAGCCATAAAAGGGTTCCTGGTCAAGTGCTGTGCATACAATTCCCTTGGCACATCTTGTGAGACGATCCTTTTAAACTCTCCAGGTACAACAATTGCTATTGTAATACTCCACCATCAGAATTCCCCACGAGAAGTTAGTCCCCATCGCTGACTTTTACTTGGGGAATTTTACAGGAGAGTATAGGGTCAGTGTGTGAGAAAAGGTTTCTTGAGTCAGGCAAGAATCCCCAGACAGACCGTTTCGCAGGTTGGGGCGGAGTCCTGCCTGTGCCCTCATGACTCATCTGTCACCGTGATGGGCAGAAGCAGAAACTCCCGGTGTGGCCAATCTCCATGGAAAGATCGAACTTTAGAGACTCAGATTTTGTCACTTGGAGTCTCTGTCATTTTCCCTTTTGATTAGCTTCCTTATTTGCCCTTAGCCTGCTGTTTTATAATTTTTGGTTTGCTTTTTAGAGCCCTCCTAAGTTAAACAATTCTGAAACCTGGCTGCCCACCCTAATAATTAGGATCACCAGCCTCACAAAACTGACTTCTCCACTTTTATGTGAGACCTTCCTAAAAGGGATATGAACTTCTTTTTTCTCTGATTTGTACATCCTGTAGGTTTAAATTCATGGTTTTTGTTGTTGTTGTTGTTTTTGAGATGGAGTCTTGCTCTGTTGCCCAGGCTGGAGTACAATGGCGTGATCTTGGCTCACTGTAACCTCTGCCTCCAGGGTTCAAGCGATTCTCCTGCCTTAGCCTCCCAAGTAGCTGGGATTACAGGCACCTGCCACCATGCCCAGCTAATTTTTGTATTTTTTTTTGTAGAGATGGGGTTTCACCATGTTGCCTGGGCTGGTCTGTAATTCTTGGATTCAAGTGATCCTCCCACATTGGCCTCCCAAAGTGCTGGGACTGCAGGCGTGAGCCCTCGTGCCTGGCCCAGATGTAATTCTTGTAACCCTAGTAAATGGTTTTAAAGAATGGATTCAGAATAATCTGCAATTTCTAGGGAGGAAATGTGTCCTTTACAGGGACATTGCCTGATTGTCTGTGGGCAGTGGAGTATATGCAGAATGGTTGTGAGGACTGACAATGATTATTACTGAAACAGGATGTGAGAGATTATAACGAGTTGTCCACTATTTATAAAGTTGCACAGGAATTCTGTTTCATCATCGCCGAGTGACACTCTTTGGTTGCAGGCCCCTTCCCTTTCATCCAAGACAGCATCTCATTCTATGCAACAATTGGTGTTTGTCTCCTCTTCATTGTCGTTTTAACCATGCTGATTTGTCACAAGTACAAAAAGGTAAAAGCAAAGGTAAAAATTCATTATTCTTTCCTCCATCTGCAGAACTGCCTATTCCTAACTGACTCGTCATTTCATCTCTGAAGCAATTTAGGTATGAAAGCCAGCTACAGATGGTACAGGTGACCGGCTCCTCAGATAATGAGTACTTCTACGTTGATTTCAGAGACTATGACTATGATCTCAAATGGGAGTTTCCAAGAGAAAATTTAGAGTTTGGTAAGAGTGGAATGGGCCAAATGTTTCCACAGCATTTCTTCTCCATTGGGAAATCTTTCAAATGCACGTACTCACCATTTATCTTTGCAGGGAAGGTGCTAGGATCAGGGGCTTTTGGAAAAGTGATGAACGCAACAGCTTATGGAATTAGCAAAACAGGAGTCTCAATCCAGGTTGCAGTCAAAATGCTGAAAGGTACAGTATAGTGGAAGAACAGCAACAAAAATGCACAAAAATGGGAGGCACGGTTTCCCACCCATGCCTTCTTCTTTTCCATCCTTTGAATGGTTACTATTTGCCATGTTTCGAGGCTAAAAATGGAGTGGATTGGGATGAGTGTCAAGCCAGTCATGAGTACAAAATTCAAGTCATAAATACAAAACTCCACCTCTTCTTCCACTTCTCTCTTTGTTTATTTTTATTTTATTTTATTTTATTGAGATAGGGTCTCACTCTGTCACCTAGGCTGGAGTACAGCAGTGTGATCATGGCTCACTGCAGCCTCCGCCCCCTGGGCTCAGGCTCCTCAGCAGCTGGGGATACAGGCGCGCACCACCACGCGCAGCTGATTTTTGTATTTTTGGTGAAACGAGGTTTCACCATGTTGCCTAGGCTGATCTGAGCTCAAGCTATCTGCCCGCCTCGGCCTCCCAGAGTGCTGGGATTACAGGTGTGAGCCACTGTGCCAGGCCTATTTAGTTTTTATAGGCTTTGATATTTGGGGATACAGTTGCCACAGGCAGAAGTTCTTTCTTCCGTCTGTGTTGTTGTTGTTTTTATTTTTAGAGACAGGATCTTGCTCTGTTGCCCAGGCTAGAGTGCTGTGATCATAGCTCACTGCAACTTCGACCTCCTTGGCTCAAGCGATCCTCTCACCTCAGCCTCACGGGAGTGTGCCAATACAATTGGCTAATTTTGTTTTTATTTTTTTGTAGAGATGGTGTCTCACCATATTGCCCAGGCTGGTTGCAAACTCCTGGCTCAAGTGAGGCTGTCTTGGCCTCCTAAAGTGCTGGAATTACAGGTGTGGGTTGAAACAGACTCTGGGTAGGACAGTAAATTGGGGCCCTTCGTATCCTCACTTCATTGCTCCATCCATTCCGATCTGGCGTCCAGCCTCATTATTGGCCTCCCCGTTACCACCGCTGACTCAGCAAAAGCACCTCCAGCTGGCTCTCTTGCTAAGGTCAACAGTGACCTCAAACCAAGCCTAATGGATATTTGTCAGTCCTCATTACTTGATTGTTCAGCATGAATTGATGCTGTTGACTCTTCTCTCCATCTAGAAACTTTCTTTCTTTGGGTTTTGTGTCGCCGTATTCTGGTTTTCCTCCCACCCCCCTGCCCTTCTCAGTCCTTTGTGAGCTCATCTTCTTCCATCCAGCTTTGGTTGCTGTGGCTGTTTTTGAAACACAGCCTCGCTCTGTCACCCAGGCTGGAGTTCGGTGGTGTGATCTCAGCTCACTGCAACCTCCACTTCCCAGGCTCAAGCCATCCTCCCACTTCAGGCTCCTGAGTAGGGGGAACTACAGGCTTGCGCCACCATGCCTGGCTAATTATTGTATTTTTGGTAGAGATGGGGCTTTGCCATGTTGCCTAGGCTCCATCCAGCTTTTTAGGGGGCATCCCTGTAGGCTTGCTCCTGGACCGCCTTGCATTTCTGCTCCACACACTCAACACAGTCCATCCCCACTATGCCCGTGATGTCCTCCCATACACCAATGGCCCTCATGCTTGTATCTCGCTTTGGAGCTTCAGGTTCACGTATTAAATGTTTGGATGTCTCAAAGTTCCCTTTAACACAGTGTATCCAAGGTGAACTCCCCTAACCCTGGTCCTGCACCAGCGGTCCTCTCTGTGACTGGTAATGAATGCCAGTGAATAAATAACCACATTCTATATAGTTGGGCACACTAGGAACCCGTGACTTTTCCTTGACACCTTCCTCTTTCTAACACCCTGTGAGCCAATCCTATCAGGTTTCCGCTTAGTGTCTCTTGATTCCATCCTTGTCCCTCCATCTCTATTACCACCACCCTAGTTCAAGGCTCTCTCCTGGACGAAAGCTTCCAAAGCAAGTTCCCGTATCCACTCTTGCCTCCCTTTGGTTTCTCCATGCTGAGGTGCAAGTGACAGTGATGAAAGGCTAAGCAGATCAAATGGCTTTCCTACTTCGCATTTCCTCCACCACCCGCATGGCTGGGCCGCCGCCGCCTCCCCAGCTCTTGTTCTCAGCACCCAGAGCACTGGCCTTCTTTCAGTTCCCCCAACACTGTCCTCCCGCCCACTGTGGGGCCTTTGCACAAGTGGATCCTTCTGCTTCCCCTTCCCCTTTCATGTAGGTATCTCCCACTGCAACCTCAGATCTCAGCTTAAACACCACTTCCTCTGTCTCACACCACAGACAATATTGAAGCCCTTACAATGTGCGACGTTAGCTTTCTGCAGACTTTCCCCCGTAGAATCCGTCACCTTTGTCACGACATGTGTTTAATATCCAGTTGCTGTCCCATCTGTCCAGCAGCCCCTGTGCCTCATGAGGGCAGGGTCTGTGTCTGTGGTGCTGTGCCCTCTCCTTTCTCGACCTCTGCGCACTCTTTCACAACCCTCGGCACCGTTCTCCTCCCCCTCCACCATGGCCAGCTCCCGTTTTTCTTCAGGACTCAGTTTAGACATTGAATGCTCCTTTCCCCACCCCTCAAAGGCTAAGGTAGCTGTCCCTTTTGACCCTACAGAACCCCTGCATTCCTTTGCCAGTTTGCATTTTTTCTTTTCGTTTTTTTTTTGAGATAGGGTCTCAGTCTGTCACCCAGGCTGGAGTGCAGTGGAGTGATCATAGCTCAATGCAAGCTTGAAGTCCTAGGCTGAAGTGATGGTCTGTCCATGTCCTTTCCAGTAGCTGGAACTACACGCATGCACCATCACGCCCAGCTAATTTTTATTTTATTTTATTTTTAAGTAGAGATGAGCTCTCGCTATTTTGCCCAGGCTGGTCTCAAACTCCTGGGTACCAGCAATTCTCCCGCTTGCCTCAGCCTCCCACGATGTTGGGATTACAGGCCCACACCTTGCCTGCCATATTGCATTTATGGCACTGTATTGTAATGGCTTATTTACTTCTCTGCCTTCTCCAGGAGACTCTAAACTCCAGGAAGACAAGAGTTGTGTATTGTTTATCCTTCATTCCCCAGCGTCTAGGATATTGGCTCTTACACAGTAGGCACTCAATAAATACTTATTGAATGACTGAATGAAAGAGGTAATAGTATATGAAAGTGTTTAGAAGAAGCAAAGCATGCCAAAAAATATAAGATATTATTTTAGCCATGAGGAATAGGACATGAACAAGTGAAAGCCCCGGATCCCTGTCCAGCGTGAAGCTGAAGACATGGTGTATTCCGGGGTCCCAGTGCCCACAGGAAATCCCACCCCAAGCCAAAATCTTGGAAACAAGGATACCCCTGAGAGCTTGCCCAAGCCAAAATAGAGGATGTCAGCACTGGAGAAGCTGCTATACAGGTTAGGATGCCCTCCTGCACAAAATAATGGAATCTGGAAATCGAACCAAATCTTCACTGAATGTAAAGAAGAGTTACTATATCTGGAAGAAAAAATCCGTTCACAGAGGGGTGGTGCCTGGAGCCTGGAGAGGGAAGTCCAGAGACCCTGCCCTTGCCCCTGTGGCTGCCCGGGCTCCCCTGACCAACTGCACATCAGCCACAATGACAGGACCCCTGGATTCCGTGGTGACTTTCCTCGCACTGTGCTTCTAAGCCAGGTTATGAGCACAATTTGCTGAGCCCTCTAGAATTCTCCCTAGAGAGAGAATGCATTGGCCAACCAATACGTTCCAGCCTGCTTGGCAGTTTTATTTCTCAATGTCAATTAATGGGTCTCTTGAGCACTTGGTAGTGGGAATTAGTTCTCTTTGACCTCCTCCCATTGGACTTGCTGGCAAATCTAATGTTCTAGACCTGAGGGCCACGGGTTAGAGTCAACCACGCTCATGGCACTGCTATCTTATCTCTCTCTGACTGCAACAAATCCAAGAGTTCAAACAAACAAAAAGCGTATTTCTCCCTTCTGTTAACTTATACTGAGGAGGAAAAGCATGTGTTATTATTTTGTTTGCTAGTTTTGAGGGCCAACTGTAAGGATTTTTATTTTGGTAGGTAGAGGAAAGTCCTGTTGAAAGCTGCATCACCAGATTCAATATTTATACTATAGCCTTTGTTTTGTTTTGTTTTGTTTTGTTTGAGACAGAGTCTCACCTGTCACCCAGGCTGGAGTGGTGCAGGGGCTCGATCTCGGCTCACTGCAACCTCCACCTCCCCAGTTCAAGGGATTCTCTTGCCTCAGCCTCCTGAGAAGCTGGAATTACAGGTGTGCGCCAGCATGCCCAGCTAATTTTTTGTATTTTTAGTAGAGACACCATGTTGGCCAGGTTGGTCTTCAACTCCTGACCTCAAGTGATCCACCCGCCTCGGCCTCCCAAAGTGTTGGGATTACAGGTGTGAACCACTGCGCCCAACCCTATACTACACTCTGAATTCTGCCTTAGGCTGAGCATGGTGGCTCATACCTGTATTCCCAGCACTTTGGGAGGTGGAGTTGGGAGGAGTGCTTGAGTCTAGGGGTTTGAGACCAGCCTGGGCAACATGGTGAGACCCCATCACTACAAAAAACAAAAAAAATTAGCGGGGCATGATGGTCTGCGCTTGTAGTACCAGTTACTTGGAGGACTGAGGTAGGAGGATCACTTGGGCCCAGGAGGCAGAGGCTACAGTGAGCTGAGACTGCGCCACTGCATTTTAGCCTGGGTGACAGAGTGAGACCCTGTGTCAAAAAAAAAAAAAAAAAAAAAAAAGAGAAAAAAAAGAAAAAGGAGAAATTCTGTCTTAAAGCACAGGATATTGTTTGTTTGTTTATTTATTTATTTATTTATTTATTTTGAGATGGAGTTTCACTCTTGTTGCCCAGGCTGGAGTGCAATGGTGTGATCTCAGCTAACTGCAACCTCTGCCTCCCACGTTCAAGCAATTCTCCTGCCTCAGCCTCCCAGGTAGCTGGGATTACAGGTGCCTGCCACCACGCCCGGCTAATTTTTGTATTTTTGGTAGAGACGAGGTTTCACCATATTGGCCAGGCCAGTCTCAAACTCCTGACCTCAAGTGATCTACCCACTTCGGCCTCCCAAAGTGCTGGGGTTACAAGCATGAGCCACCACGCCCGGCTTTTCTCATAATTTTGAATTTAAATAAATAATGCAGATTGACTCTGAGCTGAGAAAATTTTTAATTTATTTAATGACATAAAATTTGTATTTCACTTGAGTTTTATGTTTTTAATGCTCCTTTCTTTGACAGAAAAAGCAGACAGCTCTGAAAGAGAGGCACTCATGTCAGAACTCAAGATGATGACCCAGCTGGGAAGCCATGAGAATATTGTGAACCTGCTGGGGGCGTGCACGCTGTCAGGTAACCCACTTCCATGAAAATCACCTCATCAAAAAGACTGTAGCCTGATGACAAAGAGGATGTTTGTTTTCTCTCTCTTTTTAATTCTTTGTCTTTTCTCAGTCACAGTGTGAACTCTCAAACCCAAGTGAAATTAGACACTGAGCACTCTGTAAATCAGAGGGGTCAAAATAAAGAATGCCTCATTCACCTGCTTTGTCAGGATATATTGCATAATTCTCACCTGCTTAAAACAACAACAGCAACATTGCAAGTACATTTGGTGGTGTCTGTGCTTCTTCCCCAGCTTGGAAGCTGGTGCACAGGCGTGGTGAGAGTGGTTACAGAGCCTGGCCACTGCCCCAGTTGGGCTGCTGTCAAATACGGCACAGCCCAGCTAGGATATCAGACTTTACTTTCCCAGAATTCTCTGGGGCATGCCCTCTGATCCTCTCTCTTCTGCCTAGAAATGCCCAAATGATGTGCCTAAGGTTCATTCTTTCTGCAGCAGCAGGCCTGGGGCTGGTACTGAAAGAAAGGAAAAAGAAGCAAGTGAATCTGAGAGAGGACTGGGAATATATTTCTCTCTTCTCAAGCAAACTGCAAATTAGCATATAGTTACCAAGTGTTCGCTTATAATACACAGCTAGAACATTACTTTCAGTTGCAAACTGGAGAATCCGGGAGGCCAGTGGTATTGGTGAGGCCACATGTACAAACAAAGGCCACAGAGAAAGTCAAGAAGATGATGCTTTCCAAAGGAATTTGAGCAAAAGCTGAAACTGAATTTAAAGTATAAGAAGAGATAGGCTCAGAAAAAGTTGTACTGTCCCCAAGTCAGTAGAGAACTGAGCCCTCGTAAGAGTATGTTGTCTGTTACATAGACTTCTGAAATAACAGTTTGCTTTGTGTATGCCTATAATTGAAACTGTAACTATTTCAGGACCAATTTACTTGATTTTTGAATATTGTTGCTATGGTGATCTTCTCAACTATCTAAGAAGTAAAAGAGAAAAATTTCACAGGACTTGGACAGAGATTTTCAAGGAACACAATTTCAGTTTTTACCCCACTTTCCAATCACATCCAAATTCCAGGTAAGAGGCTGGGTCAGGGTTTCATAATTACACATCATAGAACGTAGACAAAGTGTGCTGTTCAAACACTTCGTTGACCAGTTTTTAAAGGCATGGTGTGGTCTGTGGGTCCTGCAACCTAGAGATTTCCTGAATCTTTGCTATAGTTTCCCTGTTGACATGGAACAATGAGCCCCGTCCCTTTCCTTCAGTCCAGTTACTATAGCTGAGCTAGCCTCTTTCCACCCATGCCTGCATCACACCCTAGACGCCTATTTAGTTTGGGGAAAGGTGCATTATTCGGTCTTTCAGGACACCTGGTTGCCTCACAGGTATTGGTAGAAAGAATGAAGACTTTTTCCAAAGTCCTTAACGTATTCAAAGAGAATAGCTCAGGTCCTGGGACTACTGCGCAGGAGAAAGCTGAACTGGAATTGGATTCTAAAATATTAGGATGGATTGATTGACACGTGATGGGGACACAGTAAAGTAGCAGTAACCCTGTCTCCGCTCTATGTGTATCCTCCGCATCTGCGGGGATCCTGAGAGATGATTGGTCCTGCAGGGATTTATTGCTTTAGCGGGCATAAGTGAGGGCTGTAGGAGTTTGCTGGGCTCTCCTCCTCATCCTTGAACTTTCTTGCTAATTACTTGAGCATCATGGCTTTGTGCCTTGGAGCATTCTTTTTTTTTTTTTTTTTGAGACAGAGTTTCACTCTGTTGCCCAGGCTGGAGTGCAATGGTGTGATCTCGGCTCACTGCAACCTCTGCCTCCCGGGTTCAAGTGATTCTCTTGCCTCAGCCTCCTAAGTAGCTGAGATTACAGGCACACACCACCATGCCCAGCTAATTTTGTATTTTTAGTGGAGACAGGGTTTCACCATGTTGGTTAGGCTGGTGTCGAACTCCTGACCTAAGGTGATCTGCCCACCTAGGCCCCGCAAAGTGCTGGAATTACAAGCGTGCGCCACCGTGCCTGGCCGAGCCTTGGTGCATTCTTATTTCCCTACCTATGTGGAAGCTCTCCCTTATTCTGAAGGGTATTTGTTTGTCGGAGACTTTTGTCTTTACCAGGGGCTGTTTAGGGATACATTTGAGAGTCCCACCTTTGTTTTCTTAGAATGTAAGTTTTAGTGCAGGCCTCTGGCCTTCAAGGTCTGACACAGAGACCCAGTGTCTTAAAGCCACCAGGCTCCACGGAGATTCCTGTGCACATTCGTGTGCAGCTGCCCTTAACCCATGCAGGCCTGTCACGCCAGTCCTCCCCTTTACACTCGTTTCTCAGCTCATTGTCTGGAAATGAGAACTCTGTAAAGCCACTCACATTCTGGAACAGTGGGGCTTATCCTACTGAGTCAGATGTGTGTGACCAGCATCCACTGGTCAGTACTTAGCCTCTTTGATTCATTCTGTTCACGGGAATATTAAATACACTGAAATTATTCCTTTTGGGATATTTGTGGTCTGAAAGCATGAAGCCATTTCCTAAAGATATGTAAATTGTCAGTTGAGTTAAACTCATCTATTGGAATACATTGAATCATGATCTATTCATAATTCCTACAGAGTTCCTCAGGGAAGAACTTTTATATACCTTAAAAGAGATTTGTATTATTGCTATTTATTAATTTCACAGTAAAAAGAAATGAGCTTTGCAAAGGCAAACTGGAAAAAAGAAGGATGGTGAAACGCTTACAGGACTCTCGGGAAGATCTGTATTATGTGAGGGAAGGTGGGCTGAGTTCAGACACCAAAGAATGAGATCGATGTGAGTCCTGGTTCCACTCGAATCATATTTATCTCACGTGCCTAATTTCTCTTTTATAAAATGCCACCCATCTTGTAGGTTGTGGCAAGGATTGAGTGAGGTCCTTTTTGAACTGTAAGATTCTCTACGGAAAACAGGGATTACTTTTATCTTAGACTGGCAAGCCCAGTTACACAGATGTTTTTAATGGACACAAAAAATGGACAAATGGATGGTGTGCTTTTAATTTAAAAGTCAGTTTATAACTGGAATCCATTTATTTGATGAATTATATTTTTAAAATAAAATGTCTGCTGAGAAGAAGAATGTAAATAATGAAAAAACAAATTTTTTTAACAGCATGCCTGGTTCAAGAGACGTTCAGATACACCCGCACTCGGATCCAATCTCAGGGCTTCATGGGAATTCATTTCACTCTGAAGGTAATATTTTATTCTAAGTAGTAGCACTTTAAAATGGAAATGAATGCCAAAGTTTTATGTTAGCTATTTTTTAAAAAGTGTGTAAACACAAAAGCATTTTAAAATTTGTTAATTGTCAGATGATAGTTTGTATAATGTAGATTTTAATAAACACTGAGGACTATTTTATTTGGTCAGATTATTCATTTAAAGTCATATACTGATTAGAGCCATCTTATTACCTGAGAAGTGGAAGAGATAATGAGTTCCGAAGTTACATAGAATTTGGATTAACTTCTGCTTACTTCGCTTTCTGACTGGATGACTTTGGACAAGTTATGTGACCACCAGAATCACAATTCTCCTATTTACAAAATAGGCCTAACACTACCTTCCTCACAGGACTGTTAGAAGGAGTAAATGAGGGGCTGGGCGTGGTGGCTCATGCCTGTAATCCTAGCACTTTGGGAGGCCGAGCCAGGCAAGTCACCTGAGGTCAGGAGTTCAAGACCAGTCTGGCCAACATGGCAAAACTCTGTCTCTACTAAAAATACAAAAATTAGCTGGGTATGGTGGTGCACGCCTACAATCCCAGCTACTTGGGAGGCTGAGGCAGGAGGATCACTTGAACCCAGGAGGTGAAGGTTGCAGTGAGCCAAGATTGCACCACTGTATTCCAGCGTGGGCAACAGAGCGAGACTTTGACTCAAAAAAAAAAAAAAAAAAAAAAAAAGGAAGGAGTAAATGGAAGAATATGAAATGTACAATACAGTTTATAAAATGGGATAGGTGAGCCAGGCACGGTGGCTTATGCCTGTGATCCCAGCACTTTGGGAGGCCGAGGTGGGTAGATCACAAGGTCAGGAGATCAAGACCATTCTGGCTAACACGGTGAAACCCTTTTGTACTAAAAATACAAAAAATTAGCATGAGCCTATAGTCCCAGCTACTCGGGAGGCTGAGGCAGGAGAATCCAGTTGCAGCGAGTCGAGATGGTGCCATGGCACTCCTGGGCGACAGAGTGAGACTCGTCTCAAAAAAAAAAAAAAAAAGGAATCAACGCTTAATTAATATTAATTCCTTTCCCACTGTGACAGCCCTACCTAGTACAAAAGGGAAGTATCTAAAACTCCTGACTAATCAATCAGGAGGTCATCGGTCATCAAAGCAATTCCAAAGTTTATCTCTAACCAAAACAAGTTTCCAGTGACCCTTGGTAAGCAGAGTAAACAGGTCAGCTCTAATGCTGCTGCGAAGATAATGCCATAGCTTCATGTGTATGTCTTAGCACCTCACCTAACTCTGGCTAGAATAACCTCCCCATAGAGATTTAATAAGACAACTTCTTAGGGTTTTGGCAAAAGTGAAGACTGGCTCTATTTTACAGATGAAATTGAATATGAAAACCAAAAAAGGCTGGAAGAAGAGGAGGACTTGAATGTGCTTACATTTGAAGATCTTCTTTGCTTTGCATATCAAGTTGCCAAAGGAATGGAATTTCTGGAATTTAAGTCGGTACGCTCCTTTTAAAGAAAAAACAAACCAAAAAAAACATTCGAAAAGATGTGCTTATATATTTTTTCTTGTTTGTTTTAACTCGTATCCCTTAAAGTCTACCTTTTCTCCCCCGTTCGCTGTTGGAGTCACCTAGAATGTTACCTTGGCTCTTGGCTAATTGTGGTAGCATAAAGGCTTGGGATCCCCTGTGAGGTCACGGCTAGCACAGCCCTCCCAGCCTGCACAAAGTCCCCTGAAACTTCCAGGGCTGAAGGTGGAGATAGGAAGTCCTCAGAAATCCTTCCTCAAAACAAAGTATGGCATTGTCAATCCCTTTCTGAACAGCTGTTCAGGTTGTGCCCTGCATGTGGGCATTCACTCAGGGGATGAGTGGAGGCTGAAATCCAGCCAGCCACCCTGCGTTTCTTTGTCTAATTTGCACCCTACGTGCTGTGGGCTGGCAGCAGCTCTGTAGGCTCACTGCCTCCTCTGTTGCTAACCCCAGATCCATTCAGGCTGTGTTGGTAAGGCCTTGGAGCCTGCCGTGAACCATGGTCTCTACCCCAATTTTACTTTCTTTTTGAACTGCCTTTCCGCCCACTGTTCTCTGTGATTTCAAACGTCTCCTGCCTATAAGCAGATCACAGCCCGCCGTCTGGCTACCTTCCTTCCTCGTTTGCTTGCCTTTCATTACCTTCTCTTTATTTCCCAAAATTCTTCCCCTTCATTTTTCTTGCAGTCTTCTATTCTCCTCCTCCTCTTCTCCTCCACTTCCTTCCCCTTGCCTCTTCTCTCCTCTTTTCTCTCTGAATTTGGAAAGACTACTTTCAATTGTATTTTGTTTTTTTCTTTTCCTTTTCTGGAGACAGAGTCTCGCTCTGTTGCCCAGGTTCGAGTGCAGTGGTGCAATCTCAGCTCACTACAACCTCTGCCTCCTGGGTTCAAGCAATTCTTATGCCTCAGCCTCCCATGTAGCTGGGACTCTGGGCACGCACCACCATGCCTGGCTAATTTTTTGTATTTTAGTAGAGATGGGATTTCACCATGTTGCCCAGGCTGGTCTTGAACTCCTGAGCTCAAGCAATCCACCTGCCTCAGTCTCCCAAAGTGCTGGGATTAAAGGCATGAGCCACCGCACCCAGCCTTTTTCCTTTAAAAAGTTACTGTCTCAGTCAGACGTTCATGGTGCGTGTCTGTAGCTCCAGCTACGTCGGAGGCCAAGGTGGGAGGATAGCTTGAGCCCAGGAGTTGGAAACTGCACTGAGCTAGGATCGCACCACTGCACTCCATCCTGGGTGACAGAGCAAGACCCTTTCTGTAAAAAACAAAAAAATAGGTGGCTGGGCGCGGTGGCTCACACCTGTAATCCCAGCACTTTGGGAGGCCCAGGCGGGCGGATCACGAGGTCAGGAGATCGAGACCATCCTGGCTAACACAGTGAAACCCCATCTCTACTAAAAATACAAAAAAATTAGCCGGATATAGTGGCAGGCGCCTGTAGTCCCAGCTACTTGGGAGACTGAGGCGGGAGAATGGTGTGAACCCGGGAGGCGGAGCTTGCAGTGAGCCGAGGTGGCGCCACTACACTCCAGCCTGGGCAACAGAGCGAGACTCCATCTCAAAAAATAAATAAATAAATAAATAAATAAATAAATAAATAAATAAAAAATAGGCTGGGCCCAGTGGTGTATGTCTGTAATCCCAGTGCTTTCAGAGGGAAGCCCAGGGATTTCCAGGCTGCAATGAGCTATGACTATACCACTGCTCTCCAGCCTGTCTATTCAAAATAATAATGAAATAAGCTTAAAAGCAATAATAATACAAGTTTTTAAAAATTACTGTCACAATAGTATTTCCCCACCTCTCAACTGCAAGGCCCATTCTTCTCTTCATTTTCCCCACCTGCTGCTTGGATTCTTCTTTCTCACGCATCTTGCCCACCTCAGTCTTTCTCTATTTCACTTACACATCTACAATCCTGCTTTCACAAGCATTTTTTTTTTTTTTTGAGACAATGTCTTGCTCTGTTGCCCGGCCTGGAGGGCAGTGGTGCAATCTCAGCTCACAGCAACCTCTGCCTCCCGGGTTCAAGCGATCCTCCTGCCTTGGCGTCCCTAGTAGCTGGGGTTACAGGTGCGCACCACCACACTTGGCTCATTTTTTCTATTTTTGTGGGGACAAGGTTTCACTATGTTGGCCAGACTGGACACGAACTCCTGACCTCAAGTGATTTGCCCGCCTCAGCCTCCCAAAGTGCTGGGATTACAGGCGTGAGCCACTGTACCTGGCCCACAAACATCTTTACAGATGTGGGAGAGCACCTACTTAGATGGTCTGGCCTGGTTTGCTGCCCATAGTTAAGTAAATACTCAAACCACTCCCAACTGGTGGTCAAGGGCCCTGCTTCCCCTTCAACCCCAGGCTTGTAATACTATGAATTTTTGAAGAACATCCAGTTTCTTAGGCCCTCTATCCTTTTATCTTCACATCAGGCCTCCCCTTTGAATCATGCGTGTCACTGTCCCCTGCTTGTCTCTCACCCCCGCCCTGATACTCCTCGGGTACCCCTCAGTTTACTCTATAGGTCCTTGACTTCATCAAACATTTGTTGAGCCCCAGCTACGTGCCAAGCACTGTCCTAGATGCTGGAAATACAGAGTCAGTTATGATATGACTCCTGGGCTTGAAGATTTTATGAATGACAGGGGAGACAGAGATAAGCAGACATGCAAGTCAAAGATGACACAGAGGCCGGGGACGGTGGCTGAGGCCTGTAGTCCCAGCACTTTGAGAGGTCGAGATGGTGGATTGCTTGAGGCCAAGAGTTCAAGACCAGCCTGGCCAACATGGCGAAACCCCATCTCTGCTAAGAATAAAAAAATAGCTGGGCATGGTAGTGAACGCCTATAATACCAGCTACTTAGGAGGCTGAGGCATGAGAATTGCTGGAACTGGGAGGCAGAGGTTGCAGTGAGCAGAGATTGCACCACTGCACTCCAGCCTGGGTAACAGAGTGAGACTGTCTCAAAAAAATTTTTTTTAAAAATTAAAAAAGTTTAAAGAAAACAACACTATAGCGTGGTAAGTGTTGCGATTGAAGTAAGTTCTGGGAACCCAGGGGAGGGATCTGCACAGCAGACCTGGCTGGGGGAGGGGGAGATGCAGTGGAAGAGGCTTTCTGAAGGAACGCATGCTTCATGCTTGGACTGATGGAGGTTTTTGAAGGAAAAGGAAAACCAGCAGGGAATGTGGAATAGGATAGGGAGCATGGAATCAGGAGGAGGTTTTTTTGGATAAAGGTAATGAGTTGGACATACTGAATGTGAGGTGCCTTGGGCAACCAAGTAGAGCTTGGTCTAACAGACACTTGGACACTCCTGTCTGAAGCTCAAGAGAAGTGTTTGGGTTGGAAATAGGGATGTTGGCAATGGTAGTTGCATCCCTAGATTTGGATGAAATGGCTTGGGTGAGGGTGTGGGATGTGAGGATGCAGCCCTCAGGAGTGAGAGTAGGCTCATGCACAAAGCCCCTGAGGGAGACAGGAGCCGGCAGAGCAGTGGGGAGAAAGCAGGAGTGAACCATGCACAGGGTTCCCAGAGGAAGGACCAGAAGCGGGAGGGGCTGGCCACCAGCAGCAGACACCACAGGGAGGTCCCGTCAGATCGACACTGGGTAGGTGCCATGTCAGTCAGTGCGGGCTTTGGCCAGAGCAGCTTGGGCAGACAGGCAGGAGGAGCAGGCAGGTTGCAGACCTGGGGGTGAAGTGGGCAAAGTGCAAGTAGACAGCACTGAAAAAACTGGGTATGGAGGAGGGAGCTCTAGAGGGGCTGTGGCACAGGGCTGCTGGCGTTCATGGTGCTTCTTTTTCTTTTTTAAAGATGAAAGAGTGTACATTGGACCTTTGCTGCTAGTCCCTGTTCCCCTTCAGATCTTCCTTAGTAAAGTTCATTTTCTTGTGAGACCCCTTTGATTAACGTCACGACATCTCTCAGCTCAGGGACTCCTAATTCCACTTCAGTAAACCTCTCCAAACTCATTTTTAGCTTTTTGTTTTTCCGATTATTTCCTTCGATATTACTCCATTTATTCCTAAAGCTATTTTCCAGTCAGAAAAGAGATGCTAGCCAGGCGCAGTGGCTCACGCCTGCAATCCCAGCACTTTGGGAGGTCAAGGTAGGTAGATCACCTGAGGTCAGGAGTTCGAGACCAACCTGACCAACATGGCAAAACCCTGTCTCTACTGCAAACACAAAATTAGCCAGGCGTGGTGGCGCATGCCTGTAATCCCAGCTACTTGGGAGGCGGAGGCAGGAGAATTGCTTGAACCCAGGATGCAGAAGTTGCAGTGAGCCGAGATCACGCCATTGCACTCCAGCCTGGGCAACAAGAGTGAAATTCCATTTCAAAACAAAAAAAAAAAAAAAAAAAAAAAAAGAAAGAAAAGAGATGCTATTTCTCACACCCACAATAACAGTACTGGAGGACAGCCTCTGAGACTCCCTCTGGAGGCTCAGAGGAGGGCCCCTGTTGGGGAGCCTCTCACTTTTGCTCAGAAGCTGCAAAAGATTCACTCTTCTTTGGCCTCTGGGGATGCTTCAGAAGCTGCACAAATAACTGCAGCCACCATAGGTGCAGAATTAGGTCTCTTATGTTCCCTTTGTTTGTTACACATCATCATGACCGTTCACGGCACGGCCCAGTAAAGATAAGAGGCCTTCTATCATCGGTACCTCCTGCTGAACTTGAGCCTAGAAGAAAGATTGCACTCCAGGATAATATACATCACAGTAAATAACACTCCGGTGTCATTCTTGACAGTGTGTTCACAGAGACCTGGCCGCCAGGAACGTGCTTGTCACCCACGGGAAAGTGGTGAAGATATGTGACTTTGGATTGGCTCGAGATATCATGAGTGATTCCAACTATGTTGTCAGGGGCAATGTGAGGCTGCTATTTCCTACTTATTTTTATGCTGCTATTTTGTGTTTTGTCGTTATCATGGTAAACATCTGCACTCACTGTGGTGCATTTTTGATTAATGGTAACATCAAAAAACCCTCACAGCAGTCTGCTTGCTTATGCTTAAAAGGTTTTTCTGCAGCTTCAGGGAATCTTCCATCTATAATAAAAGCTGAGCAAAATAGCATCACATCTGTCCTCGGGCTAGCTAGTCAGAGTAGATCCGTTAGGGGCCTTTGAGTGCAATCCTCACTTTAAAAAACCCCAAATCTCAATGCTTGCACTTACTTCAGTTATCCTAGCTATAAAGTGACTATTGAGTTATGTTTTCAATTATGTGAAAAGCTAATCGTCCCAATAAAGCACTTCAAAACATAGATAACACATAAATACATACAAAATGTTAAAGCTAAATACTTAAATATGAATTAATGAATATTTGTCATCCTTTTACTGTTAACACAGGAAGACCTAAAACATGAGTGAATTGCCAGGGTGCGTTGGTTCACGCTTGTAATTCCAGTACTTTGGGAGGCTGAGGTGGGCGGATCACGAGGTCAGGAGTTCGATACCAACCTGACCAATATGGCGAAACTCTGTCTCTACTAAAAATACAAAACATTAGCTGGGCATGGTGGCGTGTGCCTGTAATCCTAGCTGTTTGGGAGACTGAGGCAGGAGAATCGCTTGAACCCAGGAGGTGGAGGTTGCAGTGACCCAAGATCGCGCCACTGCACTCCAGCCTGGGCAACAAGAGCGAAACTCCATCTCAAAAAAAAAAAAAAAAAAAAAAAAAAGAGCGAATTGACTTGGTAATAAAAAACTAAGGACAGATGTGTTTACAAAAAGAACTATTAGAAGTAATGGATGACAAAATTGTGTAGTTGAAAATGTGTGTTTTTAAAGAATTACAACACCTGGCTTGGTGCTGGTGGCTCACACCTTTAATCCCAGGCACTTTGAGAGGCCAAGGTGGGAGGATTGCTTGAGACCGGGAGTTCAAGACCAGCCTATGCAACATGGTGAGACACTCAACTGTCTCTATAAAAAATAAAAAACTAGCTGGGTGTGGTGGCACCCGCCTGTAGTCTCAGCTACTTGGAGAGGCTGAAGTGGGAAGATCACTTGAGCCCAGGAGGTCGAGGCTTCTGTGACCTATGATCATGCCACTGCACTCCAGCCTGGGCAACAGAATGAGACCCTGTCTCAAAAAAGAATTCCCTACTTGTGAAATAATAATAATAATATTAAATGCTGATATAGTACCTACTATATACTAAGCATCTAGGTGCTTTATGCATATTAATTCATTTATTCCTCAGAGTACCCACTTGGAAACTGAGGCACAGAAAAGTAACTTGCCCATGGTTACACAGCACGTGGACTTGAACATGAATAGTCTGAGCCCCGAATCTGTGCTCACCCCTGTGTTGTAGTGTCTCCCATGAGGGTTTTGCACTTACCTCATAGCGTTGATGTGGGAAAAAACCAATAAAACCAACATGAAAGCACCTTGTCCAGGGTGAACATGCAGTAAATGCGAAAAGTCAAATTAAACTGTATTCCCACTAGAATCAAATAATCGTCTTCGTTGATTTACAGTCTACTCCTAGTCATCATAGACTGCTCATATGTAGTCATTCAGTTTCTGCCCCACCAGCTGGTTGTCTCTTATGTGGGAAAGTGAATTCCATTTGGAACCACAATTAATTTCTTTAATTAATCAAATTAACCAGACCTGCCGGCTTGAATCAGTAGCTCATCAGTTTGCATACATTTAAAAGAGGGTTTACTTGGCAGATTAAGCATGTGCTGATTAAACGTGTGCTGTGAAGGACTCCTCAACCCATGTAAAAGAAAATCAGTACAGCCAGGCACAGTTGCTCACACCTGTAATCCCAGCACTTTGGGAGACTGAAGTGGGTGGATCATGAGGTCAGGAGTTCGAGACCAGCCTGGCCAACATGGTGAAACCCCATCTCTACTAAAAATACAAAAATTAGCCGGGCATGGTGGTACGTGCCTGTAATCCCAGCTACTCGGGAGGCTGAGGCAGGAGAATTGCTTGAACCAGGGAGTCTGAGGTTGCAGTGAGCTGAGATTGCGCCATTGCACTGCAGCCTGGGCAACAAGAGCAAAACTCCGTCTCAAAATAAATAAATAAATAAATAAATAAATAAATAAATAGAAAGAAAATCAGTACAAAGCTCTGCCGCAGTAACCTACCCATCTTGTGTCTTGATTCTAATCTGATACTATACTAAGTCAAAACCCCCTTTCATGCTAGTGGAAATTATTAAAGCCACAGAAGCCAGACTGGTATCATTTCTGGAAGTGATGACGTGGGCTCCCCTCCCGACATTCTTGTGGATGACATTTCCACTAAAGGTCTTCCCAGAAATGCTTTAACAGAAGATCTCACTAATTCACTAGTACCCACTTACCCCTAGGCAAGTAACTGGCTATTCCTTAATGGAAAGTACATCTTTCCACTGGAAAGATGGAAAGTTAAACTTACCCATTCCAAGCACAAGCCTTTGTTCAAGAGGAGTTGTAAAGAAATATGCCTTGTGTTTTAGGCTAGTATTATCAGAATGTTAATTTGAAAGTGAAAACCTTTCACGTGAGGAATGTGATTTTTGCAATAAGGCGTTAAGAGTGGTCTTAGGAAGATGATGCATTTCATCTTAATACAAGAGAAAAGAAGTCATGTCTGTATGTGGGAAATTCACCATCTTATTTCCTCTGGGTTTTCCACAGGCCCGTCTGCCTGTAAAATGGATGGCCCCTGAAAGCCTATTTGAAGGGATCTATACCATTAAGAGTGATGTCTGGTCATACGGAATATTACTGTGGGAAATCTTCTCACTTGGTATGTTGGGCAGCTGCTGGCCTCCCTTGACTCTGGGTTTTGCATGCTCTGCTCTCTCGGTGCCCCCCGCCCCTTCCCCCAACACTGATGGGTCTTGTATTGCAGCCTATAAATTTATGTTTATTTGCTGGTGTCCTTCAGCCTGTCTTCCTCACTGGTCTATAACCTGTTTGAGAGCATGAACCGTGACTTCTTTTTCCCAGCTGCAGCCCGTGTGCCTGCAACAGTGTCTGGCACATGGCAGCTCTCAATACATGTTTGTTAATTGAATGAATCAATAAACAAATGAAGAAATGGATGAATGGCTGCAATTGTCTCGTGTTTTCCTCAGGTGTGAATCCTTACCCTGGCATTCCGGTTGATGCTAACTTCTACAAACTGATTCGAAATGGATTTAAAATGGATCAGCCATTTTATGCTACAGAAGAAATGTAAGTTCAAGTCAGACAGTAATTTGGTTGAAATCAGAAATTTACAGTCTGTCTACTTCCAAAGGCATGACCAAAAAAAGTCAAACTCCTTAATGCAAAGTTTATAAGATTCTTTTTTAAAAAAATAGAAGTGAGGTCTTGCTTACCAGGCTGGTCTCAACTCCTGGCTTCAAGCAATCCTCCTGGCTCAGCCTCCCAAAGTGCTGGGATCAGGTGTGAGCCACCACACCCAGCTGTCTGATTCCATTTTAAAAAGAAAAGAAAACGCTTCCTTTTTGTTTTGGGAGTTTCTGAACAAAGCTGAACCTGTCCTGTCCTCAGAGGCACCTGCTTCCAGGTTTTAATTCCTTTGCTTGAGGGCTCCACGAAGGTAATTCGATTCTACCCACTACATCACATTTTTAAAAATGCATTTCTGCCCATCATCTGATTTCTCCTTTCGGATATGAATTCAAAGTCTGGTAGAGAACTTGCCACGAAACAAACATGCTGTAAATAAGTAGCTCCGGAGGAATCAATGGTGCTTCATTATATGGAAAATGATCCATTTGGCTTCATTCAGACTTCTTCATCTTGTTCCTTGTTCTACTGCTTTTACAGATACATTATAATGCAATCCTGCTGGGCTTTTGACTCAAGGAAGCGGCCATCCTTCCCTCATTTGACTTCATTTTTAGGATGTCAGCTGGAGGATGCGGAAGAAGCGGTATGTAGCAGCCAGGACTTTGTAAAGCTTTATAAAGGAAATTGGTAAATTAAAACACTTGTTGCTGACTTCCTATGAACCAAAGGTACCAAGTTCTCATTCTCATCGCAGTTCTTCTTGGTTGCCCTTGCAAAGTTGTGTGGGGTAAAACTTTATTTATTTGTTTATTTATTTATTTATTTGTTGAGACAGGGTCTCACTCTGTGGCCCAGGCTGGAGTGTGTGTGATCATGGCTCACTGCAGCCTCCACCTCCCAAGCTCAAGCAATCCTCCAGCCATAGCCTTCCGAGTCATCAGGACTGCGGGATAGCACCACCATGCCAGGCTTATGTTTTTATTTTTTGTAGAAATAGGGTATCACTGTATTGCCCAGGCTGGTCTTGAACTCCTGGGCTCAAGCAGTTCCCCCACCTCAGCCTCCCAAAGTGCTGGGATCACAGGGTACGAGCTACTGTGCCTGCCCTAAAACATATTTATTGATACGAATGTTTTTAGAAAAAAAAAAACACCTTTCCTGATTTCAGCCAAATGATTAATACATTAAAAGCTCTCAAGTGTTCAGTGCAGTGAAGTAGACAACTAAATAAAACTAAATAAAAAGAATCCCTGGCCTCCAGAAGCCACTAGCCCTTTCTTATGAACCATGAGTGTGCAAAAATCACATGACTCGATCACGCTCTGTGGTAGCATGGAAAGAGCATTGGCCAGGAGTTCTGAGGGTTGAATACCAGCTCTACCACTCTGTCTCCCAATTGTGTCCATTATAGCAAATCACTTTACTTCTCTAAGCGTCAGTGTTCTCACCTGTAAGATGGGTTGTTAAGTTAGATTATCTTTTGAGCTTTGGGAACTTGGAATTTCTTTGCTAACGCTTCCCCCGTCAGCACCACTACCTGGTGTAGTGAAAAGAGCCATCTCCAGATGAAGTAAATAAAGGAGAGAACCTTGAGCTCCTAATACTGAGGTTCACATCTTGGCTCCATCATTTACTTGATAAGTCACTTAATCTTTTGGGGAGTCTCCGCCTCAGTTTCTTTACCTGAAATATGTGATTAACAAATCTCGCCTCACGGAGTTGTGAGACGGGGTAAATCAGGTGATGGATGTGAAAAGAGTTAGCCCGTAGTGGGCACTTAGTATTTACTCAATAAAATATTAGTTAAATATAAATCTGATTTTTAAGTGGATTGTCCGTCCTTCTTTCTAAATTGTTGAGAGTCTGTTTTCAGTTCTGTGTTCTCTATACAGACCTGGGTAGATAGTGTGGACTTTCCTACTGCTGTGATGTTTTTTGAAAATTACATAGAAACTAGGTTATTGTCAGAGAATTAGGTCAAAAGGCTGGAGGAAATGGAAAGCCCCCAACGGACTTATCCTATTGCACAGATGTCTGTAAACTGTTAATGACACTGTAATGTAAACTGAAAGAAGAGTTATAGAATGAAACAGGAAGTGAGCTGGTAAAGAAAGAATATATACGTACATGTATAGCTAGCTATCTATATACTTTTTTTTTGAGACAGGATCTTGCTCTGTCATCCACGCTAGAGTGCAGTGGCATGATCTCAGCTCAGTGCAGCCTCCGCACTTTGGGCTCAAGCAATCCTCCCACCTCAGCCTCCCAAGTAGCTGGGACCACAGGTACACACCACCAGGCCCAGCTATTTTTTTTTTTTTTGTATGTTTGGTAGACATGGGCTCTCACTGTGTTGCCCAGGCTGTTCTCAAACTTTTGAGCTCAAGTGGTCCACCTGCCTCAGCCTCCCAAAGTGCTAGGATTATAGGCATCAGCCACCGTGCCTGGCTAAGAGAGGACTGATTGATGTTACTCGTTGCATAGTTGGGTGTGGATTTGTGGGGAACTTATTTGAGCTGGATGTGAGGACTGAATAGCATCTTGGCTGCTGGAGAGTAGAGGGTGAGTAGGATATTCCAGGATGAGTGAATAACATAAATAAAAGTCCAAAGTTGAAAAAGTAGAGTGGCAAGTAAATTGCTGTGCCTAATATACAGGGAGAATGGGGGAGTAGAGAGGAAAACAAAAATGTAAAGGTCGTGTCGCCAAGATGGAGGCTTCAGGACCACTTGGGTCTTGGTTTGAGCTTCTCCTTTCACGTCCCCATACCCACAGGATGTCCAGATCCCCTTCCCTCTGTTCAGGGGGCCTGTCAGGTATCAGGAACCATTGAATGGCAATGTATCTGTGCATGATTAATCAGCTGAGGGAATCCATGCTTAGGGACAGACAGTTCACCAACCTTTTCTCCCAATTCCTTCCACTCTGTTCCCTGACCCTCTGTGACCAGTGTCAAAAGCACCCAGAGAAAATGGTAGCTCCTTTAAGCAGGTTAGATAACAGGCCCCCACGGCCCATTGCGGTGGGTCACACATGTAATCCCAGCACTTCGGGAGGCTGAGGTGGGCAGATCACTTGAGGTCATGAGTTCCAGACTAGCCTGGCCAACATGGCTAAACCCCATCTCTACTAAAAACAAAACATTAGCCAGGCGTGGTGGCGTGCACCTGTAGTCCCAGCTACCTGGGAGGCTGAGGCAAGAGAATCTCTTGAACCTGGGAGGTGAAGGTTGCAGTGAGCTGAGATGGCACCACCGCACTCCAGCCTGGGTGACACAGTGAGACTCTGTCTCAAAAAAGAAAAAGAAAGAAAAAGAGAAAGAGAGGAAGGAAGGAAGGAAGGAAGGAAGGAGAGAGAAAGAAAGAAAAAAGAAAGAAGGGAGGGAGGGAGGGAGGGAGGGAGGGAGGGAGGGAGGGAGGGAGGGAGGGAGGGAGGGAGGAAGGAAGGAAGGAAGGAAGGAAGGAAGGAAGGAAGGAAGGAAGGAAGGAAGGAAGGAAGGAAGGAAGGAAGGAAGGAAAATGCACCCCTTCTCCAGGTGGGAGGAATCCATAGAGAAGCCCCTTACTCAGGGCTCATGCAGCCTGCCCCAGTCTAAGCCAGTCTGAAGGAGGGGAGCTTGGAGTGGATCTCAGCCATCTTGCCCGCTCTGCTGGGCATTTTTGTTGGTGCAAGGCAGAACCCACACAGCCACGCAGGCAGCCCTGCCCACTCTGCACAATCCTATCTAGTCCCTTGGTTGGAAAACTGGCCTTGTCACCTTCCCCAGGGTGACCTTCCTTGGTACATCTGTGAATGGTTTTGTAGAATCTTCTCTCCTCTCCTCCCCTCTCCTCCCTTCTCTCCTCTCCTCTTTTATTTTATTTTATTTTTTGAGACAGAGTTTCACTCTGTCACCCAGGCTGGAGTGCAGTGGCGTGATCTCAGCTCACTGCAACCTCTACCTCCTGGGTTCAAGTGATTCTCGGGCTTCAGCCTCCCAAGTAGCTGGGACTACAGGCATGTGCCACCACGCCCAGCTGATTTTTGTGTTTTTAGCAGAGATGGGGTTTCACCATATTGTCCAGGCTAGTCTCAAACTCCTGACCTCATGATCTGCTCACCTCAGTCTTCCAAAGTGCTGAGATTACAGGTGTGAGCCACCCCACCCGGCCCTATTTTCTTTTCTTTTTAATTTAGTTTTTTTAGATAGAGTCTCACTCCGTCACCCAGGCTGGAGTGCAGTGGCGTGATCTTAGCTCAAGCAATTCTCGTGCCTCAGCCTCCTGAGTAGCTGGGATTACAGGCACCTACCACCACGCCTGGCTACTGTATCTGTAGTAGAGACGGGTTTTTACCATGTTGGCCAGGCTGGTCTCAAACTCCTGAACTCAAGCGATTTGCCGGCCTCGGCCTCCCAATGTGCTGGGATTACAGGTGTGAGCCACCGTGTCCGGCCAGCGTCTTTGTTTCTGCATCAAGGACTAGGGAAGGAAAAGGGCCCTCAGAGAACCAGGAAAAAGAATGGGAAATACATGGAGAAAACATAGGTTAAGGCTTTTATGTCTAACCTCAGCACCAACGGGGTTAGATCAGGGAGATCACTGATAACATGATTACATGCCTAGGCATTTAGACAGTGGTGAACCGATGAAGATTTTTAGGATGGACGAACATGTCTCAATCTTTAAGAACCAGATAAAATATTCTGTGCTCTGCAAAGCCTCCCCCAATTTCCCTAGTCAGATCTCAGGCTCCTTCTTCTGAATTCCCATGACACGTTCAGCTATAACTCCATGTGAGATTCAAATCCTAGTGTAGGATGACTTTATTTTATGGGTCTCTCTCTGTCATCACTAGACTTCATTAGTGAGGGTAAGTACTATTTCCTGTTCATCTTTACACCCCATGGGGTAGCGCTTGCCCTGTGAGATTAAATAAATGAGTGAAGTCAGCATGAAAGCAAGTTGGAGACCACATCTGTTTGGTTCATCATTATAGAACTTGCTGCTAGCATGATGCTTAGCATGTAGAAGGCGCTCAGCAAACGTTTCTGGAATGAGAAAGAAAAAGAGAGCGTGAAAGGAAGTTTGGAGAAGCGAGACAGAAGATGAGATGTCAGGACTTCAGTTGAGAGGGGCGGCAGCAGCCGGGACGGGCACGCTGAGGGAGCGCACTAGGCAGGGGCCGTGGGCTGATGAAAGGGGGCGCATGCTTGTCCCCTGTTTCAGAAAAGGGGTCTGAACTAACATCACCTCCCCTCTCCTACTTGGCCCCATAAATTATAGGAAATATGGGGGGTTTTTTGTTTGTTTTTTGTTTTTTTTTTTAAAGAGAAGGGAGGCCAAGCGTGGTGGCTGACACTTATAATCCCAGCACTTTGGGAGGCTGAGGCACAAGCATAGATTGAGCTCAGGAGTTCAAGGCCAGTCTGGGCAACATGGTAAAACCCTGTCTCTACAAAAGAATTTAAAAATTAGCCAGGCGTGGTGGTGCCTGCCTGTGGTCCCAGCTGCTAGGGAGGCTGAGGTGGGAGGATCGCTTGAGTCAGAGGGGGGTGGTCACGGCTGCAGTGAGCCATGATCATGCCACTGTTCTCTAACCTGGGTGACAGAGCAAGACTCTGTCTCAACAAAACTAAACTAAACTTAAATAAAGTTGAGGCCATAATTGGCTTTGAAAGTAAGAAAGAGATCTTTTTGTGGACCAGAAACTGTGGAAAATCCCTGAGACAATGAAATCAGTTAAAATTGCACTGCAGAGGGAAAACCCACAACAGAGGATGCCTGGAAAAACAAGTTGAAGGCTAACATAAAGGCAGGAAGTCCTGGGACCCTCCAAAAGTTCTGAAGCGGGAGCAGCCACATGGTGAAATCAACATAAGATTAAATGTGGGTGCTAAAAATGTAAGAATGATATTGGTGAGATAGAAATGTAACATATAACTTCCGGTTCAGTACAGGGGAAAAAATGACTTTAGAAAACATAATCAGTCCAACAAAATGGGGAAGAAAGAAAGAAAGAGAATTCATGGAAATAGAATTAGCTGGATGTGGTGGTGCACACTTGTAGTTCTATCTACTCAGGAGGCTGAGCTGGGAGGATCCCCTGATCCGAGGAAGTCGAGGCTGCAGTGAGCTATAACTGGGCTGCTGCACTCCAGTTGTAGGCAAAGGAGAGAGACCCCATATCTAAAGAATAACATAAATAAATAAAAATTGAAAATACAAAAATAAAACACAAAATGGCAACAATCAGTAAGCCTATTTAGGAAAGAGAATCTCAGAATAAATAAAATTGTTATCATACATTTTTAGTGAATGCCACATTCACTAATCTCGATGCAATGTAATAAAAAGTCACCCAACCAAAAAAGCCCCCAAATTTATATACCAAAATTAAAAATCAGCTGGATGTGGTAGTTCACGCCTGTAATCCTAGCACTTTGGGAGGCCAAGGCAGGTGGATCACCTGAGGTCAGGAGTTCAAGACCAGCCTAGCCAACCTGGTGACACCCCGTCTCTACTAAGAAGACAAAAATTAGTTGGGCATGGTGGCAGGCAGCTATAATCCCAGCTACTTGGGAGGCTGAGGCATGAGAATTGCTTAAAACCAGGTGATAGAGTCTGCAGTGAGCCTAGACTGCACCATTGTACTCCAGCCTGGGTGACAAGTATGAAACTCTGTCTCAAAAAATAAATAAAATAAAAATCATGCTTGTTAAGGAAGCTTTGCTTAAGAAGAAGAAGGGGAAATAGCGAAAAGGAGTAAAAATGGATATTGCCTATTAAAACCTGTAAGAGTTACCCAAATTCGTAATTCTAAATTCATTTATTAGAAAACAAAGAAAAATGAAAATCAATAGCTAACGTTTTTTTCCGTTTTTTTTTTTTTTTTTTTTTTTTTGGAGACCGGTTCTTGCTCTGTCACCCTGGCTGGAATGCAGTGACATGATTATATAACTCACTGCAGCCTCAAACTCCTGGAATCAAGCGATCCTCCCACCACAGCTTCCTGAGTAGCTTTTTAAAAATTCTCTCTTGCAGAGATGGGGATCTTGCTATGCTGTGCAGGCTAGTCTCAAACTGCTGGCCTCAAGCAATCCTCCTGCCTCAACCTCCCAAAGTGCTGGGACTACTGGTGTGAGCCACCACACCTAGTCTGATTAGCCTTTCAATTTAAGAAGCTAGGGGAAAAAACAAACAACAACAAAGAAGAAGGTGGAGAGAGAGAGGAGGAGGAGAATGAACAAAGCAGAAAGAAGGAATTAATAGAGACATAGCCAGATTTAATGAAACAGAGGAAGTAGCAACAACAAAATAATAGTGATGGTCAGGACAACCACAAGTTGTTTCTTTGAACTAATAATGTAATTGCTAACATTTTTTGAGTATTTAATCATACAGTTTACTAATGTATTAGCCATAAAATTAATAACTCTTAATCCTCACATGAATCCCCTGAAGTAGGTTCTATTATTACCCCTTTAGCAGACTAGTAAATTGAGGCCCAGAGAGGTTAAGTAATTTGCCTAAGGTAACATGGTAAATGTCAGACTTAGGATTTGAATACAGTAGTCTGAGTGTAGTCTATGCTGTATATTAATGTTGCATATCAACAAAGTATACAAACATACTACTAAAGCTGCTATCTTTGAGGTGAACAATTAAGAAAAAAAGAAGCCGGGTATGGTGGCTCACGCCTGTAATCCCAGCGCATTGGGAGGCCAAGGCAGATCGCTTGGACTCAGAGGTTTGAGACCAGACTGGGCAACATAATGGGACCCCATCTCTACCAAAAATTTTAAAATTAACCAGGTGTAGTGGCGCACACCATAGTTTTCTAGAAAGAAAAGTGAAGTGTAGGAGGCAGTCTGGACAGTTCACACTAAAACTGTCAAAAAACAAAGATAAAGAAGTAGACAGTAACAAGGGCTGTGGGAAGGGAGCAAATCTATAAAATTTAAATAGAATGCATGATTCTTAAATCATAAAGTTCTTATAAACAAATAATAATAAAAATATATCACCTTTTAAAAAATTCTTTCTTTTAGAGACAGGGTCTTGCTGTGTTGGCCAGGTTGGTCTTGAACTCTTGGCCTCAAGCAATCCTCCCGCCCTGGCCTCCCAAAGTGCTAGGATTGCAGAGGTGAGCCACTGTGCCCAGCCTGTATAGCCTTTTATGTATATAAAAGGCAAAGGAAATAGGCAGGCTATTCAAAATTAAAATCAAATGAACATAAAGTATAGGAAAAAGGTCCAACTTTGCAGATAGTGAAACATATATAGTTAAGGAGATAGAACGTCTCGCTCAGCAAAAGAGAAGAGATGCGAGAGGCTGACATACCCATTGATCAGAAGGCTCTGGAAAATGTAGAGGCACTGTTGATAGGAGTAGAAATAAATACAACCTTTCTGCAGGGCAGCCTGACCTTGTGTATCACAGTTCAAGTGTGCATCTTTTTTGATCCAGCAATTCCACGTCTGCTTATCCCAACATCAGATTACATCGAGTGTGCACTTTTCAGTTTGTTTTGTATAACCAGTGGGTCAAAAGGTTAATTATGACACATCAGTACTATGGAACTCTAGGCTGCCATGAAAAAAAATATGTGGCCATCCTTAGCGAATAATGTAATTATGGGACACAGGCAACATATGAGCAGTATAATAACAATATATTGATAATTCAAAAATAAGGTTCTAAAAGAGAATATACAACCTGAGCCCACAGACACAAAATTGTATGTGCATAGCAAGCTGTCTATAATGGTGGGTACTTGTCATGACTTGTAGCCTTTTTTCTTTTTCTTTTTTTTTTTTTTTTTGAGATGGAGTCTTGCTCTGTCACCCACGCTGGAGTGCAGTGGCACAATCTAGGCTCACTGCAGCCTCCGCCTCCCAGGTTCAAGCAATTCTCCTGCCTTAGCCTCCCAAGTAGCTGGGACTGCAGGCGTGTGCCGCTACACCTGGTTAGTTTTGTATTTTTAGTAGAAACAGGGTTTCTCTGTGTTGGCCAGGCTGGTCCCGAACTCCCAACCTCAGGTGATCCGTCCACCTCAGAATACCAAAGTGTTGGGATTACAGGCGTGAGCCACTGTGCCCAGCCTTCTATACCCCTTTCTTTTTTTCTCAAATTATCTATGTGAATGCATGTTAACTTCATATTTGGGAAAGGAAAGTAAATCTCTTCATTTCAGAAAAAAAAGTTAAAAGTCATGAAACTCCCAAGGGAAAACTCAAGAATCAGTCCCTTGTATTATTAACTCCATAATGAACAGATTTCTGTTTGTGGCCTTTCTCTTTTAGGATTTTTCTGCAGGGCTTTAGGATTTCTAGAGTGACATTTTATATCTAAGAGTAGACTCAATAATGAAATAAAGTATTTGACTATGACTTGATTTCTCCATTAATAAAGGACCAAAATTGCTTTTTTAGTTCTATAGAATACCCTCTGAGACCTATGCATAATAAAAGTACCTGTCTACACGTTTCCTGAGAACATGTACATCTATTATACATCAGTTTAAACATTTTGAAAGTGATGTCTAGGCCGGGTGTAGTGGCTCACACCTGTAATCGCAGCACTTTGGGAGGGCGGCGTGGTGGGGGATCACTTGAGCCCAGGAGTTTGAGACCAGCCTGGGCAACATAGTGAGACCTCGTCTTTACAAAAAAATTAAAAAATTAGCGGGATATGGTGGAGCCTGCCTGTGGTCCCAGCTACTCAGGAGGTTCAGGTGGGAGGATTGCTTAAACCCAGAACATCAAGGCCACGGTGAGCTATGGTTGTGCCACTGCACTCCAGTCTGGGCAACAGAGCGAGACTCTGTCTTAAAGAATAAACAAACAAACAAAAAAGTAATTGTCTATATAGAACAATTGTTTTTATTTAAAGAATTTGTAATATGGGCGCATAACATGTACATCTACATCAGATGGTAATCAGTGTTCTGTCTCTTTCCCACATTCAGATGTATCAGAATGTGGATGGCCGTGTTTCGGAACGTCCTCACATCTACCAAAACAGGCGACCTTTCAGCAGAGAGATGGATTCAGGGCCACTCTCTCCAAAGGCTCAGGTCGAAGATTCATAGAGGAACAATTTAGTTTTGAGGACTTCATCCCTCCACCTATCCCTAACAGGCTGTAGATTACCAAAACAAGATTAATTTCATCACTAAAAGAAAATCTATTATCAACTGCTGCTTCGCCGGACTTTTCTCTAGAAGCTGTCTGCATTTACTCTTGTTTTCAAAGGGACTTTTGTAAAATCAAATCATCCTGTCACAAGGCAGAAGGAGCTGATAATGAACTTTATTGGAGCATCAACCTGCATCCAAGGCCTTCTCAGGCTGGCTTGAGTGAATTGTGTACCTGAAGTACAGTATATTCTTGTAAATATACATAAAACAAAAGCATTTTGCTAAGGAGAAGCTAATATGATTTTTTAAATCTATGTTTTAAAATAATATGTAACTTTTTCAGCTATTTAGTGATATATTTTATGGATGGGAATAAAATTTCTACTACAGAATTGCCCGTTATTGAATTATTTACATGGTATAATTAGGGCAGGTCTTAAGTGGGGTTCATGAACCCCCTGAAATTGTGCACCCATAGCTACCTACACATTCCTTCCAGAGCACACGTGCTTTTACCCCAAGATATGAAGGATGTGTAGGCAGCTATGGCGGTCACAGCCTAAGATTTCTGCAGCAACCAGAGTTGTATGGGGGGAAGTTTATAAGGAATAGGCGTTCTAGCATAAAGAGTCATACATCACCTGCACACTTTGGCGACCTTCCCAGACTCAGGGCCAGTCCGAAGTAACATGGAGGATTAGTATTTTCAATAAAGTTACTCTTGTCCCCACAGTTCCCTTTGTTTTATTTTTATTTATTTGTTTGTTTGTTTGATGTTTTAGTGACAGGGTCTCACCCTGTCCCCCAGGCTGGAGTGGAGTGATGAGATCACAGCTCACTGCAGCCTGAAACTCCTGGCCTCAGCCTCCCTGCAGCCTCACTGCAGCCTGAAACTCCCACCTCAGCCTCCTGAGTGGCTGGGACTACAAGCACATGCCACCACACCCAGCTAATTTTAAAAGTTTTTTGTAGAGAGAGTGTCTTGCTATGTTGCGCAGGCTGGTCACAAATTCTTGGCCTCAAACAGTCCTCTTGCCTCAGCCTCCTAAAGTGCTGGGATTACAGGTGTGAGCCACGGTGACCAGACCCCTTTGTCCTTTGAAGCTTAGCACCCTCCATCCCGTAGGTTTATGAACTTGGCTTGTGCCCGCCCCACCCCGCCCACCTCCGCTTACACGACAGGTGCCACCAAATTCTGCCTCTTCTTTCTCCTCGACCTCCTGTTGCGTGTAGTGGTGAGGACAAGGGCTCTGGAACCTGTCAGCCCAGGTTGGAATTCTCTTTTCACCTGGTCTTAGCTGTGTCACCAGGGGCAAGTAACTCAACTTCTCTAGCCTCAGTTTCCTTTTCTGGAAAATGGGACCACTAATGACATCTCTTTTATAGAGTTGCTGGAAGAATTAGATGAATTAAATATGTAACACATGTAGCTTAGAAATATAGAAATACAGATCATAAACATATACATCATGTAGCTCAATGTCTGGCACCTAAGTGTGACCTAATAGCATCATCTGTGCTTTCCTTTATGGTTTTAATCCTTTACCTAGTACTAGGTCACCATAAACTTCCTTAGATTACCAGTCCTTTTAATGGCAGCAGTGGCCTATCTGGAATGGCCACTGCAAAGATGCTGGCTGCGGTGTGGGAGCCACAGGGGCTGTGCCCTCCATGGGGCTGGCGGGAGCCCCGCCCTCTTTTGAGATGGCAGAGCGGGAGCCCCACCCTCCTGGGAGCAGCTGCCACCAGACTAGTGGTGGCTGCAGACTCAGGCATCCCTGCGCTCCCGGCTGGGGAAGCCCTTCCTGCCCCCACTGCTCACAAGTGTCTGCCCTTGCTGCCTGGCCTCTTCCCACTCCTGGTGGCACTCAGATTTTGCAGCAAAGTTGAGGCTGAGCCCCATGCGCTGTCGCCACCCTGCCAGGTGTGTGTGCACTTACGGTGGCGCTGACATGCCAGCTCCCTGCTGTCTTGGCCCCCTCTGGACTTTGGACACCGACCAGCACAGGAGGGAGGCCAAGCCAGGGCTGAGGATGGCTGGGCATGGGCCTGCAGGTGCCCCTCAGTAGGAACAGCCTGGGCACCGTGGATGATATAATTGATGGTAGCAGGAGGCAGATAGGCTCCTGGGCAGAAGGGGTCAGGTCCCCAATGAAGCCCCACCTTCAAGCCAGGGACTGCCTGACGCATGGGGGCCAAGCTGTCAGTCCCAGGTGGAGTCCCCAGCAGGGAGTGAGAAATTCTGGTGCTTTTTCCGCTGGCCCATGCAACAACAGTCAGCATGTACTTTCTCCTTTCTGAAGCCCATTAACCTCTCCGCTTTCTGCACCCTCCTTCCTGTCCCCTACAACTCAGCCAGACTTGCAGAGACCTCAGGACAACTTGCCTGTGGAAAGGAGCTACCCACTTCGGGTCTCCTGAGAGCTGTTCTGTTGCTCAGTGAAGCTCCTCTCTGCCTTGTTCATCCTCCATGTGTCTGAGTGCCTCATTCTTCCTGGACAGTGGACAAGAACTTCGGACCCACTGAAAGGTGGGACTGAAAGAACTGTACCAACCTGGTGACAAGGGGAGAAGACATGTGGCCCTCCAGGGGACCCAGACCTAGGGGCTCCCCAAGCCAGGGCTGTGACAGCCTCTTTGGGGCTCTGTGGTTCCTGGCGTCTCCAAGCTGCCAGGCCACCGTGTTCCCCTCATCCAGACACGGGTGCCTGCAGCAGAAGCAGCATGTGGTATATCTAGCCCAGCTGTAGCCTCACCCTGAGCTGGCCCCCGTGCCAGTGCCTGGAGCTGCGCACCTGCTGCAGCAGTGAGCGTGCCCGGCCGCACGCAGCGGTCAGACCCTCGGTCACTAACCCACGCAATCCTCCTGGCTCTGCGCCTGGTTTGCCTTTGGCAGGTGTGGGATCTGGGCCCATAGTGCAAGCTGAGCCAGCCTGCTGGGCTGCGTGGGCGGAATAAACCCAGAGGCTGCGAGCAATACTCAGGCAGAAGGCATCGCCAGCCACAAAGGTTTCCAGCTGGCAAAGCAACACCCCAAGGATCCCGTGACTCCTTCCTCACCTAACTCTTCCTCCAGTCTCTCCACCTTTCAGTGTTTTCTCTAAGCCACTGCCAGGCTCATCTTCCTAAGGTACTGATTTGCATATGTTGCTGCCTGCAGGGCTCCCTGGGGTCTAGCAGCTAGTTCCCAGGGTCTAGTAGCAAAAGTCACACTCTCTTCCTAGCACTCTATGCACCCGCAGCCTGGCCTCAGCATTTTCAGCACTGGCTGCCTAGCCTGTCCCTCTAGCGAGTCTGTATATATGTCCCTCTAGCGAGTCTTGAACATTCCCACCTCCAGTTTTCCTTGTTTTCACCCTCCATCTCCTTGGAATGTCAACTTCTACTCTTCCTAGTTATGTCCTTGCTTACTGACCAGACTTCAGCTCTTTCTTCTCCTTAAGGTCTTTGCCAGTTTCCATGCCCATGAGTGATGGCTTCCTGCAGTGAAATGTAAGGGCTTCTGGTCTGTATCTTGAGGTAGAGCCTGCCTACTTTATGCTGTTATTTATCTTCTTAAGTAAATGTCCCGTCTTCTCAACGTGATTTTAAGAAGTTTGAAAGCAGATATGATTTATGCCAAGTTGTATGCTTAACTCTGACTTGGGTATACAGTCAAGATACAATAAGTATACATAGTCAATCACTTTTTTACCTACTCAAGTAAAAATATAAAATATACTTGATATTAAAAATCAAATCATTTTGACCCAGCACAGTGGCTCACGCCTGTAATCCCAGCACTTTGGGAGGCCGAGGCAGGTGGATCATGAGGTCAGGAGTTCAAGACCAGGCGGGCCAAGATGGTGAAACCCCCCTCTCTACTAAAAAATACAAAAATTAGCGGGACGTGGTGGTGGGCACCTGTAACCCCAGCTACTTGGGAGCCTGAGGCAGAGAATTGTTTGAACCCGGGAAACAGAGGTTGCAGTGAGCCGAGATCATGCCACTGCACTCCAGCCTGAGCGACAGAGGGAAACTGTCTCAAAAGAAAAAAAAAAAAATCAAACTTTTAAATTTTTACCTATAATAATAAGTGGAACCTTTTATTTGCACAACCCAAATCCCAAAATACTTCTTCGGGAAAACTACTGATAAAAGTTTGAGGTATGGGATGGATGCTGTGGTTCATGCCCGTAATCTCAGCACTTTGGGAGGCTGAGATGAGAAACTTGAGGCCAAGAATTCAAGACCAGCCTGGGCAATGTGGTGAGAGACCCCATCTCTACAAAAATATAAAAAAAAATTAAAAACTAGCTAGGCGTGGTGGTGTGTATCCGTAGTCCCAGCTACAAGGGAGGCTCTGGTGGGAGGATGGCTGAAAGGAGTTCAAGGCTGTGGTGAGCCATGATCACACCATTGCACTCCAGCCTGGGCTACAGAGTGAGACCCTGTCTCTGAAAAAATAAAAACGTTTGAGGTACATTTCCCCCATCTTCTTGTTAAATATATTTACACGACCGGGCACGGTGGCTCACGCCTCTAATCCCAGCACTTTGGGAGGCCGAGGTGGACGGATTACCTGAGGTCGGGAGTTGGAGACCTGCCTGACTAACATGGAGAAACCCCGTCTCTACTAAAAATACAAAATTAGCCGGGCATGGTGGTGCATGCCTGTAAATTCCAGCTACTCGGGAGGCTGAGGCAGGAGAATCGCTTGAAACCGGGAGGTAGAGATTGTGGTGAGCTGAGATGGAGCCATTGCACTCCAGCCTGGGCAACAAGAGCAAAACTCCATCTCAAACAAACAAATGAACAAACAACAACAACAGCTATATAGGTAGATAGATAGATAGATATATAGATAGATAGATAGATAGATACACTGCACACACGTAGTTACATACACACACACAAATCTTTGTTTTTTGTGTAGATGAAATACACTGGCTATATTGTCAGACGTGCCTTTTGTTCTTTACAATGTGTCAATATTTGCCCAATATGCATATCTGTGAGGCCCTTGTTATGTGCTAGGCGTTGTGCAGGGACCTACATGTGTATTATCTCATTTAATCTTCATAACTACCTTATGAAGAAGGTTCTAAACTTATACCAATTTTTTCCGAGGAAATTGAAACTTGAGCTAATAACTTGCCATCTCCAATCTCCTGTTAACACTTACCTTGAGATGACTGTTGGGTTCTATTATGTGATTTTCTGTATTTCTTTATTTTTATTTCTTAGCTTTTTGTGATTCTCATTTTGTCTCTCTTTCTCATACCTGTCTTTATTTTTTATTGTGATTTAAAAAAACATAAAATGTACCACTCTAACAATTTTTAAGTGTAAATGGAATCATGTTAAGTCACACTGTTGTGAAACAGATCTCCAGAGCTCTTTCCGTCTTGCCAATCTGAAATTCTCGACCCTTTTTTTTTTTTTTTTTTTTTTTTTTTTTGAGACGGAGTCTCGCTCTGTCGCCCAGGCTGGAGTGCAGTGGCGCGATCTCGGCTCACTGCAAGCTCCGCCTCCCGGGTTCACGCCATTCTCCTGCCTCAGCCTCCCGAGTAGCTGGGACTACAGGCGCCCACAACCGCGCCCGGCTAATTTTTTGTATTTTTAGTAGAGACGGGGTTTCACCGTGGTCTCGATCTCCTGACCTTGTGATCCGCCCGCCTCGGCCTCCCAAAGTGCTGGGATTACAGGCGTGAGCCACCGCGCCCGGCTCTCGACCCTTTAAATACTAACTTCTCATTTCCCCGTCCCCTGGTCCCTGGCAACCGCCACTCGACTCTCTGTTTCTGAGTTTGACTGCTTTAGGGACCTCCTATAAATAGAATCATATAATACTTGTTCTTTCATGTCTGGCTTATTGCACTTAGCATAATGTCCTCAAGGTTCATCCATGTTACACGGGTGTCAGAATTTCCTTCCTTTCTGAGGCTGAATATGATTCCATTGTATGTATTTCCCACATTTGATTTATCCATCCATCCTTCCATCAGCATTTGGGTTGTTTCCCCCTCTGGGTTATTATGAATATGCCTCTATGAACATGGTGTGCAAATATCTCTTCAAGATCTTGCTTTAAGATGGGTGCAGAGACTCACGACTGTAATCCCTGCACTTTGGGAGACTGAAGTGAGTGGATCACCTGAGATTAGGAGTTCAAGACCAGCCTGGCTAACATGGTCAAACCCCATCTCTACTGAAAATACAAAAAACTAACCAGGCCTGGTGCCGGACACTTGTAGTCCCACCTACTTGGGAAGCTGAGGCACAAGAATCGCTTGAACCCATGAGGTAGAAGTTGCAGTGAGCCGAGATGGCGCCACTGCTCCCCAGCCTTGGAGACAGGGTGAGACTCCATCTCAAAAAAGAAAAGAACCGGGCATGGTGGCTCACACCTGTAATCCCAGCACTTTGGGAGGCCGAGACGGGCGGATCACGAGGTCAGGAGATCGAGACCATCCAGGCTAACACGGTGAAACCCCGCCTCCACTAAAAATACAAAAAATTAGCCGGGTGTGGTGGTAGGCTCCTGTAGTCCCAGCTACTCAGGAGGCTGAGGCAGGAGAATAGCATGAACCTGTGAGGTGGAGCTTGTAGTGAGCTGAGATCGTGCCACTGCACTCCAGCCTGGGTGACAGAGCAAGACTCCGTCTCAAAAAAAAAAAAAATACCCTGCTTTCAATTCTTTTGGGTAAATCTTCAGACATGAGATTGCTGGATCATAAGGTAGTTCTATTTTAATTTTTTGTTGTATTTGTTATTATTATTAATTTTGACTATTGGTAGAGACAAGGTCTCACCATGTTGCCTAGGCTGATCTCAAACTCCCGGCCTCAAGCAATCCTCCCACCTCAGCCTCCTCAAGTGCTGGGATTACAGGCATGAGCTACCGCACCAGATCCATATTTATTATTTTTAAAGACCCTTATTTCAGTGCTTACGTGTTTTGTCAGCCATCCAGTATCAATTCCCATTTCACAGCAGCAGCGCTGTAATTTGGGATATTATTTCTCCCTAGTGCAACGCAGTTTGTTGGGACTTTACACAGGTAGCTTTGCCTTCTAGCCAAGGAGGGTCCTTGACCCACCCAAGGCTAATCAACTTCCTTTCTTGTTCTGGAACTTTATACCTTGCCTAGATTCAGGCAACGACAAAAAAGAGTTGGAGCTTATTCATACAGTTCCAGTCTTGAAGAGTGGCAAGCAGTTCCCGCTTTCTAGATCCTGGGAGCTGTTATGGTCTCTCTTCTTTCCCCAAGCCTCGTCTCCAGGCTTCCTCTGAGCCACCCAGTGTCATTTTAGTAAATCCTCTTCTGATGTCATGAGCCCAGGTCTGCCTCTGTTGCTTACAATTTGAGAATCTTGGGTTGGGTCCACTTGTGCTGACTCACAGATTCCTTGACAGAATCGAAGTTTCATCTGCTTTACCTTTTTGTTTGTTTGTTTGTTTGTTTAAAGACAGAGTCTCACTCTGCCTCCAGGCTGGAGTGCAGTGGGGCAATCTCGGCTCACTGCAACCTTGACCTTCTGGGCCCAAGTGATCCTCCCACCCCAGCCTCCTGAGTAGTTGGGACTGCAGGTGGGCACCACCAAGCCCAGTGAATTTTTTCATTTTTAGTGAAGATGGGGTCTCAGTATGTTATCCAGGCCAGTCCCAAACTCCTGGGCTCAAGTGATCCTCCTGCCTCAGCCTCCCAAAGTGCTGGAATCACAGGCGTGAGTCACCGTGCCCGGCCTGGTTTACCTTCTCTAGAATGTCCTCTCTGGTTTGGTCTGCTAATGGTCTTTCTAGCTTTAGTGCTACACTAATTTATTTTCATTTCTATATTCTTCTATTATCTGGACAGGATCTGAGGAGGGAGTAGAGTCACAAGCGTTTGGTAAGTCTGCTTGAACTGCTTGTCACAAAATGCTTGCTGGTGATGATAGGGAGGAAAATAAATGTGAGCTAACACTTGTAGAAATGCCTTCCTTTCCCTTCTGCCAAACTGATTTCGCTCAGGACACATGCACTCCCTTTTAGACAGAGTCTGGCTCTGTCGCCCAGGCTGGAGTGCAGCGGTATGATCTCGGCTCACTGCAGCCTCCGCCTCCCGGGTTCAGGCGATTCTCATGCTTCAGCCTCCTGAGTAGCTTGGATTACAGGTGTGTGCCACCATATCAGGCTAATTTTTATATTTTTAGTGGAGATGGGGGTTTCGCTACGTTGGCCAGGCTGGTCTCGAACTCTTGACCTCAAGTGATCTACCCTCCTTGGCCACCCAAAGTGCTTGGATTACAGGTGTGAGCCACCATGCCCAGCCACGTGCACATTTTTAGTATGACTTCTCTGATTACCAAAAAAATACGTTTATACCTGACATCACCAATGGAGCACACTCATTGCAGTGTGCAGTATGAAAGTCACCAAAGGATTTGATTTCTTTGAAAGTGAATATTCTCTTGTCTGTGAGCTTTATAAAAATGGTATTATGTGAACTTCCAGATCCTGCATTCCTTTTTTTTGAGACAGAGTCTCACTCTGTTGCCCAGGCTAGAGTGCAGTGGCGCAGTCTCAGCTCACTGCAAACTCAGCCCTCAAGTTCAAGTGATTCTCCTGCCTCAGCCTCCCAAGTAGCTGGGATTACAGGCACCTGCCACCGTGCCAGGCTAATTTTTGTATTATTATTTGTCACTTTAAAATAAAACTTTAAAAACCCAACCCAGTAGAGATGGGGTTTCACCACATGTTGGTCAGGCTGGTCTCAAACTCCTTTCCTTGTGATCGGCCCACCTTGGCCTCCCAAAGTGCTAGGATTACAGATGTGAGAGATCCTGCATTCTTAAAAGTAGATCAACATTATGCTTTTAGGATTCATGTATGGTATTAACACAGAGCTGAAGTTTTTTTTTGTTTTGCTGATGTACTATATGAGAGTACAATTACACTATTCTCACACTAATAACATGTGAGTAGTGTTTTGTGTTGACAGTTTGGCTGGAGGTGTGATTTTATTTATTTTATTATTTATTTATTTTTGAGACAGGGTCTCCGTCTGTTGCACAGGCTGGAGTGCAGTGGTGCAATCGTAGCTCATTGCAGCCTCAAACTCTGGGGCTCAAGCCATCCTCCCACCTCAGCCTCCTGAGTAGCTGGGACTATAGGCATGTGCCACCACACCTGGCTAAATTTTCGAGGTCTTGTCGTGTTGCCTAGGCTGGTCTTGAACTCCAGGGCTCAAGCGATCCACCTGCCTCGGTTTCCAAAAGTGCTGGGTTTACAGGTGTGAGCCACCGTGCCTGGCTGTTGCTGTGCTTTGGAACGTTTCTTTCGTATGTGTCAAATCTGATATTTAAAAGGTAACATTCTCTGTGGAATGATGGCACTTCACAACCTCTTAAGGAGAAATTAAAATAAACTCTTTATTAGACCCAATTCTTACCACAGATTCTATTTCAGTGTGGGTCAAGTTTTGTCCCTGACATAACTACCTATTTTTAACACCGAGGAGGAATACAACTTGCTATTCCTACACAGGCTGTTGCTGTGCGAGGACAGCCCTTTCCACCAGGACTTTGCAGTAATCTTGCCAGCAGCTGGCGCCCTCGCGCTACTTTAAAACACTGACCTCAGGCCCCAGGCCTGACTTCACAGCTACATCCTGCCTGCCCCTGGAAAGGCAGATTTTAAGTAGCAGAATGAAAGAAAAAGCCAATCAGTTGATTTGAAGGAAAACAACCCTCTATGCAGATAGCTTCAATTCATTTCTTCAGTATATTCAGTTGCTTTTTTAAAGTTTTATTTTAAACTGACAAATAATAATTATATATACTTAGGGGGTGCAACGCGATGTTTCAATACACGTAAACACTGTGGAATGAAGAAGTCAGGGTAATTAGCACATCCATCGCCTTAAATATTTATTTATTTATTATTATTATTTGAGATGGAGTCTTGTTCTTTCGCCCAGGATGGAGTGCAGTGGCGCGATCTCTGTTCACTGCAACCTCCACCTCCCAGGTTCAAGCAGTTCTCATGGCCTCAGTCTCCTGAGTAGCTGGGATTACAGTGCGTGCCATCACACCCAGCTAATTTTTGTACTTTTAGTAGAGACGAGGTTTCACCATGTTGGCCAGGCTGGTCTCGAACTCCTGACCTCAGGTGATCCACTTGCCTCAGCCTCCCAAAGTGCTAGGATTACAGGTGTGAGCCAACACGCCCAGCCTCAAATATTTATTATTTATTTGTGGTGAGAACATTTAAAACCCTCTGTTTTCACCATTTTGGAATATACAATATGTTATTATTAACTATAGTTAATAGTTGTACAACAGAACACCAGAGCTTATCCCTACTGTCTAATGGAAACTTTGTACCCATTGACAAACTTCTCCCCTCACCTCTCCTACTACTACTCAGGAGGCTGAGACAGGCGAATCGCTTGAACCCAGGGGGTGGAGATTGTAGTGAGCTGAGATTGCGCCACTGTGCTCCAGCCTGGGTGACAGAGCTAGACACCGTCAAAAAAAAAAGGAAAAAAAAAGCCTAACAACATGAAAAGCAGATCTGGCTCTAATGCTTAGAGTGAAATATGGCCCCTGCTGCCTTTGAGAATGGTTTGGTTGGAAACGTTGACCGTGCAGAGATCTCTGCTCCCTGGATTAGAACCTTAAGCCTGTGCTTGTTCATTACACAAGTATTCTGGATCTGCTTCTCCCAAGGGCATTTAAAACACATGAAGGTGGTGTTGCGTAAAAAGCAAGCTCTTGTGTTCAGCAAATATAACCGAGTGAGCAGAGACAGCGTCACTCACTCACCGAGAGGGGAGCTGGACGTCCCGCTGTCTCCAGTGGAATACAAGCAATGGACATTGAGAAGGTCAACTCCATGGACTTTGGAGAATTTGTGGACGTGTTTGGGAATGTCATTGAAAGATGTCCTCTGATTGCAGCTGCTGTTTGGTCCCAGCGACCATTCTCTGATTTGGAAGATTTAAAGAAGCACTTTTTTGCCTTTATTGATGCCCTTCCACAGTCAGGTAAGGCTTCAGTATCAGACATTCTCTGCAAAGGAATTTCAAATATGCTTATTAAAATATTTTTAGATATTGGCCAGGCATGGTGGCTCACTCCTGTAATCCCAGCATTTTGGGAGGCTGAGATGGGAGGATCACTTGAGCCCAGGAATTTGAGACCAGTCTAGGCAACATGATGAGATCTGTCACTGCAAAAATTGTTTTTAGCCAGGCATGGTGGCTCACGCCTGTAATCCCAGCACTTTGGGAGGCCAAGGTGGATGGATCACAAGGTCAGGAGATGGAGACCATCCTGGCCAATATGGTGAAACCCCATCTCTACCAAAATACAAAAAATTAGCCAGCTTCGGTGGCATGCACCTGTAGTCCCAGCTACTTGGGAGGCTGAGGCAGGGGAATCGCTTGAGCCCGGGAAGTGGAGGTTGCAGTAAGCCAAAATTTCGCCACTGCACTCCAGCCTGGCAACAGAGCAAGACTGTCTCAAAAAACAAAACAAAAAAACAAAAAAAAAAACCCACAAAAATTGTTTTAAAAAATCTATCTATTGGCGAGGCGCAGTGGTTCACGCCTGTAATCCCAGCACTTTGGGAGGCTGAGGCGGGCAGATCACGAGGTCAGGAGATGGAGACCATCCTGGTTAACACGGTGAAATCCCGTCTACTAAAATACAAAAAATTAGCCGGGTGTGGTGGCGGGTGCCTGTAGTCGCAGCTACTCGGGAGGCTGAGGCAGGAGAATGGCGTGAACCCGGGAGGCGGAGCTTGCAGTGAGCTGAGATGGCGCCACTGCACTCCAGCCTGGGAACACAGCGAGACTCCATCTCAAAAAAAAAAAAAAAAAAAAAAATCTCTCTCTCTCTCTCTATCTCTCTAGATATTTTAGTATAATTCCTTATACTTGATGTGTTTATTGAGCTCTTTCCTTTGGAAGGTTCAGTAAGTTTCCTCAGGTCTAGTCCGTGAGAGTAAAGCACTTGCGTGGTTTAGGTCAGACATGGACTGGAAGAACGCGTTGGCTAAGGTAAGTGGCTGTTAAATATTAGAGCTTTGAAGTGACAAGGAGGAACCTGGCAAAAGACATCAGAGTGATTCAGAGGCTAAAGGCCAGGCTGAGGGCCCACCCTCTCAGCCACCCCATCTGGCTTGGGAATGTCCTGTATGTGACAGAGAGGACAGCTGGATACAGACTATCTCCAGGGCCCAGGGGAAAGGGCAATCGGCTGACTTTTGTACCAGAAAGGGCCAGTTTGGCCTGGACGGCCGAGGAGAGTGAATTCATTCAGATCAGCGCCTCCCCGAGGGATGGAGGGAAGGAGGAGAATCTGAAGGCATCTCTCTGGAGAAAGGGAAAGAAGTTACTGATTTCTTCTGTGGAGAGAGAGAGAAAATGAGGCACTTCTGGGTGTGGGGTAAGGAGAAGAGGGGGTGACTCCAAATGACACACACAGCTTCACAGAGACCAGGCTGCCTCAGGGGCTGTCCTGGATGCTCTGTGGAGAAACCTGAAATGTGCCAAAGGAGTGGCCAGGGGCAGAGAGGCCTCCGTGGATGTCTGGGTGGGGAAGGAGAGCCCCTGCTCTCTTCTCCCAAAGGAAGCCAACAGACACTGCTGCCTATCAGCATGGGCTTTGACAGCCAGATGGCTTCTGACTGTCCCAAAGACGTCTCCAAAATGAGGAGCTCCTTTTAATTCATTTGAGGCTCATCTAGGAAGAGCAGAGGATGTTGTAAAATCAAACGGACAGGAATGTCGGGACCATGTGGACACTCACCCACTTCTGGGGGCCTCTCCACAGCTGAGGACTTCAGCTCTGCCACTGGGGGCCATCACTGGAGCCTTCTGACCCTTGACTCACAGGGACAGCCCAGTCCCCCAGCCTGATGAGTGAAGGGACCACAGCCTCCCAGCTGAACTCCTGCAGGGCAGGCTGGAAGGAGCAGGCAGCCCCAGAGCCCACCCTCCCAGTGTCTGACGGGAAGATAGAATAGAGGAGGCAAAATGACAGCCTCCCAGGAAAGTAATTTCTTTTCAAGAAAAAAAAAAAAAAGAGACAAATCCTTTGATTGTCTTAATACCCAAAGGAGTGGTGAGGCTGAGGAGGGAATGTGTTAAGAGAGAAAGCTAGGATTGCGTGAATAATTTAAATCTATTATTCTTGGGTTTGGCTAGTTATTTAACACACATTTTGGGGGCTTTATTACTCTGTGTCCAGAACTTTGATAAAAACATAAAAATTTCTCCATTTTCATCTTATTTCTCACCAACACTCCCCACAACCCGTCTGGCCAGAGATTCTAGCTACGGGTCAATCCAGTCAGGGCCCTGAGCACAGTGGTGTGTGGACAGCACTGAACGTGGGCTACCCCACTCTCGAGGCTTGTTTTGATGCCCCCGTGACTTGATGAAACCTCTGTCTCCTGGCTAGTGTCAGAATCCCAGATCACAGACTGAACCGGATATTGGGACTTAATCAAGGTTTGCTGAATGAATGCATGACATTTCCAAGGTGATGTTGAAAAATGGGGATTCTGGCATTCCCCTCTTCCCCACACATTTTAACTGGGTGACTTTAGTGGTAGGTCAGTGGACAAAATGGCTGGAGGGGGTTTGGGCCCCCTGGACGGTTGTTGGCGTCTGCAGTAGACACGGTTCTGAGGAGGAGCTCCCTGTGGTGAAGGCTGCCTCTCAGTTCTGCACTTATTTGGGGCAGCTGGGGGCCTCAATGCTGTCTGGCGGCAACTCCTCATCTTAACATCTCAGTGACAGTAGATAAGTGATGTTATCAATAGTGACAATAACAACAACAAATAGCTAAAATGTATTGAACTTTTACTCTTGGTGTGTTTCAGGCACTTTTCCGAAAACTTTGCACTTGCTGACTCATTTAATCCTCTAATGTCCCTATAAAATAAGGAATAGTATTATTATTGCCCCCAGTTTTACCGATGGGAAGACTGAGGCACACAGAGATTAAGTAACTTGAGCAAGGACACACTACTAGAAAGTGGCAGGACTGGAATTCTAATAACCCTGAGGGTCAACCCAACAGCTTGTGAAGAAAGTGGCAGAACTGGGAGTCAACCCAACAAGTTTTGAAGGCTTTTTCCAGACAATGAGAAACAAAGTCTAGAAACAGTTTTTAGGGTTTTCATTCATTTATCCACTAATGTATTTGATTAACATAAATGCTTGATGTTCTAGGCCCCATGTTTTATTGTTTAAATAATCAAATAAAATGATCTATTTCACAGCATGGTGACTATAGTCAATAATAATCTTTTTATACTTGGAAATTGCCAAGAGAGTAGGCTTTAAAAAAAATTTGTTTTAAATTGAGGCAGAGTCTCACTCTGTCACCCAGGCTAGAGTGCAGTGGCACCATCTTGGCTCACTGTATCCTCACCCTCCCGGGTTCAAGCGATTCTCCCGCCTTAGCCTCCCTAGTAGGTGGGATTACAGGCACCCGCCACCATGCCAAGCTAACTTTTCTATTTTTAGTAGAGATAGGGTTTCATCATGTTGGCCAGGCTGGTCTCAAATTCCTGACCTCAAGTGATCTACCCACCTTGGCCTCCCAAAGTGCTGGGGTTACAGATGTGAACCACCTTGCCCCACCTTCAAGAGAGTAGATTTTAAATGTTCTTACTACCAAAAAATGATAAATATGTGAGGTGATAGATATATTAGAAAGCTTGACTTCATCATTTCACAATGTATACATATATGGAAAACATCAAGTTGCACACCATAAATACATATAATTTTTATTTATCAAAAAAATCCAATAAAATGGGTTTTTTGTTTGTTTGTTCATTTGTTTTTTTGAGAAGGAGTCTCGCTCTGTCATCCAGGCTTCAGTGCAGTGGCACAATCTCAGCTCACTACAACCTCTGCCTCCCGGGTTCAAGCGATTCTCCTGCCTCAGCCTCCCTAGTAGCTGGGACTACAGGCACACACCACCAGGCCCGGCTAATTTTTGTATTTTTACTAGAGATGGGGTTTCACCTTGTTAGCCAGGATGGTCTCGATCTCCTGACCTTGTGATCCACCCACCTCAGCCTCCCAAAGTGCTGGGATTACAGGTGTGAGCCACCACACCCAGCCTTAAAATGGGATTTATTACAGTCTAGCTTTACCCTTTGGATAGTAAGAAACAAACTGGGTGAAATAGATTCTTTGAATCCTAAAACTAAGGTACCTTAGAGAGACGTTCAAGTTACAGTGGTCTACCTAGTCATGTATTTGTTTTGGTGACTGAAGAAAAACCTCCACCATTAACAGAAAACAAAATTGGGTTTCTAGACTAAGGTTGAGTCCATTTAGGTTCTGCTATGATGATTATTGGCCAGTAGGTGGCAGTCCAGGATTAATATTGAGCTCTAGTGCTATTGGGCAAAGTACCTTCTCCAGCCACTTAGTTCCTATAGATTAAAGATGAGGCAAAGGTTTTCCAGGAAAGAGAACTGACAACTAGTAAAGGGAAGAAAGTTGAAACACACATGCACTAACCTGAACAAATTCAGGACGGATTTGTGTTATAAAATTAAAGAGCAATACAACTTTCATAAGAGTTAATTAACTGTGCATTTCCGCTGGCTATGGTGACTCACACCTGTAATCCCAGCACTTTGGGAGTCTGAGGTTGGAGGATCGCTTGAGACCAGAAGGTTGAGGCCACAGTGAGCCATGATTGCACCACTGCACACCAGCCTGGATGACAGAGCAAGAACCCTGTCTCAAAAGAAAAAAAAAATGTACATCTCTGTGCCTTTCAGAATTATAGTAATGCCACAATTTATTACTTTATGCTTATTAAACAACATTTTTGTGGAATGAATGGTGTTGGATACTAATAAGTTCCTTATAATACAGGCTATGAAGGTTTTAGATCAAGCTATTAAAATATGTTTGTTTATTCAGTCAAAAAAAAAATACTCCTTACCAAAAGTGCTGTGTTGGTCAAAAAATACTCACTGAGTGCCCACTGTGCCCCAGGGATTGTCGTGGGCACTGGGAATAGAGTAGTGACCAAGACAAGTCCTTGCCTTAAATGAGCTTACATTCTAGTGAAGAGAGACAGAATTAACATGAAAAATACCATTATTTCAGGTTCTAGAAATTCTCAGAAAAAATATACGCAATATGGCAGAAAATATGTAATAACGGAGGTCTTTCTTAGGAGGTTAAAATTTAAGACCGAACGATGAGAAATAAGTAAATGAAATCTAGGATGAGGCCAATCTTAGAAAAGGAACGTAAAAGGGTGCCGTGCCTCATGCCTGTAATCCCAGCACTTTGGGAGGATGAGGCAGGTGGATCACTTGAGGTCAGGAGTTTGAGACCAGCCTGGCCAACATGGTGAAACCCAATCTCTACTAAAAATACAAAATTAGCTGGGCGTGGTAGCGCACACCTGTAATCCTAGCTACTCTGGAGACTGAGTCAGGAGAATCACTTGAACCTGGAAGATGGAGGTTGCAGTGAACCGAGATCACACCACTGCACTCCAGCCTGGGTGACAGGATGAGACTCGGGCTCAAAAACAAAAAAAGGCAAAGGAACCTGAGACCAGGATGAACTTGACATTTTTGGGGCACAGAAAGATCAAGGTAGTTGGAAAATAGTAAGGAGTGGAAGGATGTGAGGAAGAGGGCCCGATCATGTAAAGCTGCTTAGGTCTAATAAGGAACTTGCTTCTCCATTTGCAGTGGGTCACTGGGGTTTATGCTTTAGGATGGTGATGTGGGGGCTATGTCAGATGCAGGGGGCCAGGTCGAGGGGCCGCTGCAGTAGTAAGAGTAAGAGATGAGGTTGCTTGGACTGTGGTTGGAGCAGCAGAGATGGAGAGATGCAACTGGATTCTCAGAATAGGGCTTACAGTTAGAGTCAACAGGATTTTTTAAAAAATGGATTTGATGGCGGAAGGCAGATCAGAAACAAAACTGGTCACTCCTGTTTTCAGTCTGAGCCACTGGGTGGCTTGTGGTGCCATTTTCTGAGTGGAGGAAGACTTAAAGTTGAGAAGACAGGATGGAGGAAAGAGCTTGCTGAGTCTAAGGTACCCAAAAATCATCCAGATGAAAATGCTGACTGCTCAGTTGCATCAAAACAGAGAAGCTTGGTGAAACACTGAGAGTTAAACTATATCTGGCTGTCATCAAAGAATGGATGACATTTCAAACCATAGGACTGGTTGAGGGCACTTAGCAAGTACATTGGTGTAAATAGCGAAGGGACGAGATGTGGGTACTGAGTCCTGTGGTACTTCTGTGCTAGTGAACTCTTTGGCAGAGCAAGATGAAAGTAGGCAAAGGGTGTCTCTGAAGGTAAGTGGTAGTCATTTTTTTTGAGACAGAATCTTGCTCTGTCACCCAGGTTGGAGTGCAGTGGCGTGATCTCGGCTCACTGTAACCTCCGCCTCCTGGGTTCAAGCAGTTTTCCTGCCTTGAGTAGCTGGGATTACAGGCGCATGCAACTACACACAGCTAATTTTTGTATTTGCAGCAGAGACGAGGTTTCACCATGTTGGGCAGGCTGGTCTCAAACTCCTGACCTCATGATCCACCTGCCTCGGCCTCCCAAAGTGCTGGGATGCCAGGTGTGAGTCACTGCACCCAGCCATTTATGGTCATTTTTTAAGGAGAGAGGGCCAACCAGGTGACATGGTCTGGAGAGGCTGAGAAAGAAGAGGTCAGGCATTGGTCTTTGGGCTCAGGCAAGATGTCCTTAATGAGTACAGATCAGCTGGTACAGCGGCTCGAAGCTTGACAGCGTGAGCCTGGAAATGGAGGTGAGGAAGTGGAGAGGCCAGGAGATAACTCCTTTAAGGTCTTTTCTGTAAGGAGGAGCAGAGAAATAGGGAGAAACAAGAGGGAAACAGGGAATCAAGAGAGAATGTTAATATTGTTTATGGGATGGGTGATTCTAAGGCATGTTTGCACATTGATAAGGGTAAGCAGTGTGGGAATGCAGAAATAGGTATTTGAAATTGCAGAAGCAAAGTCTTTGACAAGAAAGGAGAGCCAGCTTCAAGAACACAAATGGAGGGGCTGGCCTTCCATAGGAAGAACAGATTGTCCATTGTACCAGGGATAAGAACATACCCAGACACCACTGGGTGTGGACCAGGAGGCAGTTGGACTGTTATGGGATTCTGGGCTTCCATGGCCACAGTTGCTTACCCTGTTCCTCTCCATTGAATAATGAGTGTCTGCTCTGTGCTAGGAATTATTCTAGGTGCAAAATTTCAGGTCCTGTGGTCCCAGCAAATAACACACATTCACACCTACATCTATAGACATGACACGCCAATGGCTTAGGAGGTAAGCCCAGAATTTCAAGAAAGACTGAAGAATGGGCAACACTTAGATTCCCTGTGAACCACGGGCTGTCTGACCGGCCTGGCCAGCGCCTGGGCTTCCAGGTGGGGGACACTGAGGACTGGAGGCAGGGAGATGGCACCTACTCTCCCAGTCTCCAGTCTCCCACTGGGGCTCATGGGCACAGCTTAGGGATAGCATGCTGGCACTGGCAGGGAACTGGGTCCTTGCTGCAGGGCAGTGGGCACAGTAGGCACCATTCCCGATGTACTTACTCAAGGGTCCAGTCGTTTGGGGCAATGAAGATGGGATATCTGGCCAGGTGAGGTAGGCTGTGTTTCTTCTGAGCTACCATCCTCTACCTGATTCCTCACACCTTTTTCTTGTTAGGCGCAGCTGAACGACAGAGAGAGAGAGAGAGAGAGAGAGAGAGAGACGGCTGAGAGACAGAGAGTAAATTCCAGTTTCTCCTTTTTAGTCTCTTTTCTTCTGCCCTTTGCTCTGTTAGTTTATCTGTGTCTTTTCTCTTCTCGCCGCTGCAAGTGTGGAAAACTCATGCTCAGTTCTAGGCAAACATTAACCCCGGGGGGCCTTTCCAAGCGGGAGACAAACTCTAGACAGTGAGAAGCGAGATGCGAGGGCACCAAGAGCAAGAAGGGGTCCAGGCGTGCGCACGGTTGGCGGGACGCCGCCGCCTCCCTCTGCTGCGCGGCCTGCGCGGGGAACCTGGTGGGGGCGGCAAGAGGACAGACCCCGTGCCCAGGCCTCTCACCAGCAACCACCTCCCCCGGCCTCCCTCCAGTGACCACCTCCCTTGCAGCTTGGGGAGGATGGAAGTCCCCTGACTGGACGGGGGACCTAGCGGCTGCTCTGAAACTCTGAACACTTGAGGAGCAGGCGCGGAAGGTCCAGCCGCCCAAGACTCGCATTGTTCCCTCCTCCGCAGCCCAGGCAGGTTGCGGTCCTGGGCCTGGTTGAGCGCGGAGGGGATCCGGGCGGGAGCTGAGCTCGGTTCCCCAGGCCGGGCAAGTGGACGCGTGGCACGACCAACCCCGGGCCCAGGGCTGGGGCTGCTCCCCCAGGTGGGGAATTTAACTCTCATATTTTCGCACTACCCGGACGGGGCTGGACGCGGGAAGCGGGAAAGACCCGTCCCTGTTTGCAGTGCCCGAGGGGCAGGACACCCACGAGAAGGGCTCTACCACAGTGCTGTTAGGCCGGCTCGGCGGCTCACACCTGTAATTCCAGCACTTTAGGAGGCCGAGTCGGGAGGATCGCTTGAACCCGGGAGGCAGAGGTTGCAGTGAGCCGAGATCGCCCCACTTCACTCCATCCTGGGTGACAGAACTGTCTTGAAAACACACACACACACACACACACACACACACACACACACACACACACACACACAAACAGTGGTGTTACAGGGATGGGATTATTGGTGACATGACTTTCGTTTTGAACTTTCCTTAACCTTGCAGGGGCAGCCGTGCCCTGAAAACGCCTGTGATTGGGAGTAGAGGGTCCAGGTGCAGTGCGGTGAGTGACCCTAGGCAGGTCACTAGTTCTTTTTGAGCCTTCACTGAATCATCCCTTACATGGGGATGTTACCCCCGGTTCTCCGTGTCTTTCAGGGAGAAATTAGTTCCTGAGTTAAATGGTGCAGTATCAATCATCTTTTTATTACACAGAAACAATAAGTTTAAGAAAGAGGACGTCTACCTTACAGGGGGTTTAATTTTCAGCTCCTTTGAGATAAAATTCATTGAATGGTGTTTTACATGCGCGCCTTTTCCAACAGATCCCACGTCTATTCCCGGCGCCGGAGCCGGACAACCGCTTTACTGGGATCCAGAGACAGGTACTTCCTGAGGCGCCTCAGTCCAGTTCCACTGGGTTTACTACGACTAATAATGACTGCTTCTGTTTACTAGGTATTAGGCAATGTGTTTTAAGTGAATAAATTGTCTCTAATCCTCACAACTTTTCAGCAAGTTAGGCGTCACCCGCATTTTACAAATCGTGGCGCCCTGCTCACCATATCTGGAATCTTGCCTCGCCCCGAGGATTCTGATTTTCACTTTAGAGCGCTGAGCAAGATGATTGCCCAGCGCTAACTCCGGGAAATCCCTGGGACTGAAAATCGCAGGTAACTCGCCAGAGTTTTTCAATTTTAGGCCTAGGAGATTATGCAAAGCTTTCCTTCAAGTAAACGCTGTTCTCTGGGGCCTCTGGAATCTACTGTCGGAGAAGGGGAATAAGCCCCGGGCCGGTGGGGGATGGGTGGGTGCAATTTCCTAAATAGAGGAAAGCCACTTTCATTCAAAGGGCTGTGGAACTCTGGCTAGAGGTGGGTTTCTTTGCAGTTAATCATCTGCAAGGCTCTTTGGATGCCTGATTCCAGAAACCCAGAACTCACACGTAGGGTCACAAAATCCAGGGCTTTTATTTGCCGAGCCCCGTGGATGTTGTCCCTATGGATGCACCCCGCCCCTGTCCGTTCTCCTTTGGAGCAGAACGAAACCCATTCCAGAGCTTTTGCAGGAAGTCTTCAGGCCTTTGCGTCCGGCCCCTTTAGACATCAAAGCCCCCCCTGAGAGCAAAGGACTTTGAAAGATAGGAAAAACTCAGGCTCCTTATCGCGTCTCTGCTCCCTCCCGACCTAGTCGTAAATTCCGAGCCTCAGCGGCCGCCCTCTCTCTCCTCCGCTCTTCTTGACCCAAGGTCTCAAAAGACAAACGTGTCACTTCCCGCCCCGCCCCTGGATCCTGGTCCCGACCGAATGTGGTGAGGACCGAGAAGCGCAAGGTCCAGGACTTGTTAGAGGGGCGCGCCAAGGACGTCCCTGCGCCGCCAGGACATCACTGCCTGGGGACTCTACTTCACCCTCCCGCAGCCTTCTTTGGGGCGGGGCGGGGCAGGGGGGCCGGGCTCGGCCTACGCGCCCCTTCGAGTGCGCGGTGCGGGGCGGGCGCGGTGACGCGCTCCCGCCTGTGTCTGTGCTTCTCCGCAGGCCAGGAGGGCATCCTGCGCTGCCACCCGGACCTGGCGGGCAGCGAGCTGCGGCGGGGCACGCTCACGGCCGAGTCGCAGCGGGAACAGAGCGCCGCGGGCCTGACGAGCCTGGGCGCGGACGAGCGGCTCCGGCTGGCGGAGCTCAATGCGCAGTACCGCGCGCGCTTCGGCTTCCCCTTCGTGCTGGCCGCGCGCTTCAGCGACCGGGCGGCGGTGTCGCGTGAGCTGGCGCGCCGTCTGCTCTGCCCGTCCGCGCAGGAGCTGCGCACCGCTCTGGGCGAGGTGAAGAAGATCTGCAGCCTGCGCCTGGCGGACCTCCTCCGCGCCGACCCCGCCAAGCTGTAGCTGCCACGCGGGCCAGGGACCAGGGAGGCACAACCGGACGCGTGGGGGCCACGGCCCGGAGCTGTGCGTCCTGGGCGGGAGGCGGACTCGGGCCTGGAACAGCGTTCATACACGTGCACAAAGGAAGTGGAGAATTGAGGCAATCATACGAGTAATGAGTCCTTTTGTCCACCCACCCACACGCGCACGCGTTGCCGAAATATCCATATTGTTTAGTGCTTTGCCCCGGATTTATCCAGCTCACTGCTTCAATTCTTCACTCCCTTTGCGGCCCCCGACACCACCGGCCTTTGTGGATTCCAAAGCGTTTATCCAGTTCTCCCCAACCCTCTCCTGCTAAGCCCGAACTGCAAAGCAAAACGGACGGAAAAGGAATCTTTTATGCCACAGCGGTTTGTCTGTTTGTTTTCTCTTTTCCTACTTCATTTGCTGCACCCGACCTTTACATGTGAGCGGAAGCGGTGTTCTCGCTCTTGGGCACTAGGGGAGCAGACTGGGAGCCAGGAAAGTCAAACGCTGGCCTCGGTCCGGCGTGGGGAGCCGGGGAAGCCGCGGGAGGGAGGCGGTGGGCCGGGGAGAGCCCTCCGAAGGGCTGGCGTTGGGAAGGCGCCCCGTGGGGACGGACGGAATAGCTGCAGCCATCGCTCCTAAAAGGCGGGGGGCCAGGGGGCGTCCCTGCTGGACGGGCCTGAAGATCTCTCCCGGAGGTCGGCCTTTGGGAGTTGGCTCGACTGCCCCGGGAAACCCATCAATTATTAAAAGAATAACACTCATGGAGCAGCGCTGGGTATTTGGACCCCAGAATGAAGCGAGATTGCAGTGTCCATTAAACGGAGGGAAGTGACCCTAGAAATCTTTGCTTGTCACCCCTGGAGTTTCAGACCCGTATTAGGCTGGGCAGCCTCCTGCACTAGCAGCCAGACTGTCCACTGGGGGAAAGTACATTAGCATCCTGCGGAGGAGCCCACCACATTCTACCCCCCGCCCACACTCCCACCACCCCCCACACACGGAAGGTGTAAAGAGCCCCAACAAATACTACTTAGGCTTCTGTTGGCAGAGGAGAAACGAAACACCCATGGTCTCCCCAACAAAGACAAGGTAACAGGCGAAGGCCAGAGGTGGCCCTTTTGAACACAAGAGCTTCCATTAGTCACCAACGGTGTCCAGGGTTAGCAGCAGCAGCAGCAACAACAACAACAGCAGCAAGGAAAACTTTCCATAAAGAGCTGCGTGGCTGCACCCTTGGTTCTGGGGCTGATTTTCCATAGAAATAAATCATGCCTGGAGCACTAGGAATTTTAGGCAAGGAAGCCCTTTTCCCGTTTCCATCTCACAGTGTTTCCTGCTGTGGTAAGGCTGAAGAAAAGAGAAGCTGGTAGTGGGGCAGGTGCCAGGAAAGCGGGCTGTGCTACCAGCGTCCCGGGGCTTGTAGCTAGACACCGTCTCTGGGTGTAGGAGAACCGGGTGCACACCATGAAGAAATTTCCATGGCTCGCTCCTATTTTTTGGGACCCTGCAGCAATGGTGGGGTCCTAGGCCTGGGCCAGACACCTGCCTCTCTCTAGCCAGGGTAACCTGGGGATTTCCTGACATACACATTAACTTGCTGCTTGGTGAAGAGGATTTTCTGACCCAGGATCCAAATACCACAGGCGGGGCCTAAGACTCAGAATAACCCACTGTAGTCAGGCACCCTGTCCCAAGGCTGGGGGTAAACCCCAAGCTTAGATAAACGAGGCCCCAAATGCAGAGTCTGTGTTCTTTATGTAAAGGAGCTCATGTGAGATGCACAGATCCCACCAGGGCTGGGTTCCCCGCATGAGCGTAGATGAGCTCAGAACCTCCCAGAGACGACCCTGTTGTCTCCAATTACACAGTTACATTTCAACAGTTCAAAGCTTGTCCGGAAAATGGTTTATTCCTGCGGGAAGCGACGCAGATGGGGGCAGATGCTGAGTCTGTCCCTTTAGAAGGTGCTGGAGCTGCGCGGCGCCTCTTCCGAAACACCTGAGCGTAAGCAGCCGCGAAGGCTAGCTCAGGACGCGGGGTGTGGGCGCCCGGCTGGGAAGAGCCCGGATCAAACCCGCTGGTGGCTCTGACTCTCGCCTTCGGGAAGAGCTCTGCGCAGAGGCCGTGGCTCGCGTGGGCAAATCACCTGTGGCGGCCTGGCAGGGCAGTTCTCTCCGGCAGCTTGCTCTTGGCTCAAATAACGATATGCTCTGGGTTTCTCTCTGCCTTGGCCTGGCAGAGCCACTTTCCGCTTTCTGGCCTCTTGTGCGCCCGAGGCGGGAGAGGAGCCCAGCTTGTACAGCAATCATCGCACATTGACTCTAGGCCCTGCTGCTCAGGGAAGGGACAGCCCGGGGCGCACCCAGCGAGCTTCAGGGGGTACGGAAGTGCTTAGGGCAGATTTCAGGGTGAACAACTAATATTTTACTTACTAATTCGTTAAAAACGCAAAGAAAACAAAACCAATCACGGTGGCAAGGCCAAGAAGAGTTGGAAAGCAAGAAGCTGATTTCAATTTCTATAAATCGACGACCCTCCAGGCACAGTCCCTTACGAAGTGGGGGCGGCTTTGCGGATTTTCACTTCCCTTGGAAATGTCCAAGCCCCGGCAGGAGAACGCTCCCAGTAAAGGGACGGAAGAACGCAACTCCGGATAAGAACTCAGGAACCGACCTGGGCTTGTCACTCACCTGTGTAACTTAACTGGAATACGTAATGGGGCCTCCTCTTTATTAATCCAGAAAGGTAGGCATTTTGGTCTGTGAGCCCAAAAGATGTCTACGGACACTAAAATTGGAAGGAAGGAAAGGGAAAAGGGCAACATAAATTCTATACATAATCTTTACCCATTTTAAATATGACACATTTCTAGAGATTAGCCACAGGATATCAGTTCTGACTCAAAAACAGAGAGGAGTTCTTCTTCTTCTTCTTCTTCTTCTTCCTCTTCCTCTTCCTCTTCTTATTTTGAGACGGAATCTCACCCTGTTGCCCAGGCTGGAGTGCAATGGTGAGATCTCAGCTCACTGCCAACTCTGCCTCCTGGCTACAAGTGATTCTCCTGCCTCAGCCTCCCAAGTAGCTGGAATTACAGGCGTGCACCTCCACTCCCAGCTAATTTTTGTATTTTTAGTAGAGACGGGGTTTCACCGTGTTGGCCAGGCTGGTCTCAAACTCCTGACCTCGTGATCCACCCACCTCAGCCTCCCAAAGTGCTGGGATTACAGGCGTGAGCCACGGTGCCCGGCCCAAGAGGAGTTCTTCTAAGGAAGTATTTACTGTGAGACAAAAGTAGATGGATACCATCTTTGTCAACTGGAGAAAAATCTGGGATGGAATTTATGGAAAATTCATGCAATAAATGAATAAACCACAGTTGTGGGGTGCCTGTGAAAGACATAGGGCATGGAGCGTGGTCAGAACTGTAGCAATAGCAGAACCTGATTGTTCTGGTACTATTTGGTGTGGGGGGTGGGATTGGGAAAATGGGAATCTCTAACTCGTGCTAGTTGGTTTTGCAGTTGGGGTGCAATGTTTCTAGGTGGCACCAGCAGCTGTAGTAATAATAAACATCTATGCAGATCACTATGGATTGCAAAGAACACACATACTGTAGCTCATTTACTTTAAGGGACTTGAACAGCTAGCTGTGCAACTTGGGGAAAATCATCTAACCTCTCTGGGCCTTGGGTTCACCTTTGTAAAATGGAAAGGTTAAACAGACTTTAAGACCCCTGGCTCCCCTCCAGGGAATGCAGCCAGCCAATGGGCCCAGTAACTCAAGAAGAGCAGAGCCTTATTTAAGCTCCTTCCCTTAGCCACATAAAACTTACCCTGTAGGACTTCCTAGGAACATATTTTCATGTGGCAAACAAAGGTCATTCCAGGCACGAGACAATGGTGAGTGAACAAATGTTCATTGAAAGCTCTCCACTCTAAAGCCACGTGGTAACCGTTGGCTGGTGCTGCCTGAGAAGCCTGGGCTCCTAGCTTCAAGAAGTTTCCTTTGGGTTGGAAGTCCTGGTTCCCAGTAGGGACACCAATCTTTGAGACCTCCAAGTCCCTCCCTCTTGTGGATTTAAATCATCCTCTGTCCTCACCCACCACACAGAATGTGTTATTCAATGCCCAAACAGTGTCCACAGGCCCTAGTTTCATAAGAAAGGAAGAAAATGGGCAACGACTATTTATTTGCCTAACTTTTACCCAATGTACCAAACCAGATTTCTGTACCCAAATATTACCCTTTCTCCTGAGGCTCTTAATTTTCATTGATCTCTTGGATGTGAGAATATATTTTGGATAGAGAAGCATAAATTAAAAAAAAAGAAAAAAAAAAAAAGGTGTTCCTTGCCTTGGATCAGAAACTTGGTGGTCTGTTCACAACAAACGTAAAACAGCTGGCTTTTCTCATCGCATTCTCCTGCAGCCTAGTACCTGAGTGGTAACATGTTAGCCCACATGACCTCCCATTAATTCAGAAACCTTTCCTCAGGTAGAGAGGGTCAGACACCCAGTTTGCTTGGGAAGAAAACATGCTTCACTCCACTGGGCAAGGACACATCTGCTGCTGTGAATGAAGCCTGGGTGGCTGTGGGCAGCTGTGGTCCCTCCCTGCTGTTCAGGGTGGACATGTTGGGATCCATTGTGGCCTGATAGGGCTGGACAGTTGGCGGACTCTGGGGAGGCCCTACAGAAAGGACATTGTCATTGATTTCCTTCCCAGAGATGTTAGCTAAGTGGGCTGTGGCAGGGCAAGACAGGGTTGTTGGGGTCAAACGAACCATTACTGAGCCTTTCTTTGTGTGAGTAGATGGCTGATTGAGTGCAATGGCTGAAAGACTCCCTAAACTCCGAATTGAGTAGAGATTGAGCTGTTTTTCCACAGCCGTATAGATGGCCAAGCTGAATAATTTTGTCAGCTGACATTCTCTTCCTTTTCACTCCTTAATTATCCCTGGAATTCAGGTCAATGCAAGGTAAGAGTTTCCTGTGCAAGGTATAGAATACTACATTATTTGGATAATTTTATTGTCCTTTTTTCAAATTTAAAAAAAATTTTTAGAGACAGGGTCTCCCTCTGTCACCCAGGCTACAGCGCAGTGGCGCAACCATAACTCACTGTAACCTCGAACTCCTGGGCTCAAGCCATCCTCCAACCTCAGCCTCCCAAGAAGCTGAGGCTATAGGTGCACATCACCACACCCAGCTAATTTTTAAATTTTTTTTATAGAGATAAGGTCTCGCTTTCCTGGGCTCAAGTGATCCTCCTGCCTCAGCCTCCTAAAGTGCTGGGATTACAGGTGTGAGCCCCTGTGCCTGGCTGGACAATTTTCTTGATCTAAAAAAGATTCAGAAAATCAACTTACATGCTCAGGTGGGTAGAGATGGCCTGCCCTAACTGGGCTATGTTAGTCACTGGGCTCCCCAGTTTCCAGGAGCCACAATTATCAGGCAGAGCAGGGTCCCCTTAGTCAGAGCAAATACTAGGACCATTGAGCAGGGAGGGAGCTGTGTCAATGCTGTCTGGATTTAAGGAGTGTTTCATCCACCTGGAGGGGCAGCCTGCCCTTCCAGCAGCCTCCTGCGTCCCACCCCCTTTGTGGCCCCTGCCCTTGCCACCAGCCAGGATCCTGCGTGCCTGGTCCCTTTCTGAAGAATGTGGAATGGCCCCTACACTGTCAGTAACAGAGGCGTCCTTTTGATAACCTGATCGTGGCCACTCCTGCAGTTTTACTGTTGCTTCATTTACCAGGGTCTCTTTTTTCCCCCACCCTTTTCTGCCTTAGATGTCAGCTCTAGCTCTGGCTTTGTGGAGTTGCAGTTTCAGCCCCAGGCCAACCGCAGGCCCGAGCTTCCCAAACAAGTTTGCCTCTCCCAGAGTGAGTTGCTGCAGGCTTCTCTGGCCCAGCAGCAGGACTTACAGGGTGGAAGGGCACCTCTGGCATCAAGGGGTAAAGAATGACCACCCCCCTTCCCTTCCCGTGGGCTGCTCAGTGCAGGCCAAAAGGCTCCTAAGAAAGCTGCCAAGCACCTGGGGCCTAGGACTAGGAAAGCCCTGCATGGAGCCCTGATGTGGGTGGCTTCTGCTTCCTCCTAGGGACACAGGCCTGTGCTTAGAAGCTGGAGAGGCTGCCCCTGAGCAGAGCCAGTCATGGGGCACCAAACTGCTAGGGGCCAGGACTCTCTAATGGCAAAGATGACCAGGCTCCTAGAGTTTTGTCAGCCACCTTCTACCCTTCTCTGACTTCCCACAACCCTGCCTTTTCAGGGACCCAGCTGGGCCCTCTCCTGGCTGAGAGCAATCTGGATGTACAGGGATGCGTACATTCTGAGAAGCTTGTCCGAGGACATCATTTACCAGCTCCTTTCCCCTCACCGAACAGTCTAGACCCTGGGACCACAGCTGTGCCATGCCATTGCTAAGGAGACCCATTTTTGCAGTGAGGGAAATGTTCGTTTTCACAATGATTTCCTTTCCATGGCTGGAGCACTCCAAGTGAGCCTCAGGCTTCCCTGTGGCTTGGCCTGCTCTGGGGCCTGGCTTGACCTGAGGGACCACAGCAGCCCTGCCCGCTCCCAAAGCAGTTGGATGAGCAGGCCAGAGCCATTTCTTCAGGGCACAGCACAGAGACACAGCTGGAAAATGGGGACAATTAGCCAGAGGCCGGCAGCCTGGGCCATAAAAACGCAGGAAGCGGCCACCACAGGGCGGAGGGAATGGCTGTCCCTAATAAAGTGATTGTTCCAAAGAATGCCCGCATTCCGAAGACATAGGCTGGAGCCTCAGCCTCGGCTTCCAAAACTCAGGCCTGGGAAGGGGGGAACGTGGGGGATGGAAAGGGGAATTGTGTCTCCAGGAAGAGGAGGAAGATGTTTGCTAGATCAAAAGTTCGAAGTGCCCACCACTTAACCTCCCACATTCCCGCCCCATCAGGTCTGTGGACCTCCCCTACTGCCCTTCTCTCAATGATTTGGGTTTTGTAACGGGGTTTGCAATTTACATCCGGTTTTATTTCTCTGGAAGTCCGATGACACTCGGTTGTCCAGGCCAGGCCCTGGAAGTCCCCCAGGAGGACCGGCTCGGTCTCCCACCTCTTGAGTGCACAGCTCCTTGGCCCCTGAGTACCCCACCACCCTCATTTTTAGCCTTCTTCCTTACAAACACGAAGGGTGGGAGGAACCAAAAACAGGGGATCCCGCAGCCCTAGGTTAGTTCTGATCGTTTTCAGGTGTGTCTGCAGAGGCAACTTGCTGGTTGTCACCTGTAAAATGGGGAGGATAAAAACACCTCCTAGGTTTTGTTCTAAATCCTAGGGGGATGTGAGGCTCAAGGGAGATAAACGACACTGGAGAGCACCCCAGAAATGACAGGATGAAGGCGATGGTGACAAATATCCGAGCGAAACGCTTGACAATAACAGACAAGTGCAGGTCTCCAGGAGTGCCGCGAGCGCCCGCGGGTTCTGAGAGCGCTCAAAGCCACCGAGTCAGGCTGCCCAGCCCGCCGGGCCTCGCCGCAGTGATCCTCATTCCCGAATCTGGCAGCGCTGTCAAAGGCTGGTATAGGAGGTGAACGGCGGCCGCAGGCCCACTCCACGCTGTTGTTGAAACCCAGTTGCGCGCGCGCGAGAGCCGAATCTCGCCGCCTCCGCGCTCCTGTCGGGATAGCTCCAGATTCCCGGCTGCGCGGCTCCGGTCCCCAAGGCGGTCGCTCCCAGCCCTAGGCCCCTTGGCCGCAGCGCTTCCCAAACCGAGAGAGATCCTTTCTCAACTCAGAGCTTTTCATTAACAATCGTTAATAACGGCCCTGAGTTGCCTTGTGATCTCCTGGAGATGAAAAATAAATTTCTTAGGAGAATGTTTCACTTTGTAAAGGACAAAGAGTTTTAAAGATATAGGTATGATGTAAGACACATAAATACCTAGGTAAGTATTAGCAGAAATTCTCTTTTCCTTCATTGTTAACCACTTATGCAAGTATAAGAAAAATACAAGTGTAGCTCAATGAATTTTCACAAACTGACACTCCATGTAACCAGCAGCCTAAGAAACAGCGTTACCAGCGATCCCCTAGTTCGCCTCTTTATGCACGCCAATAACCACTAGCCTAACTTCTACCACATGCCCATTACTTTTGTAGTTTAAAACTTTTGATTCTTGAATGTAAACGTTTATCAATAAATCGCTTTAACTCAAATCTCAAACGTAAGATGAAGTCAGAGATGCAGCCTGAATCTCGGATCATAATTTATCTTGTACGGAGGGCGAGTAATTTCCTTGGGCAAGAAAATAACTGATTGGAGGTGACAGTTGTTTAGGGCTGCAGTCGTCCGGGCCAGGAGCACAGGGCGGGAAGGAATGGCCCATCTCTTAGGGCTCTCTGCTTGTCACCTACCAGGTTGGTCAGAAACGTTCTCATCAAAGCAATGGTTTCTCTTTTCTTTTCTCTTTGGGACAGAAGGAGTTTCTTGACCGCCCCCTTCCCTGCAAATGCATAAACAACCACTGTTCCTGTCTCCAAGCTCAGATTCCCACCAAGATAGTCTTTTCTCTTCCCCTGTCTTTTGTAAGTCTCTTGATTTCATTCTTTGAACCTGTGATTGGAGGTTAAAGTGCACCAGGTTGGAAGGAGGAAGCTCTTAACAATAAAGGTTTGAATATTTAGCTGTGATCAGGTCGCTGCCCTCTCACGAACCTCCCCCCGCCTTATCTTTTAAAATGCAAATTATGTTTCAGGGGGTTGTGCGTTGAGTGCGCGCTGCGCCTCGACGTCTCCAACCATTGGTGTCTGTGTCATTACTAATAGAGTCTTGTAAACACTCGTTAATCACGGAAGGCCGCCGGCCTGGGGCTCCGCACGCCAGCCTGTGGCGGGTCTTCCCCGCCTCTGCAGCCTAGTGGGAAGGAGGTGGGAGGAAAGAAGGAAGAAAGAGAGGGAGGGAGGAGGCAGGCCAGAGGGAGGGACCGCCTCGGAGGCAGAAGCGCCGCGAGGAGCCAGCAGAGCACCGCAGGCTGGGGCGCAGCCACCCGCCGCTCCTCGAGCCCCCTCGCCCCTTTCCCTTCGTGCCCCCCGGCAGCCTCCAGCGTCCGTTCCCAGGCAGCATGGTGAGGTCTGCTCCCGGGCCCTCGCCACCATGTACGTGAGCTACCTCCTGGACAAGGACGTGAGCATGTACCCTAGCTCCGTACGCCACTCTGGCGGCCTCAACCTGGCGCCGCAGAACTTCGTCAGCCCCCCGCAATACCCGGACTACGGCGGTTATCACGTGGCGGCCGCGGCTGCAGCGGCAGCGAACTTGGACAGCGCGCAGTCCCCAGGGCCGTCTTGGCCGGCAGCGTACGGCGCCCCACTCCGGGAGGACTGGAATGGCTACGCGCCCGGAGGCGCCGCGGCCGCCGCCAACGCCGTGGCTCACGGCCTCAACGGGGGCTCCCCGGCCGCCACCATGGGCTACAGCAGCCCCGCTGACTACCACCCGCACCACCACGCGCATCACCACCCGCACCACCCGGCCGCCGCGCCTTCCTGCGCTTCTGGGTTGCTGCAAACGCTCAACCCCGGCCCTCCTGGGCCCGCCGCCACCGCTGCTGCCGAGCAGCTGTCCCCCGGCGGCCAGCGGCGGAACCTGTGCGAGTGGATGCGGAAGCCGACGCAGCAGTCCCTTGGCAGCCAAGGTAAGCCGAGGCTGCGCCCTGCCCGACCCTGCTTGGGAAGGCGCGGGCCGAGCCACTGGCTGCTGCGCGTCCGCCCGTCCGTTACGCACAGGGGCGTCCCGGGCTGTCTGGGAGCTCCGCGCCAGGAGGGACACGGTCCGGGAACAAATTCGGGGGCCTCTGGACCCTCGGGGCTTCTCTGACCTACAGAGCCTGGGAAGGAATATTATGAGTCTCACAACACCGTGTTCAGGCGTCCTCTTTTCAATAGCTCCTCATTCGCAACCCCGGGACATCTTCGGGAAGCTCTAGGGAATGTCGGCGTGAGCACTGCTGGACGAGGGCAGAATCGCGTGCTCCCCCACTTGCTGCCGCATGCATTGCTTGCGTGGCTCCTGGCCGCGGAGGAGAGAGGGAGGCTCGAACCTTCTTGGGCTAGATCTAGGCCATTTCTTTCCGCTCTCTCTTTCCCCATCTGAGCCATCTAATAAGAGAATTGACCTGGAGGGGGGTGGGGGGTGTCGGGGGACGGCTAGGCTGTGCGTGGGACAGTGTTTGGCCATTCAGGCCAATTCAAGGTAGAGCGAGCAGACAGACCAGGTAGAGCTGCTGTCGCTGGGAAGAAGGTGCTGGCCCCAGCTGCTAAGGCGACGGGGGCGCGCCCCGTCTCTGAACCTCTGACCTGTGAAGGGGTCATTTCAAGCAAAAGCTGGAGGGGTAGGGGCAAGAAACCGAGGGGCAGTCGTCTGCGGAGAGAGCAGGGAGACGGGGAGGAAACCCTGGTGGAAATTAAGCCGCTGCTCCAGGTAGGGGTCATTTTCCCACAGCTTCCTTTAAAGGGTGTCAGGGATGTCTTTGAGTGTGTGTGTGCATCTGAAAAAGATCCTAGGTTTGCCGCACTGTGGGGCTCATTGACTCCGGGTCTGCCCCTTCTGGTGTTCGAGTGTGCCTAGAGGTGGCAAGGAAGTGCGGTGGGGAGAGTCCTAGTTGAGTGCCCCCTTTATTTCATCAAGTCTTTCCACAGCCCTCAGCGCTTCCGCTTTTCTTGCTTCGCTCCTTGCTGCCCCAATTGGGCAGACACGCTGGTTATGGGCACTTGGCAGAAGTTTATAGCCAATTATAGCTAGTATAAATCAAAGCGCCCTTTGGGGGCTGCCTCTGGGCATCGGTTTCTGCATCACTGTGCACATGCTAGGGAGAGTCCTGGTGGGAATGCGGCCGTCCGGGGAGAAGGCCACAGATCAGCCTCGGGTGGGCCCCAGAGCTTTGGTTTGGTCCCTTCTCCAAGGGGAGGCGCCTTCCTCCTGGCAGGGGCTCCCAGATCCTGGCTCCCAAAGACCCACTTTCTACAGCGCATGTCTGGGGAGCGGTTGGCGGAGGTCGCGCACGCCCTAAGGAAGACTTTTGCGTGTCCCGGGAGAGTGGCCGCGGGGTGAGGGCCTGGAAGGGGGCGGGAGGGAAGCCGCCAGAGCCCAGGCCGCGAGGTCAGCAGATGTGAAGTCCTGCGCCGAGGTGGCAAGGCCGCAGTCGGCGCCGGGTGCCCTTGTGATGTTAATGTGGGGTGGCCGCAGCCCGCTGGCCGGAGCCAGGCTCCTCTGCGGAGCGTCATCTGTCAAGGGGTGGATGGGGGGGGACGCGGCCCGGCCTGCTTTGATATACACCTTCCCGGCCCTGCCATTGTCTCTTTTAGGGCCCGGAAAGAGGGTGGTGACTTTCGCAGTCAATAATGAATTCTGACAAGTCCCTCTCATCCCACCCCTCCACAGCCCCGCTCCTAGGTTCCCAGGGGGTGTGGGGCGCGGGCCGAAGAGCGCACAGGGTCTGGTCATCGCGTTGCCCAGCCCGTCTGGGACACTGAAGGGGCAGCACCCGAGCAAGGGTCGCTCCAAGGTACTTCCAGGCGAGTCTCCCTCCTGGGGTGTTCGGCTGAGGGAACTGCCCTGAGCCCCAGCTCCGGGGGTGTCCTCTGTGGCTCCAGTCAGGCTCCGGTGCCAACCCCGCCTGATGCTGTCTGCGTGACCTGGTCTGATTCTCCATTTCCTCATCTGTAAAAAGGGGCGAGTACCAATGGCCTGGAGTGGGTTTGAGGCGGTCACGCGTGTCCGAGCGTCCACCGCGGAGAAAGTCGCGTTAGTTCCCCTTACTTTCATAGCAGGCGCGGGGTCGGGCCATTCAAATGCGCCTGCAGGGCCGTGTTTATGTTAATACGCCTGGTGGGGAGGGGGATGAAAGCCGGGGCCGCCATTTGCTCAGTAGTGGTAATTCAAACAGAATGTGGTTGTTATTAAGGCATTGAAAGGGCTTTTCTTTGATAAGATCGCCTTGTCCTGCATTGTTTGCGGCTGTGTTCCCCTTTCAGCGGCTCCGGGGAGCTCCCTCTGATCAGGCCTGTATCTTCCCAGGACGCTTTTGTTGTGGTTTGCAAAGAGTTTTACCTGAACAAAGTCAGCCTGCGGGACATTAAACACCTCCAGGCAACTCCCAGGCCCTTCAGATCTTTCTGTGGGACTGGGCACTGGGAGATTGAACCTGTTCAGCTGCAAGAAGACCCAAAAGTGGGACGGAGCTAGAGAGAACAGCTTCTGGCCAGGGCTCTGCCAAGGGCTGAGCCAAGACAGACCTGGTGGAGACGCCAGGCTCGGGCCTGCTCCAACATTGTGGACACTATTTGTCAAGGCCCTTCAGTAAAACAATCAATCTAGGATTTAATATGTTGACTCAATCCAATGAGCATAGATCACTGGTCAGGATAACTCTGGCCAGGTTTGCAGCAGGAATAAATGGAGGGTCAAAAAAGAAAAAGTACCAAACGCCAAACCTGGATTGGGCAGGTATAAAGTGTCCCTAGCCCGAGGGGTTTGCTGCCTGTTCCCTCTGCCAGAGCCCAGCTCAGAATTCCACCAGATGGGCCTGGTGTGTCTGGGGGATGATTCTGGCGACTTGTCAGCTCCTGTACCCTGCTTTCCACTTGTAGTAAAGCAAAGTAGTAACCCCCACACCTCCTCTACAACATGTGCCCACAATGACAGCTGTTTTCGGAGTGGGCTTCCATCTCTGTTAGACCTGGAAATCTAGATGTTTCCAGGATCCTGGCCACTTCACCCTGCCCCCTTTCCGTTGGTGTCAAATATATGCCAGTACTGTATTTGGTTTACTGAAAGGGTGGTTACATTCTGTTATCTTCTGTGTGAATTAGGTTTCCACTTTTCTTAATTTTTAAAAACCACTTAATACTAAGGTTAGTTTAGTTGCCTCCACTAGCCTCACACCCTCCCCCCACAGGACCCTCTGGGGGGTCTTGTCAGACTTGGCAGGAACCAGCCAAACCCGGGCCCCCTGGGGTGGTGGAGGAAGAGAAATGTCCCTGGGTTAGGGAGGTTTGTCATTACCCATGACTGATGGGCTGCCTTGCAGTTCTCAGCCCTCACTTCTCCTTCCTCCACAGTGAAAACCAGGACGAAAGACAAATACCGAGTGGTGTACACGGACCACCAGCGGCTGGAGCTGGAGAAGGAGTTTCACTACAGCCGCTACATCACCATCCGGAGGAAAGCCGAGCTGGCCGCCACGCTGGGGCTCTCTGAGAGGCAGGTGGGGACCGCCTAGCTCCCTCCGGGCGGGCCACTGCCTGGGAGAGGACCATGAGAGTTAGAAAATCTGGCTGCAGGGGCCATCTAAATCTGTGGAGAGACTGAAGCAGGAGGATGCAAGCATTCGTCTTTGGAGCACTTTTTTTTTTTTTTAAATAGAGATGGGGTCTTGCTTTGTGGCCCAGACTGGAGTGTAGTGGTACAATCATAGCTGACTGTAGCCCTGACTTCCTGAGCTGAAGGGATCCTCCTGCCTCAGTCACCTAACTAGCTTGGACTACAGGCTCCAGCCACCATGACTGGCTAATGTTTAAATTTTTTACAGAGATGGTCTCACCGTCTTACCCAGGTTGGTCTCAAACTCCAAGTGATCCTCCTGTCTTGACCTCCTAAAGTACTGAGATTACAGGTGTGAACCACCATGCCTGGCCTGGAGTACTTTTTTTTTTCCCCCCAAGATGTAGTTTTGCTCTTGTTGCCCAGGTTGAAGTGCAATGGCGTGATCTCGGCTCACTGCAACCTCTGTCTCCCAGGTTCAAGCGATTCTCCTGCCTCAGCCTCCCAAGTAGCTGGGACTACAGGCATGCACCACCACACCCGGCTAATTTTGTATTTTTAGTAGAGATGGGGTTTCTCCATGTTGGTCAGGCTACTCTCCAATTCCCGGCCTCAGGCAATCCACCTGCCTCAGCCTCCCAAAGTGCTGAGATTACAGGTGTGAGCCACTGTGCCTAGCCCTGGAGTACTTTTTTAAAGGTCCCCTTCTACCTTTAGTCCTCTTTTTTTGATGTTGTTGATTTTTTTCTCTCTCTCTTTTGAGGGATATAGAAAGTGTGAAAAAAAGCCAGGGGTGTTAGTTTAATCCAGAATTCCATTTGGGTCTATAAAGACATATTAAAGACCTATTCTCTTTGTTTCTAGCACTGTACCTAAGAAAATAAACTAAATAAAATACTCAGTCTCTCATAAAAACTAGAGGGACAAGACTTGGTTCATGAACATTTTATTTATATCGTCTAGAAAAACAGGCCAACTTCACAGCCAGGAAGCCACACAATTAAATCTCATTTTCAGCTCTAAGGTGAGGAAAATTACATTTTAGTTTAGCCTTGAGGGGTCAAAGGTTGCCATTTGAAGTACACCACCCAGCACTGGCCTCCCTTTGCTGTGTAGACAGGGCCTTGCAGTTTCTGTTTTCCTTGGTTCTGAGACTTTACACTTGTCCAGTAAATGCGTAGATAAAAGTTGCTTTGAAAGCAAACCCAGGGAGCAAGGAAGGAGGAAGACTCTTCCCCATGAGGCTGAATTGGACCTGAGAACGGATCCAGGGCTGGGCTGTTATGGGGACGCCCAAAGAAAGCTTCTAGAAGGACTTGGAGTTCTGTAGTTGGAGCGGAAGATGTTGATGATACTGCTGGGTACTATTCCTCTTTTCCCTGGCATCTTCACCACCATGTGCTTTTCTCCACCTTTCCATTTCTAGGTTAAAATTTGGTTTCAGAACCGCAGAGCAAAGGAAAGGAAAATCAACAAGAAGAAGTTGCAGCAGCAACAGCAGCAGCAGCCACCGCAGCCGCCTCCGCCGCCACCACAGCCTCCCCAGCCTCAGCCAGGTCCTCTGAGAAGTGTCCAGGAGCCCTTGAGTCCGGTGTCTTCCCTGCAAGCCTCAGTGCCTGGCTCTGTCCCTGGGGTTCTGGGGCCAACTGGGGGGGTGCTAAACCCCACTGTCACCCAGTGACCCACAGGAGTCTGCAGCAGCAGAGCAATTCCAGGCTGAGCCATGAGGAGTGTGGACTCCGCAAAACTCCTCAGGAGAGACCCCTCCCCTCCCACCCACAGCCGTAGACCTACAAACCTGGCTCTCAGAGGAAAAATGGGAGCTGGGAGTAAGACAAGTGGGATTTGGGGCCTCAAGAAATATACTCTCCCAGATTTTTTACTTTTTCCCGTCCGGCTCTCTCTGCCACTGAGGAGACAGAGAGCTACCACTGGGCTTCATTCAGGACTGGCAGAAGCATTGCCTGGACTGACCACACCAACGAGGCCTTCAGCCTCCTCCCCAGCTCTTCTCATCCTAGATCTGCAGGCTGCACCTCTGGCTAGAGCTGAGGGGAGAGAGGGACTTAGGGGAACAGCAAGCTTGAGACCAGCCTGCTCATGGCCCTCGGAGGTCCAGCTGGGCCTCCTGCCTCCGGGCAGGCAAGGTTTACACTGCAGAAGCCAAAAAGGCAGCTAAGATAGAAAGTTGGACTGACCAAAGACTGCAGAACCCCCAGGTGGCCTGTGTCTTTTTTCTCTTCCCTTCCCAGACCAGGAAAGGCTTGGCTGGTGTATGCACAGGGTGTGGTATGAGGGGTGGTTATTGGACTCCAGGCCTGACCAGGGGGCCCAAACAGGGACTTGTTTAGAGAACCTGTCACCAGAGCTTCTCTGGGCTGAATGTATGTCAGTGCTATAAATGCCAGAGCCAGCCTGGACTTCCTGTCATTTTCGCAATCTTGGGGCTGATGAAGAAGGGGGTTGGGGGGTTTGTGTTGTTGTTGCTGCTGTTTGGGTTGTTGGTCTGTGTAACATCCAAGCCAGAGTTTTCAAAGCCTTCTGGATCCAGGGGGGAAGAAGTGATATGGTGAAGGGAAGTGGGGAGTATTTGAACACAGTTGAATTTTTTCTAAAAAGAAAAAGAGATAAATGAGCTTTCCAGATTTCAGATTCTGTATTTATCTTCAGATTTTGTCTGCAACTATTTTTTAAAGAAATGAAATATCTTCTTTGCTTGCGAGCTGATTTGGAAAATTCAGAGAGGGAGTGGAGATTATCAGGACAGGCTCATTTTACCCCAGAGCATCAGAAGCCTGAAGGAGCAGGTTCTGAGACCTTCCCTGCCCCCAAGCCTGAGCCCAGCCTAGGAATGCGTGCCTCTCCTGGGGGTGCCTTTGGGCAAAATGCACATCTGAATGGCCAGCTGCTTCCCAGCAGCCAGAAATTATGGGGGGTGGGGGTGAGAGGGCCCCGTCATAGCATCTCACCAAATCCACATGGAGGCTTTTTGCAAACAGCAGGCAGTTCCCTTCTGCAGTGACTCCCTCCTAAGGACACCCCACAACCCAGCTAGTTAAACGTGAGCATTAAATTTTTTTTTAAAAAAATCCCCCTACTTTCCCAAGACAGCACTTCCATGAATTTAGTCTTCTGTAAATCACTGGGCATTTCTGTGAGCCCTTTCTACCTCTACTTTCTTCTGTCCTCGCAGTTTCCTTATCCCGGACCGCGCCCCACTTCCCACCCAATCACCCCACAAACAAGATTGCAAGACCCAATAGAAAATGATCCTTTTAGTGACAGTTGCTTGTCAGTTGGCCGATCCACTGGGCACCGGGGTGCAGTCTTTGAGATTTTTGATCCTGGAGGCCACCGAGCTCAGCGTTCCGGGCAGGACCTGGGCGAGGGGCGCTTAGCCCTTCGTTTCGATCTTCCCACCAACATCCGAGAGCCTAATCAGCGCGCCCACGGAGGCGCCTTAAGGGCAGTTAGGGAGGATGAGCAGAGCCGGGAGACAGCAAGAGGTACAGACCCTCTGCAGCACCTCTCCAATTCCGCAGCCCTTCCGGGTGGCGTATACAGCTCCAGGATTGGGAAAGGGGCTCCGGTGGCCTGGCCCGCGGGCGCCTGGCTTCGAAACCAGAGGCAGGAGTGTGGGGCGCGGGGTTGGGGGGTGCCGGGCAGAGGAGGAAGCCTTGTCCGGGTCCGCTGGGCGAGGGGTCCCGGGTCAAGGCCGGTCTGAGCCCCGGTGCCCCGCAGGTCTCCCCGCGCCCCGGCCGCGCCCACACGCCCGCCCCCTAGCCACTGCGGTTGCTATGCGTTGCCGTGAAACGCCTGTCAATAAACCCTGTTTGGACAGTGGAGCAAGAGCACATGGGTTGTTTGCTTAGTGGTTAGAGGTTCAAAAGTCGACCTTGTCCCGCTGCAAGCGATTACAAGTTCTTCCCCTTCCCGGGGCTAGGTCCCCTTGTACGCGGGTACCGGGCCAGGGAAAGGAGCTCGGCTGCTCTCTGAGATGCAAGCACCCGGCTCGCTGCTGCGAGCGCCTGGCAAGCCTCCTGCGCCACGGAAAAAGGTGCAAAACCAGGACCCTCTGGCAAGTGAGGCCACCGCGCTTCTAACGCCAACTGTGTCACTCCGGGAGCAATACCTACGGAACGAGGGATGTGGCACGAGTGGCAGCGCAGCTCGAGGAGTTTAGGGAGGCCTGCACAGGGGCGCCTGAGGTTATTTGAGACCAGATGACCTCGCGGATCCTGGAGCCTCCAGCGCAGAGCTGGGGGTGCAGGCCTCCGAATCCCACGCCTCCACCGCGTCCAGTAGTCGGCTCAGGCGCCAGAGGGCGCGCGCGCTCTGGGAAGAGATGGGGCTTGGGCTCGTGGACCCGGAAAGGTTCCAGTTTTCACCCAGCTGGGAGGGGCACGCGCCTCTCCCAACTCTGGCTGAGCCCAAACCCGGGCGCTGCAAGATTTTTCTACGTTGGCCGTGGGCCTGTTGAAACTAAGTTCAAACTAAGTCAGGCAGGGGAGATTCTTGGATTTGTTGAATGTTTAAGAAAAACAAAATTGGCAGAGAGGGACTATACCTTTCTAAAAGGGTCATTTTGCACAAGATGTTTTCTTCCTAAACTTACAGTAATGTGGACACAGTACTAATATATGGTAAGACCGGAAATTTAGGATAACTATGGGAATAAAACCTATCAGTATTGTGGAACTGAGGTCAAAAAAAGTTTTCTATTGGCCGGGCGCGGTGGCTCACGCCTGTACTCTCAGCACTTTGAGAGACAGAGGCGGGTGAATCACTTGAGGTCAGGAGTTCCAAACCAGCCTGGCCAACATGGCGAAAACCCGTCTCTGCTAAAAATACAAAAATTAGCCGGGCATCGTGGCGCGCTCCGGTAATCCCAGCTACTCAGGAGGCTGAGGCAGGAGAATCACTTGAACCCGGGAGTCTTGGAGGTTGCACTGAGCCAAGATCCAAGCCACTGCACTCCAGCCGGGGCGACAGAGACTCCGCCTCAAAAACAAACAAACAAAAAAGTATTTATGGAGAATAAACAGCCTGAGTCTCCACCCCACCCGACTCCCCGCCGTGAACAATTCGTAGCTTTGTCATATTCATCCAATAAAGTTAACACGATGGACTGCTAATGAAAGCAACGAATATTTCATTGCAATGTGTTTCACTTCTTTCTAATAATATGCAGAAAGGGGTCTACATCAGTGAAGAAAACTAATATTAAATAACAATCTAAATATGCACATAGCAATATTCTTGCTGTTGTTATTCACAACTACTCAGAAAAAAAAAAAAGAAGCAACAAGTAGAAATGAAAGAAGTCTCAGCCACAGAATGGCAAGGAAAGTTATTTTATTTGTTTATTTATTTACTTAGTTAGTTAGTTATTTTCTGAGATGGAGTTTCACTCAGTCGCCCAAGCTGGAGTGCAGTGGAGTGATCTCAGCTCAGTGACCTCCACCTCCTGGATCCAAAAGTCTCCTGCCTCAGCTCCAGGCACACGCCACCATGCCCAGCTAATTTTTGGTCAAAAAGTTATATATATTTTTAGGGCCACTCTTTGCACCTCGTTTTAGAGACAGGTTGCTATTTACTAGCTTACTGACCTTGGGAAGGCCCCAACCTCTGAGCTACCACTTCCTTATCTGTAACATGGGGATCCAATGAGGTAATTAATGTAAGCCAGGGTAGCATTGTATGCTTATAACTAGACCCTAGTCACAATATGAGCTGCTGCTTGTACTGTATTCTGCAAAGTGCTGGAGAGCTTTTGAGCAAGATAATTTTGAGCAAGATAATTTCTCAAATTATGATAGAATAACCCTTTCCCAGAATTTTTTTTCTAATGCATTTAGCTTTGCTTACTTTGTCAAAATTGCCTGAAGTATGTTGTTTCTTGATCGCCACTTTCTAAGTATCTGCATAAAATCTTGAGTGGCAAGGCACTAAGCAGTATTCCAGATGTGGCGACAAGTTGCTGGTCTGTATAGCTTACTTGCCCTTTTATTTACTAGAAGACATGTTCCCAACTAGAACATCTAGTTTCTAGCTGTACTTAGGAGAATCAAGATTAGTTGAGGATGTAGTTGAGAACCTTCTTATTAGTACACTTTTTTTTTTTTTTTTGAGACGAAATTTCACTCTTGTTGCCCAGGCTGGAGCGCAATGGCTCAATCTCGGCTCATTGCAACCTCTGCCTCCCAGGTTCAAGCGATTCTCCTGCCTCAGCCTTCTGAGTAGCTGGGATTACAGGTGACTGCCACCATGCCCAGCTAATATATATATATATATTTGTGTGTTTAGTAGAGACGGAGTTTCACCATGTTAACCAGGCTGGTCTTGAACTTCTGACCTCAGGTGATCCGGCCTTCCAAAGTTCTGGGATTACAGGCGTGAGCCACTGCGCCCGGCCATCTGCACACACTTAACCCAAAAGGAGCAGACAGGCAGATACTCTAACTAGATGGCATTAAAAGTTTCTTTATTTTGAGACAATTTCTACCCCAACACCTCAATATTAATTCTGCGCTTTTCAGGAACCACCCAGGAGGGTGCTGAGGTTTAAATTCTCTAAGGCTGATTCATCCTTAGATGTTGTTTTAAGAAAAGTGTTTTACTCTTATCTCCAGAATTCTCCCTTACAGTAAAATTACAGCAGCAGATCTTGCATTAACTTGGTTTTGTTTCAGAGTATAACAAAAACATTCATATCTGAGTAATGTAGATTAATTTGTAAATATTTAAAATAAACATTTAACTTATCTTCTTAATCACACTTAGACAGCACAAATTTTCAACCCCACAACTCCTACATTCAGTCAATTTTCCTTTGCCTTTTTCCTTTTGCCTCCTGCTCTTCTTGGAGTGGGTGCACTATGATTTTAACAAACCAAGCAGGTTTTAGAGATGGCTGTGGGGCTAGCTGTGTGATACTGGGCCAAAAGAATCACCTACTGTCTTCTTTCTTTAGCTACAAATCAGAGGAATACATACATATAAATAAAGATAGAGATATTTTATACATATTTATACATATAGGCATATATATATATAAAAAATATCATGACTTTCTAGAAGGTTATGATATTAGATTTAGAAAAAAAAAAAACTCAAATTCCAAATAAAGAAAGTAGACTCTGTGAGTTCCAGAGATTATACCAACATTTACCTTGACATTCTTCTTGGAGGAATCAGTCCAGAGAAGGTGGGGGCAGCACTTAGGTGACCTTTTGGCTCCTGCATCTCTAGTGCCCAAACATTACATTTGTTTTAACAACAGCTTTTCCCAATTGGAATTTGTCATTAACCACAGCAGATATAGATAATATCAACCAGGTTGCCAGAGCCCCAAAGTTAAATGACCAGTAAAGCAGGATCCTGGTGATTCTGTTCTAGAGATCTAATCCATAAACCACAACACAACCAGTTTTGATCCATGAAAAAGACTTCCCTGAGATGAAATGATTGCCAAACCATCCCTTCACCCGCACAATTACTTAAAAATAATATTTATATCATGTACTGGGTTTATGTGTCCAATATTTTATTGGTAAGTAAAAACCCCAGGCAGTTCATGCACTTTCATATTTGAGTTTTAACTTCAAAACTAAAAAGGAATTTTTTCGTAATTGCTCATGTGTTATCTCAGAACTTTCAGGATTAACAGTCTGCTATCATCACACTTAGTATCTGTAGTATGATGATAATAGGTTTTATGCAAGTGGTAGTTGATAAGTTCCTCTCCAACCTCAGGGAAGCAAACAAGGAAGAACAATGCAGAGCTAAAGTCATTGTAGTATAGACTTATGATGGCTTGTTATGTGGCACTTAAATAATTTTAACTTATTGATAATTAGTAGAGTCAAGAACAAGGATTATATACCTAAACCACAGATTAGGAGTTGTTAAAAATGACCAGGGCAGCCTCTGTTTCCTACTCACGAAATACACTTTGGGTATTTTTCTTTCATTCTGTGTAGCTAATATTTAAAAAACAACAGCTACAGCAAAACTTAACAGAACAAGATTCTGTTTTCAGTCTTCACTTTACCCGGCCCTCTCTTTTCTTTTCTTTTTTTCTTGTTCTTTTTTTTTTTTTTTTTTTTGAGAAGGAGTCTCGCTCTGTTGCCAGGCTGGAGTGCAGTGGTGCCATCTTGGCTCACTGCAATCTCTGCCTCCCAGGTTCAAGTGATTCTCTTGGCTTAGCCTCCCGAGTAGCTGAGATTACAGGCATGCGCCACCACACACAGCTAATTTTTGTATTTTTAATAGAGTCAGGGTTTCACCATGTTGGCCAGGCTGGTCTTGAACTCCTGACCTTGTGATCTGCCTGCCTCAGCCTCCCAAAGTGCTGAGATTACAGGCGTGAGCCAAGGCGCCCTGCCAGCCCTCTATTTTCTAGACAGAAGCAACTCATGTCATGACTGGGGTCTAGTCATAAGCGTACAATGCTACATTGGCTTACATTACCTCACTGGATCCCCAGGTTACAGATGAGGAAGTGGTAGCTCAGAGGTTGGGGTCTTCCCAAGGTCAGTAAGCTGATAAATAGCAACCTATCTCTAAAATGAGGTGCAAAGAGTGGCCCTAAAAAACATATAACGTTTCTTGCCATTCTGTGGCTGAGACCTCTTTTATTTCTACTTGTTGCCGCTTTTTTTTTCCCTCAGTGGTTGTGAATAATAATAGCAATGTGCATATTTCTTATTATGTGCATTGCCAGAAACAAACAGAAAAAAGACATAAATAAGTCAGAAGCAGAGATCACTGTCTAGTAACAATACAGAAATGTAGAAGAGTGCAGGAAGAACAAAAAGAAAGACTGGCCGGGCGCGGTGGCTCACACCTGTAATCCCAGCACTTTCGGAGGCCGAGGCGGGCGGATCACAAGGTCAGGAGATCGAGACCACGGTGAAACCCCGTCTCTACTAAAAATACAAAAAATTAGCCGGGCGCGGTTGTGGGCGCCTGTAGTCCCAGCTACTCGGGAGGCTGAGGCAGGAGAATGGCGGGAACCCGGGAGGCGGAGCTTGCAGTGAGCTGAGATCGCGCCACTGCACTCCAGCCTGGGCGACAGAGCGAGACTCCGTCTCGAAAAAAAAAAAAAAAAAAAAAAAGACTGCTTGTCTGGAATCCACACATAAAAAATTAAAACATTATTTTTCCCTTGGACCACTTTATTAAAAATAATGCATATTTTAGAAATCCAGATTCTTGTATTTTCATTCATTCCTATTATTTTCATCATATCTATGAATTTTACATAAACATCTTTACACTTTCAGATCGCTGTTAGTGATATATTGTTATACACATAGCACATTAGACAATGATTCAGATTCTGGTAACTGGAAAATGACGGTTCTTGGGGGTGATCACAAGTCTACAGAAAACCAACAATTGACATTTACTTATCATGTCTACAGAGAAATGAGAGTCTTGACATGTATTAATACACCCAGTGTTATGATTGGTTCTCTTGGGTGGATATTTGTCCGGAATGGGAAACTAAAAAGCGATTCATCAAATGATCATGCCATGTGAAGCTGTTCAGTGGGTAAGTTTCTAGGAGGGCTTGGTATGACTGAGTAAAGCCGGGTGCTCCTTTTGCAAATCTGTAGTCAGACAAAATAGGCAAGAAGCAAGCTCCTCACCCTAACTTTTAGTGTACTCCCACCCGCCCCGCCCCCGCCACACTTCTACCTCAGAGAAACTATTGTCTAGATTTGAGTCTTTGAATGTCTCAGACAGAAAAATGGATGAAACTTTTTCTTTGTTCATGCCCAAACGGGCCCGTTGTCTACAACACAGCTTGGGGAAGCGCTGGGCCTGGTATTCAGGCATCTCCGCGGATCTACCCCAACCATCAGAGCAGATGGAGCTCAGGTAGCAGCGATCCGCCCCTACCCCTGCGGCCTACGCGGACCAGTCGCGTCCACTCCCGCCCGCCGCGGGGCCCGGGCTTCTTGACCCTCCCCCAAGGCCACTGGGAGCGCAGCTTCCCTGAGCCCAGTGCCTCCCCGTGCTCCCAGCGGGCGCCCGGGGGCTCGTGTCCCGCTGCTGTTGCCCCAGGCGGCCGGTCTCGGCCGGCTGCCCGTCCTTGCTGGGTCTCCGCGACGGCCTGGGGCTCTCTGGAGAGATTTGCGGCGTCTCCCGAGGGGTGGCGCACGGTGGGGGCAGGCGAGGTCCCGGCGCCGCGGCCTCCTGCCGGGTGGGAAGCTCTGGGAGCGCCTCTCCGCCGCCGCCCGTCGCCCCGGAAGTCGCGCCCTGAGATTCCTGGCACTTTATTTTTCCCCTTTCGAACAGTGTGGTGTCCGCGGTTGTTTTTGTCCTTATACCTGAAGACGCCGTTCTTTTCAAAAGGCGCGCGTAACTACGGCGCGGAGGTGAGGGGAACCTGGGCCGCGAGCGCCAAAGCCACCTGGCGAAGAACGCCTGGAGCACTGGCCTTCGACCTGTCGTAGCTGGACGACCTGGGCCGGCGATGGTGGTACCAGGCCCGAGGGATCTGATTTTCGGAACGCGCAAAGGGAGCTCTGTTGTGTTCCGCCGCTCAGAGGGGCCGCCGCCCGCGGCCTCCGGCGTCTGGCCTGTCTCGCCTGCGCGAGATCCCCGGCAGGGGGCGCTGCTGCTCCAGCTGAGCGGGCGAAGCGTCCGGGACCCCGCGGCCTCTGTCCCCACCCCTGCGGCCGATCTGAGAACTGGGACTCAGGGCGGGCAGCGGGAGGCTGAGCAGGAGCTGCCGGAGACGCCGCAGGAGGGGCTGAGGGGTACCCCGCGGACCTTCTCGGCCGCCTCGGTGCCTTTCCTGGCCTCCCGGCCAAGGGCGCGGGGTTGCGGGTGGGTCTCCCGGGGAGTCGTCTCGCACAACAGGCGCGAGCGACTCTACTTCTTTCCACTCTCGCGGAGGCGCTGTGGCTCTTGAAACCTCCGCTCCTTCTCTTCGCAGCCACCAGAAGGCGCGGCCCGCCACCTGGGCAAACGCAGTCTCCCCCAGAGCCCGGTTGCGCCCCAAAGCCGGGTTCCATCTCATCTCCGATAAAGACACTTCCTCATTTGCCCCTCACCAGACTCCAGCAATTTTCCAGGTCCCCGGGAACCTGATTTCGCCTCTGGGCTTCCATGATTAGTGGCGGCTGGAGCGCTGCTCCCCAACCTGGGCCCACTTTAGGGTGTGTGGGGCAGGGAGGAGGGTGGGATCACTCTTAATCTCGTGTCACAGCTAAATAATTTACTCAAGGTCTTCTCTTCCTGCCAGTTCCCTTCCCTGTTCCACTGCCCTTGACTTCCTGCTTTGTGAAACCCCGGGGAAAGAAAGGCCAAGTCTTAATAAAAGTTAATATTAATAGAGGCCCCATGCTCCGGGCTTCTCCAACACCTCATCTTCCCCTCTCACCTCCACCCGCTCCACTCAAGCCCCGTTTCTCGGGGAATTCTTTCAAAACTGGAGATGGGACTGTACTTTGGGGTATATTCAGGAAACAAGGACGCTTGGGCCACATTGTGTCTAAACCACATCCTCCTCCAGTTCCCATCAGCGCGGAGGGTGGCAAAGGTCGAGCGTGCACACAGTAGCTGCCCCACAGAAGCTGCGCTGGTTCCAAAGCAGTCCAGAGATAAGGGCGGGGGCCAGCCGGCAGGTTCTGCAGGAGAAATACCTGCTGGAAAGAACAGGTCGAGCGACTACCGAGAGGCGAGGAGCAAAATTTACCAGTGTTCAACAGATACTTTTAAAAAGGCAACAAACCAATGCTGTACAAAGAATACGTAACAGTATCAAGCTCACTGTTCCCCGATGTGTGTGCGGATTCGAGCCTACTGACTTTCCCATAGTAAAGTCTAGTTTGGTTTGAGCTAAGGGCTTGCACAAACAATTCCTTCCAAGAAGGTTAAACAATGCAGAAATGTGAAAAGAAAAAAGTAACTTCCCCTCCATCCTTTCAATTCCATCCCTCTGTTAACAATGTTAACACTCTGTTGGACGTCATTTCGAGAATTTTTCTGTGCCTACACAAATATGTATTACATATAATCTTGTTCTTTCTTTTCTGTCCTTTAAAAAAAACAAAAACAAAAATGAAGTCACACTTTACTTTGTGACTTGCTTGTGTCATTTAATAATATATCATGGGCATTTCCCCAGGTAATTACACATAAATCACATCAATTTTTAAAAAGTCCATTGCATTATGTAAATAAAGATGTAATAGAATTTTATCGATTCAATCATTTCTTTTGAATATTTACTATGTTCTAGGTGCTGGGAAAACAGCAGTAATCATCACCGTTATAAATCCCTATTCTTGGGGAACTTAATTCTAGTGGGAAAAAATTTAAAATCAATTTATTTAACAATTTCCTTACAGATGAACATTTAGGTTGTTGTCAGTGTTTTGTTATTACAAACCATATAAAGGTAAACTTTTTACGTATACCCTTTTGGAGTTTTGTATTTTTAAAGGATAGATTTCTTAAATTGGAAATGGTAGGTCAAAAAATGTGTGCATTTTAAAGCTATAGTAAAGATAGCCATTGCTTTCCAAAAAACTTTAGCAAGTCACACAATTCACAGTCCCCTTGAGTGAGTTTCCCTTTCTTCATATCCTCTTTTGCCCTAGACATTATCTCTTAAATTTTTGCCAATCTGATGGACAGAAAATGGTAACCAATTTAATTTTTCATTCTGAAATTATTAAGCAGGTTGAGCACATTTCATGTTTATTGGGCATTCGCATTTTGTCTTCGATGATTTTTCTTTTCTAGTAAACAGAACCAAAAGAAATGGAGTGAGTACTTGCATATCCCAGCCTTCATGCTTGATTTTTAAACTTAAATTATTTTATTTAAGCTTTAAAACAGCCAGCATTCATTTCTATGAGATAGATTCTAATTTAGGCCTTTCTGACATCAAACACTGTGCAATTTCAAGCATTATTGAGTTTGCTCTCTGAATAGTGCAGGCTTTGGGCCAGGTGCGGCCGCTCACTCTTGTAATCCCAGCACTTTGGGAGCTGAGGCAGGAGAATCGCTTAAACTTGGGAGGCAGAGGTTGCAGTGAGCTGAGATCACACCACTGTACTCCAGCCTCGGTGACAGAGCAAAACTCTATCTAAAAAAAAAAAACAAAAAACAGTGCAGACTTTATAGGTATAAAGGTAGAGTGAGAAGTGACAAAGGAAACAGTAGATAGTAATTAAGGACATCATATCTGCAATTTAAAAGCAAATAACAAAATGATGAAAAAGCATTTGCTACAAGAATGCCAAAAAATTGCTAACCTATAAAGAATCCAATACAAAATGAGAAGAAAACATAGACTTCTAAAGACATATTGGCAAGGCCAGGTGCGGTGGCTCATGCCTGTAATCCCAGCACTTTGGGAGGCCGAGGTGGGTGGATCACAAGGTCAGGAGTTCGAGACCAGTCTGGCCAACATAGTGAAACACAAAAAATGAGCTGGGTGTGGTGGGGTGCGCCTGTAATCCCAGCTACTTGGGAGGCTGAGGCAGGAGAATCACATGAACCTGGGAGATGGAGGTTGCAGTGAGCCGATATCACACCATTGCACTCCAACCTGGGCAACAGTGCGAGACTCTGTCTCAAAAAAAAAAAAAAAAGGGCAAATAATAACCAAAACTAAAAAATCCAGTACTCAATGCTGGTAAGGATATGATGAAACAGGCACCCACAGGAATAATAAAATAATACATTAATATTTATTTCTAAATGGCAATCTGGCAATATAGTCACAAGTTGTAAACTGCTCACACTCACTAAGTTCCATATCTAGAATCTAGTCTCAGGAAATAACAAAAAAGTAGAGAGTTGGAAATAAGTGTCCAACATTAAGGTTTTGGATCTCACAGTGAGATATCATCTCACACTAATCAGAATGGCTATTATTAAAAAGTAAAATAACAGGTAGCGAGGTTGTGCAGTAAAGAGAATGTTTATACACTGCTGGTGGGAATGTTTAGTTCAGTCATTGTGGAAAGCAGTTTGGAGATTTTCAAAGAACTTAAAACAGAACTACCACCTGACTCAGCAATCCCATTACTGGGTATATACCCAAAGGAATAGAAATCATTCTCCCATAAACACACGCACACACATATGTTTACTGCAGCACTATTCACAATGGCAAAGACATGGAATCAACCTAAATGTCCATCAATGGTAGACTGGATAAAGGAAATGTGGTACAAATACACCATGGAATACTACACAGCCATGAAAAAGAATGAAATCATGTCCTTTGCAACAATACAGATACAGCCAGAGGCCAGGAAAAGAAAATTAAACACTGCAGGTTTTCACTTAGAAGTGGAAGCTAAACATTGACTGCACATGGCTACAAAGAGTGGAACGCAGCCTGGCCAACATGGTGAAACACCATGTCTACTAAAAATACAAAAATTAGCCAGGTATGGTGGTGTATACTTGTAATCCCAGCTACCCAGGAGGCTGAGGCATGAAAATCGCTTAAATGGAAGCTGCAGTAAGCCAAGATCATCACTTTAGCCTGGGCGACAGAGCGAGACCCTGTCTCCAAAACAAAACAAAACCATCCATTGGGTACTATGCTCACTGCTGCCTGGGTGATGACATCATTTGTACACCAAACCCCAGCAACACGTAATTTACCCAGGTAACAAACCTGAACATGTATCCCTTGAACCTAAAATAAAAGTTAAAAGAACAACAACGACAAAAAAGGTTTTGGACAACTAACTTATGTTACATTCATTCAATAGCATATTACATAACCATTAAAGTTGCTGTTTTCAGAGTATGTAATGGCATGGGAATGCTTGTTTTGGCTAATACGTTTAAAAAGGCAAGATACAAGAGATATACAGGGTAATATTTTGCAACTATGCAGTGATAGCAGGCTGAAAAAGGCACCCCAAAAGATATTCATGTCCTAATTCCTAGAACCTATGAACATTACTTTGTATGAGAAACAAAATAAAAAAGCAAGCAAACAAAAAATCAAAATCCAGCTCAAAAGAGTCTTTGCAGGTATGATGAAGGATTTTGAGGCCAGGTGTGGTGGCTCACACCTGTAATCTCAGCACTCTGGGAGGCCGAGGAAGGTGGATCACTTGAACTCAAGAATTTGAGACCATCCTGGGCAAGACGGTGAAACCATGTCTCCATAAAAAATACAAAACATAGCCAGGGATAGCGGTGGGCACATGTAGTCCCAGCTACTTGGGAGGCTGCAGTGAAAGGATCGCTTGAGCCTTGGAGGAAGAGGTTGCAGTGAGCTGCGATTGTGCCACTGCACTCCAGCCTGGATGACCGAGCAAGACTCTGTCTAGGAAAAAAAAAGGATATGGAGATGGAGAGGTTATCCTGGACTGTTCATGTGGTCCCTAAATGCCATTGCAAATGTCATAATAAGAGACAAACAGAAGTCTGCTCACGCCTGTAATCCTAGCACTTCGAGAGGCCAAGGTGGGTGGATCATCTGAGGTCAGGAGTTCCAGACCAGCCTGGCCAACGTGGTGAAACCCCATTTCTACTAAAAATACAAAAATTAGCTGGGCGTGGTGGTGTGCACCTCTTATCCCAGCTACTTGGGAGGCTGAGGTAGGAGAATCCCTTGAACCCAGGAGGCGGAGGTTGCAGTGATCTGAGATCGCGCCATTGCACTCCTGCTTGGGCAACAAGAGCGAAACTCCGTCTCAAAAAAAGAGAGAGAGAGAGAAACAGAAGAGATTCCCTCTACCCTGTCTCATCTTACGCACGCGCACACACACACACACGTGCACACACACACACAGACATGCACACACACACGAGAAAGCAATGTGAACAAGGAACAGAGAGAAATTTGTAGATATTGGCTTTGACACAGTCAATGTCAGCAACCACTAGAAGCTGGAAGAAGCAAGGAAGGGGTATTCCCCAACAGTCTCCAGGGGGGTGTGGCCCAGCTAATACCTTGATTTTGGCCCAGTGATAACAATGTAAACTTCTGGCCTCCAGAACTATAAGAGAATAAACTTCTGTTGTGTTAAACCATCAAGTTTGTGATAATTTGTTACAGCAGGCACAGGAAACTAATATAGCAGTGTTTCTGTTATTACTGTCAAACAACAAACAACTTCAAACTTTGTGTCACACAATAACCATCTCATTATGTTCATGGATTCTGTGGGACAAGAATTCAGACAGGGTATGTAAGCATGACTTGTCTCCATGCTACAGTGTCTGGAGCCTCAGTTAGGAAGAATTGAATGTCTGGGGCTGAAATCACCTAGAGATTTCTTTATTGGCGTCTGGGCTAAAACAAAATTGAAATTTGAGCTTACTTTGGGTTGTTAACCAGAGTTCCTCTTCATTTGGCTTGGGCTTCCACAGGGTTGTGACTTCTAACATTAATGGTTCAGAGCTTCAAGAGTCAGTGTTCCCTGTACACAGGATGGAAGCTATATGTACTATTCTGACCTAGCTTCAGAAATCACATGGTGTCACTTCCACCACCATTTTCAGTTGATTGAAGAAGTGACAGGCCCTCCAGGTTTGAGAGGGAGAGACATAAATCCACCACTCCATGGGAGGAATATCAAAAAATTTGCAGCCATGTTTCAAACTTCCAGTTTGCCCCATGTGCACAAATTATTTACATTCTTCCACCTCCAAGTTCTTTCCTCCCAAAGTTTCATCTCATTAAAGTACCAGGCTTATGCTCAAGGTCCAGGGTCTCATGATACAAATCAGGTCCAGGTGAAGATTAAGCTCCTTCAGTTAGATTGCTTGAATATGGTTCCTCTTGATCTGAAAATGTGTGAAATAAATAGAAACATTTTCTGCCACTCTTCCCCCAAATAAACCCAACACAAAGTGATATAGGTATAGGATAATGTGCATAAATTCTCTTGTTCTAAAGTGTGGAAAATGGAGACATGTAACAGTCATTGGTTTATGTTAATTCTGAAACCCATCCAAGCATATGTTGCGCATGAATTGATTAGGGCCCTGTCCTGTTGTTGCAAAGTACTCTCTGGAACTTTTTCGTCTGTTTTATAAGTCTTTATTCCCTTTTTCTGAGCTATCCTTTCTTTTCCATAACAAGTAGCCTGTATGTGGCTGGGCACAGTGCCTCACGCCTGTAATCCCAGCACTTTTCGAGGCTGAGGCAGGTGGATCATGAGGTCAGGAATTCAAGGCCAGCCTGGCCAAGAGGGTGAAACCCCGTCTCTGCTAAAAATACAAAAATTAGCTGGGTGTGGTGGCGGGTGCCTGTAATCCCAGTTACTCAGGAGACTGAGGCAGAGAATTGCTTGAACCCAGGAGGCAGATGTTGCAATGAGCCGAGATTGTGCCACTGCACTCCAGCCTGGGCGGCAGAGTGAGACTCTGTCTCAAAACAAACAAACAAACAAACAAACAAACAAACAAACAAAAAGTAGCCTTTGCAGAGTTTCAGTCTGCTTTCTGACTAGAAGTCTGGGAAGCCTTATTTTATTTTGTACTATCTGTTCCTTTCGAACCAAGCTGATATAATTCCTTTAACATCTTTGTGGGTTTCCAGTGTACCAGTTTATAAAATCCATTCCATTAGATAAGGCTACACCCACAAATCTCTTTGTGATAAGCTCTTCTCTACCTTGAGCTCCCCATGAAGCTGTAGTGCAGCAATGCCCTTGAGATTTTCAGAAGCCCCACTGTTAGAGTTTGTTTGAAAGACTTCCCTAGAATCCTTAGGAGGCCTTTTGTCTACTTGAAAGAGTCTACAAAGGACCACCTTATACCTTTCTTAGATCCCAACAAGGAGCTTTAAAGTCACATGTTTGTCTTCATTTTTATTCTGAGAACACATTTTCTTGACTGTGTCCTAGATTTGATCTTCCCTAGAGGTCTTTTCTTGCCTTGAAAATCTCCTGCTGGATAAATTCAGCTGAAAGCCCTCTATGTATCTTCTTAATTTGACTAGAAAGCTGAACATCACATTTTTTTAAAAATTTCATCTTCATCATTTCAGATTTTACATAGGCAGCTGTAAGAAGCTGGTGGCACCTTCAGTACTCTGCCCAGAAATCTCCTTAGCTGGATGACTTGAGCTTATTAAGTACCCTTCCTGTTTTCCATATTATCTCAGATGACAGTGTTGCCAAATTTTCTGCCAATATATAATAAATATTTTATTTTCTCCAGTTTCAAATACTATTTTTCTCACTTTATTCAAATATTCACCATCAGCTTACCCCAATACCTATCGGGCTTCTTCCTGCCACTCAGTCCTCAAACCACATGTTTTAGTATTGGCTAATTAAACGTGGTAGTTATGTTTTAGGTATTTAAGCAGTACCTTATTTCCAGGCACCCAACTCTGTTCGTATTATCTATTATTATTTAACAAACCACCTCAAATTACAATTATTTTAATACCTTCATGACTTAAAATGACAAAGTTTATTCTCTTACAGTTCTGGAGGCTAGGAGTCTAAAATCAAGGTGTTAGGAGGGCTCGTTCCTTCTGGAGGTTTCTGGGAGACAATCCATTTCCTTGCCTTGCCCTTTCCAACCTTTTTTTTTTTTTTTTTTTTTTTTTCTTTTTTAGACAGAGTTTTGCTCTTGTTGCCCAGGCTGGAGTGCAGTGACGTGATGTTGACTCACTGCACCCTCCACCTCATGAGTTCAAGCAATTCTACTGCCTCAGCCTCCCAAGTAGCTGGGATTACAGGCATGTGCCACCACGCCTAGATAAATATTTTTTGTATTTTTAGAAGAGACGGGGTTTCATCATGTTGGCCTGGCTAGTCTTGAACTCCTGACCTCAGGTGATCCACCCATCTTGGCCTCCCAAAGTGCTGGGATTATAGGCATGAGCCAGCATGCCTGGCCACCCTTTCCAACTTCTAAAGGCTGCCTGCACACCCTGGCTCATGGCCTTCCCTCCCATCCATTACCACAGTCTCTTGCTCCCATCGTCACCACATAGCCACATTCCGTGGTTAAATCTCCCCGTGTCATTTTAAGCCACGGCATTTGTGGTAATCTGACAGCAACAATTCAAAAGGAACATAGGGATTAGGCATGGGTGCCTTGTTTGTGCTCTTTCTTGCCTCTGCATCTTTGCCCCAGGTGTTCTCTGGGCCTGGAACTCCCTCTCCCAGCCACCTTCCCCCAGGCTGTCTACTGTAAGAGAAACTCTGCTAAGACTCACTGAATCCTTCAGGCTTGATTTTTCCTTCCTCTGCATTCCTTGAGAGGAATAAACCTGTGTTATATCACTTGTCTGACTGTGTTATAATTTATCTTTTCTACCTGTCTAATTTTTACTTTTGATGAGAGACTTCATGGGGGCTGGGATCCTATATTTTGCCTCTTTCTATCCCCCACCAAGCATGAGCACAGTGCTTGGTAAATAGTAAGCAGCTCACACAAGTTAATGGAGTGAAAGCAAACAGAAAGCCACAATAAGGAATCACACCATATGAAGATCCCTTAACAACGGCCACTTGCTCTGCAGTACCTGGTATTCCTCAGCCCGGTTCTGATGGTGTCCACACTCCACACCCCAGGAAGACTCCCACTCCCTTCCCAGTCAGTCTGACCTTGAACCGTGAGGTCTGAGGGCCTGACGGATGTGAGGTCAGACAGCCTTCCCAAGCCCTGTGCAGTGTGACCTCACGCCTTTATTTCTGGTTGCTGAGTCTCTATAGGTCAGCCAATGATTAATGAGGTGAAGAAGGGTTCACAGACTTCCAAGAGCCAGACCTACTTGTAACTTGATACACTTGTTACGCTTTCTGCAGGAAAAGTGACAATGTAGTTGATGTTCTTTTAAATAATGCTTATTTTTCTCAATATAAATATTAAAATAATAAAAAAATCTTCTGTAATCCCTCTACTCAAAGTTAGTCACTGGTAATATTTACAAAGTTTATTTTTAATTTTAAAATCAATACATTCCCATTGTGAAAAATACAAACAAGGCGGAACATAAAGTAAAATAAAAGGAACACCCAGTTCCACTCCCCAGAGTTCACTACTACTATTAACGATTGGTTCTAGCTTTGTCTAGTCTTTTTTTTTTTTTAAACTATAAGCAACTGTTTGAAAAAGCACAAATCTCAATAATAGGAATGGAAACAAATAAAAAACATTCCACAAACCCTAGTAAGATCAACTAATTTCTTTTTTTAAAAAATCCTAGTCTTTTGTTTATGAGTGGCTAAATGGATTGTGTGGGGGAGATGCTTAGTACGGGGCACACGCCCTATAATTACACAAATCCTGTCATAGATTTAGTATAGAGCAGATAGGAACAACTGTAGTGATGAGGACTCAGTACTTTATCAGCATTGTTTGGTTATTTACATAATGCCTGTGTTTTATAAGTGGCAAAAATAATACAGCTGACAATGAGATCCTAACAACCTTTACAAGTTAATTGCTGGCCTAAGTAAAGAACACTGGACTCTCAAGTTCCTATTTCTGGTCTCTATTCCACTTTTTCTCATCACTGAGGATAGAAAGCTATGTGGTGTTTTAAGTGATAGCTGGGAGAAATAAATAGTATGTGTGAATAACAAGGGGAAGCCATAGAATTTACCTGTCAAAATGGCCTTAGTTGTGTCTGTTCTCAAGTATGTAGATGGTGTCTGAGTTCTTTTCTTTACATATGCTTTAGGAATGCGTTCTTGAATCAGCTACAGGGCTGACCTTGGAAAAGCAGCCTTATTATTTCTGGGAGAAATAACTTACATTTGCAAAACATGTTGAAGAGGTTAACATCCGAAATGGATTCTGTATTTGTCTATTTACTTTCATGAGAGAGTGAAAGATATGGGCTCCACAGATAACACTGAGAATCTTACAGAATTCATACTTGTATCCCACTCCTCTCACAACTCAGCTCTATCCCTGGATTTTGCTTTTTGGAAATATCTTTACCATTTATTCACCTTTGTCTTCCTAGCATCTAGCGTAGGAGGGGACTATAATTGTATGTGACACTGCCTGATGGATAACAAATTAATTTGTACATTCATCAATTCATTCAACAGGCCTACCAGACTTTCTACTTATCAGAGCTTGTGTTAGGGCTAGGGATTCAGAAATGCACTACAGGCTGTTAATTGGCCCTTATCATCCATTTCTAACTCCATCTATATTCTCCCCTGTATAGAATTAACTGGAATGCTAAAAGCTACAGTTTCCAGAAGGTTTCTTTCTTTCTTTCTTTTCTTTTTTTGAGACAGGTTCTCCCTATGTTGCCCAGGCTGAAATGTAGTGGTGTGATCATAGCTCACTATGGCCTCAAACTCCTGGATTCCAGTTATCCTCCTGCCTCAGCCTCCTGAGTAGCTGGGACTACTGGTATATGCTGCCATGCCTGGCTTTTCCAGATGTTTTAGCAACAAGACTTCTAGGTGCAATGAAGGTTCTGTCAATTAGATGAATTCATGCAATATCTGGAGGACAGAAAGAAGACGGAAGTCATTGTTCTTGTCATAGTGGCTGGCGGGTTCTGGCAGATGTATTTGCATGGCCAAATCCACATTCCACTGTTTGGACATCATTTTCTTGGATATAGGGTAGAGCTGTGGTAGTACCAGCAATTTTTAGACCTATGCATTACAATCATGGTGATATGACCTTGAAGCCAAAAGCCTAGTGCTGTGCCTTTCAATAATCTTGTAAATACCTAATCTCCTTTTGCTGGAAATGCCTTGAGTGGTTTCTGTTTTCTATACTGAACTTTTTCTGATAAAATAAAAAAAGATGCAATCACCACCCTTTAGAAACTTACCATTTCTTAGGGGAGAGAGACAATGCAGCTTGAGTAGGAATATAAGAGAAGTACAAATGGACAAGGTGCTATGTGATTAAAGAGTAAGAACATAGAATGGGGAAGGGGCATTTCAGTTATCTATTACTGCATAGCAAACCACCTCCAAAACTTAGGGGTTAATTATCTCTCACATTTTGTAGATTAACTGGGTTCAGCTGGGCAGTTCTTCTGCAGGCTTCATGTCATTGCAGTCAGATGATGACTAGGGCTGGGATTTTCTGGAAGCTCAACTGAGATGCTGGGATGCCTGGGCCTCTCTTCTCAGGTGTTCTCAGGGTTTCTTTTCTCCACGCAGTATCTTCCTGTGAGGACATCGTGATATAGTCTCTCCAGCAAGGCAGCTGGGTTTTTCTATTTTTTTTTAACGTGGTGGTCCAGGATTCCCAAAGCACAAATGTGGAAGATATGAGCTCTTCTTCAATTTTAGGCTCAGGCTTGGCATAATGACTCATATCTGTCATGCCAACACTTTGAAAGGCCGAGGCAGGTGGATTGCTTGAGCTCAGGAGTTTGAGACCAGTCTAGGCAACATAGTGAGAACCTGTCTCAACAAAAAAGAAAAAAAAATTAGCTGGGCATGTTGGTGTGTGCCTGTGGTCCCAGCTACTTAGGAGGCTGACATAGGAGGATCACTTGAGCCAGGGAAGTCAAGGCTTCAGTGAACTGGGATTGCACAGCTGCACTCTATCCTGGGCAACAGAATGAGACCTTGTGTCAAAAAAAGAAAAAAAAAAAAGATGTTCGGCCTGGAAGGGGCACAGCATCAGTTTTGCTGCAGTTAAAGTGAGTCACAGGCTCAGCCCAGATTCAATGTGGGACGGGAGGACATAAAGGTGTGGAAACCAAAAGGCACGATTGATTGACAGCCATCTTAGAAGGAAGACACCACAGGGGGGTACTTGGGACGTTTGGGAAGTTTCATGGAGAACATGAAACTCATTGGTTCCATGGTTGTGTTTTAACAGAGTTTACAGAGGACCCAGAGCCTAGTCCAGACCCTAGTATAGTTACTTAGCACATTTTATTATTATTATTATTGTTATATAGATGAGAGGTTTCTATGTTGCCCAGGCTGGCCTGGAATGCCTAGCCTCGCCTCCTTATGTGCCAGGACAACAGGCCTGAGCCACCGCGGCTCCCTACTCAGTACGTTTTAAGAGAAGCCAAGACAGGAGAAAAAAAGGCAGGCAGCCAAACATAGGAAGTATAAGCTGATAGGCCCTTCCAGTCAAAGGCACTAAGGCAGGGTGTCCAATCTTTTGACTTCCCTGGGCCACACTGGAAGAAGAATAATTGTCCTGGGTCACACATAAAACACACTAACACTAATGAAGCTGATGAATTGAAAAAGAAAATTGCAGAAAAATCTCATAATGTTATAAGAAAGTTATGAATTTTTATTGGGCCACATCCAAAGCTGTCCTGGGTCACATGTGGCCACTGCCAGGGACTGGACAAGCTTGTACTAAGGCATCAGGGAGTAACTGCAAAATGCAGCTACCAGCCCCCCAGGGCTGAGGCAATAAAATAAAGAGGTTGTAAATATGAAAATGAAGAAGCTTGAAGGAGGGGCTTCACAGAGCTGGGACTCACACCTGTGAGAAGGGGTTGCTGGCCAACTGGTGTTGATATCTTTGAGGCAGTGCTGATTCTGAAGAAACCGCAAACCGGAATACTGCTGCTAATGGAATAAATTGCCACTACCAGGAGAAGCATGGCCTAGCTCACAGCTGAAGTAACTGGAGGCAGAAAGAAACAAGTCCTTCCACTGGCCTTGCACCTTGAAGCCTCCCTCCTGGCCAGTGCTGAGTAGCAGAGCCTGACCGATAGCCCGTTGCCAAAGGAGAATGTCATTTTCAGCGCCTCAGCCCACCTCCAGCATCACAAAGCATACTGTGGAAGACTGACTCTGAGGCTGAGATTAAGAGTTTAACAATCAGGTTGGGCGTGGTAGCTCACGCCTGTAATCCCAGCACTTTGGGAGGCCAAGGCAGGCAGATCACGAGGTCAGAAGATGGAGACCATCCTGGCTAACACTGTGAAACCCCGTCTCTACTGAAATACAAAAAATTAGCTGAGCGCGTGGCGTGCGCCTGTAGTCCCAGCTATTCGGGAGGCTGAGGCAGGTGAATCGCTTGAACCCTGGGAGGCAGAGGCTGCAGTGAGCTGAGATTGCACCACTGCACTCCAGCCTAGGTGACAGAGTGAGATTCTGTCTCAAAAAACAAACAAACAAAAAAAAAGACTTTAACAATCATACCTTATTTGAAAAGTATTTAACATGAGTTTTACCCTGGCCCTCAGTCTCTCTCTCTCCTAGCTCAACTTTCTCTCTCCAAAATAGATGTGAGTTGGTTTCTAATAAAAGCATATGATGAATAGAGCACTAAAAACAAAACAAAACAAAACAAAAAACCAAATGGTTAACACAGATAAAATGAAGATCATACCATTCCAAGCAGTGTTTTCAAAACTTTGTAACAAAGTTACAAAGTCAAAATATATTTTATATTTTGATCTGTTAGGCATATACATGTATAACTAAAAAAGTTACATGAAGCAATGTTTATCCTCACTATGTATAATGCACTCTGATATTCTCTACTATGTTTTATCTAATTTTAAAAAATCTGGTAATAACCCGCTAAGTTGACTTCATTGACTAATCTAGTTGCAACCTACTGTTTGAAAAACACTGACTTAGAGGAAGGGTCTAAAAGGATAATCTAGAATAAGCTCTTTATTTTAAGTATCTAATCTAATTACATCTGCAAAAATCCCTTTTGCCCTGTAAGGGAACACAGACACAGGTTTCAGGAGTTGCAATGTGGACACCTTTCAATTTTTCAGGGGCCATTATTCTGTCTACCATAGATGCATATCCTTCTGATTTGTCTCTTCTCCTCTGCAGCTGAGAAAGTAAGTGTATTGGCTGGAGTGCTCTGGGGACTAGGGAGGTCCACAACACTTAGGGATGGCAGAATAGAAAGTCAAAGCAGCTTGGATTCCATATATACATTATATATATAAAAATAAAAATCTGGTAACAACCCACTAAATTGACTTTTTTTTTTTTTTTTTGTGAGATGGGGTCTCCCTGTGTTGCCCAGGCTGGAGTGATCTCAGCTCACTGCAACCTTCACTTTCTGGTTTCAAGCAAAACTCCTGTCTCAGCCTCCCGAGTGTCTGGGATTACAGGTATGTGCCACTATGCCCAGGTAATTTTTTTTGTATTTTTTGTAGAGCCGGGGTTTCACCATGTTGGCCTGGCTGGTCTCGAACTCCTGACCTTAAGTGCCTCGGCCTCCCAACGTGCTGGGATGATAGGCGTGAACCACTGCGCTTGGCTAAACTGACTTTATTGACTAATCAGTTGCAACCTACTGTTTGAAAATATACAACATATTATATAAAATATATAAAATATATATTATATATATATATATATGTTAACACTCATCAATATAGTAACATCTAAGGAGATGATTTATTAAGAAGGTCTTGGAACAATCTCCTATTCTTTGGGGCCGGGGGCTAGAGATCCCTAAAATATTCTACTTTGTCAAGAGGCTTTCTATCTTTGGTCATCAGACTATCCTTAAATTGGCTGAAATGCTTGTGCCTTACAAGTAAAGCTAATTGCATGTGGGTATCAATGCTGTTTGACGTGTAACTTCAGTCAGTGCAGCCGGCTTTTGCCTCTGTGTTTTATACAGGTGGTGGTTTATTTTTGCTTATGCCTGGTCAGCTTCAATGTTACTTTGCAGTCCAGACATTCTCTTGCGAAGAGCCAGGACAAGACCTAGTTGTCCCCATCTGAGGGAGGACTCCAGGGCTCCAGGGAAAAGGGCATACATCTAATTGGTGTGGCAGTTGTTGCCTCCCCTGAGGTCCACTGAGCAAAGAGCTGTCTGTGATTTAGTAGGGCAAGAAAGGCCTCAGCTTCTGGAAAAACCACATCCTTCTAAAGGGCTCCACTCAGCCAGGTGAGGTGGCACACAGCCAGGTGACGTGGCTCTCACCTGCAATCCCAGCCACAGGAGGCCAAGGCAAGGGAATTGCTCAAGCCCAGGAGTTTGAGACTAGCCTGGGTAACTTAGCAAGATACCCATGTCCAAAAAAAAAATTTTTTTTTAATTAGCTGGGCTTGGTGGCACGTGCCTGTGGTCTCAGTTACATGTGGGGCTGAGGTGAGAAGATTGCTTTGAGCCCAGGAGTTTGAGGCTACCATAAGATCGTAGGACCACACCACTGCACTCAAGCCTGGGCAACAGAGTAAGACCTTGTACCTAATAAATAAAAATAAAGCTTTCCACACACCCAAGAATGTGCTCTTCACATACCTTATCTTACTTAACTCTCACAGTAGTCACATGAGATGGGATTATCCCTAATTCACAGGGGAGTAGACAAGCTCAAATGGATCAAGTTATTTGCTCTAGTTCAGAAGGGCAGTAAATAGGGAACACAAAACCGGAAGCTAAAGCCCGCCCAAGGTAGTGAGAAACAGCACTTTCAATTTGTGCATTTGGCCAGGGATTGTTCCTTGTTTCCTCCACTGGACTGGAGGACAAAGGGTAGCATGAACAATGGCTTGTGCTTTATACAATCTGTTTGTGTTTCTGTGGAAAGGTCCAATCATCCACAGGAGAAATTATCCACTCTCCTGTCCTTAGGGCCTAGAAACATAGTCTTTTAATATTAAATAAAAATAAACCACGCATTCATTGATTGCAATAAATTCAGTTATATAATATTTTCTATTTATTTATTTATTTATTTATTTATTTATTTATTTATTTATTATTTTTTGAGATGGAGTGCTGCTCTTGTTGCCCAGGCTGGAGTGCAGTGGTACGATCTCGGCTCACTGCAACCACTCTGGGTTCAAGCGACTCTCCTGCCTCAGCCTCCCTACTAGCAGGGACTACAGGTGCTCGCCACCATGCCTGACTAATTTTTGTATTTTTAGTAGAGACAGGGTTTCACCATGTTGCTCAGGCTGGTCCCAAACTCCTGCCCTCAAGTGATCTGCCCACCTCAGCCTCCCAGAGTGCCAGGATTACAGGCATTAGCCACCGTGCCGGCCAATTTTTTATTTCTTAGAGATTGTTTTGAACATTTAAAAATGCTTTATTTGGAGACAAGGTATTGCTCTGTCACCCAAGCTGGAGTGCAGTGGCACAATCATAGGTCACTGCAATCATAGTCCTAAACTCCTAGGCTCAAGCAATCCTCTTTCCTCAGCCTTTCAGAGTGCTAGGATTACAGGCATTAGCCACCTTGCCCAATTCTATTTTGTACCTTTTTTTTTTTTTTTTTTTTTTTTTTGAGACACAGTCTCAATCTGTCGCCCAGGCTAGAGTGCAGTGGCACGATCTTGGCTCACTGCTACCTCTGCCTCCCAGGTTCAAGTGATTCTCCTGCCCAGCCTCCCAAGTAGCTGGGACTACAGGCACCTGCCACTAGGCCTGGCTAATTTTTGTACTTTTAGTAGAGACAGGGTTTCAGAGTTTCACCATATTGGCCAGGCTGATCTCGAACTCCTGACCTTGTGATCCACTCACCTCGGCCTCCCAAAGTGCTGGGATTACAGGCATGAGCCACCGTGCCTGGCCTTATTTTGTACATTTTTTTGTTTGTTTCTAGAACTATGAAGTGGAAATAATTCCATGTAATATGTCGATTTCAAATTAGCAGTATTTCCAGACATATTTAGAAGTGTGGAACTTCTGAATTTTCTAGAGCATATGTAAATAAGAGAAATGACTTCAAAATGTTATACCTTTGGAAATCAGGTTCATTGAGAATTCTGAAAGAGGAGAGAGAGAATTTATTCAATGACGTAAATAATTAACAGCAAAAATATTGCTACACGTAATTTTTTTTGAATTGACAAATAGTACTTGTACATATACATGGGGTACATAGTGATGTTTTACTCCATATTATGTGTGGTGATCAGATCAGCTTCTTTACACTTTTTAGATGTATAATTATCATTAGAAGTGAGATTTCAGAGTATTCCACAATATAGACGACTATCTTGAATGCGTGCTGATAATATGGCATATATTTAAGGTTTCTATATGCTCTATGTTCAGGGAAGGACTCCAAGGTGTTCAACCTAAAGTTGAATGATAGAATACTACTTAAAGTTAGAGCTATTTATGCTTTCAAAAGCCATGGGATCTCATTTACAGAGGAAATAATTTTAATGAAACATCAGGAATATAATTTTTTTTTTTTTTTTTTTTGAGGTAGAGTTTCACTCTTGTAGCCCAGGCTGGAGTGCAATGGTGCAATCTCGGCTCACTGCAACCTCTGCCTCCCAGGTTCAAGCGATTCTCCTGCCTCAGCCTCCTGAGTAGCTGGGATTACAGGCATGTGCCACCATGCCCGGCTAATTTTGTATTTTTAGTAGAGACGGGGTTTCTCCGTTTTGGTCAGGTTGGTCTCCAACTCCCGACCTCAGGTGATCCGCCCGCCTTGGCCTCCCAAAGTGCTAGGATTACAGGTGTGAGCCACTGCACCTGGAAGGAATATAATTTTATCATGTGCATTCCATCTTACAGATGTGTAAATATACCACACTTTAATATTGGAAGCTGGTATTGACAGGTTATCACTAGGTAGCCTATAAGCCTCATCCCTTTCAGCCAGACACTTTCACTCTGAAATCACGTATTTGTAGCTGCTATTATCTGCAGACCTTGACCTCCCCTTCCTACCCAGTGTTTCCTGCCAGTCTCTTCGCACTGCTCAAGCTGACCATGGGAAGCAATTTCCTGAAGGCTGACTGCCAGATAAGAGGCTGCATCATTCCCATTTCTTTTGCAAGGAGGCCTTCTGCTTCCTGCTGCCCTGCCTCAGTTTTCCATCAGGTTTATTGCTCCCACATCTAGCCTGTCAGAGCTGGGTTGGAGTAAAGCTTGATTCAGTATCAACCCAGAATTTCCTTCTCCTGACATTTGTAAATACTTAATTTTCAGGAGGCTTTATAGGTAAATTTGTTGAGGTCACGAAATACTTTAGTTGTGAACTTCTTTTTTAGAAAGAGAAGACTTTAAAGTTCCTTATGGTAGTACTTTAGCAATCTGTCAGCTTCTACCAAAGTTTCAACTTTGTGTTATTCTAAAGACAGCACTTCTTGCCTTCAAACGTTGTGTCAACCCAAAGAATTGAGACAGTAACCTGAGCGGACAGTTTTCATCATCAGCAATGCCATCAGACACCTGTGAGATGGCTGTGCTGTAATCCCAGCACTTTGGGAGGCCAAGGTGGGTGGATCACTTGAGGTCAGGAGTTCAAGACCAGCCTGGCCAACGTGTCGAAACCCCATCTGTATTAAAATACGAAAATTCACCAGGCTGAAATACAAAAATTGATGGCTGGCGCCTGTAATCCCAGCTACCCGGGAAGCTGAGGCAAGAGAATCATTTGAACCTGGGAGGCGGAGGTTGTAGTGACCGGAGATCACATCACTGCACTCCAGCCTGGGCGGCAGAGTGAGACTCTGTCGCAAAAATTAATAAATAAGTAAATAAAATAAAATGTATATAGGAAGATTTCCTTGGTCCCCAGATACACCTGATCATTGTCACCATGGCAACCCACATAAGACCATCCTAAACCCATGCACACAAACACACATAGGCACATAGGTTACACAGGCATCCTCAGAAACACAAAGATGGGGAGACTCACCCTCAGACACAAACCACACCTACACACACACACACACACACACACAGAGAGAGAGAGAGAGAATGAGAGAGAGAATGGGTAGTGGGGGGATGGAAATAGAACAGGTAGATTTCACCAGTTTGAAAAGGAAAGTACAATACTTAAATTTCAGTCAAACTTAAATGCATTGAACTGAACTGGTTGAAGGAGAGGATGGCAGTGCTAGACTAAGGAGGCCAAAATTAAGAAATCAAAACAACTCTTGTTCAAAAGGAGACATTCATTTTGGGGAATCATAGTGACTTCTATTTACTCTGGTAAATTCAGTCACTGATAATCAATTCAATCTCCATGACGGTATTGACCATCAAATGGGAAGATGGTGATTTGTCTTGTAAAAACTGTGCTTCCAGGGCAAGCACTGTGAGGCTTCCAGCCATGCCGCAACAAAGCAGGAACCCAACATATGTTGCTGAATGCGTTCAGGCCCCAGTGCTGGAGCGAAGAACAAGTTATTTATGGACATCAGCCCTGTTAAAAACAATATGCATGACCCGAAATCATCACCGACTGTCAGATATTGTATGGTATGGATTTAACTTTTCAAGGTGAGGACTTCTTCAAGTACTATGTTAGCCCACCTACAGGAAAAACTACATTGCAGAAGAAAAGGAGAGGCGTTTTTTGTTTGTTTCCCATGCACTATCTTTTGTCACTATGAGATCCGACACTACGAGTTTCCTACGCCGGCAGGAAACAGAGGGACCTGGAGAAAGTCCCATAGCTCAGGCCCCCCTGGACAAGCGTGCGCTCCCAGATACTCCACCCGGGTTCCCATTTTCAGTGGTTTCCACGTGACGGTGTATGGTGAGAAACTGGTGCCGGATTTTCCGAATCGTGGGCCTCAGCAGCTTGGACAGAGCTAGGAACGCGATCCGCGAGTTGGGGGCGCGCATGGAGCTCTCGGTAGGGGCTCCGCGCGTGATCCGCCGGCGGATCGCGCGCATCGCTGGGCGGCGCTGGGTGAACTTACCTTACCTTGGGGTTGAAGAATCGAAGAGGAATGGAGGGCTGGTGGCTCCAGCTTGGACGGTCTTTGGGGCATGGAGGTGCAGGTGGCTGCGCTCTTGGATTTCTCCTCCGGGTGAGCAGGGTCGGGCGGTCCTGCCGGCTCTGGAGCGCATATGCTGAGCCAGCGCGCACTTGCGCAGGGCTAACTGCGTTCAGCGTTGGCAGGAGCTCTGCTCTTCCTCTGCACCCAAGGCCACTTCCTCCGTTCCCCTACCCCCGACCTTTTGAAGGCCACTGGTGTCTGTCCATTATGAAAGGAGTACGCCAAGCCCGAAGAACAGAGGGAGGCTGACAGCTCCCGGAGAAGTCAGGTACTGGGGTCAACCCTGGAGTTCTGGGACCAGATCACTTCCTTTGGGGAAAGGCTTTCCCGAAGCCCAACTGGCTGCCTTTTTCGGCTTCCTTGGAGATCTCCTTACGGTTCCCTCATTCTGGAGAGCCCGGCACCGTGCACAGGCATGCAGCTCTGAGCGCCCCCTCCCCTCAAGGTCCTCGATTCGCATCCACTGGCCCGTTGGCTGAGGGTGGCCGCTCAGAGTTTGAGCTACACACTTCGGGCCCCACGCGAGTCTGCCTGTGGGGTCTGATCCAGGAGGTATCGGTCCAGCTGCCTGAGGGGTCGGGACAGAGCCCACCGTCCCGCTTCCAAGGGTCGGGTGGAACCCAGAGGGGCGGTCCGCGGCGTTCATTCCTCTCCCGGTACTCTCCTCGAGGTCTCTCCGCCCAGCAGGACTTCGCTCTCCGCTGCCTCCCTGGGCCCCCCTGGGAGGTCGGTTTCTCCTGTCAACAACGCATCACCTCCTCCACCCCCACCAGGCGTCCGGGAGGCTACACCAGGCCCTGTCCCAAACTCTTCAAAGACATCGTCATCTCCTTACCGCCTCCTTATGAGCCCACTGTATGGACGAGGAAACTGAGAGTTAAATAATGTAAGCAAAGCCACGGGCAGTAAGGAAGGACTGAATTCAAGCCCAAGGCGGCGCGACCTCTGGAGTCCGAGCTCTTCTCCGCGGGAGGCACAGGCTCCGGTTGCCCGAGTCTCTGCCACCCAGAGAACTTTCAAGCAAAGCTCTTATCCCGGGCCCAACCCTGGGCAGTCGGAGGTCGCACGCCTGCCTGAGTCACCCCGCGCCCTCGGCTGCCCAAAGACCAGTCTCGGGTGGCCTGTGCCTCTTCTCCTCTCCTTGGCGAACCCTCGGGCCTTGCGGAGAAGCAGCGGCTGGCCCAATTCGCAGAGCCAAGTCGGGTACGGAGCCTCGGAGAGGGCGACGGCTTCTGCGCGGGGTCCGAGGACAAGTTTCTGCGCCTCCACCAACTAACTGGTCGCGGAGCTTCAGTTCTTTGCCTGGTGAAGTTTGCTGTGGAAAACCTAGTGAGTTTATTTACGAGGAAGGGCGTCCTGAAACTAGGCAGTGTTCGGCAAAGATCAGTGGGAAGAGGAACAAAATTCCTATCTGCAGCGACAGTGTGGGGACTTGCCAGAGGAGAGGGGCTGCCGGGTGACTGGTGGGGGACTTTAGAAACAGCAGCTTCCATAAAACATAAACGATGACTGCCATAAAACAATAGCTACTATTTGTGGAGGGATTCCTAATTGCCGAATTAGCATTTTACTTTTTTTTTTTTTTTTTTTGGTTTAAACCTCACAGCAACTCTATGAAGTAGCATTTGCCTCCACTCTCTGGATGAGGAAACCGAGTCACTGACCTGGAATCATTTTATCAGGACTACGGGCTGGACCAATATTTGAGGGACCTGGGATGCAAGCGCAGATTTGCCCCACCCCAGAGCCCAGGCGGGCGTGGAGAACTGCAGGGAAAGAGCACGCTCAGCGATAAGCAAGTTCCTCTTTCTGATCCGGGGGACTTACTTTTATCCCGAGGGACTCGATTTCTCTCTCCAATGAAACAAAACAAAACGGCAACAACAAACAGCGTCTATCTTTGCAAAAAGTGAAAGAAAAGCAGCGACTCCTGGGAGTGAGGTACTGGTATTGAACCCAGGGAGCGCCGGGGACGGTCGTCGGGTGCACTGTCGGGCTCAGGCGCCCACCTGAGAGCTTCGTGCAGGGAAGAGCAGAGTGGTCCTAGGGGTTGGAAGCCCTCTAAATCCGGGCATCTTTGCCTCTAACATAAGACACTTTTGGCCCTCGGTCTCCGGGTACGGAGACTCATCCAAAACAACGCTTCTTTTGGAAGGGTCACGGAAAACGGCCTCGCCTGCGTCCTCAGCTTTGGGAGGAAAGAGGAGACCCGACCACGGTGGGAGCCAGTGGTGGGTTTCACCACCGGCAGCACTGAGGCGTCAGGTGGGCGGCGCTTGACTCCGCCAGGATGCAATATTGGCCAGGGGTACTCCGAACTGTCTCCCACGCTCTAGGTTCTGTTGCCTGAGAAAGTCAGCTTGAGAAGATATTCTTAAATTAAAAATAAAACAAAACTGGAAGTTCATCCCCTTACAGGGTGCTCCAACTCAAAACTCAAGTGCACAATTTCTTAATTACCTGGTTTTCCCTGATTAGTACTGAAAATAAATAGACGCTGGTCAGCCTGGCCAACATGGCGAAACCGTCTCTACTAAAAATACAAAAATTAGCCGGGCGTGGTGGTGTGAACCCGTAATCCCAGCTACTCAGCAGGTTGAGGTAGGAGAATCCCTGAAAAAAAGAGGAACCCGGGAACGACAGAATGAGACCCTGTCAAAACAAAAACAAAAACAAAACAAGAAACCCGCTAATTTAATCTTAAAAGTGAATCCGAATCATCCCACTGCCAGAAAGCTTTGAAACAAAGTGAGGAGAATCAGTTTTCATCTCTTCCCATATTATCCGTATTTATTAAGCATTTCCCACAAACAACCTGAAAACAAGACCCAGACCTTGAAAAGAAGACAGACCTGGGAGGCACAGACCTGTTTGTAAAGAACTGTTTCGTAATTTTAAAATGTTAAATAAGATAACTGGGTTTCCAAACCTTCCAATGACATACGTTTTCATAATTTCTAAAGATGTGAAAGTCATACTGGCTCGTGAATAGTTTGTTTCCAAAGCATGCCAGGCCACTGTGCTTGTCTTCAGCACAGCCTCTACCTTGAAACAGGAATTACATCCACATCCTAAATAGAAAGTTCCAAATATCTTTGGTTTAGTGGTCACCCAGGGGTCCATCTTTCTCCCTCATCCCCAGATCCAGGCCTGTCTCCCCTTGCCTTCCCTGCCAGCAGTGTGGAACTGGGGCACAGGGACTCTTGTACTGCTCCTAAGCCAGCCCTGTCGCTGTTCGCCCTGCCTTGCAAGATGTTCTCTTCCTCAGAAGAAAGGGGTGCAAGTTGTAAGATGTGCAGCAGAGAAGTGTGCAGCTAGAGAACAGGAAGAGGAGGGATGAGAAGGGGAGGCAGAAGGAGGAGGAGGAGAAAGAGATTAGGAAGAAAGAGGAGGAGGAAGAGGAGGGAGAGGAGGAGGAAGAGGAGGGAGAGGAGGAGGAGGGGGAGGAAAGGAGAGCAGCAGGAAGAGGAGGGGGAAGAAGAGGAGGAGGAGGAGGAGGGGGAGGAAAGGAGAGCAGCAGGAAGAGGAGGGGGAAGAAGAGGAGGAGGAGGAGGAAGAGGAGGACTCACTGTATTCCACTGGCATCAATTTCACGGGATCTTTGAAAACTCAAACATTTCCATTCAATTATTTCTAAACTTAAAGTGGTCGCCCGAGTAAGAATGACTTTGTTTATGGGCAGATTAAGGCATTCGGTCCAGCTCCCCTGCTGTGTACTGGGGAGACTTCCAATGTGTACGGTACAGTTTCCATTGTCTTTGAAGAGTCGGCTTCTCTAAACAGGTTCCAAGGTGGAGTGCTGTGGGCGGGCAGGGATGTGTGCAACAGCCACAAACAACGCCAATCCTGTATCACTAAAAGAGGGCCCCAATACTACAGAAACCAATGGCTCTTTTTCTTTCGGAAGGCCTGCCAGCATCTACCCGCGGGGCCCCAATTAGCACATGCGCCTGAGAGAGCGGGTTTTCCCCTTTGGTCTAAGGTGGGCCCCCGCAATTGCCGACCCATTCAACTGCCAGGGCGGGTGGTCCACGCCCGGGGTCCTCCTAGGCCCTCTGCTCCTCCTCGGCGAGTGGTTGATGCCGCTCAGCCAGGAGCAGTTCCTGCCTCTCACCGTGGTTCCTGTGGCCGCCGAGGCGCGACGCTGGAGGGCTGTGGCGACGCGCTAAGGCCAGGTGGCAGGCGGCCCTCTCGGGCGGCAACTGGGGCAGCGGGCGGCACAGCACCTCCGGGGGGCGGCGGCGGCGGCAGAAGCTCCTCGCCGGAGGTCACGGCGCAGTCCTGCTCAGGCTCCGCGACCCCGCCACCCCCGACCGCTGTCCCGCCGCCGCGCTTCTTGTCCTCCTCCTTTTTCCACTTCATGCGGCGGTTTTGGAACCAGATCTTGATGTGTCTCTCGGTCAAGTTCAACATCACAGCCAGCTCCACCCGGCGCGGCCGTGAGATGTACTTGTTGAATAGGAACTCCTTCTCCAGCTCTAGCAGCTGTGCGCGCGTGTAGGCCGTGCGCGTCCGCTTGTTCTCCTCCGGCTCCGCCGCGTAGGCGCCGCCTGCGGGCGACACAGGGCGTGAGTGTGGCCCCCGGAGCCCCACACAGTCCCCACCCACGCAGCCCAGCCCCTTCAAGGGGATCAGGGAGTCCTAGCGCTACCAGTTGCTCCCGCCGGAGCCACGGAGCATCCCATTTCAGCGCCTAGTGTAGACGCGCGAAGCCCTTCCCTAGTAAAGGAAGCCTTTTTATTGGAGGCCAAACCCGAGTCGGCTCTTGCCGTGAGCCTAGGCTTGGCTCAGCCAATGAGTGGTCCTTGAATGCGCTCGTTTAATCGGTGTTAATCAACTGATTGATGTTGATTTAAATGTAGGTAATAGATAGTTAAACCGACTGGATCCTACCAAAACAATAAAACGCCCTTAATTCAGGGCTTAAAAAAACCTCCTGACGGTGATCCACAAATGTAAGAAATACATTTCAGATCGTTGTGTAGTTCACACACGGACATTGTAGTCAGTTATACGGACAAATCTTAAGAACGTAAAACAAACGTTTACCACTTATGATGCTATCTACTTTTCCCCCCACTATCTGCTATTTCGTTTAAAAAATACTAATCTCAACCTAGTAAATTGATTTTATGACCTGCGAATGGGTGCAACCTGCAGTTTGAAAATCTTTGTGCTAATGGAGACTGTGATACATTTTGTTATATCGGACCATGTATTTCCTCTCTATATATTATATCGTAATTAGTCACAACCTGACAGCCAGCAAATTCTCCGTACTTGTTTTAACTTCAGCGAGACTTCCGCCCTCGAAGTGAAGAGCATATTGTTCTAGGGGTCACGTTGGCTACAGCAGAACTCTGGCAGCTCCAGACTCTACGCCCTGGATCCCAAATGCCCTCAGAGGTGTTGAGGGGAGACACAGGGGCCCTAGCCCAGCTGCCGAACCGACAGCCCCACGGAGGAGGGGGCAGTGGTGCAGAAACAAGCCTCCTGTGTCTCCAAGATGCAACAGGACGCCCTGGACAAGGAGGTTGGAGACCCACATTCACTGCCCCTGCGCTCAGCCAGGTCCCAATATTTTCTTTTCTGTGCAAAATACTGACTGCACCCGGACTGTGGATGCTGACGCGGGAAATTCCACCAAAGCTCCGGGGAGAGACTTGTTTTAGAGCAAAGGCCGCGGACATTTCTCCTGTGAATGTTGGCTAAGCCTTAGGAATTGAAAGGCGAGTGTGTGTGCGTTGGGGGCGGGTTAATTTCGCGATGGAACCCTACTGGGTTTCCCCCCAGGTCGAGAAAAGGCGCCGGAAGCTGAAGCAGAGGCTCAGACCCTAGTCCAGGGAGAGTCCTACTCGCTGGGGGCATCCCCGAATCTACCTGGCATCCCAGGCCTGGGAGAGAAGCGAGGCGGGCCTTCAATAAACATTTTGAAAGGCTCTCTAAAGTTTTTACATTAAACCCACACGTCTCTGGGTTCCTGCTTTAGGCTGCGGGCTTGGTGAAGGCCCTGCGAGAGACTGTTCAGGGAGAGACTGCCCGGGGTGCACTACTCCCGGGGGGCCTGTGCCTGTGGCAGGGGTGGAGGTTGAGGATGGTGGGAAAAAGTCAAGGGCGCCGAGCCTGGGCCCTTCCCCAAGGCACAGGGCGAGGCAGTTTAGGTGCCAGCTGGCCAGTGCTGCTGAAGCATTTGGGGGTCAATGTGTTTCAAAACCTCTGTTGTCATTAGCATTCAGATTCGTACTGCCAGTGAGAGCCCTTTTGTCACTTCGCTCTTCCCAGGGGCAGGTGGGTTTGCAATTTTTGAATTCCGGCTCCATCGAAAGTTTCCCCTAGAGGAACCCGGGGATAGCAGCCGGCCCCAGAGACGGCTTCCTGGGGAAGAGAGGGGAGGTCAGCTCCTTCCCCGAGAGTCGAGCGTGCAGCGGGTTAGAGGGCGCCAGCAAAGGCCTGGGGCCAACTCGAGCCTGAGATTGTCGCCCTACTTGGGTCCCCCGAACCCACGCCAAGTCTGCTGATTTGCCTTCTGTTTTTACTTTCTGGCTTCTTGGGATCAGCCTAAGCCCAAGTCCTCCAGAGCAGAGGTATCCCCGCTTGGGTTGGGATAAGGACGTTACTCCACCTCACAAAACCTCTTTCGGAGACCAGCTGTCGCCCATTTCCTGAGGAAGGCCCAGGCCGGGAGAGCAGGAGCTCCGAGGGCCTAGGAGGCCAGAAGAGAGGCCTGGAGGGCAGGCAGCCCTGGAAGGGAATTGGTTGGGGAATGGGAGCCCCCTACCTTTGTTCAAGGGACTGTCCTCCCGCCTCCTAAGAACCCCGCATTTCCGGAGACGTCAAGGCCTTTCGCCAGGGCCGCGCGAGCTGGGTAAGTTCGCAGAGGCGCCGCGGCAGCTTCTGGCGCCCCTGTCAAGTGGGTTTCGCTGGAGGTGGGGACGACTGCAGCGCAGTTCAGCCCTCGTCCTGCTTCAGGACCTTCGCCTTAGCGAGAAAGTGAACTAGGAAGGGGAACGTCCCGCGGACCCCGGGCGAGCTGGGGTCCCCCTCCCTCTCCCGCACAAAGCCCCGCCTGTCTGCAGCTGGGCTCAGTGTCAGGCAGGGCTGGCCAGACCCCGCAGATGGGCGCTGAGGATTCTCGGGGTGCGCCGGGGGACGCCGGCTCGAGCTGTTCCCCCTACTCCCGGCTGCCAGTTGAAAGGAAAAGGCAACTATTTACGGTGCAGGTGTGACCAGAAGTGGCTGCGGCACGGCAGCGATGACAGTGTGTAGCGGCGACCACACAGGCCGCGCCGGAACTCGCCGCCCGAGCGGGGCCGCGAAGGACCCGGGGGCTACTCTGTGCCTCCGGCTCCCGGCTCCGGGAAAGACCTTCTGTTCTCCGCCTGCCCCGAGGGCCGCAGGCACCAGGCCTCTCGCCTCCCCACTGGCTAGGCAGGGAGAGCCCATCTCTTGCAGAATTACTTCCTGGGAAGCAGCGCGGGGAGACAGCTTCAATTGCTTTCGGTTGGTGAAAAACGAATTCGCTTCTCAGATTGCTCTTCTAGCCGCCAGACTCTGACGTAGAGAGGCCGGCCTTCAGCCTCGCGGTGCCTTGCCCCAGCCCCTTCCTCTTTACTCCCATCCTGTTTCCCCAACCAGGGAAGCCGGACACTATGGGATTGGGTGCAGTTTCCTTTCCCTCCCTGCCTTTCTGCACCTACCTGGCGCCCCTAGATGCCTGCCCTTCCTTAACGAAGTGCGGGAAGTGAGAGGATCCGGGGCTCCGAAGGCGATCTGGGGCCTGGGTCAGAGGCACCCTTGTCCCTACTCGGCTTCCTCGACGTGCACTACCAAGGAGTCCTGGGTTCCCGGATCCCCTGCTCGAGGAGGATCTATAGTGTCCGAAGCCCTGAGCTGGACTCAGCCTTAGCTCTCTAGGGATGGCGCTGGGGGCGCGGGCTCCTGGGGCGAAGATGGGCTCCGTGTACAGGGAAGGAAGGAGTTTACGCTCCCAGGAGAGTAGGGTGGGAAAGATGCTTCAAATTGGACCAGAGAAGCGCTGCTGTGAGGGATGGCCTCTTTAACTCCCCGATGTAGTTTAGTCCGACCTGGGATAATCCAAGGTGCCGGGAACAGAGAGAAGGCTCCTGGGAGCTCTTGGAGGTAGGGCGGCCGGGTGAGAACCGGAAAGGAGAAAGGGGTGGGGAGCCAGGCTTACCTGCCCACTGGCCTTTCCACGCGTGAGCTTTGGTAGACTTCATCCATGGGAAAGGCAGTTGGACGCGGTTGGGCTCCTCCAGGACGCCCGGCTCTGCTCCCTCCGGGAAGGGCCCGGAGGGCGGATGGGGGAGCGCGAGCTGAGCCGGGAGGTGGTGGTGGAGGTGCGCCACCGCGGGGTCGTCGGCGAGCGGGGGCACCTCGTACGGGGAGATGTCCGGGGGGCTGCCCTGCTCCAGCGCGCCCAGGGCACCGGGGAACGGGGGTGGCGGCGGCGGCGGGGGCTGGCGGCCCATGTACAGGCACGCAGGGGGGCTGGCGCTGAACTCCGGCGCTGGGCCTCGCTGGAACGCGCATGGGTCCTTGTAAAGCTGCGTGGCCGCGTAGTACTGCTCCTCGCCGTTCATGGCTACGGCCCGGGCTTGGGCACCGAGAGCCGGGAGTCGGGAGCTGGGGCCGAGGACTTGGCACTGTGCGGCGTTCCCACTCCCGGCGCCACCCCTGCTCGCTTTGACAGCACCGCACTGATCTCGGAGGGAACCCACAGCCTGCGGGGACCGGCGGGCCGGCCGCCGCGCCATAGGCTCCGCGGGGCCCCACGTGGTTCAGCCGGGGGCCGTGATTGGCCTGGCTGACAGCCCTAAGAGGAGAGGCCAGGTACCCGCGAGCACCTGCTTTCATTCCAATTTTGTCTCTCAGCTGAGTTTGCTGCACACCCCTGAACCGGCAGCTGGCGGTGCTCTGCAAAGTGGGCGCTCATGAAAACATTAGAATCATTCATTTACAGAAACATTTTCCCCGTGGCTTAGACGTTTCTATTTTCCTATATTTTTCTATTTTCCTACATTTTCTACTATATTTGATAATGGACATAGTGTGTTTGTTAATTGATATAGTTTACAAGGAGACCTGTTGAGCTTTTAATTTCTTTTAACTGTTGGGGAAAGTGATGAAAAAGGTTTGCAGACCCAGCTGTCTAGCTCGGAAGAATTTGATTCTATTTTATTTATGAAGTTTGTTCACAGCCACCAAGGTGTCGGTTAAAAAACACACAAAACTCTGGCATTCGTTGTGTGTTTTTACTTGTGGATGTGCTACAAGTACTGGGGTGTAAATGGTAACTTCTGAAGCATTCGCAGAGACTTTTGTAAATTCTTTTTTTTTAATTGAAGGGTATTACAAATTTTGGTTTTGAAAAATTGGGGCCCATTTGGCCAACCCGGAATGTAGCTTCCCAGTACAGCGAGGGGGAAAGACGCGCGCGGCCTTCTTCTTGGGACTGCGAGGCAGGGGCAGGTGTTGGCATGAGGGTTCCAGACCCTTGACCACTCTCTACGGGCTGGACCCTGGCGGAGTTTGCCGGCGGAGAACACCCACTCTCTTCTGCTTGCAATTGAAATAAGGCAAGCGGGAGAGGGGGAAGTGGAAGAAGAGTTACCTATTTAGAAAAAGAAATAAAAACGCTGCATTTTCCATGATAACGTCTGTGCTTGGCTTCAAGTCATTCGGTAACTTCTGGACATTCTGGGGTCCTGACATAAATAGGGCCACTTTTTCTGCACGCACTGACGCGGATGGATGACCTCCGGGTGGCGGTGGCGTCCAACCCCCGGCCTGGGCATGACCCGCTAGGCCTGGCGGCCGGACCAGCCTCTGACCGGGCACTGCCAAAAGGAGGATGTTTCTTGAAACGCCACTGAGGGTTTTAGAAAAACTAGACACCTTTGCGGAAACGGCTCAGCAAGAGAGAGCGTGAACCACAAAGAACCAAGCCAGGGAAAAATCACTGCACCGCCTTTCTTAAACAACGTACCAACATCCAATGACCTTTGAGAGTCGATTTTTAATGTATTTCTTCCTACTGGAAATATTTGTATTTTAAGTGCGGATTGAATGCTCTATTCTGAGTACTCTTTATTTTTATTAAAAGACAAAAAGCTAGTCGGGAATGTGGACTTCTCTGCAGATTCCTTGTCTCGCGGGAGGCTGGTGTAGTCTCAGCATTTGCTCCGATGTGTGAGAGCTCATGTGTGTGGCCCTGATGTGTGGTTCCCTGGCTTGTAGATGCCCTTGCTGTCACCGAAGACAGGCTAAGGGAAGCACGGTGTCGGACAGGGAGAGTTTCGGTGATTTCTTCAGGGAAAAGTGCCACCTGCAGTCTTGGTGGGGGCAGAGAGTGAAAGGCGGTGGGGCTGCGCACCTAATCTCTGTGCGCCCGCGTCAATGAGTCCATTGTCTGCGGCCCGGAGAACTCTACCCTATCGCCCTGGCCGCGAGTGACCACATCGATCAGGAGGGCAGACTGGAGGGGGTTGCCCGGCCACGGCGTGTTGACCCTTGGAGATAATCTGCCGAGTCGCCGCGGGTTGACTTGGCGACGTGGTTATGAGCGGACGGCGAGCTCCGCTCAGGACAAAGATCGGCCGCTTTTCCCCTCCCCCTCCTCTTCCTCTCCCTTCCCCTCCTCCCTGGGCACCCCCACACCCGCTCTGGACTCAGTCTGCGCCCCACTCTCCCTCCCCTGCTCCCCGCCTCGCCGGCCACCCCCGGAGTGTTTACTTTGCACTTCTCAACTAATTGCACATTTCTGTAAATTGGTCTCCATTTCGATGCTTCATTTGCTTCCATTTAATATTTTTGCTCGGCCCTGCAGAAAGAAAAGAGGCTCTCAGCAGAAAGCAATCCGCCCATTGCGGTCGCCGGCTAAAACCCGGGTACCCCGGGCTGTAGGGGAGGAGGCGGGGAGCGCCGGAGGTGTTCCACGGAGGCGCGTTCTCACTTTCACAATTAGCATTTTCTGCTGCCTGCGACCTAATGAAGGGACCCAGGAAGCAAAGGTCAAACAACCATTTATTATTATTGTTATTATTATTAGAGGAGACGAAGTTATCTGGAATTTTATCACTTACAGCCGTATAAAAAACGTATCCCGGGGAGCCCTCCGCTGAGTAAGGTCGTGTGTTGTACTCCCCTGTGGATCTAGCTTCTGGTATCGTAAAATCGCCGAGTCCATTACAGGCGAAATGCGTTTCCGCTCTGAATCCCCGCTGAAGCCTGTGCCCCCTCCAAGCTGCCTCGCCCACAACAGGCCCGGCAGCGATACAGAGACATTAGGCGAGCACCTTCCCGAGCCATTTAACAGCAGCTCTTATGGATAAATAAACAAAAAAGGCTGTAAACCAATTAAAGTGTGGACAGTGAAAAAGTCGTTTATTAGCAGGACGTCCTGATAGTTCTCGCTGATACTGGAGGTCCTCGCCTGCCCTCTTCCCCCTTTCCCTTCACAGAGACGCGGTTTGCACCCGGGAGAACACAGGTTACCTTGTTCTCGGTAAGTGGCTAAGTCTTCCTCAGTGGTTTCAGAGGCATGCTACGGGCTGAATTTGGCTTGGTGATAAGATTTTTAAGCCATTGCATCCCATTATAAATGAAAAAAAGATGAATCCCACTTAATTCCAAGGTATACATCATGAATGCACATGGAATTTATATTCATTTTATAATTAAATCTCTATTGAAAATAAAAATTAAATTATTTCTTGAGTTGGAAAATTCTGTAAAGCAAACGATGTGACGTGTGGAATGAGAATCCTTCTATAACTGATTGCACTTTTGTTCATTAGCATTTCATTCAATGAGCACTAATGTAGGCAGGTTTTCATTCTCCTAAGTCTAATCAATTTTTCCCTCCTGCTGATTTATGAATACCCAGACTTGGTCGGGCGCAGTGGCTCAGGCCTGTAATCCCAGCACTTTGGGAGGCCGAGACGGAGGGATCACGAGGTTAGGAGATCTCGAGACCATTCTGCCTAACACGGTGAAACCCCGTTTCTACTAAAAATACAAAAAAAATTAACTGGGCATGGTGGCGGGTGCCTGTAGACCCAGCTACTCAGGAGGCTGAGGCAGGAGAATGGCGTGAACCCGGGAGGTGGAACTTGCAGTGAACCGAGATCGCGCCACTGCACTCCAGCCTGGGCGACAGAGCGAGACTCCGTCTCAAAAAATAAAATAAAATAAATAAAACAATAAATAAATACCCAGAATTTGGTATCTAGGTCTGAGAGGGACCAGGGAAACCCAGCTTGAGTTGTGGGGATTGGAGAGAGGAAAGGACCTCAGACTTTGAATGAAGGGTTTTCCAAGATTCGTAGGGCTAAGCAATCTAGTGAAAATAAGTGGAGAGCTGAAATTATTTTCTGGATGATTCAGTGCTCCCTGAACTGTACAGATAAAAGCAGCTTAAAAACATAATTGAATTGGGTAATTGTCTTATTCCATACCTGTTAGCTCTCTCTGGTGTGAAAGGAGTAGAGGGGCAGGAGGGGGGTGCTCGGTGTGCCCAGTACTGTCTGCTGCTGCCTCCAGCCACTGCTCAAGGCTTCCTCCCCTGGGAGTGGGGCCCCCAGACATGAGCTCTTTCCACTTTTGGTTTAATCCTTCCGTGGCCCTTCAGTTCACTCTGCTGATGAAAGGAGAATTATGAAAGGACGTCGAGGCTCCAAAGGAACTGAGGTCAGCTGTTGCTCCCCACTCCTGGTGTTCCCAGTGGCCCACCCCCTACAGCTCTGGACTCACCCCTTTGGTTGTCTCATCTCTGGTTGTACCTTCCAGATGTGCAGTCTCCAGAAATCCTTGCTGCTTCCTTTCTGAGCTTAGTCCTGGGTAACCAGTTCCTTACTTCCACACAGTTCCTTTTCTTTGCCTTCCACCTCCTCCTCCCACCACCATTTCCTATGACTAATCCTTTGTTCTCCTAGGAGCCTCTCCTTACTTCCAGGTTCCTGCTGCAGCCCAAAGAAGCCTTCACCCACACTATCCTCCAGTCTCCTTTCTCAACCTTGCTACATTTCACATGGTTTATGGTTTGAAGGACCCAGATTTTTGGTAACATGTACTGATCAAATGCCTGTAGATCTCTTACTGTGCACCTGCCTGCACACTCTTTGAGTGACCAAAACTCATTGGTAGAAATATGCTTTGGCTTTGGTGGGCCATAGAAAGGTCAGGAGCTGCATACCCCTGTCCTCTACATCAGGTTTTGCTCTGCACAAGCTGTGTGTCCCTTGCTAAGTTATATGACTTCACTAAGCTTCCCTGTCCTTATTTGTAAAATGGAAATAATAGCACTGTCCCATAAACTGGCCCCGTTGCATATAGTAATCATAACGGCAAATGCATGGAGCCAGGCATTGTTCAAGTATTTTCCAATGTTAACCCCATGAGCCAGTTACTGTCATCCCATTTTCCACTGGAGAAAATTGAGGCCCAGTGATGTTACTTGCCCAGAATCATATAGCTAGTAAATGGCAGAGCCTAGATCCAAGCAGAGATGATGTGGCTTTTTCTTTTCTTTTCTTTCTTTCTTTTTTTTTTTTTTTTGACAGAATTTTGCTCTGTTGCCCAAGCTGGAGTGCAATGGCGTGATCTTGGCTCACTACAACCTCCACCTCCTGGGTTCAAGTGATTCTCCTGCCTCGGAAGTAGGTGGGGTTGCAGACATGTGCCACTATGCCTGGCTAATTGTGTATTTTTAGTAGAGATGAGTTTTCACCATGTTGGTCAGCCTGGTCTTGAACTCCTGACTTCAGGTGATCTGCCCGCCTCAGCCTCCCAAAGTACTGTACTGGGATTACAGGCGTGAGCTGCCAGGCCCAGCTGTTTTTTTTTTTTTTTTTTTTTTTTTTTTTTTTTTTTGAGACTGAGTTTTGCCTGTCGCCTAGGCTGGAATGCAGTGGCACGATCTCGGCTCACTGCAGCCTCTGCCTCTGGGGTTCAAGCGATTCTCCTGTCTCAACCTCTCTAGTAGCTGGGATTACAGGCACACACCATCATGCCCGGCTAATTTTTGTATTGTTAGTAGAGACAGGGTTTTGCCTGTTGGCCAGACTGGTCTCAAAGTCCTGACCTCAAGTTATCTGCCCACCTCAGCCTCCCAAAGTGCTGGGATTTCAGGCGTGAGCCACCACGCCTGGCCCTGATGTGGCCTTAAAATCCATTCTGTTGGCTGTGACACAATACGATCTTACTATATAGTAGGCACCCAAAAAATGTTTTTATTGTTTTTGTGAGAATTCAATGAGACAAAACATCTAATGTTCCTGGCACTTTGAAAGCATTCAATAAATGATCATCTCTTCCTTTCTCCCCCAGCATTGCTTTTAATGTGCATGTAAGCATTGAACTATTGGCTATTACTGCATCCAGAAGAATGGCAGACTATCACCATGAGCTGATGTCTAAAGATATTTCCAGATGGGTAGACCTAGAAAGGTACATTCAGGAACACTGGGAGGAAGTACTTAGTAAGTATATTACTCAGTGTTTTAGGGGAACATGCCCCCAAGTACAGTCTTGCTTAAAAGGGATGGAGGAGGGGGATTGCTGGAGGACCCTCATGTAGCCATCAGGACACCACAGAGAGACTCTACAGGTGTGGAGAAGGGGCAGGGCCTTCTTTTTCACAGCCAGGAAAGCCAAAAGAAAGACTTGAGTGGGTGAACTAATCACAACTCAAAATGCTTTAGCTAGCCCAGTAGGTGTGGAACCCAGCATCTAAGTAGTATACTCTGGCCAGAGGCCACTCTCCTAGCATTGTCTGTGATTCTTGCATTCTTGGGTTGGAGATGAAGCTGTCATCATAAACTCAGAGGAAACCTTAAACTGCCTAGAGAGGGAAGGGAGTCATTCTAGTCTCTAGGCCAGAGCAGAGCTGGAATCCTGCCCCATTCCTGCTTTTTTTCACATCAGAAAAAGGGTCATGGTTAATTGACCCTGGTTGTCTTTGTGAGGGTGCAGGAACACTACTGTCAAAGTGATTCCTCTGTGTGTCCCCCCAAATCAAGATCCACATACAAATGTTAAAATTAGAAATCGATGGGGTTAAGATGGGAGAGTCAATGCTAAACTCAGAGCAGCACAAGTGAAGCCTTCTCTTTTGACAGCCTAGGCCAGGTCCACCGCCTCTCTTGCAAAGATTAAAGTAAAAGACTGACTGTGGTCTCAACTTTATCAAATTTTCCTATTAGGAATTCTTCTTATGGTAGGTATCTCTCAGCAGTGTATTGTTGTGCACAGAGACACAGTATTTGAAAACATGTATTTCTTATATTTTCTCCAGTTACATATTGCAACACATTTACCTTTAGGCAAATCTCAGAAAAATACAAACTCTTACTAATCAATGAAGTAACATGGATTTATAGGGAAGTGTGATTCATGAACTGTGTATATCAAGAATCAGTGGGATGCTTATAAAATGAAAATATCTGAGCCCAACCCCAGATCTTCTGAATAACGATATGGGGGTGAGTGAGACTCGGGAGTCTGCATTTTAAACACATACACAGTTATCCTTTTTTTTTTTTTTTTTTTTTGACAAAGTCTCACTCTGTTGCCTAAGCTGGAGTGCAGTGGCATGATCTTGGTTCACTGCAACCTCCTCCTCCCGGGTTCAAGCGATTCTCCTGCCTCAGCCTCCCAAGCAGCTGGGACTATGGGCACGTGCCACCATGCCTGGCTAATTTTTTTTGTATTTTTAGTAGAGATGGGGTTTCACTATGTTGGCCAGGCTGGTCTTGAACTCCTGATCTCTTGATCTGCCCGCCTTGGCCTCCCAAAGTGCTGGGATTACAGGTGTGAGCCACTACGCCTGGCCACAGTCGTTCTTATGAACATGATAAATTAAGAACAACAGACACCTCATGTATAATTTATTTATTATGTAGAGATTCATATACTCTCTTAAAGAACACATGAAGCATGCACATTCAAATAAAAATATACCTTGCATCATGAGGTTATGGTGAGGTTGAAATAAAGTAACCTTAGAAAAATTCCTAGGTCAGTGCAGAAAGCAGAAGTTCAATAGATGTTATTTTAACCCCTATATGGACAAGGCGCTTATCAATCCTCAACATTCTCATAGGTTTGCCTTTCTCTCTTAGACATTACCCATTTTAAAATTTTATTTATCTTCTTAATTGAGACAGGGTTTCCCTCTGTCACCCAGGCTGGAATGCAGTGGCACAATCTTACCTCACTACAGCCTCAATCTCCTGGGCTCAACCAATCTTCTCTCCTCAGCCTTCGGAGTAGCTGGGACTACAGGCATGCTCCACTATGGCCAGCTAACTTTTTCTTTTTTTTGGTATAGACAAGGTCTTGCTATGTTGTCCAGGCTGGTCTTGAACTCCTGGCCTCAAGCGATCCTCCCACCTAGGCCTCCTAAAGTGCTAGGATTACAGGCATAAGCCACCCTGTTCACCATCTATTCTCTGTGACTAAGTATTAAGGGAGGATCAGCATGATCTTCCTTTGCTATTGTGTTTACTTGGACTGAGCTCTTTAGAAACAGCGGGACTCTCCTTGAGATGTTAGTGTGGCTCCAACATGGGCTCTGTGAACCTGAGCTGAGCATTTCCAGTCACGGTAGCTACCACATAAGGACAAATAAAGGAAGGCAATAAAAGCAAAGCAAATTGATTCATCTCCAGGCAGTACCATTAACTTGTGTCTTAATGCAATGCTCTGTCTACACTGAACATGACCAAATAGCTTCCCTTAAAGGTAAATGAATTTTATATAATTTGCAGCTAATTCCATTTAATTCTGCCCACATGAGCATGTGATAAGGGAATGTTAAACTGGTTAACAACAACAGGCTAAAAGGGGCGTTCAGGAGGAGCCAATATTTGATTTCCAAGTGCTGTGGCTCAACTCTGAGAAATCCAGATTACTATGAGTGTGTTGGTTTCTTGGTTATTTGCTTTCTGTTCTCCTAGCTCCTGAGTAAAGGGCAGCGAGAAAACACTAGGATCCCATCTGTCACAATGAGGCCAGTTACAAGAACAGCAACTACTCTTTTTTCTTTTTTAATAAAAATCACTCCTGGTCTGACAAATTCCCTTTGGACTGCAGGGAATCAGGAAGAGTAAAAATACTAGAATCAATAACAACTTTGTTATCTAGTAACTTAAACAACCCTTGCCTGCTGGGATGGCAGAACAGGCTTTCTTATCTTGGAAACAGGGAAACTTTCTGGATAGCAAATTATTTTTCACCAAATGTTTCTAACTGTATTAGGTTCCTAGAGAAAGTGCCTAAGGTAGGAACCATACAAAATTGTAATCACTTAGACATGTTATTTTTTTATTTTATTTTATTTTTTTTTTTTTGAGACTGAGTCTGGCTCTGTCGCCCAGGCTGGAGTGCAGTGGCCGGATCTCAGCTCACTGCAAGCTCCGCCTCCCGGGTTTTACGCCATTCTCCTGCCTCAGCCTCCCGAGTAGCTGGGACCACAGGCGCCCGCCACTTCGCCCGGCTAGTTTTTTTGTATTTTTTAGTAGAGATGGGGTTTCACCGTGTTAGCCAGGATGGTCTCGATCTCCTGACCTCGTGATCCGCCCGTCTCGGCCTCCCAAAGTGCTGGGATTACAGGCTTGAGCCACCGCGCCCGGCCAGACATGTTATTTTAAAACATGGGAAAGAATTAGGTCTTTAAACCTAACACATACTGTTTCCTCTTTCTATTCAATAGAATGCCGGCTGGGCATGGTTGCTCACGCCTGTAATCCCAGCACCTTGGGAGGCCGAGGTGGGTGGATCACTTGAAGTCTGGAGTTTGAGACCAGCCTGGCCAACATGGTGAAACCCCATCTCTACTAAAAATACAAAAATTAGCCGGGCCTGGTGGCGTGCACCTGTAATCCCAGCTACTCAGGAGGCTGAGGCAGGAGAATCACTTGAACCTGGGAGGTGGAGGTTGTAGTGAGCCGCACTCCAGCCTGGGCGATAGAGTGAGACCCTGTCTCTCTCTCTCTCATACACACACACACACACACACACACACACACACACACACGTCAACAGTTGTATAATTATTTGAATACTGAAAACTTTGGGAAGTTCTTATCAAATGTCTGGATCATCTGGTCAGCTTGATCTTCCTTCTTGTATCTGCGCTTGCCCCATGCTGTGCTCTCCTGAGAGCCTTCGTCATTTGCATTGTGGTCTTGAGAGTCAGGAAAGCTCTCCACTGAACAATCTACCTAAAAAGCAGCAGGGAGTGGGCCTCATTTGATTTGGGTGTTGCACACTTATTTCTTTGCATGTAAGTAGTGATGATTTAGTTCAAGAGCTATGAAATATGCTCTATTTTGAAGAGAGCCATCTCTCCTATAGTGCAGCTGCGTGCAACAGCAACTAACTACGTTATGCACACAACTACCAAAGAGATTATTGTGACCCGATTCATCTAGATAATTGAAGGGAAAGTAGAGGCTGAGAAGCTTTAAGGATCAAGTTTGTCTTTACTGCTCCAATTTGCCCCTGTGGTTGTCAATTGTATGCTGAGCTTTCAGTGCAAACCTGATCATTTTGTCAGAGGTGTTTGAACCAGAGCAACTCCATCTTGAATAGGGCCTGGGTAAAATGAGGCTGAGACCTACTGAGCTGAATTCCCAGGATGTTAAGGCATTCTTAGTTACAGGATGAGATAGGAGGTTGGGACAAGATACAGGTTATAAAGACCTTGCTGATAAAACAGGTTGCAGGAAAAAAGCCGGCCAAAACCCACCAAAACCAAGATGGTGACAGTAGTGACCTCTGGTCATCCTCACTGCTACACTACCACCAGCGCCATGACAGTTTACAAATGCCACGACAACATTAGGAAGTTACTCTACATGGCCTAAAAAGGGGAGGCATGAATAATCTACCCCTTGTTAGCAGATAATCAAGAAACAACCACAAAAATGGGCAAAAATGGGCAACCAGCAGCCCTCAGGGCTACTCTGTCTATGGAGTAGCCATTCTTTTATTCTTTTACTTTCCTAATAAACTTGCTTTCACTTTACTCTATGGATCACCCTGAATTTTTTCTTGTGTAAGATCCAAGAACCCTCTCTTGGGATCTGTATCGGGACCCATTTCTGGTAACAATTTCACATTAACACCTCATAGATGTGTCTTTAAAGTCAGCACAGGCAGCTGTATATAATATCTACAATATATTCCATATATTCAAAATTAAATAGTATTATCTTTGTTTCCTAGATTTTATGGCCAGCCTACATATGTAAACTGACCTAATTTCTATTGGTTTTTCTTGGGAAAGAAGCATACATGGAACTAAAATTGAATTTAGGGGAAGAAATTTTTTTTCTTTCTCTACCAGTGGTGTATTGTAAAACACAATCAATCAGTGTTGTCTACTTCATTTGCAAAGCAATTTGTTAGACTCTGCCAACATGGTCACAGTCAAACCTTGAAGTTTCTAAAAGTTAGAGATTGCCATGAATCCAGATAAACAGCAATGTTTTCTTACCTTCCCAGCAAATTGTGACAGGTGATAACAAAAAGGCAAACAAAAGTCTCTAACCCCTAGCCTAGTGTAATCTGTCTCCTGCCCTGTAATTACACAGAATTGGGATTTTTCTCAAGAAAGTGGAGTGACATTATTTACCTTTTTGTATTTATATGACTGGTAGCCAAATTTAAATACAGTACCTAGCGAAATTCAGTAAGGAAAAGTACTGGGAAACATTAGAATTTTCCCCTCTTCCCCTGCTGTGTTTCCTTATGAACCTCTTCCCTGCAAGCCCTAGGTCATCTTTTAAGAGAAAACTGATCTTATGCCAGACTTATAACAGTCTAGGGTTTTGGTTTTGATTATTGCTTGATATGAGGAGAGAAAAGAACTGGAGATGGTTTCTGTATATTTCACCTGAAAAAACAATTTGACAAAGTTGATGGTGTTTCAAGAGAGTTTTTTTCAGTATGTTCGGTGAAGAGCAGTGGAGAGGTCTTGAAAACTAGATAGCCACATGGCCTGACCTGTTCCTCATTCTCATGTAATCCAAACTCCATTGTTCTACAAAGACATACTCAAAAAGAATCAGTTTTGTTCAACTTCTAAGAAAATCAGTAATTAGAGCAATAGAAATAACTAGCACCTCAGCACCAAATTTTGCCTGAAACCCTTGGACATCTGTCCAGTTCCTAGGTGTTTCACAAATTTTATTTCCTTTCTCTTGCTCTCTGCATCCACACGGAGCCTTGCAGCACATCTTCAGTTTAAGCCAAGGAGTCATTATAGTTCTTCCTCATTTGCTGCCTGGCAGAAACGCATTTTTTCCCAACAGATGAGCAAAGGTACCGGTGGCTCTCCATATCCCCAGGGGATTGGTTCCAGGACCCTATCCCACTCCCCCAAAACACCAAAATCCGAGCACTCACAGGTTGAAAAGGTCAGCTCGGCTCTCTGTATCCTCTACTTCCGCATCCTTGGATCCAACCAACCGCAGATTGAAAATAATGTGATTGGTTGGATCCCCCCAGTGCAGAACCTGCGGATGCGGAAGGTCAACTGTACTGAAGTCACAGTTCTGACTTTGTTGTTTTAGTTAAGCAGCTCTTTGAGGTTATAATGAATGCTATGAATCATTTCTCCAGAAAAACACATACATGTGTAAGTACACAATATTCTGCATGAGATTTTGGGAAATTCATAACCTCCACCCTCCCTTCCACAGTCCGTCTATCACCTGGAACCAGTCTGTGCCCACCTTGTACTTTTCATCTCTACTTGTGAATTTTTGGTTGCTGCTACTGTGCACTCTCTGGAACTTTATAACAGTTGCTCCCTTGTAAATATTCACAAGGATCATTGTTTGTTTACTGGACTGGGGATATTCGTGCTGTACACATGGGACTTATATGTTGGATAATTATCGCTCAGTTTTCTTACTGTAATCACCTGCTCCACAAGGGTAATAAACATTCTGAAGGTCAAATAGTGAGTTTGGAAGATATGAACTAATAATTCTAAGATTAATTAGAAATTCATGGACTTACAGATGCTTTGAACTGTGACATTGATCTGTTGCCATAAATGGTAGTTTGGCTTAAGATTGTTTTTTCCTTCCTCCCCTTGTCTAAATATCTACTCTGTGCCAGGCACTGTTGCCAGGCTTTGGAGATTTAGGAGAATCAGACATGATTTTTACCCTGGGGGCCTTAGATTCTAGTAATGGGAAGAAGAGTGCACACACACACAAAGACATACCCCCCACAAAACACACCACACATGCACCACACATACAACACACACACAACACACACATCACACAGACACCACACATACAACACACACAGCACATACCACACACCACACACACCACATACACCACACACACAACACACACAACACACACAACGCATATACAACACACCACACACACCACACAAAACACACACATACACACACTACACACACACCACACACACCACACAAAACACACACACATCACATACCACACACAACACACAACACACACGCACGCGCACACACACAGTAAAAAAGACTCTAGATGCTCCTAAAGTGTGGCCCTTCCGCCTCTGATTGGAAGCTGGTGACCACGGTACTCACACAGAGGCAGTCTGTCTCCCTTGTCGCCCAGGTTCCAGTTGTTTCCTGAAAGCAGCAAGGGTATGGTAAGGCTTCATCACATACTCACAGTTTGACTTTGGACTTTTAGCTGACCTGTGTTTCAATTTCTCATCTACTGAGTGACAGTGTGGTAAGTGGTTGAAAGGATGGTCTCTGAAGCTGGCCTGTCCTGGCTTGAATCTTGGCATCACCATTTATTAGTTGTGTGGCCTTGGGGAGGTTTCCTTAACAGAGTTGTTAGACTTTGTTTGGCCTTGGGGATGTTTCCTGACCTCTTTGTGCTTCAGTTTCCTCCTCTGTAAAGTGGGGATAAAGAAATGTCTTCTAGCCGGGTGTCATGGCTCTTGCCTGTAATCCCAGCATTTTGGAAGGCAAAGGTGGGAGGATCCCTTGACCCTGAAAGTTCAAGACCAGCCTGGGCAACATAGCAAGGCCTCTGTCTCCATTAAAAAAAAAAAATTGGCTGGGCACAGTGGCTCACACCTGTAATCCCAGCACTTTGGGAGACCGAGGCGGGCAGATCACAAGGTCAGGAGATCGAGACCATCCTGGCTAACATGGTGAAACCCCGTCTCTACTAAAAATACAAAAAAATTAGCTGGGCGTGGTGGCAGGCGCCTGTAGTCCCAGCTACTCGGGAGGCTGAGGCAGGAGAATTGCGTGAACCTGGGAGGCGGAGGTTGCAGTGAGCTGAGATGACACCATTGCACTCCAACCTGGGTGACAGATGGAGACTCCATCTCAAAAAAAAAAAAAAAAAAAAAGAAAAAGAAAAAAAGAAAAAGAAATTCGCCAAAAAAAAAAAAAAAATTCACTTGGTGCAGTGGTGTGCACTTGTGATCCTAGCTACTTGGGAGGCTAAGGCAGGAGGCTCCCTTGAGCCCAGGAGGTGGAGGTTGCCATGAACTGTGATCGTACCACTGTATTCCAGCCTGTATGACAGAACAAGACCTTGTCTCAAAAAACAAAGACAGAAATGTCTTCTACATAGAGCCATACTCCATGAGTTAATATGTGAAAAGCGCTTTGAAAAGAACATGTCTAGCACCATGCCAAACTCTTCATTTATTCACATTGGACAAATCTTCATGTAGCACCTATTCTGTGCTAGGGATAGGGGATGCCACGGTAAAGAGGTCATTTCCGTTTTAAAGACACATCTCATCTAGTGACAGAGTCAGACAACTGGAGAGGAAACTTAAATGCAACAAGCTGATCTCTGTGGCAGAGGAAATGGAGGCTATGATGGAACACCGTGGCAAGGGTGCACCCCCTAATCCTGGAGTGCTTTCCTTCCTGATTCATTAATTCCCTAGCCTTCAGCTCCTTTAGGATTTTCCTCAGAGAGGTTTTTTCTTTTTAAACAACTTAAAAAATTTTTAATATGGTTAAAAAAACAAAGTTTATCATTGTAACCATTTCTAAGCTTGTAGTTCAGCAGTGTTAAGTGTATTCACATTGTTGTGTAACCAGTCTCCAGAACTCTTTTCCTCTTGTAAAACTGAAACTCTGCACTCATTAAACCACAGCTCCCATTCTCCCTTCCCCCAATCTCCTGGCAACTACCTCGCAGGATTTTATAACTTTCACACATGTTCTTCATCACATTAATTTCTCTCATGGGTTCCGTCTGGCTGGAGACTTCCCTCTGGAATAATGTACCTTTTCCCTTCCTGTGGCTACTGCTATTTTCTGGAATCCTGTGAAATCATGAACTTTGTATCTTCTAGAAAATAAATTGCAGTAAATCGAGCAGTGTTCTAGGAACAGGCATGTTGATCCCAGGGCTGATGGCATTGGCTGAGTGCTCACTGCTTGCCAATCCCTGTGCTCGTCTACGAGGAGGACACTAAGGGGCTGGGAGGCAGCAAGAAAGGCTCTGTTTCATGTAAGTTACAAGAAAACGAGAGTGAGGAAGCACACACATACACGTACACATGTCTGAAATATTCACATCAACACCCAACTTGTGCACATCAAGTGCGTCTAAGAGGAGAAGGCAATGCTTTATGAATAGGAATATGGCTTAATGAATAGGAATATGGCTTTAGGAATAGAAATTATTGACATGAAATATTGACCAGCACTATTTGAGAGAATAAGCTAGAGGCTGTTCAGAGGCTGTTAGCATAGCTGAGGTATGAAAACATGTAACCTAGACTCATCACGAAATGGAGAAAAAGGGAAAAATCCAGGATTTAGTAGGAAGAGACTAAAGGACTTGGCGACCAGTTGAATAGGAAGCAGAGGAAAAGATGTAGGAAATGAGAACCAGTGTTACTTGATAGCTGACTTTGTGCTGGGCCCCGCTCTGGGCCATCAACCCTTAGGACCTCATTGATATTCCATAGCATTCCTCTGAGTTAGGGACTATCAACTCTATTTTACTATTGAAGAAGCAGAGGTTCAGAAAGGTTGATTAGCTTGGCCAAAGTCATCTGATGAGTAGCTGGTTGAGTCATATATTACCCAGAATCTGTCTGACTCTGAAACACATGCTCTTTTATTACTTAAGTGGCCTCAAGGTTGCTAGCCTGGGAGACTGATATGTGGACAGTAGAGGCAGTGTTGATAGAGGGGGCCAGTTGTCAGGGTAAGGTCATGATTAGTCCTACTTGAATATGCTGAGTTTGCAATGCAGGTGAGCAGTGTAAATCCAAGAGGCTCACGGGCACTTGGAAATGAAGGACTGGGGGAGAGAACACAGGGCAGGGCTTGTAGACAGCAAAGTGTTGATTCTCTCATTGAAAGACTAAGTGCAAAAAGAAAAGAGAGTGTGATGGTTAATACTGAGTGTCAACTTGATTGGATTGAAGGATGCAAAGTATTGATCCTGGGTGTGTCTGTGAGGGTGTTGCCAAAGCAGATTAACATTTGAGTCAGTGGGCTGGGAAAGGCAGATTCACCCTCAATCTAGGTGGGCACCATCTAATCAGCTGCCAGCATGACCAGGATATAAAGCAGGCAGAAAAATTTGAAAAAGCTAGACTGACTTAGCCTCCTAGCCTACATCTTTCTCCTGTGCTGGATGTTTCCCACTCTCGAACATCAAACTCCAAGTTCTTTAGCTTTGGGACTTGGACTGGCTTCCTTGCTTCTCAGCTTGCAGAAGTCCTATTGTGGGACCTTGTGATCATGTGAGTTAATACTCCCTAATAAACCCCTCTTTATATCTGTCTGTCTGTCTGTCTGTCTATCTATCTATCTATCTATCTATCTATCTATCTATCTATCTATCCATTCTATTAGTTCTATCCCTCTAGAAACCCTAATACAGAGAGTGATGGGTAAATTCTTGAGGATATACTCACCTAGTGGGGAGAAAGGAGAAAGGGGACTCTGTAAAGTCAGTTAAGGACAGTGATTTGGAAGGAAAATAGTACATCTGCTTCAGTATGAAAAAAATGTGGCTGTAGGGCTCGAGGTTCCAGATTGTCAGCTGTGACTCAGAAAAGTCATTTAAGAGTTCTGAGTAGAAGCCAGATTGAGGCAGGAGGATCACTGGAGCCCAGGAGTTCAAGGCCAGCCCTGAGCAACATGGTGAGACTCCGTCTCTATTTTTAAAAAGAGTTCTGAGTAGAGCAGTACACCTATCTAATCTCAGTACAGGTACTGCCGTTCCCCCCATGTCCTCGACTTCTGTCTTATACTCACATCCTCTAGGTTCCTATTTCCGGTCCTTGCTTCCTCTTAAGTAGCTCTCAAACCAGCCCTTCCTTAATGCCCTGGGCCACTGCCTTAGTGCAAACTGGGTCTCATCTGGGCTGTTGTGACAGGTGTCCATCAGGCCGCTCGGCTGCCTGCTTCTACTTACCTTAGCACGTGTACTTTTTCACCATTTTTCTTCCAACATGTTCTCAATGTAATGATGTTCTCAATCTAAAAATCAATTTTCTTCTACTGCCTGGAGAGTAAAGTCAAACACTTAGCAAAGCTCACCAAGTCCTTCAAGTCTGGGCAGCAGCCCAGCCCTCAAGTGGCTCTTTCCACAGATTCTCTGCTCCCCCAAGCATCACATACTCCAATCAAATAGCCCTTCTCAGCATCTCCCAGGGTAGTCTGTCCCCTCAGAAGCCCCTGCCACTGCCTGGATTAGCACCTTCCATGTTTGATCCTGGCAAACTTCTGTTTGTCCTTCAAAGGCCAACAAAAGAGCAAATGGGGATGGAGCAGAAAATATTACTCAATTCAAATTCAGAACCAAGAAAGAGACACTCATAATCCAGGCAGTTCTGATTATTAGAAGATAAATACATAAGAGGAGGCGCTTTTTAAAAAACGTTCTCTGGCCGGGCACAGTGGCTCACGCCTGTAATCACAGCACTTTGGGAGGCTGAGGTGGGTGGATCACCTAAGGTTGGGAGTTGGAGACCAGCCTGACCAACATGGAGAAACCCCACCTCTACTAAAAATACAAAATTAGCCAGGCGTGGTGGTGCATGCCTGTAATCCCAGCTACTCAGGAGGCTGAGGCAGGAGAATCGCTTGAACCTGGGAGGCCGAGATCGCGCCATTGCACTCCAGCCTGGGCAACAGGAGTGAAAATGTCTAAAAAGAAAGTTCTCTTTCAATTTCTCAGTTTGTATTCACTGCTGAGAAGCTGATGTCTGCAGAAGAGTTTTTCCCTCAGTTTCCATTATCCTCTCATCTGAGAAAACAAACCTCCTGCTGTCATATCAGTTGTCATCCCCCTCCATTGCTCAGGACTTTGTCCACATGATGACATTCTCTGAATAGGACAGCATTCTTAAGGCCTGCGTGGTGGATAGGATGAAGGTTGCCATTCAGTTGCATCCTAGAGCACAGGATGGGTGGTTAAGATGGGTCCCCAGAAGGCCAGCACACATGGCATGGCGCTGAGATTGAACCTGAAAAATCTGAGAACACTGTGAAAAGCAGAAATGGCACATCACACTGAGAACCAGAAGATCTGCATTTCAGCGCTGGCTCTGCTAACTAGTCACTGTGATCAAAAAAGAAGGTGATTTAAAGGTGAGAGTTTGTGGAACATCCTGGACATATAATCCAGCAGCGATTTCCCATGTGGCATCTGGTGAAAGACTCTCCTAACTCCTGAAGAAATGACTTGAAACTCAAGAACCTAGTGACCTTAATGAAGAGTTAGTTAAGGCTGTTGCCCATGGAGATGTTGCTAAGGTGAGAGATTTGCTAAAAAGAGGGCATATGGCTGGAGCTATGCTTCCAACTTCAAGCAAGAGGAAGAGTGGGACAGATGCAGGGTGAGATGTCATCAGCCTACAACACTCACACTGGTGAGGAGCGGCTGGGTAAGAGGCAGTGAGGACCAGGAGGAAGAGAGCAAAGACGGCATGGGTTACAGCGACCTGGGGCCTCTGTCTTGTCTAGGAAATCTCCTTGATTCTTGCAAATGGAACTGAGTCCCTTCAGCACCATCAGCTGTAGATCCCATCAATTTGTAAGCCATGCCTAAAATAAATAAGTAAATAACCAACTAGATAAATAAAATGCCACACCTTTGCAATTCTGTTTCCTCAGTGCTCAGCACATAGCACGCACTCAATAAATGTCTGTTGATTCTCCTTCCCTCTTCTTTCTTTCCTTCCTTCCTTCCTTCCTTCCTTCCTTCCTTCCTTCCTTCCTTTCTTTCTTTCTTTCTTTCTTTTCTTTCTTTCTCCTTCCTTCCTTCCTTCCTCCCTCCCTCCCTCTCTCTCTTTCTCTCTCTCTTTCTTTCTTTCTTTCTTTCTCTTTCTTTCTTTCTTTCTTTCTTTCTTTCTTTCTTTCTTTCTTTCTTTCTTTCTTTCTTTCTTTCTTTCTCTCTCTCTCTTTCTCTCTTTCTTTCTTTCTTTCTTCCTCTCCCTTCCTTCCTTCCTTCTTTCTTTTCTTTTCTTTTCTTTTCTTTTCTTTTCTTTTCTTTTCTTTTCTTTTCTTTCAATGGAGTCTTGCTCTGTCGCCCAGGCTGCGGTGCAGTGGCCGGATCTCAGCTCACTGCAAGCTCCGCCTCCGGGTTTACGCCATTCTGTCTCAGCCTCCCGAGTAGCTGGGACTACAGGCACCTGCCACCTCGCCCGGCTAGTTTTATTGTATTTTTTAGTAGAGACGGGGTTTCACCGTGTTAGTCAGGATGGTCTTGATCTCCTGACCTCGTGATCCACCCGTCTCGGCCTCCCAAAGTGCTGGGATTACAGGCTTGAGCCACCACGCCCGGCATCTTTCTTTCTTATATTCATAACTTCTGTGTGTCATTCACTATTGTGTAAGTACTGGGGATTTGAAGATGAATTAGACACAGTCACTGTTATTGGTTGTTTTATTGTTTTGAAAAATTATTGTAAAAATATGATTTATGTACTCATTGCTACTTTCCCCACACATTTTATCCCCTGGGGCAAAACAAGTGCTGGGCTCTGAGGATTGAAAGGGATTTGAAGATCTAGGGTTTAAGGGGGGTGAGGAGGCAGAGTGGGGAAAGAAGAGAGAGAAGCAGGAAATAGCTTTTCCAGAGATTGATTTTTAACACCCCCAACCCACATCAATATATCCTTCAGAGAGCTGGTTAATTATCAATTTTTGTGAGAAAGCAAAGCTGCTTTTTTTTTTTAAAGAACTTTGAGCACAAAGCACAGATTATACATGATTTGCCTTCAGTTCACGGAAACGTTTGCATTTTGCTGAAACAAATGATTCATCCAGGTCTTCTGCAAGCTCTGTGTGCCTTAATGGTGCAACTTTTATCTTTATCATCTTTTTTGCCTTGTTTCTCTTCCCTCTTTTGTTTTTTATTGGCCTTATTTAAAACTGTTAAATATTTTTGTATTTTCCATTTCCCTTCTATGTAGAATTAGAAACTAAAGACTAAACAGCTGCTCTTTTAGTAGTTTCCCTAAATTTCTTTCTTTTCTTTTTCTTTTTTTCTTTTTTAAGACAGAGTTTCACTCTGTGGCCCAGGCTGGAGTGCATAAGCCAAGTGTGATCTTGGCTCACTGCAGCCTCTGCCCCTGGGATTCATGCTATTCTCTCGCCTCAGCCTCCCAAGAAGCTGGGACTACACGCATGCACCACCACGCCTGGCTAGTTTTTGTATTTTTAGTAGAGATGGGGGTTTCACCATGTTGGTCTGGCTGGTCTCGAACTCCTGACCTCAAGTGATCTGCTCACCTCGGCCTCCCAAACTGCTGGGATTACAGGCGTGAACCACCATGCCCAGCCCCTAAATTTCTTTTAGCATCCATTATGATTACAAAATTTCTAACGTAGTCTAAGTTTACCCAAGACTGCTTCTCTTTCCAGAACAAGATGGGAGTGGTATTACACCTTGTTCATTGAACCAATCACTGTGTTCCTTGCGATTTTTATCTAGAGATCGAGTATCATTTTTTTAAATCCCAGACTTAGGTTTTTTGATGGTTGGTAAAGGTTTTGTTGGATATACCAACACATCTTAGTGGTTTCCCATCTCACTCTCTTGCTGTTCTACCCTCCTCTCTGGGGTTACTGTTCTTCAGATGTTCTTTTAATCGTTGTGCGTTGGCCAGGCACGGTGGCTCATGCCTGTAATCCCAGCGCTTTGGGAGGCCGAGGTGGGTGGATCACGAGGTCAGGAGTTCAATACCAACCTGGCCAAGACGATGAAACCCCGTTTCTACTAAAAATACAAAGAAAAATTAGCCGGACATGGTGGCAGGTGCCTGTGATCCCAACTATTCAGGAGACTGAGGCAGAGAATTGCTTGAACCCAAGAGGCAGAGGTTGCAGTGAGCTGAGATCACACCACTGCACTCCAGCCTGGGTGACAGAGTGAGACTCTATCTCAAAAAAAAAAAGTTGTGTGTTGGTGTGTAAATGCCCTTAGTCTTTGTAGATGTCAACATGTTTTGCTTTTTCCTTCACAGAATAGTGGTCATTGTGCTGGATAGCCTCTGCATGCCTTTCCAAGTCTGCTTTTCAGCCTTCTCTTTTTTGTCCTGTGCTCTGGGAGGTTGCCTTCATGTCTTGCATTGACAACCTCTTTCACTTTCTCCTTTACAGTAGGATTTAGTCAATGAGAGGCACCACAGGGAGATCAGATTTGCAGTCGAGATGGGATGGCACACTCATTCCTCTCTGTTCCTCCTTTCTAAGCACAACTATAAACTCTAGAAACCATATAAGAGACACAAAGGACACTTCTGAAAGGTGGAAAGAAGACAGACTTGTTGGAGACCCCAGGACAGGAGGAACAACATAATGGCAGGGCATCTTATGGCTACCTAAAGCTGACAGAAAAAGGTGACCCAGGCCCTGGAGTTTCCTGACCATTATTTGGCAACAGAAGGCAGCCCAGGTAGCCTAATTCCTGCGCTGGATCAAATGGGAGACCCATTGACAACACAAGGTGAGCCCAGAGGCATTAGCAAGTGGGGTAAATCAGAAAATCTACTAACAATAAGTGGCCAGGGAACATGCTCTTCCTTGCCAGGCCAGAGACTCTCCTTGCCCACTGAGATACACCAGGAAGCAGGACATCTCTGGCGAGGAAAATCTTATTGCAACAAGCAGGCAGCTTGGGAAGGCTTATCATTCCTCTGGGCCTGAGACTTCCCTCCTCAATGTGGAGGTACCAGGTGGCTCAGCCTAGGGAAGTTCCTTCCACCCTATTAGGCAGCACATACAGAGACAAGCAGAAGTTCCTGCAGCACCAGATAAACCAAACAGATCAAAGTAACACTGTAAAAGCTCTAAAAATTAATTTGTCATTGGAACCAGAACCCATAAAAGTAGGTCAGAATCTGTGTGCCAAATCCAAACAGGGTGACTGATTGCTAAAATAAGAGATTTGTTATTAATTAATAAATAATAATAATTTGTTAATAAGACCCAGAGATTTATAATATAGTTACCAAATGTTAAGGATATATACGTATATCCTCATGTCTGTATCAGAAGGGATACAGTTTTGGCGGAGCTTGCAATAAGCCGAGATCGCACCACTGCACTCCAGCCTGGGTGACAGCGTGAGACTCCATCTCAAAAAACAAAAACAAAAACAAAAAACAAAAAACAAAAAACCACCCATCACGCTAAGAACCAGGAAAATCACAACTTGAATGAAAAAAGACAATCAACTGGCACCAACATTGAGATGAATCAGATGCTTGAACTGTAATATCTTTAAGAATTGTAAAGCAGCAATCATAAAATATTCAACAACAAATTATAGATTCTTTTAAAACAACTGAAAAAACAAAAATTTCATCAAAGAAGTAATTTAAAAAGAACAAAATGGAAATTATAAAACTAAAAAACAAAATAGTTGAAACAAAAATCTTACTCATTTAGCTCAATAGTAGAAGACAGGTGACAGAAGATAGAAGGAGTAGAGGACAGACCAATAGAGTTTACACAATCTGAGCAGCAGAGAGAAGAGATTGAAAAGAATGGGTAGAACTTCCAAGATCTTTGGGGCAATAATAAAAGATCCAACACTGGAATCATCAGAATTCCAGAAAGAAAGGAGAAAGAAAGTGGGACGGAAAGGGTGGAGCCTGAAGAAATAATGGCTGAAAACTTCCTAAATTTGCTGAAAGACATAAACCTACAGATTCAAGAAGCCAATTGAACCTCAAATAGAATAAAGTCCCTACCAAGACATATCATAGTCAAATGTCTGAAAACTAAAGATAAAAGCATCTTGAAACCAAAGGAAAAAAACAAAAAGCAGACATTACCTATAGGAAGACACCCATTTGAATTTCTCGTCTGGAACAATGGAGGCCAGAAGGAGTGGTACTACATTTTTCAAGTAAATGCTGAAAGCAGAGGATAATCAGTCATGAATCCTGTGTCTAGTGAAACTACCCTTCAGGAATGAAGAGGAAATAAATGCATTCACAGATGAAGGAAAACTAGAAAAATGAGCAGATCTACTGTAAAAGAATGGCTGAAGGAAGTTCGTAAGCAGAAAGAAAATAATAAAAGAAGGAATCTTGGAACATTAGGAAGGAAGAAGGAACAATAGAGGAAAAATATGGATTCATACAATTGACTATTCTTCTCAGGAATTTCTGTTTATTTGTTTATTTTTTTGAGACAGTGTCTCACTCAGTCACCCAGGCTGAAGTGCAGTGGTGCAATCATAGCTCATTCCAGCCTTGAACTCCTGGGCTCAGGTGATCCTCTTGCCTCAGACTCCTGAGTAACTAGGGCTACAGCTGTGTTCCACCACACCCGGTTAACTTTTCAGTTTTTGTAGAGACAGGCTCTCCCTATATTGCCCAGACTAGTCTTGAACTCCTGGGCTCAAGTGATCCTCTTGCCTTGGCCTCCCAAAGTGCTCGGACTGCAGGTGTGAGCCACCATGCCTGAATCTTCTTCTCAGAAAATTTATAAATCATATTTGATGCTTGAAACAGAAACATAACACTATCTGGTACTAGAGACAATAATATTTAAGAGTGTGGAAGGGAAAGGAACTTAATGGAAGAGTGGTTTTCACACCTCACTCCAAATGGTAGAACAGCAGCCCCAGCTGCTCAGCAGGCTGAAGTGAGAAGATCAGTTGACCCCAGGAGTTTGAGGCTGCAGTGAGCTATGATTGTACCATACGTAATGTGTCTTTTTCTTCCTTTGTCTGGTTTCAAGATTTTTTTTTTTAATTTTACTTTTCAGAAGTTTGATTATGATGTCCCTTGGCCTGGACTTCTTTAGATTTATCCTATTTGAGGTTCAACTGGCTTCTTGAATCTGTAGGTTTATGTCTTTCACCAAATTTGGGAAGTTTTCAAACATAGCTTGATAACATAGATATCATAATGAAATCCTGTTCTAAAAAAATAAAATAAAATAAAGCCGGGCATGATGTCACACACTTGTAGTTCCAACTACTCAGCAGGCTGAGGCAAAAGGACCACATGAGCCCAGGAGTTGGAGGCTACAGTGAGCTATAGTTGTGTTACTGCACTTTAGCCTGATGGCAGAGTGAGACCCTGTCTTAAAAACTAAAAACAACATCAGAAAAGTAAAATACTGATACCAGTGGACAGTGATGACTCACATATGTATATTGTAATACCCAAAGCAACCAATAAGAAAACTATACAAATAGATATACTTTAAAAATGCTGTAAAAGATGGAATATGAAAAAAATCTTCAAGCAGCCTGTAGAACAAAAAAAAAAAAAAAAAAAAAAAGGAAAACAACAGAAAATAAAATAAAATAGGCCAGGCATGGTGGCTCACACCTGTAATCCCACTGTTTTGGGAGGCTAGGCATGAGGATGGCTTGAGGCCAGGAGTTCAAGGTTACAGTGCACTATGATTATGCCACTACACTCTAGCCTGAATGACAGAGTGAGAAAAACAAACAAATAAACAAAATGGCAAACTTAAGTGCTAATATATTAATAATTACTTTAAATGTAAATTGTTACAATTCATCAACTAAAAGGTATAGATGGGCAGAGTGAATTAAACAAAATCACTAAACTATATGTTGTTTACAAGAAACTAACTTAAAATTCAGCAGCACAGGTAAGTTAAAAGTAAAAGGTAAAAGAAGATACCATGCACACATTAAAAAAAAAAGAAAAGAAGATATAGCTCTATCAATATCAGATAAAGTAGACTTCATAGAAGAGAAAAATTACTAGAGACAAACAAGGATATGACATAATGAAAAAGGATCAATACATTAAGAAGAGACAACAATCCTGAATGTACATGCAGCAAACAACAGAGCCTCAAAATACATGAAGCAAAAACTGAGAGAGCTGAAAGGAGCAACAGACAAATCCACAATTATAGTTGGGGATAGTAACACCCTACTTTCAATAGCTGTTGAAACTACTGGATGGAAAAATCAGGAAGGTATAAAAGATAAAATATGGGCTGGGTATGGTGGCTCATGCCTATAATCCCAGCACTTTGGGAGGCTGAGGTGGGTGGATCACCTGAGGTTAGGAGTTTGAGACCAGCTTGGCCAAAATGGCAAAATCCCCTCTCTACTAAAAATACAAAAATTAGCCTTGCATGGTGGCGGGAGCCTGTAATCCCAGCTAGTTGGAAGGTTGAGATAGGATAATCGCTTGAACCCGGGAGGTGAAGGTTTCAGTGAGCCGAGATCACGCCATGGCACTCCAGCCTGGGCATCAAAAGCGAAACTCCATCAAAGAAAACAAAAGCTAAAACATGAAAAACACAGTAAACAAGTTATCCACTGTATGATTCCATTTGTATAACATTTTTAAAATAACAAAGTTATAGAAATGAGATTAGTGGTTTCCAGGGTTTAGGAGGGTGAGAGGGGTGAGTGCAGGGGAATGTGGTTGTAAAAAGGCAGCAAGGTGAATCCTTGTGGTGTTGGAACTGTTCTGTACCTTGACTGTGGTATTGGATACACAAACCTATGTGATAAAATTACACAGACATAAATACATAAGCGCACATACACATACACACACATGACAAATGAGAAACATAACCAGAAGAATTTGAACACATTTAAATTCTACTGTGAAATTAAAAGTTTAAATTTAAAAAGGCAATCAGATTGAGAGATTGAAGAGAGGATACTTATTTTTCCTTGCTTTGTCTCAGTGGATTGCTGGATCCCTCTAAATGGTTATACTTATTTTCTTGGAGGTGGCTCTCTCTCTTGTAGTGTTTATTTGGGTTCTCTCTCTCTCTCTCTCTCTCTCTCTTTTTTTTTTTTATGATGGAGTCTCGCTTTTGTTGCCAGGCTGGAGTGCAGTGATGCAATCTCGGCTCACTGCAACCTCCGCTTCCTCGGTTCAAGCGATTCTCCTGCCTCAGCCTCCCAAAGTGCTGGGATTACAGGCATGAGCCACCACGCCCAGCCTATTTGGGTTCTCTTTAAGCCTGGAATTTTTATAGCTTCTCATTATAGCTAACTTTGCACTGCTGTATCATCCCTTGTTGTACACCTTTAGTTAAATTTATTCCCAGTTGATTTATTGATGTTTGTTGCTATTATAAATCACATCTTTTAAAAAATCCATTTTGATTGCTGTTACTGACTCTTGTACCTCTCTATTTTATGGTGCTGTGGATGTAATAAATACTTATACATTTTTGTTTATTCAGAAATTTATTTCTAGAAGTTTTGAATATGTGTATGTTTTACTCCTGTACCTTGTTCTCTTAGTATTAGAAACCATTTATTGATCAAAGTGCTTTAAGAAAGTGAATGAGAGTGAATAAATTTTTTAATTCTGGCTATAATGTGTGAATTAGATTCATAAACAAAGTTAATGATATTTCTTGGTGCTGATTCTTAGCACAATAGAGAAGGAAAGAAGAATAAATCTTTTCTATCTAGAAATAAAGTAGGGTCACTGTATGACATAGCTCATTATTATATTTGTTCAGAGAAACCACAGGTCAAAGTTTACCTCCCAGAATAGTGTCTCAAGACTCATTGCTAAGACACACTGGTGTGGCTGGGCATGGTGGCTCATTATCTATAATCCCAGCACTTTGGGAAGCCAAGATAGGATGATTGATTGAGACCAGGAGTTTGAGACCAGTCTGGGCAACATAGTCAGATCCCATCTCTAAAAAAAATAAAATAAAATAAATCCAGGTGTGGTGGTGCATGCCTGTGGTCTCAACTATACAGGAGGCTGAGATCGGAGGATCACTTGAGTTCAGGAGTTTGAGGTTGTAGTAAGCTGTGATCATACCACTGAACTCCAGCCTGGGTGACAGAGTAAGACCCTGTCTCAAAAAAAGACACATTGATGGGTCTCAATTTTTTTATTAAGTCACTTCCTATTTCATTCTATTAGGCCAGCAAGACCCTGATACCAAAGCCAGACAAATCCACTACAAGAAAAGAAATCTATGGACAAATAACTCTCATGAATGTTGATGTTAAAATCCTCAAAAAATACTGGCAAACTGAATTCAGCAACATATTAAAATAATTATATACCATGTGGAATTTTTGGAATGCAAGGATGGCTCAACTGATTAATATGAAAATTAATCAGTGTAAAACACCACAGTAACAGAATAAAGAGAAAAAAAAAACCCTATGATAATCCCAATCAATGAGGAAAATGTATTTAAAAATTCAACAGGCTTTCATGATAAACACACTATAAAAACCAGGAATAGAAGGAAACTTCAATATAATAAAGGCCATATTAAAAAAAAAAACTCACAGCTAACATCATATTCAATGGTGAAAGACTGACTGCTTTTCCCCTAAAATCAGTAATGAGACAAATATGCCTGTTTTTGCCACTTCTATTCAACATAATACTGGAAGTTCTAGCCAGAACAATTAGGCAAGAAAAAGAAAGAAAAGCCATCCATTGAAAAGGAACAAGTAAGACTAACTTTGTTCTCATAGATAGGTAGATGACATGATCTTATATGTCATTCCTCAAAAACACTGTCTGAACTAGTAAATGAATCCTGCAACGTTGCAGGGTGCAAAACCAACACCCAAGAAAGAAGTTTCATTTCTAGGCACTAACAATGAATAATCCAAAAAGGAAATTAAGAAAATAATTCTATTTACAATAGCATGAAAAATAATAAAATACTTAGGAATAAATTTAAGGAGGCAAAAGACTTGTAAACTGAAAACTACAAAAAAAAAACTTTTTTTTTTTTGTAGTAAAAAAACTACAAAGTTTTTTTTTAAAAAAACCTACAAAAACTGAAGGAAATTAAAGAACATAAATAAATCAAAAGACATCCTATGTTCATAGATTGGAAGACTTTCTATTATTAAGACAGCAACATGACATAAAAGCAATGTACAGATTCAATACAATCCCTGTTAAAATCCCAAGGAAGATTTTTGCAGGAATAGAAAAATCCATCCTAACATTCATATGGAATATCAAGGGACCCAAATAGCCAAATTAATCTGGAAAAAGAACAAATTTGGAGGACTCATTCTTTCTCATTTAAAAACTTACTATAAAGCAACAGTAATCAAAACAGTGTAGAACCGGAATAAAGACAGATATATATATATATATATCATTGATATATATATATATATATCATTGATATATATATATATCATTGATATATATATATCAATAAAATAGAATAGAGAACCCAGAAATAAGCCCTTGAATATACAGTCAAGTGATTTTTGATGAGAGTGCCAAGATTATTCAGTGGGAAAAGGACAGCCTTTTCAACAAATGGTGCTGGGAAAACTGGATATTCACATTCAAAAGAATGAAGTTAGGTTTTTACCTTATATCATATAAAAATTAACTCAAAATGAATATAAGACATAAACAAAAGACTAAATACCCAGCTACTTGGGAGGCTGAGGCAGGAGAATGCGTGAACCCGGGAGGCAGAGTTTGCAGTGAGCCAAGATTGCGCCACTGCACTCCAGCCTGGGAGATAGCGAGACTCTGTCTCAAAATAAATAAATAAATAAATAAAAATAAAAATAAAAGACTAAATAAACTAAAGAGCTAAAATTGTAAAACTCTTAGAAGAAAACATAAAGGGAAATCTTCATAGCATTAGATGTAGTAATGATTTCTTGAATATGACACCCAAAGAATAGACAAAAAAAGAAAAAAATAGATGAATGTGACTTCATCAAAACTGAAAACTTCTGTGCATCAAAGGACACTATCAAGAGAGTTAAAAGTCAACCAATAGAATGGGAGGACGTATTTTAAAGCATATAGTAAGGGACTAATATTCATAATATGTGAAGAACTGCAACTCAACAACAACAACAAAAACCCTGCAACTCCATTCAAAAATGGGCAAAGGACTTGAACAGACATTTCTCTAAAAAAAGATATACAAATGACTAATAAACACATGAAAAGATGTTCAACATAGGGAAATAAAGGTCCAAGCCATATTGAGATACCACTTCACACCCAGTAAGACGACTATCATATATACATCACAAATGGAAAATAACAAATGTTGGCGAAGATGTGAAAAAATTAGAAAATCTTTGCATTAAGGGTGAGGATGTAAAATGGTGCAGCCCCTATGGAAAACAGTTTGGTGGTTTTTTAAAAAGCAAACGTGAAGTTATCATATGATCCAGCAATTCCACTTATAGGTATATACCCAAAGGAATTGAGAGTGGGAACTTGAACAGATACTTGTACGCTAGTGTTCACTGTACCATTATTCACAATAGCCAAAAGGTAAAAATAACGAAAATATTTACCAACAGATAAATGGATAAACAAAATGTGCTGTGTGCATGCCATGGAATATTATTCAGCTACAAAAATGAATGTAATTCTAACACATGCTATAACATGGAAGAACCTTGAAGACTACACTAAATCAAATAAACCAGACACAAAAGGACAAATATTGTATGCTTCAATTTATATGAGGTACCTAGAATAGGCACATTCATAGAGATGCAGAAAGTAAATTAAAGGTTACAAGGGATGGGGGAGATTGGAGACAGGAAGTTATTGCTTAATGGTCACAGAATTTCTGTTTGGAGTAAAGTTTTGAGAATAGATAGTGATGATGGTAAAAAAAAAAAAGAATTCAATTATAGAAAAATATGCTCAATTTTGGTGTATATTTCTTTGAATGAAGGAAAAAAGTATATTCTTAATTCAGAAAACTACTAAGGTGTCCCTTTATATTTTAACACTTTTTTGTTACGTCAGCGTTCTTATTGTAAGAAATAGTAAAAACCTCTAGCTGATTTAAATATAAATAAAAATAAATTTTATTTAGTTGACATATGGGGGCTTAAGAAAACCTCAAGAAGAGTTAGGATATTTGGTTCAAAGGTCATCCATCTAGCAAAGAAAAAGTAGCCCAAATCTCTTGGTTTGATGAGAAACATGTTGGCCCTGTAAATACTAAGTGTTGCTCTTTGTACCCCTGAAGCCACTGTCCTGAGACCAGAGCACTAACATTACCACCTCTAACAAAATAGTCTCGGGAACTTTGATCTTGTAGCAGCCTCACTGATAACGAGAAAGATTTTCCTCTCATTCCCACTGGACAGTAGTTTCTAATTCAAAATCTGCAGTCAGTGTATTTGATGGATGAAGCCAGAGCACAAACTCGTGCTCCAGCTGCAAAGGAGGGTGGAAAATAAAAACGTGGTATTGTCAGCTTTGCCTTCCCTCAGAACTAAGAGAATAGATATTTCCATCATAGGAGAGGAATTCGGATACTAGATTTCTACAAAAGAGGATAAATGTCCACTATAATTATATTATTTACTTTTATGTTTTTACTTTTTGTGTGTGTGGGGGGTGTTATTAGAGCTGCCAAGTTCTAAAAACAGACATTAAAATTTTAGTATATATCTAGTTTACAAAATTATATACCTCTTGCATTACTGTTTTTTTCTTTTTATAGATCTATAATCCCTTATCTGAGGCCAGATACAATTTGAAGAAACTTTTGGTTTTCAAAATTGAGAATAAGAGATCAGAGCTATAACATAGTAGTAAAGTTTCACAATTCTTGTCTGAAACTCTTTGGCTTTTGTGGTTTTTTTTTTTTTTTTTTTTTTTGCTCTGTTGCCTAGGCTGGAGTGCAGTGGAGCCGTCTCCGCTCACTGCAACTTCCACCTCCTGGGTTCAAGCTATTCTCTTGCCTCAGCCCCCCGAGTAGCTGGGATTACAGGTGTTTGCCACCACGCCCAGCTAATTTTTGTATTTTTACTAGAGATGGGGTTTCATCATGTTGGCCAGGCTGGTCTTGAACTCCTGTCCTCAGGTGATCCTCCTGCCTCGGCCTCCCAAAGTACTGGTATTATAGGCGTGAGCCACCATGCCCAGCCGCCTTTTCATTTTAAAGTGTTTCAAATTTTGGAATTGCTGGTAAAGGGGTCAAACACTTGCACATTTAGTTGTTAGTTGAATATAGGTTTCTGTTTTTATGTGTTTTTTTTTATCATTACATATTCCTTCTTCGATGTATTTAATGCTTTAAAACTCTATTTCCGTTTTACCTGATAATGATATTGCTACTTTTGGCTTTTTAAAAAAGTGCAGACTTACAGGAAGTTGCAAAAGTAATACATCAAATCTTATGAACCCTTCATACACCTTCTGCCCCCCAAAGTGAAATCTTATGTAACTGTAGTACGATATCAAAACCAGGAAACTGACATTGGTACCACTTTACTGCTAACTTAACTACAGATGTTATTCAGATTTTGCCAGTATTTACATGCGTTTGTGTGCATGTGTAGTACTATGCAGTGTAACCCACATGTGGATTCATTTAATCACCACCACAATCAAGATGTAGGACAGTTCCATCACTATAGAGGAACTCCCTTCTGCTATACTTTGTGTTTTCTTTTTCAACTTTCATTTTAGAATAGGGGGTACATACGCAGGTTTGTTACAAAGGTATATTGTGTGATGATGAGGTTTGGGGTATGACTGACCCCTCACCCAGATAGTGAACGTAGTAGCTGATAGTTTTTCAGCCTTCCCTCTCCTTCATCCCTACCCCCTTTTGGAGTCCACAGTGTGTATTGTTCCCATCTTTATGTCTATATCTACCCCATGTTTAGCACCCATCTTTTTTTGCTTTTTGAGACAAGGTCTCATTCTGTCGCCCAGGCTGGAGTTCAGTGGTGTGATTACAGCTCACTGCAACCTCAACCTCCCAGGCTCAAGCGATCTTCCCACCTCAGCCTCCCAAGTAGCTAGAACTGCATGTGTGTGCCACCATGCCTGGCCTTTTTTTTTTTTTTTTGTATTTTTCATAGAGACAGGGGTCCTACCATGTTGCCCAGGCTAGTCTTGAACTACTGGACTTAAAAGATCTGCCCACCTCAGCCTCCCAAAATGCTGGGATTACAGGCATAAGCCACCACGTTCTGCAGCTCCCACTTATAAGTGAGAACATGCAGTATTTGGTTTTCTGTTTCTGTTACCCCAGTTTACTTAGGCTAATGGCCTACAACTGCATCCATGTTGCTGCAAAGGACATTTTGTTTTTTTATGACTGCATAATATTCCATGGTGTATATGTCACATTTTCTTTATCTAATCCACCATTGATGGGCACCTGGGTTGATTCTATGTTTTTGCTATTATGAATTTCTTCTATGCTTTCACAATCTCACCCATATCTCTGTCCCTGGCAACCGTTAATTTGTTCTTATCTTTATACTTTTGCCATTTTGAGAATGTAAACTGAAGTCACACAGTATGTAACCTTTTGAGATTGACTTTCTTTAGTAAGTGTAATGCTCTTGCGGTTTATCTAAGTTGTTGCAGGTAGCAACAACTTCTTGTTGATGGGTAGGTATTGCATTGTATGGCTGTATCAAAGTTTCCTTAACCATTCATTCATTGAAGGACATTCGTGTTGTTTCTAGCTTTTGGCTATTATGAAAAAAGCTGTGATAAACATGTGGGTACAGGTTTTTGTGTAAGCATATGATTCCACTATTTTCTGGGATAATTGCCCAAGAATGCAGTTGGTGAGTCATGTGGTAATTATATATTTAGTTTTACAAGAAATTTCCAGACTCTCTTCCAGAGCGCCTGCAAAATTTTACATCCCCACCAGCAATATATGAAAGATCCAGTTTCTCTGTATGCTTGCTAGCTATTTTAAAAGGTATGTAGTCAGTTATGTCTCATTGTGCTTTTGCATTTTCCTTATGGCTGATACTAAAAAACATATTTTCTTTCTTTCTTTTTTTTTTTCTAGACAGAGTCTTGCTCTGTCACCCAGGCTAGAGAGCAGTGGTGCAATCTCGGCTCACTGCCCTCTCTGCCTCCCAGGTTCAAGTGATTCTTGTGCCTCAGCCTTGCAAGTAGCTAGGGACTGCAGGCGTGCACCACCATGCGCAGCAAATGTTTGTATTTTTAGTAGAGATGGGGCTTCTTCGTTGGCCAGGCTGATCTCGAAGTCCTGGCCTCAAGTGATCTGGCTCCCTAGGCTTACCAAAGTACTGGTACTACACGTATGAGCCACCGCACCGGCCCCTAAAAACATATTTTTATTTGCTTTTGCCATGCATATTTCCTTTTTGGTGAAATGTCTGTTGATAGTTTTGCCTACTACCGGTTTTCTAATTGGATTTTTAAGAAAACTGTCAAGCTTCGTGAGTTCTTGATATATTCTAGATTCAAGTCTTCTATTGCATATGTGGTTTACAAATATTTTCTCCCATGTGACATGTCTTTTCATCCTCTTTAAAATATGTGTATGTACACACACACCACACACACACACACACGAGATAGAGTTTGACTCTTTTGTTGCCGTTTGTTGAAAGACTGTCCTTTTTCTGTTTAATTATTTTTGCACCTTTGTAAAAGACTGAAAACTATTGTGTTATATTACATACTACATTTGTTTATTTGTTTGTCTGCTGATGATTCTTGACTGATTGGATATTTACCCTTGTGGTTGCAAAATGGTGATTTTACAACTTTGGAACACTCCACCCTCCACATTTACCAGCTGGTCCTCAACATTCCCCTGTAATCAAGAGCCTTCCTTCCTTCCGTTTATTGATCGATGGCTCATGAAATCATGTTATGGCTCCTGAATTTCCATTTTTGATAATCAAATTTGTGTAAGAAATTGCCAATTTTGGTGATCAAAACTTGTGCCAAATTTGGCCAGTAGGAGTCCCTTAAATCTCGCTTACATGTCATGCATCCATTGTTTTGAAAAAGTAATTATTTACTTTCTGGTATAACACAATATTCTAGACTCATCTTACATCTATCTTGCCAAGCCCTGGAATTAGCCATTTTTCCAAGATGTCCTAGTTCATTAGTATAAAATGGTATAGAAACCAAGTTGTGAGTACCAGGGTGCTATTACTACCAGGGTGTCTTTGCTTCTTAGCACTTTCAGCAGACAGACCTGGGAGATACATACAGGTAGTTCCATGTGTACATACACATACATATAAATACATGCACTCATGTGCACCTGCATACATAAACACATGTGCAGATAATCATGCATACACATATTTTAGAGAAAGTGAGTTCACATAATATCATTAATTCACACAGGATTATTTCTAGGCTTCTCATATTCCATAGTGTATGTCCCCTCTTCTACTGTGAGAACTGGCTCCAACAGCAGTAATACTTTTACTCATTTGCTTAATCCTATAATCTATCTAAAATACTTTCATAGTTGTTTTGTCCATACTATTGTCAGACATAAACCTGCTAAAAAGAGTTCAGGATTTGTTTGAACAGGATTTGTTTATTTTTCATCCTCTCCTGCACCCTATACACTTACCCTGTCACAAATCAAGGGTAGATACTCAAATACTATGTTTATAGATTACTTGCATTAACTCCCCCCTCACCCCTTTAGTGTTGCTACGGTATTCATTTGACTAATTATTAGGTTCATTTGTTTGTTTGCTTTCAGCTTTAACTTTTTATTTCCTGTAAAGAGGCATTCCTATTGATTTACTTTTACTTTGGAATAATGATAAATTCTCATTGATTTAATTTTGCTTTTGAATATATTGAAAATTAACATGCTTTCAAAAGCCAAAACTGTACAGATAATTATATTTAGAGAATTATTATTCTCTTTTACATCCTTTCCACCCCTTTGGGTAACTGACTTCACTATTTTTTTATCCTGTGTTTCTTTTCGTAATGATAAGCAGATATATGTATATTTTCTAATTTCTCCTTTCTTACAGAAAAAGTAGCATACTATATATTTTTTTTTCCACTTTTGTTTTTATTTTATTTTATTTTTTGCTTAATAACATTTTCTGAGCCGGGCGCGGTGGCTCACGCCTGTAATCCCAGCACTTTGGGAGGCCGAGGCGGGCGGATCACAAGGTCAGGAGATCGAGACCACAGTGAAACCCCGTCTCTACTAAAAATACAAAAAATTAGCCGGGCGCGGTTGTGGGCGCCTGTAGTCCCAGCTACTCGGGAGGCTGAGGCAGGAGAATGGCGTGAACCCGGGAGGCGGAGCTTGCAGTGAGCCGAGATTGCGCCACTGCACTACAGCCTGGGCGACAGAGCGAGACTCCGTCTCAAAAAAAAAAAAAAAAAAAAAAAAAAAATAACATTTTCTGGAAGTCACTCCATATGAGTTCATAGAGATATCCCTCATTCTTTTAAAACTTCAAGTTTACAGATTCTTTCCTTGGCATGTTCAATCTATTAATGAGCCCATCCAAGGCGTTCTTTATTTCTGTTGATGTATTTGATTTCTAGCATTTCCTTCTGATTTTTACATAGAATTTCCATCTCTTTTCTTACATTAACCAACTGTTCTTGCATGTTGCTTATTTTTTCCATTAGAGTCTTAAGCATATTAATCATAATTATCTTAAATTGCTAGTCTAATAATTTCAAAAATCTCTGCTATTTCTAAATCTGATTCTGATGCTTGCTTTGTCTTTTCAGACTGTAATTTTTGCCTTTTAGCATGCCTTGTAATTTTTTGTTGAAAGCCAGTCATGATGTATTGTGTAAAAGAAGCTGAGGTAAATGAACTTTTTATTTTATTTATTTATTTAAATTTTATTTATTTATTTTTTTTGAGACAGAATCTCACTCTTGTTGCCCAGGCCAGAGTGCAATGGTACAATCTTGGCTCACTGCAACCTCTGCCTCCCGGGTTCAAGTGATTCTCCTGCCCCAGCCTCCTGAGTAGCTGGGATTACAAGTACCTACCACCACACCCAACTAATTTTTTGTAATTTTAGTAGAGAGAAGGTTTTGCCATGTTGGCCAGGCTGGTCTTAAACTCCTGACCTCAGGTGATCCACCCGTCTCAGCCTCCCAAAGTGCTGAGATTACAGGCATGAGCTACCATGCCCAGCAAATGAACCTTTTAGAGTGAGGCTTTATGTTGATCTGTGCTTACTGCTTGCTGTTGATTTTGGTGTCCAAGGCTAAAATATCCTCTAATGTCTTTGTTTTTGTCTTCTCTGTTGTCTTTGGGTTTCCCTAGAGATTCCTTCTTGAATAGGTTCTGAAGTTTGCAGTTCATTCAGCAGTAATCTCCTGCTATTATACAGAAGTCCTGCTGATGTAGTTGTAAGGTGTTGGGAGAGGAGAACCATTATATACAGTCCTGTGATCAGGTCTTGGTCTGTTAATGGCCTGTGTTCCTGTGCTGTGACCTTCACAAGAGTTTCTCAGTGCCCCTGCTTAGGCAAGATAGGAAAGCTAGAGGGGGCTGGAGCTTGGCGTTTCTCTTTCTCCAGGTCTGTTAAGGCTCTGGTAAAACCCAAGTAGTTAGACTCTGGTAAAACATTTTCTCTTGAGGCAGGCCATTGTTAAGGAGAACAGAGTGCTCTAGGCTTATTTCAAAATGGTTTTTTTCCCCTTTCCTGCTGAGAACCTTGTGGGACTCCTGAAGGCAAAACACAGGATAGTATGGGGGCACCCCTGAACCTGGGCTTTCAGTAGTTTTATCTCTCAAGCTAGTTCTTGCTTAGTTTCCAGCAATTTGTCCTTTACCCCTGAAGTGTTGCCACCAGCTCCAGCTGCAGCTTCTGCTCCCTGTAAGGTGTGGTTTTCTGTGTCTGCCTGTCTAGTTTTCAGGGTAGCAGTTTGTCCTGGGACGTCAACTCTCTGATGAGTTTAAGAAGAGTTGTTGGTTTTCAGTTTACTCAGCATCTTTCTTTTCTTTTCTTTTTCTTGTTTTGAGATTGGGAGTGATGAGTTCCAAGCTCTTTACATGTCATACTGGAAGCTGGGTGTCAGTGCCATTGATTTTTGCATGTTAATTTTATATCCTGCTATCTTATGAAATTCTTTTAATGTTTGGATTGTTTTATTATTGATTTTCTAAGGTTTTCCAGGTTTGCTATTATGTCATCTGCAAATAGAGAGAGTTTTAATTTTAATTTTTTCCCTTATATGTTTAATTGTTTTCTCTAGTCAAGTTGTATTGAGTAGTACCTACAGAACAATGTTAAACCGTTGTGGAGACAGTGGACATTTTGTTTTGTTTCTGACTTTAATAGGAATAGCTCTTGGGTTTCCCTATTAAATAAGATGTTGACTTTAGGATTCAATTTTGTGTACTTTGAATTGCATTTTCAAATGTGGTTTTAATTATTTTTTACTATGGCAAGGTCAACACATCAGGAGAAGACTGCCATTAAAAAGACAGTATGGACCAGACACAGTGGCTCACACCTGTAATCCCAGAGATTTGGGAGGCAGAGGTGGGAGGATTACTTGAGGTGAGGAGGTCAAGACCAGTTTGGGCAAAATAGTGAGACTATGGTGCTAAAAAATAAAAATATAAAAAATATAAAAATTTAGTTAGGTGTGCCTGTGGTCCTAGCTACTCAGGAAGCTGAGGTGGGATCAACTGAGTTCACCACTGCACTCCAGCCTGGGAGACCTTGTCAAAAAAAAAAAAAAAAAGAAAGAAAAAAAGAAAATTATATCCATAGATTGCAAAAGGAAGGCATATACTATGCCACATGGGGAAGCACCAAGGCCAGACAGGAGGCAGCAGGGGAAGAGGAACTGTGGGCTGGAACCTTTATTGTGGTTTCTATGAGAAGGAATGGACAAGGCAGGGCAAGCAGGCTCAGGACTGGCTGGTTTGAATAATTGCAGCAGGCCCTAAGGCTGCCCTAATTGTCTGGTAGTTGGCCCTGGGGTGATTAGGGCAGGTAGAATTGTGGCCCAGAATGTGAAAACCCCATAAAGGAGGAGGTTTTGCAGGTGAGTTGTTAACTACATCTAGGAATTAGCTCACCGTGGAATGGGTACTGCCTCTAGGGTCAGCAAAGCTCCAGATGTCAAAGCATGAAAATAAAGCAAATAGCAAGGAATCGTTAATGTAGCAGGTTAAGGAAACATTAATCCTTTTCTGTTTTCTCAAGAAGTTTTATGAATGGGTGTTGAATTGTATCAAAGTTTTTTCAGCATTTATTGAGATAATCAAATGCTTTATCCTCTTAAATCTATTAGTAAATATTATGAATTAGATTAAAATATTTTCTTTTCTTTTCTTTTTTTTTTTTTAAATTTGAGATGGAGTCTCGCTCTGTCACCGAGGCTGGAGTGCAGTGGCACGATCTTGGCTCACTGCAACCTCCACCTCCGGGGTTCAAGCAATTCTCCTGTCTCAGCCTCCCGAGTAGCTGGGACTACAGGCGCATGCCACCACACCCAGCTAATTTTTGTATTTTTAGTAGAGACAGGGTTTCACCATATTGGTCAGGCTGGTCTCGAACTCCTGACCTCAGGTAATCCACCCACCTCAGCCTCCCAAAGTGCTGGGATTATAGGTGTGAGCCACCACACCCAGCCGATTAAAATATTTTCTAATATTGACCTATTTTCTGTTTCATGATATAAATTTGGTCATAGAATATCAATTATTTTAACATGTCCAGACCCACTTTTTATATCAATGTTTTGCAAGGCCCTCTTTACTATTGAGAGATTAAATTTATAGATAATATTATCTACCTGTATCTCAGTAATAATACCATTAAAATATATTGCACTGAAGTTAAGATAGAGGATAGATAAAGAAAAAGTAATTTGTTATGAACTGACATGTAATTTTATAAATGTTTTTATAAACATTCTATAAATGCTTGAGCATGCCTACACTAGAAGATTCCATTTTTTAGGCCAGATTCTTGCACTTGTTCTTAGAATTATTATGAACAGGACAGCTACAAAAACAGATGGGTAATGATGTGTTGTATTGGCAATGTCGATGGTGTAAATATGCCAGCGTGGGCGACATTGTTTTTCAAACTGTTGCACAACTCTTGTTAATATCCAAACAAATTAAAGTGCAATTTTTGCCTTAATTTACACTATAGTTGCATGCCTAGAAATCTCAGTGTATATCAAATTGATGCAAAAAATGTGTACGTGTCTGGAAGAAAGAATTAGGTTCTAAACGTAGAAAACGGTGAATATTTTCCACTCACATAAATGTTCAGTATGACATTCATCATAATGCAAGACTATACTATGATTTATAAGACACCTGGCATCCCTGGCACTCCCCCACCAAATGCCAGTAGTAGCCCCCTCACCAATTACTTCAATCACCAAACATGCCTTCACCCTGTAGACAATCACTGGACTAGATCAACTCTGTTGGCTCAGTCAGTGGTATTTCAGTTCTGTAAATAAAGTTCATGTCAGGGACATGTCTTTATGCAGATGACTGAAAAACAGATGAAATTTTTGGAGAAATGTTCATCTTCACAGGTAGTAAAAAAATGTAAATAAAAACAAAAACATACTATTTCCCTCAAACCAATTAATCATTGATCTACAAAAATAACACTGGATAGTGCGAGGTATGAAATGGGCACTCTCACTTATTTTAATTGTGATTTAAATTTTTAAAACAACTTGGCAAAACTTATTCAATGCATCCTTAGTCTTAAACCAAGTTATTCCATTTCTTGGGGTCTTTCCTAAAAAGACAATTTAAAAAATACAGAAAAACAAACTTATGCCCAAAATACCATTACCAACAATAAATGGTTAGGAATATAATTTTAAAAATTATCCCACATACGACTATTTAAAAAATCTAGGGATAATTTTTACAAGAAATATGTGGGACCTGTACGAAAAAAACTAAAAGACTCTTGAATGTCACAGAACTTTAAAAAAGATTTGAGGCCAGGCTTAATGTCTCATGCCTGTAATCCCAGCACTTTGGAAGGCTGAGGTGAATGGATCACTTGAGCTTAGGAGTTTGAGACCAGCCTAGGCAACACGGAGAAACCCTGTCTCTACAAAAAAATACAAAAATTAACCAGGCATGGTGGCATCTGCCTGTAGTTCCAACTACTCGAGAGGCTGAGGTGGGAGGATTGCTTGAGTCCAGGAGGTGGAGGCTGCAGTGAGCCATGATCGTGCCACTGTACTCCAGCCTGGGCGACACAGTGAGACCCTGTATCCAAAAAAAAAAAAAAAAAAAAAAAAAATTGAATAAAAGTTTCTGGCTATGGGGAGACTCAATATTGTAAAGCTGCCAAATTTTCCTAAGTTACTATGCATGTGTAGTGACACTTCATTTAAAATTCCAACAGAATACTTTTTTTTGAAGCACATTGTTGTATGTTTCTAAAATTTATCTAGATAAATACATGGATTAGAATATTTTTAAAGTTTTTGAAAAAATTTAACCAGGGGAAATTTGCCCTAATAGATGGTAAAACTTGTCATATATTTACAATCAAACAGTATGATTCCAGGGACAGAATAGACAAACAAATAAGTGGAATGAAATAGATATCCATATATAAATCTAAATATGTTGAATTTACTATATGATGAAGATGACACTTTAATTGGATTGAGTGACTAATAAATGGTGTTAAGTGGGTAAGCATTTGGTAAGAAACTAAAAATGTAGATACTCCCTCGTTCCTTGTACCAAATAAATTCCAGGTATATTAAATATTTTAAAAGAAGTAATTTTAAACTAGAAACAAATAGAGATAAACATAGTATTAAGGTGGAGAATTCCTTCCTAAGCATGATACCACAAGTAGAAACCATAAAAAAATCAACTACATAAAAATTGAAAACTTCCAATACATCAAAAACTTCAAAAATCTCAACACATAAGACAAAGAATGCCCTTAAAATACAAAGAGTTCTTATAAATCAAGAAAAAGACAAAAATGCTAGTAGAAAAAGCAGTTTAAAAATTGAATAGAAAATGTATAAGAGGAGTAAGATAAACTGTCATCAAGCATATGAAATATGTTAACTCTAACTTGTAAGGTAGAAAATAGGGAAGGCCGAGCCTGGTGGCTCACACCTGTAATCCCAGCACTTTGGGAAGCTGAGGCAGGAGGATCACTTGAGGGCAGGAGTTTCAGACCAGCCTGGAGCCTGTTGCCTAGACTGGTTTCAACACTGTCTTTACAAAAATTTTTTAAAATTAACCAGGTGCATGTGTCTGTAGTCCTAGCTACTTAGGAGGCTGAGCCAGGAGGACTGATTAAGCCCAGGAGTTCAAGGCTGTAGTGAGCTATGATCATGCCACTGCACTGCAGCCTGGGTAACAGTGACACCCAATCTTGAAAGAAAGAAAGTGAGAAAGAAAGAAAGACAGAGAGAGAGAAAGAAGGAAGGAAGGAAGGAAGGAGGGAGGGAGGGAAGGAAGGAAAGAGAAAGAGAAGGAAGAAAATAGAGGAAGAACTCCAGATAATAAGCTTTGTATATCATTTTGGCAAATATGTAAATGATTCTTAATATCTAGTATTGTTGAAGATGTGTAGAAATAGACATTTTTATATTTTATTGGTGGGTTCATAAATGGATTCAACCTTCCTGTAGATTAATTTGACACCAGATAGCAAAGCCTTAAAAATCTTTATATTCATATCCAAAATTAAAAATTTTGTTTAGAAAGCTTTTTTCAGTAACATGAGAAATAATTTTGTTAACATGCCAGGTGAAAAAAAGTTATATATAATGAAGGGCCGGGCATGGTGGTTCATGCCTATAATCCCAGCTCTTTGGGAACCCAAGAGGAGAGGATTGCTTGAGGTCAGGAGACCAGCCTGGGCAACAAAGCAAGAGCCCCTCTCTTAAAAAAAAAAAAAAAAAAAAAAAAAAAAAAAAAAAAAAGTTTTATACAATGAGGTGTAAAATTTAGGTTTTAAAAACCTGTAGGGAAAAATTTTAGATTGAAGTATAGCACAATGTTAATAGCAATTATCCTTGGGTGGTTGCATTGTGGCTTTCTCATTCTCCTTTCTAAATTTTATAGTGCTGTACAAGTATCTTTATAACTAAAAAGTACAACTCATTATGGTTTAATAGATGCTGCTTAATGTAAGGGGGCACTTAATAAATGTTTGTTAAATCAAATTGTTCCTTGACTACCAAGCCTACCCACTTTTTAAAAAACATTTAGAATTCTCTCCTTCCGGAAGGGATTTAAAAACTGGTTCACTTAACACTTAATCCCTGGGTACATAGGAGTTGAGTAATTCATTAATTACCTAGGCTTTGCACTTCCCAGGAACAGAGAGAGAATTTAGACATCCAGGCAGCCTCCATGTTCTCTTGGCACCAAAGTCAAGTTTAAAAATTTCGTATATCTGCAGATATTTCTAAGTCACCTCTACTTAGGTTCTATAGTTTAGAAGATATGTACGTATTTTTCTTACATTAAAGTATAAGGAACTTTTATACCTAGATTAAGTCTGTTCACGGTTTCATTGTAATTTCACAAGATGGCAATTTACACAAAGCTGTTTCTAATGAACAGGTTAACGACTAAAATTAACTATGGAAAGGATTACTGACCCCACACAATGGTATAAATTAAACTCTGGTCCCTAAAACTTTCAGAAAGGTACCTGTCAAAAAGGAACTTCTCATGAGCAGCTAGATCTTCTCACAGGGGTTCCTTGGGCAATACATCTTTTTCCAGGTACCTAGGTAAGTATTTCATTTAGTAAGTTTGATTTTGTGATCTAAATACTCCTGTGTCTTGAGTTTCTTTTCTCAACTACCTGGAGATTTTTCTTTCTTCAGCTCATAAACAAAACATGGCGCCACCTACTAGCGTTCTCTAGTATTACATTTCACCAAAGTTTTTGCGTTTTTTGATTTATCAAACACACAGTTTTTGAACTCCAGTTGAATCAAGCATTAACGTTAGGGCTCTGAAGATAAGACAATAGTCCCTGCCATGAGCAAATTTTTAGTCTAGCTAAGAAGATAAACGTTACCAAAGAGTATTTGTGGCATGTGGTGCTGGAGAAACACGTAGTGAGAATATCTTAGCCCTGGTATTCCCCATGGACATTAGGGAGACCAGACTCCAGACCAGAGGACCAATTAGGAGGCTGCTGATAAAATAGCCTCAACAATCCAAACACAAAATTTCCTTTTTAAATTCGAAAGTAGCATTGATTGTCTAGTCATTAAATAGTTGGGGAAAAACTACCATATTTGACATTTGTTACCTGTCTTCAGCTCAGTTGGAGATATCATATCAAAATTATTCATTTGAACAAATACTTACAGTTGAGAGTCCAAAGATTGTCGCACATTATGAGGTCATCTTATTGGTGGTTGCTGTCAAAGGTTTTTAGCTTCCTAATATAACCCCTTACGAGTAAACTTAAATTCACTCTCGATTTCTACTTTTTTCTTGTTTCTGACAACTATAAGAGGATCTTGTCGCACTTTTTTTCAGAGGTCAGCAGAAGAATCAAGGGGATAGATCACAAATTAAGTACCAGTGATTCCAATCGAAAGGCTGGGAGATCACTTATAAATGGGATCCTCTGGATTTTGCATTAACTGTCAGTTTCATTTCTTCATCTCTCCTCTACAGGTCTGACCAGATCGTTAGCCCGTTTGCACTTTCAGAAGCCTTAAACCTTCTCAGTCCAAAGGATAGACTCTAAGTTTTCTTTCTCTCATTCAAATCTCAGAGTTGTTGAAAAGATATAAATAGGTAAATTTCCCAGGAGAAAGTTTTTTAGAAGAAACATATTTAACCATCACCTTTGATGCTTCTTATCAATCTTTTAATCATTTTTAGTTGAAGGGTCCAGGGGTGTAGGCTATGTTCCTGATTTATGCTGCATTATATTTTTGAGGTCCATTTCTATTGCTATAGATAGGAATAAGGAATAAGGAATATTGCTATAGATATTCCATTTTAACTGCTGTATTGTGTTCTGTTGTGTGACAATACCATACCTTACTCATTTTTTTGTTGTTAAATATTTAGCCTAGCTGTTGTTGTTAAGAACCACGTTGCTTGGTGGACTATTCCTTTTAAAGTATAAACTATCCTTATATTCCTATTCATGCAGTATAGGTTAGTAGCTAAGAATCTTGATGGTGGAGCTAAGACTGTCTGGGTTTGCATCCCACCTGTGAATCTTCAGAGTTGGATCTTGGATCCTGGAATTGGAAGAGTTACTTAACTTACCGATATCTTAGTTTACTTACTCCTGCAAAGATATTAATAGTACCTACCCAGTCATTTCTCTCAGTGCTTTGAAGGTATTACCTCATTATCTTCTGGCATTTACTGTTCTGATAAGAAGCCTATTGAAATTCCTTGGTAGATAATGTATCTTTCTTCCTCTCATGGCTTTTAGGATTGTACCTTTATCCTTAATGTTCTCAAGTTTCACTATAATATCTTTGGGTGTGCAATTTATTATTTTTTTTCCTGCTTAGTACACAACATGTATGAGAATGTGTTTCTTCAATTCTGAAAAGCTATCTGTGATTATTTCTTTAAATGTTTCTTCTCTGTCATGCCCTGCCTTATTTTATTTTGGAACTCCTGTTAGACAATTTTTGGAACATCTCAGTCATACTTCTAAGCCTTTTTAGTTTTCATTGATTTTTTAATTGCCTCTCTGTACTGCATTCCGAGTGAATTTCTCACTGTTATTTTCAATTCACCGACTTTGTCTTTGACTATGTCAGGTCTAGAGCTTATTCCATCTGTTACACATTTTATTTCTATGATACTTTTTATTTCTAAAATTTTTAATGACTTAAAATACCATCTATTTTTGTTTTATTTCTGGTAGTTTTCATTTTTAATTGAAGTTAGATCTTCATTTCTCTCTGAAAATCTAAACATATTTATATATGTTTTTGTCAGGCTATTCTATAATATTTATTTTATATGGAGTAATTTTTTTTTTTTAAGACAGTCTCGCTCTGTCACCCAGGCTAGAGTGCAATGGCGCTATCTCAGCTCACCGCAACCTCTGCCTCCCAGGTTCAAGTGATTCTCCTACCTCAGCCTCCCAAGTAGCTGGGATTGCAGGCGCACACCACCACGCCCAGCTAATTTTTGTGTTTTTAGTAGAGACGGAGTTTCACCATGTTGGTCAGGCTGGTCTCGAACTCCTCACATCGTGATCCAACCATGTTGGCCTCCCAAAGTGTTGGAATTACAGGCGTGAGCCACTGTGCCCGGCCTGGAGTAATTTTTTATTCTGATTTTGTTTGTTGCTTTTTTTTTCTTCTTTATTTTTAATGACAAGTTTTTCAGGGATTGATTGATCAATTATTTGTTTATTTGAACTGGTAAGAACAAACCTATTAGAAAATAAAAGTTGTGCTGGGCTCTGTGGCTCACACCTATAATCCCAGCGCTTTGGGAGGCTGAGGTGGGAAGATCACTTGAGCCCAGGAGTTAGAAACCAGCCTGGGCAACATAGCAAGACCTCATATCTGGGCATGGTGGTGCCTATAGTCCTAGCTACTCAGGAAGCTGAGGCGGGAGGATCCCTTGAGCACAGCAATTTGAGGCTGCCATGAACTATGATCGTGCCGTTGTACTCCAGCCTGGGCAACAGAACCCTGTCTCAAAAAAAAATTTAAATAAATAATTTTAAAAAGGTTATTGGAGAATGACACTAATTTAAAAAGGATAGAATATGATTGCTTTAAGCCCACAAATTTATTTCATGTTGATATTAAACAGTTTAATATGAAAAAGCAAACAATGCATTGTGCCTATGAATATTCACAGGATATTTAATGGACCAGGAATGAGTAGAGGCAGGGAGGGAGGCCTGGAGCAGCGCATTAGGTACCAGTGAGTACTGTACTGTGGCAGTCTGACATTACTATTGCATTTTCTTATTACAAACCCATTATTGTCTCTTGGATTAAGTGAAAATTAATGAGTTTTTCCTTCTATAGACACCTCCTGTGTGCTGCTGAAACTTAATATTTGGATGTCTACCTTTCATTTTTAACATTTTAGAACCATTTTGACCTTCCATCATCAAATAAATATAATGTTTATGTTCCTCATTCATGGTTTGGCATCTTTCCTCTTTTGATATTTCTTTGTTTTCAGTTTTTACTTTTCTCCAAGTTTTGCACATAAGAATCAACCAATTCCACAATTTTGTTGAGAAACAGAAGTCCTGTGGCCCCTCCTTTTTTCCTTTTCCTCAGAGGCAACCACTTCACCTCCTAGATAATTATTTTGGTATTTATGTCCAGGTCTGTAAATAATATAATTGAATGGTTAATTCTTGATTTTTTTTTTTTTCAGTTTCAGCATTCTCTGTTGGTTCTCCACCGTGATAAATAATAATAGCAATCAGTTATATAAACCTAGCATGTGCCAGGCACTCTACTGTGTACTGCCCATGTATTAGTTTATTTAATGGCCATAACAGCTCTGAGAGGTGGGTAATATTATTATTATTATTATTTGAGACGAAGTCTCACTCTGTTGCCCAGGCTGGAGTGCAGTGGCATGATCTCAGCTCACTGCAAACTCTGCCTCCTGGGTTCAAGCAATTCTCCTGTCTCAGCCTCCCAAGTAGCTGGGACTACAGGTACCTGTCACCGCGCCCAGCTAGTTTTTTATTTTTAGTAGAGATGGGGTTTCACCATATTGGTCAGGCTGGTCTCGAACTCCTGACCTCAGGTGATCTGCCCGCCTTGGCCTCCCAAAATGCTGGGATTTCAGGCGTGAGCCACCACGCCTGGCTGGTGGGAATTATTATTAACACCGTTTCACAAATGAGGAAACTGAGAAGCAGAGGGATTTGGTAATGTGCTCAAGATCATACATCTCAAGTGTCTGAGTTGGGATTGAGACCCAAATCACAGCGTACGTTCTCAACTGCTATGCTACTCTGTCTCCAGAGTAAGGATTCAGCTTTCTTTCCTTCCCCTTCCATCCCCTCATTCTTCAATTACAGTTATATGGCAATTTTGCTTAGATCAATATTCAGCATTTACGTGTGAATCAGAGCCTCACTGTGACTTGCAGACCAGGAGCCTGAAAGAGAGTCATCTCCTTGCTTATGTGTCCATAGATTGTAAGACGTCTTCTCCAGAGAAACTGTTCCAATCTCCTCCTGGGATCTCAGCATCCAGTACGGACTCATTCATTTAATCTACCTCTTTTCAATACAATATCCACATCCTCAATTCTGCCTAATATGTTTCAGTCCAAGACAGTCTGTTTCACTTTCTCCAGAGAACAAACCTTAAGTTTTTGACTGGGATGTGGGGAGGGCTGTTGAATAGCTTTGTAAAGTAAGGAAGAGCATTTTGGTGACAGGTTTCTTTTTTAACATACTTTCAACAGTCTACTCTATTTGAGGTATTCCCCTATGTGCACCCTCCACTTCTCAGGTTATAGAAGTAGCCAATTTCTGAGCCTTTTTGCAATGTATGATGTAAATCATGGTGGTTTCTGGATTTCCTCACTGTTGGCTCAGTCCTTGTTCTTATTTTTTAAGTCTCTGAGTCCTTTCTCATTTTGCCTTAGAAATTCTGAAATTTTGTTCTTTGTCATTTCTCTCATTTTCTTCATCCTTATGGATTTACAGGTTCATAAAATATTATCTTAATGATGTTTAGAAGGAGGAGAAGCTGGGGTTAGACTCCGTCCTCTATCTTGAACCTTAAACTCTTGGCTGCTTTCTGGGCATTAGATTTATTCATGCAGTTTGATTTTTATTTTTCAGATGCACTTAGAATAAAAGGGTTTTTTGTTTCCCTTTTATTCTTCTTTCTTTTTTCTCCATTTCTTTCTTTCCTCTCCATTGGTTTCTTTCCTTTCCCTCCCTTTTCCTTCCTTCCTTCCTTCTTTCTTCCTTCCTTCCTTCTTCCTTTCCTTTCCTTTCCTTTCCTTTCCTTTCCTTTCCTTTCCTTTCCTTTCCTTTCCTTTCCTTTCCTTTCCTTTCCTTTCCTTTCCTTTCCATGTTGCACAACAGGTTGGTCTCGAACTCCTGGGCTCAAGTGCTCAGTGATCCTCCTGATTTAGTCTCCCAAAGTGCTGAGATTACAGGCATGAGCCACTGCACCTGGACTTTCATTCTTATTTCTTAGTTGTTTTAGAACCCGGCCACTATGCTGTGAGGAAGTCACTTCACCAAAAGGCCCACATGTAAATGATCCAACCTGAAAATGCCTCCTCTAGCCCCACTGAGTTACTCCAGCTGACACCACCAGGCATCCCTATTGAACCTTGTCAAATTGCAGACTCATGAATAAAAAATACGAGTATTATTTTAAGCCACTGTGCTTTGAGGTGGGTGCTACACAGCAATAACTGACGGGAACATCATTCCCTGCCTGGAATTTTGTGATTGCCTCTCTCTGACCCTCTGGGCCCACAACCCAGGGGTAGCCTCTCTAACACTCTTTGTATAGATTCAGCAAGTGGTTTGGCTCAGCTACTGGAAACAGGCTGGGTCTGTCTCCCTCCTTTCCAAAGCCTGTACTTCTCCAAAAGCAGTGTCATCTCAGGCAGCATTTGGTAGCAGCAGGGGCTCCAGACCACTCCTGTTTTTATGAACTAATACTTGCCCCAGTCCTCCATTTTATGTACCAAATGTTTTTTAATTTTTTTAAAATTTTGTATGGATACATAATAGCTGTACATATTTATGGGATACATGTGAAACTTTGATACAAGCATATAATGTGTAATGATATCCATCACCTCAAGCATTTATCGTTTCTTTGTGTTAGGAACATTCCAATTCCATCTTTTAGTTATTTTGAAATATACAATAAGGCCATGCGTGGTGGCTCACGCCTGTAATCCCAGCACTTTGGGAAGCTGAGGCAGGCAGATCGTTTGAGCTCAGGGGTTTGAGACCAGCCTGGGCAACATGGCAAAACCCCATCTCTACAAAAAATACAAAAATTAGCCAGGTGTGGTGGCATGTGCCTGTTGTCCTAGCTACTTGGGAGGCTGAGGAGGGAGAATTGCATGAGCCTGGGAGTTTGAAGCTGCAGTGAGCCATGATCAAGCCACTGCACTCCAGCCTGGGCAACAGAGTGAGACCCTGTCTCAAAAAAAAAAAAAAAAAAAAAGAAAAAGAAATATACAATAAAGTATTGCTAACTATAGTCACCTTATTGTGCTACCAAACATTAGATCTTATTCCTTCAATCTAATTGCATATTTGTACCCATTAGCCAACTCCTCTGAGCACTCCCTCCCCACCGTCCTTTCCTGCATCCCTGGTAACCATCACTACCCTCTATCTTTATGAGAGCCACATTTTTAGCTCCCACATAAGTGGGAATATGCGATATTTGTCTTTCTATGTCTGTCTTGTTTCACTTAACAATGTACCACATTTAAGGCCCTTGTTATCTCGCAGCGCTGGAATTCCTGCTGCTGTCCTGCTTCCCAGCTGGAGCCCAGCAGCTCTGGTTACCCTCCCCACTTTGCAAGTCAAACCCAGGAGGACTGGAGGGATTAGATTCTTCTTAAGCAGACTTACAACTAATCTCCTTTGTTTGTACTATTCCCCTACTTTCACCTCCATTTCCACATGTTACTTGGAAATTCTAATGAAAGGAGATGTTTACCTTGATAATGAGCCCAGCTGACTTGATTTTTTTCTTCTTACCTCTTATGCATATTGTTGTGTGTTTGGAGCAGAGGAGTTTTTTTTTCTTTGGAGTATGATCCGACTGTCCATCTTGACATGAAGTCCTGAGTTTGGTTCTTTAGGAAGTAATATCCTTACTTCCTCTGGTGGCAACATCCTCAGTCCTCTTCATGGCCACACCTACGGACCCTCTTTCCCCCTAGTGTCAGAGCAAAAATCACGCTCCCCTCTGCCCAAGGCTCTGAACCTCTGAGCTTCTCAGACCGAGCCTCTCCAGGGATGGCCCTTACATCTTCACTCTCTTTCTCTCCATTGGCTCAGCCTCCCGTCCTGAGAAGGAACTTGCCCTCTAATCCACTTGCCCTGAAACCACTTTTATCATCTTCTTTCTTTCCTTCTATGCCGAACTTCTCAACTTGCCTCAATATCTTTCATATTCATTCATTCTTAACTTACATGAACCCATTCATTCTTAACTGACATGTAGCCAGGATTGGACTGCCAACATTTATTCCAGTTACTACTGCTCTGTGAAAATTATCCCAAAAACACAGTGGCTTAAAACAACAATCATCTTAGTTTGCTCCTCAATTCGTGGGTCATGAATTTGGGAAGGGCTTTGGCTGCACAGTTACTTTTGGAGTTTCTCATACAGTTGCAAGTAGATGTCAGCTAGCATGGCATCCGAGATGGCTCACCCACATAGCTGGCAGTTGACACTGGCTGCTGTCTAAAAGCTCAGCTGGGTCTGTCTACTAGAACACCTCCCCATGGCCTCTCCAGCGTGGCAGGCTCTGAGTAATCATGGTAGCTGGCTTCCCCCATGGGAAGTGTCCCCAGAGTTCCAGATAGAAGCTGCATGGCCCTTTCACCCCAGCACCACAGCCATATAATGTCAAGTCCACTGTGCTGTATTGGCTGAAGCAGTTAGAAGCCTGCCCAGATTCAAGAGGAGGAGACATAGACCTCACTTCTAAATGAGAGGAGTGTCAAAGAATTTTGGGACCATGTTTTACAACTGCCACAGTCTCCTCTCTGGTCACAAATTATTTACATTTCTTCTATAGTAAAATACTCATCCCTTCTCAAAAACCTCTTAAAATCTCATTCTATGATAGCATCAGGGTCCATGTCAGGATCTTGTCATCTCAGCTAGGTCCCCAAGCAGAAGAGGCTCTTTGAATGAGGTTCCTTGAATATAGTTCTCTGCATCTGAAGATCTGTGAAAAAGAGACTCATGTTGTCTGTTTGCCGCTCACCTAAACTGCAATGCTGGGTGTGGGGCAACTGCTATAGACATTCCTGTTCAAAAGGTGAGAAAATGAGGGACACACAGGAGTCCCCAGGATACAGGTGTTCTGAACACCATTGAGGCGCTTGTTCTTAGTTCCTTCATTAGAGCGCAATTCTACTGCCTGGGAGTTGTTCCGTGGCTTTGGCTTTGCTCTTTGGGCTGTGTTTCAGCCTTGCCTGAAGTGGTCCTTCCTCTTCCATAAAAATTGCCTGTGTTTGCAGCTTCATAGATTTCTCAATCAGCTTCCTGCCTGTAAAAAATCGGGGGTTTGAAGTAGTGTCTAAAAACCTCTTTTCATTTTTTGCTATCTTAACAATGTACCACAATGTACCCAGATCAGTGGGCTGATCTGGGTGGTGGCAAGTGGAGGAGAGCCAGCAGGGTATCTGACCTGGGTTTGACCAAGCATGGTCTCTATCATCTTTTCCATCGTGATCTGTATCCTCCTTTCCAGCATTGTTGGTTAAGTGTTGGGCATATGATCTAAACTGGGCTAAATAGAATCCTCCCTGTGTCTTTTCCTATAGATCAGGATTTCTGGGATCAAGTGGTTTAAGAAGCCAGGCAACAGCTTGGTCACAAGTGACTAGAGCTTGTATGTAAATTAAGACAAGCAGAGCAAGCTGAACTGAAAGGACAAGGAGAAGCAGAATTATTGTAAGAGAGCATGTCATTCTCTCTCGCTCTTTACAGTTTGTATTGAACTTGTTACTTGCACAGCCGAAGAGAATGTTTTCAGATCACCGTCTCTCTGAACCAAGCAAATGCTGATCTCATAGAGAGTTTTCGTTAAGCTTGGATTTTGGGGGTTAGCTGAGTGAGTTGTTGCTGATTTTCTGAAGAGGGGAGTAGCCCTGAAGTCACTGAGTGGTCACTGAATGGTAGTGATGGCTTTAAAACTGCTTGTGTGGCTTCTTCATGGCTTGGGACTAGGGCTAAAGAACAATCTCTCTTTTTCAATCTTGAATTTTTCCTCTCAGAATTCTGATGATTTTTTTTTGAATCTGCAGATTTGGCCATATCTGTGCCATCCCTTTGATTTCACAATAATATATTCCAATAAACTCATCTCCCCCTTTTAGTTCTTTAAAGTAGGTTTTGTTTGGTTTTTGCTCCCCTTTAAAATTTTTCTTATTATTTTTTGTAGAGACAGTGGGGGTCTCACTATGTTGCCCACACTGGTTTTGAACGCCTATCCTCAAGAGATCCTCCCACCTCTGCCTCCCAAAGTACTGGGATTACAGGTTGGAGCCATTGCACCTGGCCAGTTTCTGTCCTTTTCATCTGAAAGATGAGCCTATCATCCATTCCACACCTTCAAATGCACCTTCTGAAAGATGACTCCAAATCTACATTTTCAATACCACAGCGTTTCTTGAGAACTTGACACATCTTCGATTTCTTGCTGCAATCTCCATTTAACTATTTCTGGCATTTCTACCTCAACAACCCAAAGTCGAATTTATTTCCCTTCCCCTAAACCCTCTTCTTCCTGCAGTCTGTATTTTGGTGAATCCAGTTACCCAGCCTAGCAACACAGACTCATCGCCCACATCTGTCTCTCCACCCCCTCCCTGCCTGCCCCTGTCAATCACTGAATCCTATTGATGTTATTTGACTTCTTAAAAACTTTAAACGTTTTTAGTGGATAGAGAATATATTCATGTAGTTCAAATCCAAAAGGGCAAAGAATGGAAAATTTTTCTTTCTGCCTTTATTCCCTATCCTTCTAGATCCCCATCCAGGAGGTGACCAATGTGATCAGTTTCTTGCAAAGTGGATGCACTTATATTTCCTAACGAATTCCCAGTGATGGGCAAGGCCTATGGGTTTTGTTTTGTTTTGTTTTATGAGAAAGAGTCTTGCTCTGTCATTTGGGCTGGCATGCAGTGGTGCGATCTCAGCTCACCATAACTTTTGCCTCCCGGGCTCAAGCAATCCTTCCACCTCAGCCTCCCAAGTAGCTGGGACTACAGGCACAGCTAACTTTTTTCTACTTTTTACTACAAGCCCAGATAACTTTTTTCTTTTGTCTTTTTTTTTTTTTTTTTTAAAGAGATGAGATCTTTCTATATTTTCCAGGCTGGTCTCAAACTCCTGGCCTCAAGTGATCCTTCCATTTTGGCCTTCCAAAGTGCTAGGATTACAGCACTTTGGAAGGCCTATGGGTTTTGCTCTGGTGGGCTGGGTGGTGCTGAATCTGCCTCTGGTAATGTAACTGCCCGCGATCATACAGCCAGTAAGAGTCAGGGCCGAATCCAGGTCCATCCCAGGGCCATTGCCAGTCCTGAGGAAGAACCCGAGGGGTTAGCAGTCAGGTGGGGTGCAAAGAGCCCATGTCGTAATCCAGAGTGAGGGTCGTCCCCATCCTGGATGGGGCTTGGGCCCTTCCAGGCAAAAATCACTTTGGAACGAGATTTCCCTTGGACTCCTGGGTCTTCCACTCTGAAGGAGTGGAAGCCTTTTGGCCTTATCTGATGCTGAGAACTGAGTGAAATGCTGCAGTTTGAATTAGGGCCCCGGGCTATGTTTGAAATGCGTGTTAATAGATGGCTGGCTTTGAGCAACCCGCTTTGAAAGGGCTCCATCCCCAATGTGTCTGGTCGTACCCACCAGGTTTAAGCTGCCAGACCCCTGCTTTCCTGACATTGCCCAAAAACAGTCAGCCCGCACCAGCTGAGCCTTTTACTCAGGAGAAAGAGAGGGCCATTGCCTCTCTTTAGGACAGGCTGAGGCGACAGGTACACACAGCCGGGGTGGATGGCAGGGCAGCGCCTTCTCTGACCTCACCCTCTTCCCTGGCCAGCAGTTGTGGAACTCTGGTGGAGAGAAATAATCTCTCTTCATGTCCCTCTTTGCCTTTCATTCCCATTCTTCTCTTTCCCCTGAGTCTGGGGAAGAATGAGAAGGTGCACTAAAGCACGTTGTGTCCCTGCTGCAAAATCCACTTATCACTCAAACCAGTCCTCCATCAGATTAGTACAGGAGAGTACCATGCATTCTTCTCATTTCATACTGCGCATCAAAAGCCGGTGGGCATCCTCTCAGTTCTCTCCTCTGGAAAACCAATGGCTGGATCCATTTTCTGGCCTGATTGCTCGGAGTCAGCTATAGGAGCTGAGGCTCCTAGGACCCTAGCCATTGAGGAGGCTTCCAGCAGCAAAGCTCAGGAACCGATCACGAGCCAGACATCTGCCTGGGCACTGAGGAGTCGCAGGGAAGTAACAAGACACAGCTGGGGAATCTGCAGGCAGTAGGAGAGCAAGCAGCTGCTCTGTATGTTACCAGCGTGCTCCTACAGACAGGCACAGCCGGTGGGGGAGCCAGCAGGGTGCTCAGCCAAGCCTGGGCCTCACCAGGGTGCTCCCATCAAAGCCAGGGAGTTGGCGATGATACAGGATGGGGCCAGAGAAGAGCTGGGAGAAGGGAAGTGCTGGGAAGGGAAGGGCATGGTCCCTTTAAATGATAAGAGGGGAAGGGTGTGGTCCCTAGCAAGCCCCCCCACCCCCCAACCACCCCCACCCCCGCTGCCCCGGCCAGGCCCCCTCACCCGCACCCCCCACCCCCCTGCCATCCTGTGACCATGGACCTAGGTGAGGACAGGCATTTTTTTATTTTGTTTTATTTTTTGAGACAGAGTCTTACTCTGTCACCCAGGCTGGAATGCAGTGGCACAGTCTCAGCTCACTGCAACTTCATCCCCTGGGTTCAAGCGGTTCTCTTGCCTCAGCCTCCCGAGTAGCTGGGACTACAGGCACCTGCAACCGTGCCCGGCTAATTTTTGTATTTTTAGTAGAGACGGGGTTTCACCATCTTGGCCAGGCTGGTCTTGAACTCCTGACCTTGTGATCCACCCGCCTCGGCCTCCCAAAGTGCTGGGATTACAGGCATGAGCCACCGTGCCCAGCCAGGACAGGCATTTTTGTTTTCCTGCCCAAACGTTGCATTTCCCAAGACCACCCTGGCCTGCCATGCCCCCATCCTGTGCCTGTAAAAACCCTGAGCGGCAGACACACAGGTAGCTGGTCTTCCAAAGAAGCACTTCAGCGGAGGAACACATGGGTTACTGGATGTCGGGAGGAGCGGTGGGGGAGGAGCGGTGGGGGAGGAGCGTACCCACATGCAGCTGCAAGCTGGCAGGCCACAGGCCACCGACCAGCAGAAGGCCGTGGAATTTGGCTGGGGCCGTCGGAGAAGAGTCCAGGCTGTCGAGTGGCCCGACTCCAGGGGGAAACCTTCCCACTCCATCCCCTTCTAGCTCCCCCAACTGCTGAGAGCTACCTCAACTCAATAACACCTTGCACTCATTCTCCAAGCCCGCGTGTGATCTGATTCTTCTGGTACACCAAAGCAAGAACCCGGGATACAGAAAGCCCTCTGTCCTTGTGACAAGGTAGAGGGTATAACTGAGCTGGTTAACACAAGCTGCCCATAGGTGGAAAACTAAAAGAGCACACAGTAGCACACGCCGACTGGGGCTTCAGGAGCTGTAAATGTCCACCCCTAGACACTGCCCTGGGGTTGGAGCCCCACAGCCTGCCCGTCTATGCTCCCCTAGAGGTTTGAGCAGCGGGGCACTGAAGAAGCGAGCCACTCCCCCATCGCATGTCCTATGAGGGGGACAAGGGAACTTTTACCATTGCAGCGAGACAAAGGTAGGGAGATGTGGGTGGGGGGCAAGAGTGCACCTTCCTAAGGGCCACCTGCAATGCATCTCTACACCCTGCTCTGCAGGGACCGGGCTGCTCAGAGCCGCAGGAGCAGTACCTGCTGACGCTGCCTCACTCTCTGCTCTACTTTTCTCCTTTCCTCTCAGTGGAGTTCGTTGGTCTTTGGACCAAGGCACAAGGCCTCTCTGTTTACTCAAATGGTGGCTTAGATCTGATGATGGACTCGTTGGAGACACTTTGTTATTATTATTATCACCATAGTTTTAGCCTAAAGGTAGGGGATAAGGGGTGGAAAGAGGCTTATAGTTTTCATTAGATATTTCCAGCATCTTTAGTCAATGTTCCTCTTGTGTAGATGTGGCTTTTGATAGAGATTAGTGGTAAATAAGTTTTTATTTTGATGGTAGTTAAAGCTTTTATGAGACCATCGACTTTCCTCACTCTGTTCCTTTAAAAAGGGTAATATCAGAATGAATAACCAATAGCTGCTTCCCTCAAAGGAGCTGTGGATTCAGCAGAGGAAACAAGAAGGAATGCTGATGACTGGAAGGAGGGGTTCCCAGGAGGGAGTCAGCAGCCTCAAAGTTCCAATCTAGAACATGGGTACATGGTTATAAGGGCCTGTCTCTTCCAAACAGAAGACGCAGGTGCATGTCTGACTGTGGAACAGGGTTGCTCTATCAGGGCTGTCTTGGAAAATCTGGGACAAGTGGAGACTGTCGTTATCATACCACTAGAAACCCGTTTCTAGCCAGTTGATGGAGGTGGACAGTCTCTTTTGTATGTGTAAAGCACTGTGGGCAGCAGGGGCTGGGAACCTGCCCCCCACACCACTTTACACCCACAAAAGAGGGTGAGTGAGGTAGCTCTGAGTGAGGCTGCTTGGCTTTAAATCTTGACTCAGGCACTTAGCTGTGTGATCTTGTATAAGTTACTTAACATCTCTGGACCTTGGTTTTCTCTTTTATGAAAAAGGTCATGAGTCTTTGTGAAGATTAAATGAGATAACACCGAGTAAGTACCTAAAATGTTATGTTTCATCATTATTAATATAGTCTTTATTTTCTTTGATGTTTGGCCATGTACATAAATGTGAGCCAGACATGTATTAAGTGGAAGCTAATTTTCACTCATGTTGACAAAAAATAAAGCAAACAAAAAATAAAGCAAAGTTCCCCCAGAGTGGAGAAGTTAGGAAAAACTGAGGACAAGTTAAGATGCTTAAGTGGCCATTAAACTTACACAAAGATACTTAACATCAATAATCTTTAGAGAAACACAAATCAAAACCAGGATGTTATACCAGTACACACCCATCAGAATGGCACCAGGAGGAAGACACACCATACTGAGTGCCAATGAGATGGGATATGCACTGATAGAACCACTTTGAAAACCCTTTGGCAATGCCCTCTGAGGCTAAACACGCACACTCTATAACTCAGCAACTTCACTCTCGGGCCCCGTTCATCAAAAGACACGCATTAGATTGTCCTTAACTGCACCATTTGTGATAGACCCAAGTTGGAAACTACCCAAATATCCAAAAACAGCTGAAGGGAAAAATAAATCCTGTTGTATTCAGACAAATGGATACTCTACTCATTGTGAATGGATGACTAACTCAGCTACCTGCAAAAACATGGATGAACCTCACAAAGACGGTGTAGAGCAAAGGAAGGCAGAGACAAACTTATATCAAGTTTGTGATTCCATTCATTAAAAGTTCAAAAACAGGCAAAGGTGTTTTATATTGTTCCAAAGTAGGGTTGCGGCTACATTTGGTGGGGAAAGGGGGTGGTGATTAAAACAGAGCCTGGGACGGCTTCTGGGGCGTGTTCCGCTTCTCCATCTGGTCACTGGTTACCCGGATATGGACGTCTGTCTGCTGGTGAAAGGTGCCCTTCTCAGCATATATGCTAGACTTGAATAAAACATTCAGGCCACGTGTGCCCTGTTATCCCCAGGCCTGAAACAGTTCCCTCACACATAGTTTCATCCTGGGCTCTGGAAACAACAGCCACTCCCTCCCTGTTCTCCAAAGAGTGCATCTTAGGCTCAGCCCAGGGAACGAGGCCTCCTGGAGCACTGGTTTCTGGGGCAGGCAATTGCAACGATGGCCTCATTCACCATGGAATCCGTAATGGCCATCCGGAAGCTGGGCACAGAGTGATGCTCACTGAATCTCTGTGGAAGGAAAGGAGGGAGGGAGGGAAAGGGTGTTGAGTTGCAGTGGGGGAGTGGAATGCAGATTCTCCTGCTAGCACATGGCCTTTGGGTTTGGTCTGGCCAAAGCAGAGGTCTCTGGGCATCTACTTGATGAACACCAGTCAGTGGAGGTTGCCATTCACAGGGCTGTCGTGGAGGCAAATGTGCAGTGTGTCTGTTTGTCCTGTATGAGACCTAAAATGTCATTCATTTACTCATTCATGAAGCTTCAGTTCAGTCCTCACTTCGTGCCAAAAAGGCACAACCATTGGCCTTGAGAGGTGTGCAAGGTGGTGGCAGGGGGCTTCATTTTCCTTGAGGGGTCTGCAGAGTGGTGGGGTGCTTCTCTGCCCTTGAGGAGTCTGCAGGGGGGTGGGGGGCTTCATTTTCCTTGAGGGGTCTGCAGTGGGGTTGGAGGGGCACAGCAAGGTTGCATTCCCGCCTACATGACCACCTGTCAGCGCACGCCCTTCCCCTCCCGCTGGCTGGAACGGAGGCACTGCTGAGGAAAGGTCACTCTGCCGGCAGAGGCAGGTGTGGTGATGGGAGGGGGCAGATGAAAGGAGGGTGTGGACAGAGGGAGGTCCAGGGTCCTTCCTAAGGTGAGTACATGAAGAAATATGCAGAACTTAATTGGAAAGAAAATAAAGGAGGGAAAAGCCACTTATGCTTATTTACGCTGATGCAGAGAACAGACAATTGCTGTGGGGAAAGCCAGCCTTTAATTCATCATTTCCTTCAACTGCCACCTCAGCCCCTTACCTACCAGCTTTTCCCTTGTATCTGTGTTTTTTCTTATAGGCTCCTTGTTGCACTTTTTTTTTTTTCTTTACAGGCGTGTACACCCTCTTGTGTCCTAGGGAAAGTGTGGTTCAGTAGCCTCAGATATCAAGAGCATCAAGCTAGTCTGACAAGGCAGAAGAAATGGTGATCCTATGGAGTGTGGCTTGAGGGATACAGGAAAGTCCTTACCACAAACAGCAGATCTGTGGCATGCCTGGAAAGGCTACCTGCCATTCCTGAGCTGCTCCGTTGGGTTAGAAATTGTCCTGTCCCTCCTGTTTTCTGTCAGGGCCCCTTTGGAAAGGATTGTGACTGGAGGTGAGAGTGACTATCAGAACTCTGCAGGTGGAGGTGTGGACAGTGAGAACATCCCTCTAGGATCCCAGGACCTGGGAAAGTGTGTGTAAGCCATTGTTGTGGTGGGAAGAGCAGAGGCCGAGACCCGGTGTGCTTAGGCACAACCCTGAGCAACCATAGCTTGATACTCCAGGTGAATGTTACAGGCCATGGCAGTGGTCTCAAAGTGTGGTCCCCAGACCAGCAGCACCAGCATCACCTCGGAGCTTCTTGGAAATGCAAATTCCAGGCTCCAGCCCAGACCTGTGGAATCAGAACATGGCGGTGGGTTTAGTAATCCATGTTTGAACAAGCCCCCGCAGGCGATTCAGGTACACGTCAAAATTTGAAAACCTCTAAGGGAAGGGCCATTTTCTGAACCAGCTCTCCTTCACTACCCATGTTCTCTCTCCTTGGAAGAGAGACCAAAGCAGTGGTGTTGGATTGAAGCTCATGAACTCAGAACGTTTCCTGGGGCTCTTTGCCACTGGCCCCATCCGAGGAAGCCCCGGTCAGCCTGTCACTGTAAGAGCCCAGGTTCTGAAAACACACTGAATTAGATTTGTCATCCTGACTCTGCCACATCCTGGCTGTGGGAACCTGGACAAGTTATTTAACCTCTCTGGCCCTCAGTTTTTCCATCTGTAACGTGGGGCTCGGAATAGACCTGACCTCACCAGGGTCTCACAGAGGTCCTTGTCCCATACACACAGTGGGTGTTCAGTAGATGGATCTGTTATTTATCATTCATGCAATTTCATCTAAAGTTGAAGAAATTACTAGATTTCAAAGAAATCAGCCTATAAGCCTGTCATGGTAGAAGGGGGTTGAGGGACCAAACAGCAGCACTGAATGTACGTCTTCCAGCTCCAAGACAGCAGGTGCTGCTACTCCCGATGGCTCTGAACATTGTGGAAAGAAAAGCAAGTATTAAAATATCTTATAAACAAAGCCAGGAGGTTTGAAGTCTGGTGAATTGCTTCTGCCTGTCTGCCAGGGGTGCGATGCAGCAGAAGGAATGGGGGGCACTCGCTCCCCTGGGCCCTGCCTGGTGGGCCAGCAGCCCACACTTGTTCACTGAATGAAGAAACACACCTGGCTGGCAAGCCTACAAACAGAGCTTCCTCCCTCCCCCAACAATTCCCTACCCTCAGCATGATTTATGGTCATTCAGTTTTCATTTATAAAACTGACAGTATTCCAACTGATAAATATTGATATATGCGAAATTCAGCAGCCGCAGGATAAAAGCCACGGGCCCCATGGCGACATCTGGCCGCCTTGCACAGACGTCATCCACTCGCCCTTCACCCTATGGAACGCTGACTGCTCTTAGGTATAATAAAGCGTGTTTAAGGTCCACAGGGTGATGACAATAGGGTTAAACTTAGCTGATTCCACAGCTGAGGGAAATCTCAGGTAGAGACATTTTGGATCACACTTGTGAAGAAGTCCTCTGCAGTGAGGTCCTTACACAGCAGCATGCGATGGGAACAATAACAGGATAACAGATGACAGGCAGTCATTTATAGACGGTCTGCGAAAGAGGTGGCTGAGATCTCCTCACAGAACACTCTCTGTGATGACAGTTCGGGGAGCGAACAGGGCATTGCCTTTTATCTGCAGATTTCAAAGTTCCTGACGTGAGTCAGTCTTTCCCAATACCTTGTAGAAGGCAATAGTTCCCATTACTCCAGACAGGAAGCCTGAAGGGCACGTTGGGCAATGGCACCATGAGTCCCAGAGGGACTGACCAAGGCTCACCTGTCCCCAAGCGTGTGTCTGGGCTGCCCTGTGTCTGGGCCAGCCACTGGCATGGGGCAGGGAGCACCAGCGAAGAAATGGGGCCTGGCAGCAACAAAACACACAGTTCTCTGCACTCTGGTTCCCAAATTTGGGAACTGCACCTGAATCACTCATCAAGTATGTTAAAGATTAAGATTTCTGGTTCAACTGGTTTCTCTCTTCAAAATTTTGGTTCAGTAGGTCTGGGTTAAAGTGGGCATTAGAATTTAACAAATTCCACAGGTGACGATGGTACACAACCAAATTTGGCTCTTAAGAGTCAACAAATAAGGGACTCTGGAAGGAAATGGGATTGAGGGGGCTGGGGCCTTTGCAGAACCGGAATCCCAGCTGCCACTAGCACAGCTCCACTCCACTCTGGCTGAGGATGGTCACAATTGTTCCTGCTTCCCTCAACACAGTGGTTGGCAGCCTTTTTGGGGTCTTATACTCCTTTGAGATGTTGATTTAAAAGAACCTCCATGAAAAACATTCACATGCCTACACAATTTATTTATTTTTATTTTAAAATTTTATTTCAATAGTTTTTGGGCAACAGGTGGTTTTGGGTTACATGGATAAGTTCTTCAGTGGTGATCTCAGAGATTTTGTGCACTTATCACCTGAACAGTGTATACTGTACCCAATATGCAGTCCTTTATCCTCCCCACCTCCTCCCCTGAGTCCCCAAAGTCCATTATACCATTCTTCTGCCTTTGTGTCCTCATAGCTTAGCTCCCACTTATAAGTGAGAACATACGATATTTGGTTTTCCGTTCCTGAGTTACTTCACTTAGAATAATGGCCTCCAGCTCCCTCCAAGTTGCTGCAAAGGCCTTCATTTCATTCTATTTTATGGCTGAGTAGTATTCCATGGTGTATATACACCACATTTTCTTTATCCACTCATGGGCATTTAGGCTGATTCCATATTTTTGCAATTGCGAATTGTACTGCCATAAACATGTGTGTGCAGGTGTCTTTTTCAAATAATGACTTCTTTTCCTTTGGGTAGATACCCAGTAGTGGGATTGCTGAATCAAATGGTAGATCTACTGTGAGTTCTTTAAGGAATCTCCATAGTATTTTCCATGGTGGTTGTACTGGTTTACACTCTCACTAGCAGTGTAAAAGTGTTCCCTTTTCACCACATCAACCCCAACATCTATAGTTTTTTGAATTTTAAATTTTGGCCTTTCTTGCAGGAGTAAGATGATATCACATTGTGGTTTTGATTTGCATTTCCTTGATGATTACTGATGTTGAGCATTTTTTTCATATGTTTCTTAGCCATTTGTATATCTTCTTTTGAGAATTGCCTATTCATGTTCTTTGCCCACTTTTTGATGGGATTATTTGTTTTTTTCTTGCTGATTTGTTTGAGTTTCTTGTAGATCCTGGATATTAGTCCTTTGTCAGATGCATAGTTTGCAAATATTTTCTCCCACTCTGTGGGTTGTCTGTTAACTCTGCTAATTATTTCTTTTGCTGTGCAGAAGCTTTTTAGCTTAATTAGGTCCTATTTATTTATTTTTGGTTTTGTAGCGTTTGCTTTTGGGTTCTTAGTCATAAATTCTTTGCCTAAGCCAATGTCTAGAAGATTTTTTCTGATATTATCTTCTATAATTTTTATGGTTTCAGGTCTTAGATTTAAGTCTTTGATCCATCTTGATTTGATTTTTGTATAAGGTGAGAAGTGAGGATCCAGTTTCGTTTTCCTACACGTGGCTTGCAAGTTATCCCAGCACCATTTATTGAACAGAGAGTCCTTTCCCCACTTTATGCTTTTGTATGCTTTGTCAAAGATCAGTTGGCTTGTAAGTATTTGGCTTTATTTCTGGGATCTCTATTCTGTTTCATTGGCCTATGTGCCTATTTTTATACCAGTAACTATAGTCTTATAGTATAGTTTGAAGTTGGGCAATGTGATGCCTCCAGATTTGTTCTTTTTGCTTAGGTGCCTACACAGTTGAGGCTGTGATTTCAGAAGTGTTATGGGAGGCAGACTGAGCAGTAGGGAAAGAGGTTCAAGAACTTAGCCAAAAATGAATGGAAACTGAAAAAAAAATTTTAAGTAGGTCTCTTTTCATCCTACTATCACTGGTGTTTCTCAAAGGCTGCATGGCCATTTCTGATTTTTGAAGTCCCTAGTATATTAAAGAATTAAGAAATATGGGCCAGGTGCAGTGACTCACACCTATAATCCCAGCATTTTGGGAGGCCAAGCTGGGAGGATCACTTGAGCCTAGGAGTTTGAGACCATCCTGGGCAACATAGTGAGACCCCATCACTACAAAAAATAAAGAAAATTAGCCAGGTGTCATGGTATGTGCCTGTGATCCCAGCCACATGGGAAGTTGAGGTGGGAGGATCACTTGGACCCAGGAGGTTGAGGCTGCAGTAAGCCATGTTTGCACCACTACACTCCAGGCTGGGTGACAGAGCAAGACCCTGTCTCAAAACAGATAAAAAAAGAGAAATTATATTGATACGGTTTGGATATATTTAATTGGCACTCATCATCCTGTTCCATCTCCTTCTAGTATTACCTTTCTGCATCACAGGGGCTGGAAAGCGAAAAACCTTACTTTCTATGCTTCCTTCCAGCTGGACCTTTCACATGTGCTTGCACATGACTTGGAAGACAGTCAGAGGCAGAAGTCCCTGCAAATGCTACTGGCTACTTGCTGCAGGCAGCTATTGCTACTGCGGCAGGAGACTTTCCTGTGTCTAGCTGCCAGTGTTCTGGGTGCTGGGGGCATCCTGTTCCTGGGATCACAGCTATGGTGGTATCTTCTAGAACTCAGTTTACCAAATCACTGGATGGACCAGAGGAGTGAGCTCCAGGTTGGGTTTCCAGAAGGGAATCCCAGAACTCTTCCACCACAGGGGCCTCTCAGGGAGCTGCTCCCTCTGCTATGGTCAGTGAGAGGGGGAAGCAGGAGCCGCCATTGGGGTTGTTGAGTTCGTGGCTGCAACCCAGGGATGAGGAAATTGCTGCTACACACCCATGAAGCTGACGTCTGGACACAAGTCCCTACTGATAAGTGTTTATGACATTTCCAGCGTGGTGCCATGACACTGCATGGAAATGCTGCATGGAAAGTCCTTATACATCTATCTTTGTGCATTTATGTGAGTATATCTGCAGGTATTGAACGGCTGGGTCAAAGTGTATGTATACCTTGATAAATATTGCTAAGTTACTCTCCAAATTTTTTTTAGAGACACTATGTTGTCCAGCCTGAACAAGCCACCCTCCTGCCTCAACCTCCCAAGTAGCTGGGACTACAGGTGCAGGCCACTGTCAAAAGTGTTTTAATTCACACAGCCACCAACACCTGACCTCACCTTTACTAACACAGAGTATAACCCAGGTATGGATTTTAAAATACCCACTAGATGGTAAAATAACAACTAGCCTGGTATGAGTACCAAAGACAGAGACAACAGAAGCCCATCAGCAAGAGAGACACACACCCCACCCATCCAGCAGACACCTGTTGGATGAACGCTTCTATGTTGAAAATCAGCTGTAGCATAACCAGTGTTTTTAATCTTTGGCAATGTGAGAGGCTCATTGTATTGCATTTATGTTTCTTTGAGTATTTGATGTTGAGAAACTTTCCTTGTGACACTTTTAAATCTCTCTTCTGAATCTTGAATTTTAAAAAGTTACACAAGTGATTCCAGAGTTTAGTTTCAATGCAATGCTTTAAGAGATTACTATGGCTTAAGGCTTCTGCTGGGTTCTGGAGATACAATAATTAAATAGAGTTCTCACTCATTCTCGAGTGCATGGCACTGCAGGAAAAGAGAGGCACACATACACACATACACACACATGGAAGGTCATTTCAAAGCACGGAGCACCAGGATTTCCAGGATGAATTGAAATCATTGGATACTTTTTAAAATAATACGTGGGGGAAAGTAGAATGAACATAGAGTTATCAAAGAGGAAAGCCAATTTGCAAAGCTTATAATTTTAAAAATAATGGAGAAAATTGTTCCCAGGCTATACAGAAATGCCTTATTTATTCCAATTGATATGTTTTGGTGAGCACGATGTTCAGGGCAGTTAACTGTTGCTGTGTGATTTCTTCTTTTTCCATGATAAATTTAGTGCTACAAAGTGTCCCTTATGAAGAGACTGAATAGACACAAGAAAGGCTCCTTCCTCCTCCCCACCATGGTGGTGTCAGTGAAGGGCTGCTAAAATAGAGATTTAAATAAGTTAAGAGTCCTATACCATAGTACCCTAAATGTCCAGGATAGAGTTGAAAATTACTCATCATATTAGGGACTGGGAAACTAAGATCCAACATCAACTTGAATGAGAAAGCAAGATCAACAAACACCATTAGGTACATGACACCGATGTTGGAATTACCTAACAAGGACTTTAAAACACAGAGGGAGACTTCTTGCTCTGTCACCCAGGATGGCGTGCAATGGCGCAGTCTCTGCTCACTGCATCCTGTGCCTTCCGGGTTTAAGCGATTCTCCTGCCTCAGCCTTCAAGTAGCTGGGATTAGAGGCGCCCACCACATGCCTGGCTAACTATTTTGCATTTTTAGTAGAGACAGGGTTTCACCACGTTGGTCAGGCTAGTTTTGAGCTCCTGACCTCCAGTGATCTGCCCGCCTGTGCCTCCCAAAGTGCTAGGATTACAGGCGTGAGCCACTGCGCCCGGCCCCTCAGTGGACAATTTTGAACAAACTTAAAACAAATAAAAGAACAGAAAGTCTTAGCAAAGAAATAGAAGGTATAAATAAGAAGCAAATGTAAGAAAGACATGTAAGAAAGATCTTTTATTAGGGGAAAACCTTTGGGGTAAGAAAAAAATCCTTCTGCTGGCTTCCTGTTTTTAAAAGTCTTTGCAAAACTCTACAATTTCCTTAGCTAACCACAGCTTCATGAGCCTTACCTTCAGAAAACTCACTCCACTGAATCCAAATGCCTGCTACCCTGGCATTCAAGCACTGAGACCGAGGCCATGATATGTGCATTAACAGTAGCCAGGCAGCTTGGAGGCCGATGCTAGGACTCATCATTTTGAGATGCAGAGCCAGTACAGCAGGGCCACCAGGGCTCAGACAATGGCTTGTCCATTGTGGCCACCTGCCCTGGACAAGGTAGGGCACTCAGGACTAGTGTGCTAAAGGACCTTCATGTCCCCTTCAGGCATAGTATTGTGGGAGGCCTCCTTCCTACGAATGTTTGCTAATAATGCAAAAGTCTTTCAATATCTTAACCATCGGAATAGCCGTTCTGGTATGCCCTGGCTGAACATCAGACTTACCTGAAAGAAAGGTTAAATATTTTAGTCTTGATTCTAAGAACAATGGGAGCCACCAAAAGGTAGTGAGCAGGGAAGTGACATGAGTAAATTTGCATTTCAGAGGTCACTGAGGTGGTGGGGAGGAGGAGCGATCAGAATGGACATGGTCAACCATGAGGAGTCCTAGTCCAGGCAGGAGCAGATGGTTCAGACCATGGACCCGGGTGACTGTTTGGGATGCAGAGAATCAACAAAGGCAATGGTGTTGCATTGGAGGTGGTGGAAACAGACGATGACCTCGGGGTTTCTGGCTTTCCCATTGCGGTTGATAGAGGGAAGTTAAATCAACTGAAAAAAGGAACAACGGAAGATAACTGGGTTTGGTGGGGAGAAGATCATATGGGCAATTTTGGAGATGTTGAGTTTAAAAGGACTTTGAACATTGAAGAGATGTTAAGTATACCGTGGTAGGTCTACTTACCATAGGTTTGGAGCTCAGAAGAGCATTCTGGCCTAGAGTTGTGAATTGGTGAGTTGTCAATAATCAAGTCAAAAATGAAGAGGTGGACAGAATGAGTATGTATGGAGATGGCAGAGTGAGAAGATGAGAGAGACTCCAGGCCTGAAGAACTCCAGAAGTCAGTGGCTGAGCAAAAACAGGGGCAGATATGGAATATTTTTCCTGTATTTCCTCTTAGGAATTGAAATTTTAAAACACTACAAATACCACAAACATAAAATCCAGAAACTAGCATAGTATTTTCATTAATTATTTACCTTAAACACTTCTATAATACTTTTCCCAGCAATTCTGGCTGCATGATCTTTTCTTTTTTTTTTTTTTTTTTTTTTTGAGACGGAGTCTCGCTCTGTCGCCCAGGCTGGAGTACAGTGGCGCGATCTCGGCTCACTTGCAAGCTCCGCCTCCCGGGTTCACACCTTTCTCCTGCCTCAGCCTCCGGAGTAGCTGGGACTATAGGCGCCCGCCACCACGCCTGGCTAATTTTATTTTGTATTTTTAGTAGAGCCGGGGTTGCACCGTATTAGCCAGGATGGTCTCAATCTCCTGACCTCATGATCTGCCCTCCTCAGCCTCCCCAAGTGCTGGGATTGGCTGCATGATCTTTATTTTGTCTAATTTATTGAGGCATAACTTATGTGCAATAAACTGCCAGTATTTAAAATAATCAATTTGATCAATGTTGGCAGATGTGAACATGAAATCACTGTCACAATGAGCATTCATAACATTTCCATCAGCCCCAAAGCTTCCCTGCACTCCCGTGCAGTCTCTTTCCACCCCGACCACGGATCTAGAGTTTTACACAAATGGAACCACACAGTGTGTACTTATTTTTGTCCGGCTTTTTTTTTCTCAGCATAATGATTTTGAGATGCATCCATATTATCATGCATGCCAATAATTCATTCCTTTTTATTGCTGATTAGTATTCCACTGTATGGAAACACCACATATTGTTCAAGCACTCACCTGCTGATAGACATTTGTGTTGTTTCCAATTTTGTGCTACTATGAGCATTTTTATCGTGACTAAGTGTTGAATTTTCTCCTTTGCTTTTTCTGCAGTTATTGAAATAACCACATTGTTTTTCTATTTTATTAACATCATGAATTACAGTCGTTAATTTTCTAATATTGAACCAACTTTGAATTCCTGGAATAAACTTTACTTTGTCCTGGTACATTCGATGTAATTCTAGTTGTAATTATAGCTACAGTTGTAGATAGATCAAGAGTTGGATTTGATTTGCTATACCCATTAGCAGTCACTCCCCATTCCCCTCTTCCCCAAGTCCCTGGCAACCACGAATCCATTTTCTATCTCTGATTGACCTATTCTGGGCATTTTAATAAATGGAATCATAGATGTGTGGCCTTTTCTGTCTGACCTTTTTTACTTATCATGCCTTATAACATGCTAAAAAAGATTTGCCCACGTTGTAGCACATATCAATACTTCATTCCTCTTTATGGCCAAATAATATTCTATCATGAGGATATGCCACATTTTATCTTTCTTTTCATCAGTTAATGGATATTTGGGTTGTTTCCACTTTTCAGCTACTACGAAAAATGCTGCTGTGAATACTTTGTACAAATTTTGTGAGGAGGCCAGGTATAGTGGCTCATGCCTGTAATTCCAGCACTTTGGGAGGCCAAGGTGGGTGGATCACCTGAGGTCAGGAGTTAGAGACCAGCCTGGCCAACATGGTCAAATCCCATCTCCACTAAAAATGTAAAAATTAGCTGGGCTTGGGGGCACATGCCTGTAGTCCCAGCTACTCAGGAGGCTGAGGCAGGAGACTTGCTTGAACCCAAGAGGTGGATGTTGCAATAAGCTGAGATCATGCCACTGCACTCCAACCTGGGGAACAGAGTGAGACTCCATCTCACCAAAAAAAAAAAAAAAAGAAAAAAAAAAAGAAAATTAAAAATTAGCCGGCTGTGTTGCCACTTGCCTGTGGTCCCAGCTACTTGGGAGGCTGAGGTAGAAGGATTGCTGGAACCCAGGAGGTCGAGGATGTAGTGAGCCATGACTGTGCCACTGCACCCCAGGCTGGGTGACAAAGTGAGACCCTGTCTCAAAGAAAAAAAGAAAAGAAAACACAAACACATTTGGTTTTGGTGAGGATGTGTATTTTCAGTTCTCTTGGATATAGAACTGCTGGGTCATATGGTAATTCTGTGTTTAACTTTTTGAAGACCTTTCAAACTGTTGTCCAGGGCAGCAGCACCATCTTACAATCCTACCAGCAATGTGTGAGGGTTCCAATCGCTCTACATCCTTGCTAACTCTGTTAGGATGTGACTTTCTGATTGCAGCTTTCTTAGTGGGTGTGACGTGGTATCTCATTGCAGTTGGTTTGCATTTCTCTAGTGACTTGTGATGCTGAACATCTCTTCAGGAGCTTATTGCTCATTTGTGTATCTTTCTCAAACTTTTGTCCATTTTAAAATTGAAATGTCTTTTTATTGTTGCATTGTAAGAGTTCTTTATATATTATGGATACAAGTCTCTTGTCAGATGTATGATTTGCAAATCTTTACTCCCATTCTGTGAGTTGTCTTTTCACTTTGTTGATGGCATCCTTTGAAGCACAAAAGTTTAAAACTTTGATGAATTCTGATATATCTATTTTTTCTTTTGTCACTTTTGTGTCATATCTAAGAAGCCATTGCCTAAGGACCCAAGGATTTACTCCTATATTTTCTTTTAGGCATTTTACGGTTTTAGCTCTGAAGACATTGCTCCATTTTGGGTTTCGTTTTGTATATGGTGTGAGGCAGTGGCTCAGCTTCTTTCTCTTGCACGTGGATATCCAGTTATCCCAGCACAGCTAATTGAAAAGACGCTTCTTTTCTCATTAAATTGTCTTGGCACTCTTGTCAAACTTCATCCTCTTTGTTAATTTTCTCAATTCTTTTCCTGCTCTTATCTTTATTATTCCCTTTCGTCTAGTTACTTTGGGCTCACTTTGCTCTTCTTTTTCTAGTTTCTTATTGTGAACTCTTAAGTCTTTAGTTTTGTACGCCCTCCCTCCCACCACCTATCCCAGTATAAGCATTTAAAGGTATAACTATCTCTCTAACCACTATTTGCTTACATCCCACAAATTTTGACCTTTTTCATTATCATTTAGTTCAAAGTATTTTCAAATTGCCCTCATGATTTCTTCTTTGACCTATTGATTCTCTAGAAGTGAAATGTTTCATTTCTAAATATTTGGTGTCTACTTATCTTACTGTTTTTAATTTCTATGTAATTCTGTTTTAATTAGAGAATAGGCTTTATAAAATATAAATCCTCTTCAATTTATTGAACCTTGTTTTATGGTCCAGCATATGGTCTATTTTGGTCAACAAACCACATGTGCTTGAAGAGAATGTGTATTCTGCAGTTGTAACTGATAGATACAGATTCTATGAAGAGCAATTATATGAAAGTGGTTAATAGTGTTGTTCAGTCCATCTATCTTTTTCTTGATTTTTTTCTAGCAGCCCTATCCTAAGATATTCATATTCATATTCAACTATGATTATGGATTATTTCTGTCAATTTTTTCCTCAGGGATACTGAAGCTCCGTTACTAGACACACACCCACATAGGATTCTTTGTCTTCTTAGTGTATTAATGCCTTTATCCTTATAAAAGATCCTTCTTTGGTAATTTTTTTTCTCAAAGTCCATTTTGTCTGATAACTAGATAGTGTGGGGTGGGGGAAAGGGAGAGGGTCAACAGAGTACCGTTCATCTCCACTGAGTGTAGAACCAACTGAGAAGTAAACCTAGCTGTGGGCAGATGGAGATTAAATGTTAGCATTTGTGCTGATGAAGCCGATCAGAGGCTGTGGCCCTAGATTTGTGTCCAGATGGGCCTGTTAATACTTCCCTCAAAATTAGGTGGCCTTGCACATCCGGTCACTGGCCCAGATGGACAATAGTCAGCCTTTTCCTTTCACCCTCATCCAGGGCAGACGGCAGAAGGCAGAGGGCAGGTAGGTGGATGGACTTCTGAGGCAGAGTGAGGGGCCCAGAGACGCCTGCCCAATTCTTCCTCTAAAGATCACCAGTAAGTGAAATGAAGAGGCCAGGGGCTGAGGGAATGTTCTAGAGAGGTTTTTCACATAGAAACAAGGAGAATGTGCCCCTTCTAAAAGGTCTCTATGGCTATGAGAGCATGTGAGCTTACCCAAGAAGAATGAAGGGTGAGGAAGGAGAGGATCTGAACCAAGTCGTGGGGGCCACCAGCATTCGGAGGCTGGGCTGCAGACGGAGGTCCCCTGAAGGATATGGAGAAGGGGTCCCCAGGGATGTCATGGAAGCAAAGGAAGGCGTTTCAAGGCTGCATTGCCAGCTGCCAAGAGGCTGAGAAAGTTGAGATCCCCTCATGAAAGCTCAGGCTTGTCCTCTGGGGTAGAATTTTGGCAAAGAATCTTTCACGCCACACACTGAGCACACTTCTGACTTCCCCAATTATGGTAGAAAGGAGAATTATTTACCCTGATCTGGGAGGAAGATTTATAGGTTTAAGGGCCCTTAAAATCACAGTACTCAGACTCTGTTTTCCTAATGGTGAATGGCCAAGAAAACAGCTTTCAAAAATAAACGCGGGTAAATGTGGAAGGCTAGACTCCTTCCTGTGGCTTATTTTAACTTTCATATAAGAAAACATAGTCTTTGATTACCTTAGCAATATGTCATGCCTTATCAAAAGGGCTTTAAAGCGCTCTCATTAGTCCTTTCAATATACTTGGATAAGAGGTGAAAACAAATATGTGTATTTTAACCTCATCCTAGAGAAAAAGGAGAGAGTTGGGGAGAAGTCAAGGGCTTTTCTCCCAGAATCCTGGGGGATGACGTGGCATCAGCCCTGGCCTAAAGTGCGCAGGCCAGAAACTGCCCCCTGCAGCTAAAGCACTGGAACAGAAATGAGGAAGATTCATGACTCAGCCAAAGAGAGGTGAAAAGGTAAGCAATTATATAATGAACAGAGCATGCGTCATGCAGTCCTCAAGTAACAAACTCACATTTCAAACTCTTTAAGGGCAGAAATAATATTTTACCATTCTTTTCATTGTTGATGGTCCCTAGTACAGGCTAAGACCTCAGTAAATGTTTCCTTGCTGGCTGATGACACAGGTTGTCTCTCTGTGTGTATGGGAAGAGTATAGAGGGATGTGAATTTTATTCAGTATATAGAATAAGTAGTTTTCTAAGATTTTGTGCATGGAAGTGATGCAATCAGCTCAAATTTGACTAAAATGGTCCATACCCGCTCTAGGTTTTAGGAAGGAAACCTAGTAGAAATGAGTGAGATGAGCTTAAAGTATGAAGGAGCTGAGAGCAAACAAAATAAAAGGCTGGAGTCTGTTTATTGCAAAATTGTCTGTTTTTGCATGAAAGTGTGTTTGGGGGCACCCATTTGCACACTCCCCCAACAAATATTTATTGAGCACCTATTATTATATTTCATCGTGCTGGGTGCTTGGCAGTTACAAAGATAAATGAGACGGATTTTCTACCTTGAATATGTCATGGTCAAATGAGGATACCCTGAAGATGTTCTTGACAAAATCATACTTTGGTGCTTTTTTGTTTGTTTGTTTGTTTTGTTTTGTTTAAGACAGAGTCTCGCTGTGTCGCCCAGGCTGGAGTGCAGTGGCTGGATCTTGGCTCACTGCAAGCTCCGCCTCCTGGGTTCACGCCATTCTCCTGCCTCAGCCTCCCGCCTAGCTGGGACTACAGGCACCTGCCACCACACCTGGCTAATTTTTTGTATTTTTAGTAGAGATGGGGTTTCAATGTGTTAACCAGGACGGTCTCAATCTCCTGATCTCGTGATCCGCCTGCCTCAGCCTCCCGAAGTGCTGGGATTACAGGCATGAGCCACCGTGCCCGGCCTTTCTTGACCAAATCATACTTCGGACGTTGGATGGAAGCAAATAAAAATGCTATAGCGGCTGGGCGCTATTCAGTGAAGGAGGTGAAAGGGAGAGTGAGCGGTGTGGCCGTGCTGTGGAAGACTTTTTGGGTGGGTGTTCACCCCGCATGTATGGGGAACCAGGAGATATTCTGAGCAGAGTGCCAACAGCCCATTCCTGTCTGGGGAGGATGATGCAACCTGTGAGGGGAGGGAGGGAGACACAGGGTGAGGGTGGGGACCAAGCAGAAGAAATGTGGGTGACTCATACATTTGGTTGGTAGGAATGGGTTTCCAATGCCTCGGATGGGAATATGAACATGAAATGTGTCCTGGTGACTCACGGCATCCTCCTAGATTCAAAACAGACTCTCAGAGACCCCGGCTTCTGCTTCAGTGCTCACCCTCTCACTGCTTAGGCCTGTGAAATGGTGGCGACCCTGGATATAAGGACAAAACAGAGGAGACGAGTTCAAAGGCACTGGGGAGCCAGAGGCTGTGCTTTGAGCATTTTCCAAAGGAGAAGGGATCGGAGGAGGCTTTATCTATCACAAAAGACTTGATGCTTAGGAAGGGAACTTAAGAATCTTCAATGAGACACCATGCCTCTTCCTTTGAGAATTTTGTTTTTAATTGTGGTAACATATGCATATCACAGAGTTTACCATCTGAACCATTTTGATGGACAGTTCGGTGGCATTAGGTACATTCACATTGTTGTGCAACCATCACCACTGTCATCTCCAGAGCTCTTTCATCTTGCAAAACTGAAACTCCACACCCATTAAACAACAGCCTCATCCCCCCCAACTCCTCCAGCCCCTGGAAACCATCATTCTCCTTTTATCTTAATGAATTTGACTGCTCTGGGTATCTCATGAGTGGAATAATACCATATTTGTCCTTTTGTGACTGGCTTATTTCACTTAACGTGATATCTTTAAAGTCCACCCATTTGTAGCATGTGGTAGGCGTTCCTTTAATTTTAAGGCTGAATAATATTCCATTGTATGTGTATACCACGTTTTGTTTATCCATTTATGTATTGATGGACATTTGGATTATTTCCACCCTTGGCGATCGTGAATAATGCTGCTATGAACACATACAAACATCTCTGCAAGTCTTTGCTTCTAATTCTTTTGCGTATATACCCTGAAGTGAAATTGCGGGATCATATTGTAATTCTATGTTTAATTTTTTAAGAAACTGCCATACTGTTTTCCATAGCGGTTACACATTTTACATTCCCACCAATAGTGTGCTTCAATTTCTCCACATCCTTGCCAACATAGACTTTTCTCTTTAGGCTGGCATTAAGCTATGTGACCAGAACATAACAAGTAGCTCAAGAGCCCATCCACCATTTATGTTTATCATTATTTTTTCCTCTGGAGGAATTAAGAAAGAAATGAGGTACTGCTTTAGCTACTAGAGTTTAGCACTCAAACACTTCTTCATAAAATTCCAGTTACTCTCAATTGGAGTAAAGTAAAACCATGAGGGTTATTTTGAGCCAATCTTCAGGGTTTGAGGTAAATGATAGTAATATTCTAAGAGTTAACATTTATATAGGACTTGTGTGTGCTCAGCACTGACCAATCACTTTCCATATATGACGTCACTGAATCCTCCCAACACCCTGAGGAGACCAGCACTACGATCACCTCCACTTGAAGATGAGAGAATTGGGGCTACTAAGGTTGTGGCTTGTGTAAAGATGCAGAAAGTTTCCATGGCAGTGTCCAAGCCCAGCCCACACCATCACACTGTATTCCTACAAAAAGCCACACCCATCAGTAGGTGGACACCACTTGTGCAAAAGATGTATGGACGAGAGTATTTAATGCAAATGTGTTATAAAAGTTTAACATTGGGCCAGGTGCAGTGACTCACGCCTGTAATCCCAGCACTTTGGGAGGCCGAGGCGGGTGGATCACCTGAGGTCAGGAGTTCCAGACCAGCCTGGCCAACATGATGAAACCCCATCTCTGTTTAAAATACAAAAATTAGCTGGGTGTGGTGGAAGCTGCCTGTAATGCCGGTTATTCGGGAGGCTAAGGCAGGAGAATTGCTTGAAACCAGGAGGCAAAGTTGCAGTGAGCCGAGATCATGCCACCGCACTCCAGACTGGGTGACAAAGCCAGACTCCATCGCAAAAAAAAAAAAAAAGTTTAACATTGGAAAAAGCTTATATGCCCATCAATAAGGGTTTGATTAAACTAATGAAGGTACACCCATTGAAGGGAATAGTTATGCATCTGTTAGGAATTATGATGTAGATATATATTAGTTGATATGGAAAAGTGTTCAAGCTATATTGATGACAAAAAAAAAGTGGTTGCAAAGCAATAAGGATGGTGTGATCCAGTTTTAGTAAACTAATATAAATTTGTATTAATACAAGTTTGGATATATAAGTTTAAAAGGCTGGAAAATTATAGAGCAAAAATATTAACAATGATAGCCTTGATGTGGGAGGATTCCTGGCAATTAAAATAATGGCATTTTCTCAATTTTCCTTACAATGTTTATATAATACAGCATAGAATGAAAGCTTAACAACACACACCACCAACCTTTCACTGAAACAGTTTCCTTTGTGTCCCAGACTGGAAATCAGCCCCACTGCACTCAAAGGTGCTGTGACTTTGGACAAGTTCCTTCTCTTTGGGCCTCCTGTTTAATCTAATAATAAAAAGGCGGTTTAATTTCGAAAGTTTCTTCCAGCTCTAGTACTCCTTGACTGAATGACTCCCTTTCCCGGCGGAAGTTCTTTTAAGAACGGCCTACTGGAATTTACATGTGGGTAAATAGTCTCTTCAGTCCGTTTTCTTTGATCTAAGTTCGTGCATTGCACCAGGGTTGTGTCAAATCACCCTGGGAAAAAGTAACTTTTCCCAGAAAGACAATTTTTTTTTTTTTTTGAGACGGAGTGTCGCTCTGTCGCCCAGGCTGGAGTGCAGTGGCGCGATCTCAGCTCACTGCAAGCTCCACCTCCCGGGTTCACGCCATTCTCCTGCCTCAGCCTCCCGAGTAGCTGGGACTGCAGGCGCCCGCCACCTCGCCCGGCTAATTTTTTTGTATTTTTAGTAGAGACGGGGTTTCACCCTGTTCCAGGATGGTCTTGATCTCCTGACCTCGTGATCCGCCCACCTCGGCCTCCCAAAGTGCTGGGATTACAGGCGTGAGCCACCGCGCCCGACCCAGAAAGACAAATTTTAACCTAAGACATTAAACAACAACAACAACCAACCAAACAAAAAGCACTACATACTGAACGGACTCCACAAGCCAAGCAGAAAAACAAAAAACAACGAACCATATCCCCCTTCCCACCCTTACCCCAGACTCAGCTTCTTTCTAAAGATCGCCTGCCCCCTGTACGCCTGAATAGTCATAGTAGCTGGCATTTATTTTTACAGATATCCATAGAGTCACTGAGAGCATTTTCTCCCGCAGAAGCACAGCGAAATCACAGCCGAGCAGAGGAGGGCAGGGCGAGGGCCGCCCGTCTAAGAGCCGCAGGGTCTGGCTGGAGCTGCCCTCGGACTTCATCCGGGCGCAGAGGCCGCATCAGGCGGGTGCGGGCTGCTCTATGGCGCCCTCTGCTGTTAGTCAGCCCCGGGCTCCTCGCCCGGCGCGCCGGCCTCTGCCGGGTCCAGTGGGGCCTGCGAGCTGCGGGGATCACCGAGACCACATTCCCGCGGCGCTCAGAAGGAGAGGCAGAAAAGCATACTGCAGTTTCCCAGCGGCCTTTTACACCTGCCTCCTTCGGATAAACCCAAAAACCTTCCTTCAGAGAAGACGGCCCGTATTTCCCGTTATTGGGGGTGGGGGTAAGGGCGTCACAGGGAGAGCCTTACTTTCAACATTCTGCGTTATGAAATCAAGGGAGACTTTTTTTTCCAACGAGTGTGAACATTTTTTTTTCAAGAGAATTAAACCGTTTATTGATTACACATGATAATGGATGATACACGAGCTTCATTCCCATCTATAATTTTCTGGTACCATTATTCAACTTGAATATATTGCATAGGATGTGCCAACAATCACTTTTATCACCAATAATTCCATGATTTTGCTTGGGTAATCCCTTTTAATGGTGAACTTCAGGTCACAACAGTAACTATCAGTTCAAATACATTAAGGTTTCTGAAGACAATGGCTTCTCCACCCAAGCAGGTTGTATAGAAATTCCAAAGAGAACCTGGTGTCACCCTGAAGGAATTCTAACTTCACACGTCGGGGAAATTTACCAAGATGGCTTCAGAGTAGACTAACTTTACACGGCACTTTTTTTTAAAGAAGACATTTATTCAGCGTCACGATCAGACTATTACATTTAGCAATCAACAGCATGGGTGCAAAAAAAAAAAAAATCTACATTAAAACCCTTTGTTGGAATGCTTTACACTTTCCACAGAACAGAAACTAAAATAACCTGTTATACAATTAGTCACAAATACAGTCCTCGAGTTTTTTGCCCATGCACTTGAGTATTTGTCTAAAACATGTCTTGTTTGTAGCAACTAGGCCTTGCCACCACTGTGCTTGGCTGAGTTCACCAATCTGTTGTAACCTGTAGCTTCCCTGTCACTTCTCTGGCTCTCCTCTCCTGCTAAGCTTTGTTTCCTAATTAAAATTTTCTGCCACAGCCATAGCTACTGTTGCTACTGGAACCACCATAGCCATCTTGGTTTCATGGTTTGGCAAAGTATTGGCCTCCACCACCATAAGGGCCAGAGCTGCTGCCTCCAAAATTTCCTCCCTTCATGGGTCCAAAATTTGAAAACTGATTGTTGTAATTGCCAAAATCCTTGTAGCTTCCACCACTTCCAAAATTGCTTCCACTAAAAAATATGGAACGCTTCACGAATTTGCATGTCATCTTTGCACAGGGGCCTTGCTAATCTTCTCTGTATCGTTCCAATTTTAGTATATGTGCTGCTGAAGTGAGCACAGTGTGAACGTTGACGATGCTTCTCACATATCTTTACAGCCCAATCTGAGGGGACTATATCTCGGAGAACCAACTGTTCTAGAATTTTCTCACCTGCCTCCTGCAACCCTCTCCCCATTTCTTCTCCTAGGGAGTCTTCCAACTGGTGCAGTTCACCTAGGAACTGCATGAGCACTTGCTGGGGGTGTGGCAGGAGGCAAGTCACTAAACCTTTATCAGTGAATCCTGACAACCGTATACAGCCCATTCATTTCTTCACTCATTCCATCCATGTCAACACAGCAACTACTCCAGCTGACCCTGGGGCTTGGTGCTGGGGATACATCCCTTACAAAAGGATGCTTTCCTTCCTGTCCCAAAATGTATAACCGCTGCCCCCGCTGCCCCGGGATCACACACGATAGATACGTAAATGGTCACGGGTCGATGCAAAGAACATGTTGCAATGAGAAAGAATAACTTAGGTTGTGAGTTCACAGGAGGAACATGAAAGCTGAGCCTGCAGGATTAATAAGAATAAACCGGGTGAAAAATGCTGAACCATGACTCTGAGGTGGGAAGGCGGCATAAATTCCAGGAGAGGCATGTGGTTGGATCATCAGGAGTGAGGAAAGCAGAAACCCCAAAGGAAGTTGGAGAATTAGGCAGGGGGTGGATTAGGTGAACCCTGGAGGGCCAACCTGAGTTTTGAGTCAAATCCCAGAGTGCAGTGGAGAGCTCCTGAATTTATTTTTAGTAATTGACATGATCTGAGGTGGGGTTTGCCAGGATCCTTCTGGCTGGTGTGATGGGAGGGAGGCAGGGTGAGGGCAGGAGCCTTGGGGCTGAAGATAAATGAGAAATTGGTTCCTGGTAGTAGCAGTCCAAGTGGCAGGAAGTCGCCAGCCACAAAGCGTGCTTTGAAGGCAGAGCAGAGGACAGGCTGACATGTTGGCTGTGGGGCTAAGGAACAGAGAAGTATTATGGATAGCTTCTCCATCTCCATCCCTGACAGGGAGAACTCAGGGAGGAGCAGTTTCAGGGAGTAGCTCTAACTTGCATGTAAAATCGCGGAGGTGAAACTAGCCTGCCAGGGCCTGCCTGAATCGGAAGCTCTGTCACAAGTGTACTGTTGATCCGTGGATGCAGAAACACTGCTCTCCAGGGAGACGCGTCTGATGCCAACTGGTATATTCATAGCACTTGATGAGGGCGTTTATTGAGTAGTACTGTTTTAATTTTTGAGATGTAAAACAAAAGAAAATTGAGAAGTGTGTTTTCATGTGATGACTTTGCATTTTAATGTTATTTTTAAATGTAAAGATTAAGGAAAACATGCATCTAACTCTGGGAGAAGAACAAAAGTGAAAACGGAACCTAGGAATGGGATAGTGGGTGGAGGAGGGAGGAGGCTTGTCCAAGTCAAGTCAGGAATTGGGCCAGATTCGTTGCAGCCTTTGGAAATCATAATCAAGTGACAGTCTCTCATGCTTTGGCATCAATGAGGCACTACTAGGGCCATGAAGTAAGAGTAAACACTGGATGCATGCGAGTCATGGCAGCTTGCACTAATCTTTAAGTAGTAATTGAGGTGATCTCAATATAGTGAGAAGACCGTAATGTAATATAACCGAGATGCTCATAATAATCGCCAAGCCACCATGACAGCATCCAGTCAGCTGAGGACAGCCACAAACAGAATCAGCGGGGGCTAAGGGGGCCAGGGGCTCAGGCCCACCTGCAGCCCACCCATCAGCACCCCTGTGTGGCAGAAGCTCTGGGGAGAGCCTTTGTCCTTTGCTGGCTCCTGGGATTGTAAGTAGGTGGGGGAGCAGGAAGGGGAGAAGGAGCAGGGACTGCTGAGTTCCAAGTAAGTTCTAGGTCCCCATGGGAGCAGAGCTGCTCCTGGATGCCTGTGTGAGGTTCTCTCGGCCTTGGGGGAGCCTCCGGAGCTCCTTGAAGGAGTCCTCCCGCTTGGGAAGGCTTCCTAGCTATGGGGGCCATACACAGGCAGGGGGCGCTGCTACTTCACAGTTTCAGAGCTGGACTCTTATTCAGCGAATGCCTTGGTGAGTTTCCTGAGCTCTCCGAGGAGACGCTGGGAGCCTGCACACCCAGGGTGTAACTGCCAACGCCTGCAGAGAAGGAACTGCCTCGTGCCGTCCGTGGAGCCCAGAGCTGGGCTTTCCTCAGCTCTGGGGACTGTAGCCTCGGCCCACTCACCCCTGCCTGGCACGCTGTTCCTAAAGCTTCCCCTCAAGGAGACAAAGAGATTGACACTTTATTTTATCCTCAGCTCCTGGCTCATTGCTCTCATGCTGCAAACCAAGCAGGTGGCCGCGCTCCTCCTAACTGCCCTGTTCTTTAGTCACCCTTTCCTAAAAAAGTGAGTGGCTGGGGCTGGCCTGATCAAAACCTGCAGTAGGAAGCACCTGATTTGGGCAACTATTCATGGTAGAAGGCTGTACAGAATGCCTTGAGCTAAGAAGGGGAGGTTTCAAACAGCAGGCGTGTGTCAGTTTTCCTGTCTGGAGCCAGGTGCCACCCAACCCCAATCCCACAAAGCAG